>NC_136323.1:4473962-6924954 GCF_964198595.1 Lampetra fluviatilis | reverse complement strand
TCTAAAGTATGGGGGTATATCATTAAGTATAGGTGCCTAACAATAGAAATTTACGTAATTTAGTACACAGAAAAAGGTTTGACGTATAGTCATTTCCAAACACATCAGCTGGTTATGCAAGTCTCAAATTTAGTAAATGATTTTTTTTATGTGGAATAGTTTAATTCACTATCAAAGTGAGGGAATGATTCAGTGGCACAGGGAACTACAGCCAAGTGGGAAGGCAGCCAAAATCGGCGCCAGCAATTGCCAAACTTCTGTGGTCCTGTATTTGGATGTTTGGCCAACTCCATTAATGAGTGGTTCTACATTCACTTTAGTTCTTTCGGTAAAGTCACGTAGGTATAAAATTAAATAAAAATAATTTATTTTTGGTTTTATTTTATAAGATAAAAAATAAAATAGGTATAAAATAAAAAAATATATTTTAGTCACGTCGGTATAAAATTAAAAAAAAATATTTTATTTTATTTTATACCGACGTGACTTTACCGAAAGAACTAAAGAGTATGGAACATTGCAGTTACGAAAACTTAAGATCTAATCTGGTTCTACATTGCTATTTATTATCTCATTCTCGACACTTTATCCGGGCCAATTCAAAGTGTCTTCCTGCTCAAGCAGGCAATGATTTGACACTCATTGCTATTATGTTGCTGGAATTTCAACATTTCCATGGTACAGGCCTAGGCACTCCATGGGGAATGATTGCAGTTTATTTCCCACAAGGTAAGTACCCACTTTACCAACCTCGGAGGGATGATTGAATAAAGTAAATTTCCGACCGAGATTTGAACTCACAGATGTGTGTCATAACGTTCTAACGACGGTGTCAACGACTCTGCTCAATGCCGCCACCATTGCATAGCTTTTAAAAATAATGTTTAAAAGTGACTTTGAAAGCTGGGAAATGTCCAGTGTCATTTGGCGTTCATGATAATTAGACAGATGTTGCATCCAGACCATTAGCGTTGCCACGAACACGGCTAATGAAGGGACCTTGAATAGGCAAATAATATCATCTCTGCTTCAGAGCGTTTGGGCGCAGTGTGATTGGAAGCTATGTGGCTACTTACTAATATTTTTATTTTACCAGGTGAGGCCCACTGAGCTATACAGCCTCTTTTTCAGAAGCGACCTGGCCAAATATTATGTGGAAATGTATCGGAGTCAAATACTCTAAATGTGTGATTATGCGGAGGGACAAACCGGAGGGCCCAGAGAAAAATCCACGAGGAGAACATGCAATCTCCCAATATAAAAGCGTCAGGGTCGGGATGGAACCCACGACCTCCTGTGTGCCAGGCGAGGTAGTTAACATCTCGCCACCGTGACAGTCCACTTGTCGTCTTTGCACCGCACGCCAATCAGTGGTTACACCGTCACGCATGGCTCCTTAATGGGCTTCATAATTGCGGGCCGCAGCAAAGATAATAAGCTCGGAGGGCAATGTTTGGCCGCAGTAATTGCTGATGTAAATGCGTGTCCGATGGCTGTGCCGTGCAAGGGCGCGGGGAGAGTGTGGAGGTCAGATAACCTTGTCCGGACCGATCGTCAATAGGGCCATGACGTCTGAGCTTTGGCTGTGATTATTTCCGTGTTTTATTTCATCTCTTTCTTTTTTACCCCATTGAGCTATCGGCGTCACGAGAAGAAAAACACAATTCCAAACCAAGACTTTCAGTAAATGATGAGAAAACCCATCAATACCAGAGGAGAATGCGTACCGGTTGGACACTAATAGATTTAACAATAGGCAAACGTCTGTTACTCACAAACAGCAGGAAGACACGACTCCCATCATCCCTTGCATGCATGCCATGTGACCGCCACATCGCATGTATAGTACAATGCTCTCAGAATCCATTTGGTCGTATTGGAGAGAAGTTTTTAAATCCTTCATATTAAGTTCACTTGCTTGCTTGCATGCGCGCTTACGACCGTGCAAATCTTTCGGTCGTTCTTTAACCCACTTGCCGTGATCCAATCGAGCTGACATTTTGCACACAGACTCGTTGTGCGTGACAATTTATTTTCGTGAAAGTTTTTTCCAAAATTTTACACTTTTTAGGAAAAAATAAGTTATATTTAATTACCAATTGCTTAATGGTGGCAGGCAATCATCTGACCCATAGGTGGCAGCCATCTCAAGCCAGAGGACGAGAGGACTCTAGCCGCCAAGCATATAAAGGATTTATAGTGAAAAACTTTGTTTTTACGGGTTAAATTTTTTTTTTGTCTCGATCTTTTCTTGGTATTTGTCTTGACAATTTTTTTTCCAGTTGTGCTCTCAGCATCATGTTACGAAATAAATTATCCGTTCGATAATGTCACAGAGCAATATTCCTTGTGGGTCAGCCAGCAGCCAGATAATTTTTTTTTCTTTTGCCTTTACACAGTAAAAGTATGGTCACACCTAGATTTGAAGCTTTCGTGACTGCAAGGATTCATATTCTTGGGTTTTTTTTCCGGTAAAGTCACGTAGGTAAAAAAATAAAATTAATAAAAGTAAAATAAAAATAAAAAATCACGACGTTTCGAAGACGGAATGCTTGTGTTGCCTCCGAAACGTGATTTTTATTTTTATTTTACTTTTATAAATTTTAATTTTTTACCTACGTAACTTTACAGAAAAAACCCAAGAATATGGTCACACCGCCTCCATGACCAACACGGTGTGGAGCGACCTTCATCCAGAAGTGTGTTTGCAACGTGCTGTACACGTACACAACGCAGCGGGAGAATTTGTGTACGTGTGTACATTTGCAACGGCAAGAAACTGATGTTTTTTTTAAATTCTTCTTAAATCTCATAGCTGGAATATTCCGAAGCAAGCGCAAAACAAATATTCATTGTGTTTTTACAATCATTGGTGACTGGGGCTGACAATCGACTCACTATACTTGAGAACTCGGTGTAATCGCAGGAGGATGAGATCCGCATCTGAATGCAGGATCTCAGCAGTTCGACACTGTGACCTCTGTTATATATTTATTTCTGGTGGCGTAAACTTACCGAGCTGATTCGACACAAGCTTCTCCGCTGCCTCTTAGCAGCAGCAATCCCATGGATAAGACGACTATATATATAAACACTCTCCTCCCGTGAGCTGGGATTTGAATGAACCCTACAACGTATGAGTTTTAGGCACGTAAGCTGCAATCCCGTGACTGTAGATTCAAAAGATAACAATGTTGTGCCAGACTTATAGGGAACCCTGCCCTCTACCAAGCTAGCTTGATCTCAGTGCCAAATCTAAAACAAATCAAAATGGATTTTGCAGATGACAGTTTGTATATTGGCACGTGCACAATTTTTCAGAGAGATTTAAAATGGTATCATACATTTTTGTGATTATTAACAATAGGGCCACAAATGTGGCATGATGAAAAGGATTCAGCTGGTTTGTGTATGTTTATGATTCACTATCTTGTGTGTGTTTTGATTCACGATCTTGTGCCCCTTTGTTGGGTTCTCCTGCTTTGCGCGCTTTCAAATGCGCTCCTGCGGCCGTCTGGAACGCTCTTCCTTCGCATATTAGGAAACCACTGGAGCCATGCACTTTTAAATCATCTCGATTGAACACTAATTTCTTTAGAACTGATTTTTGTGTTTAGTTTGTTATCCTTAGGCCCCCGTACACTTCCGATTCGCCCGATTCGCACGGTTGCCTACGTACTGTGGTGTGAAAGAAGTTCAACATACAGGCAGACCTGCAAATCCTTTCTCACGGCCTTTACTACGACAGCCCTGAAGATACCCACGAGAGGGGCTCTATTCATCTTCCTCTCTCATGGGGGCCATTTTACAGCGGTGGCGTGAGCAAGGAAATGCAGGGCTGCACCTTTATTTGCCTTCATCTGGTTCGTGTAAAATGTTGCATTCAGCTAAGCATGAATTAACCCTGCAGCCTTCCTGCTTTGCAATGAACCATCTAACTTGTTAAAGGCCACTGAAAATTAACATACTTTTTTGGTTCGTGAATTATAAATATATTCTACTTCGAGTTACATGTTTGCTTAACGTCACTCCGATCCGGGGAGTATTAGGATTGTCAGCGTGACACACTGCTAAGCACACACCTTGTAATTGAGGTACATCAGAAGCAAAGTCTCCGTGAAGCTGATGATCGCCAGGAACACCTAGTGAAAAAAAATTACAGAATCGTAGTTAGAAAGTGGACAGAGACAAAGACACCCCATATAGCCTTAACAGACATATGGGGCAAGTGTTGTCAGCAAGCACTTATGAAGGCCGGAACGGTACACGAGAGGATTGGCTACGTCCAGTCCGGAAGAAGTTCAACATACATACAATTTCCAATGTTGATCAGCAAACCTCGAACAAAAACTGACAAAACATATTTAATGAAAACAAATGTAATGCGGGCGTAAACGGCCTCGCGGATATGACGTAACGGGGGGAGGAGTTAGGTCACGTGGGGGAGAAGGGAAAGCTCTTAAGGGCGGGAACCGGAAGAGACGGGAGGAGAGTGTGAGAATAAAGACGGGAGGAGGCCACGCAGGGCAGAGAGTGGAGAGTGGCGCGATCGCCACAGGACGGACTCGGCACCGTTGGCCAGCGGTGTCCGGGCACGGAGGAACCGGAGAGCAGCGGTGGGGCTGCAGAGAGAGCAGCTGAGAGACTGCATAAAGGCGGAGAGGCTGAGAGGAGAGCCAGCAGCGGAGCTGCATCGGGAGCGAGGAGAAAAGGCTACGTGAGCGACGGCAGCTGCCAAGCTGCCAAGCGGGAGGCGGAGAAGGCTCTGAGCGAGGGCCGTGTGGGGCAAAGTTGTAAGAACCCAAATAAAGGACAACGGAGACAGACACAGTGGAAGAGTCCTTTATTACACAAGCATGAACAATAACAAGCGTTTAAGACGTTATGTTGTAACAGTGCTAATGAGAATATGGAGGTGCCTTACCTGACAGGCCCATAGCGGAGTACTTCTGTTGACCCATATAATGGATGTCCTATACAGCAACACATCGTAACACGGGAGCACAACATGAATTAAATTTGAATATCCCACGAAGGTTGAAAGCGTTGATGCATCCGCAATGATTGTCCAATGTGAGTGGAACTTTAATACATACTGTACAGTAGTTGTGTTGCTATAAGAGACTCATCAAACAGAAAATGTATCAAACATGGTGGCCCAAAATGTGTGAGACCCGCACGGGAGCGATTTGCAAATTTGAAAATGTATTTTACCCTGGCAATTTACCCAATGGCTTTTGTACCGCAAGTCAAATACTTCAGAAAACAAAACACCCATTGGAAAGCATTGCAGAATCCATTAATGCTAATGGTTTTCCGTGATTTGTTTACAAGATCAATTTTTTCCAGAAAACAAAAAACGAGCACATTATCATCATTTGGAGGTGCACCTCCATTTACGCACGGTGCAAAAGACGTTCAACATACATTCAACGTACACACATACATTGGCACGGGCGCCTGAGATAGTAACTGAACGAAATTCTTAATATTACACGGCGCTTTGTCACTCCACTGCTGGATAGAGACCTCCCAATGCTGTCGTGGTCTTGAGGGTTATTTGACCAAGCCTCATCGCATCGCTTGCCGTGTGTAGGTGAAGGTGGGTGGCTGTGTGTAGGTGAAGGTGGGTGGCTGTGTGTAGGTGGGTGGCTGTGTGTAGGTGAAGGTGGCTGTGTGTGGGTGAAGGTGGGTGGCTGTGTGTAGGTGAAGGTGGGTGGCTGTGTGTAGGTGAAGGTGGGTTGCTGTGTGTAGGTGAAGGTGGGTGGCTGTGTGTAGGTGAAGGTGGGTGGCTGTGTGTAGGTGAAGGTGGGTGGCTGTGTGTAGGTGAAGGTGGGTGGCTGTGTGTAGGTGAAGGTTGGTGGCTGTGTGTTGGTGAAGGTGGGTGGCTGTGTGTAGGTGAAGGTGGGTGGCTGTGTGTAGGTAAAAGTGGGTTGCTGTGTGTAGGTGAAGGTGGGTGGCTGTGTGTTGGTGAAGGTGGGTGGCTGTGTGTAGGTGAAGGTGGGTGGCTGTGTGTAGGTGAAGGTGGGTGGCTGTGTGTAGGTGAAGGTGGGTGGCTGTGTGTTGGTGAAGGTGGGTGGCTGTGTGTAGGTGAAGGTGGGTGGCTGTGTGTTGGTAAAGGTGGGTGGCTGTGTGTAGGTGAAGGTGGGTGGCTGTGTGTAGGTGAAGGTGGGTGGCTGTGTGTAGGTGAAGGTGGGTGGCTGTGTGTTGGTGAAGGTGGGTGGCTGTGTGTAGGTGAAGGTGGTTGCTCTGTGTAGGTGAAGGTGGGTGGCTGTGTGTAGGTGAAGGTGTGTTCCTGTGTGTAGGTGAAGGTGGTTGCTCTGTGTAGGTGAAGGTGGGTGGCTGTGTGTGGGTGAAGGTGGGTTGCTGTGTGTAGGTGAAGGTGGGTGGCTGTGTGTGGGTGAAGGTGGGTGGCTGTGTGTGGGTGAAGGTGGGTTGCTGTGTGTAGGTAAAGGTGGGTTGCTGTGTGTAGGTGAAGGTGGGTGGCTGTGTGTAGGTGAAGGTGGGTGGCTGTGTGTAGGTGAAGGTGGGTGGCTGTGTGTAGGTGAAGGTGGTTGCTCTGTGTAGGTGAAGGTGGGTGGCTGTGTGTGGGTGAAGGTGGGTGGCTGTGTGTAGGTGAAGGTGGGTGGCTGTGTGTAGGTGAAGGTGGGTGGCTGTGTGTAGGTGAAGCTGGGTGGCTGTGTGTAGGTGAAGGTGGGTGGCTGTGTGTAGGTGAAGGTGGGTGGCTGTGTGTAGGTGAAGGTGGGTGGCTGTGTGTAGGTGAAGGTGGGTGGCTGTGTGTAGGTGAAGGTGGGTGGCTGTGTATGGGTGAAGGTGGGTTGCTGTGTGTAGGTGAAGGTGGGTGGCTGTGTGTAGGTGAAGGTGGGTGGCTGTGTGTAGGTGAAGGTGGGTGGCTGTGTGTAGGTGAAGGTGGGTGGCTGTGTGTAGGTGAAGGTGGGTGGCTGTGTGTAGGTGAAGGTGGGTTGCTGTGTGTAGGTGAAGGTGGGTGGCTGTGTGTAGGTGAAGGTGGGTGGCTGTGTGTGGGTGAAGGTGGGTGGCTGTGTGTAGGTGAAGGTGGGTTGCTGTGTGTAGGTGAAGGTGGGTGGCTGTGTGTAGGTGAAGGTGGGTGGCTGTGTGTAGGTGAAGGTGGGTTGCTGTGTGTAGGTGAAGGTGTGTTCCTGTGTGTAGGTGAATGTGTGTTCCTGTGTGTAGGTAAAGGTGGGTTGCTGTGTGTAAGTGAAGGTGGGTGGCTGTTTGTAGGTAAATGTGGGTGGCTGTGTGTAGGTGAAGGTGGGTGGTTGTGTGTAGGTGAAGGTGTGTTCCTGTGTGTAGGTGAAGGTGGGTTGCATCGATGCGGGAGCATTAAAGTTCTGCACAATGTACAAAGATGGATTCTCCCGCACCATCCTCTGCTGCCTGCCCAAAACGTAGCCCCACAGCAGCGGAGGCCCTGGACCGATTCAGGTATCACGTGACACTGATACTCACCCTGGTCAGGTATTAAACTTAGAATGCTGCTAAGTTGGTACGGCGGTGCGCTAACAACTGTGCCGCTGCTCCTCCCAGCAACGAAATACGTGGCACGAAACCCAATTTTATTTCAAAATAATTGTTATTTTTAGACATTCGCACAAGTGATGGCACACAAAGCCGAAAAAAGGAATCGTCCTTGTAATTTGAAAAAGACGGATAAATGTGCTCACCAATCAATGTTTTCCGGTTGGCGTGATGTGTTGTTTCCTTTCAGGCCGTGCAGGCTGACAACGAACGAAAGAGAAGAACCAAAGAGTGGGGGGAAAAAGATTAGATAAACATCAACGTGGCCATGCGGATTTTATGAAGAGGAGCGATGTGTTTTGGAACACAGCGCACAATGAGAGGATGCAGAGAATAGCTCCTCACCAAATCCAATAGAGCCGCTTTTCTATTTGTGCCAGCAATTCAAACTGACTGCCTTGCGCGGCTGCTGTTATATAATGTTTTACGATTAGGTAAGATTCAAAAATCTAATTTCGGAAAATGGCATTTTTGCAATATTAGTGCCCATTGCATTGGTTTTCTGCATGACTTGAACGTTTTTGAACTGCAGTTCACTCAACATAAACCTGACAAAGGAATGATGATGATAATAATTGCACTATATAGCATTCTAATGCACATGCTGCCAGTCATACAACAAAACAAGTAACTGAAAATGAAAATTCTGACATTATAATTGCTATTCTGACAACTAAAAAATTTTTGCAAAGCACTCGTTTAATGGATAGTGGCTACATATTTACAACTTGCAATTATCCTGTTTGTTATTTCATACATTTCTTGTCCGAAATAAAATGTTTAAACAAAAGCAAAATGAGCAAAGATCACCACGATGTAATTATGTGTAGCCAAACCAACAATACGACAGTCGTGTACCTTATATCGTACAACATATTGAACCATCATAATATCACCGTGTTGCACTGGCAACATTTATCAGCGTGAGGGACAAGCCTGAGCAACCCTTTTAACTGGAGAGATGTTAACTAACTCGCCGAGTATACAGGAGGTTGTGGGTTCAATCCCAAACCTGACGTCTGTATATTTAGAATTTGCATGTCTCTCTTTCATTTTTCTCCAGGTCCTCTGGTTTTTTCCCTCTGCATTTTTTAAAACGTGAGTTTAGAGTATTTGGCTGCTGTACATTTCCACACGAAAAGCCACTTCGTTGAACTATCATTTGTGGCCAAGTCGCTCCTGAAAAAAAGAGTTTCATAGCTCAGTGGGCCTTACCTGATAAAATAAAAAATAAATGTTTAAATAGTTTGTAATCATGATAATGAAAACCCTGGGAAGTAACCTGGACCCTGGACAGCAACAACAGTGATGAGAATGGGGAGAAGATTATTGTGAAAACATCACAGATAACCACGACAAAAATAATGATGATATAATGGAATGAGGGAAAATGGCCTTGAGTTTGTATGCCTCGCTGCATTAAGAATTCCACCCAAAGGCGCACAGTCGAATATTTTCTCCACAAATCTGTCTGTCGCCTGATGAAGCTAGTTACTGGCGAAATGTCCTACTCAGATTGTAAATGTTGTGGCTTTGCTATCCAACAAACAGGTGTGCTGTAGCTGTAACGAATTGGCATGTTCGGTTTTCGTGACAAACCTTACTGATTGGCTGTGTCGGGTGGTGGCGGGTTTAACGACACATTTATATATTTACGTGAAAGCCCATGTGTTAAATGGAATATTTTAATTATATAGTTTTTGCAATCGCTGATCCTCGGGTTGTATTGATGGCCAGTGGTGTATATTATTACCAAAGGGTACCATATACATGTTTTGTTTTGCAAGACTCAGCCCAAAAAAGACGATGATTTTGTGGTGGGGGGGGGGGACATATTAAGAGCAATTGTCACGAGTTAGTGTGATGTGACGGCGGTGAGCTTGACCAACGTGAACTGTCAGTGTTGAACCACAGCTTCAAGGAGTGTGGGTGTCGATGATGTGCTCTCAGCAGGAAGCGGGACGGTCGCGTTCCATTTGCTGCCGCTCAAATAATCCCATTGTTCAATTTGCGGCAGGGGACAGATGCGGTGAACACTTATTGAATTATTGCAGTGGCTGGCGGGTATTGCGACACTCAGGGGCCCATTGTGTCGAGGCTATAAAATACAGCGAAGCAACAGAAAGAGTTGAGAATGTGCCGGACAGCGCGGGTGCTTAAAGCAGTTGCTGTGCCGTCTGCGTTCCACGTTTTTCTGTCATGCATCTGGCAATAGCGTTGTGCCTGTGCACACCGCGCGCATCTTTAACTACGACGACGTTAAATTTCGATTTAAAGCTTACGTGACTGAAGGGATTCATCTTCTTGGTTCTTTCGGTAAAGTCACGTAGAAGGGAAATAAATAAATAATGATAATTCTAATTCATAAATAAAAATGAAACATAACAAAATAATAATTATTATTTCCCTTCTAAGTGACTTTACCGAAAGAACCAAGAATATACAACGACGTTAAGTTGATGATTCTGTTCACGCAGTTCACAAGGATTTTCCGGCCTTGTGTGGTTGCGACATTGATCACTTCCCAGGAGGCTTCATAGCAGAGGTGGGACAAAGTCATTGTTATGCAAGTCCAAGTCGAGTCGCAAGTCATCAAATTCATGACTCGAGTCTGACTCGAGTCCAAGTCACATGACTCGAGTCCACATCTCATAGGTGGGACAAAGTCATTGTTATGCAAGTCCAAGTCGAGTCGCAAGTCATCAAATTCATGACTCGAGTCTGACTCGAGTCCAAGTCACATGACTCGAGTCCACACCTCTGATTCTAGATTTGAAGCTTTCGTGACTGCAATGATTCATATTCTCAGGTTTTTTCGGTAAAGTCACGTAGGTAAAACATTAAAAGTAATGAAAGTAAAATAAAACAAAACAAAAATAAAAATAAAATTCACGACGTTTCGGAGGCAACACAAGTCTCCGTCATCAGGTGGGACCGTCACAGCCAGATTAGCTGCATCAAGTGAAGCAATGATTCAAGATGTAATCCCTTATAAGCAAGTTGAAGGGGGGGAGGAAAGGGGGGGAGGAGAGGGGGGGGGAGTTCATCAGAATGTGGTAGCCAATGAATGGAACGTATCGGGAGGGAGGGGGGTGGGAGGGGGAGGGAGCCAACAAAACATTTGGCGACGGCTTGGACGCGGCTGCTGCGCACGCCAACACAATGGGCAGAGAGGGGGGAGGGGAGGTCTGATACACATGATAGAACAAAGGAACGAAAATGCCCATGTTTATACCAATGCAGGCTGAAAAATGAAGAGAGTACTGTTAAAAATAACTGGGGATGTTAACACTCGGTGAAGTAAATTAAAATAGTGCCTGTCAGATAAGATGGTCCAAAAAGTGTAATTAAGTCTTTTTTGCGTGGTTAATAACATCTTTCCAGTGATTACTGAGTTTGTACCCATCATCACGGTTGAAATTATGTCTGTGTTTGTATATTTGTATGGCTTCGTGTACAAACCTTTGATGGTAGCCAGGAGGCTTGCAGAGAACCTTGGTCTCGGAAAAGACAATTTCATGAGAGCCCGCCGAGTTGTAGCAATGATCGGCAACGGCCGAAGAATCAGTTCTGCCGTGTTTCAGATCTGACTTGTGCTCGCGGACACGATCAGCAACATGACGTTTTGTTTCTCCAATGTAGCAATCACCACAAATGCAACTCAATTTGTAGACTCCAGGATACTGTAAGTCAGGAACGACATCCTTCACAGATGGAATCAGATCACGGATTTTATGCACTGTGCTGAATCGGACTTGGATCTTATGTTTGTTTAGAATTTTGGAGATCTTTTTGGTCACGCCTGCTATGTATGGTAACATGATAGTTTTAATTTACTTCACCGAGTGTTAACATCCCCAGTTATTTTTAACAGTACTCTCTTCATTTTTCAGCCTGCATTGGTATAAACATGGGCATTTTCGTTCCTTTGTTCTATCATGTGTATCAGACCTCCCCTCCCCCCTCTCTGCCCATTGTGTTGGCGTGCGCAGCAGCCGCGTCCAAGCCGTCGCCAAATGTTTTGTTGGCTCCCTCCCCCTCCCACCCCCCTCCCTCCCGATACGTTCCATTCATTGGCTACCACATTCTGATGAACTCCCCCCCCCTCTCCTCCCCCCCTTCAACTTGCTTATAAGGGATTACATCTTGAATCATTGCTTCACTTGATGCAGCTAATCTGGCTGTGACGGTTCCACACCTCTGCTTCATAGTACCCCTGCCGATGGATTAGCAACGCGCTTGGTGTTGAGATGTTATCACTGGTGCATTGCATGTACTGGAGGGTGGCGATTTTATCTCCAAAGCATCGCGTGGTGGCGGTGCTGCTGCAATTGGGCCAATTGCGTCCGAGGGATGCGTAATGTGGAAGGGCTCGCTTGCTTGTCGTCACATTTGGAGAGATCCCCCGCAGGACGAGCAACTCAAATAAACAATGCAGTTACAGAAAGTCCTGCCATTGACATTTGTGCCCAAGCTTGTTGATTTGGCAGCAGGAGGTGGCAATCGGAATATTTTATTTAGACTACAGGAGGGATCTGACGAGCTAAGAAGATTTTTTTTTTACAGATGACCAGTAGGGCGCGGGTCGGAAAGATGCAATGACAATCGGGTCTGTTCAGCCACTTCACCCTGGATAATTGAAAGTATTTGCAGAATAACCGTTTAACCTGTGGTCTGGAACCCAGGTTTTTTAGATGGCCACGCCGGGATATTTGGAAGAGAACCGGGTTTGCCGACATCCCCCCCCCCCCCCAGATAAACAAATTCACAGATAATCGGGTCACAGATGAACAGGGTTTAACCGTCATTTCTGAAACGTTGAAAGACGTGGGCACTCACGCCATGCACGCGCCGCGACGACGTCGCCGCCGCTCCTTTTTCGAACGTCACAGGATCGTTCGCGTCCACTGCACAGCAGATGGTGCGTATTCGTGGTTTAACACCCGCGCAGTAATAACCGGAGGGGGGTGGGGGGGGTTAACTGGGCGGGCTTGAACTGCAAACCTCTGCGACAAGCGGCAATAAACGCTTGGCCCCACATCGCCAGCCAACCACCCCACACCTCCCCAACGGCGGAGGATCCGAGCCCAGACCGCGGGCAGAGTGGAGGCGAGACGAGTGAATGGGAACGGAGCCGACCGGGAGACTTGCTGCTGCTGCTGCTGCTGCTGCGAGTTCCAATGCAACCGGTAGCGCTGTCACCCACTGCACGACAACGCCTTCCTTACCAGTCGCTTTCCTGGTGCTCATCTCTGTCCTGGTGGGGATTGTCCAGCCCCACGCGCACCATGTACAGGATGCAGGAGATGAACTTGAGGGCAAGGGTGAAGAGACGGATTCTGAGACCTGTGAAGCGGAGGCAGATTACACTGGTCAACACACTATTTCTGGCATAAGGTATTCCAACGGGTTTAAGGTAATTTTGGGGTGCTGATTCCAAATCGGGCATCAGTTTTTGTCCATCACATCAGGTTTTTGAGATATAAAATATTGCATTTTGAATAAAAACTGCAGAAGAAAAATATTAAATAAATGTAGATATCTACATAAAATGATATTATAAACACACTATCTTAAAAATACAGCACCATATTTTAACACTAAAGCAGTCACTGACTCGCAATAACTTGTAATCATAAGTGACAGAGTTAATTTCGGGTAAAATCAATGAAAATGGGGTATGCCGATAGCATAAAAATGATGTGATAGAGCAAATCTGAGATCAGATTTGGAATCAGCACCCTGAAATTAGTCTAAAACAGCTGCAAAAGTCCAGGCCAGAATTTTTTTTTGTTGACCAGTGTAATTCCACTTAGTGTCATCGCACTGTGGAATATTCGTATATCTTGCTGAGTTAATTTTATTTTATACACATTTTTATTGCAATTGTTTTTTAATCGTCATGACCCCAATGATGGCACTAGATACAGTCGAAATTGCCCTTTGGAACTCCCACACTTGAGCAGTGCACCACCCTGAGTCAGAGAACGGCTCCAAACAATGAGCTTGTTTGTACAACTATTTCTAAAGTCACTACAATGGGCCCCTTCACTGATCTTGATGAACATTTCTCATTTACACTATTGCGGTTCTGCATTGATTTAGTTTTATTTTTTTCTCTCCCCTCGCTGCATATAGTTTTATTCCTTTTAGTTATTTCGGTGAGCCAGCTCCCTTGCTAAAAAAAACACACTCTCCTGGTTCCTTGAGTTGTATGTATGTATGTTGAACTTCTTTCGTGCCATGCATAGTCAACCGTGTTAATCGGTGGTGTGGGCAGGGAAGGACAGAGTTTACACCAGGTTAAATAAAAATAAACCGACTAATTAACCCACGCTTTGAGTACAACTCATAAACGGGCTTCACAGAATGTTCATTGAATGTCAATGATACTGACCTATTTTATGTTTACATGGGTCTACAAGTAGGGGATGATGACTGTTACGTAACCTGTGGTCCCAATTGAAGGACTTGCGGGCAAAATTTTAAATTTGGCAAAGAAATTCGACCCTGACGCATTTGAAACAATCACAACTAGGACCTTGCCAATGCCACGGGCAAACACGTGCAAGTTTAGAGGGGTTGTGATTCGTTCAATTATATGCTTACATGGCCAAGTGTGTGTGTGTGTGTGCGCGTGTGTGGTTTCACTACCCTAGCTCAAACCCCCTGTCTAATGTTAACTTTTAATAATCAATTATCCCTTCATGGACACATTGGACACACGCATTACATGCAATCGTAACTCGTTCATTGTTTTGTTGCTTTGAAAAAATACATCGCAATTTTGTAAATTTAATTTCAAAAAAGCCTTCATATTTTTGCTCCTCTCACTCAATTTGGTCTTAAATGCATCGGCGCTGTAATGTACAAATATGCTTTTCCCATTTTTGGTTCCCAAATTGGAATTCAATTGTGTAGATGATTATGTCAGCCGTGAAATGAAGTCATTCATTGTCGGAACATTTTAATAGACCACAAAGGCAGTGCTGTCCATCAATCTGGAAATGCAGTTTTGTTCACTTACGCTTTACCACAAACAAAAAAATTAACCCTTTCAATGAACTGACCTTTTCTATAAACATTCTTCGTGTAAAAAAAGACAGTGGCTATACATTGCATCGGACATACGGTGGCGCTCCCCTCTTACGTGCAGCCCTGGGTGAGCGGTGTACATTCCACATTCCTATGGTGGGGCCAGGTACTTCCAGCAGAATATCCTCTCTTGAATTCCCTCTCTATTTATATGCAATTAAGAAGGGCCATTGCCCGAAACGTTGAATATTACGTGCTATTTTTGAGGCCGTGATTTAGATGCTACATAATTAGTGATTGGTGAAATAATGCCAGTGAAAGGAAAATACTCGACACCTCTTATCCATGATGATGTGTGGGAATATCACGAATCCTTTTTAACACGTAGTAAGCTTTCACGACCAATATCATCCATAATAGAGGGTTTGTTTGGGTTAGATTGCGTAAATGTATAAATGTGTCATTGAAACCCGCCGCCACCCGACACAGCCAACTAGTAAGGGTAGTCACGTAAACAGAACGTGGCCAATTCGTCACTAGTACAGCACTAGTGTGTAGTGTATAGTGTAGTGTATAGTGTAGTGTATAATGTACTATACTAGTACAGCACACTGGTGTGTTGGAGAGCCAAGCCACAACATTTACAATCTGAGTACGAAGTTTCGCCAGGAATTACAACTAGCTTCATCAGGCGACAGCCAATTCTGGCTTCTATTATGGATCACAAATCCTATTATCTGTGGGGATTATCCGAGAATTTACTCCATGAGAAAAAAAAAGAGGCAGATAATAGGAATAATAGGGCCTCGGAAATGGGAATGTTTGGGGACCCCTCCACCTCCCTCGGATAATAGGGAGTCGTGGATAATAGGGTTGCGGATAAGAGGAGTGCTGCTGTGTTGAGTGCGTCTTTGAGAGATCGTTTGTCGGTGCCGATGCCGTGGCGTTCGCGCGCGAGGTGCTTCGCCCGGACGTGCTCACTTGATCTTTGGTTTTTGATGAAGAACAGCTTGAGTCGCTCCTTCACCATTTGCTCGTCAACGTAAAATTCCACCTGCACCCTGTCCGTTTTGGGGACAGGCAGGCACAAAACAACAACAAAAACGAAACGCGATTTAAGTCTCGGTTGAATTGCAGGAACTAGCAGCCTTCCGATGAGCTGAATAAAAACGGCGGTGATTGTTTCGCAAATACGGCGGACAAATGTCTCCCCGTCGGACTTGTATGGAGCCAGGGCAGTCTTTGTCTCCCCAGTATGTTGAACTTTTTAAAGTAAGTAGCCAACCGTGCTGATCGGAGGTGCGATGTGTACAGGGTGCACACGTGCTTATTTAAGGCTGCTGCACTCAAACGGAAGGCCGGGTTCAGAAGCCATCTGCCACTGTTGTGCGTGGCCAAAATAGAACTGAGCTCAGTGGGGTCATGTCACAGTCTCATGTCGACTGCAACCAAAGACGAACACCCCCTGTTATCGTCTGAATAGGCTGTTGGAGCAAGTGCGATTAGCAGGAACCTATTAGGGCTGGAATGTCACACAAGGGGACTGTGGTAAACACATTGCCTGACTGTCTTACTCTCCCCATTGCTGCCACTTTGAAAACCGTACCAGTTACTCATTTTGAGGTTGAGTTGACCCTGGGGAAGGCCCAGGACCTGTTCAAATGTCACTCGACACTGGCGTTGTCCGTGGCTCGTGATCGAACTCAAGTTGCTGGATTCGTGAGTGCAGTGCGTGAACAACTGCGTCAGGCCTCCCGCACCGATCACTGCTCCATGGAGGTCGACCTCCCCATAGCGGTCACGGAGGTCGTTTGGGTGGAGCGGACGTGCAGCGGTTAGTGCTACGCTGCGCTACGAACCTGGCGACGCGGGTTCGATTCCCGCACACGGCCAACACCGGTGACGATTATCTGAACTGGTTCTGGGCCTCCCCTAGGTCGACTTAGCCTCAAATAAGAACCTGGTGCGGTGTGTTAACATCGTCACTGGAGAGACAAAGGCGGCCGGGCGTGGTGTTGGCCACCAACCTAATTGTGTGCCGTGCCGGCCTTCATAGGTGCTCGCTAACAGCACTTGCCTCAACAGTCTGTTAAGGCTATACGGGGGATATTTGTCTTTGTGTTGAGGTTCTTTCACACCGTACGTAGCCTACCGTGCTAATCGGAGGTGCGGGTGGGGGGGGAAGGACAACAAACTAACACACAAAGAGTGGTTGTAATGAAATGCGTTTTCAGTCAAGATTTAAAAGTGCAAAGGGGGGATGCAGGGCCGGTTAAGATATCACTCGCCATGGTCGTGAGCGGGAATGAAACTCAAGTCCTCCGGTTTGTAGCGCAGTGCAATGCAGTAGTCACTGCCACTCCCCACACACATACACCACTGCACCGCAAACGCACACAAAGGAAATTCACAGAGAACAGGAAATGTATTCCTTGTTGCCTCTGTCAGATTGACTGATTCTCGCATTTCCACCTCGCTATAGACAACATGCGCTTTGTGCATGAAGTGCTCTCAGTGCTCGCAAAAAAACGCAACCAAGACAATGTTAATTTAAATTAATGTGGAGAGTCGGAGCAGTGTTCAATTAAGTGACCGAAATTAAAGCCCTCAAATATTAATGCAAATTTAAGTCTATCAGTGTGCTCTTTGTCAGCCTGATAAATTAGTGGCTC
The DNA here is from genome assembly GCF_964198595.1 of Lampetra fluviatilis. Lineage (NCBI taxonomy): Eukaryota > Metazoa > Chordata > Hyperoartia > Petromyzontiformes > Petromyzontidae > Lampetra > Lampetra fluviatilis. Next base: position 6,907,711 of record NC_136323.1, on the reverse strand, counting down.
TCGGCCGTGCACGTTTACTTACAATACATTTGAGGAAATGCGCTTTGCGCAGAGATTGGATTTCGCTCGCCGATTGCTGTCCAGCTCCATTAATGAAACGCCGCGGCGAGACCACGCACACCGTGTCCTGTGTACTTCTGCGTGCGTTTCAGTGGCCGTGCTGTGCAGCTCTCTGATGTGTTTTCGGGGGTTGTGCCTCGTATTGCTCAGCACAACGTCCGACGTTTCGCTCCCAAGTGCCGGAAGCTCCTACCAGAACTAAATAGACTTTGCTCGCTTTCTCCCCCGATTCTAAGCAGCGTTGCCGGCTGCTTGTCGGTTCTGGCGGTGATTGACGCTGATTGGCTCTTTGATGAAGGGCAGCCATTGCTGTTGTAATTTTAAAAAACCACGACGTTTCGATCGCAACACAAGCGGTCGTCATCAGAAAAAGGGGGTTAGCCTATCCAATCAAAACCATCATCTTGCCATACATAGCAGGGGTAACCAAAAATATTTCCAAAATCATGAACAAACACAAGATGCAGGTCCAATTTAACACAGTACATCAAACGTGTGATCTGATCCCATCTGTGAAGGACAAGATCCCTAACATGCAATATCCCGGCGTCTACAAACTAAGCTTTATCTGCGGCAGCAGTTACATTGGGGAAACATAGCGACATATCTCGGACCGTGTTCGTGAGCATAAGGCAGATTTGAAACACGGAAGGACCAATACTTCTGCCGTGGCTGATCATTCTTTTCATGCGGCTGGCTCACGCGAAATTGATTTCTCTAAGACGAAGGTCCTTTGCAAACCCACTGGCTATCAACAAATATTCGTTCATGAAGCCATCCATATATACAGACATCGACACAATTTCAACCGAGAAGATGGGTACAAACTCAGCAATCACTGGAATGACAATATCAACCAGTTCAAGTCAAAACTGGCTGTAATGTTTCCATTTTAGACCTGGCAGCCCTTTAATTGGTGGAAACCCACCAACAGCGCCGTCACTGCCTATTACTACCACCACTCACATTAACATCAGCTACCCCGCCTATGCTGCTGGCACTTGGACTACGCCCATCTCTAAACCTTTATAAACAGTTTGCCTTTAGAGGCTAACCCCCTTTTCCTGATGACGATCGCTTGTGTTGTGATCGAAACGTCGTGTTTTTATTTTTATTCACTTAATTATTTTTCTATCTACGTGACTTTACTGGAACAACCAAGGCATATAATATAATTTATAAATAATAAACAATTGCGAAGGGCAGTAATCCAATGTTCATAGAGTCTTGATGTTTATGTTTTAAGGCATGGCCCAGGAGGAAGCGTGGTTTAGACACAAGGGAGCCCTCCCTTTCAGCTTGAACAATTGAAGAGTTGCATTGGAATAGAATCATTATTTAAAATAAGTGGCCATTTAAAAACAAAAATATAGACTTCATTAAGTTAAAGAAAAAAATATCTCGTAACAACCCATAATGGTGATGTCTCTTGTACAGACATGGGTATATTATTTTTCCAGACATACAAGTCTGGTCTAAGGCAAACATGTTCACATGGGTAATTGCTTTGCACGCTTAAGAAGATTTTTGTATAACGAAATATGATCACGGACATGCAATATGGATGTCCATGAACCGTTTCAGATTGAGTCAAATGAGATTCAAGTGTAATTTAAGCCACGGCGTTTCCATCAAGATTGCTCTCAATTCATCTGAATAACAGTAATAATAAAGCACAATTTACAACATTTTGTCAAACCACTGCTGGATGAAGTCTGGCCCACGCCATGTCGGTTGTGTGCGATTGTGACCATATTTCACCATTCCGGTAAGTACAGGGATGTTAAGATGGTATTGAGTGGGCACTTTCCACCGACGTTGTGTGTATGTTGAACTCTTTTCGGACCGTATGTAGCCAACTGTACTTATCGGAGGTGTGGAGGAAGGAACAACATGCTAAACACAAAAAGCAGTTCTATAGAGATTTGTTTTCTAATCGAGATGATTTAAAAGTGAATAGCTCCAGTGGCTTCTTAATATGCGATAGAAGCGCGTAATGAACGTGAGCTGCTATGTGGGCATCCTCTGACACGAGGTGATAGTGTTAGCTGGAGAGGCACAGAAGCAAATGTCTGGATCTCAGGACATGATGCCAGGAGCACAATTTGAATGACCATTTGCAAAATAAATCCCTGCCCCAACTAACATTTATATTCTTGGTTCTTTCGTTAAAGTCATGTAGAAGGGAAATAATAAAATAACATAAATATAAAACAATAAAAATTCTCACGACGTTTCGACTGCAACACAAGCAATCACTTTTTATTGTTTTATATTTATATTATTTTATTATTTCCCTTCTACGTGACTTTACCGAAAGAACCAAGTATATGAATCCCTGCAGTCACGAAAGCTTTAAATCAAAATTCAACTAACATTTCATAATGGAACTTGTGCAATAAATAAAAGTAAAATGGAACATCTGAAGCCCTTGTGTATTCATTATAGAAAGAGCCCTGCAGCCTGACGGATATGTTCAATTAAAAACAAAGAGGTCTCATCTCGACTATGCCGCGCGTTGTTCAGTACGGAGTTCGACGTTTCGCTCAACGCGTTAGGAGCTTCGTCAGTTCTTGAAGAAGCTCTCGTCGAAATTATGGTAAATCTTGGCTCACCTGCATTATGGGGGTGTCGACTGCCGAATGTTGGGCATCACGTGGTCTCCTCCCCCTAAATCACCCTGTCCACCGGGTGTCCTCTCTACTCGGGCATTTTCTGCCAAATATCGGCACAAAGCCCACCCGTGTGCGAATCGGGAAGCGAGTGTAGCCATTATTCCACGTACGGTTGTGGCGATCGAGTAGCGTTGGACTGGCTCACAAAGCCCACCCGTGTGCGAATCGGAAAGCGAGTGTAGCCATTATTCCACGTACGGTTGTGGCGATCGAGTAGCGGTGGACTGGCTCACAAAGCCCACCCGTGTGCGAATCGGAAAGCGAGTGTAGCCATTATTCCACGTACGGTTGTGGCGATCGAGTAGCGTTGGACTGGCTCACAAAGCCCACCCGTGTGCGAATCGGAAAGCGAGTGTAGTCATTATTCCATGCACGGTTGGAACGATCGAGTAGCATTGGACTTGGCTTGCACCCTGCCCCACCCACCACCACCACCCTGCATGCGCGACACCGAGAGCCCCGTGACACGTGTTCGGTGAGAAAAGGCGGTCAAAACCTCCCGCTCGCGAGCCCGCTGGCCGCGTCGCGCCCACGTCTCGGTCAGTTCCAATCAGCAGTTGAGCGGCAAGAGCCCCCCTCCAGCCCCATCCCCCACCCCTCCCAGACGTCGAAAAAATGCAAACGCTACGGGGACCTCGCTGGAGATTGCTGCCATCACTTGTTAGTGTCAGGAGAGGATAGCCAAACTCCGCTTGCATACGAAACAAACGGCCATCGCCACTGCGCCTCTGTATAATGAAGGCCCCCCTCCCCTGCCCCACCACTGACCTTCACACTTATTGTTGCATTAATGACTCGCATGATCGTGCCACACTTGAATTTTATCACATTAATGTTTTGTGATGTTTCCATTAATGAGTTTCCGTCTGCAACGGAAGGTTTTGCTGCCGTGCTGATTGTATTGTGTAAGTAAAAAAAAAAATCCATGAAAGAATCTAGATGTCACAGAGTATGATGAATAACAAAAACAAGTGTTCTTTAAAAATTGCAATGACAAGATAATTCAAACTTTTTTCATGAAAGTTCAAAACGCATTGTTTCTTTCATGGTGGGAGATGTTGCCAGAGTGCAGTGGTTATAAACTGTGTACGCGATTGGATACCTTGTCCACCCAGCAGTATAAATGTTGTTCACCGTGGCAGTTCGTGGGTGGCAGGGTAAAGGGTGGGTACTCTGGCCACCGTGGAAGATGAGGTGAAATATCATCTGTAAGGGCCATCTACAGCTCCCATCTTGTGGAGGCTCTTTTTGCCAGCAAGCAAATCCAAGGCTGCAACTTTGCCTGGAACTTTTATTGTATTATGATGGTTGCTACCATCAGCTAGGCGGTAGTATTCATGGCAATAGTTATGGTTTTTATGGTAATTCCACATTCCTGTCGCAGAGGCGAGTCTACCCATAGGGCAAGTATTGTTGACTTCCCGCATGAAATGGTATTTATTTAATATAAAATAAAATTGTATTTTATACCTACGTGACTTTACCGAAAGAACCAAAGAGTATGGATTCCTGCAGTCACGAAAGCTTCAAATCAAGATTGGTACTGTATTTATTTTATTTACCCCGGAAATCGATCTCCAACCAGGATTTTTAACCCTCTCAATCTTTTGAATTGTGTGCCACTCGCTTTACCGCTGAGCCACCAATATCATCTAAACATCGGAAAATAAATGTGACTTGTTTGTGTGTGTAAGTTGGCGAGCCGAGTGTTGCTTGCAGCTGCATTGCAGGCGAAGTAACCGTATGGGTAATGTCATTTATAGATGGGTGGGTTCAGATGACATAACACTCATCGTGTTTCGATGACCCTGAGCTGATATGCCATAGATCCCTCACAGGAAAAAGGTGCTTAAAGCAATATCTGACACACGCTGAGCAATTATTGTTATCGATGCCTCATTTGTTGATGGATGTAAGAGTGTGTGGGTTGAGGGGTAACATGTCAGTATAGATTAATGAATGGATGGAGTGACATACACACTTGATGGGACCTTACTGACTCTACAAGCCTTCGCATATATACCCATAAACACACTGTGAAGTGATCATTATCATGGTATTATGGAGGGCAATGCGATATTTTGTAAATTATAGGGTGATGATAGTAATCTTGGTTTTTTTTCATGTTCCCCAGTAAAATGTAACGGATGCCTCAGTGACACCAATTTGTCCCTCTGACCGAAAATAGAACTCTGTTAATATTCTTTATGGAAAAATATCCACTACGAAGATGGAGAAATGAAATACGCTCGTGTGCACGCATGAGCTGGATCAGTTTAACGCGTAGCAGGGCTTTCGCGACCAAAATTATCCATGACAGAGGGTTTGGGGTTGGATCGCGTAAATATAAATGTGTCGTTAAACCCGATGGCTACCCTACATGGCCAATTAGTGAGGTTTGTCACGTGAAAAATAAATGGCAATCCGTTACTAGTTCAGCACACCGGTGTGTTGGGGAGTAAACCCACAACATTTCATCCAAAATTACTGGCGTCGCAGATGGATTATTGCGTCGCAAATGTATTATTACAACACAGATGGATTATTTTGTCGCAGGAGCATGAGAGATGGTGATGGCTTCGGAGGCATTTATCAAACAGTGGATTGAGCATTGCTGCTGGCTGATGATGATAATACAATTAACACGTAAAAAAAAACATTCCTCATTTTTATATATAAACTACTTTATTTTTCCACTTAATAAAAATTTACAGAAATTTGTAAATACATTGCCGGATCCAGGCCTCTGCGAGACCATTGCAGCCGTGGAGGCTGTTTGGCCACACTTTACCAGACTGGTGAATGTGGGCGGGTGAAAAAGGGAGCCCAGGACCGGTTCAGATATCGTTTGCCAATGATGTCAACCGTGGTTGGAAATTTAACTCATGTTAGGAAAGGTCCATAGACACACACACAGTGCGCTAAGCACTGTGCCACAGCTCCTTTTTAAATGCTGGTATAAGATGCCTATATCCTTGCAAAAGGTGTCAGTTTTGTTGCCAGAAAAAAGGGGAAAACCCCTATTAGTATGACTTTGTGACTTTACGCTCACGATATGCTTGCTGTGTTAACGCATTTAAGAACGGACGAACATCCTGCCGCTCATAATAGAACATCGTGCCGCTGTTCACCAAAGTGCTACTGGCAACACATCGCTCTGTTGTATACATTCATACGCATGTCTACAGGGAAGTGATGCACGGGTTGGCATAGATTGAGCTGATGCCTTCGCAGCTGCGACGGGTTCTGCAGGACTTTTACGTGCACAGCCGGCAATGTTGTTGTGCAAATGTCCACGTGTCTGTAAATGTGCGTGTGTCTACCATTGCCTATATCCATGATTAGTTCCCGAGCTCACCCCACGACCCCTTAATCTCCCCCTCATAACCACCACCGTCCGTTCCCTCTTCATATTCTCATTGCATGGCTATCACTCATTCCCCAGTCATTCCATCCACGCATCATCATCATCATCATCTTCTGTCATCAATTTCACTTTCACCGGAATTCACGCATCACAGATTCGCCCCCATTGCTTCCTCTCATCTAATTCATCACCTCATCTCCACCAGTAAATTCACACACGTCGTGACGTTGTTGAGTCTTTGCAAAGCGCCTTGCTTCAGGCGCTATATGTATTGCATTAAGATGACATACGGGGAGCGGTATTAAGTATTTTTAACTTCTTTCCAACGGTACGTAGCCAACCGTGCTAATCGGATGTGTAGCAGTTAGTGCTTCGCGCTACGAACGCGACGACTCAGGTTCGATTCCCGCTGACCGTAACAATGATCTGAACTGGTCCTGGGCTTCACCTAGGTCGACTCAGCCTCAATGTGTACTACGTGCGGTGTATTAACATCGCCACTGGCGAGACAAAGGCGGCCGGGCGTCATGTTTGACACCCTCTACTCTCTCGTGTGCCATGCGGGCCTTCATAGGTGCTCGTTACAGCACTTTGGGGCCGTCCATAAATGACGTAACGCGATTTTGGACGATGTTGTAGGAGATTTTTTTTTTATTTTAAAGTCTATTTAATTAAATAGAACGTGTTGTTTATATTTATTTAAAGTTGCGCATTTTGATGTGACGTCCCACTTCTCAAACCCCCCCCCTCGTCACACATCGTCACAAATAGTCTGACCCCCTGCCCCCCAGGTGCGTGACGTCATTTATGAACGGCCCCTTTCCACGACAGTCTGTTACAGGCTACATGGGGGATCTTTGTCTTTGGAGCGGTGACATAGTGATAATGGCACTCTAGAGTACTATAAACCCATCGAACTAAGTTCGATTCTTGGCCACAGCTGCAATCAATGTCGAATATCTGTACCGTTACAGGGCCTCCCCTGGTGTCGTGTCAACATCGACATTGGGGAGACAAAGACGGCCAGGCATGGCACTGGCCACACCTCACCTTCACATGACATGATGAACAGATGCTGGCTAAACCACACTCGCCCCTGTGGTGTTTAAAAAGTTGATATTCGAATGTGTGTGTGATCACAAGCACTTTACTTTATCTGTCGATGATTGATGTTTTTTCTGCAATATTTTGCTGTCTTTTCTTGGATTTTCTGTTTGCACTTAGTCACATATTCACTTTAAGATGTTTTTTGTTCATGTTTTCGTTTTGTTTGTTGCGGTTGCACCCGATTCAAGAGCCGAATGGCTCACAGGGCTACACCTAATAAATTAACTTGAACTTGATGTTCTATTGACGTTGCATCTGCGATATACCAACTCTCAGACAAAGCACTTGAAGGAGTGAGTCACCTCGGGCTAAACTCGTCACTTCACTGACAACACAATCATCCCCCTGCGTCAAGACTTTGAAGTCTTCACGAGACCACGTGGCCTCAAGGAGTCCTTAGCTTGGCGGTGGTGGTAAGGGTGTGTGCTGCTGATAGGGGCCGTCCATAAATGATGTCACGCGATTTTGGACGATTTTTGACCCCTCCCCCCTCGTCACACGGCGTCAAAAAAAGTCAGACCCCCCCTCAAATATTACGTCACAAAGCTCTGCCCCCCCCCAAAACCATGTTTTCATTTTGACAATAAAAACATGCTTCAAATCGCTTTAAACTATTGTCATTGTAGTGCGTATTTAATGTGGCGCTGCACTCTGATGTTGTAGGAGTGTTGTTATAACAACTAATGTTGTTATAACAATTCTATATTTATTTAAAGTTGCGCCATTTGATGTGACGTCACATTTCTCACCCCCCCCTCGTCACACATCGTCACAAATATCTGACCCCCCCCCCAGGTGCGTGACGTCATTTATGGACGGCCCCATAGTGGCGATGAAGGTGGTGGTTGTGCATGGCACCTCCGACGAGCGCAGTTGGCTACGTGCCGTGTGAAATAAGTCCAACATGCACGAGACAGTATGGTCCAGGTGTCTTGTGACCCCCCCCCAAATGAATTGACCCCGTAACATTCGTTTTACCTTTGCATGTTCATTTCTGTTTTTACCTTACTTAAAAATATTAAATTAAGTGAGAATAGGTTTTCCTCATTTTTCTGGCAACAAAACAGGTGTGAAGATGTTAAAACACCAAACTGAAACCTTTTGCAAGGAATCATGTCTGCATTAACCACAATACTTGTGGTCAAAAATTGAATCAAATTTTTGAGAAAGAAAACGAGGGGGGGGGGTCACAAGACATCTGGAGACCCTGTACACAAGTGCGCATGCAGCCAATGTCTGAACGTCATCATCCGTGGGAATTCTCAACCCATTATCGAAAGTGAAAGCGACCACAACGTTAGGAGATGAGTGGGAGCAGTGGCTAATGTATACGCTGACACTGGAGCTAATCTCCGCTTCCGTCAATCGATCTGCAATGCGTAACCACTGTGTAGTGCCTATCAAATACAATGACGCGATGTTAACATCGCTCGCGAGCATGTTTACTTTATTGTTTTTGCGCCCAAGAGAGTTTGAAGCACCATACGCGAGTGCATTTAGAATCCATTCGTCCGAACGAGATGCCAGTTGCGGAGAGATTTTGCTGTCCAAGCTGCAAACGCATTTGCAACAAATTCCAAAATCCCTTACCGGGACGAATCATTTAAAATGTCTATAAAAGTGGGAGACGATGATAAGTATTGATCAATTGCTTACTCTATGCAACTGCTGCATGCACTTGAGTTACTTACGTGGATGTATTGTACATTACCTCAAACAACCCCAGAGTGAATTTGATAGACTTAAAATATTCCGTGTGAAGATTTTCTGGGTCAACTAAACAGAACGTCATTGGATGGTTGAGATGGTTTTACCTTATTAAGCCTGGACGCACGGAAAGGCACGGATCTGTGATATGTTGTGTTAACGTTCATATTGTCTAACCCAGTGTTCGTCATTGCAAGGCCACTCCCAGCTCCTGGTGGCCTTTAGTGCGGCCCCCGACAAAACACAAATGCGGAAACACCCCATCGCGCTGTCACACCCCGCTGGTTTCAAATGTGTGGCGGCCCTCACACTGATGAGGTCCTGTCGGCGAAAGTGCCCGCCTCTGAAAATTTGCAAAGAACACGGCTCTAGCCCATTGTCAATCACATGCCTGGATGAATGATGCACCATGCCTTTTGGTCGCTGAGGTCATTTGACCATACTTCACCACTATGGTTACTGCTGGACCAGTGCAATCGCCACTAAACGACGATTGAACTCTGGCTGCCGGGTTTATAGTCACGCCATCATAACCAGCGAGTGGTAAATCCACTGCTTGACGAAGGCCTCCGCAGGCTGCCTTCACATTTCATAACCTTGCAATGTAATAACAACAAACGCCATTCACCGCAAAGTGGCGGGGATGTCACCACGGCGCTTGTGCCAGGCCGTGTGCACGTTAAGGCCACGTGAAGTGTCGAACGCCTGCCAGCAGGTGGTCACGGGACAGACCCAGGTGCCATGGGTCAACTGAGATGACTGGACGATGCACCAACTGTGCCCCTTACTGTGCCAACTTGCTGTGCCAACTTGATGTGTTTTAGCCACCCGGCGCTCCGCTCGTTGTTATGTACTAATCCACCCTAGCACCTGCACGTGAACTGCATTCGTAGTTCCATCTCCTTGCCAGATGTCCTCTGGGATGCGCCCCATTGCTTGGATTCCACTCGGCACTAACCACCTCAGCCAGCTCTCTTATGGCTGCCACCAACACACAGCGATTACATCTCCAGCAGCACTCGGCGTAGCCTTGGTCCGATTAACGTGGTCGCCTATGTACGTCGCGAAAGAAGTTCAATATACATGCATACATGAGCATTTTGGACAAACCAAGATGTGTGTCAGATTCACATAGAGTACCAATTGCCGTTGGCGAACACACGTACACACATCACACACACAAGACAGAGACAAAGATCCCAGGGCAGTATAGCCTTTTTTAGGCTGGTGGGGCAAGTGCAACTGGCGAGCATCCACGCAAAATCGCCACGGCTCCGAGAGGGGGTGGTGTGGACAGCACCACTCCCGGCGGCCTTTGTCCCCTCCCCACCCGCCCAGTGTTGATGTTTACCATGTTCTACCGACTCCTCATTTGAGGCTGAGATGACCGAGGAGAGGCCCAGGACCAGTTGAGACTATCGTCGCTGGCGTTGACCGTGTGCGGGAATCGAACTCGGGTCGCCGCGCTAGCCACTGATCCACGCGCGCACACACACACAGCAGTGATATTCATCAAAGAATGTCATCAAGTAATGCTGTTATGAAATTGCCACACCATGTATGTCACGTCCATATGGGTAAAAGGTGTCTCATCTGAACGCCGACGATCTATAAATGTAATTACTGCTCTTTGCTCACTCGGTGCACACGGCAGTCATCGCACACACTGACCACTCGATGTGGAAAAATGATTGCAGCTCACGCCTCTCCATCCGTTAGTTTTGCAAACATTAAATGCAGGCTACCACCTGCTCTGATAAATCAATAGTAATAGCAAGGTCAAAGTGTCTCCACGCTCGAAACACCAATGGGGCGGCACTCATTCGTGTTGGCAGTCCTGAGCCAGCGGCTGAAATTCCACATTCCCGTGGTCACAACCGATACAGAACACACTGCAAGGTGGTGATCATTTCATCAACCCCAGGGGGATGATAGGGTGAGTTAATCCCTGCCCATTCAATAGTATGAATGGATACACCACGGTTAGTTGATGGCCACGTCGTGTGCAGTGTGGGTACGCATATTTCTTGCAAGATGTCTGGCTAGCATGGCATATTAGGCCTAAATACCCTCCAGCCGCACTGTCTATAGCTCACTAAAGTGGAGGCCATTCTGCCAGCAGTGGCATGAACAAGACAATCGCACGGCTGCATCTTTCTTTACCTCTCCTCGGTATAGATTTAATTTGGTTGGATGCATCTCCACCTACCCGTGCACGTGTTGTCTGCGTACCCGCTCGGCCAGTCCCAGTGGATTCACGGCGTACATTGGATCACAGAAGGGTAGTGGAGACTGCTCAGCGATGGGGATGAATGCGCAGTAGAGGATGGGAGATGGAGGCTCGGCTCTGCTGTTTTAACGTCGCAGCGGCTGCAGTGGTGTGATGCAGGGGTCGCGTGAACCGATTTACTTGTACGGATCGAAATCGTTGAACCGTACGCAGTTCAACGCGTTGTAGCGGTGGCTTTAAAGTAAAGACAAAGAGAAGGGCCTCCACTGGAGGGAGCTCTAGAGAGCCCGTCTAGAGGGTTTGTTGGTCAGCTCTTAGATGCTGGCTAGAGGTCTTGGATGAGATGGCAGTACCCACGCTTTACCCCACCATACAAGACTTGCCAACTGGCTAAGGAGAAGCCACATACTCTCTAGAGGCTCTCTCGCAGCCCTTCTGCCAGCAGTGGCACGAGAAAGTCAGTGTAGGGCTGCACCTACACCTCACCAGGGTAATGGTCCATTCACTGCACAGTTTTGACTGAAATCATACTAACGTAGCGAACAGAATTATCACAAATCTCTTAATGAAACACCCCCCTTATTATTACATGGGTGTTATTTTACATACATAATTTCACGCTTCATGTTTATATACTATATTGGCGTATTTATTTCCCCCTGTAATTATTGATGTTGTCTAGCAGCTCAATTTAATAAATATAATTGTTTGCATATATTTTGCCAGCAAAGCATCATTTTTTTTATTTCAAATATATTTTCAGCCAATATTTTATGAGTGTGGGGCTGGGGGGAGAGATGCAAACCGGAGTACTTAGACTGGACTTCCATGGTAAACTGGACTCCCATGGTAAACTGGACTCCCATGGTAAACTGGACTCCCATGGTGAACTGGACTCCAATGGTAAACTGGACTCCCATGGTAAACTGGACTCCCATGGTAAACTGGACTCCCATGATATACTTGACTCCAATGGTAAACTGGACTCCCATGGTAAACTGGACTCCCATGGTGAACTGGACTCCAATGGTAAACTGGACTCCCATGGCAAACTGGACTCCCATGGTAAACTGGACTCCCATGATATACTTGACTCCAATGGTAAACTGGGCTCCCATGGTAAACTGGGCTCCCATGGTAAACTGGACCCCCATGGTAAACTGGACTCCCATGGTAAACTGGACTCCCATGGTAAACTGGACTCCCATGGTAAACTGGACTCCAATGGTAAACTGGACTCCCATGATATACTTGACTCCAATGGTAAACTGGACTCCCATGGTAAACTGGACTCCCATGGTAAACTGGACTCCAATGGTAAACTGGACTCCCATGATATACTTGACTCCAATGGTAAACTGGACTCCCATGGTAAACTTGACTCCAATGGTAAACTGGACTCCCATGGTAAACTGGACTCCCATGGTGAACTGGACTCCAATGGTAAACTGGACTCCCATGGTGAACTGGACCCCCATGAGAGGGCAACACTCCATCCCCGTACAAACCGAAGCAGATGATGGCGATTAGTCCACTCGCCGTACTCCGCCTTCTCTTGGCAAGCCAGGCACGTGGCACCTCCTCGACGCCCGTGGGAAGGGAGTTTCACAACATTCGGTGCATCCCACAAACTCTCGCCTCCAACCAGTGCTGGATCACAGGCTACGTGAATAAGCCACCTCACAGCCACGAATACCTTGGCTAACGCTCACCGTTATTTACCGCTGCATACAAATGCAGCGTCAAATGAGTACCGTGGATGGCTCGTGAGCAAATTAACAATATAAATCCAGTGAAGTGCATTATTGCGAGCATATGTTATATATATATGAATTACATCTGAAGGCAATGTATGCTAACGTGTGCATGCATGCATACAAAACAAAACAGCAATAGCGTACAGCAGAAACGGGTAAGCTCAGGCACGATTTGTAGATTAATTGCAGGATAAGGACACGTGATTTATTTCTGTTTGATAGCGTCTGTGTTCACAGCTGATTAGCTGAACACTATCCAAATAAGAATATTTCTGCAAACAACAGACGCGTCCATCCAGTTAATGAATGACTGACACTACATGTGTAGGACTTGAGAAACACGCGTCGGGTTGAGATGCGCGCACGCGGCGGACAGTGAAGGCAAACGGGAACACAGGGCGGTGAGCGAGTTACTGTTGTTGTTGTACCAATTAAGGTGGTATGGTAGTTAAGGAGGGCCTGCAGGTGTAATCATGAACGCAGGCCGGTGATTGGACGAGAGGTATGGGTGTCTGGAATTGGCGCTGCGGTGTCTACAACAACAACAACACCACATGGGACTGGGGGCTGGAGGCGAGTAGCGTAGTGGGGGATGGTCCAATTAATTAAGGGGAATTGGTTCAGGGATAAAGGCGGAGAGCGTGGGGAGAAACGAGAGTTGGTGCCTGGGACGAGTGACGAACGGATGGAGAGACGGGGCAGCGGATAGAGTGAGTATAGTATAAGGTAGCAGTGGACAAAAGAATACAGGGTACGGTAGCAGTGGATAGAGAGAATACAGATAGAGTAGCAGTGGACGGAGCGAGTACAGCATAGGATAGCAGCGGAGTAATGGACCTTGGTGGCGACCGAGCTGGAGAGAGAGGAGCAGAAGGAGAGCGAGCGGAGCGAATGAGCGGAGGGACATTGAGTGATGTTGATGGGGAGCTGTGAGTTGAAGAGTACGGAGGGACATTGAGTCATGCCGACGGAGGAGATGTGAACTATACGAGTTAATAAAGAACCGAGAAAGACAAAGAAGCTGTCGCGTCAGTACCAGTCCTACACATGTTTCCTGATCAAGCTTAAATGAGCTTCAAATAATATTTTTTGGAGGAGGGTCACGCTTTGAAATATTAGTATGCAACTTCCATAAATGAGTGAATATCTGGCTTTTAAGTCAGAATATGGAAAAGGATTTGGACCTGCAAGTACGATGGTTGGACACAGAACAATACAGGATAGTCAATGCGATTTGCTGCTCAAATAAAAATTGAGGCTGTCTGTAACCGCGTCCCGTTAACAGCCACGAGTCGGTGGTGGAAATTCCACATCAGAATCAAAATCTTCATTTAAACCAAAGGAATCTAATGCGCTATGCAGCTCTTTTTTTTCAGAGATGTCCAGTAGGGGCGAGTCAGAACGTTACAGAACGTTAACAACAACAAGAAATCATAATAAATGTTTTTGGGTTAGATCGCGTAAGTATAAATGCATCGAAACCCTCCACCACCCGAGGACGGCCAACCAGTAAGGGATTTGTCACGTAAACAAAACGACAAATCGTTACTGCTTCAGCCCACCGGCGAAGAGTGAATCCACAACATTTACAATCTGAGTAGTACGCCGTTTCGCTGGTAATTACATCTAGCATCATCGGGCGATTTGCCAGAATAGTGAAGCCATCCACCTGCTTCCGGTCTTAAATAGAGCAGCAGGTCGACGTCATCACTGAACCCAATCAGGTGCAGAGATCAGAGGCGGGGTTCTAATTATATACTAGACTAGCTTTACTACCCGGCTTCCCCCGAGACTTGGATTCTTGTCCTCGATTAATAGACGACCTTCTCGGAGGGTGGGGGGGGGGGATGCGTGACGTCAGCAGGCAGACTGCGTGACGCTGCCGCATGCGGGTGACATCGCATATGTGACGTCACCACTCACTTGCCGTGCAAAATAAATCCATTATTGCGCCCCCGCCCCCCAAAATACAAAAGTGTACAGCCTGGAAGCTAACCACATGCCAAATGTTAAGTTTGTTGCATGTCGGGAAGTATGCTAAACATTTCGAACAGACACATATTCACAAATTTCCCTTTTATATATAGATGAGTAATAAGTTAATTAGTATGTTTCCCCTATAAGGAATTGTAATATGTATTACTTAATAATACACTTACAGGTTGCACTAAGAATGTAGCTATCAGAACGGTTAAAATTATTAGTATTTCTCTCAATTTAATGGATTCTCTAATTAGTCTTGGCCAGTAGTAATTAGTTTTACATAACACTTCAACGTTACCAAAATCAATTGAGTGTCCTTGTTGGCAAGCATGTTCTGCCACTACCGACAATTGTGTTTGAGAGAATTTAATACTTCTTTGGTGTTCTTTTAGTCTTACGCTGATGTTACATCCCGTCTGTCCAAATGTAGTATTGTAAATAAAGGTGGCCGACTTCTTGTCTTCTTCGTCTGTACCGTACCAAATCTTACTTCAATGTTTTGCTTTTGCAGAACACGGGCTAATTTGTCAGTTACTCCTGAGATTTTTGGTATTTTAATTGTTTTAATAATCACTTTCAGCAGTATTGTTGTTCAATCTTGATTTGGCATTCAATGCTGTTAATTTGAGCATTATTGTAGCCATTCAGTCGTAGTGCTTCTTTCACATGTTTAATCTCTCTCCTTAGACTTTCACCATCTGGCACTGTTTTAGCCTGATGTATGAGCGTCTTGATGAGAGAGGATTTCTGTGCGGGATGATGATGCGAATCTGCATTCAGATGGGCATCAACGATGTTTAATCTTTCCAAGTAATGTCCACTAAGCTATGAACTTATTCTTTTTCAGAAGCGGGCAGCTTTATCTCCTTGTGTGTTCGTGCATTAAAACTATAAACTATTAAAACGATCAGCTATTTTTATTTTACCAGGTAAGGCCCACTGAGCTATATATATATTTTTTTTTTTCAGAAGCGACCTGGCCACGAATGATTGCTCAACTAAGTGGCTTATCACGTGGAAATTTATAGCAGCCAAATAATGTATCCATAGGACAGCTACTGTTGACTTCTCCACAGTTGTACTCATACTGGTAGGAACCTCCTGGTTACACCAGCCCACAGGGGATTATTGTGTCCGTCGTGCAGGGAGGGGCTGGGTGGGGAGGGATGGGCTGGGTGGGGAGTGGAGGGTGGGGAGGGGCTGGGTGGGGAGGGTGGGGCGGAGCTGGGTGGGGAGGGTGGGGCTGGGTGGGGAGGGGCTGGTCACCCCGTGGTGCCCTTATAAAACTCAACGTTTAACCAACTCACGCCGGCTTGTGCCCGTCCTCACAGTCGGGCATATTTGCGGAATACACCACGCCGCCATTGACCCTGGCCATTGACCGAGCAACCCAACGTTTCTACCAGCTCCCTCCGCAGGAATGTATTTCTATTGACCCTGGAGGTATGATAGGCCAAATCAACCCAGAACAAAGATTTGAACTCGCAACCTTCCAACTACGAGCCACTTCGTTCGACCGCTAAGCCACTATGCTGGACTGAACCCCCTACAGATGAGACAACGCAGTCAGTCTGCGAGACTGAGTCCTCAATATGGGTCGACGAATCAATGAGTGAAGTTCATGGACATGCTAAGCATGGTAGTCGTGATAGAAGGGTGCTGCGGAGGCGACTGACTGCCAGTGAGCGAGTGACTGGAGTGAATTAGTGAGTGCTGGATCATCAGTCTGTTTTGTGCTAAATTAAATCAAGTGCAGTGAGGTATTAATTGGGTTATCCACCCCAGATGTAACAGGATACACATCAATTCACAATTTCTGGATTGTCCAGCTATGAGGAGAGATGTGCTAAAGCTGTGTCAAAATTTCCGTGAAGGTTGGTTTCAAAGAACGGCCAAATTTCCGCGATATTTTGCCAATTTAGTCGTTTTTCACCCGACCAGTTAACCATGGTGGTAGCAAGAGTAGAGTATTATTGTTTGGTCCTGGCTTTGTTCAAGTACGGCCATTGTAAGAATCAGGCTTGAGCCCACTCGCAAACTCACAAACATCGCCAGCCAGGCTTTCTATGGTTGTGGAAACGCAGCAAATGGATCCGATTTCGAGGCCTGAATGCGTCCACATGGTCCTCTAAAGCTTCGACGAGTTAAACAAGGAATATGTAGATACATTCTTGGTGTGGGATGCACCGGGATCGAGAGTTGCGTGAACTGGAGTCCGAGTAGCTCGACAAAATAATATTAAAATCTTTAATTCATGCACATGCACATCAAATGGCAGACACAGACAGACAGGCGTTGGTGTATAAGGTGTAAGTGGTTCATGTGGTCAACATGAATCGGAAATTCACAGTAGAATAAACCGGTTTCTCCATTCTTACGTGAACATTGGCAGTGCCCATATCCATTATCGGCCCTAAACAAAGTGGCGGAAATGCCACGTTCCTGTGGTGGGGACCAGTTAATCCATAGGGCCAAGACACATTGGCTCACCACAAAATGGCACTCAAGGTACTCGCTGCAGAAAGATGATAGGCTCAGCCAGGGGTCGGCAACCCAAATAACAAGGAAAATTGTTTTCAAATGCGGTAAAACACTCAATATTTTAAGAGCCGCAACGCATGTGAATCCGAGACGGTCCTTAATAAATAACGCCACGAATCAGTCCTTGAAGAGCCACATGCAGCTCTAGAGACACAGATTCCCAATCCCTGCCCATGGTAAACTGGACTTCCACGGTGAACTGGACTCCCATAGTAATTGTTGATGTTGTCTTGCAGCTCAATTTAATAAATATAATTGTTTTCATATATTTTGCCAGCAAAGCATATTTTTTTATTTAAAATATATTTTCAGCCAATTAATTATCAATGGGTGACTGAGTATTTTACGAGTGGACTGGACTTCCATGGTAAACTGGACTCCCATGATATACTTGACTTCAATGGTAAACTGGACTCCCATGGTAAACTTGACTTCCACGGTGAACTGGACTGCCATAATAAATTGGACTCCCGTGGTAAACTTGACTACTATGGTAAACTTCAATTCTATGGTAAAGTGGGCTCCCATGGTGAACTGGACTTCTATGGTAAACTGGACTTGAATGGTAAACTGGACTCCAATGGTCAGGCAACCAAAATAACAAGAAGAGACATTTTTTTTTATATTTCAAGAGCCACAATGGAGTCTTGAAAGAGCCACCACACGCGGCTCTGGTGCCAACCTTCAACCCCAACCTGGATTCCAATAAATGAATCAATCCTTAATTTTAAAAGGGGATGACAGTCTGATGAAACCGAACGTGACTTTATCGAGGGAGACACAAATCATAAAAGCAATGTGGTATAACATGCGATAACGGAGAGTATATAAATCATAAAGGGATAATATAGTAAATAATACCCCAAAAAATGTGTGTTGTTGCCATAGCATAATGATTATCACACACGGGCTTGAGATTCACAAGTTCCCAGTTTGATTGCCCGGCATGGCAGTTGAAAGAGTTAGCGATATTCGACCTCTGTCCACCCGGCAGTATAAACGTGTCCACCACACATTTACAGTGCTGTCGGTAGGTGACGCGCGGTGGGGTAAATTGTGGGTACTTCCAAGATGTTTGGCCAGCGTGCAATAGGAGGGTTAGGGTTCGAGTCGAGGCTCTTCCACCGGCAAGAGATTACAGGATTGGACCGTCATCGTTTACAAAAGAAGCAATCTTAACGAATCCAAATATGTCATCAATTAAAACATTAAGCAGTGTAACTTTTTTTTTGCAAAATGTAACATTCCAATCGATGGCTGGGAAGGAATATTTTTTTTGGATGAAAGAAAACTGGACTTGAACTCATAACCTCCCTACTTTACTGAACGCTTTACCAAAGCACAGGACAGCAGGAAATTATGCAATGTCACCTGTACAGCCACATATTGGATGCTGGCGGAAGGAAGTCAATACGATTAGGCATCACAAAATTGTCTCGGTCTTGTCGCTCCATCACAGGGGCAGTGAGCGGATAGCGGTGTACGTGCATCGCCCCCCCACGATACAAACATCACGGGGCGAAGCCGCAACAGCTTTGACGCTTGCAAAAAAACGCAATTGGTCTTTTGAGAGGCGTGCCATCACGCAATGCAAACCGATAAGGTTGTCCAACGAGCATTCGATAATATTGAATTAAATCAATTTCCGGATTGAATGGGCGACGAAAAAACTAACCGCACCAAAATCAAACCCAAGGAGGAATGGCGATGGGCTTGCGGAGGATGCGTGGTGGAGCGGGACCAGGGACGTTTGACACATCATAGGCTTTCGTGACCCATATTATCCACAGTAAAGTTTTTGTTTGTGACGGTTAGATCGCGGAAATACAAACGTGTGTTTGACCCGCCACCACCCGACACGGCCAATTAGTAAGGTGCGTCACGTAAACGAAACGTGCCAATCAGCTACTAGTTCAGCACACACGCTGGAAGTTGATAGATGCAGAGGAAGACCAGGATCTGATCGCACGTCAAACATGAAAACACTGGGAGGGATGGAAGCTGTTCCAGTTCACAGACGCGGCGACGGCAGACAGAGGTAATTGGAGACAGGCCGGTGCAAGAAGATATCAGTGAAGGAAACTGACACGCGCCCAAATGACCCCCAAACAAGTAAACCCGTAAAAACAAAGTTTTTCACTATAAATCCTTTATATGCGTGGCGGCTAGAGTCTTCTCGTCCTCTGGCTTGAGATGGCTGCCACCTATGGGTCAGATGATTGTCTGCCAGTATTACACAATTGGTAATTAAATATTTAATTTGTTTTCCATAAACAGTGTAAAATTTTGGAATACATTTTTCAGGAAAATTAATTGTCACACACAACGAGTCTGTGTGGAAAATGTCAGCTCGATTGGATCACGGGAAGTGGGTTAAAAAACGAGCGAAAGATTTGCACGGTCCTAAGCAAGCAAGCAAGCGAACTTAATATAAAGGATTTAAAAATATATTCGCCTGTGGAGGACGCGGGGATCGATCCAGCGACCTTTGGCATGGGAAGCGAGGGCGCTACCAACTGCGCTACTCCGCCACGGCCTGTGGAGGGGTTACGCTCTGGGCTCCTACACTGTGACGTTCAGCCAAAGTTATGAATGAGTTATATTTGAATAAATGTAAAATAATTTTTTGTTGCCTAAAAAGTGTAAAAATTTTGAAAAAAAATTTCACGAACATTAATTGTCTCGCACAACGAGTCTGTGTGCAAAATGTCAGCTCGATTGGATCACGGGAAGTGGGTTAAAAAACGACCGAAAGATTTGCACGGTCGTAAGCAAGCAAGCAAGCACGCAAGCACGCAAGCAAGCGAACTTAATATAAAGGATTTAAAAACATATTCGCCTGTGGAGGACGCGGGGATCGATCCCGCGACCTTTGGCATGGGAAGCGAGGGCGCTACCAACTGCGCTACTCCGCCACGGCCTGTGGAGGGGTTACGCTGTGGGCTATTACACTCTGACGTTCAGCCAAAGCCATGAATGCGTTCTATTTGAATATATGTAAAATACATTTTTTTTGCCTAAAAAGTGTAAAATTTTGGGAATTTTTTTTCACGAACAATAATTATCTGGCACATCGAGTCTGTGTGGAAAATGTCAGCTCGATTGGATCACGGGAAGTGGGTTAAAAAACGATCGAAAGATTTGCACGGTCCTAAGCAAGCACGCAAGCAAGCAAGCACGCGAACTTAATATAAAGGATTTAAAAAGACCAAAGCGACTAGAAGATGAAGGATATAGAAAAAAATAAAACACACACCATATATGCTGATTGTTCATTGTTTGCGACGAAACATTCGTGCTTTTAACTTGCCGCTTGGATGCGAAATGCTGAAGCGTCTGAACTCAACAAAAATGGCTGGTATGACCATTGCACCACTGTGGGTCCATTATCTGACATAATTTTCAGCCATGATCAATCCACTGCTGCATGAAGGCCTCCCCGAAGCCATCATGACCTCTCGCTATCCTGTGATGTAACCAACAACCGTCATTTGCCACTAAGTTGTGGTGACGTCACCATGGCGCTTGTGCCAGGCCATGTGCTTGTTAAGGCCACGTGAAGTGTCGAACGCCCACCAGCAGCAGGTCACGGGACAGACCCAGGTGCCGTGGGTTGACTGAGATGACTGGCCCGATGCACAACCTGTGCCCCCTACTGTGCCAACTACATGGCAATGTAACAAATCCACCCAGCACTTGCACACTAGCTGATTTCATCGCTTAATCTCATCTGTAGATGTTCTCTTGGACAGGTTCCTATCCCTTGGCTGCTGTTCTGCACATTTTTTACGACAATCGGCCATCATCTCCGCTTGGCACGACGTGTCCTACCCAAACCCATTTAATTGAAACAGTTATAGTTACGTATATTTTTTACCCGCGTATGTTTTCTAATCAATGTGCTCCTCTTGTTGCGTCTCAGCATAATTCTAAGCAAAGCATGTCCGTGCTTATTCGTGCAGTTGGCCATTAATGTTTTATTTTCTTTGTTAATGTCAATGTTTTCTGATCCGTATGTCATAGCAGGTCATACATAATCAGAATAATAATTCATACTGGAGCGATCAGATGAGCTATGAAGTTTTGGTTGAAACCTTTTGGACTTAACCCATCACCTAACCCAAGCTGGTGAGAGCCAGAAAGTCCAAACCAGTAGAGAGTTTACTTGCTGAACCAAATGCTGCTGGGTAGTTTTTGGATGGGAAGTCAAGAGGCCGATAAACTGAAAAAAATTCCATTCATATGAACCTCATGGCGGTACCCCGGGGTACCTGTATCACTGTTTCATGGCTTTATTTTGGTGATTTCGAAAAGTTTTTTGGTTTGGCCATGTTTGTTTATTGTAGTACGGAGTAAGACTGATGGCCTTAATCTAAGTTGTGTTGTGGTTGTTGTTTGACTTGCATCCCACTGGGATTTTTGCACACAGCGTTGGTGTACGGTGTTTTTTCTGCAATATTTTGCTGTGTTATCTTGGATTTTCTGTTTGCACTCAGTCACATATTCACTTTAAGATGTTTTCTTGTTAATGTTTTTGTTTTTTGTTTGTTGCGGTTGCACCCGATTCAAGAGCCGAATGGCTCACAGGGCTATACCTAATAAATGAACTTGAACTTGAACCATAGTACCCCGGCTCTTGCATAATGTCCGTGATGCAGTAATTTTTTGTCTGTTGATGGTCGGCGATGCGGCGATCGACTCATCTCGACGAGCTGTACACGATGCACCACTACGGTGCGTACGAGCGTTCAGGGGTTCAGCACAATCGTCCTCACTGCGTTTCGACATCGTGGAGTAGCACTGATTTGAGATTGATTGGTACCCCAGTCGCGGAGTGAAGTACACCCCTGGAAAAAATAGTGTCCCAGAAATAAAATATTGAATTGCCTCCGCCAATTTGTATTATTTGGTACCCCGGGGTACCGCCATAAGGATCGTATTTGGAGAGACAACATGTAGTTCTGCTTACCCAGTAAACCCTCTCTATCCAGGAGGGTTACATTCTTGAAAACGCTCGCGAATGCAGAATTCGCGAATGCAGAAACCTCCTTCCGATGGAAAAAATGTGGTTGTGTTCCTGGTACGAGTGAACATTGGGGGGGGGGGGTGGAAATGGTAAAATATTTAATAACAATGGCTACAATGAATAAATCACAATTTTTTAAAGAACAATGTGTTTTTGTTATTACCTTTGATGATTTGACGACGATGGAGGGGTGGTGGTCATGGTGAGGAATTCAGGGGGGTGACTGCTCAGGAGATGAAGGCGCTTAGATCAACGCCTCAACAGCTGTTATCATTTTAGTCTCTCTGGGGTGCACTAGCCGCGACACTTTCCCTGATTGCATTGTGCGTTAGTTTTAATGGACCTCACAGTCGACTCGTTTATACTAAAATGTGTACACACGAGTTGACTGCAGTAAGTACGTATAAAGTAAGAAATGCACAATAGCGAGTTCAGAGCGGAATTACTGCGACACTGAGAACACAGTGGCCAGCCGAGCGGTCGTGCCAAAATCTACGCAGAATGTTTCAAACGTAACAACATTCTGCGTGCATCTCCCCGGTGTCGGTCGTCTGGAGGCACAACAGAGACTCGCGAATAATGGAGTCCGGGGCGGGTCGCCATTAGGGAATCAATCAGAGGCGGGCCGTCAGGTTCAGCAAGGCCTTCTCTGCTGGCCTAGAGATTGTCAGAATCAGAATTTTTTTTCTCTTCATAATTTAATATATATTTCGATTTTATAGCTTTCGTGACTGCAGGGATTCATCTTCTTGATTCTTTCGGTAAAGTCACGTAGAAGGGAAATAATAAAATAATAAAAATAACACAATTAAATAGAATTCTCACGACGTTTCGGCCACAACGCAAGCAGCCGTCATCAGGTGAAGAACAGGTCTGTCGGAAAGACAGCGTCTGAATGAACATTCTCTCCATGAACATTCTGAATGAACATTCAGACGCTGTCTTTCCGACAGCCCTGTTCTTCACCTGAGGACGGCTGCTTGCGTTGTGCTCGAAACGTCGTGAGAATTGTATTTTATTATGTTTCATTTTTATTATTTTATCATTTCCCTTCTACGTTACTTTACCGAAAGAACCAAGAAGATTCATAAATATTTTCATTAATGCTATATGTATTTTACAAAGTTCGTTCCCATCAGTCTATTGACGTCATTTCATTGCTACTCTCTCCCTCAGTTGTGCTGCTTCAAGTGCAGCTCATAAATTTGAGCTTTTATCCAATCATATTTTCCACCTGTGCTGACTCCGCCTCTCCGGGTGAAAAATCTACCCAGAGGCCTTCAGAATGTCGAGTGAATCCCCTCTGCTGTTGAAGCAAATGGGAACGATGTTGTTGTCATATTCTTTAACCAATCAGATTTCGAGTTTGCCAGGGTGGGCGTATTCTTTGAAACGCCGGAGCCTTCTAGCTGGCCTAGCCGCCTACATTACCATTTTTCGTGTGGCGTGATCGGAGGGCCAGTTAGCTAACTGATGTAAAACTAGCTAGCACGTAACGTAGCATCATCTAAAATTTATTTAAACTTTCTTTCGTGACGTTGAGATTTTTGATGTAGTGGTTTAGATATGTTTGTGTGGGGAAGCCTGTTGACTCCTGATTGTGTTATTTGCGTTTTAAGGCATTTTTGCTTGCTTGGTGGTCATATGAGTAAATGTGACTGGTTGTTGTGAGTTTGTTCTTGTGTCTTTGGTAATGACATTGATTTGGGCTATGCGATGTCTATTTGTGATGCAGCATCCTGTCATACTGCATCATAGTGGTACATCCTTGATGGTTTCAGTCACCATGTATTCATGTCTCTGCAATTCGTGTATTGTAACTCTCAATGGTGTTGAGCCTCGTGTTAAATCACTTTATTCCACTCGATAAAGGTCACTGTCACTGTGAATATGGGGTGGTTACGTCGAATGACAATATCCAATAGCCATAGTGATAGCACTGAAGGCCTAGGTGTAAAATACACAGCCCGCCACTGGAATCAACAAACACTTAGTAAAATCGCGAATATGAGAAACTCGCGAATCCAGAACTCGCACTTACCGAGGGTTTATTGTACTGCGTTTGTAATTTCCCTGTCTTGTATACTCTTTGTAAACCTCAACATTGCCTGACGAGAACACGTTGACTGAATGTGCCAAGATTTCCCTTGCATCTGAGCGACAATAACAAAATATAACAAAAAAAATATTGATTTGAAGCTTTCGTGACTGCAGGAATTACTCTTTGGTTCTTTCGGTAAAGTCACGTAGAAATAAAAAATAAATCATAGATCACGACGTGTCGATTGCAACACAAACAACCGTCATCAGGTGCAAGCTCGGATGACGGTTGCTTGTGTTGCAATCGAAACGTCGTGATCTGTTATTTATTTGTTTTTCCTTTCTTCGTGACTTTACCTAAAGAACCAAAGAATAACAAAAAATATTAACCTGTCTAATGATGACCATTGCCCGACCTGCAATGTGAAACTCGCAATTGTTAGCTACCATTTGTAGAGCTTGTTCATTATTTGACATTGGATACACACAAGGTGGCATGCACAAAACAGTGGCATTCCATTTCAATTAGCCATGCCAACAGCATCAAGGGGTGACTGGCAATGGTCAAGAATAATGATGGAGTGGTAGCCAAGGAATGGAAAGCGTTTGAGAGTGGACTTCCAGCAAGGAGATGGAGCAATGGAACCGGCTCGTGTGCAGGCGGCGGGCAGATTATTAAATCGCAGGCTTGTGAGAGATGCCGACGGCTTGGGGAGGTCTTCATCCAGCAGTGGATTGATAACATTTGATGATGATGCCACCAGAAATACTCTGTGAGCACTGAATGAGGCAGATGCTGGGCCTAGTCCGTGCTGTTACAAAACAGCCACTCGCAGCCACTAAAGGCTGTTTTCTTTTAGATAATCACATTATTGAGTCAGGGCAAACATTCAATTAACCCGAGTACTTCTGCCTTCCATTACCAGATAAGCACTAATCAAAACAATCTGGCAAGCCAGTCACACTGAGAAGCATGCAACCCAAATACAAGGGGACAGAAGTTAGACAAACACCTACACACTCACAGTCTATACACATTGGATGTATAGTTCATCATATGTATTGATAATAAAAACAAGACTCCTCTAACGTATCTTGTTGTCAAACAACACGAAAATATAATACGGGCCTGACGCTGGTGATGGCGAGCTGTGAAGGTAAGTTTAGTAACAATTCATTTCGGGGATTGCAGTTTTTTTTGCGTGTGTAAACACGTGCAGTGTGCTCAAATAGACACGAAGCCGTATAAATTTCGATTTAAAGCTTTCGTGACTGCACGGATTCATCTTGGTTCTTTCGGTAAAGTCACGTAGAAGGGAAATAATAAAATAATTAAAATAAAACATAATACAGTATTTTATAATGTTTTATTTTTATTATTTTATTATAAATAAAAAAATTTTTTATAATGTTTTATTTTTATTATTTTATTATTTCCCTTCTACGTGACTTTACCGAAAGAACCAAGAAGACGAAAACGTATTTCAAGGCCATTGCAAAACGTAGCCCATCGGATTCCTTAAGAAAAACAACTCAACGTCTCTGTCATGGATTGCTGCCTCGTGTTCACGAGGGTGATCACGCTTTGGGAATGGCCTTTCTTCAGAGTGTGGGAACAAGGTGGCGGGATTTGATTGCACCGGCGGATTGATCAATTGAGCAAATTTCACCCCCCCCACCCCAAAAGATTTTCCTTTGAAAAATGTAACTTACAATGATTGTGAAGTCCCCTCTCGTGGCGAATTATTTCGATGCATCGCTTCAAACAAGTCCGGTTTCAAGTTAATACAGCGGCCCGAATATTATATTCGCCCAATAGAAATGTATGATGAAGGCACAAATTGCTCATGCCGACGAAAATTACTCCAATGACACGCAACATTCCATTTTTATTTTCAAAAGCGGGATCAAAGTGTATTACCTCAAACGTAGAGGTATGTAGACTTTTCAGAACTCTTTCAATTGCTTTCTATTACGTACAGCTATTAATCTGTTCACCTTATTCTAATGACTCTATTTTCTCGAGTCTGCAATCATTTAAAATTACAGGGTCACAAATACAGATATCTGCATCCATTTTTTCCCCTCTAAGCCACAAGCTATACCCCCCTAGTGTTGACATTAAACGAAAGATATGATATTCGATTGAATGGTTGCAATTTTACATAAAAACCAATCTTACTATATGTCCAAGTGACAATGAAGTGGCAGTGCCCGTGATTAACTAAATGGGCAAATGAATGGACGTGTGCGCGTGCGTGCCCATTGCGATCAATCTCGAAGTTCTCTGATGAGACGTGGGGTCGAACTGCTTGCTATTCGGCACAATGTCCCCGATATTTAGCTCAGCGTGGCTGTTGGGAGCGGTGAAGTGACGGAAGCTCCCAGCAGGCCACTCTGAGGAATTGGCGACTCTGCTGCTGAACCTGGAGCATGCCACCAAGAGGTGGAACGTTCGCATCGGCCCACCTGCGATCCATCCTGGGTATGGATTCTGTGAGGAGCTCGCAGATCCTTGAAAGATCTGGACACGCATCCGATTTGGTGAGTTCCTCCGGCAGGCATGGTTGCGTTCACTGGGTCATGTAACCCGCACGTCCAGCCGTCACATGTCTAAGCAGCATCTGTGTGGCCGGATAGAGAGGGCTAAACGGACATGGAGATAAGAGATGAGTGGACTTTCTGATGACTGGTATTTGCCGTGTCAAAATCGGCCTCTGTGGAGGAGGCTCATTAAGGACACTACAATATTTGGGGCAAGTCACCTCCTAGCAACAATGAAGGGCAGAAGAGTGATGCTCACAACAATCAGCAGAGTGAAACGGAGCAAGTTGGAACAGGAGCACAGGTGGTGTATCTGTCAGTCATCTCGGTCAGTCAACCTGTAACACCTGGGTTCTGCCTCGTGACCTCCTGCTAGCGAGCCTTCGACACTTCACGTGGCCCCAAAGTGCACCTAGCCTGGCACAAATGGTAACTTCACTGCCACTTAGTGGCGAGTGGCTGCTGCTGCTCCTGTTGGTGTTGTCTCTGCGTGTGTATTTGTGACAGTGTGCGTCTGTTTACGTGTTTTAGTCATGGAGGCGGTGCAGCGGTTAGAGCGCCGCGCTACTGAACCCGGGGACCCGAGTTCGATTCCCGCTCACGACCCAACACCGGTGACGATTATCTGAACCGGACCTCCCCTATGTCGACTCAGCCTCAAATGAGTACCTAGTGCCGTGTGTAAACATTGCCACTTAGGAAGACAAAGACGGCAGGGTGTGTTGCCGGCCAGCCGCCCCCTCGTGTGCCGTGCCGCCTTCATAGGTGCTCGCTAAGAGCATTTGACCCCAACAGTGAGTTGAAGATCTACCGGGGGATGATCTTTGTCTTTGTGGCTCTGACCGGCCCCCACATGTGACCAAAGACATGTTCGCAATTCCCGTGCGTAAATCTCGCAAGGGGGGCTCGGAATTGGGACAATTCTTGGGAAATGTCATTTTTTGGGGAAATTTCGTAAGTCGTCTTGGGCTCAAGGGGGCCTTGCTCCTTTTCCTAGGCAATTGCTGACGTTTGCACAGCCGAGCATGTACAGTCGTAATTTAAGCCCCAGTCGACCGAGGGAGGAGATTATGTGGGACGGATGCACACACCAATTGCCCCTCGCGCAAACATGGAACTTGTGTAAATAATTCTGAGAAAAGGCTGTTGTTGTTGTTGTGACAGAAAAATAGTGCGGATCGGAAAAACCCCATACGTTTCAAAACAACACGCCAAAAAATACGTGTGCGGGCAACAACAAGAAACATCATCATTCCCTCCCTTTGTACATTGTGCAAAAGCCAGCAGCAGTTCACGAAGAACTGCATTGTGGTCTCCTTGTCTTAGGCCACCGTCAAAATAAATCGGTGCAAATGTGACCGACTGACAACGAGCAGCAGAAGCATGAGCAGAGAGAGATGCACAACCCTAAACCGGTTTAGACAACTGCAGGCGACACACCGAGACGTAACACACATTCAAACGTGACCGCCCTGCAACACGTTCCATCTTATTTGCACCAATATCAACCACAGGGAAAGGCAAGCACTTTAGAGCACACGCAAGCAGAGAGGCAGAGACAGCGCTAAAGCTTCCTCACCTTGGACTATCATTCGCTGAATCCATTCGACTTAGGAACGACATATTGGCCGGACGGTGGTGGCGGTGGCGGTGTTTGAGACGCGTGCTCTGCCCTGTTCCTGGGCCACTGTCGTTTTGCGCAAAATTATTCTGGAGGCACCGACTCCGCCGCGCTTTGGCCGATCTGTGAGAGGCATTAGAGCCATTACGCGCCTCCTGCCGATTAAATATTCAAAGGCCTCTGGGCCTCGTTCGAGGCACGTATCACTTCGACACGGCAAAAAGGGAGGTGGGGGGACAGAGAGCGAGGGAGACGCACACACACACGCACGCACGCGCGGACGGACGCACGTGCACTCGCACGCACGCACGTGCACGCACCCACGTGCACGCGCGCGCACGCGACGCGTGTTCGTCCGTTGCGTACGGCCGTGATGCCGGACCAAAAATGCGCAGTCGGTGTTTTTTTCCCCCCCTACCCATCAACGATCGTCCTAAAACAAATACGAACCAATCTGCTCTCATTCACGTTTAGGTGGGGGGTGGGGGGGGGGACCCTAGCTTTAATTTTGCACGCGTGAAAATAATATTAATAAACGCACACCACGGCTGAATTGGGTTATTATTATTAGAGACGTTAATCTTTCTCGATGATCCGTTGTTTTCCGATTACATTTCTGCAACGACGACAGACCCACATCATCGGCCAGCCCAATTCGACGTCGCCTCCGCACCTCTGCGCAGGCTCCTCGTATTCGCTTCTCTCCGCCCAACGCTAAGCGCCGTGTACCCTGACCTCGCTTTATAACGTGCCCGGAATGTCCCTTCTCCTTTGTCTCCCTCCTTTGCGCGAATCTTCCAGGGCACGCGCCAACGTCACGTGACGGGGGCGCGCGCGCGTCGTAGAGATGGGGCGGGGAGCGGTGGCGTAGCGGTGAGCGCACTGCGAACAACGCCAGCGGCGATTATATCTGGGCCTCCGCTAGGTTAACTTGGCCTAAAATGAGTAGCCGGTGCGGTGTGTGAAGACATCGCCCCTGGGGAGACAAAGGCGGCCGGGAGAGGTGCTGTGCCGGTCTTCATAGGTGGTTTCCAACAACACTTACCCCAACAGTCTGTTCAGGCTATACGTGGGGGTGGGGGGGAGGTCGTTGTATTTGTGAGCTGTGCTCGTGCGTGCGAGGATCGTGGATAGCAATCGATATCCACGCTCGCTCCCTCTTGTGAAATTATTATCGGAATCAGAATATTTATACTGGAAGAATCCGAAGAGCTATAAAGCTTTTTTCACAGATGTCCACTAGGGGCCGGTCAGAAAAGTCACGACGACAATGCAAAAACACGATAGGAGTGCAAAGTACAGGACAGGTAAGCAAATCACCTGAAAATTAACGAAGCTATTTTTTTATTGCCATGTCTCAGAATCCCTCACTCAATGACCCGTGTGGCTGTGAGCCCAAGGCCAAGTTCTTCCAGGATTCTTCAGGAGGGGGTCGTGCATTTGAAGATGTCTTCAAACAATTCATGACCATTTACACGCGTGGCAGAAAACCGGAGCGCCCGGAGAAAGCGCACGCGTGCGAGAGAGCAACGCTCTATCCCCGCACAGGCAATTGGGGCGAGTGTTGTTCGCGAGCAGCACCGATGCAGGCCGGACACGACACACGTGGTGGTGGGTGGCCAACGTCACGCCTGGTCGCCTCGCACACAAAATACAAAGATCCCCAATATAGCCTCGAACAGACTGTTGGGGCAAGCGCTTGTGATCAAACACCTATGAATGTGGGCTCGGCATACGAGAGGATGGGTGGCCAGCACCACGCAGGCTATTTCAGTCATCCTTACAGCGGTGTTCGGCTAACCCGTTGAACAAAGACGGCCACCGCACGGCGGGCTTTCAGACGCGCTTCTGCGGCCGTCTGGAACGCTCTTCCTTCCGATATTAGGAAGCAACTTGTACCTATGCACTTTAAAATCTAAATTGAAAACGAATTTCTTTAGAGCGGCTTTTTTTGTTTAGTTTGTTGACCTTTTCCCCGCACCTCCGATTGACACAGTCGGCTACGTACTGTGCGAAAGAGGTTTAACATACACGCAGATATTTTTTACAAATTTAGCAAATTTGGACCATGTTTAGGTCTGCTTACAAAAGCAGTGGCTTAATCAGGGATTTTCCTCTGCCAGATGGTGATATTAAAAATCAATGCAGTTTGTCCAGGAGAACTGGCATGGGAAGCCCAGCGCTCAGGCATTTATTCTTTATCATCATCATCATCTTAATCATTCATGGTCTTCGCATTACATTTATTGTATTTCATAACACCACGACTGGTAGAGGGGCCTCCACTAGGGGGAGCTCTTAAACTGCCCCTCTGGAGGCTATTTTGGCCTACTCTTGCATGCCTGCTAGACATCGACTGCAGGTTACCCATGTATACTGCTGGAGGAGGCCAGTTTGGGTTCAGTGTTAATCATTGCCGAAGGCTCGTAGATCCAGAACTAAGCAGTCTTAAGCTTCTAAGATTCCTAATGTGTTGTTTTATCGTTTAAAAAAAATGTGGAAACATTCAACAGGGACGAAATTTCCCGTTATCTTTAATTTCGGAAATTAGTGCCTTCTGAAAGCGCCGATATGAGCGCTTCCGGGAATGTCTGCTTGCTGACATCTGCTGTGTGGCTCATCCGTATGAATTAGTAAGAAGGCTGCCAGCTGCGTTATCATGTTAGCGTACGTGACGGTAATCCAGCGTCTGTGAAGGCGAGGGCTGGTGGAACGGCACAAATGTTGGAAAACTCCATTTATGCGGGCGTCGAGGTGCCGTACCCTGACTCGCCAGGAGAAGGCAGTACAGCAAGTGGATTAATAACCATCTCTTTTCATCTGTATGGGGATAGAGTGTTGCCCCCTCGTACGCGCGATTTTTCTCTGGGCGATCTCCCCCCCCACCTTCCCATGTGTATAATAAACACTCAGTTTAGCACGGAGGCTTTCGCGAAGCATATCTTTCCATATAAAAAAGAAATTTGTGAATATGTGTGTCTGTTCGAAATGTTTAGCATACTTCCCAAGATGCAACAAACTTGAAATTTGGCATGTGGGTAGCTTCCAAACTTTACACAATGCAAAAAGTATAAAAATAGACTTTTGTATTTTGGGGGGGTTGCAATAATGATGATATTTTGCACTGCAAGTGAGTGGTGACGTCACATCTGTGATGTCACCCGCATGCGGCAGCGTCACACAGTGTGCCTGCTGACGTCACGCACCCCCCACCCTCCGCGTAGGCCGTGTATTAATCCAAGACAAGAATCCAAGTCCCGGGCAAAGCCGGGTAGTAAAGCTAGTTCATAATAAAGGTTTTTGGGTTAGATCGCGTAAGTAAAAATGTGTTGAAACCCTCCACCACCCGACACGGCCAATGAGTAAGGGATTTGTCACAGAAAACAAAACATGGCAATTTGTTACTACTTCAGCCCACCGGTGTGTTGGAAGAGTGAATCCACAACATTTACAATCTGAGGACGCCGTTTCGTTTGTAATTACAGTACATACCGCATCATCGGGCGATTTGCCAGAAAAGTGAAGCTGTCCACCTGCTTCTGGTCTTAAATAGTGTAGCAGGACGACGTCCTCACTGAACCCAATCAGGTGCAGAGATCAGAGGCGGAGGGGGGGTATTGTAATTATATAATAGATTAGTAATCAGTTAATTAGTATGATTCCTCTATAAGGAATTGTAATATGTATTACTTAATAACTGAACCCAATCACTGAAACCAATCAGGTGCAGAGATCAGAGGCGGAGTGGGGGTATTGTAATTATATTATAGATTAGTAATCAATTAATTAGTATGATTCCTCTATAAGGAATTGTAATATGTATTACTTAATAACTGAACCCAATCACTGAAACCAATCAGGTGCAGAGATCAGAGGCGGAGGGGTGGTATTGTAATTATATAATAGATTAGTAATCAATTAATTAGTATGATTCCTCTATAAGGAATTGTAATATGTATTACTTAATAACTGAACCCAATCACTGAAACCAATCAGGTGCAGAGATCAGAGGCGGAGGGGATTGTAATTATATAATAGATTAGTAATCAGTTAATTAGTATGTGTTTCCCCCATAAGGAATTGTAATATGTATTATTTATGAGAATAGGTTTTTCCCTTTTTTCTGGCAACGAAATAGGTTTTTTACAATATGAGCCCTCCTTTACCAGTGGCAAAATATAGTAATAGGTTTTTACCCTTTCAACTGGTACATTTTGACTGCTTGTGTTGTGGTTATTGCAAACATGATGCCTTGTATAAAGAATTCAGTTTTTGTACCAGTTGAAAGGGTAAAAACCTAATATTACAACAAAACTGGTGTTACGATGTTAAAACACCAAACTGAAACCTTTTACAAGGAATCATGTCTGCATTAACCACAATACGTGTGGTCAGAATGCAATGTTGCCAGAAAAAAGGGGAAAACCTATTTTCATATTTTGGTACTGGCAAAGGAGGTCCCATGATGTGTTGCTCACCCCGAGCTCTCATTACTCTGATAGTGCATTGTCTTTGTGCTGTACGCCTTTTGGTGTCCTCTGGTCTAACACCGTTTGAGACTAGGCTCAAAAGAAAGCTGTCTATGGTGTGGACCAATCAGTTTCAAAGACAATGCATACATTATCAGAGCATGTTTTTTTGTTTGCATGTTCACCACAAGTACGTGTGGTTAATGCAGACAGGATTCCTTGTTTTAACATCTTGACACCTGTTTCATTGCCAGAAAGGTTCAAACCTATTGTGATAGTTGCAACTGTTCTCCGATAACGCGGCCGTTGCGTTCCTGAA
Source organism: Lampetra fluviatilis (assembly GCF_964198595.1). NCBI lineage: Eukaryota > Metazoa > Chordata > Hyperoartia > Petromyzontiformes > Petromyzontidae > Lampetra > Lampetra fluviatilis. The sequence goes on along the minus strand of NC_136323.1, from coordinate 6,874,265 downwards.
CAACACCACGTTATGGGAAAGTCGCCTTCTCATCAATGACATATGGTAAAGCAGAGTTCGCGATAACACCTGAGATGCGCACGCAGGCAGAACGAGTGACTGAGGCGCGTTGGTAGCGTCTAGAAGCATCCAGCAGCATCCCGCTGCCTTGTGCGATGCTACGCCGAGGCGGCCGTACGACCGCTTATTTCAACTCACGCGACGTAGTTATGTTCGCTCCGTCGCGTTATATCCCATTGGTATCCGCGTTATAAAAAAAATGTGGACCCTAATACATTCATATTCGCGTTATGAAAACACGCAGCGTTACTAACTTCCCATGCACTGTGGAGGTCAAACGGGTTCAATTCCTGGCAGCAACCCTGTAGGGGTGGCCTTATCTAAAGAGGGAGAGTCCACAACATCTCAGGTGTAAGCACGACACGGCCAATGTAAAAGGAGACGAACTTAAAACAAACAAACGTGAGTTGCTCGGCAGAACGAATAACGGTAAAATCCGCTTTACTTTGTTGTGCATTTGTGCATTCTGCACGATAAACTGTTCTGGCTCCCACCCCGTCCTGTGTGTGCAGGTGGCGAGATGTTAACTGCCTCGCCTGGTATGCTGGAGGTGCAGTGGGTTTGATCCCCGACAGACCTGGTCTTCACCTGAGGACGGCTGCTTGCGTTGTGGCCGAAACGTCGTGAGAATTATTTTATTATATTTTATTTTTATTATTGTATTACTTCCCTTCTACGTGACTTTACCGAAAGAACCAAGAAGATGAATCCCTGCAGTCACGAAAGCTTTAAATCGATATAAAAGGTTGGTTTATTATCTGCCCCTAGAATTAGTTTCACTTGATTTGAGGTTTTCACAGACTTGATTTTAAAACATCAACTTTATTCCGGTAACTTTATTTAGTGTTTCAACTTTATTTACACACACACACATATAGTCATACCTGAATACAGTTAAAAAACCTTACTCAGAAGTAGTTTTGTGATATCAACTTCCGCAGGCCATTCTGTAACACAGAGGGCGATGCACCACTGTGTGAGAGAGTTCCGGATGGACACATCATCTCAAGACATGACTCTGATAGCAAAAACAAAAACCACGTCTCTGTATTGCTGGACATATACAGCTTTGGACAATGACTCCGTGTCCACGTGCTCTAAAGAAGACCCTATCAGTCGTCGAGCGCTTGAAATGTTTGTTGGGCAAGCAACGCACAAAGCACACACCGGCATCAAATCCGTCACTGCCCCTCCTTTGATCCTATTTCTAAATAAGCAGCTCCTCCGTCGGCCAAGCAGTCCTTAACGGCAAACAACAGAGGGAGCACTGCGTCTGTCGCAGTGGACTGAAACGAGGCAGTTTAATGCCAAGTTTGCATGGCTTTGGGCGTGTCTGCGTGGCTCGGCGTTCATAATGTGGAATAATCTCTATTTTGTAAAGCGATTTTCATCTCGAAATATCTCAAAGCGCTGTACGTACGAAAAAAAAATAATTCTACACTCATAAGTACAGACGCAATCTAAGCGAAATACAAAGTTGATAATTAGACTTTCAATGACAGCTTCACTCGACATGCAAATAAAATGCAGATCTACGATACAAACGAACGGTAATAATTGCACAACAATCCAATCAGATGACAGGAAAAGCCAATTAACAAATCTTAAGTTACGGGCAAAGCCTGCAGTACAAATAGGCGAGTTTTTAGACGTGATTTAAAAAGCCGAAACACACTCAGAATCCAAATTGGACCGAGGAAAGGGGATTCCACAATCGTGGAGGCTGACTGCGAACGGATCTAATGAATGACTGCACCAGCACGATATTGACAAGCACCCAAAGTTCCTGGGTTCCAAACTGGACTTCAGCCCACCCGTGTTTTTTGCGTGTAAGCGAGTTTATATAGCCGCGGCCCGTTCACCCGTGGTCAGGTTTTTGAAACAATGGTGCGGATTTCTTAAACGGCCAGCCCCCACCCACCCCGCGTCTGTGTATCGAGCAGTGCGAGTTGGTAGCACAGAAGTTAGTCGGCAGGTCACGTGTGGTGGGGAAAATCGTGGGCACTCCCCTCACTGCCAGCATGGCAATCGTTGGCCAAAACAACCCTCTCATTAAGGGGCTTTCTAGAGCTCGCCTCCCGGTGCAGACCCTTCCATCCAGCAGTGGAATGGCATTGGAAACCCTAGGACTCTCTATCTCTCTCTTCTACCAATCAGGCAACGATGTCACGACCGAATCATGGTAGGGCCTCACCTTTGCCATTTGATAATTAATGGACCCAGGCAGGTTTTTCAGATTCAGTTTCATTTATTTGGTGTAGCCCTGTGAGCCATTCGGCTCTTGAATCGGGTGCAACCGCAACAAACAAAAAACAAAAACATGAAACAAAAACATGAACAAGAAAACATCTTGAAGTGACTAACGGATGCGCCTGTTCAGTGATTAAAATCGAAATCGATCGCTAAAATTCATGATGAGCGCATCCAATGCCGTGTGTATGTGAGAATAGATCACGGTTAAAATGTTTACGTGTCACGTGTGGTCGGTTCACGGCAGCCGGTGTAGTTCGCTGCTATGAAAATAGATTCTTGAATCGGAAATTGTTGCATGGGTAATGATGATTGTACACATTTGTCATTTGAACTTGCCTCAGGGTGCATCGAGTATACTTTATAAGTGGTTAAACTTACGTTTTTTCCCAGTGCTTTATAACTGTAATTAGTTTAATAAACCCCGTAAAGGCCTTCAGCTGAAGCATAACACCATTCGGTTGCCACATGGGAAATATGTTAATGCTGCAATGTCTTTTGGCGTGACAGAGTTCACTGGATGCAAGCATTGACTTTCTGTCACAAGGAACCCTAATGGTATATAATGAGGCCCTCACCGTGTAGTGGTTAGCTCACGGAATTTGCAATCCCGATGTTCGCCGATTTAGATTGTTCTGTTCCAGCACGACAGTTGGAACAGTAGGCAAAACACATTCCTGCGGAGGGAGCTGGTAGGAACGTTGGGTTGCTCGGTCAATGGCCAGGGTCAACGGCGGCGTGGTGTATTCCGCAAATATGCCCGACTGTGAGGGCGGGCACAAGCCGGCGTGAGTAGGTTAAACGTTGAGTTTTATAAGGGCACCACGGGGTGACCAGCCCCTCCCCACCCAGCCCCACCCTCCCCACCCAGCCCCTCCCCACCCTCCCCACCCAGCCCCTCCCCACCTTCCCCACCCAGCCCCACCCTCTCCACCCAGCCCCTCCCTGCACGACGGACGGACGGACACAATAATCCCCTGTGGGCTGGTGTAACCAGGAGGTTCCTACCAGTAATATATTCAATCCTTCCCTTTCTCCTCTGTCTACCCAGCAGTCAAAATTTTGACTGCCGGGATTAAAGTGTAGGTACTGCTGGAGCTTCAGTATCGGTACTCCCACCTGTTCCAAGATGGCTGACCACTGTGGAAGAGTAGGCCAAATACAGTTTTTTTTTTAAATATGCGGGTTCGGTTTGTGCGATTTAGCGAATATTCAGCTAATCTATTTCTACCCAGAATTCTCTACATCATGCGGGTTGAATTCACTCACGTGCGGCTATGCGGCCGGACGTGGGACAACGTTGTTTGTGTGTTGCCGTTGTGTGTGCACTGGGAGCGCTACTCGGCAGGCACCTGTCGTGTTCGGTTTCCCTTTGTGCGCACATTTTTTTTTGGGATGCATCGACTACCGCGTTATCTAGAGAAACACACAAACACTCCGCAGGCAGTGGCGTGAGCAATCTCACGGTAGAGTGACCTCGTCTCATCTTCCGAACGTGACGCTCCTTCACACTGCCGGCTCCGGTAATTACAAAAGGACATTTCTGCATCTCATGCCCAGGCATAGGAATTAGAGCATATCGAGTGCTTAACCAGCCGTGACAATAACTCCTGTGTAATTTCCCAACGGTGAGTTTTTATTTCGTAATTTTTTTCTAATCCAAAGGCCGATAGGTGAAGTATTAGAATGGACACCCAGAGCTCAGCATTGAGAGGGAAGACCTCAAGCGAGAAGATGCTATGCTGAGCGGTAAGCCTGTAACGATTGGCTCTACTCTCCATTCAATTGTCTCGAATGAGGGTTGCGATTCAATGTGATGAATGTCGTGGACTCCAATGCCAGCTGGGGTCACATGAACCCAACTGCATTGGTTTTCGTGGTCGCGCTGTACAATTCTCCAATGTTTCAATCTCATTTTTTGCGGGATGTAACGCAAGCTTTCCGCGTGCAAATTCACGGCGAGCCTTTCAGACTCGGCAAAAATTCGTTACCGTGACCCCGGCAATACCACGTGACCCACCTATTTGTCCAAACGACAACAGCGACAACAACAGCAGCAACTGACGCGCAGTCTTCGGCGTCCGCCGTTTGCGCAGGCGGCGCGGATCCACCAACACCGGCTGTCCGCGCCGTTAACGAGGCCGAGCAGACACCGGTCACAAAGCCACGAGCGCCTGCAACTAGGCAGCAAACGCGCCACCGCCCGGCGAACTCACCGCCCGTGCGAGAGTCAGAGGGTTCCGGTTTGAGGGAAGCGAGCAGAAGGTTGGGGGGGGGGGGCGGGGGGCGCGTGGACATCGACGGCGTTGCATCGTGATGATCTGCCACCGTTTAATGTTTACGGATCGCGAGCCGGCGAGTTGGCGAGGCTTGCGGCAGACGGCGTGGGGCCATTCGGAGGTCGTGGGGTTCCTGGGCTGCCCGTCACCGAGCTCATGGTCTGCCGTGTCAAATGGCTCCGTGCGTTCATCGGCAAGGCAGTGAGGCGAGGTATTGGGCACGCGGACAAAATATAATGATGTAGCAGAATACGAATTGTACTGCACGGTGATTAAAAAAAAAAATGTCAAGCGTGAATTGTAATTTAACACATCATATGAGAATAATTAGGTCAGGTTTTAGTTGTGGTTTGAATGCATAGGAGTCTGCAGTTGTAAATGAGTGCACAACACATTCGAATTCATGGTATTAAAATTGAGGATGCCTGGAGGTTAAGGACCAGTAAAGGGACACGCAAGGATTCTGTGGGGAGTTGGACACACGTAGAGATGGCGTACGTGTCCAAAAGAAACCTCTTAAAATGTGTGCATTAGCTCTGAAGACACCATCAGTTGGATTCTAAATGACGCCGCATCAAGGATTTTAATCAGCATTCTCCGCAGTGCCTATTCTGTGCTCATTAGTGGCGAAAAAGGAGAAGAGAGTGGAGGGACAGTACTGGCACTTGACATGCAATTATGGTCACAAGGTGCCACAGGAAATGTTGGACGACGGCATAATAACGCAGCAGGGACACGCCGTGGTGGAGAGGAGATGTCTATCTCCCTCGCCTCGTGTACAAGAGGTCGTGGGTTCGATCCCCGACGCTGACGATGCCTCTTGTATTTTTGGAGATTGCGTGTTCGTCCCCCCCACCTCGTGCCGGTCACGTGGATTTTTCTTTGGGTCCCGACGGTTTGCCCCTCCACATTTATACTATTTGGCTGCTTGTATAAATTCCCTACGTGATGATGATGATGATGATATCAGCCACTTCGATTAGCTGTCATGTGTGGCCAGGTCACCTCTGAAAGAAGAGGGCATAGCCAAGTGGGCTCTTCCTGGTGAATACAATTATCTCCGCTCAGGGTGGTGTCACGTTTGTGGCGCTTGACTCGCAATTGCAATTTTCCGAGTTCAAATTCCAGTTCACGAACGAGTCCTCCTCGTGTGCGTCAATAACACCGGGGCCACACTGTGACAACTCAACAGCAATTGAGCCAAATGTTGACGTGCCCTCGCTGTAAAGGGGCGGTGTAGGCGCAGCCCTGCAATTGTTTGCTCACGTCACTGCTGCCCGATGGGTCTCGACTAGGAGGCGCGCGAGTAAACCCCTCTAAAGCGTATTTGGTCGACTATTCCAGACTTAGACAGACGTCTCGGGCGAGACGGGAGTGCTCACGCCGTAACCCAGCACACATGACCCGCCGACTGACGAACTGTCCACCCGGCATTGACACTGCAGCGTAGACAGAGGCTGCGGATTTTTACTGGTAGGAACCACCTGGTTCCACTAGCCAACAGGGGATTATTGTGTCCGTCCGCCCGTCGTGAATCCAAAAATGGGAGGGGTGGGGCTTGGTGGAGAGGGGAGGGTGGGGAGGGGCTGGGTGGGGGAGGGTGGGGCTGGATGGGGGGTGGGAAAGGTGGGGCTGGGTGGGGAGGGGCTGGTCACCCCGTGGTGCCCTTATAAAACTCAACGTTTAACCTACTCACGCCGGCTTGTGCCCGCCCTCACAGTCGGGCATATTTGCGGAATACACCACGCCGCCGTTGACCCTGGCCATTGGCCGAGCAACCCAACGTTCCTACCAGCTCCCTCCGCAGGAATGTGTTAAGTAGCTAAAAGTGCAAGTGTGCGGTGAGGTAAAGAATGGCTACTCCCACATCTCCCGAGACTTACAGCCATCGTGGCAGAGTTTGCCACGATGGCTGAACAACCAACGGCAGGGACGGCACTTTAGGGGCCGTCCATAAATGACGTCACGCGATTTTGGACGATTTTTGACCCCCACCCCCCCTCGTCATATGTCTTCACGAAAAGTCAGACTCCGCCCCCCCTCAAATATGACGTCACAAAGCTCTGCCCCCCCCCAAAACCATATTTCCATTTAGAAAATTAAACATGCTTCAAACTATTGTCATTGTAGTGCGTATTTAATGTGGCGCTGCACTCTGATGTTGTAGGAGTGTTGTTATAACAATTAGTGTTGTTATAACAATTCTATATCTATTTAAAGTTGCGCATTTTGATGCGACGTCACATTTTTCAAACCCCCCCCCCATCCTCGTCACACATCGTCACAAATGTCTGACCCCCCCCGCCCCCCCCTAGGTGCGTGACGTCATTTATGGACGGCCCGTTAACCACACTTTCTCTCGCGGTACTGAGACGGCACGCTGGTGGATTGCGCTTGACGTCACGACGGCCCCGCGTGCCAACCGTGGCATTTGTCCGACGCTGATTGTGGGCTACTAATGGGAGCACACAGCACGCAGCCGCCAGTCGCTGTCCAACGCAGCCAACGGAGCAGCTGTCGGGGAGAGAGGACGAAGGGTAGGCGGGCATACGCGCGCTTGACCAAAGAACCTCCCCCCTGCACATTCGCTCCCCTACCCACCCCCCCCGTGCAATGTCAGACATTCCACACGCGCTGTTCTTTCTCGAATCTGTCGCTGCCAGGTTTTTTGTTATTTTTTATTCCCCTCCTCCCCCCCAGCCTCCTACAACCAAGACGATGTAGTCAGCGGCACCGAGGCACCAAGAAGCAAGTGTCGGGAGAGAGGGAGAAGGGGCAGCTTGGCGGACAGGCCAGATGGAGGCTCTGCACGCGCGCCGCATGAACGCCAGCGTCGCGAAACGAAACAACGTGTAGTATAAAGCGGCCCCCGTAGAGTAATACAAAGTAAAACATTAGAACGTTAAATATTACATCTTTATTTTGGTTTCGCTTACATCAACCGCGTATTGCGTCTAGGTAAAGGCGCAACCCTGCAATTGCTTGCTCAAGTCTCCGCAGGCAGATTGTGCAGACAGCGCCTCTCGCGGGTATTTGGCCTATTCTTCCACATTGACCAGACACCTTGTAAGCGGTGGGGGTACCCACCACACATTACCCGACCACACGTGACCTGTTGGTGTATATGTCTATGTGGACGGAACAATTGCCGCAGCGGAAGATCGAACCGGTGACCTCTGCGTCGCGAGTCCAATCTGCTGACCGTTACACTAAACTAAATATAAACTAAGATGTTTTTGTCGTTTATTTTACCAGGTCAGGCCCACTGAGCATCATAGCTATTTCTTAGAAGCGACGTTTTCAATCGCAAATGATAGCTCAACGAAGTGGCTCATCACGTGGACATTCATAGCAGCCAAATACTCTAAACGCGCGTTCATTCGAAATGTGCTGAGGAAACTGGAGGACCCGGAGAGAAATCCGCACGATCACGGTGAGAAGATGCAAACCCCAAATATACAGGCATCATGGTCGGAAAAAATCAAAATTAATAAAAATAAAATAAAAATCACGACGTTTCGGAGGCAACACAAGTCTCCGTCATCAGGTGGGACCGTCACAGCCAGATTAGCTGCATCAAGTGATGCAATTGGGGTCAAACGTCGTGATTTTTATTTTTTTATTTTATTTTTTATTAATTTTGATGTTTTACCTACGTGACTTTACCGAAAAAAAACCTAAGAATATGAATCCTTGCAGTCACGAAAGCTTCAAATCTAGAATCATGGTCGAAGTCGGACCCAAGACCCTCTGTATACGAGGCGAGGTAGTTAACATCTCGCCGCCGTGGCACCCACCATCTCAGCGTGTGTCTCTTGTTTCTAGTGCGACATAATTTACGGAGTCGTGGTCAGCAATTCGTACGAGCTGTGCGCCCAGTGACCCCAATTGTATGATATTGCTTTGTTGTGCTATTTTTTTTTAAGTGGCTTGGCATACTTGCCAAGCAAACAGTTTACAATTCACTCACCTATCTTATCTCCCAAACAGGACACACATGCACATTTAATGTGGCTCGCAAAGGGTAGTGGAAATCAGCGGACGGCGATTCAGGAACACAGCGTGCCCCGACGAATACTATTTAAGATAACGAGGAAGAAAAATCACGCGCATTGCATGGATTCCGTAACACTTCCCAATGTGCGTTTGTCCTCGGAACTATTTGATGAGCGATAATAATAATAACGGTGGCGATCGCGCCAAGTTGTAAAGGAAACAGTCAGGACGTCGGCCACGATAACAGGGAACGGATAGCGGCTCTGCAGGAAAGGGCTTTGGGCAAAGTTTCGATCAACGTGGCCCCTTCTTACGTAGGTTAAGTCCCTTAAAACAAAAACATAATGTGAAAATACGTTTTGTTCATATCGGATCGTGTTTCCGTATGTATGTATGGTTGAACTTCTTTCTCACCGTGCTAATCGGAGGTGTGGGGAGAAGGTCAACAAACTAAACACAATTAAGCCGCTGTAAGGAAATGAGTTTTCAATGTAGATTTAAAAGTGCACAGCTCCAGAGGTTTCCTCGTGTCAGAAGGAAGAGCGTTCCAGACGGCCACAGAAGCACATCTGACAGCGCGCGAAGCAGTAACCGCCTTTGTTCCATGACTAGATTTAAAAGTACAAAGCTCGAGTGGCTTCCTCATGAGAGTTATCGTGCCCCGCTCCTGTTTTAGATGGGCAGATGGACGGACAGGGCTAACGCATTCACGCATGTCAACCTTTATTTTTTAAAGCAATACAGACGCACGTGATGAAAACCGCATTCTGTTTATATGGCCGTTGCCTCACACAACTGCATTACATTCATCACTTCTTCCACTATCACGTCAAAGGCATGAGCAAGCATACATTTGTGGGAACCCCAGTCCGTGTGTTTGTATTTCGATGCGTCTGGGTGTGGTGGGGGGTATGGGGTGGGGGGTATGGGGTGGGGGGTATGGGGTGGGGGGTATGGGGTGGGGGGTATGGGGTGGGGGGTATGGGGTGGGGGGTATGGGGTGGGGGGTATGGGGTGGGGGTGCCGCAGTGGCGAGATGTTAACTACCTCGCCTGGTGTACAGGAGGTCGTAGGTTCGATTCCGACCCTGACGCCTGAATATTTCGAGTTTGTATGTGTGTCTCTCTCTCTCCCCGTGGTCGCGTAGACTTCTCTCTGGGGTCATCCGGTTTTTTCTCTCCACATATAGAAACAGGCGTTTAGAGTATCTGGCTGCTATACATTTCCACGTGATAAGCCACTTCGTTGACCTATCATTTGTGGCCGGGTTGCTTGTGAAAAAAAGATGTATAACTCAGTGGGTCTTACCTGCTAAAAATAAATATTCTGTGCGTCTGTATGCCTGTGTATCTCCCCCCTCCCTCCTCCTCTTGGTGGTGTATCCGTCCACATTGTTTAAACCATTTGACAAGTCTGCGCAGGAAATTGCAGGATTAGTCCGAAGAGCCTTCAAAGGACAAGGACAGGGCTTTGTCGGATTCAGGAAGCTTTCAGGTCAGTCACAACCATGGGCTACTTGCCGAGCAAAAACAAAAAACGATCATCGCTAAGGATGAACGGATAGCTTTGTTTTGTTAATATAATTACAGATGATTTCAAGAAAATTTAAAATTGCACATTCATAAAATAAAGTAGTCTTGTTTTTTTTATTCCAGAATAGGCTTCACGGTAAGGCTGTCATTAATTAAGAATTCACACACAAATCCCACCCTAGCTAAGCCGCTTAATAATAATAATAACGCTCAGACTTAAACCTTATCGTGACGGACGCACATAAATATCCCGGGTGTGGATTTTTTGGTGATATCAGAAATTGGCTTGCATTAAAATGCATTTGGAAGAATTGCCATGGCAAGCAATGTCCAGGTCAACACTTGTGAGTGCATAGAGAAAATGCATAGCATTACCCGAAAAAAAACTTTATTATGGAAGATATTCAATATATCTACATCTTTTATGTAGTTTTACTGCCTATGCCAATCTCTGCTTACGCGATTTGGTTCTATTTATAGAGCGAACATTGCATCTGGGTGTTTGTGTGTCGACCAATAGCTTCGAGTCAGTTAACCCGTAACACGAAGGCCTGACCCGTGATTTCCTGCTAGAAAACCTTTGACACTTCAAATGGGCTAAAAGTGTACATCGCCATGCACAAGTGCCGTGGGGACATCACCGCCACTTAGATGCGAATAGTAGATGTGTGTGTGTGTGTTAAGAAACCACGAGTCTGCCACTTATACCCAGCTGATTAACCTTTGCAACATCACCTTGTCTGTACATATGTGAGGTTTGCATGTTGTCCACGTGGTCGCGTGTATTTTTTCTCCGGTTTCTCTGGTTTTTCCCTCCACATTTAGAAACATGCGTTTAAACTGTTTCGATAATTTTGCTTGCGATAAATGTCCAAATGATAAGCCACTTTGTTGAGCTATCATTTGTGGCCAGATCACTTTTCAAAATTAAGTTAATCCCTCAGTGGGCTTTGTATGGTAGGATGGGGACTATTTCGTTTTATTGGTATGTGTTTGGATGATTTGTTTACCTTTCTTGCACTTTGAACTACTATCGTCTTTTTGTACTGTTTATTGTTGGGGCGTTATTACCCGCCCCTTCTGGACATCTGTGAAGAAGAGCTTTATAGCTCATAGGATTCCTCCTGGATAAATACAGACTCTGTACGAAGCTTGGTAGAAACGCAAAGGCAATGTCCCGACCACATAGTTGTGGTGAACAGGAGCTGTTGATGTTCTTGTACGTCTGTGCATTATTGTTGTAGAGTGGTGGCACAGTGGTTAGCACACTGTGCTTTTGATCCTGTGCAGCCTTTGATTCCTGGCCACGGCTGATGAGATAAATTGGTATCGGAACTTGTCCCTGGCTTTGCCGAGGTGAACTTGACGGTAAGTGAATAGCAGGTGCAGTGTACAAACATAGCAATGAGAAGACAAAGGTGGTCAAGCATAGTTGTGGCCACACCACTCTATAATGAACCAAACCCATCTTGATGGGTGCTCGCTGACAGTGAGTCTAAACAAGGCTGCATCAGGGATCTTTGCCGTAATCTAATCGTGCCAGACTTTGTATGAAATCACAACATTGTTCTTCTTGGTTCTTTCGGTAAAGTCACGTAGAAGGGAAATAATAAAATAATAAAAATAAAACATCATTATTTTATTATGTTTTATCATTATAATTATTTTATTATGTTTTATTTTTATTATTTTATTACTTCCCTTCTACGTGACTTTCCCGAAAGAACCAAGAAGATGAATCCCTGCAGTCACGAAAGCTTTAAATCGAAATCACAACATTGTTGTCAATAACTCCGAATCCAATGCAGGTCGCGTGTTTTCTCAGCCTTCGTGATAATCACCATCATCATCATCATCAGCCATGGCAAATCCACTGCTGGATGAAGGCCTCCCCGAGTTGCCGTAGACTCTCACAGTCATGCGAAGCAACAATCCACAGGGCACCTGCACAGGAGCTGATCGGATGCGTTTCCATTCCTCGGCTGACGTTCTGTTGCCGTTATTTATTCCGTTACACGTAAGTGCCGTCGCAACATTCACAAGGGGTAGATCGAGTTTTCTACATCCACTCCGGGACGCGGAATAAACCCCTCGTGGTTCTGCCCAGGGAGATAACACAAGTGGCAACTTTCTCACCATTGGCCATCATCCCTACGAGCCGTGTGTTTAATAAAAACTAATTTTGAGCGCGAGTCATGTTTACCGCATTATTCACTTAGAGTGCGATGCAAATTCATCCGAGCCAGCTTCACCTGGGAATCAGAGCCACGGATCATGTGAGAGGGTGGTCTCACAGGACCACTGATACTAGTGAACTGCCATATATTACGCCAAGCAAGATAACGCGTCATATCCATGGCTAAAGTGGCACCTTGGAGAAATTGGAAATTGTCAACGAAAGCGAAGGCAAAGATCCCACGTGTAGCCTTCACAGACTGTCGGGGCAAGTGCTGTTAGCGAGCACCTATGAAGGCCGGCTCAAGAGGGGGTGGGTGGCCCAGCACCACTCCCGGCCGCCTTTGTCTCCCCAGTGGCGATGTTTGCACACTGCACCTGGTACTAATTTGAGGCTGAGTCGACCTAGGGGAGGACCAGGACCGGTTCAGATAATCGTCACTGGTGTTGGCCGTGAGCGGGAATCGAACTCGGGTCGCCGGGTTACACGAACACATATAAACAAGCACAAGATGTAAACCCCTTCACATACATGTCCTTACCACGTTCAAAATAAAAGTACTTTCTACAAATTGCATCAGCCACATGGCCTTCTGGAAGTGCATGATTTCAGCAACATTGGTTCAACAGAAGTACTTCTGGGACTGATCTTGACATTGTGTCCCAACAGCAGTCGGGCACGCTCGAGGCAATGCTGGTGAGCTGGCAGCTGTTTACAGGCAAGGATATTTTGACATAAAACATTATAAAGTTGTTACACATGTTAACGTATACTTAATGTCATTTAATAAAAAATAAAATGCTTTGCAACGATTGATTTGTGTTGTTTAAATTAACACGTTTATTTTCATGTTGGTGAAATGCGGTCAGCTGAGGCATTGTTGCTTTTGATAATAAGAATCATCATCATCATCAACCAGGATCAATCCACTGCTGGATGAACGCCTTGCCAAAGCCACATCTCAAGCCACCTAGCACCTGCCCATGAGCTGATTTAATTCCTCCGTCTCCTTGTTTGACGTCCGCCTGGTCACGTTTCATTATATCACTGCCCCGCCGCTATTATTGTTGCTAATGATAGTAATGATTGGTTTTTGTTGTCGGTAACGTGTTTCTTCTTCTGACAATTATTCATACGCGCATCGTTACGTGTCGGCAATTTTTTGTTTTCTTTGCAAAAAAAGAAATATAGCTGCGTCAATGGGAAACACTTCCAAAAACATGATGGCGAATTTTTGAAAAAAGCGATTTTCAGCAGAAATGGCCTGCCAAACAACACACTTCATTTTTCAAAAACAAACTCTCCGATGTAAGACAACATTGCCACGGGGTACAATGAGAAGAAAAAAACATCCAGTTCACTGCAAGAGATGCTTTGCTCCATCATACGTGCACATGACGGGCGCCACGGTGGCGAGATCTTAACTACCTCGCCGGATATACAGGAGGTCGTGGGTTCGATCCCAACCCTGACGCCTGCAAATGTTCTCTCTGTGGCCGCGTAGACTTTTCCTCCGGTTTTCCCCTCCACATTTAGAAACATGCGATTAGAGTATATGGCTGATATACATTTCCACTTGATAAGCCACTTCGTTGAGCTATCATTTGTGGCCAGGTCGCTTGTGAAAAATATCTATATAGCTCAGTGGGCTTTGCCTGGTAAAATAAAAACAGTTTATAGATATAGTTTTAAACGCACAAGCACTCACACAACGAGAGACGAAGCTGCCCGATATATCGTGTGGAGACTTCTGGGATGAGTGGCCTTCGCGAGCCCTTGTAAAGGCCTGAACGGCAGATCAAGGGGTGACTGTGGCTCGTCAATACCACACCTGGCCACCTTTATCTTCCCAGTACTGATATTCCTATACTTCACCAGATACAAATGTATGGCTGAGGCAACCTAGGCAAGGCCCAGGACATGGCCAACTGATGTTGGCCATGGTCTGGAATCGAACTTGCCAGGTTCATAGTACTGTACAGTGACCTACCACATTCCCTGCATCAAACACATACATACGCACACACACAAACACCATAATCATAACATCTGTTGCCAATTTCCGACCAAAGTAAACTGTTTGTCGTCTTTTCATTTACTAGGGTAAATAGCACTGCTTATTTACATAAAACACTTTCTCATATGAAATATACGATTGAAATCACGTGTAATTACTCATACATTTAACCCCTACTCTCAGTTTAAATCCAGCCACCACAATTATCCCATGCCTACCATTCACCAGCATCTCTCTTGCACACGCACGAGAGATAATGTAACTTCACCGGTGAACCAACGGTGCCCTTTATTTACCCAGGAAAGCCTCACCAACCTTTTTCCAGTATTGGGGCCTGCATTGCGACGTTTGGCCGATTCCACCAAAGAGTTGTTTGGGAGAAAACCATAATACTGATCGCAAACTCCACCATCCGTACGAGGAGGTAAACTAACGGTGCCGCACAGATAGACTCACGAAACCACAGCGGCACTTCCATCTCCTGGTAGGGTTGATACAATGAAACTGGGACGGCCAGTTCAAGCAATAATCATCGAAGAAGATCTGACAATACCATGAGCGGGGGAGAACTACATTTGAACGCATTGTCTTGGACGGTATATTGTCATAGAATTGACAAAAATTCGGGAAGTTGATGTTCCCGGGAAGACGTCCAGATTTCCCGAGGATAACTACCTGATAAAGAGGGCAACCAGTTGCACTTGTATCTCCTGGCAACCTCACAGCCCAAGCCTACAACAGCCGGCATTCCCAGGTTATCCTCCAGCCATGCACTCGCCAGGCTTGATACGCTTCTCAACTCCTGACACGTGCAAGATGAGGCACATCCAGTGGTGGTTTGGTAGTGGCTTTCGCATTCATTCCAGGTAATAAACCGCATGACCGGTGGGTTGATTGATCCAAGAATGCTTTAGCAAAACTAAAAGTGGCGGCTGGAACTAAGTCAGAGCACTGTACAAATGGATTTGGCGGTGTGTGTGTGAGCCAGTGAGTGATGCTTTATAATGGGGAGTGGTAGTTCTAGCGGTCAGCGTGCTGCGCTACGAACCCGGCGTCCCGAGTTCGATTCCCGCTCACGGACAAGACCAGTGATGATTGCTTGAACTGGTCGTGGGCCTCGTCGAAATCGACTGAGCTTCAAATGGTACGGTGTGTAAACATCACCACTAAGGATACAAAGGCGGCTAGGTTGCCGTTGGTCTTCATGGGTGTTTGCTAACAGCACTTGCCCAAAAAGTCTGTTCAGGCTATATGGGGCATCTTTGTCTTTTGATGCTGTATCAATCAAGGTTAAGAGACACAACATTCGAGTGGAAAAAAAACGATCGACTGAACTTGTTCGCAATTAGGGCATCTGTAATTTAAATCTGTTTGCCGCGATCAAGCCGGTAGGTGAGTGGAGCACGTGTCTTCACACATCTGGGTGCTACTCGTGACACACTGGGCTTGTGATCCAGAGGTCGCTGGGTCGATTTGCTGCCGCGGAAGTTGAATAGAAGGTACGAGATTTCTGAAATCCTACCCCCCCAACCCACCTACCCCAATTTTGTTCAGCCACAGGTAGTCGATCGACAGGTCGGGTGTGGTGGTGGGGAAAAGCCTGGGTTGCTCCCACCTCTTCCAAGATGCCTGGCTAGTGTGGGAAAATTGGCCAAAATACCATCTACAGGTGCTCTCCTACGCCCAATTGAGCCTTACAATTGAGACATAAGTAACTGATGGATCACGTGGTGGATGCCAACATTTGATATCGGAAAACTACGTACGTAGAGGTGTATGCTTGATGCAATGCCAGCAGGGGAGAGTACAGTACGTCAAAATCATCTCTTGGATGATTCTCCAGAGCTCAAGAGCTCCCTCAGCTAGCAGTGGTGTTTGTAATTTCAGGGCTGCACCTTTACCAATTGTTTTGTTTGTTTACCATTGTAACAATGGCCACAATTCACTGACACATTTTACATTACATAAGCGTGCACCGAGTGTACACAATACGCAGACACACACGAAAACACACACACGCGCGGGCCTCCGCTAGTACGTGATGAATGCGCCCCGAAGTTAACAGTGAAGAGCTATGCCCTCGAGTGAAGACAAACAATAACCATTGTAAATATTACATATGATGTCCCCACTGCGTCTATCAACCCCACAGGCTGTCTGGGGGTGACAGCGTCGATAGCTTTTGCTTATGCACCTGCCATGTGACACCGTTCCCGGCAGTGACTTGTACAGATAACGCTCTGGTCTCAGTAGTGCCCTGAACTTTTGTTGGAGATTGCTTTTCTTTCGTTATGGCCGATCTAGACACAGAGCAACGGGCTGCAATTTCACATTCAGGCGGTCAAGCTAGATAACCGCGTCACGAGTAAGGGAGCGCAATCGCTGTGTGATGTGTCCTTGGAATTTGTGGATCGGGACATTGCGTCGTTGTTGTGTTGTACGGTCCTGTTTTGGTTGGTCGCAGTCGCACACTCATGGAGAGTTTTTTTTAATTTTCCATTTGTGCATCATGTATCCGCATCTGCCATGGTATGTGCAGTGGATGCGGACGGAACTGGTTATCTATTCTTAGGTTTTTTCGGTAAAGTCACGTAGGTAAAACATCAAAATTATCTATGGGTTGCACCATTCATGCTGGGCCTTCAGGGACTGAAGCCCAATACCTTAATTTTTTAGAGACACTCAAAAAGCGAGAGTCAAAGTGATATTCTACTCAATCGAGCTTTATGATATCGGTGCTCACACCTCCTGATGACAGCTTGGAGCCAGTGGTGGAAATGGAGGGGTTAAGTCCTTAACATGTCACAGCCACTGTTGACCGCTCCACAAAATGGGTACGTATTTTATTGACCCCCAGAAGGATGATGGGTTGAGTCAATCCCGAACCAGAAGTTGAACTCGCAGCCTTTCGATTGTGAGCTTCTCGCTTTACTGCTGAGCCACGAAGGTTGGGTTATCTAAAACAAATATATAAATGCGGCTTGATAAAGACTGTAGCACGATGGTAAATCTTATAGGTGCTGTAATTTGGTCATTAATGGGACAAGCATCACTGTGTGTGTCACTACTAGCTACGTGCCAACATATAAATAGTTTTATTTTAACTTGAATTCATCTGTACAATTCGTGTATCACTTAAAAAGTAATATTTAAACAAACTTTTTTTAAACACGCTTTCATGAAATGTACTAGTAATGGCAGAACTCCACGACTCCAGGAAGTGGCCCCGAAGCTTGCCATAACGTAAGGGACTGTGGCCAATTACAGCCAACGTCAGTTGACCGTGGACAATTAGACCCAAGCCGAAACATAACATATAAAAAAGAATGTTAAAAATATTTTTTTGTATGATAGAATATAGTATTGTCATCAGTATGACATAAATATACCAAGTTTGCAGTCGATACCACATTGGGAAGTGGGTTAAAATTGAGTTACAAGATTTGAGGATACAACAACGACAACAACAACAACAGACAGAGTTAATAAAACGCGTGTAAAAAAAGCAGAACTTAAATAACCAAGGTAAATAATAACGGAGTGTTTGGCACATGGACATGATTGGTGGTGAAACAACCCCAGGCCCCCCATCAAACTTAAATCCGAGCCGTCACTCTCCACAGATGCTGCGTCACTGCGTGCGGACTGAACACACATCGATGGGGCGAGCATTGAAGTCCAGTTGTGGCAGCAGGACCTTGTGATGAAAGCGACGGACCGTGGGCGATGACTACGGGGCCATCCATTTAGTACGTACGCATGGAGGGGGGAGGTTTGGAGGTTAACCCAAATTCGTTCCCTTGCGTATGGGGGGTCTACTGACAATGTACGTACAGCATAGGAAACGGACGGGGAGGGGAGTGATGCCTCGATAATTACACTGTGTAACAAAAAAAAAAATTGTTCCTGGGTAGTCAGTGTTATTTCCTAATTGCTTATACCTCAAAAGTACAAAAAATGGCTATTATTCCCCACAAACTTTGCTTTTGTGACCAGAACAGCGATATTTTGAAATTGACCTATTTTCAATGAGAACACGCGATGTGCATTTGTGCCTTTCGTTCACATAAAGTCCTGGTCACAAAAGCAAAGTTTGTGGGGAATAGGAGCCATTTTCTTTACTTTTTAGGCATAAGCAATTAGAAAATAACACTTACTACCCAGGAACAACAATTGTGTTACATAGTGTCATTTGTCCACATTGGCTTTCAAATGAGTTAGATAGTGCGGCGGTGGACTATCTGTTTGCTTAAACACGTCAATATTATTAATCCTTGATCGTTTCTGCGTGGATTAACTATCGGCCGTTCTATAGGATTCGGGGGGGGGGGTCAAGCGTACGTACGCAGGTGGGGGGGGTGGGGGTGTAAAAAGTACACGTGCATACAGGGAGGGGTCAAGTTTTGACAGATTTTTGCGCACGTACTAAATGGATGGCCCCTAATCATGCAGTGATTCGCGTGTTATGCTACCAACCCAGCGACCTGGGTTGAATTCCCACCTAAACTTAAACAAATCGAAAAACTTTCATTGACCAGATGAAGCCCACTGAGCTATTGGCTCGTTCGCAGAAGTGACCTGGCTAGCACAACTGATAGCCCGACGAAGTGGCTTATCACGTGCGCGGATTTAGAGTAGCTGCAACGTCATCTAAGCACATGTTGCTACATGACACTAGGGGTTTTCTCCTTTTTTCTGGCAACAAAACTGAAACCTTTTTACAAGGATTCATGTGTGCATTAACCACAACACTTGTGGTCAAATTGCAAACAAAAAACACACTGATAATATATGCACCAGAGACAGCTTTCAAGGACAATGCATATATTATCAGAGTGTGTTTTTTGTTTGCATTTTGACCACAAGTGTTGTGGTTAATGCACACATGAATCCCTGTAAAAAGGTTTCAGTTTTGTTGCCAGAAAAAAAGGGGGAAAACCCTATTATTATATTTTGGTACTGGCAAAGGAGGTCTAATGATGTTGCTACATGTAGAGGGAAAACCCTGGAGGACGCGGAGAAAAATCCACGCGACCACGGGGAGAACATGCAAACTCCAAATATAAAGGTGTCAGGGTAGGGACTGAATTTACGACCTCCTGCACACCAGGCAAGGGAGATAAAACCTCTGCACCACGGTCCCTAACTGGTTCTGTGGTCAGTTGCATACATATATCTTCACTGATATTTTCCCTTAGTTTCCAGTGTAAATCAATGTGAACAAAAGGGGGAAATGCCACTTAAGTTATTTTATGCAACTAGCCACCGGGCTTACCTTGGTCCAATGAAATCTTTCAACGAGTACCCGTTGTGGTGCGTTAGCATCAGCACTGGAGATACAAAGGTGGCCCGTGCATGGTGCTCGTCAAACGACTCCTTCATTCACTGTGCTGGCCTCCATAGGTGCTCACTATTCAGCACTTGTCCCAAAAAGCCTTTGTGTGCTGCTCATTTTTTAACGCGACTGTGAGTAAGAGTTGGTGAAGACAATAGCTTCCAGAGCCAGCCACCGAGACAAAGCGATTTTTTTTCTGAGCGTGCCATGGCAAAAACTGCATTTGTTTAGCAAAGCCAATGACAATAAATAAAAGAAACGAGAGCTGAGCGGAGCAAACAAAACAAAAATACACAACTCATCCTTGAATCGCTTTGTAACTTCTGGGCTTCGAAGTCCCAATGTCAAGTTTAAATGAATGCCACAAAGACAAATATCCCCTATATAGCCATAGCGGACTGTTGGTGAAAGTGCTGTTTTCGAGCAGCTATCAAGGGCGGCTCGGCACACGAGGGAGTGTGTGGGTAGCACCACTCCTGGGTCCATAAAATGCGTGCTACTTTTGTGGGGAAGTCAACAGTGGCTGTGCTTTGGATAGACTTGACCCTGCCATAGGAATGTTGAACTTTCACCACTGGCTCAGGGCTGTAAACAGGAGGTGAGCACCAATGGCTCAATACGCATTTGAGCAGGATATCGCTTGCAACGAGATGCATGAGGATGAACAGTCGCACGCATTTCAAATGGCGACGACCGTACGAAAATGATGAACGCGAGGTAAAAAAAAAATAATAAAAGTAAAATAAACTAAAAAATCACGAAGTTTCGGAGGCAACACAAGCTTCCGTCTTCTGTGTTGCCTCCGAAACGTCGTGATTTTTTATTTTATTTTACTTTTATTAATTAATTTTAAAAAAAATGTACCTACGTGACTTTACCGAAAAAACCTAAGAATATGAATCCTTGCAGTCACGAAAGCTTCAAATCTAGAACTCGAGGTAGTCTTATGCTGTTTGGTGATTTTTTTTCTGGACTTGTTCATTTACCTGTATGGTAGGTACACAAAGAAAAAAAATTTGAAAGCATATGGCTTTGAGGTCAGCTCCTCCCTCATGGCGATGTCACGCGAACGATTTGCCGTAAAGAAATAACGACTGCGGCGATGGTTTGATGTGCAAAGGTCCGGCGATTGGATTTTCGTTTCCACTTTGAACGCCGGCTGTTCACCGGCCAATTTCAAAGCAGCCGGCTCTAAAGCAGTGAACGGCGGCGCAAAAGCTTGGCAGCGCGATCGTTTTGGGAAAACTAAAAAAAAACAGAAATTCCTCTTCCACATCCCGATTCAACGATGAAACCGCTGCAGGGGCTCGGCCGCCTTAATGCACGCGATTATCACGGAGGAAATGGTTTTCGTTTGTGATGCAAAAAAATAAGATTACGTTTTACCCCTTCTGGCAATAAACCATTAGGTGTTATGACGTTCAAACACGGAATAGAAAACCTTTCTCGAGGAATCAAGCCGTTCTTGCCAGAAAGGGTAAAACCAATTCTTGTTTTTTTCATACATTGATACTGGCAAAAAAGGTCCCATGATGGAGCCGCTCACTCCGAGCTATAAATGCTCTGATACGTGCATTGCCTTTGTACTGTCCGCCTTCTGGGGTTCTCTGGTCTGACACCGGTGCAGGCCAATGAGTTTCAAAGGCAATGCATACATTGTCAGAGCGTGTTTGCATGTTCACCACAAGTACTGCTTTTGTGGTTAATGCAGACCCGATTCCTTGCAAAAGGTGTCTAATTGGTGTTTTAACATCTTAACACAAGCCCTGGTTTATTGCCAGGAAGGGTACAAACCCTATTCTGGTTTTCATTTGGTTGGACGTGCTTCTGGTATGTCGCGCGCAGTGCGTCTGCGTCCGTGTCGGTAGGCCCGCTTGGCCAGTCGGATTGTCTACATGGTGTCTACCTACGAACCACAGAGAGACGCTCGCTGCCATGCTCGTAGCGGTGAGCAAAACTGGACTGGCAATCCAGAGGTCGCCCACTCGACTCGATCTCGGGGGCGCGGCAGTTGAAACAACGGTGGCAAATCTTCTTGGTTCTGTCGGTAAAGTCACGTAGAAAGAACCAAGAAGATGAATCCCTGCAGTCACGAAAGCTTTAAATCGAAATTTAACGGTGTCAAAGTCTCTTCAACGCCACCTCGGCACAGCCTCCGTCCACCCGGCAGCATACACGTGGATCGTACACCACAGGTTGTTGATGGGCAGGTCACGTGTGGTGGGGTAAAGTGTGGGTAACTCCCATCACCACTTCCCACGTGTCTTTCCCCGCCTGGAAGAGTAGGCCAAACTATTCTCTAGAGGGTGGGGGGCGGGGGCTCTCTAGAGCGTCCACGAGTGGAGGCCCTTCTGTCATCAGAGATGTGTACTCTTTGGTTCTTTCGGTAAAGTCACGTAGGTATAAAATAAATCACTTCAGCAATTGTTTCTTGCTGTGGTTGTCTCACCTGTTGATGGACGCTTGTGTTGCGCCCGAAACGTCGTGATTTAATTTACTTTATTTTATACCTACATGCCTTTACCGAAAGAACCAAGTTCAAGTTTATTTATTAGGTATAGCCCTGTGAGCCATTCGGCTCTTGAATCGGGTGCAACCGCAACAAACAAAAAACAAAAACATGAACAAAAAAACATCTTAAAGTGAATATGTGACTGAGTGCAAACAGAAAATACAAGAAAAGACAGCAAAATATTGCAGAAAAAACACCGTACACCAACGCTGTGTGCAAAAATCCCAGTGGGATGCAAGTCAAACAACCAACAACAACCACAAGACAACTTAGATTAAGGCCATCAGTCTAACTATGTACTACAACAAACAAACATGGCTAAACCAATACACTTTTCGAAATCACCAAAATAAAGCCATGAAAGCAATGAAACAGTGATCATAGGAACTGATGGAATTTTGGTCGGATGCATCTCCACCTGCCCGTGCCGCGCGCAAGGACGTGTTGTCTGCGTACCCGCTCGGCCAGTCCCAGTGGATTCACGGCGTACATTGGACCACAGAAGGGGAGTGGAGACTGCTCAGCGATGGGGATGAATGCGCAGTAGAGGATGGGAGATGGAGCCTCGGCTCTGCTGTTTTAACGTCGCAGCAGCTGCAGTTGCCTCTGATGTCGTGCAGGGGAACCAATTTACTTGAACGGATCGAAAAGCTTTTTTTTTTTCGATTTAAAGCTTTCATGACTGCAGGGATTCATCTTCTTGGTTCTTTCGGTAAAGTCACGTAGAAGGGAAATAATAAAATAATAAAAATAAAACATAATAAAATAATTCTCACGACGTTTCGGCCACAACGCAAGCAGCCGTCCTCAGGTGAAGAACAGGTCTTCCCGACAGACCTGTTCTTCACCTGACGCTGTCTTCCCGACAAACCTGTACTTCACCTGAGGACGGCTGCTTGCGTTGTGGCCGAAACGTCGTGAGAATGATTTTATTATGTTTTATTTTTATTATTTTATTATCTTTTATTATTATTATTTTATTATTTCTCTTCTACGTGACTTTACCGAAAGAACCAA
Organism: Lampetra fluviatilis; assembly: GCF_964198595.1. Lineage (NCBI taxonomy): Eukaryota > Metazoa > Chordata > Hyperoartia > Petromyzontiformes > Petromyzontidae > Lampetra > Lampetra fluviatilis. The sequence continues at coordinate 6,851,091 of NC_136323.1, read as the reverse complement.
GAAGATGGATCGAAAAGCGTTGAGCCGTACGCAGGTCAACGCGTTGCAGCGGTGGCTTTAAAGTAAAGGCAAAGAGAAGGGCCTCCACTGGAGGGAGCTCAAGAGAGCCCCTCTAGAGGGTTTGTTTGTCATATCTTAGATGCTGGTTAGAGGTCTTGGATGAGATGACAGTACCCACTCTTTACCCCACCACATGACTTGCCAATCATCAAAGAATAATTTTCGGTCACGATGAGCAATAATGTTTGATGAATAATTTGAATGTTTTGTCACCCGACAGGCATGGACAAGAAAACAATCGTTATTGTTGTTGTTATTGTTGTTGTTTCACAAATGTTGCTCGTTACTTTTTGTTCGCTGTTGTTTGTTTATTGGAGGAGAGAAGGAGATAAGAATGTGTGGAAGTTTACCAAAAAAATAAAACAAGCTCTCCTGCTGACAAACAAGATATGTGTGTATAACCTTGTGAAAAATCCACTTTTCAAAAAAATCCTTGCAACAAAACTTTACTTTACTTTTCCCTCATGTGGCACGCGCACACGCACAGAAAACGACGACTCGAAACATTCGCAAAGAGCACTGCCCTGAAGCGGATGCAATCCGTGCCTCATTCTCTGGATTATATCAGAATTTTTATTTTAGACTGGAGGAGGAATCCGATGAGCTATGAAGCTCTTTTTCACAGATGTCCAGCCCACCCCCTCCATAGCCTATGCCAAAATGTTGTTGTCAACAAAAACGTATACAAATATGGTCTCACACACCCACACACACACCTCCCCGAAGATTATAAAGACTAATCGCCAACTTTTTCTGTAGGCGAAATAAGCGATGTTTCGCAATCGGGAGAAAAAATGGTAATCGGTGACGTTTCAGGCAATGGACCTCCTTCAGAGCAGCAAGCGGGCGGCGCAGATGCGAGGACGAAAACAAGGTTGCAATTTCCCCCACAATGACTTTGTCCAAAAAAGGAGCCCACACAGCAGGCCTCTGATTTTGTCGTCCACGATCCAGGCGGCCCCACGTGGCAATCTGCACCCTCCCACGGCCATCCAGCCCTGGGCCTCCGGGAACTTATGGGCCACCTCCGACGACAGACAAAGACACATCATCGCAGCAGATGCACATCACTCAGCTTTCTCAAAACCAAAGCAGTTGTTTTTTTTTCTTCTTTAGGGTGACTCCTCTATGAGAGAAATTCTCTGCATAGCAATGAAGCCCATGGCATCTGTGTGAGACCCCCACACTTATCAGCTGTTGAAGCACTCCCTCTCTGTCTTGTGAATGGCTGCAAGAACACCGTAAATGCAATTCACGTCTGGCTAAATTGCACTTTGTTCCTCTCCCACAACTACGGTGCAATTGCTAATTGATCTTGTCTGGTTTTGGTACAAAATGTCCTCCTTACATAATGTGCGAGTGGTGTGGCCAAAGTTTTTTTTTCTTTCAGAAAGATGACGTGTTATAAAAAGACATGCTGACCTAAACGTTCTAGACTCGTTTCAATCGATCAATAAATATACATTACGGTAGACGAAGTGACAGCATGTTCAGATTAAAAGTCTATTTTCCAACTTACTTCAATCAATCAATAAAGTCTAGTCAAGATTTTAAAAAATGGCATTATGTTAAGGAATACAGGAATACTTGAATACTAGACTTTAAGTGAAGATAGGAAACAGTGCAGCCCTACAATTGCTTACTCATGGCACTGCTGGGGAAAGGGGCCTCTGGCAGAGAGTTACAGAAATCCACTTTCGAGGGTATTTTTGGCCTACTCTTCCACACTGGCCAGAGGTATCGCAAGAGGTGTGAGTACCCACAACTTTATCCCACCACACGAGACTTTCCGATCAAGCAACTGTGGCCTATCCACGTGTAGTGTAATATCGCCGGCTGGCGGACAGCAGCGGCAACTGTAGTGGACAGGCAGTACACACGCCGGTGAGCGTGATCACGTGGTGTTGGCAGAGCGGAGGAACTAGGGCAAGGGTCATGGAGGACCCCGTCTGGAGGCCCCTGGAACCTGCTGGCGGGTTCGAGAAGGGAGGCGCGGTCAGGGCGGAGCCAGGCCGCGCTGGGAGAATTAAAGGAGCTGAGAGCGGGGAGCTCGAGGCTGCCGGTTCTGGGAGTGGACTCGTCTCGTCGTCGCTGTCGTCTCGTCGCCGTCTTCGCTAAACGTCTCCGCTAGACATTGCGCTACGAAGGAGAGTAGTTGGCTATCTCGGTCAGCGCCGTCAGTGTTAGACGGCTAGTGTTGTGTACAGGCGAGGCTGAGCTACTGTGGAGAGTGTGTGGACGAGACCATGAAAGTTGTTAATAAAGAAAGTGCCTCCTAGAAACTGTCTCTGAATCGTTGACACTCCACGTGCATCCTAGTGTGTGGGTGACCAGATCCCGGTGTTTCATCAACAAAGCCGGTGGTGACCTGAGAATTGGAGCGAGATGGATTGCAGCGGGGGCAAAACCATGAGGCATGGCGACTGTTCATCTCGCAGTGGATAGATAATAGTTGACGAGCTGACGCGGGTTAAGAATTTCTAGATTTGAAGCTTTCGTGACTGCAAGGATTCATATTCTTAGGTTTTTTCGGTAACGTCACGTAGGTAAAAAAATGTAATTAATAAAAGTAAAATAAAAATAAAATAAAAATCACGACGTTTCGGAGGCAACACAAGCTTCCGTCTTCAGGTGGAACCGTCACAGCACTACTGCTGCATCAAGTAAGAGAAATTCCAAGGAAACAGTCCTTGTACATATACTGGATGAGGGTGGGAGGGTTTAGAAGTAGAATGGAAAATTAATCAAAGACTCCAACCCCTTGTCCTCTTATCCCCAGAGTCTATCCCACTTGACATTTGAGAGTAAAAAAGTTGTAACATCCAATGCCACACATGGCACCGTTGCCAGGTGGCGTCGTGCCAATTTCTTAGTACAGGAACCCCCACGTGGCAAAGTGTCAGCTTCCTGCCCGACACACAGTACGTGTCATTAACAATTCCCAATAGTATAGTATACGCTAAGTAGTCTGAATTAACACGTGTCCACTATATCATTATTGATATTATTTAGCAAGAAAAACTGGGCAATGTTTTGCCCACTGATTATAGGCAACCAGTATTGGCAAGGGCAAGTCCGTTGACATTTAGATTATTTCGAGGGTGCTGAATTTATATATATCGAGGCCAAATATAAAGCAAATTTCCAAATATAAATTTGCAGTGGCGACCGTGGCGACGTATGGTCAAACAGCCCCCCATGAATGACACGACAAGGGAGTCAATCGAGCCATGGATCGGCAAATGGTTGTTACATTATCGTTATTATTAGTGGAATAAAAAAACAATTGTGAATTCTTGTATTATTTGTTGTTATTTATACGCAAAACATTTGTCAATCCGTTAATCTTGCAAGCCGGCTAAAATGCTAGATGTGCAATGAGTCAAAATATACAATCAATATCAAATGTTGGTCCTCCCAAAATAATTCAGGACAAACTTGTTTTTTGTACGATTGGGTTTAAGTCCATTCAAGTTTGTATCTGTGCGTGGGTGCACACAGTGAGAGAGCACACATGATAATTAAACATCAAAGGCACAGCCGACAAACAAATGTCCTCTGCCACTCCCACCGCGACTTAAATGTGAGCAGATTTACCAAAAGCACATTAATAACACCTCCATATATAGAGGACCGCAGACCTTTGGGGGATGGAGGAAGTCGTTGCTGCATCACTGCATGGCTGCCTTTCCCACTTAATTGTGGTCCCTCGTGCCTTTGAGATGATCAAGAATCTCGGTGTTTTTCATCTTTCCATTTTTCTCCCTCAGGGTCCACGGCTATTTCTCCGCTCCGAAGCCCTCAGAATGCCCAGTGCGCTGATTCAGCGCGTCACACCATCATTTCAATCATCAAGCAAAATCATAAGATGCAGTCCAAGTAGCTAGCTCAATTGAAAAGTCTGTCGAATCATCCAATCACCAAGCACAACTTTAAAGTGTATCATTTGAGTCATGCGATTCAATTGGGAGCCCATCATACAATCAGTCACAACTTGCTGAGCCATCCCCACCGGACATCTGTGCACAATTCTTTGGCACAGATGTCCAGCGCTCCCCGAGCTGAATTGGGTTCCGGTTGCCGAACGAACATATTATATGATCGCACTCATTGCACACAAAGTGCTTGTCACAAATGAACCACAAATCCTTGCTGATCTCGTCAAGGAACATAAACCATCATCATACGAACTCGCATGCGCTTCTGCGGCCGTCTGGAATGTTCTTCCTTCCAATATTAGGTAGCAGCTGGAGCTATGCACGTTTAAATCTCGATTGAAGATTATTTCTTGAGAACTGCTTTTTGTGTTTAATTTGTTGTCATTCCCCCACACCACCGATTGCCACAGTTGGCTACGTCCGGTGCAAAAGAAGTTCAAGATACATAAACATTCTGACTCATCGTCATCGTCGTCGTCGTCATCATTGGCAGCCATGATGAAGGCCGCCCCAAGTCGTTGGCCCCTCTCTGCTGTTGGGTAACCAACACACATCTGAGAAGTCATCTGCATGATGATTAAGACAAGTAACGGGCTTGGGCAGGCCCCGAAGTTGGATGGGATGTTAGCCGTTGGACGAGACTTGTGACAGAGTGGCAGTCCAATGATGGAATTAGAATATGTATTCATACTGGAAGAATCCGCTAAACTACGAAGCTCTTTTTCACAGATTACCAGTAGTTTTCACACATGTCCAGTAGAACGTCTCCATGGTCACGACGGCCGTCGAGATGAAGCAATGACAACAGCTCACGTGCACAAGCAGGACCGATTGTCGCGGCACTGGGCCGTGAGAGTTGGCAGCGGCATGGGAGAGGCTCTCTTCCAGCAGTGGATAGAAAACGGATGATGCTGGTGAGAACAATCAACGTGTCATGCTTAATAGGCGCTGCCCTTCAGCCACCCCTCAAGAGAGAGATGGGAACCTGAATCAGATAATTGGCGTTAATTGGCTACAACAGTACACGAGCATTAAGTGGCCTCAAGACAGTTTTTTTGGGGATTGCGATCGGTCACTTGTGGCTGTCGTTATGTATGCCTGGCCGGTCAATACTGTGATGTGTTCATTTATTTTTCTGGAGGATCCATGAGGTCGAATCTACCATCACTCCTGCCTCCAGCTATAAATAACAAGTTGCGGTGCCACTGTACGCCAGAACAGATCCACGATGCTCAACTGTGGTTGTGAAGTTTTTGGCTCAACCACAAAATCATTGTGAGCTGAAATGATGAAGGAAGCTTGTAATAAAGTAATGGCCATGCTGCCGACGTAGCCTTGGGGATATAAATAACACGTAAATAAAACTATTAACATTTCAGATGTAAAAGTGCAGGCCTTCAATTGCTTAGTCACAACACTGCTGGCTGCTGGGCCCTACATGAAAGAGAGTTATATAAGCCCCTCTATATGGTATTTGGCCTACTCTTTCACGCTGGCCAGCAATTTTGGAATAGGTGAGAGTACCCACCCTTTACTTCACCAGAGAGGCGGGTTGGGATTTAAGAAACTCATCCCATTGATTCAACTGTCTCCGGACTGTGCATCTCATAGAGTGTTTCATACTGTGGGAAATTGACGGGTATGTGTTCATTTTGCCTTCTTACATTTACAAATGTTGTAAATTCAACGTTCAGCTATTTTAACTTCATCAGGTAAGGCCCACTGGGCTGTATAGCCATTTTTTCAGAAGCGACCTGGCCACAAATTATAGCTTATCATGTGGAAATATATAGCAGCCAAATACACTGAACGCACGGATCTCAACATGCGTACTTTAGAGTGTACATTGCATACAGGACAGGGCTTCCAAATTGCACCATACGAAGCTAAAGTCATCTTTCGATTTAAAGCTTTCGTGACTGCAGGGATTCATCTTCTTGGTTCTTTCGGTAAAGTCACGTAGAATGTAAATAATAAAATAATAAAAATAAAACATAATAAAATAGAAAGAACCAATAAAATAATATTTTATTATGTTTTTTTTTTTATTATTTTATTATTTCCATTCTACGTGACTTTACCGATAGAACCAAGAAGATAAAGTCATCTTCCTTCTTGTTTTACAATATTTAACCCGTACCACTGGGTGGGGCCAAAATGTTGAACTTTGTGTAACTTAAACAATTTTTTTTACTAATGTAATCATTTAAGTGCAGCATGCTGCTCGTCTGCGTCGGGGGCTGCCCTCGAGTTGTGATGGAGAGCCGGGCCGAGATGATCAAATTGGATCGCGCGAATAAAATGTCACGGATCTACATCGCCACGAGATTCAGTGGCGCTACTGAACTGAACACTCGTGCCCAGCGGTGTCATGCTCAGTGGTCGTATAATAAGCAGCGGGCCCGCTAGATATTTCTCTTGGAGTTTTACACATTCACATCACCGTTCACTCGCATCACGGGACTCGTTATCGTGATAATAAAGTGCAGGCCTGCATGGCAGTACAATGCTCAGAGTGATATTCTTTATCTTATTAGTGGCGATATTAGATTTGATATTGAAATGATGACAGCATTGCCTTGAAGCCGTACCGCGTGTCTTAAAAATACCGGGCTGGATTCAGGGGAAATAGTATTTTTATAACACAATCCCGTTATTTCCACGAACACCACATTTAACCCATTTACAGCTGGTATTTTTTTTTTACCGATATCAGTCTCCATTGTAGGGAACTGCAACATCATTAGTCGGAAATAATAAAGGGAGCGGTGGTCAAGGCATGGAACAGCATCTGAGATCACCTTCCACTGCGGAGATGGGGTGATTACATCCACTCGCGTGGTGCAGGCGCTACGCGGATTACCACATCGCCGGGTCGCGAGAGGTGGCGGTCGGTCGTCTATATACTGTACGTTGAACTTCTTTCGCACCGTACGTAACCAACCGCGCTAATCGCAGGTTGGGGAACCCTTCATATTCACCATCACGAAATCTACGCTCATCTGGCACGGCCCTCCTTGCTGCTGCTGCTGCTGCTGCTGTGAAATCCACTCGGCTTAGAAACAGCAGAACGGAGCTGTTCATCTGCAGAACGGAGCTGTTCATCTGCAGAACGGAGCTGTTCATCTGCAGAACGGAGCTGTTCATCTGCAGAACGGAGCTGTTCATCTGCAGCCTGACCCGTGGTCTGGAGCAGTCTCTGCCAACGGATGTCCACTCAGCTGTGACAATCTCTCGCTTTTAGGGCCGAATTGAATGTTTTTTTTTAAATAAGTTGTTCAGACCCAGGCATCGCGTTGATGTTCATTTATTTTATGCGATTTTGTTCGGATTACATTATCTCACCCACCCTTCCCTTATTCCCTCTTTTTCTCCTCCCTCGATAAAGACGCTACGCACGATCGTCAGAGGAGTAGATTGTGCTGGGTGGCAGACCCAACCTTCCCCAATAGGTCCCATACCCGGACACCTGATACCCGCATTTGGTTCTCATGTATACCTTCTGGAATAACTGCACAGTTGGGTTGTCGTAAAGTAAAATACAAAAAAAAATTATTCTGTAAAGTTTAATTTAGTTTAATTTTGATCCGTGCCATCCGCACTTCCATCCGGGCTTTCTTTGCTTAATATGGCCGCGTCATAAATCGTGGATAGATCGATTCCAAGAAATATATAACCTATAAATACCGCGGAAACCCAATGAGCATCACAAGCCAATGAGGGAACGACCAAACCAACGCTGCAATTATTGCTGTACAGGACAGTGCTGAACTGGAACCACATCGGCTCCACGGTGTTTATCAGCTGGCGTGGAGACGCGGTTAAACACAGGTCAGCATTGCTCAGCATGCCGCTCGATTTTTGAGCTTTGGGAGTCTGCGATGTCCAATTTTGCCTTCAATAATTTTCAATTTATAAGGGTCCCTCTAAAAGGATCGGTTGTTTGCGGGAGATGGTATATCCGCCCACGGCATCTCGAGAACACACGCGGCGCGATGAGTTTTTGTTTCGCTTTGGTCTCCAGCTATGTTTTATATAATTGGAAGAGGACTATCACAAGATACCAGAAGATTGGAGAACTACGTTGAAGCACAGAATTACATTCTGCATCTCCAAATATAGATTTATATTTAAAAACTGTCCATCAACCTATCGGATTTCTGGACTAATATTACCCAGCAGCATTTATTTCAAGCAATAAAACTCTGCACCAGTTTCAAGCTTCCGGGTCTCATCAACAGAGTAAGGAGTTTATTTAACAGCATGTGCTTACGTTTATATGTAAATTTATAATCGCCTTAAGTAGGTGCATTATTACACATCAGACAAAAGCCATGACTTTTAACGTTTCCGGTAGACTTACAGATGTCCGAGGACATCTAATTCAACAAGTGGACGATTCTGGGTAAACCAGAGCAGGTAGCAACCCTCCCGTGTTCCCCGTTACATTGGCGGAGTCAGTGTCCGCCGTAGCTGCCTTATTGGTCTTCTGAACGAACGCTTACCGGGAATGCAGCCTCCAGCTGGGCTCATTATGCTTTGCGGCCGGCACATCCGCGTATTATGCAAGCGAGTGTTTGTGCCATCAAAGGGAGATCATTTCGCCGCGTGGGTAGACACCGTGAAATAAGATATGCCGCTCTCTGCGTGCCGAGTTCGGCGTTAAAGTGGCATGTGAAACTAAACTCTCGCGAGCCAGTAAATAGCGGCGTACGATGAGGTCCATACGAACAAAACACCCTCGATTGTAAGAAACACATCGAGGAGGCTCAGAAGTCAGAGTGGTGAGTTGGCTTAGCTGTGATCCTGGGATGTGAATTCGGCCGGCCGCCTGCAATTACAGCGGGTTCTCAAGTGCAGTGAGTTGATGGTCTCAGCCTGGTCACTGACGACCGCACAGAATCTGGTAATGCCCATCATCTGGCTACATTTCAGCTTCGGGGAAGAAAGTGATGACCACTCTGGTGTGGATCATAGGTTGCTTGAAGGTGTCTCAGAGGTAACTCTGTGATGCCTGCTTCTGACATGAAGGGTTGGACTGCTCTACAGGATATCCCAATTGCATCTTTGTACAACAGTGACCAGCACAATGAAAATAATTTTGTGGGGGGAAAAAATTAAACATATTTAAAGACATCAGAAGGTTATCACTTCAAATCCAACAAAAGGGGGACCGACTGGGCTCTACAAAATGAGTGGCACTCTGTGGAAAGCCTACCGCAGTTGTCCTGTGGATAGATAGGCCCTCACTACTGAACAGGGATGTGCAATTCCAATCCCTGGCTCAAGGCTGCCAATTAATGAGCATTCATCCATAGCTGATCTCAGCTATGGTCGATGGCTAGCCATAAGCCACTGCTAGGATGACCAGAATTCGCGCGATGGTGTATGCTCCTTGACAAGATCAGCAAAAATCCGATAAGTGAATATCCAATCACGGGAATGGAATTCAATGTAAAACTGACATTTTGCCTGCCAATGCTCTTATAATCTGGAAATACATTGCATAAACTCACTCGGCATTCGACTCAATGTTCCAGGGGCAATGGCTTAGCTTTAATTATGTATCTTCATTTATTCATCATGGAATAATATTGATATATATATCCATAATTTTCAATCCTTTCATCTAACTACACGGTGACCGAATTATTTACGTATGTATTCAGGATACATTTGTATATTATTGATGAAAGTTATATTCATGTACAGACTATGGGGCAATGACGAAACTGTGCTTCTGCTATGTGTGTGTGTGGAGTGGTGAAGCAGTTATCCCATAACACCTGGGTCTGCCCCATGACCTCTTGACAGCCATCCTTCAACACTTCACATGGCTAGATTTGAAGCTTTTGTGACTGCAAGGATTCGTATTCTTAGGATTTTTCGGTAAAGTCACGTAGGTAAAAAAAACCTCCCAGTTCAACCAGTCTACACAACAAAGGCTCATTCCTAGCAGCGTGCTACAGCCGCACCGAACCTCACAATAATAATATCCAGGTGCCTGCCTTGGCTCCTCCCACCCTCAACCAGTATATATACAAGGACTGTTTTCTTGGAATTTCTCTTACTTGATGCAGCTATCGTGCTGTGACGGTTCCACCTGAAGACGGAAGCTTGTGTTGCCTCCGAAACGTCGTGATTTTTTATTTTACTTTTATCAATTTAAATAAAAAAAATTTTACCTACGTGACTTCACCGAAAAAAACCTAAGAATATACTTCACATGGCCTCAAAGTGCACCTAGCTCGCCACAAGCGCTGTCGTAATGTCACGGTCAGTTCGTGGTGAGTGGCAGCTGTTGTTGTTGGCATAGTGGTTAGCGGTAGCGCGGTGGTTAGGGTGGTGGCTAACACGATGCCAAATGACCCCAGTGACCTGAGTTCACTTCTCAGCCGCAACTAACATCAGTGGTGAATGATATCTGACATGGTTCGGACTCCCACCCATCTTCACCAACCAACACTGACCAGTGTGGTGAAGTATGGTGAAACAACCCCCGTGACCAAACATAGCATTGGGGGGCCTTCATCGCACGGCGGATTGCAAAAAAGCGCCTGAAAATTATTATGAATATAAAATTGGTTTGTAATGTGTTGAGTAATTTTCCAGTTAAATTATAAGGACACTGTTAGCATAGTTCTCGAAGCCTTTGGTGTCATTAACATGCACATTTTGAAACACATTTGAGGGCGTATTCATAGAGGAATAATTATCAAACATGACTATAATAGGCAACCGTAATTATAATTTCGCAAAAATTTGGGAGGGGAAAAAAACGTGTCCAATGTAATTGTAAGTGACAACCTTGCCGCTGTGATTAAGGTTAACGAGACAACTAGGGCCAGCATTAAATGGCTGCTTCACGAGGCAGTGAATATATGATGGGATTGTTTTTCATCTCTTTGATTTGACTGACGAAGTGAATAATGAAATAAGGACAGACAGATCAACGGAAAATAGGCTTCACCCTTTCCGGCGTCAGCACAGGAGGTGTTAAGATATTCAAACACTAAAAAAGACACACCTATTGCAAGGGCATCAAGTCTTCATTAACCACATATGCCTGTGGAAAAACAAGAGCAAAAAAGGTTGTTTCTGGGGTAGGCTAATCAGTTTCAAAGACAAGGCATACATTATTATCATCAGAGTACGTTCGTTTGCATGTTTTGACGCAAGTCAACGTCCAAGGTGATTTCAGTGATTTCGAACTCACTTAAAAAAGCCCCAAGTAATTTCTTGACTTATACCCCAAGTCATTGTTGCGCTGTTGTTGGGAACTCGGCAAAATTGAATGAAAGGAAATTGCTGCCAAGATGTTTACTCTGCAATTACTCTTTGTCTGGCTAACAGGGGGGTTATTTAATTTAGTTGGTTTCATTTATTTTATTTTTTACCTACGTGACTTTACCGAAAAAACCAAAGAGTAGGGGGGACCTTGTTTCTTGATGACAATTTTTCATACAGGGGGTGGGGAGTTTGTTCTGGGTCAAGATGGATGGTACTGATTCTGCATGTTCACCCAGGAAAGTAATCTGCGGTGTAATCTTCCAAAATGAGCAAATTTTGACGTCGACATCGGCAGCCAATGGCCTACTCTTGCCAATGATGTCACGGGATCTTTACCGTTCACTGTGAAGCAGATGGTGCCTAGTATTTGTGTAATGACGACTTGACACACTTCCCTTGAGATGGAATTTTATTGAAGACACTTTCACTTGGCACAGGCGGGGAGACCTCCACCACTACAGCCCCGAGTCTCCCACGCATCTCCCCCTTTTAAACCGACACGAGGCCACGCTCCCCTTCTAGAACCTTCTCGCTGACTCAGGACGCTCGCTCTAACCGGCAGACTACACCGTCCTCTTCCGTCGCCTGACCACGCTCCCTTCTTGATCATTCCCGTAGCCACCAGTCCTTTCGCACTCGCAACTGACTCCCCTGTCATTACCTCCCGTGGCCACCAGTCCCTTCGCACTCACAATTGACTCCCCTGGCATTACCTCCCGTGGTCACTAGTCCACTAACACCGCATGTAGACTGTATTGACATTACATTTGTATGGCTAATGCACCCGGTGTCATAATGAAGTGGGCAGCCACTGGATTCGAACTGTGACACCTCTGCAGTAACCTAAATGTAATTTATATATTCTTGGTTCTTTCGGTAAAGTCACGTAGAAGGGAAATAATAAAATAAATAAAACAATAAAATTCTCACGACGTTTCGATTGCAACACAAGCAATCGTCATCAGGTGATCAGGTTATAATGATTGCTTGTGTTGCAATCGAAACGTCGTGAGAATTTTTATTTTTGTTATTTTATTATTTCCCTTCTACGTGACTTTACCGAAAGAACAAAGAATATGAATCCCTGCAGTCACGAAAGCTTTAAATCTAAATGTAATGTATATATTTTATATATATATACTGAAAGTGTATATATTACATATCAATTATCATTAGATACAGTGGTCCCTCGGTTTACGATGACATCGATTAACGATACAATATTAGATTCATGATCCGCCTCCCATAGGGTCGCGTTGTTACTATTAACGACGCATTTTCCATTGACGGTGATGTTTTACGAGATCATGAAGATCCGTCAATTTCGACCAATCAGAGCGCTCCCTACACGAACGTTTTGAGAGAGCCTAAGGCAAGAATTCGTTGTCAATGCTCTATTAATTCATTATTAATCTACGTTTCTATTAATATTAATACTTTAATTACGTTCTTATAACATTTATTGAAGTATTTGAAACATATTATTATGTTCTTGGTTCTTTCGGTAAAGTCACGTAGAAAGGAAATAATAAAATAATAATAAATTAAACATAATAACATATTTATTTTATTATTTTTATTTAAAGTTGTATTATTTTATTATTTCCATTCTACGTGACTTTACCGAAAGAACCAAGAAGATGAATCCCTGCAGTCACGAAAGCTTTAAATCGAAATTTATATGATTATGTTTGGAGGGTGAAAAAGGTCAACTTCCGATCGTCTTGGAACAAATTAAGTCTTTAATCTATATTTCCTAAACTCGATTAACGATAATTTCAATAAACGATGGTTTTCGTGGAACCAATTAATATAATTAACCGAGGGACCACTGTATTTACTGAGCGCCTTCACTCAAGGCACTTGACATAGCTTACAATACGGTGACAGAATAGAATGATTTAGATGGCAGGAGCGTGCTACAAGGAGTAAGGAATGAGTGACAGCGACAGAGGGTGCGAAGGGATCATGAAAAGCTAGTAAAGGGATGGGAAGGAGTGGAGGGGCGAGGGAAGAGGAAGAGAATGGGCAATAAAGAAGAAGTGGAGATTTAATCGTGGAAGGAAAGGAGGTGATGGAGGTGGACTGCCTTAATGTAGAGCGGCAGTGCTGAGTCTGTGGGCAGTGCTGAGTCTATGGGCAGTGTTGAGTCCATGGGCAGTGTTAAGTCTATGGGCAGTGCTAAGTTTATGGGTCGTGTGAGTCTATGGGCAGTATTGAGTTTATGGGCAGTGCTGAGTCTGTGGGTAGTATTGAGTTTATGGGCAGTGCTGAGTCTGTGGGTAGTGTTGAGTCTATGGGCAGTGCTGAGTCTGTGGGTAGTGTTGAGTCTATGAGCAGTGCTGAGTCTATGGGTAGTGTGAGTCTATGGGCAGTGTTGAGTTTATGTGTAGTGTTGGTCTATGGGCAGTGCTGAGTCTGTGGTTAGTGTTGAGACTATGGGCAGTGCTAAGTCTATGGATAGTGTTGAGTCTATGGGCAGTGTTGAGTCTGTGGTTAGTGTTGAGTCTATGGGCAGTGCTGAGTCTGTGAATAGTGTGAGTCTATGGTCAGTGTTGAGTTTATGGGTAGTGTGGGTCTATGGGCAGTGCTGAGTCTATGGTTAGTGTTGAGTCTATGGGCCGTGTTGAGTCTGTGGGTAATGTTGAGTCTATGGGTAGTGTTGAGTCTGAGTAGTGTTGAGTCTATTGGCAGTGCTGAGTCTATGAGTAGTGTTGAGTCTATGGGCAGTGCTGAGTCTATGAGTAGTGTTGAGTCTGTGGGAAATGCTGATCAATGTACATAGGAAGATGCTACCAGTGGAGGGATGCAATGAGGGAGAAGGACCGGCGATGGGATTGGGCACAGGGAGAAGGAGGGACACAGAAAAAAGATTTGAAACGAAGGGGACGAGAGGAGATGGGTCACCCCCCCCACACCTCTGCAGGTGGGAGAGGCGGTAGCTGGCGGAGGATGTTGCTGAAAGACAGAATTGTTCCCTGGCAACAGATTTGTAATGCATATTAAGCGGAGAGGTGGCCTCCAGTTCCGTGTATATGCATCTCGCAATGAGAGCAACGGCTGCCACGGAGAGATAGCAGGAGTCACAACATTCGACTGCGCACAAAGCAAACGTATAAATAGCCTGGTGGCAACCGACGAGTGAATTTTTTCAAAAATATATATATAATGTTTGTAGTGTGAACTAGAAAAATGGGTGTGCGCGCACGTGCGTGACTGATGGAAATGGCTGGGAACTAAAAAAGACGGGCAATGGTCTAGCGGGCATACACGAGGCCATCACCTGCCAAATAAGAAATCAGCATGAATGCAAGCATTTAATTCTCAGAGTCACAGAGGTCAACCCATACATGAATTATGCATTGCTTTTTTAAATATTTATATACTCGTTCGTGTAGATTGAAATCAAAGCGTCTCCCTGTTTTATTGAAAGTGGGGGGCGGGGCCCAAGCAGTAGCACGATCTCCACTTTTCTTGTGACCACAGGTTTGTGGTTCGAACCGAACGGCCAACCTTGGTTAATACGGCCATCTGTGCATTGACATCGCGGTCCATATTTTGCAATTTTGAAACATTGCTCGCAAATTAATTCATTGGGACACAGTAAACACGAAGAAACATCTCTTCCAACTGACAAACTAATGCGCATTTTTCATCCGGGCACCACGCTGGCGAGATGTCAACTACCTCACCTGGTATGCAGGAGGTCGTGGGTTCGATCCCGACCCTGACGCCTGCTGTATATGTGGAATTTGTGTCTCTTTCCCCGTAGTCATGTGGATTTTTCGCCAGGTCCTCCGGGTTTTCCCTCCACGTTTAAAATCAACATCACGAGTATTTGACTGCTGTTAATTTCCACATGACAAGCCACTTCGTTGAGCTATAATTTGTGGCCAAGACGCTTCTGAAAAAGAGTTATGTAGCTCAGTGGGCTTTGCCTGGTTTAAAGAAAAAAGTAAAAATAGTCAATCAAATCGCATTACCTTGAACTACACAGGAACAACTGCCACTGGGGGTGACCTTGGATAGACTGATGCAGGGCATAGGAATGGTTAAGATGAGATGTGGGGCACTTGAAGATGCTGAGACATTCAAGGAAATCCTTATCCTCGTGTCCATCTCTTTTGATAACACTGAGATAAGAGCAGAGATTCCGCATTTCCTATGGTTCGGCCAATTCATCCACAGTACAAAAATACGCGATTTACCACAAAGCGGTACTGATTTTGGTCACCCGTAAGTGATGATATACACAATTATCTTATAAGCAGGCACTCGACGTTAGAATTAAGCCAACCTAAACGACTTACAACTTATTTAATTATATCGTATTCATTATTGCAATAGCTTCAATTTTAAATAATTGTTCATGAAATGCACTTGCACAATTATTTCGTTTTCACAAACAACAACAACAACAGCAATCAACCTGTGTGTCGCAAGACATTAGCTCGAATCATGCGTCCGCTTTTGACAATCGCCCTTTGTTGTCACTTGCGAGATGTAATTCCTTTATCACAATTTGCACTCTCGGCCATTAGCATGGACGAGAGACAAGTGGGAAGGGCACAATAGCTCTCGTTGCGGGCGATGACACCGGGGGACAGGTGGCTAAGTGTGTAGAGAGCACAAGCAAGCTGCGTACTACTAAAAACATATTTATGTAAAAACACAATTACAGTAAAACCTTAGATTGCGAGCATAATTCGTTCCGGAAACGTGTTTGTAATTCAAAGCACTCGTATATCAAAGCACTCGTATATCAGTTGTGATCACGTGACGCTCGGCAGACAAAGCGTATACGTACTACTCGTATTACAAGACCTCGCTCGTTTATCAAATTAATATTTATTTAAAAACATTTCTCGTCTTGCAAAACACTCGCAGACCAAGTTACTTGCAATCCAAGGTTTTCCTGTATTATTATTTTTCCACACTGCATTTGCAGTCAAAGTGATGTCCTCCTGCTCGAATGAGCGTTTATCCAGTCCTTATCTCCTGTTTACCTGCCACAGAACAGTGGGCGATAATTCCGCAATCCTATGTTAGGGGGGAATTTCCTTCAAAGGACAACCTGAGCTTTATCTCGGTAAACGTCTGGCCAGGTAGCTCAGCAAATGACTCGTTTTATCGATGCCCGGAGGGATGATGGACTTGTGTCAGCCCCACCCCCCACCACCCCTAACCAGGATTCGAACTCGCAACCTTTCCGATGTTGAACCCGCTCGCTCTATAGCGCCCGAGCCACCTGGCCGGATTTATTAACGAGTTAAAATCTCCCCACGTCCGCAGTGGCCAAATGTGTACGTGCACACAATGGCGTCTCTCAACATATGCACCTGCTTTCGCCCCGATTGCAGCGTGTCGTTGGACACATCGGTGTACCGCCAGGGAAAAAACATATTTTATTGTTAAAAGGACAGGGCCTTACCAGGCGTCTTGCCTCGTGGCCATGCTGATTACCCTCGTGAAGGTCAGCGTGCAGAATGCAAGGGCTGACTTCTTAATGGCTCGCATTCAAGCCGCGGTGAATTGTTTTGCGCGCTAGCCTTGCCATTTATTGAGATGAAAATCTTTACTGCCGATTAATGGACAAGCTGCAGATGGGGAATTGTGCCTGGACTCTAGAAAACACATTGAGCGCAGCCCAAACAAAATTGTTGGACTGAAACGTTCCCACTTGGGGCCCTCTGCGATTCTCTCCAGGCAAGTGCCGCCAACGGCTCGTCACTTTGCCGGGCGGTAGCGTCGCACGCCTGCAATCCAGCACTGTGGAGGTGAAGGGTTAGTGGATTGCAGTGTGATCCAGTTTGATCCACCAACACACTCGCCCCCTTTGCTTTGAGCGCCGAGGTACAACGCCCTGGCTATGCCAGGAGAAGACGGTGCGTCAAGTGTGGACTCCGCCTGCACCATCAGTATAGCATAGATTTAGTAATAGGTTTTGAACCCTTTCAACTGGTACAAAAACTTACACCTTTATACAAGGCATCATGTTTGCAATAACCACAACACAAGCAGTCAGTTTTTGTACCAGTTGAAAGGGTAAAAACCTATTACTATATTTTGCCACTGGTAAAGAAGGTCTCATAGTGTAAATGGCATAGATTGTTGCCCCTTTGCACTCGTGGGTTTTCACCGGATGGTAAAATTGGTCTTTTTTCCTCCCCACACGTATACACGCTCAATAATTGGCTGATAACACCCTCATATATGGAGAACCGCACATCTTGGGGAGGAATGTGGTGCCGGCTCATCGGCTGATTGCTGCCTTTCCCACTTGTCTGTGGTTAATCGCGTCTCTGAGTTGGCCATGCGTTCGCTCTCTCTCTCTCTCTGAGAGTGAGTGAATACTGCATGACGCATTACAAGTTGTATGCACGTACGTATGTTGAACTTCGTTCACAGCGTACATAGCCAGCCGCGCTAATAGGAGGTGCGGGGGGAAGGACAACAAACTAAACACAAAAAGCAGTTCTATAAAATTTAGTTTTTTATATATATTATGTGAAAGTGCATAGCTCCAGTGGCTTCCTAATAGTGTAAGGAAGAGCATTCCAGACGACCGCAGAAGCGCATCAGGAAATTGAATTTACCATGATTATTTATTGATTTCCTGCACTTTATCAAACCTGGATGGTTCATGGGCTGAGTCACCAATCGATCATGAATTTGAATTCACAACCTTCTGATTGTGAGCCGCTTGCCTTACCCATGAGCCACCTGGCCAGGTCTCTCGCCTCATCTTAGTTTATACTTATAGAGCTGCTTTGCTCAAGGTGTTTAACATAGTATGGTAACAATGGACGCATTTGGTAACAATGGACGCGTTTGGTAACAATGGACGCGTTTGGTAACAATGGACGCGTTTGTTCAATGCCACCGCCTCTGTTCACCCAGCAGCCTAAATGGGTACGAGGATATTTCGTCGATCGGCAGGTGGTGTGTGTCAGGGTACATTGTGCGTATTCCTGTTTCTCCCAAAACTATCTGGCCAGCCGTTGCAAGACTCGGCCCAAACACCCTCTAGAGCAGTGGTTCTTAACCTTTACTGCAGACTGCACCCCTTTGGTTCTCAATCGTAAACATTTTTTTTAATAAATACATGGAATTTGACGAAACAAAGAGGTTGTACTTACGTGCCCGTGCTTAATTTGTGTTTTCGACGATTTACCTTTTTAAAATAAACTCTGGCCGTGTCTCGCACCCCCAGAAAGGGCCTCTCGCACCCCAGGGGGTGCAGCGTGCCCCCCAGGTTAAGAACCACCGCTCTCAAGCTTCCTTGAGCGGAGGCCGTTCCACCAGCAACGGCGTGAGTGAGCAATTGCAGGGCTGAACCTTTACCTTTTCACCACAGTGGAAGCATAATTTCCCTCCTGCTGCCAATTCAGGTAATTAGGCCAAGCAGCACTTGAACCAAGACTTCCTCGATTTTTTGGGAGGCTTTTATTCCATCAAAAAAACACTTTTTTGTGACCATTACCATCCCAGCGTTTTCAAGAGGCAATAACGTAGCGGCGGTGCCCTTCAGACTCTGGGCAGGGACATTGCAGCGTGGGCAGCGAACAGCTACGGGGCATCACAGAGGCCCTGGGAGGCGCTCATTAATGCCAGATGCCAATTGACCTTCTAGAAACGCTCTCTTATTACGTAACACGCAGCAAAAAGGTGAGGTGAAACACGGCAGCGATATTGCCATGGCCGTGAGGCGATGCATACCCTGAATGGCAAAGCCACCCCCTTGGATATACCTTCACGGATTGCCGAGCATACGATGCGCACTTTAAAATAAAGTCAAAATGATTTCTTGCTCCGATGTGCATTGAGGCAGTGCTCATTTTGTTGTTTACAGCCCAGAAGCAGTGGTGGAAATTCCATTGGACAATTGCTGTTGGCTTCCTCCTAAAGTAATACCGATGTTAACACTGGCGAAACCAGTGGCACGTGCCCCCCCCCCCCCCCCCCCCCCCATGAATGATCTGATCGAAATCCCTATTTTCGATCTGATCATTGGGGTTTCTGAGCAATGAATCAGCATTTTGCCACCCCCACTGCCACTGTGTAGCATATTATTATGTGCCAGGGACTCTATGAGATGATAGGACAATAGTCTGAGTTCATAATTGGCAATAAGTAACGGCAAAGCAGTTATAAGTGACGCACAGAATTATGCGCAGTTGCGTATACAGTGCACGACTTCCCTGAAGGCAAACACCTTCAGCGAGCGTGATGCCGATCACACAACGCGGTTCGAAATCGACCCTCGATCGATGGCAGCGCCATCGCCGCAAACACGCGTCGAATAAAAAGCAAGGGACAAGTCCTTACTTACTAACAACTCCTATCATTTTTCATTGCTGGAGGGGTTGCCCCCCGCTACCTGAAAATCCTGGCTCCGCCATTGGATGTTATCGACCCCGTGGAATGATGGGTTCAGTCAGCCCCTGATCAGCATTTCAACTCGCAACCGTCCAATCGCGCGCTCCTCGCCCAGCTACCTGGCCGTAGAGACGGTAACAATGGGCACTCAAGCGTTCAATTCGTGCCTTCACAGGGGCATAAGAAGGGAGCAAAACAACCCAGTGTTTCACGGAAGGAATTGGCGGTTCAAGTGTCAAATGCCCTCGCGAGTACGCCCCCAAAATTGGTGGCGTCGGTGTGCTGCGTCAGGCAAATGTTCCGCAACAACGTTGGGATGCTTCTCGAGAAGGTGGCCACGGGCCGCGTGGCGAAAGGCGGCCACCGTCGAGTGAGAGCCACTGGAGTCAACACACAATGAGTCAGCCTCGTGAGCCATGACCAATCCACTGATGGATGACGGCCTCGGCAAGTCGTCGACATCCCTCGCACGGCTCTGCGATGCAGTGCTGGCAACTTTTAAGCATCTGAGTCAAACTTTTGGAAATAAGTATAAATACAGGCAATCAATGTATTTGCCGTTTAATACATAGTAATTAGTAAATTATAGCTTCAATAATAAATGATTGTTACGCCATTACCGTTCGAGCTATAATAACTCTAGATCGCTGTTAGAAAAGCTAAATACGTCATTTGTATTGCTTTACAAGTGTAGTGTAATATCGTAAGGATAGTTCTGGTGTGGATTTAAATTCAAAATGTCACAGTATCGTGCTGGATCCAGCTGGTCAGCCAATCATCATGCATATTCTAAACAATACATCGATAAGAAGGTGATCAATGCGTACGAGCGCAGGAATTAGCCCAGACGCATGAGTCCCACGCTTCAGTGAGTGATGTCTTTGGGCGACCCTCTAGGGCGATTTGCAACAACTCGACGAGCGCACGGAGCCGATTTCACCAACGGCTCGATCGAGGTTCAAAATCCTGTTCCTCGGCCACCTGTGATTAAACGTTGTTCTCAGGTGTGGCGAGTTGATGGTGCCAGTCTAGTTGCCAACGACTGCCCCCCAAACCCCGCCGATTAACCCCCCCCCCTCCCCCTATCACGTTCAATTTGATTTGTCATTTTAGTTGGCTCAAATGCTGCTGTGTTGCAGCAAGGGGCAACTCGCAATCCATGCTCGCAATGCAGAGGTCGACCGGTTTGATCTCCTGGCATGGCAGTTAAAACTAAACATTGCATGACTTCCTCTTAATCTCACTTAAGTGGGCTAATGTACGGTTCTCGGAATAAAAATGAATGTTGGATTGAAGAGCATTCTATGTACGGCATGTTCAATGCGTGTCCCTTGGTGTGGAATAAATGTATTATTAATAATAATAAATGTATTAATAATAATACATGTATTAAAAATAACAATAATAAATGTATTAATAATAATAATGATGACATATATAATGAGCCAGATTTCGCAGACAAGTCAATAACTCAGTGCAGAGCCAGTGCCAAAGACTGCTCGAAAACCTGGCCCAGAACAGACAGAGTAGGCCTTTAGATGTTATTCTTGGTTCTTTCGGTAAAGTCACGTAGAAGGGAAATAATAAAATAATCAAAATTAAACATCATAATTTTTTTTTAAAAACATTCTCACGACGTTTCGGCTACAACACGAGCAGCCGTCCTCAGGTGAAGAAACAGAGCTGTTGGAAAGACAGTGTCCCAATGAACACCGCCAAGCTTGGCAGCGTATATTTAAGCTGGGTCGGGGGGAGGAGAGCGCCTTGACAAAGGAGTTTACATATCAACAGCGGAATTAAGCATATTGATGGAAAATGCAGATATGGGATTAGTCACTCCGTGTGGAATGTATAGCTGGTGGGGGGGGGGTCTCAAAGTCATATTATGCTAGTGTATTATGTAGGATTAGCAGTGATAAAGGGAGGAAGTAGGATTAGCAGTAATAGAGGGAGGGACATTTTAATCGTAAGGAGCCGCAGCAGCCAATCCACCGCGTATCAAGCTCGTGCATTGTGTGGGCAACAAAAAAGTCAGAGTGCATATGATGTTGCGAACGTGCAAAGGGATATAGAGAGAGTTCCACACCGAGGGAGCGACAGCAAAGAGCCGACACGAGGTTGAACCAGTTGGAGACCTCGGAGTCCGAAGCAGATTTTGAGTGAGGCTGCTGCTGCTGCTGCGTAGGAATCTACCGTGAGCCATCGGTGCAAGGCGAGAGTAGTGAGGCGAGGTGTGATGGAGAACCGGTGGTGAAGGCGCGATGACAAAGGCAGGCGCGATTTTCATCTGAATTCAGGAGTAGTTCTGCAATGTCATCTTCCAGGGCCGTACATGTGGCGCACTGTTCGCTGTGACTGTTCAGAATGTGAGTTTCTTTATCTCGTGACGTGACAACAATGGGGATCATTTGGAGAGACTTTTTTTTCGAGTAAAAATAAATACCCAAATTCTTTTACAATATGGGAACCTCATTTGCCAGTAAAAATATAATAATTGGTTTTTTACCCTTCTATCTGGCAACAATGTATTTTGTTTGTATTATGACTGCAGGTATTGCGGTCTATGTAAACATGACTTCTTGTAAAAAAGGTGTCAGTTTTGTTGCCAGATAGAAGGGTAAAAAAACAATTATCTTCTTTTACAATGTCAATTCAAATGGCATGCGCCAACTGCTATAGATAACCAGGTCGGGGCGATGATGTTTGTAAGTGTGGCACGGTCTGTCAAAATTAAGTGCCATCACGCTGACATTTTTTATTCTTACACAAGTACATCTTGAAAAGAACATTTTGATGAAGTGCTACGTGAAACCAAAGTCACATTCTTACCGACGCTTATCGTAACCCCCCGTTGCCCGATAGCGGAGGTGGGGGGAAAACTACCAATTGTTTAGCAGTTGATGCACGGTTTAATAAGCTCAGCTTGACGCTTCATTCATCAGACACAAGTGGTATGCACTCGCTTCTGATTTCAAGGGCGTTGGACTTGTGGAATCTAACGATATAAACTTTGTGCGTGGGCTATGTTGTTGGGAATGAGGTTAATCGTGAGCGTGACACGTATGCTGATTGCAGATGATACATAAAGTTTCAAGATTTAAAGAAACATGCACCGTTCTCGCCGCTTAGTTTAAAAAAAAAATATTTTCAATACAACTTTTACTTGAAGTTCTACAAGTAGAAGTTGTATTATAAAGTAGTGGTACATTGTTAACATATTTCACACGTTCTCAGCTTCAGCAACAAACGATTTCCGCCCACAAAGTCTGCAGTTGCTTTCCACTCTGGCGTCCGTTTTATCGACTCCCTGACACTGTTCAAGTCCAGGCTGACTAACTTTATATTGTTAATATATTATAGTAATAGGTTTTTACCCTTTCAACTGGTACAAAAACTGACACCTTTATGTAAAGGATCATGATCCCTTTTGTACCAGTTGAAGGGGTAAAAACCTATTACTATATTTTGTCACTGGTAAATGCTTACCCCGAGCTCTCAATACTCTGATAGTGCGCTGTTTTTGAGTTGTACGCCTTTTGGCGTCATCTGGTCCAACACCAATGGAGACTGGGCTCTAAGAAAAGCTGTCTCGGGTGTGGACCAATCAACTTCAAGGACAGTGCATGTCATTTTCATTATCAGAGTTGTTTATTTTTGTTTGCATTTTGACTGCTTGTGTTGTGATTATTGCAAACATGATCCCTTGCATAAAGGTGTCAGTTTTTGTACCAGTTGAAAGGGTAAAAACCTATTACTATATTTTGCCACTGGTAAAGGAGGTCTCATAATGTTAACATATGTTTTCTCCTTCCAACTACTGACCGCCTCTAAGTATGACATCAGTATGCCAACGTTTTGTCCGTACATTGTCTGAGGTGCTGCTGCATTTCGATGCAATATCAAATGCAAATCGTCAACTCAATCTCGATTTGCGCTGTGCACCTTACGTTAATTAAATGCTTCTGAGAGCGCTTTACATGAATAAAAAGGTACAATAATGTGTAACACACAATATAAATAAAAAACGCAATATATTTAGTTTAGAAACAACAAAGCAAAATACAAGATACAGGTGCAGCACTGCAATTGCTTGCTCATACCACTGCTGGCAGAAGGGGCCTTCACTAGATGGAGCTCTAGACAGCTCCTCAAAGGGGATATTTTCGCCTGCTTCTCCACATTGGCCTCACATCTTGGAAGAGATCAAAACCAATGTCACCGGGGCACACACGTCACCTTAGCGACACACACGTGGCATCACACTGCCGATGGATGTGACGATGTGGTGGTGAAGCTGGATCCCCAGTGGGGCGCGTTGGTGTGCTGCATCGGTATGCTGCATCGGTGTGCTGCATCGGTGTGCTGCATCGTTGTGCGACATTGGTGTGCTGCAGTGGTATGCTGCATCGGTGTGCTGCATCGGTGTGCTGCATCGGTGTGCTGCATCGGTGTGCTGCATCGGTGTGCTGCATCGCTATGCTGCATCGGTGTGCGACATTGGTGTGCTGCATCGGTGTGCTGCATCGGTGTGCTGCATCGATGCGCTGCATCGATCAATGGACACGAGGAGAATCCCCAAGACAGAACATTAGTTGACAAAACACCATTCACCCTCCAATCAATCAATGGAACAATTAATTATGCACACTTCTCGGCAGTTATGACTGTAATTAACACTGCCTCGTAATCCGTCACAATGGAGAGCTCTGCTTGATTCGGATCTCACGCACCACGGGCTAGGGCGGCACTTTATTTACCCTTCTGCGAGACCACGACGACAGTTCCATTAAATGTGACGTTGAACTGACGGGGGTGGTTTTTTTGCTGGTGTCGGAAGGCCCCCCGTGATGGGGAATGAATAGATTTCACTGCCCTCCCTCCGTTCCAACTCTCGCCATATTTCGTGTTCAGTCCCTTGGCCAATTACCCTTGCAGACTACGTTAATCAGTCTTGGTGTTTCTGGGTCTTGCCAAGCAACAGCAATTAAAAACACGTAAACATTTCATTTGAGCGAGAAAAATTGAACCAATTCCAGATCAACTAAATCATATTTAATTTGATATACCCAGCCTGCTCCCCAGTGCAACGATGGTGCACTAGTTAAGTGTACCGTGCTAAAAACATGGCAATCTAAGTTATATTATGGCGAACACCAGCGGTGGTGAGATGTTAACTACCTCGCCTGGTATACAGAAGGCCGTGGGTTCGATGCCGACCCTGACGCCTGTATCTTTGGAGTCTGCGCGTTCTCCCTGTGGTCGTGTGGATTTTTCTCCAGCCACCTCCGCTTTCTACCTCCACGTTTAGAAACACGTGACTCCAGCATTTGACTGCTGCTATAAATGTCCACGCGAAAAGCCACTTCGTTTGACCTATCATTTGTGGGTGGCCAGGTCGCTTCTGAATAAAAGAGCTAAATATAGCTCAGTGGGCCTTACATGGGAATAAAAAAATAGTAAATCGTTTAGGTCGTCCTTCAACAACAACAAAGCACTGGCCACAACGGTGACCATTCCCACGCCCCCCCTCCCCATCTCTCACCGGTCATCCCCCTGCCAGGACGGGTCGCCGAGCAGGAGGTCCCGGAGGCGGTAGCGCGGATGCAGGGGCGGCACGCCGCTGTCGGGCGCGCTCATCCCGAGGCTGTCGGGCGAGAGAAGCAGCCCAGCGTCCGGCACCGCGAGCGGGGCTGCGGCGCTCGGCGGCGGTGGCGGCGCTTCCTGCTGCTCCTGCTGCTGCTGCTGCTGACGATGCTGATGCCGATGGCGACGCTGATGATGATACTGCCGCTGCTCGTGCGGTAGCGGTGGCGATGGCGGCGGCACCAATATCGACACCGACTTGGCCGACGGCGCCGGCAGTGAACCCGGGGGCAGTCGCTCTTTCCGCCTTATTGGCGCTTTGGACGATGAGGACGTGGAAGGTGCGTGCTCGATCACAGACGGCGGGGCCAGCGGTGAGGATGACTCTGTAGGTGCTGCTGCAGGCGATGATGATGATGATGATCCCGCTGCAGCCGCCGACGTTAGGAGGGATGATGAGGATGCGGATGCCCGAGGGAGCCGCAAAGCCGCCTCGCCGCCCGTCTCTTCATCGGACCTCAGCGAGTACCTACGCAAGCTGGGGGGGGGGGGGGGGTGGAAGAACACACGTTCGTGATGACACATGGGCGCAGTCAGAGTAATTTGCTCTGCACGCCACAGCGACACGCGCTGCTCTCGATGGAAGGCGACACGTGTCCCGCCGTTAGGGCTTCGGAACGAGTCGGAGGTCGGTTTCGGTGGATAGAAACTCAAGGGCAGCGGCAAGAAACTAGATGTTGTCTGTGCGCACTTGAAGGCATAAACCACCCACATCCCCTATGGACACACAGTGGGTGTTAGTATCGCCATCATGGTATTTAATACTGCTGATCACAGCAGAGCCCTACGCACCATCATCGAACGGCCCGCCGTGAGATTGGAGACGACCACGGGGAAGGCACCGATTGACGTGGACTAAGTGCGATTGAGGCTGATCTTCCACCAGTGTGTACAACATTCTTTGGCGCGTGTCGTGACGGGTACTCCAAGATCCAACCGTGTCCGTCCAGTGCTCGCCGAGCGACATTGGCTTCCGGTGGCTGAACGAATACATCGTGAAGTCGCACTCAATATTCACAAAGTGCTTGCCACAAATGAACCACAATACCTTGCTGATGTCGTCAAGGAGCATAAACAATCACGCGAACTCCGGTCATCCTCGCAGCGGCTTTTGGCTAGCCATCGAACAAAAACGGTCAGATGCACTTTTGCGGCCGTCTGGAATGTTCTTCCTTCCGATATTCGGAAGCCACTGGAGCTACGCGATTTCCCATCATTTAGTTTGAAAACTAATTTCTTTACAACTGATTTTTGTGTTTTCGTTTGTTGTCCTTCCCCCGCACCTCCTATTAGCGCGGCTGGCTACGTACGGTGCGAAAGAAGTTCAACGTACAGACGTACATACCATGGCCTTGGCCTGCACTCAGCACTGTGGCGAGCGCTGGGTAGGGTCGCCTGGCAGGGTCTCGTGGGGTCCCCTACGCCCCAAGGGGGTTTGCGCCCGATGACGACGATGATGTCCGCTCATCTTTTGTCCACATTTTCAAAACCAGCGCGTTATTCCTCACTCAACATTTCATGTAACGCTCCGAGGCTGACTGAGAGTAGGGAATGTCGGCGTAAGGCACTAACACTAGAGTATGAGTGATGCCGACCCTTAATAATCTAATTGTACACAATATTTACTTTAATCATATCAACAGATGCATAACCGAAAAAATATTTGAAAATAATGGCAAAATAATTCCCACAACAACGGTCTGGACTGTTCCGACTAAAATTAAGCAATTGCTATGATTCTTTATCTCGCTGGGGAAGCAAGTTAACTTGGCTCTGAGTCAGGGGTGTTCTAATGGACTCAAGAGACCATTAAAAGGCATGGCCTGATGTTGTTGTTCTTTGGGAAAAATAACGACACCGGCACGGGTGCTTGTGTGCAGAGGTAGATAACAAGGGCCCGAAAAACGCGACGCAGCAGCGCGGGTCCATTTCCCAAGTACCAATTAACATGCGATATTTTGTTTTAAATGTGATCACAGCAGTACGTTCACAAAGAAAACAACAACATGTTTATCACATTGACGTCCTTCTTGTCGCTGTTAAGAAGAGACCAGCAGGTCCTTAGATCACCCCGTCACAGTTTCTAGGGCTACGATGCTGCCAGTCGTCGTTTCCAATTAACACGCCTCTGCCAAAAAAATGGGTCGCGCTCAATGGGATGGCTTTTTAAAAACGCGTTCTATCGTCGCGATCTATTTTGCAATGGAGCAGCATGCTCCCCGCTCTCACTCCGACGAGTGCTTCTTCTCCTAGCCGCTACGATTGCCACTCCTTGACCTCCTCGCATTTACACTTCATCTTCGACCCGCTGTGCAAGCAACCCCCTCTTTGTCCAGCTCCTTTCCCTGTTCCCATGGGCAATTGTTAGGTCTATTCTCTGACCTAATCTGTATTGGGGGCACGACAGGCTGCCGAGGGTCCGACCCACAATGTCAGTTTTGTTGACCAGTTTACGAGAGCTCTTTGGGCATGCTCGATATTGCTGCCTGGTCATGCCCGGCTTTTTAAATCCCTCCCCATCATCTCTTCTCCTACGTTCTTGTAAACTGTTGCTCGAATCTATAAATGTATTGACTCCATAAGAGAGTTTTTTTGGGGGTTGTATCGCCTAAATATCAATGTGTCGTTAAACACAACACTGCTCGACACAGACAATTAGTAAGGTTTCTCGTGTAACAAAAATATAAATTCGTTACTAGTACAGCACACCGGTGTGTGTTGGAGAGTAAACCCACAACATGTACAATTCAAGTACTCTACAACACACCAGTGTGCTGTACGAGTGACGAATTGGCATGTTGTGTTTACGTGACAAACCTTACTAATTGGCTGTGTCGGGCGGTGACGGGTTTAACGACACATTTACATTTACGTGATCCAACCCCAAAAAAACACCTCGACTATGGATAGTATTGGTCGAGAAAGCCTACGTGTTATAATATATTGACTTTTCGAGTCAAAGTTATTTTCCTGCTCAAATGGCTCTCAAGACGGTGCTCACCTCCCGTTCACATTCTTGAGCCAGTGGTGGAAATGCCACGTTCCACAGGAAAACGAAGATTGACGTCCCCGCAAAGTGATACTTATTTTAAAGGCCTCGGAGGGATGATGAGCTGAGTCAACCCCCTTATCAGGATTTGGAACTGACAACCTTCCGATCGGGAGCCACTCTCTTTACTCCAGCGGTTATACCTTCCGTAGCGCTGTTTGTTGCAGACCGCTGCACATGTTGGGTTTTTGGGCCCTGTGCTCAGCAACTGTGATTGAAGCAATGAGAATGAGAGATGAGTGGAGCTATATTCGTGGCAATTCCTATTGTGAAATGTTAAACTTAAAACTTTCGTGACTGCAGGAATTCATATTCTTGATTCTCTCCGTAAAGTCACGTAGATAGAAAATGAAAAAGAAAATAACAAAAATAATATAAACAGTTTGCTTTTGGAGGCTAACCCCCCCCCCTTTCCTGATGACGACCGCTTGTGTTGCGATTGAAATGTCGTGGGGTTTTTCTTTCTTTCTATCTACGTGACTTTACCGAAAGAACCACGACTATTTTAAACCAGTGCTACGTAAGGACCAGAGCCGCCTGCTTCTAGCCTTTCCTAGCTGAGCATGTGCCCCTGAAAAAAAAAAAGAATCTGTTTATATCACCGATAGATCTGAATGCTGTCTTGCAACTCAGCCGTGATGCGAGACTCCTTCATGATCTGCACCTGCCTTGTATTCCACATCCCCAGAGAGGCAATGAAGTGATACAGCGACAGGCAATTCTATTTAGCTACCTATCTAATTCTAGATTTGAAGCTTTCGTGACTGCAAGGATTCATATTCTTAGGTTTTTTCGGTAAAGTCACGTAGGTAAAAAATTAAAATTAAAATTAATAAAAGTAAAGCAAAAATCAAATAAAATTCACGACGTTTCGGAGGCAACACAAGCTTCCGTCTTCAGGTGGAACCGTCGTGCTGTGACGGTTCCACCTCAAGACGGAAGCTTGTGTTGCCTCGTGAGTTTTATTTTGATTTTATTATACTTTTATAATATTAATTTAAAAAAATTTACCTACGTGACTTTACCGAAAAAAATCTAAGAATACCTATCTAATTTATTCAACAACAACAACAACAACAACAAAAATCCACTCCGCATATGGAGAATATCATGAACGTTCACGTTCATGGCGGCACCACAGTGGCTAACGCGTTTCATCGTGATCCCAGAAGCCTGGGTTCAATTGTTGACTTTGCATCGTTGGTAAATTACCGGTGTGTGATTCTCGGCCAGAACGGTGCAGAACGCTGCTCTGGGAATGATTTCGGCATGTTGCGTCCACCTCGCCTTATTTCTATCCCACCACACTACGTCAAATTTATGAAATATTGGATGAAGGCCCTGCCCCCCCCTCCACACCACCCACTATGCGGTCTTGGGTGTTGTCTAACCATACCTCACCGCGCTGGTCAGTACAAGTTAATGTAGGGGGAACCCAGAACCCGTGCTACTGATGCAAGCCGTGTCTGGGAGTTGAACTCAGCTTCACAAGTTGAAAGTGCAGCGTGCAACTGGCTGTTGTGTATTGTCTCTGTGTGTGTGCACTTGTATTGGAGGAGCTCAGCCTTCTGCTTGATTATGATGAGCCCAGTATTTAATGTTGGATGGTGCCTCTATGGAGACCTTGCATATCTCATGAAAGACACAACGCACACAGCAATCGAGTTCGTCCAAAAAACTGTCGTAAGATTCTCAAAATTGTACAATAAGGTTATCAGACCTGAGCTTGTGGAATAAATTATCCTTTTCCATTCTTACAGTGCAAAGTGTCTCCAAAAAGTCCTTACCACACAGTAATAGTAGAAAACATTTAGTTAACATTTCACATTTTTATTCTGTCACATCAGATTTGTAGTACAGAAATAAAAAAATAACATTTTCTAAATCGCAAATGGGAGTTGGAGATGGAGGGCGGTGTGTGGATGAGTGGCACGGTGGTTGGCATACTGCGCTTCCAATCTGGCAGACTGAGCTGAATCGCTGGCCATGGGGAATATCTGTGGAAATCTGTGAAAAAGAGCTTCATAGCTCATCGGATTCCTCCAGTATAAATACATATTTTGACTATGAAAAGATCAGTTGCAAACGGTATCCGCTGTGCGGTATAGTTTGGCCCCGAAACCCCTGTGACCAACATGGCCTGGAGAGGCCTTCATTGGACATGGGGATTTAAAGAACAAAAAAAGGGCTGGAAATTAAAATGGAACAAATGAGATGGACAGAACAAGACAGTTTGTTGTCCTTTCTTGTTTTCGCATCTTGAATGAGTACGGTTGACTAAGTATGGTTCGAAAGAAGTTCAATATATTTTTTATTTAAAGCTTTCGTGACTGCAGGAATTCATGTTCTTGGTTCTTTCGGTAAAGTCACGTAGAAGGGAAATAATAAAATAATAAACATATAAAACAAGAAAATTATCACGACGTTTCGACTGCAACACAAGCAATCATCATCAGGTGTGAAATCCACAGCAAGAAAAATAAAAAAATAAAGAAATGTTCTTGCGGTGGATTTCACATAGAAGAGAAAATAAATAATCGATTAATGCGTCAAATCGTTAATCCATTTTGTGGCAGTTCATTTTAATCGTTGAGCAGTCGACAAAGAGCTGTAAATTATTATAATTTGTTTTCATTAAATACCACAGTGCTTAAGAGACTATAGCCTCCAGCGGAACACTGTGACATTTAGAAAATTAAATTCAGTGGCCTTGGGCGTGTGTTCTCTCGCACCGCACGCAGGACGCTTTATGACCGTGTGCTCGGCACACTTATCGGGTGACACTTGGACCAACACGGTAACAATGCCCCCAGCTGTGACAGTGCAGCACAGAGCGCGGGGCCAGAACGCCATTAGCCATGCACTCTCCGCACAGACACAAGTTCAAGTTTGTGTCATGGCCAAAAGCCGTTGATGCCACAACCGCACTTCGCCAGAGCTCACGCGACCTCCAAAATCTGCCAGGGCAGAATCCCACCAACTGCCATTATGTATGTATTTATGCTGCTGAACTTCTTTTGCACCGTACGCAGCCAACCATGCTAATCGGAGGTGCGGGGGGGCCAGGACAACAAACTGACATTCGGTGTGATCCCTTGGTGTGCGGTACTCATCGAGACCACTCCAGTATCCCGCCTTGGAAACCGGCAAGCACGGATGAATGCGGGAGGTGCGTTTTGGTGCACGCCGACGCGTCGTTCAGGGCATCGACCCAATCCATTATTTTTAGATTTGAAGCTTTCGTGACTGCAAGGATTCATATTCTTAGGTTTTTTTCGGTAAAGTCACGTAGATGCATAAAAAATTTAAATTAAAATTAATAAAAGTTAAATAAAAATATAAATAAAAATTTATTATTTAACTTTTATTAATTTTATTTTTTTATCTACGTGACTTTACCGAAAAACCTAAGAATACCAATCCATTATGTTTGCAGGGTACGGGAGCTGAATGAGAACATCCCTATACCACGTGGGTTGTGCGAATCGTTTGGCCATACTTCACCACGCTGGTCAGTGCAAGCTGGTGAAGGTGGGGAGCATAGACACGTGTGTGCTTAGAAGTGTCGTGACACAAACCGGGTGTTTAAAAATAAAAAAAATGGTACCATGATGTAGCTGCCCACCCCGAGCTATACATGCTCTGATACGTGCATTGTCCTTGTACTGCTCGCCTTCTGCCGTTCTCTGGTGTGACACCGGTGAGACTAGGCCATAAGGAAGGCTGTCTCTGGTGTAGGACAATTATTCTCAAATACAATGCATATATTATATTATTGGTTCTTTCGGTAAAGTCACGTAGAAGGGAAACAATAAAATAATAAAAATATAAAACAATAAAATTCTCACGACGTTTCGAGCAACACAAGCATTCTTCATCAGGTGCTTAAAAAAAATCTTGCTGTGTTTTCACAGCTGATGATGATTGCTTGTGTTGCAGTCGAAACGTCGTGAGAATTTTATTGCATTTATATTTGTATTATTTTATTGTTTCCCTTCTACGTGACTTTACCGAAAGAACCAAGAATTTGAATCCCTTCAGTCACGAAAGCTAAAAAAATGGATATATTATCAGAGCGTGTTTGTTTGCATGTTCACCACAAGTCCGCGTGGTTAAATCAGACTTAATTCCATGCAAAAGGAATATATTTGGTGTTTGAACACCTTAACACCTGTTTTATTGCAAGAAGTGCTAATGCATATTCTTTATTTTTCAAACGGGATCGTTGCTGCGTGCCGTTCTACCAGCCTGCCGCGTATCAATGGCTCGGGCACGTTGTATACACTGGCACCTGATGAGATTGGGCACATTCATCGACTCACGCTCAGACGCGTGAGTCAGAGTTCTTGCCTCAAAAAAACCTCCTCTGTAAAGTTGAATCACTCCAGTTATAATCACTCCGAGTCCCGATGATTCACTCACCCCCCTGGGCAGTGCAACGAATTTTGGTGATGAGAGACCGCAGAAATTTCGATTTAAAGCTTTCGTGACTGCAGGGATTCATCTTCTTGGTTCTTTCGGTAAAGTCACGTAGAAGGGAAATAATAAAATAATAAAAGCAAAACATAATTAATTATTTTATTATGTTTTATTTATTATTATTTTATTATTTCCCTTCTACGTGACTTTACCGAAAGAACCAAGAAGAGAGGCCGCAGGTTAATGATTGTGCTTCTTCTTATAATGTAGCGGGCTCTAATGCCTGCAGGATATCCGTCACGTAAACCCATTAGAAACGCCAAATACAACAATCAAAACGATTCATATTCTTAGGTTTTTTCGGTAAAGTCACGTAGGTAAAAAATTTAAATTAATAAAAGTAAAATAAAAATAAAATAAAAATAAAAAAAACTTGAAGACGGAGGCTTGTGTTGCCTCCGAAACGTCGTGATTTTTATTTTATTTTTATTTTACTTTTATTAATTACGATTTTTTACCTACGTGACTTTACCGAAAAAAACCTTAGAATATGAATCCTTGCAGTCACGAAAGCTTCAAATCTATAATCATAACGATACCGATAATAATGCAACACAATGACGACTCATTTACCAATCCACTGCTGGATGGATGGCCTCCCTGCACCATGTCGGTCATGGGTTTGTTTTGACCATACTTCACCGCGCAGGTTAGGGGTGACGATAGGGAGGCCGAGGAGAAGTTCGGATATCACTTGGCACTGAACTGCAGCCAGTAATCTTCTTGGTTCTTTCGGTAAAGTCACGTAGAATGGAAATAATAAAATAATAAAATTCAAACATAATAAAATCATTCTCACGACGTTTCGGCCACAACGCAAGCAGCCGGCCTCAGGTGAACAGACAGACCTGTTCTTCACCTGTTCTTCACCTGAGGACGGCTGCTTGCGTTGTGGCCACAACGTCGTGAGAATTATTTTATTATGTTTTATTTGTATTATTTTATTATTTCCATTCTTTGTGACTTTACCGAAAGAACCAAGAAGATGAATCCCTGCAGTCACGAAAGCTTTGAATCGAAAAATGCAGCCAGTAATTCATTTCAGATTTCCCCTGCTCTTTGCACAGTACGCTGACCACTACGCCACCACCTTTAGGGCAATTTGGGACTGACTCCATCCTTCATCGATATATCCTTGCAGTGGTCTCTCCACTTCCCTATATCCATTACCGCCTCTTCTCAACTGATGATAGCTGTACAACATGCACGAAGCGATAAAGACGCAAACGTAGATCCTTACATCTGAAATGTGATGCACGTGGCAGTAGCTGAAGAATCAATATTCAGCCGCGGTCACCAATTGCAGAGAAAAAAAAGTCCTGCACCATAAAACATATTTTGTTCTACTCTTCATTCTCCTGAATTCCAGCTGCGAGAATTAAATCACCAATTTGTCTGTCGTGCGCGCTCCGTTTTGTGCATCAGAGATCATACTTAATTTGGAGCTTTCGTGACTGCAGGAATTACTCTGTGGTTCTTTCGGTAAAGTCACGTATCAAGAGAAAATAATAAATTAAATACTAGCATACGACGTTTCGATTGCAACACAAGCACTCATCATCAGGTATAAATGAAATAGAAACACAAATCTAGTATACTTAGAAATGTAATGTAATACAACAGAGAGTCGGATAACATAACAGTCAACACCCTACCTGATTGATTACGTTCTTCCTGACAATGCTAAATTTGAGAGAGAGATAAAACACAGAACCGGAGACATATAGACAGACATATAAGTAGAAACAGATATCACAGAGATACATAGAGAGAGAGAGAGACATAGGCACACAGAGAAACCACGCCTCTGTGTCGAGGCCTTAAATAGAGAGAGGGGGCGGGGGCGGAGAGAGAGGAAGGTGTTAGAGAAATTAGCATGTCAATGAGTGGCACGCTGCAGAAGCTTGAAAAATTAGGGGACAGGGAGAGAGACACACTGAATTAAATAACCTAGCAAAATTTCGAAATGTAATGTAATGCAGGGATCACTTGAAGGCATCTCAGCGGCAGCTCAACAGTGTCTGCTTCAATGGGCCGTTCTCTAAAACGAGTGGGGCTACATCGCTCTGCGGGAGAGATCGTAACATGACGGCGATTGCGCAATCAGGATATTTGCATATTTACATATTAATGCATTAATCGATCGAATAATGTTCACCAACAACAAGTGACGGTGTGTAACCTCACGCATTGTTAGTGTGGGGGTCCTCAACATCCATTCGACAGGGTTAAGAGTCTCCATAGGATGACCGCTATTGACAGCATTTAACATTTAACAGCGTCCATCCTATAATTACTGCAGTCTGAACATTTTTTGCCACATTCCCAATGTTTATTCCTAAGGCAACGCAGCTGAAAAAATGCCTCCAGTATGCGCACAATTACACCCAACGAATTTTAAATTACTCCAATGCCTTTGTTTGCTGGCACAGTCAGTATGTTTTTGACAGCACAAGTTAAAACTCAGGAAACGATTTGAAATAGGGCAATGCATCTTGATACTGCGATGGCCTAATTAGTACTTGTTTACGGGTGGGCATGAGCTCTGGGGCACAATTTGCACGCGTTATGCAACGGCGATGTTGATGTATTATTAAGCACAAGAAAGTCACATACTCACATCGTCATTACTTTCATTTCCACCACCAACAAAAGTACAATTGGCAACGTTCACCATTACTACTACTACCGCAGTTGAGGTGTTCATAAATTGTTTTTATTTCATAAAGTACCGAGGAATTGGAGTTATGTAGGCCACGCCGCGGCCATGGTCTACCTTTGTCTTAACAGTGGTGATGTGTGTTGAGCGCAGTGAACTCTTTCATGCTGAGGCGACCTAGGGGTTACAATTATAATTGGCACTGCAGTATTCCCTCGTTATTCACGAACTTGCTATCCGCGAATTTGGCTATCCACGAATCGCACCTACGCGAACTATGCACGACTGCATCAAGGCAGAGAGAGAAAGAGAGAAAGTGATGACATAAAGTGATAAGAGATAAAGCAATGAGATAAAGAGATAGAGATGACTTCTCGAAGCTTTAGAGGCATCTGCAGACTGTACGATATTCGGAGGCCAATATAATTATCCGCGAAAGCTGTTATTCATGAGCATCTACGGAACGTATCTCTTGTGAATAACGAGGGGACAATGCAGTGTTGTTCGTCGCAATCCAAAATTCAACTTTGGTCGCTGAGATCATATTGCAGCATGCGAGTCAATACATCACCCTTCCCCCAACGCACACACATGACCACGAAGACAAACAGCCTCCAATAGAGCCACAGAGAACGTTGAGGCAACTGCTGTTAGCGAGCACCAAACGAAGACGACACAGAGACAGATGTGCAAACACAAAAAGACAATGTGGGAAGAACATGAGCCATTGAAACAAATGATCAACCGCTGCATGCAGATGTTAGCTAAACGAACACAGATAATTAATACACGGTGAAATAATTACAGTTTCCAATTGCTCAAACAACATGTGGGTAATGCGTGATGCGCCTAAGATAGCGAGATGCATCTGGATGAGCTGGACTTTCTATATTTTTTTACGTAACATTAATCTGATGGCACTCGAAATCTAATTTCATTCAGGGCCTTTACGACATAGTTTCCATCATTGGTATCCTACAACGCAGGGCTTGACGTGTCACTATAAAAGCACGTCGAAGAGAAATTCACTTTTTTGGTGTTCATGTCGACGAACGAGCTTGCAACAAAATAAAATCACGAGAACAGAAGTTACGCGTCAACGAAAGACACACGCATGAAACATGCTGGCCATACGCATGCATGTTGAACGTCTTTCCCATCGTGCATAGGCAACCGTGCTAATCGGACGTGCTGGGGAAGGACACCAAACTACGTTTGCCGTAACATACCCGCAAAGTGGTTAAAGCATTGCACGTATATCTTTGTACATGTACACACGTGTATGTGTTCACAGACAGGTAATCATGTGTATGTAAAACCACGCCAATGTCTCTCCAATTCAATATTCATACGGCACAGCTCGTTCCATATTCACTGGATGTCCTTCACATCTTCGCTGATCTTTCGTGTTGCGTAGCTTACATACCGCAAAGCCAGCAAAACCTAATCCATTATATATACAGCTGTCTATAATTATGCATTTATGCAGTATGTAATGTATTCTAAAAAAAACGCATCAAACACATTTAGTCTATCCCAAACGTGTGTGTGTGTGTTAATACACCCTCTATTACACACTGCTGCTTTTCCCCCTACCCCAGTAACAAGCACTCAAAACATCCTCCATCACATCACACGGCACACAATGCAAGGGCCATTTCTGCTTCACGGCCAACAGTCAAAGAAAAGGTCGGTAATTGAAAGGAGACCAAAATGCGAGTTAAGTAGATACGATCGAACGGGCATCACCACAAGCATTTCGCGCGCGATTTGCGCGCTGCCGGCCGCTGTCCGCGGTGCTGAAACAACGCGAGGCATTTTACCACCCCGCCCCCCCCCCCAAAGGCAACCCCCCCGCCCCCCAAAACAAATAAATGACAGCAAGCACTTACATCGGGAAGAGAAGGAACCCCTTCCCTGTCGGGTGATACGACGAGCATCCTGTCACCATGCCGCATCTATGTCTCCATATCGGAGTGGGACCCCCGTGCGAAAGAACCCTCGCTAATATCGCGAGCGGGAAGAGGAGGTGGTGGGGGGGAGAGTGTGTGTGGGGGGGTGTCTCCTACCGTCGAACGCTGTACGCCGTACGCTCACCGTCACCTCCCCCACCGCCGTTACCCCACTGCCCCGCCTCCCTAACCGCTTCTGTCCCTGGGCATTGATTTTTTTTGTTTCTCTCTCTCTCTCCCCCGTTTTTTTTGGGGGGGGGGGGGGCATTTGTGCCAAGCCTCCCGGCACGTACGCAACGCTGCCGTCGGCCTCGGCTCGTGACGTCACGCGGAGCACGTGGCGAGTGGAATCCTCTCGATGCGCGCTGCGCTCGGTCGGGTGCAGCAAGCAGCCCTGACCAGATGTGGGGGGCTCAATGCCGGTGCCCGCAGCCCCCCCCCCACCACCGCTTCCCCCCCCCCACCCCCGTGGCCACTGATGGAAATTTGAAGATAGCAGGATGGGCCACAGAATGTGTGTGGGCACCAAAGGCAATCCATGAAGCGCATCATCTAAACGCTGCCCAATCTGTCGTGGCCGAGTGGTGGAGCGGTGGGACGGCCACCTGCTTGTGGAAGAGGTTCGTGGATACGATCCCCGCAGTCGCCCCGGTTAATGCCGTGGGTGCGCTGTGGATGTTAAAGATCCCGCGCGACGTTGTTCAAAAGCAAAAATAAAGAAAAGAGTAGGTCACGTGTTCCCCGCGCCCTTGTCCAAATGTGAGAAATCACCTGCTGCGTATCGCCCGATTTTATAAAATAACCGTCGTGACATCACCCCCCTGCTGTGATGCCCCCACAGACTACGACCTGCGTAACACACGGAGCTCTCGTGCCAGCATTGCGCGACAAGCATGGCACTGATACCAAATGTACGCGATTGTATTTGATTCGTGACCAATTCCCGCAGATATCCACAGCATCACGACCACCATGGCCTCGACAAGGACGTTGATCACCACTAACCCCCGCCGTATGAGAGAGCCTAAGCTCGGCTGTTGAGATTATTAATGCGGCACTGAGCGGATGTCTGATTTATTTTTTTAAAGTCCCTTCAGGGCATTGGACTCATGAGGACTCATATACCTTTTTTTGCAGTTCTGAACTCAAGTGGTTTTTCATTTAAAACATTTTTTTTTTATGAAATACAGGTGTGCATTTGTGTATATACTGGGAGGACAGTCGCCCCGTGGTGCAGTGGAGTGCCATGAAGCTTGCCACCTGAGTTTGATTCCTGGCCATGGCTAACATCAGTGTTGAAGTATGGTCAAAATTCCCCCGCGACTTACACAGCATAGGAACACCTCCAACCAATCGTAGATTGATAAAGGGTTTTGTTTTCATGTAAATATTTTTTTGATTTATGATGCGCCATTCACCAAGGCGCTTGACAATACTTATCGACTACGGCACAAAATGGCAAGATAAGGGATGTGAATCGGGTAGTGACCAGGGGTGGAGGGAGCGAGGTGGAGGGGCTTTTGGGTTGTTAGGCGGTGCTGGCAGGGGTGGCGGAAGATGAAGGGGAGACGGGACGGCCCGAGGGCAGTGCGGAAATAGGAA
This sequence comes from Lampetra fluviatilis, assembly GCF_964198595.1. NCBI lineage: Eukaryota > Metazoa > Chordata > Hyperoartia > Petromyzontiformes > Petromyzontidae > Lampetra > Lampetra fluviatilis. The sequence goes on along the minus strand of NC_136323.1, from coordinate 6,812,040 downwards.
AGCAGAGGGGGGAGAGTCGGATGTCGAGAGAGAGTTTATTCTCTTGTGTTTTTCGGTAAAGTCACGTAGGTAAAAAAAATTGAATTAAAATGTTTACAAATAAAATAATAAAAATCACGACGTTTCGGAGGCAACACAAGTCTCCGTCATCAGGTGGGACCGTCACAGCCAGATTTGCTGTATCGAGGGAGTTTGTGCCGACGTAAAGGGGGCAGGCAGAGAGAGAGGAGCCAAAGCGAGACTGGGCGCAGGGTGGAGGAGGGGCAGCAAGAAGATCGGCAGCTTGTGACCAGAGCGGGCGTGATGGGGCATACAAGGAAATGAGAGAAGACATGTAAGGGGGGCCGGGGGGGGGGCAGTCATTGCAAAGCTTTGAATACTAAGGTGAGTAATTTAAAGAGGCAGCGGTGACAGATAGGAGAGGTGAGCAATGAGTGGTGTGGAGACTGAGGTACAAGCAGATATGAGAACGTCTCTATACAATGACAGTTACACCGAGGTTAATTCGTCAGCGCGGATAAGTGATGATGAGATATGCCATGTTGTGCTGTATATATAGTAATGTATACAGTACGTAATGTATACAGTACGTGCTTTACATATATCAACGTAACAATGTGCCAACGATTATGATGATGATTCCAAAAATATGTTTTTTCTTACTGAAATGGGACTGTGCTCAATTCTGTTTATTGCCCAGCGACAGATGTGTAGATTCCACATTCCCATGGCAAGGGTCCACTCTCTAGTCGTGTGCACTAGCTATATTATACACACATTTACTCGGAAATAGCTTCCTAGATTTACTCTTGAAGGCACACACCAAACAAGGCTTTTTATTTTTGTAATAAAATAATAATAATCGAAGGGTAAAAAAAAAACATCTCCTTGAAGGAACCCGCAGCAAGAGAGTTGAGGCTGGGTGAAGCGTTGCTTCCTGAATATGGCTCTTTGCATTCAGGGAACGCTGTCGTGCTTGCAGTGGCGAGCCCACTGCACTTGAGATCAGGAGGTCGCTGGTTGGATTCTACCTCCCTCAACGCGGCACTTGAAATTGTGGTGGCAGATTTCTTAAATTCCTACCACCACCACAACCACAGCCACCACCACCACAAGAACCACCACCACAACAACAACCACCACCACAACCACCACAACCACAACCACCACCACCACAACAACCACCACCACAACCACCATCACAACCACAACCACCACCACAACCACCACCACCACAACAACCACCACCACCACTACAACCACAACAACCACCACCACAAGAACCACCACTAGAACCACCACCACCACCACCACACCCACCACCACAACCACCACCACAACAACCACCACCACCACAACCACCACAACAACCACCACCACCACAACCACCACAACCACCACCACAACCACCACCACAACCACCACCACCACAACCACTACCACCACCACAACCACCACCACCACAACAACCACCACAACCACCACCACAACCACCACCACAACTGCCTCTGTCCACCCGGCGGTATAAATGGGCACGCCACACTGAGGTCGTGTGCGGTGGGATAGAGTGTGGGCCCTCCAGCCTCTTTAAAATTAAAAAAACCCCACGTATGGCCAGTGAAAAAGAGCTTCATAGCTCATCGGATTCCTCGAGTTTAAATACATATTCTAATTCATATTCTGGAAGAGGAAGCCATACTCCTCTCTGCAGGGGCTCTAGACCTCCATGTAATGTATACTCTTCCGCTCGGAGTGGTGAGAGCAAGCCCAGGCAAGGTCGTATCTGTACCTACCTTTACCTCGTTGTATACATTATTAATTTCTATTGCGCGCCGTCATACAAATATGTGGATGCATGCCCTTCGAAAAAATACGGATGATTTTAGCATTGAAGGTAATGGAAGGAATTACGGGCAAATGCTGACCCTATCTCCCATCAAGGCTTAGTGGTACCGACTCAGCGATACACAAGTACACACACACACAAGCATCGGGAACACGAGACCAGGGATTTGCTTACTGCGAAGTAGATGGCATTGCCCTCTTTCTGATCTCCTCCTGGCATTGCGTGGACTCTGGAGAGAGCATGCACACACTGGGTTTGCATTTAGAATGAGTAAAACTCAGCTGAATTGAATTCAAGGAAGACTTGTACAAGTTGAGTAAAGGTACACGTGTAAAGGTGCAGCTGTGCAATTGCCTGCTCAAGCCAACTGCTGGCAGCAAGGTCATTAGTTGTGTTGTCCTTCCCCCACACCTCCGATGGGCACGATTGGCTACGTAACGGTGCGAAAGTTCAACGTACATACAGAGACAGAGAAAGCTTTAGAGATCCCATCCAAAGGGTATTTGGTCTACTCTTGCACGCAGGCCAGACATCGTGGAAGAGAACGGGGATACTCGCATTTTACTCCACGACACGTGACTGCCAATCGATAAAATGTGAAGCACCAACTTACACCTTTGGGGATGCGGGGATTCAATCGACTTGCACCAACTACCACACCAGGATTTTGAACCGACAACCTCCGAATTGCAAGTCCAGTGCGCCAAACCGTTAGGCCGTGACACCATCCCCTCCTATACATTTAATGACTTTGACTATTTATGTACAACCGGAATTGTGCCGAAAAATGTAAACGGCCACATCTGTAAAAAAAACTACTGGACATCTGTGAAAAAGAGCTTACCAACTCATCGGATTACGACAGTAAAAAAATAAATATTCTGAAATGTTCTGTATACTGCGATTCGTCCCTTGTTTTTTTACAGCTCGTTCCTGATTAGAACTGTCGTAATTACCCCTCTTGGGGACTCTGACACAGAAATCTCCTTGCCTTGGCGGAAATGGAGCACCTCAGCCATAAGCGTAAAGAAAAATAATTGGAGAATGAGGCTATGTGGCAGAGGTCGCAAACGGGTTTTGATTCCTTACCCGTACCCGTACCCGGCCGCACCAGGGTCGCAAATGGGTACCCGTACCCGGCCGGGTATGGGTACCCGTTCCCTACCCGTACCCTACCCGAAATGAGTGACAAACGGTGACTCACCAGTGACTCACGGCCTACCCGTACCCGTACCCGGCCGCACCAGGGTCGCAAACGGCTACCCGTACCCGGCCGGGTACGGGTAGCCGGGTATCGGGTAGGGTACGGGTATCGGGTACCTGGTTGCGACCTCTGCTACGTGGTCGCCCCTCCCCCCAACCCAGTTTCTACTCAACCCAGCGTGAATAATCGGAACGGTGGGGGCCTGGGGGGAGGGGATTGACTCCCGATACCGAAACATCGCGGTAGGCTCCTGCTCACCGTTGCTTCTCGGGGCAAATAATGAGGATAAACCCAGACATTGCCCCTTATATTTCGATTTAAAGCTTTCGTGACTGCAGGGATTCATCTTCTTGGTTCTTTCGGTAAAGTCACGTAGAAGGGAAGTAATAAAATAATAAAAATAAAACATAATAAAAAAATTCTCACGACGTTTCGGCCACAACGCAAGCAGCCGTCCTCAGGTGAAGACCAGGTCTGTTTCATTCAGACGCTGTCTCCCCGACAGACCTGAGGACGGCTGCTTGCATTGTGGCCGAAACGTCGTGAGAATTATTTTATTATGTTTTATTTTTATTATTTTATTACTTCCCTTCTACGTGACTTTACCGAAAGAACCAAGAAGATTGCCCCTTATGTTACTTTATTTCTTGTTTGCTTATATTACTTGACCCCGTCAATCTGCTGCTCCTACTGTGGTGGCGATGCAGTGAACCCAAGTGCCTCCAGACACGCCCCCCCCCCCCCATTTGAAGGTGTATTTGTCCGGGTTCGACCACGTGTCCGTCGTTTGTGTCTCCCTCTGTGATGTCCGTGTTCTGGGTTCTTGAAATGTTTTAAAAAATATATATAATAGGATGGCATTTATCGGATGTAACATTATTTTGCAGCACTCCTCTTTTATATATAGTAGCGATTCTATTCTTGAGGCTATTATTATTGGCAGACTGGGAGAAAAGCCATCATAGTGCCGATTCACGAAGAGAATGTTAAACGAGACTGACAGTTCCATGAAAAGCAAGGGGGTAGGAGGAAGGCCTGGAGCCTGGGACATGAACGGAGGCAGTGAGTGGACAGCACGGACGGCCGGCGGAAGGCAGTTTCAGACAATGCGACAGCAAATCACAATTGGCGATCTCCCACTGAGCTACGGTTGACTGCGAGTTTGAACAGAATGTCTTGGCTGTTGGAGTGTGATTCGAGGACGGACTGGGAGCCAGTTTATTAAGTATTCTTTTGAACGTTTCTTTTTTTTTGCAAAGAGGAGAGAGATGCGTGTAGAGAGAACACTATTACTGGAATGAGCAGACTTTTGAACAGCAAGAGGTACACTCAATGCACCAACTGTTCATTGTCACACGGATATCCAAGAAAGTCTACTTGAGAAGCACCACATCAAACGTCGGTCTAGCTGAAGCGATCACCACACGAATACTGGTGGAAGAGGTGAGACACAGAGATAGTTAATGCGATCAAAATTATAATTTTAAAAACATTTCTGGTACCACACGAGATGCCAACATTTGAGTTGCAGCAACATCGTTAAACTGCCAATGAAAGCGAATTATGCAATCGCCTTGTTTAATTGGCACGTTATCCCACAATCCACTTAGTATGTGCCAGCTCCTATCGCACCGAATCATCACGGAGCGACAGAGAGAGAGAGAGAGGGGAGACGTTTTATTGACGGACAATCATTCACTGTGCACTCAATACAACATACTCGATGAAAACACGACGGATGCATAACATCTGATCACCATCTGTGTGCAATTATGTAAGCAACATTTTTTAATCGAACAAATTGCCACTTATTCACACAAAGACCTCAATTGGAAACCCCGGCAACAGAAAGCGTGTATACGATGACAGGAGGTGGGTGACGCGTAGCAGCAGCGTGGGATTTATTTAACGGAGGGGGAGGGGGGGCAATGCGGTGGGTTACGTGTGGATCACTTTATGACAATTGCATTTCAACGCCAATAGCTGTGGGCTTTGTTTTAATTAAAAGATCCACCACGGGAAAAATCACGAACCCCTCCCCCCCATACACAACGACTTCATTCACGAGGGCCTAATCCCAGCACTGGAGCAATCTGAGCTCTAAGCTCAGAGACAAGGAAGCTTTAGACTGGCCTAAACCTTAGACCGGACTTAAATACCTGAGCCCAGAAGGGCAATGACCTGGCCAACGCTCCCTCCCACCTTGCCCAAGGAGCATCCCCTTCCTCCCCCCGGCTGCTCAGAAGGGCAATGACCTGGCCAACGCTCCCTCCCACCTTGCCCAAGTGCCCAAGGAGCATTCCCTTCCTCCCCCCGGCTGCTCAGAAGGGCAATGACCTGGCCAACGCTCCCTCCCACCTTGCCCAAGGAGCATCCCCTTCCTCGCCCCGCCTGCTCAGAAGGGCAATGACCTGGCCAACGCTCCCTCCCACCTTGCCCAAGGAGCATCCCCTTCCTCCCCCCGCCTGCTCTGATGACTCCGGTGTGCCTGATATGCCGTCGACGTGCCCGGCAATTACGTCCAGAACGTCACGATGTTGCGATGTGTGACGTGCGGGGAGGATGTGGAGTAGGAAAACATATTTGACGCCAAAATAAAAAAAAGTGCCGCCACAATTCTGGGATGTGCGCGAATCGAGGCCCTTTTCATCGCTGGCAGTGAACCCAATTAGCCCGGTTCCTGGGCGCGCAGCGAAGACGCAGCGATCATTTTTCTTTGAGCAACTCCACCGTTGTCAGCCGCACGGAGCTCGGTGTCTTCTCGGAAGCGCATTCGTCAGAGAGCCCCCAGTGCACGCAAACGGGGACAGGTGCTCGTCCAAACAGAGCCAACAAACAGGCGTTTGCAAACGCGTGTCGTGTTTCAAATGTAAACGTGAGACGAGTGTGCGGTGTGAGCGGTGGCGCAGTGGTTATGGCGAGCCGCACGATGACAAAGGTCACGTGATTCTAGATTTGAAGCTTTCGTGACTGCAAGGATTCATATTCTTAGGTTTTTTCGGTAAAGTCACGTAGGTAAAACATTAAAATTAATGAAAGTAAAATAAAATAAAAATCACGACGTTTCGGAGGCAACACAAGTCTCCGTCATCAGGTGGGACCGTCACAGCCAGATTTGCTGCAAGAGCTTGCATCTTGAATCCCTGCCTCACTTGATGCAGCAAATCTGGCTGTGACGGTCTCACCTGATGACGGAGACTTGTGTTGCCTCCGAAACGTCGTGATTTTTATTTTATTTTACTTTCATTAATTTTAATGTTTTACCTACGTGACTTTACCGAAAAAACCTAAGAATATAAAGGTCACGTGGTTTCGATTCCTGTCCGCCGCTGCGTAGGGCAAAGCGAATTCCTCGCACTCGTCAAACGCTCGTTATAAAGTGGTGGAATTTTTTTTATAGATATCACAATTCAGGATGTTCGTGAAAAATAGCCTTTGGACTCAGTGAGTCGTTTGCTGGGTAAATAGGTGGCATTAACAATTATTCAGTTTAACACGTCGTAGGCTTTCACGACCAATATTATCCATAGTCGAGGTGTTTTGGGTTAGATCACGTAAATATAAATGTGTCGTTAAACCCGCCACCACCCGACAAACCCAATTTGTAAGGTTTAATTGGCATGTTTTGTTTTCGTGTATGTCGGGTGATGGCGGTTTTAACGACACAATTATTTTCACGCAATCTAACCCAAAAAAAACTCATCTTCTTGGTTCTTTCGGTAAAGTCACATAGAAGGGAAGTAATACAATAATAAAAATAAAACATAATAAAATATGTTTTATTTTTATTATTTTTTTACTTCCCTGCTACGTGACTTTACCGAAAGAACCAAGAAGATGAATCCCTGCAGTCACGAAAGCTTTAAATCGAAACCAAAAAAAACTATATTATCGTTAATCATGATTCATCGGCATTCATGAAACCGAGTCTCTAGGGCGTGGCCATCATCAGAATCAGAATCTTTGTACTGGAGGAATCCGATGAGCTATAAAGCTCTTTTGCACAGATGTTCAGTGGAGGCGGGTCAGAAAGTTACAAGGACATACAGTACAAAAACATGCTAGGAGTGAACAGTATGAGAAAGGAAAGCACATCACTAAATAAATCAAAAGCAATTCTTTATTTATTTTACCATTAAACACCATAATACTTGTAGAGAGGGCACCGTTTGAAAGTGCTATTGTGCACTTTGGCGATATGCTTCTTTTCAACCTCTAATCTGAAAGTCGCTGCCTGTAGCTCCATCGTCTGGAGACCCTTTTTGCCAACGTCAATTTCAGGGCTGCACCTTTAGCTTATTATTATTTTACAAATGATACCAAACATGCCTAGAAGGTCAATTAACAACAGACGCCACTCTCAAAGTGGAACGAAGAAACGATGCAACCTCATCACGTATCCATGTTTCACCATATGTGGGCAGAATGCGGCTATTGTTGTTGTGGTAGTGGCAGGGCCGTGTGAAGGGAGTCGTTATTGCTTGAAAACTGCCCGATTGCTGACCGGGAAGGGCAAGAGGCTGCGTGCAAACCATTGACCGCACCATCGATCCCGCCACGCTTAAGCGCATCAAAGAAAATTGTTTAAAGTTCATTCCTCTCAATGGCTGAGCCGTGGTGGTCGTGAGCAGATCACATTGCCAAGGCACGGCGGACAGGCAGGCACGCCTGTGTGTGTGTGCGGAACACTTTATTTCACTTCAGGTAAGGCCCACTGAGCTATATAGTTTGTTTTCAGAAGTGACCTGGCCGCAAATGATCGGCAAATGAAGTGACGTATCACATGGAAATTTTTAGCAGCCAATACTCGAAACGCACGTTGATTCAAAATGTTCAAGAACCTGGATTATTGTGTCCGTCGTGCAGGGAGGGGCTGGGTGGGGAGGGAGGGGCTGGGTGGGGAGGGTGGGGAGGGGCTGCGTGGGGAGGGTGGGGTTGGGTGGGGAGGGAAGGGTGGGGAGAATGGGGCTGGGTGGGTAGGGAGGGGCTGGGTGGGGAGGGGAGGGTGGGGAGAATGGGGCTGGGTGGGTAGGGAGGGGCTGGGTGGGGAGGGGAGGGTGGGGAGGGGCTGGGTGGGGAGGGTGGGGCTGGGTGGGGGGGGGGTGTGGGGCTGGGTGAGGAGTGGCTGGTCACCCCGTGATGCCAATATAAAACTCAACGTTTAACCTACTCACGCCGGCTTGTGCCCGCCCTCACAGTCGGCCATATTTGCGGAATACACCACGCCGCCGTTGACCCTGGCCATTGACCGAGCAACCCAACGTTCCTACCAGCTCCCTCCGCAGGAATGTGTTCCTCGTGCTCACGTGACTTTTTCTCCGGGTCCTCCGCGTTGAGAGTGATTGGCCGCTATCAGTGGCGTCACGCGGGTTGGTGTCACCCATCATGGACCTCTGCCCGTACCAGACCATAGAGAACCCTTAGTAATGTTTTTTTGTACTAATGTTACTCGTAAATCGTAATTCCTGTATATCACTGAATGTAATGGCAATAGTAGTGACGTAAACAACTAGCAAAATTAAAATGACACCTTTAAATTACAATATTTCCTTTACTACTTCATTAAATTTTGATTTAAAGCTTTCGTGACTGGAGGGATTCATATTTTTGGTTCTTTCGGTAAAGTCACGTAGAAGGGAAATAATAAAATAATATACATATAAATAAATGAAAATTTCGCAAATATGTTTTATTGTTTTATATTTATATTACTTTATTGTTTTATATTTATATTATTTTATTATTTCCCTTCTACGTGACTTTACCGAAAGAGCCAAGAACATACTACTTCATTCTCAAAAAAGTTATTGCTATAGGTTCACAAATACTAATCACCACAATATTGTAGCTGAAACACCAGGAAATTTGACAAAATCAGCGACTATAAAAACGCCAGCAGCGACGAAAACAACGGCGCGTGCTGGCAGCGCGTGCAGACGAAACCACGTGACTCGAAGCGTCACTGCAGTTGGGTAACAATGACGGCTCTGACCGGAGCGTATTAGAAGGTTCAACAAGTAAATTAGCACAGAGTTTTAGCCTTGTAGGTATATTGATACAGCACATGCAAGCTGGGCTTACGAAAACAAAATTTTGTTGTTAGAAAAAAAAGAATAAATTTCTGCTGAAACACTGCACAAAAATTGTTATAGACAGACGTTTTGGTGTCACCCCCCTCTGATGGTGTCACCCGGTGCGGTCCGCACCCCCCTAGTGACGCGACTGGCTGCTATAAGTGTCCACGTGACAAGCCACGACGTTGAGCTATCAGTTGTGGCCAGGCCGATGCTGAAAAAGAGCAACGGGGCCGTCCATAAATGTCGTCACGCGATTTTGGACGATTTTTGACCCCCCCCCCCTAGTCACACGGCGTCACAAAAAGTCAGACCCCCCCTCAAATATGACGTCACAAAGCTCTGCCCCGCCCCCCCCAAAATATGATACATGCTTCAAATCGCTTTAAACTATTGTCATTATAGTGCTATTTAATGTGGCGCTGCACGCTGATGTTGTAGGAGATAAACATTTATTAAAAAGTATATTTAATTAAGTAGAACGTGTTTATGTGACGTGACATTTCTCAACCCTCCTCCCTCCTCGTCACACATCGTCACAAATGTCTGACCCTCCCACCCCTAGGTGCGTGACGTCATTTATGGACGGCCCCTATACAGCTCAGTGGTACTTATCTGGTAAATAAAATATAAATTGTTTATACTCTGTTTTTTTCGGTAAAATCATGAAGATAAAAACAACTAAATTCATTTTTCATTTATTTTATTTTTTACCTACGTGAATTTACCGAAAAAAACAAAGAGTATGGATATTTGCAGTCAAGAAAACCTTTAATCTAGATAAAAAAATGTTTAGTTGTTTAAAGTATATTTCGGCAGAACAATCAATCACTGTGGTCAATGATAATTACGGAGTGGCAGCTAAAGGATGAGTCGTTTTCGAAAGCACCTCCGCCGAGGGGAGACGCAGAACTTAAATAAGCTCATTCAGCAGTGGATTGACCATGACTGCTGATGGCGATGATGCAAAAGTTGACTTGAAGCAGACGAAGCTTGCCACCGCTCACTTGTATTATAATAGCCCTTACTACAATTTATTCTTGATATTGGTTATACATTTTAGATTACTTTTATTGTTGCAGAATGTATGTCTGGTACTTATGGAGCATTGAAGGTCAGGTCCATTAGCAACATGCACGAATAATGCTTTGACTGGATGCATGCATCCGGGGCCATTACATTCTCGACGATGTATTTCCTTTTGGTGCTGTTGTTACGTAACCACCTTGCTCCCTGCAAATCACAAAGGCGACAGCAGCTCTAAACAGGACACACTCTGAACGACGAATACGAATGACACGGCAAAATTCACCAATCTAGTTGTCGGTCCTTCTCCCTCATTTCACCCCTCCACTGGAATCAACTTCCCCTGCACATTGAGCAGCACTGCCCATAGACTCAGCACTGCCCATAGACTCAGCACTGAGACCCATAGACTCAACACTGAGACCCATAGACTCAACACTGAGACCCATAGACTCAGCACTGCCCATAGACTCAGCACTGAGACCCATAGACTCAACACTGAGACCCATAGACTCAGCACTGCCCATAGACTCAGCACTGATACCCATAGACTCAACACTGAGACCCATAGACTCAGCACTGCCCATAGACTCAGCACTGAGACCCATAGACTCAACACTTCCCATAGACTCAACACTGAGACCCATAGACTCAGCACTGCCCATAGACTCAACACTGCCCATAGACTCAACACTGCCCATAGACTCTACACTGCCCATAGACTCAGCACTGCCCATAGACTCAGCACTGAGACCCATAGACTCAACACTTCACATAGACTCAACACTGAGACCCATAGACTCAACACTTCACATAGACTCAACACTGCCCATAGACTCAACACTGCCCATAGACTCAGCACTGCCCATAGATTCAGCACTGAGGCCCATAGACTCAACACTTCCCATAGACTCAACACTGAGACCCATAGACTCAGAACTGCCCATAGACTCAACACTGCCCATCGACTCAGCACTACCCATAGACTCAGCACTGAGACCGATAGACTCAACACTGAGACCCATAGACTCAGCACTGCCCATAGACTCAACACTCTCCATAGACTCAACACTGCCCATAGACTCAGCACTGCCCATAGACTCAACACTGCCTATAGACTCAACACTCTCCATAGACTCAACACTGCTCATAGAATTAACACTGCCCATAGACTCAACACTGCCCATAGACTCAGCACTGCCCATAGACTCAACACTGCCCATAGACTCAACACTGCCCATAGATTCAGCACTGTCCATAGACTCAACACTCTCCATAGACTCAACACTGCCCTTAGACTCAGCACTGCCCATAGACTCAACACTGCCCATAGACTCAACACTCTCCATAGACTCAACACTGCCCATAGACTCAGCACTGCCCATAGACTCAACACTGAGACCCATAGACTCAGCACTGCCCATAGACTCAGCACTGCCCATAGACTCAACACTGAGACCCATAGACTCAGCACTGAGACCCATAGACTCAACACTGCCCATAGACTCAACACTGCCCATAGATTCAGCACTGTCCATAGACTCAACACTCTCCATAGACTCAACACTGCCCTTAGACTCAGCACTGCCCATAGACTCAACACTGCCCATAGACTCAACACTCTCCATAGACTCAACACTGCCCATAGACTCAGCACTGCCCATAGACTCAACACTGAGACCCATAGACTCAGCACTGCCCATAGACTCAGCACTGCCCATAGACTCAACACTGAGACCCATAGACTCAGCACTGAGACCCATAGACTCAACACTGCCCATAGACTCAGCACTGCCAATAGACCCAGCACTGCCCATACACTCACACTATCCCTAGACTCAGCACTGTCCATAGACTCAACACTACCCAAAGAGTCAACACTGCCCATACGCTCAGCACTGCCCCTGTACATTAAACAGTCACCCTCCTTCACCTCCTGCTATTCCTCCCTTAAAGCCTCACTTCTTCTCTATTGCCCATTCGCTTCCTCTTCCCTCCCCTCGCCCCTGAACTCCTTCCCGTCTCTCCCCCTAAACATTTCGTTATCCATAAGTACCCCTCTGTCGCTGTCACTCATTCCTTACTCCTTGCAGCACCCCCCTGTCATCTAAATCATTCTATTCTGTCACCGTATTGTAAGCTATGTCAAGTGCCTTGAGTGAAGGTGCTCTGTATATAGCGATTAGATTCGATTGTTTATTGTTTGTACTTGTGCACCACTCATAATTGGGCATCGACAAATTATTTGTTTAGGTTATGAATACTGAAATCGATGGCGGTTATTTCCAACCTCGTCTTCCTAATCGAGGCCTCTCCGTGCCCGTGCGATAGCCCCCAGACTGTGTTCAACTGCAATTTATCTCTGTCACACACATGGCCGACTTTCGCGTTTTCATCTCCCTGACACATTTGTATTCCCTTTTCCAGCCTTTTTAGAGGGAATCACCAATTACAGTATGTCCATTAACAGCCACTCTAAAATAAATGAATTTCAGAACAATTTATGCATCGTGTATTTTTTAAACGTCTACGGCAATAATAAGTGTAATGCGCTTCATTATTATTTATCATGTGTTCCCTCCATTTTAATATTTCACATCGACTGCCCCAATGAAAGGTCGAACAGTGAAGCAATTCCTAACAAGTAAATGCGATTACGGCTCGGGTTGTTCCGAGACTGTGAGCGTGGAGGTGAGCGAGCCATGGAACGAATGGTGATGCCTCAGTGGGGAGATGGTATCTTCCTTGCCTGCTATACAACAAGTCATCGGTTCGATCACGACCGTGACACCTGTATATTTGGTGTTTGCATGTTCGCCACGTGGTCGCGTGGATTTTTTAAATCCTTTATATTAAGTTCACTTGCTTGCTTGCTTGCGCGCTTACGACCGTGCCAATCTTTCGGTCGTTTTTTAACCCACTTCCCGTGATCCAATCGAGCTGACATTTTGCACACAGACTCGTTGTGCGTGACAATTTATTTTCGTGAAAATTTTTTTCCAAAATTTTACACTTTTTATGAAAAAAGAAATTATATTTAATTACCAATTGCTTAATGGTGGCAGGCAATCATCTGACCCATAGGTGGCAGCCATCTCAAGCCAGAGGACGAGAGGACTCTAGCCGCCACGCATATAAAGGATTTATAGTGAAAAACTTTGTTTTTACGGGTTAATTTTTTTTCTCTGGGTCCTCCGGTTATTCCCTCTATAATTAGAAACGCGAGTTTTGAGTTTTTGGCTGCGATACATTTCCACGTGGTAAGCCACTTCGTTGAGCTATCATTTGTGGCCAGGTGGCTTCTGAAAAAAGAGCTATACAGCTCAGTGGGCCTTGCCAGGTAAAACAAAAATAAATGTTTTGTTTAGAATGCGTAATGAAGCATTTACACATTTGGGTCACAGTGGGAGTGGCGCTCACAGCAAGCACTACCTAAAATCTGAAGACGACAACCAGAGGAGGGTGATAATTGTTTTTTTACCCTTCTAGCTGGCAACAAAACTGGCAAATGAGGTTCCAATGGTGCAGAGGAGGGTGGTTGAGATAAAGGTACAGGCCTGAAATTGCTTCGCTCGTGCCACTGCTGGCGGAAATGGCCCCTCAACTTCGAGTGAGATTTAAGAGATGCCCTTGTTGGTATTGTTGGCCTACTCTTCCCACGCTGGCCAGACGTCTTGGAAGAGGTAGGAGTACCCACACTTTACCCCACCGCACGTGACCTACTACCGATCGACTAGCCGCCCATGAATACTGCTGGGTCGACAGAGGTGGAGTGTGGGGGGTGAGGTGTGGGGGACGCGGAGGGTGGGGATTTAATAACATTAATAATCTTCCACCAGTGTGTCAGCTCCCGTGCTGGGATATTACATTGAACCGGTGACCTCTGGATTGCAAGTCCAGCTAGCGAGCCAACAATACACCATGGTAAAGTCACGTAGAAGGGAAGTAATAAAATAAAAATAATAAAAATATTATTATATTTTTTTATTATATTATTTTATTTTATTATGTTTTAATTTTATTTTTATTATTTTATTACTTCCCTTCTACGTGACTTTACCGAAAGAACCAAGAAGATGAATTCCTGCAGTCACGAAAGCTTTAAATCAAAATACACCATGGGACCAGGTAAAAAAAAAGATCAACGTCTTGACACACTAATTAACTAGCAGTGGGCCTCGTCTGCTTTTTGTAATCTACCATATCACACACTCCACAAGCGGTTACCAGTGACTACTGTTCGCCGCAGAAGCTCTAGGATTCATTATCTGCTTAATATATATTACGGAGTCCCGCGGAAAATTAATCCTATTATCGTCAGGTTATCCGTGTTTTTGGTATTCATCGCCAAAGGCGCTATTGCGTGATGACATGTTGAAGGAATGTGACGTCAATTTTTATTTTTTTTAATTGACAGATACAAATATTTACATCAATGTTATTGTTTTACACATAAAATTTGACAAATATATAAATGTAACTTTAAATAGTTATCAATATTATTACATTGAATGAAAAGCAATGGGAGTTATTCAAATTATATACGGTAAATCTGAATACAAAAGTCCAAAATGAAATCTAAAATTGTAAAAAAAAGAAAATCTAAATTATCCCAACTTATTCAAATCAAACTTGAAGCAATCCCATCATTTATATTTCACAAAAAAATCGTTAAATGCCTTCCTCCAAAAAACTTCCTCCCTAAAATACCAATGCTGAACTAGCATAGCTGTGAGGTCATCTGCTGGGCGAGCCTTGGAACAGCACAAAGACAAAAATCCCCGCCACCACCACCGCCGTCTTTATTAAAAACTCCTCGCAAGTTGCGCAAATCTGTAAACAACATTATAAGGTCGTCCCACTCATTACACACACAGTGGTTGCCACAAATGAATCACGATAATGCCTTTCTGATCTCGTCACGGAGCTATGAACCATCACACGAACTCCGGCCAGCCTCACAGCGGCAGCTGCGGTGGCAGCGGCGGCGGCGGCGGCGGCGGCGGCGGCGGCGGCGGCGGCGGCGGCGGCGGCGGCGGCGGCGGCGGCGGCGGCGGCGGCGGCGGCGGCGGCGGCGGCGGCGGCGGCGGCGGCGGCGGCAGCGGCGGCGGCAGCGGCGGCGGCAGCGGCGGCGGCAGCGGCGGCGGCAGCGGCGGCGGCAGCGGCGGCGGCAGCGGCGGCGGCAGCGGCGGCGGCAGCGGCGGCGGCAGCGGCGGCGGCAGCGGCGGCGGCAGCGGCGGCGGCAGCGGCGGCGGCAGCGGCGGCGGCAGCGGCGGCGGCAGCGGCGGCGGCAGCGGCGGCGGCAGCGGCGGCGGCTTTTGGAAAACCGTCAAACAACGACGGTCTCACTGCATCATCGCGCGACGCTTTCAGATGTGCTTCTGCGGCCGTCTGGAACGCTCTTCCTTCCGATATTAGGAAGTCACTGGAGCTGTGCACTTTTAATTCATCTCCATTGAAAACGAATTTCTTTAGAATTTCTTTTTTGTGTTTAGTTTGTTTTCTTTCCCCCGCACTTCCGATTAGCACGGTTGGCTACGTGCGGTGTGAAAGAAGTTCAACATAAGATACATTAATTCACTGCCGTGCAATCGCTATGCTTGACCATCGTCCATCAGCCCTTCGACCTATGCACGTGTTCCGCCCATGCCCACTTCGCTTTGCATTTTGAAGTATGCTATATAACCTATGTATGCCCTTTCTAGATTTGAAGCTTTCGTGACTGCAAGGATTCATACTCTTAGGTTTTTTCGGTAAAGTCACGTAGATAAAAAATAAAATTAAAATTAATTTTAATTTTATGTATGTTCTCTCATCCACGTGTTCCTCTTTCTGCCTCTCCATGTGATTCGAAGCAAGCCTTATCCAGTGCGGCGTGCTATAAATTAAGGCGACGTTCTAAACTAAGCCCACTGACATTCTTGACTTTAAACAGCATTAGAATGCATCCAGACACAGCCTCTTATATATAAAGCACTGCTGCTTTATAAATTTGTTAAGCGACCAGATTATAGGCTCCACGTAATAAATTCGTGCCACTTAATGCACTTATTTATTGAATTTAATGAAATTAAAATACAATCCCTCCTGTTGAAGGGGTGTAGAAAAATTGGCACGAACATCTCCGAGGATTTAAACAACTTGAGGCAATGGCTTACACACATTCCACCGAGCGTGGCTGGACCCAAGCTCACATTGCCCTGAGCGATACGGCGACTGTGAGAGGTATTATCAGCGCGATGTCTGTACGATACATGTGACAATCATCATCATCAGCAGCAGCAGCCATGATCAATCCACTGCTAGATGAAGGCCTCCACCAAGCCATCGCCCCCATTTCTCATTATTTCCGATGATGAAAGATGCAAACGAGCCGATTCCATTGCTCCATCTCTTTGGCCGACGCCCATTCGGACACGTTCCATTCCTTGGCTGCCAAACTGCTATTATTATTGACTATCGGGACACCATCGCTTCTGTCAACGTGTCGGGCCCGAGGCCCACTTACTATTTGTCACAGTCTTTGATTTTTTTCGGTAAAGTCACGTAGGTAACAAATAAAATAAATGAAAACAACTAAATTAAATCACGACGTTTCGGGCGCAACACAAGCGTCCGTCGTCAGGTGGGAAAGCATGGCCTACTGTTGATGCAAAAACAGTCTGCATCAGCAGAAAGCATGGCCTACTGTTGATGCAAAAACAGTCTGCATCAGCAGCAGGCCATGCTTTCCCACCTGATGACGGACGCTTGTGTTGCGCTCGAAAAGTCGTGATTTAATTTAGTTGTTTTCATTTATTTTACTTTTCACCTACGTGACTTCACCGAAAAAACATAAAGAGTATGAATTCTTGCAGTCACGAAAGCTTCATGTCTATAATTATTTGTCACAGTTTGAACGATGTAATTAACCTGAGCATGTTCCCTGATCGGTACGTTCCTTTTTCCGTCTCAACGTAATTCCAAGTGCGCAATGGTTTCCCCATGCTCTTTGCGTATTATTAAAAAATAAATTTTAAATGGTAACAATTTGTCGATTAAAATAAATTGACTAATATTCACATACTGGATCAGTGGCCGAGCGGTTACCATTAATCCGACGTGAGTTTTAGTCTCGGTCACTGGCTAACATCAATGGTGAGTGATACCTGACCCAGTCCCGTGGCCCTTATTCACCAACTTGCACTGAGACAAGTGGTTAAAGTATTTCCAGACAACCTCCATCACCAACACGGCCTAGGGAGGCCGTCATTCATCACAGAGTGGACAGTAAAAAAGTCAAGGACAGCGAATAAAAATGGCACGAACACGACAGAACAAGTGAGACAGACAGTACTTACGAGGCATACGGGACAACAAATTATCGATTTCTGAGTCCAACCGTGACAATGAATTTTGTCAATTCATTAAATCATGGAGATGTGGAGAAGGTGAATTATTACAATCCCAATATCTTATATTTAACACGCAGGCTTTCGAGACCAATACTATCAATGATAACGTTTTTTGGAGGTGTTGATTTGAAGATTTGAAGCTTTCGTGACTGCATGAATCCATACTCTTTAGTTCTTTCGGTAAAGTAAAGTCACGTATGTGACTTTAACAAAATAACCAAAGAGTATGTTTTCTGGAGGATTAGATCACGTAAATGTGTTGTAAACCCACATCCACAATTCAGGCAAATCGCCTGATGATGATGATGCTGGCTGTAGACACCAGCGAAATGTCACACTCAAATTGTAGACGTCGGTTTACTCTCCAACACACCGGTGTCCTGAAGCAGCAACGCACTGACGCATCGGCACGTGACAACCCGTACTCACTGGCTGTGTCGGGTTCAAGTGAGTTTACGACACATTTATATTTGCACAATCTAACCCCCCCCCCCACAAAAAAACCGCTTTCACACGAATACCTTCTATCGGACCGGGCGTCCCATCCCTGCGGAAAAAGAACGCGTGAAAAAAAATAAACATCCGCGCGCGAAGTCAATTTACATCTCAGCCACCTTTTCGGATGAAACGGCCGCGTCGAACCCTCGACGAGGAGACGCCCTTTACTCGTTCTATGCATCGCGGCACAGACGGCTCTCTCCCGTGCACTAGGCGACCTGATTGATTGAAGTGGCGGCCTCTCTTCTTGTTCGCGGATTCAGGTGCATCTCCGAGCAGCAGGGTCACACCGCTCAATCCAGAACACCCATTATCCGCCGCGCAGCCTCCTCGCGCGTGGACGTGCGGCTTCCTTTCCATTCCTTTCGGTGAACTGCACAACGGGGAATTTGCTGCGGCTAAATTTAAAGTCACGTGGTGTGCACCGCGGACCCGTGTGAATTTGACTTTGCTCGTTCGCCGCCGAGGTTTCCACGAAGCGTCCCCAGAGTTTGAAAGCGAAAGTCGAAGCCACTCCAGTGAGATGGCGGCGCATCTCCTGTTTTGTCAGTCCCTGCGGAGGAATTCAGTTGTTGAAGAAGGTCCCGGTACATGCAGCAAAACGTCGAACAACACCGCGTGGTGCAACGCGTCATGAAGCTATGCGGCACAGCTGCGACAACATACGCAGCAGCTACACAATCTAAACAAATTAAAGCCGTTTCCATTCTGCTCACAGGGAAACACTTACGAAACTAAATCAATTTTATTTTTTATTTTACCAGGTAAGGCCCACTGAGCTATATAGCTCTTTTTCAGAAGCGACCTGGTCACAAATTACTATGCGGAAATGTATAGCAGCCAAATACCCTAAATGCATGTTTTGAAATGTGTAGGGAATAACAGGAGGACCTGGAGAAAAATCCGCGCAACCACGGGGGGAACACGCAAACTCAAAATCTACAGCAGGCGTCAGGGTCGGGATGGAACCCACGACCTCCGCACACCAGGCGAGGTAGTTAACGCCTCGACACTTCAAGTGTAAACAAATAGCCAATGACCCTGTTCCATCTGAATGCACGCATGCATGCTTTGTGAGCACATCAGCAGCAGCCAGCCATCGCTTCCTCTCGCGGATGCCGCAACCAACCTAAGCTCCTGCACACGAGCCTATCTCAAACACTCCGTACTCCTTCCATCGGTCTTCACTGCCCTCGGCAAGCGAATGGCAATCACGGGTGCACCTGCTTGCAGCACTGCGATGGGAGCGTGCTACGACGCAGGGATTAGCCCCTGGGACGTAGAGGCGACACGAGCAAATGGACATGCGTGTGGCAGCGACGCGCTCGGACGACAACTCTGAATTTCTGGTTTGCACACATGGCGGAGTGTCACGTGGTTGTGAATGCTGTTGTGGAATTCTTCAACGCTCGCCTTCATGCCGAATAATAATGATGATGATAACGATGTCTCGCAAAGCGGCCACGCAGTGTTCTCCACTCGCTCTCGATGAGAGAGAGAGACGTGTGAGGAACCACGGACAAGCGGGGAAAAGGCAGCCACGCGGTCAGCCGGTGTCAAATTGAACCCCCTCCCAAGCGCTGCAGTCCTCTATATATTAAGATGTTTTGAAGCAAATTACACGTGACCGGAAACCGGAGCACCTAGAGAATACCCGTGGCTGCGAGGGAGAAATACTCTATCCCACACAGACAGAAGAGGTGGGGGGGGGGGTCCACATTTGCTGTACCGTCTTCTGTAAGCCAGAGTCCACGGCACC
Organism: Lampetra fluviatilis; assembly: GCF_964198595.1. Classification (NCBI taxonomy): domain Eukaryota; kingdom Metazoa; phylum Chordata; class Hyperoartia; order Petromyzontiformes; family Petromyzontidae; genus Lampetra; species Lampetra fluviatilis. Next base: position 6,792,239 of record NC_136323.1, on the reverse strand, counting down.
TCGACGCTCACCAGAAGGGAGTTTTACAACAACTCTGTGATCCACCAAGCCTCGCCTCCACAGTGCTGGATTAAAAAGGCGTCCATAGCCAACAACACCCAGCGAACAGCAATCATATAATTAGTCTTTGTGAGGATGGAGATAATTTAACGTAACGCTACCCAGCATAGTAGGTGCATCACGATCTATCTATCGATGAATCGGAATCAATTATTTCGATCGCTGCACGTGCGTCGAAGCAGCGCAGGTAAGAATCAATTGTTTACAACGAATTCAAAGTGTATGTGCAGATGACGTGGAGCTAACAGATATCGTACAACACGCGGAGAAACGATGAAAACGAGACGGAAAAAAACGAGCGAAGAAAGGAGAAACCCAGTGAACACATTACATGGAAAGACATTGAATCTGCTTTTCTTGTGTTTAGTTTGCTATCCTTCCCAATGGGCACGGTTGGCTACGTTCAACATCTACACACACGCATACGAATCGCTGCAGTGTCGAAGATCGCCTATTTTATTTTTGCGGTATAAACTTATTTACGCAACTACCAGGGGCGGTTTCTTCATTAGGGCGATTGGGCGACGCACCACCAATGTCATTCAACCACAGAGTCACGCTAGCCGTCACTGTGCCTCTGGATATAGTCCAATCAGCGTCATGCTACGTTCTGTGGAGTACCGCCTCTTTTTGGGCGATTTCCCTCCAGCTGAGAATCGCCCCGAGTGGTCCCATAGACTTACATTCAAAGATGTTTTTTTTCGAGCGGGGGCGCTGCAATGCATTCTCTATGGCTTCCGGGAGGGCTCGCCCTAACGTGCTTACGTCATCATACGTGCTTACGTCATCATACGTAAGCACGTTTCATCCAACAATATAATTTGTTGCCACCTAGTGGAATCTTTAATAAAAGAAACTTGAGTGGTTTGTTTTAATAGTGAGTATAGAAACAAACAAGATGTATTGTAAGAGTCACTTTATTTTTCATTAATATTAAAGAAGTGAAGTTGCCTTTACATGCTTAAGCTGTTAATTTATCCTTTGCATAGGTGGACCTTATCCTTATCAATCATCCAGACATTTGCCCCCCCTGAGAGATTTTGCAGGAGCCGCCACTGGCAACTACTTTATTCACACCGTGAGCAGGACTGGGAGAAGAAGCCCTTGACCGAGTGTCCACACTTCATGTCCAAAGGCGCAGCCGTTGTTCGACAGTTCAATATTTCGACGTGCCACATCAGCATTTTACTAAAGGCTCAACACGGGACCAGAACACATTCCTGCAGAGGGAGCTGGTAGGAACGTTGGGTTGCTCGGTCAATGGCCAGGGTCAACGGCGGCGTGGTGGATTCCGCAAATATGCCCGACTGTGAGGGCGGGCACAAGCCGGCGTGAGTATGTTAAACGTTGAGTTTTATAAGGGCACCACGGGGTGACCAGCCCCTCCCTACCCAGCCCCACCCCTCCCACCCCCCACTCAGCCCCACCCGCCCCACCCAGCCCCTCCCCACGTTCCCCTCCCCACCCTCCCCTCCCCAGCCCCTCCCTCCCCACCCAGCCCCTCCCTGCACGACGGACACAATAATCCCCTGTGGGCTGGTGTAACCAGGGGGTTCCTACCAGTAAGAGGGGTCCCGTGTTGAGCCATGAGAGTGATTCACGGCAACTCTCCCCGTGCACAACGTGAACGGTCCCAACGACAACCGCTCAGCCAGAGCGGTGACTTGCTGCGCTTGCGACGAGAAGTGAAAACCAAGATCACCCCCCGTGTATTTTATCATATCCGTGCATGCGATAATCACGAACAACATCAAACAAGCATCTTATCTTGCAGCGAGGCAATTCCCGGGTCTCGTTTTGCGGCGGTGAAATGATGCCGCCGGACACAACGGCAGTTTTCTTGCCGTGGTTGTCTCACCTGATGACGATTGCTTGTGTTGCGATCGAAACGTCGTGGTCTATTATTTTTCCTACTTACGTGACTTTACCGAAAGAACCAAAGAGTATGGATTCCCGCAGTCACGAAAGCTTCAAATCAAGATTGGTTTCCACTCGTTGGTCCATTGCAGAGTTATAAATGGCGAACGCTTTCCGCTTGGACGCTCTAATGGACGCAATCGAGACGCTTAGCCGACATTGTGAGTCGCCGCCGCTTTGAAATCACGGGGATGGTTTCCACGATTTAAATTTTTAAATCCTTTATATTAAGTTCGCTTGCTTGCTTGCTTGCGTGCTTGCGTGCTTGCTTGCTTGCTTACGACCGTGCAAATCTTTCGGTCGTTTTTAACCCACTTCCCGTGATCCAATCGAGCTGACATTTTTCACACAGACTCGTTGTGCGTGACAATTAATTTTCGTGAAAAAATGTTTTCCAAAATTTCAAACTGTTTAGGGAACATTTTTTTAATATTTAATTACCAATTGCTTAATGCTGGCAGACAATCATCTGACCCATAGGTGGCAGCCATCTCAAGCCAGAGGACTAGAGGACTCTAGCCGCCACGCATATAAAGGATTTATAGTGAAAAACTTTGTTTTTACGGGTTAATTTTTTCTTTCCTAGCCGGCCGTGCGTTTCACCTCGCGTGAGCCTCGTCCACACGCAGCCTCTCAGTGTGCACGAAGATGAATGTGCGTCCAATTGCGAACGTATGCAATTTTTACTTTGGCGTTTTAGTTGATTTAAGCGTGCACGGTATTGATGATGTATTTGCGAATTAATCGATCTAATTCGGCGTTCAAACCCTGAGAAAACGTTTTACAGCACAGCCGTAGGGATGGATGATGATGACGCAGCAGCAGCAGCATCAACCATGCGATGTTTAAGTTCTTGAAGGTCCCTTTCTTTGCTCGTGTAAGACTTCACTTTTAATTAAAACCCCAGAGATGAAAATCTAATGGTGTCAAGTCGGGTGAATGCGTGGCCTTTTCATTTTATAAAAAAAATTAGGTTTCTCTTATTACAGTAAGAAAGTAGCAATCATTATTCACAACAAACTAAAACGTATAAATCGAATGCATATATGCATACGCAATTTATGTCAGTATCTCGAATAAAATGAAACGATTCAACCTTCTTTTGGGGATATAATCATATACGCACACGAATTATCTAAAAAAAAAGCACCCATCCCGATTTCACGAAATTAAAATTGCCCTCCTGTATGTTTTACAGTTGCACCACGTTTCGCTCAACACGCTGTGAGCTTCTTCAAGAACCGAAACTTTGGGCTTCGCGCCGAGCAGTACGCGGGGGGGCCACGACCCAAAACACACACACACACATCGGGGCAAGAGAACCGAAACGTCGGACTACACAGCCTCACCCAGCAGTCGTCGTCACGCGGGCAGCCCACAGCGCGAGTGAGTTACCTGTCACGTGGACTTCCACGGCTTCAGAGTGACGAGCCCAAGCTGGGCAAGACCGTTTGCTCGGGACCAGGAGGAGCTGTGGGGCTAAAGTTGAAGTAGCCGCAGCTGGCGGACGCTCGAGGGGGTTGGATAATAATGAACGAGAGCGATGATCAACTTCCCACCTCGCTCGCAGCGTGTGAGCTCGCGATTCTGAATGCGACGAAGCAGACCGCTGCTGCTGCTGCTGCCGCTGCTGCAGCGACCCAGGCGGGACAGTTCGTCAACAGCAAAGGCGGCACGAGTCTAAGAATAGATTCAAAATGCACTTGATACCAACAAGCGCAGAGGCACTTGCCACTTACGCGTGCCTCTGTGTCTCTGTGCGTGTGTGTGTCCGTATATAGGCCTCGCCCTAGGTTGACTCAGCCTCAAATGAGTACGATGTGCAGTAAACATCACCACCGGGGAGACAAAGGCGGCCGCGCGTGGTGCAAGTCACACCACACCCTCGTGTGCCGTGCTGGCCTTAATAGGTATGCGCTAACAACATTTGCCCCAACAGTCTGTTCATGGCTACATGGGAGATCTTTGTCTTTTTCGTATGTGTGTGTGCAGGGAACCGGTTTTGGGCATCACCTAGGTCGACTCAGCCTTATATGAGCACCTATTGCTGTGTGTGAACATCAGCATTGGGAGACAAAGGCGGCCGGGCGTGGTGCCGCGCAAGCACTCCGTCGTATGCCGTGCCGGTCTCAATAGGTGCTCGCTGACAACGCTCTCCCCAACAATCCAGGTATTTTATCGGGGACCTTTGTTTTAGTGTCAGTATTATTGTTGTTGTTGAAATTCTCACCAAGCGCTGTCACACAAGGACACTGCACGTGGACGCGTGTGCTCCCAATCCACAGCTCGCTTGTCACCGCACGCTCTCACATCACGTGACCACGATGCAAGCGCTACCCATTAAACAGGCAGCTTACGCCCAAACTGTTTCACGTTTACTGGATACCGGCAATACTTACCCAGGGCAAGCTTCAACCGAGTATCAAATTATGAGTTTTTTTCAATTTCCAGGAGGGTCCCCAAATTGGAACGTATGCCAATTTTAAATTGTCAGTTGTTCGGTTTGTGCGATTTTGCCTATCGATATATCCGGCGAATCCATTTCACGCGGTTTAGCCCTCTGTGTGTCCCCCTTTTTTGTTCTTTTTGGAACGCATCCTACCGGCAAAAAAGCGAGAGAAATCTGTAAGTGTAAAAAACGGTAAAGGCGCAGCCGTGCAATGACCTATTCACACCGTGCTGCCAGAAAGGCTATTCACGATGGCCTCCTCTTATCCATTGTAAAGTTTTTCTTGGGTTGGATCGTGCAAATATAAATGTGTCGTTACAACCCACCACCACCTGGCACAGACAATTAGGTTTGTCACGTAAGCAAAACGTGCAAATTAATTACAACTTCAGCACACCAGTGTGTTGTAAAGTAAATTTACAATTTCAGTACGACGTTTCGCTGGTGATTGCAACCAGCTTCATCAAGCGATTTGCCAGAATCGTCCTTGCAAGTCGCCCGATGAACTGGTTGATTGTGGGTTTACTCTCCAACACACTGATGCGCTGAATTGGTAACTAATTGGAACGTTGTGTTTACGTGACAAAAACCTGACTAATCGGCTGTGTCGGGTGGTGGTGGGTAAACGACACATGTGTCGAAATGAAGGACGTGGGGCAGGTGCTCCAAATCGAGGGCAAGCACATTTATTGTGGTTAATAGCAATCTTGTGATGAACAGCACCGTCTCGATTTAAAGCTTTCGTGACTGCAGGGATTCATCTTCTTGGTTCTTTCGGTGAAGTGCTGTCTCCCCGACAGACCTGGTCTTCACCTGAGGACGGCTGCTTGCGTTGTGGCCGAAACGTCGTGAGAATTATTTTATTATGTTTAATTTTTCTTATTTTATTACTTCCCTTCTACGTGACTTTACCGAAAGAACCAAGAAGATGAAAAAAACAGCACCGTCACTCTGTGAAATGCACCAGCACGTGTCACACAACCAGCATTGCTCCCGAGTCGCCATTAACCACGTGACTGGTATATCCGCGCGGTCATTCAATAACCCTGCCAGCCACCTACAGGCCCGACTCAGTCATCACATGCTGCTGTACACACATGCATTGATGCACTGCACAGCACATTAGGACTTTCACAGAACCACACTTTACTCCCTTGCTGCACAAGGATATAATTAAAAGAGTGATCCATTCCTAATGTGCCAGACATGTATATTTGCGCGATCTAACCCAAAAAAACCTTTACTATGGATAACATTGGTCGCGTAAGCTTAATAGATGTTAAACTGGCCTCCTCTTCCATGCTGCAGAGTGTGAGTCCCCACACTTCACGCCACCGCACGCGACATGCTGGTCGACTAACTGCGGCGCACTAATTCATGCTGCTGGGCGGACGTGGTTTCAGCTGCCACGTCTGGAAACACTGGGAGTGCTTGAAGAAACCCCAACAAGGGTGCTGTTGTAGGTGGATAACACTTAAAAATCCACACACAGGCTAACCGGTGTACTGCCTGCACAAATATCAAGAGAAACGTCACTGACCCTGCCAGAAGATTTCTCAAACAGTGACCTCTACGCCCCATCTACAAACACGGCCTTTAAGAAAACCATATCGTAGGTAGGCACTTGCATGCCTAGCAAGCACTGCACAGTCGTCGAAGGCTGTTTCATTCATAGATACCGCATTGATTTCGAATGACCCCTCCGGCTGTGTCCTCAACAGGTGATTGGATATTTCGATTTAAAGCTTTCGTGACTGCAGGGATTCATCTTCTTGATTGGATATTGTGAACATATTAAAATTATTATGTATTATTAGTGTGTCGAGATCGGTGACAGATGGTGTGGGGGCTTCGAAAGGGACTTTGCCGTATTCTGCATCTCACTGTTATTTTAGTGCGGTATTTATGAATTGATCACACCTCACAGTACACATTTTTCAATGGATACACATTTTTAAAGAGAAAAATGTTGCAGGTAATGAATAACCACCGCATTTAGTGCTTGGCGTGAACAAGAATATTCCTTCATTCAGAGGGATTTGAATGGGTATTATTTTGCAGTCGAAGCGCCTTGACGGATTTTCATATACAAGCGTGGATTTTTGTTTATTATTCAAGCAGGCAAGGGGCAGGTGCGCTTCATCCTCTCTTGTTCGAGAGACAAGAGGCACAGCTACTGACCGTAAGCGAAGCATCAATTAATTATATTACTGTTCACTCTTAAGCCTCGCTACGCATGCATCGGATATCGCAAGCAACCCGTCTCAATGAATGTGCTTTTCATTAAACCAAGCGAAATTACAATTAGGGGTTGGAATTAATTCGGATCTGAAATGCGGCAACCTGGATGGAGAGGAGGCCTATCTTCTCTCTTTGCTTCACGCTGCAGGTTTGATATGCGGCCTCATATCTGAGAGACACCTGCCGACAGGGCCGCCGCTCAGGGTAGCTCTGGAGATCCCATCTAGAGGGCAATCGTGTAACACACACTTAAGCCCCACTGCTTACCATGCTGACCTCGTCGAGGAGCATAAACCGTGACGTGAACTCTGGTCAACCTCGCAAGCGCCTTTTGGTTGGCCATAGGTCACTGCTCCGCGCGCTTCCAGACGCGCTTCTGCGGCCGTCTGGAACACTCGGCCTTCCGATATTAGGAAGCCACTGGAGCTATGCATCTTTAAGTCTCGATTGAAATCCCATTGCTTTAAAACTGCTTTTTCGTGTTTAGTTTGCTGTTCTTCCGCCACACCGCCGATTTGCACGGTTGCGTTAAGAAGTTCAACGTGCAGTACAACACACGACAAGTGACCAGCTGATCGAGCAATTGTGGTGCACCAATTTATTCCGTTGGGTGGCCAGAGGTGGATGGATTGAAGAAATCTGCTGATGGCGTGAGCAAGCAATTACAGGGCTGCACCTTTTGCTTGACCCCTTTTGACACGTTTGTCGGTGGCTTTTCAAATGAACAGTGTGAGCCTAAAGGTTTTTTGAGCCCTCGGGCAAAGCTTAAGAGGAAGACTCCTTGGCTATTTATCAGACCTCCCCACACCGCCGCCAAAACCCCCTTGAGGTCCCCCATCTCAAGATCTGAAACCCAGGGCAAACCCGCCTTGCCTGCCTCAGTTTACTGTGACCCTGCGAATCAAAAAGGTACACATTGTTTTAAATGGAATTGTACTTCGCAACGCTGGAAATTACTTTTAGAAAAAAAAAAGAGGTCACGCCGTTCCAAATATTTCGCTTAAAAATGTGTCCCTTTAAAAAAAATATATATATAACGGTGACGAGTCAAGTCGACACACGGAAAGGGTTCCACTGTGCCCAGACCCCTACGGTGCTCCGCTATTGCAAACGTCGAATGCGCAGCTCCGCGCGGTCGTTCAAAGGTGCGGAAATAAAATTGCCGAGGACTGTTTAAGAAATCGCATGGGGCGGGGGGGGGCGTAAACGTCGCTCAATTTGCAGCGCGCCAAGAACAATTCGAATGTTCCAGCGAGGGTGGTACATGCCACTCGGAGAACAGTGAAGTTCGTGGACAATATAGCAACACGCTGCAATGCAACCACGAAACTGCGGGACGCTGATATCGCGATAGTCGTCACGTCGCGACATTTGATATCGTGTCGTATTTTGAAAAAACGATGTTGCAGCCACCCTATTTGCGACCCTTTTTCTGAGCACCTTACTGAGCTCGCACCCGTTAGAAAATGACATATTTCGTTTCCTCTCCCTCATTCAGGCCTGAGCTGTGGGAGGGCCCACGGACCAAAGGCAATCGTCAGAAAAAAATATAAAATCTTAACAACAGGTGGGTATGGTGGTCTTCCTTAGCAACGCCTTTAGCATCATCAATGTGTTCCCTTTCCTCCCTCCCTCCTCCTCCTCCCCCTGACTCTATTTTTTTCATGCTCTCACTGAGAGTGAATCCTCACAGTCTCAATATACCCCTCAAATAATGGTCCGCGTTGAACCGCTTGGGAACATCGCACGGCAGATGTGGTTCTCTCATCTACCAGTGCAGAATTCAGAGTAGCCCACGGTGCAACTGCGGTCACCAATATCAAGCCACCGACCGAATAGTTAACGCCGCAGCTCAGATGTCCACCAGGCTACTCCTGATGCCGTCCACTGGCTCACTCGCTGACTCACTCGCCAGCCTTGACATGCACGCATACACGTCGATGATCAACTCCCCGCCATAGTCAACGAGAGGCGTGTATTTAATACAATGCTCTCTCTCTGTCGGTCTATGGGCGTCTACGCGAGTCACTGGGTTTCATTGCAAGTCTATGTATCTCCACGTGAGCTTATATTTCACACATCGCAACACCACACTCTGGCAACGGTTCAGATATGAGCCAGGCTTCTCCTGAAACCCGAACATTGGCTCACGCACCAGCCTCGAAATGTAACTTTATTTTAATTTAATTTATTTTCTACCTACGTGAATTTACCGAAAGAACCAAAGAGTATGGATTCCTGCAGTCACGAAAGCTTCAAATCAAGATACACACATAGCACATGAACATTGCTGATGAACATCCCCCTGTCGCGTGAAAGATGATAGGTTGAGAGTGAAAAGCAACATGTTGAGATTTTAAGTGGCCTTCTTCAGACGATGTTGATGTCTACATAGAGAGAGAGAGTGCATGCAGGTGTCTCGGGAGGCGAGGTCGGGTAGGACACGGTTGCTCCATGGGACGTTTTAGATTTCATCTTTTTGTAGAGAGCATTTCCAGCCCGTAATATTCGCCCGAAGAGTCCGTGCTGTTGTTGTTCCGTGAATTATTTTGGCATGCCTCGTCCAACAACGATGAGTCCATTGCATGTGATTTTGGTTTATAAACCTGTTCATAGGATTATTGCTCTGTATAAGCATACCTGGTAGTGTCCTAAGCCGATTATCATTTTTTAAATCTCAGCATTACGGAATATATTGCGTGATAAAATTTAACTTTATCAATTACTCACCTACAAAGACTATGTAAGTCTCTATTTTTTCTGTAAATCGCAATGTTTCATGAATAAGTTCAATTGGCCAAAAACATTGAGCTCTTCCCTTCCTCTCAGTGACGATATAGAAACTGTGATGATTTATAAGCCACCGGTTATTTTACACTCACCAAAGTAGTGCGGATTGGCGCACTTTTATACCTCGTAGCAAGAAGCTCCTGGGCTCGAATATCAACTCGAGCGTTTTTCTGCGTGGAGCAGAGGTCGCAAATGGGTTTTGATTCCTTACCCGTACCCGGCCGCACCAGGGTCACAAACGGGTACCCGTACCCTACCCGATACCCGGCTACCCGTACCCGGCCGGGTATCGGGTAGGGTATGGGTACCCGATTGTGACCTCTGGGATGAAGCCATGTTGCAGGCGCGGGTGGGTTGATTCTAGGAACTTGAATTGTGAGAAGAGACAAGACGTTGGGAAATGAGTGACAAACGGTTGCTCACCAGTGACTCACGGTCTACCCGTACCCGGCCGCACCAGGGTCGCAAAAGGATATCCGTACCCGGCCAGGGAAGGGTAGCCGGGTATCGGATAGGGTACGGGTATCGGGTACCCGATTGCGACCTCTGGCGTGGAGTTGGTTTGTTCTGCCCCTGTTTAACACAGTTTTCCTCCGGGCTCTCTGGTTTCTTCCCAAAGTAAAAACAAAAACACATAATTTACAATGCAGCCGGTATTGGCCAAATATCCCAGTGATGAAAGATTTACCGGAAAATTACCTGGCGTCACACGCAGCAGCAACATTACACCATCCTGTGAAAACTTAGCAGGACTCTCCTGAAAAACAATCTTGAGGTTTTCATGGGTAAACAAACGTCGTAATAACAGTAATTTAATGAATAAAAAATAATGTTTTGTCCCTCTGCCTGTCTCTGTCTGTGTGTGTCTGCCTGCTTGTGCGTAATAAAATACAAATAGGCACGGAAATATGCCACAATGGTTCAGAAATTACGTGCCTCTCAAACCAACATTGAATAAGTAAGTAAACTAATATTTTTTGCAGTGTTTCATTTGACTAGACTATGAGAATGACTGAATGAAATCCACAGACTAAGCACATCTCCACAGATTGGCATCGCCCGGACCAAGGCTGTGACCAAAGTAAATGAGTAATTTAACACGTGTGAGGCTTTCGCGACCAATATTATTCATAATATAGGTTTTTGGGTTTAGATCGCGTTATTTATAAATGTGTCGTAACTATCCACCACCCGACACGGCCAAACAGTAAAAAAATGCGTCACGTTTTCAAAGGACAAATTAATTGACTTCTTTAGCCCACCGGTGTGCTGAAGAGAGAATCAACAGCATAAAAAAAAAATTTGAGTACGACGTTTCGCTGATAATTACAATCAGCTTCATCGGGCAAGAATGGTGAAGCTGTCCTGCTGCTTCCGGTCTTAAATAGAGCAGCATTAGGGTGACGTCATCATTTTATTCAATTCAATCTGGTGCAGTGATTCGAGGCAAGGAGGGGGAGGGTATTTTAATTATATAGATTGCTATATTGGACAGACGGGACGTAACATTAGTGTAAGACTAAAAGAACACCAAAGAAACATTATATCATCTCAAACACAACTGTCGGCAGTGGCAGATCATGCTTGTCAACAAGGACACTCAATTGATTTTGATAACGTTGAAGTGTTGTGTAAAACTAATTACTACTGGCCAAGACTAATTAGATAATCCATTGAAATTGAGAGAAACAGAAATAACTTCAATCGCTCTCACAGCTACAGGTTTAGTGCGGCCTGGAAGCGTATTATCAAACAAATACAATTACAATTCCTTATAAGGGAAACACATACCAATGAATAACAATTGAATGATTACCAAACTATATAATTACAATACCCTCCCCCTCCTTGCATCGAATCACTGCACCAGATTGAATTGAATTAAATGATGACGTCACCCTGATGCTGCTCTTTTTAAGACCAGAAGCAACAGGAGAGCTTCACCATTCTTGCTCGATGAAGCAGATTGTAATTATCAGCGAAACGTCGTACTATTTTTTTTTTAATGCTGTTGATTCTCTCTTCAGCACACCGGTGGGCTAAAGAAGTCAATTAATTTGTCCTTTGAACACGTGACACATTTTTTTACTGTTTGGCCGTGTCGGGTGGTGGAGGGTTACGACACATTTATAAATAACGCGATCTGACCCAAAAACCTATATTATGAATAAATAAGTAATATTAAAAACACTTTTTTAAAAACACGCTTTTATGAAATGTACTAGTAATGGAAGAACTCCACGACTCCAGGAAGTGGCTCCGAAGCTTGCCATATAAACGTAAGAGACCGTGGCCAATTACAGTTGACCGCCGTGGACAATTAGACCCAAGCCGAAACACAACATATAAAAAATAATGTTTAAAAATATATATCTTTTATTTTTATGATAGAATATAGTATTGTCATCAGTATGACATAAGTATACCAAGTTTGCAGTCAATACCACATTGGGAAGTGAGTTAAAATTGAGTTAAAAGATTTGAGGATACAATTGTAATAAGAGCCTATGTCCGGCTTACGTGGTGATCGGCTCTGCCAGTCCTGCTTTACAGCCAATGGGGGGAGAGCCTGGGAGCATGGCCCTGGCGTGATCAAGGGGTGCCAGCTAGGGTGATTGGTTCTGCTGGTCTTGGCCTCAGCCAATGGGAAGACAAGTCAGGGGCGTGGTCCCGGGAGTTGATGGGGAATCTAGAAGATTCGGCGCAGGCTACCAAGGATTGGCTGGAGCGTACCACGTGACCCAGGCATTAAATAAGGGGAGAGATGAACGACACGTGGTCAGACGAACGAAGGAAGAGAGGGGCCACGCGCGAGCGGGGCTCCGAGTGCCACGTGGCGGTGCGTCCCTTGTGGTCTGTCTGCCCACTTCCCGTTGCCTGCCAGCAGCGGGGAGTACTTGTGAACTGGAATAAATAAAAGGACCGATTCCACAAGTCGTCTCCAAGAGTATTATTACACAACGACAAAGACAACCACAACGACAACAGCAACAGAAAGATTGAGTCAAATGAAAGCGTGTAAAAAAACGCTGACGATATTAACATCGCTCAACCCTGGCAGCAATACCCAGTGGCGAGCACCTTTGCTGTGCGTTGAGAAGTGACTAAGCGATTGATAATTCTAGATTTGAAGCTTTCGTGACTGCAAGGATTCATACTCTTAGTTCTTTCGGTAAAGTCACGTAGGTAAAAAATGAAATTAAAATTATAAAAATCAAATGAAATTATTTTTTATTAATTTTAATTTCATTTTTTACCTACGTGACTTTACCGAAAGAACTAAGAGTACGATTGATATTTTACAAATCCGATATCTCCCAACGCGATGAACGTACGGTCACAATGTGACACACGTCTCGAGCAGCAGACCGTATGCTGTTTGGCTGCCAGTAACGATTGTGATATGCCTCAAAGGGTCCAGGCAGCGTGCTCCTTTCTGGCGTTCAGGATTTACAGCTTTGCACATGAAAGGCATTTTGAATGTACATTCCCCATCAGCTGAGCACAGCAGCACATACGAAAGAGCGTCCAATTACGCCGTCAAAACTGTGTCCTTGTGAATGCTTTCCAAAACAAATTACAGAACCTCTTGCTTATAGATTAAGCATTTAGGCCAGGGGGAGCACGCGGGAAAACGCGGACTCCACACGCGGATCGTCACCAACAGACGGCAACGTTATGCAGTCGAGGGATGAAGTGCTCTGCTCAGTTCCGTCCCTGTAGAAGCTCCCAGCGTGGGCAGCGAAACGTCAGACATCGTGCCGGACAACAGGCGGTGCATGCCTAAAAATCTCATCAGAGAGCTGTGTACAGCACAGCCACGAAAACCTACACAGTGGTATGAAGGTAGTCAACAATAATAGTATCAACCTTTAACGTGCCGCACAGTATTTTCTCACTCACACAGAGATCGACTCAAAGGAGCGAGGAGGAACCACAGACAAGCCGGAAAGGCAGCCAGGCGGTTAGCCGGAGTGTCAACAATTGCCCGAGCTCTGCCTGTCCTCTGTATATTAAGCCTCTCAATGAGCATTTTACAGGTGGAAGGAAACCGGAGCACCCGGATAAAAACACACGCGTGCGAGGGGGCAACACTCAATCCCATACAGTTGGAACAGGTCTAGTCCGATAATTGTTTTTTTACCCTTCTATCTGGCAACAAAACTGACACCTTTTTTTACAAGGAGTCATGTTTGCATAGACCACAATACCTGCAGCCATAATGCAAAAAAAACACAACTCTGATAATATATGCACTGTCCTTGAAGTTGATTGGCCCACACCTGATACAGCTTTCCTTAGAGCCTAGTCTCACATGTGTTGGACCAGATGACGCCAAAAGGCGCACAACTCAAAGACAATGCACCATCAGAGTATGAGAGCTCGGGGTAAGCATTTACACCATTGGAACCTCATTTGCCAGATAGAAGGGTAAAAAAACAATTATCATATTTTTTACTGGCAAATGAGGTTCCAATGGTATAGTCCGCATTACCTACACCGCCTTCTCCTGGCGAGCTGTGGTACGGCACCTCGACGCCCACGGGACGTGGAGCTCCACAACATTTGTGCGGTCCACCACCCCCTCGCCTGCCCAGCCGCTGGATCGCAGCACAGGCATGAGCCACGCCACGGCTGCCCGACAATGAAACTTTGGTGGATTTTTGCCGCATTCACTGGGGAGGTATTTTGGCTTCGCAGCGGCACCTCGAGCTGTCGCTCACAGCCGCACGCCACGGCAGATGGCATTCAGCGGCACGCTCACCGTAGCTTCGGCCTCTGTCGAGTAAACGACACATCATCCTGTTGTCTTTGCTTTTGTTTACTCTGATAGTTTTTTTTTTCCCATACACCTCACTGTGTTGATTTTGAGTCGTAGATCATTATTCAATTTTTTTTATAGTTTATTCAGGAACTTTCGGAAAGTTAACATGTGTGCGAACTCATCACCGATAAGCACGGTTGGCTACGTACGGCGTGAAAGAAGTTCAACGGACATCGACGACTCTCTCGTGCATTTTAAAAAGTCTGTTTTTACTCTTCGTCGTGTATATCTTTCGATCCTGTTCTTTATTAAAGCAGATTCCCCCCCCCCCCCGTCCACATCGGCAATTTCCCACGGCGACGCAGTCGCAAGGCTTCACACGTCTGGCAGTGGTTGCCAATCTGTGGCCCGTGAATCAGAGGTCGCAAAAGGGTTTTGATTCCTTACCCGTACCCGTACCCGGCCGCACCAGGGTCGCAAACGGCTACCCGTACCCGTACCCGGCCGGGTACCCGTTCCCTACCCGTACCCGTACCCTACCCGAAATGAGTGACAAACGGTTACTCACCAGTGACTCACGGCCTACCCGTACCCGTACCCGGCCGCACCAGGGTTGCATACGGCTACCCTTACCCGGCCGGGTACGGGTAGCCGGATATCGGGTAGGGTACGGGTATCGGGTACCCGGTTGCGACCTCTGCCGTGAATCCCTGGTGGCCTGTGAGGAAGGCGGTTGGGGTTTGGCGGAATCTTTGTAGGCATCACCTCTATTTCTGTTCCCGCTTTTAAACTCTGTTAAAGCGCGATTGAGAGTCGCGTTCATTCTGAAACATACGTTACTGGTGCGCACCGGTTCCCGTAGCGTCTGTGAGAGTTGACGGTGAGTGAGTGGTATGCACAATCAGGGAGGTTGGGAACCACCGCTCCATATCAGATGCTACGTTGACAAAAAAGTGGGAAATGGGTTGATAGGACTATCACTTACCTCATTTATCGATTTGTTCATTGATCCGAATAAAGACCGGAGGATGTAAGACATTGGCTTGCGATGATATGTAGGGAAACTCCTGATGAGGCTTGGAAAAATTATTGCCCTTATTTTTGCCACAAAGAAGTAACACGTTTTTTTTGCCCACCCAAGAAATCCTCATGTAGTGTCAATGCCTGCACCTCCGATTAGCACCATTGGCTACGTACGGTGCGAACGAAGTTCAACATACCGACAACATACATACACACAATGCTCTTTGTCGACAGGGTTCTTGCATCGGGCACAATTAGTCGATCGGCAGGTCGCGTCTGCGATGGTGTAAAGTGTGGGGGGCTCCCACCTCGTCCAAGACATCTGGCCATTGTCAAAGATGTTGGCCAAAATAATCCTCAAGAGGGGCTCCCTAGAGGTCCCTCTGGTGGAGCCCCCCCCCCACCCCCTCTACTGGCAGGTCCGTACCTTTACACTTACTCGCATTGGGACGTTTGGCGAAGCATGGGTGAGACTCTTGCACGTCGGAGGCAACCTGAGTACATTTGAGATGAAGTAACGCTCATGAAGTCTGCACGGACTGGTCAGGAACCCACTTGCTGTACTGCCACTCCCATGCACCTTGCATCCCAGCAAAATGGCAGGAAATTATTAAATCTCCTTGATCAACCAACCCCATAGCCTACGATCAAATTACCTTAAATGTGCTCCATATCATCAGATATCAGTGGCCCAGCAGATCTGAGCCTGGTTAATTCTTGGATGAGTGAATAAAACACACCAAAGATTGTTCTTGGCCGTGATACAAGGTGGTGGGCAGTAGACGGTAGTGCAATAACATCCGTACCTATGCTAACCTGCCTTTACCAACACATAATATATATAAATACTTTTCTCATATTACAGTTCAGTGAATGCAGCAAAGAAACGTGTGCAGGTGAGACAACATTGGTGAAAGAATTGAAAACAGGATTGTGAAACCGAGAACCAGAATGATGAATTCCTAAATAAAATTTGCAAACTCTAACTGTGAATTAATGGAGAGTAAATTTTATGATTGGTGAGCGTGTTGACCAGGGGTAATTTGTAAGAATTTCAGAGGTGGTTCTGTCATATTCATTTCTGTGGGCCATTCTCTGAGACGAAGAGCTACAGTGGCTCTGCGAGATATCCCAATGGATAATTTGAGTCTTGGCATGACTCCAATTGTGCAATTTGGAATAACATTCAACAAAGGGGTAAATTACGAATTGAGAATATCTTAGATGCCTAACAAAAACCCAAAGAACATTAATTATTTATTTGGGTTTGCCATGTACAGCTTTCCGTGGCCTATTAGCATGAGTTTTGATGTCTTGTATCTCTGCGGCGCTTTGATTTTGCCTTCCGGGCTACGGGCATTTAAATTGAACCATTATCATAGCCGTCCCAACTAATAATACCCAATAGTCCAAACTACTAGCAAATGCTGCATGTGTACCAAAAAAAATTACTGAAGAAAAAAACACATGTTCCTTGTTGTTGCTGTTGCATTATCTAGAAAGGTACATTAGAGACAAATTGCGGGCATGTTGGCCGGGCGCATTACTGGGAGTGGGGGGGGGGCAACTATACTTTGCAAGTTCAGGGGGGTTCCACCAGAAAATGGTTCCCAGTGGTATTGTTGGTCTGATTACAGAGGCACAGTGACCCTTATTGGATAATAAATGCGGTTGGCATCAGGGGCGGCCCGTCCATATTGGCGAACTAAGTGGGGCGCGAAATTCGAGGGAAAACAAAACAAACAAACAAAAAAGATGCCATTATTTCAATTCCCGTGCACGCACAGAGGGAATATGAATTATAATTCATTTCTCAACATATCTGAGAATGTATTGGTTGGAAAGATGGAAGAACGGACAAACCAAATAATTATGCCTCTGTTTAACAAAAAAATGCTTTAAATCATTTAACGGAAAATAGGGGCAAAATGATTTCCAGTTTACCAAAAACCTCAGCCTAGGTCTGCCCTTGGGGTTTGGGGCGCTGATTGCACGGTTCGCCTAGGGCGCCAGTTGCTGGCAGCTCGTCTAGAGCCACCCCTGGTTGGCATGCAATATGTAAAACAGAAAAAAAACCAGTTAACACATGTTTAACTAACAGAGCGATTATTACTATTGTTTTCCAGTTGTCTGGATGTTCATCCACAGACCATGCAGGACAGTGCAAGCAGACTGCACACTTCTTTTAGAGACGCGGAGTTGAGACTCTTCGCAAGTGCCAAATCGCGGATAGGCAGAACATCACACCCGTGTTCCGGAAAGCAGATGCCATTCGGTAAGCCACGCAGAGACGAAACACGAATTACATGAAACCGAGTGCGGCGAGCTTTACCTCGACGTTAATTCTATGCAACTGCTGAATACCGACCGGACCCACTTCATTGCTCACCACGTCGGCATTTGTGTCGCCCTGTTAAAGGGGGTAAAAAAAAACGCAGACTCCCCAAAAATTCCATGGAATTAAAAAATCTGATCGGAATAAATAATTCCTCCTTCCCATATTTTGTCCACTGAAAATATTAATATTTTTTTGGCACATCCCGCCTGTTGCACGGCCTTTGCGGAGTGCATCTCATCAGCAGCTTTGTCTCAATGCAATAGAAACTCTGGACCGGTGTTGATATTCAGTGTCTCATGAGCAAGAGTTACGCTTGCTTGCACCAATGCTGGTGAACTGTCAGATGTTTCGAGGCAAGGAGCATTTTCTGCAACACGAGTCGTAGTTTGACACTAAAACTGCTTATTGACGTTTTCCACAGCGACTATTAGTTTGTTTGACTATTTTGTGGGTACCGCTTGGCCAAATCAAAATATGACGGGGGTGTATGGATGACACCCACAGTTGCTGCGCTCCTTGCACGTATGAATTGAGAAGAGAGTGAATATGCAGGATGCTCACGGTGGACATCTGTGAAAAAGAGCTTCATAGCTCTTCGGATTCTCCCAGAGTAATTAAAGAAAAATAAATGTTTAGATTCTCTAATCTTGTCAACAACACTTGATTGAGTGGCAAGAAACATAATACGAGTGAATGTAACTGTAATGAGTTGACATTAAAGCACCATTGATGGTGATGGGTAGCTTTACTCAATTTTCACAGCAACACACACCGTCAGCGGTAGAGCGAGCGGCTTGCCATCACAATGTTGAGAGTTTAAATCCTGGTTGGGGGTTGACTCAGCCCATCATCCCTCCGGCATCAATGCAACAAGTGCCACCTTGTGGCAAAGTCAACAACGCTTGTTTTCTGAATATACTCGCCCCTGCCATAGGAAAGTGGAATTTCCAGCACTGACTCAGGGCCATGAACAGACGATGAGCACTGCCCCAATGCTCATTTTTACACTGCTCAACAGAACTGTATTCCTATTAATCTGTTACATGTCCAGAGGGGCAGTGAGTCAACATTAAATTAATTTGACAGAATAGAAACTTACGTCACCGCTGTGTGTGACGTCTTAGCTGCAGCTTCCATTGTGCAGTATTACTCGAAACAAACCTGACGTGGGTAAGCCATGGTCATTAATGCGCACACATCAAGGACGTCCTGTGCTATGTTTAAAGCAGGACCGGATTAAGTTCGATGGCCCCGTTACGGATTTGGGGAGACCCTCTTTCCATTTCAATTATTTCTATTTTTTTATCACCACCACCACTACCCATCATCACAATGCTTAATGAGTACCTGTTACCGTGTACAGACGTCAGCACTGGGGCAAAAAAGGTGGCCAAGCGTGGCACTAATTGCTTAAATATCAGGTAAAATCTCTTTTAGAAAAATAAAAGACTCAATGAAAAAAAAAAACTACTTTAAACAGCTACATTGTTTATGGAGTTTGGGTCTTGAGAAATGTCTTTGCCTTATTCTAGTGGTCGGCTATTGCTGGCGTGAGTGCTTTCCTTAACATCTGACAACTTCCAATACAACCCCATTGTTGTAAGCACAGAATACAATTACAAGTTAGCGTATAGATGCAAAAAAGCAGGGTGGCTGGTTATATTTCTAACCGTTGGATTTGTCAGAACGCTTGCGGCTGGGAGATGGACATTTTAACTCTGCAATATTTTTTCCCCGTGTGATTGAAGCAACAATAAGCTAACATCAGACGCTTTTAAATAAAACAGCCTGAAAAATGCATTTTCTTTGTGCTCAACACGTGCGATTTGGTGCCTGTGTGTACTTAATGATATAAAAGCCATCATTTACGTGATTCATTCAGACATCACAGGAATAGACTTTATTATGCCAAATTACGTGATGCTAAAAGGATTCGTTTTGTTCGCTGGCAAGACTGGGACAGCTCGTATAAAGTTTCCACTGACAGTGTAGCCGAGGCATAATTTTCGGATTGGACATTTTAATATCTTCAGGTGCCTTAGGACAATTTCAGATCTCTTCTTGGATGTTTCGATGTATGGATCGTCTATATAATGAAACAACTCAAGCAACATTCATGCTCACAAAAGTGATGTCACATGATGCCACGTGAATACATGTGGCCGGAAATACGTGGAAGTGACAGCACAATGTAAGTGATGGCATTCAGTCCAGGAGGTGGTGGCACACGCCTGTAATCCAGCACTGTGGAAGCAGCGATTGTTGGTGGATCACACGCGCGTTGTTGAGACTCCACTCTCATGGGCACCGAGGTGCTGTACCCTGGCTTACCAGGCGAATGTGGTGCAACACAGCGTGAACTAATCTTCATCTGTTCCATCTATATGAGATAAAGTGTTTCCCCCTCGCACATGTGATTTCTCCAAGTGTAAACACCCATTAAATGGAAGATAGTATCTTAATATACAGAGGACCGCAGGGCTTGGAGGGGGATTTTGCTCCGGCTCAAAGCGTGGTTGCCTTTCCCATTTGTCTGTAGTTCCTCACGACGTGTCGTTTTCCCTGTTCGAAAGCGAGCGAATATTGTGCGACCCATTACAAGTTGAAATTATTATCTTGTTATTATGATTGTTTCCTGTGGCGCCATGCTTAGGATAAATTTGGAACAAAACAAAAATTCGGATTATCGAAAATTTCGTATTTAGGCTCAAAGTTTAGCTTTTTTTCGGATTAATTCTCAAATTGTAAACACGTCCTTACTGTAATAATATTATATCATACACTCAACATATGTGAAGGGTACAGATTTACCACCTGTTAAAGTCTATAAGATAAAAAATAAAACTCGTTAACGTGCGCCAGTACAATACGTTCTTCACTTTGAGTGTGGCGAGTACTGAATGTGTGGTGCATGGGTGCGCATTTCGGAGGTGGAGGTGTGCATTTTCATATTTAGATACAGCTACACAGCCAACTATGGCACAGCCAGAAACGTCACGGTAATTCTGCATACATGGTGAAATATCTTACGATCTGCCTCTCGCGTATTATTCAAAACCAAAAAGGTGCTACTGTGCGTCGACCTTTCCACATCGATGCTACTAAATTAAATTACAATTTTTTATTTTATCAGGTAAGGGCCCACTGAGCTATATAGCTCTTTTTTAGAAGCGACCTGGCCACAAATGATAGCTAAACGAAGTGGCTTATCACGTGGAAATTTATAGCAGCCAAATACTCGAAATGCATGCTTATAAATGTGAAGATAAAAAACCGGAGGACGCGGATATAAATGCGCACGACCACGGGTAGAGAAACATGAAAACTCCAAATATACAGCAGGCAGTCAGGATCTGGATCAAACCCACAACCTCATGCATACCAAGCGAGGGAGTTAACACCTCGCGATCACGGCACCCATTACCTTGAAAGCACAGGATGTGTACAAGGGAAGACATGGGACTTTATTGTCGAAAATAAAGGCTACAAATGACTATTTAAATAAAAAAACGACGATACGAGTAAATAAAAGGCAGCAATTTACACTTTGGAATGATTCAAATATGAGACCAGCGTTTATGAATGTACAGACATGATTTTAAATTATTAGCATGTATTTGCAGTCGGCATAAATAATGGTACGTGAATAGGCAACAAAGGTGGGAGTGTTGGCGCAGAAGTTACGCTATCATGAACCTGGCTACCTGAGTTCGATTCCTGGCCACGGTGGCAAGTGATATATTACAAATCCTGTGCCCCCTGTCACCAACCCGCATTGACCAGCGTGATGAAGTATGGTCAAACAATCCTTTATGACCGATATGGCGAGGGAGGGGGTATTCATCCAGCAGTAGATTGACAAAGGGCTACCAAATAAATAAGCTACTAAACCTGGTGAGGCATGATATAGAGGATTGTAGGGAGGCACAAAGCGGTAAATTTAAGGATACATTAGCCTCTGCCATGAGAATGTGTAATTTACAACACCGACCTGGGGATCTTAATGTTCCTTCATTTATGTTTCTATCCATGAGTCTGTTTCATTATCACGACGATCATCATCATCATCGTCGTTACTATCATCACAATCACAAGTGACCAAATTACCCTGAAAATGCCCGATCTCGGCAGATTTCGGAAGCTCCGCAACATTGAGCTTGGCAAGCTGTTGGATGGGAGATTGTCTGGAAATACCAGGTGTTTGTATCCGTGGTCTACAAGATGTCCAGGAGGTATCAGATACAGATGTGGATTCTTAAATGTTTCTCTGCAAACTCCGGTTTCCTCCCACGCGTGAATGGAATTGGTCAAACATCGGTGTGTCGTAGGACCCTCCTGCAAAAGTCTTGAGACTCAGTGAGGCTTTGCTGGTTATAGAAATCACATTATCATCCTTATTAGCTCATTTGAGCTTCAGGACTTTTGCCAAACATAGAGCAAATTTTGCTGGAAATCATGACTCAATTATGCCACAGTGGCGAAATGTTAATTACATCACCTGGCATACAATAGGTCGTGGGCTCGATACCGACCGTGACGCCTGTATATTTGGGGTTTGCATGTTCTCCCCGTGGTCGCGTGGATTTTTCCTCCAGGTCCTCCACTTTTTCCCTCCACATTTATACTCATGCGTGTCGAGTCATTTGGCTGACATCAATTTCCACGCGACGATAAACCACTTTGTTGAGCTCTCATTTGTGGCCAGGTTGCTTCTGAAAAAGAGCTATATACCTTAGTGGGCCTAACCTGGAAAACATAAAAATAGTTTTTAAAATAATGCTGTCCGAAGCCATAAATGATGTATATTTTTCAACAGATCCTGCAGAGGTTATTGTAGTTGTGCTGCATAGCTCTATGATGTGTTTTCGGGTTGTACCACGTGCAATTCGTCACGATGTCCGACGTTTAGAGCTGCTAGGAGCTTATTGAGGAATTGAAGATCCCAGCAACGTGGAGCGAAATGTCAGAGAATACCAAACAACATGCGGTGCGTAGAAACAACACAGTGTATAAACATCAACTATACACCAAGTGACACCACCCCTCATCAGCATTGGAAGCTGTTATAGTGATGTCCAAACATTTCATCCTCAGCCAACACTGATACATACTCACAAAGAACAGAGTGCATGAGACAGTGAATGGGTGAGTGCGTGAATGAGGGGGTTAGTGCATGAATGAGTGAGTGGTGAGTGCGTGAATGAGTGGGTGGGTGAGTGCGTGAATGAATGAGTGCGTGAAGGAGTGCGTGAGTGAATGAATGAGACAGTGAGTGGGTGAGTGCGTGAATGACGGGGTTAGTGCATGAATGAGTGAGTGGGTGAGTAAGTGCATAAATGAGTGAGTGGGTGAGTGCATGAATGAGTGAGCACGGGAGTGGACGAGTGAGTGCATGAATGAGTGAGTGGGTAATTGCGCAAATTGGTGAGTATGTGAGTGCATGGGTGAGTGTGGGAGTGCGCGATTGCGTGAATGAGTGAGTGCGTGAATGCGTGGATGAGTGTGCGAATGAGTGGGTGAGTGCTTCAATCTCGATTCGAATGAGTTTGGTGAGTGCTTGCCTGATTGAGCGAGTGCGAGTTTATCCGGTCACGAAGTTACCTCTCGTCGCAGTTGTCATCCCTGTAGCCGTCATCGAAGACGAACGACTCGTTGGTGTATCCTCCCTGCTTACTGCCGTTGTTGTTGCTGCTGCTGCTGCACCCTTGCATCCTGAGCGGTCTGCGTGCGCCCCTTGATTTGCAGCGACCTCCGCCGCCTGCTCCACCGCTCCCCAGCTGCCTCTGGTTGAACAGCATCTGAGCGCTTGCGTATGAGCATAAGTGACGAGTGGAAATTGGGAAACTCCTGCACTCGGATATTTTTTTTCCTTTTTGGGGCGATCTTTCGGCACCGTCTCTCTCAAGAGCTCACGACGACTCGATGCTTGTCAGCTGGACATCACGCGACCAACGAATGCCACATCTGGTCTGAATTTTTTAAAAAAAATTGCAGTCCAAGCTAGTTTCGTGCGGGTGTGTGAATGTATTTAATTATATCCAGTCGATCTATATCAGTATTTATATACTGGACGACGGCTATGTGTGCACACAGGTGGGTGCGTAGTCTCAGCGTGGATCACGCAGGCGCAATGGTACCCGTGGCCGTTTGCGAGCTTTGCAAAGCTCTGCCGCTGCTGCTGATCATCATCATCATCGGCAGCAGCATCAGCAGCAGCGATGGTAACGGGGCCACGCACGGAGAGCGCTGTTGGTTGACGCGCTGCTGTGAGAGTGGCAGTGTTGACATCTGCTGGACTGTGACCGTCATTGTGGGTGAAGTCACGCGCGCCACCACCACCCTCCCCCCCCACCCCGTCTCTGCGTTGCTGTTGTTGAACAATTCGCTTTGAATGGCCCCATTAGGGTTTCATGGAGCTGGTAATTACCGTATTGCGATAGTGCCGTGTGTTACTGTGGCTAATTGGTTGCGCCTATTATAATTAAGAGAATGGCTCTTGTTGGGAGCCACAGAAGTAATTGTTTTGCATTTTTAGAAACATGCGCAGAGAGTATTTGGCTGCTGTACATTTCAACGTGATTGGCCATTTCGTTGAGTTTTCATTTGTGGCCCAATCGCTTCTGACAAAAAGCTACAGAGCTCACAGTGGGCCTTAGCTGGTAAAATAAACAAAAAGTGTTTATTTCATAATAGAGGTTTTTTTTGGGGGGTTAGATCGCGTAAATATATAAATGTGTCGTTAAAACCCGCCACCACCCGACACAGCCAACTAGTAAGGGTGTCACGAAAACAGAACGTAGCCAATTCGTCACTAGTACAGCACACATTTACTTGTTGTGGCTTGGCTCTCCAACACACCGGTGTGCTGTACTAGTATTGTACACTATACACTCCACTATACACTACACTATACACTACACTATGCACTACAGTATGCACTACACTATACACTACACTATACACTACACTATACACTACACTATACACTACACACTAGTGCTGCACTAGTGACAAATTGGCCACGCTCTCTTTACGTGACAACCCTTACTAGTTGGCTGTGTCGGGTGGTGGCGGGTTTTAACGACACATGTATATATTTACGCGATCTAACCAAAAAAAAAACCTCTATTATGGATGTTTAGTTTCGTTAAATAATTGTAGTTGTGTGCACGATATTTCTTTTTGGCATTGGACGGGGTCCCAAATTTTTTTGTTATGGAGTGTGCTTGCCAAATAGCTCCTGGTAATCTCGATGCATTTGTTTGACAAGCCTGATTCTGCTGATGGGACAGAGTTTTGCTTGATCGCTTAAACCTGTGGTAATGATTAACCTTCACAGCAGCTCTGCAAGCCCTTTGTGTTCTAAGTCGTTACAATGTTTTATAATGTTAACTAGCTTTACTACCCGGCTTCGCCCGGGACTTGAATTCTTATCTTGGATTAATACACGGCCTTCGCGGAGGGTAGGGGGGGGATGCGTGACGTCAGCAGGCACACTGCGTGACGCCTCGCACCCCAAGAAAGGGTATATTGCACCCCCAGGGAGTGCGTGCACCCCAGGTTAAGAACCACTGGCTAAAACGAATGCTGCTTTTAAAATATTGGTTTGTAAAGCGATCTGGCTGATGTACTGGGCGGACGTATTTGCTATATTTCTGGAGAGACAGAATGGGGTTCCTGCCTACGACGCATTTGCATTGAACCATTATTCTGTCGTCACAATCCACTATCCGCACATATATATATGTCCAGGGACTACCATACGCTGTCGTGACCCATAGACTTGCATGCAGAATCGTAGACATACACACTCACCACACACACTCAAACATTATCAATTGATAAAGTTACGTATTGAGAACCGTAGACCTTTTATTTTGATTTAAAGCTTTCGTGACTGCAGGGATTCATATTCTTGGTTCTTTCGGTAAAGTCACGTAGAAGGGAAACAATAGCATAATAAAAATATAAAACAATTAATTATCAAGACGTTTCGACTGCAACACAAGCAATCATCATCAGGTGTGAAAAACACATCTGCGTCGTGATAATTTTATTGTTTTATATTTTTATAATTTTATTGTTTCCCTTCTACGTGACTTAACCGTAGGCCTCTTCAATGTAGAAAGGAATTGTATGCATGCAGTACACAGTACATTCATTTGTATAACTTGTCTTATAGATGTGTATAAAACCCTGTTTGCAACCAGACACAAGTTAGGGGTGAGTCTTACTTTCCGGAGTGTTTTATGAGCCGAACAATACGGTGTATTTGGTTATTAACCCAACAAATGCAGGTTTTAAAGTGCGACCGATGGACGAGATCTCGCAATTTTTTGAGAGCGCGCCATCTGCTGGGAGCAATATGATCTTAGTTTAAGTAACATTTACAAAGCGATCCATTTATAGATACAACATGCGACCTTCCTTGCCAGAATCGAAATATAAGAATAGGTTTTAGGGGCCGTCCATAAATGACGTCACGCGATTTTGGACGGTTTTGACCCCCCCCCCCCTTCGTCACACGGCGTGACAAGAAGTCAGACCCCCCCTCAAATATGACGTCACAAAGTTCTGCCCCCCCCCCCCCCCCAAAATAAAACATGCTTCAAATCGCTTTCAACTATTGTCATTGTAGTGCGTAGTTAATGTGGCGCTGCACTCTGATGTTGTAGGAGAAAACGCAAGTTTGTTGCATGTCGGGAAGTATGCTAAACATTTTGAACAGACACAGTTGCAGTTTTCAGTCAGCTATTGTAGAGCAAAAGGGGCCATTGGAAATCAATGGGATATCTAAAAATGGATCACCTTGTACAATTGTCTGTTTTAACCACCACAGCATGGAATGTGTATATATATATTTAGTTTTTGTGGTGTTCCATCAGACTATGGGCCTTCCGGGCCAATGTTCTACGGCAAAATGTGTTTAAGCGGGCCATTTTTAACTGGTTTCATCCTCCCTAACACTGACATTAAAGAGTGTTAGGGATGATGGCCGATGGCCAAGCATAACAACGGAGTGGCAACCAAAGGAATGGAACGCATCCTAGAGGAATTCCACCGAGGAGATGGAGCGATGAAATCACCTCGCGTGAAGATGCTACGTGTGTCCGTGCATCGCAGACTCAGCGAGAGGAGGAAGGCATCCAGCAGTGGACTGACCATAGCTGCCGCTGATGATTAGCACGGTTGGTTACATTCAGTGCAAAAGAAGTTCAACATACATATATGATTGTTATTCTTTGGGTCTTTCGGTAAAGCCACGTAGATAAAAAAACAATTGTATTTAGTTTTAATAAATATTGTTCTATCTACGTGGCTTTACCGAAAGACACAACAGCGAATGAACATAACACGTTAATACCAATGTAAATTTCAGGTGATGTTTGTTCAACGTTTTAAACTTTTCTCAAAGACATAATTCCGTGAATTGTGTATAACTAAACAGATGTCCATGGTGACATGTTTTACAATTTAGCATCGCCCCGAATGTTTATTCATTATGACTTGTTTTGCAAAGTGGAACACATTTTAAGAATATGAATTCCTGCAGTCACCAAAGCTTAAAGTCAAGATTTTACATGATTATTATGAACATCAGTGCTGCACGCTGATACGTATGTAGTTGGTTCCCACGGGTACCGGAGATGTAGCTTTTAGAGGCAACACGTTTATGGCAATAAACGTTACAATAACGTTATCGGTCCCTAACAAAGGGGTGACGGCCCCTTTACCCACTGCCTTATTACTGGGACCACGGGCTCTCAGTCCTCCGGCTAAGGGTGACCTAGGGGAGGCTACGCTGACCCGACCCAGCCAGGGTGCGGGTCTCAACCACTGGCCCACG
This sequence comes from Lampetra fluviatilis, assembly GCF_964198595.1. NCBI lineage: Eukaryota > Metazoa > Chordata > Hyperoartia > Petromyzontiformes > Petromyzontidae > Lampetra > Lampetra fluviatilis. The sequence goes on along the minus strand of NC_136323.1, from coordinate 6,764,809 downwards.
CTCGGCCCTGGCCCTTAAAAGGACGTCGGGTACCGGGGGTCTCAGGGTCCTAGCCGAGCTGGTCTTCAGTCTTTGTCTTCAGAGCACCGCCTCGAGCCGTCCTGAGGTCCGTCTTTTATACCCATCTTGGGGACTCTCCGCCCCCGGTACCGCCCCCTCTCTGGAACCTTCCAGGGGGCTCTGGAATAACCCCCAACCCCTCACCTGGGGTCGGGGGAACTCGGCATCTCAACGGTCCGGCTCTCTCTCTCTAGCTCAGGGTGGCACCCCCTACAGACCCGTGCCCGCAACTACAGGTAAGTGTGCATAGGGTTGCGTGTGCTATGTATTTCTACACGTCCACAGCAGGACTTGATTGCGACTCAACAGCGAATGAACAAAACACGTTAATACCAATGTCATTTTCAGGTGATGTTTGTTCAACGTTTTTAACTTTTTTCAAAGACATAATTCCGTGAATTGTGCATAACGAAACGGATGTCCATTGTGACATGTTTTACAATTTAGCATCGCCCCGAATGTTTATTCATTATGACTTGTTTTGCAAAGTGGAACACATTTTAAGGCACGTTAATTGGTGAATCATTAACGCGTCAGAACAATTTATGTTCAAAGTGGAGTGTTTAAATAGTAGCTTGCCAACAGATGCTCTTAACGCTACTGATCATATGTTTATGAATAACAAAAATGCGTATAATTACATATTCACGTCTTCAGCCACGACACGGTCCACTTACAATTTACACATGATGAAGCGTTCACAACGTCAAGTTTGAGTATATGCTAATTATATTAGAAATAATGATAATCAGGGGTGATAAGTAATGTAATAAAAATGTTAGGATCGTGATTTTTTTTAGGGTTAATGGATTCATTTTTACACACCACAATGCATACAATGCAGACACTTACAGCCATATGTATGCAGGAACACATCACATTGCAGTAATACGATATTGAGATTCAAACTGCAAGGAAAACAACACGTTTGCTTTCTAATGCACCATCCTAAAGAGGCCCAGCAATATGTCACGAGAGGTTCATAGGGTCACAATCATACCGAGGGTCAGTGGGGTCAGACGTAAGCACACGCACTTGTAATTCCAGCTTGTTGTTGACCAGCTTATTATTGGGAGTGTTTGGGATTTGGTTTCAAGTGGGTGTTTTTCATCAGCCAAAGAGATGCCGTCATTTGCATTCTCGTTGGGATGGACAAACGTAGCATCCCATCATTGTGTGGGAGTCGTGGGGGTTATTAGACCATTATTCTTAGGTTTTTTCGGTAAAGTCACGTAGGTAAAAAAAATAATAAAATTAAAATAAAATAAAAATAACGACGTTTCGGAAGCAACACAAGCTTCCGTCTTCAGGTGGAACAGTCACAGCACGATAGCTGTATCAAGTGAGGGAATTTACAGGAAAACCGTGTTTTTATATATACTGGTTAAGGGTGAGAGGAGCCAAGGTAGGCCCTGAATATTATTTATGTGAGGTTCGGTGTGGCTGAAGCACGCTGTTAGGAATGAGCCTTTGTTGTGTAAACTAGGTGCGGATGATGTAAAGGTGCGTGTAAAAGGGACCTTTTACATGCACCTTCACATCATCCACACAGCGTGCTTCAGACACACCGAACCTCACATAAATAATATTCAGGGCCTACATTGGCTCCTCTCACCCTTAACCAGTATATATAAAAACACGGTTTTCCTGTAAATTCCCTCACTTGATACAGCTATCGTGCTGTGACTGTTCCACCTGAAGACGGAAGCTTGTGTTGCTACCGAAACGTCGTGATTTTTATTTTATTTTAATTTTACTTTTATTAATTTAAATTTTTTACCTACGTGACTTTACCGAAAAAACCTAAGAATATGAATCCTTGCAGTCACGAAAGCTTCAAATCTAGAAGTTATTAGACCATACTTCACCACGCTCATCAGTGTGGGTTGGCGAAGGTGGGGAGCACAGACGCGGAAGCGTAGAAGCGCCGTCAAATCATGGATGCTGCTGTACTGCCCCCTGATACCTACCACGTAAGCCCACAAGCCCTATGACAAGCTGTTTCATGCATTGTGGTCACTAATCCATGAACTATCCGGGCTCAATTTTGCTGATCTTCAGAGATCTGATGAGATTGGGTGCAGTGCGGGTAACTTGGTCATTGGTATGGTACGATATATTTTTATATGTGTTTGGTTTTAGACGATAATTTTATGAGGTATGTAGTATTTCTCCATGATCGGCAACATTAAATAACGTTTCTAGCAGTGGTAAATTGGCAACATATTGAAATTCAGGAAATTGAAATAGTATGTTTTGTAATTGAGCATGTTTAATACCTCTTGATTATAATTATTGTATTTGTTGTCCATAACTAAGGGCACATTAAACATGTTATTTATTGTGTTGGCAATAACCGAACATATACGAAATACATTTATAAAACATATTGTACAAAAATAAAGCACATAAATGAAAATATATATATTAACAGCAATGACATACATTGGCGAATACGTACTATCGTGCTGGGGCAATTAATCGGTTTAGTTGATTAACTGATAAACATTTAAATTTACTATTTTGTAGACGCGTTTTTTCGTGGTCGATTCCAGTATTTGGAGCCCCTTTAAACATTTCTGGCACACCAACATGTGGAAGGCTGGAACCCCCCAACAAGCCACGCCCAGCGTGCGTTCATGTCGATGACGTCACCAAGTCCTGGCCATCACCTCCCGTCCAGCGGCACAGACGAGTGAGACATTTGTTTTTTTTTGTTTTGCCTACACCTCCAAATGTTTTGGTGTTCTATTAAGTCGAGTAACCGAATGGATAATCGATTTTAAACTACACGATGCTATTCCAGTAATCGTCCGCAGGGGGTCTAGAAAAGTCTGCGGCAATAAATTATTTATTTTGGAAACACGGATACTTCTAGAGGTAAAAAAACCTTCCATCTGGCAAGGCCGCCCACTATCAACACCACTCGCTCGTTCCACGGACGGTGTTCGCTTACCAACCCAGGACAAATGGCAAGCGTCGAGGATGTAAGTGTCCCTCGTCAACGTCGTTTGCCCTGCTCGTAGAAACCAACCAAGAGTGACGTGCGTTGATGATAAAGCCGCCAAAGTATTGCGTCGCGTCGGACGTGTGAGGGGGTGTGTTTTTTTGAATGTCACCCGGCGTAACGCGTCTCGAAACCGGGCAGAACGTTCAGGAAAGGCGTAAGGATGCAACGCGGCGATCGCGGCCTTTGTGAAAGATGTGGCGTTTTTGTGCCCCCGTTTGACGAGACTTAACCTAATTATCGCGTTGTTATCTCAACGTTTGGTTGTTGTGTAGTTGCCATTCAATCGACGCGTTAATGATGCGTTGTCCGTGACTAGCGCGCACACGTGCGTGTGTGTGCATGTAGCGCAGACACGAGACGGTATTGTGTTCAAACAAACCAATAGTTTAAATCGTCACTTCATCATTAACGGCGACAAATAATTCCCAAACGTTCACAAATCACCTGAATGCTATACGTTGCTCCGATATCTAGAAATATTGTGGATTTTTATGCGTATACAGTACGATATTGTGATGGTCGATATAACACATAACACGTGGTTGTACTACTACAGTACGGTGTTCAACAGATTAGTCCAGATGTCTCGTGACTCAAAATTAATTGACCCCTATCATTTATTTCCTCGGCATCTTCATTTATGTTCATAAATAAACCTCACTTTCAGAAGAAAAAATAAGTATGAGAGAATCGAATGGGTGATTGGATGGCGGGTCACAAGACATCTGGACCATATTGCGGAACAGAAATTTACTTCGTCCGAGAGAACTCAAAACGGGGAGATGGAGCGATGAATTTGGCCGGTGTGCGTGAGTGCATCATCTGTGTTTGTTAGACAACGTCTCGCCTTGGCGGAGGTATCCATCCAGCAGTGGATTTATCATGGCGACGGCTGCTGCCGCTGACGATAAATTGTCATTAAAAACATGTTTTTTTTGGTTCGTACGTTTTAAGGTCATGAACTATTTTCACTCATCACTACATGTTTCCTCGAAGAGATAATGAGCAGCAGCGAGAGCTAAGCGCGTGCGATGGTTGTGTTCTTCACCAACCGGTACATACTTTGCTGTTGGTTATTGACGTGTTAAACTATTCGCGTGTTTCATTTCCCCCTCTTGGAAAGCACCTTGAATCAACCGAGTGAATACTTCCTCTTTCTTACCTGTACCCGACTCTGCTCTACATGCTCTTTGTCAATCCACTGCTGGATGATTGCCTCTCCACGCCGAGCGGGTCGTGGTGGCTATTTGACTTTACGGTACATATATTGGGCCACCCATCCAGAATCAGAATATTTATTCTTGCTGGAGGAATCCGATGAGATGTGCCATTGGTTCTTAACCTTTACTGCAGCTTTACACCCCCTTTTGGTTCTCAGTCGTAAAAAGGTCATAAATACATGTGTTTGATGAAACAAAGCAGTTGTACTCACGTGCCCGTGCTAAAAAATAAATCTGGCATGTCTCGCACACCCAGAAAGGCCATCATCTCACAGCCCAGGTCAAGAACCACTGAGCCTTATACAGGTAGTCCTCGACTTACGATGGAGATGCGTTACGACGACCCCGTAAGTCGAAAATATCGTAAGTCGAAGATGGCCTAGCCTACCCAGGAGTCTTAAAGAATGGTGATAATTTAGCAAAACAGCAATTTACAGTACCGTACTGTATAAAATATATATTGTATGATATGTCTTTATTACAATACTGTATTGCACAGTAAAATGTAAAGTAAAAAAAAACAAGGTAAATTCTTAGCCTACCTACATGAACTGCAATTTAATAGAAAGTTTATTCAGGAAACAATTCTATCAGCTATGAAAACTTTTAACATGCATTGAACGTATCGTATCGTGGTAACCTTAAAATCAAATCGCTAACGCTACGTATCATACATGCATTGAACGTATTGTAACATATTGTACTGTACTCACCAAGATTCTGTCCGTCGTCTGCATACTTGAACGATATTAGGTTGTTGATGGCAATTTTGTCGTATCGCTATCACCATCGTAAGGTCGAAATATCGTAAATCGGACCATCGCAACTCGGGGACTACCTGTAATATTATTAGCAGTGTGCCTTTGTCCATGTGATCTGAATGCATTCAAAGTGAATACCCCTTTTCCACTGGCACATCCTAGCCAAGTCAGTTCATGGCCCTCATAGTATGGTTTTCCACTGGTTATTTGACAAGCTGAATCCCAAACTAAATGGTAATACCATGGCCTCATAAAACATCTGAATCTGGCTCCGGACTGTCCAGCGACGTGTTCATTGGGTGCGACGTCATTGGCACGGCTCGCCTTCTGCAGTGGAAAAGCAATATGGTGCTTGGTGAGCTGGGCTGGTTCTAAAGGGCTACCCAGTGTAGCTTTATTGCACAGAGGGAAACAGATTACGTTAGCAATTAGCTGATATTTTGGCATCTGGTTTTCCATTAACAAAACATTGCACGTGAAGACGAATTGATAGGGAATTAAAGTAAAAAATATACAATATTGCAAAGTAAAGTATATTTTGAAAATAACACAACGGAAAATGTATGCAAATTGTACTTGATTATATTGCCTTATCATTTTCTGATAATACTTGCAAAGGAATCATGACATTTTTTTTTACCGGTTAAGCAGTAGTCGAGTTTTACTACATAATTAATTTAAGATGTATGAGATTTTAATGTTTCAGTGGTAAAACTTTAAATGTTATAATATTCCAAACCATTTGAACATGTTTCAAACTGTCATTCATTTTTAATGTACATTTTGGCATCCACGCTCGAGTTAGCACAATTTAAATTCATCAAGACTATCACAAAAATTTTTAATTTTTTTTAAATGAGGCTGATAGCAATTAACCTTAAGTTGGCACGGTTAATAATGTGCATTTCAAGGACCCAATTATTTCACCTAAAATTATTGATTGTTTCTCAATTACAGTGTAGTACTTCTATTTTTGGGGATTCTGCCATGGTATGATTGTTAAAACACTAACCATTAACTGTGGTATAGGTAGCCTGTCCAATTGGATGCCTATGTGTGGTATTTGAAGCAATCTGCAGGTTTCTTAATATTTTTCATCTCTCTCCACCCAGCAGTAAACATGGGTACACCACAACCGATTGGCAGGTTGCGTGAGGTGGGGTAAAGTGTAGATATCTCCCACCTTTTCAAAGACGTTTGACTAGCGTGGAAGAGTAGGCCGTTTGACTAGCGTGGAAGAGTTGAGGTCTTTTCTGCAAGCAGTGGCATAACCAAATAATTGTAGGGCTGCAGCTCTACGTTTTGCTCCATTTATAAAATATATGTAAATTGTACTATGACCCCTTTGGAGTATTTTTTCCCCTTGGACTGCATTGCTCCTGGAGTTATAATTATAAGCTATTCCCAATGACCATGACAAATGGGCTTGCAAACACAACACTTGTGGGAAATCTTTATATAGGGCAGCTTTGAATTTTTTGTGAGCGGTAAAGGCATGGATCTCGACTATTGTGAAATATTTCATGGAATCCCCGAGTCTGTGACAAAATGCGAGTTTCTATTCTCCCAGTGTCTGTCTTGCTGGCAATCATTCTATCCCGTCAGCTTTTTGAAATTGGAAAAGCCAAAGTTGTTTTCTGCTCCAAAGTGCATAGGGCATTGCATATAAGGGACTTTTTTTTTTACTTTCGGACGAGTTAGGTTCCAGAGGTCTGTTCGTAAGTCTATTTGTCCAACTTTACTTCTGCTGATTCCAAACGTGCTGTACGGCATGTACACTAAACACGCGGAATGGCTTTAAAAGTTGTATAATCTTCTGTAGATGCCACTAGTTTTTCATGTTCTGCAGATGTAGATGCCACCACCTCCATCTATTGCGCGGCAGTTGAACTTACGACTCTCGGTCCGAACAGCTGCAACTGAGCATACGGACAGGTTTGTTTGTATCTCTGAAAGTTCCTGAGTCGAATGTTCGTAAGTAGAGGAGTCCCTGTATATTGTCTGCAACCTTGAGCCACATTCCTTTGGTAGAGGCTAGTCTCTGTATAGGACAACCGCAGTTAACTTGCAGCAAAGTGCTTCTCATTATCGTTCGATAGATTGTTCCTATGAATTGTGCGGAAGCCCTGATAAGGGGAGGCCACCCCAAGTGGCAGCACATTCATTTTTATTATCCACACAGAAAACAAATAAGAAAAAGTGAGTGACACATTCATCATATTTTCCCTTTCCTTCCGTTTGAAACAGTGAAAATCAAAATGCATCCAACATTTGTTATTATCTTTTTCTTTTTTTTCGATTTAAAGCTTTCGTGACTGCAGGGATTCATCTTCTTGGTTCTTTCGGTAAAGTCACGTAAAATGGAAATAATAAAATAATAAAAATAAAACATAATAAAATAATTCTCACGACGTTTCGGCCACAAGATAGACTCTGTCTTCTCGACAGACCTGTTCTTCACCTGAGGACGGCTGCTTGCGTTGTGGCCGAAACGTCGTGAGAATTATTTTATTATGTTTTATTTTTATTATTTTATTACTTACATTCTACGTGACTTTACCGAAAGAACCAAGAAGATCTTTTTCTTTCGTATGGCGTATGAAAAGCAACTAACAAAGTAATATTTTGGACATTGCGAAATCACATGGACCATGGCTTGGAGTTTGAAGTTGCAGTCCTACAAAAGAGTCTTGTGATTTGCCACTTGTGCATGTGATGATGATTAATGATAATGAGGATGTGGAAGCTGATGTTGTTCATCATCATGCTGCAGTTGTCACCATCGTGATATCATAATTCCCTTAACAGGTGTCACAAGCAAGCTCCCAGCACATGAAGCGACACGTTGGGCATCTTGCCAAACAATAAGCGGCACACCGCAAAAACGCATCCGAGAATCGATGCGTCGTCACACACAACAAAGATAAAGATCCCTTGTATAGCATTAACAGACTGTTGAGGCAAATGCTGTTAACGAACACCTGTGAAGGCCGGCAGGGTACACGAGGGGGTGGGTAGCCAGCACCACACCCGACCGCCTTTGTCTCCCCAGTGTTAATGTTTACACACCGCACCAGGTACTCATCGGAGGCTGAGTCGACCTAGGGGAGGCCCAGAACCGGTTCAGATAATTGTCACCAGCGTTGACCGTGAGCGGGAATCGCACCCGGATCGCCGGATTGGTTAGCGCAGCGCACTAACCGCTCTGCCAACGCTTCCCATCGGTGCACACGGGCATGGCTGGCACATGCATTTCTGTTCTCTTAGTTTGTTTTCGTTCTACAGCTCCTGTTGGACCAGGAGGAGCTGAAGAAGCTGCTGGAGAGCGCCACCCGGCCCGCCGTTCAGGAGCTGCTCAAGAAGGAGCTGCGCAGGGTGGATCGTGAGGCCAGCAGTCGGGCGCAGCAGAGCAAGGCGGCCGATGCGTCCCCCAAGGCAGCTACTGCTGGGCCACCCTCCACCACCAAGCTCAGCAACTATGGTGACCTATAGAGATGCATGCAGTACACATACATGAGCAGGGTGGTCAGTACCTTGAGTAATAGCCGATTGTCACAACGACGTTGAGCCAGACATTTTTCCATGAGAGCAGGTGAGATGATAACACAATAACACAATACCTTGCTGATCGCGTCAAGGAGCATAAACCATCACATGGTCATCCTCGCAAGTAGCTTTTGGCTAGCCATCGAACAAAGATGGTTACTGCATCTCACGCTTCGGATGCACTTCTGCGGCCATCTTCCTTCCGATGTTAGGAAGCCACTGGAGCAATGCACTTTTAAATCATCTAGATTGGAAACTAATTTCTTTAGATTAACTTTTTGTGTTTAGTTGATCCTTCTCCCCCACACATCGGATTAGCATCGTTGGCTATGTACGGTGTGAAAGAAGTTCAACATTAATAAATACGAGCAGTGCAGTTCACAATAATAGTAATACAGGACAACTTGGCCCAATGCGACTTTATCGAACGCGTGTTTCTGCTAAACACGGTTTACTAAATTAGGTCTGTTTTCCGGAACACGGGGGTGATATTTCGGCTGTACGCGGTTTGACGCTGCTAAGATTTTCATCTCTGCATTGAAAAGTAGTGGCATGAGAGTGCCGCATCCGTTGGAAGGTGTGAATGAATCGACTGAGAACTATTTATTTACCATGTGTGTTTTTGCGTACGTGTTTTTTGTGCGATAATGCGACACACTCGACACGCATTACACAAATGTTGCAGCATGCATCTAGTTAGTACAGTAGGCTCTGCCACATACAAATGAGCACAATACGTAATGAAACAAATAGAGCCCTACATCGGTAGGACCCCTTCGTTCATTAAAAACTCTGAACATCTCGGAAATATAATTAAAAAGTGTTAAGCTTAACCCTAATGCTATTCTCATACGTTTTTGTGACTTATCTGTTCACGAGGGCTCCAGTTAACGAGTCAATTTTAATTACTCGACACTTTGGTAACGAATATAAGTTTAGCCAAACATATCCCATGACTAGCTGAACACTGTCTAAAGAACACCTATTTCTTGTGGAAAGGTGACTTGTATAAACAAAAGGAAGGAGCAGCAATGGGATCTCCTTTGTCTCCCGTGATAGCGAATTTGTACATGGAAAATTTTAAACAAAAGCAATTGCTTCAAGCACACTAAAACCCTCTGCTTGGTTTAGATATGTGGATGACACATTGGTGGTTTGGCCACACGGCAAATATACACTTAATGAATTTATAAATAATGTAAACTCGCAAAACCCATCCATCCAGTTCGCCATGGAAGTGGAAGCTGACAGATCTCGACCATTTCTGGATATTCTGCTCAGACGGGGTCGAAATGGTAAAATAACACAGCGTTTACCGAAAGAAAACCCACACTATCACCCCGCACATAAATCCGCTCTCATCACGATGCTCATTCATTGGGCTAAGAAAGTGTCAGATGGTGATAGTCTGATAAGTGAAATTAAACATGTTAAAAAATCGCTGCAATTGAACGGTTACAATGATGTACAAATCAACAGGGCATTGAATGCCAAAACCAATTCACTATTAAAATACCATACATTGCCAGATGTTTGGAAAAACAAAACATCCAAGTCACATTAGCATGGTACATAAAATACATAAATACATTTTCTCGTACAAAAGATGTATTACCGAAGCTATCAACAGAAGGTGTGTACCGGATTAATTGCACTTGTGGCAAATGCTATGTTGGGCAAACAGACGAATGATCAGCATGAGACTGAAAGCACACCAAAGAAATATTAAATACTACCAAATACAACTGTCACCAGTAGCAGAACACGCATGCCAACAAGAACACTCAATACATTTTGATAATGTTGAAATTCTGTGCTAAACTAGTTACTACTGGCCAAGACTTATTAGAGAATCTATCGAAATTGAGATAAATAATTGTAACCGTTCGGATAGCTACAGACTTAGTGCTGCTTGAAAGCAAATAATCAAATATTAAATGTTATAATGCATGCCTATACAGGCCACCATACTTCAATATGGATTACTGTTGGTATGGCTATTTTAGTACACACAATGGACACAGAAGTACAAGATCAATGGGCCCGCATAATGCGCATGCATAATGTACGTTGATTCATTAACTCCCACTTCACGCAAGAAGAGCGCGCAAGTGTTGTCATCACATCTAGGCCTCTATTTAAGGAATGAAACAGATGGACTTCTCCACAAATCTGGCTGTCGCCTGATGAAGCTGGTTGTAATTACTGGCGAAACGTCGTACTCAGATTGTAAATGTTGTAGCTTGGCTCTCCAACACACCGGTGTGCTGTACTAGTCACGAATTGACATGCTCTGTTTACGTAACAACCCTTACTAATTGGCTGTGTGGGGTGGTGGCGGGTTTAACGACACATATTTACGCGCTCTAACCCAAAAAAACCTGTATTATGCATCTAGCTGTCCACTCGTTGAGGATGTCAGGTAGACGGGCGCCTAGATGGCGAATCATCAACGTTCAAGTGACTGTGTTAGCGGCGATTGTCGGGCTGGAAATTCAGTGTTAGGGGGGAACGGTAACAGCTTGGAGTGTCCTAATTTGTTCTCTCTGGTGCTTGCAATGCTTCGCGTATAGGATGGGACCAGTCAGAGAAGTTCCTGAAGGTGTACGTATCCCTGGAGGGTGTCCAGAAGGCTCCCTCTGAAAATGTGTCTGTGGAGTTCAAAGAGAGGTGAGCTTTGTATTAGCTTGTATATTTAGTATTCTTATATTCTGCCAGCAGGAGGCAATGTTGCATTGTGATTTTTTTTTAGTTCGTAAAATGTTGACCGTGACCGCCGGGTCGTTTAGCCGACTCGTTTTTTTAATAACGTGACAGTTTCCAACATCTACGGTGCAGCAGACATCCTGTTTTTTAGGTTCGAAAAAGGGCAACCATATCTATTATAATATTTTTCACTTCATCCTTTGGTAATGCTGGCATAGCAGTCTCTGGTATTGTGCATACATTTATTGTAAATATTTGAGCATATTGTTTCAGTGAAGCTCGCTGGAAAATAGTTTCTGGACAAATACAATATTTATATTATCCCTCACTTCATTTATGGTAGCTCTTTATTCACATCGATTTTCTATTCCCTCTCACCACCAATAATTCTAAATAACCGTACGAACTAGTGCCTGTCTTTTCATATTTCCAAAATGCATCTTTACGGCCAAGCGATGTGTGGTGTGCTGAGTGCTTTGCTTTGTGTTATAAAGTAAAACAAAAAATCTCCAAATGTCTAAAACTCTTTTTTCCTTGGCAAATACATTTAATATATCAATGATGATGGAACATCGTGTTTGAGATGCCTGTCCCGTTTGCGTTGCTTCATTTTGCCGCGCGACCCAGATGTACGATGACCCGCAGAGCTGTGATTAAGAGCATGGCGCTATTTCACTGCTGCTTGCTCATTCAAGTGAAGGCTTTTAGAAGCATACTCTCATTAAAACTCACGTTGCTATCCTGTGTTGTGCTCGCACCGTGATACACTGAGTTTCCTCAATTTGTTCCAACTAAGATCGCCCTGTTTTATTCAATTAAGGTAAGCGAGTTATCGTTTTTAGATTTTGTTCTTGAACAGCCACTACACGCACACCGTGTATTGTGAGCATTGTGCTGTTTTTAAGGTAGTTGACCCATTATAACTGCCTGCGTTTGCATGGAATCTTTCACGCGGAGCTCATTTCCACTTCAAATGTATCCAAGGCTTCCTTAAAAGTATTGATTCAATACGTTGTCAAAATGAAGTCAATTTATTTTAGTTTTTTTTCGATTTAAAGCTTTCGTGACTGCAGGGATTCATCTTCTTGGTTCTTTCGGTAAAGTGGTGAGAATTATTTTATTATGTTTTTATTTTTTTATTTTATTATTTCCATTCTACGTGACTTTACCGAAAGTACCAAGAAGATGAATTTATTTTTGGTTTAACACTTTGGCGTCTTTCTGGCACACATCTGTCACCCAAAGCGCCATCACATCCGTTGCACACGCTAGGATAAACAATTCTATACAGATTTACATTTCGATTTAAAGCTTTCGTAACTGCAGGGATTCATATTCCTGGTTCTTTCGGTAAAGTCACGTAGAAGGGAAATGATAAAAATAAAACAATAAAAGTCTCACGACGTCTCGATTGCAACACAAGCAATCATCGTCAGGTGTGAAAACCACAGCACATATACAAACACAGAGACAATTTCAACCGAGAAGATGGATTCTGGCTTAGCAATCATTGGAAGGATTTGACAAACCATTTCGGGTCTTAATTGATTGTGTTCACGCTTACGGTGACTTTCAGACCGCATTCCATTCTCTTTCTCTCCCCCCTTTTCCGTTCCGAGCACAACCGCCAGTTGCTGTCCGTGGTGCTGACGTTAAGAAAAAAAACCGCCACTTTTTTTCAAATTTTCTTGGTGTGGTTTTCACACCTGATGACGATTGCTTGTGTTGCAATCGAAACGTCGTGATAATTGTATTGTTTTATTTTATTTATTTTATTATTTCCCTTCTACGTGACTTTACCGAAAGAATCAAGAATATAATTCTATACAGTTTAAAAAAGAAAGTTGGAAAGAAAAACATGTGGCTGTGAGTTAGTTGTTTGTATGCAAGCGTATAGAGATGTGTTTTGAGTTGTGACTTGAATACAGTGACGGATTTGGTTGTGCGTATTGCCTCGGGGAGGCTGTACGTTTTCTGACGAGGGAGAATTTTGTGGAAAGACTTCTAAACTTGTATCTGTTTTATTGAATTTCTACATCAAGTGATTGTGTGAGAGTAGGCCAAATATCCTTGAGAGGGAATCTAGAGCTCTCTCTAGTGGAGGCAATACCCCCAGCAGTAGCATGAGCAAGGGAATGCAGGGCTGCACCTTTGACAATGCACGCATGGAATCTTGTGTGCAACATTTGATAATATCATCTATGATGAATGCAAATTATATGCCAGTGGTATTTTTAGGTTGACAAGTTGAACGCTATTCTGAAAAATGACAAAAACACGTACAATTCAAACATGGCAATCAAAGTTAGACAAAATGAATTGATTCTTGAATCCAAATGAAACCCTGCATTATGACGATTCACTAGAATGTCACGGGGGAGCGAGGTTGTTATGGAGAAATGTTGCCCTTTTAAAATATAATTGAAAACAGTATAAAAGTACCATAATTTCAATATGAATAACATTTAACTTTTTTAGTGTTTTAAGAATAAAAAATGTCCAATTGGACAAATGGTAGTGTGAGCAATTATGCAGTGCTGTGCGTATAAATTATGGCGAAGCAGTTTGTTTTTTTGACAAAATGATCGCATTTTTTAATGGTAATTTCTAATTAGATTCTGGAAGTAGATGCACTTTGTTAAATGAAATAGGGACTTATTTTCCACAGTGCACACATTTCATGTGGATCCTATTCGTTGGGTTGCACTGGCCGAAACACTTTATCTAAATAGTGAATCGGTGGTCATGCTTCACAGTAGGACTTTTAATTAAATAAAAATCTCGATCAACTGAATGCCTCCAATTGCCTCTGGAATGCCGATTGGCAAACCAAGTGTGAATGCCAGTGGGGCAAAAGTGTTTCTAGAGGCTACGTTTACTTGGCCTTTTCCTCTGGCAGTAGACCAGGACATCTATTTAATTAGTCTCCTAGAGCAACCGGATGTGGTGAACACGCCGGGGAGTGAGGGTTGTGAATTTTAAGAAAGTCTGCAAATGGTGATCTAAGTGGTTGGCCTTTTTCAATGAGTGTCATACACAGAGGTATTAACTCGTTATTTTTTGGGACGCCCTGCACCGTTATCTTTGGTAGCTCAACAAAAAAATGTACATCCATAATGCAGGTTTTTTTTTGGTTAGATCACGTAAATATATAAATGTGTCGTTAAAACCCGCCACCACTCGACACAGCCAACTAGTAAAGTTTGTCACGTTAACAGAACGTGCCAATTCATCACTAGTACTGCACACCGGTGTGTTGGAGAGCAAAGTCATAACATTTACAATCTGAGTACGACATTTCGCCAGTAATTACAACTAGCTTCATCAGGCAACAGCCAGATTTGTGAAAAAATCCTCCCGTTTCTCACTTTTATATATTTACGCGATCTAACCAAAAAAAACCCTGTATCATGGATGATATTGGTCGCGAAAGCCTACGTGTTGAACCAAAAAAATAGTGTGATACTTTTAAAAGTAAAATAATATTACTAGTTTGTAGGTTTTGGCGGCTGTGCTGTGCAGCCCACTAATGTGCTTTTGGGCTCTGCTGTGTGTTGTTCGGCATGATGTCCAACGTTCTCGATCCACATTCTAAGGAGCTGCAGGAATGGAACTGAGCAGCACGCGTTCTCCCTCGATTGTAGAGCGTTGCCGGCTTCTACTGGCGTCCGATATAGGCCAGCTGATATTGTGTATTTACTTTGTCTGGGAGGAATTGAAATGTCGGACATTGTGCAGAGCAACACACGGTGCAACGTGGAGACACATCGCAGAGCAATACAAAATAATCCTACTACTTTTTGACATCAATATGTATGCATATGCCCCTACCCATGCCATGTTGCTCATGGGGGTTGTTGACGATACTTCACCGCACTGGTCAGTGGGGGTTGTTGGGACAAGGTCATTGCTTGTCCAGGACCGGTTCCGGTATCACTCACCAATGACGTTAGCCATGGCCAGGTATCGAACTAGGGTCGCCAGGTTCATAGCACTGTGCATTGAACGACTGAACCTCCTCTGCACTGGTCCACTCACAAAGGCTAACTTAAGACAGAAAAGTTAACAGCTGAAGTTTTAAACAGTGATCCTTTTATCAGTTCTCAAAACTACCGAGAGCTGTGAAAGAACATTGACAAATTTGTACGACAGGATTGCAATTTCTGTTTAAATTCGGCCAGATGAAAGGGAATTGTATATTGTGCCGAGTTCACATACTTGAAAATGTATTTCTATTTTCAATGAAGATAACAGACGTGCTCTGCCACTTTTCCCTCTGGCATCTTCAGCATGTTTACAAATTACGTGAATTTTTTGTGAGATGTTTTTTTTCTTCTGGCTACTTAATTTTTAAACAAACAAAATAAAAATATACACTCTATACAATTATCTCTATGCAACCAACATCACAGGCCTAAAAACTGAATTGTATCGTGCAATTATGGCTTAAAAGCAATATAATTATTTTTAATCGGCAGATGTTTTTGTTCCATACCTGCCACAGGGCAATATGACAAATAATGTGAACCAATTCTAATATCTGTACAAAGTTGTCCGTATTTTGATGATATTCAATGTACGTGAAAGGTACCTTCAGAATGCACTTAGTGGTTCTGAACAAAATGCAATTGCATGCTTTGTACTCTTTAACCTGAATAATAATACAAATATAACAGTAAATAAGAACACTGAAACACACATTTTTAAAGATGATGCATGTCAATTCATTGCTAATTTCGTTACTTTTAAGTTCAGGTCTCATTCTAGGAGGATATTATGAATCTCATTTGAGTAGTTTCTTCAACAATACAATGTTCGTTCGTTTCTCAGTCCGCTTGTGCTGGTGAGGGTTGCGGCAGCAGCGTGTTTTGTGTACAAAACAATTAAATTTTACTGGGTAGGATTTATTTATAGAGATTATTTGGAGTTATCAGTCAATACAACTTCAGCACTTTTAACACGGAAAAAGCGGCGCTAAATTATTAGGTAACTTACATTGCTCCGAGTGGCCTCTTGCCATAGCAATTTGCACTGAGAAATCGCATTTCGCATCACAATAACGCATTTCTGCGGAGGGAGCTGGTAGGAACGTTGGGTTGCTCGGTCAATGGCCAGGGTCAACGGCGGCGTGGTGTATTCCGCAAATATGGCCGACTGTGAGGGCGGGCACAAGCCGGCGTGAGTAGGTTAAACGTTGAGTTTTATAAGGGCACCACGGGGTGACCAGTCCCTACTCACCCAGCCCCACCCCTCTCACCCCCCACCCAGCCCCACCCTCCCCACCCAGCCCCTCCCCACCCTCCCCTCCCCACCCAACCCCTCCCCACCCTCCCCACCCAGCCCATTCCCCACCCTCCCCTCTCCACCCAGCCCGACCCCTCCCATTTTTGGATGCACGACGGACGGACGGGCACAATAATCCCCTGTGGGCTGGTGGAACCAGGTGGTTCCTACCAGTATATTCCTTACGTCCGTAGCTTAAAAGAATAGCAGAATTGTTTGCAGAACCCTATGCGCAAGGGTTCCTTGTTCTCAGAACAAGTTGTCGTGAGGTTGCGTTTAACTTTTCCGAGAGCCCGCTGTGGTGTGACAGGTCCGTTGTTGTTCTCGGGTTTCCTACCACGTTTTTGGAAAGCATTTTTGTAGAATGCAGCACCGTCTTGCCTTTTGGCTTCATCTGCCTACTCTTCCAATTACATGTCCGTGCATGTGAGGATCGTAATACGTAATTACACACATAACATCAGTTAATCGACAGTAAGTATAGCATTAAAATAAGAATAGGTTTTTTACCCTTTCTGGAAATTAAACAGGCGTTAAGATGTTCAAACACCAAATAGAAACCTTTTGCAAGGAATCAAGTCTGCATTAACCACACGTACTTGTGGTGAACATGCAAAGAAACATGCTCTGATAATATATGATGTATTGTCTTTTAAACTGATTGGCCTACACCAGAGACGGCTTTCTTTCTGGCCTCGTCTCACCGGTGTCAGACCAGAGAACACCAAAAGGTGTCTAATACAAAGACAATGCACTTATCAGAGCATTTTTATCTAAGGGTGAGCAGCTATATCATGGGACCTTTTTGGCAGTATAAAAGTCTGAAAAATAAGAACAGGTTTTACCATTTCTGGCAAGAAAACCTCTTCTTATTTTTCATATTTTAAAACTAGCAAAAAGGTTCCATGGTAAGTACTGTATAGCATTATAAACAAGGACATATTGATGTAGAATATATATTCAAATTAGGTATGGCCTTTGGAAAGTAGTGGTGATGAAAATGTGCATGCATATAATGTACGTTGATTCATGAATCCCCCCCCCCCACTTCGCGCAAGAAGAGTGCACAAGTGTTGGCATTACATCTATGCCTCTGTTTAAGGAATGAAACCGGTGGACTTCACAAATCTGGCTGTCGCCTGATGAAGCTAGTTGTAATTACTGTCGAAACGTCGTACTCAGATTGTTAATGTTGTGACTTGGCTCTCCAACACACACCGGTGTGCTCTACGAGTAACGAATTGGCACGTTCTGTTTACGTGACTTACTAGTTTGCTTGTCGAGTGGTGGTGGGTTTAACGACACGTATATTTACGCGATCTAACCCAAACAAAACCTCTATTATGAGTGGTGATGATGAGTGAGGAAGTTTTGAAGATCGGCATGAGGTGCAGCTCAAATAATCAAATACAGTAAACAATACTTGGTCTTTATCAGTTTCTCACAGAAAGGAAACATTAATGAGTGTGTGTCAGGGCTTCTTTTCAATGCTTGACAGGCTCACAGTGTCTGAAAGGGGCTGGATTTGGTGCTGAATGCCAAATGCTCCAGAACATACCATCTAAGCTTTCCCAACTATTTCATTGCTGCATGTTCAAGCACGCAGGCTTGCGCTGTCATATTGAAACGCCACTGCATGCTTCAACATCCAAGGCTTTTCTAACCAATCTCTGACAGATTTCATCCATAATCTACCCCTCAACCTGAATGGCGATGGCTGGAGTTGAAGCATCAACTGGCCTTGAACTTATATCATCTCCATCATCAATACAACCATGCTCAAGTCGTGAGCGCAGCCATTGCACGTACCAAATTGTAAAAATAAAATGCATACAATTGTCGAGAGTTCACCAGACGAAGGTTGAGGGGTCGACCTTTTCTTTATTGCGCGCGAGCTCACCACCGCACGCGTCCACCTACCTCGGATTTCTTCCAAGAAGTGCCCCGATCTCCCCGCCTGTCCCGATAACGTCACCTCTCTCTTTCCTCGTGACGTCATCCTCAGACTGTACCCTCAGATCACGCGAGTGTTTCTACCCTCGGATGCCGTAAGTATCGGCACGACGCAATTGTCACCGTATTTTGCAGCCTTATTCTACTTTTGATTTACACCTTGAGAACAAAACGAGTTGAAGCTGGATGTTCTTCTAATGTGCAGTTGTGCAAGGGTGCTTCCATATTTTAGCACGCGACGTGTTCAGCATGTAGCAAAAAGAATAGGGAAGTAAAATACTGCACGTCAGTACCATGATCATGCCCCATTCAAAACACACTTTTTTCATACTCACATTATACAGACATGGGTAACAAAATTATTAAGATTTCATTTACTTACTGAAACTGCACATGTTCTTGCGTATAACGTTGATTTGCAGCTTCCAAGCTTTCATTTTGAAAAGTAACCATTGCTCAACTTGCATTTCAACACAGGAATGCAACAGTGTGCCTCTGCAGATTGTCCGTAGTGAGGCATTTGTGCGTTAATTTCTCAGCAAACCTGCTCACCTTGACTTTGCAATGTAACGTAGACCTATTTATCTGCACCGCATTAGCTTTGAACTGTCCCCTTCTGCACACCAACAATGACTCGCATTTATAACACACCCAGCACATCGCCAAACCTCTTTGAGGCCCTTTTTCTGGCAGGCAAGACAGACCCCCACCCACCCAGCGATTTCATCTCGATGCGATTAAAAACATTTCAGATTTTTTTTTTACAATCTCAATTGTACAATTTCCCATTTTCTTTTTCTGTTTGTATAGTTGTATTCACTCCATTAGCCTCAACGTAACACAAGAACATCATTTGCATTAATTGTAAGTAGTCGTATGCATCGCACGCAAATTGATTTTAACTCGTGCATTGTTAGACACCAGCTTGCCAACCCGTGTCGACTATCGTGCATATGGCCAATATTTTCACATCCAAAACCCATTGCCATTCGCAGCATGCTCGATCAACTGCAAGCCTGATGTACTTTTTTGCACATTTAAAAGGGGGAAAAAAAAAAATCTATATTTCAATATTCCATAGCCATCGCAGTGACTTGAAAATAATAATTGGTCACAGCTTCCGAAATGAGATTTGTGACATTAAAACAAATTAGCATTTTGTTTTGCGCATATCTACATCTGAGGGTCATAGGCATCACAGCATCTCTTTTTTTTTTGGGAGGAGAGGGGGCTTTTTGTGAAGGATACGCCTCTGCAGTGTGGCGATAGTGTCCTCGTGCGAGTGGCTTTGTCTGCCCTGTCAGCTGGTTTTTCTTCTCCGGGCCGGGGCAGAGAGTCGGTAGGGATTCAAGCCGTGGATCCAGGCAAATTGAGACCCGCAGAGTCTGTGCATTGCCTGCACATCAATTATCCGTTCCTGGGGATTGTGCTGCTATTGTAGTAGGTTCAAGCAGATTGTGTTAATTAGAGTCAGATCTGTATGAGTTGCACTCGGGGATTACATGACCCCCCCCCCACCTCCTTGTTGGTATTAAAGAAAAGTTTAACCGCACACGAGCTTTGCGTCTTGAGCTCCCTCTCATCCTAGTCCAGCTGTTCACATATACCAAATTAATAGCGCAATTCGCATCTTGAGTCGGGTACAATCGAGGATGATTGGTTGACATGCAAATGTGGAATCGGGGTATAACCTGACAACAGGCTTGTTCGTGTTAACCTCAGTGTTTGACGGGTGTCTTTGTCGACGCGTTCCTACTGCGGTGCTGTTTCGATGTCCCATCGCATGACCAACCTGTGCATTTGGTTTGGCTAGTTGGTAAACAAATTTTTTAGCGATATAACGCCCAGCTTTGCGTGCTTTAGCTGTGATGGTGCATCAGCCCAGCAGAGGTCTCCATCCACTACAGTTTTCACTCTGTTCTCACACTGAACTGTTGTATGGACCCACACATCCCAGCACAAGCAGATATCCCCCACACCTCTTGTAAAGGTCCCTCACATCTCTCTAATAGGATATTTCATGAGAACCCTCATTCAATATCATCAGCCATCATCATTCCGCTGCTGTATGCAGGCCTCCCCAAGGTGCAGCTATATATTGCCTCTTCCGCAATCTAACCACGTAGCTGCTCCACACAAGCTGATTCCATCGCTCCATCTCTCCGGTAGACGTACTCTCTGGATGTGTTCCATTCCTTGGCTAGCCACTGTCATTATAAATTCAACACAGTGACCTGCTAATGTGAGATCCCCTTTTTTGCCACTAAAATACTCTGCTGGACGTTATTGCAAGCTGTCTGGACAAGCAGCCGATTCAAATTGTAGAAGCCACCAGTGTCCTGAAGCCGGTTTTAGCACAGCAAAATATGGCCTTATTCAGAAGCTGGATTTGTCGTCTTGGGGGTCCCTTGGTTGTATTTGGTATGCATGTGGCTATGTGTATTAATACGGCTGCTGTTCTCCCGCTAAGCGATGAGCAAACATTTCACAATAAAGAGGGTGAATGGATAGAAAAAACTTCCCGGTCGTTTCAAGCTAAATCCTTTGTACACTCCTGGCTTTTGAACACTTTGTTTTGTGGAGCGTTTTATTTGCCAAAGCTCTTACTTAAGACATTGTTTGAGTCTCATTGAAGGGGTAATTGGCAGCCTTGCAGTCCATGACTAGAGGGGGAGCTACCAAGATGTATTTTTTCTGTACCATGGCTAGCTTTCGGTGTGTGTGTTATAGCTGAGAATTTGGTGTGATCATAGGTGAGATCTTTGCCATGTTACATGGTGCCAAATTGTGCTTAAATGATGACCGCATTGTCCATTAGACTTAAGGCTTTTGTTCCCGAATTTGAAAAATCAGGCCAGCCCTTCGACCGTATCCCTCAAATAGATATGTCCTGTCTCCAGGAAAGCATTGCTGAGTCTCAGGACAATTTTTTTTTCAGGAGGGTCCTGCATTTGGGATATTTGGCCAGTTTCATTCAAGTCCATTTGGCATGTGACAGGACACCAGAGTACTAAACCCACACATATAAGGGGATACCACCAAATACTATACCACCAAATACTATACCACCAAATACTATACCACCAAATACTATACCACCAAATGCTCTGCACGCATGGGCAAATGCATCTGTTGGCTGTAGTTCCATTTGCTGGTCACCATGCAGCCTAGCTCGTTAATTTGAGTATTTTACCAGTTTACACGATCCACCAACTCTTGTCTTCAAAGTGCTGGATTACAGGTATGCACTATTAACTACATCCAGCTCAAATGACACAATTTTACCACTGCTCATTGGTAAGTCTTCTAGAGCTTAGCTATCGGATTATTTAATTAATCGACTACACTTCCGATGATTAACCAATCGTTCCTCGACGAATCGGATAACACGAAAATAGTTTGTAAACAAAAAGGTCACCTTTGCTCCCGCATGTGATGCAGGGCTGGAGGTGATGGGCGTGGCTCTGTGACATCATTGGTATCCTGATATCATGCTGGGCATGGCTGACGGGGGGTGGGGGGGGGGTTTCCCACCTTCGGGAGGAAGGATGTGGGGGTCGGCTGCCACTTTTAAAAATAGGGCCGAATGAATCGACCACGAAAAAATGTAGTTTTCTTTTTGTCGATTTAACTTATTTCGTAAATTAATTTCGGCTCTAAATTCTGCCGGTCCACTCTAGTTCGCAGATCACCCACTTGAGAACGCTGTGTATAATACGCAGCCGTGATTTAAACTTGGCTGGGGATACGTTTTCATAGCGGCATGGTTGAGGTGTTCTAAGTTGCAGTGGCTGTGCACCATGTGTGTAGTACGGTCCAATTAATCGGCCTGCGTTTAACATTTTAACTTCTAGACGTTTAACGTCGCCCACTGATTTTAAAGAGGAGAAGCTGTCTGGAGAACAGTAAGTGGAATTGGCACCCTGCGTGAATTGGTTATATAATTATGCAAAGAATAAAAGTTGGAGTTGAATGTTTGTAACAGTTTTCCAAGTCTATTTAGAATGGCGATATTGTTCACGTGATATTTCATTATTATTGTTATTATTAAATAGAATAAAATACCAAATTACAAACAGTACATGCATCCCACACGAGTACTCGATTTACATTTGGGCAGGGTCCAATTTAATTAGAAGATTTGTATATTTGCAATAATAGACAAGCAGAGTAAAGCCATTGGTCCATAGTGAAGCTGAGAAATTGCCAATTATCTCTGTACGAGACTGCAAAATAAGAAATGTATTATTATTTGTTTCTTTCGGTTAAGTCACGTCTAAAGATAAAATAATAAATTAAATTAAATAATCGAATACGACGTTTCGATTGCAACACAAGCAATCATCATCAGGTATAATGAAATAGCGACATAAAATCTAACCAGAAAACTATAGACAGACATATTAGCAGACAGATATCACCAAGATACATAGCGAGAGCAACACAGGTAACAGAGAGGGGTGATCGTCTCTGTGTGTTGCTCTCGCTATGTATCTTGGTGATATCTGTCTGCTAATATGTCTGTCTATAGTTTTCTGGTTAGATTTTATGTCGCTATTTCATTATACCTGATGATGATTGCTTGTGTTGCAATCGAAACGTCGTATTCGATTATTTAATTTAATTTATTATTTTATCTTTAGACGTGACTTAACCGAAAGAAACAAATAATAATTCCTGCAGTCACGAAAGTTCTAAAATTAAGAAATGTATTCAACGTGACATGACAAACTTCTTAATTGCTGCCATTGATATTGTTACGTGCTCGTAATAAGCCACAGATGGCCCTTCTGACGGGATGTACATCAGAAAAAAACGTACAAGTCATAACGTTTATACAAATTATACGTGTATATAATGATAATGATGTTAAATTGGCAATCATATGTATAATCATTTTCGGGAGCTTGATGTATTATATATTTTGCACGATCAGCCGGTGTAAGAAGTGGGTAAAAAAATTTAGTATTGCGGAGTGTGAAGCAGTGTCGGGGAAAAAAAAAACCCAGGCAGGCAGCGAGGCAGATGTTGGCAGCACAGTACGAAAGCATTTGCACTCAAAATACAAGACTCAGTGCTCCCCAGTGACTTGAAAATGACATTTGAGACACTGAGCTGCATGGGCACAATGAGGATGCTTTGCATCGAGTTTTGACACTCATAAGTCAAACTGTGATCTTCCATATGGCACACATTTTTCACTCCCATCTCCCTTGCTGGGGTTAAGTGCATTCCACGACTGTATGTTTTCCACACCTTTATCCCAATTGTGCTATCAAGCGTCATGTCGTGAGAAATATTATCCGTTTGAACCCCTTTGCGGAGCAGTGCAATTTACTCCATGTTGGAGGACGGTCCATGGAAGGAGATATCACAGAACTGCTGCTGAGATTCTTTGGAATTGACCTCTGATTCAAATCCACACACTAGAGCCACAGTATGTCCCCCCCCCCACACTTTCTCTCATTACATACATTCAAAACCAAATTCTACGTTCTATGTATTTACGTATAATAATTGCTGAACAGGCTGAGACCATCAACTGACTGTATTTGAGAAGCCGTATTCATCGTGAGTGACTGCCCGGATTGAAACTCATTGATCAGCGGCGGTTGCCAGCTTCGAGGTCCACAGACCACTGCTGGTCTCCAAGGGCCATGCAAAAGTGGTCTGTGGAAATGTTGCACCTACATTTTTTGTTCTCACAAAATACCATTTCTATTTTATTGCATTGTGGTTACAAAAAAAAAGAAAGAGAGATTTCACAGGATGGTTCACAGGTCCATAAATGTTGGGAACCCTCTCCTCCGATGGGCACGGTTGACTACGTGCGTCGACAAAGAAGTTCAACGTACGTCCATAGCTAAAGATTACGAATGCCAAACGCAGCTTCACCGCATGCTGACGCACGTATATGTTTATACCGCGTCTTTAAAAAGCACATCATTTCAACGAGCATCTGCTGTATATTAACCGTGGCTTATTTGGAGTGTACGTTTGCCCTTCTTTAATTAAGGAGCATGCCGTGAATGTGACGGCCAGTCACCAAAGCCCTCCGCACTAGGATGTATCGTTATCTGGCAAGAGAAGCGCTTTTAAAAGACTTAAATTGTATACATGCATATGCAAATAGCCATGCCTTAATGTTGACATCTATCATGCCAGAAGCCTCCACTTTGTGACTTACGTTAAACCGAATACGGTACTCAGGTCTGCTGAGGATTTAATATGTATATGTAGAAGTTGGAATGCTGCCCTGGTGTAACGGTTCAAGCAATGGATAATTTTCTTTATCCCCTCTGCCTCTGTTCACCCAGCAGCATGAATGGGTACACCATGGTCGATCGAAAGGTTGGGTGGGGGGGGCGGTAAAATATGGGTAACTCCTACTTCTTCAAATACGTCTGACCAGTTTGGAAGAGTGAGGCCAAAATGCCCTCTCCAGAAGACTAGAAAAGCCCCCACAGCGGGCTCTGTAGAGCCGCCTATAGTAGAGGAGGCCCTTCTGCCAGCAGTGGCATGAACGAGCAATTGCAGGACTACCTTAAACATTTATGGGGGGGGGCGTGTCGCGTGGGCTCGAGACTCTACTACACAAGTTGATGTGTTAACCACTTTTTTGCTGGCCAGATGGCTCGCGATCGTAAGGTTCCGAGCTCAAAACCTGGTTGGAGGAGGTTGATTTAACCCGTCGTCCATCCAAGGTCGCTATACCTTGTACCACTTTTTTTGGGGAAGTCAACAGTGGTTGTCCAAGGGAGATAATTCCCCCCCCCCCCGCCATAGGAATGTGGGATGTCCACTGCTGTTCCAGATAATTTGAGTAGGAAATTACTTTAAATTTTACCCTAATGTGAAGGTTGCAGCGGAGCCACACCAGGTAACGTCATTAATAGTGATTCCTCCTAACTCAGTAGAGACGGGGCGAGCTGCCACTGGGCAAAGAATAGTGTCCAGTCAGGAACGCATGCGTGTACACACACGTACAAAAAGACAAAGGTCCCCTGTGTAGCCTTAACAGATTTTTGGGGCAAATGCTGTTAGCGAGCACCTATGAACGCCGCCTGCACAGTGCTCGAGTTGGTGGGTGGCCAGCACCACGCCCAGGCCACCTTTGTCTCCAAAGTGGCGATGTTTACACACCGCACTAGGCACTAATTTGAGGCTGAGTTGACCTGGTAAAGGCCCAGGACCAGTTCAGATATTCGTCACTGATTTTGGCCGTGAGTGGGAATGGAACTCGGGTTCGTAGCGCAGCGCGCTAACCGCCACATTACCGTACAAAGACAAAGATCCCCCATATAACCTTAACAGACTGTACGGGCAAGTGCTGTTTGCGAGCACTTATGAAGGCCAGAACGGTACACGAGGGGGGGGGGGGGGGCCAGCACCACGCCCGACCACCTTTGTCTCCCTAGTGGCGTTGTTTACACACGCACCACGTACTCATTTGAGGCTGAGTCGACCTAGGGGAGGCCCAGGATCGGTTCAGCTAATCGTCACAGGTGTTGGCCGTGAGCGGGAATCGAACCCGTGTCGCCGGGTTCATAGCGCAGTGCGCTAACCGCTACACTATCGCTCCCCACTACCGTACACACACACACACACGTATGCACGCACAGCACGCACGCACTCCGCGTGCTTGGGAATTGGGCTTTGTGTGAGCGCAGAGCGGGATGGATGAGACTCGCTGAGAGAGAAAGCAACACATCCTGGTGGGGCATTGATTTTGTCTAAATAAATGGGCATGGTTGCGGGGGCAACAGAATTTCTATCTGTCAAAATGATGCGGCCAGCCATTGTGCTTGTGCCTCTAATATAAAGCATCGTCAGCTGCTGTTGACGATTCAATGCCAAAATAAGCAACATCCACCCCCACCCTCAACTACTGAATCCCACCCCCCCCTCCCGAACTTTGCACCGCGATTAATGTTTCCTGGAAATTGCATCGGGTGTTACAAGGCGGGTGGGCGCTTGTGTGAACTTTTTTGTTAATTATTTCTGATTGCTGGTTGAAAGCGGGTTCCCACAATTAATGTAGTTTTGCGGAACTCGTATTGGCCGTACACTTTTCCTTTTTTTTCTCTGTTGCGGAACAACTTTTGTATTCGTTGCCTCACCCCTGTGTTTCATCTTGGGCCCCCTTACAAGTCACGATGGATGCATATACAATACAAGTCTTTGTTATGCTGCCTTATCTTGTTCTCTTGTAGGCATGACCGAGGTGCTTTCTGAAGTCTATTCTCTGTGCCCTCAATGTTCTTTTTTTCCCCTGTAACTCCGTGACATTTTGGTGAAGACGTTCTCATTTTTTCACCCAAAACCTGGTTTCCGAAGAGCCCAAAGTTATTCAGAATTTCTGACTTTTCAATCCTGAAACCAATATTTTTTTATTTTCCCATTCACGCAAAAAGCACCAATATATTAAAAGAGGTGAGGAATTACCTGAATTTCATAAAAAAATGTTATCGCATCAAAAACATCTATACATTTTGCCAGGTTTTTTTCTTTCAGTTGTTGAATTTTACATTTTGTCTGTTGAAAGGCAAATCATGAAAATGTGCAAACCAGGAATATGATACTGCAATGCCGGTCATAAGGCCACAATCTCATGTACGTGCAGGGTTGATTATAATACTGAACATTTAACTGACCCCTGAATCCCCAGACTTGCTGATGCTGTGTCTGTTGTAACCTTTAAGTGTAAGGGGACATACAGCAATTCACCGGACCCATTTCAATGTAGACACTCCACAGCCTCCAGAGATGCTTTTTTTACGTTTATAATCTTTCCCAAATATGCTCTTCATGATAATGAACGCAAATATTGATCTTATAAATTTTGCTGAATTTTTTTTCAACACAGCCCATCCATTTTCTTGTGATGATTTAGATTACGTTGACAGCGTGGGATTGACTTCGAGACTGCAATGCTATTTTGTTGGCTAATTTTGCACATTGACCAAGTGTAATTACCGTAATCATGGCCCGTTATCTCTTCAGCCTCCAGCGGTTGAGTTTAAATATACCATGATTAAATATTAGGTTGATTTAAGACACCATTTAATACTGTACATGTGATAGAATCTACTTTGTGCATATCCTCTGCATATACCATTTCTTTGTAATACATTTAACGACACTGTTGGTCTAGTCAAACGCACACATACATATATACATTCTTAGCCGAGCACAATAATCAAGAATAATCTATCGGTAAGGGTGGATGCCACCGTGGTGTAATAATTAGCACGCTGCACCTGCAATCTCCTGGCTGGGCAGTTGAAAGAATGGGCAGGTTTTTTTAAAATCCCCCACCCACCACCTCTGTCCACCCAGCAGAAAAATATGTACACTACAGTTGTGTAAGGTCGTGTGTGGTGGGGTAAAGTGCTGGTACGCCTGCCTTTTCTAACACCCTCTGGCCAGCATGAACGAGTCGACCAAGTACCCGCGATATCCGGCCCTCTAAAGCTTGCCTCTAATCATTGTAATTTCTCCAGCAGTGGAGTGAACAAACTATTTCAGGGCTGCACCCTCCTACCATCGGTAAGAGGTTCTGAACGTGCAAATTGCCTTGAGGCGCAGTGAGGCTCACCGTTTACGATGGCCAACATCAAGTTCAAGTTCATTTATTAGGTATAGCCCTGTGAGCCATTCGGCTCTTGCATCGGGTGCAACCGCAACAAACAAAAACATGAACAAAAAACATCTTAAAGTGAATATGTGACTAAGTGCAAACAGAAATCCAAGAAAAGACAGCAAAACATTGCAGAAAAAAATCACCGTACACCAAAGCTGTGTGAAAAAATCCTAGTGGGATGCATAGCTGGCGTATCTCGAGCGCACTGTCCACGGGGGAAAGGGGCGCCCAGGTGGCGCGTTGTTAACTACCTCGCCTGGTATGCAGGAGGTCGTGGGTTTTATCCCGACCCTGACACCTGTATATTTGACGTTTGCATGTTCTCCCCTTGGTCGCGTGGATTTTTCTCCGGGTCCTCCGGTTTTTCCCTCCACATTTAGAGTCAACATGCGTTTAGCGTATTTGGCTGCTATACATTTCCACGTGATGAGCCACTTCGTTGAGCTCTCGTTTGTGGCCAGGTTGCTTCTAAAAAAAATGCGAAATAGCTCGGTGGGCCTTACCTGGTCAAATAAAAAGTTGATAATGGTTTATAAGGGTTCTAATGTACTGTGCATTGCACTCTTTGCTGCCTCTGGTATGCATGGGTGTATATTGAGAGTTTTGCAGTCCGGCAGGTGGCAGGGTGGCCCACGGGGCTGTTACATGTGCCAGGATTTCTGTTCCAGCTCTCATTGAGTGCCAGGACCCAACGAGAGGAAAATTAACCGTTGTCTCCTCGGGTCTCGCGCGTGGAATTGTGACTGGCTTAGTCCCATCATACCCAACAGGCACAAAGACAACAGACTGTTGGGGCATGTGCTGTTAGCGAGCACCTATGAAGGCCGGCATAGCACACAAGGGGGTTGGTGGCCAGCACCACGCCCAGCCACCTTTGTGTCCCTAGTGGCAATGTTTTACACATCGTACCAGGTACTCATTTGAGGCTGAGTCGACCTAGGGGAGGCCCAGGACCGGTTCAAATAATCGTCACTGGTATTAGCCGTGAGCGGGAATCAAACACGGGACGCCGGGTTCGTATCGCAGCGCGCTAATGGGTACACAACCGCTCCCTATCAGACAGACACACACACAAATCAGCTCCACGAAAAGCAGTAGTAATGAACGGTTGGAGAGTGCCTGTTGTGTGCGTGCACCAATTGGCATGTCCAAGTTAGAGGTTGCAGAAAGGGTGAGATAGGCAGAGTGTAATGTGGTGTTGGAGCCAGTGCATTGAGGGCGCTCTCGGGAGAGTTGGCGAAAAAGTTACAGTAATTAGTGGGAGGATGTCTGCAGGGTCTTGATCTAAAGCCGTCTGCTTAGGGGATGCAATGGTACATGTGATTGGGAGCTCCAATAAATGAAAGCACTGCCGTTTTGTGTACCCATTTTAGTGCATTGCGTGCGTGTGTGGAGCGGTTGCGTAGTGGTTAGCACACTGCTAACCAGAGTTCAATTCCCACTCGCAGCCAACCAAAGTGGTGAGTATTTTAACTGGTGCTGGGCCATAGGGAGACTCAGGCTTTTAAATGTGTACCTGCTGCTTTGTGTAAACAACGAAGGTGGCTGGCTATGGTGCTGGCCACACCACCCTCTGTTGCACTGTGCCGGCCTGACTTCATACATGCTCGCGATTGCCACTTGTTCCAACAGCCTGAGTAGGCTATACGGATGATCTTTTTATCTTTTGAGTGTTTCAGTACGCATTAAGTGCACTTCACTCTCGTCGTAAATATTTATCGTTCCTGATGTAAAAAAAGTCATGCTTTGCGGCATGATTAATTTTTTAATGGGCTTGCCAGAGACCACCTGAAGCGATGAGACAGCGCAGGACATCCTGCGGCGAGGTGCGTGATGCATTCGTCTCTGTTGGAAAACATCGTAGAATTTATTCAGTAAGATGTTACTTTCTGCCCGTGCCGTGTTGTTCAGCTTGGGAGGTCATTCCAGTAGTGAGTGAGCAATAAATTATTCTGCTGAATGCACATCACACCAGTGCATCGTGCAGGGCAGCGCAGCTCAAAAAGAAAGTTCAGCGGTGGAGGAAAAAAACATGCTTGGCTGTTATACCGCACGGGGCAAAAGTCAGTGAGTAACCAACAAGAAAAACATATTTATGAAACCAATATCACATTCTTTGAACATCTTTCCAAGGGAAATAGATTTATGTATTTTCCATTGCACTCTGGCTCTGTGGGAAATTTGTAGTGAAGGAATATTCACGATTAATGAGTTTCTTTGTTTTTTGATGAAGTGGGACAACCAATTCCGGACGAACTTGTGCTGCGAGTGAAATAATTTTGCACGAAAAAAAATCCCTCCGTGTGTCGAGACTGACCTTAAACTTATATCATGTCAGAGCTGTTTCATTCAGAGAAGTTTTCTAAACTTAATTTTTTTTTAAGTGCCTCTTGAGGATAAGAGCATATCATATCGCTGTTGCGTTACCGCTGACATCCTGGGTATGAATTCAGGAAGCCACCCATGATTTACCTATGTCTTGGCATGGTTGCCGATGAGCGCGCGACAAATCGCATCGAGTTTGGCTTGTTACTCAATTTAGCTTATTTCTGCTATGTTAATGAAGAATTTATTTAAGTGTTTACTCACATGCGACAAACTCTTTGCAGGGCATATATGTATGTTGAACTTCTTTTGCACCATACCTAGCCAACTGTGCAAATTGGAGGTGTTGGTTCTCTCCTAGGTCAGTTCAGCATTAAATGAGTTTCCGGTGCCTTGTGTAAAGCATCGGCAATGGGGAGATACGCAATACTTATGAAGTACCTATATACAAACTCATTATTGCTTATATTGCTTTTTGAATTGAACAAAGGCCCTGATATTTGTAATGTAGAGCCAAATAAGATCTGCTAACCCAGCATGATGTTTAACAAGCCTAACTCTGCTAATAAGACCCAGCAGGTTAATACCGGTCCACTGTTGGCTCGCTTAAACAAATGTTGCCGGAGAATATAGGTTTTCAAAGCCAATAGGTCGATGGACTAACATTTTTTTTGTATGAAGGCACAGAATTGAGGTCTACTTATTTTTGCCTTTTAACAAAGTGCTTTAGTCATGTGATGTAATCATTGGTGATGCGGGGAGGCATTGTCTAAGACAAAGCGATGCACTGCAGGTTGTAATAATTCTCAATATAAAAATGCGTGTTTTCACAATGTTATGCTGATGGCACAAGCGGGATATAAACGGTAAAGGTGCAGCCCTGCAATGCTTTTTCAATGGCACGACTGGCGGATGGGCCTCCACTCGAGGCAGCTCTGGAAAACCCCTCGAGAGGGTTTTTTTTGGGCCTACTCTTCCACACTGGTCATACGTCCTTGAAGAGGTGTGAGTATCCACACTTTACTCGCCACACACAACTGTGCCTATCAAAGTGTTGCGATAACCCCGGTCTACTTCACTGCTTCTTTCCCACCGTACAACAGAAAACCGTGCTGGATCCATGCCAAGTCAGTCCGACGGGTCCCAGGAGGTGCCACTTTGTCTTTGCATGTGTAATGCGAGCGTATATGGGGTTGTTGCTGGGCTCTGGTCCAATCACACGGCCCGGGGTATTGGGGAGCGGAGCCTGGTCTGCGGGGCGTGTGGGAGGGGCCACCGTTCACTTCGGCTCCAATGGGAAGAGGCGAGGTGAATGGGGGTGGAGCCAGCGGGGTAGTATGGGAAGGCCGGATCTGAGGATCAGGAAGGGGAGGAGTCAGGGTCACGTGGGGGGAATGGATAAAGGTGGGAGCCCGGAAGAGATCGGGGCAGTCGGGGAAGTTAAGAGTCTGAGCCGCGTTGGGTGGCGAGAGAGAGATATCCGCGCCATCTGCCACGTGGCCGAAGGACCTCAGCACGCCGTCGGCCAGCGGTGTGCGGAGTGTGGGAGTAGAGGAGCTAACGGAGGAGCGTGCGGGGCACGCGAGAGGGAGCGTGCGCGGGCGCGCGCGAGACGACGCTGGTCCGTGGAGGAGACCAGTGGGGTGCGGAGAAGAACCAAGCAGAGACCAGCAGTGCCTGACGGAATCTTTTATTACACATGGCAGAAGCCAATCCGTATCGCTGATATCACACGCAATGAATGAACAAGTCGAGATGTGTGGATGACGTGTTGGCACTGTGTCCACGTAGTGACTGGTGTCTCGCGCAATTAACCTGTCACTAGCCCCGCCCCTGGCCCTGCTTGGCCCCGGCCTGTTTCAAATTTCTCGTGAGACCTGCATATCTCTGTTTAGTGTCCAGCTCGGAATGGCAAAAGCCACTGATGAAAACCGTACGTGCCGTGCGTTAGGCCACCACACTGACCGCTCGGATGTGCCAGTGTAAATTGGGTACAAGTGTGTCGGCAAGCTTTGCTGCCCTGACGAATGCGGCCGGATCAAGATGCTTTGACGCACCCACCCACACTGTGTGCCGTGGTCGTCTGTAATGGGTGCCTGTTAACACCAATTGCCCTGACGGTCTAACCAGATTTACAGTGATGTTTGTGCGTGGGTTGTATTTATTTATTTCAAAGCCATGAACAGTAATGTAATGTGCGCCTGATCATGCGCATTCTCAGAAAATGAAACCCCTTTAGCTGACGGGGTTTAAAATAAATAAATTGCATTCTAGTGGTGAAAAAATCCTCTCGCAGTACAAATGTGTTTCACTGATGGGACCTTTACTGAGAGTGTTGCCTCCGACCAAATCGCCCTCAATATATCCAGCATCGTCATATCTCGGAAGCGAAGCAGAATGGAGCCTGGTTCGTCGTTGAATGCTTGACTCCGTCAGAATACAAGATCTTGTAGGCCTAGGCCGTGAGGTGAATGCAAGTTGGCCAGTACAGAAATTATTGAATCAAACTGTGTGAATATTTTAGTGTATGTTTTATCTTTTATTTTATCCCTGTGTGTACGAAACTTTTTCGCCCACACAAAGCCAAACATTCATTCCAATTTGCCATAACATCCCAATGCAGGATTTGCCTGAGAAACCAAAAAGTCTTGCTACTCACTGAGACTTTGCTGCTTAGGTTGTCACATTTGTGCCGTGTAGCCCTCTGAATTATTTTCGAGTTCTATTGCCCGATGTTCGGCATGATGTCCAACATTTGCTGGGAGCTTTCTATGAATCCATCTGTGACAGCTCAACTTAACTATTCGAATTGAGCCACATGAGTGCTTTATTATAGCACATTCACACATAATATGCAGACCTCACATTTCTGCTTAAACAGTTGGCATGGTACACCGCCCATTGCTTCGCCAACACGTAACGTGCATCGCGTTGAACCCGTGCCAGTGCGGTCCTCTCCCTTGGGCAGCCATGCAAGCGCTGTTAATGCGGAACCCAAGAGCAGTGGGAAACTTGGCTTCGACGGTGACAGAGGTCTCGCTTGGTTTCTATAGCTGCCGGTAATTGGCGCCGGTGCAGTGACCTGCGGTGTTTATGTGCTCGCCGAAGAGTGCCGCAAAAGTGGGCCGTTTACAGCCGTGTTTATAAAAATGACATCCATTGCGTACGTCCACACTCAACAGATATAGTGCGGTGATCGATTGGTTTAGGTGTGTCGATCATGGCGGAGTGGGGGTTGGGGGGGAATTGATCATACTTCACCCTGGTCAGTGCGGGTTGGTGAAGGGAACACATTTTATCTCTCATCGTGCCAAGTACCTCTGCCTTTCAGACACACGGCTTTTTTTAAAATCTCGGAAGTGACCGGGAAACCGAAAAATATCACTTTTGTGGCCCCACGCAAGCACTGTCTTTGAGCGAGAGAAGTACATTTATAAAAATTAAAAGGCAGGAATTGAAATCGTGACAAATTTTATGAGGCGGAATTTGATATATTGCTGCTTTACTTTGAAATACCGTAATATTTTTCTGAAATGGGTGCGCCGATTGAAACGCTGCAGTGAATTCTCAAACTTTAATGTCCCTCGGGGCCTTTGGGTACGTAATTGGGCACATCTAATTATTTTTTTGAGAGCTTAGTGCTCGCTTTTTTATTCATCTTCGAGTGTCCTTTAGAGCTTGAAATTGTTTCTAAAGCTCCGTATGAATATTTGCAATGCTACCGGCTGATTTGAGGAGAAGAAATTACTTGAGGAAAACTGCAACAACAACAGTAAACATGATGCTAATAAGCACGGAACACACGTCATTGCAAAAAGTTAACTTCACACTTATGCAATAAAAAATGTTAAGCGGTATTTCCGATTGATTTTTATATATAAAAAAATAAATAGACGTGAAGCCAAAGTTTTAATTGAATTCGTACAATTAAGCTGTTACCACTTTTGTAGCTGCAGTAGACAAGCTTTACAGTGTCAATCATGACACGTTTCAGCCTCTAATGCCTGCGGAATGGTTTTTCATCTGCCTAAGCAATAAATGCAAACTATTTTCTTTGTAATTTCTGTTCCCCCCCCATACCCCGGCACTGTCAGGGTCATCGTGATATAGAATCCATTTGGAGCTCTCACGGGGAAGCACGGCAGCCTCTAAGTGTTCAGAGTGGCCCACTGAAGTGGCAATCACATAGCTATCTTGAAGTAACCTCTTGTCCACACGGTAGAGGGCGACATTTTCCCCACGCGCTCCGCATGTGAAGAGAAATGTTTGTTGCATGGTGGACAAACTGATATTTTAATTCTCGCAGGTGTGATTTAGCCACTTTGAGTGTAAAACCTATTGAGATGTGGATGGTTGTTTTGTGTAGCCATCTGGTGCTTGGGCTGAGACATCTATATACACTGGAGAACCTGATTTAAATACAAGCAGTTGCCTGGATTCGAACCCATGTCCTCAGTGGTGCCAGCTCAGTGCCCTCGCCTCAGCCTCCGTGCGTGTGCACATTTAAACATTTTTATTTAGTTCAGTTTGACTCCCGGCAATAACTTCTGGAGGCATTAATGCTTTAAGAAAATTGAAAGGTCACCAGAGTAATAGTTTCAATTTAGTGCATGGCAAAATGTAAAAAAACAGATTATAAATAATTACAGCATACATTTAACTATATATAGTTGCCTAAGAATCATTCATAGTCTAATGTAACACAGAACATGGTTTAATATATATGGCTCTTTATATGGCACTCTGTGAAATAATTGTGCCCAATATTGGTGTCTCAGTGGTATGCAATCTGGTTCAAAAGGGCAAGTGGTGGCAGCCCTGCAATTGCTTGCTCACGTCACTGCTGGCAGAAAGGACCTTCACTAGGAGTAGCTCCAGAGAGCCCTTTAAGAGGGTTATTGGCCTACTCTTCCACGCCAGCCAGATGTCTTGGAAGTTCCCACAATTTATTGCACCACACCCGACTTGCTGTTGGACTAACTGTGGTCTAACAATTTACGTTGTTAGGTGGACAGGCGGCGGTGAGGGGGGGGGGGATTTTAAAAAATGTGCCCTTTGTTTCAACTGCTACGCTGTGAGCGGTTTCACTAAAAGCTCAAGGAAATAACTATTAAACACTTATTGAGAATGTTTATTTTTTAAATCCATTAATCCGAAAGGGCAAAAGGTGCAGCCCTGCAATTACTTGCTCACGCCACTGCTTGCAGAAGGGCCTTCACTAGCGGTAAGCTCTAGGGAGCCTCAAAGAATGATGGTCTAATGTTCCACAACATTGGCCAAACATCTTGGTATGTCTGGGAGTAACATACATTTTACCCCACCACGTGTGACCTGCCGATCAACTCGCTGTGGTATGCTAATTGGTTCTTTTACCCTTTTATCTGGCAACAAAACTGACACCTTTTTTTACAAGGAGTCATGTTTGCATTGACCACAATACCTGCGGTCGGAATGCAAACAAAAAACACAACTCTGATAATGTGTGCAATATCTGTGGTATGCCCATTCACGCTGCTCAGTGGATAAAGGTGGGGATGGCGGGGGGGTGTATGTAATTGACTTTCCCATTGATTCAATTGGTGTGTGAGGAGGTGGAATCGAATCGACTGCCTCTGGATTGCAAGCCCTATGTGCTGACCGCAGAGGTCGCAACCGGGTACCCGATACCCGTACCCTACCCGATACCTGGCTACCCGTACCCGGCCGGGTACGGGTACCCGTTTGCGACCCTGGTGCGGCCGGGTACGGGTACGGGTAGGCCGTGAGTCACTGGTGAGTAACTGTTTGTCACTCATTTCCCAACGTCTTGTCTCTTCTCACAATTCAAGTTCCTAGAATCAACCCACCCGCGCCTGCAACATGGCTTCATCCCAGAGGTCGCAATCTGGTACCCGATACCCGTACCCGGCCGGGTACTGGTAGGGTACGGGCACGGCCGGGTACGGGTACCCGTTTTCGACCCTGGTGCGGCCGGGTACGAGTAAGGAATCAAAACCCGTTTACGACCTCTGGCTGACCGTTAACACTGTGGCAGCATTCCCTCGTGTTGTGGTTACCTGTTACTTTCTTCACGTGTCTACAGCATCATCAAGGCACTTTTGAGAGTAACCTCAGCGGAGAGTTGCACCATCTCTGGGGATAGCCGCCACAAAGTCTGAGCACATTGCTTAATAAATTTGACATTTCTTTGCAGCGTACAATACACAAGAGCGGCATGTGCCTCATTTCCGAATTGGTTATGGAGTCACTTTGCCAACCGTGGCCCTTTCGTATTTGTGCTTTTATACCTCCCAGGGGCTCCTGCACACACTGCCAGCATGCTGATTTTCCGAATAACCTCGGCGACAGAGTAGAAATAGGCAGCAGTAGGACGTGAATATTGAAATGCGATCCTCCCTTGCATTCCCTTGGGGCTGTGCAGAAACCTGGCGATGACTTTGTTGTGACGGGATCTGGTACGTCTCGGGCCATATTTTTTTTGGTACGCCTTGGATTTTTTAAGTAGTTTCATAATGCTTTAATGAAAGGTCCCTTTATTTACTGGGGTACTGTGTTGAGTTGTGTGATTTTTATTGACAAACAAAAAAGAAACAGGCTTAAGTGCCTAAGAAACTGGAGATTATTAGTTGGCAGATTTTGAGAATTTGTTTTGCAACTTGGAATCTTAATCACATGTTCAGCTTCTCATTAGAAAACACTTGGAGTGGGCAGTGCTGACCCAACCTTAAATGGCCAATGTAAAAGTTAAGCGTTCTTTGTCAACAGCTGCAATACAACATGTAAAATTCAACACAGCAGTTGGTAACATTGAGGCCTTAAAAGGAAATACAATACATTACTCTATGGTTCTTTCGGTAAAGTCACGTATAAAGATAAAATAATAAATTAAATAATATCTTTATACGTGACTTTACCGAAAGAACCATAGAGTAATTCCTGCAGTCACGAAATCTTCAAATTAAGATTAAATACAGTACATGTAGTGACGTAAATGGTGTCACTAGGGTGTTAGCGCCAGCTACTGTTACAGTCGTGCAACTGTGCGTCTGGAGCCCCTCTCTAGCACCAGAGTGAGTACGGCATGTCAGCCAGCCCGAGGGGGCGTGGTCCTGGTGATGGCCTGAGAGAGAGGGCAAGTGAGGACATGGTAGCCTGTGTGGGGCACGTGATGCTGGGTTGAAATCCTTCGGGAAAGGTCTCGAAGGGGGCGTGGCCGAAGGCGGAGCGAGGCCACGCCCAGGAGCATCAAGGGGCAGCCGCGAGAGTGTTCTTGGCTCATCTTCTTGGTTCTTTCAATAAAGTCACGTAGAAGGAAAATAATAAAATAATAAAAATAAAGCATAATTAAAATAATTCTCACGACGTTTCGGCCACAACGCAAGCAGCCGTCTTCAGGTGGAGAACAGGTTTGTCGAGAAGACAGAGTCTGAATGGCACGCCCCAGGCTTGGAGCGACTATTTATGCTGGGATGGAGGGGCGACGAGCGTCTTGACAAAATAATTTGCATATCAAGAGAAATTTAGCATATTTATGGGAAATGCAGATATGCGATTAGTACTACTTGTGAAATGCGTAGGCGGTTTGGCGAGGGATTTAAAGTTCTTGGCTCGTCTGTGGAATGAAGCTTGGGTCCTGCGTCTCGTCGTGTCCGGGTCTCGAGTTAACACGCTACTCACATAGTTAGCCACATCACCTACTATAGAACCCGAGTTACGTTCAGTGTTACCCGCTGGGGAAGTTGTTGAATAAAAGTGTTGCCTCCCAGTCCAGAGTGTGTGCCTCCGTGTTGAACACTACATACGAACGGCTGTGTTTCAGGCAAGCGCCCTTTTTCATGGCACATGCATGTGCTGTGAACTTGTATGAGCTCTGAAGAAAGGCCAATGCCCAGAGCCTGTGTCCCCTGTTATGTCTGTTAATGACAAATGTTTTGCGTTTTTATGGTATTCTTGCTTGTACACAGCTGCCAACGTATCACCAAATAATTATTTAATGCAAAAATAGTTGACTTGCCAGAGTTGCCACGTTAGTTGTTTGCGAGTGTAAATTTGTGTGTGGTAAACCGTGTCGCTCAATAAGAATGAGCAGGGTCTGGTTGCTACGCAGCATGGGTGTCGAGGTTGCCAATCTCCTGGCTTTCCAGGGTATGGTTGGACAGAAATTGGATTAATTTCCAAGCGTGCAGAAATGGAGTATTATGCCTCCCCCCCCCCTCCCTCTCATTCATCGTTTTTGGTGAAACATCCAAATATAAAATTAAAGAGTTTGGGCAATTGCTCATGCCAGTCATGGCTGCCTCCCCTCTTGTCTGTGGTTTCCCTTGACTCCGCATCATGGACTCCGAAAGTGAATGAAAACTGTGTCCTTTATAAATTCTGAATTAAATTATTTTATTTTGCATCCAAAGCTCTCCTAACCACGAAGCTCGCCGATGACTACGTTGGTGCCGATAAGGCGCCATTCCTGTTGCACGACAGGACGTTCACATCACGTTAAACGTGTCGCTGTCTGCCACCGGCACGATTCCTGAGTTTTTTTACTTAACGAATTATAATTTAAAATGTTCGTGAAGTTTCTCAACCGAAGCAATTTGGCGAATTCGACGCCGTTTTGTTGCGCTAAGCTCCAGGGCAATTTGAATAGCGTCTGGAAGCAGGCGGCTATCAAAGGCATTCATGCAATCAAACTTTATTCACATTAGTATCCAGAAACATATATCCCTACCGCACTATTACTCGTATGTAGGTTATGGTCTTAAAAATAAATCCGTCACTTGGGTTACCGTGACCTATATTAGTGTGGCTTCTCTGTCAAAACCCGTTTGTCTCCTTAATGCTTTATCGGCTCACCTTTTTTGTTTCTGCCACACAAATTCGCTGGCCGTGCATTATTTGCGGGCCACAGTACAATAAGGACAAAAACGAGCTCTTGCCGAAATGCTTGCCTTTGGATTTTTCTGCGTCCATGGTAAATGTCATTTGGTTAATCACGTCAATTGATCATGTCCCCAACGTGTTCAAATATTATTTCCAAAGTGTGTGTTTTTTTGCGGGTTGTACAGCCTCTTCCTCGGCACGATGTCCAACATTTTCGCTAAACACGCAGGGATTTCCAGTTCAAAGAAAATGTAACCTGAACACACGTCGGAGGGCTATACAGCACAACCGTGGAAGCCTACGCAGTGGCGTTTCAACGTGTCCATTACTGCTCAAGTGCAGTCACGTGCGCTGAATAAGGCAGATTAGACCCCGGCTCTTTGGGACTAATGGATTTTCAAAAGAAACAATCTCAAAAAGTGTTTTATTAAGAGTTATTTCCTTGAGCTTTTAGTGCAATATTTCCCAGCGTACCAGTTGAAATAAAGGGCAAATCTTAAAATCTCCCCTCCCCCCACGCCGTTGTCCAACCAACAATGTAAATGGTTAGACCACACTCTTGATTTAAAGCTTTCGTGACTGCAGGAATCCATACTCTTTGGTTCTTTCGGTAAAGTCACGTAGGTATAAAAAAAATAAAAATGCTTTCCCACCTGATGACGGAGGCTTGTGGTTGCGCCCGAAACGTCGTGATTTATTTTATTTTATACCTACGTGACTTTACCGAAAGAACCAAAGGGTTAGACCACAGTTAGCCAAAACGGCAAGTCGGGTGTGGTGGTATACATTGTGGGTAATTTGAAGACGTCTGGCTG
Organism: Lampetra fluviatilis; assembly: GCF_964198595.1. Classification (NCBI taxonomy): domain Eukaryota; kingdom Metazoa; phylum Chordata; class Hyperoartia; order Petromyzontiformes; family Petromyzontidae; genus Lampetra; species Lampetra fluviatilis. The sequence goes on along the minus strand of NC_136323.1, from coordinate 6,724,610 downwards.
GCATGGAAGAGTAGGCCAATCACCCTCTTGAAGGGTTCCCTGGAGCTCCTAGTGGAGGCCCTTCCACCAGCATTGGCGTGAGCAAGTAATTGCAGGGCTGCACCTTTGCCTTTTGACGAACACCGGCGTACGGAATATTTGGGCACCGTTGTTGTTCACAGGATCTCTGCTGAAAGGGTAAACTGGGGCACGCGGACAAAAAGAATACCACCACGATCTCGTGCGATGTTATTGACGCCGTGAGTCCCTGGCCGTGGCGGCAGCAGCAGCAGCAGCAACAGCAGCCGTGGGGAAGCGCCAGCGAGCTGTCCACACGGCGGAGGGTTTTCCGGCGCGGCTCTCGTGCTATGCCGGTTACGGTGCTTGGAGCTGCGGCTTAGTCCATTTATAACAATCATCGCATTTTTTTCCCCATACATTGCCCTTTATGAGAAGAGTTATGTGTGTGGTGCTTTTTTTAAATGCATAATTTCTTCTCTTTTGCCACTCCATTGTTTTTATTTCTCTGCAAGCCGAATGTTTAGGCTACGCCCGCGAAGGAATGTCCGATTCGATTTTGCTGTTGCGTTTTTTTTTTTACACCGCGCTGCCTTTTATTTCCAGTCTTTTCCTTCTCGGTTTCACATCCCCCCCCCCTCTCTATTTATCTCATCCATCGATGGTTGCAGCACGTTGCACAATCCACGTATTCCCGAGTCACGAAACTGTGAAAAACCCGCCAGAATTCATCAAGGCGTTTTTCATGCAGACCCACCTGCGCTGGGTGAGGGCACTGGGAATGATGTGAGATGGAGGATTGCCAGGTCCCCCTGCTGCTTCAGATTAAATGTGCATGAGGTAATGTGCTTGCAGTCGGCCTGCTGCAGTGATGGTTCTCCACGCTGTCCTTGGGATTGCTTTTCAGTTGGCCAGACAACCGCGCACGTCAGAAGGACACATCGTTGTTTGCCGATAATTATTTTCTCGTGCAGTAAAAGCCTCTCGAAGCCAGACTCGAGTAAGCCAGACTTACAGACGGACAAAATTAATGCTTTAAATATCTCTGCTGCTGATTTCTACATCCAGTGAACTTCACCCGTCGACATCTTTCTTCGTGGTAACAGACTCAGATGATCAAACTGTAGAGGAGTAATTTTTGTGTTATTAATTTGTAAGGCGTAAATTACAAAAATGCAATGCGTTGTTATTACGTAGTAATTAAATGTCTTGGGTTGTAATTACATTCAAATGTATTTGAAATGTATTTATTTCAATTCATTAATTGTGTGCAATGTGTCAGGCACCCCCCATATATAATCAGATAGGTTGTCCCCATAATTAGCCTGGCTTCAACACATTTCACTGAATCTGCAGACAATTTTGGACAATGTGAAAAATCTATCTGAGGTTGGTATAATTTTTTTAGATATATTTTATTTGGACTATCGATTGGAGTCACCGATAATGGGATATTTGGACCCCAGTCGAGAAATTTCACGATATACAATTATACCATTTAATGTAAAAGTATGGCCTTGTGGCAGTTTGGCTTATGTATGTCAGGTTGAAATAAAGTTATGGATGATAAGAGGTTTGAGGACTTTTAGAAAGATGAAGTTGATGTCGAAAAGTAACATTGTAATGTGCCTCAAAAATATAGATTTAACCAATGTCTACTATCTGATATGATGATGTTCAGATTCATGGTCATCAACAATCTATTAAACATTTAAATTAAAGACTTTTATTTTACTAGGTAAGGCCCACTGAACTATATAGCTCTTTTTCAGTAGCAACCTGACCACAAATGATAACTCAACAAAGTGGCTTATCACGTGGTCATTTATAGCAGGAAAATACTCTCAACGCATGTTTATAAATGTGGAGGGACAAAACCGGAGGACCCGGAGAAAAAGCCACACCACCACGGGGACATCATGCAAACTATAAATATACAGCAGGCCTGTAGGGTCAGGATCGAACCCACGGCCTCCTGTACACCAGGCGAGGTAAGTCAAGATCTTAAGAGAAACTTAAAACGTGAAAAGAACCATGGAGAGAGGCATGCTTGGATTTGCATTGAGAGGCAGCAAGAGGAACACGTGGATTTGTGAACATCCTCAGGTTAATTGCATCATCTTCTTGGTTCTTTCGGTAAAGTCACGTAGAAGGGAAATAATAAAATAATAAATAATAATAATTTTCGCGACGTTTCGACCACAACGCAAGCAGCCGTCCTCAGGTCTGTCTTCCCGACAGACCTGTTCTTCACCTGAGGACGGCTGCTTGGGTTGTGGCCGAAACGTCGTGAGAATTATTTTATTATTTTTAATTATTTTGTTATTTCCCTTCTACGTGACTTTACCGAAAGAACCAAGAAGATGAATCCCTGCAGTCACGAAATCTTTAAATCGAAAATTAATTGCATCATTCAACGCGTTCATAAAAGTAAGGCAGGCCTGGGCAGGATGATGGCTGATGGTCTAGAATAGTGACGGAGTAGCTGTCAAGGAATGGAATGTGTCCAAGAGGGCATGTATGTATGTTGAACTTCTTTCATTCCGTATGTAATCAACCGTGCTCATCGGAGGTGTGATGAGAAGGAGTCACGATAATCAGCTTGTGTTGTGTTACATTTGGTGGGGGGGGCCTTCATCCAGCAGTGGATTAATCATGGCTGATGATGATGACGGTGTCGGGTTGAGGGCATCGCACCGCAACAAGTCCTCATGAAGGGCACGTTAGTTGTTTGGAAGTTAACCTTCAAAATTTAACGAACGTCAAATTAGGCGGCTTTTGTCAGCGCGTACAATGGCGTACCTCTCAATCAGTCGCTCCAGAACCTTTGTACAATTGCTTAGATTATCAGGCACTTGATTACACACCTTCCACTTGTGATCAAGTGTATTTTTAAGCCTCTTAGCTGTTGTTTATTCACAACTTTCAAACCACTGTTGGCAGCGATAGACTCAACTTCTGTTCGCTGTCGGGGTGACTGTGTAACAAAAATGTAACAAAAAGTCAACACGTTGCGTTTAATCGATGCACTCGCGCTCAAAATCCCGTGAACATCGTCACACTTTGGTTCAAACCTTTCCACATGTAACAGGGAGTGCGTCCCTTCCAGTTATTTACCAGATGAAGGTTATTGGTCTTCCACTTTATAGTTCATTGTACATCATTGAAACACATTCTATTATACCGTGCTCATTAACAATTGGTTGTACAAGTGCCAGGTCATTTTGGATAATTTTGCAATTAAAGTTTCTGATTAAATGCTCGCCGCGTTATTCATTCCCCCAATGGCTACAATGCAGCACTATATAAAAATAAGTTAACGTTTGCAATAAGAGTTTGCTTTGAATAATCCTTTGGCTAGTAGTGCGCCCCGCTTTGAATTAATAACTTACTGCTTCTTTATTTAAACCCATTTAGGGTCACTGAGCACGTTTTTGTTTTTTAATATACGCAAGTAAATAAATGGCTTGCCGTTAACGGAGCTGTTTTACCAACTTCATTGTGACACGAATTATTTGAAAATACACCCCCGTAAAATCATAACGCAAGCTTCTGCAATTCATGCAATGCGTATAAACTTAAGCGATAGTTTTCAATGATTACCGCCGAGGAGGTTTACGCGATTGTGCTGCATCAAGCCCAAATGTGTTGCTTGTTTGCAACACCGTGTGTTGCTTAGGATGGCTGTCCGGCGGTCCCCCCCCTCCCCCCCGTAATTGGGGGAGCTTCAGGAACTGAAATAGAGTTCCGAGGATACACTTCTGATAATATTACATTTCCTGCGGACGTTTCCATCTCGTGGATTTGAAAGGTCGGACATAATCCATCCGCAACTCGAGAACACATGTTTTTCGGCACGATGACCATGGTTCTGCTCCACGTGTTGGGAGCTTTTTTCGGAACTGAAAAGTAAAACTGCTGAAGAAGCAGAAAAAACATTGTTTCCAAAGAGGCTGTCAGAACGTGTAAACATCGGCCATTGTTTATTTATGTATGTTGAACTTCTTTTGCACCGTACGTAGCCATCTGTGCTAATCGGAGGTGTGGGGGAAGGACAACAAACTGAAACGCAAAATGCTGTGCTAAAGAAATTAGTTTTCAATCGAGATTTAAAAGTGGCTTCCTAATTCAAGTTCAAGTTCATTTATTAGGTATAGCCCTGTGAGCCATTCGGCTCTTGAATTGGGTGCAACCGCAACAAACAAAAAACAAAAACATGAACAAGAAAACATCTTAAGATTGACTGCAAATAGAAAATCCAAGAAAAGACAGCAAAATATTGCAGAAAAAGCACCGTACACCAACACTGTGCAAAAATCCCAGTGGGATGCAAGTCAAACAATAACAACCACAAGACAACTTAGATTAAGGCCATCAGTCTAACTCTGTACTACAACAAACAAACATGGCCAAACCAAAAAACTTTTCGGAAATCACCAAAATAAAGCCATAAAAGCAATGAAACAGTGGTCATAAGAACTGTGACCGAATTTTCACAATAAACGGCGTAAACAACATGTACTACCAAACTCTGCAGCCATAGGTGGCTGCATGAGTCACTCTACAACAGCAGGAGCATCAGCCTAATATCGGAAAGAAAAGTGTTCCAGACGGCCGCAGAAGCACACTTCAAAGCACGCGATGCAGTGGCCGTCTTTGTTCGATGGCTAGTCAAAAGCCGCTGCGAGATCAGCATGTGCTGCAACCTGTAAAACACATCGGAGCTCTCAAATAGGTTGTTATTAATGAGGTTTACAGTGTGGTGGGTTGATGCTACACCATTGTTTCCGTGTAACGTTTGATTCATTCCGCAGACGAATCCCTCTCAAATTTTGCGCCCGCAGCCGTTTAAAAATGCATGGGGGCCTGACACATCTTCGTCTGATCTCTGTAAAGTTTAAGGAACTTATTAATATTGGAAAAATAAGTGGTCGTAATTCCTAGGAAGATAATAATCGTGCAAATGTGCAACTAAAACAAACTTTATTCGCATTTGTGGCAATGCCTAAAGGTCTTAATGCTGATCTTTGATTCCAAGTAAATGAATGAATCAATAAAACACGCTTTCTAACGGTGATTAAATTTCACGCAGCACTTCATTGCTATTTTCACTCCTGAAATGCTAATAACGACCAGGATATAAACTTTTGGTAGAGGCTGAACGACCAGCAGAGAAAGAGGAAAATTGTCATGAGCAGTGGTTACTTCATCGCCTAAATTCAGCGCACAGTGGTTGGAACACATTTTCGCAGAGCGCTTCAGCTCATAGAGACAACATACCATTTGGGCGCTACGGCAATTTCAGTTTACATATGCTTTGTGAATGTCGCAGTTTTAATCTTTTGGTTTGTGGAAGCTCAAGAGATGCCCCTTTGCTGGCGGTTACGTAGTTATTTTTTTCTCTATCTATATACAAGTTTTGTGATGACATCGGATTGATGTCACATGTGCGACACAGTCAGATGGTGGCAGTCCAGCAAACTCATCCTTGAAGCCATCCGTGTGAAGCTTTGTGTTTTCCCATCGCATCTGTCGATTTTTTCTGGTTTTCTCCGCCATGAAGGAATCCAAATCCTCAGAAATAATATTGCTATCAGTGGCTGCCTGGTTCGGAGCCCAGGATCTCAGTGGTTCTGGCTCAATCTTCGGACATGGCCATTATGACCCTGCCCTTGGGTCATCCTAGCAACCTTTGCTATCATGGCTGTCAGCTCAGCGTTCCCCCCCCCCCCCCCCCGTCGCTCGCCTAAGGTTCTCACAGTTGATGTGAAGCTGCACTTGAAATAATTCACCGTAAAGCTGGGACGTTGATTGATGATCCAGAACTCACCGATTCACTCAAGTCACTTGTGCACCGGCGGTCGGCCGCCTCCTCCTAAGTAAGTAGATTTATAAAGACTTATGTTGCCGTGTACTGCCGTGGTTTTTGTTCCCGTGAATTTCAGTTTTCGATTCCTCCACCGTTGTTCAGACTTTTTGTCTACCAGACTGGTTGTTCCATCCCACCGTGCGTACTGTGTTCAACCACCAAACTTTCGATGAAAACACTTCCCTCCCTGCTCCTTTGCTTTGGAATTCCCTCCCATTGTCTCTTTTCCCATGTTTCGTATAACCTTGTTCCTAATTTTTTACTCTCAATCAAATTATTATGAGAATAGGTTTTCCCCTTTTTTTCTGGCAACAAAACAGGTGTTAAGATACATCATGGGACCTCCTTTGCCAGTACCAAAATATTAGAATAGGTTTTCCCCTTTTTTCTGGCAACAAAACAGGTGTTAAGATGTTAAAACACCAAACTGAAACCTTTTAGAAAGAATCATGTCTGCATTAACCACAATTCTTGTGGTCAGAATGCAAACAAAAAAATACTCTGATAGCATATGCATTGTCTTTGAAACTGATTGGTCCACACCAGAGACAGCTTTCTTTCGAGCCCAGTCTCAAACGGTGTTAGACCAGAGGACACAAAAAGGCGAGGCTCGAAAGAAAGCTGTCTCTGGTGTGGACCAATCATTTTCAAAGACAATCCATATGCTCTCAGAGTGTTTTTTGTTTGCATTCTGACCACAAGTATTGTTGTTAATGCACACATGATTCCTTGTAAAAGGTTTCAGTTTGCTGTATGAACATCTTAACACCTGTTTTGTTGCCAGAAAAAATAGGAAAACCTGTTCTCATATTTTGGTACTGGCAAAGGAGGTTCCATGATGTAAAATTATAATGAACGCTTGTCTCTTACAACTTGTTAAAATAGTTCTGCTGTTGTTGGTCGCTTAGCTTTGTGGGCTTGAGCTCAGCAAATACGATAACACTACAGCTGAGTGTTGGTGCAGATGGGGTCATATGAACACGTGAATTTCCACAGGTAGGAGAGCGAGTGTGTTTATGCCCAGACATTTATTTTTTCAGTTTAAATTGCATGATTTTCATTTGTTAAATAGTTGTTTGCTCATTTTCCACAAAACAGATTTTAATCGCGTTTTCAAACCTGACATTTGGTATGGTGTATGTAATTAGACACATTTTAACACAGTTAAAATAATGTAAAAAAAATAAACTATTTCCAGCGAGAACATTTTTTCATGTAAGAATGCCAATTTGCTGCAACAGCTTTTCATTTGCCCGTAATCCACCACTTTTCTCCTGGTTTCACAGTGCTAAGTGAGATCTCCTTAATAATTTAAACATTGCATATGCGAAAGCAAGCATTTTAATTTGCATCAAAAAACTATTTTAATTCAACCCATTAGCTCCGAGCTAGAGTGTGTTGGAGATCCTGCGCGTGGAATCGTAATGTAGGGACATGAAAGTATTTAGCAAATGCTTACTCCCCAAAGAGGAAAAGAGAAAAACACCTGTGGAAACCAGATCACCACTTGCTTCAAACGTTCTTAATGTTAGCACGTAAAAGGTTTTATGAGACTGGTTTGCAGTCCTTGTGCGTGTGTGTCTGCTGCTTTCTGCATTGTGTACACTGAGACGTGCACGCTGCACAAGTGACCTTGGTCGTGACAATTTGAAAAGCAGCTTTCCGACGGGCCCTGTAGAAGAACATTTTCAGTTGGTGCACATTGCTAGCTGTGATGACTACACGACGATTGACCATGAACATTGCTTTGATGACAGCACAACGATTTATCACAAGCATGGCTATGATGACAACACGACTATTGATCGCAAGCATAGCTGTGAAAACAACGCAATTATTGATCATGCACATGGCTATGATGACGAGTGATCATAAACATGGCTATGATGACAACACAACGATTGATCACAAACATGGCTATGATGATAACAACAATTGACCAGGTACATGGTTATGATGACAACACGACGATTGATCAGAAGCATGGCTGTGATGACGAACGCAACGATCGGTCAGACACTGACAACAAAATGGAACAAAAGCTCGAAAGTGCACGAAGACGCACCGAGAGACGGAAGGAGGTAGCATCGTGGGACAGGCGCAATTCATCGACATCACATTTTTACTGTGGGAAACTTCAGTGGGCTTCGGCAAGACACGATGCTCGAAGGGATGCTGGAGCAGTGGGCAAGACCGGTGATGCAATGGCGGTTAAATGAGAGAAAATGTGTGGAGATGGAGCGATGAGATCGGGAATGAGATGGATTTCGTCCAGAGGATTGTGGCCGCACAAGGTGGTGAGCATAGGCGACGGCATGGGGAGGCCTTGATCCAGCAATGGATAGATCATGGCTGATGATGATTTATCAACAGGAGGTCTACAGAAACCATCGTTTTCAGAATACACGGAGCACTCGACCGATACCAGAGGCTCGCCGCTTACATTCTAATGGAATCAAATCGTCAATTATTTAGATAAACATCAACGCGATTTGAAATACATCTGTCAAAATATACCCGAAGACTGCCCTGTGTCGCCAGCAATTTTCGCTCGGTTCATTTTGGAGGGCCACATTTCATTGTCCCCTCCCTTGCATGCTTCAGAACATGCTTATGTATTCACAGTGATTTGCTCATTGATGGAGTATTGGAAGAAAAATGCCTCTGTTGCTTTGAAATCTATCTCTATCATTCTCCCCATCAGTCCATTTACAGCTCCCCCTTCATCCATCTCTTTTAAATAAACGTGTTTACGGTGTTGTGACAGAATGGGGGTTTGTTCACGAGTATTTTTCCCCCCAACTTATATTTTTACACAAATTGGGTCTCGGCGAGCAAATGACGCGCGTCATGTTAACGTCATGGACGTTTGTTGTTGCTGGCCAGATGTGTGAACCCATTAGTTGGCCGAGTGGGGGCACAGGTCTGTAATTTAGCACTTTGGAAGCCATCTTCTGAGTTTAAACTAGTGTGTAATCAGTGATTTTTGTTGTATTATTCTTAGTCTCATCACTAAAAGCAGCAGTTTATTGAATCAGTCACCATTATTATGGTTGTTGTGGTCGTTTCTTTTCCAATCTATAAGAGGTAAAGGTGCAGGCCTGTAATTTCTTGCTCAAACAACTGCTGACGGAAGGAGCTTCCACTAGACGGAGTGCTATAGGACCCGGCGAGAGGATATTTGGCCTACTCTTCCATCTTGGTCAGATGTCTTGGAAGAGGTGGGAGTAGCCACACTTTACCCCACCACACATTACCTCCTGATTGTCAAGCAGCGGTGTGTACCCATTTATACTACCGGGTGGACAGAGCAAGGTGGGATTTAAAAAACAAAACTTTTCCATAGTTTAAACGGCAACCTCTCAAAATTGTACGTCCAGTTTGTAAACCATTACACCGTCCATCTTCCTCTTTTAAAGAGTCTTCATACGTTGAAGTGCAGTGTAAAAGAAACACCCCACCGTCGTATATTGTTGTGTAGTTATTGCGCATATGAAACTCGCAGTGGCCTCACTTTCGAGCAATCTGTATTCAGCTCAGCGGAGTGATACTTCATCGGTGATGGCGATGAAGACACGGTACAACAACGCCCGTCGGAGCCACCAAGTACCGATGATTGGACTAGTCGCAATATCGGGCGGATGGGGGACGGTAAGGCGGAGTTGGGGTTGTTTATCGTGAGCAACGTGACGAGCCACTCTTGTGAAGAGCCCTGCGCAATCATGGGCCATTTTAAACAACATTGCCAATTGTTGAGCGTCCATTCGGCGTTACAGCCAAACAACTCGTCGCACGTTTTCTCGCCGACGAGCGCTCGTAAGTGGCCCTTGTATTATATTGTCGCCCGCAGATGGTTGCTTTCAGATAAAGAAAAATAAACTATCTCGGCGAGTTATTTTTCTTAAACTCTCTTCTGTTGCTGCTGCTGCTGCTTCCGCTGATCCAGAAATGAATGGGCACGATGCAGCAGGGCTCAGAACCATTCAGCTTTTGAAAAGCTGCACACGCCTGGCATGTTTTTCTCTCACCGTGTCCCGGTGCTTTTTAACACACCTGCGCACGGTTTTCTTAAATTGTTACTCTTTGCCGGAGTGCACAGGCTGTAATCAGACGAGCTAGCCATCGATGCTATATCGGAGCAGCGGAGTTCTGCATGACGAGTGCGACTCCCTGCCCAGCCCGGTTACCCGAGCGTGTTCTTATATCGGCCACCGACCGTTCGTGAGACTCGGGCTGAGTGGTCGCGCTTTAAATCGCTGCCAATCTCCAAAACAACGGGATTCACAAAGTGTGCCTTTACGAGGATCAAGAAGTTAACGGTCAATGTTGCAGACCTGCAGTTTATTGCGAATGCCGCTGTTGGCAGAAGGGCCTCCACTCGAGGTAGCTCAAAGAGACTCCCTCTCACGGATTGTCTTGGGTACTCTTACATGGTGGCCAGACGTCTTGAAAGAGGTGGGTGTACCCACAATTTGCCCCACCACCCAATGCCTTCAAGTTTAAGTTCAAGTTCATTTATTAGGTATAGCCCTGTGAGCCATTCGGCTCTTGAATCGGGTGCAACCGCAACAAAAAAAAACATGAACAAAAAACATCTTAAAGTGAATATGTGACTAAGTGCAAACAGAAAATCCAAGAAAAGACAGCAAAATATTGCAGAAGAACACCGTACACCAACGCTGTGTGCAAAAATCCCAGTGGGATGCAAGTCAAACAACAACAACCACAAGACAACTTAGATTAAGGCCATCAGTCTAACTCTGTACTACAACAAACAAACATGGCTAAACCAATACACTTTTCGAAATCACCAAAATAAAGCCATGAAAGCAATGAAACAGTGATCATAGGAACTGCCAGTCCACAAACTGTGGTGAACTCATTCGTGCTCCTGGGTGGACAGAGGCAGGGTGGGATTTAAGAAGCCGTCACCATTGTTTCAACTACGACGTCAGAAGATTGAAAATAAAACCGGGCAATCTCTGGATTGCAAGTCCAGTGTGCTAACCATAACACTGGCAGCATATACAATATGCAGTATATACATATATGTTTATAAAATTATACTTTAATCGCATAGGTTTTTAAACTTTCGTCCTTGCTCATACTTTACCAAAAGCACAGTGGTCGTGAACAGATACCAAAAGTCTTTATTGTGTCCGTGTGTTTGCACTGCACATTAGGTGACTTGGCAGCCTAATGTTTGACAACATTTGCCACCGATTCTTTTTGCACATGGTCAACAGTTAAATTTTCACAACTGACTGGTAACATTTATAAGATATGCTTTGAGAGTATTTGGCTGCTATAAATGTCCGCATGATAAGCCACTTTGTTGAGCTATCATTTGTGCCCAGATCGCTTCTGAAAAAGCTGTATAGCTCAGTGAGCCTTACTCGGTTAAATAAAAAAAATTCATCTGCAGGCAATTACCAAAGTGTATGGGACCTGCTTTATGGTGATTGTTAAAGACTTTGTGATGCCTTTAGCAAGAACAGGTCAATATTTTCCACCATTGCAATTCACTTTTGCTACATAAAAAAATTAACCCGTGTTTACAAACATAGATTAAAAAAAAATAAAGTATCTTCCTATCTTTCGGTTTTGGGAGTTGATTAAAAAAAGATGAAAATGCTGCATAATTAATGTAAAAATGTACGAGCATGTTTAAGTCTTCCAGTATAAAAGTGAACGTAAGTTGTAGCTATGGGGACGGTAGTTAGCGAACTGCTACAATTCCCAATGACAACAAATATCATTGGCAAGTGATATCTGAACCGGTCTTGGGCCCCAGCCTTCACTGATACAGGGAGCTCGTGGGTTCGATCCCGACCCTGACGCCTGTATATTTTGAGTCTGCATGTCTCTCTCCTCGTGATCATGTGGACTTTTCTCCGGGTGTTTCGGTGTTTTTCTCCACATTTAGAAACATGCGTTCAGAGTATTTGGCTGCTATGCATTTACACATGATAGGATCCTTCATTGAGCTATCATTTGTGGCCAGGTCGCTTCTGAAAAAGAGCTATGTGTAGCTCAGTGGGATTTACCTGGTACAATAAAAATAGTTAATAGTTAGATTCACATTGATCAGCATGGGGAAGCATGGTCAAACAACACCGCCATAACTGAACGGTGTGGGGAGGCCTTTAACTCCGAAGTGAATTGACAAGATGCTGCAGATTATTGTAATAAATTGCTACTATGCGTATACAGTGCAAAGTTATAAAGCATATGTGATGATTTGGCCCTGCGGAAGTACGCTTGTTGCAGAGTTTTACGGTTTGACATGGTCTACTCTTTTTTTTTAGAATAACGTCACAGAATCTTTAACGATGTGTGTTTGTGATTAATGGCCACATTATTAACCAGGACGGCCACGGGGCTCTAATGCGAGTATTATGCAACAAGCAAAAAAATACGCTACCATTGGACCACGTGATTGGCCCGGTTGAAAAAAAATGGCCGAGCATTTTGATAAACCCTAATGGTACTTTGTGTATCACTACCAGATATGTGTTGTTTTGTTAATCTTATCTGTGATTTACCTTTACATTATATATATGACATAAAAAAATTACCAACACTGAAATAACCGAGGTGAATTACAACAATGCGTTTGGCAATATCCTCAGCCAACATTTGCAAGTCGTCTTAAAAAATAAATGTGGACATGGTTTTAGATGCGTTGTCAGTCACGGCGGGCAGTTTGACTCTACTTCATGCTGGGCGTGCCAGGTGCTGCCAACTGAGATGAGTTATCCCCACTGCTTTTGAATGCTCTCTTTGGGAATTGATTTAGACATTTTGGATACATGTAAATAATAAAATAACCGATTCCAACAAAGCCCATGGACGAGGCTCGAATGGGCAGCATCTGCAGCCAGCGGCTGGGCTTTGCCTAGTCTCGGGGGTCACGTGACGGTGCGTCTTTCAGACCGCCCGCCGTGCGGATGACCGGCTGTGGCACGTCGCGGACGCTTTGGCGCGATCACAGCCATCGTGCGAACGGCGTGGGAGTGGAGATGAAAAATAACACAAAAACGCTCAGCGTTTGAGAGCCTGACATTTCGCGAACAGTATCGACCCCAGCCGATTTCAACCTTCGAGTTAGATTTTAATTTACCGACTCTAATGTAAGCGGGGGAGTAAATAGGGCCTATGCAGCATTGCAACAATGCAATAGCCTTTTCAGTAATCCCTTCCGCGTGCCCCTTGTTCGTAAAGCCGTGCCAGGTTCAGAATTCTGTGCCATGCACAAGTTAGTTGTGGTGAACGGGGGCTGGTCTTCGCAAGCAAAAATATCCAACCAAATGACCTGTACCTTACCACCAAATCAAATAGGACACAGCTTGTTTAGCGATTTACTTATCCATGCAGCCATACAGTAGTATGTCTTGCTTAATACCCAGCGAGTCGTTTTACATACTAATTTGTTTTTTTTTTCAATTATAAATATTCATCACTGCTGGATGAAGGCCTCCCAAAACCGTCACCACTGCTCACGGCGATGCGATACGGCGGGCCACCCGGCACCTTCACACGAGCCGATTTCATCGCTCCATCTCCTCGCCTCACGTCCTCTCGGACGATGCGTTCCGTGGCCACCACACTTCGTCGCAGCAGTCGTCTTCCATCGTCGCCCCTTTTAGCAACGTGCCCTGGCAAAGCACACTTTTCCAAACAGTTTGAATGGCATCTATTGATTGGCATTAGTTATTTATTATTTATATTTCATCATGAAGGTCAAATCAGTTCAGAAGAGCAGTGGGCCATATTTGTGTATTGGCAGCCCTGAGATGTCCGTCATGGTAAAGAATGGTCACCTCCCCCCCCCCCGCGAGCCCCCCCACCCATGACCAACACGTACCACGGCACGGCTATGTGAATATGTTGTTGGATAATCTTTGTCGACATAGGCCGCAGGTTTTATCTTTCGCGGTTGTCGTCTTCTCTATTTATTACCTATTTAAATGTACGCGTAAATAAAGCGCCGGTCGTTAAATGAAACCGCATTCACTAGCTGCGGGCGGGCGAGCGAGCGGGAGCTGTTGTGCGATATCTGCACGGGAGTGCGACGAGGGTGGAGGGGTGCAAGGGAGGGGGTTGAGTGGTGTGGAGCTGTCTGACCAGCTTCGCGGACTGAGCCATGTCGCGTGGGGAGGGCTCTGGCCATCGCTCGGGAGCCGACTGCTCCTGTCAGCGCAATCAATTCCTCTTCTGCCGAGGGTACACGTTGTACGGGTTCGTCCGTATGTACGTGCGTATGTTGAACTTATTTCGCACTGTACGTAGCCGGCCGTGCTAATCGGAGTTGCGGGGGTAGGACAACAAACTAAACACACCAAAAACGGTTCCACATAAATGAGTTTTCAATCTCGATTCACGGCTGGGAAACAATTTCAACGGAGACCCTTGATTTTCCTCGAAAAGCTTTTTTTTTTACCGACACAACAGAGAACAGGCAAAATACAGAAATGTGAGAGATAACTCGCACGTCGGACGTTCTGCTCTGTCCCATGGCCGCGGGGCCGATGCAGGGGAATGGAGAACTACGCGAGGGATGCGGGAGATGGATGGAAGCGATAGACAGAGAAGGGGAAGAACGTTGGAAATGAGTGGGTGTACCAGCATCGGGCGCGGTGCGAGTGATGGGAAAAAAGGGATAAAGTTGAGAGCAAATAGCCAAGGAGAAATGATTATATTCTAATTTAAGCGCGGTTATTCAGATGGTTATCAGAAGGTATTGTGCTTTAATGTTGGTCTTACAGCCTGCGATTATATCAGCTGAAATGTGTCATCCTGGAAGCTCAGCAGTGTGGAGCCTGGTTCGTACTTGGATGGGAGACTTGCCTGGAATACCAAGTGAAGTAGACCTGCGATGTGAGGTGGCCAAGATATGGCAGTACCCCAGTGAATTCTGCAACATTGCGGTGAATTTTGCATCTCCGGTGGCTGCAGGGGTGAGGTTTACCATACAAAGTATATCTCCATATATATAAAAGGCAAAGTTGTGATTATGCGTGTCTGTTCAAAATGTTTAGCGTACTTCCCGACATGCAACAAACTGGAAATTTGCCATGTGGGTACTTTCCAGACTGTACACCATGCAACAATAATAAAAAGACACTTATTTTGGGAGGGTGGGGGGAGCTCAATAATGCATATGTTTTTTGCATGGCAAGTGAGCTGTGACGTCAAATCTGTCATGTGACCCGCGCATGTGGAAAGGTAACGCATTGTAGTGTAGTGGTTAGCACGCTGCTCTACAAACCCGTCGACACGAGTTCAATTCCCGCTCATGGCCACCACCGGTGACGATTATTTGAACCGGTCCTGGGCCTCCCCTAGGTCTACTCAGCCTCAAACGAGTAACTGGTGTGGTGTGTGTACATCGCCACTGGGGGGACAAAGGCGTGGTGAATCCAAGTCCCGGGCGAAGCCGGGTAGTCAAGCTAGTAATACTATATTCGAAAAAATCCTTTGCTGGCTGGCTTCCTGCCTGTTATTCCTAGCTGGATTTTTGGCGCTCGGTCGGGCAAGTTCGTGGTGGTGACGTCACCCTGCACATCTATGCAGCTGTGTATCATGCTCAAATGAGATAGAGGAGAGGAAAGCGAGAGAGAAAAATGGAAAGAGGAGAGCGAGGGAAAGCGGCAAGCAGTGGGGAGGGAGGAAGGATTGGGGATAGGCAAGAGCGGTTGAGATGGGAAAGAGAGAGATAGGAATAACGGATAGTGAGGGTGATAGGTGAAAGAGAAACAGAGAGAGAGATCGTGGGGGGGAAAGTGGGTGAGTGGAGGAAGGAGAGTTAAGAGAGGAAATGGAGGAATAGAGAAACAGATCGAAACACGAGACAAAGTGAGATAAATTGGGATATACAGTACAGGGAAGGTGAAAGTCAAAGCTCTCTATAACATGAAAAGTTTTGCTGGCTGACTGGGAGCAACGGACGGACAGTTACGTCCAAAGGATGCGCCGGGTTACGAGAAGGAATTGAAAATAATTGACTCCCACACGAAGAATTTGACACATCTTTCATGTGTGAAATCGATTTTAATTGATGAGCGGAGGCATGGATTCTGCAGAGTTTTTTTTTTCCATAACCTGCAACTCATCTCTCGGAGAAATATGCTTTCCTGGAAAAAGAATCATTGATATTTCCCCGTGCTTTCAGTGACCAAATTTTTTTTTTTTTACGACATCAACTTCTCTGTTTGCGCTGAATCACGTTCACGCATGTGTACGATCACTTGTTATAACAGATTGCAGAAGGGCTGTTGAATTTAAATCGTTGTTTCCCAATTTACAGTAGAAGGGAATCTTGGGCAGGGGTGGCCAGAGCTGTTTTGTAATCAGCACATCGCTGCATGAGAGGAAGGAAGGGTGGGGGGGGGCGAAACCTAGCCGTGAAATTGGTGTTGAGCGTGAGGGCATTGCAAAAATTGAACAGAAAATTGATGACTGCTGTTTCAAGGCTTCTTCGCGTGTGTGTGTATAGTTGGTGGAAAGGTCACCCACTCTTTTCATTTCTACAGGGCTGGATTCCCTGCACGGTCACAGTGATGAATTAGTAAGAAAAAAAAACATTTTCAGCAAAATAATTGTTCGTTACACTCCGGCGTTGTCTTATCGGCCAGCGCACGAATGTGCCGACCTCCGACCTCTTGGGTGTGGGTAAATGAGTTCGGTGCAAGTCCTCGCTGAATGCGTTTTCTCACGGCGCACTTTCGCCGCCGCACGCGGTTCTTCGGGGGGGACGCTTTTCGTCGCTTTAACGCGCTTTCTCTTAAAGCGGTGCTTTTCCGGAACGCATCTACCACTTTGAACGAGGAGTTACTACAATTAATGTACTCTAATGTACAATTGGCAATGGTTTCCTCCGCTTCATTGCAGTACACCTTTAATTTTATTGACCAAATGAGGTCAAGGTGCAGGACCTGCAATTGCTTGCTCATGCAACTGTTGGTGGAAGGGGCCTCCACTGTAGGGGGCTCTCCACGGACCCCCTAACCAGTAACTTTTACCTACTCTTCAAGGCTGGCCAGACATTGGGAAAGGTGGGAGTATCCAAAACTTGACTCCACCACATACTACCTGCCAATTGGCTGCGATTTACCCATACAGCTTTGTATGCCTGCGAGGCTTGAGCATTAAAAAAGACCACGACAGAGATAAGACATTGACACTCGAATTGTAATGCTACAGAAGGATTCTGCATCTAAGCTGGACCCAGAGAGTGACCAATGTATAGGTAATAAATAAGGTCGCACATAGAAGAAGACAACCTGATGATGCAGGCAGTGATGAGAAGAAAACTGCGACTATTTGGACACATGTAGGATGGACAAGAACAGCAACATTAAACGTGTGTTGTTTGGAAATATGGAAGCAACTGGAAAGAGAGGAAGACCTAACAGAGAATGGCTTCACGACGACGAGATTGGTGCCAGAAAGACGTGGCACTGATTGAGGATATTGGCACCAAACACAGAGGAAAGTGGAAACAAATGACGACATAGTCTTGGTTCTTTTATTATGTTCTATTTGTATTATTTCATTATTTCCCTTCTACGTGACTTTACTGAAAGAACCAAGAATATGAATCCCTGCAGTCACGAAAGCTTTAAATCGAAAAATGACGACATCTGCAGTGGACAGCTACCGGCTATCTGCCCATGGAGCGTGATGACGACGACGATGATGATGATAACTGCTCTGGGTACAGATGCCAGGAGAATTTAAGAAGCTTGCTCAGTGTTTCAAATGTCTCAACGGGAGATCGAAATAGGCTGACGAAATTTTGCATTGCGGGTCCAGCGCGTGTTGACCCATTACACCGCAGCAGCAGCAGCCTTGAAGGCTATTACAGTATTAATGTCAGCTGATGCAGCATCTCAGAAGAAAATTAGGAGTAACTTGATTAGGGTGTCGACAATGGCAGGCACTCATTGCATACCACCGGGAAAGGCTTTCTCTGAGCCCTTTATCTCTTACAAGCAGAGGTCGGCTGCAAATGACTGTGGTCCTACACAGAGCGCGAGGATTATTAGCGATGTAACGATTCAAAACCCAGAGAAGGCAGTAGAAGCACAGTGGTGTTAGAGATGAAATCAAAGAATTCGGAGGCCGCTACTGGACATAAAACAAAGCTAATGAAAGGAATGAATGGAAGAAAATGTAAGATGCGTTTCCCTGCAGTGAAAGTTGTAGGCTGACAAAAGAACAATTATTACATTTTCCCCCTGGAGATATTATATCCTAATCCGCAATTTCCTGATTTGATATGAATTTACACTCTTAGGTTTTTTCGGTAAAGTCACGTAGGGAAAAAAATAAATAATAAACATTTTAGACACAAGTCTCTGTGTGTTGCCTCCGAAACGTCGTGATTTATTATTTTATTTCTATTATTATGTCTATTATTTTTATTATTTATTTTTACTTTTACCTACGTGACTTTACCGAAAAAGCCTAAGAGTATGAATCCTTGCAGTCACGAAAGCTTCAAATCTAGAATTGATACGAATTTACCGACATATTTCGCAGTCGTGCTGCTGCACACCTCTTTCATGTGCGAGCTTTCTCCAATCAGTCGCTTGAATTGTTCGTGGCACGTGGAGCGAAACGTCGGACAGCATGCCGATGGACACGCGGTACAACCCGAAATCGCGTCGGCGTGCCGCACTTCACATCCGCGAAACCTACGCAGCAGCAGCATCCATTATTGAGTGTTTGTACACGCGGGAGGAAACCAGAGTCCCCGGACGTTAGCCCCATGTGTATCAGAATCAAAATCCGAATTTTAGTTTCGACTGAAGGAATCCGATGAGTTGTGAAGCTCTTTTCTTGGTTTACAGATGTCCAGTATACGAAGGGGATAACGTTTTAACGTTTCACTGCAAGCTTCTAACCACCCCCAACGCCCAATGGGCGCGACCTAATTTAAAAGTTGCGTTCACTTGTCTATTAACATTTGGTTTCCTTACATCGTGAATGCCCATGTGGTTCGTCGATGAAGTTGCAGTAGTTGGGGGCGGCGGTGTAATATTTTGCAAAAGGTGAAGCATGAACAAAAACAAACTACGTCGACCTCCTTCTAGCGGGACTAAGAGAGAGGAAGGGCTTGCTTAATCCACTTAGAAATTATCTCGCTGAGATGTAGGCAGGCATGGATGTAATCTCAGTTCACTGCTTCAGTTTAGTCCAATATACTTATCGGGGTGGCCATTTGTTCCGCAATCGGAGCAAGATGTACGGATTTTAAATTTGCATGTCATTAACTATCACAAGTGGCCACCATCAGGCTCCACAGACCTCGCTATTTCATTGTTCAGCTCGCCGATTTTACTTTTTTTTTATCACGGCACCATTATCAAAGGGGATCCTTCAGCAGCGATTTCTCGCGTTTACGTCAGGACACGACTTGAGTGCGACTGATTGCAAGATTCGTTTTTTGCGTGTGCTCCCATTCCCCCCCTTCCTCCCCCTTCGCCGTTCCCGCACCTTGGCATCATCGTGCGAACTTAGCACGCGGGCGATAAAGCCTCGCTGCTTCTGTCTGCGAGGTGCCCGCTTAAGGCCCCGGGAACTGGTAGTTTCTCGCCGCACGTGACACCTTGCCCTTATGGTAATTGTTTTGCGCGAGACCGTCAACAGCCAATGTAGCCAAAGAAATGCGGCCTCTGCCATCCCGCCACAAATTGGGTATCATTTGTTTTCCCCAATCTCTCTCGCACACCACTGGCAGGAGGGCATGACCCCCCCCTCCACACCCCCCACCCCTCCACACCCCCCACCCCTCCACCCCCCCAACCCCCTCCACCCCCTCCATCCCCCCCACCCCCTCCATCCCCCCCACCCCCTCCATCCCCCCACCCCCCCTCCTCCACACCCTTGGCACAACTCACTGCAGCTGCCCACTGGTTCTTCTGCCTTTTAATCCAATTACCTCTGCCGCTCACCGATTGGTGGGTTGCAGGCTGTTGCTAAAATACCAGGGGGGGGACGTAATGATCTAGATGTCCGATCCGATGTTATTTACATCGGATAGGGTTATATTATTTGGGTCTTTCGGTAAAGTCATGTAGATAGGTTCAAAGAAGTCACGTGGATAGGTTCGAAGAAAATAACAAAAAACTACGACGTTTCGATGCCAACACAAGCGGTCCTCATCAGAAAAAAAAAAACCTTTTTTCCTGATGAAGGCAGCTTGTGTTGAGATCTTTTGTTATTTGCTTTGAACCTATCCACGTGACTTTACCGGAAGACCCAAAGAATATGAATTCCTGCAGTCACGAAAGTTTTAAGTCAAGATTTATCGGATAAGGTTGATTTAATTTTGCTATCTGGCCCATTGGCTACCAGTTTAATAAAGTATAAATCTACTTAAAGCACCCCCTTAACTAATTAAATCAAATTACAAGATGGCAGCAAAAAGATTATTGTTTTAATATTGGCTGGGAGCCATTAGTGGTCTAGTCAGGAGCTGTGAGAGGAAAAACAAGATCACCTTCCCTTATGAATCTACTTAAACACCGCTTTCTAATTAAACTTAATTGCAAGATATAGCAGGCATAAGATTATGATTTTAATTGTTTGCAGGACACTGTTAGTCCCTTCGAATGATTCGCACGACAGCAGTTTTACACAGCAATTTTTATTTTAACTTAAAAATGTTGTTTCGTCTTCTGGTCTGTTTGGATAGCCCTTAGCCTCCCTTGGCCTGCCGCAACCTCTTATGCATGTTGTTGTGTGCCCAGGGCTTCACTCATTCTACAGGGTGGACCAGATGTCTCGTAACCCCCATTTAATTCTCTAAAACGTCATTATTAGTTTTAAGCAAGGTTTATTTAAAACAGAAATTAATATGCAAAGGGCAACACAATGTAGGGGTGAGTTAATTGGAGGTCACAAGACATCTGTATCACCCCTGCTCATGACCTAGAGCTCCCAATCATTATATTAATTATTAATATCCAGTGTTTAGCTATTCATATGAATAATTGTTTTTTTATGTAACCAGAGTTTTCTGGTTTACCGCGAGAAAGCGACAGTGAATCTCAATGGACTGTCACATGATGAAATCAAATACATCGGCTAGAATTGGCTTGCCATGTTAAAACTTTTTTTTGTCAATTAAAATTTGACATTCTTTTAAGGTCAGCACTGCTGGTACCATGAATGTTTAATTCTAATGATAAAGTAATGCAAGTAGATATATGTAAAATTGTTAGGAGTAGTAGTAATTGTACTAGCATTGTCGCCATGCTGGTAATGCAGTCTTAGAGTGTAAGCAATTAATTGAATCAATTTAAATTAATTATGCTTAACGCATCTTGAGCAGTTTCTATTAGCTGGTAATTACCTGTCATGAATTTGGACCCAGACAGTCAATTAGACAAGTGGAATTGTCCGCTGATTTACACATTCTTTGATAGAAAGCCCAGGCCTCAGCATGCTGTCAGCATGTAGTAATAAGGCAAAGGGGCAGCCCTGCAATTGCTTGCTCATGTCACCTCTGTCAGAAGGGGAGTTCACTCGTCGAAGCTCAGGAGAGTCCCCTTCGAAGTGGATATTTGACCAGCTCTTGGAAGAAGTTGGGAGTACACCGACGTTTCTCCACCATGCACGACCTGCCGATCGAGTAACTTTCCCATTATTTAGAATGCTGCACCAAGATATCCTGGATGGAAAATATTCTCACCGCAGTGCTGTGTGGCCCGTGAAGGGTTAATTTGCAGTGTTACCTATGATTAAATTGCGGTACATTTTATCAGAGGTTTATTGATGACTGCGATTGTGGGGCCCGCAAATTACCCACGGAAATGATGTATTTTATTATTAGCCTTGGTATTATTAGTGTAATTCGATAAGTGCGGCCACACGTCTGTGACTGCACGAAATAAAAGCATGCCATTTACATTCTCCAATCGTAAAAAAAAAGGGTTTGTAAAATTATTTATAAAAATAAACACGCTTGTCCGTGGATTCTTATGAGCGCACGTCGTGACAGATAATTAAGGTGCTTTTTATGCTTCTGTGCATGCCAATGTAAAGGTCACTATTTGGTTAAACAGATGCAGGAGAAATATTCATTTATTATAAATACATTTTAGCAATGTGCCACTATGCATTGGCATCTAGATAATGTGGTCTTAACGAAGGGGCATGGGGTTATTACTATTGAGTCACGGTGGATGTGGGATAAGTTATTTGCATAGAGCAAGCTCGAAATTGTTCAGAAATTATGAAGTTGTGCTGGGCGTGTGGCTCAGCGGTCAAAGTATTCAGCCGGCATTGCTGAGATCCTAGATTTAAATCCGTGTTTCAGCCACCTGTAACAATACTGAGATCTTCGGAGCATTGAGTTGATGGTATCAGCCCGGTCACCAATGGTGGCATAAAAACACCATCGCATAAAATTGAGTTTTTAACTTCATTTGAAAAATGCCAGCTCTGAGATTAGAAAAAAGAAAATGGATTTACGGCCGTGTGACAAACGTGTCTCTGTGGCAGGGTACACGAGTAAGTGCAGCGCTCTCTAGCATGTGGATAAAAAAATATATCGCTCGTGATCTTGAAAAGAGTTGAGTGATGACCGCTTCCACGGGTCATTCTCAAACGCATGGGGTAATGCACCTTTCTCTGCTTGCGTTCCGAATGGATGCTCCGTCGTCGGGAGCGCAATCGCAGCACAATTTGGAGATGTAGAAAATGTAATTTTAAAAAAGGCATCCTGCCCAACCTTTTGTTTGCGACTCCCATCACCGCGGTGGGTGCGTGTGAACAACAAGGGGGTTAGTTTAACACGTAGGCTTTCGATTATGAACAAGGGGGTTGCGGTGTCTGTTGCGGTTGCGAGCAAGGCGTGCGTGCGCGCACGAATGTGACGTGTTTGTCATTGAGCTCGCCCTTTAGAGCCACTCAAGACATCAGTCCTCCGGTCGCACGCACGCACGCGCGCCACCACGTCTAGTTGAACATCTTAAGCGCGGGCGTACGCCTGTTTTTGTGCTTGATTGCGGGAGATTATTCACAGAAATGGGAAGTGACGCATGTCATCCTCGGGGGATTGTTAGTTTACGCTCAGCATTTGACCCCCCCTCCCCACCCCGCGTCTTCTTGTTATGTTTAGTGCAAATCTAGTGCTTGACAAATTTTTACTTGGGCTTGTGAAAAGTTCAAGAGAACGTGACGTCTCACGCCAGCGTTTCCCAAGTAATGTGTATTTCCGCCGGAGTCAGCACTGTGTGTGTGTGTGCGTTTGGCAGAATGCGAACGGAACGGGGAGAATTACGACCCACAATGCTGTCCATGCCGTCACCATTTCTTTCGCTGTTCTCAGTATATTTATGTTCAGTGCCGCGATCGCACATCTGTTGAAACTGAAGTCGCAGTGATGCATTCATAATCATCATCAGGCATGGTCAATCAACCGCTGGATGAAGGTCTCCCAAAGCTGTCGCCATCTCTCACCACCAGCCTGTGGTGTAACAAGCTGCAAGTTCATGACTGCAGAAATGTGGCATATGACGGCGTATGATATATAAAAAATACGTATAATTATAATCGCACAGTGTGGCTGGCATTTCGTCATTAACCTACTACATATGATAGACCTGCCACATTACATTTGGCAATCACCAGGTGCGTGTTGCATGTAACGACTTGGTTTGTATTGGAACATAATCCATTGGTCAATCACGGTAATACGTGGAGGACAGCAGAGGGCAGTGCAGCCAAATAAATTATAATGTGCTCTAGATGCAGTACTTGTATGCGTCTATGCTCCCACCCGCACTGACCAGCTTGCTGAAGTATTGTCAAATAACCGTTACAACCTACACAACGAGGTGTTGGGGGGGGGGGCTCATCCAGCAGTGGATTGATAAAAAGGTCCACGCTTCTTGGTTCTTTCGGTCAAGTCACGTAGAATGGATATAATAAAATAATAAAAATAAAACATAATAAAAATAATTCTCACGACGTTTCGGCCACAACGCAAGCAGCCGTCCTCAGGTGAAGAACAGGTCTGTCGATAAGACAGAGTCTGAATGACACGTCCTAGGCTTGGAGCGTCTATTTAAGCTGGGTTGGAGGAGGAAGAGCGCCTTGACAAAATAATTTGCATATCAAGAGGAATTTAGCATATTTATGGGAAATGCAGATATGCGACTAGTACTACTTGTGAAATGCGTAGGAGGTTTGACGGGGGGTTTAAAGTCATGTTTTGCACGTGCATTATGCAGGACCAGCAGCGCTTGGTTGTTAAACATGGAAAGTTGTGCCGTTGCAGCGAGGCGCCACTAGCGAGATGTTAACTGCCTTGCCAGGTATACAGGAGGTCGTAGGTTAGATCCCGACCAGGATTCCTGTATATTGTGAGTTTGCATGTCTCTCTCTCCCCGTGGTCATATGGATTTTTCTCCGGGGCCTCCAGGATTTTCCTCCACATGTAAGAATCGACATCACGCGTTCAGAGTATTGGTCTGCTATAAATTTCCACACGATGAGCAACTCCGTTGAGCATCATTTGTGGCCATGTTGCTTCTGAAAAAGGGCTATATAGCCCAGTTGTTCTCACCTCATCATATCAACATTATTTAGAATTAGTTTAAGTTCCGGCGTTGGGAGAACCTGCCGTATATGCTCGGAAATGTTAATGCTTTTATTTCTCCTTTCAAAGCAAGCACTCTCATTTTTCTCCGGTCCTTACAAACATATCCTTCTTTACACTGAACTTGACAAACATATCATGGAAAGAGGAGGTGGGGTGGTGTCAATGTTTGAGTCTCTTAGCGGTGGAGCGGGGAAAAAACAAGAGAAGTGGTGAGAAATGGCCAATTTTTTTGTTAATATAATTTCAGCATTGGTTTATGTTATTTTTATTCCCTTTTCATAAGATAACGAGCTATTTGGACAGTGCAGGTAATCTTACAATCGAGTGGCACTGAGGGATGAAGAACAAAGCGGGGAGAAATATTTCGAATGTTCTGCTCTCTACATAATTGAGATTTTTCTTTTTGTCGCCCCCTTCGTGCAAGGCGATGCGTTTTAGCCCTGCGCATTTAGAGGGGAATCTCAACGTGCTGTGTGGATAATGCAATTGTCATGCAGGCAGGGCAGTTGTTTTATCTGCAGAGCAACACGGAGTGTGCAAACAAGTCTGGACTTTTCACGTCTTCATCATCGTTTTCGTTTGTAGTCGTGAGAGTGAATGTATTGGTCGTGTGCAGGCTTCACAATGAGCCTTACTTTTCCAAGGATGTGTTGGATTGGCCTAGTCGTGAAATGGATGGTACTCGCTCTATTTTTTTTTGTAGAAGATGTTTTTTTTTACATCAACTTTGACCTCTTCGCTGCTCATATAGCTTGTGAAACGGAATTATTCAAGTACACAGGACATTTCTTTCACCGTCGGCTGATTCTATTTTTTTTTAAAGATGAAAAACCATGTATATGCCTGGTTTCTGTAATGCATTCCGATGAGGATTTATCCTCGAAAGGACACGGATTAATTAGCGATAATAATGTTTCCTTCTGAGTCACAAAACAAGATGATGTGCGATGGAGTTTGATGCTGCGAGATGATGTCACGCACAATGGCATCACGCAGAGGCGTGTGCATGGTGTGTCATGCCATTGTCTTGGCCAAACAGGCTTACCCGTGATCGATTTTGTTTTTATTTGGGATAAGCCTTTAATCTATTTGCCTGTTTTATGTTATAGGTTAAGTCCATAATAGTTACCAAACTTGAAACTAAGATTTATATATATTCGATCGCCTATGTGAGAGTTATTGTGGCCCCATGTTACACGTGGGCAGATGGTCAGACATACGCAACACACATGCGGACGAGGCGAAGCTAATCCATTAACATTTTAAAACTTCGTCGGAAAGTGTTAGAACATTCAGGGGGAAGAGGAAAACTTAGCAAATCCATTTTTGGCAATTTACTACTCCCAAATTATAGAGGCACAGTTTCATCACGTTGATTCAACAAGCCCAGTTTAGCCTCTTGCGCTGAGAAACAAGTTTGCGCAAGCCATCGCTATTGATCCTTGCATGCCTGTATAATGCCTTGAAAAACGGCTGATATGATATAACCCCAGAACTAAGTCCATGGCAGTGCAGGGAATAGGTTTCATAATATGAGTAGGTCAGCAAAGATCAAAGTCAAAAGATAAAATCCCACAAGACCACAGGAAACTTCAAAATAGCATCGCATGAAATGGTTCACGGTAAGAATTGGAGAGAAGCCACAAATTGCAATTCGCATGTGTCATGAGTGATGATTACACCTACGATGGCATTGCCTGCGAGTTGCATCTCGCCTTGATGTGTGTGCTTGTTAACGTGCCCTGGTAGGACTCTTAAACGTCATTGGTGTTGTGCCTTATATTTCTGCACGTGCTCATTTTCCAGGGCAGATCCGCTTCCCAATGAGATTGCAGATTGGTGTTTTTTACTCGTGGAAGGGGTGGGAGTGGATGGTAAACCGCAATTACAGCCAAGCTTCGAATGCAGCTCGCAAAGGAACAAAGAGAAATCCCGTAATTGGACCGAAGGAGGTGGTGGTGTTGGGGGGGGTTGGAGAGTGGGGGAGGCAGTCATATCTCCCTCCCGCTGGGAGTAAAGCCACGTTGAGCACTTCGCAGCTGCCTCGGTCACTTATTGACTGAAGGTGGCAGTGCTCACGCGTGGATAGATGCTCGCGATGCGCGGATGCGCGAGCGCGCAACTCCTCAGGATTGCTGCGTCGAAGGCGCAATGCAATGATGCCTCTTGGGTGCTGCCCACACACACACAGATGCACGCCATCATTTCCGTGTTTGTGAATTAACGGGGTGAAACAAAGCATGGGCTGAGTGGCAGAGTGGCTTGAGCGTGAGCACAAAGTAATAGTTGACGGTCGTCGTGGGGCGTGTTTATAACATAATAAATAATGCCGCCTTCCCATATGTGTCTTGCCACATTAAGATTTTAAAATAAACCCGTTTTTTTTCCACACAGCCCATCGGCCGAACGACCTTTTATTTGTCACGTGAAGATGCTTTTCTACGGGGGATGGATTATTTATTTAATTTATTCACACGCTCCGCAAGGACGACCAATTCATACTTTGCGTTGCGTGCGATATGGTGTTACGTCGAACTAGCGTCCGTGCCTTCGGGCACTTCGCCAGCATTGCCTCTGCCGATGGGCCACTGAATGATGAATCCGGTCAAGAAGTTTGCTTCTTCTGAAGCAATGCTGCTGATGAGGTGCACTGTCAAAAGCCACGTGGCTCATGGGTTGTATACAAGAAATCCTCTCTGAAAATGAACAGCTCGGCAAGGTCGTGTGAGACCCGATGCTTGCCTGGGCAAGATACAACTGCTGTGCTGCTCCCCTCAAGCTGGTGTTCTGCGGTTGATTGCGGCACCAGGCATTCAGGAATCCAAGGGAAAAAAAATTAACCCGTAAAACAAAGTTTTTCACTTTAAATCCTTTATATGCGTGGCATCGGTTTTATTTTATTATTCATTTCTGTTTTTCTTGAGTAAAAGTTTCATTTTTATCACATTGGTATTTTAAATTAAATATGAATTTTTTTTTTTCCTGAAAAGTGGAAAATTTTGGAAAAAAATTTTCACGAAAATAAATTGTCACGCACAACGAGTCTGTGTGCAAAATGTCAGCTCGATTGGATCACGGGAAGTGGGTTAAAAAACGACCGAAAGATTTGCACGGTCATAAGCGCGCAAGCAAGCAAGTGAACTTAATATAAAGGATTTAAAAAGCGTCATGCCCCAAGTAGCTCAATGGACCGTGGAGTTTTGAAAATATTTGGGAGTGCATTAAATGTCAGCTCAGTGTAACATCAAATAACAGCTTAAATGCAAATAGTAATATAATGAAAATAAAAATAACGAGTGAATTAACATAAAACGCCAATTACTGTAATCTCGATGGTCTGCGCCTCCATTCTCACTGCATCTGATTTTCTGTCGACATTTTATCTTACCTCACTACACCTATTTGTCTAAAACTTTTGTGTAACCTCACTCGAATTGTATATGTTGAAAAGGAACCCCACCCCCTCCCAAATATAATTTCTGCTCAGAGCCCTCAATGGGCCCACACCACCACCGCTATTCCTGCTCATTGTCCGTAAATAGGCACTTTTACCCTCTATATCTTCAACATTATTTATGTTTAGTGTGGCGACTGTCGATGCAGTTAAGGTATAGATTGAATTGCATTGCAGTGGATTCACTTAACTGGCACAGCTTTAGTTCATTCCACTGATATGCGAGGTGTTTACACTTCACTACAATTAATAATGTTGGCTCCCCGGTGTGCTTAGGGTTCATTAGTCCCCTTATACCTACAGGACAAGAGCCCATGTCGTGGATTCATAAAGCAAATACAAGTCGACCATACCCCGGTGCATTGCCCTTGCTGGAGAATAAATTACATCAAACCACATGCATCATACTCTCACAGGAATTATGGGACATTATTTAGCAGGCGTATTGACTTTTTCACTGATATAATGAAACAATTCATCTGGAAAACAATGCACGGATTGCGAATTTGGTGGTAAATTGTGACAAATTGCGATGAAATTGTGTTTTATTTTCCGCTGCATTTGCTTGACTTTGGTCCTAAAGAGCCGAGTGCTCTTACCTTAAGTTCTCGTCATGGTCTGGAGATTGAGCTGTCGTTGCCCGCCACAGTTCCGCTATCTGCATCGGACCAGATGACTTTAAGCCAGCTGACGGTAACATTTCCTCGATTGTCACTGCTGTTTCTTGAGTTAAACTGGTTACATGGATTCAGAAAACAAAAAGGAAAAGTGAAATACAGAGTTGAGATGCATCGGTGCTTCAAAGTCACTTGTTGCTGAAGTATTTTTTCGTGACCCCCTGCGTGTTTTCTTTGGGTTTGTACGATTGGATCCCAAAAGCCTCAACTCGAAGAGCCGTCCTGCATAATGCACGGGCACAAGTAGTACTAATCACATACCTGCATTTCCCATAAATATGCTAAATTCCTCTTGATATGCAAATTCCTTTGTCAAGGCGCTCTTCCCCCTCCAACCCAGCTTAAATATACGCTGCCAAGCCTGGTGGTGTTCATTCAGACGCTGTCTTTCTGACAGACCTGTTCTTCATCTGAGGACGGCTGCTTGCGTTGTGGCCGAAACGTCGTGAGAATTATTTTATTATGTTTTATTTTTATTATTTTATTATTTCCATTCTTCGTGACTTTACCGAAAGAACCAAGAAGAACCGTCGGATACATTCCTTGTACCTTCGTCCAACTAAAACATCTCCAACGTAGCTGCTAGGAATAGCGACGTGTGTCATTTGCCGCGTGCGAATTTTGTGGTCACCCGTCTTTGTTTGTTTTGCCGTCTTCCCATTTAACGCTCAAATCCCGTCGCCTTATCATCGCGCTCGGCGAAGGGCTGCGAGGCATTCTACCTGCCCCATTCATTCACTTCTCCTTTTTTGCATTACATTTTCTCTCCTTCATGCACCCGTGTTCGTTTTCTTCTCGCCCCTCATTGTGCCGCTCAATCCCCCACCCACCTCCAGGCTCCTGGGCGAAAGATTTGAAGTTTCGTTTTTTTTTTTGGGGGGGGGGGGGGGCACTTGGTGTGGGAGGTCGTTAAATTTTTCATTTTCCCTCGCAGCCCACCGCCGCTTGCGGGGATCGTTAAATTACAACGAGCACCCGTCGTTCTCTCCCCCCTCCCTCCCTCACTCCCTCCCTCCCGCCCCCGCCACCACCCCCCCTCTCGCCCCCGCCACCACCCCCCCCCCTCTTCTATCGCGTTGGATTGGCAGCGCAGAGGCCAAACGCTGGGGCTTTTGAGAGGTGTCCTCTGCCGAATGGGACCCACTTAAACGTGGCTTGACAGGCTTTGTTGGGAAGTGAGGAGGTGGGGGGGGGGGTGAGAATTGACGTACCGCTACAGAGATATCGGGGCGGGGGGGATGGTGATGTTAGCTATATTGGCATGCTTTTACTTTTTTGTATCAATTACAAGACAAACCGATGCAAGCTACTTGCCTCAAACTTTGAGCAATTCCTTGACAAGAAATACCTTGGAAAACAAAAACACGGATGGTTATAATCATTTACAGGCCTTGGTCAATCTACGACTAGATGAAGGATTTCGTATTACTGTGTTAGTCATGCGGATGTGGGGGGGAGGGGTGTTTGCCATGGCCGTACTTTATGCTGGTTTGATGCAGGCTGTTGAAGGGGCGGTGTTCCCAGTACTGGTTCAGATAGCACTCGCCATTAATGATAGCCATGGCTAAACTATTTAAAATAAATTTAGATTTAAAGCTTTCGTGACTGCAGGGATTCATATTCTTGGTTTTTTCGGTAAAGTCACGTAGAAGGGAAATAATAAAAATAAAACAATAAAATTCTCACGACGTTTCGATTGCAACACAAGCAATCATCATCAGGTGTGACAACCACAGCAAGAAAATTTGCTGTGGTTTTCACACCTGCAAGAAAATTTGCTGTGGTTTTCACACCTGATGATGATTGCTTGTGTTGCAATCGAAACGTTGTGAGAATTTAATTGTTTTATTATTATTATTTTATTATTTTCCTTCTACGTGATTTTACCGAAAGAACCAAGAATATTTAAAATAAACTATATTTTTATTTTACTAGGTAAGGCCCACTGAGCTATGTAGCTCTTTTTCAGGAGCGACCTGGCCATCAATGATAGTTCAGCGAAGTGTCTTATGTGCACATTTATAGCATCCAAATACTCTTAAAAGTGTGTTTCTAAATGTGGAGGGAAAATCCGGAGGTCCCAGAGAAAAATCCACGCGACCAGCAGGCGTCAGGGTCGGGATTCAACCCATGACCTCCTGTACGCCAGACGAGGTAGTTAACATCTTGCCAGGTTCATGGTGCAGTGGACTAACAAGTGCGCCACCCCTCCACCGCATTATGCTCAACATGTACCCAAAAAAGTCTTCCCGTGTCTCAAGGCCCTTCTTCACGAGGGTGCTTCTACATTGCGATGGTTGGCCAACTATCATTCCTGAGTGTTTGGCTTCCTGTGAGGAGGAAGGCACAAGTACCCAGGGGACACGCACCACACAAGTGATGGGATGACATTCTACACTCCCATTACCTCTGACATTCCCGTGGTGGTGAAATGTTAACTCCCTCGCATGGTATGAAGGAGGTCATGGGTTCGAAGCCGACCTTGACGCCTTGTACGTTTGGAGTTTGAATGTTCTCCCCGTGGTCGCGTGGATATTTCTCCGGGTCCTCCGCTTTTTCTCTACACATTTAGAAACGTGTGCGTTTAGAGTATTTGGCTGCTATACATTTGCAAGTGAATAAGCCACTCGATTGAGCTAGTGTTTGTGGCCAGGTTGCTTCTGAAAAAGAGCTATGTTAGTCAGTGGGCCTAACCTGATATATATATATATTTTTTATAGTTTTAGTTTATATGGCAAGCCCTGCTGGTCGCACATCCCGGTACTATATAACAAAAAAAACCCACTATATATTAGTCCATCAGCATATTGGCTTTCCAGACCAATATTATCAAGCAGCATTTGTTTAAGCAAGCAAACTGGGGGCTGGTTTTGGCCTTGTGGGGTCTCATCCGCAGTCAAGCTTGGTAAACACAAGTAACACAGGTTATTAACCAGGGTCGTCCCTGTTTAGCGTCTGAGACTCGACGAGAACGGGCGCATTGTAATATATGTATTTGTGTGTTTGACTAGGGGTGATATTCATTGCATAAATGCATAATGTATAAGTTTTAAATATAAAATGTTTATACACGTGTCATTATGCGTTTGCCACGGATATCCACGTGTCACTTGACACCCTGCACATCCTTGCAAATGAGATGTTCCACCTCAAGGGATTTTTGCGGGTGAAATATTTTAAAAGATACATAAATAAAAATAGGTTGATTTGGTTTCAGATATTTTAATTGTGTTTAAAAATATATATATGTGTGTGTGTAAGTCGATTCGGTTGCCGGGTGTCGAAGGGTGTTCGGTTTTGTAAGGCATATTCCCAGAAGTCACGGGCTTCAATATACATGCTTATTATACTGGCGCCGTGGATGGAGCGTTGCTGTTATTGTGTGGCTTTTCAGCTCATCCACAGAATAGCTGAAGGTTATTGCCATTTCATTTGTACGCATTCGTGCTCTCGTCCACTCGTCTAATCTGGCTGGCAGCATATCAGTGCGACGCCGTATAATGCAGCCGCGGGAACCTATTTGGCAGTTTCAGTAATAGCGCTGCGCATACTTCTTCCATTACAACAATAATCTGGAAATGAATACTGATATAATTTTTGCAGGCTGTAGTAAAATAAAAAGGAGATTTATTCTAAATGCAAACTGGTTTTATATATATATGTAGATATATAAACACACGCACACACACACAAATCTGTCGCCTCGTAGTGCTGAGGATCGGAGTGCTGTTTTTCAAAATGCGTTGACTCGCTCCACTCGCATGTGTCGATGCGCATACGGCACTGGAGCGCTGCAGACAATCGGACGTGAGCATGGCCATTAGGACCAAGGTCAAACCGATTGTGCGTTCGTGCGATAATGCCGTCGCGTGCCCATCGATGGCCGTGCTACTGACCGCGAACGCACCGAAATAATCTCTCAGAATGGATACTAAATGTTGATGTGCACAGACTTGCAAATCAGCTTTTGCATATTTTGCCCGATAACTTCACCGCCCGTGTTCTGCGATTTGCAGTAAAGACGGAACGATTCTGCGATTTGAAATCGATTTCAGTGTCCCGTGACATACGCATCTATTGAATCGTGCGCGAAATATGCGTTTTATATTATTGTATTAGTGGGTGGTCGCTTTCCCCACGGTGTAATGGTTTAGCACGCTGGACTCTCCGTCTCCCCAGAAATATAAGTGAGTATACTACACTGCATTAATGGACAGGCCATGTGTGGTGGGGTAAAGTGTGGGTGCTACCACCTCTCCCAAGATGTCTGGCCATCGTAGAAGAGATGGCCAAAATACGCTCTAGAGGGGCTGTATAGCCCCCCCCCCCCGTCTTGTGGAGATCCTTCTCCCTGCAGTGGCGAGCGCAAGTAAAATTGTCGTGATTAAAAAAAAAATCACCTACGTGACTTTACCGAAAGAACCAAAGAGTGTGGATCTTTGCGGTCGCGAAAACTTCAAGTCTAGAATACACCTTGACCTGTTCGTCATTTTCTGCTATTGCTAATCCACTGTTCCCTACGGCTCACGTGGGATTGTTTGATTATACGTCACCACGCTGCTCTGCATGGGTCAGCTGAACCAGGTCAGCTACCACTCGCCAGTGACGTCATCCTTGGCTGTAAATAAAACTCAGGCCACTGAGGACAAAGACACAGATCCCCCCCTCCCCCCGTATTGCCTTAATAAATGTTTTTGTGCAAGTGCTGTTAGCCCCAATGAAAGCCGGCATGGCACACGGAGGGGGTGGATGGCCAGCACCACACCCGGCCGCCTTTTTTCTCCACAGTGACGATGTTTTCACATCTCACCAGGTACTCATTTGAGGCCGAGTCGACATAGGAGAGGCCCACAACCGATCCAGATAATTGTCACTAGTGTTGGCCATGAGCGGAATAATCAAACTCGGGTCGTTGGGTTCGTAGCGCTACGCGCTAACTGTTGCACTCCCACTCCCCACCAGTTGAGAAGACACAGACAAAGATTCCTCGTATAGCCTGGACAGACTGTAGGGGCAAGTGCTGTTAGCGAGCACCTTTGAAGGTCAGCACGGCACACGAGGGGGTGGGTGGCCAGCGCCATGCCCGGCCGCCTTTTTTCTCCACAGTGGCGATGTTTTCCCATTGCACCAGGTACTGATTTGAGGCCGAGTCAACCTAGGGCAAGCCCAAGATCTATTCAGATAATCGTCACTGGTGTTAGCCATGAGCGCAGCACGCTAACAATTGCACTACCGCTTCCCACCGGTTGAGAACACACACACACACGCATGCACATACGCACGTATTCCTGTTTCATTGTGTCGCCAACGCACGTTTCGTATAAGACTAGGGCAACGATGCTATCGGAATTAAAATATAATAATTGCAGGGCTTGCTAAACAGCCTGGCTGAACTTGCACAATGAGTGCTGGGGAACGCTGCCCCTTGCCTTCCCAGCATAGAGCAGCCCATTATCGGGGTCACGGAGGAATTGAGTAAAATTAAAAGTCCATTGTGTTAATGCATCAGGGTTACTGTGAATGCGAATTGTTCATGGCAGGCCAGTCCATATGTGGCTGTTGAGTTTTCATTACGGTACCTAATTCTTTTCCAGAATTTAGCGTTCTGTTTTTAACATAACTGTTACATCCTTCCTTTTGTGGATGCTGCCGTGGGATTTGGGTTCGCACACTGGACTTTCGATCCAGAGGTGGCCGGTTCCAATTTCAGAAGGCGACAGTTAAAACAACGGGGGGGGGGGGGGGGGGCGAGTTTCCTAAATTACACCCCTCTCCGCCTCTGTTCACCAACGGTATGAATGCGTACACCACATGTAGTTAATTGGCAGGTTGCACTTGTTAGGATGAGGATGGTTTAGTTGTATCTGTGTGTTTGGGCGATTTGTTTTTCCCTTCTTGTACTCTGTACTCCTATCGTGTTTTTGTATTGTTTGTTGTTGTAACGTTCTTACCCGCCCCACTCTATAGCTCATGGGTTTCCTGCGGTAAAAAAATACATTCCTGCGGAGGGAGCTGGTAGGAACGTTGGGTTGCTCGGTCAATGGCCAGGGTCAACGGCGGCGTGGTGTATTCCGCAAATATGCCCGACTGTGAGGGCGGGCACAAGCCGGCGTGAGTAGGTTAAACGTTGAGTTTTATAAGGGCACCACGGGGTGGCTAGACCCTCCCCACCCAGCCCCACCCCGCCCACCCAGCCCCACCTCTCCCACCTCTCCCCACCCAGCCCCTCCCCACCCTCCCCTCCCCACCCAGCCCCACCCCTCCCACCCAGCCCCTCCCCACCCTCCCCACCCCACCCAGCCCCTCCCTGCACGATGCACGGACACAATAATCCCCTGTGGGCTGGTGTAACCAGGAGGTTTCTACCAGTATAAATATTCCGATGTAGTAAATTGTGAGTACTCCCACGTCTTCCGAGACATCCGTCCAAATTGGAATAGTCGGATAAAACAGCTCCGACATGGGCTCTCCGTATGGCGTGCTCTAATTTAAACATTTTCATCAGCAGCGGAACAAACAAGTACAACTGTAGGGGCTGCATATTTGGACGCTTGATTCCCCCCCCCCCCCCCTTTTATGCGTTGTAGAAAACTGTTCAAATTGTGTCCCCACCTCCTTAAACGTTTGTAAATTTCGCAGATAGCAGCTCTGCAACAGGAAGCGGTTGTTTTTTGTTGTTGTTGTTGGTAATTAGTTTCCAACACCTAAACAAACACGTTTATGAATTAATATAAATGGGAGGAAATTGGCCCTTGTGTGTAAAGGGAGACCTTAATTAAAAGAGCATGTCGACATTTAGCCCAGCGTGTCTCATATTTCTTGAATTTTGGTTCAGCCCTCATTTTGGAGCCGTGGCATTTGCAACCGCACGCAACCAAAAAAAATACCAGCAGATTTATCTGAACAATTAATCATTCATACGTAACCAATTCATCATGCTTACCGTGTTCTACAATCCTGCACAGTTTTTTTGTGTCCTTGCCCGGTGTGCTTGCGTGTGTTTGTTAGGCTGATTGCATTTCTCGAGGCACATTGGTTTTGCAATTCACATTTAATACATGACATTAATTTTTGAACATTTTGGCTTTTGAAATTTCCGCTTGGCTGAGAGCCTGAATGATTTATCGCTTTAAATGTAAGTTCTCAATGCTTGTCATTAAATAAGGGCCAGCCTTATGCGTTGTTTATCTTGCTGTGAGTAAAAAAATGTGTACGAAAGCAATCCCACAGATCAGTTAAAAACACAGAGCAACGTAATTAACTAAACACTTTATGGGAGACTTCAGCTCTTGACGCTTAAATATGTGCAAAATTTTCTGTCTGCATGCTAAATTACGTAACTTTTTCTGAATCAAATATCAACCACAGCGACTTATGGTGTGGCCGTAAACATTTGCAGTGTGACCGTTTATCACAGTTGGCGACGTACTGAGCGAAATAAATTATACGTACTTGCATAGCGTAACAACTGTCTTGCAGTGCATGCAGTTCATTGCAAGGAAATAATAACAGTCCAAGTGATTTAATGCTCCAATGAGCATTGCGGTGGCGATCATCTGCTGTTCACAGCCTTGAGCCAGTGGTGGAAATTCCACATTCCTATGATAGATAGGTGTGAGTATATCATAAGACAACCTCTGTTGTTTTTCCCACGAAGTGATACTTATTTAAATGACCCCAGACGGATGCTGGGCCTCGTCAACCCCCAGCCAGGATTTGAACTCGGATCCTTCAGATATGCGAGCTGCTCCCTCTACCGTTGGGCCACCTGTTTCAGTGGTTATTATTAATACGATAATAATACTATTATTAATACGATATTTCAGTGGTTAAATATTAATACTATAAAGCATACAGTGCCAAGAATAATGGTGGACGGTGTCCTGGTATGACAACTGCATTAACTTAGCGAAATCTCGACGGTGCGCTGTGAGGTTTTCGTTCTTGTGATGTTGTTTCATGGGTGCCAGACCAAATCTCGTCTGGGGCACCACTTTATGCCATGGTGCTGTCAAACAAAACGACGCTCAAGCTGTGTAAATTCATGGCCAGCACTTGGCCCTGTCATTCTTGAAATGGCCCAAGTAGCTTTGATCGCTACACAAGCCCCGGCTCTTGGGCAGATAAACCCTCGTGGTAATGCGGAGCTTCTGTGCTCAACTCTTGAGCACGTTCTTTGCTCTGTGCCCACTAGTGGAGTTGCCGCGATGTCGTTTTTTTTTCTTTCGCGACACAGTACGATGTCCAATTTCACGCCGACTACGATCGCGATATCGGTTTCTGACTCTCAAGCATTTCGGTCGCCTTCATCTGAAGGTGGCCGAGTGGCTCGGACGACTGAGCTGGCACCGCTGAGTTGCTGGGTGTGCATCCGGGCAGCTGCCCATTATTAAACCAAGTTCTCATGTCTAGAGAGTTGATGGTCAAGGCCCAGTTACCAATGACTCGCAAATAATAATAATACATTCGTTTTGAACTTGATCGTGAGTTTGAATCGCTACAATATAATTTTAATGACGCGATATCAAAGTTTACGACTGACGATAATTGCGATATCATTATCTGTAACTTTGTAATTGTATATTGCAATGTTATGGTATTGTTTTCATGCTTGGTTGTAATTGAAGTATGAATGATGATTGCCGAAAAGTTTTGTCCAACCGCAGTTCACTCAAGATAAACATGCAATAAGTATTCTAATCACTGGGACTTCATAACCTATAGCGCTTATAACGCACAGCTGTCAGTTCACGTGAAAAAAAGGTGAGGTCATATAACCACCATGCAGTCAATTACTCGGCATTGTGGTTATTACCGTGAACCTTACATCAGAACATTTTCTGTAAATAGCTATAAAAAATTAAAGCGTTTCTGCCTCCGTGTGATGGTTAACACACTGGACTTGCAATCCAGAGGTCACCGGTTCAATCTCCCAGCGTGGCAGTTGAAACATTGGGAAGGTTTCTTAAATTCTCCTGTCTCTGTCCACCCAGCAGGAGAAATGGACACAGTTATTCCTTCTAGATTTGAAGCTTTCGTGACTGCAAGGATTCATGCTCTTAGTTTTTTCGGTAAAGTCACGTAGGTAAAAAATGAAATTAGAATCAATAAAAATAATAAAAAATCACGACGTTTCGGAGGCAACACAAGTCTCCGTCATCAGGTGGGACCGTCACAGCCAGATTTGCTGTATTTGCTCACTTGATACAGCAAATCTGGCTGTGACGGTATCACTTGATACAGCAAATCTGGCTGTGACGGTCCCACCTGATGGCGGAGACTTGTGTTGCCTCCGAAACGTCGTGATTTTTTATTATTTTTATTGATTTTAATTTCATTTTTTACCTACGTGACTTTACCGAAAAAACTAAGAGTACAGTTATTCCTGTGTGATGAGGGTAACACGTCGGTGCTCCGTCTGCTCTCAAAACGTCTCTCCTCCGTGGAACATTAGGCCAATTGTCCAATTGAAGGGCTCTATTCAAAGCCAACCCGGCATTGCGGATCGCAACTTCCACCCTGGGACCACGTGGTGCCCCCAAATGCCCAAATATCTGCGGATCCAAAATTGGACTCATCAGCCACCACCAAACCTGATGGACGTCATCCTCGAACCCCGAGGGACTGCCACCGCCACCGCCGATAAGGAGAGGGGCTCTCCAGAGCTCCTAACAGCGACGGCCCTGAGGCCAGGAGCTAAATGAACAAGAATTCGCAAGGCTGCACCGCTGACACGGACTCGCAGTAGCACGTCAGCCGCTTGTTGTGGAGGTTCGTGGTTCCAATGCAGCTGTCGTCCTGATTAACACTTCGGGTGCAATAACTCTGATGGTACCAAGCGACCATCTGCATTACAGTGGGCGTCAAAAGATACCCAGATGTGATTCACATTTGCCAACTTGGACATTCCCCCCCCCGCCCCCCCGAAAATTACTCATGGGAGTATTCACATCGCAATAATCGCCCCCAACTGGCAGGTCACTCTGAAAAACGAGATGATCCTGGTCTCCTAAGGTTTTACCTGGTAAATCAGGATAAACATTCATCTTTTACCTTAGTGTCACCATGTCACGGTAGCCCTAACCGTTGAGTGCTGGGATACACTTAGGCATGAGCTGCAGGGATGGCCACTTTATAATGTCCTAATGTATTAAAGGCAGCGAAACTGTGGTGCTGCAAGCAATAGTTCTAATTTACGTAATTAACTTTTTTTTTTTTGGTCCAAAAGAGGGATCTTATGTAAAGCCAATTTGCTTCAGCAGCTGATTTTGATATGAGCACTTTTAAATTATGAAATCGCAAATAATATTAGAGAGGTAATGACAGCGTCGGATCTCATTAGAATTGTTATTAAGCAGCCCTTGCCTATTTTAATTACGGTTACTTTCATAGGACGTGAATAGGACATGTTAAATCTCGATCCATTAAGAATATGTAATACATCTGCTTGCGGTTTGGATGTGCTCGTACATTGCATCGGCATTCATCATTGAATAAAGTCGTACAGTATGTACCGCCTTTAATCTAAACCTCGCCAAATTGGGCGAGCAAGCGGAGGGCCATTCTGAGCTGTTTTCATCTTTTCTCACGTAGTAACATCAATGCCTCTTATGCCTTCATACGTAGGGAACATCTAAAGGAGGAGGCTGCTTATTTGCCAAGTGGATGGTAGCTGAGGCCTGCTCACAATGCAGAACAACATCCTTGCAAGAAGCAGCAGCGTTGTAGCACGCTTAGGCGTCCATTCTCTGCAACGGCAATTTCATTCAAAATGATGCAGACGTTTGTGAACTGCTCTGATTCCCATCAATATAGGGGTTGTGGGCAGCGGTGGGCTGTGCTGAAACATATTGTTGGACTGTATGTCTATGCCCCCCCCCCCCCCCCCGTTTATATGTACATTTGTTTTGGATTCGTCCGATATATTTATACGTATAATGTTTTGACCAAATCACCCAGCATGTGCTCAATCTGGTCAGATTCCAGTGCTTGGAATGAGCGACCACCATGTTTTGGCAACATGGTGGGAAGCGAAAGGCAGTCCGGCAAAATTACTCGTTGTACTGTTACTTGTGTTGCGTCTATGCTGCCATGTCTATGCCTCGGCCTTCACCAACCCACACTGACCAGTGCGGTGCAGTATGGCGCAATAACCAACACTACACGCGAGAAGTGGGGTGGGCGTCATGCAGCAGTGGATTGATACAAGTCCCGTCCGTACGTATGCTTTACGTGTACAATTTGACTGTGTCCAATTGAGATGCACCTCACAGTAATTCAGTCGCAATTGGATTCTTTATTTATCCTGGAAGAAAGTTACAACAACAAACTACACGAAACAACGACGGTGCAAAGTATGGGAAAGGTATGCAAATCACTGAGAGGAAATAAACTAAAACTTTGCCAATTTAATTTTACAAGGTAAAGCCCAAATTGGGCTAATCGTTTTCAGAAGCCAACTGGCCACAAATGATAACTCAACGAGAAGTGGCTGATGATCGTGCAGACATTTTTAGCTGGTCGAAGTCCTCGATGCCTTGGCACAGCTATAGCCACCATCATAATTATCCACAAAATTGACCCTTAACAGAGGTTCTACCAATGCCCGTTGGCGTTTGACAATCGATGCGCGAGCTAAATAACGGGCAGCGCGCTCCCACATCTCAGGCCACCGTGGATGGGCTTTCCTGGAACCGGCGTTTTGCCTGGGCCAGTCTGGAACCCGCGTTGTGCCTGGGCCTTGCCTCGAACCCGTGTCGTGCCAGTCTGGAACCCGCATTGTGCCTGGGCCTGCCGGGAACCTGCTTCGTGCCTGAGCCTGTCTAGAATCCGCGTTGTGCCTGGGCCTGCCTCGAACCCGTGTCGTGCCTGGGCCTGTCTAGAATCCGCATTGTGCCTGGGCTTGTCTGGAACCCGCGTTGTGCCTGGGCCTGTCTGGAACCCGCTTCGTGCCTGAGCCTGTCTGGAACCCGTGTCGTGCCTGGGCCTGTTTGGAACCCGCGTCGTCGTGACGGAGTGGGGCGGTCCCGCTAGGAATGGCGAATGCGGTCCCGGCGGAAATGTAAGGACCTGTCTTATTTTGAAAATAATTTAATCGCGCTTACAGTAATTTCTGAAAGATCCCAAGAGAATGCCTAATTACATAGTGCGTTTAATTGTACGTCTTACTTGATTAATGAGCAGAGAAACGTCTTTCAATGGTGGAAAGGTGGGGGCGGGGGGTGGCAGGGGCAGAGCGGGAGGATTTTCAAGTTGCGCCGATGTTGTTGTTTTTCTTCTTTGTTGCCAACGTTACGGCACGGCGGGACAGCAATCCAATAAAATATCAGAATGCTCGGGCGTACAGAGGAGGCAATGTTCACATATTCCCGTTTGATGTTGAATCCTTACGGACGATTTCGGTCGTTGGCAAACTTTCCCGCGTTGAGATCGATCGGCATCGCCGAGTTTTTCTTTCCTTGCCATGCAATTCACAGCCAAAATGCGCAAACTGAAACGTGTCGGCGTTTATTTAATCAGAATCTTTACTTAGACCGCCGCAGGAGGAATCCGATGAGCTTATGAAGCTGTTTTTGCACAGATGCCCACCATGACCGGGTCAGCTACAACAATTTTTCAGTGATGTCTTCCAGAGTGTTGTTTGTTAGCTGGCTGCTTTGCATTTTGGCCCTTGGAGCATGTGCTCAGCGACGGTGATGTTTAAAAATACATAATAATTGCGGTCAGCGTTACTGCCTCGCAATTCAAGTGTCAATTGAATGAACTGAGGATAGATGCAGCGCTGGAAGTAACCAAACAGTCGGATTCCCGGGAGAGGGGAAGTACATGACAAGTGGTGACAGCTCTCTTAATTCTTCAGGAGTGTGGGGAGCGGAGAAACTGGTCTCGGGAAGACTTGAGCCAGATTGAAACCCTAGTTTCCCCCCCTGCAGATTGACGTTCGTTACAGCAGGTGTTGCTTTAGCACATTTCTGGCCCAGATTATAATTTCCGTAAGCAAATGAGTTCCAGAGCCTGCACACGCTTCGCCGTTGTTGGAGTTTTTCCATCGTTCACTTCACTAGGATGATTCTAAGCCGTTTCATGGAATAGCCCGGCTCTAAAAAGAAACGTAGCGTGTTTTGTTTTCTTCCTAACGTCCACAACATTAATATAAAAATAAGCTCGTGTGGACTTGCTGACTACGTGATATCATCGGCTAATTTGGAGAAGCAATATACCCCTTGTTTTTAGACCCAGTGAATTATTCAAAGTCAAACATCCACGGTCGAAAGTGTCTCATATATAATTTGCAATGCAGAGAAGATAGTTATTATCGTTCTTGAAACTTCTGGTAATAAGCGGTTGCAATTATGTCAAGGCTGCGCAATGAAGGGGAGAGTGGGGAAGAAGAAAAAACAACAACCGCAACAACAAAGATTGCGAACGCAACGGGTGCCACTAACACCTCTTACAACGTGGCCCCGCCGATTTGCTCGGCAATGACTTTGCGAACGCAATCTACAATCGGAACAATTTGCGAAGCGACACTCGCCGCTCACGTCAGGGTCCCAGCTTTGATTTTGCATGGAATAGATTTGGCTAGATTTACGGTGAGTGTGTTGCCTCATTTATTAGGTGGGGTGGGGTGGGGGTAGAGGGAAACGTCGATGCATTGCACACGGGAGACGAGGCGCACGTTTTTCAAAATTAACGACCACCGGTTTGTTCCGCCGCCGCTTGCGCGGCCATGTGCGTTTACACGAACAAACAAAACTGGACTCTTCTGATCTTGCTTGCAAATATCGACGCGGGGAAGCGGTGAGGGAGGGAGGGAATTAGGGAGTAAGGGGAATAGGGGGGGGGGGGCGTTCATGGAAATGAGCGGCGTGATGTTAATCGATGGCATCAAGGGCGCCCCCCGCGCGTACGGGACTTTCATGGCAAAGTGACGTCTGTCCCCGGCACATCGGAGCGAGTTGATTTCTTCTCTCTCTCTGAGTTATGGCACAATGGTCAGCTGAACACCACCTAATGGGTAACATGTGGATTTATGCCACTGCTCTTGCTCTTAATGGATAATTCAGTGCCGACAGGGATAGGGAAGGACATGCTTTTGTCACACTCCCCCCCCCCTCCTCCAATGCTCGCTCTGTGTGTGCACACATGTCACAAAGGTTGTTCAATTTCCCAATTGCTATTCCGGAACGCACGCACGAGCATGCACGCACGCAAAAAAGTTTATTGCCGAGCATTGTAGATAGTGGCACATCTGCACGTGCACGCGGCCCATCCACACGCACACGGTCCCGGGGAACAACCTATCACTTGGAAATAAATGATACGAGTACGCACAGAAACGTAGATTTTGTCGCAGCAACAACAAAAGATGAAGCTCTCTGTCGCATCAAAGCCCGACATGCTGGAGCTGTGCATATGGTGCACATTTTAGCAAAAAAGATTTTCATAATTTCTTAATTGGGGTTTGTTGTCAAGAGACCAATTTCAGACTTAATGGGCATTTGCAAAGATCATTTTGTGTGGGATCATTAGCTCCACAGAAAGGCGAGTGACGATGTGGTCCAACCCTCTTTTGTCGAGGTGGCTGCCGGTTCTAATAGCAACGGCAAAAGGAGTTTTAACGACTTTGCATGTACACCATGTTAATTATCCCCCCCCCCCCCCCCCCCGGTCAATTTTTACTCTCGCGAAACAATAACCTAACAACATTTAATGTTTTTTTTTTAATAACCGTCACAAAAATCTTAAATATCTTCTGCTCGGTAATGTGCATTTGAGAAACACGCCATTTATTTATTTTCCTCCGCGGCAATGTAAAAGTGTCCTAAATTGGCACAATTATCCTATAATTGGTCATTACAGTCCATAACGGTGTCGTGCGGGTCACCCGTGGCCTGACACGAGCACCGTTTTGCCGGCGCTAAGGACTGACGCTGCAGCGAACCTTTGCTGTGCGTGGTCCTCGGCTACCCCCCCCCCCCTCCGCCTACAGGTGCCACTGTGACCCCAGCCAATGCTGGGCTCATCAGTCTAACAATCGGTGGCTTCAGAACAAAATCCTGCGCACTTTAAGGGCCTTGTGTGTGTGTATGTGTGGAGATATGTGGGAAGCGGTAGTGTAGCGATTGGCACGCTGAGCGACGAGCCCGGCGACCTGAGTCCGATTCACGCTCACGACCACGAATGTTTTAACCTGTCCTGGGCCTCCCCTAGATTGACTCGGCCTCAAATTAGTTTCTGGTGCAGTGTGTAAACATTGCTTCTAGGGAGACAAAGGTGACCGGGCAGGGTGCTGACCACCTACTGCCGGCCTTCATAAGTGCTCGCTAACAACATTTGTGCCAACAGTCTGTTAAGGCTATACGGGGGATCTTTGTTTTTGTGCATATTTGTCTATGTGTGGGGAGCAGTAGTTTTTAGCACACGGCACTACAAACCCGGTGACCCGAGTTCGATGCCCACTCACGGCTAATATCAGTGACAAATGTCTGAACCGGTGGTCCGTCTCCACTAGGCGCACTCCGCTTTAAACGAGTACCTGGCACTGTGTGCAAAACATCAGAAATGGGCGTGGGTGGTTCGTGCTCTGTGCTTCGGTTGACATCAACAGTGAGAATATTAACCGGTCCTGGGTCTCCCCTAAGTTGTTTCCGCATTAAATGAGTACCTGGTGCCATGTGTAAACATCAGCACCGTGGAGACAAAGTCGACCAGGTGTGTTTCTGGCCACACCACACCACCA
Organism: Lampetra fluviatilis; assembly: GCF_964198595.1. Taxonomy (NCBI): domain Eukaryota; kingdom Metazoa; phylum Chordata; class Hyperoartia; order Petromyzontiformes; family Petromyzontidae; genus Lampetra; species Lampetra fluviatilis. The sequence goes on along the minus strand of NC_136323.1, from coordinate 6,680,252 downwards.
CCTTGGGCAATCTTCCGGCATTCATAGGCCACTCGCGAACAACAACAGCCTGAAATGGCTGGGAGCGAAGGGGGCATCTTTGTGTGCGCGTGTGTATGGGCGGTGAGGGATTGACGGCGTCGTTGTTAGCGCACTGTGCTTCGATCGCGGAGACAACACGTTCCAATTCCTGGCAACGCGCACAACCCCCCCCAACGGGCAGCTGGTATCTTGATTGTGGCCTGAGCCTCGCCTAGGTCAGCTCAGCCTCAAAAGGAGCACCTCGTACAGCAGGGCAATATGAGGGCAACTAAATGCGGTGGGCACACAGACACACTGGCGCGTTGTGCTGGCCTTAACAGATGTTTGCCAACAGCACTTTTCGTAGCAATGTAAGGACACCAAATCGGGAGGTGATGTTTGCGAGTGTCTGTCCCGTGTTATAACTGACCACTAAGTAATAACATGGGACAGTATGATGACATTCCGTGATAACGATATTAACCCATCTCTCAGTTACAGATTTGGCACATTTTAGATCGGTCTGTGTGTTTGTGTATGTGGACAAGAGCATGAGTGTGAGGGTTTATGTGTGCCTGTGAGCGTGTACTTAATTGGGGGGCAGTTCCACAATTCTGGAGGTACGTTTCAGAAGCTGCAGAGATGCGGGGTTAGTCATTAGTCTAATGACAAAGTGGCGTTGTACTTCGGCATGGGATGACAGCCGACGAGGAGTGTAACTGGGGTAGAAATGCCGCGTCCATCTTCCCCGAGAAGGGAGATAATGCTCGTAAAGTAGTACCGCGTTGTCGGACGTACGTGGACAAAGCTTGACTTTTGTCATCCACGTTGGGACGACGCTGGTGCGCTCAGTTTATTGTCTGTGTCAAGCCATCGACGTATCTACAGGTGAGCAGAACTATTATAAACGTATAGATAATTACCTTCTAAATGACCCCCCCCCCACCGCATGTATTATTAGGACGATCTTGCCACTTTAGTTATGACGTTTGCATCATTTGTAGCATGGCCATTGGTCTATTTATCTTGATGAAGCAAAGGCAGGCTATGCAATGGTATCTACTGAGATGCACGGTGCATTATTAATAAGCACAATGGAAGATAGAAACGGCTTGTCGGTGACTTAAGTCATTAATATATTGTTGAATTAAGCTTTTTTTTCCACTCTTGTAATGCATCTATAACGTTGGATTTTTCCAGTGGCGGTTACATTAATTGCTTTTCATTAGCCGCATTTAATTGAAAGAGATCCCTTTATTGAAGTCGTCTTTAAACACCAAACTGCACTCGCCAGTGTGCATGTTAATGGCCTTTTAAGTGCACTCACTGCACTGCCAGAGAACCGAATAGGGGATAGAAAAGTAGTAAAATCGATGGCATGTGAAAGTATACTCTGCACCGACAGAGTGGCGCAGACAAACGCGGGTTTTTGATTCGAAATCTTTTTTTTTTCACACACCATACTTCAAAATTTTGAGATAAGCTAAGCCCCGGTAGCCTTGCTTTGAAAAGCACGGTACCTGCCCCTCTGCAAGGGGTTCATTATAATCCCTTTCAGTGGCACGGTTGCAAAGGTGAGAGATAAAAAAAGAGGCTTACAAAGTAAATCGAAGTTTATATACGCAGACACACGTGTTTTTTGGCTTTGACGGCACAAGGTATCGTTCTTCTTAGAACTTGTATGTTAATACAGTGAAACACTTGATTTTGTAATACACGTCTGTGTTTAACTCCACGTGCGCTTTAAATACAGTTAGGTGAATTGTACACAAATACGTGTGAATATGCCTTTGGATATGCTTTATTCAGCGACGCACTGAAAACATTACTTTTAAGTACTGTTAAGCTGGAAAGTGTTTGGAGAACTGTGGAGAGATGCATTCTCAGAATTATAATGAGGGACAGGATGAGGATTGCATAGATGGGATAACAAATGCAAATGGGACATCATATTGGCTTTAAAGAAAATCTTAGAGCACAACCGGAATCATAATATTTATTTACGAGCCTTTTTCCCCAAGGACGGGTGTATTTCAGTAGATCTGAAACTTTCAAGCGAATAGCAAACCGCGACGTGATATTCACTGCATCAATTCGTGTGCAATTTGTAAGGCCGCCGTGACACAGTCCTATATCATTTAAAGGTTATAATCCCTTGTTCATCATGACGTCCTTTTTACTTCTATGTCTCAGCAGCGTTGCGGAGATCGCGTGACGTGAGGGTTCTGCCTTTGTAGTGAGGGCTGTAAGTTGACGCTTAGGACAGGGGAGGAGGCGCCTCGGCCCCCCATGTGGAGTGACGTCACCAGCTAATTATTATGAATGGTGGGAGAGTGTCCATTTGGAAGAGTCACCTCTTCATGATTATTAATGTGGGGGGCTGTTCGATGTAGAGTGACGTCACCCGCTCATGATTATTAATGAGGGGGGTCCATGTGGAGTGACGTCACCCGCTCATGATTATTAATGAGGGGGGTCCATGTGGAGGACGTCACCTGTTCATGAGTATTAATGAGGGGGGCTGGCCGACACGGAGTGACGTCACGCGCGGGACACACAGATATTCTTGGCTCATTACAGTAGTAAATACTGGAGGAATGTATTGAGCTATCAAGATATTTTTCACAGATGTCCAGTCGGGGCGGGTAAGAACGTTACAACAACAAATAATGCAACAACAAGATTGTGCAAAGTACAAGAAAGGTAAACAAATCACCCAAAGACATACAAATTAAACTTAATCATCCCCATCCTTGCAGACAAAGCCCACTGAGGTATTAACTTATATTTCAGAAGCGACCTGGTCATGAACCATACCTCGACAAAGTGCCTTATCATTTGGACATTTTTCGCAGCAACATAATCTAAATACAGGGACTCCTCTGCTTATGAACGAGCTAGTTGCCAGAGGTCCCTTCGTAAATCGATTTGTTCGGAAGTGCAACTTTACTCCTGTCGATTCCAAACATGTTGTACGGCATGTACACTAAACACGGGGAATGCCTTTAAAAGTTGCATAATCTATTGTAGATGTAGATGCCGCTGGTACATCATGTTCTGCAGATGTAGATGCCACTGGTTGTTCATGTTTTGCAGATTTAGATGCTAATTATCTTTGATGCTCGTGATTCATCTCTTGAAAAAACTTAGCAAGAGATGTCTGTGCAAGTTGCTCTCTTCTCTTCATAAATCAACTTGTAACAGGCAATAGCATCGTGAACAGCTGCCGACACCTTAGTAAACCTTTCATTGTTTGGATCCTGAGACTCTAAATAAGCCAGTGCTTGACACCAAACAATCGCCGCCATCTACCGCGTGGTGGTTGGACGTACGACTCTCGGTCCGAACAGGCAACTGGACATACGGACAGATTTGTACGTATCTCTGAAAGTGTGTAAGTCGAATGTTCGTAGTCTAAACAACATTGCGGGAAGGAATTAGGGCCGATGGACCAGCCTGGCGATGGAATGGTACCCAAAGGAGAGAATGTGTCCAAGAGGATGACCACCATTGAGGTGAGCGATGAGCTCAGTTGGTGCGTGGGAGTGAGATGGATTGTGGCATCGCAGCACCATGAAGGATGGTGATGGCATGGGGAGCCCTTCATCCAGCATTGGACAGTGGCTGATGAGGATCATTATGGCTGTATGTCAGAATATGCATCCTTCCACCAGATATTTTTTTTTTATATGCCACCGATTCCTTTATAATGTCGTAGAATTCAATGTATTGAAATGAATAATGTTATTTATTCAACTATCAAGAAGTCATATTCAATGTGGAAGCTTATTCTTGGTCCTTTCGGTAAAGTCACGTAGAAGGGAAATAATAAAATAATAAAAATTAAACGAAATAAGATTTCATTCTCACGACGTTTCGGCCAAAACCTGAGGACGGCTGCTTGCGTTGTGGCCGAAACGTCGTGAGAGTTTTAGCTTATGGTTTATTTTCATTATTTTATTATTTCCCTTCTACGTGACTTTACCGAAAGAACCAAGAATATTAATCCATGCAGTCACGAAAGCTTTAAATCGAAATTTTATGTGGAAGCTGTCGAGTGGCATAGGGCATGGTAGCTGGTACCACTGAGAAGGGCCCATTATTAAACCTTGTTTCTTAAGTGTAGTGGGTTGATGGTCTCAGCTCCGGACACCAATGTCTGCACACAAACCATCATAAAAATGTGGTTTCGCGCTCTCTTTGGCCACATATCAGCTCTGAGAAATTAAATGTATCAAATTGACTGCCACGTGTTAAACGATTTCTTGGCACATTCTATGGGAAAGTGCGACCCTTTCTGAGTAAAGGAAATAAAGTACAAATATTCATAAATGTTTGGGTCAGGGCACACAGTATAATGCCAATGTGTGTCGTACAGTTGTCACGGTGGAGAGATGTTAACTACCTCACCTGGTATACAGGAGGGGTCGTGGGTTTGATCCTGATCTTGACCCTGACGCCTAAATAGTTGGAGTTTGCATGTTCTTTTCATGGCCGCGTGGATTTTTCTCTGGGGCCTCTGGTTTTTTTCTCCATATTTAAAATCAACATTCGTTTAGAGTATTTGGCCGCTGTACATTTCTACATGATAAGCCACTTCGTTGAGCTATCATTTGTGGCCAGGTCACTTCTGAAAAAGAGCTAGAGAGTAAAATAAATAAAGTTTTAGTTTTTTTTGTCACATGACCAAACACGCCAATGTTTCTGGCTTCAGCACACCTGGCGTGTTGGAAAGCAATCCACAGCATTTAAAAAATTGCGTTCGATGTTTAGCTGATAGTTGCAACCGGTATCATTAGGCGATTGCTCCGATTGGTTCAATATTTGGTGTTTGCAATAGGTAGTATGATGTCATCAGCATGCCCCCACAGGTGAGCAGGAAGTAACAGGTAGTGATACATTGCAATGTATTATGATGAGTTAAAATAGATTGTAATAAATCTTGATTTGAAGCTTTCGTAACTGCAGGAATCCATACTCTTTGGTTCTTTCGGTGAAGTCACGTAGGTAGAAAAATAAAACAAATTATTTATTAATCATAATAGTGATTGCAAAAGGCCATGTCTTATCAGAATCAGAATATGTATTTAGACCGGAGGAATCCGATGAGCTATGAAACTCTTTTTCACAGATGTCCAGTTAGATATAAAGGCCACTTGAAGGATCTTTCAGAAGTTGTGTGAAATCCCTTCCCATGGGCTACTCTTACTCGCACCGCGCACTACTTTGTGAAATCTTGATTTGAAGCTTTGTGAAGTTTCTAAATGGACTCTTTGTCTCGTGATGTTCAGCTGATGTCACCATTGGGATACATTTGTAAAAGTGACCAAACAATATTTCAAAAGTCATAGCCAATTCATGGAAAACAGAAATGGAAACTTTTAACAGAGAGAAATAAAAACAGAATGCGTGCCTCGGTCCCACTTATTCTCATGCATGGCCTTGTTCATTGCTTATTAAACGGCTCCGTGCTGGCTACAGTATTTAGCTAACCGTGCTTATTGGAGATGCAATAACAAGCGAGACAAGGCTGAGATTGCAACCACGTAGTGCTGCCTACCCATATTGCAAAAATCCCACCCTCTTGGCTGTTAGAAAGTCAGATTATACAAGTAAACGGCATTTGGGCTGGCTTCCTTGTTATTATCCGCATAGTCATTACGTGGCAATAGCGGCAGATGGATTGGAACAGTTAGAGGACTCTGTTTTCCCCAGGGGGTCACCAACAAACATCTTATCATCAGCAGGAGGCTGTATGACAGATAGACTGATTTTTCGCCACTTTTCATGCTTGCCGCACTTGTCGAAGGCTCAAGTGAGTTTGTGAAATCTCTCGCTCCCCGAATGATCGCGATAAAGTGACAAACCAACTTGCCGTCGCAACTTATAATGGCAATTAAGTCTGAACTCACCGCGGAACATTTACCCCACTGTTTGAGCAAGTGTGGGTGTTCACGCTGCTAGAAGTGAAATGCCAGCTAATATCTATTTTTTGTCGCGGATAAGCAAAAAAAAGCCTTCACGGATGAACGATGGAAAGCAAATGGGTCTCAGCATTTTTCTCTGTTGCTTTGAGATAAGTGGGGACAGGTTGTAACAGATGTAAGTGACCAAAACTCTCCGAAGCATTTTCGGGCGGTTCTGCGTCTTGGTCAGCACGATGCCTGACATTGCGCTGTCAAGCACCGGCGGCCTCTTTTGACATGCGCAGCGGTACGCCAGACACCGTGCCACTTGGGGGACCGGTTTTATATAAACTGGGTTGGCCGCCCCTACAAAAAAGATTGAGAACCAGTGGAGAGTGGCCCCTGCTCCTCCTTTGGACCGTCCACCTCCCCCCCCCCCTCTCTCTTTGCCACCCACCGTCACCCAGAGGTCGCAACCGGGTACCCGATACCCGTACCCTACCCGATACCCGGCTACCCGTACCCGGCCGGGTACAGGTACGGGTACCCGTTTGCGACCCTGGTGCGGCCGGGTACGGGTACGGGTAGGCCGTGAGTCACTGGTGAGTAACCGTTTGTCACTCATTTCCCAACGTCTTGTCTCTTCTCACAATTCAAGTTCCTAGAATCAATCCACCCGCACCTGCAACATGGCTTCATCCCAGAGGTCGCAATCGGGTACCCGTACCCTACCCGATACCCGGCCGGGTACGGGTAGCCGGGTATCGGGTAGGGTACAGGTACATGTACCAGTTTTCGACCCTGGTGCGGCCGGGTACGGGTAAGGAATCAAAACCCGTTTGTGACCTCTGCCGTCACCACAGGGCCCGGATCGCGATACGTTGGGATGTTGGCATATGCTATCCCAGCGGGAGAATTTAACTCTCTCTCACCCATGTGGGTCCCCGAGGAAAGGGGATAGCTTAAATTTAGGGCGGCGCTGCGCTCGTTATTCATCAGTGCGTTCGTCAAACGTGCCCCTGTGCGATCTGTGGCAAAGGCAATTGCCGAAAACCATTGCTTAATTTGCCCCTAAACTTTCCGGCTGATATAATTTATTACTCCAGTCGATCCGACAGAAGTGAAGGTTTTTTGCAGCGTTTATATGGTATATCTATAGTAATAGTACACTATAGTGGGTAGAGTACAACTATGTGAATTATTGTAGTACAATTTGATCAGTTTTACCTTTTATAAAATGTATATATTATATGTTTGTACTGTGTACAAATGTATTCCATTGATTGTGAGAATAATGTAATGTAATATATTACGTAAATTCTGAAAAATAATGTACTTTTGCATGTGAGTACTTGGATAACGACCCATTTTTAACCCATTTTTTTTTACTGATTTCACACTGACAGATCTGCACTTATTTAAAGCCCCTTCTACTTTAAATAATTATTCACGTATATCATGACATTGATATATTGAATTATATCTACATCAAACTAAATTAGATGTATTAACATATATGCACACATTTAAATGTATTGACCACGGATGATTTTTTATTTTTTTTAGGACAATTATTTGGGGGAAATGCTTTTTCTGATCATTTATATGATGTCACGTGTCTTCGTGACAACAAAAGTCGATGTCACTTTCTGCCATGTGTCACCACTTTGGCAGAAATTTCATATCTAGGCCCAGTTTTTCAGGTTTTGAAGAGAAATGGAAAATTAGGAATGTGTGTATGGTGTTTGCCTAAATTGATGACCGTGCTTTTCAAAATGAACAAACAGACGTGTTTTTTGTTCCTGGCCACCCACCACACGAGCGTTCACACGTGCGCATCTAGATATGTCGCTGATACCTGTAGTTCTAGAATAAACAAACGGAAACCGTGGACTTGAACACTTCCTGTTGAATGGTAGTATCAGGGTGACAGTGATGGATAACGGCGTGTTGTCAGTAACGAATGGTGATTCATGGCGATTGGTTTTTACGAAGTTATGAATAATTGACTATGTATTTGTGATGTCATTTTCCTATCGTAGAGGGTTTGCTCTGCGCACTTGACTTGAGAGCTTTGGATTGTTCTTTGCCAAAGTGAGAAGGTGTGTGTGTGTATATATCCGTGCACTGCAGGCCCACTCCATGAACGTATATTAATTATTAAAGAGCCTCTTGGTTGAAACGCAGAGGATGGGTCTGGATATGCATTCCTGGCTTGGCCCTTTAGGATACATTTATAAGTATGATCTTATCTTACCATTAACTGGTTTACCGCCAAATAGATGCACACCAAAAGATGTGCGTGAATATTTTCGGGTTGCGATATATCTGTACTTGTTATTGTGTTGTAATTTAGCAACGGTTTTATAGCTTTGGTACACGCGATAGGGAAAAAAAAGATTAAGTTAATTTGCAAGAGCGTCTTTTTCTCCAGCATTTATGAATCTAATGGTTAAAGTGTAAAAAAAAATGCTTTAGAATACTCATCTCTTAACACTCAAAAATGGCCTGTGGAATTGCACTGTTTCATGGTGGTGTTGAATTATTTATAATTAATACTGTGGCAAAGGTTACTTGGTTATTATTTTTTCATTGCACAATGACGGGCATTTTTATATGAACAACCAAACATTACTATTTTTTATTTTACCCCCATCCTTTTAAATGGCAAATTGGCACGTATTATTGTGATGAAGATATGATGGCCATTGAGTTTAGAGGAATTAGCATAGCCTTCTAAATCGCGGCGAGGGTTTTTTGTGGCCAAAAAAAATGAATGGAATTGAAATTAGATTGACTTTCCACTTGAATTTGAATCGAGCAAAGGATTTAATATCACGGCACACATATCTGAGCCCTTTGCTGCGCGCGTGCGGATTTGAAACTGCCGGCAAAGTATGCCAAAATGTAATTACTTTTTGCCAGATAAAGGAGATTCCGTCTTTTCTTTGGCCTCTACAAAATGCACTCGCACCTGGGCCTAATGGGCTGCATTGTGACCAGGTGTGTTGTTACCCGGGAGTCGCGCGGTAACATCAAGGCACTGCAGGGCTCTTACGCGTGGTCAGTGAAGCACACGGTGATGGGGCTGTTGTGGTTGCGAAGGTACTACCTGCCTTACAGGGCAACGAGGTTTCTCCCGGAGACGGTGCAGAAAGTAGGATTCCCAGAGACGGCGCATGTTCACTTAAGATGTTTTTTGTTCATGTTTTTGTTTTTTGTTTGTTGCGGTTGAACCCGATTCAAGAGCCGAATGGCTCACAGGGCTATACCAAATAAATGAACTTGAACTTGATGTTGAAGTTTTGAGTGTCGCGGTTTTCTCTGGGCACTCGCCAATGACAATACATTTGGCGTGTTTAAATTGATTTTACATTGGTCGTAGTCTAGACGACAACCTTCGCAATTTTAGGCAAGTATTGGTCTCATTGACTAAAGCACAAAAAAAATGTTACATTTTGTTGCCAGGGTCGCACGCTCATTTTTGTTCCCTTTGATATTTTCAGGTCAGCCAATCATTGAACCTGGAAAATATTTTTTTATACGTGCAAGCTAATTACCATTTTTGGTCTGCAATAACTTTTCTAAATGATTTCACAATGCATCTTCATGTAAGCCACGTTAGCTTTATTTGGTTAACCAGATGTGAACTCGAGAATTTGCAACAGTGACCTGGGGCTGCCATAATGCAAAGGCAAAAGAAAATAAGAATGGTGTAATGAAGCGAATAGAAATCGGTCCAAAAACAACATGTGCCTGTGCTGGCTGGAATATTGCGTCGTAGGATTGCGACAGATGGCAACAGCTTGGGGGAGGCATTCATCTATCGGTGGATTAACCATGGCTGATAATTATGATGATGCGCAGAGAACATGCACATGATCCGATTGGTCCACATGTGTCGTGAAACTACACATGCATACGGTTTATACATTGTTTGCCAAAAGCCCATAAGCACTTAGCATTCTTACATGAGTGCAGATCCATTAATGGTGTTTTGCATAATTGTGTTGTAATAATTGCAATTCTCTTGGGCCACACAAGCCCCATTCCTGCCCCCAAGTTGCCATACACGCATGTATGTATGTTGAACTTCTTTCGCACCTTACCGAGCCAACCGTGCTCATCGGAGGTGCGGGGGAGAGGACAAATAAACTCGACGCAAGATGCAGTTCTAAAAAAAATTGTGTTATAAATCTAGATTTGAAAGTGCATAGCCCCAGTGGCTTCCTAATATCGGAAGGATGGGCGTTCCGGACGGCCGCAGAAGCCCATCTGAAAGCGCCGCGCGATGCGGCGACCGTCTTTGTTCGATGGCTAGCCAAAAGCCGCTGCTGCGAGGATGACCGGAGGTCGCGTGATGGTTTATGCTCCTTGACGAGATCAGCGAGGTATTGTGGTTCAAGGAAGAGCAACGGCGGCGACAGTGGTGGTGAAGTGCGTATTGAGTTCCATCACTTGCTTTGCACGAGCATAGCGGAACCCACCACACAGCACCCCCTTCAAATGTAATCCAAGCCACGTGATCTGGCCGCATCCGCAGCCTTGGACTCGACTGCAGCGCTAATAACGGACAACCTTGGGTAGAATACAGCACTTAATGACCTGCGGGGAGTGCTTTCACCGAAAGCGTGCGAGCATGTGCCGGCAGGTGTGGGAGTTCCATTCCATTAACCACGGCCTGATCTCTCTCCTGCCAATCACTCTGAGGGCTGCAGGGGGGGAGAGGGTTGAGGGTGGTGGGGGGGGTGTCATGTTTTGCGTAACATTCCGCGCGGCAGTGGTGGAGCAGGGACTGGCAGCGGACGCTTGGTGTGTACGCGCGCAGGATACGCGTGCGGCTTTGGAGCCCCGTTTAAATTGTTTTCAATTATTCGTCGGTGATGTCGCAGCGTCGACTTGAAGCGCAGTCGCCTCCCCCCCCCGTCCCCACCTCCCGCCTTGATTTGAGAAGACCGTAACTAGCCCCGGTCTGGGTAGAAAGTACGACCCAAGAGGGGGTGGGGGGATCCCTGGACATTCAAGCCTCACTCTCGTACGTTAATGTGCCCTCTGTCATGATTGTTGATTCGAGGGGGGGGGGGGGGGCTTAAATTAAAACAATAAAAATATATATTAAAAAAAAGCGCAGTCAGCTGTTGCAGCCCACTCAGTTTTCCCAATGCACTTGTCTGAAGAAGCTCACGGCAGCTTCATCAAAATGTCACGCGTTGATGTTGCCATCAGTCGTAAAAATGTCTCAAGGCATCGCGTGCGGAGCATTATCGGTTCAAATATTATTTACATTGGCACGATGCAAATAATATTTGTGGAAACCTGACAATATAAAATAGCCACGTGGTTGAGCCCAAAAATAAATATGGATCGTAAATTATATTTTTGTTAATTTGAATTTAAACAATACTACAGGACTGAAGTCCACTGTCACTGGTCTGCAGAAACTGAAAGCAAATCAAAGTGTAGGGGTTAAGAAATACAGAGGGAGATGGGTAACTATCATTATTTAGTCCATTTAGTGTTTGTGCTATTCTCATAGCGCAAGGCAATCACGATCGTGCTACATTTCACACACCACAGTCTGCAGTAATTGCTCCCGAATGAGTAATTTTCAGGTAATCTTTCTTTTTTTTTGGACCACGAAACTTGTACACAATGGCGGACACGTTCCCAACGACGCCAGGACTATCTGAACGTCCCCCGTGAAGTAGGTGGTGAATTCACCCACGGGAATAGCTCGATCGGGAGATGACAGAAGAAGACGGAAAGGAAAGGGGACGAAGATCTGTCCGGTTAGGTTAACACAGTGGTGGGAAGGATCTGATTGAAGGCTGCAGGGCAGATTAACCACAATATTATATGTGTCTAGATTTGAAGTTTTCGTGACTGCAAGGGTCCATACTCTTTGGGGTTTTTCGGTAAAGTCACATAGGTAAAAAATAAAATAAAAATTAATTATTTTTGCTGTGACGGTTCCACCTGAAGACGGAAGCTTGTGTTGCCTCCGAAACGTCGTGATTTAATTTATTTTATTTTTTACCTACGTGACTTTACCGAAAAAACCAAAGAGTATGATATGTGTCGTCTGCTTCACGGTGGATGTTCAAAAGAGTTTGTCCACTGTGTCCTGTGGCAGATTTGACAACGACAAAAAATGTTTCATTACTCAATTGGGGGATTACACATCGCAAGATCTTCCGCTACTGGAAAATTATCACAGGCCGTGTCTGTGAAATGTAATGTCTTCACGGTAGCCTTGCACTCTTAAGAATGACGTGAATACCAAATTTACTAAATGATAATAATAATTATCATGAATGCACGTCAACAGAAGGGTGAACACATCGTAATATACACAGCCAGTGATTCCTGCGACATCCCCCAAGTAATTCTAGGAGCCCCATGATCTAAACTAATGTTCAGCCTCTGTCACATAGACAAAGGCCCCCTGTATAATCTTAACAAACTGTAGGGGCTAGTGCTGTTCGTGAGCACCTATGGAAGCTTTGCACGGCGCATTCGGGGGTGGTTGCCCAACACCATGCATGGCTACCTTTGTCTCCCCTATGGCGATGTTTACACATTGCACCAGGTACTCATTTGAGGCTGAGTCGACCTCGGGGAGGCCCAGGACCGGTTCAGATCACACAGTGCGCTAACCGCTGCGCCACCGCTCCCCACGTGTCACATAGACACACACACATATATACTGTCTACATACGGGGTGGGGGTGTTTAGACAATTCTCTAGCCAAAAGTAGGTAGCTGCGAGTGACCTTGTTCAAACTGATATTTCTCCGCATGATTCTCTTGAAGTGCAATGCACCTGCTGCATTGACGTTCCAAGGCTTTAATCCTCCTGCCCGAAAGAACTCTCTGCCTAGCTCCCCACAATGCCACTCATTCACGAAAAAATGTATTTTCCCACAAATCGTCTATCTATTGGACACATTGTGAGATGAGAGCCACTGGGAGTGGGGGTTTGGCGACTATTCTCTTTTAAATGTCTATATTAGTTTTTTCTCTGTCGCTATATTTCCATTTGTTTTAGAAACTTCTCAATGCACCTATGAAGGCCCGAACGACATGTGGATATTGTGGTGTGTCCAGCACCACAAACGAATGCCTTTGTCTGCTCAGTGCTAATATTTGCGCACGGCACTAGGCACTCACCGGGACGCCCAGGACCGGTTGAGATATCAGTCACCGATGTTGACCGTGAGCAGGAATCGAACTCGTGTTCCCAGGTTCCTAGCGCAAGCACGCTCACCGCTACATGTCCGCTCCAAAAGACAAAGATCCCCTGTATAACCTTTAATAGTGTTGGGGGCAAGTGCTAGTAAGCATCTACGGCTGCCCAGACACAAGAACAGCAACAACAGCCGACATTCGCCACTAAGTGGCGGTGGCGTCACCATGGCGCCTATGCCAGGCCAGGTGCGATTTAAGGCCACGTGTAGCGTCGAAGGCTCACTAATAAGAGCTCACGGGACAGACCCAGGTGCCATGGGTTGACTGACGGAGATGACTGGCAGATGTACCTGCTGTGCCCCCTACTGTGCCAACTTGCTTTATTTCAGCCAACCTTGGCTCCGCTTGTTGTTGTGAGCATCGCTCTTCTGCCTTCCGTTGTTGTTGGAGGGCGACTGCTTCCAACTGCTCAGTAGCGTCCTTCATGAGCCTCCTCCTTCACTAGCCTCCTTCACACACACACAAATACAGGCGCGCGCGCACACACAACTGAAATAGCAACCACAAAACAACCCTGAGATGCTGTTGAAGCGCGCAGGACAGCAAGCTCGCCATCGGCAAAAACGCCGGTGATCTTTGACCCGTTGAAATGCACAGGCAGGAAAAACGTTGGGTCTTGAAAGACAAATGCGCGCGGCGTTTTTACTTGTTGACGTGTCGTTTTTGCTTTTATCCTCGGAAGTGACCGCACGGATGAAATTGACGGTCGCCACCAGCGTGACCTGGCCAGGTGCACCCCGTTGGAGAGCTCGCAGGACCCTGGGGTGCTCCGTCATGACGGCAGCCGATCGTTTCGCACGCACTCGTTCGCTCGCGGTCGAGCGATGGCGTGTTTCCGCCGCTCTTCGCAGAGGTTTGCGGTTCGAGCCGAGCGACCGCCCTGGTGAATAGTGCGAGTGTATCAACGATGGACCGTGCTACATCCCGTCAGTTTTCGCAGTGGGCATTCGAGTTGCCACGATGTGATTTGACAAAAAGGCCATCTGTGCCAGCGTCGCGGTCTGAATTGATAGGTGACGTCGCCGATCATGTAGCGTTTATATTCTGGCAGTGGTGCATGAGCACCACTCCCCGAATAATTTGCGTGAACCAGAAGTCACCCGAAGGGATCCGCGAGGTATCTCTTTGATATCCGCTTCCGGGATCCGTTGTTTGACGACGGAGGGTCGCACTGCTCCTCGGGGACATCCAAATGGTCATTTCGTCTCGCTACTCGACGCCGACAGTGCATTCCGGAGGGTATCGTTGGGAAGAATACGCAAAAAAATAATCTTACGACAAAAATTGTACGGGAAAACTACTGTATTGTGCAATTGTTGTGATTTTTAAATACCGCATGAAGGTTTTTTTTTGCTTTGTCTTCCCCGTTTACGCTAAAGCGGCCGTATTTGCAGTAACGCCCGTGACCACAGAGGCAATCTGTCATTGTCAGTGCATTAACATTAGCCGCTTGCCACGTTATTACACACAGCGTGCGGTGTATCATGTTTCTGAAGCCCACTGCATCGGCTGACATTTTCGCAATGCCACACAGATGTTGAAATTGGGTGAAGAATGTATCATGTCTTACTTACAAGCCCAAAAAAAAGTTAAATAAAACTGGCCCTGCTGCAATTGGCCCGGAAATTTTGCCGAGCATATTCTGCACGTAGAGGTTTGGCGTGCAGTCTCGCTCGCCTCTTAGAATAGATAAGACTTTTGAGAATAAAAATAATAATGATTTAATGTCTTTTTTTCGTGGACAAAACGGGGTCTTGGTGGCTAATGGAACGTGTCCATTTGGAGGTGAATGAGATACACTATGCATTATATTTGGCACCTAGCGATGCATAGGGTGTCTCGCATTTAAATCAATTCGTATGCTCACCATACATGCATTGGATCGTCCGCGTAAAAAAGCAAAAGTAGTAGCTGTCATAAAGCTATATGTAGAAACTTAATATACATGTGCCAATAACTACACATGTGCAATGCAGAAGGGCCGTTGCTTGAAATATCACCGATTATATTTTTTTCTTTAAAGGTCACATGGTGTTATTGATTGTGTTGAGTGTTTTTGTTAATTGTGCTTGTACACCACTGCCAATGCATCATCACTGTGTTGATTTTAGAATCGACTTGCAGCCTGAAGTCGTGACAAATCGTGCTACTGTTGAGGTGGCATATGGAGGCGTTAAGGGGTGAATTATTAAATATCGAAACTCTTATCTATACGGACATTTGCATCCTCAACATCATATATTATTACCAGGATTCGTTTTTGTTTGAACGCATCATCGTCATCAGCCATGGCCAATCCCCTGCCAGGTGAGGCCTCCACACACCACCACCGTGCGTGTCGTGCGGGCTGTTTCACCATACTTGGCCACGTTGGTCAGCGCAGGATGGCGAAGGAGGAGATGTGGGAGCATATAAGTGCAGTACGACAATGTTGCCGCACTGGCCTCTGCTGCCCATTGTGTAGCCCCGCAGCCAATAAGCTTTGTTACACATGTTGGTTGCCCATCCAAGCGTTATCCAGGCCAAGTCGCACTTAGCATCCTGATCACATGGCAAGCGGTGTGTCACTAATGGCATTTTGAAAATGTATTCATAATTTAATTTTTTACTGAAATGTTTCGACAAGCGAGGGTTAAAATGGAGCGTCGTGCTACAGACTTAGAGAACAAGCTGAATAAAAAAAAATGAGAATTTGTGTCGGCTTATTTAATTATTATACTTTTGCCCTCGTCATAAATTGCATTGTCACGGGGAAGTAATGCAAATTTGTTCTTTGAAAATGTTTGAATTGGAGAATGACTCAAGACGCCATTCGACGAAGACTATATTCGCGATGACAAATTAATTAGTGGATTACAGCGAAGCCCATGTTAGATTCTAAGGCAGATTTTTTATTTTTTACACATATAACTTGACGAAACCAGCCGTGCGTCCAAAATAGCTCGGCCGCTTTTGGCCAATACCGAATTCTGTTTGTTCTCTGCGAGTGTGTAATGCATTCTGGTGACAAGTGTAGTCGTAAAGTGCACTTTTTTTTCTCTTTGCGACTCGCGATACGACGCCCGCGAGCGGTGGTTTCATCTAATCTCGATTGGTACAGATGGCCGTGTTCTTGATTCATCGCCCCTCTCATCCTCTCACCTCGTCCCCAAGGCTCGCGTGCCGGCGGAGTTCCAATTCAAAGTCGCCGTGGACAACGGAGGCCGGCGGGGGTTGGGGTGCCGTGTTGTTGTGCAGGGGCTGTGGGGAGCGGTGGTGCAGCGATTAGCGCTACGCTGCGCTTCGAATCCGGGCGACCCGAGTTCGATTCTCGCTCACGGCCAACAGCAGTGACGATTATCTGAACCGGTCCTGGGCCTCCTCTAGGTTCACTCAGCCTCAAAAGAGTACCTAATGTGGTGTGTAAACATCATCACTGGGGAGACAGGCGGCCGGGCGTAGGGTTGGCCGTGCCGGCCTTCATAGGTGCTCGCTAACAGTACTTGCCCCAACAGTCTGTTACAGGCTATACGGGGGATCTTTGTCGTTGTGTTGTTGTGCAGGGGCTGTCACGATGTAATGTAACAATACAATCCCGTAACTTGGTAGTTTTATTTCACATTCCTCCTGCATTGTTTTGAGTGCTTTTCTGTAATTCTAGCTCGAGTTAAGTTTTAATTAAATTTCTTCAACTGCGGTTACCTCAACATAAGACTGCCATAAGTCATTTTATAATCAACCTGACAATCTTGAACGCTTATAATGCACGTGTTGCCAGTTTCTTAATACATAATTAAATACTTTAATTAAAAGAGCTACGAAAATTAGTTTTGAGTTTTCTTTTTTACTCCCAGAATCAAATATTTGTAATGCACCGTATCTAATATCAGTTGACATGCCATTAAACAGCCTCAGCAAGCGCAAATCATAGATTTTTGTAAAAGTTTTTCTGTGAAAGGATTGTATCGCACCTCCGATTAGCATGGTTAGCTACACGTACGGTTGCGAAAGAAGTTCAGCGTACATAATTCTGGTAGGAACCTCCTGGTTACACCAGCCCACAGGGGATTTCTGTGTCCGTCCGTCGTGCAGGGAGGGGTTGGGTGGGGAGGGGAGTGTGGCGAGGGGCTGGGTGGGGTGGGTGCGGCTGGGTGGGGAGGGGAGGGGCTGGGTGGGGAGGGTGGGGAGGGGCTGGGTGGGGAGGGGCTGGGTGGGGCTGAGTGGGGAGGGTGGGGCTGGGTGGGGAGGGTGGGGCTGGGTGGTGGGTGGATGGGGTGGGGTTTGGTGGGGAGGGGCTGGTCACACCGTGGTGCCCTTATAAAACCTAACGTTTAACCTACTCACGCCGGCTTGTGCCCGCCCTCACAGTCGGGCATATTTGCGGAATACACTACGCAGTAGTTCACCCTGGCCATTGACCGAGCAACCCAACGTTCCTACCAGCTCCCTCCGCAGGAATGTGTTAACTGCTGTAGGTTCACTGGCTCGTGCTTACTGTACACACCTCTCCGACTCGTTTTCGGGTTTTGCCGCGTGCCGTTCGGCACGATGTCTGACGTTTCGCTCGACGTGCTGGGACCTTCTTCGTCAAATTTTAAGATGCGCTTTCTGCCGGCAGTCTGGAATGTTTTTCCTTCCGATATTAGGAAACCACCGGAGCTATCCACTTTGAAATCTAAGTTGAAAACTATTTTCTTTCGAGCTGCGTTTTGTGTTTAGTTTGTCGTTTCCCCCCCCCCCCGCACCTCCGATTAGCACGGTTGGCTACGTACAGTTGCGAAAGAAGTTCAACTTACATAGAACTCTAAAACACATATCGGAAAGATTTGTCTGACCATTTTGCTCGTCCGCTCAATGTTTATTTTATGTGGTACGACAAAAAAAATGTGCTTGCTCAAAGCCACACGCAATTCCAACAATTTTCACAGCACGATAAAACGTCCTGCCGCGTCTTCATGTTTTGTGTTTTACATTCCCATTTCCTCCGAAACTATAGCTGAGCTGTTCGAACACCTTCATATATTGCGTCGTTTGAGTAAGTAAGTGGTGGAGAAAATAAGTTTTCTATTGGCCAGAGGCCAAACCGTCATTCCAATTGCTTGTTTGCTCCCCCGTCGCTGCTGCGCGGTTACGCAAGGCTGCCTCTCGTCGGAGCGGTGGCCTTCACATCTCTCGTATCTCTGCGGCACCGCTGGAGCCGGTCCTCGCCCACGGTGCGCGTTTTGAGTCGCACGTACTAAACTCCTGAGCTCGCTCGTTTGTTCGTTTCTCAGTCCGCTCGTCCTGGTGAGGGTCACGGTGGCAGCGTGTTGAGTAGTGGCGGTCCAGGCCTCCTTTTGTCTGGTGACAGACTCCAGCACTACACTACTATACACTACACTATACACTACACTATACACTACTATACACTATACACTACTATACACTACATTATACACTACTATACACTACACTATACACTACACTATACACTACCATACACTACCATACACTACACTATACACTACTATACACTACACACTATTATACAATACTACACTATACACTACACTATACACTACTACACTACACACTACTATACAATACTACACTATACACGACTATACACTACACTATACACTACTATACACTACACTATACACTACTATACACTATACACTACGCTATACACTACGCTATACACTATACACTACACTACACACTCCTATACACTACACTATACACTACTACACTATACACTCTATACACTACACTATACACTACTACACTATACACTACTACACTACTACACACTACACTATACACTACTGCACTATACATTACTATACACTACTATACACAGAATCTTCCTGGGGAATTCCCAGGCGTTCCCAGGCCAGCCGAGCGACATCGTCCCGCCAGCGTGTCCTGGGCCAGCCCCGGGGTCTTCGCCCTACTGAGCTGTATAACTCTTTTTCAAAGCGTCCTGGCCACAAATGATAGCTCAACGAAGTGGCGTTATCATTCTGTGGAAGTTTCTAGCAGTCAAATACTCTTCAACGCGTGTTTCTAAATGTGGAAAAAAAACGGAGGACCTGGAGAAAAATCCACGCGACACGGGGAAAACACGCAAACTCGAAATATACAGGCGTCAGGGTTGGGATCGAACCCTCGACCTCCTGTGTATACCAGGCGAGGTAGTTAACATCTCGCTGTCATATGGTCTGGTTCCCCCTGGCTTCAGCAGTGGGAACCGCGCGGCAAATCAACAAATCCCTTGGCCGTGTTTCCAAGCGTTCGGCTCGCTCCGAACTCGGACGGATTTTGCTCGAAAGCAGCTGTTCAATGTCATCATTGGACCTCACCCCGAGCCCTCATTACTTTGATATTGCATTGTCTTTGAGCTGTACGCCTTTTGGCGTCCTCTGGTCGAGCACCAAGTTTCAAGTTCATTTATTAGGTATAGCCCTGTGAGCCATTTGGCTCTTGAATCGGGTGCAACTGCATCAAACTAAAAACAAAAACATGAACAAGAAAACATCTTAAAGTGAATATGTGACTAAGTGCAAACCGAAAATCCAAGAAAAGACAGCAAAATGTTGCAGAAAAAACACCGTACACCAACCAATTGGGTCGAGGCTCATAAGAAAGCCGTCCCTTGGTGTGGACCAATCAGTTTCAAAGACAATGCATATATTATAGTGTTTTTTTTTGCATTTGACTGCAGGTATTGAGGTTAATGCAGACATGAATCCTCGTGAAAAGGTTTCAGTTTTGTTGCCAGAAAAAAGGGGAAAACCCGATTATTACAGCTGTTCACTGATCACAAGTCGTCCTGCGGCTCTTGCGCGTCTCCTGTTCCCGACTGTTGAGACGGTGGTGAAAACTCCACGTTCTCACAGTGGAGGAGGCTGCTTTCGTAGGGCATCCACTGTTGACCTCCCTTAAAGCGACATGGCAGTCAAACTAATATTTTAAATTTCATAGCTTTTCATCGAACCGAAATTGAGTCCACAACCGCATTTAATGCGTTGGGATTTGTTGTTGCACAGCCATTGGTGAGCGGGCTTCGCCCATAAACCTACAACACTTGACAACCTGGTTTAATCACTGTCGGCTCAAACGTGGATTCGAACCCAGGCTCTCATCCGTGTCAGCTGATCGCTCTGACCTTTTTGAGCCACCTCTAACAACCACGAAATATATTTTTTCTTGCTGCAAGCAACGACGGTGCTGCTGCTGCTGCTTGCCTGCTTGTGAACGTTTGATGTTGCGCCGGTTATTTCATTCGCGCTCCGCCTTGTCTCCTGCCTGCAGGTCGTTCAGCCTGCTTGTAAGGGATTTTGAAGGCAAGAGCTACAGCATGAGCGTTATCGAGCTCCTGCATCCCATCGACCCCGCCAAAAGCTCCTGGAAGGTAACGCTGCTGCCGCCGCCTCCAACCCCCCCCCCCCCCTTCTCGCCGCAAGAATCTCTCCCCTCCGTCTCTCTGCTTCTGCTATCCTGGTTAATGCAGTGTAGTGTGGAGCGCCGCAGTGCACTGATCTTTACCAAAGGCAAATCTCCTGCAGAGCTCAGCGGATCCCCGGATTATCGGCACACCGGTCCCAGAGCAACGTAAACAAGAGGCGGGCACTCTGCAGGGCCCGTGGCCCCAACTGCCCACTGCAGCAGGCAGACAGCCCTTAGGCAATGTTGGGCCTTTGTGTGGTTAGTGTCCCCTTTAATAATTAAAATAAGCAAAGATCCAACCCTCCCTCCCCCCACGTAGAGCCTTAACAAACTGTTGGGGCAAGTCATGTTGGCGAGTAAGCGCCTATGAAGGCCGGCACAGCACACGAGGTAGATGCTGCTCTGAATTTCCTCTCGATAAGCCACTTCATCGAGCTATCATTTGTGGCCAGGTCGCTGCTGAAAAATAACTAATAGCTCAGTGGGCTTTAACCGGTAAATAGTTTAGTTTGAGTATATTTATGTTTAGTGATTTGCACTCCTATCTTCCGTTTATATTGTTTGTTGTTGTAACTTTCTGACTCGACCCTGCTGAACATCGGTAAAAAAAAAAGCTTCATTGCTCATCGGATGTCTCCTGGATAAATAAAGATTCTGAGTTTGGTGGCACATTTGATAATTGTCAAACCATTTTGACCACTCTCAAAACGTTCCACTCCACAATTATCCCCATAGGTCCGAAGTCAGTTTAGGAGCAGCATCGTGACCCCACTACCATTTAATGTTGATGGCCCTCTCCCAAGTGCTTGCCTGTATAGAATATACTCTTCTGCTTCTTCGTGCCTGTGCCGTTGAGGCCGTTGAGACGTAACCGTCTTTACTTTTTTTTTCAGTAAAGTCACGTAAAACATTTTTTTTAATGAAAACAACTAAATTAAATCACGACGTTTCGGGTGCAACACAAGCGTCCGTCTCTTCACCGTCCCTTCACTGATATCTCCCTGCAGTTGTCCCTCTCCACTTCTCTCTGTCCGTCGCTGCGTCTTTCAAGCGAGACAGTTTCCATCGCCTCTACCGTTTGGTCTTTGACTTCCAGTCGGGTCGAGGTCTTCCGCTTCTCCTAGCGTTGTACAGCGTTGCCTCCATCACAGCCCATTGCAGCCGGTCGCCATCATCCTGACCACGCGTTAGTAGTTGTACGTAAACGTATTCGTGATGCGAAACAAGGCAAACAAAAAAAAAACTGATGCAAATAAGAAATAAATAATCAAAATTGTCATCGGGTGTTGAAATTCCACGACGTTTTCGTTGCAAGGAAACCAGCGTAAGCACTTTAGAGAAATTAAAAATGTTGTACTATGAGTCACACATAAATAATTCATTTCGCAGCAGGGCAGCATGAGGTTTATTTATTGAACATGTTTTTTTTCCTGGGAATGGAGCTGCTCAGTTTAGTGGAATTAATATGTGCGGCGAGTGTGTGAAGATGAGCCGGTAGCGGAACGAGCGCTTAATTAAACAACGTACCTCACGC
The DNA here is from genome assembly GCF_964198595.1 of Lampetra fluviatilis. Classification (NCBI taxonomy): domain Eukaryota; kingdom Metazoa; phylum Chordata; class Hyperoartia; order Petromyzontiformes; family Petromyzontidae; genus Lampetra; species Lampetra fluviatilis. The sequence continues at coordinate 6,658,155 of NC_136323.1, read as the reverse complement.
TACATCGCTTCATTGATCGTTGCAGGTGAAGACCGATTCCGTGCTGGTGATGTGCCGAAAAACCAAGGAGGAGACGTGGAAGTTCCTCACGTCCTTGGAGAAGAAAACTCTTGACAAAGAGTAAGTAACGTGGCAAGAGGGGCAAAGGCGAAGCCCTGCAATCGCTTGCTCACGCCACTGCTGCCGGAAGAGCCTCCACTCGAGGCAGCTCTAGAGATCCCCCTGCAGAGGTGAAACTTTGGCCTACTCTTTCCCATGCTGGCCAGACACCTTGGGAGGGGTGCGAGTGCCCACACTCTGCCCCACCGCACGCGCCCTGCCGATCGACTGACCGTAGTTGAACGCCGTGTGCATCGCTGGGTGGACAGAGGCGGCTGGGAGGGAATCGAAAAACTCGCGCGCCGTTGTTTCAGCCGCTGTGCCGGGAGATCAAAACGAACCGGCGACCTCTGGATTGCAAGTCCAGTGCGCTCATCGTTACGACAACGGCACCGCCCGGAGGGTGAAGTATGAATAATTAACTCCTGGCAGCTTCGTGTGGCAGCGTCGTGCGGCGGCGCCTCACCGTTCCGCATGCGTCACGCGTGCACGTCATCGTTTTTAGCGGCGGGGCACTGTCGTTTTTGCAGTGGGTGGTTAATTTTGAGCTCGTTAAGTAACTTTCCCGATTTAGATAGCGGGGCACGGCGTGCTTCGCGGTGTCGGGGCTGCCACCCGGCGCTGGAGTTGAACTTGGGTGTTGAACCATGGAGGAGGACCCGTGGGTGGAAGAAGGGTCACGTTATCTCCGCCGTGGCTGATGCCATTGTTCACGGGCTGCTTTGTGGGGGCCTCTAGCCCCGAGCTCAGCGTGATATATCGATTCACATTCCGCTTTATTTTCGTAACTGTAAGCCATACCGCGGGGCCTTCGTGGAAGTGGGGCCCTGATTATTGTACGGTCGACTATTTACATTGTTTAGTTTCGGAGATCACGCGAGCTCGTGTTGTGTGGGAGACACCGCTGCCCCAGCATGCTCACCTCCGCTTTCAGCCACACTCCTTCCAACTTCCATCCCTGGTGCATCCGATCACACGCCACTCATTACCCCCTGCTGCTGCTCCGCAGCCAGTATCTCAGCGCAAAAGGGGAATGCGCGCGGTTAATTAACGCTCGCACCTGTTTGCGTGAAACAGACTCGCGAGGAGACAAGTCATTGCGCGGATTACCGAGAACGCGAGCCCTATTTAGCATTGCCGACTGAAAATAATAATACAACTAAAACCATTTCCTAGGTCTCCCGCCGCTTCAGGAGCACCGAGGCTATAAATCACTGCAAGCAATGAAAGTAGCAGAGGGGTGTGTGCAGCGCACGGGTGAGTGGGTGGGTGGCTCGGAGGTTGCCGTTGGGGTTAGGCGCGGGTGTTGCTCTCTTGCTGGTTTTTGCGAGACGCGGCGGTGCCGATGGAGTGATTAAGGAATTCCGTAGAGGCCCTTCTCATTTACTTAGCTCCCCCTCTGCACTTTCTCCGGTCACCTACTAATCAGGTGACCTTAGGAACCCCCTGCGAAACGGCTTGGAAAAGCGAGGAGACGCTTTGAAATATGGAGCGCGCACAGCTGTGAATGAGGATCGCAACGAAGAGATGTAAACTTAAGCCGACAAACAGTTCAGTGGGCGATTAAGCGGTGCGCACCGGTTCAGAGATTGAAATTGATTCCTGCGCTCGTGATACGTGCATCGCGTTGTGCATGTGAGAATCAATTATTTTAGATTCAGATATTTATCTGTACTTACTTTCCATGAACCCTGCATCCACTGCATTCACCACAATGTTAAATAATGATTTTTTTGTTATTGAATCATGACCCAAAATTGCGACAATTCATCGAATCAACGATGGTTGAGGGGGAATCATTACATGTCTCATAAATAATAATTAGTTAAGCTATATTGATCCACTGTCCTGCTCACTGAAATCGTTACTTATCCGTTTAAATGTCTTCTTCCAGCCCACAATGTTATCCCGATCGTCATATTGGCCTCATCTCGTGGGATTTATCCGTTCAGGTCCCTCACAAAGCAGTGTGAAAGCCCTTCATGTTAGAGCATGGCCCAAAGAAGCAGATACTACAGAACTACCTCTGAAATCCCTTCAAGTGACCTCTGGTCTGCAGAATAGAGGACAGAAACTTTCACAACCCCTCTTCCACTGACAGTCATGTTTGTCGCTTGACACTCAAAGTTATTATTTGTTTTATTCTCAGAGCTGGAACTCAGCCAATGTAAGTGCAGATCCAAATTCATTGTGATGGGGTTTCTGTTTTGGTGTCGTCGTTTATGGCCAGGCTGAAACCGTCAACTCTCTACACTTGAGGTGGCTGCCAGGATTCGAGCCCAGGTTTCTCGGCGGTTCCGTCTCGGCACTCTGACCTTTTGAGCCACCTAGCCACCTCCCGTTTCTTTCGTGACAAAGTGAGCCAACGCCAAGACGTTGCAATGGCAAGGGAATGCCCTTAAGAGGACGTAACAAGCACGCGAGGCCACTTCGCCAGCAGCAGTAGTAGTCACAGCAGCAGCAGCAGCAGCGCATTAGTGACAGAACAGGGACGTTCACACCACCGTTACCCAGTGAAGCATGGCCCTTGCAGCTGCAGCGCAGCAGGGAGCCCTTTAAGGGAACACAGCGGCGTGATCAGCAAAATGATGAAGGGGCATCATCGCTCTTGCCGACGTTGCCTCGGCTGCCCTCCTGTAGGGGCCGAGCTTTTAAAATGACGGTGTTGGTGGCGTCTCGTAAGTAGGCAAGTTGGGCGGCTTTGAACGTTCATCATCATCTTCGTCTGGCGATGGGAGGCGATCCCGACCCAACTATTTCACGCTCTCGCGCCGCGGGTAATGCCTTCAAACGGTCGCGGCTGACGGGCGGCTCTCACGGCGTCGCCCGGCGCCTCGGTGTCTCGGGTTCACGGGCGGTGCAAGTTTGCCAAAGTTTTTTTTTTTTTTGGCGTTGGGAGGCCGCGCGAGCGCGCACAGTAATTGCGCGCGCGTTACGAGGGTGCCCATAGGGCAAGAAACATGCCAAACTAGTTCTCGTATTTTCTGCAACGGCAATACCTTTTGTGATTCTGAAGGGCATAAATTATGTAACGCGAAAAGTCTTGGTACAGAGGGCCCCGGTCACAGGAGAAACATAAAAGGCACTTGCATTCGACATTGCGAGTTGAGGGCCGTGTGTTTTGCCGTGCGTGTGCATGCGCATGCACGTGCACGCGCCGTGGTTTATCGAGTATAATTTTTACACACGCGTGTGCATGATTTTTGTGGTTGTTATGATTCAACAGTCTCTTGATTTTCACACTTTATTTTTAATTTTCAATGCGGTACGCGAAAGAGTACTTTGAATGCGAGGTGGCTGAGTAGCTTTGAGGTAGGCCCTGAACCGGCACCACTGAGGTTCTGGGTTAGAAATCCAGGTTTGAACCGACCGGTGATTAAAACGGATTCTCACGTGTGGCGAGTTCATGATCTCAGCCCGATCACCAATGACGGCACGCAAAAAAGACCACTTTCAATTTGATTCTGCGTGTAATTTGGCCGAATTCTAGCAATAAGAATATGAAGAATACCGGTTTGACAGTCATGCAACGTACATACTCCCAGTGGCGAAACAGGTGGGAGAGTGCTGCCCCCAAATGTGTTTGTTACAGGTGACTTGAAGGCATCTCAGAGATGACGCCTTGATATCTGCTTTGCATTTGTCATCTCGTGAGTCGACACCAATAGCAGGATCGGAATAATATTGCAGGGGCTGGTGGGAGGGGAGTGTAGGACAAACATTAATATCCTACAACGGTAAAAAAAAAAATTGTACATTCTAAATGGCTGTAAGATCAATTGCTTTATTGCACTAGTGCTGTAGGGTTGTTGATCTCGCTGGAGGGCGTGGTCATGGCGTTTCATTCACGCGAGTGCTTTCTGCAGTCGAATCCCCGTGGGCAGCGCCACTGGAATCACTGGGAGGAGCGACGCCTGCTACAGTTAGGGACTTCCTTCGTCACAACCCCCTCCACGACTAAGACGCGCTCCTGCATGCGTTCGGCCACATCCCAACGTTCTCCAACGCTTTGCACGCCCCCACATGACAGTTTTAACACGTCGGCTTTCGAGACCAATATTATTAATAATAACGGTTTTGGGGTTAGATCGCGTTCATACTCTTTGGTTTTTTCGGTAATTTTTTTTAAATAAATGTACTTTAATTTAAAAGAAATTTATTCAAAAATTTTACCTACGTGACTTTACCGAAAAAAACCCAAAAAGTATGAATCCTTGCAGTCACGAAAACTTAATATCTAGAATTAGATCGCGTTATTTATAAATGTGTCGCCAACCCTCCGCCACCCGACACGGCCAATCAGCAACAAATGTGTCACATTGACAAAAGACAAATAGTTCACTACTTTAGCCCACCGGTGTGTTGAAGAGTGATTCCACAACATTTTCACTTTTTAAGACCACATGACACGGTGCGTTTTGTGGCCTCTAACACACCTGGCCCTCTCTGTCTCCTCCCTACGGGACTTGCGCCAAGTCCTCGTTTTAGGTTATAAGTTCACCGATTTCTTTTTTCTCAAATTGATGATGGCACACAATGGCCTAGGCATTTCAAGTGACGTCGGGGGGTGGTGGTGGTGGTGGGGTCGGGGGATCTTTAGCGTCCACTGTACAGTTAACACACTCAGATCTTTAGCGTCCACTGTACGGTTAACACACTCAGATTTGAACCGTGAACCAACCGCGGCCAGCTGTGAGCTGGCTTCCGCTGGACCGTGTTGCCACCAACATTCTCCACAAACAAATACAAACCAATTTTTTTTGGTTATTTTACCCAGTAAGGGCCCCCTGAGCTAAATAGCTCTTATACAGAAGCGACCTGCCCATCACAAGTGATCGCTCAACGAAGTGGCTTATCACCTGGAAATTAATACTCCTAAACGCGTGTTGATTCTAGATGTGGAGGGAAAAACCGGAGGACCCTCGTAAAAATCCACGCCACCACGAGTAGAACATACAAACTCCAAACATGCTGGCGGCAGGGTCGGGATCGAACCCTCGACCTCCTGCATACCAGGCGAGGTAGTTACCGTCTCGCCACCGCAGCGCCCCTTGCGATTATTTAGCACTCGTTCACGCGGCGATCGCCGCTCTCTCCTCCTCCGCGTGCGTTCCTCTCCCCTTGACAGGAAGCCGAAGATGGAGGAGGACGTTGACCCCAGCGAGGGACTCATGAAGATCCTCAAGCAGATGTACGACGACGGCGACGACGACATGAAGAGAACGATCAGCAAGGCGTGGGTTGAGTCCCGCGAGAAGCAGACCCAGGGCGTGTAGGGGCGGCGGCGGCTGCGACGGCAGGTCGCCCCCCACACACGCGAGCTCGCAGCACGCGCAGTGGAGGAGCGCTGGGTTTTAATCCATCGCACCCGCCTTGCCAGCATCCCCCAATCCCGCTCGTGTCATTAATGTGCGCGGTCTATTAGTCGCGTGATGTGTGCCCTCGGCATCGCGGTCGACGTTAACGATGCAGTTACGTTATTGGACAAATATTCAGAATCAGAATATTCATGCTGGAGGAATCCAATGGGCTACAGAGCTCTTTTTCACAGATGTCCATACTAGGCCATGTGTGCCTGTGTCGCGGTCCGAATGTGCCAAATAAAAAAAATATTACTTCCGTATTGCTGAATTGGTAAGGCAATAACAATATCCCCCCCACCCCTACCCATAATGGCAGACCAATGCCAACTGCTGTCATCAGGAGGGTGGGTCCCCTGGGCTAAGAAACACACGGCGTTCCCAGATGTTTGTTAAGTTTCGGGCGCAGTATAAATCTAAGTTGCCCTGTATCTGTATTGAGTTGGGGGAAGGGGAGGGTGGCACCGGGTGAGTGGGAACACGTGGGAATCTGTACGTATGTATGTTAAACTTCTTTCGCACCATACGTAGTCAACCGTTCTATTCGGAGGTGCGGGGGAGTAGATCAGCAAACTAAACGCAAAAAGCCGTTTTGAATTAATTAGTTTTTAATCTAGATGATGATTTAAAAGTGCGTAGCTCTAGATGGCTCCTGGCTGACGGGCACAACCTAAGTGTTCTTCCACATTGTGCTGCAAGCAAGGTGTGGCGGTGTGGCTGGGGGTCGAGTTGTAAACTGTGAAAGCTTCCCGGTTGGCATCATTCGTATCGGAGTACGGAAGATGCGACCTACAGCTCGTGCCCAGGGTAAAGTACCTTGATAGAAGTCGGTGTTGTCGTTGCGGGCAAGCGTCGGGCAGCTTTAGTGGTGGAGTTGGAGAGAGAGAAAATGTTTCCATCGGGTCCTCATGCCCTTGCGGCTCAGACAAAACCAATTGCAGGCCACATGCTCCTTCATCCAGGTGCTGCAATTAGTTTAAACAATCCGCAATCTCCACCGACAGGGCATTCGTCTCCAGCATCTCCACTGGCTGTCTGCAGGACACTGCCGCATCGATTTAGCGGGTTTCGTTTTCTTGTTTCGTATTTTTTAAACAATTTGGCATTCTGGGGGGTTTTTCCCCCGGAAATTTTACCCACGTTCTTCGGGTTTGTAAACATTGAGGGTTCATTGTTGCTGTTGTTGTTTCGTTCGGTTTCAATTGAGAGTCATTTATCTTTGCTTGGCATTGCATGGTGCTTGTGGAAGACTCTAGCAATTATTTTTTCGGTCAGACTCTCTGCAAGTTCCACGATCGTGCAGCAGATAAGCGCCGCCAGTTTGGAGTTGGGATTCCATCGTGTCCCCCGTTGCAAGCCCTCTATAAAGTTTTCACTAAGTTTCATGTGCGCATCTTCTTCAAGAGCTTGCCCAGTATCAAAGAACACGTGCAGGGGTGTTGGCAGAGGTGTCATCGGTTATTAAAGGCCTAGAATTGGATTGGGGTGCTACAGTGGGGTTGCTGTGGTTAACGAAACTGGACTTTCGATCCACTGTTCACCGGTTTGTTCTTCCGATGCAGAAGCTGAAAGGATGGGAATATTTCAAATCACCTACGCCTCTGTTCTTCCGGCAGTATAAATGGGTACTCCACAGTTCGTGTATCAGCAGGTCACGTGTGATGGGGTAAAGTGTGGGCCAGGGGCATGCAAATTCATTGACTGTCGATGTCACCCACTGAATGGTGGTACAAAACCCTAACTCGAGATGCTTGGCCATAGTTTCAAAAGCCACGCCAGAAGATAACCAGAAGATAAAATCGAACCCAGAAGTCTGAGAGTGGAAGAGTAGGCCCAAATACCCTCTTAGAGGAGGGGCCCTCCATAGAGCCCCCCTGTGGGGGCCCTTCCACCAAAAACATTTTTTTTTTATCAGGTAAGTCCCACTGAGCTATATAGCTTTTTTTTCAGAAGTGACCTGGCCATTACAAATGATGGCTCAACGAAGCGGCTTATCACATTTGGAAATGTGTAGCAGCGGCCAAATACTCTGAACCAGCGGTGGCTCCACGCATGCAGGCATGCCGACGGCGGCGGCACGCGTCCCACCGGGAAGTCGACAGAATGCCCGCAGTCTTCACCAGCAACCGCGGCTGAGATCGTTTTTGGAACGCTTTTGTCATGGCCCCCCCACCCGCAACCCCGCCGGAGGTCATCCAAAGTTCGCCACTTTCAAAAAAAGTGTAAAAGCGTGTAAAGGAATGTGTTGCCGCGATTGTAACCACCCGGCATCAAACTCCCCTGCCTGATTTATAATTATTTGATAATTACTGTGTAACTATGGAACAAGATCCTGGGTAGTAAGTGTTATTTCCTAATTGCTTATGCCTCAAAAGTACAGAAAATGGTCATTATTCCCCACAAACTTTGCTTTTGTGACCAGGACAGCAATATTTTGAAATTGACCTATTTTCAATGGGAAAACGTGGTGTGCATTTGTGGCATTCCTTCACGTAAAGTCCTGGTCACAAAAGCAAAGTTTGTGGGGAATAGTAGCCATTTTCTATACTTTTGAGGCATAAGCAATTAGAAAATAACACTTACTACCCAGGAACAAAAATCGTGTTACGTAGTGTATAATTGTCTAATGTTTGACATTTTTTTTACGGGCAGCCTGAAGATAACTTTGAAGGCGCTGCTCCCTGATTGGGTTCAACTGTGGACAAGACGGTGTGCCGTGGCTACATTTAACGAGCGCTGAGTAAAGATAACAAAGTCAGGTCCAGTGGGCTGGGAGAGGGAAGAGAGGGCGTGAAGGTAATTCTTATCACGCTGTCAAAAGGGACATGTTTGACTCAAGTAGCACAATTAGTCGCGTACCGATCCATCGGATAATAAGGGGCGCCGTGATGGCGAGATGTTTTCTCCCTCGCCTGGTGTACAGGATGTCGTGGGTTCGATCCCGGCCCTGACGCCTGTATATTTGGACTTTGTGTGTTTTCCCCTGTGGTCTCGTGGATTTTTTTCCGGGTCCTCTGGCATTTGGCTACTATAAATTTCCACACGGTGTGTAGCTTTAATTTTGTGACCCGCTCGCTTCTGAAAAAAGAGATATGTGGCTCGGCGTTATAGTTTAGTTTGAAATTGAGTACAGCTGAAGATGCACTGTCAAATTTCGCCAGTGAGAATCGCCTACGTTTTATTTGTACAAATTAATTCTGACACATGGATTTGGAGAACATTGTCCGTGTCGAAAACAGAATTCAAACCGTTAAGAGAGGTACGTGGTACGTGGGTCTGAGCAGGACACATCGCAGCCAGGAGGGGGGATGGTGGCCTATGGTCGAGAATAGTGACAGTGTGGCAGCCACGGAATGGAACGCATCTGTGAGGACGTCCACCTCGGAGATGGAGCAATGAAACTGTTCCGGGTGCAGGTGCTGTGAGGAGTGTTGCGTTGCAGGTCTAAGATTTGTGACTGTTCGGGGAGGCCTTCATCCAGCAGCGGAGTGATCCTGGCTGGCCATGATTTATGACAAATTGCCGGCGGAGAGTTTGCTGGTGGAATCTTTTTGAACAAAGGGCAGGAAATTATATAATTAATTCATGCTTTCAATTGTGACCTCAAATTGTGCGCTAATTGCATTGTGGGAGCAGCGATTTGTTTCACGATTACAATTTTGCAATGGAAACATCCATTATCATTTTACGTTGGGAAATTAACACTTTTAATGCAAGTGAACTAATTGTTTTGCAAACGATTGTATATGCTTCAGAGCTAGGTTAATCACAGGTTAATCTAATAATCTAGTACGGTAATAGGTTTGAAATTGTAGCATAGTTTTAGACTGCCAGTTCACGTGAAGCTGTTAACATGATGGTGTACACATACCGCTCATGCTTGAACGATACATTGGCCAGTTTAATTTGTCCATTCCGAGCCTTGCACTTATGAGGCCTTTTAGAATGCATCTAACTAGAGCTATGTAGCCCCTCCTGTTATGAAGCTTATGTATAACAAGAGACCCACTTGTAGGTTAATCTGGTTCTCAGATCTTGCTAGATAGTTGTTTACGGATGGCTTTAAACTTAAATTTTGTACACAATCAAATTAAACCATGTGAGCATTGTGGTGTAATCAATATTGGCGTTTCCACAGGAACAGGATTTACAAGTGCAATGTAGGCATATTGGACGTGGCGATTGAATGGGCTCCTCTGTGCATCGCATCAACTCGCCATGTATACAAGTTAAAAGGCGCAGCACTGCAATTGCTCGCTCGCTCCACTGTTGGCAGAAGGGCCTACACGAAATGGAGCTCTAGGAGAGCCCCGATAGAATGAGCGCAACAAATTCACAGGTGAATCTTACGTTATTAATTCGTGGTTACAGCTGCAATTCCGTTGCCATGGAAATCGACCATGTACAAAGCTGAAAAAAAAACTAAATTAATGAGATTTTTTTTTTTCCCTTCTGGTTATTGTTGAAGATTGTATTTTAAAGGGGCATACATTTTCCCCAGGTTATGGCTTTTATTGACCTGTGGTGGTTTTTGAGCCATGACACGCCAGTCTTGAATTCAGCCTCTCCCTCCTGCCCAGCCCACAGCTTTTAAAGCCCCCTGGCTCGTGTAATTGTAAACTGATATTGCTAATGTCCAGCTAAAGCACACTGCATTTAGATTGCAGGATTCTACTATGACAGATATTCGATGTGAGCATTTCCTTCTTTGGAGTCCCTGGGTATGAATGGTAATTATAACGAGTGGTTAGAGTTCATTCCTGATTAAAATCACATTTACGCATAGTTCGAGAGAGATCTGCTCTCTTGTGAGTTGATATTACCGTCTGCAATGCATTACCCCCCCTCCTTCTCCAGCAACCCACTCCACAGCTCGGCCGAGACCTTTGAACTGCTAAAAATAGACGATTATGGGCAACTTCATTGTGCCTGTAACAAATGAAATAAGCGTAAGCCGTCGTCCACAGTAACTGTATTCACAAATGTGCTGCTTTATAGTCCACTCGATTCCATTCGATTTACGTTCATTTTTCGATTTAAAGCTTTCGTGACTGCAGGGATTCATCTTGGTTCTTTCGGTAAAGTCACGTAGAAGGGAAGTAATAAAATAATAATAAAATAATTCTCACGACGTTTCGGCTACAGCGCAAGCAGCCGTCTTCAGGTGAAGACGGCTGCTTCCCTTCTACGTGACTTTACCGAAAGAACCAAGAAGATTAACGTTAATCTTTTCCCTTCAAATCTTACAGCATTACTGCAAGGTTTCTATTTTTTTCAATACGATTTTTGATGCACATTCCCCTTTACACCAGCTAGTTAATTGGAAGGTCGTGTGTGGTGGGGTAAAGTGTGGGTGCTCCCACCTCCCCGAGAGAATGGATGAGTAGGCCAAATATTCTCCAGAGGGGCTGTAGAGCAAGCGCTTTGAGAGCCGCACCGTTTGCATTCATCATCTTTACATCCAACCAGGTGCTGTGGTTGCCCGAGGGTTTAACATTTTACATTGCAACACGGGGGCCAACTTGAACCCCATCTTCCTTGTTCATCAGGCCAGTAAAATGGGTTCTACTTTTGAGCAAAGCAAACACATCCCTGCTGCGGAGGGAGCTGGTAGGAACGTTGGGTTGCTCGGTCAATGACCAGGGTCAACGGCGGCGTGGTGTATTCCGCAAATATGCCCGACTGTGAGGGCGGGCACAAGCCGGCGTGAGTAGGTTAAACGTTGAGTTTTATAAGGGCACCACGGGGTGACCAGCCCCTCCCCACCCAGCCCCACCCCTCCCACCGCCCACCCTGCTCCACTCTCCCCACCCAGCCCCTCCCCTCTCCACCCAGCCCCACCCCTCCCAGTTTTGGATGCACGACAGACGGACGGACACAATAATCCCCTGTGGGCTGATGTAACCAGGAGGTTCCTACCAGTACAACGTTTGTCCTGCACCACCCGATTAGCACGGTTGGCTACGTACGGTGCGAAAGAAGTTCAACGTGCATACATACGTCCTACGAAGGCGCTTGTCATATGAAAGTGGAACTTTCACCACCCATTCAGGGCTGCCAACAAAGATGTGCCCCCCCTTCATGATTTAACACGGAGACATTTCAAAACATTTCTATAACGCCGTGTGCAGGATGAGCGCAAGCGAGTCCCGTTGACCGTTTTAAGCGCACTGTCTCTCTATCGGAATAATCTGGGTAAAGAGTTGGGGTGGGCGGGTGGTGGTATTACAGAATATGACCAAAAATAGATTGTAAGGCATTCATTCCCGTGTCACAGCTGTTGTGTAGCATAAGTCGGCTAAACCCCGGCAAACACTGCCCCCGAGACGACTGCCTGGCAAAAGCATGTTTTTTGAAAATGTATTTGCTTCAAAAGATCTCATGGTCAACATCTGTCGTGGCTCGTGACTAACACTGACTTATTACTTGTCTAAAACACTTGTATACTTTCTACCATTTGAAAACGTTCTTTTGTATGTAAGAATTTACAGCCCGCAGTCAATTCACATCCGGATGAAAGGCTCTTTCAGACCTTGTGAGTGATGAGGATAGTTTGACCAGACCTCACCATGCTGGTCAGTGCGAGTTTGGCGAAGGAGGTGGAGAGTGTACAAATATGACTCGTGATGTTGGCCATGACCAGAAATTGAACTCGGGTGGCTAGGTTCATGGCATCGTGCCCGATCCACTGCACCACATCTCCCCCCCAACATTTGTATCGCATTAATACTGCTTGTATCGAGGTGACACCCTGCCGAGACCTCGAGAAAGACACCCTCTGGAGGATATTTTGGCCAGGTGTCTTAGTCGAGGTCGGTACACGCCACGCTTGACCCAACCACGTGCAACTTACCGTCAGTTATAAACTGAACTTGGTGGACCGACTCGCGTTGGTAGTAAAGCAGCAGCTCATCCGTCTTTTTTTTTCTGCCGAGTTGGCGGCCTCCGGATTGCAAGTTCCAGTGCGCTAATCGTCACACGGTGGCAGCTCCCACAACTGTATGCGTTTTACCCATAAGTGCCCTTGCCTACGAATCTACCCTGGCACGTGTATGGAGGCAACAAACGAAATTGCAAAGCGGAGCTACGCATGTGGCCCCCTCCAAGTGCAGCAGTTGCCGAAACAGCAATGATAGCGATCGGCGAGCATTTCTGCTCTCTGTCACTCCTTGGTAACGAATCAATTGCAAATGTTGCGGGGGGGAGGGGATGGTTGTGCTGCAGGGATAAGGCCTAGAGTAGAGATTTCTTTTAGAGCCGCCCAGTATCTCAACCGTAGCCTAAGCCGACGGCGGTTCGAGATTAAATCTTTCGGAGGTGGAGATTCGCAAAAGCTGGAATGCTCTGATGCAAGCGTGCACTGCATTGGATGATGATGATATAGCGTCAGTTGTCGGTGTTTGGCCGTCTTGTGCAAAGCAATTTCGGGAGTGATTGCTGCAAGACAAATCTTAATTGGCCAGCTGCATACGAACCAACGTCTTGGCATTGTCTCCATTCGCACACATTGTATCCCCGTCTTTTTTATTTTCTCCCATCCACAAGCAGGTACACGGGTGGCTCTCTGGTGTGCCCTCGTGTTGTGTCGCGCGTTCTTTGGCACGATGTCCGACGTTTCACACCACGATTCTGAGAGCTTAAGGAAGTGAATGTCAACCCAAAGAAAATCGTCCAAGAGAGCTATCCAGTTCGACCGTGAAAACCCATGAAGTAGTACAGTAGATGTAAATGAATGAATACGCATATTTTTAGTTGGGAAACGAACAATAGGATAAAATAATAAATAACCTGTTGGATTTTTCCAGAAACAGCTTTTTTTTGCATTTTTTAAAATATGCATATATTATTAAAAAAAAAGATTTGACCGTTTCGAATGTTTTCTGCAGCCCATGTCCTGTCGATGTTGAATCAGCTGTAGCTGGTATTTTCAATCTGCCAAGTAAAACATTGAACCAACGCCATAGTGGAGGTTTTACTTATGCAGTTTATACAGAGTAGTGCAAGCGCGGTGTACTCACACTCCTCTTTCAAGTACAAAGTGGAATTTACGTCTTCAATTTTTGTCTGTCAAATCCGATTGTCTACTCTTTTTTTTTGCTCACATCGTTCCATAACTTTCCACGAACATGGATTTGCCCCAGGTTGCTATGAGATTATGTTTAGCAAGTGTGACATCTGGCTGCTGCTGTAAATGAGATGTTTTCACTCACGAACTTGCACAGTGCTTTGTAATGGAAAAAAATTAACAAGCCAAGAATCCATAAAAGCAGTTTCTTTTGATGGTATTTTTTGTTACAGATGTGCGTTAATTCTTACTGTCGGCGTATTCCACGCAAATACATGATACGCGGCCGTTAAAGCTTGGCTATTTGATTAACACATTCCTGCGGAGGGAGCTGGTAGGAACGTTGGGTTGCTCGGTCAATGGCCAGGGTCAACGGCGGCGTGGTGTATTCCGCAAATATGCCCGACTGAGGGCGGGCACAAGCCGGCGTTAGTAGGTTAAACGTTGCGTTTTATAAGGTCACCACGGGGTGACCAGCCCCTCCCCACCCAGCCCCACCCTCCCCCCACCCCCCACCCAGCCCCACCCTTCCCACCCAACCCCTCCCCACCCAGCCCCTCCCTCACTGCTCAGCCCCTCCCTGCACGACGGACACAATAATTCCCTGTGGGCTGGTGTAACCAAGAGGTTCCTACCAGTATAAGTAATCGGCTATTCCCGATTACCAGTTCGATTGATCACCTGATCAATAATGCAGTCCAAATGTAGTGTCAAACATCCTCGCCTCTTCCCACGTGTGCTGCTGGATTGGGAGGTGATAGGCAAGACTTGGTCGGTCCTGGTGCCTCTCGTCGCCCAACTTCCATGGACCAGCGTGGTGAAGTATGGTCAAACAAACCCCCATTACCAACTCGGCTCTCGGAGGTTCACCGTCCAACATTGGCTTTGAAAAGTTACGTAAAAAAAATGATAAATAGACCTTTTGATTTAAAGCTTTCGTGACTGCAGGGATTCATATTCTTGGTTCTTTCGGTAAAGTCACGTAGAAGGGAAATAATAAAATAAAAATATTAAACAATAAAATTCCCACGACGTTTCGATTGCAACACAATCATCAGGTGTGAAAACCACAGCAAGAAAAGTTGTGGTTTTCACACCTGATGATGATTGCTTGTGTTGCAGTCGAAACGTCGTGAGAATTTTTATTGTTTTATATTATTTTATTATTTCCCTTCTACGTGACTTTACCGAAAGAACCAATAATAAGATAAACAGACCCTTAATATCGTGGCACCTACTGCGTATGTTACACAAATAGAACTCAAATTTGATTTCAATGATAAAAAAAATCTGCTGCTGTACCTATCACTTGTCTTCGGGTATTATTTTCTGAATCAATAGACTTTGCAAAGTTTTTGCTGTGAATAGGATTTTTTTTTAGTTACAAAACTCTCTGCATCGAAATTGCTATTATTGCAATTATTCAAATTTCCAGGTGGGCTTCAATGTAGCTGTTGGGTAAGGGATTAATTTCATATTTTTCTTTTGCGATTCAGCTGTGATTTGAAAAACGCCACTCTTTGCAAATGGGAGATTGCGGTTGTGTAGTTGCATGCTTCGCTTTCAATTAGCGTGACGGCCCGAGGTTAGTTCTTATTTCTATTCACTCTGAATGCATTGGTGAAATAAACCACTAAGTGCTGGCCTGCTGGTAAGATTCTGTTTTGTTGTTTCCATTGAATCTTTCGCATTTCGCGCACGGGCTTAATTGAACGGCGACGTGAAGAAAGTAAGAGATGGGCCTGGGTTTTGAGTTTTCATTTCTTCCCTGAGCTTCACGCGTTAACGTTGCATTGCTGTGCCTTAGTGAGGTTCAAAGTGTGAACCGTTGCACGCGTTGTCGCATGCTGCGGTTCAGCAACACGGAGAGATAGACGCTTGCAATGGAGAGACAAGAGGGGAGCGCACGGTTTTTAGGAGAATGCACCCTGAAGATGTTCAATCTGCTAGGAAGGTGAAGTGGGCTTGGGTAGGCAGACCGTGCCGCTAGAAGGGGTCGTGGGCACGGTAGCAAAGGGATTTCACTCGTCAGAGAGGGCATCTCACCAAGGGTATGGAACGATTAAATCGGTTAATGTGCAGGTGTTAGTTGGGATTGTTACAGCACAGGATCGTGAGAAGTGGCAGCAGCTTGGGGGAGACCTTCATCCAGCAGTGTATTGACCATGGCCGATGATCTTGCAATCTACCAAATAGAAACACATCCTCCGGTGGTGATAAATGACCTGATTTATTCGCCACCCATGCGAGAGACCGGGCAAATCCCGTTCACCGACAGCCGCCTTTGTCTTTCCGCTGCAAACACAGCTGTATGGCTCGGCACATCGTTGGGCCGGGGAATAGCTGGCGGAAAGAGGCTTTGAGAACCGGCAGTTTCCCCTCCCAAGGTTACCCAAACAGAACCGAAGAAAATTAAAGCGCCCTTTTCTTGGAATACTAAACAAGTGGTGGTGTCTTCTTGGTTCTTTCGGTAAAGCCACGTAGAAGGGAAATAATAAAAATAAAACATAATAAAATAATTCTCACGACGTTTCGGCCACAACGCAAGCAGCCGTCCTCAGGTGAAGAACAGGTCTGTCGGAAGACAGCAAGTGGTGGTGGTGGTGGATTTGTGTTGGTGGTGCGAGCCGCGTTACAGGTGCCAGCTGCGGCGTGCGGACACGAGCGGTCCCGTCCCGCAGAGGACGAGAGGCTGATTCTCTGCCCCCCGTGGGTGGGCCCTGTCGCCACGTGCTGCTGTTGACGCTAATTCGATTAGAACGTTAAACGCGACTTGCACCACGCGATTCCGATCTGGGCATCTGGCTCGAGTGTTTGTGTTGTTCGTCGGCTCCCCCTTTTTTATTTTGTCTCGCGCGCATGCGTCTATCTATGAACGTTGCTCAACGTTGCTGAACGTGGCGAGAAAGTGGTTCGCACCGCCTGTGCCGTGGATATGTATTAATTTACCTCGCCTGGTATACAGGTCGTCGTGGGTTCGATCCCGACCCTGGCGATGTCTCCCTGTCTCTCTCTCTACATGGTCGTGTGGATTTTTCTCAGGATCCTCCGATTTCCCCCCTCCACGTTTAGAATCAACGTGCATTTAAAGCACCGTATTTGGCTGCCATAACTTTCCACGTGATGGCAAGCCACTTTGTTGAGCTATCGTTTGTGGCCAGGTCGCTCCTGATAAAGAGCTGCATAGCCCACTGGACGTTACCTGGTAAAGTACAAAGTTTACAGAGTAATATCGCCCGTGTTAGCCCATACAACAGGCTGTTTGGGGTCAAAATGCTATATGCGAGTGTAATAAGAGCCTATGTCCGGCTCACGTGGTAATCGAGGGGTGCCAGCTAGGGTGATTGGTTCTGCTGGTTTTGGCCTCAGCCAATGGGAAGACAAGTCAGGAGCGTGGTCCCGGGAGTTGATGGGGAATCTAGAAGATTCGGCGCAGGCTACCAAGGATTGGCTGGAGCGTACCACGTGACGCAGGCATTAAATAAGGGGAGAGATGAACGACACGTGGTCAGACGAACGAATGAAGAGAGGGGCCACGCGCGAGCGGGGCTCAGAGTGCCACGTGGCCGTGCGTCCCTTGTGGTCTGTCTGCCCACTTCCCGTTGCCTGCCAGCAGTGGGGAGTACTTGTGAACTGGAATAAATAAAAGGACCGATTCCACAAGTCGTCTCCAAGAGTATTATTACACGAGCACTCAATGGAGGCCCATGATCCAGCCTAAAACCGCATCCGCACAAACCATGGCAAATGCAGAGACACCGGCCCGATGCACACGTGGAGCATTCAAACTCCCGTGGAGTGTGCCACTGCGATCGTCCACAACAAACCGTGCAACACAATAACGACGCAATGCCCCGATCCACAATTACGAAGGCGAGACCCATCACAGCGACGACGCACTTAATCCGCTACTCCTGAAGCGATTTAGCTGGCTTGACCACCTTGCACGCGAAACGGTAAGTTGACTCTCTTCATCGACGTTGGCGGCCACACGGAAGAGAGAAGAATGAATGAAGGCCAGCACGACGCAAAATGCACTGGTTGGGGAAGGGGGGGCGAAGGAGGGAGAGGGTTTAGACACCGCACCGCTCAGTGAACATGGACACGGAACATTGGGCCAACGTTACACGTTGTATCGGCCTTAAGCTACTTGCTTAGGGCTGAGTCGACTCAAGGGGACACCCAGGGCCGGACCAGTTCTGATCTTCATCACCGATGTTGGCCGTGAGTGGGACTGGAACTCGGGTTGGCGGGTTCGTAGAGCAGTGTGATACTACACGGCTGCTCGGTCCACGACGTGCCCAGTGCATGATGATCCTAGTGGGTCAAGTAGCTGCTACACGTGTAACAGCTGCTACACGTGTAGCAGCTGCTACACGTGTAGCAGCTACTATACGTGTAGCACTACACGTGTAGCAGCTGCTGCTGCTACACGTGTTGCAGCTACGGGCCCCGCACTTTCAAGGGCCCCGCGCTAAATGCTTTCAAGCTATCAATTCCGGTTCAGTGATTCGGCACTTGCTCTATTACTATAGTGCTATACCGCCTTCGACTTTTATGACCGACTGGGTGTTTAAGGTTAGCGATTTGTCGTATTATCTGGCTGTATAGCAAATGAAAAAGTACAATTACTTTACTGTGCAAGTAAAAAAAATTGTGTTTTTATATGAAAGTGTTTTTTTTAGGGCACCTTTATAACATCATGCTACAGGTCCCTCACTAGCTTCGTCCGGCACTGTGTACCCCACACTACACGATAACCCCCCCCCCACCCCACCACAAACACAACGACCCCCACCTCTCGCTGATGTAGATAGAGGAGGTGTTTTGACCTATTTGCTTTCCTAAAACTAAACTTTGCATTTGACCAGGTAAAGGCTCCCTGAGCTATAGAGCTCCCCCAGGGGGCAACGGGGTCACAGAAATTTGCAATCGGAGCGCAGACGCAAGTCGCATGGCTACCAGGGAGGGGTTGTGGGTGCCCTGTAGACCAATACTCATCAAACACATCATCATCATCGGGTAGCAGTATGCATCTCCGCCCTTAAATTAAACTTTTTTTTTATTTTACCAGGTAAGGCCCACTGCGCTACTGTATATTGCTCTTTTTCAAAAGCGACCTGGCCACAAATGATAAATTTCAGACGCTGTCTTTCCGACAGCCATGTTCTTCACCTGAAGACGGCTGCTTGCGTTGTGGCCGAAACGTCGTGAGAATTGTATTTTATTATGTTTTATTTTTTTGTTTTATTATTTCCCTTCTACGTGACTTTACCGAAAGAACCAAAAACACAAATGATAACTCAACGAAGTGGCCTATCACGTGGAGATTTATAGCAGCCAAATACTCTAAAACGCATGTTTCTAAATGCGGTGGGGAAAAACCGGAGGATCCGGAGAAAAATACACGCAAACCACGGGGAGAGAGAGAGAGACAGAGAGACAGAGAGACAGAGAGACAGAGAGACACGCAAACTCCAAATATGCAGGCGTCTGAGTTGGGATCGAACCCACGACCTCCGGTAAACCAGGCGAGGTAGTTAACATCTCGCCACCGCGTTGCCCAACCTAACCTTACCACGTTGGCCAAATATCTCGGAAGAAGTGGGGGGTAACCCTCGCTTTACCCCGCCACACGCGACCTACGCCGATCGACTGCGGTGTAGGGGTGGAACCCGATCATAATTGCCCCGTTGATTTGAAGCTTTCGTGACTGCAGGAATCCATACTCTTTGGTACTTTCGGTAAAGTCACGTGGTTAGAAATAAAATATAACAAATCACGACGTCTAGATCGCAAGACAAGCGGTCGTGTTGCGATCGAAACGTCGTCATTTATTTTATTTTATTTCTAACTACGTGACTTTACCGAAAGAAACAAAGAGTATTTGCCCCTTTGTTGCCAGATAAAAGGGTAAAAAAACAATTATCATATTTTGCTACTGGCCCGGAAATCGAACTGGCGATTTCTGGCTTTGCAAGTCCGGTGTGATGACCGTTACACCACCGTGGCAACATATTCGTGATATTTGTGTGTGTTTATTTATATATATTTGCCAGTGCATTATTCGTGCATTTGTTTATCGCATGCTGGTTCACTGCTGATGTGAATTTTAATGAAATTTTTCTTTTCCTCTACCCGAGACTGCACAAGCGGCTGCCGAATAATTGCCAGTTCACTTCTACGTACGCAGTGCATGATTCCAGCCTCGCGAAATGTGTGTGTACAATCATCTCCAACGCATTTTAATAAGGGAATCGTCGTTTGTGTGTGTGTGTTGTGCATACGGTAACTTTGGGGAGCGGTGGTGCTGCGATTAGCGCGCTGCTTTAAGAAACCCGGCCCAACCGAGCTCGATTGCCGCTCACAGCCACCAACAAACTCAAGTGACGATTATCTGAATAAGTTATGGGCCTCCCCTAGGTCCACTGAGCGTTAAATGTGTTTCCCGTGTTCGATGTGTGGACAACACAAATAGGGAGACAAAGGCGGCCGGGCGTGGTATTGGCCACCCACCCCAGCGTGTGCCGTGCCGGCCTTCATAGGTGCTCACTAACTGCACTTGCTCCAACAGCCTGTTAACGGATATACGGTGGATCTTTGTCTTTGTATATTTACCAATAATTACACCATTGGCCCTCATCAGGCCACTGCTGGATGAGCGCCTCCCCCATGCCATGTCAGTCATGGGTTTTGTTTGACCATACTTCACCACGCTGGTCAGTGCGAGTTAGTGAACGGATGTGGGTGGTAGATTTCACCAGCGATGTGAACTCAGGTCCCTGATTTCATAGTCCATTGTGTCAACCACTCTGCCACTTGTTTTCCCACCCCCTCATTAGTATACATCTGTAGTGACGTAAATGGAGTCACTATAGCGTCTAGCGCCAGCTGCTGTCACAAGAGTGGAACTGTGCGTCTTGAGCCTCTCTCTGGCACCAGAGTAGCTATGGCATGGAAGCGGGCCCTCGAGGGCATGGTTCGGATGACGGTCAGAGAGAGGGCATGTGAGGACACGACAGTCTGGGTGACCCCGAGAGGGCACGTGACTGGCACAGGGTAGCGATGGGGCCCAAAGGGTGGCTTGAGGGACACGTGGTGCTCGATCGAGAACCTTCTGGAAAGATTCAGAAGGGGGCGTGGCCGAAGGCGGAGCGACGCAACGCTCGGGAGCATAAAAGGGAGGTCCCGAGAGCAATCGCGGCTGTCTGTTGGAATGGAACCCGTCAGTGCTACGTCTCTTCGATCCTTGGTCTTCGGTCTTTACGCTCGGCATCGTGGGTCAGGCAGTGTGTTACTGACTGACCCGGTTATGTAGTTACCCCATTGTGGTCTAGTTAACCGAGTGTACGTTTATGCAGTTACCCTGTTGGGGTGTTATAATAAACGTGTTGCCTCCAAGTTCTAGTGTGTGTCTCCGTGAAGTACACTGCACATGTGTAGTGAGCGGCTTCCGAGACACGACGTGTAGAGGGCTCCTTGTTTATTCCTCACGCTTTACAGGCACAATCACTGAGCGACACATATATACTGGGCTACGCATCGCTGATCCACTCATATAGCCCCATCGCCGGCATCTAACTATATAGCTGGCTGACTAATACAGCGACGACGATGATGGGAGCCGTACAGCGGACGATGAAGAAGGGATGACGGTGAAGACAGTGATGGCAGCCAGGACCCGGACCCCCACGACAGCCCCGAACCTCCGATTTCGTCCCCTTCTAGAACCTTCGAGCAGGTTCCCGGAGCTTCTCGACTGATCCCCGCCCCTGACCTTTAGCCCAGTTATGCCCCCTTATGGTTGGCTATTATATAACGCACCCACACCCGTAATTATACCTCCTGGTCAACAGATGGCACCCTGTCACTACACATATTGTTTTTAATTTCACCACATTAAAATAACTAGCGTATTATCCTTGTGCAATGTGCATCTCCATAAACCCATACTGGCTAGTGTGGTGAAGTATGGTCAAACAAACCCAATGACTAACACATGGAGAGGTTATTAATCCAGCAGTGACCTGGTTAGTGGCTGTATATGATAATAGCATGGCACGCAGGCTTTCGCGACAAACATTACAATTCGTAATTGATGTGTGTGGCCAAGTACAATGCGTACGCCCTCCTCAACCCGACATAGGCAATTAATAAAGCTGTCACGGGAACCGACGTGCCAATTTATTACTGCTTCAGCAGCACCATCGGTGTGTTGTTTTTGTTGAACGATCCAGAACATTTAACAATTGGGTAGAATGTTTCGGCGGTACAGTCGTTACAACCAGCATCGCCAGGCAACTGCCACTAGACATGCGCGCAATTAATAAAAACACGTGTTTATTTTGCATACATTTTTTCCACTTTATTGCGTGAACATTAAGGCCTCTGTACAAATGGTTGCACCGCAGTTTGTGGATCAGCAGTTTGCCTGTGGTGGGGTAAAGTGTGGGAACTGTCCCGTGGCAGAATGCTGGCCAGACATTTGAGTGCCCTACAAATGCAATTCCCTCAGCCTAATCTGCCCCCAATGGAATTGCAGAATATACAGGGCATTATATTATTGGTTCTTTCGGTAAAGTCACGTAGAAGGGAAATAATAAAATTATATAAATATAAAACAATTAAAAACTATATTTTTATTGTTTTATATTTATATAATTTTATTATTTCAAAACAATAAATAACAATATTTTTATTGTTTAATATTTATATTATTGTATTATTTCCCTTCTACGTGACTTTACCGAAAGAACAAAGAATATGAATCCCCGCAGTCACGAAAGCTTTAAATCAAAATACAGGGCATTGTTGAGGCTTTCAACCAACAGTGAATTGACGATTGCTGATGGTTCAGATGATGATCACGATTTTAAAAAAACTAATCTTCGCATTCGTATACGTACGATGTTGAGGCTGCAAAACTCTAAAGAATACGTCATTTTAAATTTAACAGCTTAAGATTACACAAAGGTTCACCTTGTAGCAGACACGCATGCACACATGTATAATAAATCGCACCCAAAACATTGTCACTCCCGCAAGACGAACGACTTATTGCCATTTAATATGTGCGTTTAATTTGTCTGAAGACATTTGACTTCACGTTTTTATTTATTTCTCTTACATTTTTAATCACGTTCATGAATTTTGGCAGCTTAATTAAGGACACGGTAATACCAACCATTTCTAGCCATAATCAATATTAGTCATGCTGGCTTAACAATTTCGCTGCTCATGCATTCGCGTGCACTGTATGGGAAATCATACCGCGTGTGCGAGTGCGTGTGCACGTACGTCTGTATGTGATGTGTCTTCGTCTTGGATGTGCGGGGAGTGGTGATGCAGCGGTGAGCGCGGTGCGCTCCGAAACACGGCGACCCGAGTTCGATTCCCGCTCAAGGCCACCAACACCTGTGACGATTACAATCTGAACCGGTTTCCGGGCCTGCCCCAGTTCAACTCAGCCTAAAATGGGTACCCGGTGTGCGATGTGCAAACATCACCACAAGGGAGACAAAGGTGGCCGGGCGTAGTGTTGGCCCCTTCGTGTGCCGTGCTGGCCTTCATATAGGTGCTCTTTCCCCAACAGCCTGTTAAAGGCTATACAGGAATCTTTGTCTGTTGTATGTGTGAAGAGTGGTGGTGAACACTGAGAACTGATTTCAATTCCAGCCCACGGGCAACACCAGTGATGATTATCTGAACCGGTCCTGGGCCTTCCCTAGGGTTGACCCAGCCTTAAATGAGTACCTGGTGAAGGTGTGTAAACAGCAGCACTCGAGAGACAAACGTGGCAGGGCGTTATGCCGGCCACACCGCTCCCTCGTGTGCCGTGCCGGCCTTCATAGGTGCCCACACACAGAACTTGCCCCAACAGTCTATTAAGGCTGTAGGGTGGAGGAGGGGGTATCTTTGACGTACGCTGTGTGCATAGTTAAAAAAAGAAAATCTGATATTTACTGGCCAAACGTGTCGATTAAAATTAGTTGTATTCCAATCCCCCCTACTGGACACACAGGAAAATAATAAATGTTTTTTTTTATATTTCAATGTGCCATAGGCTCTCTCTTAAATTGGTCTAACTGATCATGGCCTGCATTTATAAATGCCATCCCCCCCTCCTCTTTTATTACAGCACAGAGGCTGAGCCGAAACAAGGACGTCCAATCTTCTGTCTGTTGCTTCTGCATAGAATATCACCCACCGCCAGACATTTTATTTATATGCAAAACTGAAATCCTAATGAAATGTTCAAAGGTGGCCTTGGGCAAGTATATGAATGCGGGATAGGTTTATGGTTTTACGTGTAACACGACATAACAATTGAGTAGAACCCCCCCCAACATGTATGTTGGAAATGTAGCGGTTAGCGCGCTGCGCTACAAACCTGTGCAAGCCGAGTTCGATCCCCGCTCACGGTCAACACCAGTGACGATTATCTGAACCGGTCCTGGGCCTCCCCTAGGTCGACTCAGCCTCAAATGATTCCCCGGTGCGGTGTTAGAACATCGCAACCGTGGAGACAAAGGCGGTCGGGCGTGGTGCTGGCCACCCACCCCCTCGTGTGCCGTGCCGGCCTTCAAAGGTGCTCGCTAACAGCACTTGCCCCAACAGTCTGTTCAGGCTATACGGAAGATATTTCTCATTATTATATATGAACGCTAGGTTGCTTTTGTATTTCATAATTATTTCAGTCCTTAAAGAAAAGCATTCTCCACTGTTCACATCGGTGTATTTATTGGTCTTCGCGGACATAACTCTAGCAGTCGGCCAGCTAATAATATTGATGGGAGCTGATGTTGATGCATCACTTAGAGCTGATTAATTCAATTGAGTGCAGTGAATTAGGGGAGTTGGGAGGGGGAAATAACCCAACTCAAACATTGGCTTTTGGATGTCTGGCATTGGTCAAAAATCCTGAGCAAAGTGCCTGGCTTCGGAAATCTTTGCCTGGAGCGTGCTCGTGGTGAAATGGAAGTAGTTTCTCTCATTCTAAGCGGAGGAGAAAAACAACACTCTTTGATTTTTCTGCATCACTAACGCTGGATAGCAGCCGAATGTAGAACAAAAGGTGAATTGTGTGTGCGTGCAGCGATGGCAATGGGGAGCGGTAGTGTAGCGGTTAGCGCGCTGCGCTACGAAACCCGCGACCCGAGTACGATTCACGCTCATTATCTGAACCAGTCCTGGGCCTCCCCTAGGTCGACTCGGCCTCAAATTAGTACCTGGCGCGATGTGTAAACATCGCCACTGGGGAGACAAAGGCGGCTGGCGGTAGTGCTGGCCATCCTCATCCGTCGTCTGCCAATATCAGTCTTTATAGGTGCTCAGCTAACAGCACTTGCCCCAACAGTGTGTTAAGGCTATACGAGGTATCTTTGTCTTTGCAGTAGTGGCGTGTCTGTCTTTCTCGCCAGGGGTTCACAAGAAAGAGGTTGTTGGCAAGGCAATGTCTTTGTTGTTTTTGTGTGTGTGTGCGTCAAATCAGTGGTCAAATCAATACGGTTGCACCTGGGAGCCTGGTCAGAGATTTAGAAACCCCTAGACCCGTCCTCCTCCTCCTGTTGCTGCTGCGATGGCTGCAGGTTTGAACTCGCCTCGGCTCCGCTGAACACCTCGAGTGGAAGTTCAAAGAGAAAGGAGAAGAATTCCTGCCAACTTTGCGTAGGGCACGTGACAAAAACACAAATGCGCGTCGTTTACCAATTCGTTTGAGGTTCATAACCTCTGGTTTGACAGCTGCGCAACTGTAATTAGCGTGGCCTTCCAGAAAATAACCACCTTTTCGCCCGACGACTCCTGCAAAGCCAATTTTTTTCTCGCTTGAAAATGTCATTTAAGAAGGCACCAGTTTCAACCCTGGCCAAGAACAACCCAATTAAATGCAGACCCGATTAAACTGCCCACCCATTCCGATGGCAATAATGGCGAGGGAGGATGGCGGACTTTAACCCCCAACCCCCTACCCCCTATCATCCCGACCAATTATTTGTATTTATTTGTTTCTTTGCTCCGGGCACGAAATTGTAAAAAACGCGAGGAGGACGACCCAACGGCTCTGGGATACAAAAAAAAAACGCGGCGAGGGCGGCGCGCTTCGCGAACCACTCGACGCGCTTCGCGAACCACTCGAGGCGCTGATATTTTTTGCGCGGACCGTCACGCTCCGCCGCCGACAGCGGACGACACCGACTCAACGCACGTGGCCATCGCCAGCTCTGGCGTGCCGCTCGAGTCGACCGCCAACAAACGAGCGTCCGATCCGCTCCTCGGACGGAATGGGATCTGCTGTCAAATTCCCCATTGCCTGACGTCGATTTTTTTTTACACGTTTTTAAATTTATATTCCTGGCCGCACGCACGCTCGCTCAAGCCCACGCCGAGCAGATTCTCCTGCAAAGCACGACATTATTTTAAAATGGGCCTTGTTACAGTAACTACACATGCGTTACAGTCATTGTCAATACACCTACGGGTGAATGGCCTCACCCATGCAATGCCGTTTTTTTAGGGGGTGGTGGTGGGGGGAGGGGGGGGTTGCCCGACTTCGCCCGACTTCGCCACGTTGGTTATTGCGGGTTGGTGAAGGAGGGGTTGGATAGGACATGCTGAGTTCTGTTATCACTAGCCACTGATGTTATCCCGAGCTAGGGTATTGAACTCAGGTAACGAGGTTCCAAAGTGCTGACCACTGTACCACCGCTCCCATATCATTTATATTATTAGCCAGAACGCAACTGACGTCCTTAACGCCGGTTTTGACCAGAAAGGCTTCGCCAATCACAACAGTGAACATTGTTGTCACGTGGAAACATTAGCGTGTTACCAGTTCATATTTGAGGATTACAGGTGTTTATTAAAAACAGGCGAAATTAAAGAGGCATAAAACCTGATGGGGAGGCAATTGTCGAGTTAATATGCCAAAATTGCTCAGACGTGTAGATTCCACACAGATATATCTCACTAAAGGGGAGCGGTGGCGCAGCGGTTAGCACCCTACGCTATGAACCTATCATAGACGCCACGGTGGCGAGATGTTCACTCCATCGCCAGGTATACAGGAGGTCGCGCGTTCTGATCCCGACCCTGACGCTTGTATATTTGCACGTTCTCCGCGATTAGAATCAGCGTGCGTTTCGAGTATTTGGCTGCCGTGTATTTCCACGTGATAAGCCACTTCGTCGAGTGATCATTTGTGGCCAGGTCGCCTCTGAAAAGGAGCTGCATAGCTCAGTGGGCCTTGCGTGGTTAGAAAATAGTTTTTAATTTAGTCATATTCTTGGTTCTTTCGGTAAAATCACGTATAAGAGAAATAATAAAATAATAATAAAAAATTTTAAAAATAAAATTATCACGACGTTTCGACTGCAACACAAGCAATCATCATCAGGTGTGAAATCCACAGCAAGAAAATTTGAAAAAAGTGGCTTTTTTATCTTAACGTCAGCACCACAGACAGCGATTTGGTAGTTGGTCAGATGGACGAGTCCAACTATGTTCGGAAAAGAGGAGGGGGGAGAGGAAGAGAATGTAATGCGGTCTGAAAGTCACCGTCAGCGTGAACACAATCAATTAAGACCCGAAATGGTTTATCAAATCCTTCCAATGATTGCTAAGCCAGAATCCATATTCTCGGTTGAAATTGTCTCTGTGTTTGTATATGTATATGTGGATAGCGTCATGAACAAATCTCTCATGGTAGCCAGATGGCTTGCAGAGAACCTCTGTCTTGGAGAAGTCAATGTCATGTGAGCCCACTGAATTGTAACAGTGATCTGCCACGGCCGAGGTGTTGGTCCTACCGTGTTTTAGATCTGCTTTGTGCTCACGGATGCGGTCCGAGACATGTCGTTTGGTTTCTCCAATGTAACTGCTACCACAGAGGCAACTCAGTTTGTAGACGCCAGGGTACTGTATGTCTTTACAGACGGAACCAGATCACGAATCTTATGTAATGTGTTGAATCGGACCTGGATCTTGTGTTTATTCAAGATTTTGGAGATCTCTTTTGTGATCCCCGCAATTGTATTATTTCCCTTCTACGTGACTTTACCGAAAGAACCAAGAATATGAATCCCTGCAGTCACGAAAGCTGTAAAGCAGATAATGTGTTTCTCACCTGAAGACGGACGCTTGTGTTGTGACCAAAACGTCGTGTTTTCTTTTATTATTTTTCCTACCCACGTGACTTTACCGAAAGAACCAGAGTGTATGGATTCCTGCAGTCACGAAAGCTTCAAATCATTATTCTTTACTAATAGGGTTTTTCCCCTTTTTTTCTGGCAACAAAACTGACACCTTTTGCAAATGCAAACAAAAAACAATACTCAGAGTATTGTTTTTTGTTTGCATTTGACTGTTTGCATTTGACTGCAAGTATACTGGTTAATGTAAGCATGATTCCTTGCAAAAGGTGTCAGTTTTGTTGCCAGAAAAAAGGGGAAAACCCCTATTAGTATATTTTGGTACTGGCATAGGAGGTCCCATGATCATTATTCTAATGGCTCGTGATGAACGCTTTTATTAAAGCAAGCGGTCAGCTTGCGTCGGTACACGACGGTACGCCATTCCCACCAGGCACGTACGAGAAGATTTCTTCTTACCACGAAGTTTCCAAAAAGCGATTAAACAAAACGGCAGTCGCACACGTGCACGGGCTCCAGTGTGACTACCTTGATCCCGTGGCACTCATAGATTTACACTTAGACCGCTCATTACGGGGCCGTCCATAAATGACGTCACGCGATTTTGGACGATTTTGACCCCCACCCCCTCCTCCTCGTCACACAGCGTCACAAAAAGTCAGACCCCCCCCCTCAAATATGACGTCACAAAGCTCTGCCCCCCCCCCCCAAAACCATATTTCCAAAAATGCTTCAAATCGCTATAAACTATTATCATTGTAGTGCGTATTTAATGTGCCGCTGCACTCTGAGGTTGTAGGAGAAAACATTAATTTATCAAAAAGTATATTTAATAAAGTAGAACGTGTTGTTTATATTTATTTAAAGTTGCGCATTTTTATGTGACGTCACATTTCTCAAACACCCCCCCCCCCTCGTCACACATCGTCACAAATGTTTGATCCCCCCCCCCCTAGGTGCGTGACGTCATTTATGGACGGCCCCTTACAGGGGAGGGGGGAGGGTAATTCTACAAATGTACGTGATTTCCCTCCACACTAAGAAGTTGCTCGTGTCCGTTCCCAGTGTCTGTAACTCTCCACTTGATCACGACTGAGCATTGCACTGTTACCGACGTTTTATTATTGTTGTTGTTGTTGAGTGTTGAGCAGCAGTAATGTCTGTAACGCAACTCGTCATAATTCTTTGCCTGCGTGTCATTACGGGCGAGAGTAACACATATTGAAAATGCGGTCCGCTACACAAAAACGTCCCACATTTGTTGAGTTGCACGCTGGGAATAATGACTCACTCTGAATTCTAGGAATGTCTCCTCATTACGGCAACGTCGGGAGACATTTTCCCTTCCCTCAGACGTTGACATTTAAAACCAAAAGCAGCACACACACACACAAAACAATACCATGATCACCTGGGGTCACGAGACCGCGCGGTTCAAACCCGTTGTTTTCTCGAGGGTGGTTGTCGACAAGTATTCATTTGTTACTTTGTTTGAGCAAACTGTAGAAATATACTCGGAGACGCAAACGAATGCTGGCCATAATGTGCGGATCCCACGCGCGTGGGTTTTGTTTCCATTTACCGTTGGAATGCAAAGTGCCCAGAATAGATTGCAAGTCTGTGATTTGGTGGCGGGGATAAGCACTCCGGATAATGCTGCATCGGGCTTTCTCACCGCATTTGTACCTTGAGGGCATTTTCTTTTCAACACTTGGATAATGCGAATGGATGAACAGCTCTGGAGCACAGCTGATGTCATGACAAACACGGGGTGCGCTGCGTTTGGTTCAAACATGAACGTACGCATGTTGCATGAGACATCAAATCAAGTTGCATGAGACATTGGATACGTATGGTGGTAAGGGTGTTCAAATTTCAGCAGATATGCTTGAACTTAAACTATTTTTGTTTTACCAAGTAAGGCCCACTGAGCTATGTAACTCTTTTTTTTTTCAGAAGCGATCTGGCCACAGAATGATAACCCAACGAAGTGGCTTATCGCGTAGAAAATTATAGCGGCCAAAGACTCTCAACCCACGTTTCTAAATGTGAAGGGAAAAAGCGGAGGACCCAGAAAAAAATCCACGCGACCACGGAGAGAGAGACACGCAAACTCCAAATATACAACAGCAGGCGTCAAGGTCGGGATCGAACCCACGACCTCCTGTACACCAGGCGAGGTAGTTAACATCTCCTAGCCACCGTGATGATGATGATGATGCTGATGAGAGAGAGACACGCAAACTCCAAATATACAGCAGCAGGCGTCAGGGTCGGGATCGAACCCACGACATCCTGTAGAAGCCGAGGTAGTTAACATCTCCTAGCCACCGTGATGATGATGATGATGCTGATGAGAGAGAGACACGCAAACTCCAAATATACAGCAGCAGGCGTCAAGGTCGGGATCGATCCCACGACATCCTGTACACCAGGCGAGGTAGTTAACATCTCGTAGCCACCGTGATGATGATGATGCTGATGAGAGAGAGACACGCAAACTCCAAATATACAGCAACAGGCGTCAGGGTCGGGATCGAACCCACGACATCCTGTACACCAAGCGAGGTAGTTAACATCTCCTAGCCACCGTGATGATGATGATGATGCTGATGAGAGAGAGATACGCAAACTCCAAATATATAGCAGCAGGCGTCAAGGTCGGGATCGATCCCACGACATCCTGTACACCAGGCGAGGTAGTTAACATCTCGTAGCCACCGTGATGATGATGATGATGCTGATGAGAGAGAAACACGCAAACTCCAAATATACAACAGCAGGCGTCAAGGTCGGGATCGAACCCACGACCTCCTGTACACCAGGCGAGGTAGTTAACATCTCGTAGCCACCGTGATGATGATGCTGATGAGAGAGAGACACGCAAACTCCAAATATACAGCAGCAGGCGTCAGGGTCGGGATCGAACCCACGACATCCTGTAGAAGCCGAGGTAGTTAACATCTCGTAGCCACCGTGATGATGATGATGATGATGCTGATGAGAGAGAGACACGCAAACTCCAAATATACAGCAGCAGGCGTCAAGGTCGGGATCGATCCCACGACATCCTGTACACCAGGCGAGGTAGTTAACATCTCGTAGCCACCGTGATGATGATGATGCTGATGAGAGAGAGACACGCAGACTCCAAATATACAGCAACAGGCGTCAGGGTCGGGATCGAACCCACGACATCCTGTACACCAAGCGAGGTAGTTAACATCTCCTAGCCACCGTGATGATGATGATGATGATGCTGATGAGAGAGAGACACGCAAACTCCAAATATACAGCAGCAGGCGTCAGGGTCGGGATCGAACCCACGACATCCTATACACCAGGCGAGGTGATTAACATCTCGTAGCCACCGTGATGATGATGATGCTGATGAGAGAGAGACACGCAGACTCCAAATATACAGCAACAGGCGTCAGGGTCTGGATCGAACCCACGACATCCTGTACACCAAGCGAGGTAGTTAACATCTCCTAGCCACCGTGATGATGATGATGATGCTGATGAGAGAGAGACACGCAAACTCCAAATATACAGCAGCAGGCGTCAGGGTCGGGATCGATCCCTCGACCTCCTGTAGACCAGGCAAGGGAAACAACATCTCGTTGCCCCCGTGGCGCCCCGAACATGTCCTGGTCATGGGACCACGACACCCAGGTGCTCCCTCGAAGTAAAATAACGCTTTGAGGGAAATTAAGAAACAGTTCGCAACCGTTTGTGTTTAAATCAGTTGAAGGTCGGGTTTGGGTGAGTGGGTGGGTGGGTGAACGGAGCAAGAACCCGCAACTTTTAATGTCAACAGCCACTTTGCATCTTTTGATGTTGACACCCGACTGTGAAAATGTGTAACTTCCTACTGCGTGACGGAGCAGGGGGAAAGGTCATTGAAGTAAACACAAGTGCGGGCGGGGGCGGGGGGGGGAGCAGGCTGTAATGTTACTGGATTCTTCATCCTTATGGGATCCAAAGAAAATAGTTTGGAGGTCAGATCGCGTGCCCCTCCGCTCTGACTTCGCTTGGCACTCCGAGGACGTTCGCTCGGGCGGGTCCCGGAGTCTCGAGTGGAACGTCTATCGCAGCCTCGTGCGCGAGTCGTTGCGACGGCGTGGGCAAAGGGGTCCCACGTCGCTCGCCTCTTCAGCTGACGCTGCAGGCGTCGCGACGAGCATAAGTCAAGAACGCGATTCGTTGTTCGCGTGTCACTGGGCCAATTCGGCGTGGATGGTGCTGATGCTGCTGATGCTGCTGCATGGGAAGCTGTCACCACTTTGAGACAAAGATAAAGACCACCCCCCCCCCATAGCCTTAACATACTGTTAGGGGGGGGCAAGTGCTGTGAGGGAGTAGCACCTCTGAAGGTCGGAACGACACACGACTGGGGGGGGGGGGTGGTTGGCCAGCACCACGCCCGACCGCCTTTGTCTCCCCCAGTAGCGATGTTTACACACCTTCACGGGGGTACTCATTTGAGGCCGAGTGGACCGAGGGGAGGAAGCCCAGGACCGGTTCTGGTAATCGTCACCGGTGTTGGCCGTGAGCGGGAATCGAACTCGGGGGGGCCGGCTTGGCTCGTAGCGCAGCGTGCTTCCAGCTTCTATACCTTTTCTGGCACACGCGCAGACACACAGACACAACAACAACAACAACCGCCATTCGCCACTAAGTGGCGGTGACGTCACCACGACGCTTGTGCCAGGCCATGTGCACCTTGAGGCCACGTGAAGTGTCGAACGCCCGCTGGCAGGAGGTCACGGTGCAGACCCAGGTGCCACGGGTCGACTGACCGAGATGACCGAGATGACTGGCTGATGCACCACCTGTGCCCCCTACTGTACCAACTTGCTGTGCTTTAGCCACCCGGCGCTCCGCTCGTTGTTGTGAGCGTCGCTCCTCCGCCCTCCGTTGTTGTTGGAGGGCGACTGCCTCCAACTGCCCAGCAGCGTCCTTCACGAGCCTCCTCCACTGAGGCTGATCTTGACACCGCTGGTACCAGTCATCGGCAAGTCCACTCAGCTCCACGTCCTCCTGTACCACATCACTCCATCTCTTCTCTAGCCCGTGCCGCGCCCGTTTAGCCCCCTCGATCCGGCCGAACAAAAGCTGTTTAGGCATGCGGTGGCTGGGCATGCGGGCTACATGACCCAGCCAACGCAGCCTTGCCTGCCGGAGGAGCTCACTGATGGGACTTTGCCCAGATCTTTCAAGGACTTGTGAGCTCCTCACACAATCCAGCCTGGTTAAACCCAGGATGGATCGTAGGCAAGCCAGCCTAAATGTTTCCAACCGGCGAAGATGCTCCACTAGGGGGGTCCACGTTTCGCAAGCGTAGAGAAGGGAGGGAATGACCGTGGCCGAAAAGACCTGAAGCTTCGTGCGGAGCGACAGACCAGGTAGCTTCCACACAGCGTTACGCAACCGATGAAAAGATATTGCCGCTCGACTGATTCGGAGTGAGACCTCTGCTGATAAACTGGAGCCGGTCATAAGCACACTGCCCAGGTATGGGAAACTCTCCACTCTCTCCACAACTGCCCCATCACCAATTGGGAGTTGTGGGGGTGGAGTGTCCGATGGTACAAAATACCCAGGCAGGTGCTTAGTTTTGGTGGGGCTGATAGTAAGGCCCCACCTCTTAGTGGCACGCTCCAGTCTCAGCAGCAGCGTCTCCAACTCCTCTTCTGAATGAGCAGCTATTACCAAATCATCGGCATACATAACGTGGTTGACCAATAGGGAGCCATCCCTTGATCGCACCCGGGCGTTGATCAGCCTCCCATTATATCTGTACCAAATGGAAATTCCCCCGGTACAGCTAGGAGCCAGAGGACATCCCTGTCGCACCCCAAGGTGTACAGGGAAAGGCTCCGACTCCCGGCCACGTAGTTTTACCCGGGCCCGCTCACCATCATGAAGGTCCTTAATGATCGTGAGCAGAGGGTCAGGGACTCCGAAAGCACGAAGAACAACCCAGAGCCCAGTCCTACTGATGGTATCATAGGCCTTGACCAGGTCAATAAAGCAGAGAGGTAGGTCTTTTTGGAATTCCCTACACCTCTGCTGTAGCAGACGGACAGAAAATATGGCATCTGTGCAGGACCGCCCTTTCCTGAAACCGCATTGGGGCTCCGCAAGCCTCTCCTCAGCGTGCCTAGCAAGGCGATGTTGAATAATCCTTGCCAGGACCTTACCCGGCACACTGAGGAGTGAGATGCCCCTGTAGTTGTTACAGTCGGTACGGTCCCCCTTCTTAAAGAGGGGGACCACCAGGGCATCCTTCCAGTCCTGCGGAACCCGTCCAGTGGTACAGACTGTTGTTATGATGTCATGTAGGGCAGTCTGTGCACAAACGCCACCCTCCCTCAGCATTTCGCTTGGGAGATCATCTCTGCCCGGTGCCTTCCCTGGTCTCAGACTCCGGATCGCCCTCAGTACTTCCTCAACAGCTGTCACCTCAGCCAGCCACTCACAGGGGGTGACCTCTTCCAATATTTGAGGCACCGCAGCCTCAGCAGGGTTATCCCCACTTTGTGCCATGATGTTTTCCTGGCTGAGAGATTTTCCCTCCCCCAGGACCTCACAGAAATGCTCTGCAAATCTGAAAACCTGTTCCTGGGGGTCGGAGATTGGATCACCGTTTTTCCTCTAATGATGGTAATAGGTGTGGCGCTGCAGGTTACTTTTTTGATGGAGTTAAATAGTGATTTGTGATCGCGAGCCACTGAGGCAGACTCCATCTCCTCAGCAACCCGCGACCACCACCCATCCTTACAGCGCCTTACGGCTCTCCGAACCTCCGAGCGAAGGCTGCGGTAAACCTCCTCATTCTCTGACGTGGGATGCTGTAGGCGATGAGAGTGGGCCTGTCGCTTTTTCTCAATTAACCTGAACACCTCCTCCGTCAGCCAGGGTTTCTGGGGAGGTCTGGACCGCGTACCCAAAGCAGCCATTGCAGCTGCATGAGTAACAGTCTTAAACCTCGCCCATTTCCCCTCGACATCAGGAGGAGTGGGGGACGATGCCAACCCCAGCTGCAAGCAATGATGAAATTCTCGCTTGCAACTTTCATCAGCTAACTGAGACCAGGCCACTTTTGGTTGGAATGGGATCATGGGTGTACACCCACCACCGGAGTGGAAGAATGGCAGGCGCATCTTACAGATGACTAGTCGATGGTCAGAGGGCAGATCAGCTCCACGGTAGGTCCTGGTGTCAAGGACATGGGCTCGCATCCGCTGGTCCGTCACTATGTAGTCCAGCAGATGTTCTTGCTTGGACCCGGCATGTATCCATGATGTTGTGTGGATGCGCCGATGCCGGAAGAGCGTGTTGGTAATTACAAGCCCATGGGCTGCACAAAAATCTAGCAGCCTCCTGCCGTTATTATTGAGCTGATCTGGCCCATGCCTTCCAATCACTCCAGACCAGGTGCCAGCATCATGACCAACTCGGACATTGAAGTCACCCAACAAGATGACTCTGTCCCGAGTGGCCACTTTAGCCAGCACCTGTGACAGGAGGTCATAGAAAGCGTCTGACTCATCGGTTTTGCCTGCATCCCTCCACGGATGTTCGTCTTCGGTGGGGGCATAAGTAACCACGACCACCACTCCTCGCCTCTGGTTGATGGGAAGGCGAGCCCAAAGTATCCTGGGGCTTACAGCTTCCCACACCTCACCGCCACGCTCCCACGCCCCCTTCATTCTTTTGTTCATAAGAAGAGCCACACCCTGTTGTTTGGCAGTCTCCTGCCCCGAGTAGAGGACTGTCCACCCCTCATGGTGGCAGGAGCCAGAACCGGTCCACCGGACCTCCTGAATGCCAGAGAGATCCAGGCGGTACCGGTCCAGCTCCCGACAGAGGAGTGGCAGCCTCTCCTCCGCAGTGAGCGTTCGAACATTCCACGTGGCCATCCGCAATGGCTTTTCGTTGTTTCTGGAGGAGCCCCGAGGGTGAAAATTCAATCTCCTGGCTCCGCCAAATGGGGTTTGGTCAGGAGACGTCATAAAAGCCTGACCCCCCGGGGCCTCCGGCACAAGCTTATTAGTTACAGGTTTATGTTTAATTCGTAGTTTAGTGGTGGTTAGTTGAAGGTGGAGGGGTTACCAGCCCCTAGCACCCGTCCAGAGCCCCCGTTTAGCCACTGTGGTGGTCACAGACGCCATGAGGGGAGAGGCCAATGGCCCTCCCCCCACAGCACTGTCCACGACAGTGTTGCCCGTCCGGCACCGCGAGGAGGTAGGAGGTTGTTTTGCCGGACACAGACACACACACAGACACACACACACACAGACACACAGACACGCGCAGACACACAGACACACAGACACGCGCTCAGACACACAGACACGCGCGCAGACACACAGACACACATACACACAGGCACCCAGACACACAGACACACGTGCAGACACGCGCACAGACACGCACACGCGCAGACACACGCACAGACACACAGACACACGCACACGCGCGCAGACACATAGACACACAGACACACGCGCAGACACACAGACATGCGCACGCACAGACACACAGACACGCGCCTAGACACGCGCACGCGCAGACACACAGACACGCGCACACAGACACGCGCACACAGACACACGCACAGACACACAGACACGCAGACACACACACGCGCAGACACACAGACACGCGCGCACACAGACACACAGACACACGCACACAAAGACGCAGACACGCGCGCGCGATGCACCGGGACACATTCACACCCGACGTTTTGTTATTGGGGCAAAAGCGCACGTGCGCAAGTGAGAGTGTGTACACGTCGCCGCGGCGTTCAATTACATAAGCGTTCGTAGAATGGAGAGCGAGCGAGTGAGCGAGCAATGTTTGTATTGTAAAAAAAATATAGAAACTGTCCTAAATCCTTTCACACATGGAGGGATTTCGTAATGTCTCTTTGTGAATATGTTCGCTGCGTCCTTGCACAGCTGTCAACGGCCGACCGCTCGTCAGCCCCTTTGCAGGCGACGCGCACATTTCCCCCTGCTATTAGTAGGTAGATTTTGTTTTTTTCACCCGGACGAGGCAGAATACAGTGAAATTCACGAGTAAATAAGTGATTAGCCACGGCTTGCCCTTGCCACGGTGAAAGCCCTTCGCTGGAGACCCGCGCACCGCAGAAGTCTACAAAAGCTGCTTGATACAGCTCTTTGTGGATTCGTTGCGATGCATCGGGGACCAATATTCACCTCGTCGACTGGCAAATGCGTCGTTGTCTTGTGAAAAATTTGTTGTTTTTAATTAATGAACTACACACGTGTCGGTACGAATTTAATTGCGCTCGCAAATGAATCCGCGACGACTGCTGTCACAGCGGGGGAGCTGTGGTGCCTGTTGTTAGCTCACTTGTGCCATGAACTTGACAGCATCTTGAGCCTACAGCCAGGCCACACACCAGCGGAATGTGATATCTTAATTGGGTCTGGTACCAAGGGGCCGTCCATAAATGACGTCACGCGATTTTGGACGATTTTTGACCACCCCCCCTCGTCACACGGCGTCACAAAAAGTCAAACCCCCCCTCAAATATGACGTCACAAAGCTCTGTCCCCCCCCAAAACCATATTTCCATTTTGAAAATAAAACATGCTTCAAATCGCGTTAAACTATTGTCATTGTAGTGCGTATTTAATGTGGCGCTGCACTCTGATGTTGTAGGAGAAAACATTTATTAAAACGTCTATTTAATTAAGTTGCGCATGTTTACGTGACGTCACATTTTTCAACCTCCCCCCCCTCGTCACACATCGTCACACATGTCTGACCCCCCCCCCCCCTAGGTGCGTGACGTCATTTATGGACGGCCCCTAACCCTTCAACCAGCCTGCACTGAACCAGCATGTAAGAGGATCCCACAACGGATGATTGGCGAATGTGATTTGTAGCTTACCAATGTTTCGAAAGTTAAGTTTTAAGTTGTCTTGGTGTGGTCTGGTACTGTTTTTGCTGTTGTTGTTTGTGCCGCCGTTGTCCTAGCTTGCATTTAGTGTTGAACATTCGGCAGGAATTTATGTACTCATGCAATTTTGTATTTTTCTACTTTGTTCCGTGTTGTATATTTACTTTCCGTGACTTGCTCACCTTCTCTCTCGTTTTCACGCCTCTAGATTGTGCTGCTGCGGTGTTCTTCTCGTGACTCGCTGATCCGCACCCCTACAGATGTCCAATCTGTGAAAATGAGCGTGATAGCTCATCGGATGCCCCCAGTCTAAATACACATTCTGATGTCTCAACAACATTAACAACATTAACATCAACAACATCATCAAACACGACAACATCATCGACATCATCAACAACAACAACAATTCAGTGGGTATCCCTTCACTCCATCCCCCCCATCCCCAAACACGTTGTATGATTTCTGATAGGGGCTTCAATCATCTTCCGGACGATTGCAAATCGCATATCCATCTTCTTTACCAGTGGAGAGAAGTTCCCACGGACGTACTCGGAGACGGGGGTAAGTTATGGGCTTTCGCCAGGGTTTATTAAAGCTTATCAATAATACACAGCAGGGTACACAACTCCCAGGAGCTAGGGGTCCTACTCTGAGTCCGGGTCCCTGCCGGCTAGCTCCGGTCTCTCTCTCTCTCTCGTGTCGGATCGTGGAGTCTGCCGACTCCACCGACCGGAGAGAGAAGCACCTCTACGGCTACCACCGGCTTCTCCCCAGACTCCCTACTCGATCCCCTCTCTCTACCCACTGGTTCCCTCTTCACCCTGCTTACTCTACCCGTTCCCACAGTGACCCCCGCTCACGGGGTATCCCTTAAGTACCCTAGGAGACGTGACGTCATCGCACTGAACGGCACACCTGACGTCACGTCCCCATTTTACTCCTCTACACCAGTATTAAGATGTTGAATGATCAAGAGAGGCTTCTATACCTTTGCTGGCATAAAAACAGGAGGTGTTGAGATGTTCAAACACCACACGGACACCGATTACGTGGCATCAACTCTGCATAAACCACATGCACCCGCGGTAAAGCACACCAAACAAACACGCTTTGATAATATAATGTACGCACTGTTCTTGATTCTGATTGACCTGCACCATAGACGGCCTCTTTCACGGCTTCGTCTTACCGGGGCTCGACCAAAGGCTGTCCAAAAGGTGAGCAGTGCAGAGGCTCGAACCATTAATGCTGCCGAGATTTGTCTTGTCCTTGTACTTGCTCACCTTTTGGCAGCCTATACTCTTTTGTTTTTTCAATAAAGTCACGTCGGTGAAAATAAAATAAAAATGAAAACAACTAAATTGAATCACGACGTTTCGGAAGCAACACAAGTTTTCGTCATCAGGTAGGACAGCCACAGCAAAAACATGTGAAGCCCACTACAGTAAATAGGCTTCAAATTTTGTTTGCTGTGGTTGTCCTACCTGATGACGGAAACTTGTGTTGCTTCCGAAACGTCTTGATTTAATTTAGTTGTTTTCATTCTTATTTGATTTTCACCGACGTGAAAAAAACAAAGAATATGGATCCTTGCAGTCACGAAAACTTCAAATCTAGAATTTTTGGCACCCTTTTTGTTTTAATCATTCAACGTGAATGGTAGAGTGGATAAGCAACGCAAAGCTTGAGAATTGCAAAAACTTTTTTTGGGACGGGGGTTTAATTTTTCAATGAACTGCATATCATCATAAGCTTCATTTAATTAAACGGTTGCGGTGTTCCAGGAGAAGTTCTCTGGCTAAACATACATACTACGTATCGCAAGATGACCCACGTGTAATCGTAAATAGTTTTCTTAAAAGGGCCAGGAAAAGTGGGCTCATAATGCCTTATTTAAGTCTACCCATGTATCTAGTTCCCTTGATCTAAAACGGTGCTCAAAATCATCGTTCTTGAATTACACTGGTCAACACACTTTTCTGGCATAAGGTATTCCAACGGTTTTAAGGTAATTTTGGGGTGCTGATTCCAAATCTGGCATCAGTTTTTGTCTATCACATCAGGTTTCTGAGATATCAAATATTTTATTTTCAATAAAAACTGCAGAAGAAAAATATTAAATAAATGTGGATATCTACATAAAATGATATTATAAACACACTATCCTAAAAACACAGCACCATATTTTAACACTAAAGCAGTCACTGACTCGCAACAACGTGCAATCATAAGTGAGAGTTAATTTGGGGTAAAATCAATGCAAATGGGGTATGCCGATAGCATAACAATGATATGATAGAGCAAATCTGAGATTAGATTTGGAATCAGCATCCTGAAATTAGTCTAAAACAGCTGCAAAAGTCCAGGCCAGAAAAATGTTTTTTTATTGTTGACCAGTGTTATGCGTGAGTCGCTTCAATTCAAACGGAGGGATTCAATCTTTGTCCCACGTTGCTGAGTAGTTCATAACGGCGTGCATTCTCTTGCCGGATCACACAAACGTGAAGAGAAAAGTTGACAAGCTGAGCCGGTGTTATTGAAACCTGAGTTCAAGTGGACTGCAACATTGCCAGCGGTTGAGAACAGAGTGGCGATGAGGTGGGATACGAATAGAAACACAACCGTGCCCGGGTGAAATTCCCTATTGTTGGATTTGCCAAATTGCAGAAATTATTTTATTTAATCAAAAACATATCAGCAAATATGTGTTTTAGTATTAATTTCATGGGGGGCTTTGGGGGTCAGGAGTGGTATGAGCAGTGGTTAGCACCCTCTGTTTGATTCCCATTAACAAATAACATGAGTGGTGAGTGATATCTGAACCGGCCCTGGGTCCCCTCTTGCCTATACCAACTCATCTGAAACAGCGTGGTGAAGTATGGTCGAAAATTCCCCGTGATTCAGATGGCACGGGGGAGGTATTCATCCAGCAGCGGATTGATAAGGGGCTCTAATGACATTATGATGAAGTTCAGAATTAAATGTGTTTTTTTTGTCGGTTAAGTTAAAGGTTCAGCCCTGCAATTTCCCACTCACGATGCTGCTGCCGGAAGGGTCTACCGTGGTGGAAGCTCTAGAGAGAACTTGTCAATGGTGTTTTGGCCATTACTGCCAAATCTCAAGGATTACCCTTGGGACTCACGTTTTTTCTCTCTCACAATTTTGAGTGGCTAAACGGCCGTACAATGGATTCCCCACGCTGTTTGCTGTTGTTGTTGTTGTTTATTTACCTGTTGTACATAAGTCACTCAGTCCTATGTACTGCAGTGCTCCGGCAGCGGCTGCATCTGGTTCAGATCTTACGTGAGGGTCATCTACTAAAAGCGTTGTCGTTACTCGCAGCTCCCTCTTTGAGAGGCAAACTGCAAACTAATGACAACTATCCAGGGTTACTGTATTATTAATGCCTTTACTACGCGGGGTGCTCACTAAGTGACGTTACATTAGCCTATTGCTGCTGCTCTAAAACTCATTCAGTAAACGAGTCACCCCCCACCCCCCCCGACATCTCTCACTTTTCTCCAAAAGTAAATGTGTCCCTCCCTGCTGCGTGACAGTTACATCTTTCTTTGCCTCACTATTCTTTTTGTCTTTCTGTTTTCCCTCCTCGTCCAAGGTTTGTTAAGTAGAGGGTCTCATTGACTTTAAACCTACGATAATTATCCCAATAGCAAAATTAGCTACATATGCTACGGGCCCCGCACATTCAAGGGTCCCGCGCTAAATACTTTCAAGCTATCAATTCCGGTTCAGTGATTCTGCACTTGCTCTATGACTACAGTACTATACTGCCTTCAACTTTTATGAACGACTGGGTGTTTAAGGTTAGCGATTTGTCGCATCATCTGGCTGTATAGCAAATGAAAAAATACAATTACTTTACTATGCAAGTAAAAAATGTGTGTTTGAATATTTACGTGTGTTTTTAATTTAGGGCCCCCTATATAACATGTTCTACAGGCCCCGCACTTAGCTTAATCCGGCACTGGCCGATGGAACAATCTGCTGATCAACTCCCCATGTGGTACCGCTGTGGGTGAGGGTGGGGGGGTGGGGCCGGACAGAGGCGAGAGATGGTATTTCAGAAACTTGCCGCAATCGTCTCGACTGCCTG
Organism: Lampetra fluviatilis; assembly: GCF_964198595.1. NCBI lineage: Eukaryota > Metazoa > Chordata > Hyperoartia > Petromyzontiformes > Petromyzontidae > Lampetra > Lampetra fluviatilis. Next base: position 6,616,424 of record NC_136323.1, on the reverse strand, counting down.
CCGCACCTGGAGATCGAACCGAGGCCGGCGGACCTCTCCTCTGCATCGTGAGTCCGGCAGCGCGTGAAGTAACCAACCCACCGCGGAAGCAGCAGCAGCAGCAGAATCACCATCACAATGTATATCACAACATGAGCGGAATCTACTCCTTGACATTTCCACCGGTAAATTACTCAATCCGGTGCCCGTGTCTCATAAATCATCGCTCCATCCGAAATTAATTGGCATTGCCGTACTCGTCTCCCGTGCCATGACGGGGTGACAGGGGGGCGGGGGGGTTAGTGTCAAGCGCGCACTTTTTTTGCACTCAGATATATTGCAGCGTTCTTGCAGCGTTACGAAGGCAACGTCGCCAGAATTAGCGTCCGGTCGCGAACTTTGATGATGTTAAGCTCCGGGTGGGGTGGTGCGGCGTGCGAATGGGAATACCCCACGGGCCTGGCGTAGGCAGTTAAATGATGAAATCCGACGAGTTGTCTGGGGAGACCGACGCAGGGTCGGTCGGTGTTCGTCCGCGCGGAGTCGGAGTCACACTCGGAACACGTTTAATTACACTGGTCAACAAAAAAAACACATTTTTTTCTGGCCTGGACTTTTGCAGCTGATTTAGACTAATTTCAGGGTGCTGATTCCAAATCTGATCTCAGATTTGCTCTATCACATCTCATTTTTATGCTATCGGCATACCCCCTTTTCATTGATTTTACCCAAAATTAACTCTGTCACTTATGATTGCAAGTTGTTGCGAGTCAGTGACTGCCTTAGTGTTAAAATATGGTGCTGTATTTTTAGGATAGTGTGTTTATAATATCATTTTATGTAGATATCCACATTTATTTAATATTTTTCTTCTGCAGTTTTTATTGAAAATGCAATATTTGATATCTCAAAAACCTGATGTGATAGACAAAAACTGATTTGGAATCAGCACTCCAAAATTACCTTCAAACCGTTGGAATACCTTATGCCAGATAAAGTGTGTTGACCAGTGTAATCCGAGGCAGGAACCCATTGAGCTGGACGGCTTCTTTATAAGGTTGAGTCGGCCAGCAGACAGACACGGCGGCAATAATGAATAAAACTCGATATCAAATAGAAAAAAATATATAAAAAATGTAAACCGAATGATCTTTCGAAACAAGTACGCACATTCGCATTTGTATTGATTCGACCTCAAAGATGTCTGCTTAAAAGAGTTACAGCGATGGCAGAGTGTTGATGGCACGGTGGTGACGGCAGAGAATAGAGGCTCCATTTCGTTCCAAATCTTTGGAGCAGCTACGTTCATCGCTTCGAAAAAACCAAGTTGCGTAACGAAATCTAGGAATCTTGAACCAACGATGGGAGTCTGGGTGCCTGTCACCCACTCGGGCGCACGCAAGTCGATCCAAATTGTCCGCCGACGATCCAACATTCTTGGGGTCTAATGACAAGAATAATAATCGAGACCTCGTTACGCGTTGAACATTTGAAATTCCAATCAACGTTTCTCCCCTCTTAGAAATGGTAAAATAAGAACAATGGTGCGATTCTATGAAGTGGAGAAAGGTTATGCCTCTCTTTACAGCCTTTAAAGGGGTTACCGAAGGTCTCCTATTCATAAATGCCATCAAATACCCAGATTGGCGGAGCTGTTGCTATCAAAGTAAGAGTCTACTTCATTGGCTCGTGGCTTCTTCGTATGGACTCAACTTTCATTTAAAATAAATCAATCCTTTAAAGGTCCAATATTCTCAGGAGCAGTCAACCCCTAACCCTTTCACAAGCAAATAAAACTTCAGACCCACTAAATATTTTAGATAGTGGATGTTGTTCTCATCGCTCGAGTAATATTATCATGCTGCATGAAGCCTTTCGGCAGAGTGGTGTTGCTTTCTGCGAAGCCTCACGCAACGATGTTCACATTTTACCAGTTTGCTCAGTGGTAGAGCAAGCGGCTCGTAATCGGAAGGATGCGAGTTCAAATTTTTTTGGGGTTTAATTCAGCCTCAGGGCTATTAACGGGAGATGAGCATTGCCTCAATGCTCATTTGATCCGAAAAAATCACTTTGGTTAAACATTTTTGTTTATCAATTAAATTATTTTACTAATTAATTCACCAAATAAACATTTGGATTTTGTCCCAATTCAACGTTGTTTACTTTCCTGTAACGAGCAAAATGTGTGGAGCTGCCGAAGTAGTTGGCAGATTTTTTTTTATTTCAAATGAAATAAAATTGTAAGCTTAGTAATAGCGTCTCTGGCCTATAGAATTTTAGGAACTCTTCGCCATGGCCGGAAGCCATTGCCTACAATTGCGTTGGCACAATTCATGTGTGGCGGGGTGGTAGCGAGGATCGCAATGCTATTAACATTCAGGAGTGCACGGGCGGGGTAGCTAGGCTAAAGTCCCCCCCCCCCCTCCCTTTGAAGGAGAGCACCGTACTTTATATCCTTTCCACTTCTTGGAACAATATCGGTTGGCCAAGTCTGTAAGTGGCTGTAATACCCATGAGCAAGGGCCCTACGTTTGAGGCCTGCGGCATATCCGCGGCGAGATTTATGCCCCACTTAGTGCAATCTGGTCAGTTATTGTCAGCGAGAAAAATGCTTTACCGTCGATAGGCTGTGGCGCGTTAAGCCTTTAGGAAGCAGTGAGCACTGGCACACTCTGAAGGTGACCGTACTCTCCGGAAATGTTAATTCAATTGTTTCCGACAGTTGCTTCGGCAATTTGGGGGGGGGGGGTTTCCCACGCCATTTCCCCCGATGCAAAATATTAGATGAGCTGCTCAGATCTGGACACATCTGGATGAAACTTGTGTTATGGATAAATCTGACCACTGCTTCCCCTAGTGGGAAACGGGGACGGATACTTGCAATCGAATAGCAGACAGATGTCGTATGGCTACAGGCCAATATTCATCAAACACATCATCATCATCGGGTAGCATTATGCATCACCGCCCTTAAACTAAACTATTTTTTTTATTTTACTAGGTAAGGCCCACTGAGCTATGTTCTCTATTTTTCAGAAGCGACCTGGCCACAAATGACAGCTCAGTGCAGTGATTTTAGCTGTGACGGTCCCACCTGACGATGGAGACTTGTGTTGCCTCTGAAACGTCGTGATTTATTATTTTATTTTATTTCTATTATTACTTTTAGTATTTTTTTCTTTACCTACGTGACTTTACCGAAAAAAACCTAAGAGTATGAATCCTTGCAGTCACGAAAGCTTCAAATCTAGAATTGTCATAAGGAAATGTATAGCAGCCAAATACTCTAAAACGCATGTTTCTAAATGTCGAAGGAAAAACCGGAGGACTCGAAGAAAAATCCACGCGACCACGGAGAGAGACACGCAGACTCCAAATATACAGGCGCCAGGATTGGGATCGAACCCACGAACTATAAAACGATAAAAAATATATACAATTACAAATTTGTAGCCAATTCATATGGCGATAATCGTCATATCTTGAGATATGATATCGTTATGTGCAAATTAGATTGCGGCCACCCTACATGTAACAAGTCAGGGCACGAAAATAGGCTGTCATCTGCTTAGTCCATGCACCGAAGCAGAACTTGGTGCCGCCCTATGTAGCAAACCGTGAGTTTGACCGATGATTTTATTTGGTGATTAAAGAGTTATTTTATAACCCACTTGTTACAATTTGGCCAGGTAGCTCAGCGTTAGAGCGAGTGGGTCGCTATCAGACGATTGTGCGTTTGAATCCTCGTTTTGAGTTTGATTCAGCCCATTATCTTTCCGAGGTGAATACAATTATTACAATTTTGTGGGGGAAAGTCAACAGCGTTTATTTATTTTTTCTACGGAGAGACTCATCCACTGCCATAGGAATGTGGAATTTCCACCACTGGCTCGGAGCTGTGAACAGGAGATGAGCACCGCCTCAATGCTCATCTGAGCAGCAAATAACTGACTTTTTGACTCTTTGCATCATTCACTGTTGAGTAGACAAAGACGTCGAAACCAGCCTGTGAACACGGGACGTTGGGCTAACGTGTCATGTTTCACTGGGGCACTGAAGCTACACCATCTGAGGTGGTACCGACGAGTACAACATCTGGTCTGGGCTCATGGACTCACTTCAACAACGACGACATTCTGCATTAGGGGGTTGGCAACCTGCGCACTGCGCTACGAACCCGGCGATCCACGTTCTATTCCCACTCAAAGCCAACGCCAAGTGACAATTTTATCTGGAACGGTCTCGAGCCTCCCCTAGGTCGACTCAGCTTCAAATGAGTACCCGGTCTGCGATGTGTAAATATCACCACTAGGGAGACACAGGCGGCCAGGCGTGGTACTGTCCAGCCACTCCCTCGTGTTGCCGTGCCGGCATTCATATGGTGCTCTTTAACAGCACTTGCCCCAACAGTCTGTTAAGGCTATACCGGGGGGGGGGATCTTTGTCTGTGCTGTGTAGGGGGCACAGACGGTGCATCAGCCAGTCGTCTCGGCCAGTCAAGCCATGGCACCTGGGGTCTGTCCCGTGACCTCCTGCCAGAGCAACGAGCCTTTGACACTTCACGTGGCCTCGGCGTGCACCTGGGCTGGCACAAGCGCCGTGGTGACGTTACGCACGCATCGATGCGTAGAGAGCTAAATGTTTTGCAGAGGCCTGCCTACCGCAAAATGTTGGGACGCGAGGAGGACGAGGGAGGAGCACGCATCTGGCGGGCCGCGGGATAATTGTGGAGATGGAGAGATGATCACGAGCCACGTGGTACCAGCGTGGGATCAGCCCCGCTGATTGCTAATTAATTTCTCCGTTTAAACTGTGAAGAGTCGCGCGTACACGCGCGTGCGCATCACTGCTCTCTGATTCGAGCGCGGCAGTGCAACGTGTCCCTTGTGCGATAATGATTTTCGTGGGTTTACTTTGCGCATTTGTCATCAGCGGTGGGTATGGTTGATCCACTGCTGGATTTGTTTTTCAGATGTGTAATTGCGGAATTATTTGATGTTGTGTGCCAGCCGAGTTGCCCTGGAAAGAAAGATCTTTCTATCCCATTGGGCTTCACTCGGGAACGAAACTTATTTTGCTCGTGGAGAAAACGTAATCTATAATCCGCCAGCTTCTCCCACGATCCAGCGACTTTAACGAAACACACACAGCGCCTGCCCCATGAGCTAATTTCACTCCACCGTCTCCACGGCGGATGTCCTCATTTTTTTCATTTCTTGCTTGATGATGGTTGTTCTTCTTTCTTTTTTAAACTGATAAAATTTATATTTGTTATTGTTGCCTTTGGTAGTATTTCATTTGAAGTGTTTTTTTTTTTTAAACACTTAGCTGCCACACAAAAAAGCAACTCTGCTACAATGGTGATGATAATTGCTATGAAAATATTGGTAGTTGTTCGATGCTTGTCAAATTTGTCGGTAAATTATTGCAGAAAATCGTAGCCTATTTCATATCAACAGATTCACACCGTCAATAAGCAATTGGCAGAGCGACTAAGATACAAATGTAATGCATTTTACCATTACTGAGCTGTAATTAAGAAATAGAAAAAAAAGTCAAAGTGATTTCCTCCTCGAGTAACCATTAAGGCGGTGCTCATCTCATGCGTAGAGCATTGAGCCAATGCTGGAACTTACACATTCCTATGGCAGGGGCAAGCCCATCTATAGTCACAATCACTGTTGACCTCCCCATACAGCGGTACTAATTTTATCGACCCCGGCGACCTGATGGGCTGAGTCAAACCCCAACCAGGATTTGAACTCTCGCTCATCTTCCGATTGCGAGCCACTCCCTCAACCGCTGAGCCATCTCAAACTAAATCTCAACTAATCCGACTGGGTTTAGAAAATAGTGCGGACAATATTATACGACTCCTTTCCAGTAAAATGTAGGCAGCACACCGCACGATACACTGCATATAAAAAGGTTTGACAGCGATGCTTGCTTATAACCTTTAGCTAGTGCCCCAAAAAGGCCCCTACCGATGCACACACTGCCTGCGGGTGTGAGTCGCATGGGTTATCACACCTAAGGCCATCCCTCAATAATACATGCAACAGCACACTCCGTACTATTTGGCTCACAGTGAGAAACTCGTGTGGAGCGCAAGGAGCAAAAAAAAACTCGGACGCGTTCGTCCGTAAAAGACCACCACCGCCGCAATGTTACAACGGTCCTGTTATCTGAGACCCGTTTCATTATTACTATTCTCGGGAGCTATAGAATCCCTGAAAGCTCCCGTTATCCGTGCCCCTATTCTTCCTATTGTCTGTGACTATACTCAGTTCCCCCCCCCCCGTCCTCCATAGGTATAACTGTTTCCGGTCGTCCGTGTATGTTTTACGGACATGTGAAAATCGTCGTCAAATCCATCCTACCGTCTGCAATTTATTTCCACGGATAAGCGGGGGGAGTTCGCGGACAACATCGCGGATAGCAGGACCCGCGGACATTTGTTCAACACGTCACCGCGGTTAAAGAGAGGTTCTACTGTCGTCCCCCAAATCTGTACAAACGTGATCGCTGCCTCTTATCGTGGGCAACTGGGATGGCAACTTCCAATCCTGATTAGAGACACTGGCAGAGCCAGTGGGGGGTGGGGTGGTACGTGCCCCCCCCCCCACCCAATGATCCGATCGAAATCCATAATTTCGGTTTATTAGTAATAAATCGACATTTTGCGACCCCCACTGCCACTGTGTAGCATATCATTATGCGAGGGACTCTATTGGATGATAGGACAATAGTCTGAGTCCATAATTGGCAATAAGTAACGGCAAAGCAGTTATAAGTGACTCACAGAATTGTGCGCAGTTGCGTATACAGTCCGAAACTTCCCTGAAGGCATTCACCTTCAGCGAGCGCGATGCCGATCACACAACGCGGTTCGAATTCGACCCTCGATCGATGGCTGCGCCATCGCCGCACACGCGTCGAATAAAAAGGAAGGGACAAGTCCTTACTTACTAACAACTCCTCTATCATTTTTCATTGCTGGAAGGATTGCCCTCTTACCTGAAAATCCTGGCTCCGCCATTGATTACAGAGATAGGTTAGTGCCTACCCGATGTCGTGAGCTCTGTTGTAATAGACCAATCGTTGCTGGGCGAACAAAAAATGTCTTATTGGCGAGGCAGCACTACCATCTCTCAGTACCAGAGCCATACCAAGTTGCCACAGTTGCTCATGTTGGATGTGTTGCCGGTGACGATTGCTCTGAATTTGCCCGAGCATATCATGGCTTTAAAAGAGGGCCCAGAGAGAGGCCAGCGAGGAAATGAAGGGCACGTTCGGTAATGACATTCTCATCGCAAAGTGCCAGGCGTGAATTTGATTTCACGTTGCCACCTTGTGCACTGTAGGCCAAACCCGGACACGTGTCTCCGTCAGCCAGCCTAGGTCTATTATCAAAGCTGTGCAGTGTATTGCAATAAAGTTTCAACGCAATACCAGTACCGTATCTCGATACAAATACATTTCCGCCACCTTGACAAATTGCCACGCTGTTCGGGTCAAACCCGGACAGGTGGCAACCCAAAATTGATTAGCCACCATCGTTTGGCCTGACATGACACTCGTTGCATCAGTCGCCTGCTCCTCCCTGCACGCGAGCAGCGAATATTCACGCTTTTGCATCCGACAGAGTAGCCCTGAACGTGCCCCATCTACCGTAATCGCCGCTCATCGGACATTGGCAGCTAAGTCCTATTGAAGGTTGGTTAGTACCATTGGAACCTCATTTGCCAGTAATATTTTTTACTGGCAAATGATGTTCCAATGGTGTAAATGCTTACCCCGAGCTCTCATACTCTGATGGTGCATTGTCTTTGAGTTGTGCGCCTTTTGGCGTCATCTGGTCCACCACCATGTGAGACTAGGCTCTAAGGAAAGCTGTCTCGGGTGTGGACCAATCAACTTCAAGGACAGTGCACATTATAGTTATGTTTTTTGTTTGCATTATGACTGCAGGTATTGTGGTCTATGCAAACATGACTCCATGTAAAAAAAGGTGTCAGTTTTGTTGCCAGATAAAAGGGTTAAAAAACAAGTATCGGTTGGTTAGTACTCGGATGGGTGGCTGCTTGGGAATGCCTAGTTGTGTTGGCTTGGGGAGCGAGGTGGCCAGCAGATGACAGACAGTACAGCAATTGATTCTTGATTCCTTCTGTGCAGAGCTCTTAGCGTTTGTTACCCCCTGTTATGCATGGTGGGGGGCGGGGGGGTTCCCTTGAACACTCTCTTTCCTCCCACATGAAGCCCAAACTCTCATAAATTGAAGCGGCCAGGTCCCTCTAAACCAAGCAATTGCAGGGCTGCACTTTTACCTTTTTATTATTAGGTTTCTATTCGTAGAACATATTTATTGATGCAGAAAAAAAAGTGCAGCCCATCTTTCCAAAGATCCCAACCTTCAAACCGCCCCAACCCCCTCCGAATGTCCCTCCCACCCGACATCACTTCCTCAAATTAAGAAGGAGCGTTCTTCCTTCCGATATTAGGAAGCCACTGGTGCGATGCACTTTGAACTCATCGAGATTGACAAACTCATTTCTTTGTAGCTGATTTTTTTGTGTTCAGTTTGTTGTCCTTCTCCCGCCACCTCCGGTTAGCACGGTTGGATACAAGGCGCCAAAGAAGTTCAACGTACAGAACATACACGCGAATTGTCACCCGCTGAAGGTGCCCGAATGGTTCCTGTTGCCTTAAAGCCACGGTCATCACCCGCCTCTGGCCCCGCGCGCACTCAGTTATTTCTTTATTTTTACCCGCGTATTTACTTATTCATTCCTATCAGCGGCAACAGAGGTCATTTAGGCAGCAGAATATTAAAAGTTGCCCGTGGCAACGGGATAGCTCTGTCTGTGTTTTCCGGGGTGCCCTATTTTTTTTTGGGGGGTGGGGGTTGTGGGAGGGGTGGGGGTCAGGGGGTCCATGCAATTTTGACGATGCGAACTTGTGATCGCTGAAACAATTCACTCTCACGGCGCTAGTTCCAACCATCCATGTTTTTGAATGCCTCCGTCGCGGTACATTTAAAATATATCTGGGCACAAACGGCGGTGAGATGTTAACTGCGTCGCCTGGTATACAGGAGGGCGTGGGTTCGATCTCGACCCTGTCTCTCTCTCTCGCCCTCTGGTTGCCTGGATTTCCTCCGGGTCCTCTGGTTTTTCCCTCCACATTTAGAATAAACATGCGTTTAGAGCAGGGGTAGGGAACGTCCGGCCCGCGGGCCGTACAAGGCCCGAAAAATCATTTGGTCTGGCCCTGCCAAGTCAGCCGCAGGCGGGATTCGAAATTCATTAAATCTAGGAGCAAACCTGGAAAAGCAGTTACGATTAGCAACATCATCAATACCAGCTAACATCACAGGCCTCACCAAAGAGAAAAAAATTCCAGCCATCACATTAGGGGTGAGTTAATTAAATGTTTGACCAAATTATTAAAGGGCTAATTTTTAAGTTGATAATTTTCTATGGCCCGCGAATGATGTTATAAATATCCAAATGGCCTTTGGCAGAAAAAAGGTTCCCCGCCCCTGGTTTAGAGTTTTTGGCTTCCATGAATTTCCATGCGATGAGCCACTTCGTTGAGCTATCGTTTCTGGCCGGGTTGCTTTTGAAAAAGAGCTGTGTAGTTTAATGGCCTTACCTGGTAAAATAAATAAAAAATTATATCGTCTTATTATTCGTGAATTATTTTCATGCAGTGGTGGCTGGTTGGTCACGATGTTGGTGGTGCGTGGGTCGAGAGGGTGGGGGTAACAGGACAAGGGAGGAAGAATGCAAGGAGGGGAGGGGGGGATGCAGTCACTCACAACTGCATGGTGGGGCACAATGGGGAGCGGTAGTGCAACGGTTAGCGCATTGCGCTAAGAGCCCGGCCACATGAGTTCGATTCCCACTCACGGGCAGCACCAGTGAAGATGATCTTAATAGGTCCTGGGCATCCCCTAGGTCGACTCAGCCTCAAATGTGTACCTGGTGCAATGTGTGAACATCGCCACTGGGGAGACAAAAGCTGCCGGGCGTGGTGCTGACCATCCACCCCATCGTGTGCCGTGCCGCGAACAGCACTTGCCCCAAAAGTCTGTTACAGGCTATACGGGGGATATTTGTCTTTGGTGGGGGGAGGGAGGGGGGGTACAGCAGTGAAGGGGGGGGGGCAGGATCAGGAACCCCCAATCATCGGCCAGAAAAGGCGAATTCACCGCCAAGTGGGAGCTGCTGTATTCGTTGGCATTGCATCACAGCGGGTGGTCGGGATCGTTGGTACAGCAGCAATGACGTGCACGTTGTCGCCAGGGGGCCAATGCACAGCAGTCGACTTGCACTTACGAGCAGCCGCCTTAAGGCAGCTGTGTGCGTGTGTTGTGACATAAGAAGGGAGGGGCTGCTGGGGGCTCTGGGTTCCCGGGCGGGTCCAGACGCTTAAGCCTCTGGGCGCCAGGCGTTGGGTTCCCAGGCGCTTAAGCCTTTTTGGCGCCGCCAACGGGGGGGGGGGCTGTGTGTGCTCTGTGGAATGTCTGGTGGCGCACACGGCCCCACCCCTCGTTGGACTAGGCATAAAAAGGGGAGCTCCCTAGACGATCGGGGCCAGTTGTAACTCAAGACCCAAGACCCACGACCAGCCCTCTGAAGACCCTGGGAGTGGTGGGACTCTGGAACTCCCGACTCTACGACCTTGTGAGGGCGAGTTCCAGAGCGTAGCCAGAGTAGAGTACCTAGGCTGTGTCCCTAGGCTGTGCACCTAGGCTGTGTATCTAGGCTGTAACAGAGTATCAGGACTGTTGGAGTGTTGTGTTGTAATAAAGAAGTTACCTCTACAAGTGTCTTCGGAACCCGTTACACGTGCAGTACGATAACTTAACGAGTGCAATACGTCAAGTGTTTATTCAGTGTACGTGCTTAATGGTGAGCAGGCGAGTACTCCCTTTTTTATTATTAACTCCACCTATCAATGCGCTTAATAAAAAAGAAAGGATTTACTTTTAAGTAAAGAAAAAACGGTTAGAACCATCTTTTCAAAGTAAAAAAAGTAAAACTTGAACCAAAACCACAGCGCGAGATATTCGTAATGGTTAAAGCAAAACACATTCCTGCGGAGGGAGCTGGTAGGAACGTTGGGTTGCTCGGTCAATGGCCAGGGTCAACGGCGGCGTGGTGTATTCCGCAAATATGGCCGACTGTGAGGGCGGGCACAAGCCGGCGTGAGTAGTTGAAACGTTGAGTTTTATAAGGGCACCACGGGGTGACCAGCCCCTCCCCACCCAGCCCCACCCCTCCCACCCCCCACCCAGCCCCACCCTCCTCTCCCACCCAGCCCCTCCCCACCCTCCTCTCCCACCCAGCCCCTCCCCACCCAGCCCTCCCCTCTCCACCCAGCCCCACCCCTCCCATTTTTGGATGCACGACAGACGGACGGACTCAATAATCCTCTGTGGGCTGGTGGAACCAGTATAAAGTAAGTGCCTAATTGAATGTATATCAGAATATCGGAAGCATAATATTCATTCATACTGGAAGAATCCGATGAGCTATGAAGCTCTTTTTCACAAAATGTCCAGTAGGGGCGGGTAAGAAGTTTACAACAACAAACAGTAGAAAAACATGATAGTCTTGCAAAGTACAAGAATGGTAAACAAATCACCCAAAAAAAATCTAGATTTGAAGTTTTCGTGACTGCAGGGATCCATACTCTTTGGTTCTTTCGGTAAAGTCACGTAGGTAGAAAATAAAATAAATTTTATTTTTTACTTAATTTAAATGTATTTTATTTTATACCTAGGTGACTTTACCGAAATCACACAAACACATATCCACAGCTATCCCCAAGATTTCACTTTAGACTTGGCTCAAATTCACAATTTCCGCGACCACCGTGACCACCTCCTCGACAGCATCGTGGTATTAATGATTGAATCCGTCAGTGCAGAAGTTCAGGGCGTTATAACCCATCCTCTTCGTGTGCCCGAGTTTGTATGGTCAAGCATTCCAACGCAGGGTGGAGTTTTCGGCGCTAATTAATCGCACTCGCCGAGGACAGGCAACCTGCTGCAAGCAGGGGCCGAAACGTAACTCGGCTTTTAACATGAGAGTCAATGGGAAAACGATGTTTGTTTAACGACTTTTCGCATAAAGAGCAATTTTCGCCGAACGTATCTCACTCGTTAAGTGAGACGCGCCTGTTCTGTACACGGGCCGTGACGCTCCGCTCACCACTGCCATCTCCTCGTAACGACGATCGTTGTCATCAGGGCTTCATTTCTCATGAAATATTTTTTTCCGGGAACCTCACCCACACCACATCCCCAACAACCCGGAACTCAGCGCCGGAGAGCTTTGAGCTGAATGGAATCCCTGATGACGATGATCATAACAACACACATTGTGGCATCCTCCCAGTACACGGCGGTTCGGATGTCTTGTGACCCCCCTATTTAATTCTCTAAAACGTAACATGTTTTAAGTCAGGTTAATTTTAAACAAAAATTAATACGCAAAAGGACAAACAATGTTAGGGGTAAATTAATTGGCGGTCTCAAGACATCTGGACCACTCTGTAGAACAAACATTCAACAAAGCTAAAGAGACGCACCCCAGTATAGCCTGAACAGACTTTAGGGGCAAGTGCTGCTAGCAAGCACCTAAGAAGGCCGGCATGGCAAACGAGGGGGTGGGTGGCCAACACCACGCCCGGCCGCCTTTGTCTTCCTAGTGGCGATGTTTACACATCGCACCAGGCACTCATTTAAGGCTGAGTCGACCTAGGGTAGGCTCAGGACTGATTCAGACAATCGTCACTGGTGTTCGTCATGAGCGGGAATCGATCTCGGGTCGCCGGGTTCGTAGCGCAGCGCGCTAACTGCTACATCACCGCTCCCCCGACACAAAGACAAATATCCCCCATATAGCCTTAACAGACGGTAGGGGCAAGTGCTGTTAGCGAACACCTATAAAGGCCAGCACGGCACACGAGGGGGTGGGTGGCCAACACCACGCTCGGACCTAGGGGAGGCCCGGGACCGGTTCAAATAAACGTCACCGGTGTTGGCCGTGAGCGCGCTAACCACTACACTACCGCTCCCCCGACAGGAACACACGCACGCACACAACTGCGCGTGCATGCATCAAATACAATGCAGACTGTCATCGCCGGGGCAATGATTGCAAAGAGAGGCAATGGGACTTAGTGAATGATTCAACATCGCCGTCGGCGCTCCGATTACCCGCGAACCCTAGGACCCAGCCCGCAGGACATTTAAACGCCCGGGCTCTCGCGTGTTTGCAGCGGGGATGCGGCGATGTTTCTTTTTGCTTCTGGACCTTGGGATAGCTGACATTGCAGTCGAGGCATTTGTTCAAAGGCATTCGCGGCAACATTGCACGTTAATTTGTGCGATCTGCTCGTTACGATCGATTTTGGGTGTGTTTTTTTTTTTTGGGGGGGGGGGGCTTCGTGTTAATTCATTGATCAATTTGGAAATGTTGTTTCTTGGCTCTCCAACACACGGTATGCTGTACTCGTGACGAATTGGCCACGTTCTGTTTACGTGACAACCCTTACTAGTTGGCTATGCCGGGTGGCGGCGGGTTTTTAACGACACATTTATATCTTTACGCGATCTAACCCCCAAAAACCCTCTATTATGGATGATATTGGTCGCGAAAGCCTTACCACGTGTTCAACTCTTTCAGGAAGTGTGACCAGCGCGGAGGGAGTTGTTCCCAATACCCTGTTGGTGGAGATGCTCTCTTAGGCGTCGTCAAGATTAGAGGCCGTTCTGCCAAGCAGTGGCGTGACCGTAATCGGAATCTGTATTTATCCTGGAGAAATCCGATGAGTTATGAAGCTATTTTACACAGATGTCCAGTAGGACAGTAGCATTTGCAGGGCTGCACCTTTAACCTTTTTGCCTTTACAGTACGGTACTGTACATTAATTTGAGCAGAAAAGTGAGGATTTGTGGATGTCTTTCCCTGGCTCCCTGTGACCAACTCTTCATGAGCATAGCCACACACACACATTTAAAAAAAACACACAAACCCAACGTGATTCATGTTTAAATATGCCCGGCTCACTGTGCCGTGACGGACTTTTCACGAGCCATTCTGTATGCGCACACAGCTCACTGGCGCGCATTTGTCTTCCTGTAGGGCCAAGAGACTTTAACTAAACCTCATCTTCGGAGCGTTGATATTATTTTCAATTGTTTTGGCATTTGTCCAGCAGTGTGGCTCTTCGACTGTAATGACAGACGTTTTTTTGTATGTTTAAACATCCACGAGGAACAGGGGGTTACGGGGAGACGAGGGAGAGAAGTGACCCAATATTAAACGGACTTTCATGTCCCTATCCTTTTGTTTAGTGGCAACTTTTTCTGCCCCGTTTACAAAAGCCTGCGCGATCACGGCGAGAGGAAGAATGGATCGTTTCCCCAATCCGAGGGGCTAATTGTATTAATGGGGCCATTCTTTTGAAGTCTCTCCAATGCGCGTCCTCGTGGATTTGCGCAAACGTGGCTTCGTGTCGTTTAACTGGGGCACATCGAGTGGCCACCGCGACAGAAAGCATATCGAGAAATCTCGACGAAAAATAATTGGCCGCGTGTGCGGTGGAACACGCCTCTGGCCCCGCTGAGTCCCTTCCACGTTGTTTGAGAGCTTCGTCTCTTCTGTGAAGCAGCAGGCGGTGCAGATTTTTTTAAAATGATTTATACGCCCGCAGTATTTACCAGGGCGGCCTGCCGGGATTGAACTGCGAATCTCTGAAACAAGTGGCGAACGCACTCCGACCAGATCAGTGGTTCTTAACCTGGGGGTGCGATATGCCCCTTTCTGGGGGTGCGAGACAGGGCCAGATTGTTTCAGAAGGTAAATAATCGAAAGACCAATTAAGTACGGGCACGTGAGTACAACTACCTTGTGTCGTCAAAGCTATGTATTCATTAACGCTATAAAAACATATAACGATTGTGAACTAAAGGGGCTGCTGCAGTAAAGCTTAAGAACCACTGCGCTAGATCCATGTCACTTGCCATGAGATGGAAACAGAATGAGAATCTTTATTTATACTGGAGCAATCCGTTGAGCTGCAAAGCTGTTTTTTTTCCCACAAACACTTAGTTAGATGAGAGTAAAGAGATGCAGGCAAGAGATAGATGAGAGAGATTACACTAATTGACTCGTTTCTGTTGATTGTGATTTGAGCTGATATTCGATGAACCCCTATGCTAGCTTATGCCTAACGCAGCCACGATGCAGGGACACACACAATATTTCGCATGAGCGGACTGCTCAGGGGATTATTCATAGTCTGGGTTTTGAGCGATGTTTCAATTCAGCCTCAGTGGCAAACACCGACTGCTGTGGCCTCTCCGTCATTGCCCGAAACGTCGCCTGGTTATATATTTATATATAAATGTTTGCTACCCCAGCAGTGTAAACGGGTACACACCGAGTTAGTGGCTCGGCATGTGGTTTTGTGTGATTGGGTAAAGTGTAAGGAATCCTACCTCTGCCTAGATGTCTGTTGAGCATGAACGAATTGGCCAAAATACCCACCCTTTAGACGTTTTATATGTGGACCTTCCCTCTCGTGGAATCTCTTCTGTCGACAAGAGCGTGGACAAGCAATTGCAGGCGTGCACCTTTTGACGTATATAATAGCGCGATCGTTGTGCTGAAAAGGGCCCCGTGTTGTGGATGGAGAGCCCTCGCTCATCACATATAGTAGCCCAGCAGTATCTGTTTAACAAGGCTGGCTCTGCTACTGCTGCTGCTGATGATGATGATACCCTGAAGATTCTAGATTTGAAGCTTTCGTGACTGCAAGGATTCATACTCTTAGTTTTTTCGGTAAAGTCACGTAGGTATTTTATTATTATTTATTTATTATTATTTTATTAATTTTAATTTTATTTTTTTAACCTACGTGACTTTACCGAAAAAACTAACCCTGAAGGTTGAAGCCGGCCACCCCACAGCTCGTTTTGCTTGCATTCTTAAACAAATCCTGCTGAGTGATATTGTCCTGGAAAGCCCATGAATGTCAGCTGATGGATCTAAAAATGTATGTTATGTTGAGAGAAAGGCAGGTGTATGCCTCTCAACTATAATCTGTCTATGGGATTTGTTTTTTCGTGCCAGTATCAAAATGATGCACTGTTCTCCATGGCACCTTCTCTGGTCTGAAACACTGGTGACACGAGGCCGTGAAGAAGGCTGTCGCTGGTGTCGGCCAATTAGTTACAAGGGCAATGCATATATTACCAGCGAATGTTCATATTCTTTGGGTCTTTCGGTAAAGCCACGTAGATAGAACAAATGATAAAAATTATGAAAAATAATAACAATATCACGACGTTTCTATCGCAACACAAGCAATCGTCATCAGGTGAAAAAAAATATTCTCAGCAGCTCTCCCGCTATATTTTTCACCTGATGACGATTGCTTGTGTTGCGATCGAAACGTCGTGATATTATTTTTTATTAATTGTATTATTTGTTCCATCTACGTGGCTTTACCGAGAGACCCAAAGAATATGAATTCCTGCAGTCACGAAAGCTTTAAGTCAGAGAATGTTTGTTTGCATGTTTTAGCACAAGCATGTGTGGTTAATGCAAACTCGGTGCCTTGAAACAGGTGTCTATCTGGTATTTGAACATCTTAACACCTGCTGTGTTATTTCCAGGAAAGCTAAATCCTATTTTTTTTGTTCATCAAGATGCTCTGCGCCTCTGGAACGTGCCCTGTAAGATGACGATGAACGGGGAAGTTCTAAGTTTGGGTTTTCTCTCTCTCTGGGTTTTTTGTTGTCTCTCTCTGCTTGTGTATCGGTCTTCGTGTCTGTGTCTTTCAAATTTCACACTTAACTTCTAATTTAGCAATCTTTGGTAGAACGTAATCAACCAGGCTATGCGTTTATTGTGTGTTGACCGACCCTCTGTGTTGCATTGCATTACATTTAGAAATTTTGCTAGGTCTATTTGATTTAGTGTACTTTCTCTGTCTCCACTCGTTGTGTCGTTCTTATGTTCTGCTCTCTCAGTGTGTCTCGGCTGTTGTCTCTCTCCCTCTCTGCTTTTGTCTGTTCTTCGTGTTTGTATCTTGTCTCTCTTTAAAATTTCACACTAATCTTCTAATTTAGCAATCTTTGGTAGAACGTAATCAACCAGGCTATGCGTTAATTGTGTGTTGACCGACTCTCTGTGTTGCATTACATTACGTTTCGAAATTTTGCTAGGTTATTTAATTCAGTGTGTCTCTCTCCCTGTCTCCTCTTTTTAAATCCTTTATATTAAGTTCGCTTGCTTGCTTGTTTGCGTGCTTGCTTGCTTACGACCGTGCAAATCTTTCGGTCGTTTTTGAACTCACTTCCCGTGATCCAATCGAGCTGACATTTTCCACACAGACTCGTTGTGCGAGACAATTAATGTTCGTGAAAAAAAGTTCCCAAAATTTTACACTGTTTAGGGAAAACAAATTAAATATTTAATTACCAATTGCTTAATACTGGCAGACAATCATCTGACCCATAGGTGACAGCCATCTCAAGCCAGAGGACGAGAAGACTCTAGCCGCCACGCATATAAAGGATTTATAGTGAAAAACTTTGTTTTTATGGGTTTACTTGTTCAAGCTTCTGCAGCGTGCCACTCATTGACATGCTAATTTCTCTAACCCCTCCCTCTCTCTCCGCCCCTGCCCCCCTCTCTCTATTTAAGGCCTCGACACAGAGGCGTGGTTTCTCTGTGTGCCTATGTATGTGTCTCTCTCTCTATGTATCTCTGTGATATCTGTCTCTGCTTATATGTCTGTCTATATGTCTCTGGTTCTGTGTTTTATCTCTCTCTCAAATTTAGCATTCTTAGGAAGAACGTAATCAACCAGGTAGGGTGTTGACTGTTATGTTATCCGACTCTCTGTTGTATTACATTACATTTCTAAGTATACTAGATTTGTGTTTCTATTTCATTTATACCTGATGATGATTGCTTGTGTTGCAATCGAAACGTCGTATGCTAGAATTTAATTTATTATTTTATTTTTCGATTTAAAGCTTTCGTGACTGCAGGGATTCATCTTTATACGTGACTTTACCGAAATAACCAAAGAGTAACGCTTTTAAGACTTGGCCATGACAAAAGGGCTGACAGAGAGACGACATTGGCACTCGCAATGTGTTGCCACAAGAAGCACACTGCATCTAAGCTGGGCCCAAAGAGTGAGCAGCGTAGAAGTAATAAAAAAGGTTGCACGTAGAGGAAGACGACTCGATGATGAAAGGCAGCGATGAGAAGGAAACTGGCACTGTTTGGACACACGTGTAGGATGGACAAGAACAGGAACACTAAACGTGTGTTGTTTGGAAAAATGTAAAGAACCATAGAGATAGGGAAACCTAACAGAGAATAGTTTGACGACGACGACGACATCAGAGACTGGTGCCAGAAAGATGTGGCCGCTATTTGGGCATCTTAGCACAAGACAGAGAGAAAAGTGTAAACAAATGACGGGCTATCTGCCCAGAAATCGTGATGACGATGATGATGGTGACGTTTAGAAACCTTGCTGGCAAAGTCCATGGCGATGCCGCTTGCCCCAAGACGACCACACAATGATCCGCGCGGAGGTTTTCCTTCCCTTTGCCCCGTCCAGCCACTTCACGATCTTCCTACGACTACGTGAGCCGTTGCATGGCCGCGCCTTTACCTTCGTTCTATTCTAATCTGGATTTGAAGTTTTTCGTTCTATTCTCTCTGGTTCTTTCGGTAAAAGTCACGTGAGTATAAAATACAATACATCACGACGTTTCGGGCGCCTGAAAACGTCGTGATTTATTTTATTTTCTCCCTACGTGACTTTACCGAAATAACCAAAGAGAATAGATTCCTGTAGTCACGAAAGCTTCAAATCAAGTTTATTCGTTCAAATGTTTAACGTGTTTGATCCGCGAGTGAGAGAGTGCATTTTCACTTGATACACTAATTTCTTAAAAACTGCGTTTTGTCCTTAGTTTTGTTGTCCTTCCCCCCCGCACGTCCGATTGATTATCACGGTTTTGTTACGTACGGTGGAAAAGAAGTTCAGCATACGTACACTTAGGCGGCTGCTCTTAAGTGGAAGTAGACGACTGTGTAGCATCAGTTCCCCGAGACTCACGTTCTGATCCCCGGGCTGATCACGTGCACCCGGTGTGAAGCGATCGCTACGTGATGGTGATTAGCAGAGCGGCGAGAGGGGGGCATCGGCTTCTCCGCTCTTGGAGATCATCGTCGTCATCATTTCCAAATCTGTTGCTGAGCATTTCCCCCCGGGGCATTGCAACTCAACGAGTCCATCGCATTCATCGGCCGTCCTTTAGGCCTCTCGCTTAACCTTTCCCGAGCCGTTCGCCATCGTCGCATTTGGTTACGTTTTTCTTCGCTGTCGTCCTCGACGCATCGGCGGTCGCGGTATGCAGATTTCCACGCAGACGCTGACCTTTAAGCAGAGGTCGCAACCGGGTACCCGATACCCGCACCCTACCCGATACCCGGCTACCCGTACCCGGCCGGGTACGGGTACCCGTTTGCGACCCTGGTGCGGCCGGGTACGGGTACGGGTAGGCCGTGAGTCACTGGTGAGTAACTGTTTGTCACTCATTTCCCAACGTCTTGTCTCTTCTCACAATTCAAGTTCCTAGAATCAACCCACCCGCGCCTGCAACATGGCTTCATCTCAGAGGTCGCAATCAGGTACCCGGCCGGGTACGGGTAGGGTACGGGTACGACTGGGTATGGGTACCCGTTTGCGACCCTGGTGCGGCCGGGTACAGGTGTACGGGTAAGGAATCAAAACCCGTTTGCGACATCTGCCTTTAAGGGCAGCGTCACGCCAGCAGAGGGCAGGGCGAAGCCTTCGTGTCGTGACCTCTGGTGAGCGGCGCTCTGCGGTTCAGAGATGCCCCCTTATTGCAGTGATTGAAAGAGGCGAGTAAACCCCCCTCGAGGCAAAATAGAGAATGCGACTCGTGTCCAACATGGGCAGTGTCTCACATTGGGCGGAAAGCCTTCCCCTGTGTATATGTTTATCTTGTTTCACGGACACTGCCTATTCATATTGCGTAGGCATTTCATATCGTGTACTGATTTGTGTGTGTTTAGCCTGGTTCTTCTTCTCCCCCGCACCTACGATTAGCACGGTTCAACATGCATGCATAAGTACGCGTAAGACTTTTTCGCTCCGAAATAAAATCTCAGTAGAACACACTTCTTGCGTGGCAGTTTTTCTCTCTCTTTCTCTCTCTTACAAAAGCTACCGCGGTGACCTTGCTATCGCCCACGTTTGTGATTTAGAGATATAATGCTGCGATACACTTATCAGGAGTCCGTGTCACCCGAAGGCCGTCGATGAGTCATTTTGGGCCTCTGGCTCAAAATGACAAAAGAAAGTTTCCTTTGCCAGTCCGTGGTAAACATTGCGCAATGTCAAATGTGGCTAACACTTCGTGGATAATGTACCAGACACCCAGATTGCACTGTGGTCTCTGTGGCCTCTATCTGATGTGAGCGATATGGAAGGCGCCTGACATCCGTTCGTTAGTTTCTCAATCCGCTTTGTCCTGCTGAGGGTCGCGGTGGCAGCATGTTGAGTAGGGTGGTCTAGACCTCACTTTCCCTGGTGACTCTAGCACTACACTACTATACACTACACTATATACTACTATAACTACTACACTATACACTACTATACACTACCATATACTACCATACACTACTACACTATACACTACTATACACTACACTATACACTACTATACACTACTATACACTACTACACTATACACTACTATACACTACTATACACTACTATACTCTATACACTACCATACACAACTATACACTACACTATACACTACACTATACACGACTATACACTACCATACACTACATTATACACTACTATACACTACTATACACTACACTATACACTACTATACACTACTACACTACACACAACTATACACTGCACTGCACACTATAAACTACTATACACTACTGCAATACACACTATTATACACTACCATACACTACTATACACTACACTATACACTACTATACACTACTATACACTACACTATACACTACTATACACCACTATACACTACTATACACTACCATACACTACACTATACACGACTATACACTACTACATTATACACTGCTACACTTTACACTAATATACACTACACTATACACTACGTTATTGTGTATGAATACATTGTCAACATCATCATCATCAGCAACCAGGATCAATCCACTACTGGATGATGACCTCCCAAAGCCACCGCCACCTCTCGCATTGCGGGCAGCAGCAGCAGCAACAACAACAACAGCAGCAGCAGCAACAACAAACAACAGCAGCAGCAGCAACAACAACAACAGCAGCAGCAGCAGCAGCAGCAGCAACAACAACAGCAGCAGCAGCAACAACAACAACAACAGCAGCAACAACAACAACAGCAGCAGCAGCAGCAGCAGCAACAACAACACCCAGATCTGGCTGCTGGCTCAAGGGGTGACGACGTTGAGCTAAGGTCAGACACTGAGCAGGGAGCGCTGAGATGCTGGGTTCAGATCTGGGCCAGCCACCTGAGATTACATCTGGTTCTACGGAGTGCTGGGTCCAAGGTCTTGGCCATGCAATGGATTTTTTTTTCGTCTTAATAATGCATTGCACTCTAGAGGCTGCCACCGCGACACTGTGTGACGTTTATTATGTTTTCAACTCTGCATTTTGATCGGTTGACGCCCCAATCCAGTGAGGATTTATTTAGCGTCTAAATGTGGCCACATCTGTTCTGAACCAGTAGGCATATGTATATATAATATAGGTAATCAGTCATAGGCAGAAATACATAGTTCTTGAGACGAGACTAGAACAGGGGCAGGGAGTATGCAGCATGGATGGCAGTAAGAAGGGAGCTCTAGACCATGGGGGCAGCAGAGGAGAATTAGTGACCTGCCTTTCAGAGAAGGTTGATTGTGGACTTCAACAGAAAGTGCTAGTTGCTGGAGCAGAGATGTCGTTTAGGGGAGAGGAGTGAGATGAGATGGCAGAGATAGGAGAGTGAGTGGAGGGGAGGGTAGCGAGATGAGAGATAGGAGAGTGAGTGGAGGGGAGGGTAGCGAGATGAGAGATAGGAGAGTAAGTGGGGGGGAAGTAGAGCGAGATGAGAGGGGAGAAGTAGGAGAGTGCGTGGAGGGGAGTAGAGTGAGATGAGAGGAGAGAGGCAGGAGAGTGCGTGGAGGGGAGTAGAGTGAGATGAGAGGGGAGAGGTAGGAGAGTGCGTGGAGGGGAGTAGAGTGAGATGAGAGGGGAGAGGTAGGAGAGTGCGTGGAGGGGAGTAGAGTGAGATGAGAGGTAGTAGTGTGCTTGGAGGGGAGTAGAGTGAGATGAGAGGGGAGAGGTGGGAGAGTGCTTGGAGGGGAGTAGAGTGAGATGAGAGGGGAGAGGTAGGAGAGTGCATGGAGGGGAGTAGAGTGAGATGAGAGGGGAGAGGTAGGAGAGTGCGTGGAGGGGAGTAGAGTGAGATGAGAGGGGAGAGGTGGGAGAGTGCGTGGAGGGGAGTAGAGTGAGATGAGAGGGGAGAGGTAGGAGAGTGCGTGGAGGGGAGTAGAGTGAGATGAGAGGGGAGAGGTAGGAGAGTGCGTGGAGGGGAGTAGAGTGAGATGAGAGGGGAGAGGTGGGAGAGTGCGTGGAGGGGAGTAGAGTGAGATGAGAGGGGAGAGGTAGGAGAGTGCGTGGAGGGGAATAGAGTGAGATGAGAGGGGAGAGGTAGGAGAGTGCGTGGAGGGGAGTAGAGTGAGATGAGAGGGGAGAAGTAGGAGAGTGCGTGGAGGGGAGTAGAGTGAGATGAGAGGGGAGAGGTAGGGGAGTGTGTGGAGGGGAGTAGAGTGAGATGAGAGGGGAGAGGTGGGAGAGTGCATGGAGGGGAGTAGAGTGAGATGAGAGGGGAGAGGTAGGAGAGTGCGTGGAGGGGAGTAGAGTGAGATGAGAGGGGAGAGGTAGGAGAGTGCGTGGAGGGGAGTAGAGTGAGATGAGAAGGGAGAGGTAGGAGAGTGCGTGGAGGGGAGTAGAGTGAGATGAGAAGGGAGAGGTAGGAAAGTGCGTGGAGGGGAGTAGAGTGAGATGAGAGGGGAGAGGTAGGAGAGTGCATGGAGGGGAGTGGGGCGAGACGAGAGGGTGGAGGATGTTGAAGGCGGACGAAGCGTGCGATGTTGACATCGGTGTGTGACCTGGATTGGGAGCCAGCTGGAGGGACCGGAGTCGTATTAGGGGAAGACATATAGCAGCAGCAGCAGCAGCTATGGGGGCAGCCTGCAGGGCTGAGAGTTGCCCGTGGTCGAGCGAGTGTGTGATCAAGGCACCGACGATGCCGAGTTGCACACGACGCTGCGCTACGTGCTATGTGGGTGCAATGCAGAGGTTAACGTAAAGGCGCAGCCGTGCAACTACTTTGCTTGCACCGCTGTTGGCGGTAAGGGCCTCTACTAGAAATAAAAAAAACAGTTCCAGGGAACCCCTCGAGAGGACATTTGGCCTACTCTTCCATTCTGGCCCGACGTCTGGGAAGAGTTGGAAGCACAACGCACCATTGGTTGGTTCGACCGTTGCGATCGGGGGAGGCGGGAGGGGGGATAGAATCGAACCATGCGACCTCCGGTGACCGATGAGCTTCCCCCCGCCGTGACGGCACCCCAGGCAGGCGCTATTGGCATTGGCGTCACCGTCTCAACGTGAAAATCGCCGTGTGTGCGTTTCACTCAATAACCTCTGTGCCGCAAGAACAACCAAAAAAGGTACGGCTGATGGATGTCGGAGGTGACGATTGAGAATGTAAGGCAAGGTGGGGCCGTCAGGCGTGCGTTCAGAGGCAGCTGGGATGTGCGAGGTGTTTCGCGGATGAAGGCGAGGGTTCGTGCGGAGTTGAGATATTTGGGAAGAGAACTGGGGCCCCGGGATCAATGACGGAGATGCTTTTCGTGTTTTTTTTTTTACGAGCCAGGTCTCCCTCCAACAGAGAGGCGTCTTTGTCCCAACGACTTCTTGCGTTGTCTCAGAACAAGGGGATTGCAATCTATCCGCGGGACGCTTTTTTTGCCAGGACAATATTGAGATGGGTGACGTATGGTCAAACAACTGCACATGCCCGACGTGGGGAGGCATTCAGCCGTTACAAAACGGCCCATTGCTATCGTCCGCATGGAGGTCGTTCTCGGAAAGGATTGAGGAGTGACCGGATTGTCAGTCGGCTGAGTTTGTCACACGCACACAGTTCGGGCGAGTTGGATGCTGCGCAAATGCAGAATAGATCCCCTGTGCAGCGGTTGCGTGCATCCTGTGGAGGTGGGGGGTGGGGTGGATGAGGACCCGCAACAGATTGCTAATTGCATCGTAATTCGCTTGCGCAGGTCCCCGTTTCCACCGGGAGTTGATGCTCATGACAGAGGGAGAGGAATATTCATCGGCTCGCCACTCCATGCGAACTTCTCGCCTCCGCGCGCGTCCTCCGCCAACGAAAAGTCACTCCGCGCGCCGCGCGATGCAAACTGCCAAGCGATGTTGGAAGGCCGGGACTAATTTTGGACCACTCCGATTTTCTGTCAAGTGACTTATTTTTATTCTCTCGCTCTCTCTCCGCACGTGTCACGTGTCTCGTAACACCTTGCCGTATTATTCTTTGTCGCAGTCGGAGAAAAGGCTTATTAATTCGGACGCGTGAAACGCTTTGTCGGGCGCGTGCGCGCGCACGTGCAGATGCCGGTGTGCGCGAGTGCGAGTGCCGCTAAAAGTATCCTCGAGTCAGTTTTTAAATAGACTCGGTGGGCTGCGGGAGGGGCGGGGAGGGGGAGCGTGTTTTTTTTTTTTAAGAATGGATACCAGAGGTCGCAACCGGGTACCCGATACCCGTACCCTACCCGATACCCGGCTACCAGGACCCGGCCGGGTACAGGTACCCGTTTGCGACGCTGGTGCGGCCGGGTACGGGTAGGGCGTGAGTCAACGATGAGTAACCATTTGTCATTCATGTAGGGTAGGGTAGGGTACGGGTAGCGTACGGGTACCCATACCCGGCCGGGTACGGGTACGGGTACCAGTTTGTGACCCTGGTGCGGCCGTGTACGGGTACGGGTAAGGAATCAAAACCCGTTTGCGACCTCTGATGGATACTGAACAAAGGTTGAACAACCCACCTTGTCCTACGTTCTCGATGGCCGTACTTTTTGTTGTTGTTGTTGTTGTTGCGGTGTAGAGGTCATTGAGTGAAACGTACGTACGGCGAAATCAACATCGGGACGGTGATGCCCATGTCGCCACGGCGGTGTGACGGTCAGCGGGCATGGGACTTGCATTGTACTTTCCACCTTTTCCCAGACGTCGGGCCAACATGAAAGAGTAGGCCAAACGTCCTCTCGATGGGGTTCTCTGGAACTGTTTTATTTATTTATTTATAGTGGAGGTCCTTCCCGACAGCAGTGGTGCAAGCAAAGTCATTGCATGTCACTTTCATACTCACAGGCCCTTCGGATTACACCCGTTGGGTTGCACTCCCTCGTCGAGGAGGCCGCTCTTCTTCGCCTTTTCTACAGTTACATGCTTATTTTTCACGTGAACATCATGCTAATCTATCACATTAACATCATGCTAATCTCTCACATTAACATCATGCTAATCTCTCACATCAACATCATGCCAATTTCTCACATTAACATCGTGCTAATTTTTCACGTGAACATCATGCTAATTTCTCACATTGACATCATGCTAATCTCTCACATTAACATCATGCTAATTTCTCACGTGAACATCATGCTAATCTCTCACATTAACATCATGCTAATATCTCACATTAACATCATGCTAATTTCTCACATTAACATCATGCTAATCTCTCACATTAACATAGCCACTTCCGTGCCCTCTAATTTCTCACACTTACATCATGCTAATCCCTCACATGAACATAGCCACTTCCGTGCCCTCTAGTTTCTCACATGAACATCATGCTAATCCCTCACATTAACATAGCCATTTCCGTGCCCTCTAATCTCTCACTTTAACATCACGCTAATCCCTCACATTAACATAGCCACTTCCGTGCCCTCTAATTTCTCACATTAACATCGTGCTAATCTCTCACATTAACATAGCCACTTCCGTGCCCTCGTCAAGGAGGCCGCTCTCCTATCTTACAGTTACATGCTAATCTCTCACATTAACATCACTAGCCCCGGCCACTTCTTTATAACCCCTGAGCTACACCCATTTCAAACCTTTTAAAACAGTCTGCCTCAGCAGCGACCATGCTTTCTCACCTGATGATGGACGCTTGTGTTACGCCCGAAACGTCGTGATTTATTTTATTTTATACCTACGTGACATTACCAAAAGAACCAAAGAGTATGGATTCCTGCAGTCACGAAAGCTTCAAATCAAGAAAGCAATTGCATGGCTGGGCCTTTACCTCAACCACTTATTGTACCCACACAGCACATACCACATTATTTTGTGCAACTGTGAACCGTCAACTGACTCACGCGTGATGCTCTTATGAAGAAGGACACTTTCCCACACGTCAGCGCTGACTCGGTGAGTATTTTAGCTCAGCATCATCATCATCATCACCTTTGTTCCACCGGGTAAACACAAGGGTGGCCTGTGTCAAAACAATGCTTAGTTTGACACCTATTGTCATTGTGCCACGTGCATTATTCAACCCAGTCATTCCGACAAAGAGAAAAACAATCGGATGCTTACTCAGCTTGGTTTTCACGGTGTGGCTTTGGCTCGGACCGGCAAAATTCCCGGAGGAAAACCACTCGTACCGCGACCGTTTTACGCTCAGCACGGCTCGGATGTG
The DNA here is from genome assembly GCF_964198595.1 of Lampetra fluviatilis. Lineage (NCBI taxonomy): Eukaryota > Metazoa > Chordata > Hyperoartia > Petromyzontiformes > Petromyzontidae > Lampetra > Lampetra fluviatilis. The sequence continues at coordinate 6,589,534 of NC_136323.1, read as the reverse complement.
TCAATGGAAGAAGGGTCGCGAATTTCTTAAAGGGTTCTCATCTCGTAAAAGTCTACGAATCACTCAATGAACTGTGAATGACTCTTGAAATATTATCACGCAGCATAATACATCTAACGTTGAAGAGACACAGAGAGAGAGAGAGGGCATCTTTAGTGTTGCAAATCCCCCTATCAATTTCTAATTATTTTAACATTGAATCTCCACCCACGTGTGCGGCCGCGACAAGATCCGCCGAGCGCCCAGAGCGATCCATTGAGCTGCGGCATTTAAACGAACGCGTGCCAGGTGCGTCCCGCAGAGTGTGTCCTTAATGCACGGTCCCTGCGTCTGGATTAGCAGTCGCCGTCCAAACAATGATCCGACACGTTCGTAGCGGCACAACACGACGTCCAAATTTTGGGAGGGGGCAGCGCTGTCTGCTCGGCGAGACAGATCTGGGAATTGGTGACCACCGTGCACAACCGGGTGCTATAGGCTGCGGGGCGACACGGCGAGCGGCAGAGGGCTTTGCAGCAACATGATTTGTTCACGGGGGCTTCCATGCTGCCACGTCTGCTTCCTTATGTGTTCCCCAGCCCGCACTGACTGGCATGCTGAAGTTACGGTCAAATGACCCCCCCCATGACCTACACGCTGTTTGTGTCTACATTGTTTTTCTTCCCCCGCACCTACGATCAGCACAGTTGGCTACGTACGGTGCGAAGGAAGTTCAGCATGCACACAGACATACAGTGTGGCCTTCCTTCGGTCGTGGAGCCTCAGCCAGCAGTTGGTTGAGAATGAGGAGGGCGGGGAAGTGGGATCCGTGGTCAGGTAATGAAATCAGGTCGCGGGGTTCATAGTGCAGTGCGCTAACCACTTCGCCACCGCAGCGGATACAAAATCGCTGCACGAGCGAGAGGCACTGCCGTCAGCCATGGTCAATCCACTGCTGGATGGAGGCCTCCCAGAGCCACCGCGAATCCTGCGATGTTGACACATCTATCTGGCACCTGCACACGAACTGATTTAATCGCTCCATCTCCTCGGTGGACATCCTCTCCGGAAGCTTGAAAGGTACATTTTCATATCCAGCAATTATTTTCGTCGGGATCTGACGGACGGTATCACGCATTAAATCCCCGCATGGCATCGTTACACTATGCTGCGTGTAATGCCGCCCGCAATTCGCATGCATAAATCGGCGTCACAAACACAAATCTAAACGAAGCCCGAGGACAGACTTGACCATAACCTGGAGCATCGCCTTTAACCTATGACGACGACGGTTAAAGCCTCACGAGACACACACCGGGAGTGACCCTCCACTAATGCAGATTTTAGTGCATGATACAGATGCATTCATCGCAAATAATTGCTCTAAATCAGCCAAATTCACCACCACTGCATGCATAGGCTGCGTGCCTATATATATAGCGCAATCAAGGAATCCTTACAAGGGACAGTTTCACACATGCATAGGCAATGTATTGGTGCATTAGGGCATGATCCCTTGTGCCCTGTACGTGCAGTTCCAACGAGGGCAGATTGGAATAATAGCACAGAGACATGGGTCTGTCTCCGTGTAATGGCGTAAGTATTCAGGGCTTTGCAAGCCGGGGTCATTGTGTATGTGTATGTATGTATATGTATGTATGTAGAATTTCTTTCGCACCGTACATACGTGCGGGGGAAGGACAACAAACTAAGCACCAAAAGCAGTTCTAAAGGAATTAGTTTTCAACCTAGATTTAAAAGTGCACAGCTCCACTGGCTTGCAAATATCGGAAGGAAGAGCGTTCCAGACGGCCGCAGAAGCGCATCTGAAAGCGCGCGATGCGGTGACCATCTTTGTTCGATGGACAGCGAAATGCTGCAACGAGGATCACCGGCGTTCGCACGATGGTTTATGCTCCTTGGCAAGATCAGCAAGGTATTGTTGTTAATTTGTAGCAGGATGTTTGTGTGTAATGAACATATTCAGTGTACTGCAACGTTGTGCATCCGGATACTCATCGTACGTGTGTTGTCATTCATGCCTTACATTTTCATTGCTCATGCGGTGAAACTCCTCATAACCGCGACACCCATTATCTGTGGCCTGTAATCGATCTGTGGGACTTACTTTATTTTACCTGTGTGTTTTTTCTTTTGGTTGCGGATAAGAGGATAAGAGTCCCGCGGCTAATGAATTTCCGTATCCCCTTTTTGTGTTGCGCATGGCTGAACGTCACACAGCAAAATTGAGCCAGGCCCTTCCGCCTGCAGTGGTGTGAGCAAGAAATTGCAGGGCTGCGCCTTTACCTCTATTATTCCCTAACCACTCCCCCAGCCCCCCCCCCCCCCCCCGCATCAATGCGGGAAAAGAGGAGATTCAGTCGAGGCTTTTCATTCAGTCTCGAGACTTGGCAAGGGTTCTCAGGTATAGAGTGAAATATAAATTCGCAGCCCTGTGATTGCTTGCTCACTACAACGCTGGCCGAAGTGCCTCCACTCGAGGAAGCTGTAGACTTCCCCTGCTAGAGGGTACGGTGGGCTGCTCGTCCACACTGGTCAGGCACAGTGGGAGAGATTGGAGTATCCCACGGTTGACCCCGCCAGAGGCGACCTGCCGATTGCCTAACTGTGACGTCAACCCCATTCACGCATTCACACTGCCGGGTGGCAAGAGGCGTAGGGAGATTTAATAAGTTCGCACCGTCATCTTCAACCCGTTGCAAAGGACAGCGCGCTAACCACCACGCTTGTTTACCCGCCGTGTGCCAGTACACGTGGAAACAATGGGCATGTGAACACGTCACATGGAGGCATAATTGAGCTGTCTCCAGCTCTGACATGGAGGCATATCTCTCAAAGGGAGCAGTCACTTCAAGGGGAGATGTCAATGATTTAAAAGTGGTGTGAGCTGGGACACCGCAAAGGTGGCTTGTTCGCCCATCATTGAAAAATTGCCGCAGAGCAATTAACCGAGCACTCGGCTTACCCCGCACATGTTTTTTCGTTTCATCAATGCAGGGTTCGTCTCGATTATGAACTGAGCGAATATGTTTAACAGTTAGGGGCACTGTCGTAAACAAAATGGCATTTTAATGACCCAGGCAATTATGGCCAAAAATAGAAATGGTGACTGTGTTCTAATTCTGTCGATTTGCTCTTTTTGCCATCATTAAGATTAACGCGGGGATTTGTTTAGGTGGGAATTGTTATTAATGTATGAATTTTATAATTGCGATTTAATGTTTTAAATAATTTTTTGTTTAAACTCAAAAACCCAAAACACGTCTGAATTGTTGTTTCCTGCCTGGGTCCCAGAAAATGGTCGCAAAAACGATGATGGCAGCTGATGAGCGCGAACCATGGATTCGTTTCCTACTCAACGTTTGCCGAAAACACCGCTAGATTGGCACGGAGTAGGAATTATTGGCATGAGAGACGCCTATCCATAATAATCCTATATAGTTGTATACTATTGGTCCATCCTCCGAACAGGCGTAGAGAGATGCAGCGAGGATAATATGAGGCGAGATGGATGTGGCGTGCCAGCGTAATTTGCGGAACAGAATTTCGGACCTTCCCCGATTAAATTAAGCACTGGCTTAACCCAAATAGTGCTGCCGAGTGTAGGATTCATATTCTTGGTTCTTTCGGTAAAGTCACGTAGAAGGGAAACAATAAAATAATAAAAATGTAAAACAATAAAATTCTCACGACGTTTCGACTGCAACACAAGCAATCATCATCAGGTGTGAAATCCACAGCAAGAAAATGTGAAAAAAGTGGCGGTTTTTTTCCTAACTTCAGCACCACGGACAGCGATTTGGCAGTTGTTCAGATGGACGAGTCCATCTATGTTCGGAACAGAGGAGGGGGGAGAGGAAGAGAATGGAATCATTATAAGTGTTATCGTGCGCTCATCTCGCCGAGCCAGGCAGCAGCAGCAGCTTCATCAGCAGCGCGGAAGGATGGCCCAGAGACCATCGTTGTGTCCGGTTCAGGGGCCACTCATCGGCAGGAAGCGCGACACGGCCCGTCGCTGGGTTATCGTCACGTTATGGCCACGTTGGCCGCAGGGTGGTGGTGGTTGGCGATGGCACACGGACGGACCCTGCGCCGGTACAAAACCTATTGGGCAGGCACTCTTACCTCAACTAAACATCATGTTTTTGTTGTATCAGGTAAGGCCCACTAAGCTACTGTATGTAGCTATTTTACTGGTAGGAACCTCCTGGTTACACCAGCATCCAAAAATGGGAGGGGTGGGGCTGGGTGGAGAGGGGAGGGTGGGGAGGGGACGGTGGGGAGGGGCTGGGTGGGGAGGGTGGGGCTGGGTGGGAGGTGGGAGGGGTGGGGCTGGGTGGGGAGGGGCTGGTCACCCCGTAGTGCGCTTATGAAACTCAACGTTTAACCTACTCACGCTGGCTTGTGCCCGCCCTCACAGTCGGGCATATTTGCGGAATACACCACGCCGCCATTGACCCTGGCCATTGACCGAGCAACCCAACGTTCCTATCAGCTCCCTCCACAGGAATGTGTTTTCAAAAGCGACCCGGCCACAAATGATAGCTCATCTAAGTGGCTTATCACGTGGAAGTGTATCGCAGCCAAATAGTCTACGCGCACGTTTATAAATGTGGAGGGACAAATCGGAGGACCCGGAGAAACATCCATGCGACCACGGGGAGAGAAGTCCAAATGTACAGGCGTCAGGGTCGGGATCGAACCCACGACCTCCTCCATACATCTCGCCGCCGCGCGATGTTATCTCGTCGATGCATGGTAGTTCGATGGCAGGAAGACGGTGGCGATGAGGAAGTGGTTCCTAATGTCTTGGTGGGTGGAACATTCCTCACGCCACTGTGATACCATCGACGAGTCCCGAGATGTAGCATTTACGGGTTTTACATGGGCAGAGTTCTGAGTGATAGCGAAAAACCGCGGATAAGTGCTGGGTTGTCCGATATGGTTTGTACGTGATGGATTACAGTAATTGCCAAGTGTGCTTTATGTTCTGTAATATTTTCTTTTCCACGTGCGCCTACAACCGCCGCGCGGCCGCGTTACACGCCCTTTCGTTTTCCTGAATTATTTCGGCGTACGGGGGGCCCAGATGGGGTTTTAAACTCCGAGAATTTCGCCGGCCTGCGGGCGCCTTCTTCTAACTCCTGCGGAGCGCTTCTCAACGCTTCATGCCTCATCCCCACTGACGTTCCTTTCTTCCACCCCACCACCCGCCAACTAGTGCAGATACTACTGACTCTATTGTGTGTATGGCGTGTAGGCATTGATGCCGACAAAATAAATGTCTTTACATATACGTTGGGGGGAGTCGACAATTTTTGGAACCCTGTTAGATCAACTTCTTTACCCCAACATCCTGGGGGGAGGGGGGTGGGGGGGGATCCACGTTCTATAACTTTTTGATTCAGGCCTTCTGAAAGGCCCTCATACTTTAGTTGAAGGACAAACGGACAAACAAAACACCGTGCTTTTATAATAATAGAATGTACAACCGAGGGAGACGGGGTGGTCCAGCGACCGGGGGTGTTGGGTATATTTGAAGTGCATGTACAGTAATTATTTTGTGTCATTCCACTGCTGGATGAGGGCCTCCCCAATCTGTGGGGATCAGATGGAGGGCAATTTGATCATACTTCACCACACTGGTCAGCCTGGGTTGGTTAAGGTGGGGGAGCATAGGGGATGGAGTGCAGTACAGTACAATGATGCGTTTAACACGTAGGCTTTCGCGACCAATATTATTCATAATCAACGTTTTTTGGGTTTAGATCGCGTTATTTATAAATGTGTCGTAACCCTCCACCACCCGACACGGCCACTCAGTAAAAAAGTGTCACGTTGACAAAAGACAAATAGTTCACTGCTTTAGCCCACCGGTGTGTTGAAGCGTGAAACCACAACATTTACAATTTGAGTACGACGTTTCGCCCGATGATGCTGGATGCAATTACCAGCGAAACGTCGTACTCAAATTGTAAATGTTGTGGTTTCACGCTTCAACACACCGGTGGGCTAAAGCAGTGAACTATTTGTCTTTTGTCAACGTGACACTTTTTTACTGAGTGGCCGTGTCGGGTGGTGGAGGGTTACGACACATTTATAAATAACGCGATTTAAACCCAAAAAACGTTGATTATGATGATGATGCGTGTTGCTGTGGTGACATCTGCTACCCAGCCCATCACAAAGCTGTTTCATGGATGGCGGTCACCCATCCAAGGCCTCTCCAGGCTCAGGCCTGCTCCGTTTCTGCGAGCTGGATGAGATCAGCTCCATTGCGGGTGAGCTGGCCACAGGAAGTGTTTACTGTGGTGCAGTAATTTATGTGAGTGTAGAGGTAATCAAAGTGAAAATGGATGAATGCATGAAGAGAAATTTCGATTTAAAGCTTTCGTGACTGCAGGGATTCATCTTCTTGGTTCGTTCGGTAAAGTCACGTAGAAGGGAAGTAATACAATAATAAAAATGAAACATAATTATTTTATTATGTTTTATAAAACATAATTGTTTTATTATGTTTAATTTTTATTATTTTATTACTTCCCTTCTACGTGACTTTACCGAAAGAACCAAAAAGATGCATGAAGATAATCAGGGGTTAAAGGATTGTGTAGTTGGGGTTATTGTATTGGCTAGTATGTTTAGGGTTAGATCTATGATAAGGATCTAATTGGCAAGTATGGATAGTGTTATGGGTAGAGCTATGATTAGGCTCTGATTGGATTGCAGGTTTATGAGTAGAGCTATGATCAAGCTCTGATTGACTAATGCGGTTCGGGTTAGGGGTAGGGTTATGATGAGGCTCGTATTGGCTCGTGTGGCGAGTGATAGGGACGTGATGGGGGTCTTATTGGCTCGTCTGGTGTGGATTATTGGTAGAGCTATTATAATTATCAAACGAGTATGACAAGTGTTAGGGTTAGATCAATGATTCAGTTTTCATTTGTTAGTAGGTGTATGACTATAGCCACGATTAGGCTCTGATTGCCTGGTGTGGTACATCACTTAATAGTGTTGCCCATGCCCTTAGTACCAATCACAAACTTTTCTCAAGTGACCCACTCTTCCACTTTCGTTTGTTTTCACGAGGAATGAAATAAATAGCGTTTGTGAATGGCTAAAGCAAACTGTTGCGTGTGTGTGTGTGGTTTATTTGCCCATGATTACACTTGAACGCGTAAAGAACAAAGTATGTAACACACACGGCACAGCAGTCGCACGAGCAGCTTCGACTACATCGGTGGAGCCAGCAGCTCCCAATATCGCGGATCGAGGTTGCGCTGAGAGATTCGTCCCCGCCATGGGAATGTGGAATTTTTCCGCCACTGGCCGAGGGCTGTACCACCTCAACGTCCGAGCAGCAAATCCCTTTAGCCTCGACAAAACGACACGACGGGAGAGGGGAGGGAGGGATAATGCCATGGATCGATTAAGCAACTCCATCTCGATTCGTCAAACTCACCGTTAAAGGAAAGAAGAACAAAAAGGAAATAACACTGGGGCAAGTGTATGTCAGTTGGAAGGGCTGTGACACGCGGAAGCGACTAATGATGGAACGCGAGCCAAGGGAGAGAGAGAGAGCCACACTGAGAGTGGGAGAAAGGAGCCGGGAGCGTGGGTGACGGAGCAATTCGAGGCGGGGGATAATGCGCACATTTTTAATCTGCAAGCGATCACGAGACATCGGGCAGCGTCTTCAAGCTGCGTGTGTTTGACATTGATGATGCTGATTATTATAATTAATGAGCCTGCTCGGTTCTTGTTAAATCAATTTGTGGCACGAGAATAGACACGTACAGGCCGTTTTTTGTCAATCCACTGCTGGATGAGGGCCTCCACTATCTGTGCTGATCCGATGGGGTTGGGTGGGGAGGTTATTTGGCCATAATTCACCACGCTGCTCAGCGTGGGTTGGTTAAGGTGGGGAGCATAGATACTAAGCTAACACTAGACTACGTTTATTTTACCAGGTAAGGCCCACTTAGCTACATAGGTATTTTTTTCAGAAGCGACCTCGTCACAAATTATAGATCAACGAAGCTGCTTATTCTCGTGTGTAAATTTATAGGAGCCAATTACTCAAAACACACGTTGATTCTAAATGTGGAGGGGGAAACCCACAAGGACCTGGAGAAAAATGCATGTGACCACGGAGAGAGAGAGACACCGCAAACTCCAAATATACAGCAGGCGTCAGGGTCGGGATCGAACCCACGAGCTCCTGCATATCAGGCGAGGTAGTTAAGATATCCTAGCCACCGTGATGCTGATGATGAGAGAGAGACACACCAACTCCAAAGATACAGCAGGCGTCAGGATCGGGGTTGAACCCACGTCTCCTGCATACCCGGCGAGGCAGTTGGGTTAGATCGCGTAAATATATAAATGTGCCGTTACAACCCGCCACCACCCGACACAGCCAACTAGTAAGGTTTGTCACGTAAACAGAACGTGGCCAATTCGTCACGAGTACAGCACACCGGTGTTTTGGAGAGCAAAGCCACAACATTTACAATCTGAGTACGACGTTTCGCCAGTAATTACAACTAGCTTCATCAGGCGGACAGCCACGTTTGTGGAGAAATCCTCCTCCTGTTTCGTTCCTTAAATAGAGGCGTAGATGTGATGACGTCACTTGTGAGCCCTTCACGTGCGAGGGGGGGGATTAATCAATGCATATGAATGACAATGGCTATCCATTGCCGGTTGAGTTATTCATATGGTAATCAACGTACATTATGCATGCACATGAGACATGCACATTGGGTACCTCCTGTCGTTTGTGTGTACTAAAATAGCAGTATCTGTTATTGTATGCGCACAGGTAATCCCCATTCAAGTGTGGTGATCTGTATAGGTATGCATTTAAACAATGTATTATTTTATTATTCGCTTCCAAGCAGCACTAAGTCTGTCGATGTCCAAACGGTTATAATTTCTCTCAATTTTGATGGATTCTCTAATTTGTCTTGGCCAGTAGTAGCTAGTTTTGCACAGAACTTCAACATTATCAAAATCAATTGAGTGTCATTGATGGCACGCGTGTTCTGCAACAGTTGTAATTGGGAGTATTTAATATTCCTTTGGTGTTCTTTTCGTCTCGTGCTAATCATTCGTCCTCTCTGCCCAGCATATGAATGTGTCGTTAAACCCAGCCACCACCCGACACAGCCGATTAGTAAGGTTTGTCACGTGAACAAAACGTGTCAGTTAGCGACGACTTCAGCACACTGATGTAAACCCACAACATTTACAATTGAGTACGACGTTTCGCTGGTGATTACAACCAGCTTCTTCAGGCGATGTGCTGAAGTAATAGCTAATTGGCTCGTGTTGTTCACGAGACAAACCTAAATAATTGGCTGTTTCGGGTGGTGGCGGGGTTTAACGACACATTTATATGTACGCGATCAAACCCAAAACGCTTTAGTATGAATAACATTGGACGCTAAAGCCTACGTTTTAAATTTTATTCAAATTATCATCATAATATAAATACTGTGTAACAATTTATTTTTTTGTCCCTGGGTAGTAAGTGTTATTTTCTAATTGCGTATGCCTCAAAAGTACAGAAAATGGCTATTATTCCCCACAAACTTTGCTTTTATGACCAGGACAGTGATATTTTGAAATGTACGTATTTTCAATGAGAATTCCAGATAGATTCAGTAAGCTTGGAGTAACTTCTAGAACTTTCCAGTAAAATAAATAGTATAAATACAGGGGCCTTAAGCCCACCAGTTCAGTTTAGTTCCAGCTGCCTGAGTGAATACAAATCTGCATTTACCTGAGAGGGCATCAAGAGGCTGCAAATGCATCCGGCAGACGCATTCTGCTATGTCTGCGGCCAATTTATGAAGAGTGAAAAAGTACTCTGTGGAAGCATCTGCTAAGATGTGTGAGGCCGACAAGGCATATTTCGGCATGCCTGTCGGGGATTAAGACAAACCCTGGAGACCTCATTTCACCTGCGAGCAATGCAAAAAAAGTCTAAAAGGTAAGATGGACAATTGTTGCTTGGAATTTTATGTTATAAAATTTGTTACAAATTTTAAACTGTGAAAGTATTTTTTTTATGTTTTACAATTTTCAATGTTATTGAAAAAAATATATAATATAGGAAAAATGTTGCGAGAATCCCTTACATATTATAATTGGTTTTTTACCCTTCTATCTGGCAACAAAACTGACACCTTTTTACAAGGAGACGTTGTAGATCCAGATGACAATTTCAGCGGTGGAGCTGAGGAGAGAAACCATACTACCCCAACCAAAAATACCTCAACGACTTGATCAGAGATCTTGGTCTCACAAGTCCAATGCCGAGCTTTTTACATCTAGGCTCAGGCAGTGGAACTTGTTGGATAAAAGTGTGCAAGTTGCAGATCATAGGAAGCGTCACCAACCTTTTTGCAGCTTCTGCCACAATGTGACCAGTCTGTTCGATGCTATCGGAATCGCCTGTAACCAGAATGAGTGGAGTCTCTTTATTGACAGCTCATCCAGGAGCCTCAAAGCCATGCTGCTCCATAATGGTAACAAGTACCCGTCTCTTCCCCTGGCTCACTCGGTGCACCTCAGAGGATTACAACAGCATCAAGACCTTGCTGGACGCCTTGAAGTATGGTGAGTACGGCTGGGAGGTCATCGGAGAATTCTAAATGGTGTTATTCCTGATGGGTCTCCAAGGCGGTTTTACCAAGTTACCCTGCTATCTACGGCTTTGGACAGTAGGGACACCAAGGCGCACTACCACAGGCGGGACTGGCCACAGCGGACCGAGTTCTCTGTGGAGAGGAAAAACGTCAAGTGGGAGCCACTGGTGGACCCCCGGGAAGGTGCTGATGCCACCACTGCACATCAAATTGGGCCTCATGAACAATTTGTCAGAGCTGTAGATAAGGAGTCGGCATCCTTTAAGTACCTTCAAGGCTTCTTCCCTAAGTTGTCTGAGGCAAAGGTCAAAGCCGGTGTCTTCGTCGGACCACAGAGAAAGCGCCTTGGGACAGCTTTGTCACAAGGGTTCAGAGCTTCCTGGACAATCACAGGGTCGAGAACTATGTGGAGCTGGTTGAGACTCTGGTGAAGAACTACGGCACAATGGGCTGTAGGATGTCCCTCAAAGTCCATATCCTTGATGCTCATCTTGATAGATTCAAGCAGAAAATGGGAGCGTACTCGGAGGAGCAAGGCAAGCGCTTCCACCAGGATATACTGGACTTTGAATGCCGCTACCAAGGACAGCATAACGAGAACATGATGGGAGACTACATTTTGGGGCTTATTTGTGAAAGTGATTTACAGTATAATCGTAAATGTAAAAAAACTACTCATTTCTAAATATTTTGTAGTCATTTTGTATTACTTTACTATGAATACATGTACATTTTTATTCATTTGTAGTTTTTTTCTACTTTATGTGAACAAAATGACACAAATTCACACGTTTTCTAATAAAAAAAATAGTAAATTTCTAAATATCACTGTCCTGGTCACAAAAGCAAAGTTTGTGGGGAACAATAGATATTTTCTATACTTTTTAGGCATAAGCAATTACAAAATAACACTCACTACCCAGGGACAAAAATTGTGTTACATAGTGTGTAGTGGATTTACTCAGGAGGATGCCGCTGCATTGCGATGCGAATACCAATTCCAATGCTCAGTGACGTGTGGCAGGACACCGGAGTGTCAGGAGAAAGCCCACCACGCGCACAAAGAAGGCACGACACTCAAAGCTCCGCACAGATAGATTCATCAATTGTCTTTTTGCACCACCTGGACACCTCGCAGTATTCACAGGCAGTCACCCATCCAGCTGCTAACCGGGCGCACGCAGGGCTCAGCTTGCGAGATGCGACGCGCATACGTAGAGCGATTCGATCGGATGACTGTTGATTGTTTTGGATTAGACATGTGGTTGCAGAGCACAATTAGACACTCTGACCCTTTGTCAATTTAATTGAGTCATAGTCACGCATCTTACTAATCCGAAGAGCACCCTGACCACCAGAACAGGTGTGATACACAGGTCCATACTGTATTGTAAGTTGAATATATTGTTAACCCAGCTCATATATATACACACACACGAAGGGTGACACATTTATGGATACCCCACTGATCTCCAATGACCCTCGTTGTGGCCTTTGCAACAGGTGATTGAATGCTGTGTTGTAAAAGCGATGGACTCCGTATCTTACGGAGGAACAGCGAAGGGCGTATTGCACGATGCATCAGCAGAGCATTACAAGATTTTATAGGGTGTTGATATTGGTGGAAGGCGCGTGGAGACATTGAATTAACATGCAGTTTTCTCCAAATGTATTTTTAGTTGTGTATCTATAAATGTATCACTGCATACACGCCGTGCTTTTCGCAGTCGGGGCTGAAACCACTTCTTCTTCCGTATGTGGCTGATGTAGACGCAAAGCGACAACTACAATTTCACATTCAGGTGGTCAAGTCAGATAACCGTATTAGGAGCAGTGTTTTGCGCTGCGATGTCTCCTTAGAATTTGTGGATCGGGGGCATTGCATCGTTGTTATGTTGTGCTACGGTCTTTTCTGGATGACCACAGTCGCACACTCCTGGAGAGTTTGTTTTAATGTTCCACGCGTGCGTCGGGAAGGTTTCCCCGCATCTGCAAATGGTTTGTGCGGTGAATGCGGGCTTGCGGTTGGACCACGGCCTTCACGAATGCCGCGACGGCCGCGTAGAAGTACGTAGAGCAGTCTCCTTGTTATAATAATAGGGGTTTTCCCCTTTTTTTCTGGAAACAAAACTGAAACCTTTTTAGAAGGATTCATGTCTGCATTAACCACAATACCTGCAGTCAAATGCAAACAAAAAACACACTATGATAATATATGCAATACACTGGTCAACAAAAAAAAAATTCTGGCCTGGACTTTTGCAGCTGTTTTAGACTAATTTCAGGGTGCTGATACCAAATCTGATCTTAGATTTGCTCTATCACATCTCATTTTTATGCTATCGGCATACCCCATTTTCATTGATTTTACCCGAAATTAACTCTGTCACTTATGATTGCAAGTTGTTGCGAGTCAGTGATTGCTTTAGTGTTAAAATATGGTGCTGTAATTTTAGGATAGTGTGTTTAAAATATAATTTTATGTAGATATCCACATTTATTTAATATTTTTCTCCTGCAGTTTTTATTGAAAATGCAATATTTGATATCTCAAACTGATGCCAGATTTGGAATCAGCACCCCAAAATTACTTTAAAACCGTTGGAATACCTTATGCCAGAAACAGTGTGTTGACCAGTGTTATCCTTGAAACTGATTGGTCCACACCAAGGGATTGCTTTCTTTCAAGGATAATGCATATATTATCATGGTGTGTTTTTTATTTGCATTTGACTGCAGGTATTGTGGTTAATGCAGACATGAATCCTTGTAAAAAGGTTACAGTTTTGTTTCCAGAAAAAAGGGGAAAACCCTATTATTATATTTTGGTACTGGCAAAGGAGGTCCAATGATGTACAGTCTCTTTTTTGTTTGTGACTTTTAGTTGAACGTGTATCGCAGCGTTAATTCAATTGTTGTTAGTCGTTTCAGTCTTCCAACACATGGCATTTTAGTGTAAATCTACTTTGGTCCGTGGGTTTCATTTAGTCGTGAAATCAAATTAACAACGCCGTTTATATATTTTTTTTGGTTTCACAGTTGTGTGATGTGAACTGTTTCTGTGCCGGTGTTTAAGAATTTATTCTGCAAATTTTTAATGACCTCACGAAAGCCAGGGGACCGACGGCCTCCATTAAAATACCCGACGGGTTGTCTCGGCTGGACCGAGATTACGAATAGAATATTTAAACCGCTGATTAAATTAGCACTCGGTTTTATTGGGTCATTTTACGACGCGAATTCACACTCACGCGGACGTTAAGGCGGTCGAATATGAAAGTTTATACAGCCTTTGATTGAGCATAGCTGATGGTGATGATGATGATGGGAAACAAAACGTAATGGCTCTCAATGTGCCCGATCTCGGAAGCTAAGTGGATTTGAGCCTGGATGAGTGTATTCTTAGGTTTTTTTCGGTTCCACCTGAAGACGGAAGCTTGTGTTGCCTCCGAAACGTCGTGATTTTAATTTTACTTTTATTTTACTTTTATTAAGAATATGAATCCTTGCAGTCACGAAAGCTTCAAATCTAGAACCTGGATGAGTGCTTTGGATGGGTGACCACCACGTTTTATAAAACACGCTGCTGCGACGCTACGTAGGAAAGGAACGGCGCGACAACATCCATTGTTGTACTGCACTTGCATGCTCCCACGCAGTGGTTCTTAACCTTTACTGCACGTATAATGTATAAAAAATACATCGGTATGAAACAAAGTAGTTGTACTTATGTGCCCATGCTTGCTTTGTGTTTCGTTGATTTGCCTTCTAAAAAAATCCGTCCGTGTCTCGCACCCCCAGAAAGGGAATCTCGCACACCCCAGGGGGGGGGGTGCAGCCCGCGTGAAGAAGAACCATTGCTCCCACGTCTGCGTTCTGGTCTGGCTTTCACAAACACCCACGGACCAGCAATGTGTGATAGTATTGTCACATAAGTGCCACTATCTGCAACAGTGTGGGGTAGGGGGGCATCCAGCAGTGGATAAACAAGAGCCTGCACATGTACAGCCAAGTCTGATACGTACGCACAAATAAACAACAACACAGTTGGCGAAGTGTGCTGAGAATAATGTAGCTGTAGCTGCTGGAACATAAGTTTTCCGAATGGCGTGAGTAGCAGATTTTTTTTTTACTCGTTTCAAGTTTAATTGTTGCGTGTTCTCTGGTCAACGTTTAGAATCAGAATATTCATTTAGACTGGAGGAAGCCGATGAGGTTTGAAGTTCATTTTCACAAATGTACAATTTATCCAGCAGAAGAACTGACTTGGAAGAATACGTTGAGAATGTCACCTTCAGAATGTTCCATATACAGTGCAGTGCTTGGTTGGGAATTATTTGTGATTTTATAGATAAATAACATTATTCTTCCAAGTCAGATGCACTGCCTTTTGGCGTCCTCTGGTCTTCTGGTCAAACACCGTTTTGAGACGAGGCTCAAAAGAAAGCTGTCTCTGGTGTCGACCAATCAGTTTCAAAGACAATGCATATATTTTCTTGGTTCTTTCGGTAAAGTCACGTAGAATGGAAATAATAAAATAATAAAAATAAAACATAATAAAATAATTCTCACGACGTTTCGGCCACAACCCAAGCAGCCGTCCTCAGGTGGAGAACAGGTCTGTCGAGAAGACAGAGTCTGTTTTATTTTTATTATTTTATTATTTTCATTCTACGTGACTTTACCGAAAGAACCAAGAAGATGAATCCCTGCAGTCACGAAAGCTTTAAATCGAAATTTAATGCATATATTATCAGAGTATGTTTTTCTTTGCATTCTGACCACAAGTGTTGTGGTTAATGCAGACATGATTCCTCGTAAAAGGTTTCAGCTTGGTGTTGTAACATCTTAACACAGCTGTTTTGTTGCCAGAAAAAAGGGGAAAACCTATTCTCAACATTTAACCTACAGGATATGTGGGATGAAATGTAAATATTTTGAACCTCTTTTGCACCGTACGTAGCCAACTGTGCTAATCGGGAGGTGCGGGGGGCAGTACAACAAACTAAACGCGAAGCTGAGTTTTCAATTTAGAGAAACGCAGCCGTGGTGTGGTTGTTAGTTCGATCTCCCGGTGCGTCAATAAAAAAAAAATAGGGGGAAATTATCTTTAATCGCTCCCGCATCTGTCCCAGCCAGCAGTGTAAATGGGTACACCACAGTCGCTGTTTGGCCTGCGTGCGAGAGTAGGCCGAAGCACCCTCCCAAACGAGGGATCTTTAGAACTCTTTGTCGAGGCTCTTCCGCCAGGACTGACGTGAGCAAGCGATTGCAGGGCTGTGCCTTCAACATTTGCTCGGCACGGGGAGGAAATGAAATCTGGAATTGGCTGTTGGGCTGATCCATTGAAGACAATTTACGCTGCCCTTCGTATATTTACAGACATCTGCATCATCAAAGAGGGTCACCACCACCACCACAGTCAACGGGAGGAGGTAAGTCCATTGTAGGTAAGCAGTCTAACAGGCAGGCGGGCAATTCATTGTAACACGTAGGCTTTCGCCACCATTATTATCTAAAATAAAGTGGTTTCCCGGTTAGATCGCTTAAAAATAAATGTGTCGTTAAACCTGCCAACACCCGACACAGTCGATGAGTAAAGTTTGTCACGTAAACAAAAAAGTGCCAATTAGCTACTGCTTCAGCACCCCACGTGTGTGTTGGTTGAGCAAACCCCACAACATTTAGATTTCGAGTACTCGAATTCATGGCTACAGGACACGTTTTCTTGCGCATCGACTTTCATTTTACAGCCTGCAATTGAAGTGTTGGGTGCCCCTTGAAATTGGCATGGGAGACGGGTGGTGGTGGTGGTTGTTGTTGTTTCGATGTAAAGCTTTCGTGACTGCAGGGATTCATCTTCTTGGTTCTTTCGGTAAAGTCACGTAGAATGGAAATAATTAATTAATTCAGACGCTGTCTTTCTGACAGACACGTTCTTCACCTGAGGACGGCTGCTTGCGTTGTGGCCGGAACGTCGTGAGAATTATCTTATTATGTTTTATGTTTATTATTTTATTATTTCCATTCTACGTGACTTTACCGAAAGAACCAAGAAGTTGTTGTTGTTTAGCTGCGCTGTGCTGACCCTGTGCGTGTGCAAACGGTTCATGAAAGGTTTCGTTGTGTTTACTGGCAGAGTGGTCTATAAATGATAAGGCCTACTCTTTGGCTCTTTCGGTAAAGTCACGTAGGTATGACTTTAAAACTAAAAATGTATTTTATACTTACGAGACTTCACCGAAAGAACCAAAGAGTATGGATTCCTGCAGTCACGAAAGTTCTAAGTCAAGATCAAAATGTTACAGCCCTGAAATTGCTTATTAATTCAACTGACTGCTGTATAGATGGGAGGGGGGTGGTATCATCTGGAGGGAGTTCCAGAGAGCTTTAGGCCTTCTCTTCCAATGCCGGCCAGATAGTGTGAAAGAGGTGAAAATATCTCCACGTTACCCCACCACACAGGACCTGCTGTACCCACCCATCTGTATAATCGCTGCGATGACGCACTACCAGAAGGACGTGGGGCCACACTTTTATTTTTTAAAACACGTAGGATTTCGCGAGCAATATTAATCAAGAATGATAATGGAGTCGGTGAATTTTATTTCCAATATTTTTTGTCCGTCATTCTCTGTCGCTTTTTATCCCGATTGTGCCACTGCAGAGCAGCGTAAACCTCCCGTGTTGGAGAATGCTGCCATGGAAAGTGGCTCTCACAGAGCTACCCCCTTAGATTCCCTCCATCAAGTGACCTCTGGTTCTCCACAGTAGTGGGCAGCACTTTCCCTCCCACGCAGGCATTTGAGAGGAGCCGTGTTCATCGCATGACCAGTCAAAACCGGCGTTTCAATTCTCGGGAGCTTAACGGTGGCCTCGTGTAGTCCTCCGTGACCCGGCGCTGAGAACCATCAACTCACTGCACTTGAAAACCTGAATTCAACCCCCACCCGCCCTCGGCGCCCGAACGTGGTGTAGACGGAGGAGTTAATCGCTGCTTTGCGGGACTTCTACTGACGATGACTTAAATTGGCACGTGGTTGGTATTTTGTTCTGAAGATTTGTGGTTACGTGCACTTCCTCCCCTCAATCCATTTCCACCCTTTTAAAGAACCTCTACGTCCCCCCCCCTCCTGCTGGCAGTCCCTGCGTGAGATGGGCAGTGAGCCCCGGGCCTTCTCCCCTTTACAGAACCCGGGATGACCGAGTTCTGTCTTCGGTCCGCTAAATTTCTGCTCTCCCTTCCCTGATGACGGTTCGTGATTCATTTTTTAATTTTTTTTTATCGAGCTCTTGTCAGATAAAAAATAAAAACAGCTCTGACCTACGAGCCGCTTGGCCACGTTCACAGGAGGTGAATTTGCTTAAGCATAGAGAAAGCGGAACCTCGATAAAAGCCCTCGCCAGTGCATAAATTACTCCATAATGCAAGCTTGTGTGGATGAAAATAAAAAAATAAATCCTGCACTTGCATAAATACATATTTACTATGTTTTAATTTATTTAACCGGGGCATCCTTAATAAGGGGAGTATTCAGTTGCCATGAACAACCAGAGTAAATTGACAGCTCACTGAGTGTGCTATACACACACACATGTAATTAATGTGTTTTTGCTGCTGCTGCTGCTGATTATAATTGTGCAGATGAATTGCAGCAAGCCGGAATGATTTCCTTCCCGTGGAACACAAAAAAATATATAACGGACGGAAAACAGTGTGGTGAGCGATGCACTGAAATTTTGTTGTGGAAATTATGTTGCATTAATAATAATATGAATACTAATTAATTACCCAGGAAAGACTCATTGAGTCTCAACATTATTTTGAGGAGGGTCCCTGGCCCGTTAGCATGTTTGACCAAATACCATGAATGTGTTTTATATACATACACACAGTTGCTGAGCACACATGCTCAAATGCATAACAGCGTCCGACACGACAGCCAGCAACAAACGACACTATCGCTGTTGTAATAGGTAAGCGTTGATGCATTTTTTGGCCAACGCTCTTGGTTTGATGTGAGAGGAGGGGAAATCGGACGAGTAGCCGGATAAAACATGCCGCCATGAAGGGGTGGCGACTCCACGCCCGCCGTGACTTGGTAGCATCTCGCAGTCGCTACAGCACCTGGCAAGCGCTTTGACAGTCATCCTCCCCCGGCACCTCCGATTAACACGGTTGGCTTCGTACGGTGCGAAATAAGATCAACATACATCCTCCTTAGGCGCAGATTTCTAATGAGTAACTCACGAGTCCATGTTAGGGGCTGATAGGCAATGCGCAGGCCTGCAATTGCCTGCTCACGGGACCGCTGGCAGAAGGGCCTCGGCTATAGGGAGTTTTGGAGAGTGACCCTTTAGAGCCGGGGTCCCCAACCCCAGGGCCACGGACTGGTACCGGTCCGTGGCCTGTTAGGAATCGGGCCGCACAGCAGGAAGTGAGCGGTGGGTCCGCGCGTGGGCCGCCCATTATTTTATTATTTACTTATTGCCCGCACTGCGCACTTGTCTCAGTCACAGTGTTGGTCAGCCCACAAGCTGCTAACCCCTAGTAGCCAGAATGAGTAAAAAAACAAACGTCGCTGGAGAGCTTCTTTGAGAAGGAGGAAAGACCCAATGATGACCCCCCCCTCCTCCTGGTCCGTGAAAAAAATGTCTTCCACGAAACCAATCCCTGGTGCCAAAAAGGTTGGGGACCGCTTTTTGAGAGAATCCTTTGGCCCAATATTCCACGCTGACCAGATGTGCTTGACACAAGTGAACCATTTACACTATGAGATCTCTTTTACCAGTGGCAAAATATAGTAGTAGGGTTTTACCCTTTAAAACTGGTACAAAACTGACACCTTTATTCAAGGTTTGAGTTGTACGCCTTTTGGTGTCATCTGGTCCAACACCAATGGGGACTAGGCTCTAAAGAAAGCCGTCTCGGGTGTGGACCAATCAACTTCAAGGACAGTGCATATTATTATTATCATTATCAGAGTTGCTTCTTTTTGTTTGCTTTTTTGACTACTTGTGTTGTGGTTATTGCAAACATGATGCCTTGAATAAAGGTGTCAGTTTTGTACCAGTTTAAAAGGGTAAAAACCTACTACCACACGTGAACCACACAATACGTTGCTGATCGCGTCATAAACCGTCACACGGGGCCACCCCCGGTCAGCATCGCAGACGCTTTGGGCTCAGCCATCGAACGAAGCCGGTCACTGCATCGCGCGCTGTCGGACGCGCTTCTGCGGCCGTCTGGAAAACGCTCTCCCGATATTCGGAAGCCACTGGAGCTACGCATTTTTAAAAATTCACATTGAAAGCTCATTAATTTTTCAGAACTGCTTTTTTTTGCGTCACCTCCGATGAGCACGATTGGCTACGTACGGTGCAAAAGAAGTTCAACATGCATACATATATGTTGTGGAAGAGAGGGATGGGAGTAACCCGCTCTTCGTGTCACCACACGCGCCCGATCGACGATCTGTTTGCACCCCTTGAGTAGACCGCCGGGTGGACGGGAATCGTAAGGGTGTGGGAGTGGGGGCGTTAATAAACTTATTCCATTGTTTCAACGGCCTCGCCAGGGAGATGGATGCAATCGAACCTGTGACATGTGGATTTAGAGTCTATCGTGCAGTGGGCGAATCACAGCGGCATAGAATAACAATGCATTCATGAACGATGGATTTTAAGCAGGAAAGCCTTCTTAATTTTGATGCTCATTTTTCAATAGTGTCTTGCTATATTGGAATGCTTGGTCGGTTCTATTAATGAGATATTGTCCGCAAAATCCCCATTTTACAATAAGTACATCTGTGGGGGCGGAAACATAGTTCCAATAGCTCATCGGATTCCTCCCAGTAAATAGAAATATTCTGAATCTGGTTTTGATAAATGCAGGCAAGCGATGATGTGATAATAAAAGCAACGCATCTTTTTCATTCTGTTTGTTTTGTTTAAACATCCCAGTTGTGATCCAGTCCATACTTGCAGATGTGCATCAGTGACTTCGCCGCTGCACGGCGTGCGCTGATTCTCGTCCGTGTAGAATGTTTAATGCTCAAGGTCGCCCGTGATGGCTGGGGCAAAGCCATACGCTGTCTCGTAACGGAACTCAAACTGTGACTGATTACACGGACAGCTATCAAGCTCTTAGCGGTTTGGTTAATAACCGTAAATGATACGGAGATGCCCTTTAATTTGCCGCGTGGCATCCGCATCTCGGCGCGACCAGCGATTCGGAATGAGGCAAATGGATGTTGGTTATTGTCAAGATTTCCTCCTTTGGTGGAGGAAGTCGCCCACTGCAGAGGTATAATTTCCCGTGCGAGTTTTTCGCAATTATTTTGATGCAATAATCATTGTGCGCAGATGGGCAAAAGGGTTATTGCACACCTTACTGAGCACGTGCCCATTCTTTTTTTTTGCTTAACAAACGTGGGCTCGTCTCGTCTGGCAATGCGGGATTTTTTTTTACTTGCTTTCATGATTACAGTAATTAGCGGTGCGCCTGCATTGCCGGAGCGGTGGGTGAGTGGATGAGTGGATGGCACGGACTGAATGCGTAGGGCCCCCGCTTCAATCGGAAAACAAGATAAGTCTTCAAAGGAGGCTCTGCACTTATCTCCCTCCCTTTCTTAGAGTTCTCGCTCATCCCACACTCGTAGAAACAAAGCACTTAACTTTTATTTAGTTTTTTGTTTTACGCACACGTAATTATTTCCCCCCCCCCCCCCCCGTGATTTATGAAAGAGCTCAACCAGTGCGGGCATGTTGAGACCATACACTGTGCATGTAAACGTGTGTGTGTGTAGTTTGGTAGGTCACCAGTTCATTTCCCAGTGCTCGCTCACCCATGCACTTAAAATAATTGGGTATCGACTGTCCTTCTGCTCACCACTCTATGGTGAATGATGTGAGCCAGGGTAAGCCCCCCCGCACCTCCCCGTCACCTGCTCGGGCCAAGAGATTCATCTTCTCGTCCAACAAGCCACGGCGGCAGGCGTGAGCGTCACCCCACAGACTTTCGGGTTAAGGCAACGGGCCAGATGGTGTCGCTGTTGTGGGATTGTGGAACGGTTGAGAGCCATCCCCACCCTTTGTTTAGAAGCTGCCCCGGGTGGAAGTGGTAACAGCTTAGACCGCTGTGCTGTCACGTGGGAGGTGAGGGCTCGTCACTCTGCGTGGCTCAGTTCGCGTAACGCTTTGACGCGGAATGCGATGCAGGCATTTCTCCATGAACGCTGGCTGTGTTTATTGAATTGTTTACCGAATGGGGTGCGCATCTACCCGTAAACAGAATGCACGCCCTTTCCCCCCCCCCCAGAAATGTCCGTCGTCTGTTGTTGTGGGTTTTTTTTAGCACGATAAATTGGTAACCTTTTTTAAACAGAATTGCTTCGTTTATTTTTCTACGCAGCAACTTGCAGTCGTTATCTTTTTTTGCTGGATCGCGCCGTGGTGTCATGGTGAGCCCACTTGGGCTTGCAATGCAGAGGTGGGCAGTTTCGATTGCATGCACAGTATGTTGAACTTCTTTCGCACCGCACGTAACCAACCCTGCTAATCGATTCGTTCTCCAAGCGTGGCGGTTGTAACAATGTTGGAAGTTTCCTAGCACCGTCCCACTCGCCTGTCTCCTCCACCCAGCAGTATAAATCGGTTCACCACAGCAGTGACACGTGCAGGCAATTGCAGGGCTGCACCTTTAGACTTTAAACTTTACACTTTAAGTTAACGGCGCCATTGGAGGTAAAAAAATAAATCTCTGCAGCCTAATAGTGTGTGTGTGTGTATATACTGCTCTAGTGATGGAAATATGCTGGTAAATATATATTATATGCGAGGAAACAGCCTGGTTTCTGTATCAAAGCTCGGCACAGGCAATGCTTTTATGTTGAGAGCAGGACTCTATAACAACTACTACTTGCCTGTACCACCTCAGAGTGGCAAATGCTAGCAATTATTTTTCAAGAGCATTTCATTTGCCAATTGCGAATGTGCATGGTAGCAATTGCAGCATTGTAGCAGCTTCGTGATAAAATCGGGTGGTTTCATAGACATCGCCACGGTAAAACGAAACATCTGCAGAATATGAAGATGAATATAAATTGCGTGTGAACTTTAACGTCACGCACCTGGGGGGGGGGGGGGGGGGTGGTCAGACATTTGTGACGATGTGTGACGAGGGGGGTTGTGAATGTGACGTCACATCAAAATGCGCAACTTTTAATAAATATAGACAACACGTTCTACTTAATGAAATAGACTTTTTAATAAATGTTTTCTCATACAACAGCGGCACATTAAATACGCACTACAATGACAATAGTTTAAAGCGATTTGAAGCACGTTTTTTTTTATTTTATTTGGGGGTGGGGAGCAGAGCTTTGTGACGTCATATTTGGGAGGGGGTCTGACTTTTTGTGACGCCGCGTGACGAAGGGGGCGGGGGGGGTCAAAAATCGTCAAAAATCGCGTGACGTCATTTATGGACGGCCCCTAATGAGGTTGAGGTGCCAAAGCTTGTGGGTGCGTGTGGGTGTGGGCTGGATAAGACAAAACAAAACTTCAAATCTACAACGGATAAGACAACTTCGGGCAGAAGCTCGGCACGGTGAAAGTCGACGGAGAAACGCTCTAGCTCCTCAATGGACACATCCCCACGCCACATATCTCGTCGTCATGCTAAAGAAGAGATTACGTTTGGTGGACATTGCGAAGCCATTGCAACTTCAAACGCCTGGATCGCTGGCAATTGAATCTGGGGAGAGGGGAGGAGGGGGTTAAAAATATCTGTAAAAAAAATATGTTTTTTTTACTGTTCAAAATATTGGCACATTGCATCCCACGCGTCTGTCGCTTAGGTATTTATACAGCGGCGCGTTTGAAGGCAAAGTATAAACACTTCAAAAGCACGCGAGGTGTACATGCAGAAAAAAAAATCAATTCTGAGCTAATATTTGTTTTTGGATAAGTAGTGCATGCATGCAAGTCTAATTAGTATGATTTGAATCCGCTCTCGAAGATAATACGAACACTGTATTTTCATAAAGTTTTTCTTAATATTGTATTTCTATTTAAAGCTTTCGTGACTGCAGGGATTCATAAACTTGGTTCTTTCGGTAAAGTCACGTAGAAGGGACATAATAAAATAATAAAAATAAAACAATCAAATTATCACGACGTTTCGATTGCAACACAAGCAATCATCATCAGGTGTGAAAACCACAACAAGAAAAATTGATGATTTTATTATGTTTTATTTTTATTATTTCATTATTTCCCTTCTACGTGACTTTACCGAAAGCACCAAGAATATTGTATTTCTAATTACTTTTGGTACCGAGTCTTAAGCTTTTTTTCCCAGCAGGGTCCTGTTATTTTCACGGTTTGCCTACGTACGGTGTGAAAGAAGTTCTACGTACATAAAACGTTTTAAGAATGTGTTCTTTACATGGGGGAGGAAACCGGAGCACGTGGACAAACAGTTACACTCGTTATTGCATTTCCGAGGACAAATCGTTTCCTTTGTAACATTTCTGCAGAATGTTCATCGATAAGCACCCAATTACGCAACAACCGCGTAGAGCCCTCGACCTTGAATACACACTCGTAACAATTCACGCCGTACTTGTGCATCGTGTGTGTGTGTATAGCCCTCCGATTATCACGGTTGGCTACGTGCGGTGCGAAAGAAGTTCAACAATGCACGCACAGTCGAAAGCTCATCATCAACTCGTGTGTCGGTTCACCCATCTGGCTGCGTAATTGAACAAACGCCGTTGCCCAAACGGCGGCCGGCGATAGAATCATTCTCCGTGTTTCGAAAAGGATAAATAAAAGCGACGGCATACGGAGAGAATGAAACGGTTACGAGACTTTTGACTTTTAAACAACTTTTATTGCCGCCAGCAGCAAAAGCACTACAGGCGATTTCGATATAAAATACACAAAGTCACCAGCAAACAAATGAAAATTAACACTACAAATCCACGCGCTGTGGCGCTAAAAACACTGCGCACAACACGAAAGAAAAGTCACGTGGTGGTTGTGGTGGTCATCGCGCACGCCACGGTGACGAGCGAGCGCTTCAGAAGGTGAACACGAGGGTGCCGTCCACGCTGGTACAGAGAGGGGCTTGTCTGGCTCCCCAGCGTTCGAAGAAGACGCGCACATCACCGACATGTGTGTGGTACGCGTGCTCCAGCCGAAGCCGCGCCTTGAGCAGGCCCCTGAACACTGGAAGCACAGAGCAGCCGTCAGTGTCACCTTCCAGCATCCTTTTTCTCGTTCTGCACACCGCCATCTACGAGAGAGAGAGAGAGAACGATCGGCTCGCTTTGCGTGGTGCCGTCACGCGGGGGATGTCTCCTCCTTTAGAATGAGCAGCCCCCTCCGTCAGGCGGCAAAGTGAGCGACAATCGCTCTCCGATCATTTCCACCCTCCCACCCCTACAACCCCACCCGAGGGAGGATGTGATGGCTGCTGACGGGAGTCGCCACCACCACCACTACTCCCCACCCGCTCCCCCCCTTCTCGGAGACCGGCGAGCAGAAAACCAACAGCTCCATTTGATGACGAGTCGAGTGAGACGCCGCACGTGCCGGACAGCTGACGGGAGCGACGCTGGCAGCTGACGCGGTGGTACGATGGTTCGTGGTGGGGTGGCGGGCGGATGGTGGGCCACTGGGAAAGTCTGAGGGGGTGGGGGGGGTATGGGAGGGGAGCTAGGCAGGGGAGATTGAGGTTCTTGGGTGTGCAGTAGTGAAGCTGGTGGTAGTCGGGTTACTGCCTTACTAATTGGCTGTGTCGGGTGGTGGCGGGTTTAACGACACATTTGCATATTTACGCGATCTAACCCCCCCAAAAAAACCTGTTATGGAGGGTTACCACGTGTCCGCTTTTTTTAAAAGCGATCGTCTTCTTGTTCAGGTGTCTGTCGTGGCGGTCAGTAAGCCTCCCCGTGATATTAAAGAGTGATTTGTCTTTCGTGTGATTTAACGCAACCCAGTGTTTTCATTTCAGCTGGAAAAGTCTGAAATACTGTTCTGGGAAATGTTGAACTTCCTGTTGTGTTCACCGCCCCCCCCCCCCTCACAAGCTCTACAAGTTACGCATATATGAATATGTGGATATATGAATCGGCAAACTCTAGTGGTAGTGCCTTGCGCCAAAAAATCCAGCCGAGCGGCGTTCCGTAAAAAAAAAACATCGAGTGAGAACACGAAGCTCTGAATGCGCCACTCAAGACAACCCATTTGCACGAAGTTCCTTCCCCTCTTCTGCCAGAGTTGAGATATTCCACTTCCCACGATGTGTCCTCGTGATATTTCTTTATTTCCACACCCTCCAGAGGTGGCAACCTTTAAGTGGAGGCGGGCGGGCGTGGGGGGGGGACGGCGGTTGATGGATTTGGTGACGGCGTCTGTAAACCTCGGAGGCAAATGCCGCACGCTCTTCTCTCGCCGCATTCCTCGCACGATGTGCGCACCCGGCTCCCGACTCTGACGAATTGAGGAGTTGCAGGCGCTTGCTTAGGCTCGCAGTGGTGTTTTTTTCTATCCGAGGAGGCGAGGGGGGGGGGCTACACCGCACGTGGCTGTCTGTGTGGTGTTTGCGTGTATGGACTTCTTTCCCACCGTACTAATCGGAGGACAACGAACTAAACGCAAAAAGCAGTTCTAAAGAAATGAGTTTTCAATCTATATGAGTATGTGGGGTTTTCTGTGAGTCTATCGGTCTCTGTGTGACTCTGTGGGTGTCTCTGAGCCTGTGGATCTCTATGTATTTACGTTGAAATAATTTCACAGCGTACCTAGCCAACCGTGCACGGGGAAGGACGGCATGTGTGCATGCTGCGATCCCGCACTGCGGGAGGCGGCGGGTGAGTGTTGCTGGATCGTCGCAACAAATGTTCGGCGTCGAGGATGATGATGAGGAGGAGGAGCCGTACCCAAGCTCGACAGGAGAAGGTGGTCCAGCAAATTGCGTGGCTTACACGTGTACGGGATGGTGTTGCCACCCCGCCTGGGCGTGCGCGTTTTCTCCGGGCACTCCGGTTTTCCTCCCCACATGTAAACCACTCCATGAAATGTCTGAAAGCATCTTAATATACAGAGGCTTGCAAAGCTTGGGCAATCGTCGGCGGCGGCTCGGCGCATGGCTTGCTGCCTTCTCGCTCGTCCGTGGTTCCTCCTCGCACCTCCGAGGTAATTCTCTCGAATTGCAGAGGTGAGTGAAGTAAAACTCACAATGGTATTCATCAGTGTGCCGAGCAGTGCATCGGCACACCCCTTGGTTTCCGGATATTAGGTTCGTGACATTGTTCCGTTCTTTGAGTCCATGGCTTCAGATCTCCCTGGTTTGACGCTTGTGTAGAATTCATATTAGTAAATACGTTCGATTTTGTAGCGCACCCCAAAAACGTTGCGCAGAGAGTCGCTCGAACAATTTCGAGGCACGGAATCAACGGTGCAAATCTCGCCGGATCCTCACACTTTTGCATGCCCATCGGTGTAAGTGGCAGCGTCGATGAGCAATGTGTCTCCATGTAGCTGTCTCTCCATGTTTAAACAAAAAAATAGCAGTATTAAATCATACCTAATGGGACTCTTTTTTTTGTTTGTGCCAGTATCAAGATGATGGAAAAAAAGGCCTTACTCTTTTCTGGCAAGCATACAGGCAGTACGCCTTTTGGCGTCATCTGGTCCAACACCAATGGAGACTGGGCTCTAAGAAAAGCTGTCTCGGGTGTGGACCAATCAACTTCAAGGACAGTGGATATCATTATCAGAGTTGTTTCTTTTTGTTTGCATTTAGACTGCTTGTGTTGTGGTTATTGCAAACATGATCCCTTATATAAAGGTGTCAGTTTTTGTACCAGTTGAAAGGGTAAAAACCTATTACTATATTTTGCCACTGGTAAAGGAGATGTCTCATAGTGTAAATGCTTAACCCGAGCTCTCAATACTTTGATAGTGCACTGTTTTTGAGTTGTACGCCTTTTAGCGTCATCTGGTCCAACACCAATGGAGACTAGGCTCTAAGAAAGCGGTCTCGGGTGTGAACCAATCAACTTCAAGGACAGTGCATATCATTATCATTATCAGAGTTGTTTCTTTTTGTTTGCATTTTGACTGCTTGTGTTGTAGTTATTGCAAGCATGATGCCTTGTATAAAGGTGTCAGTTTTTGTAAAAGTTGAAAGGGTAAAAACCTATTACTATATTTTGCCACTGGTAAAGGAGATGTCTCATAGCATACAGGCAGTGTTAAGATGTTCAAACACAAAATAGACACCCTTATTTACAAGACCTCAAATCTGCATTAACCACACATGCAAACAAACATGCTTTGATAATAATGAATGTATTGTACCTTGCATCTGACTGGCCTACTCCTTGTAATAGGTGTCTATTTAGTGTTTGAACATCTTAACACGTCCTGTTATCTTGCAGGAAGCGTTAAAGCCTATTATTTTGTTTTCATCGGGATTGATTCACAATGGATTTTTTTGTTGGGTCAGTTAGCGTAAATACAAATAAAATCAATCGTGATTCATAATATTGCTCGCGAAATCCTACGTGTTTAAAAAAAATTCAAGTTTGGCCCCACGTCCTTCTGGTAGTGGGTAATCGCAGCGATTATATAGATGGGTGGGTACAGAAGGTCCTGTGTGGTGGGGTAACGTGGAGATATTCTCACCTCTTTTACACCATCTGGCCGGCATTGGAAGAGAAGGCCTAAAGCTCTCTGGAACTCCCTCCAGATGATACCACCCCCCTCCCATCTATACAGCAGTCAGTTGAATTAATAAGCAATTTCAGGGCTGTAACATTTTGATCTTGACTTATAACTTTCGTGACTGCAGGAATTCATACTCTTTGGTTCTTTGAGTAAAGTCACGCAGATAGGAAAAATAATAACAATAAAATAATAAAAATAAAGTGAATAAAAAATAATACAAATATCACGACGTTTCGATCGCAACACAAGCAATCGTTATTATTTGTTCTATCTACGTGACTTTACCGACAGAACCATAGAATACCTTTTGATATTTTACAATTCACCGCGATATGCTTCAGGAGAGGTCCTGAATGTACTCAGCCTCCTTCGAACTGAAGTGGCCGACGCTGACAGGCGAGTCCGCTCTGAGTGTTTCGCGTCGATTCTTATTCATCTCGCCGGCCAAAACTCGTTCATATATTTATTTATTTCCAACGGTGGGCGGGGCACCGCGCTGGGGTGGCCCTCGGTGTCAAAGGTGAGGCCCCCCCCCGCCCCCCCCCCAAGCCCCCCCCCCCCCGCGCGCGCCTCGGAATCTCGTGACTCACCGTTTCAAACAATAAAAATTCCCCCACAGCCTCGC
The DNA here is from genome assembly GCF_964198595.1 of Lampetra fluviatilis. Lineage (NCBI taxonomy): Eukaryota > Metazoa > Chordata > Hyperoartia > Petromyzontiformes > Petromyzontidae > Lampetra > Lampetra fluviatilis. The sequence continues at coordinate 6,560,512 of NC_136323.1, read as the reverse complement.
ACGGTGGACGTGGGGAGCTATCTGAGCATGTGTCATCGTGATGACGAATTGCGATCCCCGATTTTCTTGATAACAATTATGATAATAATATCACGATGTGTGGGTGGGTGGGTGGTGGGGGAGCGGTGATGTGGCTGTTTAGCGCACTGCGCTACGAACCCGCCGACTCGAGATCGATTCCTGCTCATGGCCAAGGACACCAGCAGCGATTATTTGAACCGGTCATGGGCCTCGTGTTGGTCGACTCGGCCTCAAATGAGAACCTGGTGTGGTGTATAAACATCGCCACTGGGGAGACAAAGGCGGCTGGGTGTGGTGTTGGCCACCCACCCTCTCGTGTGCCGTGACTCACTAACAGCACTTGCCCTAACAGTCTAAGAAAGGCTACATGGGTAATTTTTGTATTTATGTCAAGGGTGGCCCAAAATTCAGGACACACAGGGTTGTTATATTTATTTTAACAACTGTTCAAACTGACTTGCATTGACATGAATGTATACACGAATTATCTTTGAAAATGAATATCGGACTTTAAAAATGTAATAAATTACAGGAGCAATCTGTGAATATTCATCACTAACGTATTGTTTCAGTTCATTCATGGTTCCTCGTCGAGTTTTATAAACTACGTATTTGAGGTGACCCCACCGCAAGAAGAAGAAAAATAGATATACTGATAATATATAAAATATAAATGTAAATAATAAGAAACATTTTAAATACTGGTGTTTGAATACGCGAAATAAATCCGTGTCCTGACTTTTTTGGCCACCCCATATTCAGCATAATTCATGCAAGAGATGTTAACGACCTCGCCTGGTAAACAGGTCGTGGGTTCGGACCCGATCCTGACGCTTATATAAACATTTGGAGTTTGCGTGTCTCTCTTCCCCCACGATCGCATAGATTTTTCTCAGGGTCCGCCGGTGGGTTTTCCCTCCACATTTATAACCGACACGCGTTTAGAGTATTTGGCTGCTATGAATGTCCACGTGATGACACACCACTTCGTTGAGCTATCATTTGCGGCCAGGTCGCTTCTGAAAAAGACGCTACAAAGCTCAGTGGACCATACCGGCTAAAATAAATAAATAAAAAGTGGGGGAAAAAATGCATTTCAAAACGCCGTAGGATTTATAACTTGCACACATTTCGCATGGAGGTGTGAGAATGAATAAACATTTCCACACTTGAAACGCGGCCCCTCTGCACAGCATCGCTCGCTCTCTGAAGCGAGGGAACACCTCGGAGACGAGAGGAGGAACCGCAGACGAGCGAGAAAGGCAGCCGGTGCCAAATGTCGCCGCACTCAAGCCCCGCGGTCCTCTATGTATCAAGGTGTTATCGTATTTGTGTCCTATTAGCCAATTTGTGGCTTTTAAATGTGGCAGGAAACCGGAGCGCCCGGAGAAAACCGATGCGTTCGAGGGGGACAAAACGCAATCCGATGCAAATGTAACAGATGGAGTCCACGTTTACTGTGCCGCCGTCTCCTGGCAAGGGAGGATCACGGTTTGGCGAATCACACAACATCTGTTGGTGTGTGGGTCACACCGATGTTGTGTGATCCAGACAGATGTTGTGTGGGTCACACCGATGTTGTGTGATCCAGACAGATGTTGTGTGGGTCACACCGATGTTGTGTGATCCAGACAGATGTTGTGTGGGTCACACCGATGTTGTGTGATCCAGACAGATGTTGTGTGATCTAGACAGATGTTGTGTGGATCCACACAACATCTGTGTGATTCACACACCATCTGTGTGATCCCCACAACATCTGTGTGATTCACACAACATCTGTGTCGTTCATACAACATCTGTGTGATCCACACAACATTTGTGTGATCCACACAACATCGGTGTCGTTCATACAACATCTGTGTGATCCCCACAACATCTGTGTGGATCACACAACATCTGTGTGATCCACACACCATCTGTGTGATCCCCACAACATCTGTGTGGATCACACAACATCTGTGTGGATCACACAACATCTGTGTGATCCACACAACATCTGTGTGATCCACACAACATCTGTGTGATCCACACACCATCTGTGTGATGCCCACAACATCTGTGTAGATCACTCATCTGTGTGTGATCCACACAACATCTGTGTGATCCACACAACATATGTGTGATTCACACAACATCTGTGTGATCCACACAATATCTGTGTGTGATCCACACAACATCTGTGTGTGATCCACACAACATCTGTGTGATCCACACAACATCTGTGTCGTTCACACAACATCTGTGTGATTCACACAACATCTGTGTGATCCCCACAACATCTGTGTGATCCACACAACATCTGTGTCGTTCACACAACATCTGTGTGATCCACACAACATCTGTGTCGTTCACACAACATCTGTGTGATCCACACAACATCTGTGTCGTTCACACAACATCTGTGTGATCCACACAACATCTGTGTGATCCACACACCATCTGTGTGATCCCCACAATATCTGTGTGATCCACACAACATCTGTGTGATCCACACAACATCAGTGTGATTCACACAACATCTGTGTGGATCACACAACATCTGTGTGACCCACCAACCCTTGCCTCCCCAACTGCTGGATTTACAGGCACGCGTAGCCACCAGGCGCTCGGCAGTCCCACTGCGGTGGGTTTATGGGCCGTCCATAAATGACGTCACGCACCTAGGGGAGGGGGGGTCAGACATTTGTGACGATGTGTGACGAGGGGGGGGGGTGAGAAATGTGACGTCACGTCAAAATTCGCAACTTTAAATAAAAATAGACAACACGTTTTACTTCATTAAATTTACTTTTTAATAAATGTGTTCTCCTATAACATCAGAGTGCAGCGCCACATTAAATACGCACTACAATGACAATAGTTGTAAGCGATTTGAAGCATGTTTTTGGGGGGGGGGGGGGTGGGCAGAGCTTTCTGACGTCATATTTGAGGGGGGGTCTGACTTTTTGTGACGCCGTGCGACGAAGGTGGGGGGGGGGGTTAAAAATCGTCCAAAATCGCGTGACGTCCCTTACGCGATTGAGCCGTCTCGCTCTCTCACGCGTCTTTTCGAGTTGTACAAAGCGTGTGCTGCTGCTGCTGTTATTATTTGCGCAGTGCTGTTGTTTTAAAACAACCCCCCCCCCAAAAAAAAAAAAACCTAACAAATTTCCCTCTCCGTTTCAAGAGCGATTAGACCCTGCTTAGGATAGCGCCACGACCATTACGCCAACACATAACGCATTCCGCAACCCCTCGGGGGAACCGACGGGTGACTTGCCGAAAGTGTGCGCCGTCCCTTTTTGAAGCATGGAGCGCTCTCGTTGTGCCCACGGTGCACGGGGGCCGCGGACTTAATGAGTTTCTCGCGGCAAATAATTGTGTGTGCGCGCGCGCCTTAATGAACAAACAGACAATGTCCAAGGGAATTCCAATTCTCTCCCCCCCCCACTGGGGATGCTCCCACATTTCCTGGTGGTTTAGTTACAAAAAATGTATGTTATTTACAATTGTGTTTTCGCAACTGCTCCCGTGCAGAGTCTTATATTTTATTTATTTATTTTGGCATTCCTGAAAATAAAAGTGTCCTTGATGTCCATTTTCATTTACCGTGCAATAGCTTGTATAATTTAACGCGATTTCTCATCTGTGGAACGCAACCATGCCCCCCCCCCCTTACTCACCATATGTTTCCCAATTCTGTGTTCAACGGAGTGATTCAAGCCTCCTTTCATGATCGCCCGCACGCATTATAGATTTTGAACGTACGTATTCCTGTCCCATTAATTACCTCCTCGTGCCTTGTTCATGCGTTTTTTTAAATCTCTCTCTCCTTTTTTGTTGGCATACTTCAATGGATCCCTTTTTGTGTGCCCGTATCCGTTCCTCACAAGCCGACGGCACGGCTTTATGTATTTTGTTGTTGCTGTTGTTGATCAATGCTCCCGCGAGAATTAAATTCCTCGGCGATGTGATTCGCGACTCGTTCCTTACCTGCATATCGCAACGCCCCCCCCTCTCCCCCACCTCTCCCCCTGCATGCATCTCGAACATTGCGTTTGCGCAGCGGATTCGTTTGTAGATCGAATAAAACAACAACCGATGAAACGAAAGTGTGCACGGACGATATGTGCACGTTTTTTTATTACTTCTATTTAAATTTCGATTTAAAGCTTTCTTGACTGCAGGGATTCATCTTCTTGGTTCTTTCGGTAAAGTCACGTAGAATGGAAATAATAAAATGATAAAAATAAAACATAATCAAATAATTCTCACGACGTTTCGGCCACAACGCAAGCAGCCGTCCTCAGACCTTTTCTTCACCTGAGGATGGCTGCTTGCGTTGTGGCCGAAACGTCGTGAGAATTATTTTATTATGTTTTATTTTTATTATTTTATTATTTCGATTCTACGTGACTTTACCGAAAGAACCAAGAAGATACTTCTATTTACTCTTTCTTTGACGCATCCCGGTCCAACGTCGCCCGATACGCACCGTGTAGCAACAGCGGAAAAAGTGTCCACGGAACCGCGCAGATAGAACCACGGCGACGAAAAGGCAGGAGTGTGACGAGTGAGTGAAATAAGATGACATTTCATGCGAGCGGAAAAACATCGCAGGCCCCCGCCCCATCCCTCGTCCGCTCCCTGATGGAAATAAATGCGCGTAGCGCGCGCTTCCGTCGTAATGAATGCAAAATATGTACAAAATGAAACTATTACATGCTTACTTTGCCTCTAATCTTCCGTCCCATCTGTTCGCCCGTACGTGGGGCAGTTTTTGTTTAATACAAATACGTTTTTGGAGGTCATTGTCGAAGAAGGCCCGTTTGCGTGTCACCTCCTCTTCGGCTCACTTCGAGTGATATAATTTATGTTGTTGTTGTTGTTATTGTTGCAATGTGCCTCTCTTTTTTTAATAACCCGTGTCGGATGTGTACAATAGATCTCGTTTAAGACTGGCCTGTAAAAAAAAAACACGCAACTAGAGGTCACCTACGTGAAGGGTTTGATGGGTTGCTGTGCTCCACCTTTAAATAATAATAATTTCATCACAACGTGGCGGGCAAATTTCGATTTAAAGCTTTCGTGACCGCAGGGATTCATCTTCTTGGTTCTTTCGGTAAAGTCACGTAGAAGGGAAGTAATAAAATAATAAAAATAAAACATAATAAAATAATTCTCACGACGTTTCGGCCACAATGCAAGCAGCCGGCGGGTAATGCTATCACGTGGTTGGGTTTTTTTCTCTCGCGATGGTGTTTAACTGGCTCCTTATCGTGATCTTTATCGGGTGCTCTTCTGCCCAATGTCCGACGTTTCGCCGGCACCTTCTTTTTATCTTGTTTCATTGCTCTTCCTGAAGAAGATCCCCTCACCCTACCCCCCCTCCTCGTACCCCAGCATGTGGAGCGAAACGTCGGACATCGTGCCGAACAACACGTGACACAACCCAAAAACACGTTGGAGAACAAAGGGAAACACATCTTCGGTGGTTGAGAATCTCTACTGAATCTGTTTTAAAGTGTTGACTTGATGATGATAATAATTATTTACACCCCTTTGTCAATATGCTGATGGGTGAAGGTCTTGCTAGAATCAGAATCTTTATTTCGACTGGAGGAATCCGATGAGCTATTAAGCTATTTTTCACAAATGTCCAATGTGCGTTTGTCATCACGGATCGCTGCACCGTACGTCATCATGCTGACCTGTGCAGGTTGGTGAAAGTGGGGGGAGCAGAGTAGGGGGGGGGGGATAAAATTGATAACTTTCCTGAAGAAGCTACCAGCACATGGAATGAAACGTCGGGGTATCGTGCCGAGCAACATACGTCACAACCCACGTGCAAAATCCATACAGCACGATCGTTTAGACCTTCGTCGTTTGCTAGTGTATTTGCTATCGTCACAAACTTGGTGTAATGTGAGGATATATCCGGGTTGCTTATGGATCACACCTCGTTACGATGATTGGCTCTGCCGGTCCTGGCCCATAGCCAATGGGGGGAAGTCTAGGACGTAATGGCAAGGTGACATCTGTAAGTAGAGGATTGGATCTGCTGGCTTTTAGCCACAGCCAATGGGGGACGAGTCAGGGGTGCGGTCATGGTAACGTACGATGGAGTCTAGAAGATTCCATAGAGGTTAACCAGGATTGGTGGAAAGGTACCACGTGACTCGGGTATTAAAAGGCGTGGAGACGGACAACACGTGGTCAGATCTGGAACGAACGGAGGGTGAGGCCACGCTGGAGCGGGGTCCAGGCTGCCACGTGGCCGCGCGTCTCTCTCTCGCCCTCTCACGCTGTCTGTCAGCAGCGTCAAGGAGTAAGATAGGAGTGTTGTGAACGAAAGACAAATAACGACCGGATTCCAGAAGTCGCTTCGACGACCTTTTATTACATTAGCATACAGCCACAGTGGTGACGCTATATACATACCCTTGGTGTGGTATGTCTTGGGATATGTCGCATCACGCTCATGAACAATTCCATCTTCAAAGTTGGAGGTACAAATTGAAAACGTGAGTCTGTTGCGCGATACGGGCTCTGCTGCAGTGTGCATGGAATCCAGAAGAAGTAGACACGACTTATTTCTACATTGTGCTTCATATATACAGTGTGAGACAACACAGAGACACACACAACATAGACACGCAGAGAACACAACATAGACACATATAGTCTCTGTGTGTCTATGTTGTGTGTCTCTCCCTGTGTGTCTCTGTGTTGTCTGTGTGTCTCCGTGTCTGTGTTTTATCTCTCTCTCAAATTTAGTTCTACCTGATGACGATTGCTTGTGTTGCAATCGAAACGTCGTATTCTATTATTTAATTTATTTTCTTCCTACGTGACTTTACCGAAATAACCAAAGAGTAATTCATGCAGTCACGAAAGCTTTAAATCAAGTTTATATACAGTGTCTATATAACATGGCAGGGGGAAATTGCCTGGTCATGCAATGATGCTTTCTACTATTTCAAGTCTTCACAGGAGTGCTGAAACGATGTTCCATCATCAGCCATGGTCGATCCACTGCTGGATAAAATCATCCAGCAGTGACATCTTTCGCACGAGCCTGTGATGCAACAATCCACCTAGCACTTGTAAGCACGCTGAATCGATCACTCCATCTACTCGGTGGGCGTCCATTCGGGTGCGTTCCTATCCCTTGGCTACCACTGCGTTGCTATTCGTCACCATCAGGCCTTTCATTCCTTCTCGCCATGACGTGTCCTGTACGAGCCCGCTTATACTGGTAGGAACCTCCTGGTTACACCAGCCCACAGGGGATTATTGTGTCCGTCCGTCCGTCGTGCAGAGAGGGGCTGGGTGGGGAGGGAGGGGCTGGGTGGGAAGGGGAGGGTGGGGAGGGGCTGGGTGGGGAGGGGCTGGGTGGGGAGGGTGGGGCTGAGTGGGGGGTGTGAGGGGTGGGGCTGAGTGGGGAGGGGCTGGTCACCCCGTGGTGCCCTTATAAAACTCAACGTTTAACCTACTCACGCCGGCTTGTACCCGCCCTCACAGTCGGGCATATTTGCGGAAATACACCACGCCGCCGTTGACCCTGGCCATTGACCGAGCAACCCAACGTTCCTACCAGCTCCCTCCGCAGGAATGTGTTTTTGCCAAACAGTTCAAATGGTGCCGTTTTTTTTAAACCTGCGTGTGTTCTCTAATCCACGCTTTCCTCGTTCCGTCTCTCTCAAGAGGTTTTCCAAACGTGCTCCTTTTGGATATGTTTCGCAATGTTGATTTTGCTCTAACTTATTTGTTGCACGAATGACCATGAACCGTGGAGTATGACATGGATGGACATTGGTTAATTGTCTACAGAAAGTTCACCAAACATTTGAAGTTATCTGTCAGCGGGATACAACTATAAATAACTTCAGAGAATGTATATCTAGGGAAGCGATTGCAGACGGACCAGGATAAAAAAAAAATCATCTAAAAAAATGAGCTTGGCGTGTTCTTGAAAACTTAAGTTTAATAATGAAATCCAGCCATAACATACGCAAGCGTGGGAGTTTCTCCTGCTACTCCCTGTCTCGTCCCACGTGAAAGCAAAAACGCTCCTCAATAGAATTGGACAAATCTCCCACATGCTGCAGCAGCAGCAGCAGCAGCGCCCTCCTCCAAAGAGATTCTGTGACGCTTTCGTCGACAGAGTCACGGAGTATTACAGAACTTTATTATGCCTGGACGCAGCCAGCCGAGGTGTGGTGATGTTTCGCACACTAGACTTGCAATCAAGAGATCGTCGGATGGAATCATTCTCCCGGCATGGCAGTTTAAACAATAGTACAAATCTTGAATTGAGGCTTTCGTGACAGCAGGAATTCATACTCTTTGGTTCTTTCGGTAAAGTCACATAGATCGAAAATAAAAACAATAGATCACGACGTTTCGATCGCAACAACAAGCGATCGTCTTCAGGTGAAAAAAACCAGACTGCTGTGGACGAGGCATTAGTGCAAGTTTCACCCCCCTCCCTTCCCTGTCCGCAGCGCAATGTGAATATATGAATACAGTATGTTCACCACACTGAGTCGATTGGCAGGCCGCGTGTGGTGGGGTAAAGTCGGATTAAAGTCTACCTTTTCAAAGACTTTAAAAAACACAAGTAGGCCCGAATTCCACGGAGACATCCTTGTCGCGGCCCTCCTGCCAGCAGGGACACGAAGGAATTTCAGGGAAGCACCTTAACCTCGTTTAACCACTAACCAATATACCTACGCGTGTGTACATTTTGCAATTACACGTGCAGTGTTGTGTCTGTTAGAGAGAGTAAGAACATTGGTATTTGGCCAAACATCCTCCAATGCTGAAAATGTACCTCCCGAAATGACTCAACTGGGGGGGTGAGCAACTTTGGGCCCTCCTGAAAAGAGCCATGAAACTCGGCGAGGCTGAATAAAGGAATAGAATAAGACCCAGGAAAGCCTTCCATCTCAGCCCTATGGGACACTGTGTGTAGGGTTCAACAGTGCCCGCATAGACCTGGACATTGGGATGCAGCGTCAGAATGGATTGTGTGTTCCACCAAATTAATATTTACCTCACTCATATATTTATGACCGTCCCTAAAGATACAGAATATGAGGTTGTTGTGTGTGTGTGTGCTCTCCGTCCGCCTCGCATGGGTGGTTTGGGGGCCATGGAGAATATCCTGTAGCAGGATATATTGTCCAGTCTCCATTTTCTATCCACGGGAGCCCATGCAATATTTATTAAAATCCGGAGATATTTATGGCGGCTGGATCCATGGTGATGCACACACATCGCATTTACCGGGCAAAGTCCAGCGTGGTCAGCAGCTTCCATCGCAGGAGACATTTTTTAAGCCACTCGGGCAAAAGGGGAAAACAATTCCTCCCAGGTCAACGATATTGTTGACGTTTTAGTGAGATTAATTAGTGGCCTTTGAAGTCCAAGCGTGAACATTAATGGGCCCCTCCCCTCGATGTTGTCTCCATAATGCATCGGGGATATTTGGCGTTTGTAGAATTTGAGAGCGGTGTGAAATTGCCACTCGTGCCTGCAGTGCCGGATTAAGCTAGTGCGGAGCCTGGAGCATATGCTATAAAGGGGCCCTAACTAAAAAAACACGTAAATATTAAACCACAATTTTTTTAGCTTGCATCGTAAAGTAATTGTACGGGTTAATTTTTTTTATTTGCTATACAGCCAGCAGAAAATACGACAAATCGCTAACCTTAAACACCCAGTCGTTCAAAAAAGCTGAAGGCATTATAGTACTCCAGTAATAGAGCAAGTGCAGAATCACTGAACCGGAATTGATAGCTTGAAAGCATTTAGCGCGGGGCCCTTGAAAGTGCGGGGCCCGTAGAATACGTTGCTACTTGTGCTACTGAGATAATCCGGCACTGCGTGCCTCCATCGCATCGGCCGCTGACCGTGCTGTGAGTGCCGACAGTGAGTGCGGAGATGCAGTTCGATTCGTTCGATCGTCCCCGGCGCGGGCAGAGTTAGAAGCGGGTTGTGGAAGCTTGTCACCCCCCCCCACCACCCCCGGCTCCACCTCCCGCTATTGTCGACACAAGAGAATGCAGCGTACGAAAAATAAACGTGACACTTTGGGGCCGTCCATAAATGACGCACCTGGGGGGGGGGGGGGGGTCAGACATTTGTGACGATGTGTGATGAGGTGGGGGGGGTTGAGAAATGTGACGTCACATCAAAATGCGCACATTTAAATAAATATAGAATTGTTATAACAACACTAATTGTTATAACGACACTCCTACAACATCGGAGTGCAGCGCCACATTAAATACGCACTACAATGACAAAAGTTTAAAGCGATTTGAAGCATGTTTTATTTTCAAAATGGAAATATGGTTTGGGGGGGGGGGCAGAGCTTTGTGACGTCATATTTGAGGGGTGGTCTGACTTTTTGTGACGCCGTATGACGAGGGGTAGGGAGGACAAAAATCATCCAAAACCGCGTGACGTCATTTATGGACGGCCCCTTTGTACGCCACATGCGATGAGGTTGAAGCGGAGGTAACACTCCTCACCTCCTTCACGTGAAAGAGTAGGCCAAGGTCTATTCGGGGTGGGGGGGGGGGGCAATTCCCTTGCTGCACCTTTACCCTTTGATGACGATTAACAGGCTTCCGTTGACTCCAATAATGCAACGGAATAATCATTGTTGAAACAACGAGTGGGGCCGTGAAATTGTCGAATATCTCGTCAAAAAAGCGTTGTGCGTCGTATATGGCACGGCATGTTTTATTTAACGCCGTTCCATTTAGCGATCCATTTTAACTCCCATCTCACCACTTCGGCCGTCACTCGTCACTGATGCCCGTGCCGTGGCCGGGAAATTAAACCGGGGTCACAGAGTTCACAGCACAGGGCACCACCCATTGTATCACACCCCCCCCCTCCCCCCCCGATGCATTACGTCTAGGGAAAGGGAAAGTTGTAGCCCTGCAATTTATTGCTCACACCAATGCTGGCGGAGGTATTTTAAACTACTCTGCCATGCTGGCAAGAGGTCTTGGAAGAGGTGACCGTGCCCACACTTGGCTCCACCACACCCAGGCCTTTGTCAACTAACTGCGGAATACCAATTTTGCTCGTGACAAACTGAGCTGAACTTTCTCGTCGGAGCCTTGCGTGCAACTGGCCGTAGCTGTGTAGGCGTCCAGATTGACAGAAGAGTGCGAGTGTGCATGTGGGACCGCCACTGGGATTATGATCTCACTGTATTATAATTATGATCCCACGGGGTTATAATCCCAGCCTGGGTGTGGACTCTTTCTCTCGCTCTCTCTCTGGGTTTCCCCCGGAAGGAAGAGACGCGAGCTGACATGAGCAAAGCCTTTTTGCGGAAGTGGGACGATGGAGCATTTTCTCCGCAAGTCGTGCCAGAGATATCGGGGATGATTTCCCAAATGTCAATTAAGGCATTAGCGCCAGTCTCTCTGTTAAACGGGGTCACGATAACCCTTGTTTCGTCGATCCAATGTGAGTGAAATTTGTAATCCATGGTTATGTTTCCATTATGGACCTGTCCTAAGAAAATCTGGCAAAGTGATCGAAAGGGGTGTTCCAAAACACTTGTCGATACATATCCGAAAGGTAACGGAGTAAGCCTTTTCGGCCGATGCGATGACATCACGCGGGCGATGCGTGCGAGCCCTCGATCGCTTCACCGCGTGGCGAGTCGCCTCTCGCGGTGTCGTCACAACTCACGCTCCCGATTACGTCACTACGGGTGACGTCATCGCCGTAGCCAATTAAAAACTCTCCGTAGGGCGGGAGGCAAACGCGGTGCTGGAAAGGGTTACAAAGAATGCATCGCGTGTGCGTGATTATTGTTATTACGAGGCTTTTTGCCCGTCCAAGGACGGGCGTATTGCAGTAAATCTGAAACTTTCAAGCGAAAAGCAGACCGTGACGTGATATATGCATTGCATCAATTCGTGTGCAATTTGTAAGGCCGTGGGGACACAGACATATTGTTCATCATGGCGTCCTTTTTACTTCTAGGGGCCGTCCATAAATGACGTCACGCGATTTGGGACGATTTTTGACCCCCCCCCCCCCCATCGTCACACGGCGTTACAAAAAGTCAGACCCACCTCAAATATGACGTCACAAAGCTCTGCCCCCCCCCACCCAAAAAATATAAAACATGCTTCAAATCGCTTTAAACTATTCTCATTGTAGTGAGTATTTATTGTGGCGCTGCACTCTGATGCTGTAGGAGAAAACATTTATAAAAAAAAGTATATTTAATTAAGTAGAACGTGTTGTCTATATTTATTTAAAGTTGCGCATTTTGATGTGACGTCACATTTCTTAACCCCCCCCCCCCGTCACACATCGTCACAAATGTCTTACCCCCCCTAGGTGCGTGACGTCATTTATGGACGACACCCTATGTCTCAACAGCGTTACGGAGATCACGTGACGTGAGGGTTCTGCCTTTGTAGTGAGGGTTGTAAGTTGACGCCGAGAAGGGGGGAGGAGGCGCCTCGCCCCCCCATGTGGAGTGACGTCAGCCGCTAATTAATATTAATGACGGGGTTGTCCATTTGCAGGACGTCACCTCTTCATGATTATTAATGAGGGAGGCTGTTCTACGTGGAGTGACGTCACCTGCTCATGATTATTAATGAGGGGGGAGGGCTGGTCGACGTGGAGTGACGTCACGCGCGTTACACACAGACATTCTTGTGTAAATTTGGCAGTACATTTTCATCCTCGTTTGTTGGCACGGCGTTGCTACTGCCACGGGAAGCGATAACTGTGTGTAACTTATCCACCTTGTTGAGCTGCTATCCCCCCACCCTTCCCCCATCCATGATCGTGAGGTGCCTTATAAACTACACAAATGATGAGCGTTGCCCCAGTGGAGCATAACAATCAACGCCGTCATTGCCCCCCCCCCATCTCACTCGCGTAACCACCCAGTAAAAGCTCGTAAACTCCGCTGAAATTCGACGAGATACGAGGCGCGGCGTACGATGTCCAGGACAAGGACATTCCCCACCCCCCTCGCTCCCCGATGTCTCCATTGGGATGTCACTGTTGATGAATATTTATGCGCGCGGAATAAAAAGCGTGGGGGGAGCGCATGGAGCAATGGTTAGGGGATCTGCGCTGTGAGTTAAACTCTTAGGGCCAAGTGCTGTCCGTGAGTCGCTAATGAAAAAATGGAATGGCACATTAGGATGAGGAGGAGGTGGTGGCGGAGGTGGTGTTGTCAGGAACATGCAGAGCGTGCCTTTGTCTCCCCAATTCTGATGCATTGGGACGCGGCACTCGTTAGACGGTTAAGTCAATTTAGCAGAAACCCAGAAGACGTTCTGTTACTTTCTACTGACATTAACCATGCAGGCTGTTGGGGCAAGGGCTGTTAGCGAGCACCTATGAAGGCCGGTAGAGGGTGCGTGGCCAGCATCACGCCCGGCCGCATTTGTCTCCCCAATGGCGACGTGTACACACTGCACCAGGTACCCATTTGAGGCCGAGTCGACCTAGGTGAGGCCCAGGACCGGTTCAGATAATCGTCACTGGCGTTGGCCGTGAGCGGGAATCGAACTTGGGTGGTGCAGTGCGCTAACCGCGACACTACCGCTCCCAACGTTCCGTGGACACAGACAAAGATCCCCCATATAGCCTGTAACAGACTGTAGGGGCAAGTGCACTGCACACACACAGAGAGACGAGTCGTGGAGGCGGGACATTTCACTTTTGGCAGCGGTGCAAATTGCCAAAGTGGGCGAGTGAAACCGAGTTAAAGGGAATGAGGAGGAGGACCCCGAGCAGAAACAGAACTCCTTTGGCGCATTAGGGGCCGTCCATAAATGACGTCAAGCAATTTTGGACGATTTTGACCCCCCCCCTCGTCACACGGCGTCACAAAAAGTCAGAATCCCCCCCCCCCAAAAAAAAACCATGCTTCAAATCGCTTTAAACTATTGTCATCGTATTAAACAGTCTATTTAATTAAGTAGAACGTGTCGTCTATATTTATTTAAAGTTGCGCACTTTGATGTGACGTAACATTTATTAACCCCCCCCCTCGTCACACATCGTCACAAATGTCTGACCCTCCCCCCCCCCTCTAGGTACGTGACGTCATTTATGGACGGCCCCTTATTTGAAACCCGCACGCTGTGTGACTTGGACGTGACGTTCTGGGGCAGTGCCCCCCCTCCCTCCCTTGCGCCCCCCTTTGTCTCCCTGGAGCTGCTGTTTACACAACTTCACCGGGTACTCATTTGAGGCCGAGTCAACCTAGGGGAGGCCCAGGACCGGTTGAGATCATCGTCACTTGTGTTGGGCACACCGACACAAAGACAAAGATCCCCCTATAGCTTTCACAGTCTGTTGGGGCAAGTGCTGTTAGCGAGTACACACACACAGACAAAGATCCCCCTATAGCTTTCACAGCCTGTTGGGGCAAGTGCTGTTAGCGAGTACACACACACAGACAAAGATCCCCCTATAGCTTTCACAGTCTGTTGGTGCAAGTGCTATTAGGCAATACATACACACAGACAAAGACAAATATCCCTCTATAGCTTTCACAGTCTGTTGGGGCAAGTGCTGTTAGCGAGTACACACAGACAAAGATCCCCCTATAGCTTTCACAGCCTGTTGGGGCAAGTGCTATTAGGGAGTACATACACACAGACAAAGACAAAGATCCCTCTATAGCGTTCACAGCCTGTTGGGGCAAGTGCTGTTAGGGAGTACATACACACAGACAAAGACAAAGATCTCCCTATAGCTTTTACAGCCTGTTGGGGCAAGTGCTGTTAGCGAGTACACACACACAAAGACAAAGATCCCCCTATAGCTTTTACAGCCACTTGGGGCAAGTGCTGTTAGGAAGTACACACACACAAACTAAGACATAATTCCCCGTATAGCCTGTAACATGCTGTTGGGGCAAGTGCTGCTTGCGAGTGTACCTATCACACACAGACACGCGCACACACACCCCTACACACACACACTCGAATGCACACGTGTGCACACACCGATACACAAGCGCACACTATCTCACCAGAAAAAAAAAATCACAATTTCACCCCTCCAACTTCAAAGCTGCTCATGCCGATGCCATCTCGCCGCGTGGTGTGAATGAACTCGCTGGAGCCACTCAGTCTCCGGAAGATAAAAAGCCGCTGTGGTGGCGTTTCTCTCTCCCTATCCCCTGCTCAACTTCTCTCTCTCTCTCACTCACCCGAAGGCCATACGCCGTGAGTGGCGTAGATCTGGGGAGATCTGTCCGATGTCCCGCTGTGCCTCGTGCGGCAAGGTCAGGATCGGAATCAGAATATGTATCGATGCTGGAGGAATCCGATGAGCTCTAAGGCTCTTTTACACAGATGTCCAGTCGGGGCGGGTAAGAATGTTACAACAACAAACGGGACAAAGGCACGACGGCAGTGCAAAGTACAAGAAAGGTAAACAAATCACTCAAACACACACAAATACAACTAAACCATCACCACCTTAGCAGGCAAAAAACTCACTGAGGTATGAACTTATTTTTAAGAAGCGACCAGGTCACAAATGATTGCGCGACAAAGTTGCTAACCATTTGGACATTTATAGCAGCAAAATAATCTCCATGCATGTCTTGATTTCAAGCTTTCGTGACTGCAGGAATCCTTACTCTAAATATGGCAAAGTAAAAACCGTGTTCCTTTATTTGACACAGACGACCCCCTGCATTCCACGCCCCACGTGAAACATGCATTGAGTCTTTCGGTAAAGTCGCGTAGTTAGAAATAAAATAGTTGTATGTGTTAAAAATAATTGTATTTTATTTCATTTCTAACTACGTGACTTTACCGAAAGACTCAATGCATGTTTCACGTGGGGCGCGGAATGCGGGGGTCGTTTGTGTCAACAAAAGGAACACGGTTTTTACTTGGCCTTATTTAGCCATGCTGAAATGTATTGATATAGAAGGATACAGCATCTAAAGTGGATCTTAAGAGTGACCAGCATAGCAGTAAAAAAAAAAGTTGCACGATATTAATCTGTCCATACCGATTCATAACACGCTCATTGTAACCTGCCTAAGTTACGTGTCGACCGTTCTAAAAAACAGATAGACCTGTAAAGTTTGCCATTGAGATATGAAGTCCATATCTCGTCTTTTCAAATTGTCGTGTTTGTTTCGTCGTGCAATTGAGCCGTAATATTGAGCGCGGTCGCTACATCCTATCTTGCGTTGCGTCTTCGGACATCAAGAGGAATTTAAAAAGCGGAGAGGCTTTTACAACAGAAAAGTTTTGGGTTCTCAAATCCCTGGTGGGGAGAAATAAAAAATTGACACGTTTTAACTTTCTGCGAACAGAGAAATTCCAAAACTGGAGTTGTGTTAAAAGTTTGCAATGACTCTCGCAGGGCTCGTGAACGGTGTGCAGGACGATGTCTTCTTTCCCTTCTTGTGAATTAGCTCCCAAATCTCCGAATCAGAATCTTTATTTAGACCGAAGAAATCCGAAGAGCTATGAAGCTTTTTAAAAATCTTAACAGATGTCCCCCAACAGGGGCGGGTCAGAGAAGCGACGACAAGAAACAACACAACACACACGATAGAAGCGCAAAGTATATCGGCGGTCTAATCCCTTCCCCATGACGCGATGTTTACCTGCCATTCCTGCGAACTCGACCGACAGAGTGGCGTAGCGTTGATCATCGTTCCTCACAGCAAGGAGGACCAGGGTTCGTATCCTGACCCGAGCGCCTCCTCTAAGCGGAGGTTGTCATCTCTCCAACCGGATCTCTCTCTCTCTCTAGCTCAGGGTGGCACTCCCTACAGACCCTTGCCCGCAACTACAGGTAAGTGCACACGGTGGTGTGTGCTATGTATTTCCGACGCTACACTCGTAAGCATAAAAAAGACAAAATTTTCTACAATGAGAAAAAAATATGTATAAACTACAGTATATCGAAAGTAAAAAAAATAGTTAACAAAAACTTAACCAAATTGTGGCCTGCTAGTTGGTGATATCACCATAGCGACCCGCGAGGAGCAAGCACGTGGGCATGGCGAGGCACCGACGCGCGCACGTGTGGCCCCGCGTCCTGCAACACCTTGTGAGCTCGCACTTAGAAGATTGCAATTTCGCCGGCAGGGAGCAGATCCCCCGCTCTACCACCGCCACCACCCCGTCGCCGAATCTGTGCGCAAAGCGGCGATGTTTTTTTGCTGGAGACTGTTTGTCATGCCTTAATTGAAAGAGCGTGTTTACTGTAATCCTGATTTATCGATTCATCTGGAAATTAAACTCCCCTACGCCCCGTAAACATTATCATTACGCAGCCCCTTCCCACAATGCAATGGGTGGTAGGTAACGGTCGTGGGAGTTGAGCTGGCGATAAATAATGAAACATTTTTATTTTTTTGCGGAAACTTGGGATGTACATTTATTTTCGTTTCCTTACAAAATATAAAACCCGAGTGAGCGTTGTTGCGAGTGGAAGTGGAGCTGTTATCACCCTCTGCTGTGAACCAGGCAATCTGAATTTTATTTCCAGCTACGGATAACATCAGTGACGAGCGGTGTCTGAATCGTCCTGGGCCTCCCCAAGGTCCACTCGGCATTGAGTGTGTACCTTGTGCTGTGTGTTAACGTCAGGACCGAGGCGACAACACTCTCATTTGTGTGCTGTAACGGCTATTTTAAAATCATAATAAAGGTCTTTGGGTTGGATCTCGTAAATATAAATGTGTCGAAACCCTCCACCACCCGACACAGCCAATTAGTAATGGATTTGTCACGTAAACAACGCGCCAATTAGTTACTACTTCAGCCCACCGGTGTGTTGGAGAGTAAATCCACAACATTTACAATTTGAGTAGTACGACGTTTCGCTGGTAATTACATCCAGCATCATCGGGCGATTTGCCAGAATATTGTTGGGAGTGGAAGTGTAGCGCCCGATCATACTGGATGTAATTACCAGCGAAACGTCGTACTCAAATTGTAAATGTTGTGGATTTCAAGTTTCAAGTTTATTTATTAGGTATAGCCCCCTGTGAGTCATTCGGCTCTTGAATCGAGTGCAACCGCATTAAAAAATGAACAAGAAAACATCTTAAAGTGAATATGTGACTAAGTGCAAACAGAAAATCCAGGGCAAAAAATAGCGAAAATTCCAGAAAAAAGCACCGTACACCAACGCTGTGTGCAAAAATACCAGTGGGATGGATGTCAAACAACAACAACCACAAGACAACTTAGATTAAAGCCATCATTCCAACGCCGTATTACAACAAATAAACATTGCCAAACCAAAAAACTTTTCGAAATCACCAAAATAAAGCCATAAAAGCAATGTAACAGTGATCATAGGAACTGTGACCGAATTTTCAAAATTAACGACATAAACAACATGTACCACCAAACCCTGCAGCCATAGCTGGCTGCATGAGTCACTCCACAACATCAGGAGCATCAGTCGGAGTATCAATTTTTTCAATGCACCTTTAAGATCAGCACACTAAATCAAAACACAGATCATACTTTGCAGCGGTCATCCGGAGCGAAACATTTTATTTTATTTTAGGCCACTGAATAGCAGTGGCAGCTAGGGGTGGACAACTCTAGAGCATTCTAGATTTTACTGGAGCGGTTACACCTGATGACGGAGGCTTGTGTTGCTTCAGAAACGTCGTGACTTAATTTATTTTAATTTTTTACCTACGTGACTTTACCGAAAAAAACAAAGAGTATGTATCCTCTAGAGCAGTTTTATTCACCAACACACCGGTGGGTTGAAATAGTAATTAACTGGCGCGTTGTTTACGTGACAACCCCTTACTAATTGGCTGTCAGGCGGTGAAGGGTTTCGACACATTTATACTTACGCGATCTAATCCAAACATATTTTTTTAAGAATAATATTGGTCGCGAAAGCCTGCGCGTTAAACTGCAATTTTAAAACGTTGCTTTTTGTAAATGTCCAACATTATATTCTGATTGTGCTATCACGTCACCTTCAATTAAGTAAACATTGAGTGCAGAACCAATTTCATGCTGTTGGTTTTATTTGCAGTCATTGGCGACTGGACTGAAACCGTCGCAACACCTGAACATCGGGTTTAATCACAGACTGGTTTCTATTCCTGGGGGGTCTGTGGTGCCAACTCTGCGCTCTGATCTTTGAGTCACCCAGACACCTCCGTGATATCCTTAATCGGCGCTCATTAACAGCACTTGCTCCAAGTGGTGGCACATAACACGGTATAATTTGAATTCACTGATTTTGTTTTGGGTTATATATGTACATGGCTGAAATAGCTTTCAGCCACCTTCACACATTTAAGGACAATTTATGTCATGGGAATAGTGAAAAATCTAAGTAGTAGCCTTGCGATTAAAGCCATTAGCAGATTTCATCATGGACTGTGAAGTGAATTATTTATTCTGCAAATGAAAACAAACGGTTTTGCGATTAATTTAGGCGAAAAGCAACGTGATTAGGGATTAATGTGTGGATATCACGAGAGAGGGATGCAGACATCGCCGGCTAAACCCGAGCTTGCCCCGCAGTAATTGAAGCAACGGGCACGTTTCTCAAATCCATCCGCAGCTGGATAGATGGATGCACCACATTTAGTCGATTGGAAGGTCACGCTTTGGGGTGAAGTGTGGGTAACTCTCACCTCTTCCCATGACGTGTGGCAACCATGGAAGAGTAGGCCGACATACCTCGGGAGAAGGGGGTTTTCTCGAGTTCTCTCCTTCACTGGGGGAAGATGTTAACTACCCCACCTGGTATACAGGAGGTCGTGGGTTCTATCCCGACCCAGACGCCTGCTGTATATTTGGAGTTTGCGTGTCTCTCTCTCATCATCATCACGGTGGCTAGGAGATGTTAACTACCTCGCCTGGTATACAGGAGGTCGTGGGTTCTATCCCGACCCTGACGCCTTCTGTATATTTGGAGTTTGCGTGTCTCTCTCTCATCATCATCACGGTGGCTAGGAGATGTTAACTACCTCGCCTGGTATACAGGCGGTCGTGGGTTCTATCCCGACCCAGACGCCTGCTGTATATTTGGAGTTTGCGTGTCTCTCTCTCATCATCATCACGGTGGCTAGGAGATGTTAACTACCCCACCTGGCAGAGGTGGGACAAAGTCATTGTTATGCAAGTCCAAGTCGAGTCGCAAGTCATCAAATTCATGACTCGAGTCTGACTCGAGTCCAAGTCACATGACTCGAGTCCACATCTCATAGATGGGACAAAGTCATTGTTATGCAAGTCCAAGTCGAGTCGCAAGTCATCAAATTCATGACTCGAGTCTGACTCGAGTCCAAGTCACATGACTCGAGTCCACACCTCTGCCACCTGGTATACAGGAGGTCGTGGGTTCTATCCCGACCCAGACGCCTGCTGTATATTTGGAGGTTGCGTGTCTCTCTCTAAATCATCATCACGGTGGCTAGGAGATGTTAACTACCTCGCCTGGTATACAGGCGGTCGTGGGTTCTATCCCGACCCAGACGCCTGCTGTATATTTGGAGTTTGCGTGTCTCTCTCTCATCATCATCACGGTGGCTAGGAGATGTTAACTACCCCACCTGGTATACAGGAGGTCGTGGGTTCTATCCCGACCCAGACGCCTGCTGTATATTTGGAGGTTGCGTGTCTCTCTCTCATCATCATCACGGTGGCTAGGAGATGTTAATTACCCCACCTGGTATACAGGAGGTCGTGGGCTCGATCCCGACCCTGAAGCCTGCTGTATATTTGGAGTTTGCGTGTCTCTCTCTCATCATCATCACGGTGGCTAGGAGATGTTAACTACCCCACCTGGTACATAGGAGGTGGTGGGTTCCATCTTGACCCTGACGCCTGCTGTATATTTGGAGTTTGCGTGTCTCTCTTTCATCATCATCACGGTGGCTAGGAGATGTTAACTACCTCGCCTGGTATACAGGAGGTCGTGGGCTCGATCCCGACCCTGACGCCTGCTGTATATTTGGAGTTTGCGTGTCTCTCTCTCTCATCATCATCACGGTGCCTAGGAGATGTTAACTACCTCGCCTGGTATACAGGAGGTCGTGGGTTCGATCCCGACCCTGACGCCTGCTGTATATTTGGAGTTTGCGTGTCTCTCTCTCTCATAATCATCACGGTGGCTAGGAGATGTTAACTACCTCGCCTGGTATACAGGAGGTCGTGGGTTCTATCCCGACCCTGACGCCTTCTGCTCTATATTTGGAGTTTGCGTGTCTCTCTAAGTAACCGCGTGGATATCTTTTTTTCTCCGAGTCCTCCGGGGTTTTCCCCTCCACATTTAGAATCATGCGTGTCGAGAAGATTTGGCTCCAGCTATAGATGTCCACGTGATAAGCTACTTCGTTGAGCTAGCATTTGTCACAATGTCGCTTCTGAAAAAGAAATGTACAGCTCAGCGGGCCTTACCTGGTAAAATAAAAATAGCTTAGTTTTCGTTTCAGCAGTGGCGTTGAACAAGAACATTGCAGGACCGCACCATTTACATTTACACTCGCTGCGAGATCACCAGCCACTTTCTGCTGGCTTCCAAAAGGTGATCAGAATTCAATGAACGTTTCAAACTGCACCTGTGTGCATCTTCCCCGAGCTCCGGTGGATAGGGAAGAGAGAGGGAGAAAAAAAATGGAGGCGCAAAAAAAAAATCATCGGAGTGGTTCAGCCTCGAGGAGGAGCAGGTCAGGGCGTGAAGGGTGCGGGGGAAATGGCAAGCATAACGCCAGGTCAGCATTCATTATAGCGCGGCTGTCAAAAGGCATGTCAAACTTTATCAGCGGACCCACCGAGCGAGAAATGAAGACACGAAGCATCTCGCGGGCGTAGAAATTAATGCAAAGCATCAGCAGCAGCAGCAAAAAAACGGGAGCTTCGCTGATAACCACCGAGGTATTAACCGCGGAAATTTGCAGAGTCGAGCGCAATTGGGGGGGGGGGGGCGGGAGGGGTTGGTGGTAAATGCGCGTGTGCGTGTGTGTAGCGGTGTTGGTGGCCTGCACTTTGTGTTATCGCCACACAAGCTCAGTTGCCGGACTCGTCTGTTATAATTGCTCACCGGGTCGTGAAGCAATTAGGGACGAAAGAAACATCCAGTTTTGTCCTTGAAGGCATTTGTTTCGGATCGCTCCACTGCTTTGAGAGCACGCGTGCGTGCGACGAAGCGGTCTTCCTCCAGCGGAATTAAAAGTAAATAAATGTTTGATACATTTTCGTAAATCCTCGTTCTACATGCCCCGCATTTATTTATTTTCTTTTCTGCGAATTTAGAATCGGCGGGGCCTCGTGCATCGAGTGAAATCACCACCTGTATGCAGCGTGAAATTGATAGATTGGTTTATTAATGTGATTGACAGTTTTACTTAATAAAAACATTTCATTACGCCTATGTTGTGCAAATGAGTCGCAGGCCTTTTGTTGAAATGCTAACCCGTGCAGTCCACGTAACATATGCTCCCTTAACCGTAATCCCCAGGCATGGCCTATGCGCATGGGCCATTTATTTAATTGGTTGCAGAGGAAAAAAAATATTGACCGCTCTATTTAATTGGACACATTGGGAAATCTGCCCAACAATTTGTTTAATTCTTTATTTATACACACACCATACAATGCAGGTGAGTGATGCATTGCTATAAGCGTTTCCGTATTGCAGTTATTATTATTATTATTATCAATAACTGAAAATCCGTCATGTCGTGTCCGATGACCTCAATATTACCACGGTAAGTTTATTTCGGATGAGGCTTCCTTGCCTCGGCAAAAACATTTCGCCAAAGCTCTAGCGCGGAACTAAGCTTCTCATCAATCTTTTTTCGTCAATTGGCCGAGTTTTCCAGGAGAGACACCGATGTCTGGGCTCATCTTGTATAACAGCTGCACGTGCCAATTAGGTTTGGCCAGTCACACCTGCTACTGCTGCTGTAGCCCATCTCGCAGTGTGTCAGTAGAGCAAATGGAATACACTCACGAAGCCGTGGTGCAAATCGTCGGCCGCATTCGTCGCCAATTCGATTCGATCGCCCGAAGCGGCAGTTTCTTGAATCACCACCGCCTCTCTTCACCCAGCTGCGTGACCGAGTTCGCCAGTTGGTTGATCAGTAGGGCAAAGTGTGGGTACTGCCCCATTTTCTTCCGAGATGCTGTGGCGAGCATGGAAGAGTAGGCGAAAATACCCTCTGGCTGAGGCCCTCGACAACTCCCCGTAGTTATGAAACCCCTAAAGCGAGGTAGTGTGGGATATCATGGGACCTCCTTTGCCAGTACCAAAATATACTAATAGGGTTTTTCCCCTTTTTTCTGGCAACAAAACTGACACCTTTTGCAAGGAATCATGCTTACATTAACCACAATACTTGCAGTCAAATGCAAACAACAACAAAATTCTCTGATAATGTATGCATTGTCTTTGAAACTGATTGGTCCACACCAGAGACAGCTTTCTTTAGAGCCTAGTCTCATATGGTGTTCGACCAGATGACCCCAAAAGGCGTGTGGGATAGTCGAGCAATTGGTGTGGCCGCATTTTCACCTCGTTGTGTTAACAACGGCCGTACGGGGAAACGCGATTTTGGGGACTGTGCCATTTAATTTCTCCGCGCCGATAAAAGGTCAGCGGCGTTCCTGCTAATGTCGGGCCGCGTGATTTAAGGAACTCGTTTCTCATAGCCCCTTTGCCAGCTCGAGTGAAAAGTTTTGGGAGCTGCCATGTTTTGTCTTGACATTGCACAGAAAACACAAACGCGCGTGCGCACACACGCACGTTTAAATGTCACGCTCACTGCACGGGTTTCCACGGTTGCGCCGTACATTACCCCGTGATGTTGTCTTCTTCGGGGGATGTGTACCCCGTTGTTGCTCGGCACGATGTCCGACGTTTTGCTCCACGTGACGGGAGATTCTTCTTCCAGGAAGCTTGTTTCTGCCGCGCGAAACGTCGGACATCGTGCCAAGCAACTCGCGCCATCGCCAAAAAAACACTTCTGAAAATGCCGTTTATGTCGAAGTGCGCGTGCTCGCTTGTTAAGGCTGTATTTTTTATGTTTAACCATGCTTTTTTTTGACCAGTCGGAATCTGGGTGCGGTTGCGATGAAACGATGAGATGCGGAGTGCATGCCGATGTTCTTTTCTTCTTGGTTCTTTCGGTAAAGTCACGTAGAAGGGAAATAATAAAATAATGAAAAGAAAACATCATAAAATAATTCTCACGACGTTTCGGCCACAACGCAAGCAGCCGTCCTCAGACGCTGTCTCCCCGACAGACCTGGTCTTCACCTGAGGACGGCTGCTTGCGTTGTGGCCGAAACGTCGTGAGAATTATTTTATTATGTTTTATTTTTATTATTTTATTATTTCCCTTCTACGATACTTTAAGGAAAGAACCAAGAAGATGAATCTCTGCAGTCACGAAAGCTTCACATCGAAATGCATGCCGATGCTTTATTATTTTACCGTCGTGGGAGGAAGGTGTGAGTGTGTAAGACGTTGCGTTGTTGGTTACGGATATAAAACAAAATATTCTCTTGCATCTACAAAATTCTGAAAATTCAAGCAACGAAGAGAGTTGCCTTACGAAACTTTTTGCTCTTAACGCCACAAAACTTTTTATATTTGTGTGTGTGTCTGACCGAGTGGAAAAGTCAGTCGTGTAAAAAAAAAACGACTATACGCGATATACAACACCAAATGCATTATTTATGACAGTCGACTTCAATGTGATCTCTTTTATAACGACATTGGCAATTAGCAAGCATCCCAGACAGAGGGCCTGAGCCCAGAAACTGATCACTTGTAATGTCCATTAACCTAATAAGGACACTCTGTAATTGCAAACTATTCCACGAGGAATCGCAGTCATTCTTTTATCTTTGCTCGAATGGCAAGATTCCCTTGAAACTAACGACCGGGTTCTGTTTGATGATGCCCAGAATCTAAGAGATGTGATGCTAATTCAGTTGCTAAAAGGCACACAGATTAAGTGGTTGTCCTGTTTTGTTCTTTATTCCCCCCCCCCCACCCTTTGACATTTTAACCGTGCGTGAGCACTCCATGGGGGTAGGGATGTTGCAACGAGTTTATTTTAAATTATTTAAAACAATTATCATTTATTTTAAACAATACTAAAATCAGGCGTGGATTCTGATTTTCTGAACTTTTATTTTTATATTTCAGACTGATCCAAAAGCCGGTAATGTCACTGACACGAGGTCACGTCCTTACGTTTTTCCCGTCAAAAATTCTGTCACGTGACGTCGATATTGTTAGCAGTGTAGACACGTGAATACCAAACATGACGTGAGCAACCATTTGCTCGTGCCTCTGCTGGCGGAAAAAACCTCCGCTCGAGAATAGTTCTAGAGAGCATTTGGTCTACTCTGCCACGTTCATCAGACGTCGTGTCGGAAGAGGTGGGAGTGCCCACGCTTTACCCCACCACGCACAACCTGGAGTGTACCCATATAACACATTCCTGCGGAGGGAGCTGGTAGGAACGTTGGGTTGCTCGGTCAATGGCCAGGGTCAACGGCGGCGTGGTGTATTCCGCAAACATGGCCGACTGCCAGGGCGGGCACAAGCCGGCGTGAGTAGGTTAAACGTGAGTTTTATAAGGGCACCACCGGGTGACCAGCCCCTCCCCACCCAGCCCCACCCCTCCCTACCCAGCCCCTCCCCACCCTCCCCACCCAGCCCCTCCCCACCTTCCTCTCTCAACCCAGCCCCACCCCTCTCATTTTTGGATGCACGACGGACGGACGGACACAATAATCCCCTGTGGGCTGGTGGAACCAGGTGGCTCCTACCAGTATAATCCAGATTGAACCGGCGACCTTTGCAATGGAAATCCAGTGTGCTGCCCATTAAAACCACTGTGACGGCATCCTTATCAATGGAATGAAAATGTTTCAAAAATTTCTAAAATAAATATTTAAATTTGTTGAAAAAAAAATTATACTAAAAAAATCCCAGAATTCAATATGTTAAAATCCGAAACCCATTCCTACTACATCGCTGTGTCAAAGTCTTGACGTTGAATAACTTAAACATGAGACACACTAGACGGGCGTTAAAAAAAACGTTTCATAACCAGGTCGGAACTGACTGAGACAATGTATCCCTCTTTGCGAGAGCCATCTGGGACTATAACCTTGTGATTTTCACGGAGTATCTGGAATCGCTTTGCCCTGGTGGAGCGTAATAGAAATATTTAGGGTCAATTTCCACTTCAGCACATGAAAGGCATTGTCATTTTCGCCTAGAAAAAAAAGATACATCTGCAACAGGTCACCATGCCAGATTATCAACAGGTGGCACTCGATTAAAAAAGAGAAGCTTCCTGCAAGAGGCACACTGAACAACGCGACTCTTGATGATGCTGCTGGGCAAGCTGGCGCACTGCGCCATAAATCCGTTTGGGCCACGTTCAATTTCCACTCTGAAGCCAGTGATGCTAGTTCAGTTGAATGATATCCAAACTGGCCCTGGCCTTTGCACTGACCTCTCCACCAAGTTCGCACTCACTCACTTCACCAGCGTGGTGAAGTGTGGTGCTTGTTATTTTTTTATGAAGGTGTGAGTGGTGGTGCAGTAGTTAGTGCAGTGTTACGAGTTTGATTCCTGGCTTTGGCTGACATCAGCGGTGAATGTACATCTGGACGTCTCGGTTGCAAGTCCAGCATGCTCGCCATTACATCTTGGTAGCATCCCGAGCGCATGGTTAGAAAAAAAATATATATACAGCAGCATAATTGTTTCAATGACTGCTGATGAGACACTTTATATTGAAACCGGCCCAGAGTTTGCTGATGCAGTATTTGAATCAATGCTGCTGCAATGAGGCGTACCCAGAAGGCCGTGCGGCTGATAGGTTGTGTAATAATACTTCACATTTTTCTCGCGTGGAGAGACGCGTTGTCTGCTTATTTACATTCCTCCACAAATACGCTCATGATTATTTAGTGTCGACGACTTTGCATCGATTCCGTGTGCACCGCGCCTCGCGCACAGACAGCAGCCACTGGAGAGGCTGCTGCACTCACCACGCGAGAATCCATAACGCAAAACAAATAGCTCCACGAATCGTATCTCATCGTCAACCGAATCGTGCCAACTCATCAAATCCCGCGCGCTTGCGGGCACAACCGTGTGGGAATGTCTGCCGTAGCAATGAGCCGTTGAGCTTCCTCGCAGGCGTTCAATTGGCATTCTGCGCTTTTTTGCGACCTCGAATATTGGCGGTGGTGGCGGCGGCAGTTTGGGCCATCTCGCGCGCACTTCAGACGAGGGGGCCCGCTGACCTATCCGAGGTGGAATGCGCATGCCGAGAGTGTGTGTGTGTATATGTGTGTGTGTGGGGAGCGTAGGTGCTCGCTAACAGTACCTGGTGCGGTGTGTAAACATTGCCACTAGGGAGACAAAGGCGGTTGGGCGTGGTGCTGGCCACCCAACCCCCTCGTGTACCGTTCTGGCCTTCATAGGTGCTCGCTAACAGCACTTGCCCCTACAGTCTGTTAAGGCTATACGGGGGATCTTTGTGCTCGTGTATGTATGTGTGTGTGGAGCGATAGTGTAGCGGTTAACGCGCTGCGCTATGAACCCGGCGACACGGGTTCGATTCCCGCTCAGTGCCAACATCAGTGACGATTATCTAAACCGGTCCCGGGCCTCCCCTAGGTCGACTCAGCCTCAAATGAGTATCTGTGCGGTGTGTAAACATTGCCACTAGGGAGACAAAGGCGGTCGGGCGTGGTGCTGGCCACCCACCCCCTCGTGTACCGTTCCGGCCTTCATAGGTGCTCGCTAACAGCACTTGCCCCTATAGTCTGTTAAGGCTATACAGGGGATATTTGTCTTTGTGCTCGCTAACAGCACTTGCCCCTACAGTCTGTTAAGGCTATACGGAGGATCTTTGTCTGTGTGCGCATCGCACGTGTGCAAAATCCCACCGAGGTTTGTTTTTAATTTAGTTTGGTAAACACGCAACTTGTAATTGCTCCAAAACCATTATAATTAGATCAAACAGAGGGGTTTTTGGGGGGGGGGGGCGGGGGCAGATTCTTTTGGATTTTAAATGGATATGTGCAGAGTGTATACTTCGTTTTTTTATTTTCGGGGCTGAGATGACATTTTTTTTGCATTTAAAGAAATGTCTTATTCAATCCTTATTCACAAACGCCTTATTTTTATATTTTACGTCTCGCTAATAAGGGGTACACATGGGAAATTATATATATATACACGTGTTTGTCAATAATCGCAAAAGCATGTGCTTATGTGCCAGATGCCCATTGAATGATTGTTATTACCTACAAAGGCAGGAAATGCACCCAAGAGGTTGACCACTGCGCAGAATAAATCATGAGAGCGGTTCTTCGTGTGCTGGAGAGAGAAGGCGGTTGGCATCGCAGGGTCAGTGAAGAATGGTGCTAGCATGAAACACTTTCATCCAGCGGTGGATGGATGATGGATGATGATGTTGATGAGCTAAAACGGAACATTACGACAACCGTTTCTTTATGCCACTGCTGACAGAAGGGCATTCACGAGAGGAAGTTCAACCCCTCTACAGGGTATTTGGCCTACTCTTCCCACGCCTTGCAAACCTCTTGGAAACAAGGCGAGATTGCCCACAATTCAACCCACTACTTGCGAACTGTGTAAACATCGCCACTGTGGAGACAAAGGCGGTCGGGCGTGGTGCTGGCCACCCATCTCCTCGTGTACCGTTCCGGCCTTCATAGGTGCTCGCTAACAGCACTTGCCCCTACAGTCTGTTAAGGCTATATGGCTATATGGCTGCAGAGTTTGGTAGTACATGTTGTTGACGTCGTTTATTGTGAAAATTCGGTCGCAGTTCCTATGACCACTGTTTCATTGCTTTTATGGCTTTATTTTGGTGATTTTCGAAAAGTTTTTTGGTTTGGCCATGTTTGTTTGTTGTAGTACAGAGTTAGACTGATGGCCTTAATCTAAGTTGTCTTGTGGTTGTTGTTGTTTGACTTGCATCCCACTGGGATATTTGCACAGGGTTGAGTACGGTGATTTTTTTCTGCAATATTTTGTTGTCTTTTCTTGGATTTTCTGTTTGCACATAGTCACTTTAAGATGTTTTCTTGTTCATGTTTTTGTTTTTTGTTTGTTGCGGTTGCACCCGATTCAAGAGCCGAATGGCTCACAGGACTATACCTAATAAATGAACTTTGAACTTTGAACTCGCCGATCGACTCGCTGTAGTGAACCCGCCTGGGCGGACAGAGGCAGGAGAGATTCAAGAAAAGCTGCAACCAAGTTTCAACTGCTGTGCCGGGAGATGGAGTTGAATCGGTGATCGTTGGATTGCAAGTCCAGTGCGCTCAACACGACGCACCATTGTCGTTGATGATGATGCCAAAACACATGTCTGTTCATCCTAAAAAAAAGATATAAAACTATTCCTAATGAAATTACTCACAAGGCCAGTTTACTTGCTTCATACAAACCTCCCAGTGCTTCATAAAGCGCAGTATTAAACACCCAGCTTACACAAAATGTGTCTGGTAATGAGTTAGGAGTTAATTAAGTACTAATTTTGCAACCACGGGAGCAGCCTTTAATTGCGCATCAAACTTGACACGGGGAAAATTTCAACCTCGCGGAAAATTTGCATTCCGATGTGGTCTTGCCACCGGAATGGGCTCTCATGTAAGTGGCTTTGAATTTGCACGCATAAAAAAAACAATAATTGTCTTGCATTTAGATAATAGCGTGTGCAGTTTAGATTTAAATATTTAAATGAAATTTCCATGGAGATGAAATGTAAAAAAAGAAAAAAACGAACGTGCAATTTTTTTTCTTTCTGGCACTTAAGACAATTGCAAAGAAATTACAATTTAAGAATGCCATAATCATAATTATAATCATGAACCATTTTAGCTCCCAAGAGTATTCTCTTTTTTAAACAGATAATTATCATACAGAGTATCAACATTTCCAGTCACATCTCCCTTCAGAATTATCGAAGAAGCATATCGACCAAATTTAGGATTTCCTGGCATATGCAGTGCCACCAAGACCCATAATCATATTCATCCCAATCCACATTTACAATATTACCTCGTGCCTTGACCTCTGCCCTCCTAGCAGTGACATCAGCCCTAACCCCGCGAAACCTCATGCCCTCATCGGGGACCTCATCCAATGACCTGCACCAGCATGCCCTTGCCTGTGCACCTTTTCGCAGATTAATCATTACATCCTGGTGTGTTCCATTCGTCCAAGAATCGGTGACTAAAATAACAAGAGCAGACATCTATTTTGTCGAATTTGGTAATAAAAAAAACGCAACATGTCAAGTGCCGCAATGCATAAATAATGTTATTAAGCTGTCCTTAAAGAGCCGTATGCAGCACCGGGACAACAGATTGCACACCCCTGCCCATGGTAAACTGGACATCCATGGTAAAATGGACTTCCATGGTAAACTGTACTTCCATGGTAAACTGGACTTCCATGGTAAACTGGACTTCCATGGTAAAATTGACTTCCATGGTAAAAATGGACTTCCATGATAAAACGGACTTCCATGGTAAAATGGACTTCCATGGTCAAATCGACTTCCATGGTAAAATGGACTTTCATGGTAAAAATGGACTTCCATGGTAAAATGGACTTCCATGGTAAAATGGATTTCCATGGTCAAATCGACTTCCATGGTAAACTCGACTTCCATGGTCAAATCGACTTCCATGGTAAAATGGACTTCCACGGTAAAATGAAGCATATCGACCAAATTTCGGATTTCCTGGCATATGCAGTGCCACCAAGACCCATAATCATATTCATCCCAATCCACATTTACAATATTACCTCGTGCCTTGACCTCTGCCCCCCTAGCAGTGACATCAGCCCCAACCCGGCGAAACCTCATGCCCTCATCGGGGACCTCATCCAATGACCTGCACCAGCATGCCCTTGCCTGTGCACCTTTTCGCAGATTAATCATTACATCCTGGTGTGTTCCATTCGTCCAAGTGCCGCAATGCATATGTACCGGGCGTATGTGACGCAGGAGAAGTTGATGGAGGCAACACGTATTTATTACAATTAAATTCAGTACAGCAGAGTAACGACTCTAACACTCGAAGAGGTATCGGCCTCTTCACTATTAGAGGAAGTGTTCCCCAGATAACGCTCCCCGTTAACTCCCTACTTCCCTCTATCCCAGACCTTCCCCAAATGTAGGCTAGCTAGCCTGGCCCAGCTTCGGTGCAGGTTCTGACCCTCAGCCACACGAGTCTGACCCTTACCCACTGGCTCGCCCTGCTCGGCTGTTACAAGAACAGCGAGTCAGGGTAGTTCCAAGTCTAGCAAGCTGGCCTTCAGTCTTCACTGGCTCTTCATCTTGATCTGTACCCAACGACTGCCATGAGCTCTCTCGCTCTCCGCCTTATATACCAACATGCCCTCGAGGGGCGGGGCTGTGTGGGATCCCAGCCTCCCCCCCACACAGCCCCCCAGGGTGGTAACCGTTTGCGGACGTGGATGTAGACACCCCAGTGTAACTGCCCGTTTCTCCCCATTATGTAACACCTCAACACATACATAACGTTATTAAGCTGTCCTTAAAGAGCCGTATGCAACTCCGGAACCGCAGATTGCACATCCCTGCCCATGGAAAACTGTTCTTCCATGGTAAACTGAACTTCCATGGTCAAATGGACTTCCATGGTAAACTCGACTTCCATGGTAAAATGGACTTCCATGGTAAACTCGACTTCCATGGTAAAATGGACTTCCATGGTAAACTCGACTTACATGGTAAAATGGACTTCCATGGTAAAACGGACTTCCATGGTAAAATGGATTTCCATGGTAATCTCGACTTCCATGGTAAAATGGACTTCCATGGTTAAATGGATTTCCATGGTAAACTCGACTTCCATGGTAAAATGGACTTCCATGGTAAAATGGACTTCCATGGTAAAAATTCACTCCCATGATAAACTGGACTTCCATGACTTCAGTGGTCAAAATTTCCTCCCATAGATTAGTCTTTGTGGAATCGCCGCTGCTGTGCACGCTGCTAATTATTTAATATAAACGTTCACGTGCCCATGATGTTCAGTTGAAACTACACGGAGCTGACACTGCTGGATGAAGGTACCATGACGCCGTCCACTTATCACACTTCACCACGCTGGTGAGTGCGGGTTGGTCAAGGCAGCGAGCATAGACGTCGGAGAAAATAAGTGCAGTACAATAATGCATTGTGCTGAACTGCCAAAGCCGATATTTTTACTCGCGGGAGTAGAACCCTGCCAAGCTCAGCGCTGCGACCTCTGAGTCACCAAGCATTTTAGAGTGAGGACCACGTTCGTAAAATCATTAAGACAAAGATCCCCCGTATAGCCTTAACAGACTACGAGGGCAAGCGCTGTTAGCGAGTATCAGCTAAGAAAGCCGACACGGCACACGAAAGGGTTCGGTGACCAGCACCACGCCCGGCCGCCTTTGTCTCACAACGCTCCATGTACAGTACTAATTTATGGCTGAGTCGACCTAGAGGAGGCCCAGGACCGGGTCACATAATAGTCGTGTAAAAGCATCACACACACACGCATATCCGTGTGCACACAGAAGGGTCCACACCCCCCCCCCTTTACCTGAGCTCGGGGTCCCTTGCGGACAATGTTAGTGAAACCGGTAAATTTTTGTCCCGGTCGTAAAAACCCCCCACTATCCCTGCTGCCCTGCAATTCTCTTTTTTGCGCTCCGGCACAGAGCAAAGGCAGAGAGAAAGATGGGTCGGCCGACTTGCCTATTCAATCTTCCCGCACAATGCTGCCTCGTTCAATCTGGCTGGCCTATTAATTACTTTCACTCTTTATTCCCTACATGCGCCGTAAATAGCAAGGTGTGCCTTTCACGCGCTGGTCCGGGGCTCGCGGATCTTAAGAAATGCTTTCCGAAGGGTTTATTACAAGGACAAAGAGAGTCGTGAGCGCGTACAGCGAGCGCCGTTGCGAGCTTGTTATTGAGACTCGCCCACGGGTCGTGTGCTCCAACGTGCGATCTGCTTTGTCGTCAAGTGCCGCTCACGCGGCAAACTCTGCGTTATTAACCAAAGCATGTGATCTTCCTTCGCGTTTGCACACTTAACGAAGCGAGGAGACTTTGCATCGCCACATTGTGTGCGGTTTAATTGCCACCGCGGCTTACGATGGTTGTTTATTTGAGTTTGGTTTTTTTTTTGCGTGTTTATTTCGTCTTGTGGGAAACTCGACTTCCATGTAAACTCGACTTTCATGGTAAAATGGACTGCCATGGTCAAATGGACTTCCATGGTAAAAATGGACTGCCATGGTTCAAATGGACTTCCATGGTAAAATGGACTGCCATTGTCAAATGGACTTCCATGGTAAAAATGGACTTCCATGGTAAAAATGGACTTCGATGGTAAAATGGACTTCCATGGTAAACTCGATCCAGAGGTCAATAGTCTCGATTCTAACTCCCCTGGTATAATTGTCTTCATCGCCGCAGTTAGTCAATCGGGCAGGTCGCGAGTGACGGGGTCAATTGTGGGTAATACTGCCTCTTCCAAGCCTCTGGTCAGTGTTGGAGTGTAGGCCGAACGCAATCGAGAAGGGCCATCTCATGCTTCCTCAAGTGGAAGGCCCCTACACCAACGGTGGTGTGAGCGGTGCAATTTCAGGCCTGCTCCATTTAACTTTACACCAGCATGAGTGCTTTGTTTGGAACGTTGGCATTTATAGTTTTGAGGAAATACATGTTATATTTAAAGCTTACTTTTACAGCATCCAATAAAGTTGTTGTCTATAATCCAGTCCAGTAAATAACCAGACACACACGCGAAACAAGTGCCCTCCATAAAGCCGATAACAGACTTCAGGGGCTACTGCCATTATCAAGCACCTATTAATACCATGCCCGGCTGCTTTCGTCTTCCCGGTGCTCATGTATTTCATATCTACCACACCCGGTACTCGTTTAAAAGCTGAGTCGATCCAGGAGATGCAAGTACCCGTTCAGATGACTTGCCACTCAAATTAGCCATAGCGACGAATCAAACCTGGATCCGTTTAACACGTAGGCTTTCGCGACCAATATTATTCATAATCAACATTTTTGGGTTTAGATCGCGTTATTTATAAATGTGTCGTAACCCTCCACCACCCGACACGGCCAATCAGTAAAATTTCTGGCGAATTGCCCGATGATGCTGAATGCAATTACCTGCGAAACGTCGTACTCAAAAATTGTAAATGTTGTGGTTTCACGCTTCAACACACCGGTGGGCTAAAGCAGTGAACTTTTTGTCTTTTGTCAACGTGACACTTTTTTACTGATTGGCCGTGTCGGGTGGTGGAGGGTTACGACACATTTATAAATAACGCGATCTAAACCCAAAAATGTTGATTATGAACAAACCTGGAACGTCTGCTTTAGGGTGCAGTATATTGCACCACCGGTACACACATATACATGATTCAAATAAGCAATCTACTTAATATCATTGGGACCAAAATGCAAATATTTTTTTTAATATAATCTACTCATTCTTGGGCTCATTATATGCAGCGCATTTAGTTTATTGCATCATCAAATAAAAAGACAGATAAAGCGATACAAAATAACATTTTCATCATCTGATGGGATACTGTTTTGATTTAGTTTTTGCTGCTCTGGGTTGTGCTTATCTGAGAGCTGAGACCCAGCATTGAAGCGGTGAAGTTGTTCTTCAAAAGTAAGCATCAGTCTGTCGCCACGTTCAAATACGATTCGTGGCAAAGTTCAGCTCCATTGGTGGTCCTCAACGTATTGATGTACATTCCACGTTGCTATGCCAGGGTTGATTCCATCAAAAACATTGCTTTTCACAAAACAAGTCTTTCTTTAGTCCACCTTTTGGGAATGATGGGCTGAACTGATCTCCCCAACTAGAATCAAAGTCAACTACTGTTTTATAGTGAATCTAGTACTCTTGCCACAATGCCACCAGACAGACAAATGTGAGTGCAATTTAAGCATAGCCTCGATTTACCGTATTGTTATCAGTGTTATTGCAGCTTCATTCGGCAATGCATTTCACTTGTATTTACACCCTCTTGAGAATAAAACATATATATGATATCAGCTCTCTGCTATTCTAATTTGCAGTTGTGCAAGCAAGGGTACATCTATCGTGAATTACAATACATCTGCCATTCAGTGGTAAAGTCTGAAAGAAACAGAGGGAGGCCCGATTCACCAAAAGATGTTTACTGCAGTGGCACTTGCATGGCTTACAGAATTATTAACTTTCTAGCTCAAATACGCTTGCATATGTTAAAGCATTTGTAAGTATAGACTCGGTTCTGTGTCTCCACGTGTGATGTTTTATATGTTTAATCCATTAGCCCATTGGTTTTCCAGACCAATAATATCAAAGCAGCATTTAAGTAATCAAACTCTGGACTGGCTTTGACCTTCTGGCTCTTATCACCTGTCATGCAATGTGATACATCAGTACACGCACAGCGGTGTTCACTAGCCTTCCATTTTGCTGCGAAGGTGCAGAAATATGAACGTATACCTTTAATTATCATTATCGCACCGAAGCGTGCATGAAACAACGTTCACACTGTGAGGGAGAGAATAAAAGTCAACGTATAGAAAAGCATTATATTGTTGTTGTTTTTTTTTACGTGCATTTGAAGAATGGGTCTTAAACCGCCAATGACTAAATAGGCCCTCTGAGGTTTTCCGGCCACGAGTGATGCATTGCGCGATGGGGAATTCACTACTCCGCAAATGAATGAGGCCTCGCTCGCAAGATGGCCGGTCCCTGTGCTTATTTTTTTGTCGTTTTAAGCGCGCGGTTTTTTTTAATATTTCGAGAAGATTTTTTTCTTTTGTTCCACGCGAGTTCGCGGGCCAAGCGCGAGCCGCGGGGGGGGGGAAGCGAATGAGACGGATAATAAGGTCACCGTTCATCACGTCTCATCGGAAAGCGCTGTGTTTTAATTTTCATTGAAAATTACAAGTGTTCCCGACGTGAAAATCAATGGACGTACAGAAAGAGGCCCTCCGAGCCATGACTTCTGGGGTCACGTGAATGCCCCCTGTGAGGGTTGTTGCCGTGTTTGGATGGATATTTTATTTTGCTGGCCAGCGATCGCGTTCACTTCATCATTCCCGCCTCTCCACTCTGACGTAGCGGAGTGATCCGAGCAAGACGAATGTGCTCCCATACACTGCATACGCAGCTGTAGTTAGTACTGTTATTACTATTGTTACTATTATGATTGTTTATCCGGGAAAGCCTCATTGACACTCATAACTATATTTCTGGAGGGTCTTGCCAAGTTTTTTGCAGTAGGGGGCAATTGAGTAATTGACAGATACATTTTCAGCGGTGGGATGGTTTGGCCAATGCCAGCCACATTGGTTTTTTTTAGCTATGAGAGGGAACCAGTGGATCCGGAGGAAACCCATGCAGAACAGGTGGAAGGACATCCGCCGTGGCTGACCATTGCTATAACGCTGTGGGCTCTCATGATATTGTTTTTTCCGAGACCAAGGTGCTCTGCAAACCTTCTGGCGACCATCAAAGGTTTGTTCATGAAGCCATCCAGATATATAAACATAGACATAGCTTCAACCGGGAAGATGGATACATATTGAGCAATCATTGGAAGGATGTTATTAACCAGGTAAAACCATAACTGCTGTTGGCCTGCCTTCATATCCACATCTCCAGTTTCCTAACCCTCGCACTCCCAGCCCCGCCCACTTCCCCACCCCGGCATTTTTTGCCGTGCTTGTGTCTAACTTGTAGCCTCCACTCCCCCTACCGCACACCCCCACCCTCCCTGTCTCTCATCCCTGGCTCCTCCCCCCCTTCTCTTGCCTATATGGCCTCTTGTTGCAGCAGCCCCTTTTGCCCACTTCAGCAATTGTTTCTTGCTGCGGTTGTCCCACCTGATGACGGACGCTTGCGCAACGTCGTGATTTAATTTATTTTATACCTACGTGACTTTACCGAAAGAACCAAAGACTATAGGACGTACAAACTGCACACAGAAAATCCACTGAGTTGGGATTCTTGCATAGGCCCTTCTTCCTGCGAGACATACGTTTAACCACTGGCACCTCAAGGTTTTGCTTACCCAATGACGTTGGTACTCAATACGGTTGTAATTACCCATTAATCGTCAGTCTGAACAAGATTATATCACGAAGATCACCATCCATGGTCAATCTACCGCTGGACGAAGGCCTCCACAAGTCGTCAGCATCTTTCATGAAAAATAAGCTGGCTCGGGCAGGACACATCACGACTCGAACGTATGATTGCCAGTGGTCTAGAGAAAGTATGATGTGGGAGCCAAGGAATGCATAACATTCCAGAGGCCGTGCGCTGAGGAGATGGAGCAATTACATCGGTCCGTGTGGAGGCGCTCGGTGGATTACACTATGTAACATTTTTTGTTCTTGGGTAGTAAGTGTTATTTCGTAATTGCTTATGCCTAAAAAGTATAGAAAACGGCTATTATTCCCCACAAACTTTGCTTTTGTGACCAGGACAATGATATTTAGAAATTTACATATTTTCAATGAGAAAACGGGCGAATTTGTGTCTCTTCGTTCACATGAAGTCAGAAAAAAAACAACATATGAATCAAAATGAACATATATTTATACTAAAGTAGTACATAAATTACTACAAAAGATTTAGAAGTGAGTAGTTTTTTCGAGATTTACAATTATACTTTAAATCACTTTCACGAATCAGCCCCCAAATGTAGTCTCCCATCATGTTCTCGTTATACTGTCCTTGGTAGCGGCGTTCAAAGTTAGAAAATAACACTTACAACCCAGGAACAATAAATAAATACATATTTGCTCCACAGTGTTATCACAACACCGGATCGTGACAGATGGCAGTGGCTTGGGGAAGCCCTCATCCAGCAGTGGATTGCCCACGGCTCGCGCTCATGATGATGGGAACAAACGTGTTGAGAGAATTAACGACTGAACGAGGATAAAAATGCCTAACGATATCATCAGAGGCGATTCCATGACTATGCCAGTAGATAAGGGGGAGCAGCGATTGGGAGGGTGATCAGAAAGTTCGTTGCTGGAGAGAGGATCTGAAAGAGATCAGAATCTATATCAGAGATCGCAACACCATCACCAACAACAACACCACCAACAACACCAACAACACCAACAACACCAACACCACCACCAACACCAACACCACCACCAACACCACCACCACCATCAACACCACCATCAACACTACCACCATCAACACCACCACCAACAACACCACCAACTACACCACCACCACCAACACCACCACCAACACCACCACCACCAACACCAACACCACCACCAACACCACCACCACCAACAACACCAACACCACCACCAACACCAACACGACCACCACCACCTACACCATGAAAATAATGAACTTTTTTTTCGTCAAAAGGTACTTCAGCTACAGCTGCCATGATGACATTAAGGCTCTCAAGCCGCCGAATACCGAAGGCAATTCGAATTGCCTTCGGTATTCGGTGGCTTTGGAAATAGGCGGCGGCGTACGATGAAATTGAGCGACTTTTAAACGAGCTGAACAAAAAAAAAGGACCCAGGCTGCGTCATCGTAAATGGGAGCATCAGTGCGGAGGAAGCTCGAAATGAGCGGTGGTGAGAGGACGAGTGGCGAGTTTGGCATTGGAGTGAAGAATGAGAGAAACGAGGCTTTGTTCGATTGCCCAGCCATGAAGGACATCAAGATAATGAAAACAAACCTTTTTTCGAATAGGAAGGAATCTCTGCAATGCGTGTGTGAGAAGCCCATATAATTCAATTATAAATGATATTGACTTTGAGTCTAATGGACAAACCTCACATTGTTGAAGACATCTGTCCAACTGATTCAACGCAGGAAGCGATCATTTGGCGTAGATAATTACAGGGGGAAAAACCAGAGGATTTGTTGAAGTAAAAAAAAAATCTGGGTCAGGATGTAGCCGATTTCAGATCAACCCTTTAAGCAACGATTTCGAACGCATGGAGCAGAATTATTATTCAATGGATGTTTTAATAATGAATCGACTGACAGAGCAAAGGTTAAAGATTGTTTTGGTTATGCTGCATCACCAGTTGGGGTGCACAAGCACAAATAACAAAAGCAAAACTCGGCACATTCCTCGGTAGCACCGTGGCCTTAAAAACAGACAAGACAAATACAATTAGCTATGGTTCAGACGATGGTCCCATTGCATCGCACATGAAACGATTGCCAAAACTGTCACCGATTATGTACGTTTCCTTTTTAAGACCACAACATTATTGAATTGATGGTAATGGTTATTCCATTGAATGTGGTGGGGGGGAAGCTAAAAAACAAGTTGAGAAAATGATCTGACACCACAAAAAAGGGAGAAATTTGAAAAGAAAAGCGAGATGTGAAGCCGAGGACTGAACACATAACACGGCAAAACGATGATTAAAGAATTAAAAAGGCATCGTAGCAAGCAATGAGTGGATGAAAGCAGCAAAATTGAAAGTTGATGATTGGTGATGAACAAATGGTTAGGCTTTTGAGGAAAGATGGAATACTCTTTTATTTATTTATTTATAATTTAGTCATTACACTTGTTTGCCCAGGAAAGCCTCACTTGAGTGTCGAGTTTTTTTTCAGCCGGGTCCTGCCAAGTCTTTTTTTGCGCAGTAGCCGCGGGAATGATTTGCCCTGTACGAATCCCAGTTGTGTAAATTTTGCGGACAA
Organism: Lampetra fluviatilis; assembly: GCF_964198595.1. Lineage (NCBI taxonomy): Eukaryota > Metazoa > Chordata > Hyperoartia > Petromyzontiformes > Petromyzontidae > Lampetra > Lampetra fluviatilis. The sequence continues at coordinate 6,520,698 of NC_136323.1, read as the reverse complement.
GTTTTCAAACGTGCCAAATGTGGGCCATGACGCTGGCACGCAGAGGCCCACCCCTTGCAAATGGCATCACGGGATCTTCAACATCCGCTGTGATTGAGGCAGCGTTTCTTTTTTTTGACGGTTACTACACCCAAATAACAATTCGTGATAGAGATACACAAAAACAAAACATTCGAGGAGGATAAATTTTGATTTAAAGCTTTCGTGACTGCAGGGATTCATATTCTTGGTTCTTTCGGTAAAGTCACGTAGAAGGGAAATAATACAATAATATAAATATAAAACAATAAAAATTCTCACGACGTTTCGACTGCAACACCAGCAATCATCATCAGGTGTGAAATCCACATGAGGCTATTCACATATACTAACACAGAGACAATTTCAACCTAGCAGATGGATTCTGGCTTAGCAATCATTGGAAGGATTTGATAAACCATTTCGGGTTTTAATTGATTGTGTTCACGCTTACGGTGACTTTCAGACCGCATTCCATTTTCTGCTCCCCCCTCCTCTTTTTCGAACATAGATGGACTCGTCCATCTGGCCAACTGCCAAATCGCTGTCTATGGTGCTGACGTCAGAAAAAACCGCCACTTAAAAAAAAATTCTGTGGATTTCACACCTGATGATGATTGCTTGTGTTGCAGTCGAAACGTCGTAATAATTGTTATTGTTTTATATTTATATTATTTTATTATTTCCCTTCTACGTGACTTTACCGAAAGAACCAAGAATATTAGAGGAGGAATATTCTGACGATCTGTGTCGTCAAAAATAGATAGTTTTTCCTCGCTTCATGCACATTCAGTTTGTATGATTTTGCTTATAAGCGGCAAACCTATTCCCCAAATTTGCTATTTGCGATTTGAATTTACTCGTATGCGGCTACGTGGCCGGACGTGGAAAACATGTTGTGTACTGTATGCGAGTATACTCAGCAGGCTTTCTCGTGCAGTTTTGCTGCATGCACCCATTTTGTTGGAATGCATCTCCTACCGCATAATGCGACGGAAACGTGTATCTCAGGGCTCAAAACATATTTTCCGATGAAGAAGAGAAACCAATCTTGATTTGAAGCTTTCGTGACTGCAGGAATCCATACTCTTTGGTTCTGTCGGTAAAGTCACGTAGGTATAAAAATAATAGATCACGACGTTTCGATCTCAACGCAAGCAATCGTCATCAGGTGGGACAACCACAGCAAGAAACAACTGCTGAAGTAGGCGAAGAGATCTGCCGTGGGGTGGAGAGAGAAGGGTGGGGGGGAAGAAAGCGACATCTCTTCAGAAAGTTGAGACCCCGATCAGGTGAGCTGTCTTGTCTCGTAGTCTGTTAAAAGATCTAATAGTTGCGTGGAAACCCTCCCCGTAGAGGCAGTTGAACAATGGCTTGCTTGAAGAAGCAAAGACTGCCCCACGCGGCATGAGAATAAGAAAACTCCTGGACAAGATGGCATTACTGTGAAAATCATCAAAGAAGTAGAGATACATTTACGAAGCGTTCACACAGAAATGAGACACCTCGATTGTGGAATGATGGCTCCAATCATTCTTCTATTCAAAAAGGGCGAATCTACTGATATAAATAATTGCAAAGCCATTATCGCGTGAAGAATGGGGGCCACTTCCCGAAACGTTGCCTATTATATACTTGTATTGCGTTTAAGGCCACAGTGTTATTGACGAATGTGAGCTTTCATTTTCCAGCGGCTCTGTTATTCCACGCGTGTATAAATCGTGCACGAAGGTCATTGGGGGACGGGATAATGAAAGATTTTGAGGCCAAACGGTCACATGAGCAAGCTCGCTTTAGGGATACCATCGCCCAAATAAACACTGTCAATATGATTCTGGTCCAGGATTAATGAATATCAAATGCCATTGTGCTGAGCCTTCATAGGACAATGAAAAGGGCATTCGACTCTGTGAAAAAAATCGATTCAAGCATTCACAATTTCACAACCCATGACCCAAATTAAATAAATGTGTAGAAATATGAAGATAATTTTTTTTTTACGAATATGGTTTGAAAAAAAAACCCCATCTACGTTTGAGATTGCACGAGGAAAGAAATAAAATATAACAAGATGAATCGAACAAGGAGACACGCTCTCACAACAGTTATTCACGGTGAATTTAGATTGTTTTTAGAGAAAAACTCGAGTTGACAAATAAAGGCGTAACCACGAAGGGAGCAACTATGAAACGTCTCTAGTTAGTTGATAACATGTTCATGATAACAAGTCGTGGAAATGAACTGCAGGGAATTATTGAAGAACTTAATCAACAAAAAGAGTGGCTGTGCAGTTGGGCTCGAGCAAATACGAGGAAACCAAAAGTTAGCTGAAGATATCCGTTGGAAGGATACAACTCGAAGACACACTGCACATCTGTGAAAAAGAGCTTCATAGCTCATCGGATTCCTCCGGTATAAATAAAGATTCTGATTCGCCCGATGACGCTGGATGTAGCTAACAGAAAAACGTCCTACTCAAATTGTAAATGTTGTCGTGGGGTGAAGTAGCAACTAATTGGAACGTTTTATTTACGTGACAAACTTTACTAATTGGCCGTGTCGGGTGGTGGCGGGTTAACGACACATTTATGCTGACGCGATCAAACCCAAAACACCGTTATCATGGGAGCAAGATTAGCAAGCAAATACGTGGACCAGACGAGGTTGGAGTGATTGTGAAAGAACGCAACTTAACACGATGAAAAGCGACATAAGCAGTTGTCCCCGTCGAAGACGCCTTAACACACGCCGAAAGAGCGCACGACGAAGCATTGCCGAGGCGCACACTTGAGAGTCCACCGAGAGACAGAAAAAATTTACCCGTTAAAACAAAGTTTTTCACTATAAATCCTTTATATGCGTGGCGGCTAAAGTCCTCTCGTCCTCTGGCTTGAGATGGCTGCCACCTATGGGTCAGATGATTGCCTGTCACCATTAAGCAATTGGTAATTAAATATAATTTATTTTTTCCTAAAAAGTGTAAAATTTTGGAATTTTCTTTTCACAAAAATAAATTGTCACGCACAACGAGTCTATGTGCAAAATGTCAGCTCGATTGGATCACGGGAAGTGGGTTAAAAAACGACCGAAAGATTTGCACGGTCGTAAGCGCGCAAGCAAGCAAGTGAACTTAATATAAAGGATTTTAAAAAGGGGAACGCCTCGATCGGAGAGCGTCCTCCGGTTTTAGAGGCGTCGTGTTGACCGGTGAGAAAAAGCGAATGGACTTGGCCAAGACGCGTCACTAGAAGGGACGATGGCCCCGCGGGGTCGAGGTTGGCAACGGAGTTGCAGCTAAAGGAGGACGGGGGGGGGGTGCACGTGCTAGAGAGGACGTCGGACATGAAGGTGGAGTGATGAGATTAGCTCGTGCACCACTGGGGCTAGATTTGAATGTTGCGTTTCGTAACCATGCTCATTTGAGCAGATTGACACGGTGATTGTTTAAACTTCAGAGCTACAGTGTCACCTTTTTAATGCGGCGATTTAACAGGAGATTGCGCTTTCACTGCTTTCTCCCGTTGTCTGGAATTCCATCCCTGAATTCCATCCCTATGACCATCCACAAGACTGAGAACCTTGCCCTATCCAAGTTCAGGCTCTAGACTTTCTCCTCTACTGCTTATGACTGGTCGCTCCCGATGAAGTCTTCTCCATGAACACATTTCCCGTTTTTTTTGTTCTACACCAGAGATGCAATCCCAATAAATACGCAACGCGTTGGACCAACATCGGCACACGGTTCGAAACATTGGACCGCCGTTGGCCCAGCGTCCCACCGTTTACTGCGATGGCATTTCAGCCTGCAAACCTGTCACTGCTGAGCAAAGGGCCTCTCCCATCTGCTTCAAATTTTTCCTTGGTTCACGTGTTTCCTGTTCCAGGAGTGGCGGCTTCGTACGTGCAGCGTACTCGTTGCATGAGCGCCACGGTGGGGAGATGTTAACTACCTCGCCTGCTATACAGAAAGTCGTGGGTTCGATCTTGACGCCTGCATATTTGTAGTTTGCGTGTTCTCCCCGCGGTCGCGTGGATTTTCCTCCGGGCCCTCCGGTTTTTCCCTGCACATTTATAAACATGGTGCGTTTAGAGAGTATTTGGCTGATATAAAATTCCACATGATAAGCCACTTCGTTGAGCGATTGTTTGTGACCCAGGTCGCTTCAGAGAAATATCTAAATGTCTCAGTGGGCCTTACCTGGTAAAATAAAAACATATATAGTGTATTGTTTAATTTAGCATTATATTATTCATAATAATAAAGGTTTTTGGGTTAGATCGCGTAGGTAGAAATGTGTCGTAACCCTCCACCACGTAAACAACGCGCTAAGTAGTTGCTCCTTCAGCCCACTGGTGTGTTGGAGAGTAATACAACACCACACATGTGGGCTGAAATAGTAACTAATTTTCGCGTTGTTCACGTGACAAACCTTACCGGCTGTGTCGGGTGATCTAGGCTCACGACACATTTACACGATCTAACCCGCAAAAAAACCTTTATTGCGAACAATATTGGTCACTATAGCCTACTGCGTGATGAACTCAGCATTATAACGCACGGCGAAAACCAACGCTCGCGGCCAACGGCAGGGCAAACAATCGTTACCCGTAACCGGTTCGTCCGATGAACGGGCACCATCGCGGTTCGGCGCAAAGCGCTCGCCTTCAATCTGCGCTAGGCGGACGAGAAATCGTCGCCTTGCGCTCCAGCTGACAGGCTGGGCCACTGGACTCGTCGGTGGCTCATCTTGCCTCCGTGCGGCAAAGGTGAATAACCCGGCGCAGAGGGGGCTCACACTGCTTGGGCTCCACACTCTCCCCCCACCGCCACCGTCACCCCTGCCGTCCTCTCCGTGACAGCCAGCCATCCACTCGGGCGGGCGGGCGGGGGGTGGGAATTGCTTGCGTGAGTGATTATTTCCAGGGTCCTTGTTTGGTGACGGCAAAGCGGGGCGCCCATAAATCCCAGGCAGCCATCCGGCACCCACTCAAAGTCAAGGTGTTCACATCAGCTGCCTAAATAAACCCAGCACCAGCTCTCCCGAGTGCTCGTAAAAAAAAGACAAAGATAAAGGGTCCCCCCACACAACCACCCTCTCTCTCCCCTCCCTCCCTCCCTCATCCGTGTGCAGCCTGCACAGTCTGTTGGGGGCAAGTGTTGCCGGCGAGGATCGGTGGTGGCCGAAACGGTGCACGAGGTGGTGGCATGGCCAGGCACCACGCTTGGCCGCCTCTTTGTCTCCCACGCGCTGGTGTTTACACACCGCACCAGCAGGTATTCGTTTAAGGCTGAGTTAACCTAGGGGAGGTACAGCACTTGGTTTGAGGCAATCCCCGCTGATGTCAGATTTGGCTGGGAATCGGGCCCTGGTGTCCGGGTTTCCGTACGCAGTGCGCCAACTGCTGTACCACCATTCCAACCACAACAACAACAACAGCTTCGATTTGCCACGAACTGAACGATGTGACATGACCAGAGTACTTGTGCCAGGCTAGGTCCACTTTAATGCCTTGTGAAGTGTGGAAGGCTCTCTACTGGCAGGAGGTCACGGGACAGTATCAGGTGCCATGGGTTGACTGACTAAGATGACTGGCAGACGCACCACCTTCGCCCCCTACTGCGCAAACTTGCCTCATTTTATACGCCCGGCGCTCCGCTCGTTGTTGTGAGCGTCGCTCCTTCTGCCCTCCGTTGTTGCTGCAGGGCGACTGCCTCCAACTGCCCAGCAGCGTCCTTCACGAGCCTCCTCCACAGAGGCTGACCTTGACACCGCCGGTACCGGTCATCGGCAAGTCCACATCGTTCCAGATCCTCCCATAAGGCAGCAACGCATCCCTCCTGAGTAGCGCACCGTGCACGCTTTCCCGTCAGACTGCCGTCACGCTGTGTTGCAGTGGTGTAAAACATCTGCAGTGTGGCCAGCGTCGCTTGCACAGCTGATGTAAATATAATTAAGATGCGCAGCGCACACTTTCTAAGGCCCAACAGACGCTGTCTCCACCCATATGCGCAAGCAACTCCCCTCCTATTCATGCAAGTTAATTCAATTAACCCTTGCTAACCCCGACAATAAATAGGCATGCCACAGGGAGCAGGATCATTATTATTATTCTACTCATAAGGAGCTTTAAAGTATAATCCATTTGGGTAAAGTTAGTGGAACAAATCAGCTGTGTGCGAAGTCGTATACTGTATCTGCATGTCTCCGAGTTAAATTAATTGGACAAAGTAAACACAGTGCTGTGTTCTGTTTATGTTACGGTTATTTTCATCTCCTTTGATATTGTAGCTGTTTGATTACGCCCGCGCGCGCGCGCGTGTGTGTGTGTGTGCTTGCTTATCATTTTTGATCAATTTCAATGCCGGCTTGGCGTCAATTTTAATTTGTTTTTCGGATGCATTTGCGGCAATAACTCGCCCAGCTCCTCTCGCCCATCTACTCCCGCCGCCCTTGAGTCTACATCCACTGGATGGCTTCGCTTGTCTTTAGTTTTCGTTGTTAAAAGGGGATTTTCTTCTGAAAGATATCCCGCGACTTGACTTCAATAACGAACGGCGCCCATAAAAGATCCCTCCTTACGGCGTCTTAGCCTTTTGTGCTCCGTTTATCTCCTTCTCATTTCCGTCCACATCTTATCTTTTTACCTTTATATATAGAATTTTTTTTAGATTGAGAGCGCTCATTGATTTCTCAAGTCATGATCTCCCGTCGTCACATTCGCTCTCTCCCCCTCGCCGTATCCCCTTGCCCATCATTTGATGCCTATTTGCCGGGGTTGGCATTCCCTTCGGAGGTGAAAAATCGAATTAGGACAGTGGCTAACTCGATCATCTCAACCTCGGGCTGAATGGGTTGGGCAGCCGTAACCGAATTATCACCAAGAAGTGATGCAAAGTCATTATATGCATATATATACAGTCGCAAACTCGATTTAAATAGAAGTGCGGTACAAGTCAAGCCCATCCAAGTAACAACCCTCTTTGCACCTCCGATTAGCACGGTTGGTTACATACGGTGCTAAAGAAGTTCATCATACATTCATACACCCTCTCTGTGTGGCTCTTGCACTTGCCACGGGGCTTCTTAAGTGTTTTGTTTGCTTTGGAGAGAGGTGCGTTGGGAGGGCTGATGCCGAAAGCCCATCAATGATAGGTGTAGGGTACATGACGTGCCCCAACATGTGCAGCCCATGTGTATGCCCAGCCCTTCCTAGCGTATGACCCAGCCCTTCCTAGCGTACGGCCAGCCCTTCCTAGTGTATGACCCAGCCCTTCCTAGCGTATGGCCCAGCCCTTCCTAGCGTATGGCCCAGCCCTTCCTCGCTAGCTCGCTCGCCTGCCCGCACGATGTCCACCGGTGCGCACGCGCGCGTGGAGATGATGGAGGAGGCGCAAATATGTGCGCCCCTTCCCCCCCGCCCCCGTTCATATTTTATTAACATTTGCTTCGTCACCCTCCATCAAGTGTCCTCTTGAGTGTAAAACCAAAATAAACGTGCAGCTCTGAAATTGCCTGCTCGCACCACTACTGCTTGTAGAGGGGCCAGCACTAGAGGGAGCTGAAGAGAGCCTCTCTGGAGGGTGTTTGGCCTGCTATTCCACTCTGGCCAGACGTAACGAAATAGGTGATAGTACCCACACTTTTACCCCACTACCACGTGACCTAACTGTGGCGCACTCATTGTATACTGCGGCTAGGCACTGCGGATTCCACTTCCATCTGGCCTTAATCTAAGTTGTCTTGTGGTTGTTGTTGTTTGACTTGCATCCCACTGGGATGTTTGCACACAGTGTTGGTGTACGGTGCTTTTTCTGCAATATTTTGCTGTCTTTTCTTAGATTTTCTGTTTGCACATAGTCACTTTGAGATGTTTTCTTGTTCATGTTTTTGTTTTTTTGTTTGTTGCGGTTGCACCCGATTCAAGAGCCGAATGGCTCACAGGGCTATACCTAATAAATGAAAACTTGAAAAACTTGAATCTGGGACCACGTGCCCATAGTAGCCCAAAGACCTGCGGATCCGTAATTAGACTCCTCGGCCACCTCAAGAGCCACCACCAAACCTGATGGACGTCATCCTCGAACCCCGAGGGACTGCCGATGACGACGACGACTGGTGGATATAATTTCAGGGGTGGGGGGTTTAAGAAACATGCTCTTTGCTTCGACTGCCGCACCAGGAGATTGAGAAACACCGAGTGCCTCTGGATTGCAAGTCCAATGTGCCAACCCCGTGACACCGCTGTAGAGAACCCCTTGAGTAGAAGTCATTGCAACAACAACAACAAAAACAGTTTGGATATAGACGCGCGAAACGTGGAATGGTTGTGCTATCAAGCCGATGTCCCTGGGCTGTTTTTTTTTACCGTGCGAGAAACAGCAAGATTCCTGTTAGCAAATAAATATATTTAAAAAAAGGCAATCTTGCCGTCCTGCAATTGGGCCAATAAAATAACAACACCACTTTGTGTGTTTTTAATTTTGTTTTGGCTCGCGAAAACTCTGCGCTCCGCAGTGTTCAAGTTAAAGCCATGAACTTCGGGCTTTTGTTCGTATTCCTGGAGCAGGTTGTGGTTGTGGTGGTGGAGGCGGTGGCTCTAAAACCCGCAAATGGCCAGACTGCGAACAAATGGGCCGTCGGTGATCCGGTGATGTCTACATACAACCTTTGGCTGCCCTCACTGCATGCTCCTTCCGTAGTAATTCGTCTTGCCTATGGTTTAGTGAATAGCAACTTGAGGATCAATATCCAACTTTGAAAGGCACGCGACTGCTTCGGGTGATGCCGAATGAATTGCAGCTGGTGCCGACGCCTCCGTTGAATTTGCAAACTTGGCAGTGGTCGTTCTCAACGTGCTCTGTATGTGTGTACTTGTGTTGAACGTCTTTCGCATTGTACGTCACCAACGTGCTGATCGGAGGTGCGGGGGAAGGACAACAAACTAAACACAAAAAATCAGTTCAAAATAAATTAGTTTTCAATCCAGCTTTAAAAGTGCTTAGCTCCAGTGGCTTCCTAATATCGGAAGGAAGGGCGTTCCAGATGGCCACAGAAGCACATCGGAAAGCGTGATGCAGTGTGTGAGTACACGGGTCTCTGCGTGATGGGTCTATGGGGTTCTGTACTATTATATGGGTCTCTAATGTACGTTGAACTTCTTTCGCACTGTTCCTAGCCAACCGTGTTAATCGGAGGTGTGGAGTAAGGGCAATAAACTAAACACAAAAAGCAGTTCTAACGAAATTAATTTTAATTCTAGACTTAACAGTGCATAGCTCCAGTGGCTTCCTCATATCGGACGGAACAGCGTTCCAGACGGCCGCGGAAAGCGCGCATCTCAAAGCTCGCGATGCAGTGAGACCATCTTTGTTCGATGGCTCGCCAAAAAGCTGCCTTTACGAGGGCCTCCACCGTCACAAATTCGAGACATCCTTCGATTCGCCACTCACGTCTGACGCGATGGGTCACGTGCAATGGCGGAGCCAGTAGTTTTTAGGAAGGGGGGGCAACCCCTCCAGCAATGAAAAATGATAGGAGTTGTTAGTAAGTAAGGACTTGTTCCTTGTTTTTTTTCGACGCGTGTGCGGCGATGGCACAGCCATCAATCGAGGGTCGAATTCGAACCGTGTGTGATCGGCATCGCGCTCGCTGAAGGCGTTTGCCTTCAGGGATGTCGTGGACTGTATACGCAACTGCGCACAATTCTGAGTCACTTATAACCGCTTTGCCGTTAGTTATTGCCAATTATGGATTCAGACTATTGTCATATTATCTCATAAAGTCCCTGGCACGTAATAATATGCTACACAGTGGCGGTGGGGATCGTAAAAAGACGATTTATTACTAATAAACCCCAATGATCCGATCGAAATTAGGGATTTCGATCGAATCATAGGGAAGGGGGGGGGGCACGTGCCACCTCCACCCCCCCCCCCGTTTGGGTCATGTTGCTCCGCCGTTTTGGGGGAAAAAGGTCCTGCACGAGGTGGTTTCGTGGTAATTAAAATGGATATTGCAAGGGCCAGACTGTGCACTGAAGTAATCTTGCATCAAGCTCATAGGACAGCTCACTCGATCACGTGGAAGGCTGTGTTGGTCTTTTGCTTCAGTCACGTTTGTACCTGCTGGGGAAATTAATTTAAGTGGAATATTGCCTGGATATCATCTAGGTCAGGGGTCGGCAACCAAAATAACAAGAAGAGCCATTTCTTTACAATTCGGTACAAAATTCAGTATTTCAAGAGCCGCAATGTATCTGAGTACATACTGTACATACGTACATATCGTCAAGAAGCAGCCCGTAAAGAGCCGCATGCGGCTCCGGAGCCGTAGGTTGCCGACCCCTGCTCTAGGTGGTTCTGGGCTTAACTAACTCGTGCTAAGTTCTCACCAGGTTTTTTTGTTTAGATTTTTTTAAATTGACTGGTTGAAAATGCATGATTAAAATATGTCCACGTAAGATCCGAAAATTGTCAGTTCTATCTGATGCTAATTTGGCACTGGTCCCATATGACAGCAGTGAGTCAATTCGCAGCTGATGACATTTCTTTGATTTGGTGATTGACATAGTACAAGTTGTGGCTTTTACCGAATGCCCGGATTGCACCCGACCTCGACATATCTCAAGCTAAACTGGGGTTGAGTCTGTGTAGTGCTTTGATGAGCGACCACCACGCGTAGCAGGTGCTGTGGACTTTGGGGCTTACAGCGTGGGCAGTAGAGGGCAGTTTCGCAAAATTCACTCCCAGTAATCCACTCTCACCAGAGGCAATTGTCATATAACTCCGACAACCTACGCATGGACTGACACAAGTGTTGTCCATCTATATGATTAGTTAATGAATGACAATGGTTCTTATGCATTGTGAACCTGTAACTGTATTGTCAATATTGGGCAGCAATTGAGAACAAATCATTATTTTCAGATGTTTTAAATTGCATATCCCAACATTACAAGATATGAATACACCACAGACACCTATAATAGCAAAATGCTTTAAAACTTCTATCACCTCCACGGTAACACCGGGAAAAAACTCAAATTTATGTCAAACCTCTCTCGATGATTTATGTTAATGGTTTATTGCATCTTAAATGGTTACATGCAATGGCCATTAATAGCAGGAAAGCCTGCCATGCAGTGCCGAGGTTAGGGGTTTAGAACTGGACGGACGATGATTTATGAAAAATGCAGGGACTTGCAAAAATGCCTGTTTCAGCAGCGCAATCTGGGATTCTAGATTTGAAGCTTATATAAATAATAAAATTATAGAACTAATAATAGAAATTAAATAATAAATCACGACGTTTCGGGCGCAACACAAGCGTCCGTCATCAGGTGGGACAACCACAGCAAGAAACAAATGCTGAAGTGGGCAAAAGAGCTGCTGTAACAAGGGGCTATATAGGTGTAATAAAGAACTCGGACGCTTCTCTCTGACTCCGTGTCCTTTATTTGGGTTCTCAGCTTTTCCCTCACGGCACTCCCCTAGAGACCCTCTGCTTGCAGCCCCAGGCTGCTGTCACTATTGCAGCCTCCTTCCTCTCCTTGCAGACCCGCTGCTGAACTCTGTGGGCAGCTCTCGCTGCCGAACTCCCCTTGCAGACCCGCTGCTGTTTGCAGCCTCCTCGCTGCTCCGGGGTCGGTCACCGTTGGCCGACGGTGCCGAACCTCGTTCTCTGCGTATGTGGCGATCTCGCCACTCACCCCTTCTCCGTCCTGCGTGGCCTCACTCTTTCCCAGTCTCCAATCACTCCCCCTCCTCTTCCGGTTTCTCCCCTTATAGACCTGAGCGTCTGCCATTTCGTCGAACACACCTCGCAGTGTTTTCTTCTTCGAGGCCTTTATAGAGCGAAAGAATCTAACCGACTCGTCATCGAGAAGGGTCGGCAGAACTTCTAATGCCTCCGCGTCAGTCCACCTCACCGAGCGCACCGCCGCCAAAAATCTGCAGGCGAACGCACTCCAATCGCCCCCGATGGAGAATTCTTTGACAGTTGTTAAGTGACGACTGCGACATCTTGGCGCGCTCTCTTCAGCCGATGACTCTTCTGGTGGCATGTTCAACATGGCGTCGCAACGTGGTGTAGACAAGATGGCGGCGTTTCGCCGCGGAGGGCGCAAAATGGCGGCTTCCCGCCTTTCTTCGCCAGCCACGCCCAAGATGGCGTCTTCGTGCCGCGTGGCTGATGGCGTTGACAGCGAAGGCAAAGCGGAGTCCTGCGGCCCACCAACGTCTCCTCCCGACGCCGTCTTCGGCGTGACGAGATCGCACAACTGCGCCACCACGTTTTTCAGCGCCTCGAGTTGCTCCGCCATCTGACTTCATCTGAAATCCGCGTCCTTCGGTGCAGAAGGGTCCGCCGACGCGGCGACATCTTGGACCCCCGGACCCGCACTTGTCCCAGCACGCATCTCCTCCTCCATCGGAGTCAGGTCCACCACTGGAGGAAGGTCGTCGTCGTCGAAAGATGAAGCAGATGCTGGAGACGGAACATTATTTTTCCTCAGTTGTTTTGCCATGCCGTTACACTTCCGACACCAGTGTAATAAAGAACTCGGACGCTTCTCTCTGACTCCGTGTCCTTTATTTGGGTTCTCAGCTTTTCCCTCACGGCACTCCCCTAGAGACCCTCTGCTTGCAGCCCCAGGCTGCTGTCACTATTGCAGCCTCCTTCCTCTCCTTGCAGACCCGCTGCTGAACTCTGTGGGCAGCTCTCGCTGCCGAACTCCCCTTGCAGACCCGCTGCTGTTTGCAGCCTCCTCGCTGCTCCGGGGTCGGTCACCGTTGGCCGACGGTGCCGAACCTCGTTCTCTGCGTATGTGGCGATCTCGCCACTCACCCCTTCTCCGCCCTGCGTGGCCTCACTCTTTCCCAGTCTCCAATCACTCCCCCTCCTCTTCCGGTTTCTCCCCTTATAGACCTGAGCGTCTGCCATTTCGTCGAACACACCTCGCAGTGTTTTCTTCTTCGAGGCCTTTATAGAGCGAAAGAATCTAACCGACTCGTCATCGAGAAGGTGTCGGCAGAACTTCTAATGCCTCCGCGTCAGTCCACCTCACCGAGCGCACCGCCGCCAAAAATCTGCAGGCGAACGCACTCCAATCGCCCCCGATGGAGAATTCTTTGACAGTTGTTAAGTGACGACTGCGACTTCTTGGCGCGCTCTCTTCAGCCGATGACTCTTCTGGTGGCATGTTCAACATGGCGTCGCAATGTGGTGTAGACAAGATGGCGGCGTTTCGCCGCGGAGGGCGCAAAATGGCGGCTTCCCGCCTTTCTTCGCCAGCCACGCCCAAGATGGCATCTTCGTGCCGCGTGGCTGATGGCGTTGACAGCGAAGGCAAAGCGGAGTCCTGCGGCCCACCAACGTCTCCTCCCGACGCCGTCTTCGACGTGACGAGATCGCACAACTGCGCCACCACGTTTTTCAGCGCCTCGAGTTGCTCCGCCATCTGACTCCATCTGAAATCCGCGTCCTTCGGTGCAGAAGGGTCCGCCGACGCGGCGACATCTTGGACCCCCGGACCCGCACTTGTCCCAGCACGCATCTCCTCCTCCATCGGAGTCAGGTCCACCGCTGGAGGAAGGTCGTCGTCGTCGGAAGATGAAGCAGATGCTGGAGACGGAACATTCTTTTTCCTCAGTTGTTTTGCCATGCCGTTACACTTCCGACACCAGTGTAATAAAGAACTCGGACGCTTCTCTCTGACTCCGTGTCCTTTATTTGGGTTCTCAGCTTTTCCCTCATGGCACTCCCCTAGAGACCCTCTGCTTGCAGCCCCAGGCTGCTGTCACTATTACAGCCTTCTTCCTCTCCTTGCAGACCCGCTGCTGAACTCTGTGGGCAGCTCTCGCTGCCGAACTCCCCTTGCAGACCCGCTGCTGTTTGCAGCCTCCTCGCTGCTCCGGGGTCGGTCACCATTGGCCGACGGTGCCGAACCTCGTTCTCTGCGTATGTGGCGATCTCGCCACTCACCCCTTCTCCGCCCTGCGTGGCCTCACTCTTTCCCAGTCTCCAATCACTCCCCCTCCTCTTCCGGTTTCTCCCCTTATAGACCTGAACCCTCTCCCCCACGTGACGTAACTCCTCCCCTCATGACGTCACATCCGGAAGGTCGTTTACGCCCGCATTACACCAACCTCCCCCGTAGAGAAAATCCAGCCGACCTCGGCTGAACAACAACTCAAGTAATGCGAGTGAAAAAGACCGAATACGTTAAAGGACACGAAGCATACAACAACAATACAGAACAAGAACACAACACAAAAGTTAACGAAATGTGAGGGATTTCGAGCGAGTGCGGGTCGCCGGGCCGTCCCGGACGGTCGGCGGCCCTCCCGCCGAGCGGGAACGTGGCAGGGTTTTGAGAGCGACAGGATAAAGTTCGTCTGTCGCTATTGGAGGCCTGCCACCGTCCCGGTCCCGTATTCCTGACGGCCCAGCATCAGAGGTGTCCCGCAATCGCGTCCGCGGCGGGGTAGGAAGGGCTGCAGGTCTCGGAGATTCCGCAGCCGTGGTAGGCACCCCCCCGAGCGGAGCCTCCTCCCTCCTGCGGCGTCACGGCCGGCTTGTCTGTAAAGGGTACGACAGGCGCTCTTGCAAGGTCAGCAGGCACAGGCAAGGGCGAGTCGGCAGCAACAAACCCCGGCAAGGCAACCTCAGGAGATGACGCATCAGGTCGAGGGGCCACGTATGGTTTCAACCGAGATGTGTGTACGAACCAACGCCGAGATCCAACCCGAACACGCGCCGACTGTGGGTTGGGAACCTCGATGAGGCGAACCGGCCCTTGCCATGGTTTATGTAATTTAGGAGAGGTACCTGGCCACACCTGTGGGCAATGGAGCCAGGCCAGGTCCCCCGTTTTCCAGGGGCACTCCCCCATTGAACGTCGAGCACACCGCTCGTTCCGGGCCTGGGCTTTGGCCGTAGCCATGCGGGCCCCTTCCCGCACCTCAGTGACACGGCGAACGTTGTCCTGAATATAATCAGGAAGAGGCTTAGCAGGTCCCCTCGCTCCGGTTTCCAACTGCACATTAATTGGCGGCACGTTTTCACGACCGTACATAAGAAAAAACGGCGAATATCCAGTAGCCGCATGCGGCGTCATCCGATACGCCGAAAGCACCCCAGGGATATGCAAATCCCAATCTGATTGTTTTTCACTGACCATGTGACACAGCATGGCGGACAGGGTCCGATTTAGCCGTTCAACCATACCATCCGTTTGTGGGTGGTAGGGGGATGTCCGTATCTTCTTAGTTCCGAGAGCCGCACACACTTCCCCCAGCAATTTTGAAGAGAAATTTCGGCCCTGATCCGTGAGAAGCCTTTCCGGCGCCCCCTTGTCCATAACGTACCCAAATAGAAAGGCGTCTGTAATGGACGCCGCTGGCTGGTCGGGCAAGGGCCAAGCCATCGGCCAGCGGGAGAGGTACTCCACGCCTACTAGCAAATACTTATTTCCCCTAGCGGATGGCGGAAAGGGTCCAAAAATATCTAACGCCACCAATTCATTAACTCGAGATACCTGAATAGATTGTATCGGCGGCACATATGGATGTTTAGGTGGCTTCCGGCGGGCACAATCGGGACACGCGCGAACGTGACCGACGACATCTGTCGTCATGCCGTGCCAATAGTAATCTCGCTGCAGCGTCAATAGGGTCTTCTGCACCCCCAGATGTAAAAGTGTGTCGCAATGCAGAGTCCTAATCAATTCGTACCGCAATGATGCCGGTACAACAAGACGCCAGCGTTCCTGTATCCCTTCCCTCCACATCAGCAATCCATCACGGAGAGCGGTTTCCGGCACACCCCCCGCACCGAGTCTCCCACTTGCCTTCACAGGTCGCTTACGTAACGTCACCAAGGAATCGTCCAACATTTGTTCCCGAATCCACACAGACCTCGGGAGACGCAAAATCCCA
Source organism: Lampetra fluviatilis (assembly GCF_964198595.1). Classification (NCBI taxonomy): domain Eukaryota; kingdom Metazoa; phylum Chordata; class Hyperoartia; order Petromyzontiformes; family Petromyzontidae; genus Lampetra; species Lampetra fluviatilis. The sequence continues at coordinate 6,504,743 of NC_136323.1, read as the reverse complement.
TCAGCCGGTCCCCCATCAACCGGTCCCAGCTCAAGCGGAGCTTCAGGCACTTCAACTGCCAGCGCGACAGGCTGAGGGGGGTGCTGAATCGGTCCACACCTATGCGTCCCCGACGCACACGTGCAAGGGGATCGCTGCGGCAACCTGGAAAGCGCGTCCGCATTAGCGTGACGCACACCCTTCCGATGGTGAATTTGGAAGGAAAATTCTTGCAGCGTGTCCAACCACCGCGCCAACTGGCCGGATGGTTGGTCCATCTTAAGAGCATACTGCAAGGCCGCATGATCCGTGCGAACAATAAACGACCGACCGTACAGATACGGTCGAAATTGGCGGAGAAAAAAAACAATAGCCAAAAGTTCCCTGCGAGTGACGCAGTAGCGGGTTTCAGCGGGAGACAAAACCCGACTACCATATGCCACCACGCGTTCCACACCACCTTTTGACTGAGACAACACCGCCCCAATGCCAGTGTCACTCGCATCCGTATCCAGAATGAAGGGATGTTCAAAATCCGGATAATCCAACGTCGGTGCCGTAGCCAATAGATCGCGCAGGCTTCGAAACGCCGCCTCCTCTGGCGGTCCCCAAGCAAATTTGTGTCCTTTTCCCGTAAGGAGATGCAAAGGCCTCGCGATCGTAGCAAAATTTGGAACAAACCTCCGATAATATGAGGCGAACCCCAAAAACCGACGCACATCCCCCACCGTGGCCGGGGTTGGCCAGTCACGGACGCACGCTGTTTTTTCCGGATCCGTGGCCACCCCGTCCGCACTAACAATGTGCCCCAAGTATCGTACGGAGTGTTGTAGTAGGTGACATTTTTTTGCCTTGAATTTCAAATTAGCAGAACGCATCCTGGTGAATACAGCCTCCAACCGCAGTAAATGCTCGTCAAATGTGCGGCTGAAGACAATAATATCGTCTAAATATATCAGACATGTCTCCCACTGCAACCCCGTTAATACCAACTCCATCAACCTCTGAAAAGTGGCAGGGGCCGCATTCAACCCCATCGGAAGACAGTTGAATTGGAATAACCCCTGCGGCGTACGGAAAGCAGTCTTCTCCCATGAAGACTCGTCAAGGGGAAGCTGCCAAAAGCCCGAAGAGAGATCTAGCGTTGAAAAGAACTTCGCCCCCGACAAGGCATCGAGAGAATCGTCCATACGCGGCAAGGGGTACGCATCAGCTACCGATACTTTATTTAATTTACGAAAATCTACACAAAATCGCCATTTGCCGTCCTTCTTCTTAACCAAAACAACAGGCGCGCCCCATGGGCTGTTATCCACTGCCCCTCGAACATGCTCAGCCGGACTCATCCGATGCGAGTTTAACCGAATAGGGGCAGCGTCCCCTGTGTCGATATGATGATAAAGCAACGAGGTGCGTCCCAAGTCCAAATCGTCGGAGCTAAACACATCAGAATAACTCGATAATAATTTACGAATCGCACAACGTTGTTCGCCGGAAAGGGCAGAATTCTCCCCACACAATTCAGCGATCCAGCGATCATCTGCAGCTCCAGGGTGTGAAACACCTCCAACAACACCCCGGCTGGACAGATCATCATGAGCCGTAAATGCCGTAGTGGCATGTGCCACAACGGTACCGGCCGGCACACACACGCTTTCGGTACTCGCATTAAGCACCTGCAAAAACGGCTGCTGATCTGGCCGGACAATAGTTTGCGCCCCAACCAGCGCCGAACCGCCCGTAATAGTGGCGGACGGCGACAACAAAACCCCAATAGCTCCTTGCCGACCAGGCACCGGCTTCCGATATCGTAAGGGAATGAGCATCTGTGAGCCAGGTGGAATGTCAACAGATACTTCGGACAACACCTGCACCTGGGCGACAGGAGCAGGTCGCCCCCAGGGCGATGGTAGAAATGCAATTTTACGGCCCTCCGGTAATTCAATGCAGCTTTCATTGATTCGAATTAGAATGGGCATTTTGGCCAGAAAATCAGTTCCCAACAAACAGGAAACCGCAAGGGACCTCGAAATTAACACAATTCCCGAGGCCGACACTCCCCCGATAGATATGTTAGCGTCCACCTGGCCCACAATGCCCATGCTACCCCCGTTCGCAGCGACGCAGGAAGCGTAAGCCGGACTCACGTCCCCTGGTGGGATGTTCAAAAGATGGAATATTACATCCGAAATAATGGTCGCGGACGCACCGGAATCCACCAAAATACGTACGTCCACCCCTTGGATTAACCCAGGTACAGTGGACGAACCGGTAGCGGCCGCAACAACCCGCCGAGCCAACTTGCGCCACTGCGTTACCGAGCGACAAGGCGCAGTCAATGGCCTCCCGTAATGAACAACACCCGGATCGCATGACAACGGTGATGAGTGAGGTGTCAAGCCTTGCCGGGTGTCTGGTGCGCACCGACTTGCCTGTGCTGGAGAATCCTTCCTTGGAGCGTCCGCTGTCGAGGCCTCCTGCTGGGGCGGACCAGGAACGCGGGCCCAGCAGTCCCTGGCATAATGGCCCTTACGCCCACAGCGGAAACAATCGATGTCGTTGCGGCGCGTGGCGGGCACCCCGTCCCGACGCGGCCGTATCGGCGGCGCAGCCCGCGGCCCCGGCCCACCGCGGGCCGGCCACGGAGCAGAGGCGGCTGACAGCTCCTGCGGGCTGCTCTCGTCAGGCACGTACACTGCCTTCTTGGGGTCCCACCCCAAGGCTCCCCCCTCGACGATGGGCCCACCCGTCCACGCCGTAACTTGTTTCCAGCGGCGAAGGTTAAACTGAGCGTCCAGACATTTAGCCGCAGCCCGGGATGTGAGCTTCTCATGACCACACACCGGCATAGGAATGCCGAGATCCCGGGACAACTCCAGCATCTTCCCCAGGATGAGAGGTTCCAGCAGGTCAGGCTCCGTGCCGGGTAAGCGGCCATAGCCAGCTCCAGCACCGCGCCCCTATATGCAACCGGTGACTCCTCGGGTGCTCGTTGTCGTTGAACAAACCGGCGATGGGCATCATCCGGCGGCTCGTAAGCGTCTGCCATTTCGTTGAACACACCTCGCAGTGTTTTCTTCTTTGAGGCCTTTATAGAGCGAAAGAATCTAACCGACTCGTCATCGAGAAGGGTCGGCAGAACTTCTAATGCCTCCGCGTCAGTCCACCTCGCCGAGCGCACCGCCGCCAAAAATCTGCAGGCGAACGCACTCCAATCGCCCCCGATGGAGAATTCTTTGACAGTTGTTAAGTGACGACTGCGACTTCTTGGCGCGCTCTCTTCAGCCGATGACTCTTCTGGTGGCATGTTCAACATGGCGTCGCAACGTGGTGTAGACAAGATGGCGGCGTTTCGCCGCGGAGGGCGCAAAATGGCGGCTTCCCGCCTTTCTTCGCCAGCCACGCCCAAGATGGCGTCTTCGTGCCGCGTGGCTGATGGCGTTGACAGCGAAGGCAAAGCGGAGTCCTGCGGCCCACCAACGTCTCCTCCCGACGCCGTCTTCGGCGTGACGAGATCGCACAACTGCGCCACCACGTTTTTCAGCGCCTCGAGTTGCTCCGCCATCTGACTCCATCTGAAATCCGCGTCCTTCGGTGCAGAAGGGTCCGCCGATGCGGCGACATCTTGGACCCCCGGACCCGCACTTGTCCCAGCACGCATCTCCTCCTCCATCGGAGTCAGGTCCACCACTGGAGGAAGGTCGTCGTCGTCGAAAGATGAAGCAGATGCTGGAGACGGAACATTATTTTTCCTCAGTTGTTTTGCCATGCCGTTACACTTCCGACACCAGTGTAATAAATAACTCGGACGCTTCTCTCTGACTCCGTGTCCTTTATTTGGGTTCTCAGCTTTTCCCTCACGGCACTCCCCTAGAGACCCTCTGCTTGCAGCCCCAGGCTGCTGTCACTATTGCAGCCTCCTTCCTCTCCTTGCAGACCCGCTGCTGAACTCTGTGGGCAGCTCTCGCTGCCGAACTCCCCTTGCAGACCCGCTGCTGTTTGCAGCCTCCTCGCTGCTCCGGGGACGGTCACCGTTGGCCGACGGTGCCGAACCTCGTTCTCTGCGTATGTGGCGATCTCGCCACTCAACCCTTCTCCGCCCTGCGTGGCCTCACTCTTTCCCAGTCTCCAATCACTCCCCCTCCTCTTCCGGTTTCTCCCCTTATAGACCTGAACCCTCTCCCCCACGTGACGTAACTCCTCCCCTCATGACGTCACATCCGGAAGGTCGTTTACGCCCGCATTACATAGGTAAGAGACGGGGGAGGAGCCAGGGAGGAGAGATAGAGGAGGGGGGGGGAAGTGGGCGGGCCTGGGAGTGGGAGGAGGAAGACACTGGAGATGCGGATATGAAGGGGGCTTTTGGCTGAGTTTAGGGGGGGGGCTGAGTTTAGGGGGGGTTTGGCTGAGTTTAGGGGGGCACTCTGGGATATTGTCGCAGTGTAACGTTTCGCGGTGGAACAGTTAGCGGTGGAACACCTTACAGTGAGCAAAATGTCTGTTTCAGAAACGCTATCCGGGGTGCTGCCGCGGTGTAAGGGTCAGCACGCTGGACTTAACGATTTCGAGGTCATCGGCTCGTGTCTGTACTTCGAGCATCTTTCGCACCCTGTGTATCCAACCGTGCTAATCGGAGGTGGGGGAGGGCAGCAAACTACGGGTCTCTGTGTGAGTCAATGGGCCACTGTGTGACTACTGTATGTATGTCGGTATGCTGAACTTCGTTCACACCGTACGTCGCCGACGGTGCTATTCGGAGCACTTGTTTGATAGTGAGGACATCCTCGAGATGGCCTTTGTATGTCTTGAACCATTTTTTTAGTTTTTTTTAAAAAATAATCATTAGACGTGGTTAATCTACTGCTGGATGAATAATGAACCTAAGAGTGTGATTTGTAATGCGAACAATATTTTGCACACATCATAAATAACCGGAGCCACGCTTCGAGTTACTTGACATCCAGGCAAAAGACGGGAGGCCTTTAAGAAAGAGCTGGAGCTTTGTAAGTGTCTCTGAAAAGCCCGTGTACGTATGCATGTATGTTGAACTTCTTTCACACCCTATGTTGCCAACCGTGTTAATCGGAGGTGCCGGGGAACGCCAACAAACTAAATACAAAAAAATAAGTTCTAGAGAAATGGGTTTTAAATCTAGATTTACAAGTGCACAGCTCCAGTGGCTTCCTAATATCTGAAGGCAGAGCGTTCCAGACGGCCGCAGAAAGCGCCGCGCGATGCGGTGACCGTGTTTGTTCGATGGCGAGCCAAAAGCCGCTGCGAGAACGACCGGAGTTTGCGCGATGGTTTACGCTCCTTGCCGAGACCAGCAAGGTACTGTGTGGTTCATTTGTGGCGAGCACTTAATGAGTGTGAAAAGTTCCATCGGACCATCAGCTGTCGTATAAATGGGCACGTGTGGTGGGGTCAAAGGTGAGCATTCCCTCACCTTCTGAGACGTCTGGGTCAGCACTGGAAGGGCTCTTTAGAGGTCAATCTTCACTGGAGGCCCTTCCACCGACAGACACGTAAGCGAGCAGTTTCGGGGGCTGCACATTTAACGCCCTAATGCTACGCGGCGGCAATTGTTGACAGCGCTGGTCAATGTGGTGCACACGCTGTGAATTGAAAGATGAATTAACCTAATTTAGCACGCTCCACCTATGTGGGCCTCGCAGTCTGAAAAGTGAAGGCTTCATTGTAGACGCTGCCGTTCTGCCAACTCACTGCAATTAACAAGGACGCATACGTTGGGGGGATGGGGGGGTGGGTCGTTGTGCCATAATGCAATTTTATTTTATTTCATTATATTTATTTTTTTCTCTCCACGGGCAATTAATATCGATCGGTTACACGCAAGGCCATTTCAAATTCTCGAAATGGGTTTGAATTCCCCGTGTGCCCGCGAGCGCTGGATGGTAACGGAACGCGGAGGTAAATGACCTACAGGGCGGATATATACACCGCGTCCCCCTGTCGCACCCCCCCCCCCCGTCCTCTCTAACTAAATACACTAGTGCATGAATAGAGATAGACGAAAATCCCCTCTTTAGCCTTGATTGCTGTTTGAGGAAAGGGCCGTTTGCAAAAATTGCACTTTGGGGTTCCTTCGCACTGTGCGGGTTCGCTTTGTGCGATTTCTTGCTGCGTATATGCGGCTAACCTTTCTACTCCCCCTCCCCCCACAATTCGCTCTGCGTGGTTTCAATTCACTCTAATGCGCGGCTATGCGGTCGGACGTGGAACAACACTGCGTGGGCTACTCGGCACGCAGCTGCCTCGTGCACTGCGCTGTGGGTTCGGTGGCCTGTGCGGTCCATGCTACGCGATTTTGCTTTGTTGGCCCCTTTTGTTTCTTTGGAATGCATCTACCGCTACAGATCGTCTTCGTCTCACTATGGCCGAGCCGATTTAGAGGAGGGACAGGTCAAGTTCGGATACGTAATGCCCTTAGTCTTGTTACCGTGACCAGGTATTAAGCACGGGTCAAATGGATTTCAGGATACAAAGACAAAGATTCCTCCATATAGCCTTAACAGACTGTTGGGGCAAATGCTGTTAGCGAGCACCTATGAAGGCCGACACGGCACACGAGGGGGAGATTGGTCAGCACCACGCCCGCCGTCTTTGTCTCTCCATTGGCGAGAGACAGAGGCACCAGGCACAAAACTCATTTGAGGCTGCGTCGACCTAAGGGGAGGCCCAGAACCGGTTCAGATAATCATTTGCTCGTGCTGGCCCTGAGCAGGTGTCGAACTCGGGTGGCCAGGTTGGTAAACAAGCGCGCGCATGCAATAAAACATAGCCAGGAATTGGCCCATCCCGTGGATTGGACAGGACTGCACCACGGGACTAATGTGTAGAAATCCACATCTCATACATCAGCACGTGATCTGAGGGAGCCCCCCCCACCCCCCATCGTTGGCTCGTTATTTATTTATTTACTTACTTACGGGGGCTTTAAATCATCGTGGCAATTGTTACACGCGCCGCAAATGAAACGCGTGCACAAAGTTGGAAGTGTGAGAGAGACGGGGCGGGGGTGGGGGGGCAAGAACCCACCGCGCATTGTAAAAGCGAATTCATTTTTTTTTTCTTGAAAGCCAACGTACGAAAAGCTTTTGAGCTGACCTTCCGAGTTCTAAAGAGGGCTGTGCATTACTCCTGCTGAGATTGAACTCTGACATTTAACCGTGTAAGGCATCCAAAATCCATTACACAAAGGTCTCCAGTTTCGGCCGGTGGCATTGAACCTTGTCGCTCGTCGGGTTTTTTTTTTCCCACTTATTTTTTCCGCCTTGTTCATTTAACGCTCGATTTTTTCTCTCTCTTTTGTTGTTGTGTTTTGTGTCTGTGGTTTCTCTCCCACCCCTCCCCTCCCTCCCCCTCCCTCCCTCCCCTCCCCCCTCTCCCCGAGGTTGAAGGGGTTCAGGAGTTTCACAAAATCCCCTTCCCAAATGTACACAGCCCTCAGGCGTCTATCGATAACCTCTTGTGCGCTTGAGCAGCCAAGGCGACGTTGCGCGTCATACATGCGGCGAACTTCTTTCGCGCCGTACGTAGCCGGCCGTGCTAATCGGAGTCGCTATCGTCGGAGCAGTTGTTTGACAGCGAGGGCATCTGTAGATGACATCTGCACGTCATAGACCATTTTATTTTGCGGGTTTTTCCATCGTCATTAGACATACATGGCCAATCTACTGCTGGACGAAATCATTAAACCGAGAATGCGATTAGAGACGCGGACGGATATTTTTGTTCACGCGCATCACGAATGACCGCGACTCGGAGGCACGCAGCCACGCTCAGTGTTGCGTGAAAGCCTGAACAGAGGCGGGGGATGTCCGTACGCATGTTGACCTTTCGCACCGCGCGTAGCCTACCGTGCCAAACGGAGGTGCGTCGTTGCCACGTCTCCGACGATCCGCTCCCCTCGGCCCGCGTGCACCTTGTTGTCTGTCAGCGGCGCCGTTTGGCAAGGGCCGCAGGTGGCCGCATCAACGGAGGAAGGGCCCGCGCAGACAGGCATACAGACACACAGACAGACATACAGACAGACATACAAATACACAGACAGACAGACAGACACATAGAGAGACACACAGACACACAGACAGACACACAGACAGACATACAAATACACAGACAGACACATAGAGAGACACACAGACACACAGACACACAGACACACAGACAGCCATTCAGACAGACAACAGACAGACACACATACAGACATACATATAGACAGACATATAGAGAGACACACAGACAGACATACAGACAGACACACAGACATACATATAGACAGACAGACACACAGACATACATATAGACAGACAAACAGACACACAGACAGACACACAGACAGACACACAGACATACATATAGACAGACAAACAGACACACAGACAGACAGACACACAGACAGACATACAGACATACAGATAGACACACAGAGAAACAGATGCTTGCACGGGGCGTGTGCTGTCAGTGCGGTACTTCGATATTCGAGTACCTTTACCTCACCATCATTCATCCACTGCTGGTTGAAGGCCTCCCATGCCGGCCCCACTTCTCGCTGGTCCTCCGATGCCAATCTCCTTCTCTTTACAGCTTAGCGACTGCTCTCGTTAATTCTTCTCTGCGGTGGTCAACCTCTTTTGGTGCATTCTCTCCTTTGTAGCTAAAGCACAATAATTCATTGGACATCTGGTGCATGAGTGTGTGTGTGTGTCTTTTGTTGTTGTTGTTGTGATTATTGACAAACACCCAGCAGCATCAATGGATACGCGCCGTTACACGAACGGCCGTGGCGCTCTCGAGCTCCGTCTAGTGGAGGCCCTTCCACCAGCAGTGGCATGAGCAAGCAATTGCAGGGCTGCGCTTTGATAATTTGAACTACCCGTACATTTGGAAGTGTCTTGTATTATTTATATATTTTTTAATGTAGAAAACGTTCAAGCTTTAACATATGCGTGCGTGTTACAACGTGAACATGCCGCCCTTAACGCGCACGATCTCGTCACATCTCGGAGGCTCAGCGGCGTTGAACGCGGACAGCGCTCGGGATGGGCGACGTCCACCGTCCATGGAAGCCAGGCGCGGTCGGCTTTGTGGGCGACAGAGGGCCGTGCAGAGATGTGTCTGCAGCGAAATACAACGTGCACTGAACCCAGCATGGTGAGGTATGGTCAGATATGTATATGTACTAGCTTTACTACCCGGCTTCGCCCGGGACTTAGATTCACCACGCCCGGCCGCCTTTGTCTCCCCAGTGGCGATGTTCACACAGCGCACCAGTTACTCGTTTGAGGCTGAGTCGACCTAGGAGAGGCCCAGGACCGGTTCAAATAATCGTCACCGGTGGTAGGTTCGCCGGGTTCGTAGCGCGGCGCGCTACTCGATACACTACAATGCGTTACGCTTCCACATGCGCGGGTCACGTGACAGATTTGACGTCACAGCTCACTTGCCGTGCAAAAAATATGCATTCTTGAGCCCCCCCCCCCCAAAAAAAAATTTCTAAAGTGTATTTTTATAATGTTTGCATGGTGTACAGTCTGGAAAGTACCCACATGACAAATTTCAAGTTTGTTGCATGTCGGGAAGTACGCTAAACATTTTGAACAGACACACATATTCACAACTTTGCCTTTTATATATATGGAGATGTCTCTTGTGGGCACACAGGGTGCGGACCGGGGGGGGGGGGGGGGGGCTCGTACAGCAGTGGATTGACAAAAGACGTCCTGAGTGCACACGCAGGAACCTATATTCACAGGTTGCATGTCGACAAAGACCTGATGATGCAGCCGGTGATAAGAAGGACACGGTCACTATTTGGACACATATGTGGGATGGATGACATCAGGAAATATTTAAAAGTGTGTTCTTTGGAAAAATGTAAGGAACCGAAAAGCGAGGAAGCCCTAACGGAGAGTGGCTCGATAATCGACGAGATTGGAGCCAGAACAATGTGGCGCTACGTGGGCATGTTGGCACAAGGCAGAGGAGAGTGGAAATAAATGACCAAAGGCGCAGTGGACGCTTACCACACGGATCGTGTGGTGATGACGACGGTGATGTGAACGGTAAGAGAAGCTAAAGGTGCAGCTCTGCAATTGCCTTCTCGTTCGTTCGTGGAATTGCAAAATCGTACCACCGGCTGAGCGTTCAAATCAAATACGGACTCCCAAAGACGCTTCGCGGCGCAAACGGGAAATACAAAAAAGCAGCAGCAACGGAAATCGTGGACGCGAATACAAAGATGACGGCGAAACCCACGCTCGCGCAGGCGTCTTGCCGCGTGCGCTATTAAGTGTGTTTTGTTCAGCAGGGCATTACGCCGATAAACAGAAGAAAAGAAAACATATTTTTAGACGTTTGACCGATCGCTCTAAATTGGTCATCAGTTTTTTTGTCAGTCTACCACGCTGGCTTCGTGTGAGAGATTGGGACCGTGCTCTGGGATGTCACTTTAGTGCACCCACTGCCCATGCTGACGTGGCGGGGAAGCTAAATACGTTGAACTTCTTTCACACCGTACGTAGCCACTCATCAGAGGTGCGGAAATGGCTAGCTCAGAGCTAGACATTTGTACCATAGATTTGAAGCTTTCGTGACTGCAATGATTCATATTCTCAGGTTTTTTCGGTAAAGTCACGTAGGTAAAAACATTAAAATTAATGAAAGTAAAATAAAACAAAACAAAATAAAATTCACGACGTTTCGGAGGCAACACAAGTCTCCGTCATCAGGTGGGACCGTCACAGCCGAATTAGCTGCATCAAGTGAAGCAATGATTCAAGATGTAATCCCTTATAAGCAAGTTGAAGGTAGGTGGAGAGGGGGGGGGGAGAGCTTATCAGGCTGTGGTAGCCCGATACGTTTCCATTCATTGGCTACCACAGCCTGATAAGCTCTCCCCCCCCCCCTCTCCACCTACCTTCAACTTGCTTATAAGGGATTACATCTTGAATCATTGCTTCACTTGATGCAGCTAATTCGGCTGTGACGGTCCCACCTGATGACGGAGACTTGTGTTGCCTCCGAAACGTCGTGAATTTTATTTTGTTTTGTTTTATTTTACTTTCATTAATTTTAATGTTTTTACCTACGTGACTTTACCGAAAAAACCTGAGAATATTTGTACCATACGTAATTTTATATTCTTATGTTGTGATAACTTTGAGATTTTTTGTTTCCATAACATTTATTGATATGTTTATTTTTTCTTATTTTTGTTTTACCGTTTAACTTACTTTAATTGCTATGAATAGGATTCAGCGCCTAATGTGATTATGCATTTAATCATTGTAAAACGTTGTGAGATGAAATTACCCTGAATGATGCTGTGTAGAACTGAAATTATTATGCGTGCTACTTTATTCTATTTTAATAATGCATTGTTGTGTTTGTAAATTCGAAGTGTAAATTACGTCCTGTTGCCATCTTATCAGAGAACCCCATTCGGAAACGAGATGTGCATCTCAAAGTTTGAACACCAGTTCAGTGAGGAAAAAGAGAAACGAAACGAATTCCAAGCATGAAGTCCGATTCACAGATTTTATTAAAGGCCAGTCCAGTCCCATCACCACCATCTGGTTGCTCAACCACAACACTCGCACCAACCGCCTTGACACCGCAAACCACCAAGTCTAGTTGAAGCGTGACGATACCGTGAGTTTTTACTTTTAAGATACATGTGACTCTACTCATACGTAATAATTCACACGCCTATTTGACAAATGGTCATCGGAAATAATTTTTTTAATTCTCATAAGTCCCCACGGTGTAAACTCCTTATTATCCTCGCAATTTGTATGACCTCTCTATGTGCTACGATACCGTGAGCATAACTTTCTGATACCTGTAATTATTAATACGTAATTATTCAGACAACTATTTGACAAACGGTGATTAGAATTTTTTTATTTTTTTATTCTCATAATTCCCCACGGTGTAAACTCTTTACTATGCTCGCAATTTTCCTGGCCTCTCTATGTGCTATGAAGTTGGGCCAGAACCCGAAATGTCACGTGTACATTTTAGTTTTCTTCCTTAGAAAGCCAAAGATTTCTTGTCGAAAACGTCAATAAATGTTCCATTAGCTTCCGACCAAAATTAGAGAGGCGTTCTCCGGCTTGGGTTTTTCACGCGCCCTGCTGTGTCGCCCTGCGATGTCTTTTTCGGGTGTTGCCGCGCGTCGTTTAGCACGTCTGATGATTTCGCTCCACGCCTTCCAGTTCCCGGAGAATCTCCCGGCGTGCGTGGAGCGACACGTCAGGACGTAGTGCCAGACGACACGCGGCATGACCTGAAAACGACATCGGGGAGAGCTCTTAAGAGAGAGGCATGAAGGGGAGGTGTCCGTCAGACACCCTTGAAGATTGTGGTGCATTCACCAAATTACCAGCGCCTTACGGCTCCGAGACTAGAAGTCACTGCTACAATCTTGTCCCTTGAGGACATATTTTCGAGCACAATAGCAATAAATGGGCGCTCGCTCGGGTTGTTAAGCCTGGCCTCTCATCCTCTTAACGTGCAAAACACTGCACGCCACATTTCACAAGAGTAAAACATTTTTCTTTTTTGCACGGCGTATTTGGAGTCTGTAGAGGGGAAAATATGCTCTGGATCAAATTCAGAGTCTGTAGACTACACTGCAAGCTCCACACATAGTAGTAATACTCTTTGGGTATTTCGGTAAAGTCACGTAGGTAGAAAAATAAAATAAAAAATAATATTTCTCGACGTTTCGATCGCAACACAAGCGATCTTCCTCAGGCGGAAAAAAATTAGAATAATGATGATATCAATAAATAATGAAATGTATTTCCCCAGGATAGATTAAATTGAGCTTCAAGAGGGTCCTGCTCTGGGATGTTTGGCCAATGTCATTAATACGTGTTCGGCTACGTGTGGGAAGACACTGGCGTACAGTACCTGGAGAAAGCCTTACCATGTGGCACAGAAACTTCACAACTAATTTATTTTTATTTTTACCAGACAAAGCCCACTGAGCTAAGTAGCTCTTTTTTCAGAAGCGACCTGGCCACAAATGACGGCTCAACGAAAGTGGCTTATCGCGTGGACATTCATATCAGCAGACAAGCAACTCTAAAGATCCCATCGCTGTGCTGTCATCTTCTGGTACCACCTCGCGTCCCACGTCTACAGCACCTGGTTAGTCTTCGACGGGCAGTCTGCCGTCCAAGAACTAACCAGACTCAACCTTGCTGAGCTACTGAGATTTGCTGCGTTTCAGGATGATGTGGTTGTAGGCGGCCCTCTCGTAAATGTAAAACTCGTTTCGCTTTTTAACTTTTAATTTTGAACAAAAAATTGCAAAAAACTTGCACAAATTAAGTTAGTAAATGGGACGGACGCGACCCTGCACTTACTTTCTCACGTCGCTCCTGGCAGTAGAGTCTCCACCTGCATCTCTACAGAGTCCCTGTAGAATATATATATATGTTTGGCCTGCTCTTCAACATCAGCCAGACATTTTGCAAGAGTCCCGGAGGACCCACACTTCACCCATCACACGTGACCTGCTGATCGACTAACTGTGGTGTTGTTATGCATTTAAAGCTTTCGTGACTGCAGGGATTCATCTTCTTGGTTCTTTCGGTAAAGTCACGTAGAAGGGAAATAATAAATAATAAAAATAAAACATAATAAAATATTCTATTATTTTATATTATTATGTTTTATGTTTATTCTTTTATTATTTCATAATAAAATATTCTATTATTTTATATTATTATGTTTTATTATTATTTTATTATTTCCCTTCTTCGTGACTTTACCGAAAGAACCAAGAAGATGTGGTGTTGTTATGCATTTACACTGCCGGGGCGGATAGAGGTGGCAGGGGAGGATTTTAGAAAGCTGCCTTAGTCGTTGCAACTGCCACACCGGGAGATCGAACCGAACTGGCGACCTCTGGATCACAACTTCGGTTGCGTTGACCGTTACACCAACCATGGCAGCAACATCCCAAGTAAAGCTACCGCTTGAGTTAGTGCCTAACAGAGCTTGCGCACGTGGACTTAGTGACCGATTGCATCATGTATGCTGAACTTTTTTCGCACCGTACGTAGACACCCACGCTAATCGGAGGTGCGGGGGAAGGATGACAAACAGCGAGGATCGTCTCAGTGTGGAATACTTCGATGATTCTCTGCTCGTGCGTTCTGGATGTGGGTTACGTTACAGGGACGAGACATACCCTGGATCAATAGTGGTACATTTTGTGGTTTTAAAGGTGATTTTTCATTTAATCTTTTTAATTCTACTTCTTCTTCATAAAACCGAGCCAAAGTCTGTCGCTGACTTGAAACCTGTTTCTGAAAACATGCGCTTTTAATTATACTTTTTTAAAGAAATACATTTTGAATGGTGAAACTCACCAGTGGCTAAACCAAAAATGTGATTTGCGCATGAATAATTAAAGGTAATGAAATATTAAGCGTGGTTCATTCAGGTGCCATCAATTCGCAGCACTTGCTGGGTACAGCTTGTCTGTGCCGATGCCACGCGTCTCATTGCATTCATGTTTAGCTGGGAATTTCATATATATTCACGTGCATTATCACCCTTTGTGTATGAGGTTATCCAGCAACGCACGCCTACGGGACAAGAGAAGATAACGCAATTTCTGTCAATGAGCACTTTTAATTTTTGCTCTGTGGTGCATCTGTCTGTCTGTGATGTGCTGCAACAACTTGAAGCAAGCCAGGCATAAAAAAAGGACATCCTAATTGCTCCTGGTAATCTCTGTGGTGCATCGCGTTATTTGCCAAGTGATGGGCAAAAGCACCACATCGCCCCGTGAGTTTGTGTCCCGTTGGGGCTCATTTTTGTTTCAAACCGCAGGCTTGCTCAGCACAAAGACAAAGATCCCACAAAATATAGCCTTTAACGGATCGTTTAGGGCAAGTGCCGTTCACGAGCGCCTATTAAGATCGGTCACGGCACACGATGGGGTGGGTGTGGCCAAGGCCGTACCCGGCCGTATTTGTTTCCCCAGTGGGAATGTTTACGCACCCACACCAGGATACCCGTTTGAGGCTGAGTCGACCTACGGGATTCCCGGCACCCGTTTAAACATTTGCCTCTCTGACTACGCTGGAGTCGTGGTCGCTAACCCGCCGCTCCCCTCGCGCAGGACACACACAAAAGACAAAGATCCCCCATATAGCCTTTACCAGACTGTTGGGGCAAGTGCTGTTAGCGAGCACCAATGGAGGCCGGAACGGCACACAACGGGGGTGGGGGGACAGCAACCACAGTGGTCGATGTTTTGCACACCGCGCCAGAAACTCAATTGAGGCCGAGTCGACCTAGGGGAGGCCCAAGACCGGTTCAGATAATCGTCACCGATGTTGGCCCGTGAGCGGGAATCGAACTCAGGGTTCGCACCGGATTTGTAGCGCAGCGGCCACAAGCGAGGCACCACTGCTCCCCACACACGCACGAACACTGACACACACAGAAACCCACACACACACGCGAACACTTACACACACACACGGTAACCCACGCGCAGAAAACACACCGTGGACACACGGGAATATGGTCACTAATAGCCCAAACCTGCATACATCAGCAGACGCGTTCTGCAAACACGTCCTTCGTGAAGAATGTCCCTGTGCATGTGATTCACGGATTTTAAACCAATTAAAATGCATTAATACTGAGTAAGTACGCAGCTGTATACACAGACGGACATCGGAGGTGAACGCGTGCGTGTTTCTGAAGCATTACGTCGTGGCCATCTAAATGCTCGAATTTATTTACTCTTTGAGGATTCGGCTGTGGTGGTGCGGTGTGCACGCTGGACTTGAAACACGGAGGATTCTGGTTACATTCGATCTCCAGGAGCGGCAGTTGAAACGATGTGCAAAGTGCGTTCAATGCCTCCTTGCCTCCATCCACACAGCAGTGTGCGTGGGTACACAACAGTTCGTCGATCAGCAAGACGCATGTGGTGGGTTAAAGTGTGGGTTACTCTCACCGCCTCCAATGGCCAGTGTGGAAAAGTAGACCAATTACACTCTCATGAGGCTGCATTGAGCTCTTTCTGGTGGGTAATGTCACGTTGTCACTTTGCCACGTTCAGCTCTTCAACTAAGCCACGTTATAATTATTTTGTGTTTAATGTATTAGAGAATTTGTGCCCAACTAGGTTTCAAGTTTCAAGTTTTCAAGTTTCATTTATTAGGTATAGCCCTGTGAGCCATTCGGCTCTTGAATCGGGTGCAACCGCAACAAACAAAAAAACAAAAACATGAACAAGAAAACATCTTAAAGTGACTATGTGCAAACAGAAAATCCAAGAAAAGACAGCAAAATATTCCAGAAAAAGCACCGTACACCAACACTGTGTAGGACCCATCACCAATAAAAGAAATCATCCTTGCCTGTAAGATCTTTAGTTCCCCAGCATTGACGCAGGCGAGCCTGACTCTGCTCATGGGACGATATATGTCAAAACCAGTCCAGAGGTTGCTTATCTTGAACGAAATGCTGCTGGGATCATGCACTCCCTACGGCTGATAGCTTGTGTCAAAAAAATATTTGTATTATTTTCACGTGGAAAAAGAGACACATTGTCTGCTTATGTATTTTGTGGTTTATAATCGGTGATGGTGGATAGTGCAAAGAAGGACACCTGTTAAAACAAAGTAAAGGTGCAGCCTTGCTGTTGTTTGTTCAACACCACTGCTGGTGGAAGGGCCTCCACTAGAGGGAGCTCTAGATCAGTGCTACTCACAAATTTTCGGACGGGGAGGTGGGGGGGGGCCTTTCGCCCATAAGACATCATCAGTGTCAGGGCCCCCACAAGCGCATTGTCGGGTGGCAGCATGTCAGAGGCCCGCAACCAAAGGCTACTAGGGGCCTGACAGTGGCTCGCGATCCTTGCATTGAAGAACACTGCTTAGGATCGTCATTCAACAGGGTTTACTATTGCATATTTATTCTATATTTCTTGCACATGACGACGTTGACCAATTTCTCTTGTAGCCCCGCCCACCACCCCCACGTTCCATTCCCTGGTTACCACATTCAGATAAGCCCCTCCCCCCTTAACTAGTATTTAAGGGCTGGTCTTTTGGATTTTTCCTCACTTGATGCAGTAATTTTATCTGTGACGGTCCCACCTGATGACGGAGACTTGTGTTGCCTCCGAAACGTCGTGATTTATTATTTTATTTTATTTACATTATTACTTTTATTAACTTTTAATTTTATTTTTTTACCTACGTGGCTTTACCGAAAAAAACCTAAGAGTATGAATTTACTATTGCATGTTGGGCAGCCGTCTTGGAAGAGGCTGGCATGGCCACGCACTTTGTCTCACTGCACGCGACCTTACCCATCGACGAACCCTGATGGGTGGATAGAGATGGCATATGGCGAGGGGTGTTAACGGATTAACCTGCAAACTCTGGATTTGCACGACACAGGCTTGCTTCACTTAACCACGACACTTCGGCAGCATTCCAAAACAATGTAATTTATAACACATGCTAAAATGTTACGGTGTATGAATGCAAAGCGTCCACTATCATTGGAATAAGGTAGGAGGCAGTGCAGCAAGTAGGTTCAATTCATATTTTATTTCTCCCCTGGAAATCTGATTTGCACCGATTTCTGGATACGTCGTGTTTATCCAGAAAAGCCTCGACCGTCACGTTCAGTACGGTCTCACACTTAGGATGTTTTGCCATTTCCAATGCAGAGTGGCATATGTAAGAATATTAAACAAAAGCCCAGTTTTAGCAAATCGTTCCAACACAAATGAAGGCTTTTTCTGCGTAAAAAACACGACGACGCTGTCCCAAAAAAACGAACAGCTGAATAAGTAACGCGACATTATGCTGTGAAGAGAATTGGGAAAAAAGTATGTTACAAACAGTGAAGCTGTATTATTAATAGCCGATGGTATTTTAATTACCGTCACATTATTGTGGAGGGTAATTATTGGAGCCCGAGGCACATCGGAGGCCCCAGAGCCGGGCTTTCTCTAGCAGCTGTGGAACTGGCTTGAGACCCAACCTCCAACTTGTGTGCCACGCAAAAAGAAAAAGATTAATGATTATTTTTCAGAAAAGTAATTGTCCATTAAATTACATCACGCATGTTTGGAATTGTTTGGTATCGTATTTTTGTCTGCTATTTTTTCAGGCTTATATTTCAAAGTCCAATTTAAATATCAGCGCGGTATTTCTAATTAAAAAAAAATAGTTTACTGTGTGAATGTTACAACTTCACTGGCGAGTTGTGTGAATCGCTACAGGCTCGACGTTTACATGGTGAGGTGCCACCCCTAAGTTCAGTTTTAGTTTAGTTTTCTTGAACCAGGTGAGATCTCAAAGGGAATGGTGCATGTGCCATGACTCGACTTCGATACGATGTAAAGTCCACGATATCCGTATCGTCCCTTTTGCAAAATACAGCTATTTCGTGATTATCCATAGCCCATTGTGTTTTTTTCCACAAACAGTTTCTTTCCCGACGAAACAGTTACATAATTACATGTGCAATCTTCTTGGTTCTTTCGGTAAAGTCACGTAGAAGGTAAATAATAAAATAATAAAAATAAAACATTATAAAATAATTCTCACGACGTTTCGGCCACAACGCAAGCAGCCATCCTCAGGTGAAGACCAGGTGTGTCGGGAAGACAGCGTCTGAATGAAACACCCCAGGCTTGGAGCGTATATTTAAGCTGGGTTGGAAGGGGAAGAGCGCCTTGACAAAACAATTTGCATATCAAGAATAATTTAGCATATTTATGGGAAATGCAGATATGGGATTAGTACTACTTGTGAAATGCGTAGGAGGTGGGCGGGGGGTTTCAAAGTCATACATGTGCAATGTTTAAACGTTGTAAATAAATAGCTGTTATGAAATTAATTTGTTCCCGTGCACTGCAAACATTTATTTCGGAGTAACTGATGGCATAGCAATTCAAATTGTATATTCTGTAGGTTTACTCTCTAATCTACCGGTGTGCGGAACTAGTGTAGGGGTGTTAGAGAGAGAGCCCGTTATGCATGGCAGCCTATGGTAAACAAACACAGTAGGCGGGGCTACATGTGTGCACAAGCAGGTGCCCTCTGCGACGTCCGCGCCAGACACCCTGGGGGGTCGATTCGGTCGTTATGATCCCCCGGGGCCCCACCCCTCAGGGAGGGGTTGGGTATAAAAGGGGAATGTATCGAAGGGCTCGGGAGTGATGTTTAGCTAAAGAAGAGGAGGCGGAAGACGTCTGAGATAGAGCCCTGGACTCCCCCTGGTACGCCGTCCTTATCAGGACCGCGCAGGCTCGAGCCAGTGGCGTGGTACCAGAGCCAGAGCCAGTGCTGGTCTGGACTCTGGGTACCGGGCCCGACTGACCAGTGTCGGGCCAAGATAGCCTCCCCTAGCCCATTAGTGGAGGACTCAGAGGCAGGCTAAGGTTAGCCTAGAGGTGTGTCCTCAGATAGACGGGTGAGGGGGCCGATACCCCCTCAATTGTGTATGTCACAAAGTTGGTGTTCAAATAAACAAGTGTGTCTCCAACTCCGGTGTCAACGAGTCGTAAGCGTTACTACATCTGGCGTCAGAAGTGAAACAAAGTACGAACATGGATACACGCCGGACGACTCGAGTCGGAGTACCAGGGGCGGAGGACACCGCTGCAGTTGGAGAGCCCGAGACGGCTGAAGATGCCATCGAGCAGCCGGGGCTGGGTGCATCCACGCCACAGCAGCTGGAGGAAGGGGAGCCATCGACGGAGGGGCTGAGACAGGCGCACGCGAAGCTGGCCGAGCTGCTGTACGCCGCAGCCGCCATGCTCGATAACATCACACGGCTGGGGGCTGCGGGACCGCCACGAGGCGACAGCAGCCAACGACCACAGCGCCTTCCCGCCATTTCAACAGAGCAACATTTTGAATCTCCCGCCATCGCCGCAGCTGCTGTTGAGGGCGTGGCCGCTCTAAGCATCGCGTCCAACGGCGGGAGTACAGTACCTGCCGCGTCACCACGGGTGCGACCGGCGATGCCATCGCTGCTTCGGGCCGACGCTGAGTCGAGTGAGGGAGACGAGGGAGCGCGATCGTCCTCTGCAGCCGCTGCCTTACATCAGCGACTGCCGCCGCTCAAAGAATTTGTGGGCGAGGAGGGCGACTGGGGCGGCTTCCAGCGGCGCTTCCTCGCTCACCAGGAGATGGCACAGTGGACAGACGCCGAGGCTCTCCGAGCACTGCCAGCACTCCTCGACAGCGACGCCCTCGCCACACTAACATCGGCAACGAAGGAGAGGCGTTCCACGCTGCGGAAGGCGATGCAAGTGCTGTCCGCTGTGTATGGGCCACCATCGGACTGTCGTCAACTCTTTTACGATCGCCAGCGGGGGACGAAGGAGTCGCCCCTGGCGTACCGTACAAGCCTCCTGGCGCTGGCAAAGGAAGCCTTTCCACGAATGGACGACGAGGGGATCGACGCCATGGTGACAGAAAAGATACTTTTGCTGGCGGACGACTTAGACATCGTCATTGTCGCACAGGACGATGCAGAAATGTGCTCCCTCCAAGTGGCCCGTCTCCTCCACGCAAACCTGTCCTCTCAACGACGGAAGGCCAGCAAGGCGGCGAGCGGGCGCGCCGTCGCTGCGGCCACCCTCCCGGCGGAAGAGGTTTGCGCCATCAACCATCGACGGCAGCACGGAGCGGGAGCGCGGGGGGACCGGGCCGGTTCAAGCCATCTACAACGTCCATCGTCGCCACCAGCGCTTCCACGCTGCTACAACTGCGGCATCCGGGGCCACGTCGCCTCGGGGTGCCGCTCTCCTCGGCAGCGCGGGACGACACCTCAACGGGACGCCGGCCCTCGTCACAAGCTCCACCATCATAATCCGGCGAGTCGCGGCACCCCTCACGTTTGGCCCACGCACACGCCCGTCGCACACTTAAACACCGCAGCGAAGGGGGGGCCAATATCGCGTACCATGGCACCAACACGCACCGCTCTGGGTACTCACATTGAACCCAGCCAGTGGTCCGTGTTGGCCCATCGGGTTGTAGCCGCGTCGTCGGGGTCGTCGGCCGTTGTGGGTCACATCGATGGGGTGGAGGTGCGCATCTTGGTCGATACAGGCGCATCGGCGACCATTATTTCGGAGTTGATTTATAACATTCTCCCTGCCCAGAGCCGTCCTTTGATGCCTGTTAATGTGCCATTCTTTGCTGCTAACGGGGGTTCACTTGGCATCATCGGACAAATTCGAGCCCAAATTTGTGTCGGGGATATTAAATTATCTGGGCCGATTTTTGTTTCCTCCTCGCTGGCGGTTCCGTGCCTGCTGGGGACGGATTTCCTGGCCAAAATGCCGATTAGGATATTAATCGACCAGGGATGCATTGAGCTCCCATCGGGCCGACGCATGGCGTTTTTGCCATCCCCCGCTACGAGCCGGACGGCGTTCGCGACGGTGCCGGCGTTCGTAGATAGAACGGTGCGCGTTCCTCCGGGGGCGCAAATGTTAATTCCTTTGAGACTTCGGCGGCCCTTCGCTAAGGGCATTGGGGCTCAAGGGGTTTTGCTGGGACCGTCTAGGGCCGGGGTCAGTGGACCTAATTTACTCCCGGCCCAGACCATAGTGAGAGGGGATGGAGAACCCTTCATCGCGGTCCTCAATGTGGGCTCGCAGACGGTGGTGGTCCCACAGGGGACCGTGCTTGCTCACGCAACGCCGGTGCCCTGTGAGGAACCCGTCGCGAGTCATGTCGGCGCTGCCCCTGCACCGCGACCACATTCAGACAGCGATGAAGGGTGGCTCGAGGCGCTTTGCGCGGGATCGACGGACCTGTCAAATTTAGAGCGCCAACGTCTTAAGACACTACTGAGGGAATTTTCCGACGTTTTCAGTCGGGATAAATACGATTTGGGCTGCACTCATCTGCTGCGTCACCATATTGATACGGGTGACAGCGCGCCAATACGCCAAAATCCTTTTCGGTTGAGTCCCGCCGAAAAGGACCATGTCAAATCGGCTGTTGATGACATGCTAGCCGCCGACATAATTTCTCCCTCCAACAGCCCTTGGGGAGCGCCGATCGTCCTGGTTAAGAAGCAGGACGGTTCGTTGCGGTTTTGCGTTGACTTTCGGCGCCTTAATAAAATTACGGTTGCTGACGCATACCCGCTCCCACGGATGGACGAATCGCTTGACGCCTTGGCGGGAGCGCGATTCTTCTCCACATTGGACTTACTTTCGGGATTCTGGCAGCTTCCTCTGGACGATGATTCAAAGCCTAAAACTGCTTTCCGTACTCCGCACGGCCTGTTTCAATTCAACCGGTTGCCGATGGGCTTACACTCAGCGCCGGCAACTTTCCAGCGGTTGATGGAATTAGTTTTGGCTGGATTGCAATGGGAGTCGTGCCTGATTTATTTGGATGACGTCATTGTCTTTGGCAAAACTTTTGAGGAACATCTCCAGAGGTTGCGGGCGGTTTTCCTAAAGATGCGGGCTGCTAATTTGAAATTTAAGCCCCAAAAATGCCATTTGTTACGCGAGTCGGTGCGTTATTTGGGGCACATCGTGGGGCGCTCAGGTATTTCTACCGATCCCGCCAAAACGCAGTGTGTAAGCTCCTGGCCGACTCCCACCTCAGTGGGAGAGGTTAGGAGTTTTATTGGGTTTGCGTCGTATTATAGACGCTTCGTCGCTAATTTTGCGACTATCGCCAAACCCCTACATGCTTTAACATCTAAAGGGGTTCGGTTTTGCTGGGGTCAGGAGGAGGAGGCTGCTTTTTGCTCCCTTCGGGATGCTTTGGTAAACGCTCCTCCCCTGATTTACCCTGATTTTTCAAAACCGTTCTTGCTCGACACCGATGCGAGCAACACGGGTATTGGGGGCGTGCTCTCCCAGGTGGTTGACGGCGTGGAACATGTGGTTGCGTACGGCAGTCGGGTGTTGTCTCCAGCGGAGCAACGATATTGTGTCACCCGTAGGGAACTGTTGGCAATTGTCCATTTCATCCAACAGTATCGCCCATATCTGTACGGCCGGCGTTTCACCGTCCGCACAGATCATGCGGCACTGCAGTACGCCCTGAGGGTTCAACAGCCATCGGGACAATTGTCCCGATGGTTGGAGGTCCTCCAGGATTACGATTTCCAAACCACATACCGTAAGGGCGTTCGCCACACCAACGCGGACGCTCTGTCACGCTTGCCAACCGCCTCCGAGTGTGCATGCCTCCTGGGGTCTGGACGTTGCAGGCCTCCAGGGGACACATCGCTACCTGTCTTGGCGGCCGCCAACGACGACGATGCAGTGGTTCCTAATTCGATCGAACAACAGGGCAAAGATTCCCTGTTGGGGTTGCCCGTCATTGAATGGGGGCGCCTCCAGATGGAGGATGTCTCCCTCCTCGGGTGGCGACGTCGCGTTGGCGGTGCGGCGGGGGGAAAAAGAGGTGGTTCCGACGCATGGGAAATGTGCCAAGGTCTGCTGATGCATTGGGACGGGAAGTCACGCCGACATCGGCTGGTGGTCCCTACTGGGTTGCGGGGTAGGGTGGTATGGGCCGCTCATGAGCGCCTCCTACACCTGGGGACCCAAAAGACTCTCGCCTTGTTGCAACTTGATTTTTATTGGCCTGGCATGACGAGGGATGTTGGGGATTTGTTGGGATCATGCCCTCAATGTGCACAACGCAAACCGCCGGCACGGGAGTCTAACCCGCCTTTGCAATCGATCAAAGTGTCCAGGATAAACGAGCTGGTCGCTCTGGACATTTTGGGACCATTCCCCGCCACCCCCAGGGGGAATAGATATTTGTTGACTGGTGTCGAGTATTTTACACGCTGGCCTATGGCCTGGCCTCTGGCCAACCAGTCGGCAGCAGCCATCGTGGAGGCCTTTGTTCAGGGTTATGTCCTGGACAAAGGTGCTCCGGAGAGGTTGCTGACCGACCAGGGCAGAAATTTTTCCGGTAAACTACTCAGACAAGTCTGCGATCTCCTGGGCACAAAGAAAATTCGGACCTCCCCATATCACCCACAAACTGACGGGATGGTCGAACGTTTGCATCGCACCATCTCGTCCATGTTATCACAACAAGTTTCGGACTCGCAAACGGATTGGGACCTACAAATTCAGGGGGTCTTGGCGGCGTACCGGATGGCACCCCATGCAGCTACGGGGTTTTCTCCCTTTTACCTCATGTACGGCCGAGAACCAGACCCGCCTGTTCGTGCCCAGTTGCGGATCCCCGTGCCGCAAGGAAAAACTAATCTGGCTGACCATGTTAAATTTAATCTGGACAAATTGACCGAGGCACGGGATGCTGCAATGCAAAACTCTGACCTCCGTCAGAAGGCGAATGAGCGCCTCAGATTGAGTCGAGCGCACATACTGCAGTGGAAGCCGGGGGACAAGGCATGGTTGCACTGCCCCCAGGTGCCACTGGCAACCTCCTCTAAACTGGTGCGGCCGTGGCGGGGCCCTGTGGAAGTGGTGGAGGTGTTACGTCCGCAGTGCGTGCGCATAAAGTGGGGGAAGCGGAGATGGTTCGTGCACCCCTCTAGGTTGAAACCCTTCGCAGCGGTACACAATCCCACTTCACACGCGCGTGGCCAAACGTGTGGGGGGTCGGCCGACTCGCTGGGTCCGTCTCCGTCGCTCTCACCTAATGCCTTGCCGGCTGTGCCACCTTCAGGAGCATCGGGAGTGACGGGCTCACGCCCGATCACCCCTCCTGCGGATACCGAGGGTCACGCGGAGTCGGATGAATGCTCACCCCAAGACGGACAGTCGCCACCTGATGGTCCGCCACGCGGGGTTACCCCGTGCGAGGGGCCCGCTGCAAGGACGCGCGCTAAAATGCGCAAACTGTTGTGAGGCCGGAAAATGTGTACATAGCTGTTGTGTTTATTGGGTGTTGTGTGGGTGGTGTGTTCCCCGCTCCTCGGATGTACATATGTTGGGTTCACCGTGTGTTGTGTGTGCGTGGTGGGTTCCCTGCTGATTGTATATAGGCTGTTTTTTTTACGGAATTCGTATTTATTCGGGGGGGGGGTGCGTCGGGTTGTTTCTCATCTTGTTGTTGCGTTCTTGTTCTGGTTCCTGTTATTGTTCAAAAATAGTGAGGCACACGCGCGGTCAGGGGGTGAAGGCACCTTTATTGTCAAATTTTTGTATGTTGGCAGCCGGGACGGCTGCATGCTATGCGGGGGGGAGTGATGTAGGGGTGTTAGAGAGAGAGCCCGTTATGCATGGCAGCCTATGGTAAACAAACACAGTAGGCGGGGCTACATGTGTGCACAAGCAGGTGCCCTCTGCGACGTCCGCGCCAGACACCCTGGGGGGTCGATTCGGTCGTTATGATCCCCCGGGGCCCCACCCCTCAGGGAGGGGTTGGGTATAAAAGGGGAATGTATCGAAGGGCTCGGGAGTGATGTTTAGCTAAAGAAGAGGAGGCGGAAGACGTCTGAGATAGAGCCCTGGACTCCCCCTGGTACGCCGTCCTTATCAGGACCGCGCAGGCTCGAGCCAGTGGCGTGGTACCAGAGCCAGAGCCAGTGCTGGTCTGGACTCTGGGTACCGGGCCCGACTGACCAGTGTCGGGCCAAGATAGCCTCCCCTAGCCCATTAGTGGAGGACTCAGAGGCAGGCTAAGGTTAGCCTAGAGGTGTGTCCTCAGATAGACGGGTGAGGGGGCCGATACCCCCTCAATTGTGTATGTCACAAAGTTGGTGTTCAAATAAACAAGTGTGTCTCCAACTCCGGTGTCAACGAGTCGTAAGCGTTACTACACTAGTAACGATTTTTAATGTTTTGTTTACATGACAAATTGTACTAATTGGCTGTGTCGGGTTTCAGGACACGATCTAACCCAAAAAAACTATATGATGAGCAATTCTATGATGCCATAATTTTCGTTAATTACGTGTCATGGTTTTTTATTTTAAAAATATAAATGTTGTAACTGACGTCAAGTATTTGCGTTGCACGGATTGTGACGTCGCGATTATTGGCCGGCTTACCCGAAGGCTGTTTGGTAACGTTACATAAATCATCGCGCAGTGCGATTTGACAAAGTGCAGCATCGCGAATTTTTATTTTTTATTTTGCATGCAACTCGAGCTTAGCTGTGACCGCTACTCTCGCTCGCGAGGGTCTCGCATCATCCGGGACGCGTTGTCCCATTGTAAATAATACACGAGCGAGAGCATTGTTTGGATTCTAAGTGGATTTAAGCAAAGCCCTGAATAATACAATTAGAAAATAATGGCACGAAGAGGTGGACTCGATGGAATTTAAGATGCCAGACATGGCCAGTTTCGCTCAAGGGCTGTTAAGCATTGGCAACATTTCTCTGCCAAGTAATTTTGGAAACTTATTCTTGGGGGCCAAGTCCCAATTTGTTTTGATTAGCAGAAGAACAACAGATTGCACGGGAATGTAGTGTGTTGCATTTTTAATGATTTGAGGTCGCATTAATATGTATGCGTCTATTAAAAGATGCATTGCTCGAAATATCTCTCTTTTGATCAATAACACCCCCCCCATCTCCGCCCCCTTGCAAATGCGTAATTAAATTAATGAAGTATCTTTATCCGTTCGTTCGTTTCTCAATCCGCTTCTCCTGGTGAGGATCGCAGCGGCAGCGTGTAGAGTAGTGGCGGTCCAGACCTCCCTTTCCCTGGCGACAGACTCCAGCACTACACTACTATACACTACACTATACACTACTATACACTACATTATACACTACTATACACTACACTATACACTACCACACACTACACTATACACTACTATACACTACACTATACACTACCATACACGACACTATACACTACTATACACTATTATACACTACACTATACACTACACTATACATTACTATACACTACACTATACACTACTATACACTACACTAATACACTACACTATAAACTACACTATACACTACACCATACACTATTATACACTACACTATACACTACTACACTATACACTACTATACACTACACTATACACTACTATACACGACAACACTATACATACACTACGATACACTGCACTACACACTACTATACATGACTACACTATACACTACTATACAGTACTATACACTACTACACTATATACTACATTATACACCGCTATGCGCTATACACTACTACACTACTATACACTACACTATACACTACTATACACAGACTTTAGCACTTCCTGGGAAATTTCCAGGCGTTCCCAGGCCAGCCGAGTGGCATCGTCCCACCGCAAAATACACCCGTCCTAGCAAAAAATATAGTATGTTAAATTTTAACTTGCATAGTAAAGTAATTGTATTTTTTCTTTTTCTATACAGCCAGATAATACGACAAATCGCTAACCTTAAACACCAAGTCGTTCATAAAAGTCGAAGGTAGTATAGTACTATAGTAATAGAGCAAGTGCATAATCACTGAACCGGAATTGATAGCTTGAAAGCATTTAGCGCGGGGCCCTTGAAAGTGCGGGGCCCGTAGCTACTACATATATGTAGCTACTTGTGCTACTAGGATAATCCGGCATTCCCTGCTGGTTACGTGAATGTTTGTTTATTCTAACATTTAATCCATTCAGGCATTTGAACTGGAGTTGCAACTCAAGGTTTATATGCGATTTGGGTTGAAACTATAATCATCACAATTGTAATGCTGCAGTGGTCTCACAGTTTGCAGACGAGATTTGCAGTCTAGAAGTCATCGGTTAGATGCCCCCAGCAGTTGAAGCATTGGGCAAGTTTGCTAAAGTCCCCCCCCACGTGTGTCCACTCAGCAGTATTAATGGGAACGCCACAATCGGTCGATCGGCAGGTCGCAAATGGTGGGGTAAAGTGTGATGATTCCCACCTCTGCCCAAGACGTCTGGACAATGGGGGAGAGTAGACCAAAATCACTCCCTAGAGGGGCATTCTGGAGCTCCCCCTAGTGGAGGCCCTTCCACGAGTGGTGGCGTGAACAAGCAATTGCAGGGCTGCACCTTTACCATTGCCATCTCAACTATCATAATGTTAAACTGGCTTGGTTGTTTGACTGAACTTTCTCAAACTCCCGCAAAAGTTATATTTCTTATTTCCTTTTATCATCACTACACATAACTCTTGACGGGTCTGGGTTCGATGCTAAATTAGTTTGTATTGACTCTTCTATCTTCACGCACATTTGTTACCGGAAATGAATTCGGAACCTGTCATCTCCATGCGGCTGTCGAGACGAAACGCATTTTTCTGCTCCGATGCCACATCCCCACGTTGTGTTGGCACAATAGATTGTGATATGATATGGAAAAACCCATAACGCATTCATCACTAACACCGCGGCCTTTAAATGCAAGATATATAATAAGTAAGTACATTTTTAAATCACGAGTGTGAAATCTTCATGTATCATGAGCTCTCTTTAACAGTTCTGTCTCTCACGTTCTATTGAACTGGCTCAATGTCTGTAAAGAATCTGGAACATCCAGCGACAGTAAGTTCCAGGCCTCTGGACCGGTGAGTCAGTGAGTGGGTGGATGAATAGGTGAGTGAGTGGGTGGATGAGTTCAAGTTCAAGTTCATTTATTAGGTATGGCCCTGTGAGCCATTCGGCTATTGAATCGGGTGCAACCGCAACAAACAAAAAACAAAACATGAACAAGAAAACATCTTATAGTGACAATGTGCAAACAGAAAATCCAAGAAAAGACAGCAAAATATTGCAGAAAAATCACCGTACACCAACACTGTGTGCAAATATCCCAGTAGGTGAGTGAGTGGGTGGTTGAGTAGGTGAGTGAGTGGGTGGATGAGTAGGTGAGTGAATTAGTGGTTGAGTAGGTGAGTGAGTGAGTGGTTGAGTAGGAGAGTGAGTGGGTAGGTGAGTTCCAAGCCGGTGGACAGCTGAGTCGGTAAGTGGGTGTATGAGTAGGTGAGTGAGTGGGTGGTTGAGTAGGTGAGTGAGTGGTTGAGTAGGTGACTGAGTGGGTAGGTGAGTTCCAAGCCGGTGGACAGCTGAATCGGTAAGTGGGTGTATGAGTAGGTGAGTGAGTGGGTGGTTGAGTAGGTGAGTGAGTGGTTGAGTAGGTGACTGAGTGGGTAGGTGAGTTCCAAGTCGGTGGACAGCTGAGTCGGTAAGTGGGTGAATGAGTGGGTGAGTGAGTGGGTGGTTGAGTAGGTGAGTGAGTGAGTGAGTGGTTGAGTAGGTGACTGAGTGGGTAGGTGAGTTCCAAGCCGGTGAACAGCTGAGTCGGTAAGTGGGTGAATGAGTGGGTGAGTGAGTGGGTGGTTGAGTAGGTGAGTGAGTGGTTGAGTAGGTGACTGAGTGGGTAGGTGAGTTCCAAGTCGGTGGACAGCTAAGTCGGTAAGTGGGTGAATGAGTGGGTGAGTGAGTGGGTGGTTGAGTAGGTGAGTGAGTGAGTGGTTGAGTAGGTGACTGAGTGGGTAGGTGAGTTCCAAGCCGGTGGACAGCTGAATCGGTAAGTGGGTGTATGAGTAGGTGAGTGAGTGGGTGGTTGAGTAGGTGAGTGAGTGGTTGAGTAGTTGACTGAGTGGGTAGGTGAGTTCCAAGTCGGTGGACAGCTGAGTCGGTAAGTGGGTGAATGAGTGGGTGAGTGAGTGGGTGGTTGAGTAGGTGAGTGAGTGAGTGAGTGGTTGAGTAGGTGAGTGAGTGGGTAGGTGAGTTCCAAGCCGGTGGACAGTTGAGTCGGTAAGTGGGTGTATGAGTAGGTGAGTGAGTGGGTGGTTGAGTAGGTGAGTGAGTGGTTGAGTAGGTGACTGAGTAGGTAGGTGAGTTCCAAGTCGGTGGACAGCTAAGTCGGTAAGTGGGTGAATGAGTGGGTGAGTGAGTGGGTGGTTGAGTAGGTGAGTGAGTGAGTGAGTGGTTGAGTAGGTGACTGAGTGGGTAGGTGAGTTCCAAGCCGGTGGACAGCTGAATCGGTAAGTGGGTGTATGAGTAGGTGAGTGAGTGGGTGGTTGAGTAGGTGAGTGAGTGGTTGAGTAGGTGACTGAGTGGGTAGGTGAGTTCCAAGTCGGTGGACAGCTGAGTCGGTAAGTGGGTGAATGAGTGGGTGAGTGAGTGGGTGGTTGAGTAGGTGAGTGAGTGAGTGAGTGGTTGAGTAGGTGAGTGAGTGGGTAGGTGAGTTCCAAGCCGGTGGACAGCTGAGTCGGTAAGTGGGTGAATGAGTGGGTGAGTGAGTGGGTGGTTGAGTAGGTGAGTGAGTGGTTGAGTAGGTGACTGAGTGGGTAGGTGAGTTCCAAGTCGGTGGACAGCTGAGTCGGTAAGTGGGTGTTTGAGTAGGTGAGAAGGTGAGTGAGCAGGTAGGTGAGTTCCAGGCCGGTGGACCGCTGACAGCAAAGCTCTGAGGTCCAAATCTCGTTGTCTGAGTGTGCGCGGAATGATCAGGTCACAAGCCTGAGCTGATCATTCAGCACACATATTTATTTTTGTTTATGTCCTATGAAAAAGGGCCATTGCCGGAAAACATCGCCGAAAATATTCAACATTATTTAAGGCCACTGGTGTAGCTGACAAATGTGTTGGGTTATTTTCTTAATTGCGTTTGTGCACCACTGTCAACGCAGCAGCAGCACCTGATACATTGGTTAATCAGTTGAACACGTAGCATAGGCTTTCGCGACCAATATTATTCTTAATGGAGGATTTTTTGGGTTAGATTGCGTAAGTATAAATGTGTCGTTAAACCCGCCACCGCTAGATACAGCCAAATATTAAGGTTTGTCATTTAAACAAAACATCCTGCGCTCGTAACGAACTGACAAATTTTATTTACGTGACAAACCTTAGAACTTGACTGTGGCGGGTTTAACGACACATTTATATTTACGCGATCTCACCCAAAAAAAAAAAACTCAATTTTATCTAAATTGGTTATGGTTAATGATGGTGTGCTTTAAAGGTGGTTGAGTCTGCGTGTCGATGAGACGTTCCCTTTGTATGAGAACTCTGCACGGATGTTCTCTTGGGCGCGTTCTCTCCTTCAGCTGCCACTCTACCACCACCGCCGCGCACCATCCGTGTCTCGATGTGTCTTGCTCAAGCCCACTTGACGTTTAACGCGTCAAAAGTATGTCTCCCCCTGGCCTATGTTCTTTCATCCACTTGTTCATCTTTCTGACGCTCTGAAATCATTCCAAGGTCACGTGTGCTTCTTCATGCGCTTTTCAGCTTTTACACTTTTTTTAGGGGCAACGTGGATATTTCCCATCCGTATTTTTTGTTATCGCATTCTGCGTACGAAATAATCCTATAACATCGCGTGAG
The DNA here is from genome assembly GCF_964198595.1 of Lampetra fluviatilis. Taxonomy (NCBI): domain Eukaryota; kingdom Metazoa; phylum Chordata; class Hyperoartia; order Petromyzontiformes; family Petromyzontidae; genus Lampetra; species Lampetra fluviatilis. The sequence continues at coordinate 6,473,441 of NC_136323.1, read as the reverse complement.
TAAAATGTGTGGACAATTCCCTTTCCCGGAAAGGCTCCCAGCGCATCCCGTCACATTTGTCAGTCTACCTGAGTGTTTGATTGACACTCGTGTGGGAATTGACGTTTTGATTATGGGTCTGTCTTGGCAAGTCGCATGTTCAGAATTTCACTGCTGTCAATTGGAGTAGAGTATTTGCAGCGGTCGTGCTAATGCAGAGGTGCAGAGGAAGGACAACAAACTCGACACAACAAGCAGTTTCAAAGAAATGAGTTTCCAATCTCGATTTGGAGGCGCAAAGCTCCAGTGGCTTCCTAATATCGGAAGGAAGAGCGTTCCAGGCGGCCGAAGAGACCCATCCGATTGGCAGATGTACTTGTTTTTGATGGAAAGCGCACAGCCTGGGCATATGCGTCACGTGTTCCTCTTGTCACCTTACTGTAGTACACCAATACATTTTGACTTAACACTTTCGTGACTGCAGGAATTCATATTCTTTGGTTCTTTCGGTAAAGTCACGTAGGTAGAAAAATAAATAAAATACAAATAAAAACTACGACTCGATCACAACACAAGGGATCTGAATTACTTTACCGAAGAAAACCAAAGAATACTACACCGTTAAAATCAGCTGATTGCGCCACACTCACAAATAAATACTGGCGAAGGATACACAGGACAGGGATGGTCGTGACAGGCATTGGCCGTTGCCTTGCCGAAGACTTATCTCACGAATGTCGGTTTAACCACGTAACAAATGGCACTTTGCATAATGCACACCTGCGGCACGGGCAAAATAAATCCGGATTGTTGATAAGCAACTCAATTTAATTATCGCCTCGTATGGAAGGAGGGGTGGGCAGGCAAGCGAACGGCTGATGAGTGCGGCGTTTCTGAGCTTTCACGGAGCTCTGCTGGAGTCGTGCTGCTAGAAGCTGGGCATTTTAAGCCTGGTAGGAACCCACTGGTTCCACCAGCCCGCAGGGGATTATTGTGTCCGTCCGTCCATCGTGCAGGGAGGGGCTGGGTGGGGAGAGAGGGGCTGGGTGAGGAGGGGAGGGTGGGGAGGGGCTGGTTGGGGAGGGTGGGGCTGGGTGAGGAGGGGCTGGGTGGGGAGGGGCTGGGTGGGGACGGTGGGGAGGGGCTGGGTGGGGAGGGTGGGGCTGGGTGTGGGGTGGGAGGGGTGGGGCTGGGTGGGGACGGGCTGGTCACCCCGTGGTGCCCTTATGCAACTCAACGTTTAACCTACTCACGCCGGCTTGTGCCCGCCCTCACAGTCGGGCATATATGCGAAATACACCACGCTGCCGTTGACCCTGGCCATTGACCGAGCAACCCAACGTTCCTACCAGCTCCCTCCGCAGGAATGTGTTAAGCCTGGTAGATGTCACCCCCCCAACCCACCCGCCCACCCATCTCTACCACCTCCACTCCTCACTAGCGATTTGATGAATTGTTAAGAATCGGGTGCTGTGATTTTATTTGATGATCGACTTGACACTCGCAGCAAGTGATTCACAATTGATTGTTTGCGTGAGCACGCCACACATTACTTGCCCAGTTGTATACCTAGCAGAGGTGTGGACTCGAGTCATGTGACTTGGACTCGAGTCAGACTCGAGTCATGAATTTGATGACTTGCGACTCGACTTGGACTTGCATAACAATGACTTTGTCCCACCTCTGAGATGTGGACTCGAGTCATGTGACTTGGACTCGAGTCAGACTCGAGTCATGAATTTGATGACTTGCGACTCGACTTGGACGTGCATAACAATGACTTTGTCCCACCTCTGAGATGTGGACTCGAGTCATGTGACTTGGACTCGAGTCAGACTCGAGTCATGAATTTGATGACTTGCGACTCGACTTGGACTTGCATAACAATGACTTTGTCCCACCTCTGATACCTAGTGTGGGCAAAGTGACACGTTCACAGTTACATTTTGCCCCCAACTGTATTCACACGAGTCCGTGCTACATCTTGGAGTCCATCGGCTGGAGTGGCTGGGAAAGTGAATGGGGCTGGCTGCAGTGCTGGATTAAGCTAGTGCAAGGCCTGCAGCATATCTTAACACATTCCTGCGGAGGGAGCTGGTAGGAACGTTGGGTTGCTCGGTCAATGGCCAGGGTCAATGGCGGCGTGGTGTATTCCGCAAATATGGCCGACTGTGAGGGCGGGCACAAGCCGGCGCGAGTAGGTTAAACGTTGAGTTTCATAAGGGCACCACGGGGTGACCAGCCCCTCCCCACCCAGCCCCACCCCTCCCTCAGCCGCACCCTCCCCACCCTCCCCACCCTCCCCTCTCCACTCAGCCCCACCCCTCCCATTTTTGTATGCACGACGGACGGACAAAATAATCCCCTGTGGGCTGGTGTAAACAGGAGGTTCCCAACAGTATAAAGGGGCCCTAAATTAAAAAAATACATCAATATTAAAACACGTTTTTTTACTTGCATAGTAAAGTTATTGCATTGTTTCAATTGCTATACAGCCAGATAATACGACAAATCGCTAACCTTAAACACCCAGTCGTTCATAAAAGTTGAAGGCGGTATAGTACTGTAGTAATAGAGCAAGTGCAGAGTAACTGAACCGGAATTGATAGCTTGAACGCATTTAGCGCGGGGCCCTTGAAAGTGCGGGGCCCGTAGCATGTGCAGCTACGAGGCTAATCCGGCACTGGGTGGCTATGCGGCTGATGAGTGGGTGGGTGGGTGTAACTGGGTCCGTCAATGCAGCTGCACTGGAGCTGCGCCGCGAAGTGGCTGGTCATTGGGCCTGCTATGATTTAGCCACCCCACCAGCGAGTTTGACGATGATTTTTATGTTTTTAATGTTAAGTTCACTATTTCAATTTAATTTAAAAAAAAACATTCGGTCCCATTTCTACCGTCCCGTTAAATATTGTTTCTCATTTGATTACGTCTCCTTCGGACGGGTTTCCACCGTTAACCTAAGTGGAATATTTGCATGTAATTTGCATAGCTAAATGCGTTGTTTATTAGCGCAGGCAGCATTCGATGTGTGTGTCTCGTGAGTGTGAATATAATTTTTAATTTATGAATCGATACATTGTTACATGCCTGCTGGAGTTATAGTGCTGTGGTGTTGACTGTCTGGTTTCTAATTTAAATCCGGTTAATTTCAGTCTAACCTGGCATAGGAATTCTAGATTTGAAGCTTTCGTGACTGCAAGGATTCATATTCTTAGGTTTTTTTTTCGGTAAAGTCACGTAGGTAAAACATAAAAATTAATAAAAGTAAAATAAAATAAACTACACTTATTTGACCAATCTTATTTGACAGACAACTATTACAGGTTTACCATGTTTCTCCTTTTCACACTATTGTTAGGTAGGCCAGGTTGAGTCACAAACCGTACCTCTCCATAACAAAGGCTCACCCTCTTAAGCCTCACCTTACCATATGAATAAAAAGTGTGCTGCACTTGCCCCTTCCCCCCTCTCCAACCATTATATAAACGGAGTGGTAGCTCTTGTAATCGCTCATTTACTTGATACAGCTGTCGTGGCTGTGACGGTTCCACCTGAAGACGGAGGCTTGTGTTGCCTCCGAAACGTCGTGATTTTTATTTTATTTTACTTTACTTTTATTAATTTTAATGTTTTACCTACGTGACTTTACCGAAAAAAAACCTAAGAATATGGCATAGGAATGTGGTTTTTTCAACACTGGTTCAGGACCACCAATTGAAATGAGCATCTCTGCCAAATCGGTACAGTGTATGAGCAGCGATACACTTGTGGATTTGACTTTTACCACGATCTAAATTGCAAACGGATATATCAGTCGAGGCACATGGAGCTTAATTACAACGGCTTTTATACGGTGTTTAATTAAACATGTCTGGTTAATCGTCAGTTATTTCCACGATCAATTAATTACCACTCTCTTTGGCCTCGAGTAAAAGTGGCAGATACAGAAAACGCTTCCCTAATCCCAGGTGTTTATACATTTTTTATGAATAATTTACATTCCTTTGTCAAGTCACTGCTGAATGAAGAAGGCCTTGCCATGCTAAGTTGGTCATGGGGGATTGTTTGACCATACTTCACCACGCTGCTCAGTGTAGGTTGGTACAGGGATTGGGGGTCCCAGAACCAGTTCAGATGTTACCAGCCAGTGGGGTGAGCTGCGAGGTCCGGATTCGAACTCGGGTCTGCTGTGTCCGGAGCACAGATCGCTGACTGCTGTGGCCACCGCTACATTGTGCCCATCATTATTGACGTTAATTTGTGACCCAGAGGCAATTTATATTGCGCCGATCACTCCACCACCATATCGGGTGGGGAAAACATTTCAAAGCTGCTGAATGCATATGGCTGTTGTTACCTTGCATTTATTTATGAATGGGCTGACACAATCACACTAGTTGACAATGAGTCTCATGCGCAGCAGCTCAAGACTTGTGATGTCTGACGGCAATATCATTGAATCAATAATGAAGCAACCACTGGCAGATCATTTAAACATGAATGCCGCTCAAGGTCCCTCCTCCAGAAAGGAATTGAGCCACATTGATGATTTACGCGTGTCAGATTGTTGAATGTTTTATTTTCAGAGATGCAGCGTATACAATAAAAGACTGACAATTGCATTGTAATAGCAATGCTTTGTTGTTGATAAACACGAGGGCAGGGCTCGGCGCTCGAATTAACAACAAGAAGAGACAATTTTTCGAATTCGGTAAATTAAAAAAAACTTCAATATTTCAAGAGCCGCAATGCACTGTGGTGGTGAACACGTGACGGGCGAGTCCCTCAATAAATAACGTCACGAGGCCGGTCCTTGAAGATCGGCATGCCGCTCCAGAGGCGCGGGTTTTGCCGACCCATACACTCGGGTGTCTCCAATGGCGGAGCCAGGATTTTCAGGTAGGGGGGGGCAACCCCTCCAGCAATGAGAAATGATAGAGGAGTTGTTAGTGAGGACTTGTCCCTTGCTTTTGATTCGACGCGTGTGCAGCCATCGATCGAGGGTCGAATTCGAACCGCGTTGTGTGATCGGCATCGCGCTCGCTGAAGGTGTTTGCCTTCAGGGATGTCGTGGACTGTATACGCAACTGCGCACAATTTTGTGAGTCACTTATAACCGCTTTGCCGTTAGTTATTGCCAATTATCGACTCGGACTATTGTCTTATCATCTCATAGAGTCCCTGGCACATAATAATATGCTACACAGTGGCAGTGGGGGTCGCAAAATGCCGATTTATTACTAACTTGCTTTACTACCCGGCCGCCTTTGTCCCCCCAGTGGCGATGTTCACACACCACACCAATTACTCATTTGAGGCCGAGCCGACCTAGGGGAGGCCCAGGACCGGTTCAGATAATCGTCACCGGTGGCGGCCGTGAGCGGGAATTGAACTCGGGTCGCCGGGTTCGTAGCGCAGCGCGCTAACCACGACACTTACCGCTCCCCCCCACACACGCGCGCGAGTCCATAGGTACACATACACGCGCTTGCTGCACACACACACAACTTTCAGGGTGCGTACGGCAGTAAACGACTGAAATAATAAACCAACACTGCGCGAAGAACGCCTGAGACCTGCAACACATTTGTATTTCACTTTACCCGCGGAGGGTTGGGGTGCGTGACATGAGCAGGCACACTGCGTTACGCTTCTACATACGGGTCACATGACAGATGTGACGTCACAGCTCACTTGCCGTGCAAAATATATGCATTATTGCGGCCTCCCCCCACCCACAAAAAATACAAAAGTCTATTTTTATCATTTTTGTATGGTGTACAGTCTGGAAAGTACCCACATGGCAAATTTCAAGTTTGTTGCATCTCGAGAAGTACGCTCAACAGACACACATATTCACAAATGTATCTTTTATATATAGATTCCCTTTTATATATATAGATAAACCCCAAAAACCCCAATGATCCGATCGAAATTAGGGATTTCGATCGAATCATAGGGGGGGCACGTGCCACCTCCCCCCCCCACTGGCTCCGCCAGTGGGTGTCTCGGAGCGCTTTACATTGGCGTCTCACCTCAACACAATTTCAAAGGGCACCCCCAGTAGCAGCCATCCCTGTGGGTGCAAGATGCCTCATCGCCTGGCCTGCAAATGGACATGAGTCTTCCACCATGCATGATCGGCATTGTGTAATTATATACAACACAAAAATGCAAGCAGTGGCGAGATGTTAACTACCTCGCCTGGTATACAAAAGGGTCGTGGGTTTGATCCCCACCGTAATGCCTGCTGTATATTTGGAGTTTGCCTGACTCTCTCCCTGTGGTCGTATGGATTTTTCTCTGGGTCCTCCGGCACATTTAGAAATGACACGCGTTCGGAGTGATTGACCGCTGTAAATGTCCACGTGATTACCCACTTCATTGGGCTATCATTTGTGATAGCCAGATCGCTTCTGAAAAAGAGCTATATAGCTCAGTGAGGCTATATAAAATAAAAAAGTTTAATAGTTTATTAATATTAACGTGCGCTTTTATCTCTGAAAAGAATGGGGATTAAAACACATTTAGAACTTTCAGTAACGATAATTTTCCGCCAAAACGGGATTCAGTCGGCAATTAATCACAGAATGTTTGTTTAGGCTGGAGCCTTGAAGCGCCCTTTTTATGATTTTATTTAACTCACTCTGTCTGTTGTTGTCGTTGTTGTATCCTCAAATATTTTAACTCAATTTTAACCCACTTCCCAATGTGGTATCGACTGCAAACTTGGTAAACTTATGTCATACTGATGACAATACTATATTCTATCATAAAAAATAAAATAACATTTTACCATAATTTTTATGTTATGTTTCGGCTTGGGTCTAATTGTCCACGCTCAACTGACGTTGGCTGTAATTGGCCACGGTCCCTTACGTTATGGCATGCTTCGGGACCACTTCATGGAGTCATGGAGTTCTGCCATTACTCGTACGGTACATTTCATTAAAGCGTGTTTTTAATAAATGTTACTTATTTTTCTATTTGGCTGATATAAGCGATGAAGAACGTGGCAGGGAGTGGTACCCATCTTGGACACGCTGAGAGAACGGGTTGACTCAAGTGGTTCAGGGAATATGTCTCGTTATGGTTCGGGGCGAGGGGATCGTGTTGCCCATCTCAGTCGAGTTGAAAGAAAGTTGATTACAGGCCACGCGCATAGGGGCCGTTCATAAATGACGTCACGCGCCTAGGGGGGGGGGGGGGGGTCAGACATTTGTGACGATGTGTGACGAGCGGTGGGGGGGTTTGAGAAATGTGACGTCACATCAAAATGCGCAACTTTAAATAAATATAGACAAAACGTTCTACTTAATTAAATAGACTTTTTAATCAATGTTTTTTCTTACAACATCAGAGTGCAGCGCCACATTAAATACGCACTACAACGACAATAGTTTAAAGAGATTTGAAGCATGTTTTTTTGGGGGGGGCGGGGCAGAGCTTTGTGACGTCATATTTGCGGGGGGGTCTGACTTTTGGTGACGTCGTGTGACAAAGGGGGGGGGGGCAAAAGTCCTCTAAAATCGCGTGACGTCATTTATGGACGACCCCATATCCACCACAGCTCGGCATAGGTAACTGATGTCACGCCTCACCAGTGTCCGAAACGTGCCGGTGTGTACGTACGTACGTTTGTACGTTTAACTTCTTTCGCACCGTACGTAGCCAACCGCGCGAATCGGATTACCGTGGACGAGCGTGTGGCCGGACCAGGACACGTCGTAAGAAGAGAGGACGACCACATCGGGGAGCAAAGGAAGGACACGCACGCGGAAGCACCCGAGGCAAGGCCTTGAGAAAAGGTGGTTCTAAGAGGTGGGCCGGGCTAGGAAGGAATGTGGAGTGGACGTGGAGCTGAGGGTCCGGGGGACCGGAAAAAAGTGGAGAACGATCGAGTCGGGTGGAAGGCAGCCCCTCCCCACGTGACAAAAAAAAATCAGGAAAAAAGAGTAACGGATAATGTACAACACCAACAACGCATCTCTTTTGTTCTTTAATGGCGCAGTGTGTTCATGGCAATGGCCAGAGCGGTGGGGTTTTTTGTTGTTGCACATTATTTGTGCTTATCGCCAGAGCAGCACACGCACGAGGCAGCACACCGATATGCCGTGCGCACCGCCCACCCCACCCACTCCTTTTCCCCGCACCTCCAAACGCAGCACGCGCCGGTTAACAATTGTGTCGCGAAATTTCGATTTAAAGCTTTTCGTGACTGCAGGAATTCATCTTATTGGTTCTTTCGGTAAAGTCACGTAGAAGGGAAATAATAAGATAATACAAATAAAACATAATAAAATACAATTGTCAGTGAGAATACAATTCTCACTGAAAATAAAACATAATAAAATACCATTCTCAGTGAGAATTGTATTTTATTATGTTGTAATTTTATTATTTCCCTTCTACGTGACTTTACCGAAAGAACCAAGAAGATGAATTGTGTCGCGTTCTTCGAGGTGGGTGTCTCCAATCACTCTCGCTCCGTGTGCTACCCGGGCTCCGTTGCCATATCTGACACGGGCAGACAGTGCAGATGTCCTCGTCATCATCTCTCCGCCTCCTCCTCCTGCCTCCTCGTTAATATTTAAAATCGTGTTTACATTTAATTGCGAACAAAGTAATTGGCAAGTCGCGATTTACACGCATTCGTGACTGCAAACGCTGCATTTCTCCCCCCCCTTATGAAATGGAAGCACATTTCTTCAGACGCGTGTCTGTGTTTAAATATTGGGGGGGGGGGGGCGGAGCGGTGGCGCAGTGGTTAGCCCGCTGCGCTCTGAACTCGCCGATCCGAGTTCGATTCCCGCTCACGACCACCAACCCCTACGACAATTATCGGAACCTGTCATGGGCCTCCCCTGGGTCGACTCAGCCTTAAAATGCGTACCTGGTGTAATGTGTTAACGCGAGCATTGGGGAGACAAAGACGACCGTGCTTTGTGCTGGCAACACACCCCGTCTTCCATAGGTGCTCGCGAACAACACTCGCCTTTTGACGTCATCTGGTCCAACACCATGTGAGACTAGGCTCTAAGGAAAGCTGTCTCGGGTGTGGACCAATCAACTTCAAGGACAGTGCATACATTATCAGAGTTATGTTTTTTGTTTGCATTATGACTGCAGGTATTGTGGTCTATGCAAACATGACTCCTCGTAAAAAAGGTGTCAGTTTTGTTGCCAGATTAAAGGGTAAAAAAACAATTATCATATTTTTTACTGGCAAATGAGGTACCAATGGTGTAAATGCTTACCCCGAGCTCTCATACTCTGATGGTGCATTGTCTTTGAGTTGTGCGCCTTTTGGCGTCATCTGGTCCAACACCATGTGAGACTAGGCTCTAAGGAAAGCTGTCTCGGGTGTGGACCAATCAACTTCAAGGACAGTGCATACATTATCAGAGTTATGTTTTTGGTTTGAATTATGACTGCAGGTATTGTGGTCTATGCAAACATGACTCCTCGTAAAAAAGGTGTCAGTTTTGTTGCCAGATAGAAGGGTAAAAAACAAATTATCATATTTTTTACTGGCAAATGAGGTACCAATGTTGTAAATGCTTACCCCGAGCTCTCATACTCTGATGGTGCATTGTCTTTGAGTTGTGCGCCTTTTGGCGTCATCTGGTCCAACACCATGTGAGACTAGGCTCTGAGGAAAGCTGTCTCGGGTGTAGACCAATCAACTTCAAGGACAGTGCATACATTATCAGAGTTATGTTTTTGTTTGCATTATGACTGCAGGTATTGTGGTCTATGCAAACATGACTCCTTGTTAAAAAAGGTATCAGTTTTGTTGCCAGATAAAAGGGTAAAAAAACAATTATCACTTGCCCCAAGAGTCTGTTAAAGGCGACACGGGGGAATCGTCGTCTCCGTTGCAGATACCGCCTGTGTGCATCTATACACGTTTTAAACCGGGAATGAAAAGGTGGAAAACACGTGACATTAATGGCACAATTTATATCGGCGTCCAGCGGTGTCAGGGCCGCCACTTCCCCGGTGTAGACGGGGGTAGGGGTGGGGAGGGGAGAGAAAAGGTGACTTCAATCCATCCTTATTACCACGCGTGCCCCACAAACGTCTGGCCAAGTTAAGCAGCGCGCCCAACCCGTGCCACCGTGATGAACGCCCGCGGCCTTGGGGCGCTGGCAGCGAGGTGATTTACGCTCGGCTCAAAGGGAAGCCGTGCCTCCTGTGAGAAAACCAGCGGCCGATTGGTTCAACTGACACTCGACCTCTGAATGAGAGGAAACAAAACTAATTCAAGACATTCGCCAATGACACCGTGGCATAAAAAAAAATACATAAATATACAATAGGCGACGTTTTAGGTAATGACCCTTGACCATCGTACACAAATGAGAAAGGGTCGTAGCCAAAACATTTATGTTTTTTTTAAGGCCACAGTGTTATTGACAAATGTGTTGTTTCGATTTAAAGCTTTCGTGACTGCAGGGATGCATCTTCTTGGTTCTTTTGGTAAAGTCACATAGAAGGGAAGTAATAAAATAATACAAATAAAACATAATAAAATAATTCTCACGACGTTTCGGCCACAACGCAAGCAGCCGTCCTCAGGTGAAGAACAGGTCTGTCGGGGAGACAGCGTCTGAATGAAACAGACCTGTTCTTCACCTGAGGACGGCTGCTTGCGTTGTGTCCGAAACGTCGTGAGAATTATTTTATTATGTTTTATTTTTATTATTTTATTACTTCGCTTCTACGTGACTTTACCGAAAGAACCAAGAAAATGTGTTGTTGTTGTTGTTAGTTGTGGTTGTGCACCGCTTCGAAGTCAACACCGCGAACGCAGTGGCAGCGGCGTCACCAGAGAGTTCCTCTCGATCAGGATCCGTGTATTTGGCGGGGGGATGATGCAGGTGTCATCTTTTGATGGAACTGCTTTCGCTGGGGCGGGGCACGACCTTTCGTCTTCAACGTGGGCCCGCAAGGAGATTAAACGATTCAACAATTCAGCCTCATTTCGGCCACTTAAAAAAAAACATGTATTTTACCAAGACGGAAGAGGTGGTTTCTGCGTGTGTGTGTGTGTGGGGTAAAGAAGCTTGAGAGAGGTGGGGTTATTTTTGCCGCTGGTGCGCGCGATGATATTTTGCTGTCTTTTCTTGGATTTTCTGTTTGCACTCAGTCACATATTCACTTTAAGATGTTTTTTTGTTCATGTTTTTGTTTTTTGTTTGTTGCGGTTGCACCCGATTCAAGAGCCGAATGGCTCACAGGGCTATACCTAATAATTGAAACTTGAAAACTTGAGTTATTTTTTTTCTTCCCGTGTCGTTTTTAAAAGTCGGACGCAGCCGTTGTGGTCGATGCGGCAATGTGACGAGAGCTGGGGATTAAAGCAACGAGTGAAGGAACAGACGTTGACGATGTCAGGAAATGTCTCTTGACAAGAAATGCATTAACTGCATCGCCGCACGATATGCATCACCCATCTGAACGCATTTTAATGGAATGGCTCGAATGTGCGTACCAACCCGGCCGGGTGTTTGAAAAGTCAACGTCGTTAATGGGAAAAAGAACGTCATGTGCCATCCTTTTATCCGCCCACTGCTGGATCACTAAATTGAAATTGGTGCTTGTTCACCAGATGTCGTTGGGAAGCACACTCCATGTAATGTTAGGGCCCCTTGCTAATGCAGTAGCATTTGTTTAACAAGCACTGATGAAACTGAGAAGTTTGAAACCGGTCCAGAGTTTGCTTGTTGAAACCAATGCTGCGTGATAATATATTGGGCTAGAAAGCCAATGGGCTTGTGTTTTTTTTGTTCATTATCTTTGTGGAAACAAAAACAATAAAGTTCGGCTCGTGTTTTTATTAACCAATACTGCTGCACGGAAATGCATAATGAGTTTGTGTACTTCATTTCTAATGTGGTTGGTTATCTCATTAATGTCTCATTTATGTTGTTTAAAAATAAATTTCTCATTTGTAAAAAATGTGTTCACGCCATTAGTCTAAATACAACATTACCATGAACTTTACATACAATTTGCATGCATTGAGAAATAATGACACATTATTCTACGCATGTATCCCGAGTGGTGGCGTTTATAAATATTAATCAATGACTCAATGCATCGTTACACCCCTAAAAATATGTATTTTGCATAGAAGACAAACACTGGACACCATCATTATCAATCTTGACCAATCCACTGCTGGATGAAGACGTCCACCAAGCCATCGCCATCTGGCACACGGAGCGATCCATTTCAGCCCCTGCAAACATTATGAAGCGACAACGAGTCGAGATTTTGTTTTGTATTGTCGTTGTAAATGTTTTATTCCCTCATTAGCATTCCTCTGAAGAACGCCTCCGCCGGGGAGTAAATATGCAGCTCCGCAAACGGATGTCTCGCAGACTCCCCCCCCCCCCTTATCGGTTAGTGTCCATGTCTCGCAACGACAACGGGCGCTCGCTTAGGCCACAGGAGTGTTGATTTATTGCGCTTTGGCGAGGCAAGTCCTACTTGGGCACTCGGGGAGGGAAGGGGGGGGCACCTGCGTGTGAAATGCTGAGACGCTGGACTTTTGTTTATGCCCCCCAGACCCAACGGTCCTCTGCTGACTCCGTGGAAAGCAAAAATGCCGCCAAGGCTGGGGTGATGCATTGCAGGGCGCGATGCGATTTTGGACTTTTGTTTGGAGCCTCGAGAAAACAAGCCGCTTTCTCGGAATGCCGGGAAAAAAATGGAATGGGACCGCCATGGGCGTACTGCGGGGACGGGGAAACGGAGGCGTTGATATATTTAAAGATGTTGTGCAAGTTTAAAACTACTTTCACGGTTTCGGGGAGACCTTGCCGTGCCACGTCGGTTTAGCGCGCTGGACTTTGCAATCCAGAGGTCGCTGGCGAGTGCGTGTTGTGGTGTGGTGGTCTTAAGTGTGGGTATGCTCTCCATCTCTTCCAAGACGTTTTGCCAGCAGGGAGGAGTAGGCCACATACCTCCTTAAAAGAGCCCCTCCTCCTAGGCAGAAGACCCCTCTCAGCAGCAGTGGCAAGACCAAGCAGTTTTTTCAACTCAGGATTTCAAATCCAGCGCTCTAAGCATCGCAAGCGAGGCAGCGTTCCATAATGAATGAAATTAATAATGAATTCATCGCTCTTGATTATTAATTGAATAATGCATTCGGTCTTAAGTTGCTGAGAAACGGGCTAATAGCCATAGGGGAGGTCCAGGGGGCACTGCCCATCACCGTGTCCCCCCTCTTACTTGCCTTGCCCTCTCCCGCCCCACCGGGATCTAATTAAGCAGGCGCCCTGGTTAATTAGATGGCCCATTCCTTCCCTCTCAGCCGGCTTTGGAGCTGTCACGTAAAATCATTGCGTTGGGGGGCACCTCGAGGTCGCAGACCAAGGAGAAGGGGAAACTCAAAAGTCGGATGATGGGAGGCTTCCTAGGGGCAACGCGTGGGAGTGGGGTGACCCCTGTCAAGTGTCGACTGTGCAGCAGCAGAAGCAGCAACAACGACAGTTGCCTTATCTGGCAGAAGGAAAGGAAAATCAATTGATGGTACCTTTGTGATGGCATTGATTATGCGTGTCGAATTTCTTTCGCACCGTACGTAGCCAGACGTGCTAATCGCAGGTGCAGGGACAGGACAACGAAACCGGCATTTGACCTCGTGACTTTCATTGCCATTTAAAATTTTGACTTTAAACTTTCGTGACTGCAGGAATTCACATCCCTTGGTTCTGTCGGTAAAGTCACGTAGATAGAAACAAAATTTAAGAAAACCAAAAAACTCGCGACGTTTCGATCGCAACACAGGTGTTCGTCATCAGGTGAGAGAGAGAAAACTACTGAGACAAGGTCTTATATAGGCCTGAGATGGGTGGGTACAGCCTCAAGGTAAGAGGGCGAGGCTAGAGATGGTCTGCCTGAGGCTGTGTAAGTGTATATTGAATGGTGAGATAGCGTGTCAATGCACCAGCTTAGAATGCCGCAGCATCGGTGACTGAGCGAAGAGGACATCCAGCCCGTCGATACAAAGACATCCAACGCAACTCAGAGAGTCAGCTAAAATCGCAGGAGGGATGGAAACATCACAGCAGGTTAAGACTTTACCTGGTTAATCACGTCCTTCCAATGATTACTCAATTTGTACCCACCTTCTCGGTTGAAGTTGTGTCTGTGTTTATATATCTGGATGGATTCATGAACAAATCTCTGATGATAGCCGGTAGGTTTGCAGAGTACCTTCGTCTTGGAAAAATCAATGTCGTGTGAGCCCACAGCGTTGAAACAATGATCAGCCACGGCAGAGGAATTGGTCCTACCGTGCTCCAGATCTGCTTTGTCTTCACGAACACGGTCCGCGACATGCCGTTTCGAGAGACGTGTCCTGTCTCTCTTCATTTCAACTTCCTGGATCGAAATTATAGCAGGTGGGGAGGGGGGGCGGCGAGGGGGTTGGGGGGGGTGAGCAGGGGTTCATGAAGGGGGGGGGGGCACTGCCCCATAGTGTCACGATCGTCACGTCCAAGTCACACAGCGTGCGGGTTTCAAATAATGCGTCAGCGGAGTTCTGTTTCTGCTCTGGGTCCTCCTCCTCATTCCCTTCAGCTCGGTCTCACTCGCCCACTTTGGCAATTTGCACCGCTGCCAAAAGTGAAATGTCCCGCCTCCACAACTCGTTTGTATGTGTGTGCAGTGTGTGTCCACACACACTGCACTTGCCCCTATTGTCTGTTACAGGCTATACGGGGGGTCTTTGTATTTGTGTCCACGTAACGTTGGGAGCGGTAGTGTCGCGGTTAGCTCACTGCGCTACGAACCCGACGCCACCCAAGTTCAATTCCCGCTCACGGCCAACGCCAGTGACGATTCTCTGAACCGGTCCTGAGCCTCCCCTAGGTCGACTCAGCCTCAAATGAGTACCTGGTGCGGTGTGTACACGTCGCCACTGGAAAGACAAAGGAGGTCGGGTGTAGTGCTGGCCACTCACTCCCTCGTGTGCCGTGCCGGCCTTCATAGGTGCTCGCTAACAGCACTTGCCCCGACAGTCTGTTAAGGCTCCACGGGGGATCTTCGTCTTTGCTTGTCCGCGGAACACGAAGATGACACCGAGCCAAGGCACTTTGAGACTCCGTGACACACACACAAAAAATGCAGACTTGCGCAACACCAACAATGCGACAAAGCAAGAATAATTGGACGCAATCGTTTATCGCCAGCAGCTAAAATGCAACGAATGGCCTTGTGAGTGTGCCTCAACATTTCGCGGCGTGGGAGTATATCTCAACAAACCCCCCCCCCACCCTAAACTCACGGCGCAATCATTCACAATGAACGTTTAAGCGGCGTCTGATGGACTATTTGCGTGACTCCTCGCGGCGAATGAGCTGTCTCATCCGCCGCATCTGTAACGGAACGTATCGTAACGTGGATTGCATTCCACCGCCGTTAATTATTAATTTGTTAAGCGTCTCGGCGGTGATTGCGAGACGTGGGGAAATATATTCGCGGTTTGTCGCGTCGTGTTTCATTATTGGACGCGTCATTTGGGTGAGTCGAAAACGTTGACGCGTCTCGGGAAAAGCCGTCGTCGCTCCGTCTCTTTCCTAAGACGTCCTCTTGGGGCAAGTTCCCTCACTTTGTTTGCTCTGACCACTGGTCACCGGCTCCCTCCTAGCGCCGTATCCATCAAGGTGACGACACTAACCTTCGGTGCGTTCTCCAATTCCACGTCTTTCTCTCTCTCTCTTTTTGTTGTTACGATCAGAGGAAACAAGAAGATGCTCGGTGTAGTCGGCACTTTGCTTCGTTCATCATTTAGTTTTTTTATGCTTTGCTTCATGTAAACCCCCTTCACCCCCTTTTTAAATGAAATATTTCACAATAGATTTCACGCTTTCCTCTCCTTACCCCTTCCATCTCTCTCTACCCCCTCTCTCTACCCACCCCCCCCCCCCCTTTCTCTCTACCCCCTCTCTCCCTACTCAATGTCTATGTTCCCCCTATGTTTTCTATGTAATATTTGTAAAAAAAAAATACCCTCTCTCTGGGTGCCCTGTCGTTCCGAGCGTGCGCTTTTGGTTCGTGCACATTTCAGCTTTTAATCCATTCCCTTTGTCACTCGACACGTCCCTGTGCCATATGCATCGTCAAACAATGTAAGCCAATTTTAGTTGCATAACGTCATTTGCATTTCCCACGCCCTCCTCTAACTTGTGTATGTTTGCGACAAATCCATAGATCGATTGTGTTTGCAACGGAGTGTGTGTGTGTGTCAGCATGTGACAAATTTCGAAAATGTCCATGCGTCTTCCTTGGATTGACTTTTCCTTAAATATGTTCGTGGTGCAGTGCGTAAACATCGGCACTGGGGAGACAAAGGCGGCCGGGCGTGGTGCTTGCCACACCACCTTCTCGTCTGCCACGTTAGCCTTAATTGGTGATCGCAAACAAGCCTTGCCTCACAGTCTGCTGAAGGCTCTATGGGGGATTCTAGATTTGAAGCTTTCGTGACTGCAAGGATTCATATTCTTAGGTTTTTTCGGTAAAGTCACGTAGGTAAAAAAATTAAAATTAATAAAAGTAAAATAAAAAAAAATCACGACGTTGGTTCCGAAACGTCGTGATTTTTTATTTAGTTTTATTTTACTTTTATTAATTTAATTTTTTTTACCTACGTGACTTTACCGAAAAAATCTATGGGGAATTTTGTGTCAGCCACGAGACGATTCGGACCACACGACATTTCCCGTTTGGTTAATAGGGGTGTAGTAAGACATTAGACGATGACGCTGGGATGATATGGAAAAGGTCTGCCTTTTTCGGTGGCACACAAACGTATGCAGCAGCATCACAGCACCAGGCACACCGCTTTTGACAACTTCATTGTTACAGCTGCCACTGTCACGACTGATCTGTCTCGGAAAAAAAAAAAGACACGTCCGTCAATAGCACTTGTGGCCTTAAAAGTAAATTAATATAATACGTGACGTTTCAGGCAATGTCCCTTCTTAGATAGGGCATGAATAGAGAGGCCAGATCTGTCAACCTCGCTGGCCTCTCAATTTTCGTGCTATGCAAAAGGGTCCCAAAACGTCGCCCACTGTACACGTGTTTCCTGTAAACGCTGACACAGTATTGTTATTGACGAATGTGTCAAGTTGTTGATGTTATTATATTTGCTTGTGCAGCACTGCCAATCCAAGCAGCAGGAGCAGCAGCATCGCCACCAATTCATTTGTCCCGGAGGCTCCAAAACATCCAACGGTCTGCAGGGCGATGTAGCACAAGTTGCTGCTGCACACAGGTGCATTCGAAATCGTCATTATACTTCACGTGTCAACAAAGATCGCTAATTGGAAGCGCACAGCGACGATGATGATGATGATGATTAAGGGATGCATCTGCGTTCACTAATGTGTGCCAGCTCACTGTGGCGCTCAGACTCGATGAGTGTATCTCCGGAAGGCAACGAGGTTTATTAAAAAATAAAAATTACCGTTGAGGAAAATGCGCGTCGTATTCATAACATCTCCAGCATGCAAGCAAACAAACAAAGCGAAACGAAACAAACGGGACTTCCGCGGCAATCCGTCGTATCATGCATCTCGTTTAGACACACGATTACTGGCGGTGGGGGGCGGTGTGGGGGGGGGGGAAGAATTACGGAGTCAAAAAACGGAGGCACGCGCAAAGAAGCTTGGAGAGAAGCACGCTTGCGGTTACGTGCATAGACAGGAAGAGGAACACGTGGATGAGAGAAGGCGCGCAGGGTCGTCACTTCATTACAGCTGTTGAGGAACGCTGTG
Source organism: Lampetra fluviatilis (assembly GCF_964198595.1). Classification (NCBI taxonomy): domain Eukaryota; kingdom Metazoa; phylum Chordata; class Hyperoartia; order Petromyzontiformes; family Petromyzontidae; genus Lampetra; species Lampetra fluviatilis. The sequence goes on along the minus strand of NC_136323.1, from coordinate 6,455,667 downwards.
TTTTGTCGCCGGAAAGGAGGGCAGCCGATGGTACCGGAATAATGACCGAGTGACAGGCAGGGAATACAATTGGGTCTTCGAGGATGTGCACCAAAGGTACGAAGCAAAATGTAAATCTGTTTCACTTGCAGTGGGGCCAGGTGGATTACTACGTGGCGGGATCGTGAGAGGTGGCGGCAGCTTGGGAGGCCTTCGATGAGCAGTGGGTCGAGCATGGCTGATGACGATGAATAGAAAGGAACGTTAATTCCAATACCGCAGCTATCAAAGTGCAAACTCAACCTGGGAGCGGTTATCGTTTAAACTAATTTGCATATTCGGAAATTAAACGCTGGAGCTTTATATCATCCGGCACTATGTCACGGAGCTTGCGGTGCAAGGACAACAGACTATGAAGAAGAAAAACGCAGTTCTAAAGAAATTAGTTTTCAATCCAGATGTTAAAGTGCATAGCTCCAGCGGCTTCCTAATATTGAAAGGGAGAACGTTCCAGAGGGCCGCGGAAGCCCATCGCAAGGCAAGCGATGTAGTGACCGTCTCATCATTGGAACCTCATTTGCCAGTAGAAAAATATGATAATTGTTTTTTTAACCTTTTATCTGGCAACAAAACTGACACCGTTTTTACAAGGAGTCATGTTTGCATTGACCACAATACCTGCAGTCGGAATGCAAACAAAAAACACAACTCTGATAATGTATGCACTGTCCTTGAAGTTGATTGGTCCACACCCGAGACAGCTTTGTTTAGAGCCTAGTCTCACATGGTGCTGGACCAGATGACGCCAAAAGGCCTTTTGTAAAAAAAAAGGTGTCAGTTTTGTTGCCAGATAAAAGGGTAAAAAAACAATTAGTGACCGTCTTTGTTTGATGGCTAGCCAAAGGCCGCTGTGAGTATCAACAAACACAAGATCCAAGTCTGATTTAACACAGTACATCAAATTCGTGATCTGATCCCATCTGTGAAGGACAAGATTCCTGACATGCAATATCACGGCGTCTACAAACTAAGCTGTATCTGTGGTAGCAGTTATATTTGTGGAAACGAAGCGACATATCTCGGACCATGTTCGTGAGCATGAGGCAGATTTGAAACACGGTAGGACCAATACTTCTGCCGTGGCTGATCATTACACGAAATTGATTTTTCTAAGACGATGGTACTTTGCAAGCCGACTGGTTATCAACAAAGATTGTTCATGAAGCCTTCTATATATACAGACACAGACACAATTTCCAGAGGTGTGGACTCGAGTCATGTGACTTGGACTCGAGTCAGACTCGAGTCATGAATTTGATGACTTGCGACTCGACTTGGACTTGCATAACAATGACTTTGTCCCACCTATGAGATGTGGACTCGAGTCATGTGACTTGGACTCGAGTCAGACTCGAGTCATGAATTTGATGACTTGCGACTCGACTTGGACTTGCATAACAATGACTTTGTCCCACCTCTGACAATTTCAACCGAGAGGAAGGTTATAGACTCAGCAATCATTGGAAAGATGTCATCAACCACTTTGGGTCATGACTTGATTTGTGTTTTCTTGTCAACCTCCACCATCAGCAGTGTGGGTGTGTGGAGCGAGGTGCAATGATTGCCTGGCGGCCCTTTGATTGGTGTAGACCCGCTGTGTTGGCGTTGTTTTTTCTCCTACATTAACATTAGCAGCCCCGCCCATGCTGCTGACACACTTGGGCTACGCCCATCTCTAAACCTTTATAAACAGTTTGCCTTTAGAGGCTAACCCCCCTTTTCCTGATGACGACCGCTTGTGTTGCAATCGAAACATCGTGGTTTTTGTTTTTAATTTTCATTTTATTACTGAAAGAACCAGAATAAGTCTACATTGTAGACTGCCAGTACGCTCACTCAGTTTAATAACCATTGCTACAGTCTACATCATAGACTGCCAAAATTCTCACCAGCTTAAAAACCAGGCTACAGTCTACAATATAGACTGCCAGTACACTAACCGAGGTTAAGAACCAGGCTACAGTCTACATCAGTGGTTTTTCGTTTTTTATTGTTTTTATTATTTGTATTCACTTTATTTATATTATTATTATTATTTCCTATCTATGTGACTTTACCGAAAGAACCAAAGAATATCGGGTAGCACTGCTCATTGGGCAGTGTACCAACCACTGCATCGCCGCTCCAACCCAGCAAAATTAAGGAAAACGTCATTCCGCGAGAGGCTTGATGGTTGGGAATCATTTTACCCACAAGGCTTGCTCATCACATAAAAAAAAACTTCGATTTTAGCTTTTTAGCGGGTAAAGCCCACTGAACTATATAGCTCTATTTCAGAAGCGACCTGGCCACAAATTATAGCTCAACGAAATGGCTTATCGTGTGGAAATTTACAGCAGCTAAATACTCAGAACGCACGTCGATTCTAAATGTGGAGGGAAATAGCTGTAAGACCCGAAGAAAAATCCACGCGACCACGTGGAGAGAGACGCGGAAACTCCAAATATACAGACCTCACGGGTCGGGATCGAACCCACGACCTCCTGCATACCAGGAGAGGTCGTTAACATCTCGCCACCTTGGCGCCCCAACATCATCATCATAGTCATTAGGCGTGATCTATCCCACAGGCTGGCAGAGGTCGCAAATGGGTTTTGATTCCTTACCCATACCCGCACCCGGCCGCACCAGGGTCGCAAACGGGTACCCGTACCCGGCCGTACCTGATTGCGACCTCTGGGATGAAGCCATGTTGCAGGCGCGGGTGGGTTGATTCTAGGAACTTGAATTGTGAGAAGAGACAAGACGTTGGGAAATGAGTGACAAACGGTTACTCACCGGTGACTCACGGTCTACCCGTACCCGTACCCGTACCCGGCCGCACCAGGGTCGCAAACGGGTACCCGTACCCGGCTGGGTACAGGTACCCGGGTATCGGGTAGGGTACGGGTATCGGGTACCCGGTTGCGACCTCTGCAGGCTGGACGAAGAGGGCACGGCTCACCAAGTCGTCGCTGTCTCTCGGCGTCTTGCGATACGGCCACGTGTCGAGCTGCGGTGGCGTGGGCCGATTTCACCACTTCGCCTGTCACGGTGGCCACGTTCAATTTCCATGGTGGCGTCAGTGTTCGTGGTTGTCAGCCGTGGTTCTATCCACTGCTGGATGAAGGCCTCGAAAGGGCTGTAAGCACGTGTCTTGCGATGTAATGACGCGTCTGGTTCCTACGCGCCAGCGAATCCCATTGCTCCATCTCCGCAGAGGACGTGACACTGCTACTCGTGTTGTTCGTTTCGATCACCGGCCATCATCGCTTCCGATGACGTGTCCTGCCCAAAGCCCACTTATACTTTTCCTAACAGTCGATAATATGTCCTCAGCCTGGGTGCATTCTCTACATTCTCTACATTATCTTACTGTCTCCCAGTGTAATTCGAAGCGTGATTCTTTGCATACTTTTTTACTGTGTTTAAGTGAATTTCGCATTCATCTTTATGCGCATTGTTAGGTTGTTTTTTTTACGTTATCGAGTTCAAACATTCCATACGAAATCGAACAATCGCAATTTACCAGGCAAGGTGCACTTGGCTCTTAGCTCTTTTCAGAGGCAACACGGCCACAGATGACAGCTCATCGAAGTGGCTTAGAACAGGTATCACCAAGGTCTGGGATGGAACCCAGGGCTTAGAACAGGCGTCACCAAGGTCTGGGATGGAACCCAGGGCTTAGAACAGGCGTCACCAAGGTCTGGGATGGAACCCAGGGCTTAGAACAGGCGTCACCAAGGTCTGGGATGGAACCCAGGGCTTAGAACAGGCGTCACCAAGGTCTGGGATGGAACCCAGGACCTCCTGCGTGTCAGGGGAGGAAGATGACATCTTCTCTCCACCGCAGCATCGCCCCATACACATTTAACCTATCGTTTGCCTCTATACTTAATTTTGATCCCGGGCCGCCTTCAATAAACGCCCTAGGCATACACGAATGTACGGTACCCACATCTTGTTAATCGGAATGTATTTCAGCCTGGGAACCCCACCTCAAAGCTCCCTGGTGTGAAGTTTATCTATTTTTTTTTTGCTGGTGTCATTGCACGGTGTGCTGAGGCTTGAAACACTACATTTCTAAAGGGTATCAGCAGGGAGAAATTGAAAATCATCTATTCACCCTTAACTTGGCCACATATTGATTCGCACAAGCGTGTTTACAGCGCATGGCTATCTACGGCTTAAGCTGGTCGGGTGGCTCCGTTTTTTTTTACTGATTCGGAATCTGAAGTTTCTGAATTCAAAAATTTCCCCATGGGGGTTTCTGAGCAGTTTTGGGCCATTCCCATTGGGTCCCCTCCCACTCCTCTTCCACCTCCCTCCTCCTCCTTATTCCTCCACCCCTCCCTTTCACCTCTCTTTGTGGCCACAGGGAGTGCAGTCGCCGACTCGTATCCACTCAAATCTCTCTGGGCGCTCTGTGTATTCGATGAAGAAAGGCCATTGCCAAAAAAAACACATTGCCTTTTTCACGAACAAAAAAAATGCCTTTCAAGGCCGCAGTGTTATTGACGGATATGTGATTGTTGTTGTTTGTTTGTTGTTTGTTCTTGTGCACCACTGCCAATGAAGTATCACCAAAACAACGTGGTGTAATGTTTTTCACGCGTGTGTGTGTATATATATCTGCGTTATTTTGTGAGTTCATGCGGCCTCTTTGCCTTAGTCCATTGAGACGTGTGAGCATCTCCTTCACCGATACGGGTGGGGTAAAGTATGGGGGTACTATTCTTAGGTTTTTTCGGTAAAGTCACGTACGTAAAAAAAATTAAATTAATAAAAGTAAAATAAAATAAAAATAAAAAATCACGACGTTTCGGAGGCAACACAAGCTTCCGTCTTCAGGTGGAACCGTCACAGCCCAACAGCTGTATCAAGTAAGTCAATTTTAATTTTTTTTACCTACGTGAATTTACCGAAAAAACCTAAGAATATGAATTCTTGCAGTCACGAAAGCTTCAAATCTAGAATGATGGGGGTACTGCCCCCACATTTTTCAAGACGTATGACCGGCGTTGAAAAGTATTCCACCAAGCGCCCTGTTTGCAGGGCACCTCTAGAGCTCCCTCCAATGCAGATTGCAGGGCTGCACCTTTGCCTTGTTCATAGTCACTCCCACGGTTGATAGAGAGAAGGAAGAAAAACCAGTTCACATTCAGTGGGAAGTCAACGACAGCGGTCGTCCTGCGAGGATAGACTGGACCCTTTGCCTTACGAATGCGCTTTGCTTTAAAAAAAATATATATCAGTCTTTATTGAGCAGGTTTAGATCATTAAATCCGGCGAACTTGCAGCTATTGAACCTGCTACGGCTGGAATAAGACGCATGGGGCTCGAACCAGGATCTCGGCGGTGCTAGCTCAGTTCCCCTGTGGCATGAAAATGTATCGACACTTTTTGAATCACGGCACACCGTAGAGAATCCCTTTTGCTGTTAACGTCCACCGCAAACAACCATGAATCCCGCTAGGAGCTGTGCTTTCATTGCGTCTAATCCTGGTTTGTTTGCAAACTGCAGTGTTGGCCTGCCCTTATCCGCCAGGGCTTTTGCTCCCGGCCGATATGCAGATGCCCAAGATTCGCGGCGGTTTTGGTATTTCCAGCCACGGCAATTATTTTATTTGCTGCCAGCCACTACGGAAAAGCATCAGCACATACACAGCTCCGTGTGAACATCTAAGGGAGCAAGTAAATAAATAAGTAAAGCACAAAACCAGGGTCCTACCAAATGGCATTCCATCTGCAGGGAGGACAGGGGGAATACTTGATGAATTAGCTGACCTTCAGGCAGGACATTGTGGGCCCAGCTGTGTGAATGTCAGAACAGGACATGCGCCACTTTGCAAGTTTTATTGCAGTCAAAAAAGGTGATTTGCTGGCACATGTTGTGGCGCACAGTCCAGGCCGATCTGTCCCCAGAGCTGCTAGGGAGTGGCTGGTATTTTAAAGGTGCCTTCCGTGTAACGTGCGCCCATGCCTGTGGTACACGCGGCGAAAATCCCTTCATCCAAGCACCGATTTCCCAATACTCGTAGTATATGGGCACCACGGTGGCGATGTTAACTACCTCGTCTGGTGTACAGGAAGTCGTGGGTTCGATCCCGGCCCTGACGCCTGCTGCTGTATATTTGGAGTTTACGCGTTCTCTCCCGTGGTTGTGTGGATTTTCTCCAGGTCCTCTGGTTTTTCCCTCCACATTTTATAAACATGCGTTAAGGAGTATTTGGCTGCTGTGAATTTTCACACGATGATAAGCCATTTCGTTGAACTGATATTTGTGGCCAGGTCGCTTCTGAAAAAATAAATAGATAGCTCAATGGGGCTTACCTGGTAAAAAATAAAAAAACAATCGAGAAAAATTTATAATAGTATGAAAAAATCTTGTGGGCAAATGTTTTCCCAACCATCAAGCCACTTCCGGAATGACGTTTTCCTTCATCCTACTGGGTTGGAGCGGTGCTGCAGTGTTTGTTACACTGCACTATGAACCCTGATAACCGAGTTCAATCCTCGCATTGGATTTTGGTTAGGCATCGAAGAAAGACGGTCACCTGGTAAAATAAAAAAAGTTCATCTTATAAAAAAATATATATACCTCTGTATTTACGCAAGCAATACCCTGTTTAGGCATCAAAATTATCTACGGGCTATGGACTGGATCGTCGTTACCGTGTAGGTTTTGAGCATTGCAATGAGATTTTTTTTGCAACCACGTGTTGTTCGGCGCGGAGTCCGACGTTCCACTCCGCGCGCAGGGGGCCTCTTCAGGTGCCGATTATTCAGTTCTTTATCCGGTTTCAGTTCAGCACGCTGAAGAAGCCACCCCCACAGCATGTGGAGCGAAACGTCGGACATCGTACAAACAACGGTGCGGTACAGCACAACCGCGAAGAGAAAAAAAAAATCCTACGCAGTCGTATTTATTGTTGAGTGTATGTGGGAGACTTGGAAGGGGATTTGTTCTCAATACAATTTCGCCGTAATACTTTGGTGCAGTACAAATATATATATGGATCACCGTTGCAACATTTACGAACAAACAGAAATCTCTCTCTTGTGACGACCGCAGAGTGGTGAGACGGTGCTTTGGAAAATCGCAAATGAGCCTTGTGCCCCGTGGTCATTTGAGGTCTCTGTATGGGGCAAATGCACCTCGTAATGGCAGCACGATGCCTGCGCGATATAGCTTCATATTTATGTCGGAGTGAAACAGCATTTCCTTGGAAGCCCCATGTGGCTACATAGCTTTGTGTGTATAGGTAGCGCACGAAAAAAAACGTGAAGGCAAAAGCACAGCCGTGCAAATTCCTTGCTCTCACGCCGGCGCTTGTGGAAGGTAGCTCTGTAGAGCGACTCTAGAGGGTATTTGGCCTACTCTTCCACCCTTGTCAGATGTCTTGGATGAGGTCGGGGTGCCAACACTTTCCCCCACAGTAGGCAACTCGCCGACTCTCTGATTTATGCGTTTATTTGGATGAGTGGACGGATGTTTAGGTGGATATAATGAAAATTACGCCATTTATTTGTACTGCCACGCAGGGAGATCGAAATAGACATTTGGATTGTAAGTAGTGTGCAAACCGTTACAACACAGCAGTATGTAGTATGCAGCAAATTCAATCAATTTCGCAGACTAGAATATGATTATTAAATGAAAAATTATCTGAAAAAAAATTCTGCCAAGTGTGTTATTGGCATCGTGTGATGGCATGTAGAAATACATTTCCATTGGGAACTCCTGCGGTGTGTAGTGCGTTTGCCCTGTGTTTGAGGATTTCCACATATGTCATCACAGGACTATGTCTGAACTCACTACTGTAAAACAGGCCTTTTCATCCAAACTACGAGCCCACCTTTTATACGCCTTCCCTGGCAGCGTTCATCGCACGTCGGCCAAACTGAAATTTAAAATTCTCACCGCTGGAATAAGACAAATTACGTGACAAATCAAATTTAATATGACGGACGAATGTAATGCTAGTCATCCAGCCCCTCCAATAAATATGACTTTGATGGACATGTTATAGAGTGAACTATGGTTGCTCGGATAGACAAGTGTTGGGTGCAACCCGCCAATGATGTCAGGGGTTCATGGATCAGTTCCTGAAGTCATCACAATGCCAAGTGTGTGGCCTTACCCAAGTGCACAGTCTGCTTAAACATGAAAGGTTATAGCATTCACAGGGGTGGGCCATTGCATATCAAGCCCAAACAACGCAAACACCAATTTTGAAATGCCTACGGGGTGAAGATGAAGGTGCAGCAGTGACTTGCTCACTCCATCTATTTTGTGGAAAGGCCTCCCACTCGAGGTAGCTTCTAGAAGGCCTCAGTAAAGGGTATTTATTTGTCAAGTAATCTCAATTAATTTTTCAGTAGAATGTGGCACAAATCTGCCACCCAAAGCGCCATGAAATCATTAAACGTAAAAAAATCTATAGATTTTAAACATAAATGAAAGCAACTTGTGGCTGTGAGTTAGTTGCATTGGTGAGAGTACCAGCACTTTACCCCACCACGTGCAACCTTCTGGTCGACGAAACCACGGAGTCTCCGTTTTGTAATGCTGTTGCGAATAACTGCTGAAGAGTTTCACGAAGCTGGCCCATTGCTACTTCATCCGGCAGTTCACCAGCATCGGCTTGAGCAAGCGTGACCCTACTGATGGAACACTGTGCATCGAAAACTCGTCCAGATTATGCTTTGCATGAAACTAATACTGCTGAAATTATGCACTGCCAGAAGGCCTCGTGGCTTTGCAGTTGATGGGAAGTGTAAAACATATATTCATTCATGTTTACGTGGAGAGACACATTTTTCAATGAGATATATTTTCTGCTTATTTGTGTTGTCAAATCATTTCAACCGCATTACAGGGACACCAAACCGGCGATCCGCTTGGATTGGATTGTAATTCCACTTTTGCGAACCGTCACACCGCAGCAACTACGGTGGTTGTCGAACAACTTGTTTCGTGTAAAACTTCAATGAACCAGATGGCCCTTAACAACTATGAGATAATCTAGCTTTGAAGTTTTCGTGACTGCAGGGATACATACTCTTTGGTTATTTCGGTAAAGTCACGTAGAAGGGAAATAATAAAATAATAAAAATAAATTACATAATAAAATACAATTCTGACGACGTTTCGGCCACAATGCGTAGTTGTGGCCGAAATACGTTGTGGCCGAAACGTCGTGAGAATTGTTTTTTATTATGTTTGTGGGTTCGATCTTGGCCAGCGCCTGTATCTCTGGAGTTTGCATGTTCTCCCCGCAGTCGCGTGGATTTCTCTCCTTGTCTTCCGTTTTTTTCCCTCCACATTGAGAATCAACACGCGTTTAGAGTCTTTGGCCGCGATACATTTCGACATGATGATAAGCCAGTTCGTTGAGCTATCATTTGTGGCCAGGTTGCTTCTTGAAAAAAGAAAGCTGTAGAGCTCAGTGGGCCTTACCTAATAAAATAATAATAATATATATCCAGTGCTGTGTGACAACTTTAAGAGGGTTTATCATCTTTGTTCTGCCACTAGAGGCACAGTATAAAAATGGGATTACATTTTGTTAACATGCGTAAAAAACACGAGTAAATAATTAAAGGTACCTTAAGTTGAATTGCTCGCTGAGGACGAGGAGCGTACGAGCGATTTGTAGAACCCACCACCTTGCATCAGCGGCACGCGTGCTCCTAGCTCAAGCGGGCCCGTTGGTGGCGGTCGTTGTTGTACCTCGAAGAAGTGACAAGGATTGTGAATAAGCGACACATTCAGAGCGCCTACGTTTTTTTTCTTTTCGCCTGGAGAATAAAACCAATAGTAAAACGTGCCCCCTTCCCCAACCCCCCCCCCCCCCTCACGGCCTGGTCTGGCAGAATGGGGCCGGCACCCTTGGTGAAACGTGAAGTCTGTAATGTGTGAGATTTCACCCAGTCCCTCTCCTCCATCCACCCCCACCCCCTTCCCCAGCATTACACGAGGAATATTAAATATTACAGGTGAATCGCTCTCTCTCTCTCTCTGCCAGAATCGCTGCTTATTAATTTATGGCGTGGTTTTCACATTTCTGCAGCTGTGTGTTGTTTTTCGGAGCCTATCGTAAGTCTCTCTCTCTCTCTCCCCGTGCATCAGTCGTTTGTCAGATCTAAGTGTGTCGCGCGTTTGCAAGTAATCTGCCGGCGATGCTTAGCGATCATCTGACACTTTCTTTCATCCCCAAACGCCCCTCTCCCCACCCTCGCTGCTTTTTTTTCTCCATAGCTTGACATATTTCGAACACTTCACAATGACAGTGGTGTTTCCAAAATGTACGTTGGCTCTCCGCTGTGTGTCTTCGGGGTTGTGCCGCGCGGTGTCCGGCATGATATATGCGTGATGTTATCGCTCCACTTCTTGGGAATTTATTCAGGATTCTCAATTGAATTGAGAGTGTTCCTGAATTTGAGCCGCACTTTCAATTGCGTTCTTGAAGAAGCTTCTTCAAATCTTTACCACCGCGTAGGTTTTGCGATTGCGCCAAACAACTCTCCGATGTATGCACGTTTGCATGTTGAAGTTATTTTGCTCGTCATGGCGTCCGACGTTTCGTTGCACCATGCTGGGAGCTTCTTCAGGAAACATTTTTTTTCTAGAATGGGTTCTACCGTGTAGGTTTTTCGCGCTTGTGGCGTGTCGCCTTGCGATGTGTTGTCGGGACGTACCGCGCGTCGTTTAGCACATCTGGCGATTCCGCTCCACGTTTTTCAGCTCCTGCAGAAGCTCCCAGCACGTGGAAAGGAACGTCGGCCACCATGGCACAACCGTGAAAAAATCCTACGCAGTGCAAAATATTTTTCGATTTAAAGCTTTCGTGACTACAGGGATTCATATTCTTGGTTCTTTTGGTAAAGTCACGTAGAAGGGAAATAAAAAAATAAAATAAATGTTTTAATAAAAATATAACATTATGTTGAATTTTTATTATTTTATTATTTCCCTTCTACGTGACTTTACCGAAAGAACCAAGACTATAGTGCAAAAGATGTGCGTTTATTTTACGGGTTGAGTCTTCCACGGTATAAACTTATTTCCGGCAGATGTTGGCACTGTTATAGTGCAGGCTTCTCGGGGTTAGCGATTGGCGGACCGAGAATTTGTCCCACCTTAGCGGATTAACTTATCACGCGAGGTGCGCACCTATAAATGTGTGAGTGTGCACATTAATATTTTAATTTCGGGTCACAGATGTTGTGCGCGGTTAATTTAGCCACTATAAATCGGATGAATTAAACTCCACCTATTTAATTACCAAAGTTAATTAGGAGCCCGAGTTTCTAGGGTGCTATTTCCTTGGCAAAGATGAAGAGAGGATACTAAATTAACTTGAACCAGATGTAGTGGTAATTGTGTATAATTTAGGATAATAAAACGGATTGAAATTAAACAAAACAAATTCACGTTGCACATAAACGCACTGTTGTTCATATTTACTTAATAAAACAGGGTAATGTAATACTGATACTTCTAAAACTTAAATTCGTAATGCCCTTTATTCAGGAAATCTGACTCTTCTCACAAGGGTTCTGCTGCATTTGATTGTTTGGCCCATTCCATTCATCCGTGTTCGGTTTCATGTGCGAGAGAAGCGGTGAACTGAGGCATACAAGCGTGTAACACTCGAAGCTCCACACGGATAGATTCAAGGATCCATTGCTAAATTGTAATATCCTTGTCACCCCGAAGGCCAAGCTGACGACACCTTGTGTTCGCAGGCAGCCTCCCATCCAATTACTATCCAGGCTCAACTGAGCTTAGCCTAAGAGATCTCGAGAACCCGGGAACATTGCCAGTGATTTGGTTGCAAGTCACCCGGTGCCGCGTCGTGGCTCGGCAAACACGAGATATACAAACACAGAGGGCTTCCACCGGAACGGCGAATCGGATTCTTCTTTGTCAGCGTGCGCCGCGTCATTTTTTATTACACGCTTTCATTTAACTCACTCTGTCTGTCGTTGTTGTCGTTGTCGTTGTTGTATCCTCAAATCTTGTAACTCAATTTGAACCCACTTCCCAATGTGGTATCGACCGCAAACTTGGTATACTTATGTCATACTGATGACAATACTATATTCTATCATTTAAAATAAAATAACATTTGTACCATCATTTTTATGTTATGTTTCGGCTTGGGTCTAATTGTCCACGCTCAACTGACGTTGGCTGTAATTGGCCACGCTCCCTTACGTTCTGGCAAGCTTCGGGGCCACTTCCTGGAGTCGTGGAGTTCTGCCATTACTAGTACATTTAATAAAAGCGTGTTTAAAAAAAATGTTTTTTTCAATATTGCTTATTTTGCAAATTCGCGTCCCGGTAAAATTGTTGCGGGGGAGGGGAGGGGGCGGGGCAGATTTGCACAAATGCCCCTGAGGAAGGAGGCCAATGGGGAGAGGCAGGAAAGGGGATGGATCAGGAAAGCTCTTGGATTTTAGTTTTTGAACGAACTCGCTCATAGGGGGGAGAACTGCACGAAAAAGTAAAAACGACGACAAATAAATGAGCTCGTAATATCACCGAAATGCTATTTGTATATTTAACTCGCGGTAATAAGGACGTTAAGCGAACAATTTATAATAAGCCATTTAGGTTCCATTGAATCCAAAATAAAGGAAATAATCCACCATTAGTCGTGCTTTTAAACGGACGCAGTTTTAATTTAGGGAAATCTCAAGGGCTTGGTTTCCCATGAAATGCAATCTCCCTAAAATGGACAGTTTTAAAGGGGGGCGAGGGAGGGCTTTTTCACCCTTTTAATGAGCAACGATTTAACAACGCAACCTTCGGTAGGAATGCCCGAAGCCTTTACCGATCGGCCAGTGGGCACTCTGCCGCAGCCATCGCCCTGAGTAGATACCCATGCACCATCGCCGTGAGTAGATACCCATGCAGCAAATCTGGCTGTGACGGTCCCACCTGATGACGGAGACTGGTGTTGCCTCCGAAACGTCGTGATTTTTATTTGATTTTTATTAATTTTAATTTCATTTTTTACCTACGTGACTTTACCGAAAGAACTAAGAGTATAGATACCCATGCCCGCCTTTCGTTGATTCGCTCTCAACTTCATTTGTCCTCCTCCTCCATCAATGCGTGCCTTGCTGCAAGTCGGTCCACTCACCGAGAGAGGCACTACGAACCACAGACGAGCGGAAAAGGCAGTCAAAGGGCAGCCAAGCGGTGAGCCGATGCCAAATTCTACCCCTCCCCCCACACACACCCGCCTCCCCCCTCCCCGCATCGCCCCTCCCTCCCCCGTCCAAGCTCTGTGGTCCTCTATGCATGTGGCAGGAAAACCACGCGTGTGAGAGGACAACACTTTTTCTCATGCAGAAGGGGCAGGTGGGAGTCCACATTTGTGGTACCGCCTTCTCTTGGCAAGCAAGGGTACAGCGCCTCAATGCCCGCAGGGAGGGGGCCTCACAACAATTGTGTGGTCCACCAACCCCTGTGCTGGATTACCGGCCATGTGCATAGCCACCACCATCCTCAGATTCTCTCCCATCTGCTCCCCAAAAGCTTGCTCAGCTCTGCCTTTAATTTCCCCAGATCACGGACGGGGGAAAACAGCAGAATGGGTTCTTTTTTTTGTGCACTAACCCTCATATTTATGAATTCTGCTGGCTCTGTTGTGTCGCTATAGAGCGTCAATAAAAAATAAAAATATAAAAATTTGCAAATTGGCACCGGACTCCGGAGCGCGTGGCAATATTCTGCAAAGCAGCCGCGTGTGTGCACGTGCATGTGTGTGTGCGTGTGCACGTGCATGTGTGTGTGTGTACGTGCATGTGTGTGGGCTCATGTGTGTGTGTGTGCACGTGCATGTGTGTACGTGCATGTGTGTGCATGTGTGTGTGCGTGTGCATGTGCGCATGTGTGTGCATGTGCGTGTGCGTGTGTGCATGTGCGCGTGTGTGCATGTGCGTGTGTGCATGTGTGCGTGTGTGCGTGCGCGTGTGTGCATGTGCGTCTGTGCATGTGTGTGTGTGCATGTGTGCGTGTGTGCATGTGTGTGTGTGCGGTCGGGCGTGGTGCTGGCTACCCACCCCCCTCGTGTGCCGTGCCGGCCTTCATAGGTGCCCGTTAACAGCACTTGTCCCAAAAGTATGTTAGGCTATTCGGGGATCTTTGTCTTTGTGTGCGTACGTACGCACGTGCGCGCGCGCGAGAGAATTCAGTGCCGGTGTGAATTCCCACCCCCAGGGAAGGAAAGCACGACCCGCGTCTGTAACGATGCGAGCGATACGCTGCGCTTGGGGATTGCGCATCTTGGCGAACGAGTAATGAATAGGCGACTGCATAAGTACGCGGATAGCGACGGTGGTTTCAGCTGGAACGCGCGAGCACGAGGAGTCAACGTGGATTTCCCCAAAAAACAAATGTGCGAATCTTCTTGGTTCTTTCGGTAAAGTCACGTAGAAGGGAAGTAATAAAATAATAAAAATGAAACATAATAAAATAATAATATAATAATGTTTTATTTTTATTATTTTATTACTTCCCTTCTACGTGACTTTACCGAAAGAGCCAAGAAGATGAATCCCTGCAGTCACGAAAGCTTTAAATCGAAATTTATATGTGCAAATGTCTCGTCGCGATTTAAAAACGTAATTTTTTTTATGTGGTCACACCGGTGGATGTTGGAGATCGCTTGCCCATTTTGTTGTTGTTGTCAGGCGACTGTGGGGCTCACTGAGCCGTTGATGGATGACCCAGTGGGGGGGGGGGGACACACGGGACCAGTCGCGTGCCTGCGTCATCGTCGTCGTCAACTGACGACCGTGCGAGGTTGGACACCCGGGAACACCGAAGATGACGTTGCAGTGTGGCACCCGCAGCTGTGGGTGCTCGTGCCCTGCTGAGGAGCGGGCAAAACTGTCGGGGGCATCTCAGGAAGGGCCTCCAACAAGAATTTGACAGAAAACAGATCTATTGCAACTCTGTCCCTGTTCGAACTTTATCGAGTAACCAAAAGTAACTCCAACAGTTGCATAACCATCTCGTTCATGTTATCCTTGACTATAGATTACTTTACCTCCCTCCACTCCCTCCTCCACTGGCTACCCTCCATCACCAGCAGGGCCAACTGCAATATATCCTGCCTCCACTCCCTCCTCCACTGGCTAACCACCATCACCAGCAGGGTCAGCTACATCATCTCCTGCCTCCACTCCCTCCTCCACTCGCTTCCCACCATCACCAGCAGGGCCAGCAACAAGATCTCCTTCCTCCACTCCCTCCTCCACTCGCTTCCCACCATCACCAGCAGGGCCAGCAACAAGATCTCCTTCCTCCACTCCCTCCTCCACTGGCTAACCACCATCACCAGCAGTGCCGGCTACAAGATCTCCTGCTGCCTGTGCCACTGCGCCTCTACCTTCACTTTTCCACTGCACCTCTCTCCGCTGCTGTCACGCTACACTAAAGCTCACGCTGGAACTCTCAGCAGCACGACTCACAACCTCCTCTCTACACAGAGGACCGAAAAACCACCACAGACAGGCATCGTTTCTCCGTAGCAACACCCACACATCTGGAACAGAGCCATCATCGTCCCGCTGCTACTGCACTTTTGCAGCAGCAGCAGCAGCAGCATTCAATTGACACCGACTGCTAAGTGACACTTAAAGGCCCCAACCTACTCTCTCGCCTGGCTTTCCAGAGATGCTGATCTTGGCTCCACATTTCAGAGTCACGGTCTTTTATGTCTGTGGGATATTGTGCGCATCTTTCAACTGGGGAAGGCTTCCGTCTCGATCAGCATTTTGATGTTTGATGTCCGTGAGATTGAGGTTTTCCTCTTCCCCAAGCACCTCCCAGTGTTCCCTCCATCACCGTCCCCTGCAGCCGATCACCATTCACTCCGTGGTCACGTATTCATGGTATTTTTGTTTCCTGTACTTGATCTCAACTTCCTAGTCTCGGTTCTTTGTCTGTGCCTATTTTATCCAGGGTTTTCGTATTCATTTCACGTTCATAACACATTTCAATAATTCTCCTGAAGGCTTTCAATTTCGAGGGCATTGTTTACGATTTGTCCTCCTTGTTCAAAGTCCGTATTCACATTTGCTCATCAACTATTGAATATAACTTCACTGTTAATTAAGATGTCTGTAATTTGACATGCTTATTCAATTATGTAAATGCGTAATATTTCACCACTATTATTATAATATAATCTCGATGGCGAGATGTTAACTACCTCGCCTGATATACAGGATGTCGTGGGTTTGATCCCGATCCTGACCCTGTTCTATTGCATGTTTTCCCTGCGGTTGTGTGGATTTTTCTCCGGGTGCTCTGGTTTTTCCCTCCACATTTAGAATCAACACGCGTTTCGAGCATTTGGCTGCTCTAAATGCCCACGTGATAAGCCCATTATTTGAGCTATGATTTGTGGCCGGGTGGCTTCTGAATAAGAGATACATAGCTCAGCGGGACCTTACCTGGTAAAATAATAATATCGATATTTGGTTTTATAGTATGAGCAAACCATGTGGGCAAAATGTTTCTCAACCATCAAGTCACTTGTGGAATAACGCTTTCCTTCATTCTACTGGGTTGGAATGGCGGTGAAGTGTTTGATACACTGCGCTATAAACCCTGATACCTGAGTTCGATATCCAGCTGTGACGACCAAGTTAAATCTGAAATGTTATGGGTCCCCCCCCATCCCCCTACACCAACCCGCACTGATCTGTGTGGTGAAGTATGGTCAAACAACCCTCATGGCAAACATGGTGTTGGGAGTCCATCAGCATTGGCTCGGCAAAGGGCTCTACAGTACATTGCAATTATTTAACCGACTGGTTTCATTGTAACTGTGTTGAACTTAGCCAACGCCATGAGCGAACCATAAGGAAGAGCCACGCGAGTTGCAACGCATGGTGGTGGCAAGAGTGGTCACAGCTGAAGCTTTGGAGGATCAAAGGGTGTTGACCGCCGTCTGCCGTGACGTGCAACGCCGCGGGTGACGCCGGTGCCGAGCCGAACGTGAGCGAGGGGGGATTTGAGAGCGGCTGAAAGGCTCCCCATAGATATTACGACAAATATACGATGGGACCGATATCGCATCCATATGCAAAAGGCGTCTCGGAGACACGCCGTGGTCGTGACGACAATATGTAATGAGGGTGGAGTAAGAATCGTAGGTACACACCCGAATGCGCTGCGTGTGTGCGTGTGTGTGCATAATAGACAAATGTGGAATACGGTCCTGGGCCACATTAATCCCGATGTGCCATGACTAATTTAATAGGCACTCACTATCAGCGCTTGCCCCAATAGTCTCTGCAGCTAAGCAGGGTCTTTTGTCATTGTGCTGTCTTGCGTTGGAGACACTGCACTCTTGCACATTGTTCGGGAGGGCCATTCCAATCATGAGAGCGACAGACGCTTTTAGGGAAAGCAATGTGCACGGCGCATTTCACGCAAATGGGGTTATAGCATTGGACGGAGAATCTCACGATGAGAAATGTTCAATTATATTTCTCTGTAATTGTTTTAACCACAAGTCCACCCTGGCCTGGATGTGCTCTCGGCAGAGTGTCCATGAGGATCTCTCGCAGAGCAGTGGCCATCCCTTCGTGCATTCGAGAATGGCCCACGGAAGCGGACATCACAGAGGTACCTCTGAGGTCTCTTTCTTCAAGTGGCTTCCGATCGACGGCAGTGCGATAACATTTCTCGCCCACCCCAATACGTAGAGTCACGCTTCTCACGTGACGGCCAACTCAGTGTTTGAATTACCAGAGTTGGAATTTATCCAAATTCAGAACCGAATTAAATGTCATGGCTTTAATTTTGGAGTCAGTGGTGACACGTGATGATAAAAATTATATATAACATAGGCACCATTTTGTTATTAATTTGTAAATGCTCTTGCACAGTAGGTTTGTGCTGCGGAACGCTAAATAACCCATTTATCCTGCTGGTGGTGGCTGTGCACGCTTGCAGTTCAGAACTGTAGAGGTAAGGGCTGGTGGATCGTACAAATGTTCCAAAACTCCCGTCCCGTGGGTGTTGAGGAGCCTGGTTTTGCCAGGCAAATGCAGTCAGGGAAATGTGGACTCCATCTGCTCCGTCTGTATGGAATCGAGTGTTTCCCCCTTCCATGCATTTGTTGTCTCCGGGTGCTGCAGTTTCCTCCCACATGTAAACGCCGATTGGTCGATAGTATCTTCATATAAAGAGCATCACAGAGCTTCGGTAATTGTTGGCACCAGCTCATCGTTTGGTTGCCTTTCTGTTTGTCTGTGGTTCCCCGTGCCTCTGAGCGGACTCTCTCCCTACGAGAGTGAGTGGATACTGTCTTGATTTGAAGCTTTCGTGACTGCAGGAATCCACACTCTCTGGTTATTTCGGTAAAGACGCGGAGATTGAAAAAATAACAAAAGAAAACACGACGTCTTGGGCACAATACAAGCGTCCGTCTTCAGGTGATTTCTGACCCGAAGACAAATTTCTCACCTGAAGACGGACGTTTGTGTTGCGACCGAAACGTCGTGTTTTCTTTGTTTTATCTACGTGACTTTACCGAAAGAACCAGAGCGTTTGAGTGAATACTGTTCGTCACATTACAAGTTGAAATTATTATTTCCATTTCTATTTCATAATTGTAATTCCACAGCTGTGGGATCACAAACCGTACCGTGTTCTAACTGAGATGTAAATATTCCCCAGATGTGCATTACAGACGGGTGATTCCCATCCTAATGATTCCTATATTGTAATCTAGACGTCATTGTTAGAATCGAATGCGATTCCGAGAGATGTGGCTGCGGGGGTGCGGGGAGGGGGTGTGATACATTGCACATAATCAATAACCG
Source organism: Lampetra fluviatilis (assembly GCF_964198595.1). NCBI lineage: Eukaryota > Metazoa > Chordata > Hyperoartia > Petromyzontiformes > Petromyzontidae > Lampetra > Lampetra fluviatilis. Next base: position 6,436,785 of record NC_136323.1, on the reverse strand, counting down.
ATAGAAATGATGGTTCGGATTCAACTCCTTTGGTTCCAACCGGCCAGAGTTTGTTTTGCGTGTGCACGTGTGTGTGTGTGTATATATCGCAAGAGTGTCCAAGAATAGACACGGAGAGAGCAGGGCAGATTGACGAAGGCTAGGGTTTTAATGTACCTGGCCACACATAAATATATCGGTGGCAACAAATATAATGGAAATGCGCTCCGTGGGAGAAGACATAAACATTGTCCATGTGCGTGGATGCGTTCCAATGAGCATATATCATGCCGTCTTTATTTTAAGATGTTTACAGTCGCACACATGTAACATGTGGCTTGCGCTCTTGCGTTCGTGTAACTATGGAGGTAAATAACAGTGAAATGAAGTGAAACAATTATTCCGTTTCCTTCCACGGCATAAATTTAAATAAGCAATTCAACGATCAGCATGGAAATATGACATCGGTTTGCATGCTATGGGGATGTTTGCAGTTTTTAAGTTTCCCAAAACAAAGACATTGGGCATTAGAAACACAGCGGGTGTCACTTGTCGAATTACCACGGGAATAAATAGCACAAACATTCTAGATTTTCACAAACATGATGATTTCTACATTTAACGATTATACCCCACCCCAAACACACACACAATTACAAATCATCACAATTGTTCCTAAGACAACAACAAAACACCGCAACGTCTACAGAACCCAATAATCAACCTTATTTCAAAGTGACTAGTTACCAAACACGGCGATGAACGCTCGCGGTAAGTTCGGAGCTTCCTGTCACGGAATTGAAAGTGGGAATGATCAATTGAAAGAAAAAGTTCAATCCCTGCGGTTGGCCAAATCTTGAGCGCTATCGATTGCCGCTGCTCGCAGTCCGGGTATTAGCCGCGGTAAGCAAGAATTGCCCGCAGCACTATCCCCGGCACGCGATAAATACCGCACGCCTCGCGCCTTTCTGCAGTGCTTGTGATTATGTCGCCCAAACCTCCTGCTCACGTCCCTCTACCCTCCCTCCCCGCGCCTTTTTCTCCGGAGAAGAGTCGATGAGCGAGCGGCCTGCTCTACGAAGCTGGCTACGGGCCCGCGCAGTCACTTGTTGACCGCGTGCCATCGCTCCACTGCCGTGGGAAAACCGTTCGGCTGTAATTGAAGAGGCCCTCTACCTTCTCTCTCTCTGTCTCTGTCTCGCTCGCTCTCTCCCCTCGCTTCAGTTCTATATTTGCGGACGATGACCATGGGGCTCGGGATAGGTTTGATGCGTTATGGTGGTGGTGGTGGTGGGGGGTGGTCCCCCTTTGTTGATTCGCTAAGCCACCCCTCCATCGTGACTTCACCTTTTCCTTCTACGACCTCGTCCTTCCCATTCCCTTCTCTCTAACCCCCTCTTGAGCTGTCCGTTCGGGACGTGGTGAGGTGTGGATAGGGCTGTTTTGTCACAAGCTCGCCTACCCACCCCGTTGGCTGTCTTCTTCGACCCTGTTCTGTTGTTGAAAAGCTTAAATCATTATTATTGGTATTGTTTAAGGTTTAATGGGGCTGTTCATACTTTTTTGGAGATCCCATCCTTGCATTTTCAATTTCTGCACTTGACTAATTTTTGCCACCACCCATGCGTTGTTATTTAACTTTCATCTGCTACGAGAAAGAGCCATTTCCCAAAAGTTTCGTCCCTTATATAGATGTATATTTTTCCCTCCTCTTAGGGCATTTCCATTGACGAATGTGTTACCGGTGATGCGTCACAACTTATTTTTGCTTTGCCACCTTGGGTTTTTGTCAGTCCCGGCTTTTGAATGTTGATGTCGCAATTGTACAGCAAAGTTAAAATGAAAACGGAAGAAAACACGTTTTAATTCTGCCTCATATCTGCCAGTACTACACACAGGGCTCCTTTAACATCTCAGACTCTTCGATCTGCAGTTTCCCTGCAGTTTGATACAATTTGCTTGTGTATCACGTTCTTCACGCATAGCAAACGAGAGCGCTTTTACAATTCACACAAAAAAAAAAGATCTCTAGCATTAATAATACAAACCCAGTTGGCCTTGCAGTACGACACAAAGGATAAGCTAAATGCAAACAAATGTGAGTTTTTTTTATTCAGCCTAAAATATTCGACTTAGTCTACATTCCTAACGCGACTTGGAAACGGAGTTGCAAGGGCAGAGGGGAAGCATAACAATTATGCCCCCCCCCCACGACCTTCCCTTCCCTTCCCTATTTTAATTCCCCCGCGTTAATCCGGCGCTCACGATGCCAACGCAACCGGAGCGCGACTTTGAGGCCTCGTTGTCTGTGCCGCATTGGCACGTGGTGGTGGTGGTGGTGGCGGTGGTGGCGGTGGTGGTGGTGGTGGCGGTGGTGGCGGTGGTGGCGGTGGTGGTGGTGGTGGCGGTGGTGGCGGTGGTGGTGGTGGTGGTGGCGGTGGTGGCGGTGGTGGTGGTGGTGGCGGTGGTGGCGGTGGTGGTGGTTTAGGCGGTGGTGGTGGTGGTGGTGGCGGCAGTGGTGGCGGTGGTGGCGGTGGTGTTAGCGGTGGTGGCGGTGGTGGCGGTGTGGGGGTAGCGCGCGGCTCGAACCCGGCATGGCTGGTAAATAGCGGCACGAGGCTACTGAGCCCGGCCGAGAGGGCGTGGTGACGTGTGGTAGCCACCACCGCATCCACAGTCCCCGCTGCATTGACAAGATCCGATTGGATTTGGGGGTGTCGTCCTTCCCCCTCGCACCTCCGACGAACACGGTTGGCTTACGCACGGTGGCGAAAGAGGTTCAACATGCGTAGATCGGGCGATCAATTAAGGGCGCAGTTTGTACTCCCTCGCATCGTATTGTTTGTTTACAGAAAAAATACGGATCGTGCTTTTTATCCGCTGCAACGTGCCCTCGCATTCACATCTTAAAAAAAAAATCCCGATTGCGATACCAGCATCACGTCATGAGATAAAGCGTCTGTTCGGATCTCCCGCTGCGCAGTGCAAACCTTTTGGCGTTGAGAACGGCCCACGCAAGCGGATACTGCCAGAGCCTCCCTGTTGAGATGCCTTCTACCGTGCGGACCACACAGTCGCGGGCAGAACCTTCACACTCGCTGTGCATATGAGAGTAATATTCGTCGAACGAAGGTCAAACCAATCCAGAATTTGTACTTCTCAGAGAGTGAATTCAGCCAAATAAAGTATAGAACAGTATTTTATTTGACGGTGTTTTTGTGTGCATGCATGCAGTCTTTGCTGTGCCGGCTGAGACCATCAAGCTCACTTACACACGTGGGAACCCAGATCGATCGTAGGAACCCGAAAACCTGCTTCGGAACCTAGAAATCCCAGCGGTGCCCGATCAGCGCTCTGACCTCTGAGCCACCTTTGCCACCTTTCGGCTCGCATTGACAACCCACGCCCACCATCCCTAGGAGTGGAGAGACTGACCCCGGTGACCTCTTGCGTTGGCTCGCCATCGCGTAAAGAAGGCCTGGCAGTAAATTTGCAAGTGTGGGATGTTCGGTGTCCCGGACAATTTAACCGACACTCGCGCTAAATAATGAACCACCCTCGGCAGCAACCTGATAAAACAAAGTGCTGCTGAAATTAACACCCCTTGCTTGCACGGCGAAGCGCAGTGTTGCCACGAAGCACAATCTTAATATGAAAATAGTCCAGCCAATTATTTTAAAAATGTTCAAAGATTACTTTGTGGTGAGGTCGTTGCTGTTGTTGTGATCAAATTGTTGCGATAGCTGCATTTAAGTACCTTTACATTTTTAAGGGCGCATATACATTTCAGTGAACATTGAGCGCGCAAATGATATATATGTAATAAACCTCTTGGAGACGGCTTGTGGAATCGGTCCTTTTATTTCACTTCTTCAGTTCACAAACACTCCCCGTCGCTGGCAGGCAACGGGAAGCGGGCAGACAACCCACAAGAGATGCACCGCCACGTGGCACCCGGAGCCCCGCTCGCGCGTGACCCCTCTCTCTCTTCGTTCTGTGTCTAACCACGTGTCTGACCACGTGTCTCTGATCTCTCCCCTTATTTAACGCCTGGGTCACGTGGTATACTCCAGCCAATCCTTAATAGCCTGCGCCGAATGTCCCAGATTCCCCATCAACTCCCGGGACCACGCCCCTTACTTGTCTTCCCATTGGCTGAGGCCAAGACCAGCAGAACCAATCACCCTAGCTGACATCCCGTGATCACGCCGAGGCCATGCTCCCAGGCTTTCCCCCCATTGGCTGTAAAGCGGGACCGGCAGAGCCGATCACCACATGAGCCGGACATAGGCTCTTATTACTTATACAAGGCAAAGGTGCAGCCCTCGCAATGGCTTCCTCCTGTGACTGCTGGCAGACGGAGCTCCACTGGAGAGAGCCCCCTCCAGAGGGGTATTCTGTGGACTCTTTCATACTTCACCGAAACAGGTACTCACCCTTTACCCCACCACACGCAACTTTTTTCCAATGATTGGACATCTTTCCAATGATTGCTGAGTCTATAACATTCCTCTCGGTTGAAAGTGCGTCTGTGTCTGTAAATATGGATTGCTTCATGAACGAATCTTTGTTGATAGCCAGTAGGCTTGCAAAGTACCATCGTCTTAGAGAAATAAATTTCGTGTGAGCCAGCAACATTAAAATAATGATCAGCCACGGCAGAAGTATTGGTCCTACCGTGTTTCAACTCTGCCTTATGCTCACGAACATGGTCCGAGATATGTCGCTTAGTTTCCCCAATGTAACTGCTGCTGTAGATACAGCTTAGTTTGTAGACGCCGGGATATTGCATGTCAGGAATCTTGCCCTTCACAGATGGGATCAGATCACAAATTGTATGTACTGTGTTAAATCACACCTGGATCTAGTGTTTGTTCATGATTTGGGAAATCGTTTTGGTTACCCCTGCTATGTATGGCAGGGTGATGGTTTTGATTAGATCCTCAGATGGCGCCTTCCTCATGGTTGGGGTGATGGCTTTACAGATTGTGTAGTCAGAATATCCATTCGCCTTGAGAGCTTGGTGTATGTGTTTGAGTTCACTGGTCAGGTGTTCATGGTCGGAGATACATTGAGCTCTATGGTGTAGCGTTTTGATGAGGGAATTCTTCTGGGATGGATGGTGGTGGCAATCAGGTTTTAGGTAGGCGTCAGTATGGGTTACTTTCCCGGAGACAGAATGGCTCATTGAGCCATCTAGTCTATTTTTGATTAGGACCTCCAAGAAGGTAGCTTGCCATCCTTTTCTACCTCCATGGTGAATTTGATGGCTGGGTGAATGGAATTGATGTGGTTGAGGAATTGGTTTAGAGCCGGTCGGCCATGTTGCCAGATGGCAAATGTGTCATCCACGTAGCTCTTCCACAAGGACGGGCATTGAGTGGATGCCTGGATGGCGTCCATCTCAAAATTTTCCATGAAAATGTTGGCTACAACCAGAGATAAGCAAGAACCCATTGTGGCGCCTTCAGTTTGTACATCAGGATTCAATTCTTGTTGGACCAAATCTTCAATGACTGAAATGGTATCGGGCACAGGAACTTTGGTGAACAAAGAAACTACATCGAAACTCATAATCAGTGAGATGTCTTTAATTGACGATACCAGGTGAGCTGAGTTAAGTACAGAAGAGGTGGTCTTACCAGTGAATGGCTGTAAGGTCTCAGACAGATATCGGGCCAGTTTGTAGGTGGGTGAGCCAATGGTGGAGACGATGGGACGAAGGGGTGTACCTTCTTTATGGATTTTTGGTAAGCCATATAATCTGGGTGGTTTAGCAGGAGAAGGTTTTAAGGAAAACCGTTTGTTCTGTTAAATTAATGAAGCTGAATCAGTGATGTTACCGTTCGTTTTTTTAACGAGCCTGTGGGATCTCCTTTAATGGTTGTGTAGTTACCATCATTAAGTAGGTCCTGCATTTTGTTGTTGTACACGGGTTTGTCCATGATGACCGTGGCATAGCCCTTGTCGCCGATAGGATGACGATATCATCCCTCTTTTTCAATTGAGATCACTGAAAACGCTCATCCTTACTGATGTTGCTGACTGGTATCTTAGCGCTTTTGAGGGTTGCAGCGATTTCAGATCTTGTCACGTCTGCAGCGATGTGTCCCAAACATTTAAGAGCTGCGAAGTTTAACCTTTTAGCCAAAACCGACTTTAGACCATCGGAAATTTGGCTATTACTCAGATTAATAACAACCTTGTCAATGTCTAACTTTTTAACGTGTGGGTCTGGTTCCTTCTTGGAAAGGAGGTTGAACTGACTAATAGCCCAAGAATAATCCGCGCCAGGTGGGTCGCGGCGTTTATGTGCGCGGTGGGACGGAGTCGCCAAAAATAAATAAATAAATTACAATTTTGACTTCCGTTTATTCGGGACACTAGGGTCCTGCCATAAGGTTCATTTTTACATATATACTTTATCTATTTTTCGTATTTTTTTAAAGTGATCTGCTTAACTTTCCTATACTTTGCACCCCAATTGTTTATTTTTTTTGCATTGTTTGTTATTGTAACTTGCTGACCCACCCCAGCTGGGAGACATCTGTGAGAAAACAGCTTTATAGCTCATCGGATTCCTCCCCCAGTCTAAATAAAAATTCTGGAAGCCAATTCGAGTGTCGTCTGCGGTTCATAACGCGATGCGGCATCGCACAACAATGTGCCCGCAGGCGTGTTGACAATTTTTCTTGTTGGTTGCGTCTTGAAGGAAACAGCCGGGGCTTCTGCGTGCAGATGGTGTTTTCACGCTTCATATTCTTCTCCGCGGAGATGATGGCGAGACCATCTGCACACCGAGAGCACTCCGCGTAGCTTCGGGGTCCGCCAAACTAACCGCAGAGACGGGGCGGGATGAGCCCATCATCATTTTCCGCAGATCGCTCCGTGGTGGCGTCAATCCTGGGCCACGAAATAAAAACGCCGGGCAGACTTCAGGTCACAGTTGTGGCCCCGGGCGCTGGGCCTAAGCAAAGCAAGCCAAAGGTATAGTGGCCCAAGTGGGTCAAGGGGGTCCACAGATTCGTGCCAAATTTGGATGCAGTCGTTAATTGTTCGCTCGAATTATTCAAATCCGACACTCTCCGTAAAGGCTGGGAAAACTGATTGCACCAGGAGGAAGTGTGCAGGCTGGTGTGAGCACACCTTTTGCGTGTCGTACAATGTCAGGTTAAATTTAAATCCTAATAAGTGTAAAATAATTGGCAATGGTGGAGCCAAGCCGCCTCTCTCTTCTCTCGTCTCACTACATCTCACCGTGTCTAGATATAGATGTCTCTTCTAACATCTCATGAGGATTTTATGAATTGAAAAAGGCTGGCCCTCCAGAAGTAGTTTTTGCTTCGGGCCCCAAATTGGGTTCATGCCAGCCCTATCTATAGTGTTCATAATGAGGGCAAGTTGTCCTCTCTATAATCGTCAACATTAATTACACTTCGTATTGTGACACTGTTAAGGGATACATAGAACTGCATTCTAATTGATTCACTTAACCGTGCAGATTTAATGAATTCGCCTCATAGGCGAGTGTTCACAATTTTTGTATCATTAATAATCTCCAATGCTCTAACCTTGCGTCCATGAGGGCAAGGTTCTTTTACACTCGCGGGATTAATAATCTCTGCCCAAGCAGTGCTGAAATCTTGTGGAGTTTTCATGTTCTCCCCGTGGCCACTTGTATTTATCTCCGGGTCCGCCGGTTTTTTTTACCCCACATTTAGAATCAACGTGCATTTTAGCAATGCATTCCGTACGGGAGCATAATTTAACAACGAAGCCACACCTCTCATTTGATCGACATGCACTCTCTTTGCGCCAACATCATCACGTGTTGCTCACAGCTCGGGAGCAGAGGTCCGATGTAACGTCAGCGATCATGTGATGTCACCACGTGCACCGTGTGCGCCACGGTGGTGAAATGTTAACTACCTCGCCTGGTGTACAGGAGGTCGTGGGTTCGATCCCGACCCTGAAGCCTGCTGTATATTTGGAGTTTGCGGTGTCTCTCTCTCTCATCATCATCACGGTGGCTAGGAGATGTTAACTACCTCGCCTGGTGTACAGGAGGTCGTGGGTTCGATCCCGACCCTGAAGCCTGCTGTATATTTGGAGTTTGCGGTGTCTCTCTCTCTCATCATCATCACGGTGGCTAGGAGATGTTAACTACCTCGCCTGGTGTACAGGAGGTCGTGGGTTCGATCCCGACCCTGAAGCCTGCTGTATATTTGGAGTTTGCGGTGTCTCTCTCTCTCATCATCATCACGGTGGCTAGGAGATGTTAACTACCTCGCCTGGTATACAGGAGGTCGTGGGTTCGATCGCAAGCCTGACACCTGCTGTATACTTGGAGTCTGCAGGTCTCTCTCCCCATGGTCGCGACGATTTGTCTCTGGGTCCTCCAGTTTTTCCCTCCACATATTAGACTCAATATGCGTTTAGAGTATTTGACTGCTATAAATGTCCACGTGATATAAGCCACTTCGTTGAGCTATAATCTGTGGCCAGGTCGCTTCTGAATTTTTTTTAACTAGATACAGCTCAGTAGGGGCTTACCTGGTACAAATAAAAAAAATTGTTTGCAGTCTTGCATTGAAATGTTCCCCAATCTCCCAGTGGATATGGGGAGCTTGTTCTTCAAAGGAGAAGGAGAGTGGCAAGCTGGTGAGTGGGGGGAGGGGGATGCTGAAGAATGCTGCAGATGCAAAAATGTTGCTGACAAGAAACACTGCGTGGGTGGAGGCTGGCGAAAATGGGCCCCGCTGGAGCATGGCAGCAGACGGCGCAGCCGAAGGGGTTAACGCCGGCTCGGGGTTTCATTTCGGCATCTTGCAAATCGCGATCTGTGTACGCAATGCGGATGCCGTGCATAATACAGAAAAGTCGGTGAAATGGTTCGAATGCGGCTGCGTGTGTCGGCGGCGCTGCGGGGAAACCGGCATCGTTATTCATTGAAGAGAGTGCTTTTGGCCAGTAAAGTAAAATATGTATTATCACGTTTGGACTCCTGATTAGTGTAGCACATGGCACCAATTATCATTTGTCGCTAAATGCGTCCGCCATTCCGGCTATCGCAGAGAAATGCGAATGCGAGCTCAACGTGACATCTTTGGATATTGTTTGTAAATGAGAGCACAAAGGCGCGATCATCAAACACTCGCACAGACGCAAGGCAGAGGGAGGTGGTGGTGGTGGCGGTGGTGCTCGCGTGGAATTACACTGAGAGACGGAAATAGAAATCCACGGATTAGAGAATCCGAATCTTAATTTAGACTGCAGGATGAATACCATGAGCTATGAAGCTATTTTTCTGTTTTTAAACAACCAGATATCCAGTATGGGCGGGTAGGCTAAAAGCTTTACTTTTTAACAGTTCGGTGAACATATTGTTGGTTCTTTCGGGAAAAGTCACGTAGAAGGGAAATAATAAAATAATACAAATTTAAATTTTAATTCTCACGACGTTTCGATTGCAACACAAGCAATCATCATCAGGTGTGAAAACCACAGCAATTTTTTTTTTTGAAAAAAGTGGCGTTTTTTTCTTAACGTTTTCAGTTCAGGAACAGTCGGTGGGCTTGGGCAAGATAAGTCATCACTAGAAGGGATGACGGCCGATGGCAAATACTGTGTACGTATGTTGTACGTATGTTGTAAGTATGTTTAAACAAATTGGCATGTTTTGTTTACGTGGAAAACCTTACTAATTGGCTGTGTCGGGTGGTGGCGGGTTTAACGACACATTTATGTTTGCGCAGTCTAACCCAACAACCTCTGTTGTGGAGGTTGTAAGTATGAATGTTGAACTTCTTTCACACCGTACGTAGCCAAACGTGCCAGTCGGAGTGGTGCAGCGAAGGAGTCGCAGCCAAGATATGGAACGCGTCTGAGAGGACCTCTACAAGGGAGACGGGAGCAGTGAATGGGGCTCGCGTGTGCAGGTGCCGTGTGGATTCCTACGTCGCGTCACGACAAAATGGCGAATGTCTCGTGGGAGGCCTTCATCCAGCGGTAGATTGATCGTCGGTCGTGATAATGGCTGAACTGCTTCGAGGTGCGAGTGTGAGATATCGTCTCGAGTTCAGTGCCATGTAAAAAATGCTAAATAATAGTTGTTGTTATTATTTGAGAAACGTGAGTTAGCATGAGGTCTATTTATACGGCGCACTCATGCGGACAGTCAACATGGATGGTGGCAACATCGCAATGGGCTCTAATCAGTGAAGTCTACTTCCTGCCATCCGTCGTGCCTGTCCTTGAGAGAAGAGAGGTGACTCTTTGGAAAACTCTTTGGTTCTTTCGGTAAAGTCACGTAGGTGAAAAAAATAAAAATAAATCACTTTTTATTAATTTGTATCTTTATTTTTTAATTTTTTCACCTACGTGACTTTACCGATAGAACCAAAGATTATGGATCCTTGCAGTCACGAAAACTTCAAATCTAGAATGACTCTTTGGCAACTTCCATTCTCCCCTCCCCCTCTGCTGTACGTGTGTCGTATAAAGAAGGAAGATATTCATCCAACATCTTGAGCAACGTGTTTTGGCAGACGTCCATTCGAGCACAGAAATAAAAGAATCGGGGCATTTATTTATTTCGTTGTCAATCCTACAAAGGGGCCCAGTTTGTTATGCTGTAGGTAAGGCATTTAGCAATTCACACCATCCCGTTGTGATTGAATCAATTGTTACGATTCAAATTCGTGAATTGTCTCGTTTGACATTGTGGCTAATGTAGGGGCGGCCTCTTATGGCTGCAGGGATTGCACGAAAAGCCATTGCACGATTCGGTGTGATCATCAAGAACGTAAAGGGTTGATATTAAATTGCTGAATGAATTAATTATTGCAACTCCACTGTAGGTCCATATATGTAATTATTTACTTGCATTATAAATGTTTATGAATGGGTCCCAACCACTGGAATGTGGAGTTTTGACCAACACTTTCTTGGGCATTGGACGCTTTGGAATTTTATTTAAATTGTCATGGTGGTGAGGAGTGGTGGTGCAGTGGTTCACACACCGTGTTGTGGTCCCAGCGACTTAAATTGTTTCCAGCCACGTATAACATCAGTAGCCTGTGGCATCTGAACCTATTCTGGGTTTCCTCTCCGTGACTCTAAAAACCACCGTGCCATGTTGTGGTGCGTAAACATCAGTAACGGAAAATTCAACGGCAGCCAGACTGAATGTTGGCCAATACAGCCACTCGTTTACCATTCAGCGATATCAGCTTTAAACGCTGCTCGGAATCAGTCGTTGCTCCTACATGTTCGTAAGATTAAAAGTGACAATGTCTTTTGTAATTTTTACGATTGGTCCAATTGAACCAGGTTTCTGCTGAGAGCAACTCAAGACAATGACTTTACCGAAAGACCCCAAGAATATGAATTCCTGCAGTCACAAAAACCTTTAAGTCAAAATTCAATGGAAGACACTCATTCACTCACCCGCATCGTCGCCGTTGAGTGGACGAAACGGATCTGAGGAATAACCTCCCGGTCGTTGTTATCAGGTTGTACCGCGCGTTGTTCGGCACCACGTCCGACGTTTCGACCCGCGTGCTGAGAGCTTCTTCAGGAACTGAACCGAGCAGCCGTCTGCTTCCGGCGCTGATGGATGCTGACGCCAATTGGCCAATTGGGCTCAATGGTTTGACGTTGGCCGGCTGACGTTGCTTTGCTTCGTCTGGGAGGGAACTAGAGAACTTGTAAGTAAGCATCATTAAGGCAGCTGTGGACGAAGCTGAACGTCTATAACGGTGCCGAAACAAGACACAGCACGGCTCGTAAAGACATCGCAGAGCTGTGCAGCACAAACGCGCAAAATACCCCACGCAGTGAAGAAGACTATACCATTGTATAGAAACTAAACATATATAAAAAATATACTGGTAGGAACCTCCTGGTTACACCAGCCCACAGGGGATTATTGTGTCCGTCCGTCGTGCAGGGAGGAGCTGGGTGGAGAGGGAGGGGGCTGGGTGGGGAGGGGAGGGTGGGGCTGGGTGGGAGGTGGGAGGGGTGGGGCTGGGTGGGGAGGGGCTGGTCACCCCGTGGTGCCCTTATAAAACTCAACGTTTAACCTAATCACGCTGGCTTGTGCCTGCCCTCACAGTCGGGCATATTTGCAGAATACACCACGCCGCCGTTGACCCTGGCCATTGACCGAGCAACCCAACGTTCCTACCAGCTCCCTCCGCAGGAATGTGTTATATCACTAACACCAGGGAAAACCCACTGAGCTATGTAGCTCTTTTTTCAGAAGGGACCCTGCCACAAATGATAGTTCAACAAAGTGGCGTATCACGTGGAAACGTACAGCAGACAAATACTCTAAAGGTACGTTTTTTAAATGTGGAGGGGAAAAAAAACTCGGGACCCGGACAAATATCCACACGGTCACAGGGAGAACCTGCAAATTCTAAATATCCAGCAGACGTCAGGGTCGGGATTGAACCCACGACCTCCTGCATACCAGGCGAGGTAGTTAACATCTCACCACCGTGTTGTATACCTAGCTACCATGGTGTAGATTTTACGTACATATAGGAATAATAACAAAACCATAGCTCTTTTTCCCCCCAGCTCTAACTTAGTGAAAGTATTGCACATTTCAAGCTCAATTAAAATCTCACCGCTTTGCCAAGCTGTGACGGAAGTTGTGTGGGATTAATGTGGAGCAGACACCACACGGCCTCCCAGTGGGGGAACGCTGCGATGCTGACACAAGGAGACAATTCCCCATTACAGTCACACACGCGTCTGATTAAAACTTTTGCTGCCCCATGAGCATGTGGCATCAGCCGGCAAAGGTGGCTCATAAATGTCACTTTCACGGTGTGCCTGTTATTACTATTGATATAGAAAGAAAAAAATAACGCCCGTGTGCAGTTAACCGTGCGCAAGCGGAACAATTCTGTTCTTTTGATTAAATAATTACACTGTGCAACGCAATTTTTGTCCCTGGGTAGTAAGTGTTATGTTTTAATTGCTTATGCCTAAAAAGTTAAGAAAATGACTATTATTCCCCACAAACTTTGCTTCTGTGACCAGGACTTTATGTGTAGGAAAGACACAAATGCACACGTTTTCTCATTGAAAATAGGCCAATTTAAAATATCACTGTCCTGGTCACAAAAGCAAAGTTTGTGGGAAATAATATCCATTTTCTGTACTTTTAGGGTATAAGCAATTAGGAAATAACACTTACTAACCAAGGACAAAAAAAATTTTTGTTACAAAGTGTAATCATCTGCAGTTGTCTCTCTGCTTCTGTTTTTGATCTTCCACGAAGCTCATGGTCCACCCTAAATCGCACCCACACAAACCATGGCAAATGCGGATACCTGAAGCACAAAAGAAAAATACATCTAGAAAAAAAAACCTCTCCAGGAGTTTGCGACTGTGGTCATCCAGAACAGACCGCACACAACGCTTAACGACGCAATGCCCCCATCCACAAATACGAAGGGTAGACGTCACAGCGACACGCGCACTCCGCTGACTCCTGACGTGGTCGTCTGGCTTGACCACGTCAATGTGAAATTGTCTATTGTTGCTCTCCATCTACATCAGCAGCCGTACGAAAGAAGAGGAAGAAGAAGGGGAAGAATTTTAATTGAATGATTATCATCTGCCGTTGTCAATACACTTCTGGATGAGCCCCATCGCTGACTGTTTATGCGATTCTAGATTTGAAGCTTTCGTGATTGCAAGGATTCATATTCTTAGGTTTTTTCAGTAAAGTCACGTAGGTAAAAAATTTCAATTAATATAAGTAAAAGAAAAATAAAAGAAAAATCACGACGTTTCGGAGGCAACACAAGCTTCCGTCTTCAGGTGGAACCGTCACAGCACGATAGCTGTATCAAGTAAGAGAAATTCCAAGAAAACAGTCCTTGTATATATACTGGTTGAGGGTGGGAGGAGCCAAGGTAGGCCCTGAAAGCTTGTGTTGCCTCCGAAACGTCGTGATTTTAGTTTTATTTTTATTTTACTTTAATTAATTTACATTTTTTGCCTACGTGACTTTACCGAAAAAACCTAAGAATATGTTTATGCGATGTCGCAATCCACATGCTGCTTGTGGATGATCTGATAGCATCGCTACATATCCGCTTTGGTCGCCATTCCATCGCCAGTCTTGTCCATCAGCCATCATCACGACGGGACATCTATGAAAACTTCTGGACATCTGTGGAAAAAAACTTGATAGCTCATTGTCCCCCAGTATAAATACATATTCTGATTCTGCTTCAATGTGCCCTGCCCAAGTGAACGTATTTTTCCTTCACTGTTACATTTTTGTTTATTATGAAGCCACTGGAGCAATTCACGTTTCAATCTAAAATTCGAAACCAATTTATCTCGAATAGCTGTTTGTGTTTAGTTTGTTATCCTCTCCCACGCACCCCCCAGTCTAGCACTGTTGGCTACATCACGATGTCTGCCTCTGTCATTTGATCTGCAGTGAACGTTGTTCCCCTTGCTGTCTCAGGCGTGCATCTGATCTCTCCACGCATCTCTGATCACCCGTCAGCCTTTCCTCCTTTCTCCTCGTGTCTGTGTCTCCGATCTTGCAGTCATACGGCAATCCGCAATGGTTGAGGGATAAAAACGTGCCCGTCGACCAAAGGAACTCCAGCATGATCTTCTCTTCGTTTCGTGATGTTCATCGCACACATTGTAAACCCCGTCACAGAATTGATAATGACGTTATTCAAATGTGGTCCCTTATTATTGTGTACATACATCGTGGCAGTTTGTTTAGAAACAAAAAACATACCTTAATGTCATGAATTTTTAATTGGCTGCAAGAGCACTCCGTGTAATACAGCGTCTATATTAAAAAATCTGCCAATGCTATATTTCCTGTGACTCGTTAATCGATGTCATGTCGTACTGCTTTGGTTGTACAATACGTTCTTAGACCGATCGTGATGAAATCAGCTAATATTGGGAGAAAAATACTTCAAAGTACAAGCTTTCGCTCGGCAGTTGAATACTCCCGCAAATTCTATTCTACCCGTTGTTGCTAATTATCTAACGGTGAACCCACGGTGTGTTTCTCTTTTAAGGAACAGTGTTGCATTGACGTGGAAAGTGCTCTGGGCGCGTCCACTTGTGTTTTTTGTTTTAAGAGAATTCCACCCATGGATTAGCATTCTTGCTTTGATAATCCTTTTAACACGAGGAGCACGTGCCGTGATTTAACGGGAATAATGGATGATGTATGTGGGCCTGTTCGGCTGTTATGCTACCAGGCGTGGTGGCGTTTCAGAGTAGCTAGTTGCAGAGGTTCACAGTTCAAGCCTTGTGGCCGTCCTGGTTAATCATTTCGAGTGGACTAACAATTGTTAGATGTTTTTTACGAAAAAAAATCCGTAGCATGTCGGTTATCTCAGCCAATATTGTGGTTCGTAAATGATTTTTGGCTTGGGCTACATAATGATCTGACCAAGTTTGTGCCATTAACACCCTCTACCACCCAACATAGCCAAACAATTTAAATTGATTAAATTTGCTTTCTCAAACTTTCGATTTTCTTGCTCTAAACCATTGTCTCTCCTCCGGCCACTGTGGTCCGGAATTCCACACTGCTCCCTCCCTGTCCCCTCGTTTGTCCGCCTCCCCAGTCCTCTCTCTGCCCAGGGCCCTCCCTCCTCTCTCTATTTAAGGACTCGGCATATATTCGTTGTCCTTCTGTTTGTCTTTGTGTGTGTGTCTCTCTGTAGTGGGGAGTGGTAGTGTAGCGGTTAGCGCGCTGCGCTATGAACCCGGCGACACGGGTTCGATTCCCGCTCACGGCCAACACCAGTGACGATTATCTGAACCAGTCCCAGGCCCTCCCCTAGGTCGACTCAGCCTAAAATGAGTACCCGGTGTGGTGTGTAAACATTGCCACTAGGGAGACAAAGGCGGTCGGGCGTGGTGCTGGCCACCCACCCCCTCGTGTGCCGTTCTGGCCTTCATAGGTGCTCGCTAACAGCACTTGCCTCTACAGTCTGTTAAGGCTATATGGGGGATTTTTGTCTCTCTACATGTATGTCTGCCGATGCTGTTTCCATGTCTGTGTTTTATCATTCATTCTTACCTGATGATGGTTGCTTGTGTTGCAATCGAAACGTCGTATTCTATTATTATTCGATTTTATTTTCTACGTGACTTTACCGAAAGAACCGAAGAGTAACTCCTGCAGTCACGAAAGCTTCGAATTTAGTTTACAGCCAAACACGTTTAACACGTAGGCTTTCGCGAGCAATATCATCCATTATGACCACGTGTTTCAGTGTTCAACAACGCGCTAATTTTCGATTTAAAGCTTTCGTGACTGCAGGGATTCATCGTCTTGGTTCTTTCGGTAAAGTTACGTAGAAGGAAAATAATAAAATAATAAAAATAAAACATAAAAAATAATTCTCACGACGTTTCGGCCACAACGCAAGCAGCCGTATTCAGGTGGAGAACAGGTCTGTCAAGTAGACAGAGTCAGACTCTCACAACGCAAGCAGCCGTCTTCAGGTGGAGAACAGGTCTGTCAAGTAGACAGAGTCTGACAGAGTCTACTTGACAGACCTGTTCTCCACCTGAAGACAGAGTCTGACAGAGTCTACTTGACAGACCTGTTCTCCACCTGAAGACGGCTGCTTGCGTTGTGGCCGAAACGTCGTGAGAATTATTTAATTATGTTTTATTTTTATTATTTTATTATTTTCCTTCTACGTGACTTTACCGAAAGAACCAAGACGATGAACGCGCTAATTATTATTTTTTTCAGTTCGTACCGGTAAGTTGAAAAACATTTCTCACAACCAAATGTGGCAATTCAATGAATCAAATCTATTATAATTAAGCTATTTAACTTGGATAATCCCTTGAGGTTGTCAATTGACACACACATAGTAACACATAACGACGTGTATACAAACGCTTGAAATCGATAAATTATACATCGATTAAACAGACGTGGAAAACATTTCCAGTCGGACGCTTCGCCATGGAATTGGAGCTTGAAAATCAATCGTCTCGTGTGTATGCAGGTGCTGGATGGATTGTGGCAGAGTGTGAGAGAGCTGGTGACGGCATGGAGCGCCATGGTGGTGAGATGTTAACTGCCTCGCCTGGTATGCAGGGCGTTGCTGGGTTTGATCCCGACCCTGATGCCTGTTTTATATTTGGAATTTGCAGTGTCTCTCTCCCCGTGGTCGCGTGGATGTTTCTCCGGGTCCTCCGGTTTTTATCACTCCACATTTAGAACAATTTGTTTAAAGTCTTTGGCTTCTGTGAACTTCCACGTGAAAAAGCTACTTTGTTGAGCTATCATTTGTGGCCAGGTCGCTTCCGAAAATTTGCTAAACGTCTCAGTGGGCCTTTATCTGGTAAAATAAACATTTAGTTGAGCAAATAATTTTTGTATGTATGTTGAATTTCTTTCGCACCGTAACGTTGCCAACGTGCTAGAGGCCCTCATCCAGCAGTGGATAGATCATGGTCGACGACGCATGGCGACGAACGTGGCACCGACAGTGCAACCAGAGAATAGGACCGCAACGGTGGTGGTGATTGTGACGACGATTGAAAACGAATGGGGTGGTGGCATGTGGCGGCAAGCGTGAAACCCTTAACACCGGGTGCCTGACAATTGCTCGGCGCTAGAGACTCAGCAGTACTCTGTGAATGTTGACAGCGCTACCACTGATTAAGTAACAGCAGCTTCACAGAAGCGTTTGGAGTGATGGCAAGGCGGTTAGTTTTCATTTTGTATTTTTTTTTTGCTATCCCCTTTTGTCTATCATTTCTCTCCTATTTTCGCACAACAAACACGGTCGTCTCCAATTAAATGTGGTGCCAGACGAGGATTATAGATCAGGCTGCTCATAATGGGTCTTCTGTGTCATATATATTGTCAAGAGCCTGGTTAATGAGAACAGATTGTCTGCTTCGCTGATGCTGCAGAATCACTGGCGAAATGCAGGGGCATCATTCACACCAGGGACATTGACTACAGTTGGCCACGCAATAACAATCGAACGGGAACACTAAACAATTAAAATATCGTGCCGAATTTTTTTTCTGCAAAAAATATATTACTTAAAGAGCAGTGGGAGTTGGCTAAATAACCCAGTGGCCTGGAGTCCAGGGGTGCTTTCAGTGGGCAGAATGCTCTGCCGTGGCACTACGAGATATAAGTTAGCCCCTCTTGGACGTTGTGTGTTCGGAGAGGGCTTTTTTAAAATAGCGGAGAAAACTGCACAGCTCCTGTCACGATGTGCTCTGGGCTAACAGCTCATTCAATAGGAATGTGCCCCCAGAGTCTTTTCGAGCGCTCCGCCCATTGAACGTACCGGAAAGGGAGTACAATACTTTTCAGGTTATTATTTCCCACGCGCGACAAATTCACGAGCCTGTAATTACAAGTTTGGGCCACATTGTCCCAATTTTCCAAGCAAATTAGGCACCCCTTATGATTCAATCGATGCTAAAAGCATAACTTGGAAAACAAAACAGTAAACATTCCCTCTGGAGCGTACGACCTGCTGAGATGTATGGTTCAGATACATCGATCGTGAGCTACAAAAGGCGCAACCCGAAAAGTGTTAAAAGTATGGGGAATTGCTTCCTTGCAAGTCGACTTCTAAACAGGAACGCGTGGAATAAGACGACGTATGCAGGATAAATATATAATTGTGCTTGGTTTATATTCTTGGTTCTTTCGGTAATGTCACGTAGAAGGGAAAAATAAAAATAAAACAATACAATTCTCACGACGCTACTATTCCAACACAAGAAATCATCATCATCAGGTGTGAAGACCACAGCAAGAAAATTTGAAAAAAGTGGCGGTTTTTTTTTAACATCAGCACCACGGACAGCAACTGGCGGTTGATCAGACGGACAAGTCCATATATGCTCGGAACGGAGGCGGGGGGAGAGAAAAAGAATGGAATGCGGTTTGAAAGTCACCGTAAGCGTGAACACAATCAATTAAGACCCGAAATGGTTTGTCACATCCTTCCAATGATTGCTAAGCCAGAATCCATCTTCTCGGTTGAAATTGTCTCTGTGTTTGTATATGTGCTGTGGTTTTCACACCTGATGATGATTGCTTGTGTTGCAATCGAAAAGTAGTGAGAATTTAATTGTTTTATTCTATTTCATTATTTCCCTTCTACGTGACTTTACCGAAAGAACCAAGAATATGAATCCCTGCAGTCACGAACGCTTTAAATAGGAAATGTGCTTGGTTTGTTGTCCTTCCCCCACACCTTGATTAGCACGGTCGGCTACGTATAGTGTGAAAGAAGTTCAACATATGGACATTGAAACCGTTAACAATTTTAAGCAGCCTTGGGCAGGACAGACACATCGCTAAAAGAGATTTAGAGCCGATGGTCAAGAATAATAGAAGAGTGGCAGCCAAGGCATGGAACGCAGTCCTGGACACGGCAGAACAATGATGAATGATCCGCGGGCGCGGGGTTGCAGTAGAGCGGGCGGCAGTGGATGGCAAAATATGCTGACGAAGTTAAATAATTTCCACAACAGTGCGAACAAACACCAAACAACCAGACGCGTCGCGCCTGCTAAGAATGTGCGGCGAGCGCTCACGCGTGGCGATTTGTCAATAGACTCTGGCTGAGACCTCTCATCCGTGGCTAATACTTAAGCGTTATCTCGTCAATGAGTGAACACGGTGAGGATGTGGAGTGCCAAATCGATACGCCCGTGGAATTTTTTTTCGGTTTCGCCACTAATTTGGCCACGTTTTTTTTGGGGGGGGGGGCGAGGGGGCAGGCGGGCAGGTGGGGGGTAAGAAAGTCCCGACACGCTTTGGTGAAGGATTGTCCGGCAGCTTCGAGAGTCGAGGCACTCGGTAATTTAAGGAAAGGATTTCCAATCTCACTTCGCAGTGGAACTGCTGGTGGGATTGGGTTGGGGGGGGTCGGTAATAACGGTGAGTTGCGCAATTACCGAGAGAGATATTGATGAATGCGGTACTGCCACGGTGTGATGCTGAGCACACCGCATGCCGGAATACGGGCAGTTTCATTACATCTCCGTGAGCAGCAGTCCAAACAACGGTGCAATCTCTCCACCCCCACTCTGCCTCTGTGCAACCAGCCGAATGAATGGGCACCACCACCATCACAAACGCAGTTAGTCGGAAGGCAGGTTACGCGTGGTGGGGTAAAGTGTGAGTATTCCCACCTCTTGCAAGATCGGCGTGGAAGTGTAGGCCACGTGCTCTCTGTAGGGCCTCTCTAGAGCTAGCTCGAGTGGAGGACCCTTCTGTCGGCAGTGATGTGAACAAGCAATTGCAGGGCTGCACCTTTACCTGTATTATGATACGTAAACGTCGAACTGGTTGTTTTTTTGTCGATTTGAAGTTTTCGTGACTGCAAGGATTCATACTCTTAGGTTTTATTTGGTTCATGCCAAGGGACACCGAGCACGTGAGTCGTCAATGCGTTTTATATTTTGCCGATGAGAGCTTGCTGATTAAGCTGGCACGGTGCTATGAAGCCAGTCACCCAAGTTCCATTTTCAACCAACATTGAGATGGCAGAGTGATGTATGAACCCATCCTGGGCCTACCCCCCCGCCCACCTCCCCCCGCCTTCAGAAGCCCACACTGACCAGCATGGTGAAGTATGGTCAAACAACCTTCGTGACCAACATGGCACGGGGAAAGCCTTTATCCAGCGGTGGATTGAGATGGGGCCATAATTGTATATATATATTAAAAATAAATAACAATACGCTCTTTGGTTATTTCGGTAAAGTCACGTAGATAGAAAAATAACTAATAGATCACGACTTTTCGATCGCAACACAAGCAATCGTCTTCAGGTGAAACAATACAACAGGCGGGCTGCTGAGGCAAGAAGGAATGTAGCGAGAGAGTTACAGCAACCAAAGGTTATATAGGTTTGAGATGGGCACAACCCAAGGGTAAGTGGGCTGGGCTAGAGATGGAATTTGCAAGTAAATGTAAGATCGCAGAGCCAGGCATACCTCGGCTAATCCGAAGACGTTTGCTTGTGTTGCGATCGAAACGTCGTGATCTATTTGTTATTTTTCTACCTACGTGACTTTACCGAAAGAACCAAAGAGTATGAATTCCTGCAGTCACGAAAGCTTAAAATCGAGATTAAATAACAATATGTGTATAGATGCAGGTAGATTGAAATGGTGCCGTGCAAGGAAGATATCCCCCCCCCCCCCGCTGATTTACAATGGCCCACTCTTTATTTTGAGCAGCTGATTGGATCCCGTGGAAGCGATGGTCCCCACAGCCTACAGAGAGTATTGAGATAAACAAAATTAAACAAAAAAGCAGTTGCGAAGAGATATATGCAAGAAAATTGGATCGAAATTGAAAAATTATATTGTTTTAATGACGACGAGAATTAGAAGTATGCTGTGTTATGTGTGCAGGTCTGGGATTTAAAAGTGCTTATGGATGGACAATGAGTGAAATAAATATATTACGGGTAGCAGCAGGGTACACAATAAGAAAATTAACGATAATAATTAGAAAAAAGCTAATTTAGATGTCTCGGACATGTAATGGGACAATTTGAGACTGAATATAATTGTTGGAAGGGGAAAATTATGGGGACAAAAAGCCAGGGCAGACGGGCGAATAACGTTACATAAGCAACTGAAACAATGATATGCATCTGGGAGAGAGAGCATATCGTGCAAAGTTCTTGAGCAACATCATTGACAGAGTTACACGGGAGCACGAGATCGCCAACATGTTTGAGAAAGGACATGGTGGCATCATTGGAACCTCATTTGCCAGTAGCAAAATATGATAATTGGTTTTATACCCTTTTATCTGGCAACAAAACTGACACCTTTTTTTTACAAGGAGTCATGTTTGCATTGACCACAATACCTGCAGTCGGATGAGACTAGGCTCTAAGAAAAGCTGTCTCGGGTGTGGACCAATCAATTTCAATGACAGTGCATTCATTATCAGAGTTGTGTTTTTGTTTGCATTCCGACTGCAGGTATTGTGGTCAATGCAAACATGACTCCTTGTAAAAAAAAAAGTGTCAGTTTTGTTGCCAGATAAAAGGGTAAACAACCAATTTGACATGGTGGCATGTTGAGAGAGAGACAGTGACATTGGTAGGAGATGCGTAGAAACTCTGAAAATAAAACGTACTTTTATCTATATTTTCTCTCTCCTTTTTTAGTGGTGTATCCATAAATGGATCGAGCTGCATAATAAGCATCTATTCCCAACATCGGGCTGAGTTTGGGTGTGCGTGCGTGCGAGCGACTTATGCATCGCCTCTGCAGCACACTCACTGCCGTCCGGAAAATGGTTTTAGCCATCGCATCTGGTGATGTTGACACAAATGAACAAGATTGTGCGTCGACCGAACTTGAATGTGTGTGCGCAAGTGAGAGCATGAAAGAAAGCCTCACTGAGTCGAGAGATTCATGTTTTCAGAAGCATCCTGCTGATCAGTGCTGGATTAAGCTAGTGCGGGGCCTGTAGCATATGTTATAAAGGGGGCCCCAAAATAATAAAAACACAAATATTAAAACACAAATGTTTAACTTGCATAGTAAAGTAATTGTATTTTTTCATTTGCTATACAGCTAGATAATACGACATTATCGCCAACCTTAAACACCCAGTCGTTCATAAAGTTGAAGGCGGTATGGTACTATAGTAATAGAGCAAGTGCAGAATCACTGAACCGAAATTGATATCTTGAAAGCATTTAGCGCGGGGCCCTTGAAAGTGCGGGGCCCGTAGCTACTACACATGTAGCTACTGTTGCTACTGGGATAATCCCGCACTGCGGCTGATCCCAACACTGACGCCTGTATATTTGGAGATGGCATGCCTTGCATGCTTCTCTCTCTCTTCCTGTGGTCGCGTGGATTTTTTCTCCGGGTCCTCCGGTTTTTCCCTCCACGTTTAGAATCAACACCCGTTTCGAGTATTTGGCCGCTATGCATTTGCACAAAGGCCACTTCATGTTCTTGGTTCTTTCGGTAAAGTCACGTGACTTTACCGAAAGAACCAAGAAGATTAATCCCTGCAGTCACGAAAGCTTTAAATCGAAAAAGGCCACTTCGTTGAGTTATCATTTGTGGGCAAGTCTCTTCTGAAAAAGAGCCGTATAGCTCAGTGGGCCTTACCTGGTAAAATAAAACGTTAAGGTTTCGATTAAACACTGGTATGATTGACCAATGCTAATTAATGGGGGTTCGGCTCTCCGATGTGGTTTTCGGGATGCTACCGCGTGTTGTTCGGCACGATGTCGGACGTTTCGCTCCACGTTCTGGAAACTCCTTAAGCTCTTTTCTTTTTTAGGAACCGGATGCTCGCAGCACGTGGCGCCAAACGTGGGACGTCGGTGCCGACCGGCTGGCGGTACACCCAGGGAAACGCACCTGGGCGCTCTACGGCCACACCCGCGAATGTGCGCAGTGCTTCACGACTTCGTGCGAGAAGAATCCGGAGTGCACGGACACATTTCTGGCCGCGCCCACAACACCTGGAAAGCACTGGTGGGTCACCACCCAAACCAAGTGCTAACCGGGCTCAGTATTGCCTAATTCTAGATTTGAAGCTTTCGTGACTGCAAGGATTCATACTGTTAGGTTTTTTCGGTAAAGTCACGTAGGTAAAAAATACAATTAAAATCAAAAGTTAATAAAAGTAATAATGGAAATAAAAAATAAAAAGTAATAATGGAAAAACTTTAATTTTATTTTTTACCTACGTGACTTTACCGAAAAAAACCTAACAGTATCAGTATTGCCTGCTTCGCTTCTGAGAATGTGACAGTTTTTGTCGGCAACGTTCGGGGTGGATGTTTGTCGTTAGCGAGAGAACCGCCTTTTCGTAAACGTGATCGTGAGATCGAACGAAAAATCCGACTCGGTGTAAATCGCAAATATAAATAAATAATCGTGTAAATACAATTAAAAAACGCGAGTTACGGAACCCGAGCACTCACAAACACGACGGCAATAGAAATACCTTTTAATAAATGTGTAATCCAACATTTAAAACTCTTGTCATTACATTTTGACTTTCACAGTTATAAATTAAGCATAGAGTGGGCTGCGTGGGTTCAACTTCGCTGTTAGCTGTGCGAATCCTTCAAAACCGTCATCCCAGTCTTCAACAAAATGAAAAATAAACCAACCTCCCCACCCTCCCCCCCCCAGAAATAACGAAACACTTAAAATTTACAACGATGATTAATTCCGAAAGATTTGTTAAGTCCATATTTAACTTCAATTGTCGACTTGGTCTTGCCTTGTTCACAGAGTCGGTGAATTCACAAGAGTCCACGGCGCGTCTTTGATTATAAAATGTCGTCACCACGTCTTGCACTGGGTCAAAGTTAAACCCAAAATCCCTCCCCTCACCCTGCTGCCTCTGCCCATCATCCATCGTGCTCATGCAAGGCGCATCTCCTGGGTCGCAACTCGAGACAAACACAACCCCATGACAGGTCCCACTCTGGCAATAACGTAAATGCAGGGGACACCTTCGTGCATTGTTTTTCTCCAACGACAATGAAAATAAAAAAAATAAAAAAAAAGAAGATCCCCCTATCCACCGCTCGCATGGACAACAGTTTCGCTTTTGTCTACAAGAGCGCATTACTTAACTTCACCCGCGCATTTGATCGCTGAAAATTAAGACATTTTTGAATCCGTATTTCGCTTCCATCGATATTCTAACGCTTGGTCGAATCATCGTTGATGTTACATATATATATATTTTTTTCCCGTCATCAAAAAACTCGCGCGGAACTAAATGTACGGTCGTTTCAGCCTCCGTTTTGGCTCCATTCAATAAATACAACTTACATTACCATGGACACAAGTAGCGATTGCACTTAGGAGCCACCTCGACCAATCGCGATCATACCCTCAACATTTGCCGATAAAAGGCATTTGCTGTCTCAAATGGTATGGCAACACCTAATAGATTTACAAACGAATGTGATGTTTCTTTTTGGTGCTGTTGATAAGTGTGCATGTTCGTTTGTGCGCGCTAGCGTGGTATGGGGCGGTACTGAAGCGGTTGGTGCACTGTGCCATGAAGACGATTATATGAACCAATCCTGGGCCTCCCCTAGGTTGACTTGGCCTCAAATAAGTACCTGGTGCGATTTATAAAACATCGCCATTGGGGAGACAAAGGCGGTTGGGTATGGTTGGGGGCCACCCGCCCCTTGCTGTGCCGTGCCGGCCTTCATAGGTGCTCACTAACAGCACTTGCCCCAACAATCTGTTAAGGCTATACGGGGGATCTCTGTCTTTGTGCGCAAGTGTGTTTGCGTGCGTGTTCACGAGAGTCGGCCAAAAAGTTCTGAGAACAAGATCATTTGAACAATCCACTTTTGTTTGGGTCATCGTTTAAGGCCCTATCACCGATGTAACTACCGTACGTCAATATCAATATTAATGTACAGCCCTTTGACAATCGAACCCTGAATGAAGGCTTTCCCCTACGCCTGTGCATGTCACGAGGGGGGGGTTTGACCATAGCTCAACGGCAATGTCTCCGGGCAGTGCACGTTGGTGTGAGCGAGGGGAGAATACACGTGGTCACGTACGAGTGCAGCACAACAATTGGATTTCGCTGCGATGCCGTCTGCAGCCCTCATATCAGAGCCCCGTGCGCTTGCGGTGGCCGCCTTATCAAGCACCGTCCAGACAAAATCATGCTTCGTTGTCGAGATCTGATGTTTAATTTGACCAGAGGTAATAATAATTGATTGTTATAATTAGTATTCTTGATCATCTTGATTATTAACCATTAACGTGTTTTCCAGATTAAGACGCATTTTATTTTCGCCCCCACCTCTGTGCTAAAGCAAAAGTTGGGGTTGCATCTTTTCATTTTGGTCGGGGTACGTGGGTGTGTGTGTGTGTGCGTGGGTGTGTGTGTGTGCGTGGGTGGGTGTGTGCGTGGGTGTGTGTGTGTGTGTGCGTGGGTGTGTGTGTGTGTGTGCGTGGGTGTGTGTGTGTGGGTGTGTGTGCGTGTGTGTGTGTGTGCGTGGGTGTGTGTATGTGTGTGTGCGTGGGTGTGTGTGCGTGGGTGTGTGTGTGTGTGTGTGCGTGGGTGTGCGTGGGTGTGTGTGTGCATGGGTGTGTGTGTGGGTGGGTGTGTGTGCGTGTGTGTGTGTGCGTGGGTGTGTGTATGTGTGTGTGCGTGGGTGTGTGTGCGTGGGTGTGTGTGTGTGTGTGTGCGTGGGTGTGCGTGGGTGTGTGTGTGCATGGGTGTGTGTGTGGGTGGGTGTGTGTGCGTGTGTGTGTGTGCGTGGGTGTGTGTATGTGTGTGTGCGTGGGTGTGTGTGCGTGGGTGTGTGTGTGCGTGTGCGTGGGTGTGTGTGCGCGTGGGTGTGTGTGTGTGCGCATGGGTGTGTGTGTGTGTGCGTGTGACCACATCTAACAAAGCCAGCTGGGCGTGGTGCTGGCCACCCACCCCCTCGTGCGCTGTGCCAGCCTTCATAGGTGCTCGCTAACAGCAGTTGCTCTCAAGGTCAGTTACAGGCTATACGGGGGATCTTTGTCTTTTTGTCCTTGAACAGATCTCTAGGAGCCTAATGAAATACCAGCAAAAAGTTTTGGGTGCGTTTTACTCTGCTGGGCGTCTTATAATCTGGATAACACGATTTTTTGTGTGTGAATGTTAAAACAAATTTCAATGAAAATCATTAGGGGTGCATTTCTGGGTGATCTGCTCGTGGAACATGAACACGATGTATATGCAATATCTTGTTCTCAAAAACGTTTCCGACGGCGCTTCAAAACGCATTCACGTCGTGTGTTTTGATCCGCGCGCGAGCGCATATTTGCATCGTTCGACTTTTATAGACAGATATACATATATGTTCATTTCTTTATCCTCATCTTCTAATTTCTTCTCTTTCATTCCTCCTCTCTCTCTCTCTCGCTCGCTCGTTCTCTCTCTCTCGCTCGTTCTCTCTTAAAATTCCCTCGTCGACGGAAACGAAAACTCGCCGCGACGGACGACTACGTGCAGAGCTTTGTCCTTTCCGTCTCGGGCATGAGCAGCACCGCCGAATCGAACGCGTCCAGCGCCTGGTTGAGCCGCGCCACCTCCGTGCCGTTGAGACGCACGCGGTGGCGCAGGAGGCACCCGAAGAGGTCGTAGGGCGGGTGGCGCGTCGCCGGCGCCAGCCAGTTCACGCGAGCCCGCAGCTCGGACAGCGCCAGCATCTGCTGCTGGTGCTGCTGCTGCTGCTGGGTTTGGGCAGTGGTGGCGGCGGTGCCGGGGCCTCCCTGCGCCTGCACCTGGGCGGAGCGCAGCACAGTGGAGCGCAGCAGCTCCGCGTTGAAGGGCAGCCGGTAGCCGAACACTTGCACCGACGTGATCTTCATGAAGCCGCGGCGTGGCGGCGGCGGCGGCGGTGGCGGCTGGGACTTGGCCGGAGGGTCGGACGTGTCGGCCGATTCGCTGCTCTCCGTACGGTTGTTGGTCAGGAGCGCACCTGACTTTGGGTTGCAAAGACGGGAGGGAGTGGAGGGGTGGGGGAGTGAGGGGAGGGAGGGAGTGGAGGGGTGGGGCAGGGAGGGAGTGGAGGGAGGGGAGGGAGCGGAGGGAGTAAAGGGAGGAAGTGGAGGGAGTGGAGGGAGGGAGTGGAGGGGAGGGAGGGGAGGGAGGGGAGGGAGGGGAGGGAGGGGAGGGAGGGGAGGGAGGGAGTGGATGGAGGGAGGGAGTGGAAGGAGAGAGTGGAGGGAGGGAGTGGAGGGAGGGAGGGAAGTTTGTGAGACGTTTTACGGTGACTATGGTGACGACCCCAGTTCAATTCCCACGCACGGCCAACGTCACCAGTGGCGATTTTCTGAACCGGTCCTGCGCCTCCCCTAGATCAACTCAGCCTCAAGTGAGTACCTGGTGTAAACATTGCCACCAGTGAGACAAACGTGGCCGAGCGTGGTGCTGGCCAACCACCCCCCCCCCTCCGTGTGCCGTGCTGTCCTTTATAGATGCTAGCTGACGGCACTTGCTCCAAAAGTCTGTTGCAAGGGAGATTTTGGTTATCTTTGGTATATTGATTGTTCCGGATGCAGTTGCAATAAACCATCGCCATAGGCCACGTTGTGTGACAGTAAATATATTGGTTGGCACGAGTAAGTCCGTGGGGGTGGGGAGCATGGGAACGAGAGAAGAGGGAAATCATTTGTGCAGTTTTTACAATGTTTGTAATGAGCAGGTAAGTAGAACGAGTTTTGTTGAAGCGGACGGAGTGGGGTCAGATGGCATGGGGTGAGCTTGGGCCATGGAGCCAACAAGGGGAGATGGCACTCCACAACACGGCACAGCAAAACAAACTCGTCTTCTGAAATGCCACGCGTCGTCCCGCTGCCGTGCAACGCTGCCGCTGCTGTTCCTGCTGGTCCCGTTTCCATCTGCTGCTCATGACGAACGCACGTACGTTGAACTTCTTTCGCGCCGTGCGTAGCCAAGCAGCGCTATTTGGAGGTCCGGCGAAGGACAACAAGATGTGGGGAAGGATGCTGTTTACACTGTGGCTGCTATTTTCCAGCTGATGTTGCTACTCTCTTTTTTTATGATCAGTGGAAACAAGAAGATGCTCGGTGTAGTCGGCACTTTGCTTCGTTCATTTCGTAATTTTTTTTCTTTTATAACTTTGCTTCATGTAACCCCTTACTTCTCGCTCACTCTCTCGCTCGCTCTCTCGCTCACTCTCTCGCTCACTCGCTCGCTCACTCTCTCGCTCGCTTTCTCTCGCTCTCTCGCTCACTCTCTCGCTCACTCTCTCGCTCACTCTCTCGCTCGCTTTCTCTCGCTCTCTCGCTCACTCTCTCGCTCGCTCTCTCGCTCGCTCTCTCGCTCGCTCTCTCGCTCGCTCTCTCGCTCGCTCTCTCGCTCACTCTCTCGTTCACTCTCTCGCTCACTCTCTCGCTCGCTCTCTCGCTCACTCTCTCGTTCACTCTCTCGCTCACTCTCTCGCTCGCTCTCTCGCTCGCTCTCTCGCTCACTCTCTCGTTCACTCTCTCGCTCGCTTTCTCGCTCTCCCGCTCGCTCGCTCTCTTTCTCGCTCTCTCGCTCGCTCGCTCGCTCTCTCGCTCGCTCACTCTCTCGCTCACTCCTTCGCTCGCTCTCTCGCTCACTCTCTCGCTCACTCTCTCGCTCGCTCTCTCGCTCACTCTCTCGCTCACTCTCTCGTTCTGCACGCAGCCCTTCTCTCTCTGACGCTCCGTCGTGACCCTTTCCCATTCCGATGACGTACGTGTACTAAAATAAAATAACTTCATCGCCAGGGCTTCAGATCAGAAGATCCACCGAGGCTCCCACGAGGTCAGTTTGGCACCGGCTATCGTAAAGTGCGATCACGTCGCTACACTTCTCCGCGGTGAGTACAATGTCTTAAAAACAAACGGCGATAACGCCTCTCAAAATAAAATGAACGCTGAGCCGCTTACGCGTTCCGAGCTTCAGCGGTGAACGTGACACCCACCCTGCAGCTTGGAGACGTTTCAGAGCGGGAATGGGCGACCTGGTCTGGTCCCTCTATCCCATCTGATCTCGCTCCCCATCCCACCACCGCACAACGCGAACCCTTCGCACTACGTAACACAATGCAACGATGAGTGTTATTTATAGTTTAATTTTGAGTTGAGCGAGGACCCTTGTCCTTGCCTGTGGCATTGTGGCGGTTCGCCAGCGCTTGATTCCGACAGGCCCGGCTCAGCCGATGAGACGCTGTGTGCCGGAACTGGTCCTAATTTTGCCTGCGCTCAATCAGCAGCAGTGCTGCTGAAATCATGGACTCCGATGGGTCGTGCAAGAAATGTTTTTATTTTACGACGGATGGATGTATGAAGGGGACAAATTGGCAGCTTATCCGCTTTCATACTTCAGAGTTATTTAACCATAGCCTGGAAAGGACAGCCGAGGTGGCTTCTCCCTTGCCTTCCTCAGCAATGTTTTTAGATGACACCAACACCAGATGCGGTGTATTGCCATCCCCAGGACGCCTGTTTGCACCACTGCTGCTGTTTATGCTGCTGCTGCTGATATATTTTTTGGTATTAATGATGCTTCCGCTGCTGATGCTGCGTTGCAGTTTCTAAAACCAACGCTGATTCCGTTGGCGCTGCCCATGCTGTTATTAATGCCGCTCGCGCGCCATTGTCCTGCATGCCCAATTGTGGCAAGGAACACTCGTGCACAAACAATATAACAATTACATTGCGCATAGGCCTCGGTCAATCCACTGCTGGCATGAGTGCCTGCCTATGCAGTGTCGCTCACGGCCGATGTTTGACCATACCTCACCGCGCTTACCAGAGCAGGTTGGTGAAGAGCGGTGGGGCCCAGGACCGGTTCAGATGTGACTCTCCCTCAAAACGGTAATATTTCCTGTCTTGTGTGATGATTCATGGGATCTAAAACATTTTGAAAGTTGCGAATGCTTCGTGGAAAGGTAGAAATCTGTGCTGAGCGCCATCGGTGAGTCGTGATGAACACGTGATGAACACGCGCAATGACAAGCACGTGTATGGAAGTAGTGGTCAAGTATAGGGAGGAGACCCCCTTCAAATACCATGTTCCAGATCGCTACTCCTACGTGAAAAGGGGGACAGTGAGCCCAATCGCCCTCCCCTTACCCCGTGGGTACCTAGCATCGGGCTTGTCGTCCACAGAATATCTGTAGCCCTTTTCCCTATCGCTCGTGCTTGTTCAATAAAAATAAAATACATACAAAAAATTAGTAGAGTTTTTCAAGTAATCCAATAAAAATTTAAACGTCAAAGGGAATCACTAATAAAATGAGCATCGCGCTATTGGTGCTCACCTCCTGTTTACAGCCCTGCAAAGCCAGTGGTGGAAATGTCACATTGCTGTGGTGAGCGTGGGTTTCGCCATAGCACAAGTACTGTTGACCTCCACAACGTAACATTCCGATGAGGTGCGTCGAGCCGTAGACACCATCCGAACGGGATCGGAAGAACGCCTAACGATATACACGTATGTACACAAACGTCATCGGAATGGAAAAAGCTTGATTTAAAGCTTTCGTGACTGCAGGAATTCGTACTCTTTGGGTCTTTCGGTAAAGCCACGTATATAGAAAAATAATAGATCACGACGTTTCGATCGCAACACAGGCAATCGTCTTCAGGTGATTGCCTGTGTTGCGATCGAAACGTCGTGATCTATTCATTTTCTATCTACGTGACTTTACCGAAAAACCCAAAGAGAGTGGAAAAAGCGTTGACCAGGGCGGCCGCGGGGTGCTCTAAACCGCGAACCTCTACAACAAGCGGCGACCGCGCCACCGATCGTCCGCGTCGCCGGCATGGAACGAGCTCCGCTCTACCATCGGCGCCAGCTCAGACTGCCCCGGGGGCGCGCACGCGACCGCTGTCCCCCTTACCTTCAGGCCTCCCCTGCTGCGCATGTAAATGTGCACCGTCTCGAAGAAGGACTTGTAGCGGTTGCCCAGGCTCAGCGTCCAGTTGTGGCACTGCACGACGGTGCCCGGTGGCGGGAAGGTACCGGCGGCGCCCGAGCCCGTCGCTGGCCCGGCCTCCGGGTGCCGCACCTTCTCCCATCCCGGGTAGCCGTCCCTCCCGGCCGGCAGCTGCCAGCTCTCCGAGTGGCTGCCGCCGAAGGGGTTCACCGAGACGGTGAGCAGCGGCTCCCCGCGCGCCGCGCTGCCGCCCGTTCCGTTTGCTCCACCGCCGCCCCCGCCGCCGCTGTTGCCGCCTCCGCCCGAACGGCTGGCGCCCGTCTTCGCGTGGCAGACGTGCAGGCTGATACCCAGCAGCATGTGCAGCGAGGTGGGGCGGTGGCGGTTGCTGCGCAGGCTGATGAGCATGCGGCGGCGGTAGAGCGGGTCGAACCACGAGTCGAGGTGCAGCTCGTTGCTCACGAAGGCGGCGTCTGGGACGACGAGGCGGTGGTCTCGTTTCTGCAGGAGGTACTTGAGCTCCAAGTCCTGCGGAGGTGCGTCGGAGAGTGTCGGTGAGGGTTTAACATCACGCGAACTCCGGTCATTCTCGCAGCAGCAGCGGCCGTTGGCTCGGACATCGAACAGTGACGGTCACCGCATCGCGCGGCACTTTCTGATGCGCTTCTGCGGCCGTCTGGAATGCTCTTCCTTCTGATATTGGGAGGGTAAAAGAACTATGCAATTTTAAGTCATCTATATTGAGAACTTATTTCTTTAGAACTGCTTGTTCTAGTTTGTTTTCCTTCCCCCGCACCTTCGATTAGCACGGTTGGCTATGTATGGTGCAAAGAAGTTCAACATACATATATGGGTTGTTTTAGAGGGTTCTAAATGGGTGCAGCATGGGCTGGAGAAGAGATGGACTGATGTGGTACAGGAGGATGTGGAGCTGAGTGGACTTGCCGATGACTGGTACCAGCGGTGTCAAGATCATCCTCTATGGAGGAGGCTCATGAAGGACGCTACTGGGCAGTTGGAGGCAGTCGCGCTCCAACAAAAGCGGATGGCAGAGGAGCGATGCTCACAACAGCGAGCGGAGCACCGGGTGCCATGACCTCCTGTCAGAGAGCCTTTTAACACTTCACGTGGCCTTGGAGTGCACATGGTCTGGCACAAGCGCTGCGGTGACGTAACTCCCACCTAGTGGGAATGGTGGATGCTGTTGTTGGGTGGAGTAATTGGTGGCTGGCCTGAGACCATCAATTCACTCTCTCCAGTTGAGGACTCGGTTTAATCACGGGCGG
Source organism: Lampetra fluviatilis (assembly GCF_964198595.1). Lineage (NCBI taxonomy): Eukaryota > Metazoa > Chordata > Hyperoartia > Petromyzontiformes > Petromyzontidae > Lampetra > Lampetra fluviatilis. The sequence continues at coordinate 6,404,054 of NC_136323.1, read as the reverse complement.
AGGAAAGGCAGTCTCAAATTACACTAATAGCTGATTTACATAAACTTCACAGCATTATAAAGTTGCACTTGACTTGCCCGTCAAAAACGAGTTCATTAATACTCTTTGGTTAATTCGGTAAAGCACGAAACAGCTGCAGTCACAAAAACTTCAAATCTCGATTGAGTTCATTAATATTGATGTATGGAACCTGTGGAACAATTGTTTTACCAGTGGAAGCATCATTGTGATTATTACTGTGGCGATAATACGACAAGCCTGATGGGTCGGTGGGAGGCAGAGCGGTACAAAATCAGTAGGTTGCAAGTTCAAATCCTATTTGGGGGTTAACTCATCCCATCATTCTGCCGGGGTCAAAAAATGAGTACCGCTAGGCAGGGAAGTCAACAGTGGTCGTCCTATGGGTAGATCCATCCACACCATAGCAATGTAGAATTTCCACCACTGGGCTGCGAGGAGAGATGAAGGACCATTAATGGGATTGAGCACAGGGAGAAGGAGGGACAGAGAGAGAAGAGAGAAGATTGCGAACGAATAGGACGAGAGGTGGAGACATGGAAGGAGATGAGAGAGGTGAGATGATGAGTTGGGGCAGGGCTTTGGAGGAAATCTAAAGACGAGTGTCAGGCATTTGCAATGACAGCGGTGCATACTCTTAGTTTTTTCGGTGAAGTCACGTCGGTAAAAAATGAAATTAAAATTAATAAAAATGAAAGGATAAAAATCACGACGTTTCGGAGGCAACACAAGCTTCCGTCTTCAGGTGAAACCGTCACAGCAAAATATTTGTATGGTTTCACCTGAAGACGGAAGCTTGTGTTGCCTCCGAAACGTCGTGATTTTTATCCTTTTATTTTTATTAATTTTTATTTCATTTTTTACCTACGTGACTTCACCGAAAAAACTAAGAGTGTGAATCCTTGCAGTCACGAAAGCTTCAAGGTAGCGGTGCAGTCAACGAGAAGCCAGCGGAGTCGAAGAAGCAGGAGAGGCGAAGTGTGAGAATTAAAGAGGAGGAGGGGGGGGCGGTGGGGCCCATTGACCGACTCTCCCACGCAGGCCATTCGTGGGGAGAGCGGCACACGCTTCAAAACCAGCAAGCGCCACCATCCCGCCGCGATCTACCTGGTTGTGCCGCTGGGTTGGACGGCAAGGTGTGGGCGTCTGGGTGAGTGGTTGGACCAAACCAAAAAAAAAGTGACAACCATATTGCAGCCTCCGCCTTGGGGATGCTGTATACGGTTGGAGAGGCTCATCCCCCCATCCAACACACCCCCAACAGTCCCCAGGAATTTGAGAACTCGAGTGTGATTAATTACCCACACGATGCGCCAGTGCCTGCTATTTAAATTTAGGTCAACGTGTCCCCGCTCCCGGAGGCGACTGTGGATTCATTATTAGTGGGATGCGGTGGGTTTGGGGGGTGGGGGGTTTTGTCCGAAAGCTACGTTCCAAAGCGCAAATAAAATCACGTTGAAAAATGTTTTTTTTATCTACGAACATATTGGCTTCCTTAGTCTGCGAGCTCAGGTCAGATATTTCACTTTTCGGTACCACCTGAGGTAGCATAACCTTCGTGGTCCCAATTGCCCTATGTGTCCAATGACGGTGAATTATGCGAAAGCATTTAAAACGAGCGGGCCCAGCAAGTAATTAACTGTTATCTATCTATATAAAAGGGAAATTTGTGAATATGTGTGTCTGTTCGAAATGTTTAGCGTACTTCCCAACATGCAACAAACTTGAAATTTGTCATGTGAGTAGCTTGCAGACTGTACACAATGCAAAACATATAAAAATAGACTTTTGTATTTTTTTGGGGGGGGCGGGGGCGCAATAATGATTATTTTGCACGGCAAGTGAGCGTTGACGTCACATCTGTGATGTCACCCGCACGCGGCAGCGTCATGCAGTGTGCCTGCTGACGTCACGCATCCCCCCCCACCCTCCGCGTAGGCTGTGTATTCAAATCCAAGACAACAATCCAAGTCTCGGGTGAAGCCGGGTCGTAAAGCTAGTTAGCCATATACGTACATCGGTACGACTAAAGTTTTTTTGCCAACTAAAATAGCACCAATTTCTGCTCTGACCTATGGGCTACACGGATGCCCGACGTTACCCACCAGCCACCCGTTCAGGTAGTTCTCTGCGGCGAGTAAAACGATGCCTTTAAAAACAACGGCGCTATGCCACTTGCTCCTTGCGAGACTCGGCGGTGAACGGGACCCCCACCCTGCATACGTGCAGCGTCCGAGAGGGTGCTACTGGTTAAGGTCCCACCACCCTCGTGGCAATGGGGCCCTGTCAATGCCGACCAAGGATATTAACAAATGCATACCCCCTGTGTACGATAGATAGAGAATCATGAAATAATCAATTAAAAATAAATGTATGTGCTCGTGATTCAAACGTCAAAATGCATGTCTAAGAAAAGACGATTTATTGTGAATTCAAATGTTACACCAACACTGAGGCTATTGTTTTTTTTATTTTACCAGGTAAGGCCCACTGAGCTGTATAGCTCGTGTTCAGAAGCGACCTGGCCACAAATGATAGCTCAACGAAGTGTCTTACCACGTGGACATCTATAGCAGCCACATACTCTAAACGGATGTCTCTAAATGTGGAGGGAAAAACCCGAGGAGCCGGAGAAAAATCCACATGACCACGGGGAGAACGTGCAGACTCCAAATACACAGGCGTCAGGGTCGGGATCGAACCCACAACCTCCTGTATACCAGGCGAGGGAGATAACATCTCACCACCGAGATGTTAACTCAGGGTAATACAATAAATGAGATGGAACAATACACAGATTCCACATGCGAGTCGGTACCATTGAGACAAAAAAAATAACAATTTGCTTATTGAAACATTTATCCAAAATCGTGTCAATTCATCAAATTGTATAAAGTACAAGAGGCAATAACTTAATGGGATTGTATTCCACTCTTAATCAATGACCCACGATTCCACGAGATCAAACATTGATTTTGTTGCAACATATTTTTCCATTAATTCTGTTTTGACTCACTGCCTTACAATAATCATAACGAGATTACCGTACTTAGGAAAGAAGGGCATAGCAAATGTAACTGATTATACCCTCGACTGTCATCTGAGAGCCATTAAAAGGGAAGCACCCCTTTCCTATCAAGAGACGCGTTTGCCTCGGGGGAGAAATGATCGGTTGGGCTCATAGGAGTGACACACACATATATATGCATGTGCATACACAAGGCGTGAAGACTTGAGTTGAGCAGCTTCAACACAAAGCCATCCATGCGTTCACCATTCTGTGCCGCACGTTCACAGCGGGGCCGTTTGATGACACACCACCTGCAGGCATCAGGCCTCTTATTCTGATGCAACAATTTTGTCAAATTAAATCGCCATCATCCCATTGATGTGCGTGACGCATTGATACTGTAGGGGTGCGGGGGTGGCGTTCCTTGGGGGGGAGGGAGTGGAATTCCCTTGGGGGGGGTGGAATTCCCTTGGGGGGTGTGGGGTTCCCTTCCACAGACTAAAGGCCAGAAGCATGTTGATGACCCACGTTTGTTTGCGGGGAGATGTAAAATGCACAAGAAGTGTGATGGTGGTGTTGCTGGCTCTTTGAGGGACCCCCCCCACTCCACCACATTTCGATATATAAACTCCTCGTGAGAGAAGAGATCTTGACAAGCGAAAGGGACATAGCGAGAAGACAGAATAAGAGAGATAGCAGGCGAGGCAGACGTGCAGTGAAATTGACAGATACGTAGTCAAGAGACTAATACAGATGATGCAAGATACAGAAAAATAGGGATCAGGAGGGATTATCCTTTGAATGTTATTTATTCATTTTTCTAAATCTCGATAATAATTACACAGCAGCTAATTTTTCGCTCGCCCCTATTTCTTTCCATTCATAAATCCTGGGCTCCCTTGAGCTATTGGGCGCTCTTAAGAACGACTGCTCGGTTTGCTGTTGCCTAGCGCCAATCTGCGCGCGCCTGGCAAAGCACTTCCTCGGAATGAAACCACGTCGACAGAAACTGAAGTACGTACGTCAGATTCTGACGTACGTATGTCAGTTTCTCTTCCGATTCCGTTCCGATGATGGACACGTACGTCAACGCCGATGACGTACGCGTCCACCGTCAAAGCTAAAACCGGGAGGAAAAGCCAACGTGTTACACCGGGAGAAAAAAAAAAAACTACAATTAAATAACTTTGTCGGTACCGAGGCTCCCACGAGGCCATGCGGGAGGGCGTGTGCCACGGTTTGGCCGCCAGCTATCGTAGAGCGGCGGTCGTGTCGCTACATTGTCTCTGCTTTGAGGACAATGTCTTTAAAAACAGCGGCGCTATGCCTCTCCCAATAAACCTAACGCCGGGCCGCTTGCGCATTCCGATATTCAACGGTGAACTGGACACCGCACCCAGCAGCTTGCAGACGTCTCTGGAAGGGTTAAAAACACACACACACAAGCGTGGGCGTGGAACGAGCTGCCTTGCGCAGATGGCGCTCGGCATTTTGCCCTCGGGCTGCAGAATCCTAGTCGCATCCCTTCAACCATCTGCGCGGCAAATGACATTTACACAGATCCTACGTTGCCCCTAATCCGCCCGTGAACACTGGTTCATCGTCCGGATTATTTGGGGGGGGGGGGTGAAAGAAACAACAACAACAACAACGATCGACCAAGCACCTGCTAATGAACGCAACCCGCCCCCCCCCCCCCCCCCCGCTGTTGGTGGGGTGGGACGCTCCTAGCTCCTAATCAAACCCGACACACGTCAGCTGTGGACAGGTGCGTTCACACTGAATAGGACGTTGGTGGGGGGAGCACTTGTTGGAAGCGCGCAGACGTGGCCGCGGCTAAGGATGCACGAGCAATGTAGGCCGTTAGGGGGATGACGTCCGCGGAAGGGAGATCAAGCGGAGCCGCCGATATCCTGGGCTCGAGGCTACGGTATCCGCTAGATGTGTTGCAATGCACCCTTGTTGTACTCTGTTCGATGGCTGACACGTGCATTAAACAGCTATCGATGTTGGGGCGCCTCAGTGCCGAGGCGTTCTCTCCCTGGTCTCATATGCAGGAGAGTCGTGGGTTCGATCCCCGTGGTGGTCGTGTGGAGTTATCTCGGGGTCTCTCCGGTTTTTGCCCTCCACATTTAGAATCAACATGCGTTTAGAGTAAAACGGCCACGACACATTTCCACACGATTAAAAGCCACTTCGTTGAGCTATCATTTGTGATCGCCAGTCAGGCCGCTTCTGAAAAAGAGCTACACAGCTCAGCGGGGCCTAACCTGGTAGGTAGAAAAAAAAAAGTTCATAACGTAAACATTACGCACGTAAACAAAAAAGTGATTCGTGTTTACGAATGTGCCGTCGCACCTGCAGGTCGAGGTCCGACTCGAAATCGATGAACAGCTCCGTCTCGTCCGGCCGCGCCGCCTGAGGCCTACACGTCCCGTCGGGCACCAGCGTGTAGCCGGCGCCGCACCCGCCGCACCGCGTCGCGTTGCCGCGGTCACACGACGTGCAGCGAGTGCCGGGTCCCGTCCGGCACGGAAGCGGACGCTGGCACACGGCGGGGCCCGGCGAGCCGGCGGGACACACGCACACGCCGGACTCCTCAGAGAAACGGCCGCCACTTCCGCCGGAGCTGCCGGAGCCGCCGCCGGAGCCGCCGCTGGTGCCGCCGCTGGCTCCATGGCCCGAGCAGTAGAGGAGAGATTGGACTCGCTCCAGCCACACGGACAGCGGCCTGCCAGGCAGCGTAAGGGGCGGGTGAGAGTTGAATGCCTCGATGTGGTGTCTCAGGTGTGAAGCTGCTAAACGGGTCCTTTCACCCGCGCCTCCGAGTAGCACCGTTGGCTACGTACGGTACGAAATAAGTTCGACGTGGGTACGTAAAACACCAAACCGTTTTTATTTCACCAGCTAAGGCCCACTGAGCTAAGCAGCTCTTTTCCAGAAGCGACCTGGCCACAAATCAAAGTTGCTTATCACGTGGGAATTTATAGCAGTCAAACACTCTAAACCAGGGGCGGTTTCTTCATTAGGATGATTGGGCGACGCACCACCAATGTCATTCAACCACAGAGTCACGCTAGCCGTCTCTGTGCCTCTGGATATAGTCCAATCAGCGTCATGTCACGTTCTGTGGAGTACCGCCTCTTTTTGGGTGATTTCACTCCGGCTGAGAATCGCCCCGAGTGGCCCCATAGACTTACATTCAAAGAAATTTTTTTTCGAACGGGGGGCGCTGCAATGCATTCTCTATGGCTTCCGGGAGGGCTCGCACTAACGTGCTTACGTCATCATACGTAAGCACGTTTCATCCAACAATATAATTTGTCGCCACCTAGTGGAATCTTTAATAAAATAAACTTGAGTGGATTGTATATTAATAGTGAGTATAGAAACAAACAAGATGTATTGTAAGAGTCACTTTATTTTTAATTAATATTAAAGAAGTGAAGTTGCCTTTACATGCTTAAGCTGTTAATTTATCCATTGCATGGGTGGACCTTATCCTTATCAATCATCCAGACATTTGCCCCCCCTGAGAGATTTTGCAGGAGCCGCCACTGCTCTAAACGCTATGTTGAATCTAAATGTGGAGAAAAAAACCACGCGACCACGGGGAGGACATGAAAACTCGAAACATACAGCAGGCGTCAGGGTCAGGATCGAACCCACGACCTCCTGTATACCAGGCGAGGTAGTTAACATCTCGCCAATGTGGTGCACACAGTGCACGTGCGCGTGATGACATTACATGACCGGTGACGTTACCTTGGTCCTCTGCTCCTGAGAGGCGTGGCTCTCATTTGATTGACATGTTTTCGTAATGCTTGTGTATCTTTAGTTTCATTCATTTAAGATTGCTCGCCAATTTGTTTAAATACGCGAAGGCTCCTGACGAAGCAAAAAAGAAACAGGTGCTCTCTAGCACTGAAAAAAATAATTACTCGAAATAAAAATACACATTGGCTCTGTAACAACGTGATTAACTAACGTTCTTTGAAATATAACAATGAGCATACAATTTGGTATTACCATTCAGGTTAATTACAGTAGTGAATACAATTTAGCATGCCGTTTAGTTAGTCCTAACATTGCATTCTAAGTACATCACACACTTAAAACCAATTTAGAATTATTCAGGCTAAGAGCACATTATTGTTTTATTATCTGGAAGGTTTTATCCGGTGGGGTGACTCGGTGGCAGAGCGAGCGAATTGCAATTGGAAGGTTGGGAGTTCAAATCCTGGTTGGTGGGGGTTGACTTAGCCCATCATCCCTCAATGGTCGATAAAATAAATATAATTTTCCGTGGTAGTTAACAGTGGTTGTCCCTAAGTATAGACTCTACCCCACCATAGCAATGTGGAATTTCCACCACTTGCTCAGGGCTGTATATAGGAGATGAAAATTGTCGCAGTGCTCACTTGAACAGGAAACATTCTTTGACTCTGTTTGACCTCAAAGGATTTTCTGCACTGGATTTTCCTGTCCACCTGTTTTTCACAAATAATGATCGCGCCCCACCAGTGTGATATAATGCAGCCTATAATTTGATCCCAGTTACGCAGTTTGTCTGGCAGAACAAAAAAAAGCTAAATTCGCAAACGTAAGATTCCGAGGTCAAATTCCGGTCGGAGTTCGACTCACGAGACCATCATTCTCTCCAGGATCGATAAAATAATTACAACTTTGAAAAAAAGTCGACAACGACCATAGCCGTCCGATCGCGTTTGCAGCCTGTAGTACTGTGTGTCGTTTGACACGTTGTCCGACGTTTCGCTCCACGTGCCGGGAGCTTCTCGGGGAACCGACTCGGGGGAAGCTCCGAGCACGGGGCAGCGAAATGTCGAGCGAGTTCCCGGGCAGAAACGTTAACCGTCACCGACCTCTCGGCCGGCATCTGCACGGTGGGGTTGCTGTCGCAGGTGCGGCTCAGCGAGTAAATCCGTCGCGCCGTGCGCTCCGCCCTGGCGCGGACGCCGGCCGCGTAGACACGGACGCGGCCGTACTGCAGCTGCAGGTCCCGCTCCGACGCCCACAGTTGGTAGAGCTCGGAGCGCGAGAGGAAGCGGCCCGAAGGGAGGCGGCGCACAAACGCCCGGAACTCCTCTGCGAGACAGCAAGAGAGGGAGGGGAGGGAGGGAGGGAGGGGGGGAGGGAGGGAGGGAGGGAGGGGGGGAGGGAGGGAGGGAGGGGAGGGAGGGGAGGGGGAGAGGGGAGGAAGGGAGGGAGGGGAGGGGAGGGGGGGAGGGAGGGAGGGAGGGAGGGAGGGGAGGGAGGGAGGGGGGGGAGGGAGGGAGGGGGGGGAGGGAGGGGGAGGAGAGAGGGAGGGGGGGGGAGGGGGAGGAGGGAGGGGGAGGAGAGAGGGAGGTAGGGGAGGGAGGGAGGGAGGGGAGGGGGGAGGGAGGGGAGGGAGTGGTGGAAAGAGGCTTTGATTAGGTTTTAATTACAATTAAGTTACGCGTTGATGGATTCTGTCCAATTACTAGAAATGTTTTTTAATTGGGGCGTTCCTGTGAAAACAATGTGTAAATCACGGCGCGCGATGCCAGGGAGTGGCCGTTATAAGAGGTCTCGTTTATATTTTTTAAAAACCATCCGTCATTCAGAAATCTTTCAGAATCAGATGAGACATCCAGGAGGGGCGGGCCAGAAAGTTACAACAACAAACAGTACAAAAAAATGCAACAAACAATGCAATGTATTTCAAAATAAAATCAATATTGATTAGCATAGGGTAAAAGCACAGGTTGCAGGCTTCCAATAGCGTGCTCACACCACCACGACTGTTGGAAGAGCCCCTACTCGCGGCAACTCAAGAGAGACCTCCCCCGCCCCCCTGGAGTGTATTTTGCCTACTCCTCCACCAACTGCAGCTGCAGACAAACTTGAGAGAGGTGAGAGGGGCCGGGGGCCACACTTTACCCCACCGCATGTGAACTGCCGATCGACTAAACTGTGGCGCACCGATTTAGAAGGCTTGGATTTTAACAAACGTGCACCATCGTTTTTGTTGCCACGCCGGGAGATCGAATCGAACCGGCGTCCTCGGGAATTCCAACTCCGGCGCGCTTCACCATCACCCGACGGCATCACCCGGCGAAGCACAGAACGCGGCAATAACGTGGTAATGGCAGACAGAGAGGTTGATGGGGGCTTAATATGATTCGGGGGATCCGAAAGCCACACATCTTGGCGCGTGTCGTTAATTGAAAGACACCGCTGAGTGATGGGCTCATTTCTCTTCTGACACTCGAGCCAAACTGAAGAGAACATTTTGGGGGAGCCGTACTTGCCATTTGAATTAGGTTACTATTTGGCGGAGGTCAGTAAAAGTCCCCTGTATGAGAGGGGGGGGGGGGGAGCAGATATTAAAAAAAACTCAATTACCACTGCCATCAGTACTCAATGTAATTCTGGGCACGTAAATATTTAGCAGGCCGTTTCAAAGGCTGTCGCGCAGACTCGGCAAGTGAATTTGAGGATGTGGCAAAACTGCGATGGTTCGTTCATCTCCGTTCACTGTTACTTAGACGGCTAGCAGTGGTGCACGTTCCTTGCACTGGCAGCAGGGCTCATCAAATGCCACTAAGTACTCTCTCCTGGAGCCCGAGACCTCTCAATCACGTGACTGCTCTTCATTATTCGCCTTAATTATTTTTGAAAGGGGAAGTGACACATTAACCAAATGTTTCGCTCGCCAGCTATGGCAAATTATGGCAGGCGTTACTCGAGAGGAAATTCTTCTTGCGGTAGACCACAGAGGCCATTAAAGTGTGGGTGCCAGGCTCAGAGGATCTAAAGGCGCCTTCGGAAGCATGGAAAATTAAATCTTATTGCCCCGCCACCCACAACCCCGCCCATCGGTTCCTGAGACTCCTCGCCAATCTGCCGCCGCTGCAGCCGCTGCATGATTTGGCGCCGGCGTGTAACTCCTGCAACTCGGGCCACTCAGAGACATTATTACATTTATTAGCAACGAGACACCTGGGCAATTTCCACGGGCATCGCGGGGATACACGGACACGTTGGTGAGTTATTGGACACTACCAATTTCCTAACGGCATCTTGACCCCTCCAAAGAACGGAGGGGAAAGACGGGCTCGGGAAATGTGCCCGAGTTAATTTCATTTAAAGCTGCACAGTCTCGAAGATTGAATGACCGACCGGGCGCTGAATGGCCATGCGTGATAATGCCATTGATATTCCGCGGCGGCGGCGCTCTGCAAGGCAAACATCGAAGCGTCAGTGGGAAAGGATAAGTCACAAGTGCGGCACTTTCCGCAAATGCAATTTGCTTTCATTGCCGCCCACTCTTTTTCGTCTCAGGGCGTTGATTAATCATCTGAATTGTTCTACATGGGAAAAAAATAAATAGAATGAATAACGGTAACACTCGGTGCGAGCGTGCGTGCTCGCGCGCCGCAAGATCGCGATGGAATGAATTTTGACATCACGGTAAATATGCAACAAAATAAAACGTGTATTTTTTGTTTGTTTTACTTGGCCGTTTAAGAAAACGTGATTCTTGAGCTAACAGTACTGCTACAAACGTTGAATTATTGCCAGGAACAAGGAAATCGTACGACAAAATAATCGCTGAGGCCTTGGTTTCCCATAAGTCTCGTGAAACGGGGCAACACAATTAATTAACTCTTTCCAGAGGACATCGATTCTACCTCCCGGCGTGGCAGCTGAAACAGGTCAAAGGTTATTGAAGCCCTTTCACCCAGTCAACCCAGCAGCGTAAATGGGTTCAACCCGGACAGTCGGTCGGCAGGTCGCATGTGACGTCTGGCTTGTGTGGACACGTAGGCCAATTACCCTCTGAAGGGGCTCTCTCGAACTCCCTTCTGCCAGCAGTGGCATGAGGATGCAATTGAAGGGCTGGTTATACAGGAGGTCAAGGGTTCAATCCCAATCCTGTATATTTGGAGTTTGCATGTTCTCCCTGTGATCATGTGGATTTTTTTCTGGGTCCTCCAGATTTTCTCTCCATATTTAGAAACATGCGTTTGGAATATTTGGTTGCTATAAATGTCCACATGATAAGCCACTTCGTTGAGTTTGTGGCCATGTCACTACTGAAAAAGAGCTATATAGCTCAGTAGGCCTTACCTGGAAAAATAAAAAAAATGTTGCATAGTTTCACAATTTACCGTTATCATAACTGTTCAAACGAAGGCGATTTGAAGTAATACAGAGTCATATTAAGTTTACAAACCAAAATGCATAGTGAATGAATGTGCAGCCCTTGGTCAATGCACTATTGGACGAATGCTTCCACACGCTGTGTCAGTTGTAGGGATGTCTGATCATGCTTCACCAGGCTGGTCAGTGCGAGTTGGTGAAGTTGGTGAAACCAGTAATGGTTAAAATATCGCGAGACACTGATTTTAGCCACGATCAGGAATTGCATTTCAGGTCGTCAGGTTCACGGTGCAGCGTGCTAACCACTGTGCCACTGCTCCATGCCGGCACAGTTTATTGAATACAAATGATCAGAATACAAATAATTTATTTATTGAGAGAAGAATGGAACGAGGCAACAATATGGACAACTGGGCCTTTGAGATAGAGGCTGTATGTCAAACTCGGGTAATATATTTGCTCAAAGAGATTTACACAGGGATATCTCGCTTTCTGTCCCGTATATATATGAGGAAGCTGTATTGGTGTTTGAAATAAAAAATGAAAAATATCAATATCAACTGGCTCTTATCACAGCGGTTGTTTATTTGGCACTGATAAAAAAAAAAGGTCCACATAAAAAATGTGCGTCTCATCTCTTGCATATCCAACGGCTTTATATTTTCACTCAATATGTTTTTTTTGGTCAATGTATCAATTCTTTTTTTAACCGTGCATAACGATCTTGGCGATGAATCACTTGGAGATGCTAATCATTCAATATTGAAGAAGAAGAAGAACCCACGCCAAATGTGCATTTTTTTTTTTACTCGTATCTTGATCTCGATATTGCATTAACTTGCCGTTCAGGGTTCCGCCAAAGAATTGTGGCCAACGGCCCTCTAGGCAGGCGGGGCCTGTGATGACTCAGACATTTCACTGCCACGAATGTCAACGGCTCCGTTTTCACCAACTCCGACCGCCACTGCACCTCATTGCATTTTTCATTACGAGTTTAATCGCCTCTTATATTGGCCGTGCGGGTGGCGCCGCAATTGGCTCACGCTGCAGACTCTTCATTCCGAGGGTTGCCAGTTAAAATCTCGCGTCGGAGGTTTTGGCCCGGCCCTATCATCTCTTCAAGGGTCAGGAAAACTTGTGTCGCTTTGTGGAACGTTAACGTTGGAGAGGTTTTTTTTCTAGTAATAGGTTTTTACTCTTCCAACTGGGACAAAAACTGACACCTTTATACAAGGGATCATGTTTACAATAACCACAACACAAGCAGTCAAAATGCAAAAAAAAGAAACAACTATGATAATGATATGTATAAAGGTGTCAGTTTTTGTAGCAGTTGGAAGGGTAAAAACCTATTACTATATTTTGCCACTGGTAAAGGAGGTCTCATAGTGTAAAGGTTTTATTCTGTCATAAGACAATTTTTTTGCACTGTGCCCAATGGTCTTTTGAGCATTAGACACCACTTTCATTCAATGGATTTAAAGCAAAATATGTATGTGTGTGTGTGTTTATATATACTGTAATACGGGGAGTGGTGGTGTAGCGGTTGGAGCGCTGAGCTACGAACCTGACGACCTGAGTTCGATTCCTGCTCACGGCCAACACCAGTGACGATTATCTGAACCGATCTTGGGCCTCCCCTAGGTCAAATTCAGCCTCAACTGAGTATCTGGTGCAATGTGTAAACATCGTGTAAACATCGCCACTGGGGAGACAAAGGTGGGTGTGGTGCTGGCCATCCACCCCCTCGTGTGCCGTGCCGGCCTTCATAGGTGCTCATTAACAGCACTTGCCCCAACAGTCTTTTAAAGGTTATACCGGGGATCTTTGTTTTAAATACAGTAATGTATTTATTGTGTTAATGGATGCTCCCATGGTGTAACGGTCAGAGCGCTGGCACGACAGTTAAAACATCTATCAATCAAGTCAAAACGTTGTTTCTTTAAAGGCACATTTTTTAAAACAAGGGGCCGGTAATACATGATCATTCTTCAATATTAGTGTAAAACCATTGAATTGCAATAATAATTAGGTGAACCTTCAACCACGCATTTGGTTACAAATGTGTTCACCACAGTTAGTCGATTGGTCGTATCACGTTCGGTGGGCTAAAGTGTGGATACTCTCACCTCTTCCAAGATGTCTGACAAGCATGAAAAAGTCTTCGGTAGTGGAGGCCATTATACCAGCAGTGGCCCGAACAAGCAATTGAGGTGCTGTACCTTTCCCATACATTACATATTTTTGGTTAAATATATACTGGTATCCCTAAGCGATGGGTAAAACTTCTAATGAAGGCTTAGCCTCACCTTAGAAATACAATGCAAAACCATAAAGCGCGTCCATACATTTTCAAAATTATTCCTTCAGCTGCGTTGCGTGCAATTCAAACGGAACTGCTTCCGTGAGCCCTGCACAGCATCGCACCCAACATACCAAACGCTACAGCCATCACATCGCCAATATGCAGTAAAATGAAATTGCTGCTGCTTTGCCCACTTCATTTGCTGAAATCTCCCAGGGTGGCCACGGGGACCGGCAGATGTTTTTTTTTTGTCGGTCATTTGATCAAATTGCCAATAGTTCTTAGTTCCATTGGGATCCCGTGAGAATTCTTAGTTCTGGCCCTTTCCGTGAAAGTTTATTGAACCCAGCGGGGACTTAGCACATTGTCCCGCAACGTTGTCCCTTTTTTTTTTGCTGAAATTATGATTAAGTCGCCTCCTGCGCGGTGGTTAGCGAAACAGACAACGGGGTAAACGTTGCGGTGGCCGAGAGCGGGCAAGCAGTTCAATAGCTAGGTTAGAAACTGGTCTCCCGCAAACAAAAGAAAAAAAGCTTAATTTCACCATTGAAAAAGAAAATACATTTCAGACGCAATACTGTACATTCAATTGGCACCGCTCAATGAGCGACAGATGAACAAGGTGTCCCTTTTTATTTTTGAGATCCAATTCACTGCGGGCACACAAGACGGTGTGGCAGGACCCGGCTGCCAATTTCACCCGTTTGCTCCGAGGGCTCCTTGGAGCTGATGAGAGCCTGGTAGAGTAACAATGCCGCAATTTTTCGCGATCGATTTGCGCGTCGGTTTGACCTGGCTGCGCTTGGGACATGGTCAACGCTCACTAGGCGCTCAAAGTAGTCGTTGGTGAGGTCATTTCACGCCACCCGCCGCTGGCATTCAATTCTGTCGCTGGTAAGTGCCCGTCGTCGCGTCCTGAGAATTGACACGAAGGTAATTTACCACGGATGTCACGATGTGATGCTGTCCTTTTTTTTTTTACGGACAGAATGTAAATAAGGCTCACATGTTTTAAGTGCTTATTCAGAGCGGGGCACAAGAGAGTGGAGGGATAAAGTGTGTGCGATGGGTAGTTTACAGGCGACATTTTACGATGTTTTGGCTCAAAAATACTGCGGAATTCTAAAATGCGTCGTCATCAACAGCCATTATCCATGCACTGCTGGATGAATGATTTCCCACTCAACTGCAATTCTGCATCGTGTGGCAATAGATGATGTCCACTTGCAATGCGCAACACAGAAATTGCTTGCTCTCGAAGAGACAACTACTCACGAGGCACAAATAATCACAGACATCGCCTCCGCAATGAGCGGTGAATGCTCAGATTCTGAATCTTTATTTAGACTCTATGTATGTTGAACTTCTTTTGCACCGTACGAAGCCAACCGTGCTAATCAGATGTGCGGGGAAGAACCACAAACTAAACACAAAAAGCAGTTTGAAACACATGAATTTTCAATCTAGATTTAAAAGGGCATAGCTCCAGTGGCTTCCTAAGGAAGAGCGTTCCAGACGGCCGCAGTAGCGCATCTGAAAGCACTCGATGCGGTGACCATCTTTGTTCGATGGCAAGCCAAAAGCTGTCACGTGATGGTTTATGCTCCTTGAGAAATCTGATGACCTACGAAGCTCTTTATCACAGATGTCCAGGAGCTATCCCCCCCCCACACCCCCCCCACGCCCCACGCCCCCACACGCCACACCTCTACGCCCCACACCCCCACACCGCGTGCCCTGCACCTCTGTGCATGCCCCACACGCCCACACCCCTACAACCCCGCGCCCCACACCCCCACACCCCGCGCCCCACACCCCACACCCAACACCCCCGCACCGCCTCGCCCCCAGCACCCACCAGAGTTCTCGAACGCCTCGTAGGCCGCCGACCACTTCTGGCGAAGGCGTCGCAGGGTGTCTCGCAGGGCGCGCACGTCGGCCTCGGGGCAGTTGCACTCTGGGAAGGCGGCGTGGCAGCGGCACGAGCAGGCGGCGCCGCGGCACTCGAACCAGCCCTGCCCGTCGCACAGCACGTGGCCCAGCGCCGCGCGCACGAAGCGCTCGCGCAGGTAGGCCGGCAGGATGCTCTGCATGCCTGCGCGGGGCGGTGGGCGGTGGGGTCAACGTCGGTGGCGTTTTGGCAGTCGCTTCGGAAACAATAAATTAGTTAATGCCTCGGTGGGCTTTGCCTGTGCGGGATGGGGACGGTTTGGTTTTTAATCGTGTGTTTTTTGGGTGATTTGTTCGCATTTGCTGTGCTTTGGGGCTCCTGTCGTGTTTTTGTATTGATTGTTGTAACGTTCTTACCCGCCCCGAACGGACATCTGTGAAAAAGAGCTTTAGAGCTCGTCGGATTCCTCCAGTATGAGTAAATTTTCTGATTCTGATTTTGGGTGGTTCAACCGTTGTGCGTGTACGTGCGCATGTTGGACTTCTTTCGCACCATACGTAGCCAACCGTGCTAATCGGAGGTGCGAGTTAAAGCCCTGCTCTGGGTGACACCTGAAAAATGCATAGATTGTCCACAGTGCGATGGAAAGGGCACTGCATGACACAGACGCATGATTCGGTGTTTGTTCACTGGCTGATTGCATCGCGGTCGGCTTGCCCAGATGAAATGTGGCCCCAAAATGAAATAATAACAATTTGTATTCATAAAGGTGGAAAACAGTTAACAACAACCACGTGAAGAAGAAGTGAGAAAGACGTTTGAGAATAACTAAAGAGAGAAAAACATTTTAACCAGATACGCTTTCAGTCTAAATATGGGTGCAGCATCGAAATATCTTGCTCGTGCCACTGCTGGCAGAAGGGCCCCCTTCTTCAAGAGGGAGCTCTCGGGAGCCTCTCTAGAACGGCCGTTCTCAACCCATGGGTTGCGGGCCCCTGACTTTCAGGCTGCGGCATGGACACGGTGCAGGGCGAATATTGACTGTTGCGCGGGGAGACATGGGCGCCGCTTTGCGGCGGCAAACGCACGAATGCAAGGCAACTCGCCAATAGCGATTTTTTTTTAAGCACCATGATCCCATCTTGACGTATGATATCGTTTCGTACGGTATCGTGAAAATTGATATCCCGGCCACCTTCCCCCCACCCCACTTAGTGTTGGGCGAAGTGGAGGAAGAGGGGGCGGCCGTAGAGGTGTCGTTATTTATTATTCATCGAACGCCTTTGGAAACGGCGCGGTTCAATTTTGCCACGATCAGCTGCTTTATAATGAGGTCCCGTTCGATGGTTAGCGCCGCTGAGTTACAGCCCTGCCATGTGGTGCTGTGCACGGGATGCTTGCCTCCCGTGAGCCACGGGCAGAGAGTTTCCCCACTTGAATCTCAGACGTTGCCAATTTGCTCGTTCTGCCCAGTGTGGGCCTTCCCAAAAGGAGTGGCCAGGTACAAGACATTATGCAGAAATGTTCTCCCTTTAGACAAAATCCGAGCCACATTGCTTGATATTTTGGCCGTCTCTCCCACAACGTGCAATTTATGAGATGCCGGTTGCTGCAAATGTCGCATTTTGAGATCTATTAAAACTATAACTTTCATTTTATTTTACCAGATAAGGCCCACTGAGCTATATAGCTCTTTTTCTAAAGCGACCTGGTCACAAATGACAGCTCAATGAAGTGGCTTTTCACGTGGAAATACATAGTAGCCAAATGCTCTAAAAGCACGTTTCTAAATGCGGAGGGGAAAACCAAAGGATGCGGAGAAAAAATCCACGCGACCACAGGTAGATCATGCATCAGGGTCGGAATCAAACTCCTGTATACAAGGCAAAGTAGTTAACACCTCGCCACCATGGCATCAGATCAGTATTGAGGTGATGCCCTGCCAGTTTCTGCTCACGCCACTCTTGGCAGAAGGGCCTCCACTAGCTACAGCCATTGGTTGGCCTACTCTTTCACACTGGCCAGACATTGTGGATGAGGTGGGGGTGCCCACCCTTTATCCCTACCACAGACGACCTGCCAATTCGACTGACTGTGTTGCGCCCCGTTTATACTGCGGCTGGTTGCACAGAGACAGCCAGAAGCATTTATAAGAAGCTTACGCTATTGCCTCAACCGCCGCGGTGAAAGATCGAATGAAACCGACGACCTATGAATTGCAAGTCGAGTGCGTGTTCGCCAGTACACCACGTCATCATGAGATCAATAGAACGTCCGTAATTTCATAAATGCAGCGAGTACGTGTGAAAAACAACGAATGAGTGGTTTTGAATTTTCAATCCGTCATTTCGAAGAGTGGCGGCAGTGTCAGCGTCAAGACTGTTTTGGTTAATGTGCCTGTCAAAGCCATTACGATGGCACAATTCATGGCAAAAGCTGGCAGTAAAACAAATAGGATACAAAAAAAAAGAAGAAACCAATTGAGCGATAAATATTTAATGATGTCTAAAACGGTCCACTCCTCAACTTCCTGCCGTAATGATGGCTTAATTTTTTTCTTTTGCGTTAGCAGATGTGCCGAATCACCCTGGGGAAGGTGCTTATACATGCAGGACAAGTGCTGTGCTGACGTGCAAAAGACACTGGCTTTATCAGCATTGTGCACAGAATTTCCGTTTTTTTAATTCTATTTATTGCATTTTATTGTATTATTTAGTGTATTTCGCCACAGCTCTTAAAGAGACTTCACCACTGCTGCTGCTGCCACCGCCAGACAAGCAGCTCGCGAAAAGCCCGCCCACGCGACCGCACACGCCTGCGCTGGGTGCATTAACCTATTCAGGTTTCACGGAGCACTCCTGTAGGTGTCATAAATATGCCAGATTAAGTAAATTAATGACTGGGAGTTGTGAAAACTCAATCAGCTGGATCGGAAACACACGTGGCCCGGGCCGTGCAAATGTGCTCTGGCCGAGCCCGAGAGTACTAAAGTCTTTAAAGTATGTTATTTATCTACATTTTAAAAGTATAGCGGGTTTTCAATGAAGCAGCTGGTCACTGGTGAAGGTCGTGAATGAGAGTGTCTGTTCGCAGCCACATATATTGTATCGTCATATATTTTTTTTTAATCCAGAGGTCTCTGGTTTCGATTCGACCTCGCGGGCGGCAGTTTAAGTAATGGGGCGAGTTTCTTAATTCCTACCCCTCTCGCCTCTTTCCGGCCAGCAGTCGAAAGAGATGCACCGCAGTTAGACCATCGACAGGCCCCGTGTCGGTGGAGTAAAGGGTGGTTAACTCCCACCTCCTTCAAGACGCCTGGCCAGCGTGAAAGAGTAGGCCAAGTAACTCACTAGAGACTCTCTCGTGGAGGGCCCTTTCACCAGCGGCGGGGGTGGAAAAGCAAAAGCAGGACAGCATCGCGACCTCTTCAATGAAAATAAAAAAAATTCAATCTTGGCTTTCCGCGTAATTTTAAACTTAGAAATATCCGGACAGTTAGGCAGTAAATGAGCTGGATTTTTGTAAAATATATATTCCCGTTCCGAATTCACGTAAGGGATTTGTGGATTGCCCTCACCGTAATGACTATTCTGGCAAAACAATCTGTTTTGGGGGGGGGGGGGGGTTGGGCAGCAATTTATTCCAAATGCTCTGAAGGCCCTCCGGAATTGCGAACAATAATGGAATGAGAGCAAGTGAGCAAGCGAGGGTTTGGAAGCAATACACCTTGAGATAGGAACACGGGACAGCGGATATTTTGCTCAGCAGACCTTCACGAGGGTTATACGATAACATAAATAATAGCGGCGCAATGTAACCGCAATCTTTACTCCCTAATAATAGTGGTGCTTTGTGCCAGGAAAGCAGATTTGTTAGCTTTGTGTAAAAACTAGCTTTTGCTACATATATCGGTTCAGGGATGCAACGTTTGCGCCTTGTGCCAATAGCTTAACGCGATGGCTTTTGCCAATAACGTGCGGCCACACGGCAGCAAGCCTGAAGCCTGACCACACTGATGAGACCCGTGAAGGTCAAAACCAGCCCAGAGTTCGCCTGCTTAAATACAACGCTGCTGCGGAAACACTTTGTCCAAAACGCCGATGGACTGGATTTTGTTTTATGTGGAGAAGCAGACTTTTTCGTGTCTGGTAATCAAGTCTTCGTAAACCGACTGAGTGCTGTACGTCCGCACATATACATGCATACATACATGCATGCATAAAAAGTAAAGTTTCTACACCGCTATTATCCAGCAGGATTTGTCTAGGCGAGCAAACAGAGTCTCATCAACAGAGCCAGGCTTGTTAAACAAATGCTGCTGGCTTGCTGGATGTTATCGGATATGCAAGAGCTCTCCATCCAATTGTTGGGGCTATGTTCAACACAACAATACAAACATATCGTGGGTTTGTTAATTTATAGTTGTTTCCAGATTCATGGTTTAACAACAGGCACAAACGTAACATGATTCCTGGATGGAGCACTCACCTAGCAGCTGTAACTTGTTCTCCGGCGTCTGGATAAGAACCGAACTGACCAGGTCCAGGTTTTCGTAGGAACTGCATCCGAGGGGACCCTTCCTCGTCTCAATCACCTGCGGGCAGAGCAGCGGCGGTCAAAGTCAATCCACCCCTCCCCAAACCCCGTCTTTACTACCGCTTTCCATCAAAGTCAACGACAGGAACACAACGTGAACCACATACATCCGTACGCTGGCCCCACATTACAAGATCCCTTCCCTGCTGCGGGCTGTTTGGTCAGCTCGGCGGTCATCAAAGCTTCCACCGGGGAGGTAAAAAGCCCCAGTGGTCAGTGTCCTCATTAGGTCTGAGCCAGGGGGTCTGCAACAAAATTACGCAAGGGGAGCCAATTTTGTTTTCCAATCCGGTAAAAAAAACACACAAAAAAAAACCTAAGCATTTAAAAAGCCGCCAATGCACGTGAATAGGAGATGGCGGTCCTTAACGAAGAGGGCAATGTGGACAACAGCTGGAGGTGTAATGAGTTGAGAGAAGGTCCTTGATGAATAACGCCACGAAGCAGTGCTGATCGGAGCCGCGTGTTGCCGAGGCCCGGTCTGAGCAGTTGTCATCGGGGTCAGCGGTTGAAGTCTGGCAGTCAGTGGAGCAGCCGTGGCACTATGCATTAGCCGACCTTGGCACGAGATGTTGCCCCAGTTTAGCGCAAGGGTACCCGGATTCGTGGAAACTATAGGGGTGCGCCAGCTAATAATAAACCCATCAAGACAGTTGACATCAATAGCAAATGTATATCTCTTGATTTGAAGCTTTCGTGACTGCAGGAATCGATACTCTTTTGTTATTTCGGTAAAGTCACGTGGGTAGAAAAATAAAATAAAAAATAATATCACTTATATTTTATATATATTTTATTTACAAATAAATTTTTTCTACCTACGTGAACCAAAGAGTATGGATTCCTGCAGTCACGAAAGCTTCAAATCAAGACCTCTATCTTTTGATCCACATTTCCCTAACCTTCCTATATTTGTATCTCTGCCTATTGCTCCTCTATCATCGAGGAGCTTCTGCATTGAAAGGGGTTGCAAGGTGCCGAACAAAAAGGTCTGCTTTGGGCCCCGAACGAGCCAGCACCAACTAACTTACTAACTTTATTTATTTTATTTTCCCAGGCAAGGTGCACTGAGCTACATAGCTCTTTTTTGCAGGAAGCAACATGGCCATCTCAAATGATATCTCAACGAAGTGGCTCATTATCGCGTTCACATTTATAGCAGTCAAATATTCTAAACGCCTGTTTCTAAATGTGGAGGGAAACAACGGAAGACCCAGAGAAAAATCCGCTCGACCACGGAGAGAACATGCAAACCTCCAAACATACAAGCGCTGGGGTCAGGATCCAACCCACGACCTCCTGTATACCAAGCAAGGTAGTTATCTCGCCATGGCAATCAGTGATGTCAGTGAGCAATGCTCTGGGACATTACCATTGCCAATAAATTGTGTTATGAAGTGGATGTCACACACCCTAATGGCTTTGTTCGAAAGACAAAGGCTGTTAGTATGCACGTCAATACCCTCTGGTACAAGAGAACCTTCAGCCAGCGTTGGCATGAGCGAGCAATTGCAGGGCTACGCCGTTACCTATTTTACCTTTAACTTAGCGGGAGGGTTTTGAAACGGGTCAGCCCAAGCCTGGGAATTGGTATTTAAGAGCCCTCTTTTCTCACCGGTGAACATTACTCGATTTCATTTGTCTGATGGGGCCCAGCTGGGCATTGTGGTGAATTCGAACGGGGCCAATTTCAAATCTGTTTCTCCCCACGTGCCCGTGGCGAAACTGAAGAGCCTCGCTCTGACCGTTGCGGGGACATGATGGGGGTGTGGGGGGGGGGACGCTTTCAAAGCGTAACCCCTCCAGTTGTCACCGCCGCCGCCGCTGCTGCTGCGTTTTGAGCCACGGGAGGCAGCAGAAAAAAAACACCGCGGGAGCTTCGCGTGTGATACCGCACCGGTATCGGCGCGCGAGCGACGAACAGCGAAACGCTCCGCACGTTTAGCCCAAAAACACAGCCCTCAAAAGGAAACGAAGCAACGCGGTCGTGAAAGTGTAGTTTCGTTACGCGCACAATCGTGATACGCCTTGTGATTCCTCGTGGGGCGTGCTGGCACACCGCTACGGTTACCAGCAGATGTTCGGGGTTCATCCTCGAGTCCCAGACAGTGTTGCGACAGAGTAAAAACAGTGTGATTCCAAATAGCTTGCTGTATGCAAGTATGTATGTTGAACTTCTTTCGCACCGTACATAGCCAACTGTGCTAATCGGAGATGCGGGGGGGGGGGTAAGAACAACAAACCAAATACAAAAATCACTTCTAAAAAAATTATATTTCATTTATATCAGCGTGCATTCGTGATGGGCAAGCAAGAGAGACTTGCTTGCTTACGCCACTGCTGCCAGAAGGGCCTCCTCTTCAGGGTATTTTGGCCTCGTCTTCCACTCCACGGAAGAGGTGGGATTACCCACAGTTTACCCCACCCACCCACCCACTCACCGCACGAGACTTGCCGATCGGCTGCCTCTGGCGGTACCCATTTATACCTCTGGCCGGACGGAGGCGGTTTAGGGTATTTACGAAAATTGCCGATTTTTTCTACTGTCACGCGGGGAGGCGGAGTCAAACCGGTGGCCTCTGGATTACAAGTCCAGCGCGCTAACCAATGCAACCGTGGCTGCATCTCGACGTGCCGTAGAAGCTGCACACAAGCGAAAAGCAATGCCCCACAGACGAAAGCCATTACCGCATTACGAAGCCTCTCTTTGACGAAAAAAAATGTCCGTAATAATGTGTGCTTGGGAAGCAATATATTC
The DNA here is from genome assembly GCF_964198595.1 of Lampetra fluviatilis. Taxonomy (NCBI): domain Eukaryota; kingdom Metazoa; phylum Chordata; class Hyperoartia; order Petromyzontiformes; family Petromyzontidae; genus Lampetra; species Lampetra fluviatilis. The sequence goes on along the minus strand of NC_136323.1, from coordinate 6,381,328 downwards.
CCTTAATTGAGAAACTGGTCTGTAGTGCGTGCCACTGCGGAGCGTGCCACGACACCTTTTTAATTAAATACGGAAGCTTAACCCTTCCGCTGATGGCATTATCATCATCGTCATCATCTTCCAGCACTTGCATGATGGTCATGAACTTTTCAAAGAGGGCGATCAACGATCGTGTATATTTTGTGTCTGCATTTGTTTGTGTTTGTCTATTCGTCGAAATAGCTATTTTAGAAGGAAAAAAAGAGGTCTGTGGGAAGCTATTCGTTGCGCTTTTAGGTGCGCGTGCGCGCACACGAGAGCGCGCGTGTGCGCAACCGCGCTAGCGAAACTGTGGGCGACATGGTTAGCGCTCCCTGCAGCGGTTTCTTGAGTGTACTTTGCCAGACTGCGAGAAGATTAATAACAGGGCCAATACACTAGGAGAGGAAAAAAAAATCTAATCAAATAAAAATTAACGGCAGGACATAAATTAAGAGGGTATCATAAAATGGTGGTAATTTCATATGTTGTGCTCAAAATGCACAATTATTGGTCAGCTGGGGAAAGTAATATCATATTTATCAATGCAAATGTTCAGCATTTCATATTCTCGATGGCAAATTAATCCTTCCAAATGGGCAGACTGCTTACTGCAAAAACGTCAAGTACCGAACGATATGTGAACATTCTCTCGGAAACCTTACATCGGGCAAATGTATTGGACCTCTTTAATGCGTAACTGTGTTTATATATACACGTTATAGCCGAGCGATAGCACGTTTTGTCGCTTGTTGCAGAAGTTGGTGGTTTTTTGAGCCCGGCAGCCAACTCTAGGTAAATACTTGGGGGGCGTTTTCACCGTAAAATACTCCGCGCTGTCTGCTTAAGCAGTGGCCGTTAGAGATCCCGTGATGTCGTTCTAAGCCATTAGAACCCAGGCGCCACAGGGTCCCAATTTTCCCCAACGTGAAAGTTTAACTGCTAATCAAATTGATTTGGTAAAAAAATTACAAAGCAACATTGGCAGGCTGTACTCACCTGTGAAACATGCGACTAGGCGTACACGTGTTTGCTTATTTATTTCACTAGTTATATATTTTTTCGATTTAAAGCTTTCGTGACTGCAGGGTTCTTTTGGTAAAGTCACGTAGAAGAGAAATAATAAAATAATATAAATAAAACATAATAAAATACAATTCTCACGACGTTTCGGCCACAATGCAAGCAGCCGTCCTCAGGTGAAGAACAGGGCTGTCGGAAAGACAGCGTCCGACAGCCCTGTCCTTCGGACGCTTTGCCGAAAGAACCAGGAAGATAGTTATTTTTGTGCAACAATGACATGAAAGATGATTTGGTGTTACGTATAATATAGTTTCGTGTCTAACTACAACCCATACGTAACTGAGAGGAGTTCGATCCCGACACTGACGCCTGTATATTTGGAGTTTGCACGTTCTCCCCGTGTTCGCATGGAATTTTTTCTCCGGGTTATCCGGTTTTGACCTCCACATTTAGAACATGAGTTTCGACCATTTAGATTATTTTGCTACTATAAATGGCCATAATGGTGAGCCACTTTGTTGAGCTATCATATGTAGCCAGGTCGCTTTTGAACAATAAGTTCATACCTCAGTGGGCTTTGTCTGGTAGGATGGAGATGGTTTAATGTTTTATTGGTGTGTGTTTGGGTGATTTGTTTACCTTTCTTGTACTTTGCACGACTTCCATGCGTTTGTACAGTTTGTTGTTGTAACATTCTTACCCACCCCGACTGAAAATCTGTGAAAAAGAGCTTTATAGCTCATCGGATTCCTTCAGTATAAATAAATATTCTTGATTCCAGACGAACACATGGCAGCTCACCAGGATCGATGTAAACGAGCCTGACTCTGCTGACGTGACACCGAACATCAAAACCGTTCAATCATTTTGTTTGTGCTGAACCAAACGCTGCTAAGATTATGTACTCCCAGAAGGCGGTGTGGCTGATGGGACGTGTAGCCATACTTCTATGGATGAATTTCACTCCTCATCTTCCCCACGACGATGCTCATGATTATCTCGCAAAAGCAATCGACTCCGCGATAACTTTGCGCTATGAGAATGGCGGCGATACTGAGTGTCCGAACATTTGACGACTGATTATAAAATTCCCGGTTTTTGTTGTTGTTGTTGTTGTAAACTCCCGCGTAAGTTAAGCCGGAGTATTTACTGCAAATGACGCAGTGGAGGAAGAACGGTAGCTACAGAAGGTTAACGGTAATTGAATTTGATATTGATCGATCGACTTTATTTCACCAGGTGAGAATAAATTGAGACCAGGAGTCTCTTTAGCAAAGGGTGGCCGGGGTCAAAGACGCGATGACAACACTGGCGGCGGCACGCACGCGGAGTTCTGATCCTAAACACACAGAGCTGAGGGATCTACGGAGAGAAGTTTCCGATTGCCTTCCTTCAGTAGACACCGAGGATTGTCAGAGCAAACAAAGGATGAACAAGTCGTGCCAGACACAAACCGTGGTATGTGAAGACGAATGTTCAGTGCGAATACGCGCAATTTTTTTTTTAAGATCACATTGTTAAAATTAACTTTGTATTTTTTTAATATAAAATTTTGATTTGTGGACGCTTGCTGCTGTGTCTGTCTGCTGGCCGAGTGACCCTTGAAGAAGAGTCGTATAGCTCCATGGGTTATTCACGAGGGCAATTAACTTCCGATTCTGATGTCGCGTGCGTCAGGATGCCACCGGTGCATCGCGAGCCCGGTTGGCGCTCCGGGCTTTGCGATGCAAAGTTCGCTGGTTTTAAATTCCCCCTCCACCCCCTGTGGTCCACCCCACAGTGTCAATAGAATACCGCGGTCGGTTGCGTTGTGGCGGGGCGAAGTGCGGGTAGCACCCACCTCTTCCAAGATGTATGACCAGCGTGGAAGAGTAGGCCAATATACCTTTGAGTGGATGCTTTTCCGCTAGCAGTGGCGCAAGCAATAAAATGCAGAGCTGCAACTTTACTATAAAACCTTTTTTTACCAGCAAATTACGAGCGCAACACTTTCCAAAATAGGGTGCAAATTTCGATCAGGAGAAGATAGAGATGCGACAAGACACAATCGCGCTCAATCTTGCCGAGTAGATCATATTCGGTGTCGTAAAATAATGGACGTTAACTGCGGAGCGGACGCCGGATTATCCGAAGTCACACAGCATCACGGGTGACAGCCCTCGGTGGGAGGGTCGCTCATTCTCCTCTGCTGCCTCCAAAGCCTGAAACTTTCTTCCTCCAGCCCTCCGTGCTGTCTGCTCCCTGCCCCTGTTCAAGTCCCATTCTGTGGAGGCATTCCTCTTTATAACTCAGCAAATGATTGACTGCCTTTACGTATATAGAAAAATAATAATAAAAAAGTGAATAAAAAATTAATAAACATAAAATAGAAAATAATAAACCAAACACTTTAATGTAGACTTTAGCCTGGTTCTTAATCGGAGCGAGTGTACTGGCAGCCAATAGTGTAGACTGTAGCAATGGTTATTAAGCTGGGTGAGTGTACTGGCAGTCTATAATGTAGATTGTAGCCTGATTCTTGACCTCGGTGAGCATACTGGCAATCTATAATGTAGACTGTAGCCTTGGTTTTTAAGCTTGGTGAGCGTATTTGCATTCTATAATGTAGACTGTAGCAATGGTTCTTAACCTGAGTGAGCGTACTGGCAGTCTATAATGTAGACTTATTATTGGTTCTTTCGGTAAAAAAAATACAATAAAAAAGATACAAAGGTGTCACTGATCCTTCTCTTCACTATTCCACATGGACCTGCATGGTCAAACAACTTTCACTACCAGTGCAGATTGGGGGGAGGTATTCATCCAGCAGTGAGAATCCAAGAGACCGGGATGGATGGTCTCTTGCAAATGAGACCATCCTAGTGTCTTCAGTTCTTACCTAGTGAAACAAATATCTGTGAAACTTCAATCGCCTGCTGGATTGACAAAGAGCCATAAATAAATAAATGCCATTATTGTTCCTGTCCCAGCATTTTGAGATGCACTCAAATTTCGACACAATATGAATCCAAACTGTGATGTATTATCTAAATCGGGTGTGAACTCGCGGTATCATATAGAGGAAATCTTAGGCTCATCTTAAATTTCAAGGGTAAATGTTCACTAAAGGTTTATGATTAACGCTCCGGTGAATCAGCAGAAGCCTCAGGATCATTAAAATGCCACAGAATATGGAACAACATATCATTAGGATTTAAAGTGTAGATCATTTATTCCGGAAGACTTTGAGATTTGTATGCCACATGTTCAGTTCTTGGCAACTCATGCCCAATGTTAATCCAAAGGATTTACACTTGGGAAAAAATACAGCTAAATTTATCGCTTTGGCACATTCCTGTCGGCAACAGCGATTATTAAACAGCTCATTAAAAGTTAATACACACGGCATTGACTGCATGAAATTGAGTGCAAATGCCAGTGTGTGCGAACGCTGGGTTGGATCAATCCGTGAATTTCTGTCGGATTGTTGACGCAACGCAATTGATTTCACTTGCACGGTAAATATTAATACCGAGAACGTGCATCGTCTGCAATTCGTAGCGTGCCCGTCTCACTGTTGCCACACGGAATGAATTTGATCACGTGCCATAATTTAAAGGGAAAGTGGTAATTTGGCCGCCTTTATTAGGCCATTTGTTTTTCTTACAGGACATTTAGCACTTTACAAGTTTGTAAACTTTTATTGCCCCGCGTGTCATTACCATTCACGCGGGAATTATGGGAAGACAACGTGGAATGTGTGCATATTATTCCCACTGGAGATGCTCAACAATCTTGGCCCGGGTTAATGTTCTTGGAGACGCGATGGGATACCCCGCCCCCCCCCCCCCCCCCTCTAATTATTTAGAGCGGGGAAATTGCGCAAATTGGAATATTGAGCCGACAGACCACTTGTGCATATCAAGCAATGCAGAGACTCGCAGCGACATGGATTTTCTCGCTGTCGATGGGCAATCAACGGCGCATCTGCTTTTTGTCGGAGTACTGTTACTTTTGATAAATTGACGGGGGTTATTATCGGGAACAAATGCCACATTTATAAGATGACTTCATTGCTCAGGGGGAATGACAGCACGGGGGAGATTAAGTTAGGGCGGTGGAGGGGGGGGTGTGTGTCTTGCTCAGACTGCACTGGGCTAAAATATCTGTGAAAGCCTATGTCCGAATTGGCAATGCTCTCCAGACAAGGATGAAGAACGACGTCAAGGGTCAAAATACGGAACGAAAATGCCAACGATGAAAACAATCGCCATTGAATTGCCACCCTTGACACGGAAGGATCTGCACGTTTTGAAAATGTGCCCATTTGTGAAGATTTTATAAGAATAACACATTTAGCTATCATGGAAGAGTAGGCCAAAAACTCTCCATCCGGGCTCTCCAGAGCTCCCTCTAGTGTTAAACACTTCTGCCAGCAGTGGCACGCGCAGGCAATTGCAGGGCTACACCTCTACCCTTTTAAAAATAATTATAAAATAACACTGGATCATAGTCTGTAAATGACCATAAAACCAACCACAACAGAACAATCAGTGCACGCCAGTTTTGTTGAGCTGGTGGCATGAATAAGGACGAGAGCTTTTGTGCACGCAACAACACATCTTTGTGCGTGCGTTGTTCAATCTAAACAACGATGCAAATGAATAAAATCGCCAGCATCACAATCATTATCATCATCAGTGCCCAGCCAGAGGGCACATAGGCTGCTTTTCAATGCGTGCAACCCGCTTCTGCCAGACACTTTGTTCCGGTGGCTTCCTCTCGGCGCCCTCTCCCTGGAGAGACGACCGGCGCTTGCTCGTGACCTAAACGTGCAGCCCTGGCGCGAGCCATATGGGCTGAGGCGATGCCACCGACCCAAACCCGCATTTTGCGTGAGACGTAAGTAAGCGGACAGGCGACTGGGCCTTTGCGACCGTCAAGCCCATCTGCCCGTCGGCTTGCCAGCGGATGAAAGGAACGCTTGGTGTATTCGCGGCCGTGCGACTTAATGGGCAGGGGCGTTCTTCCTGCCCATCCCTCGGCAGCCTCCGCTTTCCATTAGGCGCGTGAACGCTGCTCCGTGCCGCCCTGCGCCAACGGCTCTCCGCGCGATAAGCAAAAATCTGTTCGCGTCAGGCTGCCCGTTTGCCTCGGAGCCCAACAAAAGCCAAAGTTAACTATGTTGCAGTGCTTTGCGCGATGTACATTTTGTTCACCTTCTACTCGTACATTCACGTTCGCTTGCACGTGCACGGATTCTGGCATGGCGCGATGGTTTGAGCACTCGAGTCGCGACACAGAGGTCGCCGGCGCGATGGATCCTTCCGACGCGGCAGTTTGAAACAATGGTCCAGGTTTTTCGAGTCCCCCCGCCTATATCCGTGTGCCCACCGTTACCAGTGGCTTCACCGCGGTTCGTCGTTGGGCACGGCAGGTCGCGTGCCATGGGGGTACCCCCACCGCTTGCAGAATGTTTCGCCAGCGTGGATGGGTAGGACAAAAACCCTCTTGTGGGGCTCTCTAGAGCTTTCTTGAGTGGGGGTCCCTTCTTCCAGCAGAACACGCGATTGTTGGGCTGGAGATTTACTAATTAATTTGCCTGGACGGGCTGCCCACATTGTTACATGTTGATCATGTTAGAGAGATGCGCAGCTGTCTCAAGAGATACAACAGCATTAATTATATTGTAAAATGCTTTGTTTATCCAGGAAAGTCCCGTGAGGACTGGAAAATTATAAAAAAAAAATTAAGAAGACTCCTGCTTATAATTTCATGGGCATTTTTGTAATACGTATTTTTGTATGTACACATATATATATACGATCTGGGATGAATCTGTAGAGCCTGGAGAAAAGCCAAGTGTACAAGCGGATAACCACTTATCTACTGGCACATCAGAGCTGAGCTAGCAATGAGGCCCTCACAAATAGGGTGGTTTTCCACTGGCCAGAACCAAAACGTGAAACCTTGGCCTCGTGAGCAAGCAAGGCCAGGGTTAGTCATCCTCGCAGCAGGGGCTGTTAGCTAGGGGAGCTGCGGTGGTGAGATGTTAACTTCCTCGCCCGGTATGCAGGAGGTCGTGCGTTCCATCCCGACCCTGACGCCTGTATATTTGGAGTTTGCATGTTCTCCCCGTGGTCGTGTGGATTTTTCTCCTGATCCTCCGGTTTTTCCCTCCACATTTCGAATTGATTTAGCTGCTATAAATTTTCACGTGATAATCCATTTTGTTGAGCGATCGTTTGTGGCCAGGTCGCTTCTGAAAAATAGCTGTATAGCTCTGTGGGCCTAACCTGGCAAAAAGTAGAACAAAGACAGTCACTGCAACGTTTCCTTTCAGATGCGCTTCTGTGGCCGTCTGGAACGCTCTTCCTTCCGATGTTGGGAAGCCGCTGGAGCCATGCACTTTTAAATCATCATTAAGATTGACAAACTCGTTTCTTTAGAACTGCTTCTTGTGTTTAGTTTGTGGTCCCCGCACCTCCGATTAGCACGGTTGGCTATGTGCAGTGCAAAAGAAATTCAATAGGGTGCCGCTCAGTTGTACCGTGGGAAAGAGGTAATAATACCTCCACTCCACCCAACCTACTCTGGTCGTTAAAGAGGGGCTCCACTGTACGTATGCTGAACTTTTTTCGCACCGTACCGTAGACAGCCATAGTAACCGAAGTTTGTACCCGCACGCCGTTTGGCGCAACGTCAAATATTCTGGGTGACTTGAAGAAGCTCGGCGGCAGGTGGAGTGAAACGTCACAACACCGGCAGCCGAAACCAACACTCGTCGCGACCCACAAACACAGCGGACAGCTTCAAGCAAAGGATGTTTGAGAACGTGGGCTAGCAAGCACTGGGCTGATGCGTTTGTGTACATGGGATTATAGCTTTCTCTCTCTATGTATATATATATTTACCGTGTCCTTCCTCAAAGATGATGGCAATCATCGCCTTCCATTTAGCTCTGTCCATGATATTATTCACGGCTTTTGCATTAGATACTCCCGAAAAACTAAACTATTTTTTTCAGTTTACCAAGTAAGGCCCACTGAGCTATACAGCTCTGGAGGACCATGAGAAAAATCCACGCGACTATGGGGAGAGACATGCAGACTCCATTGATACAGGCGTCGAGGTCGGGATTGAACCAACGACCTCATGTAAACCAGGCGAGGTAGTTAACATCTCGCGCCCCAGTTGCATCCAACCGTTCAAGTTGCCTCGGTAACTTAACTCACTGTCAGCATCTTGTACTTAAAATGTTTGTTGTCTCACCGAAGCATCATTGACATGCTAATCTCTCAATACAATAGCCACTTCGGCAGCCTCAGGGAGACCATCTCTAGCCCTGAACTCTTACCCTGAGGCTGTACCCACCCATCTTAGGCCTATATAAGACCTTGTTTCAGTAGCTTTCTCTCTCTCACCTGTAGAAGATTACCTGTGTTGCGATCGAAACATTTTGATCTATTATTTTTCTATCTACGTGACTTTACCGAAAGACCCAAAGAGTATTATCACACTAGCTTACTCATCAGCGTGCACACGTTCTCACTCCATTGTGATGCAGATGCATATGATAATAACGATAATAAATTATGATTTGAGTGATATTGGTTGAAAGCCCTACCACACCATGTCAACCATGAATGTGTGGATTGGTGAATATTACAGGAAATACAGGCACAAACACTGTATTACAGCCAGTAGCACTAGCTATTTATGGAAACATCTACACGGGCTTTCGAAAATATGAAAAGGCACTGCTGCCATATACTGCCCCTGAAAAGGTATTTTAATGGCACGAAAAATATCCCGAAGCAATATGATGCCAATTTGCTCGTTAAATTCCTTGAGATTATAGCCAGATGAGAGGTCATTGAGACTATACGTCTCTCTGTCAAGGCAGACCTGGGATACGCACATACATACAAGGAAAAACATCAATTGCTCTACAACAACATTAAGTGCAAGATATTATAAATATACCTTTAAAAACATCAAGGTATTTCACAGACGATGGGAAAAAAAGAATACAAAGCAACTATGCGCTGTTTGTAGACCGGATGAGGATAGTGAAACGATAACAAGAATTTGCACTCCCATTTTCTAAGAAATGTATCCAATTTGTTACAAAAAGACCAGCTGTTAGGCAACACATGCATTGAGATGATTTACATTATTTTGGTGCAATAAATGTCCAAATGACGGGCCACTTTGTCGGGCTATCATTTGTGGCCAGGTCGCTTCTGAAAAATAAGTGAACACCTCAGTGGGCTTTGCCTGGAAGGATGGGGGTAGTTTAGTTTAATTTGTGTGCGTTTGGGTGATTTCATTACCTTCCTTGTACTTTGCACTACTATAATGTTTTTGTACTGCTTGTTGCAACGTTCTTACCCCGTCCCCCCACTAGACATCTGTGAAAAAGAACTTTGTAGCTCATCGGATTCCTCCTGGATAAATACATAATTCAAATTCTGATTCTGAATACACATGGGGGCATAGAGGATGCGGAGGGAGGGATGAATGGAGCGATAGAGGAAGGGAGCAGAAAGGGTTGCAATGTCAGAGATGAGCTCCTGATGAACGGTAACAGACAAAGCAATTTTTGGGGGCCCCAAGTGAGCCAGCTTGTTTGAGGCTTCCCGATGGCCCATGAGCAACGCATGCCATCAGCGTTACACGCACGCCGCCTTTCCCCAACTCCATCAAGCACTCCGCTCGTATTACCACAACTGTAATCGCAGGGACGGGATAGCAGAACACTCTAATGTAATGCAATCGCAATTCAACACAATTGGGAATTATAAAGTGCCCGAATACAACATTATCACAATGTCAAAGTAAATGACAACGGTGGAAATGCTACTTGTCATTCTGCACTCCACGAAGCACTTTCTGCCGGCACGGATAAAAGGGGTTACCGGTAAGACTAGGGGAGGTTTATAAGCAGGTAAGGAGGTTTATGAGAAGGTTGGGGATGCTGCCACGGTTGCAGTGGCAAAGCCGCTGGACTTGCGATCCAGAGGTCACCGGTTAGTTTCGACCTCCCTCAACGCGGCAGTTCAAACGATGGTGGGAAGACTGCAGACATCGCAGCTGTCGCGGTTTTAACCTGAAGACGGGCGCTTGTGTTGCGTTCGAAACGTGATTTATTTTATTTTCTTGGATCTTTCGGCAAAATCACGTAGAAGGGAAATAATAAAATAATAAAAATGAAACGTAATAAAATTCTCACGACGTTTCGGCCACAACGCAAGCAGCCGTCCTCAACTGAAGAACAGAGCTGTCGAATAGACAGCGTCCTAATGAACACCGCTAAGCTTGGCAGAGCGCCTTGACAAAGGAGTTTACATATCATAGAGCGCCTTGACAAAGGAGTTTACATATCATAGAGCGCCTTGACAAAGGAGTTTACATATCATAAAGCGCCTTGACAAAGGAGTTTACATATCATAGAGCGCCTTGACAAAGGAGTTTACATATCATAAAGCGCCTTGACAAAGGAGTTTACATATCATAGAGCGCCTTGACAAAGGAGTTTACATATCATAGAGCGCCTTGACAAAGGAGTTTACATATCATAGAGCGCCTTGACAAAGGAGTTTACTATCATAGAGCGCCTTGACAAAGGAGTTTACATATCATAGAGCGCCTTGACAAAGGAGTTTACATATCATAGAGCGCCTTGACAAAGGAGTTTACATATCATAGAGCGCCTTGACAAAGGAGTTTACATATCATAGAGCGCCTTGACAAAGGAGTTTACATATCATAGAGCGCCTTGACAAAGGAGTTTACATATCATAGAGCGCCTTGACAAAGGAGTTTACATATCATAGAGCGCCTTGACAAAGGAGTTTACATATCATAGAGCGCCTTGACAAAGGAGTTTACATATCATATGTAAACTCCTTTGTCAAGGCTCTCTGCTCCTCCCAGCCAGCTTAAAATACGCTGCCAAGCTTAGCGGTGTTCATTAGAACGCTGCCTTTCCAACAGCCCTGTTCTTCACCTGAGGACGGCTGCTTGTTGTGGCCGAAACGTCGTGAGAATTGTATTGTTTTATTTTTATTATCTTATCATTTCCCCCCTACGTGACTTTACCGAAAGATCCAAGAATATGAATCCAAGCAGTCACGAAAGCTTTAAATCGATATTTTATTTATTTTCTACCCACGTGACTTTACCGAAAGAACCAAAGAGTATGGATTCCCACTTCTGCGTCTGTCCTGTCCACCCAGAAGTAGACATGAGCATGAAACAGTCTGACTAGTTGGTCGTGTGTGGTGGGGTTAAAATTGTGCATTCTCCCACCTGTTGACAGATGTCTCGTTAGTTTGGAACTTGGAAGACAAGGCCAACTAAATATCCTCTAGGGAGGGGGACTCTGTAAGGGATCCCTACAGTGTGTGAAGGCCCTTCCCACCAGCAGTGACACCAGCACATAATTGCAGGGCTGCGCCCCTATCCTTTGTCTGGAAAAGCTCATCAAGTGAAAACGGTAATGCAATATGATGAAATTCATTAAGAGGCTGCGTTGGCAGTGCATGGGAATGAATATCAACCCCAACCCTCTTCATTCATCGTCAACGCTGCTGAACAACGGGAGAAACGCAACGATAGCCCGACGTGTTGGGCAACAGCCCTTCTTCAGGAAGGCCACTGATGGTAGGGGACGCCGACTGGCGCACGGTTTCCCGGGGTTGTGCCGCGTTTGGTCGGGCACGACGACTGACGTTACGCACCCCCGCCTCCTGCTGCGCGGGAGCTGCTTTGTAAAGTGAATTATCCCGTAAATGAAGCTCCCCAGCGGCGCGTGGAGTGAAACGTTGGACATCGTGCCGAACGACGACCCGAGAGCGCATCGGCGAGCACGGCGGTGAAAGGCGACGCGGCGGCTGAGATGATGCTTCACGGCGGCTTCCTGGGAAACTTTGAGGTTGACAAATGGACAGTTTGTTACTCATTATCTGTTAATGGAAAAACTGATCATTTATCAACTTGTAATTTTTCAAGGCGCCGCAGTGTAAAGATTTGTCCTCAGAGATTTCCGTTGTGAATTTAAGGGCATTTTGATGATGATGATGATAAAGTGTGCTCCCCATATACATGCTCATCTATCTCTCTGCCTTCTCCCCTCTCTGCTCTAAATAATGACCTTTTGCGAGCAGCTTGAGTTTCATACATATTTCTCAGTTATAAGGCAATATATAATGGAGCTGGCGAAACATCCCGAATGTAGAGACACAGAGCTTGGAAAATGGTTAGCGCTGGTTCTGGCCGTTGGACAGCAAGCTCACTATATTTCACAATTCGGTGCGACGTTTCACTTGGTAGCTACAACCGGTATCATTTAAGGTTCAACACTGAAGGACATTTTCACAATTTTGGCTACTGCTTGATAATGGTGGTTGTTACAAGCAGCGAAACGTCGAACCCATGTAAATGTTGTGAAATTACTCTCCAACACACTCGTGGTGCTGCCGAAGCAGTAGTGAATTGGTGTGTTTTTTCACGTGCCAACAACATTAATTGGCTGTGTCGGGTGGAGGAGAGTGGACCGCACAAATCTTATTGATGCTATCCGACCCAAAAATCAATGACGAATCATTAAATTGGTCGTGAAAGCCTTCTATGTATTAAACAGCAATGCTGTCAATTCCATTGGAAAACGTTTCACGGAGCACCTACGTAATGGGTAACGGGTATTTATTTACATCTGCAATCGTTACGTTCGTCATTTCATCACGGGAAATGAAACATTAAAAAGTGAGATAGATAAATCAACATCAAAATGTAACATCATTTCTTTTGAACGGAAACCAAATGAAACTTTTTTTTTTAAGTGAGCCCCGATAATCACGATGCGGCGGTGGCGGCGACATTTCTCAACAACAACAGCAAAAAACGGACGGTGCCACCCTCGTGGACCTAACCACGCAGCTCTCATCGGTGGCGTCGCGCCCTCGTCTCTCGCGCGTGGCGTCCGGCTTTCCCGAGCAGCACGGCCACGCACGCAGCCCCCCACCCCCCGGCCCTCCGGCGCTCCCAGCCACCACCGCCGCCGCGTTCGACTCACGTTGATGTGCCCCGTGGAGATCTGCATCTCGTGCAGGCGGCGGACCGTGGTATCGCGGTCGATGAAGTAGGCGGCCGTGAGCTGGTGCAGCAGCTCCTGCGTCTGTGTCGCGTTCTCCACCTGCTTGTCCACCTTCCCCCGGTCCACGTACACGGTCAGCGCCTCCTCCCCTGCGCCATGCCGACAGCGCCGAGGTTAGCTCTCCCGCCCGCCCGCTCACTCGCCCGCCCGCTCACTCGCCCGTCCGCCCATCCGCCCGCCCACTCACTCAATAGCGCTTGTTCAAAGCCCATCATCACAAATGTTGTACGGTACTGCCCTACAAAGGGACAAATAATGGGTACAAATGTAAAACATAGGTTGAATGGGAAAAATGTGTAGCCTTTTAGTATCGCTTTGCCGCTGATGTCAGCCATGCCAAGGAATCGAACTCAGCGATGAGATGAGCTCTTGCACAGGAGCAAGATGCATTGTGGGATCATTGTGCGACCCCAGAAAAAGTGCACACGAGGGGTTGCACTCCTCACTGGCATCTCCTGGTCGTCTCACGACCCAAGCCTACAACACCTGGCAAGTCCTGGTGGTGGTCACCCACACACGTGGTAAACTATCTTAATGCGCTTAGTTTCGGATATCTGACAAAGTCGTTTAATGTACATTTGACCCGACAAAACCTGAAAAATCCAACAGATGCCCTCGCAAAAGCCTCTTTTGCCACTTTTGCAAACCGGTTTGATGTAATAACATTTGGGAAAAATCCGAAAACGCTAACACATCGAAACAATGCTTCATTTTCATTTCTGATTTAGACAAAAAAATAATATGCTTATTTATCATTATTACCACAAAATAAGAATATCGTCACTCGACTATTGGAAGGAGGCTTCCTTCCCCATGCTGTGTCAGTAATGGGAGCTTGTTTGACCACACTTCACCAGACTGGTCAGTTGAGTTGGATAACTGTGGTCGCGGGATAAACCAGGTCCAATTCAAGCACCACTTGCCACTGTGGCGGGATTCAAATTACCTCGCCTTGTTTACAGGAGGTTGTGGGTTCGATCATTTCAGTTTTCATTTTCATGTATTAGGTATAGCCCTGTGAGCCATTCGGCTCTTGAATCGGGTGCAACCGCAACAAACAAAAAACAAAAACATGAACAAGAAAACATCTTCAAGTGACTACGTAACTATGCGCAAACAGAAAAATCCAGGAAAAAACGCCGATAAACCTGAAGTTTGCATGTTCTCCCCGTGGCCGCGTGGATTATTCTTCGAGGGACCTCCAGTTTTTCCCTCCACATAATCAACATGTTTGCTAGAGTATTTGGCTACTCATACATTTGCAAATAATAAGCCACTTCGTTGAGCTATCACGTGTGGCCAGGTCGCTTCTGAGAATTATATAGCTCAGTGGGCCTTGCCTGGTAAGGTAAAAAATTGTTTTAGTTTCATGTTAGCCATGTGCCGGTATCAAACCCAAGTCAGCACATTTCATAACACGGTGAAACTATCCACTACCCCACCTCTTCCCGTGCAGACAACATGTAATGCAAAATACACTTCCCAAAGCTGCAATCCACCTAAAGTGTGGCAGATGAGAGCCAAATCTTGAAATTTAAAAACACGATTAAAGCCTCGGCAGTGTCTTCACAGCGGCAATCGCTTTGGCCGTACAATTCATTTGCTGAGCAAAACACCGAAAAGCCTCATGACCCAGATAGAAAAGTATATAACAGCGGATTGGCTTCTCTGAATGCAAACAATGGAACGGGGGAGCACTTATTGGTGCGCCGTCTGAGACATCACACTCGGAAAATATGTGCCCGTAGCCTGTATTTATTGTACGCTCACAATTTTCCGAAGCACACACTGCTCTGTTGAAATCTTTTTTTTATCATTTCCCATCGAGATGCACGCAGCAGCTGACGTCAGGAGCCAACCGTGGCGTCGACTCTGCCCGCCACCTTGATGGTGACAGCCAAGCCAAAGGGGGCAGTGCTGCCCACTGATTAATAACACTGGTCAACACACATTTTCTGGCATAAGGTATTCCAACGGTTTCAATGTAATTTTGGGGTGCTGATTCCAAATCTGGCATCAGTTTTTGTCTATCACATCAGGTTTTTGAGATATCATATATTGCATTTTCAATAAAAACTGCAGAAGAAAAATATTTCATAAATGTGGATATCTACATAAAATGATATTATAAACACACTATCCTAAAAATACAGCACCATATTTTAACACTAAAGCAGTCACTGACTCGCAATAACTTGCAATCATAAGTGACAGAGTTAATTTCGGGTAAAATCAATGAAAACGGGGTATGCTGATAGCATAAAAATGAGATATGATAGGGCAAATCTGAGATGAGATTTGGAATCAGCACCCCGAAATTAGTCCAAAACAGCTGCAAAATCCAGGCCAGAAAAAAAAGTTTTTTTTGTTGACCAGTGTAATTCAATGTTACAAAAATTATCGTTTAATTTTTGTCCCTGGGTAGTACGTGTTATTTTTTTAATTGATTATGTCTCAAAAGTAGAGAAAATGGTTATTATTCCCCACAAACTTTGCTTCTGTGACCAGGACACAAAAGCAAAGTTAATAATCCACTCCATTAATAACACTGTGTGACACATTTATTTATATTTTGTCCCTGGGTAGTAAGTATTATTTCCTAATTGGTTATGCCTCAAAAGTAGAGAAAATGGCTATTATTCCCCACAAACTTTGCTTTTGTGACCAGGAGATTGATATTTTGAAATTGACCTATTTTCAATGAGAAAACGTGGTGTGCATTTGCGTCTTTCGTTCACGTAAAGTCCTGGTCACAAAAGCAAAGTTTGTGGGGAATAATAGCCATTTTCTATACTTTTTACGTATAAGCAATAAAAAAAATAACACTTAGTACCCGGGAACAAAAATTGTGTTACATAGTGTATAATTATATAATTCAAGATTTGAAGTTTTCGTGACTGCAAGGATCCATACTCTTCGGTTCTTTCGGTAAAGTCACGTAGGTAAAAAAAAAAGATACGAATATAAATAAAGAATAAAAATAACTAAATTAAATCACGACGTTTCGGGCGCAACACAAGCGTCCGTCATCAGGTGGGGACAACCACAGCGAAAACAGTTGCTGAAGTATGCCAAAGAGATGACTCTGACAAGGGATTATAGAGCTGATGGGGTGGGGGGGGAAAGAGAGGTCAGGGTGAGGGTGAGTGCTCTGCAAGCCGTCTGGATACCACCAAAGATTTGTCCATGAAGCCATCCAGATATACAAACATAGGCGTAATTTCAACCGAGAAGATGGATTCAAATTGAGCAATCATTGGAAGGATGTTATTAACCAAGTTAAACATTAGCTACCTTATAGTTTATATTCATATCCACATCTCCAGTCTTTTACTCCCAGCCCTGCTCACTCCCATAACTTGGAAATTTGCCATGCAGTGTTTCAAGCCTGCAGAGTTCTCTCCCCCCCCAACCAACGTGTCACAGCAGTAGGTCGAGCTTTAGGATCAGCCTTTCCGCCAGAGGTCGCAAACGGGTTTTGATTCCTTACCTGTACCCGTACCCGGCCGCACCAGGGTCGCAAACGGGTACCCGTACCCAGCAGGGTACGGGTAGCCGGGTATCGGGTAGGGTACGGGTATCGGGTACCCGGTTGCGACCTCTGGTCTGGCGCAGAGGTCGCAAACGGGTTTTGATACCTTACCCGTACCCGGCCGCACCAGGGTCGCAAATGGGTACCCATACCCGGCCGGGTACGGGTACTCGTTCCCTACCCGTACCCTACCCGAAATGAGTGACAAACGGTTACTCACCAGTGACTCACGGCCTACCCCTACCCGGCCGCACCAGGGTTGCAAACGGGTACCCGTACCCGGCCGGGTACGGGTAGCCGGGTATCGGGTAGGGTACGGGTATCGGGTACCCGGTTGTGACCTCTGCTTTCCGCTCCTCTCTAGCCCACGCCCTGCCCCCACACTCACCCTGTCCTCTCCCCACCTCAGCTCTATGATCCCTTGTCAGAGTCATCTCTTTGGCATACTTCAGCAACTGTTTTCGCTGTGGTTGTCCCCACCTGATGACGGGCACTTGTGTTGCGCCCGAAACGTCGTGATTTAATTTAGTTATTTCTATTTTATTCTTTATTTTTATTCGTATTTTTATTTTATTTTCACCTACGTGACTTTACCGAAAGAACCAAAGAGTCATTATATAATTATCAATGAGCAATCGCTTTACCAGTGCCAGGCCAGAAATTTAAGCAGAAGTTAAAACGGACCAAAAGCTTCGGGGGGCCCCGAGTTGTGTGTACGTTGAACGTCTTTCACGGCCGTACGTAGCCAACCATGCAAATCGGACTTGTGCGGGTAAGAAGTACAACAAACAAAACACACAAAAAGAAAGTTCCTACCCTGGATCATTTCCTCCCATTACATCCCGTTCCCCACTGCTATTCACGTGTAACTCAGCGCTCCGGAACACTTGTTTACATCACGGTGAGATTGTTTACACCACTGTGAACTTGTTTACACCACGGTGAGATTGTTTACATCACGGTGAGATTGTTTACATCACGGGCGCGTTGCTAACGCAGGGTGTTGTTGTTGTCGTCGTTGTTGCCATTGTCGTCACGCATGCAGGGATCGACGGGTGAACGGAATATCAACTCAAATTGTTGTTATTCTTTGGTTCTTTTGGTAAATTCACGTAGATAGAAGAAATAATAAAAATAAAAACCACAAATAAAAACCACGACGTTTCGATCGCAACACAAGCGATCGAAACGTCGTGGTTTTTATTTTTTATTATTGATTTGAAGCTTTCGTGACTGCAGGAATCCATACTCTCTGGTTCTTTCGGTAAAGTCACGTAGGTAGAAAAAAAAAACAAAAGGAAACACGACGTTTCGGTCGCAACACAATCGTCCGTCTTCAGGTGAGAAAATGATCTGCTGTTGTGGCTTTATATAGGCACGGGAGGGGGAAAGGGTGGGGAGGAGTTGTTGTCGAGTCGTGGCTGCAGGAGTTAACGGGGGAGAGGGGGGGAGAGTTTGTGGCCTGCAGGGACGAGTGAGGCTGGAGAAATTAGCATGTCAATGAGCTTGAATTAGTAACCGGTCACTACAACGACACGGGTGGGTGAGTGAAAATCACAGCAGTTAAACCTTGACGTGGTTTATCACGTCCTTCCAATGATTGCTCAATCTGAATCCATCTTCTCGATTAAAGTTTTGTCTGTGTTTGTATATCTGGATGGCTTCATAAACACATCTCTGATGGTAGGGTTTGCAGAGCACTTTGGTCTCGGAAAAAGCAATGTCACGTGTGCCCACAGCGTTGAAACAGTGATCCGCCAATGCCGAGGTGTTGGTTCTGCCCTGTTTCAAATCCGCTTTGTGTTCGCGAACCCGGTCTGAGACATGTCGCTTCGTTTCACCAATGTAACTGCTGCCGCAGACACAAGTCAGCTGATGCTGGCACACACAATGGCCTGCGTTTGCGAATTGCATCACGGGATCTTTAACGTCCGCTGTGTATCAGCAGGCGTATGCTTTTGCATTAAGGCAGTCCCCCTCCTTAACCTCCTTCCATTCCTCTCTTAAGGCTCACCTCTTCTCTATTGCCCATTCTCCTCCTCTTCCCTCCCCTCACCCCTCCACTCCTTCGCATCCCTACCCTACCCTTTCGTGATCCTTATGTACCCCTCTATCACCATCACTCATTCCTAAATCCTTGTCGCATTGCCCCTGCCATCTAATTCATCCCATTCCGTCACCGTTTTGTAAGCTTTATCAAGCGCTTTGGAGTGAATGCGGTTAACATAAACATACATTACATTAGATTACACCGAGGTATGACCGGGGTGGCCGTTAATTTCGAACCGTGAATCTCTGCAACAAGCACTCCCGCTGCGCCATGCCACCGCCCCTAAGTAAGCTCATTAACGTGGACAGGCCAACTGCTGCAGTAACGTGCCATCTTCATGTTGTCTGCATCTCCCATCTCATCTCGACGCACATCTACATGCCTTAGCTCCGTCTTCTGCCGGCAAAACCACTGCAGGCAAAACCACTGCAGGTGATCCATAATTTCAGCTTCAGAAGCGGCGGGGTTTTACCGCCACGGATTTTAATGGCCGGTTGGTTGGCCCGAAATAATCGTGGGCCTGGGTGGCGTTTTTGCTGGGAGCGCTTGACTCACGATGGGAAGGATCCGGAAGTTAAAACTCTGATTGGCTGTCGCCTCGCCCAACCAATTCCCCCTCCCCAGCCCAAGGTCGGCTACAAAGAGTTCCGGTTGAACACGTACTAGTTAGGGCTTTCGCGACCAATATTGTTCATAATCAAAGTTTTTGTTGGGTTAGATCGGGTAAATATAGATGTGTCATGAACACAATTCTGCCCAAATCGCCTGATGATGCTTGGTTGTAGTCATCAGCGAAACGTCGTACACAAATTGTAAATGGTGTGGACCTACAGTACTTTCCAACACACCGGGTGTGCGGAAGTAATAACGAATTGTTACGTTTTTTTGTTTTCACGTGGCAAACCTTACTAAATAGCTGTGTGGCATGGTGGTGGGGTGGGTTAACGACACATTTATATTTACGCCATCAAACCCCCCCCCCCCCCAAAAAAAAAAACGTCTATTAGGAAAGGGAGCCACTTTGGAGAGATTGTGATTGTTCTCAAGATAGACTGGTCACCGCCATGAGAATGTGGAATTTCAATCACTGGCTTCGAAGCACCAATGAGAGACAAGTGCTAGCAGATTGCACACTTCTGCTTTTGAATGAGAGCATGTGTACAATTTGGCCGATCGACTGTTTCCACAACGCACTTGTCCCAATAACAAAACGAATCCTGAGAAAACACACCACCCTCTCGTGTGCACGGGTCCTTGCCGGCTACTCTGGTCTCCTCCCGCACAAAGCCAAACACTCATTAATGTAATTGGCCAAACATCCCAATATAGGACCTTTTCAGAAAAAAAAAGTCTTAAATCCGAGTGAGACCTTCATGGGTAATCCGGTACCAATGCTCCTATCGGGCATGACCCTAAAACAAATGAGAGAGCTATGCAGCGCAGCGCAACCACCATAACCTGCTCAAGTAGATAATAATTGCCGCTGGTATTTATGATTTCAAATCAATGATTGTATGCATTTTCTCGGTTGCGAAATATACATTTGGGATTGAGGCATCAATTCAAATTATCAACGTACGCTCTAATGGAACTCGGTGAGAGAAATGATGTCATTGAATTTATTTTTTAAAAAAAGGTAACCAAATAAATCGATAAACACTGTACGTACACTTGGCTCCGCAAATGCACTTGGTATTGGCAGGCCTCACCACAGAGGTAGGATGGGATAATGGCAGGGACCCACACTCACAATGGCAAAGCCCTGTCCGTTTTTCGAGAAGAAGTGATTTATAATGACACGTTGTCTGACGTTGGACTACAGTCATCACAAAATACAAACCGGGAGTTTCAGCATTCATGGACAAAAAACGGATGCAACAAATACGAGATAATATTCAGATATGAATGATGTGAACACGAAAAAACGAGTGAATCTAACATAAAATTTCAAGTTAATCTCTCCCATCGCTATCTTTGCTGCCCCCCCCCCCGACACATCCCACTACTTCCCTGTCTCTTGACTACATCTCTCTAATTTCATGACGTAGCAGGCTCATCTTTGTCTCTCGTTTCTAATCTCACTACATCTCTCTCCCTTGACGACGTCTCAGATTTCACTCCACTTCTGTCTCATCCGCATCTCTCTTCTCTCATCTCAAATTTAGTTTCCTCTCTCTCATCTTTACACTTCTCCATCAAGTTGTCAGTGTCCCTTTTACCATTTCAATTCGGGGATTATAAATTGAAAGTGGGGGGGGGGGGGGGGTAGCCACAGAAAATTATTTCTGCGTCTGGCCCCCACAGGACAGCAGAGACCACTGGTCGCTACAGTTTGATTCACGTTTGTTTCTTTTTTTTTGTGTTCGATGAGCATCACAGATTTCTAACAGGAACTCGACATCTTATGGGACTTCACACTCGGGGTCAAGTGCTTGCTACTGCCACCGTCACTGCAAAGTTTTCATTGTTTTCCAATCACGAGCGGTGAGCAATGACCCGATTAGCATTCATACAAACATCGCTCGGGTAAATACGGATAGACAGACCGAGGGGGTGTTTATCCGAATGGGAATTATTCACGTGGAAAATTGTGCTTTTTATCAGTCCGTAAACGCAAGGGGTATAACGATGCATCAATCTGCCGATTAACATCGATTTGTACGTCGAGCGGTGGTACAGCGGTTAGCGTGTTGCACTACGAACCCCGGCCGCCTGGGTTTGATATGGAATCTCACTGGTCCTGGGCGCCCCCCCCACCCCCCCACCCTCTATCACCAACCTGCACTGACCAGTGTGATGAATTATGGTCAAACTATTTCAATGACCAACGCAGGATGGGAGGCCTCCATCCGGTATTTTATTGACTGATGGCTGTAAATATTTTTTTTTATATATAGAAGCAATAGCAATGATAATAATACTACAGATGTAAAACAGTTAGGGTGGGAGAAAACACGTGACCCGAGACCTTCCTCTTAAACGGACAACACAGTGAGGTGAGATGTAAAAATCCCCTTCTGCACGTACGTACGTTGAACCTCTTTCGCACCGCACGTAGCCAATCGTGCCAATCGGAGGTGCGGGGGGAAAGACCTCTTGAGCAAACACACCTCACGGCCACTTCCTCTCTTGCTGGCAAATCCCTGCCGGCTGTTAAACAATTGACGTGGCCGAGCCGTAGGTGCGTTTTCCACTCGTCGCGGGAGGGTTCACAGTTCGAAGCCGGCAGGCCGTCCCGATCAATACCGCAACAATACTGCGTGCCGTCTGTTTCGCAGTGGATGTCAAAGATCCAGTGACGTCAATCGCAAGGAGGAGGCCATTGTGTGCCGGCGTCATGGTTCATATTTTGCCCAATTTTTTTTTTATTTCCCCGCAGATGACTCAGTTAGGATTATACATGGCAATCCTCGGCCCCCAACTGCGAAAACCTGGCATGACCACCAGCCACCCCATCCCCCTTAGCGAAAAATATTCACGGGCAGTTTATATAAGACCACTCTTCAAGTCTCATCGTCACTACCGTCTGGCTTTTGGACTGCCGCTGGGTCTCTGATCTCTGGGTTGCCACTCCAGTCAATGTCTCAGTCGCGGTAACATTCCCTCCTCCATCCTGCCCACATGTCCAATCCATCACGACGTCTTTTTATTCCTGATGAAATATGCAGCAATTCTCCTGCCTTGCTCTGTTGTGAACTTCCAAGTTGCTTACCCTCTCCAACCATGACATTCTTATCTCAGCTGACAGACGTAACTGATATATTGCATGCCCGTGACCCTTCTCTTTGGAGGCGAGCATTGGTGGACGACACAGAGATGAGTGAAACCCCCAAACCAGCTGGGCTGTGAGGTGACACCAAGAGTAAAGGTGCAGTCCTGCAATTGCTTTGCCCACGCCACTGCTGGTTGAAGGGCCTCCACTAGAGGGAGCTTTAGAGAGCCACTCCAGTCTTCCATCCTGGCCAGATATCTTGGATGAGGTGAAGGTACCTGAACTTAATCGCACCACACGTGACTTGCCAATCACCGAAATGTGGTGGCCCCATTTATACCGCTGGGTGGACAGAGTCAGGTTGAAATAATGAAGTTGCACCACCATTGCACCTGCCACGCCAGGAGACAGAACCGGCAACTTTTGGATTGCAAGCCCAGCGTGCAAACTATCACCACAAGGTAGCATCCCCATGGCTATAATAAGTTGATTTAATTAATCTGCGTTGAGCTTTCAGTGCCATCGCCTCGTACCTGTGGGTTTCTCTCAGCACTTTGCATTACTCCCACGTGACAAATGCTCATTCATAAAAAAAATAATGCGGGTGTCCATTGCAGTCTTTAAATTCAGTGAGGCTTTCCTAGGCACATTCTCCTCATCATCAAAGTGCATGGTCAATCCACTGCTGGATGAAGGCTTCCCATAGCCGCCGCCACCTTTTACGATCCTGCGATGTAACGGTCCACGTAGCGCCCGCACACAACCAGATTTCGTCGCTCCATCTCGTCAGCGTACGTCCGGCCGGTCGCAATCATTATTTTAGAAAATTATCGATAGAACAAAACCAGAGGGGGTGGTGGACCCATGACCACATTCACATATTTTACTATCTCTGTCCAGAGCCAATGCTCAGATGACCTAGATGGGACCCAGGCCAAATCGACTTCAATGGGCACAATTCACGTGTTGGCAGAGGGCCAATTAAACCTGGCAGAGGCAGATGGCCATTAGTCCTGCCAGGCTTGAAGGAGGTTGCATTTCAAAAACACACACAAACAGCTCTTATCTCGTGGCGTATACCTGCCTGTGCTGCCTGCCCTGGGCAGAGCGAGCTGAGATTGAAGCTTCGTTAATGAGAGGACCCATACACACGGTGGCCCAAAAGTCAGGACACATAGGGTTATTTAATGTATTTTAACAGTGGCATGAAAAAATAATCATTATTGTTCATTCTCTAAGTTCATATTATATCGCTTATCATTTTTTTCTATTTTTCCATCTTCCTTTTCAGACGACGTTTAAAAGTGCCAATGCAATTGGCTGAAGACGAACAAGTGCAATTGTTTTTTTTATGGATCAGAACCAGAATCTTTATCCGTACCGGTGGAAATCCGATGCTAACGACGGCAGTGCTAAAGACGGTGAAGGAGGCAGTGATTGCGGTTGAAATGTAAAGCAAGGGGCGGGGGGGGGGGGGGTGGGAGAGCGAATGGGAAGGAGATGGATGAGCGGGAGTGGGAAGAACGCACTCGTACTGAGGGTGGTGGTGTGTGATGAGAAATGGGAGGTGACGAGCTTGTAAGGAGGGTGGGGGGGTGGGGGGGAGTGCGGTGAGGTTAGAAGATTGACGTCGAGGTGCGATCGGCGGATGCGTCGAGCTCACGCCGCGAAGGGAAAAGTTGGGCCAGATGAGCACCTCCGACTAGCAGCTCTGATGAGCACGGTTGGCTACGTATGGTGCGAAAAAAGTTCAATATGCATACTCACATATACCAATGCCCCGGCGCTCAAAACTGATCTGGAACTTTGCCCTTTGATACCGAGAAGGGGGGGGGGGGGGGGGGGGGCGGTGAAGCCGTTACCTCCGAGCGTGGCGGAGAGCAGGACGTGCGTGCCGTAGCGCCGGATGAGCCCGTCGGTGAGCTGCTGCGCCGACGGCCGGCGGCCGAGCCGGCGCAGCGTCTGCAGGAACTCTGGGGCGAGGCCCACGTGGGCGCCCAGACCCTCCTGCCGGCCGATCGCCACGTTGTTCACCCTCCATCGCGCAAACTCCCTGCATGTGACGGACGCGCACGCACAAACGCATGTGGGTCACCGTACTCAGCTGTTAACGACTGATTTTTGTGGTTATTTTTTTGTAAATCCCCCGTGCCCCCTCTGTCCAGCCAGCGGTATAAAAAGGTACCACCACCGGCAGTCGATCGGAAAGTCGAAATGCCATAACGCCTTTCCTCTGTGGGGCACTGTTTTTTGCTTGTGTGCAGCATCTACGGTACGTCGAGATGCAGCCACGGTTGCATTGGTTAGCGCGCTGGACTTGCAATCCAGAGGCCGCCGGTTCGATTTCGCCTCCACGCGTGACAGTCGAAACAATCGGCAATTTTCGTAAATACACCAAACCTCCTCCATCCGGCCAGAGGTATAAATGGGTACCGCCAGAGGCAGTCGATCGGCAAGTCTTGTGCGGTGAGTGGGTGGGTGGGGTAAACTGTGGGTAATCCCACCTCTTCCGTGGAGTGGAAGATGAGGCCAAAATACCCTGAAAAGGAGGCCAACAAAGCTTCCTTAGTGGAGGCCCGTCTGGCAGCAGTGGCGTTAGCAAGCAAGTCTGGGCACTTGTTATCGCACACTCTTGTGAGTCCGGTCCATCACAAATTCGTGTTGATCTCAATTGAAACTCATTTCTTCTAAACTGAAAACTAATTTCTTTTGAATTGCTTTTTTGTGTTTGGTTTGTTGTCCTTCACCCCACCTCCGATAAGCATCGTTGGCTACGTACGGTGTGAAATAAATTCAACATACATACGGGATCTGCACGTACAGCAGAGATCCACGATATGGCCTGCTGCAGGTATGGCCACGTGTGCATACACGAATACAAAGACTCTGGCCGCAAGTACTGTTGGCGAGCACCTATGAATGCCAGCATAGCACACGAGGGGGTGGGTGGCCAGCACCACCTCCGGCTGCCTTTGTCTCCCCGGTACTGATGTTTAACATATCACACTGGGTACTCGCTTAAAATGACAAAATATTGAGAAAGCAACCTACAACATATTAACTTTGAATATTTCGTAAAAATGTGCTTTTTTTATTGTATTGATACAATCTGGCATACATGCAAATACGTTTTAGGTTCATGATTTTTTGCTCACAGAGATAATGGTCCCGTTTAGCCAGTTGCCCATCTATCTTGCGAGGGAGATCAGTGGCACAAGGACACAGCATCAGTAACAACATCAACAAAAAATAAAGACAAAAAACGTTAATATTGCAGAGCACAAGTACAGGATCCTTAGGGAATAGTGCACAAGTAACAAACGAGGTCTTTGAATATACATACAAATAAAGTCCACAAAATATATAAAATTAAACGGATATTAGGAAGCCACTGGAGCTCTACACTTCTAAATCGAGATTGGAAACTCATTTCTTTTTAGTTTAGTTTGTTCTCCTTCCACCGCACCTCCGATCAGCACGGTTGGCTAAGTACAGTGCGAAAGAAGTTCATCGTACGCACAGTTACATACGTTACCAATCGACCAAAGTCAGATGCCCTTTTATAGGCACTCCATTAATGACTGCAGTTCTCATGGCCGTCGCAGGGAGAGAGACGTGAATCCGAATGGGCAATCACTTCCCACACACCACCAACTGCACTTTGTTGATCAAAATAAAAAAAAAAATCCATGCACACTCTATTCCACTCTTTTAAGCCTCAAGGGAATCTTGGATTTTTTTTTTCTCTCTCTCTTCGTCTTTGACCACCCCGTTACCCTCTTTTGCTAATAGCGGGTCTGGCAATTTCAATCTCAGCGGAGAATCCCACGCTGCGCCGGAATGACATTTACCATTGACAGGCCTGTCTGTATAAACCCTCCAAGTGGAATTGATGGATTTGTCCTCCCCCAATTAGTGCCGGTCCACTAAGGGCCGGATTAAAACCGTCCAAACTCATTTCCCTTGTGTCCCCAACAGCTGTCAGCGAAAGGACACCTACGTCCCATTAGACCGAACGGGAGTTGAACCCGGGTACAAAAGGTTGGGGAGGCTAAGGCCACAAAAACGGATTGCATCTCCCCGCGTCTGTTCATTTTTAATTTACTGTAGCCGCAGGCCCCTGGCCGCGGGATGGGTCGGCGGTGGAATATCCACGGGCTCGTGCGAGAGGAGGCGGTGATCTCGGCTGCGAGTGCTCGATACAAGGCAGCCGCTCGCGACGGCTTGGGACGTTCCTCCAGTTGCTCGCGTGATCTTCGATAAGTTGCATTCAATCCGAATTGTAGGAATCCGAACCGTGATTCTGCCGCGACTTGGTCAACTCGCAGCGACACGCGGGTCTTAATACACCGGTTGTGAAGACATTTGTTTCTTCATTTTCTTAAACAAATTCACGTTATCTGTAGTAGTAGTGGTATTTATGGTGCTTGCATCTTAACTAACACTTGTATTCTGCTGGATGCGTCGCACCAATCGCTTCCCCCTGCCACAACTTTGTGGCGCTGGCTGCGTGGCACGCTCTCCGCTGTTTTGCTTTTGCGTAAGATGATATTTTTTTTTATTGCGATTTTGTAGAAACTACAATTTTTCGTGATTTAAAAATGCGCAAACAGAGTTCAAGAGTGACCATGTGGTGTACACCTTAACCTCGTAGATGATGCGTGGATGACGGCGATCGCGATTCAGTTTAATATACAGTATACAAGATCCCCAACCGATTAAATGAGTACATCCTTGAGAGCGAAACTTAAAATCAGCACGGTGTCCGACGTTTCTCTCCGCGTGCTAGGAGCTTCTGCAGTGACTTAATTATCCACGTGCTGGGAGCTTCTCCAACTGAAGCAACTCATCGTAGGTCGCACCTCCGATTAGCACGGGTTGACTACGTACGGTGCGAAAGAAGTTCAACATGATACAGGCGGGAGACACATCCCAAGGCGTGCTACACGGCTGCCTCGTTATGCCACGCGCATTTCTGCCTTCTCTCAAATTAGCCGGTAGATATATGTACGTGTATATATTGTCGTGAACGTGTGGCTGAATTGATTCAGTTCCTAATGAAGCTCGAAGCACGTGGGGCTAAACGTCGGACATCGTGGCGAGCAACACGCGGTAGCAACCCGGAAACACAGATGCGAGAGCGAGGCATGAAATCACACCGCACACGCGACCACAAACGGAGTTTACCTACACTCACGGAGAAAAACCCACACGACCACGGGGAGAGAGACACACAAACTCCAAACGTACAGTCACCGTCAGGGTCGGGATTGAACCCAAGACCTCCTGCACACCAGGCGGGGTAGTTATCATCTCGCCAGCGTGAGCGCTTTTGTCGGAAGCGCGCTGGCGCTTAGCTAAACCCTTCCGGATGCGAGGACTCGTGTCGATAAGAGAGCGGGGGCCCCCCCTCCCCCTCCACATCTCCAGGAGCTTACGGCCGTTAGCGTCACGCGTGGATCGCACGCCCTTGAGACAACGGAACGCTGGGAAAGCGAATGTTACATCCCCGCGAGAGGAAAATAACGGAGTGGGGCCCTTCCCCCTAGGGGATCCGGAGCCACTACTCCATGACACCTGCATGGCCCCTGAAACAATAATGACGATGGCTTTATCGCACGAGATTAAAAAAAAATGTAAACGTAAATGCTTTCATAAATTATGAAAAGCAAAAAAAAAATTGGTCATAACTTTGACCCCAACGCTAATGACTTTAAAAATGGGGGTCGAGCAGCTAATTAGTGTTTAATTGCATGGCTCATACCTCTAACGGTAATGGATTCTCTGCTTGCCTTGGCAATTGAGCCTATCTGTAATTGCATTAAAAGTTAAAAACACACCTCTCCTATTCAATGTGCGACGATTTACTTGTAAGTGAATTGCCCTTCGATGGCTTTTGATGCTAGATTGCTGACGTTAATTTAATCAATGTTTTTTTTTTAAACACCCTCACCCCCACCTCTTCCCTCCAGATATAAGTTAATGGTATTGGGAAAATTAAAAAAATTAACACGATGCCATCCTCGATGTCAACTTAAAGAGCACCTTTAAAAAATCTGTATTATTCTACCCATATTAATGCGCTTAAAAAAATAACTTCATTTTCTTGTATGCTAAGAAGCGGGAAACATTATAAAAGCATTCGACGTTGAAGATGTGACACACTGAGGCGCGTGCAACGTCACAATACTAATAGTCGGGGCAGCAAGTGTGTTTAAGGCCTTTTTAAACGTAAGTGCATGAGATAATTACATTTTTGCAGTGTGCTTTGACGTACCGAAATTAATTGCTTGTCTGTGTATATTGAGCCAAACAGCCATGCATTAGTTATGTGTCTGCACAGCTAATGCCATCAAAGTGCAGCCCTTGATTATAGAAAGAGAAGCATTTTCTCCAGAGCACGACCGTGGAATGGCAGTGCTGTTTTTTTGTTCTCTCTCGTCGCCTCCTTCCAATGTTAAACACGACACTCTGACATTAATGTACAATGTCGTACGTGTAAAAACTTATCAATGTTGTGAAATGCTAATGTTATTATCGAAGGCACTTAACCGAGCAAAAGGGGAGGGTTTTATCAATTTGCGGTGACGCAATGTGTGTGGGAGCGGGTCGTGTGGTGGTTATGTATGTGCGTTAAAGTTCTTTCGCACCGTACGTAGCCAATCGTTTTAAATAAATGAGTTTAGATGGATGTATGTATGCTGTGCTACAAACCCAGCGACCCGAGTTCAATTCCCGCTCGCGGCCAACACCAGTGACGATTATCTGAACCGGTACTGGGCCTCCCTTAGGTCGACTCAGCCTCAAATGAGTACAAGGTGCGGTGTGTAGTAAACATCGTCACTCAGGCGTGGTGCTGGCAACCAACCCCCTCGTGTGACGTGCCGGCATTCATAGGTGCTACTCCGCTAACAGAACTTGCCCCAACAGTCTGCAAAGGCTGTATGAGGAACCTTTGTATGTGAGTATCCTACGAGCCTTGAGCGCTGTGCATCTCCATCGCGGGTGCTTAGCAAGCAATGAGAAAATCCACATTGCCTATGACGGGGGCACCAGTCTTGCATATAAAACTGTTAGAACGTTTGGTGATCGCGCAATTCTTATTGCGCAAGGCTATCTCACGAATGCAGGGTGCTATGTTTCCCAGACTGTCGTAGCCTGCAGTAGTTACACGGTACGTGACGATGTAGCTACATTGAGCTTTGCAAAAATTTGGTAATTTTTCAAACTGGGAAAATTTGGATCTTGGCACTTTTGTAATAACATCACGGAGGATATTTGACTTCTACCGTGAAGCAGACAGCGCGTTTGCGTTTTTTTCTTTCTCATTTTATTCATACATCCGCAGTATAAGATATTGGCCGTCTACAAGGTTAACTTACTGCCACGACAAAACGGTACTAGCTTTACTGACCCTGCACGAGAGAAGGATGGGGTAAGTCGACCCAGCGGGCCAACATGTGAACCCTCAGCCTTCACATTGGCGAGCCGGGCAATGTACGTTCGCGCCTTGAACTTCTTTGGCACCATACAGTCGCCAACCGCGCAAATCCGGACTCGCTCGTTCTGGGGAGCGTGTAAATGCGACGCTGGTGTGAGCACCCTCCCACGGGTGAGGAGCAAGGGGGGTTTTGGGCGGTGATTGCAGTTGCCAGCAAGCTGCGGCCTTGAGCTCGCGATGAAACTCTAAATCGTGCCTCGCACGAAAACATCGATTCGTGTCTCTCGTCGTTTGACGCAAGCAAAAAAAAAAATCTGCCTGCAGAAAAAAAATCATCTTTCTCCAGCCCTAATCCCCGACGAATCGATCGAAGCTTGCATTTTTTTTGCTGAATATCTCCGCGACGGAATTGAATTCTTTACCGCCCACACCGGTTTTTTGTTGTGCGCGTGTTTTCCTCGCCGAAGCCGCGGCTGGCCTACCCAGGCGCAAGATGGTAAACGACGCATTTGCGGTGGCGGCGCAACGTGAACGCGGCGGAAATTCGCCTGCAACAAAGCAGCGCCGTTTAGTTTTAACTCGGCTCACTCCTAAGTTGTTTTGCTTTTCCTTGACGATGAACGCCAGCATTCCAAAACGGCGTCCATTGCCTTCAAAATATTGAATGGGGCAAAAGCAGGCGTACGTGTTTATTTATCTATCTATCTAAATGGGACTATTTTGATGTTGATTTTCATTGCAAGTTCAGGGCGAATAATGCCTTTACTCATGAAATGAAACTTCAGAGAAGGCTTCGATCCATAAAGCAATGAGACGATAACATTATGAATAGTTTGGAGAAAAATAAAACCTTCAAAATATCAATGATGAACCAAATATTACATAAAGCAGCGGCTTCCAAACACCCGTCTTATCTTGCTCTTTACAGCATTGTCAAGCTTGCAAATATGCGCACTTAAAGATATCTTTATAACACTAGCCGCTTTGAAAAACACCACCTATCTGGACCGCCACATGCCATCCAAACCTCCCCCCCCCTTTGAGAAGACCAATTCGGATGATTTCATTGCAGAGAGACGCACCTCTGTGGCCGTGTTAACTCGTTAACGTCCCCACAGCAAACGGTGAAGAAATGTTCAAATTTCGCGTCAACAGCAGAGTGCTGATCGAGACGTCGCATCAGCCTGGGAGTTGTTCGGAAGACGTGCGCCGTCTGTGCGGCGTGACAATATTGGCTCTGCAATTCGCACAAGGGCCCAGGCATTTTGAGAATGAATGGAGTTTGGGGGGGGGGGGAGGAATTCCAAGAAAATCCGATGACCGATAACTTTTCAAGCACGTCAGTAGCACCGAAGCCGACGTCCGATTGCTCTTTTGACACGTTATAGACGTTCTGGGTAACGGAACGTACGCATGTTCATGACATCATCCAGGATATTAGAATAAATAAGTGCGCTTTGGCAGAAAGCATCCCTAAACAAAAAAAAAACTACGGACTATTATTATCACAGACTGGTGGGAGATTGATGGGGATGCCTTCAACAAGCAAACATGGCTGACGATGATTACGATGCCAGAACTCGGCTTTCTTTGGGCGAATCTGGGTCCACGGTAGCTGGTATCCGATGGATCGGGCACCGTGATGGCGCAGTTCAGGTTTGCAACGAAGGGTGGTCGCATGGCACCGTACGCTTAACGGTGCTGTATTGCACCGCGTGGCTGAACGGCCAAGATCTTTCGGTTGTATTTTAGTGTCTCTGTACGTCATCTCGCGTTTTGTCTTGTCCACACGCAATCGTGATCAACGTACACGCAGAATTCAACACGTATGGCTCAGAGCGCGAAAAGACGGGAGAGAAGTTAAGTGCTCATGGGCCAGTGTGCATTCCTCACATATTAATGACAGATTAAGTGTTTCACGATGAAGAACAGTGGCACAGTGCTTGGCACACTCCGCTGTGAACCCGGTGACCCGAGTTAGAATCCTGGCTATGGATAACATCGGTGGCCAGGGATATCTGAACTCGCCAGCGGCATCTCGATCAATTGGTCAATCGCCGTCCTTCATTCAACTGGGTGGAAGCCAATTTAAATAATCTATTTTGCAAAGGAGATCTTACAACTTTAATTAGGCCAACGTGTGTGTGTCGTTTATTATTTTTTTTTTTACCGAGCACGTGGCCTCTGCGACACCTTGCATCTGACATTCAATAATTTACGAATGACCCTACGGACGCTGTCTTAATGTCTTGATATTCATCAGATAGCACGCTTCCAGCAATCCCCTGAAACATAAACACGCGGGACGCAGTGGCGGAAGCACGGGTCAATGCACCAAGCTATGAACCCGGCATCCCACGGTGATGAGATGTTATCTTCCTTGCCTGGTATGAGAGGAGGTTGGTGGTTCGATCCCGACTCCGATGCCTGTTCTATGTTTGGAGTTTGAATGTTCTCCCTGTGGTAGGGTGGATTTTTTTTCTCCGGGTCCTCCGGGTTTTCCCTCCACATTTAGAGACATGCATTGAGATTATGAGATTACTTCGATGCTATAAATCTCCAAATGGTGGGCCACTTTGTTTGTTGAGCTATCATTTGTGACCAGATCGCCTCTGAAAAATAAGTTAATACCTCAGTGGGCTTTAAATGTGTATGGGTGGTTTGTTGACCTTTCATGAACTTTGCACTACCATCATGTTTTCCTGCTTGTTGTTGTAACGTCCATACCCGCCCTTACTGGACATCTGTGAAAACGAGCTTCATAGCTCATCGGATTCCTCCAGTATGAATAAATATTCTGATTCTGATCCCGACTTCAATTTCCGTCCATAATTGATGTCACCATTGGCGAGCAACGTCTGAAAACCGGTTCCCCCACCTTGCGCTTTCACCAAACCCCAACTAACAAGCGTGGTGAAGTATGGTCATACAAGCCCCCGTGACCGACGGGGCCGTAGGGAGGCCTTCATCCAGCAGCGGATTGACAAAGAGCCACACACGAACACGTTCACTTCGAAAAAGAAGAAAAACTAGGCACCGTGTGCCCAAGTCACGTGCCACTATTCATTACGCGGCAAATAACTTGCAGAGATTACGCTGCAAAAGTTGAAAGTCTCAAAACCTTGCAATTACATTTTGTGGAAATTTAATAGTGAAATGTTGCCCCTCAAATTCAGCTGCGCCCTTATCGGCGTAAGTGCAAGTCTTAGTTGGCGATACGCGTCGCTTCCAGCCCCTACCCCCCATCACCATCCCTCCATGCGTCCCGTGCCTTGCCAAGATCTGCCCGCTGGTGGCGCGAGGTCACGGCATTGACCCCTTGAATGTAAAACAATGATAATAATAATAATAAGAAACAACAACCATCATTCACAGCCGTACATCAAGGCACAGCCAGATTAAGACCTCCCGCTCCCCCCATAGCCGTGGCGGTCTGTCATGGGGCACCCGCGTTGGCTAGGAGATGTTAACTACCTCGCCCGGTGTACAGGAGGTCGTGGGTTCGATCCTGACCCTGACGCCTGCTGTATATTTAGAGTTTGCATGTTCTCCCCGTGGCCGCATGGATTTTTTCTCTGGGTCCTCTGGTTTTTCCCTCCACATTAAGAAACAAGCGCTTAAGAGTATTTGCCTCCCGTGAATTTCCACACGATAAGCCACTTCGTTGCGCTATCATTCGTGGGGCCAAGTCGCGTCCATCGTCGAAGCCCCGGGATGCCGCGTTGCCCACCTGTGTATGCGGTAGCGGGTGGTGAAACCCTGGCGGTAGCAGTCGCTGAAGTAGGAATATTCCGGAGCGTGGTGGAACGGCCCTCTCTCGGCCAGGAGCCATGACAGAGGCTCTGTGCCGCCACCTCTCAACTGCTGTTGCTGCTGCTGTTGCTGCTGTTGCGACACCTGCTGCAGCTGCTTTGGCTGCTGCTGCTGCTGCTGCTGAGAAAGGGAATGCAAAATTCTGGAGGCTGGGCCAGGTCCGATGGCCTGCGAGGGCAAGGCCAGCCAGGGCTCAGCGATCCAGGGCCCCAGCAGCAGCCAGCAGAGGAGGTCAAACGGACGCCGGCGCATCCTTCCCGACGGCGACCGCGCGCCTTCATTCTCGCACCATCGTCCCTGCACGCGTCACGACAACAACGACGACTACGATGACGACGACGGTGACGACGACAGACTACGTTATTAACGCGCCCGTGACGTAAACAAGCGTACCGGAGCGCGTAATTACATGCAAAGAACAGTAGGGAACGGGAGAGAACTATGAAGGGTAGGAACTGCTTTTTGTGTTTAGTTTGTTGTCCTTCCCCCGCACCTCCGATTATCACGGTTGGCTACATAGGGTGCTAAATAAGTTCAACATACATACATATATAAGTAAGGAATACACTCATCCATTCGCTCACCCACTCAGTCACCCACTGACGCACTCACCCACTCACCCACCCACCCACATTCTCACTCATCCAACAACAACAGCTTAAATTTACGATGCACTCGTGACATGCCGAACATCTCAGAGAGCAAATAATGTCTTGAAGAGGAACGGGAGAGTTGAACAAGGAAAACAGAGAACGGAAGCTATTACAATTATTTGTATTTTAGCAGGTAAGGCCCACTGAGCTATACTCTTTGGTTCTTTCGGTAAAGTCACGTAGGTAGAAATGAAATAAAATAAATCACGACGTTTCGAACGCAAGCTTTCGTCTTCAGGCGAGACAGTGAGATGCCCTTGATTAGAGAAACCAAGTGAGCTGAGTTAAGTACTGCTGAGGTAGCCTTGCGCGTGAATGGATGCAAGGTCTCAGACAGAAATCGGGCCAGTTTGTAGGCAGGTTGAGTTGATGGTGGAAACGATGGGCCGAAGTGGAGTCCCTTCTTTATGGATTTTTGGAAGACCATAGAATCTGGGTGGTCTAGCAGCTGAAGGTTTTCGGGAGAAAGAGTCGAACTAGTGATAATATTGTTGGTTTTTGTAGCCAGGCGATTGGCAGGATCTTTGTTTATTTGAGCTATATAGCTGTTTTTCAGTAGCGACCTGGCCACAAAAGAAAGCTCAACGAAATGGCTTATCATCACGTGGAAATGTATAGCGGCCAAATACTCTAAATGCACTTTTCTAAATGTGGAGAGAAAAACCGGATGACCCAGAGAAAAAAAATCCACGCGACCGCGGGGAGAGACACACGCAAACTACAAAATATACAGCAGGCTTCAGGGTCGGGATCGATCCCACGACCTCCTGCACATCAAGCAAAGGAGGTAACATCTCGTGATGAAGGGGGCGGGGAGCACGGCTTTTAGTTTTTTGGGAGAGACTTGAAAGCACAGAGAGAGAGGGGGGGGGGGGCGACTGGGTGGGAGTCATCCCTGAGGCTAAAACAGCAGACACCGCCGGTCGACCAGTGGATCTTGGGAGCAAGGACAAGTCCATAGCACATGGTTCGGTGCAACATTCGGAGAATACTGTAACATTATTTTCTGAAAAAATATATTTTTTTGGGGCCTATGGAATATTCAACAAAGGCACAACCATCTCATTTCCTGTGCAGTTGTGCAGAGTCCCAGGGTCACTGGCAGGTGAGAATAGCAAAATGGGTTCTCAAATAAATATATAAGTAGAACAGGCAAAGCCTTTCCCTTCAGCAACGTGCAGCAACCTAAATCTCCGCGACGGGAAAGGCGATGGGAATCTGTGACTCAAGATTGCATTTTTTGCGCGATTGTTGCTGCTTATATCTTTGTTAACTCAAGCATAAAGTTCCCTGTTTCGCCGCAGCCACGTGAAGCCGCCACGGCGCAATGGTCAGCCACACCGGGCCTGCGATCCAGAGGTCGCCCAGTTCGATTCAATCTCCCAAAAGGCGCGGCAGTTTCCTAACTCCCACCACCTCGGTCGACCCAGCAGCGTGAATGGATGCAGCGCGGTCGGTCAGTCGGTCGGTCGGCCGCGTGCGGAGGGCTAAAGTGTGGGTAGCTCCCACCTCTTCCCAGCGTGGAAGAGTAGGCCAATAACAAAAAACAAATCTCCTCTAGAGAGGGCACCTCTGTAGGGGATCCCTACAGTGCGACGGCCCCTTTCCGCCGCAGTTGCGTGAAACGAGCAATTGCAGGGCTGCACCTTTCACCGCAATTGCTGTTCGTTTCCCTTTTGGCAAAGATGTGAGCGTCCAAATCTCCGCAACGGAAAAAGAGATGGGAATGCGACCTGAGATTGCATTTTCGCGCGACCGCTGCTGCTCATTTCTTCCAACGATCACCTTCAAGGATAAAGTCCCCCCGTGTTGGTCACCACTTTGAGTTCTGCAGCGGTCGCGTGTTGCTTGTGTTTTAGCCACCATCTTATCCTGGCTCCAAGTCGAGACCAGGTCAACTCCGCGTGTAAATTTATCTGATTGGAATGAGCCGAGTCAATCGGCTCGTGTGTTCTTTTAAGGAGCGGGTTTAAAAAAATAAAAAATCCACAGTATTACAAGATTCAAAATGTTATCGATTGGTTCCAGATACCGTACGACCATGTCATTAATCGCACAACGTTTTGATGAATGCGTCTTTTAATTT
Source organism: Lampetra fluviatilis (assembly GCF_964198595.1). Classification (NCBI taxonomy): domain Eukaryota; kingdom Metazoa; phylum Chordata; class Hyperoartia; order Petromyzontiformes; family Petromyzontidae; genus Lampetra; species Lampetra fluviatilis. The sequence goes on along the minus strand of NC_136323.1, from coordinate 6,344,861 downwards.
TAGAACATTTTATACCTTCTGTGCTCATGAAAAAAAAATGACTTGAATATTTTACTTGAGTATCTTATACCGCATTTACAATGCCTGAAATGTAATACAGTGCTCTGGCGGTGCAATATTAGTTGCTTGCGTCTATTAATTTTGTAACGCTTTCTCCAGATATGATGCATTTCTGTGAGTGGAGTGGTGACGCACCATCGTGTAAGCACAGCGACCTAAGTTCGATTTCCAGCCCAGGCTAACACCAGTTGCGAGTCATATCTAGAAATAACGACGGACCAGCATGGCGAAGTATGGTCAAACAATCCCCACGACCAACACGGTGTGCGTAGGTAGGCACGCATCCAGCAGCGGAACAAGAAATACATTTTGACAAATGCGCGTGACTAATCCAAAGGCGTACGAACTTTTGTCGTCGTTGTTATTGCAGGCTCATAATACCCAAAACCCCAAGCAGGCAGTGACAAAAACAGTGCCACTGAAAGCGGAAATAGATTATCATTATTATTGAGCAAAGTCGCAAGAACTTGGGAGAAGAGACGATGGGAGGGAATTTCAACGTTGAGCGGCGCGAGGGAAGAAGCGGAGAGAGAGGGGGGAGCAGTGCGGTGGTCGAACACCGTGCGGATGACATGATCACGGTAGAACACTTTGACTCTCAGTAAGGTAAGTCAACAAGTGAAGCACGCATGCTGAACTTCTTTCGCGCCGTACGTAGCCAACCGTGCTCATCGAAGGTGCTGGTAGCTACACCACCCCAATGTCTGCCAACCAAGCCATAGCAGGGCCATGCTAACGGTCGTTGTTGCAGAATACCACAATGAGGATGCATCGACTGTCTACGCTCGTGTGTGTGTGGATCACGTGTGTGCGGATCACGTGTGTCTGTGTGTGTGGATCACGTGTGTGTCTGTGTGTGGACCACGTGTGTGTGAGTGGATCACGTGCGTTGAGAAGTCATGTACCGTGCTACGAACCCGGCGGCCCAAGTTCAATTCCCTGCCACGGCTACCATCGGTGCCCTTCTTCTGTCGTCCGGCTGATGTAGATGCAGAGCATCAGCCACAAATTCACATTCCGGTGGTCAAGCCGGACAACCGTGTCAAGAGCAGTGGATGTGTATCGCCTTTGTGTTTGTGGATCGGGCATTGCGTCGTTACACGTGGTACGGTCTGCTCTGGATGCCCACAGTAGCACACTTGAGAGTTTTTAATTTCCAATTTGTGCATCACGTATAGCATCGGTGGTGATTATTGGAAACATGTCCTGGGCTTCCCCGAGGTCGAAACATCCTAAAATGAATAGCTGGTGTGGTGTGTAAGCATCTGCAGTGGTGGGACAATGATCGCCGGGCATGGTTTATTTATGTTCGTCGAACTTCTTTCGCACCGTACGTAGCCAACTGTGCTAATCGGTGGTGCTTGGCCACCCCGCCCCGTTCCGCACCTGCGGGTACGGTGGTTGCACGCAGTGCGGATGACACGAAACATTCAACGGCGCGCAGACTGACTGTGGGCAACAGCCCCCTAAACTGCGTCGCACGAGCGAGGAACGCTCCTGTGATTGCGAGAGGGATGGGCAGCGCGCAGCAGGGTAGCAGCGCGTCTCCCACGACGGGTGTGGCCGCTCGCAGTAATTGAGGAATGATTGCTTGCGATTGTTTTCAAAATTGTCCGTCAGTCTTCTTACGCGCTCTGCGTTCTTGCATTTATCGGCACACCAATCTTTTTTCAGTTTGTTGCCCTTCACCCCCCCCACCGCACTCTCCGATTAGCACGGCTGGTTAGGTGCGGTGCGAAAGAAGTTCAACGTCGGCACGTTCATCTCGCCCTCCCCGCCCCAAAATCGACAATGCCCATTTGAATGTTAACCACCGGCAGCATACAAGCACATCATTACCTCCACTCCAATGTGCAATGAGTGTGGATGACAGTGTTCTCCCCCCATCTCCTCTTAGTAAAACGGTGCACATCACGTGCGTGGCTAGAGTATCCCCGGATTATTATGAAGAGCAGCCCTGCTTCATAATGTAATGAAACGTCGCGCTGTGTGCTGGCGGTCAAACGAAACAAAAGTCGCGAACGAGATTCATTGCTAAGCGCAACCTGTCATCCAAAATATCATTGCTTCCTACGTCATTTTGAAACCTCTGAAAAGATGTTAACTCCCTCGCCTGGTATACAGGAGGTCGTGGGATTTTTTCCGACCCTGACTCCTGCTGTATATTTGTAGTTTCCAGTTTCTCCCCCGTGGTCGCGTGGATTTCTCTCCAGGCACTCAGGTTTTTCCCGTCCCCATTTAGAAATATGCGTTCATATTAATTGGCTGCTGCTAAACATTTCCACGTGACAAGCCACTTCGTTGAGCTATCCTTCTTGGGTAGGTCACTTCTGAAAATTACATTTTTGAAGTCTTCCAAAAATAATAGCAAGGGTTTTATTTTATACTCCCCCCACTCCTTCTCCCTGCCACCCCCCCCCCCCCCCAAAAGGGTAGTGTATAGTTAAACGCGGCAAGATATATCCATCTTGAAAATGTGGGAAAATTGGCTTTGTCTCATTAACATTTCGAGAGTAATATAACTGCGATGCACCTCAATTACACCGCGTAAATATTTCATTGGCACAACTTTATTACGACAGCGATAAAACATTCATGTGGAACAAAACGTCGTACAAACTAGGGGAGTAACGATGCATCAATTAACATCAATTAATGAGCTTGTGGTGCAGTGCACTGAAGGAGGACTGCTGCTGAAAACCTATCATTATATTAGGAAGCCACTGGAGCTATGCACGAGATTGGAAACTCATTTATTTAGAACTGCTTTTTTTGTTTAGTTTCTTCTACTTCTCCCCGCACCTCCGATGAGCATGGTAGGCTACGTTTCTGCGTGAAATAAGTTCAACATGCAAACATACATGATGGTTGGCACGCTGGACCTGTGATTCATAGGTGGCCGGGTTCGATCTCCAGGCACGCACGGCAGTCGAAACAATGTCCACGAGTTAATTCGAGATTTGAAGTTAGTCCACTACAGTAATGTTGCTGTGGCTGTTCCACCTGATGACGGAAGCCTGTGTTGCCTCCGAAACGTCTTCCATTTCCATCCACGTGACTTTACCGAAAGAACTAAAAGAGTAAATACTCTTTAGTCACGTAGGTAATAAATAAATAAAAAACAAATGATAGAAATAATAGAAATAATAATAGAAATAAAATAATAAATCACTAATATTTTATTTCTATTATTATTTATATTATTATGCATCAATATTATTATTTATTTATTACCTTAGTGACTTTACCGAAAAAACCTAGGAGTAAGAATCCTTGCAGAGTAAATGTCCACGAGTCTCACATTTCAACCCACCTACAAATGGGCACAACCACAGTGAGCTGCCCGGTAGATCGTATGTGGTGGGGTAAAGAGTGGGTACCATCACCTCCTCCAAGCTGTCTGGGCAGCGTGCAAGAGTAGGTCTCAACACTCCCTCGAGTTGAGGCCCTTCAACCAGCAATGACGTCGAACAAGAAATTGCAGGGCTGCGCCTTCAGCCCCTTACACTACAACTGCACCTTCACAGGCATTGAGTCGTGTATGCTGTGTCAGAATGGATGTTTTGACAATTTATATATTTTGTATATAATGGGTTCGCGTGACCCCCTGCAGTCAATTGGAAGGTGGTTGCAGTTTCTGAAAGGAATTGCTGAAAAAAATATGCCGTGCAACAGCATGGGCACCCGCTACAAGTATACACGCATGTTTAATGAGCAGTAGACTCTTAAAACCATCCTCACAAAATGTACTTCAATCCCCACTGATTACACGCCCGCAAAAAAAGATGGCAAGCCGAGAAAGCTATAGAATCAACCGATTCGAACGGCTCGAAGCGCGCGTGCAACACCCGAAGCGAATTCAGAACCCTAACAAACATATTTACGGCCAGTGTTTACGCAATCAATTCCCTGCGTCCGAGGTGTGCATTACCAGAGCGCGGAGACGAGACAGCGGTACCTAATGAATGCTGAATTAGCAGGTGGTAGGACGACGGCGTTGCGGCGTGTGTCTGGCATCGAAATTAGCCTCGGCGCTCATCGCTGTGGCGGTCAGGCTAAGGTGCCCTTTTTTTCGGGGGGGGGGGGGGTGGATCGCGACGTTTGGAAAATCCCGTGATTGTGTTTTTCTTCTGAGCAACAGCTAAATGTCAATTAGCTCCCTTTGGGCCAGATGTTGCTTATCTGTGAGCAACAGAGATAGCGCCTGTGACCTCGAATTGCGAGTCCCTTGTTAGTATGTATCTATAGTACGCCGCGATTGCACGCTTATTTATTTATTCGTGGAATTGCCTCGAAATCCCATCGTTTGAAAATGAGATCCAAAGGCGCTGCATTAGCATCCGTTGCACGGGGCTTAATTTGCAATGCATTGCTTATGGGTACCAATTGGTTGTTCAGGCTGCTGATGAAGTACTCAGCCCCTCTAGGTGGTAAGTTGGCCTACTCTTCCACGCTGGCCGGACATCTCGGAAGAGATGGGAGTACCCACGCTTGACCCCACCACACGCGCCCTGCCAATTGACGAACCGTAAAATGCTTGCGGACACAGTAAAAAAAAAAATTTGTTCAGAAATTGAATTATTTTCATTTTTGTGCTACGCATTGCGTGGCCAAATTAAGCTGAGCTGCATTACTTGTGACCTTTTCAGTTTTTAGCCATTTTATAAATGCTGATTTTTTTTACCATTTTACAAAAACGATAGGTCGTTCAAGGGGGAAGCCATGTCGAGTAAGGTCAGCAAAGTTGGAGCTCTCTGTGAGATGGTTTTTTTTTATAATAAAGCAAACAATAAAGTATTGGCTAATGTTTATGGGTGGCCGTAAATGTATCATCCATTTTTTTTCTATGAATACAGACGGCAGTTTGAACTAGGTTGATAAAGCTACTCGCAGCCTCACACACTTGATTGTGTAAAGATTGTATCGAATGTGTCTCATCCCTCTAATCCCCCACGTGGCCCCCCATGGCATTACCAAAAAACAACGTCGTATAGAGGTTCAAGAAAGTCCCAGGTGTTCGACACAATTTCAGCTGTGGTCGTTTCGAAAGTGCTCCTGAAGATCACTCAAGATATCCAGTAAAAAAGAAAGAAAGCGAATAACAAAAATCTTTCCTGCATTTCAGTCACACGGTCTATTTACAATTCTACAATAAGTCAATCCAATGCTGGATAAAGGCCTCCCCAGGCCATCACCTTCTCTCATGATTCCTCAATACAGCAATGCACCTCGCCTCCCATTCCTTGGATGCCACTCCGCGTTGTTATTGCTGAACGGCCAACGTCTAATTGTCGCACTTTTGATGAATTGAGAAACACTATCATTTTTTGACTAAATAAATGGAGAAAACCCTGAAGAGCGCACAAAGAAGCGCAGAGAGGTGGCACGCGACACTTGCACCGAGAGACGGGAACAAGGAACGCAAGTCAGAGACGCCGCGTTGACGGTTCCACTTGGGCAGGACACGTTGCTAGAGAAGGCCCGTCGAGGATGATGGCAGAGTGTCAGCCAAAAGACGCAACGAAAAACACGTGCCCGACAGGACGTCCACTGCGGAGATGGAGCGGCGAAATCGGCCCGCGTGCAGGAGCGAGAGGTGGACGTTGGCTGCGTCGCGAAACCGTGGGAACGTTTGCAACGGATTTGGATAGGCCCTTCATCCAGGAGTGGTTAGATTACGTCCGCTATTTCTAACTGTGAGATGTCTTGTCGGACACGTGGAGTATTTTTGGAGTGCCCGTGAGTGTTAAAGTTGCCTCTGTGAGCTGCAGCGCTGCTCGTTATTTTCGCAGCTATGGGTATCTGTGAATGTGATAATTACCGAGTGCCGCATCGCACTATAACACTAACTTTAACAGTGGTTTTCATCTCCAACTCAGTGTCTCCGAAATGAAAACAAGTGGGTCTTATATTTTAACATGGAAATAGTGAAATCACTACGCAAGCAAAGTAATACATTGTGCAAACACCCGTAATTTTCCCAAAGAATAGTGTTGTACATTTTATGACTATCCTTACAACCAGAAGATGTTAACTATGGTTAACCATTTCTCAATACATTAAATAATAATAATAATGCCGATTTATTCGTACAGGTAAGCACCAATGAGTCTCAAGACTTGTTGAGCAGCAGGAGGGTTCTGCACTGCGATGTTTGGCCAGTTTTCACGAGTGAGCGTTTGGCATGTGGCAAGAAACCAGAACGCCGGGAGAAAAGACACACACACAAGTGAAGAGGTGACAGATTTGATAATTCGATTGTTGTACTGCTATCTCCTGACCTTTCATCAGCCATTTGTTAAGTAATAACTTGGGAAATTGTGGATAAATGTAGCATGACATTTTTTCGTGGGCGTGAAATAATACATTTCAGGAATTTGTCAATCCACTGCTCTGAAGAAGACCTCAAATTTCGATTTAAAGCTTTCGTGACTGCAAGGATTCATATTCTTGGTTCTTTCGGTAAAGTCACGTAGAAGGGAAATAATAAAATAATAAAAGTAAAACATGATATAATAAAATTCTCACGACGTTCCGGCCACTGCGCAAGCAGCCGTCCTCAGGTGAAGAAACAGCTGTCAGAAAGACAGCGTCTTAATTTTATTATATTATCTTTAATTTGTATTATTTTATTATTTCCCTTCTTCGTGACTTTACCGAAAGAACCAAGAATAAGACCTCAAATGCTATGTCAAACTTGGGGGGCGGCGTTTGACCATACCTCCCCATGCTGGTTCGTGCGGGTTGATCAAAAGGGGTAAGGAGGATCCCAAGGCTGGATTAGATATTATCCGCCACCCGTACGAGCCATGGCCAGGGAGTTGAGTGCGACCTCATAACGAGTACACACAAATTGTGGGCCACAAATGAATAACGACACCTCGCTGATCTCGTCATGGATTGTAAACCATCGTCACGCGAACTCCGGTCATCACCTCGCAGCAGCGGTGGCTTTTGGCTCGCCATCGAACGAAGACGGTGGTCACCGCATCGCGCGACGCTTTCAGATGCGCTTCTGCGGCCGTCTGGAACGCTCTTCCTTGCGATATTAGGAAGCCACTGGAGCGATGCACTTTGAAATCATCTCGATTGAAAACGAATTTCTTCACAACTGATTTTTGTGTTTAGTTTGTTGTCCTTCCTCCACGACGCAGATGAGCATGGTTGTCTATGTACGGTGCGAAAGAAGTTCAACAAACATGCATGCATCTCTGGTGAACCGGTTCATGACACAGTGTGCTCCATATCCAGTGTGGTTATATAATAATATTGTGCTTCACATGACTTTTAAATGGGTATATTTTCTGCTCGGCGAGGACACATTAATATTTGAACACTTAATTTATTTTCTATTAATGAAAAAAAATCAATGCTATATTCAATTTGAGAAAATCAATTGGGATCACTCTAATTGTATCGCGTGTTCATAAAATTGAGAGAGTTAGTGTCAGTGCTGATGCTGCATCTATTGTAGGCGCTGTCACCTTACATTTCAGTTTCTCAAGCTCACAGTTTCTCTGCAGTAGAGCTTTAAATATGATTAAATGCTTAATTTATACTTTGGAATGCCCTTAGGATAAACCTCCGAGTGTATTTCAAAACTAATTTCCCGCTGAATTATTTGCATGCTTTGGCGGTGATTCTGTCACTGCCTTGCTAACTTGATGTCACCAGCTGCTGTCCATTCACCAAACGCGTACTGTTCGGCACACTATTCCCTGGTATTCAATAAATATCCATTGCTTCACGATTCGCAGATGGCAGTGAGGCAGGAATCGCTGAGCTGTCACTGCGGTTGTCTCCGTTAAATGATTTATTTTCACCACTTTCCGAAAGATAAACCTGAAATTGATAAAGATGCATTTATTTGTATTTGCTTATCCCTGTTGCACTTTTGGCTGTCGAGTTGTAAGCACGAACAAAGGTGAAAACATCTCTGGATAAATTACTATTGTTGTGACAATGATGAAAAAACATGGAAAAAAAATTGCCTAAAACATCCTGACATTTAATTGATACCGCAGCCGCGTAACGTGGTCGAGCAAAGGCAAATTAAAATAATAATTATATTAAGATGTAAAATAAAGAGGCTGTGAAATAAAGAGGCTGTTAGGTAATCTGAGAATTATCTACAATTATTATAATTATTGTAATGAAATACAAAGGAGGCCGGGCATTCGGTAACAAGGGCGAGTTAATGCACAGCTCATCATTACTATGAGCGGAACCGATTTCTTGAGGCCACCGCAACTTGGATTGCCACGAGGCGGAAGAACTATTCATACCAGCGACACCTTTGGTCTATCCACTGCTGGATGAAGGCCCCCCAAAGCCACCGGGCATCGCTGGCAGTCCTGCGATGCAACGATGTGTCTCGGTCCTGCACTCCAGCCGAATCTCATGGTTCAATCTCTGCAGCGGAAGTTCTCCGGGTTGCGTTTCCCTACCCTGGCCGCCACCCCATTGTCAATCTCGACACATCGGCCATTGTCCCCTATCGAGACATTTCATACCCACGTCATTTATAACCCCCCCCCCTCGTAACTTGCGCATTGCTCTCTCATCAACGCCCTCCTCTTCCTATCTCCTGTGGCGCTTCCAAAGAACGCACCTCGCCGCATGCTGCATCGCGCAATTTTCGGCATTTCTTCATCATTGTGGTGCGTGATTTTGATCCAGATGTGGCACACGTAAACGAACACCCGGATAAATCGAGAATGGTGAGAGATTATTTGATATTTAAAAAGAGAAATTCGCGAATCTTACCTAGCCAGCCATGAAGAAAATCATCTCCCTTTCAAACGAAATCTACGAACAATACGGCGAAATTAACCTCGCCAATTGCGCTTTGTGAAGAACAACTTGAGGTAATGTGGTCCCATAAACTACGGCTGTGCATTCCTCGTACGAGCCATTGCATCAAGCAGCCGCCGAGAGAAAGCATCTGCATTCGTGTCGTTAGGGTTAGCGGTTCAATTTGGCTTCAAAACGCCTCCATAATGAGGGTTATAATCGTCTGAGCCTGCAAACGCATTACAATGACATTTTTTTCTCCCTCCAATTAAAAAGACGCAACGGTGGTACAGGCCGGTACATCCCGTTTAAAAATCAAACCCGCCACCACCACCACCACCGTCGCCTCTCCGACTATCTCGCTCCAATCACGGTGACATTTATTTTTCGCTCAAAGCGCCACGCGTGACAAAGCGGCGCCGTTCCCGAAAAAGCAACCCCGCTTCGAATCGACCGCCCGCCCCCACGGATAATTTCGCGTGGCCGTCCACCGGAGTTGACGACGTGTCTGCCAGGGGGGGGGGGGGTCGCATCGGTTGTGCCGCCCCGAGTCTGTATGTACGTTGGACTTCTTTGCACTGTACGTAGCCAATGGTGCTAATCGGAGGTGCGGGGGGAAGAACAGAGCTGAACACATAAAACAGTTCCGAAGAATAAAATGTAGCAGCCGTTTCTTCCTCCCTGTTTTTTAACCAAGTAAAGCCTCCAACTGAGCTATTGGCGTGATGATCCAAGTGGCTTATGTCATCATCGTCATCATCATCACACGTAGCAATGTATCGCAGCAGCCAAATCATCTAAACGTGTGTTTCCTAAATGTGGTGGGGTGGATAAACCCAGAGAAAATTTCACGCGACTCCCATTGGAGGCGGGCGATGAAGGGAACACGCAAGCTCCATTAATAGAGCAAGCATCGGCAGGGTCTGGGAACAAACCCACGACTTCCTGCATACCAGGCGAGGGAGATGACATCTCGTCGCCACGACGGAAAAAGCTCCTTTGGCGAATCTCTTCCCCGACCGTTTTGAGTTGCTTCGACAATGCAAGCTGTTTGGCCGACAAGTCGGGCAACCGTGTCAGTGGCACCGGTGGCATGAGTGGCGTGTCAGTGGCACCAGTGGCATGAGTGGCGTGTCAGTGGCACCGGAGTGTGGACCGATGGGGGGAGCTGTGCTCAGAGAGGGCAAACCACGCTTTCATATTTATTGCGGCAGGATGGTTGACGCATGCTTTTTGCTCACAGTTCATTCTCTTAACAGTTTACCATTCACTTCAGCACACACCAGGCTTACAAAGCCCGCGCGGCTCGCTCGATGGGTAGGGCAGGGCCCGGTTCACTTGATGGGTAGGGCAGGGCCCAGTTCGCTCGACGGGTAGGGCAGGGCCTGGTTCGCTCGATGGGTAGGGCAGGGCCTGGTTCATTTGATGGGTAGGGCAGGGCCCGGTTCGCTTGACGGGTAGGGCAGGGCCCAGTTCGCTCGACGGGTAGGGCAGGGCCCAGTTCGCTCGACGGGTAGGGCAGGGCCCAGTTCGCTCGACGGGTAGGGCAGGGCCCGGTTCGCTCGACGGGTAGGGCAGGGCCCGGTTCGCTCGACGGGTAGGGCAGGGCCCAGTTCGCTCGACGGGTAGGGCAGGGCCTGGTTCACTTGATGGGTAGGGCAGGGCCTGGTTCGCTTGATGGGTAGGGCAGGGCCCAGTTCGCTCGACGGGTAGGGCAGGGCCCAGTTCGCTCGACGGGTAGGGCAGGGCCCAGTTCACTTGACGGGTAGGGCAGGGCCCAGTTCGCTCGACGGGTAGGGCAGGGCCCAGTTCGCTCGACGGGTAGGGCAGGGCCCGGTTCGCTTGACGGGTAGGGCAGGGCCCAGTTCGCTCGACGGGTAGGGCAGGGCCCAGTTCGCTCGATGGGTAGGGCAGGGCCCAGTTCACTTGACGGGTAGGGCAGGGCCCGGTTCGCTTGACGAGTAGGGCAGGGCCCAGTTCGCTCGATGGGTAGGGCAGGGCCTGGTTTGCTTGATGGGTAGGGCAGGGCCTGGTTCACTTGATGGGTAGGGCAGGGCCCGGTTCGCTTGACGGGTAGGGCAGGGCTTGGTTCACTTGACGGGTAGGGCAGGGCCCAGTTCGCTCGACGGGTAGGGCAGGGCCTGGTTCACTTGATGGGTAGGGCAGGGCCTGGTTCACTTGATGGGTAGGGCAGGGCCCAGTTCGCTCGACGGGTAGGGCAGGGCCTGGTTCACTTGATGGGTAGGGCAGGGCCCAGTTCGCTCGACGGGTAGGGCAGGGCCTGGTTCGCTTGACGGGTAGGGCAGGGCCTGGTTCACTTGATGGGTAGGGCAGGGCCCAGTTCGCTCGACGGGTAGGGCAGGGCCCGGTTCGCTTGACGGGTAGGGCAGGGCCCGGTTCGCTCGACGGGTAGGGCAGGGCCCAGTTCGCTTGACGGGTAGGGCAGGGCCCAGTTCGCTTGACGGGTAGGGCAGGGCCCGGTTCGCTTGATGGGTAGGGCAGGGCCCGGTTCGCTTGACGGGTAGGGCAGGGCCCGGTTCATTTGACGGGTAGGGCAGGGCCCAGTTCGCTCGACGGGTAGGGCAGGGCCCAGTTCGCTTGACGAGTAGGGCAGGGCCCAGTTCGCTCAATGGGTAGGGCAGGGCCCAGTTTGCTTGACTGGTAGGGTAGGGCCTGGCTCGGTCGATGGGTAGGGCTGGACCCGGCATGTTGCAGAAGACTCATCTACTGACACCGCTACCGAGGCCACGTGAACACGGAGCCACTGCCACCAAATGGGAAGGGCTCTCACACGGTATAAATGTTACATTTCATTCTGGCGTTCCAGCTGACTGCGTCAGAATTGCAAGTGATTGATGACCACATGGCAGACTCCACTCCCGTTGGTGGAAAGGAATGTACGTGGAACTTCCTTCGCACCGTACATAACCAACCGTGCTCAACAGAGAGGCGCGTGACCATTTTTGCACCGCACTGGCAAGTTGTGGTGCTGGGGAAGACTGAGGTTGGGAGAGGTTGCGAGTCGCCAGTGTGTATGAGTGGTGCCCTCCCCAGCGGTAGTACAGCGGTTAGCGCGCTGTGCTACGAACCCAGCGACCCAGTTCGGTCCCCGCTCACGGCCACCAACACCACCAGCGACGTTTATGTGAACCGGTCCTGGGTCTTCCCGAGGTCGACTCAGCCTCAAATGAGTACCTGGTGCGGTGTGTAAACATCGCCACAAAGGAGACGGAGGCGGCCGGGCGTGGTACGAACCACCCACACCCTCGTGTGCTGTGTCGGCCTTCATAGGTGCTCGCTAACAGCACTTGCCCCAACAGCCAGCCCTCCCCAGTTGTCTCAGTCAATCAACCCACAGCACCGGGGTCTGTCCGGGTGACCTCCCGTCAGCGAGCCTTCTGCACTCAACGGCGATAGCCTCGGCGGCCTGGCACAAGCGCGCCGTGGTAATGCCACCGCCACTTAGTGGCGAATGGTGGCTGTCGTTGTTGTTGTTGTTGGTGGTGCCCTCCCCCCATGCACAATGTGTATCTCATTCTAAACTCAACCCAAGCAAGTGCAGGGCCCTGACAGTTATGGGTCATATGTACACTGGATGTTTGCTGAGCCCAGCCAGGACCAAACCACGATGCTCTGGCCTCACAAGATGATTGAATCTTGCCCGGAGCCAAGCAGGGCCAGGGGCGGAGTTAATCGTTTTTCATCATAGGTTGCGTGCGATGTCAGCAAATGCGGATTGGGTCCTGCAGTGGAAAAAAAACAACCTGACTGCTTCCTTTGTCGCACTGGGCTGTCTCGGCACGGAAACGGGTCTGTTGTACAGTGCAAAAGATCTATAAGCGACCACGATGAGCATATTCATATCTCCAGGTGCCCCATGCGTAGTACAGTTTGTTGCAGAGCAGGTCCAAGCATCCATTACGCCAGCGACGAGGTCCCCACACTGCCCAGCTTCAGGTCTCTCCTGCTGCTCGTCACAATAATTGAGTTGAATCGCGTAAATATAAATATGCCATTAAACTCACCACGAATCTGGCTGTCGCCTGATGATGCGAGTTGTAATTACTGGCGAAACGTCGTACTCAGATTGTAAATGCTGTGGCTTGGCTCTCCAACACACCGGTGTGCTGTACTAGTGACGAATTGGCACGTTCTGTTTACGTGACAAACTGTGTCAGGTGGTGGCGGGTTTAACAACAGATTTATATATTTACGCGATCTGACCTATATTACGGAGCACAGCATAGTTGTACCGGATATAAGGGTCAATACGGCTCTTTAATTGAGCAAGGTAGTGTGGCGGTTGAATGCAGCACGGCTTGGATGAAACAGTCGGCCTTGCTAGACCGGGTCCTCGACGTGCGAGGAGGAATCAATGGGAGGAGTTCACGGATACAGTAAAACCACGGCAGCGGTGACAGAAGAGTGATAAGGAGGCGACTGACCGCCAGTTGGCGTGTGGCCAGAGTGAACGGCGAGTGCTGGATCATCGACGAGCCTCACTGCCTTTACGTCGAATCCTATCAAGCGCGGCCTACGGCTGGACAAAGATTCCAGCGAGAGCGCGTTGTGGGATGCTGTTGGCATGAAAGACGCCGTATAAAATGCAAGTATTATGATTACTATCTACCTGGAGGTGGAGGGGTGGGTTCACTGAGAGCCCCCCAGGCAGGCAGCTGCGTGAGCTTCTAGCCCCCAGCATCATTGTTGCTGGAGAATAGAGGGAGCCGGCTGACACTGGACAGTTAAAATGTGAATGATTGTGTGTGTATGTATGTTGAACTTCGTTTGCACCATACTTAGCGAACCACGCTAATCGGGGGGGGGGGGGGGGGCGGGGGGGGAAGGACAACAAACTAAACACGAAAATAAGTTCTCAAGAAATAAGTTTTTTCAATCTGGTTTTCAAAGTGCATAACTCCAGTGGCTTCCGAATATCGGAAGGTAATGGCGCAGCCATGCAACTGCTTTTGCTCACGTCACTCCTGACAGAAGGCCCTCCCCGCTAGAGTGCGCTCTTATGAGACCCCCTCCAAATGATATCTGGGCCTAATCTTCCAAGCTGGGCAGACATCTCCCACACTTTACTGCACCACGCACGAGCTGCCGAGCAATTGCATTCATGCTTGTGCACATCTATACCGCTGTGTGAACAGGGATGGAGGCATTTGATCGAACCTGCGACCTCTGCAGCCATGCTAACCTCCGATGAGCGTAGTTGTATGTACGTGCGTTGTTGCTAATCGGAGGTGATAACCAGTTGGCTACGTACGGTGCGAAAGAAGTTCAACATACATACACACAAGTCGAGTGGCCACTAACCACGAGAGCATGGCAGCATCCACACACTGCCCAGTGGCCATTACCGGTCACTAAATATTATCTTGGTTCAATCTTGATTAATTTCAACCGAGAAGATGGATGCAAAATTTAGCAATCTTTGGAAGGACGTTGATCAACCAGGTAAAGTGTTTACTGTTATGTTAGCCGACTCTCTGAGTTGCATTACATTTCAAAATTTTGTTAAGTTTGATATCTAAGCTTCCTTGTCACATTCTTGGTTCTTTCGGTAAAGTCACGTAGAAGGAAAATAATAAAATTATAAACAATAAAAATTTCTCACGACGAAAGAAGTTCAACATACATACGCACAAGTCGAGTGGCACTAACCACGAGAGCATGGCAGCATCCACGCACTGCCCAGTGGCCATTACAGGCCACTAAATATTATCTTGGTTCAATCTTGATTAATCTCAACCGAGAAGACGGATGCAAAATTTAGCAATCTTTGGAAGGACGTTGATCAACCAGGTAAAGTGTTTACTGTTGTGTTAGCCGACTCTCTGAGTTGCATTACATTTCAAAATTTTTTTAAGTTTCATATCTAAGCTTCCTTGTCACATTCTTGGTTCTTTCGGTAAAGTCACGTAGAAGGGAAATAATAAAATAAGAAAAATATAAACAATAAAAAATTCTCACGACGTTTCGACTGCAACACAAGCAATCATCATCAGGTGTGAAATCCACAGCAAGAACATTTGAATAAATAGCTGTGGGGGTTGTCTTTTTTCAAATTTTCTTGCTGTGGATTTCACACCTGATGATGATTGCTTGTGTTACAGTCGAAACGTCGTATTAATTCCCTTCTACGTGACTTTACCGAAAGAACCAAGAATATGAATCCCTGCAGTCACGAAAGCTTTACATCAAAACTTCCTTGTCACATTTATTTTCTTTCTTTCACCCAACCCTTCTTTGAATTGTATCCCCACCTTCTCGCCCCTCTTACGGCCTCCCCCCCCTCCCCCTCGAAATAATGCCTCGTCACAGAGGCAAGTTTCTCTCTTTCACCTGAGGACGATCGCTTGTTGTTGCGATCGAAACGTGGTGATCTATTATGTATTTATTTTCCTATCTACGTGACTTTACCGAAAGAACCTAAGGGTATTATCTTGGTTGTGGAGCTAGTATGTCCTGTTCACGTTCATGGGCAAGGAACTACTCTGTAGCTAAAGACAATACCACGGATATTTCAGTTCTGCAGATTTTCGAACGCGAACACAATTCTCTCAAAAGCAAACGGGCAGACAGCGTGGAGTTCCACTAAGTATAATTGCAACGGCTTCCCCAAGGCCATTCTTCAACAAGCATAGATGTTTTTAATCAAATTCCGTTTTCTGTATCGATGTTTGGTGGTTGAGTGGTTTGCTTGTTTATTTGCTTAGGCAATGTCTGCCAGCGAGACACCTTTCATGTGTCAATCCAAAACGTCTCCTGTCAACTTCGTGTCTTCAGCTAGACTACGTCGCCTCTCCGTCTGCCCAAAGTGATTTTAAGTTAAAGCATTTCTCTACGTGCCTCTTTGCACACTCTGTGCACTTTGTTACATTGCCTTTACGAATGTCCACGTTTCGTGCGCATTTGTATTTTTCGCAAACCGAGGCCTATATTGAAAACAAGAATTAAAACATCGCACACAAAAATGTCATGGCACCAAATTCTCTCGGCCAGATCTATGGCAAGACAGGATTTCAGTGTCGATGACATGGGCAGTGAGTTTTTTCGATCAATTCGTGCAACGTTTTGTCTGGGCCCCTTACCAATTAGGCGGTGACCTGTCCACTCAAACGCAGAGTCGGTGGCGATGAGCGTAGCTCAGTTGAAACACAGCCGCGGTTTAGGAAATTGCCAGCATGGGATATGCATTGCGGGGGATACAAAACCTCAACATCGCGTGCACATACCTACGTCGGAAGTGCGTGAAGAGTTTCCATCAGATAGGTTGATATGTCGTGCATGTTTGTCTGAATGTGTTTTAACCCATAATCAGTCGACCCGTGGCACCTGGGTCTGCCCCATGACCTCCTGCCAGCGGGCGTTCGACACTTCACGTGGCTTCAAGGTGCACATGGCCTGGCACAAGCGTCGTGGTGACGTCACCGTCACTTAGTGGCGAATGGCGGTTGTTGTTGTTGTTACCCATATAGACAGGTTGATGGAGTCAATGATGCCTAAAGTTCAGCTGCGTCGCTTGAATAAGTAGCTGTGGGGTTGTTCTTGCTTTCACGCCAATAGCACACGTGGGAACTAACCTAATGCAAGTGTTTTGGGCGCAACGTGAAACACACTTTTAAATATGTTGATGGTAATCGTGACAACTGTAATGTTGTTAGGTTGCCGATGGGGCTATGTTTCCAGCAGAGGGCAGTAGAGCAGAAGCTGTTGTTATACCGTACTATGCCACCCGGTCATTGAACCAGGATCTCAATTTGATGTTAAATTATAACATGTCGTGATTGAGCGTTCGCTGAGACGGAAGTTCGGATGCTAGAGAACCATGACTGGTATACGTGATGGGCGATAGGAGATTCAGAAGAGTTTAAAGTCTGCTCTTAAGAGCGCTGGTTGTCATGGCAGAAACCAGATTGGACAGGCAGGCTCTTCTCGACCATGTTGTTGTTGTTTTCCTCGCACTTTCTGTCTATAGGTGTTGTTGTGTCGCTACTCTTCGCGGCCAACGTGGGGTCTAACGAGATGATGGGCCCAGCCTGGCCACCAATGACTGCGTGAACATTCCCATCGCAGGAAATGTTGTTTTTCCACGTAATCCGGTGGACAAGTCCTACTCTTAGAAATTAAAAGAGCGCTTGGCTTACCTGTCAACCCCTTATCAGTGTCTACCTTATTACAGGCCAATTCAGACCTTATTGGTCACCACGTGCCCTTATAAACCTCAACGTTCATCATACAAAGTCCAATCACAAGGGAGAAACACAAACAACGAGGCCCGTATTGAAACGGCCATATGCCGTACGGACCTGGAAACTCAATTTCCCTGTATAAGCATACGGGGTAAACCGTATGGGTTGACAGGTATGAGTTGGACTACTCAAGCGACAAACAATCTCACAGCAGTGTGTGTGGGACAGCGTGTCCTCCACCCCCCCCCCCCATAATGTGCAAACTATAAGGAAAAAAAAAGTGCCACCTGCATGATTTATTTGGACGAAGCCCTGTCAAAAAATTACATCAATCTCTTCCACGCCCTTTCTCTATCACTTGGGGCAGCACTGCTTTGCGAGATTCGTAAATTGATTCTTCCTCTAATTGCACAACACCGATCGCGCTCTTGCAATAATTGGGAGAGGGGGGTGGGGGGGGAGAAAAGACCAAAAAAACGTTTCGCAAAAAAACGTTTAGTACGGCCTGTTCACTGATTGATGGCACGTGGACTTGCTCTAAATTTGGCAAATATATTGAGAGGCACAGCTGGTCATCATTGCCTTTGCCGATGGGCAATGAGTAACCTTTAGGCTAATCGCCGAACGCAAGATTGAGGATTTCTGCCTGTTGGAGCGGGCGAAGGGATACCTGGGTATCGTTCGCTGCGCACACACTTTCTCAGCGGTGAGAGTGGAAATATCATCTTGAATGAAATATGCACTTCTAATGAGAAGCATATTATGCTGTGTTGGAGCCAGCTGGGGTAATTACTGATTGAGGGGACCGGGCGTATGGAAAAACCTGCGTCAAGCGGATCCTATTTGCATCGCGTCTGGGCAATTGCATGCATGGGCAAGTGATAATGACAGTCATTCATTCTCATCATCGCTATGCCAATTGTAGCCTCGTGGCAGTCTGGCTAAGGAGGTCCACTCGACCATACGTCGTTTGAGCATCCGCGTGCTCGCGGAGAGAAATGTTGTCATTACTGTTTTCGAATTATTAAGAATGTACACTTATTTTTAATATTGTAGTCAATTTGAAATAAATAAAAAGATTATTGCAAAATATTATTTTTTTGTTATTAATTCCACGATTAAATAGTGACTCGATATAACCAAGACTGAATGTCGTGGTGTTTTTAAAATCATTGCGGATTTGACCGTTTTCAATAACTTGCATCATTATGATGAATTGCACAGTTCGTGAGTGGCAAAATTAACACCCGAGGTTTGGGTTGGCAGAGGCCAGGATTTTTCATCGAGGAGAAGGCGAAGGGAGGAAAAATGGAGTTCTGGCCACTGATTGCAATCATTGCCACTGAGGCTCCCTTCATTCCGAGCCCCAAGGGGCTGGTCTTGGTCATTTCCTTCCCGTTAACACTTTGCCGGGAACAGTTTGGAAGCTCGCCCATTGCGCAGATCCCTCACGGCCAATCGCTTTTGGGCGCCGTTGAAGTTGCGGCGAATGTGGCACAGTGCACGATAGACAGATGACCTTTGGCACCAGGGTTATGGCCCCAAAGTAAGAGACTTGGAAGTCTCTTTTTCAGGTGAGATCTAATTAGTGGGGGCGACTTTTAACTGAAAGTAATAATTAATTAATACGTGTTGAACTTCTTTCGCACCGTATGTAGCAAACCGTTCTTATCGGAGGTATACAGCTCTTTTTCAGAAGTGACCTGGCCACAACTGATAGCTCAACGAAGTGGCTTATCACGTGGAAATTGACAGCAGCCAAATACTCTAAATGCACGTTGATTTTTAATTTGGAGGCAAATACTGGAGGACCCGGATAAATTACACGCAACCACGGCAAGAACGTGCAAACTCTAAATATACAGGCGTCAGGTGCGGGATTGAACACACGACCTCCTGTATACCAGGCGAGAGAGTAAACATCTCGCCACCGTGGCACCCGTACGTTGTTCAAGGAAAGATTTTCCATGAAAGTCAAGAAGAAAATGCAAAAAAATCTAATAAAACGATACAGGAGCAGCAGCTAACGAACTAAATACATGAGTAAACAAAAACAGATTCTAAACGTAAACTAACACACGGAAAATGTTCAGTAAATGTGAGAAAATGCAATAAATTACGAATCGAATAAATACATGCAATTTAGAAATGAAATCCAGAAAGCACTTAAAAAAGAAAGATAATTTAAATTTAAATGAGGCAGCAATTTAAGTTTCAGTTGTTATTGCAAAACGAATGGTACATTAAAATCATGTGCATTCATTTCACCCGAGTAGCTTCATTGTCAGACCTTTCTTTCCTATAGTGTGTAGTTATTTAAACTCATATCTACCTCGAAACACAGGCTGATGTCCCACTTTTGGTTAAACGTGCTGTGAGGTTCCTTTCGGCAGGTGGAGCGAAACGTCAGACATCGTGTTGAACAACATGCAGTACAACGCAAGAACGCATCGGAGAACTGCATATCTGTCACCGCAGGGGTTTCCACTGAAATTCCTCCTGAGCAGCCATATACTGCAGATTTTACAAGGCATTTGACTCACTACAGGCATTTTAACTGTCATACGACAAACACGTTTGGCTACGTACGGTGAAAATGAAGTTACACATACATCCAATCTCGTAACAGAGTGTGGGAAAGTGCGCCCCCTCGCGATTAAAGTGGCACTTGCAGGACCTTTCGGATGAAGTCCTGTTAGTTAAACTCTCTTCCGTGTCCTTTTTCTAGCACACAGGGCAGCACTTCTCTGCTAGAATTCCAAATAGATTGTTAGTCTTATAACACAACACCAATATCGCTATTGCAACGGACAGACATTTGGAGCGGGGCGGCGGCAGGGTGGAAGAGCAAAACATATATTTCGCAAAAGTTTATTACGGTCTGTTCGCCAATGGACGGCATGCGGATTTCAATGAATTTGGCAACTATATTGGACCCTTTGACCGGCCTTCACAAAATGGTGAGCCTGGCTGGATGGCAGGAGGAGAGAGGAACTGGAGATGGCACTAACAGCACAACCACAAAAAACACACAGCTAGCATAATGCCAAATCTTGACACTCATGCACTCCCATCTTGCATTTGCAGGTTCATTCTGACGAATTGCTTGCTTCTTTGATACTCTGAGACACATTGGGCTTGCTATGCTAATGGCAGTGCAGGTCAGGAATTCGATAAACAAGCTTTAAATAATTGCTTGCAGTCGCAAGCAATTCCTCAACTAATCTTGCTTCAGATTTTAAACTGGGCAAACGTGCAATGTTACTAAAGCACTGTAGCACACTCAAGCAAGTTGAACGCTGATAACGGATATTACTATTTCTGGTATTTCTCAGCAGACAATTATTTAGTCATACATTCTAATCTCTTTCACGTAAATGTGTATTAAAAATATTTTTGCAATGCATCATGCATTTACCCTTCACACGGTGTACTTGTATTTGCATTGAATATCAAACATCGCTATCATTTCCAAAATATAGCAATGCAGCAGTAATAAATGCTAACTCCTATCTTGCTTCAACGGCGGACGCGTGCGAAGAGTTAATGAGCAACGGTGAAGCGTTGTTGGGTGCAGACACTGCGCTATACTTAATGTGTAGGGCTGTAAAATTGCGTGAAGCTAACGGACAAACCCTGTACGCCTCTTACCATTAACATTTTCACATCCTACCCTAGCTCACGTTGCCTTCCAGCACATTTTTTATTTTCCGCGCAGATGACACAAGGGTAGGCTGCGTCAAGAAAAAGGTTAATCGCTTGCAAAGCTGCAATTTCTTTGCACCGACGTGATTAATTGTCAGAGTGTTTGTAAATGCAGCGCCCTTATCAATTACTTCATATGCAATTGTCAACTTTGATTCACCGTCAGTTTAATTTTTTGTTAAATGCCAGTAATAATTAGTTTTGTGTATTTATTGTCGTGATATACTTTTTTAAAGAAATTTATTCCAGAGAAAAACGTAATAAAATGGGATTAAGGTTATCGTGACATTTGCTTTTTAATGTATGCATTGACCTTTTGTGCTGCCTTACCTGCCACCCCTTTTTGCCCATCCGCCCACCCAACCCGCACCGTCGCCACCGCCAGGTTCGCCCCACCCGACAACAGCAGTGACTCCTAAACTACTAAACTATTTCTATTTTTTTTACTTTGATAGTGCATTGTCTTTGAGCTGTACGCCTTTTGGCGTCCTCTGGTCGAGCACCAATTGGGTCGAGGCTCAAAAGAAAGCCGTCCCTTGGTGTGGACCAATCAGTTTCAAGGACAATGCATATATTATCATAGTGGTTTTTTTTGTTTCCATTTGACTGCAGGTATTGTGGTTAATGCAGACATGAATCCTTGTGAAAAGGTTTCAGTTTTGTTGCCAGAAAAAAGGGATAAACCCTATTATTATTATTATATATATTTTTTTGTATACAAGGGAAGGCCCACTGAGCTATGTAGCTCTTTGCAGAAGCGACCTGGGCCACAATTGATCGCTCAACGAAGTCGCTGAACATCATGTGGACATTTACAGCAGCCAAATACTCTAAATGCACGTTGATTTTAAACGTGGAGGCAAACACCGGAAAACCCGGAGAAAAGTCCACGTAACCACGAGGAGAACACACAAACTCCAAATACACAGGCGTCAGGGTTGGGATCGAACCCACGACCTCATGCATACCAGGCGAGGGAGTTAACATCTCGGCAGGATCTGTTTGCGAGCGTGGTGCAGGCCTGTGACAGACCGCTGAGGTTGCATAAAAAAACATAAATCTGACAAAGCATCCCCATTCATCCCGCGTTTAATAACATCCTGCGCCATTTGTTATCGCGTTTGTCCGAGTGCAGGGCTGCCAAATTTATAAAGCGTTTAGAAAATAAATAATGGGTACCAACCCCCCCACAACTCCTGAAAAAAGAAACCCACATTGGATAACATAAAACACAGCACGACAGTAACAATGAATAAATCATACTCCCCTGTCCAAGCGGTCGTTCAAAGTAGGTGCATACACCCGGCAATTAGGAATAATTCCAATGCTGCTTTTGAGCGTTTCGAGGAAACCAGCAAAGCGGCAGCAACAATTTCACCGGGCGCAAAGCCGCAGATCCCACTGGGTCTACCCCGTATCTACATTCGGGATGATATCCAAAAATCAAATCCCAGCAGGCCGAGCGGGTGGTTTTTGTGCGATCAGGGACAGCGGTGGCCAAGGGGAGAGGCGTGTGATTGACTGTAGGTGGCCTGTACGGAGGTGCGGGTGGAGGATGGATGAGTTCTTTTGGGGTTGGGAATCGGTGGTGGAGCGGTTAGCGAGCCACGCTACGAACCCGGCGACCCGAGTTTGATTCCCGGTCGTGGCCAACGCCAGTGACGATTATTTGAACCGGTCATGGGCCTCCACTTTGTCGACTCAGCCTCTTATGAGCACCTGGAGTGGTGTGTAAACATCGTCACTGGTGACAAAGGCATGGTGCTGGCCACCCACCCCAGCATGTGCCGTGCAGGCCTTCATAGGTGCTCGCTAACAGCACTTGCCCCAACGGTCTGTTAAGACTACACGGAGGATCTTTGTCTTTTTTGTCTTTGTATGCTGGAATTGGTAATGGAGGCAAGTCTATCCTCGCATTGTATTAAAAACATGATAAATGTTACGTGTATAATTACAATAATCTAATTGTAAATTCTACTGCGTAGGTTATCGCGGTTGTGCCGTGTTGCTCTCAGATATGTTCACGGGTTGTACCGCATGCTGAACACACGTGCGGTACAACCCGAAAACACAAACATCTACTGATAAATAGGGGATAAATATAGTGTGTGTTTCCTGGATTTGGCTAAGTATAAATGCATGCGTGTGAAAGAATGTTCTGCCACTCGTCAAATCGTCTGCTGGACGAAGGCCTTCGCACACTGTGTCGGTCAATGGAGTTGTTTGACCATACTTCACCGCCTGGGTCTGTGCGGGTTGGTGAAAAGTGTTCGCCAGGAGGAGTACAGATAACACTTCCCATTGATGTTAGCCACTTTATTTTAGCCACTGCACTACCGCTCCCTCTGAAATATTTACGTAAAATGCTGTGTGTGTGGACATGTATGTATACATCCTGCGTGCGTGTACCGTCGATACCATGTTATCCTGTCTGTGTATAATGTGACAGGTGGATCATTTATGGTGGAGTAAAGTGTGCGTAACAACAGCTTCCTCCAATTCGCCTGTTCAACGTGCAAGAGGGTTAGGATGAAAGTGTCCCCCTAAACCTCACTTGTTATCAGCAGACCCAGAGATTCAATAGTATAAGCAACTGACACACCTTTGCCTGCACGGGGCAAGTCCTTCATGTCTGCGTGCGAGGCTATGCAATGCGTGCATTGCAGCTATGACCCCCTTTTTCACATTCGGCAAAAGTGGATGAAACCACACTCAACAATATTGCAGCCTTCTGCTTGGGGAGCTGACCCAACGATGGATTGGTCAATCAGCCTGGGAAAGCACACGTGTGTTGCGTGTGTACGTGTGTTTAGTGGGGAGGCGGGAGTGTAGCGGTTAGCGCACCGCGCTACGAACCCGGCGGTCCCTGTTTCGATGCCCGCTCACGGCCAACATCAGTGACCATTAACTGAACCGGTCCTGGGCCTTCCCTAGGTCGACTCAGCCTCAAATGAGTACCAGATACGGTGCGGAAACATCACCACTGGGAAGACAAAGGCGGCCGGGCGTGGTGCTGGCCACCCACCCCCTAGTGTGCTGTGCCCGCTAACAGCACTTGCTCCTCCGGTCTGCTAAGGCTACACGGGGGATCTTTGTCTGTGTGTATGGTGACCCAGCGGGGAGTGGTGGTGACGTGATTAGGGCACTGCGCTATAAGCCCGGCAATCCGAGTTCGATTCCCGCTGGTGACCCAACAGCAGCGGTAGGCATCTGGACTGGTCCTCGGCCTCCCCTAGGTCGACTCGGCCTCAAATGTGTACCGAGTGTCGAAATATCATGACCTGGTAAACAAATGTTGCTGGCCACACCACCTCCTTTGCGCGTCGCACCGTGCTTGAACAGGCGTTCGCTAGCGGCACTTACCCCAACAGCCCGTGTCGGCTATACGGGAGATCTTTGTCTGGCGCGGTCACCCACCCGCCCTGGTCTATGCACCACCCCCCAGTTTCGTCTTCTCGGCACCTTCACACCCCTGCCCAAAGTGCCTGTCAGTTCGCAGCCTCGAGGTTTGTGCGTTGTGTGCGGATGCGTGCGAGTGTGCATGTTGCGCGGGGAGCGGTGGTGGAGCGGTTAGCGCGCTGCGCTACGAACCCGCCGGCCCGAATTCGATTCCCGCTCACGAACAACGCCAGTGACGATTATCCGAAGCGGTCCTGGGCCTCCCTGAGGTCGGACTCAGCCTCGAATGAGTTCCTGGTGCGGTATGTAAGCATCGCCACTGGGAAGACAAAGACGGCAGGGCGTGGTGCAGGTCACCCAACCCCTCGTGTGCCGTTCTGGCCTTCATAGGTGCTCGCTAATAGCACTTGCCCCAACAGTCTGCTATGGCTATACGGGGATCTTTGTCTTTGTGTTTACGTGTGTGTGTACGTGTGTGTGTACGTGTGCGTGTGTACGTGTGTGTGAAGATGTGTGCATGTACGTGTGTGTATATGTGTGTGTGTACGTGTGTGTGCGTGTACGTGTGTGTGTGTACGTGTGTGTATGTGTGCGTGCGTTCGTGCGCAGGCAGCCCAATCGCCACTCCATGTTGACAAGCCAGACCAGCCCTCTGACTGCGACCGCTGCAACTTCTGTTTGGGACAAATTGCTTTCAGGATTGCACCGGGGTCAGTTCACGACCCGCAGAGTAACCCTGTGTATTTACCCCACTTGTTTCATTATTTTCTTACTGCCGTAGCTCGTTCTTTCCACCCCCCCCCTCTCCTCCCCCCCCCCCTTGTTACTTATCGCCCTGGTGGCACCGCGGCGTGAAATGTTGCAGAGCCGCTGCATCTGGTGTCCCCGTCTTTGCGCTCTCACGGAGCCCGATTAGAGCGAACGACGCCCGTCGATTCCATCGAGGTCCATCACGGCGATTTGCACTCCCGACGCCGGCTCGCCCACGGGTTTTTGGATCGTGCCGGGAGCAGGCGTCCGACGTTTCGCTCCACGTGCCGGGAGATTCGTTTCGGGCAATTGTCCAAATTCAGAACTGTGCTACGCCGAGGGAGCCGCGCGGCGCAGCCACGAACAGCCATGCTGTAGACATCCGCACAATTACGCTGCATGTGCTCTCACGAAGTCTAGTTCGATGTGTTATGATTACAGTATAACACGGAAGCCTAATTAAATGTACATGAAATCTGAAATGTTAAATTATACTTGTCAACCCGTGTGTTAATCGACTGCTGGATCGCGGCCCTCCCAATGCCATGCTGGCCACGTACGGTCGGGTAACTCCCAGGTGTGGTTTAGGAAAGGGGTCACCAATGATAAAATGTATACATCACTCTCAACTGATTTTATCCGTATCCCGGAGTTAAGCTTAGCTCGCCGGGTTCATCGCGCAGTGTGCTACTGCACAAATTATCATCATCATCATCTTCACCCACGTTCATTACACTGTTGGGATGAAGGCCTCCTCCCTACGAGATGCGATGCTCCAACCAGCACCTGCACATTAACTTCACAAATACCGTGACGCGGGTAAACAGCTGTCGTGTGCAAAGTGTATATGATAACGGCAATAATGGTAGTAATCGTGTTAATGCCATTTATGAATACAGGAAAGTCTCACTGCGACTAAAGTCTACTTTTCAGGAGGGCTCTGTTGAGATATTTAACTTACATTGTGCATTGTATACTTCGACGGTACTAAAGTGCTACACACATCCATGGACTGTGTCTGAAGAGTAAAGTGTTGCGTACGACAATAGAAAAACAGGGGCGGTGTAGGTGTCAGGGTTATCGCGCAGTGCACTATGAGTGTGGCAACCCGAGTTTGTTTCCCAGCCAGGGCTAACATCAGTAATTTCCCAGTCTTGCACACGGTATATGATGCCGACTGTACAGTAGTACCCAACAGTATAGCATACTGCACATGTGAAATAGGTTTGCCGCGGCTTAATTAAAATGTCCTTCTATTATAGACACATTAACGCCATCACGATTGTACCCAAATTCACAGCTTCTTGGTGATAACACTCGCTCCCGCCCACTGAATCTAAAAGCGAGTCTGTCAGCATTTGGCTTATTAACACACATCGCAAGCGTGAGAATTCTACACCGGCACCTCATTTGGCAATTTTTTTTTAAACGTCAAAAGTAATTTCCTGCTCAAATGAGCATGAGGCGGTGGTCATCTCCCGTCGGCAGTCCTGAGCCAGTCGTGGACATTCCACACATCTATGGCGAGGGTGAATCTCTCCACAGGACAACCGCTGTTTTATCGACCCCGCAGGGATGATGGGCCGAGTCAACCCCCCAAGCAAGGTTCGAACTCACAACCTTCTGATCGCGAGCCGCTCGCACGGATCGCTGAGCCAACATGTAAATAGTGAGCGGGTCAAATTGACATTTTGAAGGTATCAAGGTGATCCTTAAGTGAACCAAAGCCACGGAATTTAATGGGTGGTTGGAAATAAGGATTTGGTTGGTGAGTGAATGGTGTATGTATGTGGGCGGGGGGGGGGGCGGATGTTAATAATTTAGGTTATAAATTGCGTGCTCAGATATTCGTTATAAGGTCAAACGGGCAATATAAAGCGTGGAAAAGAGCACTTACTAAAGCCTACCGTGACACCCCTGATGGATCGTTGATAGGTAGAGGGGCGACAGACTGACGGCTGAGGCTACACCCCGAACCTGATGGTTCTCTGCACCCTAAACCCGACACGTTGGGGAATAGAGGGCCCCTCAATTGCGGCCACTTGATGATTTGCAGTCGAAGAGCTGCGATTGAAAGTCCTCCACGTGTGCTGCTGCTGCGCACAGTCGCGGTGGCGAGACCGAGGCGGCTTGAGGATGGACGCAGGATTTAGGGTGAGAGCCACGGCACGGAGCAGGGGGGACCGGTCCAATCGGGTTGCCAGGGTATTGGAGTGTGGAGTGTGGAACGGCTTGTGTGTGTGTGTGTGCTTGCGCGTGGGTGAGTGTGTGTGTGTGGGGAGCGGTGGTGTAGCGGTTAGCGCGCTGCGCTATGAACCTGGAGACCCGAGTTCGATTCACGCTCACGGGCAACACCAGTGACGATTATCTGAACCGGTCCTGGGCCTCCCCTAGGTCGACTCAGCCTGAAATGAGTACCTGGTGCGGTGTGTAAACATCGCCAGTGGGGAGACAAAGGCGGTCGGGCGTGGTGCTGGCCACCCACCCCCTCGTGTACCGTTCCGACCTTCATAGGTGCTCGCTAACAGCACTTGCCCCTACAGTCTGTTAAGGCTATACGGGGGATCTTTGTCTTTGTGAGTGAGTGGGTGTGTGGATGGAAAGGTGTACGTGTGTCGAGGTGCTGGCCACCCGCCCCCTCGTGTGCCATGCCGGCACTTGCATTGACAGTCCCCTAAGGCCATACAATGAATCGTTATCTTTACCTTGTTGTGTGTCATGCGCCACGCCGGCCTTCATAGGTGCTGCTCGCTAAGAGCTACACACGAAGCTCTGGGCCAAGAAGACCCACAGCTTCCTATGGAGCGATAGGCCAGGTAGCTTCCACACAGCGTTACTCAGCCGATGAAAAGATAATACCGCTCAACTGATTTCTGCTGTCAAACTTGGAACTAGTCTAAGCACCACACGCGAACGTGTCCCCTCTCCACAACTGCCCCATCACTTGTGGGGAGTTGAAGGGGTGAAGTGGTTTGACGACACAAAAATACCCGGGCAAGTGCTACACAAACACACGTGCACATACACACTGACGTCTTCTCTTTGCCCATATGGGGGGGTGGGGGGTAAACGGTCCAGGGCTATTGTGGCACAGCAGGATGTGGAGTTGATTCGACTTTCCGATGATTGGTATCAAGATATCGAGGAGGCTGCTCGGCAATTGGAGGCAGTCGCCCTCCAACGTCGACGGAGGGGGGAGGAGCGACGCTCACAACAACGAGCGCCGGGCGGATAAAACGCAGCAGTTTGGCAGCACAGGTGGTGCATCTGCCAGTCATTACAGTCAATGCATAACACCTGGTTCTGTCCCTTTACCTCCTGCCAGTGGTCCTTCAATACTTCACGTGGCCTCAAGGTGCACCGAGCCTGGCACAAGCCCCACGGTGACATCACCGTGAATTAATGAATGTTGTTGTTGCATAATTGTGTGTGTGTGTGCGTCGGTGGAGCAGTGGTGTAGCAGTTGATGCACTGAGTTCGATCCAGGCCAAGACCAAGATCAGTGTTAATTATCTGAATCCGTCCTGATCCTCTCCTAGATCGACTCAACCTCAAACGAGTGCCGAAGACGGTGCATAAATATCTGCACTGGGGAGACAAAGGTGGCCGGTCATAGTACATCAGTGGCCTCACACCACTGTCTCGTGCATGAGTCAAAAACATTCTGGCCTTCAGAGTAAAAGAGGAATAGCATAGGCAACGTTTCGGGCGACGGGTCTTCTTCATAGCACATCGAGAGGTCCTAGAGGTGGAGTGAACAATCGTGTGAGTCTGCACTCTAAACACCTGGTTACAGAAAACAAGAGAAACCGTTTTAAGAATGTTTAGAGATTTGCCTGTGTGGGTGTGCGAGTGTGTCGGTGTGCGGGTGGGTCGGTGTGCATGTGGGCGGGTGTGCGGGTGTGTGGGGGTGTGTGTGTGTGTGGGTGTGTGGGTGGGTGAGCGGGTGTGTGGGTGGGTGTGTGGGTGGGTGTGCGGGTGTGTGTGTGGGTGGGTGTGCGGGTGTGTGGGTGGGTGGGTGTGCGGGTGTGTGGGTGGGTGGGTGTGCGGGTGGGTGTGCGGGTGGGTGGGTGTGTGGGTGGATGAGTGTGTGTGTGATTGTGTCGGTGTGTGGGTGGGTGGATGTGTCGGTGGGTGGGTGGATGTGTGGGTGTGTCGGTGTGTGGGTGGGTGTGTGTGTGGGTGGGTGTGTCGGTGTGTGGGTGTGTTGGTGTGTGAGTGTGTGGGTGGGTGGGTGTGTCGGGGTGTGTGTGGGTGTGTCGGTGTGTGGATAGGTGTGTGGATGTGTGGGTGTGTCAGTGTGCGGGTGGGTTTGTGGTGGGTGTGCTCAGAGCAATCCGAAGACGCTGACGTGGTTAACAAAGTACAACTCGGGGCTGGGAGGCAGACGAGAACACTGACACGTGTGGCACGGATAGCCCAAGGGGACCTAAGTCACACGCTGGCTGTAAACCCCGATGCAACGATGACCCCAGTGCGTGCCTTTGGAATGCCGGGGGGTGGGGGATGGGGGTCTTAGAAGAGGATTAACGTGAAGTGATCAGCGAGCGCCTAGCGGCAGCCCAAACAACTCCCTTAGGTGATGGCCATGAAATGTGGCATAGCAAGCAGCTCGGGCGTTTAAATCGATTCCACACCTGAGCCGTCATTTGAGCAAACCACATTTGCCGAGCGCATCTTTGAAGAGCAGGATCTGTCTGTCTCTCTCGCTACCCGAGTCTTTAGAGTGTGTATTAATCAGCTGATTTGGTATTTCTGCTGCAGCTCCTTTTTGCGTTGTCAGTGGTGCATGAAGACCAATTGACAAAGAA
This sequence comes from Lampetra fluviatilis, assembly GCF_964198595.1. Classification (NCBI taxonomy): domain Eukaryota; kingdom Metazoa; phylum Chordata; class Hyperoartia; order Petromyzontiformes; family Petromyzontidae; genus Lampetra; species Lampetra fluviatilis. The sequence continues at coordinate 6,315,142 of NC_136323.1, read as the reverse complement.
CTGAACGCAATTACATCGCTGCCTTACAAATTAAAGAAAATAAACATGCAGGCGGCGATATTTAGGGCAATGACAATTCTTAATTGCACCTATGAGTGAGAACCATTTATGTGCGATAGAGACGGGCAATTACAAGAACCGGCGCATTTTATATATATATTTTTTCATTTCATGACAATGACACGAACGAACGTGCCGAGTCGTATTTATGTATTAGTCAGTGCGATCGCACGGTCGAGCGGTAGCCCATTCGCCGCTCGTTCCAGAGGTTGGTGGTTCGAAAACCAGCGGCCGCCCTGATTAACACTGAGGGTGCGTTCAACGTTAATAAAATAAATAAATGACTACGCGCCACTTGCGTCACAGAGGACATTAAACACCACGTGGTGTCATTCGCAATGCTTTGCCGCTGTGTGCCGGTGTCATTGTCAACGTTTTTTTAAATATTATTCCGCAAATTACTGTAATCATTTTGAATATGCTGCACGGTGCATATGAATCATGCGCCTCCCCCCCCACTACCGCAATGATAACAATATCGTTGTGATAAAATAGGGAGCCCGATTGCGCCACTGCCCCGCAACCAGTTGCAGAAACGTCCAAGTGCCGGTATAGTCGCGCAACTGATCGCTCGGGCGTAGACCGAGCGATCAGTTGCGGGACTTTGGCCAACGCACACTCCAATTTGTGTAAAGTCTGCTCTGTGTAAATGTCCTCACGAAAGCCCCATTTTACGTCAGTCTACTGCTGGATGAGCACCTCCAAGCCACGCATGTGCTTCAGTGCGTGTTGGTGAAAGCCAGGGGAGCATAGCCATCGGAGCATAGTACAGTACAACAATGCATTGTGTTGCACTGCCCCCTGCTGGCCAACTCGTAGCATCGCAGCAGCAGAATCCTACAACAACTTTGCTATGCATGGCTGTCTCCCATCTCAGCAGCACAGCAGGTTCAACCCAATTAGCTTATAACACACTGCCTTAATCAAAATATATGTCATGGGTGACATTTCAGGAAATGGTTCGTCTTCATGCCACATCTTTTGGCGAATGTATCGAGTTGTTATTTATATGCATTCCTTAATCCCCCCCCCAGCCCCCCCCCCCCTTCGCACGTGAAGGGCTCACAAGTGACGTCATCACATCTACGGCTCTATTTAACTAACGAAACAGGAGGAGGATTTCTCCACAAACCTGGCTGTCCGCCTGATGATGCTGGTTGTAATTACTGGCGAAACGTCGTACTCAGGTTGTAAATGTTGTGGATTTGCTTTCCAACACACCGGTGTTGCTGTACTGGTAACGAATTGGCACGTTCTGTTCACGTGACAACCCTTACTAATTGGCTGTGTTGGGTGGTGGCGGGTTTAACGACACATTTATATATTTACGCGATCTAACCCTATAAAACTGCATTGTGGGTGATATTGGTCGCAAAAGCCGACAGCGTGTTAAAACGTATCGAGTTGCGTGTGTTAACTTTAGGAATTTGGCAAGTTTAGTTACATGGAGGCTGGCACGTAATGGCCTACCTCTTGGTAAGTAGGCAATGTCCGCACTGAAGCAGACTAGAGGTAAGATACACCAAGGCAGTAAAATATAATCTGAGCGGTCCCTGGATTCGAAACCGCCGAAGCTCTTTTTAACAAGCAGCAAACAGCGTTAGACGCATGGCCCCGTGCAATCGTCCCCGAGTGTGACGCTGCAGTTCATGGAGAGCAATGACCAGTACCGTAACTCAACTGTTGTATGCATTGTATCTCAAAGGAATGGGGAACGCGTCAATGTGGGGGGGGGGAGGGGGTCAGCCACGGGAGAGGCGGAGCGAAGGAATCGGATCGCTGGGTGAATTATTACATCGCAATCATCAGAAGAATCAATCAGAATATTCATTCGTAGTGGAGAAATCCGATGAGCTATGAAGCTCTTCTTCCTAGAGACGTCTACTAGAATGGTGAGAGGCGGCGGTGACGACGGCTTGGGAAGACCTCCATCCAGCAGTAGATTGACCATGGCTGCTGCTGATGAAGATGCGCATCTTAACCTTTCGTGACAAATCTAATATCCTATCGACGTGGTTCTCGTTCAATATCTGCGTCTCTGTGCCCTTGGTCTCTGACACTTGGAGGTGTCTCGTCCCCCGCGTGCTCACGCGATTGTGAAATCCAGCAATTATAACCGACGGTGCAATAATCGCATGCAGAAATATAAAATTAATAATTCACAACCCCTTTGTCAACCCAACGCCGCGTGAAGGCCTCCTTCACGCTGCGTCGGTCGTACTGCCTGTTCGAGCATACTTCACCACGCTGGTCTATATGGATCGGTGAAAGGTGTGGGGGGGGGTAGGTGGTAGTAACTTGATCAGGGGGTTGAGAGGCAACATCGGCGAACTGATGTTAGCCGTGGCTGGGAATTTAACTCGGCTCACTGGGTTTTCATAGTGCAGTGCGTGCGAACCACTGCGCCACCGCTCCAAACAACAACGCCTTTTTTCTTCTTGGTTATTTCGGTAAAGTCACGTAGAATGGAAATAATAAAATAATAAAAATGAAACATAATAAAATAATTTTCACGACGTTTCGGCCACAACGCAAGTAGCCGTCCTCAGGTGGAGAACAGATCTGTCGAGGAGACAGAGTCTGAATGACAAGCCCCAGGCTTTGAGTGACTATTTAAGCTGGGTTGGAGGGGCGAAGAGCGCCTTGACAAAATAATTTGCATATCAAGAGGAATTTATCATATTTATGGGAAATGCAGATATGCGATTAGTACTACTTGTGAAATGCGTAGGAGGTTTGGCGGGGGGTTTAAAGTCATTATGCCCGTGCATTATGCAGGATTAGCAGCATCAAAGGGAGGGGATAGGGGTAGCATTAATAAAGGGAAGGAGTGTTAATAGTATGTAGCTGCAGTAACTAAACCACCACGTAAACAACTAAAGTATAAACTACATAGTATCATCAGTATACTAAATATACTCTACAATAACAACGCCTTTGCCGCTTGCTCCAAGCGAGATGCCTCGTGCACAGTTCCTCCTTGTTATTCTTAGGTTTTTTCGGTAAAGGCGCATGATTCATATGCACCGTGCAGCATATTCAAAATGATTACAGTAATTTGCGGAATAATCTTAAAAAAAAATTAAATTAATAAAAGTAAAATAAAAAAAAGCTTGTGTTGCCTCCGAAACGTCGTGATTTTTATTATTATTTTTTATTTTACTTTTATTAATTTAAATGTTTTACCTACGTGACTTTACCGACAAAACCTACGAATATGAATACTTGCATTCACGAAAGCTTCAAATCTAGAATTCCTCCTTGTTGTCGTCTCTTCTTGTCGACGAGAGGCGGCGCATCGCGTGGCGGTGAGCGCTGTCCACGCGAGCACTCCCACCCCCCCCCACGGCGTTTCACTTACACTGTGCAGAAGGCAACGCGTGTGCACGTGTGTGCGCATATTATATGGGAGATGTATGCAAAGCGATAATTCGTGAAGGCGGTGGCGCATTTGGTGAGCGCATCCGGGCTGCGATTCCAAAGAACACAGGATGAGATGTTACTATCCTTTGTGCAAGTACTTCCAAGAGTTCATGAACAGTCAGCCTGGTGAAATTTGGGGAGCGCATCGTCAGTAGTGAACCTTTGGTTCCTAGGGTGTTTCGGCCTTTCATACTATACACCCTCCCCAAAGGCGGCCAGCGACAGGGTGATCAATCCTACGCTTGCGTCCCATTCCCAATTAGTCATAGGAGTTGCCTTGTTGTTGATAGCCAACATCCGAGTATAATTCTTGGCCACGGCTACTCACATCGGTGGCGATCGATATCTAAAGCGGTACTGGCCAACAGCAACCTCCTCCTCCTCCCCAATGCCATTTAGTGGTGAAGTATGGTCAAACAACAACTCCCCTCCACGACCGATACGATGTGGCGGGGGGAGAGGTGGGGGGCAAGGGTGGGGGAGCGGCTTCACGCAAGGGTTATACAGTATTTATCAAGGACTGTCAGACCCGAATGATCAACGTAGTTTCAAGTGTTATCAAAGAGCCCACAGTAAATTGCCTATCGGGCTGTAAATAGACCGGCAGCTATCAGGCGGCGAACTGCAAACACGGCCCCAACTTGCTCGGTGGATGCTCACTGTGGTGTGCGCATACACAGTACGTGATTTACTAAATATTAAATTAGACTTGCCGCACTAACTACGAAACGTGCTGAGCCTTCTCCGTCAGGTGATTACCGTGACCGACAGAGAGGTCCGTGTGTGTAAGTGTCCGCGTGTTTCGTCAAGGCGGAGTCGACCTAGAGGAGACCCATGACCGGTTCGCATATTCACCGCTGATGTAAGCCGTGGTTGGGTGTCGAACTGAGGTCGCCTAGGCAGTGTGGAGACAAAGAGAGCCGTGCGTGGTGCTAGTCACACACCACACCGTCGTGTTTATTGCTGGCATCAGTAGGCGCTCGTTAGGAGCATTTGCCCGAACAATTTATACGGCGCGAGTGGGATCTCTGTTCCGTGTTTAATTCTGGGGAGCGGTGGCGCAATGGTTTGCGTACTGCGCTACGAACTCGGCTGCGTGCATAGTCCGTGATATCGGAAGAGTTTATGAACCACTCATAGGTCGACTCAGCCTAAAACGACTCCTGTGCCTGGTACGGTCTACACTACAACTATCAGCACCGAGAAGACAAAGGCGACTCAGTCGTGTGCCGTAATCGCCTTGGTAGGTGCTTGCAAACAACACAACACCCTGCCCCAACGCTTTATATATAGGATATACGCGTGGCACACATACATGCATGTATACACAGAGAGGAGCGGTCACACAGTGGTAAGCGCACTGCGCTATGAACCTGGATGCTTTCTATTCGGCCCCGGCGGCTAATATCAGTAGCCCTTGGCACCCCCCCCCCCAACCGTTTCACCCAACCCGCACTCACCACTGTGGTGAAATATGATGAAGCAACCACCGCTAGCGACACGGCGTGGGGAGAGGCCTTCATCCAGCAGTGGATAGGGAAAAAGGGGTTTAGGAAATGAGTCTCCCTGTTATTCATCTGTATTATGCCATTGAGGGAGTCGAGAGTAAGTTCTGTCACCGATTAATGGGTTGCGTTAATTAGGCATTTCAACATAACTAAAAAAAAACAAGCATTCTACGCAGACATGAATATTATCTCATTGTACATCCTGACATGTTTAAATATCACCGCCAAATGTAACATAATACATAAGACTCACTGGGTCTTATGACTTGTTTTTTTTTCAGGAGGGTTCTGCTCCTACATTGGGATGGTTTGGTCAATTACATGTACGAGCGTTCGGGCTCGCCGCGTGAGAGGAAATCCGCGTAACCCGGAGAAAACCTCACGCATACCAGGAGGACTGCTGTGGTGCCGTCCCAAATCTCTACCACCAACCCTCGCTGAACAAAGGGCCGAATCGCAGAAGCTCCGTCTGCAATTAAACCCCTGGGTAACCTCTAATAACCAAAGTACCGCATAGGGCTGTAAAAAAACGTGTCTTTGGAATGCACGGGGGAAGGCAACGGCCATAAGGTGGTAAGGTTCTGTAAGCAGTCAATTGTTATCAGCGATCACGAGATAGCGACAGGGTCCATCAGGTAGAGAGGCGCGGGACGGGAGGGCGAGGGCGTGATATGGAGGTGAACAGCCGTAGAGAAGTGGCGGATTTGTGGGGTGTGGGTGGTGGTAGTGGTTGGTAGCCGGGTCGTACCATAAATCACACAGTACAAGCAGTTCAGGGGGTGGCGTGGTGGCGCAGTGGTTAGCGCAGTGCGCTTTCAAACCCGCTGACCCCGGTTCAATTCCCCTGGCACGGGTGACATCAGTCATTGGTGAGTGGTATCTGGACCGGGTCATGGATCCACCACATCTCTGACCAACACTAGCGTAGTTCAATAACCCCCAAGACCCGTAATATCGTTCGAAGGGGAAGGGGGTGTCCTTCATCCAGCAGTGGATAGAGAAAGGGTCTGTACAAGTACAAACCAATAGAGACGTACACACAATGAGAAGGGTTTCTGTAGGGTGGGGATGAATGATGTGTGAAAAACAATCACGTTTGCCCCACGCCTTAAAGGCCAAAGTGAATGCAATTTAGTGCGCGTATCTGTGCGTAAAAGGTACGGACGATGTGTACGTTGGCTTTCCGTTCACAATGTGTTCATTATTCGCGGCGTTATAGTGAGCGCCTATCCGCGCGCCCACGACGTCCCTATCATTGCGTGAATACAAAACCAGAAAGCGGTCGCCCATGTGGAGGGGTGTCATAGGCTCGGGGGGGTGGGGGGGCGCAACGGACGGATGGAGCGATGGGACGATGTTACGCATGCACGGGAAGGGTTTGTTAGACGATGGTTGTGTGGTGCGTATCTGTGTGAAAGTGATCGGTATGCGAATTAGCGAGTTGATGGGAAGGCGAAGGGTGGCGAAAAATCCGCAGCCTCTCGCACAAAAAAATGTATCCACGAACCTCCATCCTCCTTACGCGTCCCCCGTCGCAGCACATGATATGACCCACGAAGATTACCAAACGCTGGTGTGTGAACATCGGCTGTACGACACATGGCTCTGTCGCTCGCCACCCACACTCACTTACCCACACACAACGTAGCCCTCCCCCCAACCCCTCTCTGATCTCCCTGCAGTGGCACGAACCACTGTCATATCTTGTGGCACTGCAAAGTCGTGATTTCCATAGGCGGCTCTCAGTGTGCACACGCACACACACATAAAGATCCCCCGTGTAGCCTGAACAGACTGTAGGGGCAAGTGCTGTTAGCGAACACCTATGAAGGCCGTCACGGCACACGAGGGGGTGGGTGGCCAACACCACGCCCGGCCGCCTTTGTCTCCCTAGTGACGATGTTTACACATCGCACCAGGTACTCATTTGAGGCTGAGTCGACCTAGGGGAGGCCCGGGACCGGTTCAGATAATCGTCACTGGGTGTTGGCCGTGAGCGGAAATCGAACTCGGCTCGTTGGGTTCATAGCGCAGCGCGCTAACCGCTACACCACCGCTCCCCAACACACACACGCACACACGCACGCACACACATCCCCCCGTACAGCCTTCACAGACTGTTAGGGCAAGTGCTGATAGAGAACCACATTAAAGCAAGTACAGGGCACGAGTGGACGGGGGAATTGGTGTGGATAGCACCATGCCCGTCCGCCTTTGTCTCCCCCGTGCTGAAGTGCACACATCGCAACAAGACACGCACCGTCACCACAGACTGGGCCGTCTCGTATACCACCAGAGCCACATTGTTCGCTATAAATCACTCGAGCAGAGCGCTCACTACCCGTGCAACCAAGCCCAACATCGTATGCGTGCTACATACATACACGTGTAGGTGCCTACTTACCTACCCTACCTGCGATCACTACCTGGATACGACGCACACCTGGGCATATGTCCCAATTAAACCGAGGGCGTCACTGCTGAGACACGAGTGCACGTGTCTCCCATTGCAAGGGAGACCAGAGGAAATAGCCCCCCACACTACTACTACTTGCACCGCGGTGCGAAGGTTTTTCGCAACATTCAACGCCACGCGTGCTTCGTGCCACATCCCGTTCGGTTCCTGCGATCGGGGCAGCTGATTGTGTGGAGGGAATGGGTCGAACGAACGATTGGCAACGTTGGGTTAAATCTGACAATCGTGGACACATAACTCCCATGGAATGAATGAATACATTTAACAAAAACAATTTAGCGTGGAGTGTTAATAAAAGGCATCCAAACACCAAGCTTGTCCTCCCAACCCCTCGGCTCCCCAAACATTTCCCTTCCCCAAAAGATTGCACGCGTGGAAATTCGCAGCGCCAGCCACTTACTTATTGCGCTCCGATCGCGCTCCTCTGTCCGCTTCTCGCTTGTCCGCGTATTTCACTCAGGGCGCATTCTCCCTCTCTTCCTCCTCTGTCTCGTGGCGGATTGTGGAGGCAGTCGCCGGCGTTATTGTGAAGGATTCAAACGGAACGAGAAGCCGTCGAGAGAGAGAGAGGGCGAAGGGGCCGGGCGAGAGAGTGGCGAGCGAGCGAGCGAGGGAGCGTAGCGGAGTGACTGGGCGAGCGAGACGCCGCTAGCGAGAGCCCTCTTCTGACTCCTCGGCGGGTTAGATGTGTCCTCGAGAAAACGCTTGCGGGCAGCACGGCCACGAATCTGTGCGCTCCTCCTCCTCCTCCACCACCAACACCAACCCAGCAAATAATCGCGCCGCTGGCAAATAATTAACTCCCGCACATGAAGTCTGACGTTTCGCGGCTTCCCCTCTCCGGACGAAAACTCCGTCGTCTGGTCAAAGAGCCCACGCGTGGTGCTTCCTCTTCTTCGGCGTCCACGACCTCCTCCTCCTCCGTCGCTTGTAGCCAAGACTCGACCGGTGTCGCTCCCGGGTCCCCAGAGATATGGGGCATCGACTCGGCGTGTAGATTACGTTGGCTTTTACCCCTCCACCTCTCTCTCTCTCCTGTTGTCTCTTTATCTCAAATCTTCGTGGTGGGGGGGGGGGTCACACAACGTAGTGGCCGCCACCTACGAGGAAGCCCTCACTTGGCTCGATGGTCCGCCGCGGTGTGCACGTTGCGATGAAATGTGCAGTCTCTCCCGCAGACGGGGGGAGGACGCACGGGGAGAGAGCGAGAGAGAGAGAGCGCACGAGAGAGAGAGAGCGAGAGAGCGTGAAGGTGTTGGAGTGGGGTGGGGATAAAGGACGAGGATGGGGTGGTGGTGCTGATGGGGTGGTGGTGGTGGAGGAGGAGGAGGAGGAGCAGGCAGATACGACTGATGGGGTAATTAATTAGTTCACCAATTACGCCGGTTTGCGAGATGTACCTGCCTAAAAGAGGTGTCCCATTGTAGCAACCAAACCTACAAAAATACAATTATGTCAAAGAAATGCAATAATACCACCACTCCCAACTATGCATCGTCGTAAGACATCTTTAACACTTCACCTCCTCCAAAACACAAAAAGCAATCCCCTTTGCCATTCCGCGTTCGTCCTCCGTACAGCCTCCTGCCCCCTTCTCGCCGACTTGCAATCACCACTGCCGTACGAGCCGCGCCACTGCGAGCGAATGGGAGAGGCGAGGAAGCGTCGCTTTAAGAGCGCTCCCTCATTCCCCACTCTCTCTCTCTCTCCTCCCTTGCCCCTCTCTGTGTGTGCTCTCCTCTCTCTCCCTTGCCCCCCCCCCTGTGTGTGCGCGTGTGCGCTCTCCTCTCTCTCTCCACCACGCTCCTCTATAGCAGAACAACACCCCCCCCAAACACCCTCCTCCTCCTCTGCTCACACCCCCCCCCCTCCCGCCCGCCTCCATCACCTCCGCTCTGTGCGCACTATTCCTCCCTCTCCCCTTCATCGCTACTGCTGCTGCTGCCGCCGCTGCTGTAGCCTCATCTGGCACGGCTGGGCAGCTATAATGGCCGCAAAGCCGCGGCTCCTGTCCGTGCCGTTCCCATTCGTGTTCTCATCATCGGCAGCTGCTCCATCATCGTCGCTCGCGCTCATCCTCCTCATCCTCCTGCACCCCGCGTTGTCATCTGCGTCCGTGGCGCACTCCGGCTGTCGGACACACACGGTGACCGTGTCCACGCTGCCGGTTTTGCGTGAGAGCGAAGTGGCCTTTCACGGTCTTTCCTCGAGCTCGTCCTCGTCTGCCGCCGAGTCCAAGCTGCTGTTGTCCATCAGGCACGACCTCCCCGGAGAACTGGCCATCGCGGACGACCTGGAGAACACTGAGCTGCCTTACTTCGTGCTCGGTACGTGAGTTGTTATCTTCTTCGTCTGTCTGTGTGTGTGAGTGAGTGAGAGACGCATGTTTGGCAGGTAGCTTCCACCAGTGTCCCCCCCCTCCCCACATCCTTGTCTCACCACTCACGGTCGCTCAACCTCGCCACTTGTACCGCGAGGGTGGCCCAGGAGATGGCGCTCCGGGCATGGATCGTTGCAATCCATCTGTGCGGCGCGCGCGACGCGCTCTTGGAAGACGCGCACCTCGGCTCAACGCAAGCCGTGCTTGCTCTGCCCAAAGTCAACGTCGCTTCTCCTGTGGCTACGAGAGGGCCAGGAGGTGGTGCTACCCCCAGTGGATTATTGAATGCATCTGTGCGGAGTTTTGTGCGTTTGAGCCAGTTTCCTTCGACGTCAAAATTAATCGGCCAAACATCTCGATTCGTAGCAAGGACCCCTCCCCTAAGATGAGTCCTGAGACTCAAGCTTACCCGTGTAAAGAAACATCGTTGTATTTGTGACATTGCCATGATGAATACCATTGCTTTATATTGCGCTGCCTGCACTACGTGAACGACACACACTGCTGCACTTACCAACAGGGAATTATTAATACAGACGAACATCGCACTGTATTTATATGGATGCATTATATTGCTGCCCCCATTGTTTCGAGATCGGAGCCGACTAAGCGCGCCTAATCCATTGCTCTGTAATCAAAGTCGACGCTATAAGTCGAGAGCTACCCTCGTGTATGATTACAATAGTGTGTGCATTGGACAGTCCTGCCAGATGTATTCGTGTCAACGGCATTACGCGTGATATCCCATATTGAGCATGTGCACACGCCGATGAATAACAGCGCGTTTGCAATACACAACGTTTGATAATATGTACCCCAAAGCGTTTATTATGGCAAATCCTACAGTCCATTATATTGCATACTGTCTACGTGCATTGCAAACGTTGTTAGCAGCAGCAGCCTTAGAAGCCGACCATATAGGGCCTTGTAGGCCACACGACAACAGTACTGGTGGATGCACGCACAGCATCAACAATAGACATCCTCAACGTCATCATCATCATCCCCATTGTTCTGCTGTGCAAGAAGGCCGCCTCTGTCATTTGACGATGCGCTCCTTTAAACGTGCGTTCTCTGATTGCCAACGTGTGGTTTGATTGAATCGCTTGCGCATAAGCCGAGATTTTTTATGTGTATATACCTATATGTGTATACTGTACAGTACTGCACATGTGCATTAGCCTGTTGGGTTTTTTTCAATTACAGTAGACTGTTTTATTATTATTATGATTTGGAGTATTATGTTTTTAGTTTGTTCGCCCACTGATAATAATCTGGGCAAGCAATGAACAATCCTCAGAGCCAATGTGCTGATAATTGCATTTCTGTTGCCGTGTTTTCAGTATATGTGTGTAATTATACGTGTAGGGTTGTGTGCCGTGTTACAGGACTGCATGTGTGTGTAAATACATATCTTGTACGGGTTTACACAATGCAATATAATTGGTGTGGCTATGTGTACAGTACTGCGCATTCAATATATTTCTGTACAGTAAGAATAACAACGAAGGACAGGTTCGTTGAGCCTCATGATGGTCCTTGCATTGGATAATTTGGCCAACTAATTGGATAAGTAACTCAATAATAAAGTAATATAACCGTGTATTGCGCATAATGTGTCGTCGGCCGTTGGCCTTCTGCATACATTCAGCAGCATTGCCACGATGCAAGGAAACTCTGGACCGGTTTTGACATGCATTGTTCTCATCAGCAAAGTCAAGCTTGCCTGAATGATGCATGTTTACACGTAATGCTAATGCCCTATACAGTATACATATGCAAGTGTATGTTTACAGGGAATCCTCTACTTACGAACGAGTTCGTTTCCAGAGGCCTGTTCGTAAGTCGATTTTTGTTCGTAAGTCCAACTTGACTCCTGTTTATTCCAAAGATGTTTTACGTCATGTGTACTAAATACTCAAACTTGTATAATCTCCTGTAGATGCCACTGGTTCTTCTTAATACCACCCTCAACACTTTCACCGCTATTGCGCTTCTGAGACACGATGGGGGTTGCTCGTAAGTAGAGGAGGCTCTGTACATAACATTGGCATTGGGCAAACATCCCAATGGAGGACCCTCATGAAAACGAGTCTTGAGACTCAACTTGGGTGGAAGGCTGCAGCGATTGCCAATATATTATAGTACAGCAATGGATTCTTGACTCCATCTGTGCGTGTTACTTCCTCATTCGCACGAGTCTTTTCCAAGTACGACGTCGTTTGGTTTCCTCCGGCAAGCCAAACGTTCATCAGTGGAATTCGACGATTCTCGTCAAGGAATATTGAGACTCGGTGAGGCTCGCTCTCCTGGGTGAATATTCAGCATGATTATTTCTACGTTTATGCTTGCGTATGCGTTTCCATGGGTAAGCAGATTTTCGTTGAGCAAATGAAGCAGCATCATATTGTAGCCCCCCCCCCCCACTTGGTCGTCCGATGGATGTCAACCTATGTCGTATACAACACAGAGCCTGCCTCCCTCTTGACAACACACCCAAAGAGGTGACACTAATGGGAAAATGCCCTCCCCACTTGTAAACACTGGGCCGTGAGAATCTGGAGCGATGCTAATGGCATGCGTTTAAAAAAAAAATCTTAAGGTCACACGCATCAAGCTCATCGTCGTCCGCGTCATTGCCGGGGCTCGCACTGTGTAATGTGTCTGCCGAATTAAGTACCTCTGATGTCACGTGCCGGGGCCGTGCCATGCCGAACCAGCCCGGGTGTGGTTTTATATTTTTTTCCACCGCAGAAGCCGAGCCGAGCCGAGCCGTGCCGCTGACATCACACCCAACGGGGCGAGTCGAGACGCGCGTAGATGACGTGGGAGCGACGATCTCTCAGTGTTGCTGACTTGACGGTGTCACGGCAGCGTTAAAATCGGTTGACCCCGGACACTTGGCCCTGCTAGGTTCCCGAGGTAGATGCAGATGTCGGGATTGCATATCACGGTTTGGTTCTGGCTCGGCTTGGCAAATACCCGGTGGAAAAACGACTCAGATGTGCGAGTGGAGAAAGGATTGAAATGCTATTTGTGGTGGTGATGATAAAACTGAGGGCAGATATTCGAGGTTGGGTGTCAACTTTGCTGCAATTAACAGAAGGAAGAGACACTGAGGTACAATAAAGGCTGCCACAGCAGATCTATCAGCCCCCTACCCTGCAGACTGGGGGAGGGGGTGGGGATGAAACTTTGGCCACCAACTCGGGGCATGTGGCTCAGCGGTAGAGCACACAGCTCGCAATCAGAAAGTTGCTAGTTCACATCACAACAGGGGGATTGACTCAGCCCATCATTCTGTTGGGGTCGATAAATTATGTACCGCTTTGTGGGGCAGTCAACAGTGGTTGTCCTATGGAGTGACTCTCCCCCAATGTAGGAATGTGGAATTTCCGCAACTGGCCCAGGGCTATAAACGAGAGATGAGTATCACATCATTGCCAATTTGAGCAGGAAATAACTGACTTTTGTGACTTAAGAGTGTAGTTGTCGATTCATCAATTAATTTCGTTTCTTAAGCGCACATGTGTAAGATTCACATTTTTTATTTCTTGTATGTTGTATCTAATGGATTATTTTGCTATTGAAGCCACTTGTGGCCACTGCATGTTAAACATGTGAAAAATATTATCAATACTGTCACGTCTAATTCCGTGAATCGTGATATATTTGTTAGTTTTTTTTCCAGCCAGCCATACATTTTTAAATGAATTACCGTGACAGAATTGTGGCATAATCGTGGCTGACGATGATTACTGTAGCTTACTGGTTAAGTTAAACAAAGCGTCACTCAGTTGGCAGACATTGTAATTGAGTTGGAAAGACACTTGAGAGCTTTTCACATCAGTAACGTGGATTTATTTTCCGATACTAGCAACGATTCTTGTGCTCATAAACTATCAGTGCATATCAGTGAATGAGTACTACAAATTACTAAAACTATTAAATACAAATATTTTACCAGTTTAAGGCCCCACTGAGCTATTTTCTCTTTTCAGAAGCAATCTGGCCACAAATGATAGCTCAACGAAGTGGCTTATCATCATGTGGAAGTTTATAGCAGCCGAATACGCTAAACGCTTGTTTCTAAATGTGGAGGGGAAAAGCAGAGGACCCAGAAAAAAATCCACGCGACCACGGGGGAAAACACGCAAACTCCAAATATACAGCAGCAGGCGTCAGGGTCGGGATCGAACCCACGACCTCCTGTATACCAGGCGAGGTAGTTAACATCACTTTTCCTAATAGCCTGTTAAGGCTTAGGGGGCTTTTTGTCTTTTTTATTTGTATATTGTAATCACCAGCTTTGACATGGACCAGAATCGAGCACCCTCACAAAGGAGCAAAGCTGAATTTGTACAAAGAAGCGTGGAGACATTTTTATTAATAACACCAAGAGACAGAAAGACGAGCACATGGTTTATGAAAGAAAACACACAGAGAGATAATATTGATTGTTAAAGTAAGTGAGCTTGATAGACGGGTTGGCGGACAATGAAAACAACGGTTGATCAGGATCAGAATCTGTATTTATCCTGGAGAAATCTGATGAGCAATGAAGCTCTTTTTCACAGATGTCCACTCGGGGCAGGTCTCTCCACACCACCACCGTCTCTTGCGGTTGTCCTGCGATGATAAGAGTCCATCTCACTCCCACAGCCTTTCATCTCCGCGGTGGTCACGTTTCATGTTTAACTTTATTTTTTTTTTAATCCAGAAAAGATACCAGGATGGTCTCATTCATCCAAGTTGTGTATAGGTAATGGCCGCTGCTGGTGACAGTTTCAATAATTTTTAGAGTGCTTAACCCAGCTTATAAAAGAGGCAGTTTCCATTTGTGTCTACTGTATTGTGTATATTCTGTCAGCATTTTCCCAACAACTTGCCATGGCTAAAAGTGGAACCTTTATAATTTTATAAGCACTTGTGCTAATAGCACTTGTTAACAACAGTTTGTCAAGGGTAAAAGGATGCTCTTTGGCTTCGCTTTTATTTTCATGCAATTAATCTATTTACGTCGTTATGTTCTCGTGCTCACATAATTTGCCACAGCAGTCGCCTAAATGAAGTGTCTGTTTATTAAAATGTGTTGTTATTTACATGTGGAGTACCCATCATGCAGTGGCGTCGATGGGGGTGCTGCCGTGTGGTGAAGGTCAGCGTACTGGACGAGCAATTCAGAGGTCGCTGGTTCGATTCGATCTCCCGGACGCGGAACTTAAAACGGTGGCGCAAGTTCCTACAATTATTTCGCCGACACCTCTGTCCACCCAGCAGCATAGATGGGTACAACGCAGTCGATCAGAAGGTCGCGTTTGGCGAGTTCAAGTGTGGGTCTTCTCACCAAGTGTGTGCAGTGTAACAGCGTAGTCCAAGTACTTGGGTTAGATCGCGTGAATAGAAATGTGTCGTTAAACCCGCTACCACCCAACACAGCCAATTAGTAAGGTTTGTCACGTAAACAAAACATGCCAATTAGTTGGTATTCTTTGATTCTTTCGGTAAAGTCACGTAGATAGAAAAACATAATAAAAATATTTTTAGTATTATTTTTTCTATCTTATGTGACTTTACTGAAAGAAGCAAATAATATGATTTCCTGCAGTCACGAAAGTTTTAAGTCAAAATTTGATTAGTTACTAGTTCAGCAACACCGGCGTGTTGGAGAGTATACCAGCAACATTTACAATTCGAGGACGACGTTTCGCCGGTAATTACAACAAGCATCATCAGGCGACAGCCAATTCGAGGACGACGTTTCCGTGACAAGCCTTACTAATTGGCCGTGTCGGGTGGTGGCAGATTTAACGACGCATTTATATTCATGCGTTCTAACCCCCCCCCCCCTCCCAAAAAAAAAAAACCTCATGGATATTGGACGCAAAAGCCTCCTACGACGATGTGTTAAAACCAGAGGGGTTCTCGCTTTAGTGATGGCCAGCAATGAGCAAGCTAATTGCAGGGCTGTGCCTTTACCTTTTACTGTGATTCTTACACGCCATGAATGGCAGAGTGCAGCACAGTTACAGTCTATTCAAAAGAAGACGGCAGTCGCTGCCAACACTTTTCATCCACGCCGATCTTCCCCCCCCCCCCCCTTTCCGAACGTGTAATTGCGTGTGCCTGTGTGCGCGTGCGTGGCCACGGCAGACACGCAGAGGCATTAAACGACTACATTCTCACTGCCCGCCCACGCATCCAAAATGATTTTTGGCATGGCCCGGTGCATTGCAGCAGTATTTATGACGCCTGGGTTTTTTTTTTTATTATGGCTCTGCGCCTGATTCATGCCATGTCCCTGAGTCTCTCCGCATCGACTCCGCTCAACACGACGATTCCCAAAGCGACTCAGTCTTAACGCTGTAATGTGGTGTAATTTAACTGACGAATGGCAAGCGAATGAAATGGTAAAATATATATATATATCTATAATATTGCACGTTACGGATAGACCTACTGAGAGTTGATGATGTACGATTTTATGTTTTTGGGCCCATCCAACGCTGCGTAAACTGTATTTCACGTCGATTCCCAAAAATGCAAGCTGGGTAATGGTGCCGTAGTCAGACGTTGGAGAATCGAATCCGGAATCGGTGCCACCGTTCTCTCACCGACCAATTACCCTGGGATCACGCGAGGCGGGGGATGAGTGGAAGAGACCCCGGCAGCATCCTTCACCCATCATCATCATCCGGTGGATCGCACATTGGTAAGCAGTCATTTCTGATAGTTGGAACAAAAGTCAATATTCGCCTGCCAAACACGGAGAAGCGTGGCACTCTGCATCATCGCCGCGTTTTTTTTCTTCCGTTGCTGACAATTACAACGAGGGTATCGATTGGAATTGGCATGAAAGAAAGAAAAAGACGGATGCTTGCATAATTTCTGATCGCGCTTTTGGAGGCGATGCTGAGCGAGGCATGCAGATGGCAGATGATGAAGAAGACTCTGCCCTGCACCTCACCACCTCACGTGGGCTAATTAATGACGAGGCTTGTAAATGCTAGTCTGTCGATTCTAATAGTTAATACTTGAGTACATTTTTTCCCAAATCCCTTTTTTTAAATCCTTTATATTAAGTTCACTTGCTTGCTTGCTTGCGCGCTTACGACCGTGCAAATCTTTCGGTCGTTTTTTAACCCACTTCCCGTGATCCAATCGAGCTGATATATTTTTCCTAAACACAGAAAATTATTCAAAAAAACAACAAAAATGTACAATATAAACAATCATACAAAAACTGAAAACCTTATAATCCTTATATACGACTTTCCTTATATTTAATTTAAAATACCAATGTGATAAAAATGAAACTCTTACTCAAGAAAAACATAAATGAATAATAAAATAAAACCAATGCCACGCATATAAAGGATTTATAGTGAAAAACTTGGTTTTTACGTGTTAATTTTTTAAATATATAAATTCACATTTGTGGATGTAATGCACTTGCTGTCCACTTTCTGGCAAGAGGAACCTCTTGCGATACTCTTTCTTTGCCCACATCGGGCCCATCTGGGATGCTGCCATGGTTAGCTCACTGGGAATTGCAATCCAAAGGTCACTGGGTCGAATTCGAGCGAACGGCACGCGGCAGTGGAAATAATGGCAACGCTTCTTGAAATCCCCGTCCGCATCTGTCCACCCAGCAGTACGGATGGGCGACAACCGTGGTCTCTGTAAGTCAGTCGACAGGTCGCGTGTGGCTGTGCAAAGCTTGGGTTACTCCCGGACCTCTTCCAAAACGCACCTCGCCAGGTTTTTGAAGAGCAGGCCAAAAAATACCCCCGAGGAACTCCGCCTTCTCGAACTCCCCTTCTGTCGGCAGCGGTGTAGGCAAGCAATTGTAGGACTGCACCTTCGCCACTTCAAGGCCCCGTCCAATATGATTGCATTATTAACTGGGAAGTGTCGAGCGAGGCCAAGCGAGCGAGCGATACGTGTTGACTGACTGGCAATTCGTGGTTCAATTCTGTCACGTGCGCTGTTTGCCGGAGCAGTAACAACCTCATTTATTGACAAGCGCAAGCAGTTTGAACGAAGCTGGGTTGCTGCGGGAGTCTTAAGAGCGCCACGTGCAGTGGAAAGTGATGCGGTCTCAGCCCTGCCGACAATGGGCAGAAGACGTTGCTTATTGTCTCGCATGGATGAATGACACTCGGGGCGGTTCAATTGCTACTCTTTGGTTATTTCGGTAAAGTCACGTATAAAGATAAAATAATAAATTAAATACTAGCATACGACGTTTCCATTGCAACACAAGCAATCATCATCAGGTGTAAATGAAATAGAAACACAAATCTAGTATACTTAGAAATGTAATGTAATACAACAGAGAGTCGGATAACATAACAGTCAACACCCTACCTGGTTGATTACGTTCTTCCTGAGCATGTTAAATTTGAGAGAGAGAGATAAAACACAGAACCAGAGACATATAGACAGACATATAAGCAGACAAATTATGTTTGGTTCAATTGCTTATTATCGGAGCCCCGCGGTGCACGGGATGTTAACTACCTCGCCTGGTATACAAGAAGTCGCGGGTTTGATCCCGACCCTGAAGCCTGTATATATTTGGAGTTTGTGTGTTCTCCGAGTGTTTGCGTGGATTATTCTCCGTTTTTCTCCCCCTCCACATTTCGAATCAACATCACGCGTTTCGGGCATTTTGCTGCTATAAATGTCCACGCGTTAAGCCACTTCCGTGAAGATATAATTTGTGATTGCCAGGTCGCTTCTGAAACAAAAAAGCTGTGTTGCTCAGTGGACCTTACCTTGTAAAAGTAAAAGCAAATATTGTTGAAGTAGTTTAGATTCCCGTAAACATAATAGATGATGTCGTGCGGTTTTGCGAGTCGCATGCTTAGCCACAGCAGCAGCAGCAGCGACAGCTGCAGCCGTTTCCGTGATAATGGGACCATTTCCTATTTTGTGGGATTTACACCGTTCGTTGATTAAAAAAGTGAATTGGTGTCAAAGGCGCATTATAGGGTTGCGAAGCCTGCACATCTTGGGTCTCGTGGTCTGCGTCCCGAGTTGCCCCCGGGGTCGAAATGGTTTTCGTTCGCAGTGAGTTCAATGTTCTCAGCTCGGTAAATAATAATTGCACAATGCACCCCCGCCGCTGTCCACCACCCCCGCCACACTTTCCCATCATAAATAGTTGTTTGCATTTGATTCAGATATACACAGTGCATCGTGTACAAAGGTAAAGAGGTTAAGGTGCAGCCCCGCAGTAGCTTGCTCACGCCACTGTCGCTGGAAGGGCCCCCACAAGAGGGAGTTCTAAAGTGCCTCTCTAAAGGGTATTTGGCCTACGCTGATTAGAAGAGGTGGGGGTGTAACCAACACTTTGTCGCACCACACACGACTTGCCAATTGACTGTGGTGTACCCATCACGCAAACTCCGGTCAACTCGCAGCGGCGGCTTTTTCACTGACCATCGCACCGCGCGCTTTCAGATGCCCTTCTGCGGCCGTCTGGAACGCTCTTCCTTCCGATATAAAGAAGCCACCGGAGCTATGCACTTTCAAATCATCTAAAATGAAAACTCATTTCTCTAGAATGCTTTTTGTGGTTAGTTTGTTGTCTTTCCCCCGCACCTCCGATTTAGCACGGTTGGATTCGTACGGTGCGAAAGAAGTTCAACATACATACTTGCCACCGATCTTACCCGCGGTCGGAAATCGAATTCGGGTCGCTGGGTTCATAGCGCAGTGCGCTCATCGATTGTGCCAACAGCTCCACCACCCGTCCCCCCACCCCCAGTTTTTTTACTACGCACAATTCCTGTGTCTACCACCTGTACGGGGGGAGTGGTGGTGGGGAGGGGGGGGCTCTTCATCGCCGTAGGTAGAATCTCCGGGATAGGTTTCACGTTTCACACCCGCTCTGCTCAATTTCCGTGCGGCACAATGATGCTGCTGCTGTCAGCGCGGCGTTTCATTAGCGGAGCTAAGTTTGGAGCCACTGTTGGTGGCACAAAATATCAAATAATTATGCCAAGAATAAAAATGATAATTAGTATTTTCAGCTCCCTACCACGTTGAGAAAGGTGCGTCGATTTGCGGTTGTGGTTGTTTGATGGCCTGATTTCCCCGATGTGGATTAATGCCGCGTCGGTATGCGTCCGCATTTTTCAGTTGCTGTGTGGAAACAGTGGAAGGAAGCGGTCAGTCATAGACACCCCTCCAATTTACACAGACATCCATCGAGATCCAATGACTCGCACAGAGATCCATAGAGATCCATGAGAGGAGAGCAACAGATTTTACGGACACAATAGACTCAACACAAAGAACAAAGGACCCACATAGAGACCAAAACAGACTCGCAAAGAGATTCATAGTGGGATACTTATTGTTTGATAGCCTGATTTTTTTTTATTGCGGATTAAAATAGCCGGTTTACAAGTGACCACATGTCAAGCCGATGTACAGGGGGAGAAAAAGGGGGGGGGGGGCATTTTAGTTGTTTTTAAATGAAAGAAGCAGTCGGTCATAGAGACCACGCAGATTTACGTAAAGTCCATCGACTCACACAGAGGTGAACAGGAGACTCACGCAAAGACGCCCTGAGACCTGCATAGACGCCCATTGGCTCACACTCGGATACGTGCGCCCTTTTCCAAAGTCAAAAGATGCCACGTGGCAGTTGCTTTGAAGAAAATGTTTTACCTTGAGGTATTACTAAAAAGGCTGAAAGAGCTTTAAACGCCGCGGATCGTGCTTGTCTCGAGCATTCTACTTAGAAGCTTCACGAACGAGCTCGGAAGAAGAAAAAAAAATCAATTACCCTTTGCGCGGTTTAATTGGTGAGATACATGTTAGCGCTGATGGTTCATCTATCCTGCCGCCTTTCACAGCCGCGGTATCAATTACACCGTGGATCATTATTGACTTGATGATGGCATGGGCCCCTCCCCTCAAGTTGCGCGGATGAGGAACTACGAACTTTGATCGGGTGGTCGCGTTGCTTACGCAAAGCGTAGCCGATTTGCCCCCGGATTCTGGCACGATGTGATTGTGATAATGATGGTGACCGATGCTCAAGGATAATGATGTAGCGGCCGCCGTGCAATTGGCGCGCGTCTAAAGAAGTGTTCACTGATTTGGTGGAGCGGTGAAATGAGTCCGTGTTGCAAGGAGCTAGAGACGTGGGCTGTTGCGTCACGGGGTCTTGAGGTGTGGCGGCTTAGGGAAACCTTCATCCAGCAGTGGATTGAGATTAGCTTCTAGCGATGTACCAGTGAGCGGCTGTAACTGAACGTCTTATTTGAGCACCGTTTCTCTCGTTCAAAATATGAGCGTGCTTTTATTTCCGGGTTTCATCATCCTCACTGCCAGGCGTGATCGATCCACTGCTGGATTGAAGGCCTCCACAAGCGGACGTCATCTCTCGCTACCCTGCGGTGCAATAATCCCCCCCCCCCCCGCCACCTGCACACGAACCGATTCCATCACTCCATCTACCTGCAGGACGTGCTCTCAGATGCGTTCCATGCCTTGGCAGCTGCCCCATCGTTATTCTTGACCATCAGCCATCACCGCTTCTCGTGGGGTAACCCTACCTAAGCCTACATTACTTACTTCCCATCGCGGTTTGAAGGATGCCATTAACCTGCATGTGTTATTCAATCCGTGTTGTTCACTTTTCTGTCCGCCAATGTAAATCCGTGCATGGCCGCGTGCATTTCGCGATATTATTCATATGTTTACGTTTTGTCGTTTTTATATGTACACAGTGTTGCTCTTCATCGCAGGAGCACTGGACAATTTATTTTTCTCATTTCCCTTTAAATGACAAAACCCAGGTAGCTTCGTGGTTTTATACTCGCGAACGCAGGTGTGGGCAAGGTTACTGGTCTATTTGATCGCTCGGCTGGAGTCGGTTAACTGCCGTGCAA
Source organism: Lampetra fluviatilis (assembly GCF_964198595.1). Classification (NCBI taxonomy): domain Eukaryota; kingdom Metazoa; phylum Chordata; class Hyperoartia; order Petromyzontiformes; family Petromyzontidae; genus Lampetra; species Lampetra fluviatilis. The sequence continues at coordinate 6,293,383 of NC_136323.1, read as the reverse complement.
GGTGCAGCGGCGAGGAAAAGAGTCCGGTTTTAAATCAAGATGGACAGCTGCCTCCTGTGGTGTCACACGGCAGCCCTTTCGGGAGATGTGTGTTTCACGCAAAAACACGAGAGCCTTTTGAAAGCCACTCAGACTCTGGTTTCCAGAAGAAGTGCATTGCAGTCCCCTCGTCTGAGGTCACCGTCTAAATAAATTACCGGCCGACCGGCAGCATTGATACAGAGATAGGCCATTGTACACCAGCTTCGCCGTTGTGAGGACTCATCAATTGAGCATCAGTGCTCACCGCTGCCGAGTCTGCTCATGGGAACCATCCGCGTGGAGTCTCCACTTCCACACGATGTTGCTATGGGTTCAGCGCAATGCCAAAATTAGACTTTAACAAGCCGTGATGCACTGTATTGTTTCTACAATACATACATTTTAATTATATATTTATGAAACCTGAAATGTCAATTGGTTGTCCCCGATCTTTCCTTTTTGTGTCACCGTTGCTAAGCACAGGCCCAAATTCCCAAAACGCTTAACTCACCCGGAAAACAAAACAGATTATCTTGCAGGTGTAATGGACAAGAGTGACTTGAGCAAGGTTATTATTGTAAGAGCTTGGGTGGGTTGGGGGAAAGAGACGATGGGAAGGCATTCAAAAGTGGAGCAGCGTGAGAGAAGCAGCAGAAAGAGAAGTGATGTGACCCGAAGTGCGGGGAGTGAGCGGGCGCGTGAGCGAGTGAGTGAATAGGCGAGAGAGTGAATGAATAGGCGAGCGAGTGTGAATGGGTGAGGGGGGGTGTTCATGGAGGAGGCTCGTGAGGGACGCTGCTGGGCAGTTGGAAGCAGTCGTCCCCCAACAATGTGTGCAGGTTGGCACAGCCATCACGGTCAAACCATGGCACCTGGGTCTGCCCCGTGACCTCCTGCCAGCGGGCCTTCGATGGCTTCACGTGGCCTCGACGTGCACCTAGCCTGGCGCGGGTGCCGCTGTGACGTCGCGCCACTTATTGGCGAACAGCGGGTGTTGTTGATGTTGTTGGGGGGGGGGTCGGTGAGTGGGAATGGGTGAGTTAGTGAGTGAGTGGGTTAAGTGGCTGGGTGAGTGTGTCGCCGTGGCCTTGCAGTGTGGTGGATGAGACGAAAACAGTCGAAGTGTCTGAAAGAACGAATCCTCAACACAGGTGGATTTGCCTTCACACAATTTAGTCACGTGATATTATTAATACAGCAGAAGCCTGATATAAGCACACCGAACGTTAAGCATAGTCCTGATATAAGCAATACATGTTTACAGTTCACTGGTGGGGGGAGGCAAAGGGCAACTTCTGATACAAGGACACGACTTCTGATATAAGCACAGCCGGCCTTGCTCTCAATGAGCGTGCTTATATCCAGATTATATTACAATATATGCCGAAGGAAAGCAAAAATCGCGATAAAATGTGCTCAGGCTCATCCGGATCTCAGAAGCTAAGCAAGGTTGATGACTGGTCGAGTACATGGATGGAAGACTCCTTGGGAATAGCAGGGGTTTGTATCGCTCAGTGGCCAGAAGATGTGAATAGAGGAATGGATTTGAAAAAAAAGGTATTGTGGTAAGCACACAAGCCCTGGTACAACCCGCTGATGGTTTCTAGGGAGGGGTGACAGGGAAACCGAAAACATGCGGAGGAGAGGAATGGATTCTTGAATCTCCGTGTTATGAGGCTTTTAGTGTTATCCAATCAGATGCCTGGACTTTTTTCCACACTCAGCCAAACACTCATGAATGGAATTGGCCAAATGTCCCAATGCAGGATCCTTCTCAAAGACAAACATCGAGACCCAGTGAGGCTTCCCATGATGTCACTCTGCTATAATGACAGTACTGCCTACAGAATAGTGTTGCAAATGCATTCTTGTTTAATGCAAAGCATTAACATCTTCACTATGGGAACCTCATTTGCCAGTAAAAAATATGATAATTGGTTCTTTACCCTTCTATCTGGCAACAAAACTGACACCTTTTTACAAGGAGTCATGTTTGCATAGACCGCAATACCTGCAGTCATAATACAAACAAAAGAACATAACTCTGATAATGTGCACTGTCCTTAAAGTTGATTGATCCACACCCGAGACAGCTTTCCTTAGAGCCTAGTCTCATATGGGTTGGACCAGATGACGCTTTTTTTAGTCTCATATGAGACTAGGCTCTAAGGAAAGCTGTCTCGGGTGTGGATCAATCAACTTTAAGGACAGTGCACATTATCAGAGTTATGTTCTTTTGTTTGTATTATGACTGCAGGTATTGCGGTCTATGCAAACATGACTCCTTGTAAAAAGGTGTCAGTTTTGTTGCCAGATAGAAGGGTAAAGAACCAATTATCATTAACATCTTGTCGTTATGAAACGTGTATTTACCACCATTCACTTAAGAAGCCAAATGCTTACGAAGATAATTGCCCAAACGTCCTAATGTGTCAGAACCTTCTTGAAAATGAGTCTTAGAGTCGAAGTGAGACTTGGATGGCAGGCTGTCTGGCAATACCATGTGTTACAGGCTCATGCCGAGAGGCTGCCTGAAAGTGTCAGTGCAGCAGCGCATTACCACCCTCACATGCACGGCTGCCCTCCTTTCCTCCCACTTACCGGAGCCCCTCTGAGATGGAAGTATATCATTCTCGCAAAGGGAAATTAAGACTCAGCGAAGCTCTGCTGGGTAAATAATTTCCGTATTTATCTGTACGTTTCATCTCGCGAACACACACACGCACACGTGCATACGCGCACACACCAGAATCGGCGAGACCTTCCTGGATGACGGCAAGGGACGTTGGACGCGCGTCAAACGCGGGCAGCCGCGTTTTCACCTGCAGGTGGTCGCCAGCTGCCACGTGATGTATCGAGTCGCAATACGGGGGTGAGAGAATTCCCCAGAAAGCCGTGGATCATTTCGTTTTATTGCCCCCCTCTCCCCCCACCCCCGACGCTCCCCACGCCCCCCACGCCTCTCGCCAGCGGTGCTACCAGGGAATGCGAAGGCCGAGAGGAGCGGGCGAGGTGAGATGGCGACCACTGCCTCCGTAAAAATTCTTGACCCCCAGCTGCCCCCTTCGCACGCCCCCGGTGGAATTTTGTTGGTTGCGGTGTTCGTGCCCCACGTCCCAGAGCACCTCCGCCAGCTGCGCGCTTTGTAGCGGTCGGACGCGAAGTGTGCTGACGGGCGGGCTGGCGGGCGTGTGGGCGGCAGAGTTGAGTAATCCATCTGTAGAACCAGGTAAGGGTGGTCTTGTCAACGGAGAACTTGAGAACTTGCGCTGAGAAAAGACTCGTGGCAATGCGGACAAAGTTGTGAAATTACACAACGCCCACCGAAGAATTATTAGGAACCGTGGCGTCGGATGAAATAACATTTACGGAAAACTATTTAAAAAAATATATATATATCTCGGATGTCGCAAACGTTTAATTTGAAACAAAGTAAAGAAATGTTTAAAATTTTTAAAGAAGAAAATGCCATCGGAGGTCATTTGGATGCTGCCACAGTGGTGTAATCATTAGCGCACGAGACTTCCAGGTCACCAGTTAAATTCCATCTACCGTTGCGACAGTTGTGCTCGTTTATTAAATTCCCCCACCACTGTCCACCCGGCAGTATAAATGGTTACATCGCAGTTGTACGTGTGTATGTTGAGCCTTTTTTTTTGCAATGTACGTAGCCAACCGTTCTAATCGGAGGTGCGGGGGAAGGACAACAAACTAAGCACAAAAAGCATTTCAAAAGAAATTAGTTTTCCATCTTGATTTAAAAGTACAGAGCTCCAGTGGCCTCCGAATGTCGGAAGAGCGTTCCAGACGGCCGCAGAAGCGCACCTGCAAGCGCGCGATGAAGTGACCGTCTTTGTTGAAAGACAGTCGCTCATTGGGTCGGCCGAGTGTGCAATGGAGCAAAGTGTGTGTACTCCAACCTCTTCAAAGACATTTGGCCAGGGTGGAAAAGTCGTCCCAACACGGACCAGAGCAGTGGTTGTTAACCTTTACAGCAGCCTTGCACACTCCTTTGGTTCTTGAACCATACAACTTTTTTTTAGTTTAACACATAGGGCTTTCGCGACCAATATTATTCATAATCAACGTTTTTGGGTTTAGATCGCGTTATTTATAAATGTGTCGTAACCCTCCACCACCCGACACGGCCAATCAGTAAAAAAGTGTCACGTTGACAAAAGAAAAACAGAGCTAAAGCAGTGAACTATTTGTCTTTTGTCAACGTGACACTTTTTTACTGATTGGCCGTGTCGGGTGGTGGAGGGTTACGACACATTTATGAATAACGCGATCTAAACCCAAAAACGTTGATTATGAACTTTTTTTATAATGTCAATGAATATAAAGGTTTGATGAAACAAGTAGTTGTACTTATGTGCCCGTGCTTAATTTGTATTTCAATTATTTACCTTCTAAAAAAATCTGGCATGTCTCGTACCCCCAGAAAGGGCATCTCGCACTCCCAGGGGGTGCAGTGGGCACCCCAGGTTAAGACCCACTGCTCTAGATGGCCTCTGTTGATCTCCCTTCAGACGAAACCCTTCCATCAGCAGTGACGTGTGCCAAGGCAATTGCAGGGCTGCACCTTTGCCTTTTAGGAGTCGATTCTCAGAAGCGATGACGTAAACATTGTCCAAACTTGATTTGGAGCTTTCGTGACTGCAGGAATTACTTTTGGGTTCTTTCGGTAAAGTCACGTGGAAAGAAAACAAATTAAATAATAGAATACGACGTTGTGTGCAAAGTTGAGTCCGTGAGCCCTTTCTATAAACTGCGGGAGGAAAAAGCGAAATGAGACGCAAGTGCAATTTTGTTCCATGGGAATGGAGCGTCGCTGTGGACAGAACAGGGTGGCAAGAGACACGATTACTGATGTGCTGGGGGGGGCGAGGATACGTTGTGCTCTCGCGTGAGTGTCGTCAAGCGACTGAAAAACATTTGTATTTAGAGCAGAGTTCTGATTATACATTCCTTCACCCGCAATGCTGCACGGCAACGTGTAATGAGGTGTGCAACGCGTAATGAGTTGTGCGGGTGAGTTTTAGTTAAAGATTTCAACAAGCCGAGCCTGGCGGCGCATTGTTGTCTGGGCGGTCGTTGCATGTCGATGACGTTCCTGTAGCACCAGGGAGCGAACTTTGGAGAAACTCCACACCTCATCAACATCATTATCATCATCCTAACGTCTCTGTATGCATGCATGTTGACCTTACGTCTGCATGCATGCAGAACTTCTTTCGCATTGTAGCCAACAGTGCTAATCGGAGGTGCCAGGGTGTGCCGTAATTGTAGCGGGCCACACCAGACGCCCACGCGAACCACATCTGGCCCACAGGCCACCGGGGGACGACCCACTGCTTTAAGAAAGGTGCACACGTGGGCGATCAGTTTGGACGACTCGCTTTCTTGCAACTGAAATCGCTGTCTCGGCAGCCACTCGACCGGTTGCTCAGAGTAGAGACAAAACTCGACTTTCGGTGAAATCTGCTCGGCGATTTGTAGCGACTCGTTCCATCGCGTGCCGTACATTTGCTAGCGCGTGATTGGTCGTTACAATCGTGAATGTACATATACACATTTCGATTTAAAGCTTTCGTGACTGCAGGGATTCATCTTCTTGGTTCTTTCGGTAAAGTCACGTAGAAGGGAAATAATAAAATAATACAAATAAAACATAATAAAATATTTAAAATATTTTATTTTATTACGTTTTATTTTTATTATTTTATTACTTCCCTTCTACGTGACTTTACCGAAAGAACCAAGAAGATACATATACACAGTTATACGCGCTGTCGTAATTCATAACATACATAATAGGTATAACATATTTGCACAGTATGCGTGCCGTCGTAATTTCCTGTTGAAGAGATGCGGTAGAGTCACGAGGATTTCACCAAGAATGACGACGGCAATGGTGATCATAAGAGAATGCGTTTTAATTGCTCGTTTTGCCTTTCGAGACCACTGTGGGTAATTAACGAGGCCGCCGCTGCCACCCTCGTTTGAAAGAAGTCACAGCGGCAAAAAAGGCGAGTCACTGCAATTACCGGGAAGAAAAAAAAACACGCATACACTTCTATGATCATTTCATGACAATTATAATTTATTTGTCCAGGAGAGCCACCCTGAAGTCTTCGGACTCTTTTTCAGTAGGGTCCTGCCACCGAGTTTATTTTATATTTTAAGATGTTTTCAGCCACTTTATGATGAGCGTTTAGTACACAAGTGGGGAGGAGACCGGAGCACCCGGAGAAAACCCACGGGCTAGGGGACACCGCTCTACCCCCCCCCCCGTACAGATGGAAACAGATGGCAATTAGTCCACGCACTGCACTGCCTTCTCATAGCGAACCAGGAGAATGGCACCTCCTCCACACCCACAGGAAGGGAGTTTCACAACACTTGTGCGGTGATCTACCAACCCTCGCTGCCTCCACAGCAGTGACGTGCGGTGAGGTCAATGGCTGGTGAGGCACTGGCTAGTGTCAGAGCCAGATTCACACATCGAGGGGGGCGTGGCCTCACTGAGGGGGCGTGTTAGACACGTCCCCCTCAGTGAGGCAGATGTGATAGCTGCCTCCCCTGGTGCTTTTTAATAGCAGTTTCATGAGACCAGCGAGCCTAAATATCATTATACACATACGTGAAATAAGTTACCTGGAGTATGGAAGGCGAGGACATTAAATGAAGGGGTCTACAAGCATTACATTGGTGACATACCGAGATAGTAACAGGCACATGCTTATTGCCCGCGCTCCATCCAGTTACGGAGGGGTTGCGCAATCAGAGGGGAGGCTGAGCTCGTCGCTGTCTCACCTCTCGTCTCTTCCTGTATTTGCAGCGGAGCTCCGCAAATTTGGCGATTTTTACTACAAAAATGATTGGAATCGTACAGAATGGCATTTATAACACAGATCAGTAGAAACATCTTCATATTTATTAGATTTTTTTTCCTTCACTTTTCGTAACAGCTATTTTCATTGGAGCATGACAGGTGAGGCTCTGCCTCCCCTGCCTCCCTTGACCGCACGTCCCTGCTCCACAGCGCTGAATTACAGGCAGCCACGTGCAGCAAACAAAACAACTCAACTAGTTTTTATTTTACCAGGCAAGGCCCACCGAGCTATGGCCCACCGAGCTATGACACTCTTTTTCAGAAGCGACCTGGCCACGAATGATAACTCAACTGGTTGCTCGGATGTGGACAAAGCGGCTGCGGGCGATTTGGCTGCGCCAGCGACCACCCCAAGTGTGGTGGTGCCAACTTCGACCGCCGACTTTCAAACCGAGTCATTATGTCTCCCGCCCTCTCCCCCCACTGGCGGTCTTGCCGTCCATGGCAGGCAGCCCAGTCTCTTTTCATTCACGTGTAGTGTACCAATTCACAAACGCTAGTAGGAGGTACTCTCTTTTATTCCGGCCTTCACAGCCTTTAGAGGATAACCACCTAACGGGTCAGGACAGCCACCACGCTGCCAGATCCACAGCTTGAAGAGGGTGAAGATCCCGACGACAGCAGCACGACAAGTTCCACTCCAGTTTACAGCAGCCCCGATTGTAATTCGGAGCTCGCCTTTTATTCTGCCCAGCGTTGCCAGGCTCCGCCCTCAGCCCCGCACCCCTCTGGATCCCCCAGAAGGCTCCGTGCCTTGTCCACAGGTCCAACTGGTAGAACGGGCTGCTACCCCTAATTCCATTGTCTACCAATCTCCCAGCGGCACGCGCCCCAGTGACTCATTTCACGTCACTACACGCGCACGGACAGCTATTGGTTGGTTGACTGGACGGTACGGGAATCGAGGGGGGTGGGGGAGGGGTAAACATTGCATCCGTCTGTTAATTTGCACACTTGGAAAAGCTGGACTGTGATGAGGTCACGAGGACCCGAGTTAATAACCACCGTCACGCTCGATGATGCATTTATAATGAGGTCAACATAATCACGGTCTGCTTCAAAGAAACAAACTAAAACTAATAAATTTTTGTTATTTTACCAGGTAAGACACACTGACCTATATCGCTCCTTTTCAGAAGTGACCTGGCCACAAATGATAGCTCAACGAAGTGGCTTATCACGTGGGAATGTCTAGCAGCCAAATACTCTAAACGCACGTTTCAAAATGTGGAGGGGCAAACAAGTATAACCCGTCAAAACAAAGTTTTTCACTATAAATCCTTTATATACGTGGCGGCTAGAGTCCTCTCGTCCTCTGGCTTGAGATGGCTGCCACCTATGGGTCAGAAGATTGTCTGCCACCATTAAACAATTGGTAATTAAATATTAATTTTTTTTTCCATAAACAGTGTAAAATTTTGGATATTTTTTTTCACGAAAATGCATTGTCACGCACAACGAGTCTGTGTGCAAAATGTCAGCTCGATTGGATCACGGGAAGTGGGTTAAAAAACGACCGAAAGATTTGCACGGTCCTAAGCAAGCAAGCGAACTTAATATAAAGGATTTAAAAAACAGAGAACCTGGAGAAAAAATCCATGCGACCATCACGGGGAGAACTTTCAAACTCCAAATATACAGGCGTCGGGGTTCGGATCGAATCCACAATCTCCTGTGTACACAAACAGATGGCGTACTTCGTATTGCTACACGTACACGGCAGGAAGATAATCAGGGTATAGATGGATAATTCCGCGTGCGTCGCTTGTTACGGTAATGGGTGGATCGCTTAAGCATTCGCTAATTGAAATAACAAATCAAACGATTACTCGTATGAAATAAGTGAGAAAATTGAAGAGATCGGTGATATTAAATGTGGTCAAACTCCCCATCTGATTTGACGTGCGAGTGCTAGGATCACATCCTGTTATCTGTTTATCCGCAGACATGATCCATCCACTGGTGGGTGAAGGCATCGTCCGCAAGCCGTCACCATTTTTCCATTGACTCTCGATGCAACTAGATTTTAAGTTTTCGTGCCTGCAAGGATCCATACTCTTTGGTTCTTTCGCTAAAGTCACGCAGGTATAAAATAAATTAAATCACGACGTTTCTGGCGCAACATAATTGTTTCTTGCTGTGGTTGTCCCCACCTGATGAAGGACGCTTGCGTTGCGCCCGAACCGTCGTGATTTTATTTATTTTATCCCTCATTAGGACGCTGTCTTTCATTAAGCCGCTGTCTTCCCGACAGCCCTGTTCTTCACCTGAGGACGGCTGCTTGCGTTGTGGTCGAAACGTTGTGAGAATTTAATCTTATTGTTTTATTTTTATTACTTCATTATTTTTTCCCTTCTACGTGACTTTACCGAAAGAACCAATCATTCAAAGGGTATGTCTCGATGCAACGTTTGCCGTCCGCGCAGTGAGCTGGACTCACCGCTTCGGTCTCCAGGAGCGTTGCCGGCCTTTTGGCTGCCATTCTGTTCCTTGGCCTCAGCCGTCATCCCTGACGAGTGGCGTGCCCCTCCAAAAACCCTCGCGCTTTCCTTGAGAGTCGAAAGATTGTGCAGAAAACACCCAGGAGTTGTGCGCGTTTGGAATCTCGCGCCTTTGTTTAGTAGCGTGCCTCTGGATTGCAAGGCGAGTGTTGGGAACCGTCGCACCCCACGGCAGCCTCGCGCGCGCACTGATATGTCAACTTATAGACTGGAGAACATTCAGCGTAAACATTAAGTGGCGAAGTGTATTGAGATAAGGGGCCTTCCATTAATGACGTCACGCACCTGGGGGGGGGGGGGTCAGACATTTGTGACGATGTGTGACAAGGGGGGGGGGGGGGGTTGAGAAATGTGACGTCACATCAAAATGCGCAACTTTAAATAAGTATAGACAACACGTTCTACTTAATTAAATAGACTTTTTGATACATGTTTTCTCCTACAACATCAGAGTGCAGCGCCACATTAAATACTCACTACAATGACAATAGCTTAAAGCGATTTGAATCATATTTTATTTTTTTGGGGGGGTAGGGGGGGGGGGCAGAGCTTTGTGACGTCATATTTGAGGGGGGGTCTGACTTTTTGTGACGCCGTGTGACAATGGGGGAGGGGGGGTCAAAAATCGTCAAAAATCGCGTGACGTCATTACGGACGGCCCCTAATGAAACAAAATATCAATGTCGATATAAACTATATTGTCAATCATCATCATTTCATGATCTCATTATGTACAAAAAAAAAGAATGATCCGGCCAATATAATAAAGGTGATGAAGTTAGTTGACACCCCCCCGCCTCCCCAAGATAACCATGTCTCTAATCCATGACCTTAACACGCAATAAAATTCCCGCCACTTCTCCAAGCACCGCCATTTAATATGAAAATTCCCCTCCCGTTACGAAAAGTGAAAGCCATTTAAATGTAGATAGCTCCTTTTGTAGCACGGCTGCATTTTTAAATATGTGCCTCTCTAAAAGTAGATAAAATTATGGAAATGGCGTGGGGCATAAAAAGAAAAAAAAGATAAATGAATGAAATAAAGTTGCAAAAAGCACCGTCATTGCCTAACCTGTATTGGAGTAATGACAGCTGCTGAAACATCCACTAAGCCATGGATGAGTGGCCCGACCAAAACCAATTACGTGTATTCGTCATGCTGTGGGGTAAGGGAAACCCGGAGAGAGAGAGAGTCTGTCTAAATGTCGGCAAGTCAAACGCAAGTTGGGAAGCGTATGAGTAGATTTTTTTTTAGGTAATGTAAGATAAATCTGCCATTTTCACGTTGCGATAAAGTTAATGTGATGTTGTTTTGTTATATTTTGCAACAGCAATGATTCGGTATACGCGTTGCACGCATTATTTATTTATTATTACTATTATTATTTCGCCTCCCATTGTATGTGTTAAGTTAACCCCCCCCCCTCCGACAAAATATACACAAATACGACAACAACAAAAAATAAACGGTGCGTGGAAGGCAGATTGCATTGTGAAGAAAAGTGTTTGCGTGCATTTCACACGCACGACTGATGTTGCTGCACCCCAGTGCATTTTAATGACAAAGCCACACACACAAACAGCACAGGAGTGTGTTAAACGAGCTTACATTTGTAGTGGGTTCTAATCAGGCGCACACCAAGACTGGTGGCAACACGTTTGATTCTCTAACACAGCCAACGCTTTTCAAAGTTCCAAGGTTAACTATGCACATTGCGAGCGACTGTGTACATTACAGGTTAACTACGTAAGGTGGTGGCCACCGTTCCTCACCACCTAACCACGTGAACGGAATCCCTATACGGTTGAATCAGAACAGCCTACACGCCGTCGTGTCGTCGCGTACGGAGACCGAAGAAGACGACTTCTTTCCCGGGTTGAACAGCCACTCTCCCTCTCGGGGGTCGGCTTATATCTCCGCCCCTGGTCACGCCCCCTTCTCGATCCTTCGCGGAGAGTCTGGGTCCACATCACGTGGCCTGCTCATCCCCTTCTGGTGGCACACGTGCCCCCTTGTCCGGTCACGTGCTCTCGTGGGTTCACCCAGACTGTCATGTCCCCCGACCCGACCTCCGTGACATCTTTCCTCTTGTGAGCCCTTGTGTATAGTACAACCACTGTCGCCATAGAACGGCCCATTTACTGTGGTCACCGATGGTCAGTCACCTCCTTATCACTCTTCTCTCACTGCTACAGCTACTACCACTAGCATATTTTGATTTAAAGCTTTCGTGACTGCAGGGATTCATCTTCTTGGTTCTTTCGGTAAAGTCACGTAGAATGGAAATAATAAAATAATAATGATTCGGTATATTATGATATTATATTGTTTTATATTATATTATTATATTATTTTATTATGTTTTATTTTTCTTTATTTTATTATTTCCATTATACCACTAGCATGTTTACTTTTCCCACAGACGGTGTTCGTTGATGTGTCCATTCACATCGTGGACTGTTTCGTATCAACCACACTGTGTTCACCCACCGCCGCACTGCAGGTTACTCACCCACTGACTCACGCACGCACGCACTCACTCACCCACTCACTCACAAGCTCATTCACCCATCCGCTGATGCACTCACCTATTCACACACGCACACACTCACCCGCTCATGCACTCACCCACTCACGCTCACACTCGCCTACTCATTCACTCAACCACTCACACACTCACCCACGCATACACCCACTCACCACACTGCAGGTCACTCAACCAACTCATTCATGCACGCACACACTCACCCACTCACAAGCTCATTCACTCATCCGCTGATTCACTCATCCATTCACACACGCACACATTCACCCGCTCACCCACTAACTCACACACTAATCCACCCACTCACCACACTGTAGGTCTCCACACTTCTATTTTCGCTTCTTTCCTTATACTACCACACTTTGCAATTTCCTCCCGTCCTCGTTTTTTCTTGTCGCCAAGTTCTTTTAAATAACCTCGCTCAGTTCAAGACCTGTGCTTAAGATTATCCATTACACCTTCAGGAGTGCTTCTTGTTCCTGGCTGCTTGGCATTTTGCAACCCTGTTGTATGTGTGCTCAACAACCCCAATTTAAGCAAAAAAAAACATTCACGAGTGTGTATATTTTTTTTGTTTCTACTTTGAACCCGTCCGTCCTAAACTTGAAAGTCGCGAGGCTGGAAGAGCCTCCCCTTAATTAGAGGCTTTGCCAAACAATTTCATGGGAATGCCACTCCCCGGCAAAAGCGGTTTGGTATTTTGTTGTGGGATTTCGACGGTGATGAAGTGGGGTGCCCGGCGGATCACTGTAGATTTCGTCAAGAGCTAATACGTCTGGATTTGGTTACACAGTGTCACGGAGATTGCGTTGCCGGCTGAGACGTTCTCACCCGCAATTAGGCAGTTACCCATTTCACGCCGATACTGTGAATTTGGCTATTGTGCAGGAGACAGGTGGATTACCAACACACCGCAGATGGTAACGGTTTGGGGTAGGCCTTCATCCAGCAGTGGATTGACCTTGGCTAATGGTGATGATTGAGGTTGCTGTCGTGTAATGAATGGTAAGCTCTGGAGAGCACCTTACACTTTTCCCCCACAATACTTGACCTGCGGGTTAATTAACCGTGGTTTGCGCCCATTTATGTTAATAGTTAGACAGATAGACTGAACAATTTTTTGTTTTTAACAGGTAAGGCCCACTAAGCTTCATCGCTCTTTTTCAGAATCGACCTGGCCACAAATGATAGCTCAACGAAGTGGCTTATCATGCGGGAATTTATAGCAACCAAATACTCATAACGCTTGTTGCTATATGTGGAGGGGAAAACCAGAGGACCTGGAGAAAAATCCACGCGATCACAGGGAAAACATTCAGACTCCATTTATACAGGCGTCAAGGTCGGGATCGAACAGACGACCTCCTGTACACTAGGCAAGGTAGGTAACATCCCTCCACCACGGCGCCATGCGATGCAGGAGGAATTAAACCATTTGCCCGAATGTTTCAACTGGGATTAAACCGGTTACCTTTGGCAGGTTCCGGTGGGCTACCCGTTGCACCGTTGTGCGAGAGCAGCCCTCACCCCTTGCGTGTACGCGGTAAAAGTAATTGGGCCGCTGCCTGGGAATATACCGAAGGCGCGTGTCATGTGCGAGCGCGTCAGCTGGGGACACTTTGTGACGCATTCTGGAACCCGGCTCATCCTCCGCACCCCTTGGGTCGCCCCCGCAAGACGCACGTAAGCCGGCTAGGATCAACAACGGTGGCGGCAGCGGCAATCTTATCCCCCTCCCTCTGCGATCTCCATGGAGATTCCGTGAGAGTGCCGTGTCAGCAGGTTTCAAAATGGCAGAGGCAGTTCACTTCATCGATGAATTTCTCACCAGTTGCTGGTAGACTGCATGTCGGTGACGCGTGACTACGAGGAGGCAGAGCCCACAGCGAGAGGCATACTGCACAGTGCCGAATTATCCTAGGAGCAAAAGTATCACGTGCTACGGGCCCCGCACTTTCAAGGGCCCCGCGCTAAATGCTTTCAAGCTTTCCATTCCGGTTAATTTATTCTGCGCTTGCTCTATTACTATAGTACTATACCGCCTTCAACTTTTATGAACGACTGAGAGTTTAAGGTTAGCGATTTGTCGTATTATCTGGCTGTATAGCAAGTAAAACAAATACTATGCAAGTAAAAAAATTGTGTTTTAATATTTGTGTGTGTTTTTTTTTAGGGCCCCTTCATAGCATATGCTACAGGCCCCACACTAGCTTATTCCGGCTCTGGATGTTGTTGCGCCAGCATCCCGGCTGAAACAAAGCCCTGCTCAGCTGATGCACATCTACCGGCATTCTAATTTCACGAATGCTGATGTGAGAGGATTAATAGTACGCGCAATACGGGATTTATACACGGCAAAAGGCACGATTGTGACCACAGGCTTGGATCATCCCAGCATGCCTTGCATGTCACATGACATCATTATCATCAGTCTTGGTCAATCTACTGCTGGATTAAGGCCTCCCCATGCTCCCACCATCTCTCACAATCCGGCGAAATTATAACACCCACCTAGCGCCCACACTGGTGCCGACCGATCGCCACACTGCGCGTGGAACGCACACACGGCCTTCTTGTTTTAACCCACCAGCTCCGGTCAAACTTTGCGGCCCATGTTACATTAGGCGGCAGGAAGAAAACGAGTCAACAGTATATCGTTAGCGAGCAAGTTTTGTTGTGTTGAATCGCGCAAATGTAAATGTGCCGTGCACCCACCTCCACCTGGATACGGCCAATTAGTTCGGTTTTTCACGTGAACAAAACGTGCCAATTTGTTTCCGCTACAGCACACCGGTGTGCGTTAAAGGGCACCGTGTGACGACCCGTGCTAATTGGCCATGTCAGGTGGAGGTGAGTGTACGACACATTCACATTCACGCGATCCAACCCAACAAAACTTTTGCCATGAAATAATATTCCTCGCGAAGAGCGCACGTGTTCAACTGATCGTCGGTTTCATCCGTAGCCTCGTGCATGCTGCTGCCTTGTGCCCGCATCGCTGCACGTGGCCCAGCCCACTGCCATCGCCCCGGGAATGCATTTTTTTTTGCATGGCCTAAGGGGTGGCAATAAACTAATTCTAACGCTTTCCGTAAACGATGACAAACTCATCGGACGGGAAATGGAGACGTGCAAATTGGCTCACGGAGTGCTTTGTGGGATCGTTTGAGGCGAGGTATTTTTAACGCTTTCCAAGTGCTCGGGGCGAAAGCACGCGGGCATCGGCTCTCCCTGTCCGTACGTCCGTCTGTCTGTCTGCCGCGATGGCTCTCTTCCTAAAGGTGATCCACTGTGAAAGGAATACAATACGCAATCGTTCACATTTAATACGAAACTCCTTCCGACGTCAAACGCACGCTTGAAAGCCTTACGGAATGCAAGCATACGCAACGCCTGTCCTATTATTGCGGTAGACGTGAATTTTATCCCTTTACATCCAAAACGAAGCTTGCTAAAAATATGCCCTAGCAGGTCGAGTGGGAATGGTGTTAACTCTGAAGAAGAAAAAAAAGTGTCCGTGTTATATGTCTGTAGCAGCACGATTTGACTCGAAGTGGGGCTGGAACCTTAATAACGAGGGGGCTCGCGGGAATATCAGAGGCTCAGGCTGTCCCCCTCCACCCACTGACACGACGGGGCCGTGATCCACCAACCCCTGCCTTCAGAATGCTGCGGTACAGCCGTGAGCCACCAAAGTTCCCCCTCGCCTTAACATGCCTTTGGGGCAAGTGCTGTTCGCGAGTAGCAGCTATGAAGGCCGGCACAGCACACGTGGGGGGGGCGTTGGTCATCACCACAGCTGCCGGTCGCCTTTGTCTCCCTCGTGGCGATGTTTACACATCGCACCGGGTACTCATTTGAGGCCGAGTCGACATCGGGGAGGCACGGGACTGGTTCAGATAATCATCGCTGGTGTTGGTGGCCGTGAGCGGGAATGTAACTGGGGTGGCCGGGTTCTGTGGCGCAGCGCGCCAACCGCTGCACCACCGCTCCCCACACGTGAGCGGTGGTGAGTTCACACCACGCGCACGTACACACGCACGTGCACACGCACGTGCGTGTGTACGCGCACGTACACACGCACGTGCACGTACACACGCATGCGGCAGTATTTGACGTCTGCGCTCGGACGGAGAGTGAGGGCGCGAGTCAGGCTTGTGAGATGGTCCGCCATCACGTGTGATTAGGAGCAATGACTGAATGATTAAGACCCTCCTCTTTAATTCAGTTCACGTGAAATGTGTGACAGGCTGTCAGGAATGCTTTGCAAACGCAGGACTGACATTTGGCTGTGATACGCACTCCCTTCGGATCGTCTTTCAAAGTTATACTTACACACTCCATTAGATTGGTGAGTGACATTCTCACAGAATTACATGTAAGGTTCTTACATTTCTCTGTGTGTGGTTTTTAGGTTTTGTTGGACTACAAAAGTGAAGGTTATATGTAATGTATATTATGGAGAGGTTTCCGATTTATTTTTTTCTGTTTCAGAATTTTTCTGGCCCTATTTTATTTTCGTATTTCCAGATTGACGTTCGTAAATTTCAGCAAACTTTCACCCGTTTACGCAGTACATTTATTCCCCTTTCACATTCACAAATGTTAAGAATCCTATGAACACTTCCTCGGCAGTGTTTTTTTTTTGCATGAGACCCCAGTTACCGGCTGCAATTTGGCATCGTGTGCCTACATCAAATAACAAGCTCAGCGCCTGACTTGCCTTGTCCTCTTCCCAGTGGTTCCTCCCCATGCCTCTGAGTCGTTGTCCTCTTTCTTCGAGAGTGAGCGAATACAGGGACTCCTCTACTTACGAACTAGTTAGGTTCTAGAGGTCTGTTCATCAGTCGATTTGATCATAAGTCCGATTTTGCTCCTGTCGATTCCAAACGTGTTCTACAGCGTGAACTCTAAATCACGGGGAGTGGCTTTAAAAGTTGTATAATCTGTAGATGTAGATGCCACTTGTTTTTCAAGTTCTGCAGATGTAGATGCCACCACCGCCATCTATTGCGCGGCGGTTGTTTGTATCTCTGAAAGTTTGTAAGTCGAATGTTCGTAAGTAAAGGAGTCCCTGTACGTTGCGCGTTTGTAGCCGGTCCGCCCTGTTCTCTCTCCTCCCGTCATTAATCATTTTGAGGGGGGCGGGGGGGGGAAGATCGGATAAATAGACAATAACAACGATAACAATAATACATTTTATTAAATTTTATTATTTTTTATTTTTATTTAATTTTCTATGTACGTGACTTTACATAAATAACCAAGAATAACAGTAATAAAGTTCGGAGACGATGAGTAGACTCCAGGTTGTGTTTTGTCCTCCGAAGAAGTTGGCGACTCGACAACTACTGAACACCAGGGGGGTTTGTGAAACGGCAGAACATTTTTCAGGAGTTCACTTCAGAAGGGCAATTATGTATCTGCGGCTGAATTCCTCGGTCCAAATTCCGCCAAAATCTAAACTGGCGAGGGTGTGTTTCGTACTCTGTGCACGGGGGGCTCTGGGTCCAATCCCACATCACCATTTCCCTTCTCTTATAATCATAAGAAACTCACCTGGCGCTGCGTAGCAACTAGCAGAGTGCACAATTATACGTGCGATTAATCACAGGCGGAGCTCACACCGGCTACACGCTACAAGTTGCAATTATTATTGCAGAGAAAAAAAACTTGTGACATCAAAGCCTCGACACGTCTCGCGCTCATCTCAACACACGTGCCACACGTGTTAGCCGCTCTGCTGAAATTGCACTCTGTCCAACATCCTGGTATGATGTGCATTCGGTGATGCGCAAGCGGAGGTCGTAGACATCTCCGGTTCTTTTGTCGCGCGCGCAAGCCGGTGCGCAAACGCACGCACGACCTGCAATGCGAACCCACAATAATAAAACACACAGTGGGGTCATGTCAGGTGAATGCGGGGGGCCACACAATTGTTCCACCTCATTCAACCCGACACACAAACGTCTCTTATGACCAGGGCCTAATTGCTTGCTCAAATATATTCTGGAACGCCACCGCATTGGCTTGGAGTAAAAGGGATTATCGGTGGCGTAAGGCACTACCACTGGAGTACAGATTATCCTATACGTAACAATCCTATATTATTGTGTCCAATAATCTTTAAAGCAAAATAAGTACCACAAGGACAAACTGAGGTGACACGGTCGAAATAAAGCACCACTTGTGACCACCGATCATTTTCTGCACGAGTCCAGGGTCTTCAGAAATCAGCGGGGTGTCTGTAAACGAATTAGCCTGTATTACAGTGTCCTTCAGGTGCATTATTCCCAACCGAGATGGTGACTTGCGTCAGATTATGAAAACAAAGACACCACCCACCCAGGTGTTTTCTGGCAAAATGCCTCCGTTGTGCAAGTGGCGGTCCACCCATGGGACTCACCGCGCGTCACCCCACTGAACCAGCGCCTCCGCGTTCATGGCTCAAACCCTCGTTACCAGTGGAAGTAAGGTCCACCCACAGACTGGCAACTGTCTGCAATCACTTTATCTAATCCTTCCTGGCATTGTCCCCACCCATGTGGAATCTGCCTTTCCTGCTCCCTCCTCCTCCACTCATTGGGCGCCACCAGTGCCAGATTATCCTAAGAGGAGAAAGTAGCTACATATGCTACGGACCCCAAACTTTCAAGGGCCCCGCGCTAAATGCTTTCAAGCTATCAATTTCGGTTTACTGATTCTGCACTTGCTCTGTTACACCATAGACGGCTTTTTCTGGTGTGGACCAATCAGTTTCAAGGACAATGCATAGATTATCAGAGTGTGTTTTTTGTTTTCATTTTGACCACGAGTATTGTGGTTAATGCACACATGATTCCTTGTAAAAAGGTTTCAGTTTTGTTGCCAGAAAAAAGGGGAAAAACCCTATTATTATTATTATTATTTTCTCGCCACCAATCTCACAGCAGCATGGCAGTTGACGCAATGGGTAACTTTTGTTAACTCCCCCCCGTCCACCCCCGCCTATGTTCAACCAGCAGTATACATGGAGACGCCACAGTGAGTGGATCAGCTGGTCGCGTGCGATGGGGCAGAGCGTGGGTACAAAACAAATCATTATAAGACAACAACAAAAAGTAGACAAAAATACAATTTGGGCAGATTGAGCAGCCTTACTTGTTTACCGCACGCAGTTCACCTGAGACAAAGCAACCCCAAACAGATTAGACGTCACTTTGAAACCGCCGAACCATCTACGGGGGCAAAGAACAGGAGTGAGTGGAGATTTCCCATTAGCAGAGCTAGGAGGTGCACCCAACAATGCGGGAAAAGTGGCCTGCAAATTGGCATCTGCAAAGAGCCCTTGCAATATCTCAATTCCAAACCGCTCCCACCTACGACCCCCCCCCCGCACCTGCTTTCGAAATTGAGGCTTTGCGGTAACAAAGCCTGCACTCTGCCGCTGCCAATTGAGAGTTGCTTCATTTACGGCCGTTCAAGTTGCTGCCTCGGCGAGCGTGTACGTCTATAGCAGGCTCATTAAAACTAACAACTCTCTGTCTTTTTTTAAAATTCCTGACGCTGAGAGGAAAGGAAGATATCAACGCTTTGGCTGACGGCCCTTGTGTTCTGTACACGCTGTGCAAGAGTCGGCGTGTGTTCTCCATGCTACGCCGTGCGCGTACAAGCACTCGTCTTCTGCTTACAGACCGGAGCGAAGGTGGAAAGTCCACATTACTATGGCGGGGGTGGGTCTGTCGGTAGGGAACCACCGTTGACTTCCCTGGAGGAATGAAGGGAGGAGTGTCCTCGTGACAATTATTTCAAGACCGATTTCAAACCTCCTTGATTCCCTTGAAGGATTCAAGATTTCAGACGGACACATTCTCAGACATGTACGTTTGAGATAAGTCGGCGATACATATTTAGCGCATGCTACCGAGCTGCCACTTTTGGTGAACTTTTCCCCAAAAAATAAATGGCAGTTCAATTTAACGTCAAAACACTTTAATTAGCCTTAACATCACGTGTCACCGCGATGCCCTTCTGCAGCCTCGCCAAGGGGACCCACATAGTGGCAGCTGTCCTCGCGTGTCACGAGGTTAGAAGGCAACGACGGCCTGCCAACGGGCATTGTTCTGCCAGTCGGGAGCGATGTTGCCGCATGGTTTTTCCCAACGAAGTAACTTTGTGCAAATTCATCTTCTTGGTTCTTTTGGTAAAGTCACGTAAAAGGGAAATAATAAAATAATAGAAATAAAACATAATAAAAATAAAACATGATAAAATATGTTTTATTTTATTATTTCCCTTCTACGTGACTTTACCGAAAAGAACCAAGAAGATGAATCCCTGCAGTCACGAAAGAAGCTTTAAATCGAAATTTGTGCAAATTGTTGTTGCTGCAGCGATCGTGAATATCGCCTGTACCACTCCAGCAACACGGTGCTTCTAATGCACTTGCGTATTGTCTCCGCGTGTACGTGTGACTTAATGAATTCTTAATGTCTGCCGATTCACCCGCTCGCACTGATGTTGCCCCGTCATGCTGTGCATCCGCACGAGTTCTTAACTGTGTGAAGCACAATATAAATAACTGATGACAGTGATGTCTGAGATTTGAACTTGCAGCCATCCCATCGCGGAGCCACGTGCTGTATCCGTTCCACCACACCGGCTGCATATACGTACGTGCACCAGCATTAATATGCCGTGAAGGCAAACGGGTAAAGTTTCAGCCCCGCAATGTCGTGCTCACTCCCCTGCTGGCAGAAAGGCCTCCAGTAGAGGGAGCTACAGAGCGTCCCTCTTGAGAGTAATTGGCCTACTCCTTTTGCACGCTGGTCTGATGCACTGGAAAATGTGGAAGCACCCACGCTGTACACCACCGCACCCGACCTCCCGATCGACTTGCTGTGGTGGACAGAGGCCGATGGGGGAGGGGGGGCAGAGAGGCGGCGGGGGGGGGGGAGATTTAAGAAACTTGCCAACGTAGATTCACCTGCCGTGCAGGGGAGATGGTGTCGAACCGGCGACCTCTGGATTGCACACAGCAGCGAATTCCGTAACACGTGTGTGTGTGTGTGTGTCATCTGTGATTATTAAAGACATCGTTTGGAAAAAGTGCGTACGTACAAATTAAAGACTGGCAGTGAAATATTGGGGGGCTGGGGGGTGGCGTGGAAGGAAGGGGGTGGTGGAGCAGTTGGCACAAATGATGAGCACCCTGCGCTGTGAACCCAGCGACCCGAAATTCCATTGCCGGCCGTGGTTAACATCGGTGGCTAGTATATACAGTATGTATGTTGAACTTCTTTTGTACCCTACGTAGCCAACCGGAGGTGTGGCAGGGGGGGGGGCGGACAACACGAAACAGTTCTAGAGTAATGAGTTAGCCTTCCTGAATCACGGGGAGGGGGCGAGTGCAAAAGTGTGGCTATCAGGATGAGAATTTTCATATATCCTGGTGGAATCCGATGAGCTATGAAGCTCTCTTTTATTTTTTTATTTTTTTTACAGATGTTCAGTAACGACGGCGGGTCAGCAAGTTACAACAATAAACAGTACATCCCGGAGTAAGATAGAGAAAGGTTAAGTCACAAAGACATACATATATATATAGAGAACATAGACGTACAAATTGTAATCCTACATTATGACAGCTCACGTGTTTGCTCTTTGCCGTTGCGGATGAGTTTGAGCATCTGCCTTGTCCAAAAAGTAATTTTCATTAAGTTCGATGTAAATTAATGCGACGTTTGTATATTTAACCCTGAGCCTCGTTCATCAGGCATAATCACGAGAAAGTAAGCTTTGTTTTAATTTCATTCGAACGTGTTCCAATTTGGGAAGCCACAGTTGGGAGGGAACACATTTTGCATTTGCCATCATCGTGATCATTAGTCGTGATCAATCCACTGCTTAATGAAGGCTGCCACCATCTCTCACGATCCTGTGATGCAGCAATCCACCTCGCTCGCACCTGTACATGAGCTGCGTGTGTAACGCACACAGCATTGTAGTAGATCCATAGTTTTATATCCATTGTTTTAGACCAATTGTTTTAGATCCATTGTTTCAAATTCATTGATTTAAAGCCATTGTTTTAGATCACTGAGATTTCAGACGTGTGCGGCCGTGTTATTTTAGGCAGCAGTTGGACGATGCGACTGCATACAGTTTCATTCTTGTTAGAAATCATCAGTGCAGTTGAGCCATCGTTTCCCGCTTGCTGCCTTCCGCCTGAGGTACTCCACGTGGATAACACCCTCCCTGACCACTGTGGGGACAGCTTGGCACTTCCCCGGGGGCGATAATGGCCACGTTCAAACGCGCGTTGTAAATAATGACAAACCCATCAAGTCGCCACGCACTCACGGTCATCTTGTATTTATTCTAGGAAATGTTCTGAAAACTACAGGAGCCCAGGGAACTTTGCTTAGTTGGCCAAATTTGGCCAATTTCATCGATTTCCTGCTGGTAGTGTCCCAGGTTATCATTCTGCATTAGCAAAGCTGGGATTCGTCAGCGCACCGGTGTAATCGATATATGGATTAATGCATAAAATATGGCACCAACTTTCGCGGGATATTGAATGGGCCAGGCTCTTTGGCAGAACACATTCCAAAGGGTGTGATTAATCCAGACTAATATTTTTTTCCAATTAAATGTGTTTATTGATCGGCATCGCTCTCTCATCTATTCCATAATGGCTCTTTTGAACG
This sequence comes from Lampetra fluviatilis, assembly GCF_964198595.1. Taxonomy (NCBI): domain Eukaryota; kingdom Metazoa; phylum Chordata; class Hyperoartia; order Petromyzontiformes; family Petromyzontidae; genus Lampetra; species Lampetra fluviatilis. The sequence goes on along the minus strand of NC_136323.1, from coordinate 6,270,729 downwards.
TAAAAATGTTTCAGTGTCCTGTTTTGGAATGCGTACACGAGTGCTGTGGCTCAGAGGTGGAGGAGTGGTGACACAGTGGTTAGCGCCCTTTACTCGATGCCCAGCGGACTTGATTTCAGTTCCCAAAATTCACCAACCTGTCCATCAGGCAGTATAAGTGACGCAACACAGTTAGTGAATTTGCCAAGTTGGGTGTGGTGGGGTAAAGTGTGAGTGCCACGTCGAGGAGGTTTGACCAGTGTGGAAGAGTAGGCCAAATAACCTTCACAGAGGCTTTCTTCAGTTGCTTCTGTTTAAGGCCCTTCCACGAGCAATGGCGTGAACGAGAAATTGACCAACCATCCCAATATATGACCGCAGAGCTTGGGAAATTGTTGGCCAAAGTCCTGGCTGCCTTCCCAGTTCTCCGTGGCTTCCCTCGACTCTGAATCATGCCGTCTGCGAGAGTGAACAAATTATAAATCATACTTAAATTATAAATAGTTCAGGCTAAACCTTTACATGTAAATCAAGGCAGACTCACGCGGTGGGTAAGACGCACGAGAGCATTAAATTAAACACACTGATGCATTTTGACCCGGGAGATGATAATGTACACAAATGCAACTCCGCTAATTCCCGGCTCTCGGTACAGATCACCAGCAAATGCAATTAAGCGCACGGTGAGCAAACGATTTCCCCTCTCGTCCTTGGCACGGAGCAATTCTTCGCCTGCGACACTCTAGCCCACCGCACATTGCAGCACTGACCAGCTGCCTCTCTAGGATTAATGGCGAAACCAGTATGGATTTTTAATCCAGCGTAGCCTCTTCCATACTCTGACCCCCCGCCCCCCCGCCATCCCGGGCGCGAAATTAATTGCTTCGAGCTCCGACGAAATGTTATAAGTTACTCCCTGGCAATTTGGCGCAAGCAGATTTTGCGCTAATGGATTGACGTCGCGTTGAGAGTTGTTGTTTGTTAAGCTTGGATGCCCAGCATTGTGAATCACCCAGGATTCACCCTGACCTCGTCGCATCCCGGAAGCGAAGTGGGGCTTAAGCCTGGACATTGCTTGGATGGGCGACCATCCAGCTCGTCAGGTCGCAATAGGCACCTGTAGGGGCTATGTGCTGCTGCAAGGCAGAAGGCACTGCAGCAAAATCCATCGTTGTACTGCAGTCCTACGCTCCCATGTCTGTTTTCCCCACCTTTTGCCTGACCATGCTGACTGCCATGGTGAAGGTTAATCACATACACCTCCCATGACCTGCACGGCGTAAGGAGGCCCTCATCCAGCAGTGGATTGGCATAGTTCTGTACATGTATTATGCTGATGTGATAAGCTCACCTATGTGCCTGGCCACCTGTTGTTCAGTGTGATGTTTCGCTTCTTTAGGAGCAGAATAATCCGCGTACAAAGTGTGAGACAATTAAGATGAAACGTAAGCGACAGGACAACAAGGGAGTGTGTAAAATCGTCACCCCACTAAATAGTAATGCCCAAGTCTTGATTCTTCATGCCGTTTAGGCTGCAGCACGCACGCACGGCCCATGTGATACAGTAACCATTACGAGCGCAGACCACTTGGCTGATGTCTCCCAACAACGTGTGGTGGACGGTGCCTGCCGTTCTCCACTTAAACAAAGAGGAAAGCGCCGGCCACCGACGGACAGCCCAGCCAGCGATTGATCGTCGCTTTGGGGGGAACCTCATTTTCCGTTGGGACCCTGCGGTTTCGTGTTTTCCCGCGATGCGCCGGCGGCGCTGCCTGTTTATTCTCGTGCCAGAGTTGCTTTTAAACCTCAGGTTTACCGTGTACGTGATAACCACCCGCCCATGTCCACCCCTCGCCCGCCACCCCCCCAATAAATATTCGCGTTGGACATTCACGCTGTTAATGGCCAAGCCGCCGCATCGCATTATTGAGCGACTGTCCTCTGGCGTCCGCAACTTCTGGGACTTTCTAAACGGGCTACTTGCGAACGCCTCCCCCCCCCCGCCATTCACCAGGCTTTTTACCGCAGCAGACGTACAGTGCCAAAGAAGTTCACCATACGTACGTACATACGGACGAGCGAACGAACGAGCGTTGTAGAGGCAATTTTGCATTTGTGTGGCGGAGATGCCCGGCGTTTCCCCGTAGCCTATCAAACGTCCGCGACGCTCGCGGCTCACCCGGAGCGATGGAGTGCGAGCGCCGTGAACACGCCGAAACATACGACTAAACCATCTGGCACCACAGCCACGGCTTATTGTTTGAGCCCACATTAGAACTGGAATTAGATGTCAAGCGTTGCGTAAAAAAAAGAAAATCAACCAAAGGGCATGCAATTATTTAATGGTTTTCAGACGTTTTCCCAGGAGCAGTTCCAGCCTCTCGCTTGGTTATTCCAATGGGATGTAATGGTCTGCTAATGACAGTTCACGATGGTGTTATAATAGTAGAACATTTATTATATCGCTCGTTGCTTTTCAGGATGAACGTTTCCAGAAACATTGCTGGTCGTGTGATGTGTTTGACCAACATTGCATGGCATTTTAGTAGTTTTTTTTACTTCACTACAATCCTGGAAACGTCAGTTTGAATTCTTGGTCATGCCCAACTTTTTGCAATTGGCATTGGATTTATTTGTGAAGGTGCCAGACACGCCCACCAGTATTCTATGGTTCTTTCGGTAAAGTCACATCGATAAAAATAATAATGTTTTGTTAAAAAATAAAGTGATTAAAAATATCACGATATTTCGATCGCAACACAAGCGGTCATCATCAGGAACAGGGAGGTTTGCCCCACCAGTGTAAGTTAAAGCCATCTGTGTGGATATTTCATTATGCTCTCTGGTTCTTTCGGTAAAGTTACGTAGGTATAAAATAAAAAATAAAAAATAAAATGTATTTTATACCCACGTGACTTTACCGAAAGAACCAGAGAGGATTGATTCCTGCAGTCACGAAAGCTTCAAATCGAGATTGATCTTTGAGTATGTTGGCCCCTCTAATGTGTGGGCTACCTCCGAACGCTCCACCAGTGTCCTCCCCCAAGAGCCAAACACCGACAGATGGGATTGGCCAAACATCCCGATGCAGAGTCCTCCTGAACGTGCAATCCGCGAGGATCGCCGAATGAACGAAGGGCATTACTATCGCACGGCGAGGTGCTCACAGGACCTCTCCTCGACTGACTCGGGTGCGAATGATCACTCTCGTGCACTTCCTGTCGCCGCGTGTGCCATGCTGGCCTTGGTAGGTGCCTGCGATTGCACCTCTGATTAGCGTGGTTGACTATGTACGTTGCGAAAGAAGTTCAACATACATCAGCACTTTCTTCAACATTGTTTTAGGCTACGTTGAGGCTCTTTGGTCGCCTTTGTCTTTGAACAAAACAATTACTTGGCACGGCTTGGCACACGGATAACAATGTATTCGTTTGATTACACTTCCCTCATGAGGACACTGCATTCTCCCACTTCACATCAAACACGCAACGCTACTAATCATTTTTCGTTCCTCCCCTAAGACTCATCTTTTGTCAGTAGCGTGTCCCTCTCCTCCTTCCTGTCCTCATCCTTAAAACCTTAGCCATCCTTCCCCTTTCTTACCTCACCCCTCCCTTTCGCTATCACCACCCTTCCTAGTCATCCCTTCCCCTCCCCAACACTCGAATCCCATCCCTTTTCCCCATCGGCCAAATACCCGCGTATAGCGCTTTGACAGAAGCGACGTATAAAATCCTCGGTAACATTCTGTAACCAAACTTAAAAGCAAAACGCGTGCAACGTATGACCAATCTCACGTTCAGCTCCAAATATAAATCCTCCAATAGCGATTTTATGAAATAATTAATTACTCTTTTCATCCACAGAAGCCACACTGAGTTCAGATCCTCTCTTCTTTGGAGGGTTCTGCATTGGGACGTCTGGCCAATATCAATGGGAGGAAACCCGGAGAATCCGGAGAGAACGCACGCAGAACAGGGGGAGAACGTACACACTCCGTGCAGAAGATGTTTCAAGGTTGCACTACGTGTTGTTCAGCAGGATGTCCGACGTTTCACTGCACGTGGTGTGAGCTTTCTTCAGAAGGAAAGAAGAAGCTCCCAATGTCTCACGGGAGCAGTGATATTAACGAGCCATCGAAGGACTGCACCTCTACTTGTTAATATATATACACACACATATATATAAAATATAACGCCTGTGTCTTGTGACTGTTTCAATGGGTGGCCTGTCCAGTTTGTAGAGGGCTGAAGCACCAGGGCTTGTGGTTTATCACTCTCATATGGGACGCCACAGTGGTGAGATGTTGGCTACCTCGCATCAGATGCCGTGGGTTCGATCCCAACCCTGATGACTGTATATTCGGAGTTTGCATGTTCTCCCCGTGGTCGTGTGGATTTTTCTACAGGTCCTCCGGGTTTTTTCCTTCACATTTAGAAACGTGCGTTTTAGAGTATTTTGGCCGCTATAAATGTCCGCGCGATAAGCCACTTTCGTTGAGCTATCATTTGTGGCCAGGTCGCTTCTGAAAAAGAGCTACAGCGAGGGAAAAAAGTATTTGATCCCCTGCTGATTTTGTACGTTTGCCCACTGACAAAGAAATGATCAGTCTATAATTTTAATGGTAGGTTAATTTGAACAGTGAGAGACAGAATAACAACAACAAAATCCAGAAAATCGCATGTCAAAAATGTTATAAATTGATTTGCATTTTAATGAGGGAAATAAGTATTTGACACCTCTGCAAAACATGACTTAGTACTTGGTGGCAAAACCCTTGTTGGCAATCACAGAGGTCAGACGTTTCTTGTAGTTGGCCACCAGGTTTGCACATATCTCAGGAGGGATTTTGTCCCACTCCTCTTTGCAGATCTTCTCCAAGTCATTCAGGTTTCGAGGCTGACGTTTGGCAACTCGAACCTTCAGCTCCCTCCACAGATTTTCTATGGGATTAAGGTCTGGAGACTGGCTAGGCCACTCCAGGACCTTAATGTGCTTCTTCATGAGCCACTCCTTTGTTGCCTTGGCCGTGTGTTTTGGGTCATTGTCATGCTGGAATACCCATCCACGACCCATTTTCAATGCCCTGGCTGAGGGAAGGAGGTTCTCACCCAATATTTGACGGTACATGGCCCTGTCCATCGTCCCTTTGATGCGGTGAAGTTGTCCTGTCCCCTTAGCAGAAAAGTATAATGTTTCCACCTCCATGTTTGACGGTGGGGATGGTGTTCTTGGGGTCAAAGGCAGCATTCCTCCTCCTCCAAACACGGCGAGTTGAGTTGATGCCAAAGAGCTCCATTTTGGTCTCATCTGACCACAACACTTTCACCCAGTTGTCCTCTGAATCATTCCGATGTTCATTGGCAAACTTCAGACGGGCGTGTATATGTGCTCTTTTGAGCAGGGGGACCTTGCGGGCGCTGCAGGATTTCAGTCCTTCGCGGCGTAGTGTGTTGCCAACTGTTTTTTTGGTGACTATGGTCCCAGCTGCCTTGAGATCATTGACAACATCCTCCCGTGTAGTTCTGGGCTGATTCCTCACCGTTCTCATGATCATTGAAACTCCACGAGGTGAGATCTTGCATGGAGCCCCAGGCCGAGGGAGATTGCCAGTTCTTTTGTGTTTTTTCCATTTGCGAATAATCGCACCAACTGTTGTCACCTTCTCACCAAGCTGCTTGGCGATGGTCTTGTAGCCCATTCCAGCCTTGTGTAGGTCTACAATATTGTCCCTGACATCCTTGGAGAGCTCTTTGGTCTTGGCCAGGGTGGAGAGTTTGGAATCTGATTGATTGATTGCTTCTGTGAACAGGTGTCTTTTATACAGGTAACAAGCTGAGATTAGGAGCACTCTCCTTTAAGAGTGTGCTCCTAATCTCAGCTCGTTACCTGTATAAAAGACACCTGGGAGCCAGAAATCTTTCTGATTGAGAAGGGGTCAAATACTTATTTCCCTCATTAAAATGCAAATTAATTTATAAAAAATTTGACATGCGTTTTTCTGGATTTTTGTTGTTGTTATTCTGTCTCTCACTGTTCAAATAAACCTAACATTAAAATCATAGACTGATGATTTCTTTGTCAGTGGGCAAAAGTACAAAATCAGCAGGGGATCAAATACTTTTTTTTCCCTCACTGTACGTAGCTCAGTGGGTCTTGCCTGGTAAAATAATAACGGTTTAAAATTGTTGGTTTATATCTGGGACTGTGGGTCGCTAATCTCCCTTTGGTTTGTGGTGAGAAAACAAGCCTTGAGGACATTGACCCATGGCTTCGTGGCCCGAACACGAAGATCGAACGCCATTCCACAATCGGGTGCAGTAATGGAAATACGCAGCGTAATAATCGCCTCCAGAATTCGCCATGGTTTGAGAATCGAACGCCAAACTAATTAGCAAACATTCCATTTGTATTCACAATTTCAAAGAGAGAGAGAGGAAAAAAGAGGAAAACTTTTGTCAATTTTTTTATGTCTCACCCAGCAGTAATGGTATAATGCTGGGAGAGCATTATACCATTACTGTACTTTAAGGGCATAAGATGTATTAAAAACGACAGAAGCTCATTGCAATGGCTGGGTGACTTACGCGATAACCAGGCACCCGTTGAACAGGATCATGGGTCAGTGCATTATGAACATTGATCTGCAAATAGGCAATTTAAATGCAGAGTTTTTGAATTGTGGCTTTTTTTTAACAGCCCCCCTCCCTCTCCTCGTGCAATGTTTGGAATTAGCCCGATTTACCGTCACATCACGACACCTATAAGTGCTTTCGTTTTACATGCCTGTGAACATTCGCGGGATTAATAGGGCTCCTATTTTACTGAAACGCATGACGTAGGTATATTGGTAAACTGAGACAGCTTAACAGCTTGCGCTTCATCAGACACATTTTTTTTTGCGGCGCAGTTTTTTGTGCTCTTGCTAAAAAAAAAATTCAGCCTCATCACAATTTTAGTGCCCGCCACCCCCGTCACCAACCCCCCCCTCCCCCTCCTGAAATGAGTTGAGTAAGGAATCCGATGCTTCTTGGGAGAAAAAAAAATCCGTCGAAACTGGCCAATGTGGCATCACTTATTTAAACAACTTGGCAAAGAATTCGTTCCACACTTCAAACGGTTATTGTTAGTCGCAGCAGAGCGAGACTTTGTCGCGCCAATGTTTGTTATTGTCAAATGCATTTTGCCTCCGGAAATGTATTCTCCGGGCTCGACTGCAGCGTAGGAGCACCAGAAATTACCACGAAGTGCAACTTGATCACGTTTTTTTAATATATATAAATTATAATCGATCGACTCGCAGAGCTATCCGACAACTCATCATTTACGCAGGTGTCTGTCGGCGCGGTCCATCCTTGGCATTTCAATAAAGCGGCATGTGAATGGTTGCCAATTGAGATCATCACTTCCGGGACGGAGCGGTGGCGCAGCAGTTAGCGCATTGGGCTGTGAAGTCTCCATTCCTCGGACATGGTTAACATCAGCGGTATGTTTGGAGCTGGTCCTGGGGTCCCTCCCTTACAAAGAGGGACTGCGGGGGGATATGTGGTGGGCGATGGAGGTCAGTGCAGAAAAAATTGCCTTTGTCCTCTACTTGCCACAGTTTCACCAGCCCCCGTACACCGACCAGAGTGGTGAAGTATGGTCGAATAACCTCCAGCCACCCGCGTGGCGTGGGAAGGCCGTTATCCAGAAAGGGACCAATAAAGAGCTGCGCGTGTTTGTGTACGAGCTGTTGGCCAAATTCAAAGTGTTCACTAAAAACGGGTACATTTTCGCGTTAAATTGGCATAACATTGTTGGAAAGCATTATGGGTAAAAGCATATATAGGCAGAACTTCGATTTGTGCTTCCAAAAATAAACAAAAATCATTTGATCCATCAGCCTGTTGACTTTCTATACCACGCTAATCCCACAGTGCGTGGTTTAAAGCAAGCAAACTCTGGACCGGTTGTGACTTTTCTGGGTCTCGTCAGCAGAACCGATCTTGCTAAACAACTGCTGCTGGGTTGCTGGATGTTGTTGGCAAGAGCACTGCATCACAGCAAAAGTGCCTGTGTTGATTGCGTAACTTTAAATTCAGGGTGGGGGGTGGGGTGGCTTTTGTTGGTATCATGAGGAGTGGGCCACGTACGCGAATGATAGATTTGACAGGATATTGAGGTGGAAAACCCGGCCGAGACAGTAACGGATGACTTACTTCTCTGCTGCTGGCTGGAGCTTGAATTTGTTTGACCCTTTTGACGCGAAGGTCACGCACGCGCTTGATTGTGCATGTCAGCAAGTCAAACGTGTCGGTGTCTCCGTGCTGTCTCGACTGTCCCGGGGGTTGCTCTTGACTCAGTGTCTCTTGGCGGCCCTGAGCCAGAAGGGTGGAAATTCGACATTATTATGGCGAGGAAATCCAGTCTGCGCTCAGACAACCACTGTTTAATTCCCACAATCTGGTAGTTGATTTATTGGTCCGAGTGTGCTGATGGGTTGAATACAGGATACCCAGCGTGATATAATACTGTACTATAAAATGTACATGTGTATAACTATACCGAGCGATCCAATAATACATTCCCCATCACTAAAATAATAGGGAAAACATTTGTAGAGGAAACATAATTTTGTTTCAAAGTGTACCCCACCAATGCTTCGCTGAGCCTCAACACTTTGTTTCAGGAGGGTCCTGCATTGGGATGTTTGGCCAAATTCCATTATTGAGTGTTCGGCTGCTGGTCGGGGGGGGATAGCAGAGGACCTGGAGGAAACCCACCACTCATCACGAGGGGGGCAACGGTTGGCACTGGCTTCAGCTGGCCACATCTCTCAGCCCCATCCTACAGCACCTGGCAAGCCTTTGCAATTACCCACCGCAGTGCTAACCAGGTTCTACCCTGCCCACCTTATGATATTTGATGAGATCGGTCTCACTCAGGGTGCTTTGTTTGTTTGTTGGCAGATGTTGCCTAATATACGCACATAAAAATAAATAAATCTGCTAGAACAAAATCGTGAAAAACATCCCCGATTATCTATTATCGTACCATCTGGCAGCTGCTCAGAAAATACAAAAAAACCCTGATGATATTCAGTTTGAATTTGAAGACTTAATTTCTTTGCCCAGAAAAAAAGCGCACAAGACAAACGCTTGAAACATCCAGCCCACTCTGCGATCAACTGCAACCGCAGAAGATGGAGGGAACAAAAAAGCAACGCTGAGCACAAACGCCAGACTAAATCATTATCGGTATTCAAAAAGTGAAAATCCTTGTGGCCAGAGGTGTGTGGATAAGGCGGAGAGAGGCGGTGGATGAAGAGCCATTGGGCAATTGAGTTCTTTATTTCAGACGTTATCTGACATTTACTGCTATTTAAACTAAACTATTTTTTTTTAGTAGGTAAGGCCCACTGAGCTATATAGCTCTTATTCAGAAGCGACCTGGCTATCACAGATGATGGCTCAACGCAGTGGCTTATCACGTGGAAATGTATAGCACCCAAATACATTTTTAACATGAAGGGATAAACCGCAGGACCCGGAGAAAAATCCACACGACAGCGGGGAGAACACGCGAACTCCACATACACACAGCCGTCAGGGTCGAGATCGAACCCACGACCTTCTACACAGCATGCGAGGCAGATAACATATCTCCTAGCCACCGCCGTGGCGAGGTAATTCCCTCGGTCCAATGGCGTAGCCAGGATTTTCAGGTAGGGGTGGAAACCCCTCCAGCAATGAAAAATGATAGAGGAGTTGTTAGTAAGTAAGGACTTGTCCCTTGCTTTTTATTCGACGCGTGTGCGGCGATGGCGCAGCCATCGATCGAGGGTCGAATTCGAACCGTGTGTGATCGGCATCGAGCTCGCTGAAGGTGTTTGCCTTCAGGGAAGTCGTGTATTGTATACGCAACTGCGCACATTTCTGTAAGTCACTTATAACTGCTTTGCCGTTACGTATCGCCAATTATGGACTCAGACTATTGTCCTATCATCTCATAGAGTCCCTGGCACATAATAATATGCTACACAGTGGCAGTGGGGGTCGCAAAATGCCGATTTATTACTAATATACCCCAATGATCCGATCGAAATTCGGGATTTCGATCGGATCATTGGGGAGGGGGGGATGAGCACGTGCCACCCCACCCCCCTCGGTCAGTTTCATTGCTCGTGACCTTCGCGTGCGGTAATTAGCTTAAGTGGGCGTGCGCTAATGGTTTGGCGGTGGGAATAGGAGGGAAGGGGGCCTCTTTCAGCTTCTCCGCGGCAGACCATTTTGGTGTGACCTACATCGCCGGAGCCTTGCAGGGTACGGGCGTAGCGCCACGCTTGGCGGCGCCGCCCCCCCCCCGTAACGAGGTATGGATTGCGGCTCCGCTGAGTTATTTGTGCTTCTGCCCAACGTCAGAAACGCAACTGCGCTGGAACCGGCATAGAGACACTCTGGCAGCGGCGTGTCCGGGATTGATGAATGCTGCTTCTGTGACTGTGCGTATGTTTTTTGCGGCACTACCCGCGCGTGAGTTGTTTATTTTCATCTTCTTGGTTCTTTCGGTAAAGTCACGTAGAATGGAAATAACAAAATAATAATAATAAAACATAATAATAATAAAATATTATTTTATAATGTTTTATTATTTTTATTTTATTATTTCCAATAATAAAATATTATTTTATATATATTTAGTTTAATAGTAAAATATTATTTTATTATGTTTTATTTTTTTATTTCCATTCTACGTGACATTACCGAAAGAACCAAGAAGATGAATCCCTGCAGTCACGAAAGCTTTACATCGAAATTAGTTTATTTTCGTTCGCCTTTGTGCAGCTCTCCGATGTGTTTCAGGGTTGTTCGACGGGTTGTCCGGCGTGATGTCTGACGTTTCGCTCCTCCTCCCATCTTCCTTCTTCTTTCGTTTGAAAAGCAAAGCCCTCCCCCACCCCTAAAAAATGTTCGGAATTTTTTTTCAGTTACACAATCATCCAGAGATACAGTGTCACACAACAATATTTTTGTTCTAAATAGAAACAATTTAATGTTTGGCCTTCATATAGAAATTGTCATGAATGGTTCAGGGTCATGGATTAATCAAAGTAAAATGTGTGTATGTGTGTTATTTGTGATATAAGTGTTCCACTTGTGCTAGCAGTACCACATTGTGAGACACGTCACATTGCTATTCATGAGACATCGCCCGTTACGAACTTGGCCCAGTGAAGAAGATATCAAAGAACTACTTCTGATATACCTTCAAGTGACTTCGTATAGACCCTTCAGACACTGTTTTAGAGATGCTCTTTGAATGGACATTTACTTTTTTCATCTTCAACTCAATTTACACTTGAGAATGCAGTTTAATCGTGAGTGAACGATTGGATATGAACCCAGGATTTTGCCAGAGCTGGCTCAGTGCTCCGGATTGGCTTTGGCATTTTGCACCAACCAGCCACCTCAAGAATCCATTATATTTTGGCATGAGGCTCTCTGTACAATCTATAATGGTTGGAGGTTTTCATGAACCCCAAATCACAAGCTTTGAATCGCGACGCTTCACGGAATTTCAAGGAGGGGCCGAATGATCACGTGTAATATAATCATTTTATTCTGTGTACCTCTGCATTATTGTCAGAATCAGGCTGGTGTACGGCAATTAAACAAAAAAATTGGTGAAGCTGCTTCTGCTGCATTGGCAGCGATGCACGAGCAGAATTAATTTTAATTTTATTTTTTACCTACGTGACTTTACCGAAAAAACCTAAGAGTATGAATACTTGCAGTCACGAAAGCTTCAAATCTAGAATTACTTCAGTGGCTTCTTAATATCGCAAGCAAGAGCATTCCAGACGGCCGGAGAAGCGCATCTGAAAGCGCCGCACGATGCGCTGACCGTCTCTGTTCGACGGTTAGCCAAAAATGAAAATTAATAAAAGTAAAATAAAAATAAAATAAAAATCACGACGTTTCGGAGGCAACACAAGCTTCCGTCTTCAGGTGGAACCGTCACAGCATGCTTGCTGTATTTTTTTTTACTTACGTGACTTTACCGAAAAAACCTAAGAATATGAATACTTGCAGTCACGAAAGCTTCAAATCTAGGGTTAGCCAAAAGCCACTGCCGCTGCGAGGGTGACCGGAGTGCGGGTGGCGGTTTACTTTCCTTGACGAGATCGGCGAGGCTTTGCGGTTCATTTGTGGCTAGCCACTTTGTGCGTGTAACGAGTGCGACCTCGTAACGTATCAATCTTAATTTTGGAGCTTTCGTGACTGCAGGAATTATTCTTTGGTTCTTTCGGTTAAGTCACGTCTAAAGATAAAATAAGAAATTAAATAATAGCATATTACGACGTTTCGATTGCAACACAAGCAATCATCATCAGGCATAAAAGAAATAGCAACAAAAATCTAACTAGAAAACTATAGACAGACATACAAGCAGACAGACATCACAAGGACACACAGAGAGAGGACACATATCGGCACAAAGAGAGAGGTCGTCTCTGTGACGGTGCCTTAAATATAGAGAGGGGGGGCGGGGGCGGAGAGTGGGAGGGGGCAGAGAAAAAATTAGCATATCAATGAGTGGACGGCAACGTGATGCTGCTGCAAGTAAGATGACGACGCGGCACGGCACGCAAGCTTGAAAATCGTAACGTATCTCGTTCGGCAACCGGACATCTGTTGTGCCGACGGGTAGCGGGACAGCGCGAACAAGTCACGCATGACAGGGGCGGCCACGTGACGAAAAACTGTCGTCCTGATCTCAGTACAATAGGGAATGGCGCTACTCCGGTCAGAAATTTCATAGCCACTGACCGAATAGTCACACAAATGCCCGCTTCCGTATTTTCCGGACTACTTCTGAAGTTGTCCACTATACTCACTCATCAGCATCGACGCGAGCGCATGAATAAAATGTTGCCGAACAACTCCCCGCCACAGGGAGCACGACGTGTCTCTTTCAAGACGATGGTCTCTTTGTGGTCCACGGGTTTCGTTGTGAGCCCCTGTGTTTTCGTCACGTGAGCGTATGCATGTTTCGAATCGTGGACCACATCGCAGCGCCACGTGCCCGATCGATCGTTCGCTGGCAGCGGTTCAGGTATTCACCAGGCTTCTCCTGAGACCTGGCCACTGGCAAGCTTCATCATGAACTCACACGCTGCTAATGAACCCTCCTCTGCCCCCTGCCATACATAAGAAGAAGTCGACTATCCTCACTTATTTTTGCAAGGTAATGTATGTTCAAAGTTGTACGTGTGCGGAAATTCTTTTGCGCCGTACGTAGCCAACCGTGCTCATCTGAGTTGCGGGGAAGGACAACAAAATAATGAGGGTAAGCAATTAGAAAACAGTTTCAAAGTAATTCCATGTCACTGATGACTACCTTGAGCTGCGCGTTATGCCTGCAGAGTCGAAAGTAACTGACAACCAGAGATAAAAGTGCTGAAATGCTGAAATGTAATATTCACCCAACAATATTCTACAAAAAGCATTTCGAGCAAAAAAAAAATGATTGCGTTTACGTGAAAGAAAAAAATAAATAGATTAAGGGCCGTTTTGTCAATCCACTGCTCGATTTTATTTTAGTTTGAAAGGGCCCAACCACCCTGTGTCGGTGATGGCAGGGGGGGTTGAGACCATACTTCACCAAGCGGGTAGATGCCAGCTGGTGTAGGTGGGGTGGGGGCAGGACAAGTTCAGAGAATCACTCTCCGTAGATGTTAGCTATTGCCAAAAATCGAGCAGAGGTTGCTTGCTTCACAGCGCAGTGCGTAACTGGCCAAGCGGTTTTGATGAAAGGTTTGTCGCATGGAGCAAGATTAAAACAACGACAATTCTTTTCCGACATTTGCGGTGTGCTCACATTTTCGAAATTCCCTTTGAAACATGGGTTGTGTGGTGATATCTGGCAAGTTGCGTAGTTTGACGCCTTTCCTGATTGCGGTGCGCCTGTGCTTTTCATGACGTCTTCTCCTCTGCCGCTCAGAAGAAGTTTCAAGTTCATTTTGTTTCACCAGCCAACAATATTTGAATTTGACAATTTCAGACCCTGACGCCGGCACACACAGCAGCCTACTCTTGCGCATGACGTCAGGGGACCTTTCACGCCCCCTCTGCAGCAGACGGCGCGTGGTATAATTATCACGGTTATTGCACACCGCGGAAATCAGGGGTGGGGGCTGGATTCTAGCTGTGGTCCTCTGCAACAAGTGGCGAACGCGCTACCGCTGGGCCGTGCCATCGGAAAGCGGTCTCTGCAGCTTATTCTGCTGCTGCTGCCAAAGTTTATGTGGATGTGTCAGTTCCGTTCGGTTAAACGAGCTCGGTCGGCTTCCCGGAAAGTTTGACCACGACAGCGTCGCGGGCGCTCTGCTGCGACGCGCGTTCAACAGAACGCGCGTCGCGTTCCGCATTCGTGGGATTGGGGAGATTCGTTTTGATCATTGCCGAGTCCACCTTTACCCACCACTCATGGCCCTTGTGAGCTCGTTGGCCACGTCTCTCCGCAGCAGTTCCCGTTCGTCCGTCCATTAATTCATCCATCCATCCGTTCATCCTTTGGTTCACCCACCCGTTCATCCATCCGTCCATCCACCCATTCATTCGTTCAGTCATCCGTCCATTCATCCATCCGTTCATCTGTCCGTTCATCTGTCCATTCATCTGTCCTTTCATCCGTATGTTCATCCGTCCATTCATCCGTCCGTTCATCCATCCGTTAATCCGTCCGTGCGTTATTTCAATCATCTATCTGTTCATCTGTCCGTTCATCTGTGCGTTCACCCATCCGTTCACCCGTCCATGCATCCATCCATTCATTTGTTCATTCATTTGGGGGGCAGGGCCACCGACGTCTTCACACCCACGAGTGGCCGAATCCTGCTCGACAAAGCTGGCACCGCTGCCACTGCCGAGTAAGCGTTTACCCGCCCAGGGCTGTCCTGCCCGTGTCTGAGTTTTCTCACGGGGATTTGAGTCGGGCAGAATGTCGGGCAGCCCTCCGACCTTACCTGCCCCGGCACGCGGGTCTGCCTCGCCCGCAGCCTTGCCCTTCTTATCTCGCGGCGAGACAGGTGTCTGATTGATGCTCGGCGATGATGGTGATAGCGATGATTGCAAAAGTGTGGGGTAGCTCGTGACTTCCGCTCGGCTGGCTGGCACACAACGGGGCAGTGTCGGAGAGCTGCGTTGAAGGTCACCGGAAAAAAAACTGCATCGGGATGCCTTGCTTGACGCTACATTTCTCGGTGTAGTGGAACTCCTGTTATAAACGATGAAGGTGGGTAGTGATATGGGCGGATCTCTGTTTTCATCCGTGGAAGGAGGTCCTGCTATCCGTGATGCATTTGCGGATAATGGGAGAGATTTAGCCCTTCTAAGAGACGATTGTTTTTCGTTCACAAACACGGATAATAGGATCTATTTGTCACGTTACTACAGTTATCCCGCACCTCCGATTTGCACGGTTGGCTACATACGGTGCGAAAGAAGTTCGACATACAGACATACATCCATGAAAATATGCAGATAATAGTATGGATTATGTGCTGCTGGAGGCCACTTTTAGGTGATTTGTCCACAGATAAATGCGAGTAGAGGACAAATTGCCGGGAAAACTCATATGTGATATATTGACGCATAATAGGGGGATGCACTGGTTGATCGGGGGCAGCAGTTAATAGGAGCATTCCGGATTTTTTGATTAAATCTGAAAAATATGAAAATCGGGCCCGAGATAAAAAATGTAATGGGTATGATATTTTTTGTTTGTTTAAAATTAATAGTAAATTATAATGTTAACCTATTAGCATTTCTCACCAAAAATACAGTCGCGTGACCTTTATTTCACAACACATGGTGCCACTTTTTTGTTTACATTGTTAAATTAATTTTTTTAACATCACATCAAAGTTATTGTTTAATTGCTTAAAAATTAATTGGCGCGAATATTAATATTACAATTGTGAACACGACTGCAGTGCATAGCCTGTTTCATTACCTTCTTCGTTAAGCATGTTGCAATTCATCAGTTAAAACCGATTCTTACACCCATGATAAGGGCTTCACGTTGTGCACAGCAAGAATCGATTCCTCACGTTTCATGCAAATGACATGCAAACGGTACGCTAAAAAAAACTGATTGCCCATGGCACACCCACGGGAAGGGTGAGTAGAGTCAAGGATGCAATGGATGGAAGTTCAAGTTAAAGTTAATTTATTAGGTATAGCCCTGTGAGCCATTCGGCTCTTGAATCGAGTGCAACCGCAACAAAAAAAACATGAACAGGAAAACATCATAAAGTGAACATAGAAAGGAATAAGAAAGGGTTTGGGATGTCGGAACGGAAGTCCCCGAGACGGACAGAGAGGAGGGATGAACGACGGAGGAACGCTGGGGCAGGAAGCGAGGGAGGAGAAGAAATGAGCCAGGCCAAGATGTTCGGGTAGGGGATGAGAGGGTGACGATGACCATGATGGGGAGGGAGGGAAGAGAGGGAGCGAGCAGGAGTGAGCTGCAACGGAGCAGCGTCTGTTTTCACAGTGGGTTGGTAGAGGGGCCAGGGATTCGGAGAGAGGGTTTGCCACACAGAAGTCACGTGATTTACAGGAGGCCTGAGCCCCATTTAGATCGAGAGATGTTTCAGTTGGGCTATTGGAGGGAAGCGAGCTTGTACAAAGGGGGCAGAACGAACGAGACATTAATCACGAGAAGAAACAATGTATTAATTCTCGTATCAAATCGTAACTAAATCGTGGCAATTCGTTGTATTAAATAATTCCGTCGCTGTCGTTCCAACGTGGCGCGTTGACAGAACGTTCACGGAGATGTACTTGGCATGAACTGTGCTGACGAAAAAATTTCAAAAATAAGTTTAAATATCTCTTTGAAAAAAGAAAAAGTCTCAATGTGCCCTCTGTTTTTTTTTCTCCCGCCCTGCATTTGCCCTCGGTGCACGGTAATACACATGATGACTCATTATCGTATCAATGATTAATAATGCATCCTCGGCTGCGGCGCGTCGAGCAGCGATGCGCGCGTGTTGGTCTCATAGAGGTGCCTTTCTCTTTGAATTGCAAATGCGCTTTTCAAAAATAGCCGGTGACGATGCGTTGTGTGCGACACAGTTTGGAAGGTAGGATGCGGTCGCAGTCGTAGGAGTCGTGGTAATGGCTGCGTTAATAGACACTAATCCATTAGCCAAGTGGCAGTTAATTTGTCTCTGAGTAGGATATGAACGGTTTGCACAAAATCGCGTGTACTGACACCAGGCAGAAAAAGAAACGCAACTATTTTATTTACTATTTGTATTTTACCAGGTAAGGCCCACTGAGACCTGGCCACAAATGATTGCTTAACGAAGTAGCTTATCAGCATGTGGAAATTTATCGCAAGCCAAATAATCCAAACGCACGTTGATTCTAAATGCGGAGGGAAAAACCGGAGGATCCGGAGAAAAATCTACGTGACCACGGGGAGAGAGAGAGACCACAAAATCACAGGTATCAGGGTCAGCATCGAACCCACGACCTATTTACCAGGTGAGGCAGTTAATATCTCGCCACCGCGGCGCAACAAGTCCGTCGGGAATACATGTGGCCTTAAAATTTTGGGGGGGGGGGCGGGGGAGGAAAAAGTTAAAAGGGGACATTGTGGCCAATGGCACATCTCAGTAGCGCATAACTGGATAGGCCAGAGAGATTGAGTGATTAATATTTGGAGACTCCACGATACATCATGGGGCCCTGGTTGACATTTAATTTTAAAGAATCTTTCCAGATGACCGGTCTTCAATTGGCATGTGAACTATTTGCCAATTCGTAGATATACTGAGTTCAAGTAAAGTAATAATAATCTGAAATGTGTTTCCGAAACCGATTCACTTTAAAAGTAAAAGTCATCATAGGTTGCCCACACTTCACACAAGTCGGGTGGGTACGCGTCGGAGCCTTTGCTTATTAATCTGGGTGTGATTGCGCGAGCATGTGATCCAGCACCCTAGAGCCAAGAGTTGGTGAATTATGCAGAATATGTAAACCTCTCAAACCCATTGGGCTGCGCGGGGGTGACCAGCCGGGTGGGTTTGAGGGGTTAGCACGCACAGTTGGCTTCGTACGGTGCAGAAGAAGTTCAGCGTGCATACATGCATGCATGCAGATGGTTTCCTGGACCCAGCTGTGCCGACTTTGTGAGGGTTATCCTCGGCTGTGCATCGTGGGTGTCCTCCAGGGAATCCGGTTGCTTTGTGCTGCACGGGGTATTCTTTGCGCTCGCCCGGCACAGTTCTGCGATGTTGTTAGGTCGTGTCGCACGCGTGGTGGTTCGGCGCGACAGCGTCTCGCCTTGTTGCGGAAAGAGCTCGGAGGAGTTTTTTTGTCGGACCTGGATTTTCTTCGTCCGCGTAAAATACCTTTTTTCCGTTAAATAGAAAAATTCACCGAGCAACGCCCATTGCGGGATCCTTTCCCCCAGGAAGGACTTGAGACTCAAGTGAGGTTTTTTTCCCCTCTTTCTTGGATTAAATAAATAAATGGCACCGTTATAATCAGGTGTGAGCCCTTTGAGATCACGCACCTCTTTCGACGGAAAACACAACATAGCACACGTGTTAAACGAATATTGTTGATTGAGCAAGATCGCGCGTCAGATGCATACACTGCAACGTAAGCAACTTATTACTCTTTTAACATCGTCATCGGTGATTTCAGTTCGCTTATTCTGAGTTTCCATGCGCTGCTGTGGTGTAGCCGGTTCGCAACGCTGGGCTTGCAATCAGGAGGTCGCCGGTTTGATTCTATCCCCACCCCGGGGAAGCAGTTGAAACAATGGGAACAGTTCCTTAAATTCCTCCCCCTCTTTGTATCCACCCAGCGGTGTGAATTGTGTGCAATCGTCGATTGGCAGGTCACATGTGGTGGGGTAAAGTGTGGGGGTTACTCCCACCTCTTCCAAGAAATGTGGAAGATTAGACCAAAATAGCCCTTGAGAGAGAGAGTCTCTCTCGAGCTTCCAACTAGCAGAGGCCTTTCCGCCAGCGGTAGTGTGAGCGAGACATTGCGGAGGGTGGCTGCACCTTTGCCTTGTCCACGACAACGATGACGGAGTGGCGGAGGCCACGGAAACCCACCCTGCGCGTTGTCAACGGCGGCAGGGTAGAGACGACTGGCAGAAGAACGCCTGGCACCAGCATTCAAGGTCACCCTTCGGCAAAGACAATGACGATGATGGATGCTCATGAACGGCAGAAACGGTATTAATATCTCCCTGCGGGGAGAACCTAAAAATGGTAACAGCAACAGGTGTGTTTGGGCTTCCTCGTGGCAGAGGAAATAAATGTGGTACTAAATTGCATCGACGGGTGGGTGGGGAGGGGTTTGGGCGCGGGCGCGTAGAGAGGCGGAGATCGGGGGGTATGGGCGCAAAGTGAACGTGGCTCAAGACAATCATACGCAGAGGAAGAGAGGAGGCAGCGTGCGTGACGGTGAAAGCTTCTCCAAGTCTCTTAATGGAGCGGCCGTTAAGCGGGCTCGTTCGCACGGCTGTGCCTCTCGGTGTTTGTGCCGCGAACACACTCGTTTCATGCCCTGCTCTTTTACGTGGCCGCGTTGTTCCACGAGCAATACGTTACGTCTTTTTTTTTTCGCCGTATGTGCGCGGATCGGGCACCAGGTAAGATTAGGTAGACGAAGCTCAACGGGCTGTGACGTGAACAAAAATAATTGCATTACGGCCGTGGTTTTATTTTTTGGTGGAAAAAAAAAATGCCGTAATTTTATCCAGTGATGTTGTCGACGCCCTGCCATGTCATTGAGATGTCATTGACATGAAGCTATCGTTCAGAATTCCCACAGAGCGGTATGTTTGTACGTATGTTGAACTTCCTTTGCACCGTACGTAGCCAACCGTGCTAATTGGAGGCGCGGGGAAAGGACAACAAATTGAACACAAAGATCAGTTCTAAATAAATTAGTTTTCAGTCCAGATTGGAAATACATAGTTCTAGTGGCTTCCTAATATCCGAAAGGAAGAGTGTTCCAGACGGCCACAGAAGCACATCTGAAAGCATGCGATGCATTGTGTGAGTCCATGGGTTTCTGTGTGACGAATCTATGGGTGTCTGTGTGATTCTATTGGTCTCTTTGTATGTATGTATGTTGAACTGCTTTTACACTGCACGGAGCCAACCGTGTTATTTGGAGGTGCCCTTGAAAGAACAACAAACTAAACACAAAACAGCGGTTCTAAAGAAGTGAGTTTTCAATCTTGATCATTTACAAGTGCGTAGCTTCAGCGGCTTCCTAATATCGGAAGGAAGAGCGTTCCAGACGGCAGTGAGCCCGTCTAGTGGAGAACAGACCACAGAAGCAAATGTCACAGAACCACTTCTTGAAAATCCCCTCAAGTGAACACGGCTTCCACACTAAGGGTGTCCTTTCCTGCACATCTTACGAAACTGTCAAACCAGGTGTATGAATTCTCACCGTGGGAATTGTGTCACGTTAAGTGAAAAAATAAGTTTAACATCAACGTGTTTTTGTGCACAGTTATTGGTGACAAGACTGAGTCCATCTGCTCGCTATACAACTCTTTAATCTGCTCTGGATAAAAACTCTGAGTCGAAATCAGGCTCTCAGTTGTACCAGATTATTACTCTGACCCCTCAGCCATCTGGCCACATTTCATGTCTGTGGTTTTATTTTATGTTTTCATAAACACAAGCGAAAGTGATTTGCTGCTCAAATTAGCATTGAGGCATTGATGCTCATTTCCCGTTTGCAGCCCTGAGGCAGTGGTGGAAATTCCACACTCTTATGGCGGGGCAAGGATATCCATAGGACAACCACCGTTTAGAGGAGGAGAGGGTGGGGGGAGATTGGGCTCGCTGCCCCTACTGAGTGGGGACTGCGAGCGGGGTGTGTGTACCTTCATGTGGGAAGGAGAAGATGAGGGAATAACTTAAGAAAGGGAGTAGAGGGAGTGGTGGGAGGACGGGGGGAGTAGTCGGGAGGGGGGCAATGGTAAAAGGAAAGGGAAGAGCACTTTGCAAGGAATAACTGAACACGCGCTTTGGTGAACTTATCAACCTGTCATAGTCCCGGCGTGTGCGTCCGTGTTTATTTTGACGTGTTCAGCGCTTGAATTTTCTTTGGCTCCGGGGGTTCACTTTTTGCGCTGGCGATGTTTCGCTTCCTCCGCTGCGCCGAGAGCGGCAGCCGTTTGTAAAAAGGAGGGAGCCGCTCGAAAATCAATCGTCCACCGTGCCCCTCGGCCAAGTCAAATGGACATTTCATGTCCGCGTGGACCAAATGTGTTCCTTTTCGAATCTCGCGGAATGGCAAAGCGATGCGAACGTTTCAGAATGACATCACGCAGGGCATTTCACAGGGGGGAAAAAAAAAGGGGGGAAAAAACGTATCATTTTATTGCCAATTGCATTGCCCCATAGCTTCCATAGCCTTCGTGAAGTAGATCATCAGCAACGCATTGCGGTGAGCACTTCCACCGATGTGAAGCAAGGGGGGACGAGGGTTCGTGGCTGCGCTTGGTTTTCGTGGTTCCTGTTTTGTGTGCGATGGCTGCGTGCAAACAATCGCGACGACGACATTCATCTTGAGAAACATCATGATGTACGGTTTTTGTTTGGTTCATGATGCGTCAAAATGATTGAACCTTGGAAATCCCTCGAGATGTCTTGTTTGCAATGGAGTCCAAAGTTGGTTTGAAAGTCTCTTGTTCCGCCCGACAGGCAGCTGCCTGCACCTTCACTGCCTCGTGTGTGGTCAGACGAACATCCTTTCGAATCTTTCGGCCAACACCCTTGTTTCGATTGGACCCCTGAATATGACCAAGCACGTATCTTGCACAATTTCAGAGCACTTTTAAAAGTCTTTGCTCAAATGAGCATTGAGGCGGTGCCAACCTCTTGCCTACAGTCCTGAGCCAGTGGTGGAAATTCCACCTTCCTATGGCAGAGGCAAGATCATCCGTGGGATAACCACTGTTAACTTCCCCACAAAATCGTAGCTATTTTATCCACCCCGGAAAGATGCTGGGTTGAGTCGACCTTCCCGTTGCGAGCCGCTCGCTCCACCGGCGAGCCACCGTTCACTTTACCCACAATACTGTTCAATAACACCGGTGAGTTGGAGAGTAAAGCCACAACATTTACAATTTGAGTTCGACGACGTTTCGCTGGTGATTACAACCAGCTTCATCAGGCGATTTGCCAGAATTGTGAAGAAGTATTTCGATCTTATATAGAGCAAAGGAAATTGGCTCGTTTTGTTTACGTGACAAACTTTACAAATTGGCTGTGTCGGATGGTGGCGGGTTCACGACACATTAAAATTTCCGCAAACTATCGTAAAAAAAACCGTTATTATGGACAATATTGGTCTCGCAAACTTACTACGTATTAAAATCGAACACTGTTCGACTCCCCCTCTCTTTCCTGCTCCCAACCAATCCTCCTCCCCTCCCTCTCCCTCTCACACCTCTCCCCGTCTCCAGAGATCATGGGCCCTGCCGAGGAGCTTCCCGCCGTCCACTGGCGCCAGCGGTGGCTGGAGAACGGCACGCTGCACTTCCGCGTGCTGCGTGACAGCGTGGCGCTGCGCTCCCCCGTCGCGGTGCCCACCCTGCGGCCCAACTCACAGCAGCTCGACGAGCAGCTGCACATGCTGCACGTCTCCGTCATGGTGAGCTTTGGCGCGAGGGCCGCGCCTCAGAGGTCGCAACCGGGTACCCGATACCCGTACCCTACCCGATAACCCGGCTACCCGTACCCGGCCGGGTACGGGTAGCCGTGAGTCACTGGTGAGTAACCGTTTGTCACTCATTTCGGGTAGGGTACGGCTACCTGTACCCGGCCGGGTACGGGTACCCATTTGCGACCCTGGTGTGGCCGGGTACGGGTACGGGTAAGGAATCAAAACCCGTTTGCGACCTCTGCCGCGCCTCCCCCGCCCCGCTTGTGCGCGTGTCCGTCACCCTGAACCCGTGCTCACCACGGGCAGAGAGCCCTGGCCATCGTCCGTGCCCTGAGAGTATCCACACGCCCCTCCCCCACTCCCCTGACCCCACCTACAACACCCCCACCCATCCAGTTGTGTTCCGATTTTGCTCAGGCCGGGTCCACGCCTGAGCAGTCAGTTGCACAGTTCGGTTGCATGCGACCTGATCGCTTTGGCTGGGCCCACGCTCGAGCGACTGATTTGCTCTACTCAGTTGCATGCAACTGGATCGATTAGGCTGGGTCCACGTCAGGGCATGTTGCTAGTCACTCCCTCTTGAGTCATCCTCATCATCATCGTCATCACCGGGCCTCCTATGCAGTGCAATAGGCAAAACGGTGCACCACAATTAGTCGATACGGTTATCGCATGCGGTGGGGTAAAGTGTAGCTAGCACCACCTCTTCCAATATCTCTAGCCAGCGTAGCAAGAGCAGGCCAAGATACCACATAGATGTTCTTTCCTGAGCCTCCTGTAGTGGAGGCCCTTCCGCCAGCAGTGCAGCGAGCAAGCGGATGCAGGGCTGCACCTTTACCTTTTTTATCTTCCACCGCTGGCCCTGCCGTGTTCCACTTTTGCAAGTGCTAAGCATGGGCAGCCCGGGAACCTGCCCTTCCTTCTCGCGGCAAGTAGCAATGAGGGTGGCAAGCGCTGGTCTAATGTTGCGTAGAACGTTTGTGGAGTCTCTTTAAGGAAGGCAGGCAGGCCGAACATCAGGATAGATTGTGCCCTTCACAGGCAGAAGTGATGCGTGTCGTGTTGCCGTGTCTTGCCGCGCCGATGCCTGGGGGCGGTGGGGGGGGGGGAACAGCGATGAATTTCAAGTCAGGGAAACCCGGGACACCGACGGGGTCATTTTGCCTCTGACCTCTAAACCATACCCGAGTTTTTGTGTCGACACAGGAGGCAGCCTTGAAGTGTTCCAACCCTGCGTCGATGATGAGAATGCTCGACGCCTCCGCGAGGCAGTGTTTTCTTGTACTTCTTCTAACTTGTAGCCATGTAACGAATCGCCGCGATGGGTGGGAGAGGTGGCGCAGGGGTTAGCACGCCGCACTGTGAGCCAGCCGATGTGACTTTGATTCCCGACCGCGGTGGCGGGATGTTAACTCCCTCGCCCGGTTGGCAGGAGGTCGTGGGTTCGATCCCCGCCCTGATGTCTGTATATTTGGAGTTTGCATGTTCTCCCCGTGGTCGTGGGGATTTTTTTTCTGCAGCCTTCGGTTCCTCCCTCCACATTGAGAAACGTGCGTTTAGAGTATTTGGCTGCTAAAAATTTCCACGCGATAAGCCGCTTCGTTGGGCAATCATTTGTGGCCAGGTCGCTTCTAACAAAGAGCTATGTAGCTCAGTGGGCCTTACCTGGTTGAATACAAAATTTTGTTTTGTTTAAGAGTTCCACAGGGTACCATTGTCACCTTCACCAACTGTCCATATACCAGCATGGTGAAGTATGGTCAAACGCCTTTAGGACAGCCTTGAATAAGATTCGCGTCGAAATTAGGTACACGTGGGGTGGAGCGCTTGCACCTGTAGTCTGCGCCGGTGAGTTAAATTCCAAGCGCTGGCTGAAATCAATGGCAGGCGCTATCAGAACTAGTTCTGGGCCAACCCACACTGACCAGCGTGGTGAAGTATGGTCAAACAGCCCACGTGACTGACACGGCGTGGTGAGTCCTTTATCTGACAGTGGATTGGAAAAGGTCTCTAGATGATTAATCATTAGACGTCATTTATAAGGATTACGAATCACCTACCCCCGGGTGATTAGATGAATCATCCTTATTATTTTGATTCTTCTTGTCTTTTAATACGTTCTCATTTATTTGCCCGACATGTCTTATAATGTACACGAGTCATGAACACTTCGTATGTATGTTGAACTTCTTTCGCACCGCACGTAGCCAACCGTGCTCGACACGCACACGTTCGGTCCATTTTGTCGATTGAAGCCAGAGTTTTGCCAGGTGCCTGCGAGAGTTGGCGTGGCCTGCTCTGTCCGGTTTCACAGTTTCACAACCACCACGCCTCCACCAGCTGACATGACGGCGCACCGCTTGTTGAGCGCGAAGCCAAACAGACATGACATGGTCACGGAGTCAATCTGCGTGCGTGTGTGTGTATTTGTTGACATTCGTTTGCGCCGTACGTAGCCAACCGTGCTAATCGAAGGTGCGGCGGAAGGGACATCAAACCAGACGCAAAAAGCCGTTCTAAAGAAATGAGTTTTCAATCCAGAATTAAAAGTGCGTAGCTCCGGCGGCATCCTAACATCGGAACTCAAGAGCGTTCCCGACGGCCGCAGAAAAGCGTCTGAAAGTGCGCGGTGCGGTGACCGTCTCTGTTCGATGGCCAGCCGGAATTTGGCAGCATCACATCCGCCTCTTGTCTGCTTGCGGGCGCACGTGCGCGCGGTAGCACTTGTTAGCGGTCCACGCAACTGGAATAACGTTCGCAATCAGGACGAGGCTCTATATTTTGTCTGCGTTTGCCGCAATGATGAGGCAGCACTGATTTTGCGATGGTTGGGCGGCGGTGGGGGGGGGCGTCCCTCTTCGTCAGATGGCTCTCCCTTCTCTCTCGCTCGAGTAATGCAAACTCGTGGGAAAACTGTCAGACATTCAAATTAACCACTCAGCTGTGGATTTGAAATTCCACTTTGCTGGCCCTTGCTCGGAGCAAACAGACTGCATCCCTTTCAGACCACAAGGGCGGTCTAAGCCGGTTTAACTCTGATAAGTGGCCAAGTGGGCTTAGTGCGTACCAACACCGAGTCAGTTTGCGTGGGGTCAGTGGCTTGTCAATTTATTTCTTACAGGGTTGCTAAAGTGCCCGTTAATTGTAAAGAAGAGGAAGGCTCGATTTCATTTTCAGCAGCGGGTGGTTGCCACTCGTATTCCAAGCATCGGAGAGGGGATCGCCTCCCCGCCGTCCCCGTCTCCTTTTCCCGAGCTCGTAGAAACGCGTTGAGTCGTTGCTGTGACGAGCTTTGGTGGTGCTGTTTGTCGCTCGCCGTTTTTTGGGGCCTTTGAGCCCTACCGTGCTCAGCAACTGTGGTGTAAACAAACGAACAAAAATCAATGCCACGTTTGAAAAAATCCATGCCAGTCCTATGCAGCACTGGCACTGGTCCATTGGGGGCATTCATTCCCTCCCCCCCTAAATTCAATTTATAAACTCCTAGGGAGATGACAGATGCGATATATAGACAAGAGATACAGCCAGATAATATAACTGTTTATATGTATGTGTATAGGAGGGATGTTTTTTTGGAATTTAACATTCATGATTCTCAGATTTTCAAGGAAAATGTTTGATGTACTTTCAGGTTATCCGACCATTGTACGTCACCTTATACATCTGTGCATCATCGGTCACACAGATCTTGTCTTCACAAGTGATGTCACTCGAGGCCACGTTACTCAATCTTTGGCTGTAAAATCAGCGGAAGGGATGTTGTGATATTCGTGATGTCACTTCCCGTTTTATGCTTGAATAAGTATTGTGCTTTTTTATCCAGGAAAGTCTCACTGAGTCTCACGACTATTTGTTGGGAGAGGCCTGACCAGTTTTCCGTAGTCGAGGGGGGGGAGAAGGAGGGGGATAATTGCGATGGGTAATCCCCACAGGGGGCACCACAGTGGCTAGGAGATGTTAACCTTCTCACCTGGTCGACAGGAAGTCATGGGTTTGATCCCGACCCTGATGCCTGCTGTATATTTGGAGTTTGTATGTGTCTTTTCCTCGTGGTCGCGTGGCTTTTTCTCCGGGTCCTCCGGCTTTTCCCCTCCACATTCAGTCAACATGTTGCGATACATTTCCACGTGATAAGCCACTTCGTTGAGCTATCATTTGTGGGCAGGTCGCTTCTGGTTAAAAATAGTTACATAGCTCAGTGGGCCTTATCTGGCAAAATACAAAAACATTGTTTAGTTTTTAGTTTATAGTAAATTGCGGTGTAATGTTTCTCATTTTAACCATAACGCCGGCACACAATGGCCTACTCTTGCAAAAGACATGACGGGATCTTTAAGTGTCCACTGTGAAAGCAAACGGCGTTTGGCATTTTTTGCGGCCAATACACCCACAGAGTGGCCGCTGGATTCCAAACCACGAACCTC
Organism: Lampetra fluviatilis; assembly: GCF_964198595.1. Lineage (NCBI taxonomy): Eukaryota > Metazoa > Chordata > Hyperoartia > Petromyzontiformes > Petromyzontidae > Lampetra > Lampetra fluviatilis. The sequence goes on along the minus strand of NC_136323.1, from coordinate 6,243,617 downwards.
CGCGACGAGCAAACGAACTAATTCTCGCCGGGCCGCGTCACCGCGCATTTGAATGAACTTTTATCTCTCCCGATTGTCAATAGGAACCTCGGTGGCCGACACCACGCCGTGCCAAGCGCGCGGCCTCTCTTCTCGGTCACACGGCAGTCTGCGAAACAGCTGTGCTCGCAAGTTGTTTTTTTACTGGGCACTTGCAACAATTGCACTTACAGTCTGAATGCGGGTGGGCTGTTTGGCTTGGCCAAACGTTGCACCTTTGTAGGGCATGCGCAACTGGCCAGCTGCACACCCACAAGGTCCCGTTGTTCTTTTGAACTTTTAGCGGGCGGGCACCTGCGTGACGACCGTGTTTGTGCTTGCGAGTGTGATAATGTGAGAGCGCGCGCGCGCGTGTGTGTGTGCGTGTCAAGCGGGAGCGGTAGTGCAATGGTTAACGCGTGCTGCACTATGGACCCCCCCCCCCCCCCCGGCGACCCGAGTTCTATCCTGTTCACGGCTAGCGCCATTATCTGAAATGGTCCTGGGCCTCCCCTAGGTCGACTCAGCCTCAAATACATACCTGTTAGCATGTGTAGATATCACCACTGGGGAGACGAAGGCGGTCGGTCGTGCCGGCCTTCATGAGTGGACACGAGCAGCACTCTTTGTTGTCCTTCCCCTGCAGCCTCCCATATGGCACGCTTGGCTACGTACGGTGCGAAAGAAGTTCAACATACACACACACACACGTGCTTGCCCCAACAGTCTTGTCAAGGCTATACCGGGGATCTTTGCCTTTGCGTGTGTCGAGCGGTGGCGCAGTGATTCACGCACTGTGAACCCAGCGACCCGAGTTCTATTCCCGCTCACGGCCACCAATGCCACTGACGATTATTATGAACTGATCCTGAGCCTCCTCTAGGTCGACTCAGCCTCAAATGAGTTCTTAGTACTGTGTGTGTGGAGGGACAAAGGGTCGGGCGTGGTCCTGGCCACCCACCCCCCTCGTGTGTCATGCCTTTGCCTTGTATGTCACGTGGAGGAGTGGTGGCGCAGCGGTGAGCGCACTGATCTACGGATTAGCCCGGCAAACCTGAGGTCAGCTCTCGGTCAGGGCTAATCAACAGGGACGAGTTATATCTGAACCAGTCCGGGCCCTCCCCTAGGTCGGCTCAGCCTTAAATGAGCACAGTGTGTAGACGTTAGAACTGGGGAGACGAAGCAGGCCAGGTGTGGTGCTGGCTCATCGTGCTCCGTGTTTGCGTCAATAGTTGCTCGCAAACTAAACTTTCTGCAGCACTGTACAGAGGCTCTTTGTGTGCTCCAACTCTTTTTACTTGTGTGCATTTTTAGACCAATTTGTGTTCACACATAGGGCCGAATGAATGCACTTTGACGAAGGTGAGAAATATTCGCTGGTGCGCTTCGTGAAATGCCCTTTTCAAATCTGTCTCACTTTAGCAATTTTGCAGGTAAAAAAATATCCAGTGTCCTTAAAAAAAAAAACTGTCAGGTATATTTAATCAACGTGAAATGGCTCTGCGCCAAGACACGGTTTGCAAAGATCACAATTAAATATTGTAGGCACACCGCTGTATTTATTTATGAAATGCATGCCTGGCACTGCATCATGCGTGTGCTATGTCACAATGTCATCACGATCATCATTAGCCATGACCTACCAATTCGCCATATATCTCTGTAACATCACAGATAAATTAAGTTTGATCAGGTCCTACCACAATTTATCACGACTATAAATGCCCAGACATCCTCATGAATGCAAGTCAGCTGATCTCATAAGCGACCATCTTGTCATGCCTGCTCCTGTTCCTTGGATGGTGACATGGACCCATAAAAAACTGGATATGAGCACACAGCGCATATAAGCACAGTTCTGATATGAGCAACACATGGTCACATTACTCTGGCGTGGGGGGAAGGCAAGGAAGTTAATGGTTCTGTCCAGCAGGCCGCCCTGATTAATACTGCAGGCGTAATAACTATGATGACACTTGGCGCCATCCCCATGACATTGGACATTAAATATGCTCTGACATAATTCGCAATATTAGGCCATTGTGAGCTACTGTTAGGGTCCAAATTTGCCAAATTCGATCATTACACCACAAATGACTCAATTGTGATTATAGATAGCATTCATTGGCCTTCACCCACTGGCAGACCTATGCCCCAGGTCCCAGATCACTCTTGCGAACGACACTCATCCTGATCTCTTGAGTGAGTACTCACCTGGAAGTTAAATCTTCCCTCCTTTGGTTCCCACTCCGTCGCCAGTCTCGGCCATCGGCTATCGTCTTCATTTCATCATCTTGCGAGGACCCGCGTCATGGCTCTGTGTGACATCACCTCGTTGCGTGGCTTGAAACTCGTTATTAATAGAGGCGCAGCCCTGAAATTTCTCGACAATGCGCCGCGGCGCCGAGTTGTTAACTCCCTCGCATAGTATGCACGAGTTCATGGGTTCGATACCGAACCTGACACCTGTATATTTGGAGTTTGCGTCTCTTTCTCTTTCTGTCTCCCCCCGTGGTCGCGTGGATTTTCTTCCGTGTCCTCTGGTTTTTCCCCTCCATATTTAGAAACGTGCGTTTCGAGTATTTGGCTGCAATAAATTTCCACGTGATAAGCCACTTCATTGAGCTATCATTTGTGGCCAGATCGCTTCTGAAAAAGGGATGTATAGCTCAGTGGGCCTTACCCGGATAAAATAATAATGCCACCACTCGTTGCATCCATTGTTGAAGGGCATCCCATCAATCAAAATTCGTATGCTCATCACCAGTTGCATTCCTCCAAGGACAAATGCATGTTGGAAATCGAACAAAGATATATCCCTGAATAATCTGGGTTTTGGCTGTCAGAATTGAGTACATTTTAATCCAGTATGGTCTTAGATAACTTTAATTCACCCTGTAAGTTAATGATCGCGTGCCACTCCACATGAGTAACAGGATTGATAATACAACTGCCATTGTGTCAGTTACAACACTTACAATGCAAACGTTTAAGCTGGGAGCTTGAGAGTTTATTTTATTATTATTATTTGAAAGGGGAATGTCCTTGGGTGGCCATTTCACAAAATGGTAAATATATAAAAAATGCATGAATGGAAAAGTGCTGCTAATAATCTAAGACAGGAATACAAACCAATGTACTCCGTGATTGTTTGTGTGGGCTTCTTTAGAAATTATTTATATATTTTTTTACGAGAAGAATACCACACCTAAAATATGTGTTTGTTCCTTGAATGCCCTCTTGAGCAATTATCCACATTCTCTGTGTGCTCGCACACTGTGGACATGGCTTTGAGTGTACAAATATACATTTGCGTCTCTTCCCATTCACTGCGAAGGACAGCAACCCATAGCACCTGTATCGTAGAGCAACCTTTCTCTCTTTACGTAATATGTGCTGTCCTTCAAAGCGGAGGACAGCTTGTTATTCCGCCACCGTGCTGCGATGGTTCGCAGCACTAATCCCAGAGCTCGCCGGTTCGATTCGATCTCCGCGTTGCGGCAGTTGAAACAATGGTGCAGGTTTCCTAAATTTCAACCAGGGCCAACATCGCCGCCTCCTCCCCAAACGCCACCTCCATCCACACCAGTGGCTTAAGCGTGGGTGCACCTCCTGTTAGCACGGTTGGCTACGTACGTTGCGAAAGAAGAATTTCAACGTACACGCACACGTACATGGGTGCACCACAGTCGGTCAATAGGCAGGCCGCGTGTGGTGGGGTAAAAGCGTGGGTATTCACACTTATTTTGAGATTTGCTGGCCAGCGCGAAAGAGCAGATCAAGAAATCCTCCCTCCCAAGGGAGTCCCTCTAGAGCCCCCTCTAGCGGATTGCCATCTGCCAGCAGTGGCACGAACCGGGCAATTGCAGGGCTGCACCTCAACCTTCAGCTTGCCTATCATGAGCGTTGCTGTGGTGGGCTGCTGGCTGGGACGGCAATAATCCAGAATTAGAATCAGGATATTTATTGATAATGGAGGAATCCGATAAGCTATAAAGCTCTTTTTCACAGATGTCCAGTCAGGGCAGGTAAGAACGTTACAACAAACACAATCTAAAAAAAACATGATAGTCATACAATGTACAAGAAATGTAAACAAATCACTCAAACACAAACAAATTAAACTCACTCTAAACTCAACCATCCCCATCCAAGCAGGCAAAGCCCACTGAGGTATGAACTTATTTTTCAGAAGCGAACTGGCCACAAATGATAGCTCAACAAAGTGGCCAATCATTTGGACATTTATAGCAGCAAAGTAATCAATAATCCCAAGGCGTGTTTTTATATTAATTTCAGTGGCAGTGGCTCGGTGGTGATGCGACTTATCAAAAGCAAATTTCAGGAGCGCCGCACCTTATTTATCAGAGCTCTAACGTCGGCGGTGCGCGTTTATCGGGCGTCTGGGTGTGAATACGACGAGGGTGGAGAGAGGGACAACAGGCGGTTCTTTACCGGGTGCCGTGGCGACACGTAGCACTTAGTATGCTCACGGTGCGGTCGCGATTTAAACGTTCTCAAAGCGAAACGTTAGAGCAACCTCCCTACTCCGAACGCTTTTGTGTGCTTGCAGTGAACGATCGGTTCGTCCTCGGTGGCCTGTTAAGGTTGTGTGACAATTGGCCGCGTGGGCGTTCGCGGTCGTGCTGCTGCTGCTGCTGCGCGGCGCTGCGGTTTGTTGCCCGGGGGTTTGTGCCGCGTGTGTTGTTCGTCATCCATGTCCGACGTTTCGCCACCGCGCCGTTGGGAGAGATTCCCGTGGCCCATTTATCCTCGCGCTTTTAAGGGGCCGCTGCACTTTCCCGCGTGGCCTGCTAGTGGCGATGTGTCCGTCACGTGTCAGTCAACCTGATATACACCTACGTTTATTATCCTCACTGAAATTTAGGCAAAAAAATAATTGTGATTGGGCTGACAATATCGGCCCTTTACAAGCTGAGCTTTTGGTTGTTGTCACAGGTGGCTAAAACCCAAATTCACTCCCAGGAGGTCGGCAATGTTGGCTCAGTTGCTTGGACTCCAGAGCCACTCAGCCACATGCCTGATGACTGGCCTCATCGCTGAGGGGGGGATGAGTCACTTAGTTTAATGGAGGCCATTCTCTCTGGCGCAGTTGTCCTCCAAAAGCCCCTTTTCAAACATTCCCACATTGAGCCTCATTTGTGGTGAAGACAAAAATCATAAACTATGCTCAGATTGAAAACCCTGGCAATCCATTAGCTTTGTTGAATTCCACAAAGCCCTTCTTTGTTGAAGAAAACTTGGGAAAACATTTGCTTGAGGTTGACAATGCGCGATAGGTTACCGATTCGCCACACTTTACATTCCAAGTGGCAGAGCTTTGTACAGGTAAAGTAACCACAGACCCCCACCCCGTGCCCCCTTTTAGGAGTGACTCATGCTCTACTCTGTGCATTATTATTTTTTAAACTCCTTGATTTGTTGTTGATGAGTGGAATATGCCTCGTCTTCCCACAATACAATGTGGCAGCCACATTTTTTTTACGTTACTTTTAATTAAAAAAAATCGTTTGATTCTTGAAGGATTGTTTTTTTGTTACTCAGTCGCTAAGGTTATGCAATTATTCACGTGACGATTTACGAAACTGGTTATCTGGAAACAGTTTTAAAATATTATTCATATAAGGCCCCAATGGTGTCAAGTGCAGTCTCAATCTCTTATTGTTCACACTCTGTCAGTACCCTCCCTATGTGTGTGCTATCAAGAAGGGCCCTTTGCCCAACACGTTGCCAATTATATACGGTAACACCCCGATTTACATCAGGGATGCGTTCTTGAAAGGTGCTACGACGAATATCGGAACGACGTAAATCAAAGCGATTTACCAGGGCAGTAGCTGGAGGCGACAGATAACAGAAAGGACAGACGATGATGCCGTTGGCGACGTGTGGAGTTGAGGCGACGCAAATCAGGGCGCGGTATTGATAAAGTGACGACGTATTTGCGAAACGACTTAAAAGCGGGAGACGTAAATCGGGGTATTGCTGTATATTGATTTCCTTTTCATTCCACCGTGTTATTGACCAATGGGTTGAGTCAATATAACACGTAGGATTTCATAACGATTGTTGTTCACTATGAAGTTGTTGTTTTGTCGGTAGAGGTAGATTCACCTCCAATTACATTTGTACGATCTAACCCACGAATCTCTTGATTTTATTTTCGTCCACAATTAGCTCAGTCGGTTGTGGCGCACACCGCTGCACCCTGGCGCAGCGCATCCGTCCGTTGTGTCTTCGGGGTTGTGAGCGCGGGTTTGTGCGGCGTGATGTCCGATGTGTCGCTGCGCGTGCTGGGGGCTTCTTTAAAACACGTCAGGGGCGTGAAAACGTCCAGACATCGGTGGCAAGCAACGTGAGCGGCGCAACCGGATAACAACATCAAAGAGTGAGTCTGCAAAGCCGCGAAAACCTACGGTGTGTCATAAATATTTGGCACGTGTTGAAATATCAGCACGGCGGAGACAAAAGTGGCCGGGTGCATTGCTGGCCACATGACCCAACTGGTATGTGCCAGGCTGAATTGGCACTCCCTAGCGGCATTTTCCTCAACAGTCGATAAGGCTATGCGGAGGAGTCTTTGCCTTTGTGTGCACGCCTGTGCAAGTGTTTGCTCTCCTGGGAATCGGGTTTTGATCTTGTGGTATAAATCCAGCATTCCAGACGAGAAGAAAATAGCAAAGAAGAACTTGGTAATAATGTGGCAGACCACGATATCAAATGGATGTTTTCCTTCACCATTTCTGTCACTGTATGTATGTTAAACTCCTTTCACCACCTTGCATTCCCAACTGTGCTAATTGGAGGTGCAGAGGAAGTACAACAAACTAAACACAATAGCCGCTCCCAAAGTTTTCAATATAGATTTAAAAGTGCATAGCTTCAGTGGCTTCCTAATATCGGACGGAATAGCATTCCAGACAGCGGCAGAAGGCATCTGAAAGTACGTGATGCGGTGACCGTCTTTGTTCGATGCCTAGACAAAATCTGCTCCTGCGAGGATAACCGGAATTATTCGCGTGATGGCTTATGCTCCTTGACGAGATTAGTGGGTTTTTTGTGGTTCAATTGTCGCAAGCACTTTGCGTGTAATGCATTGTATAATGCCACCTGGTCCGCTGTGCCGTGGTCTCTGGAGGTTTGCCATGATATTCTGAATTCCTCTGCTCCTCTCTGCGGCAAATGCACACCAGAGGTAAAAGTTGAGGTGTAGCCCTGCAATTGCTTGCTCACGACATTGTTAGCGGAATGTCCTCCACGAGAGTGGGCTCGGGAAAGCATATTGTGCCTACGCCTGCCAAATAAACTAAACACATTTTTTTATTTTACCAGGTAAGGCCCACTGAGCTTTGCGGCTCTTTTTGCAGAAGCTACCTGGCCGCAAATGATCGGGTGGAAATTTAAAGCAGCCAAATATTCTAAACGCACACTGATTATAAATCTGGAGGGGAAAGAACTGGAGGACCCGGAGAAAAATCCACGCGACCACGGGGAGAGCATACAAACTCCAAATATACAGCAGGCGTAAGGGTCGGGATCAAACCCATGCACTCCTGCATACCAGGCGAGGTAGTTAACACTGCGGTACCTTCGGAGAGGTGAGGAGTACCCACACGTCACTCCACAATCTGCCGTTGACACTGCTGGGTGGACAGAGGTGGGTGGTCTTTTTAAGGAACTTGCTCCATTGTGTCAACTGCAGCGCCGAAAGTGCATTGTGATGTCTGTTCCACCAAGGTGGCATAGAATTGCACAGCTACAGAGCCTCTCAGTGACGGTAATGTCACCAGAGTGCTTGTGGCAGGCTGAGTGCACTTTGAGGCAACGTGCAGCGTGAAAGGCTCTCTGCTGGCAGGAGATCACGGGGCAGACCGAGGTTTTGCCGGTTAACTGAGTGAGATGACTGGCAAATGCACCACCTGTGCTTCCCACTGTACCAGCTTTCACATGCACAAAACAAAGATCCCCCGAATAGCCTGTAACACCTATGAAGGCTGGCACGGTACACGAGGGGGCAGGTGGGCCAGCACCACGCCTGGCCACCTTTGTCTCCCTAGTGACAATGTTTACACACCACACCAGGTACTCATTTTAAGACTGAGTCGACCTAGGGGAGGCCCAGGTCCGGTTCAGATAATCGTCACTGGTGTTGGCCATGAGCGGGAATCGAACCCGGGTCGCCAGTTTCGTAGCGCAGCGCGCTAAGCGCTCCACCACCGCTCCCCACACACACACAAACACATAAGCATGCATTGACAAATATTCCCCATGTCGTTTTTAAAGTGCTTTTGGGGAGCACCTATAAAGGCCGCCATGGAGCACAAGGAGGTTGCTTGGCCAGCACCACACCCACACAGCCGCCTTTGTCTCACCAATGCCGATGTTTTTTTTTTCATCTCCGCGCTTCCTACGAGTTTTGAGGTTGAGCCGGCCCACGGCAGGTGCTGGAATGGTTCAGCGGTCACTCGGGTTCTGAAGGTGACCGTGGCCGAGAATCAAACTCGGGTCCGCCGGGTTGCTGTCCAGCTCGGTGCGCCGACCACTGCTCCACCACTCACGCCGACGCGCGGTCTTTGCAAACGACAAGCGGCCGCCACTCAGGCAATAAGTGGCCGTGACATTCGTACCGGTGGTGCTCGAGCCCGGCTACAGACGGATTTTTATCCAAAACAACAAGAACAACAATGCCACTGCAAAGGCAGCCGTGCGTGTAAACCATTACGAGAAGGAGGAAATAACACGAGGATTGAGAAAGTAATAAAAAAACTAAATAATTGTAGTGACATGAACATATAATGTTTGCGACCAAATAGGAGGCTAGTGGGAGGTGGTGGTGGGGGGGGTAGTTTTCCACGAGTGTATGGATTGAAGCCTTTTGTTAGCGGTAGTAGAATTTCACAAACGAAAATATTTTAATAGATAAATCGAAAGTGCGATGTACTATTTAGAAGGTCAGCTTTTTGACTTTGCAACAACAACAACAGGAAGGGGGAATAGCGGTGCCTGAATGGCAGTGATTGCCCGTGGCCTACTCATCAAGGCAGAACCAGCACGTGGGAGACAATGACTCGCAGCTCTACAAACACGTGGGGCCTCCTCTTACCTGCACTTATCATGACCCTTGAGACGGCTCCCAAGGGCAAGCCCAGAGTGTTTTGTATAAATTTCCATGGCTTATTGTCCTCGATTTATTTATTATGTCCACGTGTCTCTCTCTCTCTCTCCCCCAGCACCACAACCCAGTTCCACTCATTAATGTAGACTACTTGTTAAGTCTTGGCATCACCATGCTTTCATTATGGTTATTATTGTTATCATCAACACCCGTGGTCAATCCGCTACTGAATGAAGGCCTCCCGAAGCCGCCATCATTTACCCGCGATCCTAGAGTGAAAAAATTCACCCAGTGCCTGCACAGGAGCTGGTTTCATTGCTCCATCTCCTCACTGGGCGTCCTCTCTTGAAACCTTTTAGGGCGCCACCTTGGCAAGATGTTAACTACCCCTCCTGGTATACGGGAGGTCGTGGGTTCGATCCCGACCCTGACGCCTGCTGTATATTTTTGGAGTTTGCATGTCCTCTCTCTCTCTCCACGAACTCACGTGGATTATTCTCTGGGTCCTCCGGTTTTCCCTCCACATTTAGAAACATGCGTTTAGAGTATTTGGCCGCTGTACATTTCCACATGATAAGCCACTTTGTTGAGCTGTCGTTTGTGGCCATGTCGCTTCTGAAAAAGCACTGTGGAGCTCAGTGGGCCCTTACCTGGTAAAATAAAAAAAATACTTTCCTAATAGTTTTAGTTTTTTTCAATTTCCTGGCTGGCACTCCCGTCAATATTCTTGACCCATCATCCATCGTCCCAGACATTGTCTGTTCTCGCGACGCGGCAATCCAAACTACGGTGGCAGTTTCTCAAACCCCCTCCCGCTTTCGCCACTCGTCAGCGATACGTTCCAGAGATGCTCGGAAATAGAAACTTTTGCGGATAGTGATATTGGCCTTATGAAAGCCATCTTTTGAATTAAGTACCTTAAATAGAGGTTTAAATAACCTTTTAAATACATGTAAGTTATCATAGCACGCAAAATAAAATGTGGTTGTGATCAACATAAAGTATTAAATAATAGTTTATAAAGGAACTTACCTTAAATGACGATGACGCTGGGCATTATCAATTTATCTCATCACTTTTTCACGTCATATTCTCTCTCATCAATTTGTCTCTGGTAATTTTTCTCTCTCTCGATGCAGTCCAAAGAGAGAGAGAATGCGTTGCAGATGCGAATGGCGGATAGCGGAAAATCGCGGACGGCGATTTCGTGAATAACGAGGGAATGCCGTACGAGACACCACTGTTTAGTTCGTTCGCGGGCCACGAAGGGTGGAGTGAAGTGTGGATACTCTCACCTCTTGCAAGACGTCTTTCCAGCCCTTCCACCAGCAATTAGTGTGAGCAAGCAATTACCGGGGTGCACCTCTTTCCTTCAACGTAAAAGTTTCAACCTTCGTACGCGAGGGTGATATTTACCTAAAAAAAACGAGGTCTGCCTGAAAGAATTCGCGTGATGCTGACAGGCGATCGGGGTGATGAAAGCGAAATAAAACAAAGTGGGAGCGACCGAGTTGACAGGATATTTAGAAGAAGAAGAAGAAGAAAAAAAAGCCATTGCTTGCGACGCAGCTCCGGACGAGGGCGGGGGACATAAGTCACGCTGAAAAATGAAATCACGTTGCGATCTGCGATGAGCTCCATTTCATTCTCGTGGCAAGCCCCGCTCGGTGGTCTATCTCTTCATCTTACCCGGAGCGGTTGAATCCCCCCGCGCATCACCCGCCGCTGCTCGGTGTGGGGTGGGGGGTGGGAGGGGGTGGTGGACGTGAACGTGGCTACCTCTCTCCCCATTTGTTGCGGTGAGCAGAAGTGACAGCCGTGACGGATCCTCCATTGGCGTTTTCGTGGTTACATCATCGCGAGCGAGCGAGCTCGGCAAATCCTCCTCCTCCGTGTCTAGACGCTCGCGCGCTCGTTTGCGATGTGTGTGTGTGTCTTATCTGAACCGGTCCTGGGCCTCTCCTAGGTCGACTCAGCCTCAAATTAGTACCTGCTGCGGTGTGGTCACCCACACCCCCCACCCTCTTGCGTACCGTGCCGACCTACCTAACAGCACTTGCCCCAACAGTTTGTTAAGCCTATGCTGGGGATCTTTGGCTTTGTTCTTAAATGTTGAGCCGATCTAGGGGAGGCCCAGGACCAGTTCGGATAATCGTCACTGGTGGTGGCCGTGAACGGGTTCGTAGCACAGCGCGGTAACCGCTCCATTAGGTCTACTCAGCCTCAAATGAGTACCTGGTGCGGTGTAGAAACATCGCCACTGGGGAGACAAAGGCGGCTGAGCGTGGTGCTGGCCACCCGCCCCCATCGTGTGCCGTTCCAGCTTTCATCGGTGCTCGCTAACAGCACTTGCCCCGACGGCCTGTTTTGTCTTTGTTTTGAAACGCAAAGCGCACCTAGCCTGGCACATCCACGGAGGTGACGTCACTTCCACTTGGTGGCGAATGATGTTTTGGAGCGGTGGCGCCGTGCTTGTCTAGCCGTGCTAAGAACACGGCAGGTTTGCTCAGCCGTGAGTGAGTACCTGGGGCAGTGTGTGAAACATCAGCATGGGTGGAAAACAAAGACCACCGCCGGGTAACAGTGCCCGTCAAATCGATGCCTGTCTTCAACAAGGTGATCGCGAAGAGCCCTTGCCCCAGCAACCCTGGATAGCCTCGACACAAGGAAGTCGGTTGTCTTTGTCTTTGTGAGGTGTGTATGTGTGCACAGCTGTAACCCTAACCACACGCATGGCTTGGGATTGGTGTAATCTCTTCTCCCCCTTCTGCCTCGGGGGGGTCTGGGCGGTGTTGAAGTGCAGTGTTTCCAAAAGATTGTTGGGTCCACTCTGTTATTATGTTAAAGCCTTTCATTTTAATGCCAAAAAAAAGGTTAGTCAGGAGGATTTGGGTTCGTTTTTTGCCACCTGCTCTTTTATGATTTAGCGTGCATCAGGCCCTACCAGACTTTGTCAACCCTGCGAAATAGTATAAATCAATGATTTAGTTCGAACTTTTCAGGTTACTTTTTTTCAGGGGTGGCTTTAAATCCAGATTTATTTTCTCCTCCACCACCCCCCGCCCCCGCCAGAGTTTTGTAATCTCTGTCGCAGACGCATATGCTCCACTGTGTTTTATTTTACGCTTTAATACCGGTTACTCGACGGGTGCAAAGTCATCCGTTAATTCCCCTGGCAAGGGAGTCAGCGATCTGGTTTTTCTTTTCCCATTTTAATGCGGCCTCTGTGATGTATTGCCCCTCGCGTATCCAGACCTTTTTCACTCCGCCCCTCAAGCTCGCCGACGCTTCACCCAAAATTTATGACGACCAGAAATTTCTTGTCTGGTTGTCGGCGATAAATTAGCGCCCCGTGGAATTTCTTGCAATTATCTTAGACCCGATTCAATCCCTCTCCTCTCCTCCCCCGTGCGTGCGGGCGTGCGTGCGGGCGTGCGAGCGGCCGTGCCAGCATTCGTTAAGTCTCTTCCCGCGGTGGCCTGGTTGCCTGGTGGGTGATCGTTGGGCCTGGTCCGTGATGGACGACTGGAAATTCCGTCGACAATTAAAGCGGCCCCCTCGTCGCTTCGATCGTGGCAGGGCTCTCGACCTTTTGCGCGCCGGCGACTGAACCACGACCGAATGAGAGGAAAGTTGGACGGGCGGGAAATAGGAATTTATTTTTGAATCCACTCAGCTCCCTTCATCCAAGTGAGTGTGGGACAGTGCTCACCGCTGCTCACCTTCCTTCTGCACATAGCCCCTTGTGCCGTTCCTATGGCGAGGGTAAGTCACTCCTTATGTTTCTGTCCATGTGATCTTTTTTTTTTGGGGGGGGGGGGCGGTGGAGCATTTGGGCTTGTGCGCAACAGCTGTGATGAAAATTTACAATAATTATTATATAGACGCTTCATATTGGCCATGGATTGCATAAGGAAGTTCGTCGCTTGAGCCTCTATTCTGGACCACAGATAACATCACTGGTGTCTGAATTTTATTGTCGGAAACCCCATTCACCGAATCACACTGATCCGCAGTGGTGAAGTATGGTCAAAGAGTCCCCCACCATTGGCATGGCATGAGACGGCCTTCATCCAGGAGTCAATTGATGAAGGGTCATGCATTATAAATTGTTGTTATGATTTGACACAATTCAGCATGTACCTTAACTGTGCGTGTATATTATATAATGAAATTAAAAGTGTGTCATGCCTCTAAATAACTTCGCAATGCTCCTTGTCAATTCATGATATCTCAAAGATATATTTTGGTTCATTAAAAATAACAACCTGAAACCACTGCATATTGCACGTGTCTGAATTATCAGCAAACAAGGCAGACCGTTTAAACGCTTCACTGTTTCGCAGTAGGTATTAATGAGGAATTCATTTTTATTTTATTTTTGCAGGTGCCTTTATGGCTTCTGTGTCCCAAACCAAGGCATAGTCACCACATTGATGTTTACCTCTGTAATCAATTATTAAGCAATGACACACATGACACATTTTAGACATCATCCTTTTCCTCTGCAATGCAAGAGACAAACCTCAATCCGGGTACGAAACCAGCACAGCTGGTTGACTCTGCCACTTCACCCAGATGTAATGTAAAGCCAATAGCTACATTTTCAGCCGAAGAGCGATTGTTTGTTTCGTGCCGCATCTCTAATGGCTCATTCCGAGCTGGCTTCTATCCCTTAAAGTCCCAATTTGCTACACATCAGAGGACCCTTTGTGAATCGCCACCTTCAAAGCATTGACTGTACCGAGACATTCATTGTGCACGTAGCACTGATGTTGGTGAGGCCATCTCATTAAGAGACGGCTTTCTGGTATTTTGCTTCGTTCTGCATTGATGATGATGATAATGAGAATGATTGCACGAATGACCGTGATCTATTCCCAGAAAGTCTCATTCGAGTCCTTGTGTCAGGAGGGTCCTGCTACTTGTGGATGTTTGGTCCGTCACACTAATGAGTGCTTGCCTTGTGAGAGTACACTGGAGAATGTGGAGAAAACCCATGCATACGAGGGGATAACACTGGCTACTCACACGTCGACATCTACATGCACCTCGTGCCCTCTTTTAGCCCCGCCCCCCCCCCCCTCCTGATACGTTCCATTCATTGGCTACCACATTCTGATAAGCTCCCCCCCCCCCTCTCCTCCCCCTTAACTTGTAATTAAGAGCTTGCATCTTGAATCCCTGCCTCACTTGATGCAGCAAATCTGGCTGTGACGGTCCCACCTGATGACGGAGACTTGTGTTGCCTCCGAAACGTCGTGATTTTTATTTTATTTTTATTAATTTTAATTTCATTTTTTACCTACGTGACTTTACCGAAAGAACTAAGAGTATGAATCCTTGCAGTCACGAAAGCTTCAAATCTAGAATTAACACTGAAAGGTTTCACGCAGGATAGATTCAAGGATCCATTTCTCTCACGCCATCTCCTATCCACCAATATGCTACTTGCTTTTTCCAGGCAGCCTTCCATCCATTTAATAGCCAGCCTCAACCCTCCTTAACGTCTGAGGTCGGACAAGATCAGGCACATTCATTGTGATTTTGTCAAAGCAAAATTCTAACATGAACCACTACCTTACTGACAATCGGCTGGTACCTTACAGACTTCAATTTAAAAGTTGGTGATTCCATTCTCCTTTGGATGTCGGAGAGCCCGGTGAGATGTATAATCTTTCTTGAAAGTGACACCTCGAGAGCCGTTGGGAAATTTGTTACTTTTTTTTCATGACCAATTTAGTTGCGGAGTATTTCTTTCTTTCCTCCCCCTCCCCCCATTACAGAATTTGGGCCACAACTTTGGCCACGAGGTGGCCTGTCAAGCCGGGCAGAGTTAATGAATGGACTGCCTATTGTTTAATCCAGGGGTCGGGAACCTTTTTGACTGGGAGAGCCATAAAAGCCAAATATTTCTAAATATATTTCATTGAGAGCCATATAGTATTTTTAACGTATAATAAATTAAATATGTCTTACTTTTAATGCGACTTCTGGTGCTGCATGGTTTTGCTGATGGCCTTGTAGTCTGGTTCATACGTGGTGAGGTTGAGCTTCATGCAGGCGTGACCCGTGAAATTTATCTTCAAAACTAATTTCTGTGTACTTTAAAATGACACAGTATTATTAAGCAATATCACAAGTATTTAAAAATCAGTTCCAAACTGATATTTTTTTATTTTTTCAACTCAAAATTGTCTGGGAGCCATATGCCGTCACTGGAAGAGCCATATATGGCTCGCGAGCCATAGGTTCCCGACCGCTGGTTTAATCCGTGACTCTGTTTTCACTCGAGAGAGACCTTGACTAGCAACGACGGACGCCCCACGTGGCCACAGATAACGACAACGGCTGGGTGGCACATCACATTTATAATAACATCTCTTTCAGGTGCTGTCCCTGTGTCGCTGGTGTTTGTGCGTACGGTATGTGGGGAGTGGTCGTGTAGTGGTGAATGCGCTGCGCTATGAACCCGGCGATCCGAGTTCGATTCCCGCTCACGATCAATAAGAGTGGATAATATTTGAATGGATCCTGGGACTTCCCTAGGTTGTCTCAGCCTCAAAAAATTAGTACCTGGTGCGATGTGTAAGCATCGCCACTGGGGAGACACAGACGGCCAGGCGTGGTGCTGGCCACCCACCCCCTCGTGTGCCAAGCTGGCCTTCATAGGTGCTCGCTAGCAGCACTTGCCCCTACAGTCTGTTACAGGCTACACGGGGTTGGGGGGTGAGCTTTGGATTAAAAATTTCAATTCCGTGTTAATTTTATTCAACAACATAGAGTAAGTAACACGAAGAACTGCGGTCCATAATTCCGACAGAGAACGGGTAATTAAGTATGTTAGTCTGAACGCTTGCTATTGTGCCCTCTTTGCGTAACCATGGTAGTCTCCAGCTGTGAAATGATGAGTTTCGTGTAGGTGGGAGGGAGAGAAAAGAATGAAAAGATGGCAAGAGGCAGTGACGGTGGAGAAAATTAAAAGGATGATCGACGAGCAAAACAGCGAGAGAGGACGTCTTACGGGGAGTCAGATCAGGAGAAAACGAACAGAAAGATCTCGATGCAATGCGTTGACCATCCATGGCATGTGGCCCCTATGGATTTTTTGAATTTTAAGTACAATTTCAGATCTGTTCTAAGGATTAAAAAAAATGTATATGAAGGAATAATTTTACGTGCCTCTGTACTCACAAATCCCGTGCTCCCACCCCCTCTCCGCACTTTGTGATGGTGTAACGCCACATTTGACGGGAAAAGCAAGTTCGTGGTGTAACTTTAAGTGACATCATTGCCTGCGACATCAGGTTTTTTTTTAACAAATACATTTTTTGGGGGGATGCTTGATACATCCAAAACGTATCCGATGCAGGCCTTATGTTTGGATTATCTGGGATTCATGTGAAAATGGGGAGCATGTTCCTAATATGAGGTCATTGTCATTCGGAGCTAGCTTTGCTCACTTCTTCAGAAGCTCATGGAATCTCGAAGTCCCCAGGCATAGTGAGTTGCTTTTATTTATGCAGCACTAATCGTCACGCCATTTCCTCTTGTTCTCTTACACTTACAAACCGTACCACTCGCTTGCCGGAATTGTTATCTGAATGAACACCTTTGTGGATATCAAAAACCGTGCCAATATCCTGAAGATTGCTTGTTGTGTTTATTGCTATTAGTATTGTTAAGATGGTAGTCGTCTCACCATTCAGAGTCCTTTTAGCAATATTACCTTGAAAATACCATTACTTCTGAACCCCTGACATCCTTGGTTTGAATATGGGTAGCCGCCTATGATTAAAATGAGTTCTCAAGTGGAGTGAATTTATGGATTTTTGCCTGGTCACTAATTTAATGAATGCTAAATTCAATTTCTAAACATTAGAAATGTCAGTTTGGCTGCCATATGATAACTTTTGTTGTGGCATTTAAAAAGTTCAGTGCCCCGAGTTTAGATAAATGGGTAATTAAAGGGATTTCAGTAGTAGCTCTGAGAGATCTTCTTCTGTGGCCTGTTCTCTAAGATAGGGTGCTACATTGCTCAGCTAGACTTCTGTGAGGCCACTTGGTCAGAATCTGAATATTTATTTAACCTGGAGGAATCTGTTGAACTATGAAGCTTTTCCCAATACGTCAAAGCTCAAAGCACAATTGGAATAACATTGGGGGGAAATTGCACGATACATATACGTAAGTTGTACGAAAAAACATGTTATGTATGCTTTTTAACAACAGAACAGGACCAAAGTAGACAGCCGATGGATGATTCGTGAGCGACAAAGCAGCCTTGTCCCCCGGCTGTGATCTAGGTAAACAAAATGCAAGCTAAAGGAGGGTGAAGAGAGCGAGAGAGAGTAGGAAGGACAGGAGGTGATATAAGAAAGGGAAAAGATGGGAGACGGGGTGACAGGCTGAGTTCACGTCAGCAGACAGATAGCGAATGAACAAAGATGAAATGTAGATATTCATACACAGCGACAGCTATTCCCGTACAAAACAATAAACAAAATATGTACAAATATATTCCCAGGTTATTTGGGGCAATAGCAACTGCGCTTGCAAACAACAAGCTGCTCCGGCAAAGCGATCCAACACTCATGGGGCTGTGAAACCAGCTCCACACATCACACACGTGCCCCAATATTGGACTTGGCAACAGACGTGGCCGGGAGACACGGGCTGGACTGCTACCAGCTACTGTGCCTTAATAAGCAAACGCCGTGGGGTATATGGACTCCCTTCTCTATACTCTTAGTTCTTTCGGTAAAGTCACGTAGGTAAAAAAATGAAATTAAAATTAATAAAAACAAAAAAATAAAATCACGACGTTTCGGAGGCAACACAAGCCTCCGTCTTCAGGTGAAACGGTCACAGCAAAATATCTGTATCAAGTGAGTGATATTTTGCTGTGACCGTTTCACCTGAAGAAGGAGGCTTGTGTTGCCTCCGAAACGTTGTGATTTTATTGTTGTATTTTTATTAATTTTGATTTAATTTTTTTACCTACGTGACTTTACCGATAGAACTAAGAGTACGAATCCTTGCAGTCACGAAAGCTTCAAATCTAGAATTAATACTCCCTTCTCTCTTTATTTTTTATTTCATTCGTTCATTTTTGTGTGCGCGCGTGCGTGCGTGCGTCTATGCGCGCGCCACGAGACGGATGGGCCCATTTAGACCGCCGTTCCCGCGATTGCTGCAGGGAGAGTGCGATGCGAATGCAGCCAACATGGCAAGACAGATTGCGCCCGCCGTCAGATCTGGGGAGAGACGGAGCCAGCAAATCGGCAGACGGGCGCCCGTGCCTTGTGACAAAAATATAACTTTTAATTTCTTCCCCCCCCACCCCGCCACCGCCCTTTGCTGACATTGGCTGATTTTTTTGTCTCCAGACTTTTTTTTTTTGCGGGTTGGACCACGGTGTTGTTCGGCGCGATGTCCCACTTTGCGCTGCACTTGCCAGGAGAGAAACGTCGAGACCTCAGGCCTCACTGAATCCCAAGGGCCTTCATGAGGAGGGCCCTGAAATATTCTGTTTGGTCCGGGCCGGATTAACCCATCGGATGATAAGGCCCTAGGCCCTCATAGTTTGTAGGCCCTCCTTTAGGCCCTGCATTCGATGACACCATTCATGACTTTGCCACAGCTAAAGCAAGGAAATCAGTGTCGTGAGTGATTTATTTTTCATGCATTTACCTTGAATCGAATACATTTGATCATTTTCCATTGGTAGATACATACATATATTTGACTACCTATTATCATATTTTGGTACTGGCAAAGGAGGTCCCATTATTTGATTGCCTTGTTTTGGCAATACGTAATGTATACTCAGGCCCGTCCCTCCTATTAGCCTGAGGCCCATACATAGCCTCAATACGGCGCTGTATTTGGCAACATCCATTTATTGGTGGCGTGTGGAAGAAAACTAAGTTGCGGAAATTTCAATACTGCCATCTGCTAGCCTCCTCACAGCGCAAGTTGGTATTCACAAGCAGTCTCCCATCCTAGTACGAACCATGCTCAATCATGCTTCGTTCCTGAACTCTGGTGGGATTAGGTTCTTTCAGAGTCAATTGACCACAGTCAATACAGCCAAAATCAATGACTTCTCTGATTAAGCTCTCCGTAGTATTGTCGGGTTTTGCCGCGAGGGTAATCCGGCGTTTCGCTCGTCGTTCCCGAAGCTCCTAAACACGTGCGGCGGGAACGTCGTTTCCAAACGACAGGCGGGCGGGCGGGCGGGTGGCCACATGAGCCTGGAAGAAATAAACGCGTCGGGAGAGCCGTAACGGCACAAGCGCGAAAACCCACGCGAGTTTCGGCCCGGCAAAGGGCTAACGCGATGTCGAGTCTGCAAAGCGCGATCGTTTGGTGGCCGGATCGGTGAAAAGCGCGTGGCCTGTTGTGTGCACGCGGCAAAAGAACGAGTTGGTGCTCGTTTGTCACTCGGGCTCTGCCCGATGTCAGGATTCGTTAGGGATGCGGGGAAGAAGAGATTGGTCCGCCGCCCTCCAACGTGCTCTTCGGATCGGAGCCACGCGTTCCGTTTGGTCGCGACGCCTCCAGCCGCCCGCCAGAAGCCGTTCGCTTCCCCCGTCCGGAAGCTCTCGACCGAGCTCACGGAGCGAAACGTCGGACGTCCGCGGCCATTGCCTTGCATACGCACGGTCGTGCGCCGCTTGTCGCAAGAGCTCCGAGTGGAAATGTGGCTTTTGTCTCGTGGATTTATTCCGGTAGCACACTTCAGAGTGTGTATCCACAATTCAGGTTTTAATTTTTTTTGCGGTTATATGGCGTAGATATATAAATGTGTCGTTATACCCGCCACCACCCGACGCAGCCAACTAGTAAGGTTTGTCACGTGAACAGAACGTGGCCAATTCGTCACTAGTAGAGCACACCGGTTGTGTGTTGGAGAGTAAATCCACAACATTTATCGTGGATAATATTGGTCGCGAAGGCCCACGTGTTAATCAGAATATGCGATTAGGGAAATAATGAAGAACAAAAATTAACGACAGATGCTCCTAAGTGACCGCGAGTTTAATATCGAAGCAGCTCTTGGCAGGTCAACGTCTGTTACCCGACTGCCAAGAAGAGCAACACAAGACACAATTTTACCACGAAGGTTTTGGCGGTCGCGCCGCGCCATCGATCTTCGGCACAAAGTTCCGGTCGCGCCTCGTGTGGTTTGACCGGCACAATGTCCGACGTTTCGTGCTGATTGCGACCTCCTTGTTGCGCCCTAAATTCTTCGCGCTGTGTCCGTTGCTGCATATCGACAGAGACGGGGGAAAAAGCGACGGGCGGGTGGTCAGTTAAAATAATATAAAAATATAACTCTTCTTGGTTCTTTCGGTAAAGTCACGTAGAAGGGAAATAATAAAATAATAAAAATAACTATTATTTTATAATGTTACATATTATTTATTTATTATTTTATTATTTCCCTTCTACGTGACTTTACCGAAAGAACCAAGAAGATGAATCCCTGCAGTCACGAAAGCTTTAAATCGAAATAAAATATAACTCCTTCGCAGAGCCCACAGCACTCTGTTGCCGAACCACAAAGTCCCTGCCGACGCCCTGCAGACACTGAAACATCGGCGTGAGAGCATCGTTCCGACATATATCCCACTGCGATGAGACGCAATGCGTTTACTATCAGTGCCGGCAACAATAAAGCAGCAGCAGCAGCGACAACGACAGCAGCAGCTGCATTTGAGCGATCGGTTCCCCAGGGTTATGGGGTTTCTTGTTATTGGCACAAAAGCAAACACAAGCAGCACATCGCATTACCTTGAGTAGGCTGCGTTGGGACAACGTTTAATTGAATTGTGAACCCGAACAATATAGTTATGAACGTATTTTAATTCATATATATATTTTTGACTCGGATCTTTTGTTCGTGTTTTCTATTGGAGAGGCCCTCAAATGTGCTGTTTTCTACTTCATATCGAACGGATGATTGCTTTTGAGTGCGACATTCATTTTAATTATGTGTAACTATCCGATGTGTTTTCGGGTTGTAAGCGAGTGGTGTTCGGCGTGACATCTGATCCTTTGCTCCGGGTACTGCGAGCTTCTTCTGGAACTGAAATCATACATACAATATTAAGCTAACTATTATTCTGGAACTGATATCATTGAGCTAACAATTATTATAGAACTGATATACGTACATTAAGATAATTCTGGAACTGACATCATATTCAGCTAAACATTATGCTAGATATCATACATATAAACGAACACTTATTTTGGAACTGATATCATACATATTAAGCAAAAATTATTGTAGAACTGATATGCATATATTAAACTGATGATTCTTCTGGAACTGATATCTTATTAAGCTAAAACATATTTTAACTGATATCATACATATTGAGCTAACGATTAATTATTCGAGAACAGATACCATACATACGAAGCTAACAATTATGATAGAACTGATATACATATTAGGCTAACAATTATTCTAAAACTGATATCATGCATATTAAACTAACAATTATTATATAACTGATATCGTCCATGTTTAAAGGAGTTTCAGCCCAGGTACGTTTTGAACTTTTACTACGCCTACAGCACACATCTTGCCACCTTTGTCTCCTCAGTAATCACGTTTGCGCACTGCACCAGGTACCCCTTAAAGGCTGAGTCAACCTAGGGGTTTATGAAACCGGTCCAGCACCAGTTGGCTATGGGCGGGAATTGAACTCGGGTCACCAGGCTCGTAGCGCAGCGCACTATCCACTGAGCTCCCTCTTCGCACATTATTGATACAACGTACAGACCAAGACTAAGATCCACTCCGTACAACTTAAAGAGGGGTGTCGGAGCAGTCGCTGTTAGCAAGATACTGCAGACATACATAAACACAAAACCAAACAAAGACAAAGATCCCCCGTATAGCCTTAGCAGACTGTTGGGGCAAGTGCTGTTCGCGAGTAGCCCCCATGAAGGCCGCATGGCGCACAAAAGGGTGGGTGGCCTGCACCGTGCCCGGCCACCTTCGTCTCCCCAGTGGCGATGTTTACACATCGCACCAGGTTCTCCGTTGGAGGCTGAGCGAACATAGCAGTGGCCCAGGACCGGCTCGGGTAATTGTCACTGGCGTTGGCCGTGAGCGGCAATCGAACTCACGGTCGCCGGATTCGTAGCGGGGCGAGCGCTAACCGCTACACTACCGCCACACGCACACACACACGTGCGTACGTACGGTGACACACATACACCCTCATGCATAATACAAACGTATATATCAAACACTGACCGTGCTCTTTACTCTGCAGCTTGTGGTGGGTGGAGCAGCTGCGGGTGATAATGGATGGAGACAGCACAATGCAGCGGATAGATGGCCTTGTAAATGGTGCCAGGCAGACAATATAACGAGAGCACGAATAAAGTTATTCGACACACGGGAGCATTGCGTTTTTTTTTTAGCTCCACAGAGCAATTTCAAGTCCGCAGGCAAATCACTTAATGCGCACGCATCCCAATTCTTGGCTCGGGTACAAAATTGGCATTTTCATTTTGCGACCGAACAAACCAAGCGAAGTGAAGCAACACAAAAAAGAAATCTGGCCTTGACCAACTTTGGTGTGGGACGACCCCGTGTGCTTTGTGCGGCATCGACGTGAGTGATGCGGCCAGCGTGGTCCGATCCTATCTCCGTTTAATTCACGAGTTCGTTTTTACGCTTCGCTCGTGCACGCCGCGCCTTGCATCTCTGGCAAAGTTGATTAGAGCCTAATGGCAGGTGATTGCGTTGGTTTGCTATAGGGAAAGAAA
Source organism: Lampetra fluviatilis (assembly GCF_964198595.1). Lineage (NCBI taxonomy): Eukaryota > Metazoa > Chordata > Hyperoartia > Petromyzontiformes > Petromyzontidae > Lampetra > Lampetra fluviatilis. The sequence continues at coordinate 6,220,666 of NC_136323.1, read as the reverse complement.
TCAATGAGAAGGGGGTAGATGTGTGTGTGTGTGTGGGGTGGGTGGGTGGGTGGGGGGGATGTTTTGGTGGTGTGAACTGTGAATTAAGGTGGGTGGGCGAGTGTTTTGAGATCAGGATGCTGGGATTGCTGGGGTTGGGGGGCTGCAGTTGGAGGTTTGATTGTATTGATGCCAGGCCTCTTGTCATGTTGAGCAATCGGTGAACTGAGCGCTTCAGTTGCTATTTCCCATGTTCCAGTCCGCGCCGCGTCAGTTTTTGCAATGATTATTTGTTCTCGTGGCGAAGGCGCTTGCTTTGTTGCTCCGAGTTCCGTTTGCTTCGGAGATGTTTCGAACGTTTGTAATTGTGGTGACCCAGGTCACTATTGCAAAACAAGACTCTCGCCTGGTCTCTTTTGGGTTCCCTCCCGCCTGGTTTAAACATTCTAACAACAAAATTGAAACCTGAAACTTCATCAGAGGGATTATCTTAAATTGGCTGGACTCCTGCCGAGCTTTTAACTGTGAGCAAATATTTATCTGAGATTCTCGGTGCAGGAAAAATATATTGTCCATCCACTCTTAATCAAATGCGGTTATGTGCAGCAGATATCAATGTTCTTGACTGATGGCTGCACTAAATCATATCTAAAAATTGTAATTAAAGCTGTCATTGATTTGGCTATATTGACCATGGCCAAATTACTCTGAAAGCACTCGATTTCATCAGAGCTCAGAAACTAAGCAGGGCTGAGAATGGTTAGTAGTTGGATGGGGGATTGCTGGAGGATACTGGCTGGGCTATGAGATGGACAGAAGGCAATTTTCTTGTACGCATGGCTTCTCTGCACTGGATTTCTCCCACGTGATATTCATCTGTAGATTTGGTCAAACATCATAATTCAGGACCAGCCTGAAAAGGTCTTGAGGCTCAGGATTTCATAGTAAACAAAAGGCATTGTTATTCAATTCCAAGGGAATGTTGGTACAATGGTTAGCACGCTGTTCTATTAACTTAGTGACCTGGTTTTCGATACCCGGCCAAAGCTAATGTCATTGGCAAATGATACCTGAACCAGCCCCTGCGAGGTATCATTTCCTGAACACTCAAATGACGGTGACAGTGAAGTATGGTCAAACAACCCCCACGATGGACGCAGCGTAGGGAGGCATTCATCCAGCTTTGAGATACTTCAATATGAAAGGCGATTTATAAAATCGAGGTTATTATTATTATTAGGAGCAGTTCAATGACGAATATCGGTGTTGTGTTTCATTCATGCCATTATTAATATCACCAGTATCTCCGGGCCCTCACAACTCAACATTGCTAGAGCGCCAGAGGCCAGAACGTAGAACACAACCCCAGCGCATTTCCACCGCAGGTAAAACGGAGCATTTTCTTGCAGCCGAAGTAAGCAAAGTGTGCGTCGAATGAGACGGAGGCGGGGGGGGGGGAGTCACGCGGTGAAGGTTCCGGGACTGAGCACCGCATAGATGGTGTTGTCCTCCTGCAGGGGCCCCATCTCTCTAACGGCGCAGCAGTGCTTCGCTTTGTTCGCCGGGAACCTTGGAGCGAAAATGAGAACAAATTGGAAAAAGACGAGCAAAACAAAAGGTGTTTTTTTTTTACTTTACTACCAGGGATGGATTTCACCCACGGCAGCGCCGACTTTGTAGGCGGGCACAGAGTCGGTGGTTTGTCACTGGGTCAAGAATGAGCCCTGATAATGGACACCCTCCCTGCAAACCCCCCCCCCCCCCGTACGTGGCCACAAAGACGGTCACCGCGTCGTGCACTTTCGGATACACTTATGTGACCGTCTGGAACGCTCTTCCGATATCAGGAAACCACTCGAGATATTAACTTTTAGATCTAGATTGAAATGCTAATTTCTTTGAAACTGCTTTTTGTGTTTAGATTGTTGTCCTTCCCCCGCACATCCGATTAGCACGGTTGGCTACCTATGATCCGAAAGATGTTCAACATGCATGAAGACCAAAATGGAAGGGTAAATAGAAGTAAGGGGGGACAGAACACCAGGCAGATAGATGCAGGTCAAGGAGGAAGACAATCGAGATTGACATGGTGCGATAATACTGGTTAGACACCGAGAAGGAAACAGGAGTCAGGCAAGACAGAAGACTAGGTGGATAGGTGCAGTGGTAAAACAGAACTTTTGTATAATAATAGGGGTTGAGATTGAGCAAAGCAGTTGTTCTGACTGAAGAGAGGGAACCACGGTGGAAATTAGTTCTACGCCATCATCGCTAATGAGCTGACGGATTGGACAGATGATGATGATGATGATGACAATTGGTTATACACATCTCATTCGGTAAATACATTTTATCACCTTAACCCTTTCTTATTACGAGACGCCCCCAAGTTGCAGGGTGGGTGTCCCATTCACCACTGAATCTCGGAACGAGCAAGCGGTTAGCGTTCATTTTATGTTTTTAAAGACATTGTTACTCACCGTAGAGAACCGTAGCGACACAACCGCACTCTACGATAGCTGGCGCCAAACTGTGCCATGCACCATCCCGCATGGCCTTGTGTTTTATTTTAGTTTTCTGTTTTTTTTTTTCTTTCGGCTTTTCCTCTGATTCCATTCCAATGACGTACGCGTACACACGTACGTCACCGTACGTGCACGTCATCGGATTGGGAAAGGATTATAAAGGCCAATGGCCCGGGCATCAGAACGTGTCGCTCGCACTGCGTGTCCAGCGTGGCACACGTGTCACGCGTCGCCAGATCTGACACCGCCTGAGAGTGCGACTCCGTTTGGCGGTGGAGCCATCCAGCCGACTGATCGCGGTTTAGCCTGAGCAGCGTTTACTAGTGCAAAAAAAATTATATATATATAAAATGCCACGTTCAAGTTCCTGGATGAGTTTATATTGTGTTTTATTCCCCCTCTCTCCCACCTGCCCCTCCGGCTGTGACTTTAATACAAATTTTGAGCCGCATGATTTTATTTCCATATATATATGGAATAAGTAAGACGTGGAGATTTGCGGGGAGCACATGGGTTTGTAGAAACACAAACACACGCGCGTGTGTGTGTGTGTGCGCAAACTCTTGCAAGAGTCTCCAGGAGAACATTATTGCCTCCTTCTGCCATGTACGTATCACAAGTTGCAGTTAGCTAAGCAGTGAATAAATTCTGCAATAACCAGGTACAGGTAGAGGTGCATCCCTGCAATTTCTTGCCCATGCCACCGCTGGCAGACGGATCTCTGTGAGAGAGTACTGTACAGGGTCCCTCTAGTGGGTGATTTTGGCCTACTCTTTTCTGCTGGCCAGGCATCTTGGAAGAGTGCCCACACTTAACCCCACCACAGACACCGTTGATTAAACTGCTTCACTGGGACATTGAATCGAACCGATGACCTCTGGATTGTAACTCCAGTGTCATAACCATTGCACCACGGCAGCATCCAAGAATTCCATTATATAAACTAGATTTTTTTTTTAAACATCCCCACCCCCCCCCCATTTAGCTTCAGAGACTGGCAGCGCAGTGCTGTTAGGGAGCAACTATTAAACTAATTACAGCGCATAATGCGGTGCTATGTTGTGGCCGGCCACCTTTGTCGTGCGCTCGTTTCAGCCTGGGTCGAATTAGAGGGGGCCCTGGCAAGGTTTTTAGTTGCCAGTTGGCGCTCACGTAGCCATGTAATTGTAGTTGTTGACCAGCCAGCCGGCCGGTGGCCTCAATTGGAAGGTGTTAGAACACCGCCACCCCAGCACCACATCTTTTTAATATATATAAACAAACAAAACTAATACATTTTGATTTTACAAGGTAAGACCCAACTGAGCTATATAGCTCATTTACAGAAGCGACCTGGCTATCACAAATCGTAGTGCAACAAAGTGGCGTATCGCATGGGAATTTATAGCAGGCCAAATACTCGAAAAGCATTTTTCTGAAAGCCAAGGGGAAAAACCGGAAGACCTGGAGAAAACTCCACGCAACCACAAGGACAACATGCAAGCTCCAAATGTGCAGGCGTCAGGGTTGGGATCGAACCCAGGACCAGGCGAGGTAGTTAACATATCGCCACCGTTTCGCCGATGCCCGTGCAACATTAACCGCGCGCAACTTTCAATCGTCGTCGTTTGGAGTTCTTGCATCGTTCAGGGAGACAAACAAGATGCCAGCGTAGATTCCTCGACTTACGAACATTCGACTTACGAACTTTCAGAGATACGAACAAACATGTCCGTATGTCCGGTTGCCTGTTCTGACCGAGAGAGTTGTAGGTTCAACCGCCGCGTAATAGACGGCGGTGGTTGTTCGGTGTCGTTACCCAACATTCTCAGGATTTCTGCCTGGGCTGCAGTCATTGTCCGTTGTTTTGTCGTCACTGTGCGGTTCGCTACGACATTCTTTGTGCTTTTCACGAATATAATCAACCCCCACCGTGTCTCAGAAGCATAAGAGTGGTGAAAGTGTTGGCATTCCACTTGTGAATGAGTGGAATGTACATCGACAGGAGATTATACAACTTTTACAGCCATTCCCCGTGTTTAGTGTACATGCCGTATCAGCGTGTTTGGAATCCACGGGAGGAAAGTTGGACTTATGAACAAATCGACTTACGAACAGACCTCTAGAACCTAACTCGTTCGTATGTGGAGGAGTCCCTGTCGAGCAACAAAGCAAATATGAATCTGAGCCGTAAAACAACAGTGCCACGTGGGAAATTGAAGACACCGCATTGTGCCCCATGCGTGTGGTCACGCGTGTAATCACGCATCGGTTATTTAATGAGAATCGATTTCCACGCTCGCCGTGTGTACACACGCAGGCCCCTGTTTTGTGAATGCACTGCTGGACGAGGACCTCCCGATAACCCCTGCGGGGTCATGGGGGACCCCTGACCACACGTCACCCCGTTGGTCTGCCGGGGGTGGCGTAGGCAAAGAGCGTACATGCGGGAGCATAGAAGTGCAGAGCAGCAATTGATTTTGCTTCACTGCTTCTGCAGCCCACCGCGTGGCCCCGGCAGCCCCATGCCCACCAGTTTGCGCGTTGGTGGCCTCCCATGCAACTGCTATCCAGGCTCAAACTCCTGCTTAGCTTGTGAGGTTTGATGAGACCGGGAAGGTTTCCGGGCCACGTGATCAAAGCACGCTCACCGTAGACGCATCGAATCGGAGTGTGTGGGAATGGATCTTTTTTTGTTTGTTAATGCTTTATACAAATTATTATTGCGTTTTTATTGCTTCATCTCAACCCGGATTGAATTTCTTTTTTGTAACTATTTGAGAACTCAAGCGACAAGGACAGTCTCATTTACAAGAGTTACCTGAACCACTGAATAAGACCAGAGGCTACTCGGACTACAAATCGCTTTGTCGAGATATACCCGGCTTTCCAAAAGGAAAATTCATGTCGAGTGTGCAATGAGGTGAGACTCATCACTGCCATCTCCTGACCGTTTCGCATCCTAATGCCAGAAACATCTGGCAAGCCCTGGTAGTCTCCCACGCACGATATCCGAGTACCATACCGAACAGGCTGAAAAAAAGCCTGCTTAGCTTTCAAGATCTGATGAGACAGGACGCATTCCTGCTTATTTAGCCCATTGGCAATACCTTCGCTTTCGCCAATGCACACGTCCACTGAGTCACACGCCAGCCTAAATACATGCACAGGGCTAACACGGTAGACCACGCGGGTGAAGTGGCCCTTGCTTGGCAGTTGGATGTTGACCCCACGCCCCGCTGGAGATTGCCCGACTGGAGCAGGGGCGGCTGGAGCGTAGGTCTTTGCGCAGTGGGGCTGATGTCCCATTAACATTCTGGCAGCGCGGCAGTTTTTATTTTTTGTTGTTGCCACAAGTGCCGTGACCTGCATCACCTTTTTATTATGGACCGCGGCTGACGGCGTATAATCGAGGCGCGGTTATTTATTTTGAATATGGTTTATAATAATCGGAATGGGCCATCTGAAGGTTGTAATGCAAGTCACGATCTTTTGCGACGGGGGAGGGAGAAAAAACGCACGAGACTGCAGGGTTAAGTCCGCAGCGCATACAGTGCATGTGTAGATGCCGTATCCATTTACTTGATTGATGTTTACCGCCTTTAGATAATGTAAAGTAAGTATATGTAGAGTTTTAAACGTGCATGCCCTGCTGCATTCACATGTAAAAAATATATACTTTGGGGGGGAAAATAAATTTTTTTCTTCGAAACCGCATTATCTGCGAGACATTTAAATTCACAATCGGTATTTTAACGACTGCAAATCATTCCTGTGGTTGCGGAGGGAATTGAGGCAGTCGCATGATTTAACGTCGTTCGGTTGTGAAAAGCTGCGTTTACAAAATAATAAATGCTCCGACGAATAGTGAAAGAATCTTCCACGAATTTCCTGGGAACTATTTTGTTGTTGACGAATATTGATGTTTTTTACGATCCCTTCAATGGTGGGACATTTTTTGTTGTTCCACGAAAATAATAACGCACGTTTCGTTGGGCGCGTGCAGGTGCAATGGTTGTTAGCAACGTCAGACTCGCAATCTAAACGGTCTCCCGGTTGTATCTCTAGGCACTCACTTGAAAACAATGGTGCTCATTTAAGGCTGAGTCGACCTAAGGGAGGCCCGGGGACTGGTTCAGATATCACGCTCACGGTTTGCCAGCCGTGGCCGAGGAATTAAACTCGGGGTCACTGTACAAACTGTGCCACTCGGAGTAAGCCTTATGCAGGAGCAAACACATTATTTGGTGGAGGCGGTGGTGGTGATGCTGCTAATGCTGCGTTGGCAGTTGTTTACAAGCGACACTGAAGACATTCGCCAACGACACAGTGACCTTACAAGGAACACTATATAGTAGGCGCCATTTTGGAAAATGGGCCTTCATCACAGCACATAGAGCGGCCAGCGAGATTGACTCGCAAGGGGTTGGAGACTGCGCTTCACACCACGTGGTCGCATGATGATAATTGAATTGTCCTAATGTCACGTAGAAGGAAAATAATAACGCACGTTTTGTTGGGCGCGTGCAGGTGCAATGGTTGCTAGCAACGTCAGACTCGCAATCCAAAGGGTCTCCCGGTTGGATATCTCGGCACTCACTTGAAAACAATGGTGCTCATTTAAGGCTGAGTCGTGACTTTACCGAAAGAACCAAGAAGATGAATACCTGCAGTCACGAAAGCTTTAAATCGAAATTTGTCCTAATGTGTTTTGACGACCACTTTTAAAATTGGCGATAGTTACCTATTAGTCGCTGCCGAGTAACAGTGAAAACTTTCAAGTAACAAAAAACTGTCGCAAAATTAACGAATTTATCGTCAAAGTAAACGGATAGTAAGATGCCGGTCTCCAACCCTTTTCCACTGTACCTCTCAGGCCTCTCTGTTTTATCGCGATAAAGGACTGTTGCCCGAAACGTCATCTAATATGTATTCCCCCCCGAATGTGTTCAGTTTGTTCTACACATACAGAACAGTGGTAGATTACTTGTAACACGTATAGTCGGCTAACAGCAAGAGCATCATATATAGAAAGCGGACGTTTCTTTCAAGCATCTGTTTGAAAGAAGGACCACTGTCCGTGAAACATTATCTAAAAGAGGCCATTTTCCAAGACATTAACAGAAAAAAGCCACATTAACCCTTTTTTCCCCCCCTCTAAGTTGAGGCAGCGATAATAAACAAGGGCGGAAGGCAATTAAGGGTCGTCCTCTTCCATCGCGTGAGTTGAGCATCGTGTAATACGATGCTTAAACCACCTCGAACTGGATTTTTTTCCCTTCTAATTCTCTCCGGTCGGCTCGAGTCTGGCCTTGGATACTAAAAATGCCACCACGTTGATTCACGTCCGGTGGATGAGTGGCTTCTGGGGAAATGTGGTCGAGGCTGCCTTCAGTGGCCCCCAGGCCGCTGGCCTTGCATTACGCGCGGCGTAAACGGACTTCGTGAGTCAGCTCCGCATTTCCCAGGATAGTCCCGCGGGGATGAATGCCAATTCTGATCATAATGGGTAAACCGCAGATGTGTGGGTGGGTGTGTGTGTCTATGTATGCTGAACTTCTTTTGCACCGCACGTAGCCAACCGTGCTAATTGGAGGTGCGGGGGAAGGACAACAAACTAAATGCAAAAAGCAGTTCTATGGAAATTAGTTTTCAATCTAAATTTAAAAGTGCATAGCTCCAGTGAATTCCTGATATTGGAAGGAAGAGCGTTCCAGACGGCCACAGAAGCGCATCTGAAAGCGCACGATGCGGTGACCATCTTTGTTCAATGGCTAGCCAGATGTAGTGATAATCAAGTTCACTGGAAACATACTCCGCTGGTAATGGCAACAATTGTTTTGATAATCTGAAGAAATGCAGAATCTTCATTGAAACAAAATTGGCATCACCTACGTCATTTACATCTTCAACGTCATCAACGTCTTTAAGATCATCATCGTCAATAACAATGATTTTCAACCCATTGGTCAATCCACTGCTATTGGGTGTTGGTCATAGCCGTTGTTTGACCATACTTCACCATGCTGGTAGGTGGAAGTTGGTTAAATAATGGAGGTGGGGGGGCACCAGTGCAGAGAGTACTTGCCACAGAAATGAGCTGTAACTGGGAATTAAATTGCGTGCATTGGGAACATAGGCTCTAATGAAATGTTAGTCGTCGTAAATATATTAATTCAGTTTTTAACATATGGTGCTCGTTAAGGTCAACAGAAGTGGGCTAGCAAACACACCTTTTGCTCTCTTAAGAAAATATATCAAATAAAAAGTGGATATGGTTATAAGCACATCCATATATAAGCAACATATTGCATACATCCCACTGACGGCGGGGGGAGGGGGGCAGGGGCGAGAAGGGAATTTCTAATACAAGGACACTGCAGCGGCAGTACATTCACTGCTTGTTGCAGAGGATAATGGTTCGAATGTAGCGGCCGCCCTGGTTAACACTGCGGTGTGTGATGACCGTGACAACACTGAGCGCCGTCTGCTTCACAGTGGACGTTGACGATGCCCCTGACGTCATTCGCAAGGCCGGAGTCCAAATTTGCCAAACGACACGAGTTATGCAATTGGGATTATATGCATACAACCCATCACCCCACGCATCCCCCCTTACTGGCAGACCAATGCACCAGGTTACTCTTGCAAGTAATACTATGCTGGTTTATCGAGTCCTTTCCTGGTCAAACAAAATCAACTTGAATCTTGAGATATGAGCGCAGCTGGCCTTGTGCCCCTCTGGGCATGTGTCTATATCAGCCTTCGACCAAACTCTTTATCTTCCTGCAAATAATGCCTTCTCGTTTTCAGCGAGACTTGTTCTGTTGCCAGCGCTCATATTCTCATCAACCCGCCCCCCGGAGTTACATCGTTCGCTCGAGGCACACTTCGGCACCACCCCAGCCGAAACGGCGGGGATCAGCGGGCAGGGTTCACAATCCGAACTGCACAAAGCACACGCGCGGAGCGTTGCGAACAAACAAGGGAGAGAAATGCATGGATGGGAAAAAGAGGCTCGCTGCTGAGAAAATGTGTCAAGGAGAGCCATCTGCTCTCTTCGGTGGACATTCGAGGTCCCGCGACAGCATCTGAAAAAAGAGTCGGCCACGTGCTTCGGCGTCATGGTCCAAAATTGCCAAATTTCTTATACATTCCATCGGTCAATCAGTGTTTATTTGTGACACGGAAAGTCTCATTTGGCTTGTTGCCCAGCTGGTTTTCAAGGGAGATCTGTGGTGCATCAGCACAGAACAAGACCAACAACATCAAAGCGATAGGTACAGCAGAGCAGGCAACAACAGAACTTGCTCGCGAATTGGTAACAGCGACAAAATAACACATTGCAACATCGCTCACCTACTGGCAGCCTAAAGCCCACTCGGTGGCTGGTGCTGCACTCAATTTGAGCCGCAATGAGACCAGCTGCCACGGGGTGGGTCCCTGCTGCTTCGAGATGCACCGCATGTGATGATGATGACGACGACGATGATGATGATGACGATGATGGCGGTGATGTAGGGATGCAGCGCACATTCATGGAAGGAATGAGCACAACAAACGAGTTTTATATTTCTTCGCCTTGACATTTTCGAGCATGTGACCGGTGGGAGTTGGGCCACTGGAATCATGTGAGATAGATTACAGCTGTGCAGGGCTGTACAGACATCGGTGCTGACATGCGGGAGCCTGCAATGTGCAGTGGAAAATATTAATATTTGCTGTTCATCGTAATAGGTTGCGTTGCAAAAAAGGCAATGCAGTTCTGTATACTAAACAGTGCAGCATGAGTGAGTTGATGATATTTATTTCTGCGTCGAACAGGCCCCCATAGTTCGGATGGAGTGCTTTTGGCAATAGTGGCTGCTAACTCAACAGCTTTTGTTTAACAAGCCTGACTGCTGATGAGACCCCGAAGGTCAACACCAGTCCAGAGTATCCATGCTTAAAACGAAAACCGCCACACAATAACGGGTTTGAAAAGCCAACAGGCTGATTGCCTAAACATTTATTTTCAGCAAATTTGGAGGCACAGAATGGACTTTAACCCACAATGATCCACATCAGTTGCTTGCCTTGTCATATGATGTTGCATGTGACATTTTTTTCTTAACATCCCCCCACATTGCTGGAGGATAATTGTGCATCTGCTAATCTACAATAATCACGCGTAGCCTTTCGCAATCCTACCGCTGGCTGAATTGACTGTTGTCATAAAAAAAAATGTTGTTTGACCACAATACGTGTCTCGACCTGAATGTCCAGCCATGATAATCTCATGCTCTCCTCTCTTGCTACCTGACCTCTATCTTGCATTTTAATTTTCACCGATCGTGGAGTCATCATTCCCCCCCCCCCGCCGGCACGTCAAATTATAATCACCGTTCTCCTCCCCAAGCAAAACCTCGGTACGTAATTAATAATTGACCTGACTTTATCTGGGAGAGCCTGAACATGTGGCAAGAATCTATTCCTCGGGATTGAATCTTGAGAGTGGATGAAGTCATGAGATTCCCCCCCCACCACCCTCTCCCACCCCAGTCTCCATATATGAGCTATAACACCCAGTCGTGTGCATATACAGGTCACAACACCGACGTGCTGTCTTGCTGTCTCCAGGCCACATCGCAGGCTTAGAGAGTTCAAAGCACCCAGAGGTCCCTCTATAATTATATGGTTTGCCACTCCATTGGTCAATCTCAACCACCGACTATCATCGCTTTCGGTGTTTTGCCCAAGCTGTCTAACTTTCCTTGACAGTCGCGATATCTTTCTCTCTCTCTCTCGAAGCGTGATTCCGGGGACCACGTGCACAACGTGCTTCCTTGTGCATTTCTCAGCTTACTTACCTGACATGCTGTATAAATCCAAATCACATCGCATTTCCTCTATAACGAAGGCGCCTCCTTTGGAATAAACACTTCCATTCAATGCATACAAATCCCTTCCCCCGGGACGCCGCTCTGGTACGAAGGTCAGCAGGCAGGGCGCGCGGTCCAGAGGTTGCCGGTTCGAGCTTGCCCGGTGCGGCAGTCAAACCAAGGGTCAAATTTCTCACGTCACCACCCGGGCCCTCCCACCCCTGTAAATCCAGCCGTACGGATGGGTACGCCGCAGTCAGAGCCAACGGGCGTGCGGCGTGTGTTGTGGTCAACTGTGGGCGACCCCGTCAATCCCAAGGCCGTCTGTCCCTCGTGGAAGAGTCGGCCCGAGCACCTCGTCGAATGGGGGCCTCCTAGAACCGCCTCTAGTCGAGTCCCCTTCTGTCAGCAGGGCCAGCGGTGGCGTGGGCAGCATGCAGGTCACGCGCGTCTGTGCCTGCCGTGCCTGCTGAGCTGGCTTCACCTGCTGCTACTGCTGTGCCTGCTGCTGTTGCTGCAGTTGCTGCGTCTGCTGCACCTGCTGCTACTACTGCACCTGCTGTGCATGCTGCTACTGGTGTGCCTACTGTATCAACTGCTACTGCTCTGCCTGATGTAACTGCTGCTGCTGCGCATGCTGCTAATGCTGCCCCTGCTGCTACTGCTGTGCCTGCTGCTGTTGCTGCAGTTGCTGCGTCTGCTACACCTGCTGCGCTGCTGCTACTACTGCACCTGCTGCTACTACTGCACCTGTTGTGCATGCTGCTACTGGTGTGCCTACTGTGCCTGCTGTACCTACTGCTACTGCTCTGCCTGATGTAACTGCTGCTGCTGCGATTGCTGCTAATGCTGCACCTGCTGCTACTGCTATGCCTGCTGCTACTGCTGTGCCTGCTGCTAATGCTACGAATGCTATAGCTGCTGCGCTGCCACTACTGCTGTGCCTACTGCACCTACTGCTACTGCTCTGCCTGATGTAACTGCTGCTGCTGTGTGTGCTGCTAATGCTGCACCTACTGCTACTGCTCTGCCTGATGTAACTGCTGCTGCTGCGCATGCTGCTAATGCTGCACCTGCTGCTACTGCTCTGCCTGCTGCTACTGCTGTGCCTGCTGCTACTGCTTCGAATGCTATAGCTGTTGCGCTGCTGCTACTGCTGTGCCTGCTGCGCCTGCTGCTACTGCTGCTACTGCTTTGCCTGCTTAGACTGCTGCTGCGCTTGCTGTTAATGCTGCACATGCTGCTTCTGCTATGCCTGCTGCTACTGCTGCTACTGCTGCGCCTGCTGCTACTGCTGCTACTGCTTTGCCTGCTTAGACTGCTGCTTCGCTTGCTGTTAATGCTGCACATGCTGCTTCTGCTATGCCTGCTGCTACTGCTGCTACTGCTGCGCCTGCTGCTACTGCTGCTACTGCTTTGCCTGCTTAGACTGCTGCTTCGCTTGCTGTTAATGCTGCACATGCTGCTTCTGCTATGCCTGCTGCTACTGCTGCTGCTGCCGCGCCTGCTGCTACTGCTGTGCCCGCTGTACCTGCAGCTGTGCCCGGCAGCTGGCGGTGCTTGCGGTGGGTGCGCTTCACGCGCAAGGGCACGTCGAGGACCGTCGCCGTGGATCGCCCCGCGTGTGACCGGCGCCGCGAGTGTGAAATGTATTTTAAAACATCAGTGCGAAATATTTCCCCCCCCACCCACCCACCCACCTTCCCAAAAGGGAATATTGTATGAAGCGACATGATTTATTCATGCCCCCTTTTTTTTTTTTTATCCCAAATGTAATCGGGTCGGTCACCAGGAGATTACCGGTGTAGCCGCGGGCTCGGTAGCTTGAATTCGCAATGAAAGAAGCCCTACGGTTGAGCCATCACCAAATTGACGCTCCCGTAGAATACCTTAAAAGTTCCTGCTGTTATATATATAAATATATCTGTACGTGTGTAATTCAAAGAGATGCTGCTGTCGTTGTAATGGGAAGCACAAGGGAACTTGCAATCCAGAGGTCACCAGTTCGATTAGATTCCCGGCACGGCATTTGAATGATGGACAAATGTGGTAAATCCCCAGCCTCTGTCCACCCAGCAGTAATAGCGGGGAAAACCACATTTTGTAGATCGGCAGGTCGCGCGTGGTGGGGTGAAGTGTGGGCACTGGCACCTCTTCCAGGAAGCCCGACCAAGACGGAAGAATAGGCCGAATACCCTGTAGAGGTGCTCTCTAGGCCTCTGTCTAGGCAGAGGCCATTCCGCCAGCAGTAGCATGACCAGGAATTTGCAGGGCTGCACCTTTACCTTGTTTTACGTAATTAATACATTTGGATTCGTAATGCGCCCTTGAACGTATCTCACAGCGCCGTGTGTGCGAAGGAGGGAAATAAGCAAGAAGCAATCTAGGAGAGGAAGACTAATGAGACAAGATGGAGAGCTGGTGAGTTAAAGCCTTTTTAAACATGTTAGGGTCTTCAGCTGGGAGTTAAAATTCCCAAACGACTAGAAATTCCTAACCTACAAGGGCAGGGAATTCCAGAGTCTGGGTGCCATACAAACAAAAGTCCGGTCATCCCAGGTTCAAAGCCTGCACTGAGTATGCCGAGTACATATATAAGTGAGACGTCAACTTGTGCCCCTGCTGATGTGAATGTGAGACAATTATTGTGTTTCTGAGCCAGTGATGAAACTTCGACATTCCTACGGGGTAAGACATTTGCCCCATGGCACAAACACTGTAGACATCTCAATTCAGTGATAGCCATTGTATCTTTCCCAGAGGGCGTGATGGGCCCGAACTCCTGACCTTCGGACCGTGAATGAGGCCCTCTGTCACAGCACCACCCTGCAAGCGTACATTGCACATGCACAGGCAGCGCGCGTGCTTAAGCACGTTTCTTTGGCGGATAAGAGGAGTTCACTTGCAAGTCCATGCTATTAGCTGCAATTAAACAAAACAAGTATCATGAATAGGTGAAGTAAATTCGCAGCTAACGTCATGGATAATAACATCCCTGATATTCGTCATCCACAGTGATCAAGAGGAGTTCCACTGTTCGTATTTTGGGTTCTAAAAATTAATTTCACGAGTCTCGGGGATTTTACATTTTTTTGAAGTCATCAGTTTTTTTTTTGCCTTCATGGCGATGATGACATTTCCTGCGATCACATCACTTCCTGTTGACCTAACCTCTTTCTGATTCGCCACGGTTGTGCATACTCTCCGGGGGTTTTTAGGGGAGGCTGGTAAAACAGCAAGTGGATGAACCTCAGATCATGGGAGGTCAAGGCTCTGGGAGCTAGGATCTTGAAACGTACTGAGATCTTCCCCATCGCTTCAGACCGTTCCTTCGAGCCACTTGCGGAAGGTAGCAACGGGTCACGCTGTTCGAGTGGTTGCAAGATTTTCACGGGATTTTTTTTCTTCTCTCTCCATGAAATTGTAAATGATCACCTCAAAAGTGCTTTCATGCTGCGAAAGGGCAGGCATTTAAAATGTACATTTTCTAAGTATTGACTTGACATGCGGCACAGGTGTGTGGTTTTTTTTGTAGTTGGTGGTGTGATGATGTGGTCACTATATTATTTAAACATTGATTAGGTTATCATACTTTGAAAGCTTGAAATGTAAGCCCTAAAGAGTACATTTATTTTTTTACACTTTTAGTCTCCATATGATATCGTTTTTTTTATACATACATAAATTCTACATTTACCATGGCAGGGATATCGTTCTGCAGTTTCATATTCATGTCCACAAGGATTTCCAATTTTTTT
This sequence comes from Lampetra fluviatilis, assembly GCF_964198595.1. Taxonomy (NCBI): domain Eukaryota; kingdom Metazoa; phylum Chordata; class Hyperoartia; order Petromyzontiformes; family Petromyzontidae; genus Lampetra; species Lampetra fluviatilis. The sequence goes on along the minus strand of NC_136323.1, from coordinate 6,205,564 downwards.
TGGAACATTATGCATGCATTTCTTAAAACAAAAAAGAGCTAAGGTTGGCTTTAAATGTATACAACTGCTCCTGAGAACACATCACAAGAACATTGATGTTAGAGGTGTTACAACGATGGACAATATATGTAGCTTTGTGGGGTTTTGGGCCTTTATATATTTAGAGGAACTGTTGGTACTTAGTGCTCCCATTTTGGTACATTAAGGTCATGAATTGCTCGACGTTTGGCAGTATTCTAGTAGTCCTTTGAAATCAGGAGGGGAAAGGACCTTGGGACCTTGCGTTTTTTATTGCTTCTTTGCCTCTGGAACTCCATCACAAGTGAGATCAGGAATGCTGGCGCCATCAAAACTTTTAAATCCATTTTATAAACAATTATTTTTTTGCATTAGCTTGCACTGGATTGATTGACCTCTGGGATTTATTTATTGTCAGAGATTCTACTGCGATTCATTCTGACCTGTGCTGCATACAGGGGTCAAATGCGCCGCATTGTGCTGTATTCGTACGGCGATTGTCCGTGTTTAATGTGTTCACCATCATGGGATCTCGTGCTGTTGCTTGGACAAAGTGAGTTGGATGGAAAGAAAAGTAAGTTCTGGAGCAGGTACTGCAGGGGAGATGTACGATTATAACAATCTAGACAAGGCAGAGATGTGGATTGGGCACAATCACGGGCACAATCACAGAGGGGAATGCTAATGATAGTGATTTCAACTTGTAACACGCCGCACAGAAATGCGCTCGCTCTCAAAGGCGACTCGGAGGCGCAAGGAACCACAGACAGAAGGCAGCCAGGCAGTGAGCTGGTGCAAAAATCCCCCACCCCCTCCCTACCTCACCAAGATCTGCGGTCCTCTATGTAGCAAGGGGGTTATCGGCCACAAATAATGAGCGTTTTAACATGGGGGAAGAAACCGAAGCGACGGGAGAGAAGCCACGTGTGTAATGGGGGGGGGGACACTCAATCCTATACAGGTTGAGTCAACGATTTCTGTACCGCCTTCTCCCGGAGAGCCAGGGTACGGCACCACCACCTGCTTGCCCACAGTAAGGGAATTCTGTAACTTTCGTGCCATCCACCAACCAACTCTCATTGCCTCCCCCACAGTGCTGGATTACAGGTGTGTTCCACATTGCTGGATTACAGGTGTGATTCACAGTGCTGGATTACAGGTGTGATTCACCGGTGCTCATAAGCCTGATTAAGGACGTTTTGAAAGGAACTATGCTGGGGATGATGGCCAAGCGGCAGACGAGAAAGATGCTGCTTGATGTCTGAAGGAAGTGGGGCGTGGGGTGCAAGGATGTTGAGGGGACAGGGAAACGGAGAGGGGAGCTCTTAGGTTGGGCAGAATGGAGGGAGTTTGAGTTATGGACCAGTCATAGGGTAGTGTCTGAAAGATAGAGTATATTACACTTTCTCTGAAGTCACACACACATGCATAACGTATTGTGATCATTTCAACATGATCAGTGCAGTGCAGTGTGACATTGGCACTTAGCTGCTGAACGTTCTGCCATACGCAAGGATGGAATACTGCAGGGTGAAATGCTCGACGCACTGAAATCAAGAGCAACAATTCTCAACAACACTGCTTCTTTCAAGGAAAACAATTAACAATCAAAAAGTTAATTACTCCATCTCTCTGGCCTCTCCACGTCGTCGGTACAAAGAAGGGCCATCTCTCAAAATATCACCTCTAATTACAGAACAAAAATGTATTTCAAGGCATTGCGTTTTGTTATTTCGGCTTGTGCACACTTCCAATGCACTATCACGACAATGTTTGTTCCCTGTCCTACAGATTATCTTTTTTCACCGCATAAGCAGAGGAACGTGGGAATAACATTGCCTTATTTTACATTTTCCCATATCTAACATTTAATCTGGCTCGTGCTCTGAAACAACAGCATTGCACAGAGCTTTTCACAGTATAGTAAATTCCTTGCGTCACTGCACTCGTACCGGAGAGATTATTCTGTCGGCCTCATGAATATACAGCGCTTGGTTAATAACAAAAAAGCATCGCGCAAATGGTATTTGTTGCCTTTTTAATTCGCTCTCAAAGTGCATGTACTGAGTCCATCGGGAATGAAAAATGTTGTAGGTCATTAAGCCCAAGAATCTGGTCATGATAAGAGCGGGACCCGACCTCTAGCGCAGCCCATCTGTCCAGTCTAGTCAATAGAATGGCTCAAAATAATAATAATAATAATGATGAGGATGAGGGGGGGAAAAAATAAACCAAGAGACTGATTAAGCTTGCTGAACACGTGGTGCTTCTTACAAATTAGCCTCGCCAGCAACTCGTGGTGGGGGTTTTATTTATCCCTCCTCCTGCGTAGAGGGGCCTAGGTGCAGAGTAATTGCCTGGGACGCAGAAGGTTGCTTTTTTCAATTTGCGGCGTTTCGGAGGCTGTGGGGACCTTCGGTCGAGGGGTGCAAAGCACGCTGGGGGAAGTTGTGTTAATGAGTCCCCGTCATTACCTCCACCGCTATATGTGGATACCTCCACCGCCCTCCGTGTATGTGCATCCCCTACCTGAGCACCCCCCTCCACCCAATATCACAGCATTTTAATTTGAAGGCCATGGAATTAGATTGCATCCAAGGTATAAACGGCATCAGAGTATTCAGCCACAGTGTGGATAACTAATGTGTTCATGTTCTTTGGTTCTTTCGGTTGCGTAGATAGAAAAAGAAGAAAAATTAAGTGAAAAAAAAATGATATAAATTAAATAATAAAAACTAACGTGTTTACTGAGAAAAAATGTTATCCGTAGAAATGCCGATCATCGGCCATCGTTGATCCTCTGCCGGGTGAAGGTATTCGCTTGCTATCACCATTCCTCCGATAAAACATGGTTGGCTATGTACGGTGCGAAAGAAGTTCATCTTAAATTTTTACTTAAAACTTTTGTGGCTGCAGGAATTCATATTCTTTGGTTCTTTTGGTAAAGTCCCATAGATTAAAAAAAAACACGACGTTTCGATCGCAACACAAGCGATCGAAACGTCGTGGTTTATTTATTTATATCTACGTGACTTTACCGAAAGAAGCTAAGAATATGAAGTTCCTCTTACATACATACATAGACATCCATTCCCACGTGATGCCACGGTCCATCTCACTCCTGCACACGAGCTGATATCACTGCCCAATTACATACATTGGTGGCCATCATCGCGTGTGCATTCTCTCCCTTACCAAACCACCCCCCCCCCCATCCGCCGGCCCGCTGATGCCATCAGCTCTTTTGGTACCATTGTTCGACAAGACTATATCTGAGCGCGGAGGTCCGGTTCTTTGTTTGCTAATGATGTGCTTCTCGCTCGAGAGCCAATCTGAGCAATTGAGGTCAAAATCCCGGCTTTCTTTTTTTTCCCTCGAATAAATTGGCACACCTGCCCGAACGCGAAGCGTCACGCCGCAAATTATTTTCTGTTGGCCGAGTTTGAGTTGCACGACAATAACCCCGCAGTCAGGCTGCTCGGCCGGCAGAACAAGCGGCTTGCAACCAGAAGGGAGCGAGCGCAAATCCCGATTGGGTGTTCTTAAAACTAAAACGAAACGATTTTTCATTTGTTTTTCCTTTGTCAAGGCGCTCTTCCCCCTCCAACCCAGCGTAAATATACGCTGCCAAGCCTGGTGGTGTTCATTCAGACGCTGTCTTTCTGACAGAGCTGTTCTTCACCTGAGGACGGCTGCTTGCGTTGTGGCCGAAACGTCGTGAGAATTATTTTATTATGTTATATTTTTATTATTTTATTATTTCCATTCTACGTGACTTTACCGAAAGAGCCAAGAAAATGTTTCATTTGACCAGTTAAGGCCCACCGAACTAGCTCTTTTTTTTCAGAAGCGACCTGGCTATTACAAATGGTAGCTCAATGAAGTGGCTTATCACGTGGACATTTATAGCAGCAGGCAAATGCTCTGAAAGCACGTTGATTGTAAATTGTGGAGGTAAAAAAACCCTCCGCATTCAGAATCAGCGTGCGTTTTGAGTATTTGGCTGCTATAAGGTCCCATGTGATGATAAGCAAAAAACTATCAATTGTGATGGCCATGTAGCTTCTGAAAAAGAGCTACAACTAAGTGGCCCTTACCTGGTAAAAAAAACTAAAACCTTGCAACAACTGATAGATGCCACACATCCGTTTATTCATTCATTCATTCTAGTCTCCGTCGTGCGGGCTTGAAGAAGCCCTGGCTCCGGGACGGGTGAGGGAATTATCGGCAATGCGACAAAAAGAAGCACATTCTGTGTTCAGGAGGCGGGGATGGATAATTGATTAAACGAATGAATAAATAATGCTGCTCAAGATGAAAGCCACTGGCATTTTTTAATATCTGCCATTTGGCACCATGTTAAAACAAAATTGGAGTCCCTCTTTTCATTCAGACCGCAGAGCGGAAGCAGACAAGTGTCGTGTTAGGGACTTAATAAAGGTTTGAGACCGAAGACTCCTACTATTTACTAGGTCAGGCTCATGATGATAATTATTACTCTTGTTATTTGCAGCTAACGCTTTGGCAAACCACGGCTCGGTGAATGCCTCTCCCAAGCTGTGTCCTTCATAGATTGTGTTTGACCATACTTCACCATTCTGGATGGCGAAGTGGTGAGGGGACTTGCACAGATATCACTCGCCACTGGTGTTAGCCGTGGTCGGAAATCCAACTCTGCTCAACGGGCCCACAGCACGGAGTGCTAACCACTGCACCACCACCCCCCAATTTGCATTTCTCTCAATAACTTGAAAGCGAAGCAGATTATCATACTCGCCACTTAAAGTCCAAAACTTTATTTTTAAAAATAAGATAAATAAGCCAACAAATTCCGTCGGTTTCTGACACAGTGTGACTTTGAGGTCTGGTTTTACTGCGGCACAGCAGGCTGGCATGTTTACCATAAACACAGCATGTGTCCCATAACTCCTACAGGCATATCGCTTATCAGGCGACACAATAAGCAAAACACGACTGTCTCAACACGTGTGTATAAAGTGTCCGTGCATATATTTACAAAGCATCTTCTGAGGTGGAGCTGAGATGCAACTGTGCTGGGGTTGCCAGTCTGGGATTTGGCATCTGCATTGGATTGATTTGTACCGATATATAGCGGCGGTATTGTGTTGTTGTGTTGAAATTAATTCACGGTGGACTGCACACATTTGATAGTAGACCGAGTGCCGACTGCGAAATATGTCCCGGATTTGATCACAGCGTGGAAAATTTGGGAACCCTACTCAGGAGTGAGATGGCCTAGCAAGACCGTGAGGGGTGCGAATGGCATGGGGAGAGAGGGGATGGGTGGGGGGGTGCTTCATCCAACAATGGATAGAAAATGACCGATGGTGATAGAGTGTTATTGTTTCCAATCGAGATGGTCAGGTGACGGAGGGGTTAGTGGTGCGTAGTAGCACCTCCCCTCCACTTATCCCTGTCATCTGCCTGACTCTGGGAACATTGGTCATCAAGATCACCGTCCCTTCGCGTGTGCCGCCCGTCCGTTGTGTTCTTAACATAAAAAACTATTTCAAGTTACGGTTGCTGAGCACAAGCCCAGAGGACCCAAAACTCCAAGCGTTGGCGTCTTTCCCCCGCACCGCCGATTGTCACGGTTGGCTACGTACGGTGCGATACAAGTTCAACGTGCACGCGTACTCCAAAAGGCACTGTAAGTTGTAAGCGATATGAGTCGATGCATTTCTTGGCTTGAGCAGTGTTGTACGAACTGAGGGAATGAGGTTACGAGAGAGAAGTTCAAAGGTCGAACGGCGTGAGTGAAAATGCAGAGAGGCCTCAGGATCTCTCACCAAGTGAGTCTCCTGGCCTTTTGTGGGCAGCTTTTCCCAGGTGTCCAAAGAATTGTAATTTATGTCTTTGTATGCATTCATTCTAGATTTGAAGTTTTCGTGACTGCAAGCATCCATACTCTTTGGTTCTGTCGGTAAAGTCACATGGGTGAAAAAAAATAAAAAATAAAAATCAAGAATAAAATAGAAATAACTAAATTAAATCACGACGTTTTGGAAGCAACACAAGCTTCCGTCATCAGGTGGGACAACCACAGCAAAAAAAAAAAATTACTGTGGTTGTTCCACCTGATGACGGAAGCTTGTGTTGCTTCCGAAATGTCGTGATTTAATTTAGTTATTTCTATCTTTGTATGCAATCACAGAGTTCCTTTCTCACAGCTAGTCTCACAGCCAGGGTTTCAAACCAACATGATACACAGGATGGCCCAGAATGCAGGATAAACGGGGTTATTATGTTTTATTTTCGCAAACCACAAAGGGCTATTTAATTGATTTTAACAAATGTTCAAGCTGGCTTACATTAACAATGAATGCGTGCGTACATTCTCTTTTGAAATGAAATGAGGACGTTTTTTTTTTCATATTACAAAGTAATAATCTTCGAACATTCAACAATTATGCTTCTGTCTCATTTGATTCAGGGTTCTTCTTTGTCGAGTTTTGTTAACGACAGATGCGAGGTGACCCACACAGGTAAAACTACAATAGATACTATTAACGATGACAGATACAATGCTAACTTAAAGACTAAGCTATTAAAATGTTTTAACGCCAGTGTTCTAAAAAATGAAATAACCCTTTGTGTCCAGACTAATTGGACCAATCAGTGTTAAATCGAAAAGCTTTTTTGTTTTCTTCCTGCATTTAATCGTTATGCACACAAACACATAATGTGCAAATTGTGGTATGATAACAAATTAAAAGTAACGTAATTCGAAATTTAACAATTCAACGCGTAGGCTCTCGCGACCAATGTCATTCATGATAACGTTTTTTGGGTTAGATCGCGTAAATGTAAATATGTCGTGAACCCACCTCCACCCGACACATCCAATTAGTAAGGTCTGCGTACAAAACGTACCAATTGTTTGCTCTCTTACGCATGCCGGTGTGGTGAAGTAGGAAGACCACCACCACCACCATCATGATCAGCACCACCACCACGACCATCATCACCACCACCACCAAAAGTGTTGCTGCTTTGCGATCATTGGCGACAGGCATGCATAGTTCCGACAAATAGCGACAATGTGCCATACCTTGTAGGCCCTTGTGTGTACGTGTATGTGTTGAACTTCCTTCGTACCGTACGTAGCCAACCGTGCTAATCGGAGGTGCGGGGGTGGGACAACGAACGAATTTGGTTAGCTCCTTCTCGCATCAGTTTACAGAGACTCTTGTCGTATTGTAAGTCATCTGGCTGCCGTATTCATGACACCCTGCAGTCGGTTATTCACTTTCAATGATAGGTATTCAATTTATGTTGAGTATATGTGCCTGCGTCTCAGGGTGCCGTACTCAAATTAACTTGAGTTGTGTCTCAAGACAGGGTAAGTATGTAGATGTGTGCACAAAACACTTTATTAATTTGCAAGAGGCTTGTCATTACCTGGCAAGCGTTCACTTCGTGATGCAGCCGGCTTCTTTGAAGTTCAAATAATTAAAATGTAAGCTCGCTGCGAGTACAACCACGATTGGGCTCTGGGCATACATGACAGTGTTTGTCTGAACAGGGGAGTGTAAGGAACATTTTGGCCTAGGATGGCAATGACTTCCAACTTGTCTGAGCAAAAACTCGGAAAAATATTTTTTTTAAGGAGTGGAAAACCTGTCACGCTTTATCCCTCGTTCGGTTTGATAGACCCCATTCAGATTTGTTATTGGAATTCCGCGTCAGTTTACATTAACTTCATGAAAAAATACGTAAAGATTGAACACACGCACATTTGCGACGTAATCCTATCGAAGCCATTCAAGCATCTATCTGTATCTTTGTTGCAAAATAATTTGTTTACAAAGGTATGACGTATAGAATGTCTGAAAAAAAAACATCTTGCTTGTCGGTAGCAAATAAATGACATTAAACGGTGGCAACGGTGCAAAACCTTTAACTTTCCGGCTCATGCCAAAGGTGGCAGAAGGGCCTCCTCCATCGAGAGCTCTCGAGTAAGTTGGACGGCTCTTCCACGCCAGCAAGATGCCCAACACAATACTCCGCCACGCATGACCTGACGATGAACAAACTGCTGGGTCTACAGAGATGGGGGGGGGGTGGCAATGGAATAAAAAAATTGCTCTCTGTTTCAACTGCTGCGCCGAGAGGTCGAACCAAGTGACCTTTGCGTTGCAAGTCCAGCGTGCCAACCATTAAACCGCGGCTAGCATCCCCAGTAAATACTGTGAATAAAAATATGAAAAATAGCACATCGCTGGGGTTCAACGTGCAATTGAATTTAATGGTTGTGAGGACGTGGTGGATTAATGGGCCACCTTTCGTCGCTAGCTATTCTGAAGATCACGGTGCAAAGCTAATCGGCGCCATTCACCTGAGCGTCTCGTACGGTAATCTCATTGAAGGGGGGCAGGGGGGCGGGGGGGTAGGAGGGGTGGTGGGGGGCACCCCCCCCCCACGACTTAGCCATGTGGCGGGATAAACGCAGGCGACACCGTTTCTCCCCCCCCCCCCGCCCTTAATCAGGCGCAGCTGTGCATAAATCTCCGCGTTGGAACGGAGCATAAATCATTATGGGTGTCAGCCCCCCCCCCCGTCACATTTCGGCATTCACTCCGCCAAGGAGTGATGAATGTTGCTTTTGGTGTTCAAGGTGCCACCCCGCACAGCGAGGGCGTTGTCGGTCGGCCGCCCGGCTGAGGCGCGACCGGCGCTCGCGAACCACGTAGATTTTAACTCGGAGTGGCGGCGCGTTCAGTTTGAACGGAGCTTTGCCGTTCGCGCGCATTGCATCTCTCGCACGCTCGCCGACGAACCGCAGGCAAGCGGGAAGGCAGTGAGCGCCTGCGAACAATTGCCCGCGTTCTGCAGTCGCTTCATATGTTAAGATATTTATACAGGCAATTCGTGTTTACGCGTGGGAGGAAACCGGAGCACCTGGCGAAAACCCACTCATGCGAGGGGGCAACGCTATATCCCGTAGAGAAGGAACAGATGATGTTGGTCCGCACTTCGACATGCCGCGTATTCCTGGCGAGCCGGGCTACGTGGCACCTGCCCGACTGCCCACGGGGAAGGGAGTTTTGGCAAACATCTGCGTGCGGATCCACTGACCCTCAAAGCTGCTGACTCCAAAGTGCTGGATTGCAGGCGGCCACCACTGCCCAGCTGGCTTGGGGCCCACCGTGATGTATTTAGGCAGCCGCTTTGATGGAGATGTTCTTGGAAGGGGGCGAGGAATGAAAAATATTCCGGTGTCGTCATCGTTAAGGTGCACCCATCGTTATTAGGAGAGTGTAATGTTCAGCTAACATTTCAGGGGTGTGGCTAACTGAAAATAATTAGGGGGTTGGATTTGAGCGATGGCCTCTGCTGGAGAAGAGAACACGCGAAGTGTGAAAGGAAGCAGCATCGGCGTTTGAGTCTTAGTGGCAGATTTTATCACCACGTGGCGCCGAGAAAGGACTGACACTTATAGATAGGACAGATAGTTTGCGCGTGCATGCTCTTTCATTATCATTCCTGTTCTAAATGTTCGTGTTTTCCTCAGATTTTTACAGGGAATTGATTTTGCGAGACGCAATTTGTTTTACGTGTGACGGGATTAAAACTTTGTTTGATAACTTTGTGCTTCTTTTTGACTCAAATCACGTGATAGTTTCAGCTTTTAAACAAAATCCATTTTGAAATTGAATATATTTCGCCTGCGATACCTCGCAACGCAAAAAAAAACGACGCGCCCGCTGCTAATCTAGACACGGTGGAAATTGTATGCTTTTTAAATACACGTATATAAATATTTGTATTAATATTTCCTCGAGTCAGTGAGGGACGAGATTGCGTATTGACTGAGCGTGCACATTCCACGTAATTGCAATCGCCTATTGAATTCCCACACTTGAAGATGCAATGAAGACGTCACCTCCGCAGCAACAACAACACGATACGGCCGAGCCCACCTCAAGATTATTATTTCGGCGTTGCACCAATCAATAGTCTGTTGCGTTCGCTTGGCAAAGTCCTCCTCCAGCGGCGTGCCAAAGCGAAGGGAAATTAAAACGCCCGCTCGAAACGGCGGCGTTGTCGATCCAACGGCAAACGTCGCCAAGATCCCCGCGAGCGGACCATTGTCTGCCCACCCCCTCCACCACCCCACCACTCGGTGCTCCGTGCCCAGCACAGGGAAGACGGCTTTTAAGTTTCGGTGAGGCGTGACGGTATTATGATCACGCTACGCGCGAGCTGGTGAGCTCCGGGGCGGGCGTGCGTGCGTGCGTGCCCACGATAGTCCGGTCCCGCGGGCAGCTTTCTGAAGGTGCGTTCCCGCGCGCGCCTCGTCGGCCACCCGCGGGGATTTGCACCGACCTGCTGCCGTGCCGAACCGAGAGCCGTGACTATCACGACGGCCCACTCTTGCGCACAACGTCTCTACCCTCTTGCAACTGTCTTGTGGCGCGCGAATCTCGGGTTTGCTCAGACGCCTGCTTCCCAGCGTGTGAATCTCAGATATCACCCTCGGTCTTGTACGCTTTGCCGTTGGTTTTCCTTGCAGAGGGCTTTTTGACTTCTTTGCTTCAATGTCTGCGCTCCCCACGTACGTCGACTCACACTGAGCAACGTGGTGAGCGGTGAAGTCAATTAACACAGACGGCCTGGATGGTGTCGGGTGACCTTCACCCAGCAGTGGATGTACAAAAGGGAAGTGTTTCTATTTGTTTAGCCCATGCTGGAAAGGATCATTATGAATAACCACTGCACATTTCAATTTCAGGAGAGACTGAGAAGGTACCAGGCAGGCATCGTCAATCAGTCAGTTTATTCTATTTTAGTTCCAGGCTTGGAAAAAGGAATGGGAAAATTAAAATCCAGCCGTGAAATTTGCTCGATTGATATATCACTCTTTGGGGGGGTGATGGCCCATGGACGAGACTGGTGACGGAGTGATAGCCGAAGGAGAGAAGGCATCTGGAAGGAAAACCACTCCGGAGATGGAGCGATGATCTCGTCGCATGCGCAGGACTAAGATGGATCGCAGCGTTATTGGATTGTGAGGGATGCCAAAAGTGTTGGGAAGCCATCATACAGCACTGGATTGACAATGACTATTAATTAGAAGCACATTTTTTGTTCCCAGAATAAATATGTTTTCACATATGCATACATGTCCATGTTGTTACGGATGGGTGTTCTTTGGAATTGCTTTGAGTTTCAATACGAAAATAATGCACACACACGTTAATTATTTTATGCATATTTGGGTTTATTTCTGACTAAGATCGCAATTCTACATGCTGCTTGTTGTGCTGAAAGTGGTACATTTTATATATATAATATTATTTAAAACTTTCTTATTTGTTTATTGACGAATTGTCATGAATGGCTCATTAATTATTTCTGTGAATGGAGTCTCTCCTGTGGGACAGAGAAGGTGGATCGATTCCCGTGCTCCTAATGTTGCACTCCCTGCTAAATCTGGAAATTCGTTAAGAGCCCATTCCGTACATTTCCTTGCGTTTTCATGGTCTTATTTCACTTTCAAAGACACAATCGAATGGATCCTGCCATGATTTCACTAACAATTTGAAGAGAGATTCTGGCTAACTTTACTCTATTTTTAACTGCATGGCTGTAAGTTCATAAGACGAAATAATCTCTAGCGTGAAATTAGAGAATGTAAGTAATGCAATAAATAAGCGGATTAGACTCATCCTTTCTATATCTCTCCGCCCATGTAAAAACGAAATTAATCATGACTTTTATTTCTTTCCGAACGGTGTCGGGAGAGTTGGTGTTTGGTGACTTTCAGGTCAGACTACTTGCGCTGGTAGCTCAGGGATGGTGGGTTTGAAACGTGAATTTCAGCCGCCAATGATTTATTTCAGTTTCCAAGCAGAGTAATTTGATGTTTATTCAAAGAATGGACGACATGTTTGACTGCTTTAGTCAACTAGACGCTGAAAACAATAACTGTATTAAAGCCACGGACTCTTAAGACTTGATTAAAATTCCACAGGTTGTCGTCAACGAGTGTAAGAAGAAGGCATTATGCTTAGGGTGGCTTACAAGGCAGAGAGCTTAGCCTGGACAGCTAAGCACCTGGGTTTCAATCCAGGCAACGACCTGTGGTTAAGTCACGTGGCGAATTGATGGCCTCAGCCAGATCACCAATGACTGCACACGAAAAAACAACATCACTCTATATTTTTTTTCTACGCTCAATGTGCGCCATATTGCAGCTTTGCGAAAGAATATATTTTAAAAAAATCATGTTTGACTGTTACGTGATGAACATTTACCTCGTATGCAGACCCCGTGGGAAAGTACTGCCCTCTTCCGTGAGGACCAGAGGCTACTTGGTGGTATCTCAGAGGTGTCGAGTCCGTGGGCCAGAGCAGAAATTGTTACCACTCAAGGTAACAAAATGTAGTCGGACCAATTGATTCATAATTGCTAATACGAGTGAATTAAATCTTGGTTTGAAGCTTTCGTGACTGCAGGAATCCGTACTCTTTGGTTCTTTCGGTAAAGTCACGTAGGTAGAAAAATAAAATAAAAATAATATATCACGATCGAAACGTCGTGATATATTATTTATATTTTGTTTTATTTTTCTACCTACGTGACTTTACCGAAAGAACCAAAGAGTACGAGTGAATTACTTGATAACCCACCCGTTTAAAATGGTCATCACGCAATTCACTGTTTTTGGCGACATTGAGAAATTGAAACCGGTAATGTTATGATGCGACCTCAGGTGGAAGTGACAAGTGAAATATCTGCTCTGGACCCATGGACTATCAGTGCGTAGCTCTCTTACTCTTAGTTCTTTCGGTAAAGTCATGTAGGTAAAAAATGATATTACAATTAATAAAAATAAAATAAAAATCACGACGTTTCGGAGGCAACACAAGTCTCCGTCATCAGGTGGGACCGTCACAGCCAGGTTTGCTACATCACTTGATGCAGCAAATCTGGCTGTGACGTTCCCACCTTGCCTCCGAAACGTCGTGATTTGTATTTTATTTTTTATTAATTTAAATTTCATTTTTTACCTACGTGACTTCACCGAAAGAACTAAGTGTATGAATCCTTGCAGTCAACTCTAGAATGAGTAGCTCTCTGACATCTGCTTCACTTCCGTGGGTAATTCTGCAACGCGGTCGCTTAGCACCGCTCCGCGAGAGGTCCGACGGCTCCTTCATCTGACGGCGCAACAACAACAACAAAAATCGCGATGTATCCGTGTAAAAATTACGATGACAAAAAAAATCTTCCTTAGACGAACGCCGTTAACGAATCGCACGACCCGCCCTCCGCCCGTGTCCGCCGTGCGTTCCAGGGCGGTCTCATCGCGCTGTTGCTGCTGCTCCTGCTGCTCACGCTCGCCCTGTACACACGCCGCGGCGGCGGCGGCGGCTCCTCGGGATGCTGCCGTGCCCAGCGCCACCGCCCGCCGATGCCGCCGCAGAAGAGCGCAAGCGCCGAGGCGGGCGACGAGATCCACTACATCCCGTCCGTGCTGCTGGGCGCTCACGGTCTCGACTCGCGTCGCTCCAACGCCCGCCTCCTGCAGGACTCGCACGCCGACGGTGATCGTCTGTCTCGTTTGACATGTTTCTTCTCGTTACATTTGACCGACGCATTTGCTGAGCTCAGGCCCAAATGGGGAAAGGAAAACAAAAGTCACGTGGCGAGGATGCACGCCGAACTTCTTTCGCACCGCGCGTAGCCGACCGTGCTAATCGGAGGTGCATTAATAAACAGGCAGTGGCAGGTTCAAAGGTCGGGGGGAAAGGGATGTGGTGGGATCGATCGTCTCCCCCCCCACCAACTCCAGCCCCGCCACGATACAAAATTCGTATTGTATCGATGTACCACCAGGTGCGCTGAAGTTCGTTTTGTTTAAACGGGTGAGAACTCTGGCGACCACGAGGATCGGTCTCAGTTGTAGGAGAGGCCCCGGGAATATGTTTTTTTTTTATCTCAGTACAGCACCTTCTGACCTCCGGCTGAAAGGCATTTTCGAAGTGTAAATCATTATTACGAATGATTAGCCTGCCTTTAGGGGGTGATGATTGCTACGTGTAATCCCAATTGAGTAATTTGCAGTGTAATTGAACAATTTGGCAAATTTGAACCTTGACGTCAGCGCACGATGGCCTCCTCTTGCGAGAGATCTTTGTCGTCCACTGTGACACAGACGGTGCGTGTTGCTGTGGTTTATACGCGCAGTCATAATGGGGGCGGCCTGCTGGAATCGAACCGGGAACGTCAATTGAGCAAGGTTCTGAGATCTCTGGGAAAAGAGACGATGGGAGGGAATTCCAAAGTGGAGCAGTGCAAGGTCGAAGCCAAGAAGAGAAGTGGTATAATAGAGTCTCAACATGGCTGGAGGAATCAATGATATCATGATGATGCCAATGATACTGATGGTGATGATGGGGAGTGGTAGTATAGCGGTTTGACGCTGCGCTACGAACCCAGCCACCCGGGTTCAGTTCACGTTCACGGCCAACACCAGTGCCAACTATATCTGAACCAGTCCTGGGACTCCCCTAGGTCGCCTTAGCCTCAAATGATTTCCCCGGTGCAGTGTGTAAACATTGCCACTGGGGAGACAAAGGTGGTCGGGCGTCATGCTTTCCACCCACCCACTCGTGTATCATTCCGGCCTTAATGGGGTGCTCGCTAACAGCACTTGCCCCAAAAGTCTGTTAAAGGCTATACGGGGTATTTTTCGGTGGTGGTGATGATTATGATGGTGCATATGATGATGGCTCTTCACAGATATCCTGTAAAGTTCTCCAATATGTCGGGTTATTTCACTGTACGTTGTTTGGCACAGTGTCTGACACCCCCCCCCCCCCCCGCCATGGTCTGGAAGCTTCTTCGGGAATTGATATGAGCAGCTCGATTTCATCTCCCGATAATATAGCGCTCATAGCAGCAGGTGGAGCGAAACGTCGGACAACGTGCCGAGCAGCACACAGTATAACCCGGAAACACGTGGGGGGGGAGCCCTTAAAAGCTACAAGGCGAAGGCTAATCCCGTTGTGTATTTTGCCTCGGTTACCAATGTAGGTTGTGTCTCTTCTGCCATCGGCAGTTCCAGAAATAAAATGCATTCAACTCCCGGCTTGGATGCACAACGCCACGATCGCCATACCATGCCAAATTTCGAAAAGTCAAAACAAATGGTTTTTAATTCGAGCTTTAACGAAACGTAAACGAAAAACTTTCCCGTGAGATTAAAGGGTTCTCCGCTCTGATAACAGAAAGGTACGACGCGCGTGCGATGAGCGACTTAGTGGCTCCTATTTAATATTGCCACGAGCAATATCATATTTTGCTCTTGCTGCTGCTGCTACCAAGTGCTCTGATACAATTCAGGGGAAATGATAAAGATATTGATCCACCTGCGGGTCGTGACAGCAGGGTTATAAGACCGCTGCGCGAAAGTAATAAACACGGCAAACAACGCATACCCCACCCCGCGTACGATCCCAAACTTTACCCGCGCGTTCTTCAGCAGCGCTTCAGCCATTGACCCAAACGCCACGGGGCAATTTGTTATTTGACACGTCAATATTCTGTTAGAATATGTAATATCATCTTTAATCCAGGACAGAGGTTATTTCCCTTGGGATTTCACCGAACCGGCGTTTTAAACGCGTTGCTTCCCCGGGACGGAGGCTGAGTCTAATCCGTGTCCCCAAAACCCGTTCGCCACGACGGTCGAACTTTCACATGAGCTGCATTCACGGGGGCCAGCCTCAAACAGTTTTGTTGGCTCGCAGCTGCGATTGGAGAAACACTCGACACTTTACCGCGCTGGTCAATGTGGATCAGCGAAGGCGGGGAGCGTTAGAGGGCAAACACCGAAGTGCAGTGCACGGTGCGACGGTGGATATTGATGAAGTCCTCTGCTGCCCACCGTCACATCCCTGCCTCAGATAAAATACAGAACAGGCGAAGATGAAAATATTTAAAAAAAATATCCCCTCAGATGTGTATCGGTGTACAGCGTGATGACGCGGCCTAGCGGGGGCTCGGTTTTCTAATCGACTGTTGGAGAGGTTCACCGTTCTGATCCAAACGGCCTCCCTGGTTAATGCTGCGGGGGTGCACCCACCGATCCCCCCCCCCCCCGATTGCAAAAACGTTGCGGGGACCCTCCTGAGCAATGAGACTCGTTGAGGCTTTCCTGGATAATAATATTAATAGAAAATGCATGCATTTCGGCATTTGTCACCTCACCATTCACTTTCCGAAATCTGCGCTAAAGATCCGCAGTATGGGTTGTATAACGAGAGAGATTTTTTTTTCTCGGCTAGAGGAAGTTGTTTGTTCGACGACGTCGACGGAAAAACTATGGATAACAGCGCCGAACACATTCCCTCGTAAATAACTTTCATATTTACCCCTCACCCCCCCCACCACCACACCCCCCATGTCCCCTCCCCATCACAGCGGACGGGACACCGGTGCGCGAGACGCCGATCCTGGACGACTTTGACTTCGAGAACGGCGTGGGCGTGAGCGGCACCGTGCAGCGCATGAACCACCGGGGCGGCGGTGGCGGCGACGACGATTACGGGAGTCAGGTGACGCGCACGCTCGAGAGCCTGGGCCGCGTCGACGAGGACTGCCACGGGCACTGCGACGTGAGCCCAGGTGCGTCTGCCACGCGCTCCCGCCAAACGCTCTCTCTCTCCCTTTCTCCCACCCAGAGCTCTCTTGACCCCACACCTACCAGACATCCCCCCCCCTTCCCCTCCCCCAGCACCTCCGATTGGCACGGTTGGCGACGTACGGTGCGGGAGACATTCAACGTACGTGCGTACGTCTGTAAAAAAGAGCTCTGTAGCTCATCGGATCTTGTGCAGGATAAGTGAAGGATTCTGATGCGGTGGTTCGGCTCCTCTTCGGCCGGCGGATTTTGTCGCGTCGGTGCGGGCGGCGGCTGACAAGTCCACCTCGCGATTTTCCACGCGAAGCGGTGTGCGTGCAACAGCCGGCTTGCGTTCACGCGTGCACCGCCGTGGCTGTCCTGTTCCCGTTCTTGACAACACGCCGTAAGTGTTTTTTGACGTCGTACAAACGTACAGCCATGCGAGCGTCGGATTTGTAAAGTGTTTCTCGTTGTGCACGTCGTTGTGTGTTTGCTTCCTGTGCGGGAGATTTCCGCGCGGACGTTCTGACCCCGTGATATGATGGCCATAGAGCAATCGGAATGAAACTGGTAATACAAAAAAGAAAACGGAAATATTTCGCGCAAACAAAACTTGCGTTTGTTGGTCACTCCGTGCATTGGTGCCGGAAACATAAAAATGTTCCACACATTTGTTCGAACACATCAATAGTGCCTTTCTAACCCTCTTTCACACACACGCTCCGATGTTCCCTTGCACCTTGCATCTCGCGAAATTCGTACACGGGGCCACCTTTTCACTTGCACGTGCGCGGGCGTCCTTATGAGACGTCGGCAATGCGGCGTGGATTTTTTTTGTTATCGAGGCCACCTAATTTTGTCGCCGCCAGCAAATCTGCGGGAGATCCGGGTCCACGCAGTAGCGAGTGATTGTCCGGCAGAGTTGGTGCCGCGATTGCTCGCGGTAGCAGCCAGGGGTCCTCTTTTTTTGGGGGGTTTTGGCGAGCCTGCGAAATCGATAGTGTATTTCACCAGCGTCAGGTTGGCAAGAGACGTGACAGCAGTGCTCGCAGAGCGTTAACGGGACGAGCCACGTTAACGCCGCGGCGAGGAGGCGAGGCAACCTCCCCCCAGGGTCGCTGTGCGTCCACACACAACGCGGATCGATGCCGTCCTGCTCGCGTCTCTGTCCGGCCCACGTGGGGTCACCCCCCCACTTCTGCTCCACCCACCCCCCTCCCACAACCGCGGGTCCCTTGGACGGTTCCTTCTTCCTTTTTGTAGGCGGCCGCGCAATAAATATCTGAAACGGCATCATGGGGCAATCAACAGACGCAAACTCGCGATATAGATTAAAATCAATCCAGCGGCATCTGGCGGGGTGAGGGCGGTTCATGGTGATACTCTGCCGATCTCGGTGCTCGACGCTTGGCCGGTTGGGAGATGGTTATCTGGAACGTTGTGGGTCCAGCTCTTCCGAAGCTTTTGTTTTGCTATTTTTTAAATATTTTTCTTCTTCTTACCACCGCCGCCCGCCCGCCCGCCCCCTGCTGTGTCTTGGCAAGCAAGGGAAGCTCGCAATTCCCTCTTGTCGGGAGCGGTTTGTCAGAAGCTATTACTACGGCAGGGTGCTGCGGTCGCCGTGCATGGGAGCTCACCACGATTCCTCCCCGCCCACACATTTCGGCATTGGTTAAAGCGGCACGCGCAAATTTCTTCCCCCCTGCTCCCCCCTGCTTCCCCCTGGTTCCCCCTGGTTCCCCCCCCCCCAACTGCCCCCCCCCCCCACATGACAGCCACCTGATTCCCTTTCACAAAAACCCCTCACGCCTTTAATGCAAGACTTAATTTATCAAACGAGCCACACTGGAGAGGGAGAAATGAAATTGCTCGTATGAATGATCTCTCACTGCTGCTCGTGAATTGTTAAACACGCCACGCGATGCCGCCTGCCCTACCAAATTCTAAATTGACTCAACCTGTGCTCTGTAGAATTGGCGTGGAGATTCTGAATTATTATCACTTTTATTCCCTTCCCAAATCCAAATAGCCGCTCTTATTTTAATAAATGGGAGCGTTTTAAACGCGTGCCGTTTTCCCAGGCGCTAATGTGCTCTCGCTATTTACCGCCCTTTGTCAATCCACTGCTGGATCACGGTCTCTGCATCCCTGTGTCCGTCTAAGGTGGGTTGTTTGACCCCGTTCCACAACGCTGATCGCCGTACGTTGATGAAGTCAGGGAGGCCCAGGACTGGTTCGGATATCGCTCGCCACCGATGTTTGCAGTGGCCAGGAATCTAACTCAGGTCACTGAGTTCATAGCTTAGTGTTCTAACCGCTGTGTTCTAACCACTACTCCCCCTCATCGTTTTGACAGCAATTGTTTACAACTATTTCCAATCCACTCGTGGATGAAGGCCTCCCAACTCTGTCAGTCGTGGTGATTGACTATACTTCACCAAAACTGGTCATTGCAGGTTGGTGGAATGGGAGGGGGCCCTCGAACCGGCTCAGACATCGGTGACTACCGATGTTAATCATGACGGGGAATCAAACTCAGATTTTCCACGTTCATAGCACGGTGCACGAGCCGCTGCTGAATTGTTAATGTTTGCTTTTAGAGCAGATGGAGCATTTTTTGCAATGTACTTTATTGCTGAGCATGTAAAGTGAATGATGGTGGGTGCACTAACTGCTCGACTGAGTGAGAAAGCAATAACTCCTAATACAATATATATATAAAAAAGGAAATGACAGTATTCATATACAGAATATATACTTGCAATCCGAAGGTCGCCAGGTCGTTTTCCCTGCACGGCATGTCCATCCACGTTCGATTGGCAGGTCGCGTATTTGTGTGGTCAGGTGTGGGTACTTCCACTCCTTACACGACGTATGTCCAGCATGGAAGAGTAGGCCAAATATCCCCTCGACGGTCTCTCTCGTGCTGCCTCCAGCAACGTCCCTTCCGGCAGCAGAGGCGTGAGTGAAGCACTTGCAGGGCTGTAACTTCATATGTGTACAGTCCTCTGTATGCGTATAAATCCCTACCACAAGAATGAGTACATGGGGCTGCCATCTGGGCACGTTTGCAAATCGCAATCGAGGTAAAGAATTGGGGTGTATTTTTTATTTATTTTATTTTATGGTTGCATTTTCTCTTTCAATGCTAAACTGCATTTATTTCTCTTGTTTTTTTTTTTTTACAAATCATTATTCTGCACCGCTTTATTCACACTATAAACCGCTCCATTCCTCGTTTTTTGTGTGTGTGTGTGTGTGAAAGAACAAATATTTACTTTAAAGCAGAACGGTCTGCTGCCTTGGCCGAGCAGAGAGAGTTTGGTAAGCGATTCATTATTCCATTAAGGATTCATGCGCAACTGTCGGAAGCAGGCGAGTGTTACGACTGTAGTATTTTAAGCCCCTGCAATGCTCTTTAGAGCTCATCCCTTCTGAAATCTAAACACAACCGGTCGCTGTTTTAATCAAAAAATGGAGAGAAAAAATCCAAGAAATACAACCATGACGAGCAAATGATGTCCAGAAAAAAAAATGGAAGTGCCACTGCACATGGTTTATGGATGCCAATATCAGTTTTATTGTCCCGTTTATGAGAAAGCTACCTCTTAGACGGTCTTGTCTTATGGCCATTTTTATGTCTCGGCGTTTCTCTCTTAACTTCCTTTAGCCTGTGTCGCAGCACGCTCACCCATCAATACATAAACTCTTCTCCACTCTCTCTCTCTCTCTCACACATAATGGCACAATAGCCGGTGAGACGGGCCGTGAAATTCCCAGCATGCACGGTGCGTGGTGCCCCACCCCCCCCCTTCCCCCGGTAAAACAAAAACGCGTTCGCCGGTCGTCGTGGAAATTAAGCGATGATAAAAATCACGATGGGGGCACGCGTCGTTTTTATCCGTCGTTAAATCCACCGCAGGCAATGGGAGCCAGCTTCGGCCCAGGCCCGGCTCGTGGTGTTTTCTCTCCGTTGTGTGCAACGGGGGAGGGGGGGGGCAGACCTTTCCACTCAAGGTCACGCCAAGGGTGACCTACTCTCTCTCTTGCTGCCCCAAATAAATACTAAATAAGTGTGCATTGCTATACGGAGATAACTCCCTCAGCACCACCGTCCACCCAGTCTCTGTCTTTTATTTTCTACTTCTCCTTGGAATATTTATTCCCAGTTGTCAAGGTTATTTTTTAAAAACGTAATACTCCGTTTGTATCGTTTTCTCTCTCTCTGCACTTCATTGCACTTTGTTTTGCCTCTGCAGTGAGGGTGTTAGAGCCTTGCCCTGATGTTGCTGTGTTGTTTCCAGTTGCAGTATAAACCATCGCAAGTGATATTTCCGCTTCGTTTACAATGTCGATCCGAGTGGAGTAAAGATATAATTTCACTTGAGGGATTTCAAGCAGCTGGCTCACTGAGCTTTCACCGAGATGCGTCTCTCCATCCTCCAAGTCTTCCGACGAAGGCACAACGGCGGCGAAACTCCTCGGATCTGCGGTACCTTTTACCCACCAACTGCCAATATAATTTTCGGGATGTAAAAAAATCCGCGCAACATGCCCCGGTTCAGACGTTGGCATCGGCCGTACGGGCTTCTCCGAGCAGGAGCACGTCAACCATGTGGAGTTCGAGGAAACGTCCCAGGAAGTCGCGCTTGGTGCCTTGATAGGCCCCTCTACATTTAGACGGCACAGACGTAGTGACGGCCCCACACTGCGGTTAGTTTGGCCCTGAAAAGGACCTTTGGTTTTGCAATCCCGATCAGGAGGCTCCTTCTTTCGGGCGTTTGACAGCCGGGTTTGATGACATTAGTTTGTGATCAGCATGTAACAGTGGAGACAATTCGCCGCTGATGTTCGCCTCAGCCGGGGAATCAAGCGCAGATGAAGTCTCAACTTCTCACGTTCATCATCTTGCACCAGGTGAGCACTCAAGAGTCCAGGGACAGTCTCATTTACAAGAGTGGCCTGGGGCATTAGTCTGCCAGTAGGGAGGTGGCGGCGATGATTGCTATGTTTCATCCCAATTGAGCAATTTGTGGTGTAACTCCCCACCTTGGCAACCTTGGACCCTGACGCCTGCACACGATGGCCTACTCGCGCGAATGACGTCAAGAGACCTTTAGCGTCCGCTGCGAGTAAAGCAAACGGTGCATAGTCGTATTATTCCTACTACGGTAATTACACACTGCAGTATGAATCAGGCCCGGCGGCTGGACTTGAAGCGTCAGCCTCCGTAGCTTGCGGTCGAAAGCACTGCGGCTAGGCCATGCCATCACGCACAACGCAGGGTTAATTGTACAGTGTGCTGTCCGCAGTGCCACCGCTGCACCCCATGTATGTCCCGTTCGTGACCGTGTAAGTGTTCGTAATGCGTACAGAGTCTGACTCACAGTGCACCAGTTTTGTTGCTTGAATGCAACTGACGGAAAGCGATGATTTTTTTGACGGCATTTTTGCCAAACTTTTTCCTGTGTAGAGTTTGACCTGCTATACATTTCTAAACAAAAAGCAGAACTTATTGGAAAAAAACCCTCCGTCTCCCCCATGACAATTTTCGTTCTGCTAAGATTGTGAAACAGCAGCTGCTGTGCAATTTATTATACATCCATTGTGTAAACTTATGCGCATTAAATATTCCACGGTGGTCTCGTTTGCAGCCTGCACTGAGTTCCAGAATCTTCTTCCTTGGTTTCACTGTTTTCAGGACTCACAGAAAGGTTTCCCTGTTTAAAAAAAAATTAACCCGTCGGCTGTAAACCTTCAAGCACTGGCTTCAGGTGACTTGCGGAGCACAGGTCATAGGTCGCAGAACGCCAAGGGGCCAGCAATCAACAGCGAATGAATAATAGTTAATGCAGATTTGACGTCTTCGTGACTGCAGGGATCCATACTCTTTGTTTTTTTCGGTAAAGTCACGTAGGTATAAAATATAAAATAAATTAAATCACGACGTTTCGGGCGCAACACAAGCGTCCGTCATCAGGTGGGACAACCACAGCAAGAAACACTGCAGCAGTGTACCGAAAGAACCAAAGAACCAAAGAGTATGAATAGTTAATGCGTTTCTTAAATTGAGCGAGGTCATTATAAGATGTTGGGGAAAGGAGAGCCGTTGTGAGGGACTTCCAAACATCGAAGAGTGCGAGGGAAGAATCAGAGAGAGAAGTGTTTTGACCTGCAGTGTGGTGGTTCAAGAGAGTATGGCTGGGGATAAACACACTGATAATGGCCAATACGAGTTATCTTGCATCTGATATCGTGGTGGAGTCCCAGTGGAAAGATGTTAACTACCTCGCCTGGTATTCAGGATGGTCCGTGGGTTCAATCCCGACCCTGGCGTCTATATACTTGGAGTTTGCGTGTCTCTCTCCCCATGGTCGCGTGGATTTTTCTCCGGGTCCTCTGATTTTTCCCTCCACATTTAGAATCGACATCAGGCGTTTAGAGTATTTGGCTGGTGCTATACATGTCGACATGATGATAAGCAACTTCATTGAGCTATCATTTGTGTCCAGGTTGCTTCTGACAAAGACATATAGATAGATATATAGCTCAGTGGGTCTTACGTGGTAAAACAAGATGCCATTGTTGAGTATGAATAGTTTATACGGTCCTCAAACATTGGTGGAACAATCTATGAGTGATAATAGCGATTGAAGAGTGATATGGAGGTGACTGTATGCCAGTGAGCGAGTGGCTGTGGAGTGAAGTGCCTTGTGCTGGATCATCAATCGCCCCGACTGTTTTACATTTAATTCTGTCTGGTGCAGTGAAGGTTGGAACTGGGCACTCTACTTGCCAGATACGACATCAGCAGGATTCCAACTTTGTCTGAACTTGAGCTGTGTATGGTCGTCATAATTGTTCATGGTGGAAGATGGAGTTGTCGCGCTAAAAATTAAGTCGAGTTTCTTAAATGTCTCCTGCAGGTTCGTAGCACAGCCATTCCATGATGGCATTGACGCTGTCTTTGGTACGGTATATCAACCACGGACGGCATTGTGCATAGGATGGTTACTGTGTACCCATGGAGGATTCATCGTTGTACGAGTTTTGGCTGTCGAGTTAAAAGCTGAATGTTGGGCAAGCTTCTCTGAGTAAATCAATAGCAGCGTGCTGGCTAACGATGACGATTTCAAAACCATTGCAATTCAGCCATCGATAAATATGTGTCTCTCGTGAGCAGTCGCTTCCAGACAACCACTCCGTTTGCCCACTCTCCAGGGGAGGTAAAGAAATCGTCGATTTGTTGTTGTGCAGTTGAAATCACTCCGCTGCCATTGCTTTGGCAAGCTGTAAAATGGCAAACGAGCATCTGAATAAACCGATAGTGCTATCGTGATTTACCCAGTTACATGGGACTTCCTTGCCAAGCTTCGACAACTACGTTAGCGACACATGCATTCTCGAATGTGTCTTTGCTCTTCTTCCCAGTTGTATCCCTCTTGATCGTTTAGCAGGAGGGATGGAACGATGAAATCGGCTCGTTCGCAGGAGTTAGATGTTGCCGGTGTATTGCAAGACCGCGAGAGGTGGCGACGGCTTGCGGACGCCTTCATCCAGCAGTGGATGAATCACGGCTGATGACGACGACGACGATGCTGATGCCATTGGGGGAGGCGGGCGGGGCGGGGACTTCCTCTTCAGGAGTTTAACGACCCTCTTCATCAACCCCACTCCACCCCCCGCCGCTCTCGCCCCACCGTCCATCAGGCCGGGACGAGACGGTGGAGTCGCTGGTGATGAAGTTCAAGGAGAGCTTCCGCGCCAACGCCCCCGTGGAGCTCAACCGGCTGCAGCAGGTGCCTACGCCGTGCGGCTCCGACAACCGGCGCAAGCGGCGGCGCCGCAGCCGCAGTCGAGGTGAGAAGCCGAGGGCGGCGGCGGAGGCGACGCCGGGCAAGCACATGGGGCCAGCTGAGAGGCCACTAAGCAAAGATCTACTAGCATAACAAGTGGCTCTAGAGGCCCGAGACTTCACGTTTACTTCGTGCCTAAGCCAACACGTGTGTACGTACGTACGTACGTGTGTTGAACTTATTTTGCACCGTACGTTGCCAACGGTGCTAATCGGAGGTGCGGGGGGAAGGACCGACAACCCAATCACAAAAAGCAGTCCTACGGAAATGAGTTTTCAAAAGCAGGTGACACAGCAGGTGTTTCCCCGTCGATGGCCGATGCACCGATCTTTGCCGTGTAACAGCTCAGCACCTCGTAACAACTCGCGTAGATTCAAGTTTGGCCGGTGATGCGGCTTTGCCAGCCACGGCGAGTTTACGTGCAGATGTAGCAAGCATTTCCTACACAAGGGGGCCTGGATTCATGAAATTGTAGTAATAATAGGGATCGTTTACAATATCAGCTCAAATTGAGAGAGTAATAAACGTCTCACAAATGTTTTTTTCAAAAACTCAACATCTTCGTTGATAATATTGCCCCAAAGAGGAAAAATACATGCAGAAGTACTTTAATCCGTGGCCCTATTACCCACAACTCTGTTATCCGTGGCAGCTGTAGGGTCCATGAAGACTCCCAATTATCCACTTCCTTATTTCTTCATATTATCCATGCTGATCCACAATGTCACCCATAATGCGTGGTAACGCGTCTTCCTAACGTACGGAGTTTTTTGCGCATGATAGGAGATGCATGGCAAGTGACTCCTATTACCGACAGGGTTGCCTGCAAATTTTTCCCAATTAATGAGAGGAGTAAAATTGCTGATAACCCAAAGAGCTCACCGACAATACCGCAGATGAGAGTAGTTGTGTAATAGGTAACGTTTCAGGCAATGGTCCATCACTGCAGCAAAGAAACATTTTTCCTCTTTCCGGCAGTGTTATTGACGAATGTGTTGCCTTTTTTTTGTTATTGTGATCGTGCACTACTGCCAATGCAGCATACATTAATTTTGGTCTAATGAACGTAAAAAAAAATTCCATTAAAGCGAACAAGTGAATTAATCTCTCATCTCTATCTTGTCGGGAACTCTCTTCTCATCATCTCACGACATCCGTCTGGCGTGCCACATCTCTCACGACACGACATCTCCGTCTCATCTGCATTCTCTCCTCTCATTATTCCACCGCTACTTTTTGTCCACATTCGTTCATCTCGGCTTGTCTATATCTCTTCCGCCATTGTTATAGGAGTTTCATTTTTTATTGAAAAGGTGTCGGGGGTGGGGGGGGGTTGGCGGGGTAGGGGACCAAAAATAACTTCTGCTTTGGGTCCTCAGTGGGCCAGTAGCCACACTGTTTGCCAAAGTGACGGAGCGCTGCGGTGCGGTGCAAATATTATTAACAAGTGCTAGAGGATCAATTAACACACTGGACCTCTCAGTGTAGTGTAATGGATGTAACACACACACGCACACTGAGGCTCACAAAATCTATGCCGCAAAATCCCTTCTCTCCCGGCGGGATTTGCTCAGCGAGCGGTGCACAGCAATACTTTCCCACACATTTAAACGATCGAATGGAACTAATGGAAATTACAATAATGCCGCTTTTGTGGCGAGGTGGCCACGTGGCCGGGCGGTAGTGCGCTTGCCGTTTGTTGAAGATGTCGTAGGTGGGTGCAGCAGTGGCGGGATATTAACAACCTCGCCTGGCATACAGGAGGTCGTGGGTTCGATCCTGACCCTGATGCTTGTATATATGGAGTTTGCATGTTCTCCCCGTGGTCGCGTGGATTTTTCTCCAGGGGGTGCTCTGGTTTTTCCCTCCACATTTAGAATCAACGTGCATTTAGAGTATTTGGGTGATATACATTTCAACATAAAGTCACTTCGTTGAGCTATCATCTTTGGCCAGGTCGCTTCTGAAAAACAGCTGGAAAGCTCAGTGGGCCTTGCTTGGTAAAATAAAAAGAAAGTTCAGTTTAGTTTTAATTTGCAATTCGAGCCCAGCAAACGACCCTGGTTAATACTGCGGGTGAATTCACCGTTAACCGTGGATATGCTCTGCATGCTTCGCAGTTGACATGAAGGATCCCCTTGACGTTATTCGTAAAGGAGTAGACACGTGCTCGGGGGTCATGTTCCACCTTTTCCTCATTTGAAATGTACTTACAAGTCACCTGGTTGTGTATGGTCATAACAAATAATGAAAACAATTCTGTGATACTAAGTTAACAGTCGTGGACAAATAACAAATAAGTGGGTACAGCCACATAGCAGCATCCCCCCAACTCTGAAACTACTGCAGAACCACTAAAATGTGCGCGCTGTAAGAGTGGCGCAAATACCAAATATAGAATTGATTGTGATGATGTGCTGGGTGGTGTGGATGGTGGTGGTGGTGGCTCGTGAAGGACGCTGCTACTGGGCAGTTGGAGGCATTCACCCTCCAATAACAACAACTGAGGGCTGAGGAGCGACGCTCACTACAACGAAGAGAGCGCGGGTGACTAAAATGCAACGAGTTGGCACATGAGGGGGTACAGCTGGTGGTGCATCTACTGGTCATCTCAGTCAGCCAGCCCGTTGCACCTGGGTCTGTACCGTGACCTCCTGTAAGTGAGCATTTGACACTTCACGTGGCCTCATCGTGCACCTGGCATTGCACAGGCGCACTGTTAACTTCACTGTTACTGAGTGGTGAATGGTGCGGTATTGGTATTGGTGGTGGGCGTCTGATATCGTGCTTAGACGAAGTCGATGGGGCCTTTGGCTTGGCCAAGGTGGGCAGTTAGGGCCTTCAGTCTATGGCGAGAGTAGAGCGGCAATGCTGGTGGTACTGGCCGTTCAGGGAGCCTGGGGAAAAAAGAAAAACGTGAGTGCATTACAAACATGACATGATGGAGGTGCTACATTACTTATTTATATCACGGTTGTGTAAAATAAATGTTTTCGTTAATAATAACAATTGACCGATTGCAATTGGAGTTATATTTGGGAGTGCTATTGGTGTCGCCTAATGTGTTTATTTTTTTTTTTACAAATCCTGGCCCACCGTTGAGCTACTTGGGGCATGAAGATTTTTCTCAGTTTTCTTACCTTCGGCGTCACCGCTGCAGAGACAAGCGTGAGATCGAGATTGACGGATGGACCCTGCCTGCTTTGTCTTAAATATGTGGAGGGAAAACGTGCATTCTGACCCATGGAAAGAAAGAGAGAGAGAGAGGAGAGAGGCAATACAACAATAATGGTTGGCACTTTGGTTTGCTGAACGTTTAAAGAATGTCAGCCGTTGCCGTGTGAATGACGGGGATTCAGTCAAAATGCAGGCGGAAATGCCCCCGAGTCATCATGCTCAGTGGCATCCTTTACATACACTTGTTTGGATAAAGGTTACGACCTCTGCGCCTGAGTGTTTGTTTGCCCGTTTCAAGTTGAAGACGGGACGCGTGTAAAGGCCTCGGATTCCTTCTCGAGACAATTCGCCGGACTAACTCCAGCCTGTTCTCAAATGGCACACCATAATAGGCAGCATTTTCTTCAATATTCCATGAATGCTTTATCCTTATGGGACTTGACATTTCGATAGAAAAAAAAGCAATGTTTGTCTTTCGGGGTAATTGCCACAGGTACTATGCTATTTCAAGCTTGCTCTATCAGCAGCGAACGGCCATGCGGCAGACAGAGAATGCATGTTTTTTTTTGTTGACGCCCAAAACACCCAGGCAAATTGGTATATGGGACCAGTCGACCATATCAATGCAAGGAAACGGTTTATTTTGTATCTCAAATGCATTTAACCTTGAGGTCTTTCCTCCCACGGAATTTCAAATCCCAAGAAGCCAGGGCACTTGCACGCCTGTTCAAAGATTGATGCTTTGACAAGGGAGCCATTTGTGTCAATTAAAACAGCCATCATTCATGCAATAATATATAATACACCATAGCATTAAACTTGGATGACCCGCCTAGATTAATACACACGTTTTTTTCTGCTTTACGCTACCAATTATTATATATGTGCGACAAGATTAAGTTTGAGTGTGGGGTTTTTTTCCCCCTTCATTTTACTGAAAGTAATCTGCTGACATTTGGTTCACCAGTTAATTAGAAACGAATCACTCTCGCAATTATGTGGGTGTTGACTTGGAAAGAGACCAACATTTTTTCCCGGACATTCCTTAAGAGAATTATCATCGCTGAACTATTACGTTACGATGTGTTTTCGTTTTTATTTTGAAGAGCCAATGTTAAATTGGTGGGTTGAATACATTTAGAAGTAGATGTTATGCCACGCATTCCATTGTAGGGCAATTTGTAGTATCCAGCAGTCGTATTTTTATGCAAATGTGGCTTGCAGTAAACGCATATTTATTGGCGATATGAAGGGTACAAGCCCAGGGGTATTGCACAGATGTGTGCAATGTGATTTTTTTTTACAAAATAACCGTTGTCATCGCCCCCCCCCCCCAACTTAATCGTGATTGTGCGTTATCAGTGTTACGTCGTCATGAGATGACTTCTCCATTCGGTTCTCTCAAAGCAGAGTAGGTCAACCCCTTTGTGCTAGAGAATGGCCCACGTGGCCCCGCCACAGACACAGAGAGAGAGAGCAGTCGCGTGACAGTCAGACCGATGTTTTTCATTAACAAGATCTGCAATTTCACCAAATTAAGAACAAAAATTAACGTGATGGCTTGCTTTTTTTTTTGCTTTGCTGTCATTGGTGACCGGGCTGACACCATCGAATCACTCTGCTTGATAATCTGGTTTAATCACGGGCGGTTTGCCTGGATTTGAACCCAGGTTTCAAGCCGTGTTGGCTCAGCACTATTGAACCCGGATTCACCTGACCACCTTGTGCTAATGTGTTTAGTGAGTGGCTGCAAAACGCATTTTTCTACCGAGACAACTGCAGGTGTGTGTGGGAGTGATTATAATTATTTGTTAACTTACTTTTGTTGCCATTGTTGTTTTGTATATATGTTAAAAACATATTTATACCCATGAATACCACTTCTCTTGAGGGGGTGATAAATAATCCATACATTTGTGTAAAAAAACACGAATACATGAAATTTAATAAAACGGTGCCTTCAGTCAATGTTTACCCTTCCAATGGATCATAAGTTTACAGGGCCCTGTAACTAGGCCGCGTTGTCACGGCGACCAGGCACTGCCAGATTTTCCTCACATAACGCCGATTCTCGTGAAACGCACGCTTTATTTCCTACCTTCCAATCGGGATGGAGAACGAAGTCGACTTTTGCGAAGTTAGGAGTTTTTTTTATTGATGTAATTGTTATTGCCTGTTCCTGGTAAAACATTGCCACGGGCTGCGGTGCTGCTGCCGCCAGAACGATATTGAGCCGCTCATGTTGCCGAGATTGGGTCTTTTTGTTTTGTTGCAATTTGCAGTAGGCGATGTTGCCTTGTTTTCCCCACATCCAACTGCCTGTACGGTTCACCCACGGCCCTATGGACATGGCAGAACGGAAATCGATTTACCTATACCCCCCTTTATCCGCTCTCTCTACTATCCGTAACCCCCTCTATCGTTCATGTATGTATGTTGAACTTCTTTCGCGCCGTACGTAGCCAATCGTGCTAATCGGCGGTAGCGGGGGAAGGACAACAAACTAAACACAAGCAGCTTGTGTTGATGTATTTATTCTTCTTATTATTATGACCATCGGTGCTTATCTGCGATAAAAAGAAAAGCCACGCCCATAAGTAAAGCTGCCACCTCTGAGTTACAAAATACTGGGACGTATTCCCAAAAAGAAGAATATCTCACAATCCCGAAATATGGAAAAAAAACTACAGGTCGTGAGTGTTGCATTATCACACAACTGACAAAAAAACGGATTTGGGCCTAGAAATCTCCCAGGACGGCTCCCTCCTCAAGAAAGAAGATGGTGGTGGGGAAATGAGGAAAGCCGGAAATGCAACCCAGAAACGGTCTCCCTGTAGCGTTAAATGCATCCTATTATCCCCACGTATACCACAGATGATAGGAGTTACATGCAGTGTGCAGCGAACCCTTCCTGTTATCTGTGCCTAACTGCGGAATAAGAAGTCAGCGGATGTGGCCGCCCAAGAGCACTGAACTCCCCCTATTATTCTTGTCCTGTGAAGAAGGGCCATCTATAAACCTGCGTTTTAGAGGCTGCTATAAATTTCCACATTTATAAATATCCTTTGTGATGGCTAAGGTTGCTTCTGATTAAAAAAATAGCTATATAGCTCAGTGGGCTTTACCTGGTAAAATAAAAACTGTTCAGTTTTAGTTGAGTTTCATTGCCCGAAGCATTACCCATTGTATCATTTTCCTTTTAAGGCCACAGTGTAACATACGAATGTGCTGATTTTGTTTTCTATCAAAGTGGAATAGCCACGCACATAGTAGCAGTCATTTTCACGGAAACAAGGATCGGGCAATAGCATCCCCCCCTCCCCCTCCACGCCCTCCCACATCACCTCGGAGAAGTTTCAATGAATTCGCCTGTGCATGTGTGTGCGTCAGTGTGGGCCATGGGTCATCTGGTTTGTGTTGAAGAGCCAAACCCCTGCATACGTGTGTGAGTGTGTTTATATATATAATGTGTATATATATAAATGCACAATGTGGAATTGACAAACATGTGCTCTGCTCATCTGTGCTATGATGTGTGAATGTGCACGTTTGTTCTCTACGTGGGGAGCGGTAGTGTAACGGTTAGCGCGCTGCACTACGAAACCTGGCCACCCAGGTTCAATTCCGGCTTACGGCCAACACCAGTGACGATTATATGAACCGGTCCTGGGCCTCCCCTAGGTCGACTTAGCCGCAAGTGAGCACCTGGTGCAGTGTGCAAATATTGCCACGAGGGTGACAAAGGCGGCCGGGTGTGGTACTGGCCACCTCACCTCCTCGTGTGCCGTGCCAGCCTTCACAGGTGCTCGCAAACAGCACTTGCTCACAGTCTGCTAAGACTATACAGGTGATCTCTGTCAGTGTGGGCCCATGGGTCATATTGTTTGTGTTGAAGGGCCAAACCCCTGCATATGTGTGTGTGTATATATACCCTGTGTATATATATATATATAAATGCACAATGTGGAATTGACAAACATTTGCTCTGCTCATCTGTGCTATGATGTGGGAATGTGCACGTTTGTGCTCTACGTGCATGGCCCTAGGACTGTTGTGCAGCCCAAATGCTTCATCTCTTAACCCTCTCATGTTCCGAGACATCTGCAAGTGGCAGGGTGGGTGTCCCATTCACCGCTGAATCTCAGAACGTGCAAGCGGCTCAGCATAAATTTTATTTAGAGAAGCGTATTGCACTGACCACAGAGAACCGTAGCGGCGCGACCGCCACTCTACGATGGCTTGTGCCAAACTGTCACGTGCCCTCCCCGCATGGCCTTGTGGGAACCTCGGTACCGATAAAGTTATTTTATTTTTTCTTCCGAAGAAAAACTGAGTTTCGGGGAGCATTCCATTTCAAGTCACTCCCATATCAGTATCATGAGGAAGCTTGTAAGTAGCAAATTAAAGCACAACACTGATTTAGTTTTATTTCACGCTGAAGCCATCTTCAGCAATATTGTTTTTTTTTACATTTGAGACACATCAGTGCACAAGTTAATACACAAGAAGATTTCCCCACGTTGATCGAAATTACCTGGTTTGTGTTTGTGTGGTATTCCATGCATTCATTGCCAGGATCGAACCTGCTTAGCTTTGGCACATTTATGGTGATAGTGATAAGGTTTTATGTGTGATCTCCACTGATGCACCCTTTTAGAAGGCATGCACAGTATGAAATAGTGATGGAAAGGTGAATGAATTCGTTGATTGATTAATGCATATGCTTCTCATCACAATACGCACATATAATCCCATATTTAAAAAAATCAGTTGCTTGATGAAATTTCATAGCCCTGTGCCAATATACTTCTGGACGTGTCCTCCCTACACAGTGTAGGTCATGGGGGATTTTTTTACCATACTTCCCCATGCTGGCCAATGTGGGTTGGTGTAGAGGGAGCCCAGTACCGGATCTGATGTAAGCCGTGGCCACGGATTTAACTCAGGTGGCCGGGTTTATTGCCCGGCACACGAACCACTGCACCGCTGCTCCCCCCTTGATTCGGAGATGTTGCAAGTAATGAGTTCACATGACCCCTTCAATCACTAGAGGGGTTCAAACCCACCACCCCAATGGTATAAAATAATTGATTTTTGTATTTGAATTGTGCTACCAAATTGTGACAATTTGCCAAATTGCCACTTGTGGTCTAGGGGTTTGGTGGGTGGGTGAATAATTTATCTCAACCAGGCTTCCACCTGCTGAGCTGTGGCGATCTGGAGCTGATCTCTGGCTGCTTGTGTGACATCCGGTGACTCTCCACAATGCCGCTTTGGAAGACGCGGACCCTTCAGAGTGCTGAGCTGTGTGGCTATGACCCAGAATGAATTGTGCAGCACGCATAATGGTCTATATTCTACTGCAGTCACCCACCCACCGGCCCACCTCACCGACCCATCAGGAACTATTTTGAATTCACTTGCTTCTGCAATAAATGGTAACGACCCCCTTCACCATTCCACTTGCAATAGCCTGCATCATTTATTGGCAAACTACAGTATATCTTTGCTGCCGGATTTTATTTTAGTGTTCCTGTTGTCTGGCACTGTGACAGAATGTGCCCTTCACCTTGAGTCCACAAAACTACGACGGCATGAACACGCCAGCGCTTATTTATTCATGTGCGTGTTTATTTCTGGGAATGGGCACGGGGCAGAGTTAACTTTGTTGCGGTGTGCAGCAAAAAAAAAAGAAACACACACAATGTGACTGGTATTGACCAAACATCCCACAATGCTGAAAGAGTAGCTGCGAATGACTCAATTGGGGATCACATACACATACAGCAACACAGAAACATTTGCCCACTGCTTCGAAAAAGCTGGCAGGACCTCTCCTGAAAATGAGCCTTGAGACTCGGCGTGGCTTTTCCTGATTGAACGTGCACAATGTAAAGTCACGGGTGTGGCGCCGTGGTGGCGAGATGTTAACTACCTCTCCTGGTATGCAGGGGGTCGTGCGTTCGATCCTGACCCCGACGCCTGTATATTCGGAGTTTGCATGTTCTCCCCGTGGTCGCATGGATTTTTTTCTCCGGGTCCACCGGTTTGTTCGTCCACATTTAGAATGAACACGCGTTCAGAGTATTATTTTAGCTGCTATAAATGTCCACGTGATAAGCCACTTCGTTGAGCTATCATTTGTGGCCAGGTCGCTTCTGAGAAAGAGCTATACAGCTCAGTGGGTCTTACCTGGTAAAATAAAAACAAAAGTAGAGTGGTAACATACAAAAATATAATTGTGACATAGTATAGTCGTGGTATAATATAGTAGTAGTGTAATAGTATATACAACTGCATTGTGTTGGTGTAGTCGGTGCAGCGCACTCTTTGCTCTGAAAAAGCTAAGCACCTGTCCCCCGGTGGAGGGTTGCACAGTGGCCGCTCATTACGCCAATCCTCCTGCAAACAGGCGCTGTGCACCGTTGCGTGGCAAAGCTTTAAGAAGAAGCCTTTGCCGTGTGTCTTTGTGTGTGGGCGAGTGTGTCTGTGTTGCGGGGGCGGTGGTGTAGCAGTTAGCGCGCCGCACTATGAACCCGGCGACCCGAGTTTGATTCCCCGCTCACGGCCAACATCGGTGACGAATATCTGAACTGGTCCTGGGCTTCGACTAGGTCGACTCGGCCTCAAATGAGTATCTGGTGCGGTGTGTAAACATCGCCATTAGGGAGACAAAGGTGGGCAGGCGTGGTGCTGGCCACTTACCCCCTCGTGTGCCGTGCCGGTCTTCATAGGTTCTCGCTTACTGCACTTGCTGCTACAGTCTATTAAGGTTACATGGGGGATCTTTGTCTTTGGGGAGCGGTGGCACAGTGGCTAGCGCACTGCGATGTGAACTCGGTGACCCGAGTTCAATTCCCGCTCACGACCAATAACATTTGAGATTATTTGAACTGATCATGGGCCTCCCCTAGGTCGACTCAATTGAGTATGTGGTGCGGTGTGTGAACATTCACCACTGGGGTGACAAAGGCAACCAGGCAAGGTTTGGCCACCGACCCCTTCATGTGCCGTGCCTGCATTTATAGATGCCCGCTAACATCACTTGCCTCAACAGTCTGTTAAGGTTATACGGGGGATCTTTGTCTGTCTTGGGTGGTGTTAAAGTTGTCCATGCTTCATGCTGTGGATTCAGCAACCTGAGATGATTTATCGACCTCAATTTGAGACCTGGTGATTTGAGATTGATCAAGTTAGGTGACAGGTGGTGTCTAAAAATGCATCCACTCGGTTAAATCAGCCTTAAATGACGAGCTAGCAGGCTGTGTATCAGTACCGGGGAGTCAAAGATGGCCAAGTATGGTTCTGGCCCCATCGCTCCCTCGCGCGCCGTGCTCGCTTTCATAGGTGCTCGCTAACAGCACTTGCCCCAACAGTCTGCCTGGCTCTACAGGGGATCATAGTCTTTGTCTTTGTGCATGCGCGCGCGCGTGTGTGTGTGTGTGAATGCGTGCGTGCGTGAAGGAGGCACCAGTCTTTCACGTGGTGGGGAGGACTCCGGGACAGATGCGGATGACGAGACGCAGCTGGCGTTTTATACTGAGCAGCACCGCGGACGCAGGAAAAGCCGAGGTTGCCCCAATATTTTTTTTGGTTTCTGGTGTCGTTTGAGATGAGCTGTTTTGTCTTTTCATCGTCGAATGAAAAAGTTTTTTCTGCGATTTTTTAAACATTTTTTTCGCGGTTTGCGCTGGTTTATTTTGCGCGTGGTGGCGGGGGGGGCGATTGTAGCCACGCGTTTCTATCGGCACGATGTCCGACGTTTCGCTGCTTCCACCAAAGGCGAGGTAAACTCAACAGCGCATTGGAGAGCTAAATGAAATCTTTATTTCCATCCTCAGTCGGGCAGAAGGCAAATCTT
This sequence comes from Lampetra fluviatilis, assembly GCF_964198595.1. Taxonomy (NCBI): domain Eukaryota; kingdom Metazoa; phylum Chordata; class Hyperoartia; order Petromyzontiformes; family Petromyzontidae; genus Lampetra; species Lampetra fluviatilis. Next base: position 6,169,995 of record NC_136323.1, on the reverse strand, counting down.
TTTTTCTTTTTTTTTTACATTTCACAGAAACCTTTCCCACGGTTGTTCGGCACGGTGAGTTATTACTGCAGTAATGTGTTGGAGCTGGCTACATTCTCTTAATGCTATAATATGGCCATTTCTTTTGGTAGTCATTAAGTAATGCGGTATTATTTTAACTTCTTTGTAATTCAATTTACATTCTGAAGCTCTGTGTAATGCATTTCATTGAAGCGGTTTCCTTCTTTGGAAATGGTTTTGTATATTTTTTATGAAGACCCTTGGTTTTTTTTATTTTTGCCATTGAAAAGCAACAGACCGTTACTCGTGAACAGAAAACACTTTAATCGGTGCATATATCAGCCACGAAGCACGGATCAGAAGCATGAACTGACGTAACCTGAAAATTGTTACAAAGAAGTACATGGTGGTGGATCCTTGGAATTACACGAATAAACTGGAACACGTGGATCAGGAGGATAGGGGAGAGTGTGTGAGAGAGAGTGCAGTAGAACCCCTCTTAACGACCACCCCTGTTAACGACTAATCGCTTAATGAAGAGCGTCCATAGAGCCCAATGTGCAGTGTATAGTGTAGTGTATAGTAGTGTAGTGTATACTAGTGTAGTGTATAGTGTAGTGTATAGTCGTGTATTGTATCGTGTAGTGTATAGTAGTGTCGTGTATAGTGTAGTGTATAGTCTAGTGTATAGTAGTGTAGTGTATAGTTTAGTGTATAGTAGTGTAGTGTATAGCGTAGTGTATAGTGTAGTGTATAGTGTAGTGTATCGTGTAGTGCATAGTCGTGTAGTGTATCGTGTAGTGTATAGTCGTGTAGTGTATAGTGTAGTGTATAGTGTAGTATATAGTAGTGTAGTGTATAGTGTGGTGTATAGTTTAGTGTATAGTAGTGTAGTGTATAGTAGTGTAGTGTATAGCGTAGTGTATAGTGTAGTGCATAGTGTAGTGTATAGTGTAGTGTATCGTGTAGTGTATAGTGTAGTGTATAGTAGTGTGGTGTATAGTAGAACCCCTCTTAACGACCACCCCTGTTAACGATTAATCGCTTAACGAAGGGCTTCCATAGAGCCCAATGTGCAGTGTATAGTCGTGTAGTGTATCGTGTAGTGTATAGTAGTGTATAGTAGTGTAGTGTATCGTGTAGTGTATAGTAGTGTAGTGTATAGTAGTGTAGTGTATAGTGTAGTGTATAGTAGTGTAGTGTATAGTAGTGTAGTGTATCGTGTAGTGTTTAGTAGTGTAGTGTATAGTAGTGTATCATGTAGTGTAGTAGTGTAGTGTATTATGTAGTGTATAGTAGTGTATAGTAGAACCCCTCTTAATGTTAACGACTAATCGATTAACGAAGGGTTTCCTTAGAGCCCAATGTTTTCGCTTACCGACCATTCCCCCCATTGAAGACGGTACTGTTGTAGGTACAGTAACTATGAATGTATGTTTTGATTAACCATGTTTCTTTTAATATTATGTGTTTATAATCTTGTTAGTATCTTTAAGTATTTATATCCATTTTTTAATACTATAAAGTACGTTTTTTTGTGGTGAAAAAGGCAAACTTTCGATGCTACTGGAACGAATTTAGCCTTTAACGTGCATTTCCTACACTCGCTCGCTTAATGAGCAAAAGCACTTATCGACCGGTTTCGTGGAACCAATCACCGTCGTTAAGAGGGACTCTCCTGTAGCAGTATGTCGGAGATGACGCATTGCCTGTTTAGAAAAGTGGGCATGGGCAGAACACATCAGATGGGACGAGCCCGGCGATGGAACGGTATCCAAATGTGGGAATGTACCTGGGGCAACGGCGGTACACAGAGATGGAGTGATGGGATCGGTTCCTGCGCAGCAGCGAGCAAGCAAAATGGATCGTGGCTGATGACGATCGTGACGATGAAGCAACGAAATATGGATCGAATTTCTCCGCAGAGTTGCGTGAACTCGATGTTTTGTTTAGCATATTCGTCTCATTATATATGACTTCTTACCTAACGTATTTTCGCTCGTGGTTTTAGCTAATTTATTACGTGGTGTAATTGGAAACTCGTGCTTCTGCAATTAAATGTGGTACTTCTTGACAAATCTTAACATAGTCTATTGTTTCTTGTAGCAATTCTCTACTCTCGACTTACTCGTGGTTTCATACGATTATTTTGTCTCTTTATTTAAAACAATAATCATTCAACTTTAAGAGAATAGCCTCCCCAAGCCAAAATTAATCACTGCCAGCGCGATAAACTTTAAAGCATTCCTCCTTCTGTAACAATTGAATGTAGTTGCACGTGACATCTAAAATATCCTCACGTGCATTGTGCACGTTGAGCAAACATTGCTTTCAGAGAACGTGTGCGTCGCATTCATGCGGCACGAGACTTTTACGAAATCATGAAAAAGTACGACTTCGAAACCTCCCCATTGTCGCTAGCGTCTCCACGGCCTCCACACCTTTCCGCTGCGCTCACGCTGAAGCCCAGGCACCGAATCGTTTGAGCTGCAGCAGGAGCCTGGCGATTGAGCGGTGAATGAGCTTGGGTAGGAGCGCATCGCCGGACGGCGATGATGGCCGATGGGCAAGCAATGTTCGAGAGCCCGGACGGAGATGGAGCGACGAAATCGCTTCACGTGTGGGAGCCGGGTGGTAGGCGGATTGGCAAGGCGTGGGGTTGCCTCCATCCAGCAGTTGATAAGACAATGTCCCCACGATGACGATGAAGGTGACGGTCGTGGTTGCGCTGCCAGCTGTAAGAGTCTCAGTCCCCAGTGGGGGGAACTTGTGGCTTTGGAAGATCCAGGCATGAAACACCCCACTGCACCATTAACCATCACAATTGAAAATAAATGCACTTGAGGCGGCAGTAACAAGACATGATTCAGTTCTGTGAAATGAACAATTAGGGTGGGTTTTTTTCTTTATTTATGAGAACGCTGTTATTTTGCCGTAAGTGTAATGGCTGGAAGTCCAGAAGTCACCGGTTTCATTCGATCGCTTGGGACGGCAGTCGAAACTATGACGGTGCGAGTATATTAAATCTGCCCCCCCCCCCCGCTTCTGCTCTCTCAGCAATGTAATGCAGTTACACAGCATGGAAGAGTAGGCCAAAAGTACCCTCTCTCTCGAAGCTCTCTCCAGTGGAGGCCATCGCACAATTGCGGGGCTGAACATTTTCCTTTCATTTTTATTAAAATGTTACAAAAACACGCATGGGGAGGGATATTGCTGCCACCTCTGCTGGCAGAAAGATCCTCTCAGACCACGTTACACAACCCCTGCTGTCAAGGGACCAGCTTGCAGGCACGATGGATTCGGTCTCTAGGTTACAATGCCTCTCCTCCTCCCTAAGGGGGGCGGTGGGGGGGGGGGTGGCCGCATCCGGTGGGCACACGGCATCTGTACGCCAGCCTCAATTAAATCAGAATTGAATAAAAGTAGAAGTAATAATTTCCCCATCTCCCCCGCCGCGTACTTCCCCATGATCCCCCTCCTCCCCGCTAACCCCCCCCCCCGCCCGTCTCTCGCCTCCGTTCCCCCCTCCGCTCTCAGGCTCTCCCCGGAGTCCCGTTGGCAAGACGACGCTGGCCCTGCTGAGCGTGACGACGTGCGCCGTGGCCATGGTGTGCGGCGTGCACCTCGCCTGCCCGCTCACCGTGCGCGTCACGCTGCACGTCCCCGAGCAGTTCGTGGCCGACGGTACGATCGCCCGCGACGCGTGCGTGCGTACGTGCGTGCGTGCGCTGCACCGCACATGGACCGACACTTCCTCCCCAATCGTGACATCCCCAACCCTCCCCGAGCTGTCGCCATCTCTGACGCTCGTGCGATGTGACAATTTCGCGTAGCGCCTGCTGATCTTTTTTTTTCTTGACTAAACACGCAGCTGCTGAGCACAGGCATCGAAAGGGCCAACACCCCCGAGTTGGCCAGCAACAAACAGCACTGTCAGGGTTGAGGCAGGTGAGAGTGAACGCGTTTCTCGAATTGAGCGAGGCTATGTAAGAGCTCCAAGGTTGAACAGGGTGGGGGAAGAAGCGGACCCGAGAAGCAATTTGACCCACGGTGTGGTTGTTGAACACAGTGTAGATGATGTAGATTAGACACCGGTGGACGAATCATAGGGTGAGGTTCACGGGAACTATAACCATGGCCGGAGCGATAGAGGAGCGATGGTGACTAAAATAGGTACCGTTTTGTTTATCTGTGACATAACCGGCTCTAACCACAATCCGCGTGTTGGCTCAGATTCACGAACAGACTGTAATTGTCACTCCACACGCTCATTTAGACTCAACAATAGCGATTCAATTTCGATTTAAAGCTTTCGTGACTGCAGGGATTCATCTTCTTATTTTATTATTTCCAAGAAGATGAATAGCGATTAACACAACAAACTAAGATTGCTCTCACTCAGCGTAGCAACTGCGTGCGCACGGCTCTGAATCGTCGAATTTAAACGTTGCAGCTCCAGACGTTTTGAGTGAGGTCACCACCTCCGAGGACGTTTGGTGGGAACCCAAACTTCCGCGGCTGTCGCCTAATGAAACCGTCCAGCAAACGTGGTTCACTAACGCGGCCGCGGGCTGCTCGTCGCACGGCGACGACGCACCCATGCTCTCCCTCCGGCTGTCCAACTTCGATTGTCGAGCTCGGTCGGCCAATTAAGGCGATTTCACAACGTCGGTCGCGACTGTGGAAATTGAGGCTGAGCACTCGAAGGGGGAGTCGCCAGACAACGGAGCCATCAGGTGACCTGTGTATGTGTCTGTACGTTGAAAGAAGGTCAACGTACATACATACATGGGGAGCGGTTGTGCAGCGGTTAGCACACTGCACCACGAGCACGAGTTTGATTCCCGCTCATGGTCGGCAACAGTGATGATTATCTGAACCGGTCCTGGGCCTCGGCTAGGTCGACTCAGCCTCAAATTAGTACCTGGTGCGGTGTGTGAACATCGCCACTCGGGAGACAAAGACGACCCAGCGTGGTGCTGGCCACCCACCCCCTCGCTAACCACACTTGCCCCAACAGTTTGTTAAGGCTATACGGGGAATTTTTGTCTTTTGTCTTCTTTCGCACCGTGCATAGACAACCGTGCTCATCGGAGGTGATGTCTCTTCCAAAGGAATGCCGACCTCGCCGTTCAAGATATAATTAGTTTTTTATAATAAGCTGTTCCCGCCCCCGCCCTCCCAACCACCCACCCTCCCTCTTCTTGCTCCAAACGCTGACCCGACCCACGCAGACCAGACGGAGTGGCATTGCAGACTTACCATGCTCAGGCACGCTCGCGTATCCACGCGCGCGTGCGACAAGCACACCCGCGTTCAATTTGCGCACGTGCCCAGGTGGACCAGGTGACAAATGCGCCACGGCGTGAGCCTTTGTGGGGGTTCGGGGCCATTGTTTGGATTAAAAAAAAGGAATCAAAAAGTTGGTCTGGCGAAAGCCACCATCGGTGAAAATAACCGGAAGCAGAAAATAAACCACGAGGAACGTGCGCGTGTGTTGGGCGGCCGGGTGTAAATGGGCGCCGATGTATTTGTGTGCAAATGTGATGTCTGCTCTGCATGCGAGATGTGTTAATGGAACACAGGATGATGTACGAGTTTCCGTGTTGTTTAATCCGCGTGCTACTTCTTCATAGCGTGTTGACTGCGTGGCCTAGGGGAGGTGTCATTAGGTCGCCCAGTGCTCTAAATATTTGGGGCTAGAATTGTGATTTTTTTTTCGCAATGAAAAATATGAAAAGTTACATGCAGGCTCATGCTTGCTCCCTGATTTTTCATTACGATGTCTGGTGAAGTCAATACCCTAATGTATTACATAGTTTATACACAACGACAGCGCTGGAAAGTAAAGGCGACGTTTGTTTTAGGCAACTTTTTCATATGCGCTTCTCAAAAAAACCAATATTCTTTGGTTCTTTCGGTAAAATCACGTAGATAGAAAAAAAATAATTAAAATAAAGTGAAAAAAAACTCTTTACTGTTTGTTGGGCATGCAACGGATCGGGGGTAGAGATGCTGCCGTTGTGCACTGCCTAGCGCACTGGGACTTGCAGCACAGAGGTCGCCAGTTCGATTCGATTTCCCCACGTTCGCAGCAGAGACACTGGGAAACATCTTCTTGGTTCTTTCGGTAAAGTCACGTAGAATGGAAATAATAAAATAATAAAAATAAAACATCATAAAATAATTCTCACGACGTTTCGGCCACAACGCAAGCAGCCGTCCTCAGGTGAAGAACAGGTCTGTCGAGAAGACAGAGTCTGAATGACACACCCCAGGCTTGGAGCATCTATTTAAGCTGGGATGGAGGGGGAAGAGCGCCTTGACAAAAGAATTTGCATATCAAGAGGAATTTTAGCATATTTATGGGAAATGCAGATATGCGATTAGTACTAATTGTGAAATGCGTAGGAGTTTAAACCTCCCGCCAAACCTCCTACGCATTATTTCCATTCTACGTGACTTTACCGAAAGAACCAAGAAGATGAATCCCTGCAGTCACGAAAACACTGGGAAACGTTTTCGAAACCCTCAACCAGCGTCGGCCCGAGCAGTTCAAATGGCTTCGCAACAGTCGATCGATCGGCCGGCTCCGTGTGCGGTGGGGTAAAGTGGGGGTATGCTCCCACCTCTTCCAAGATGCCTGTGCAGCGTGGAAGAGGTCCAGGAGGCCCCCGCTAAGCGGAAGCCCTTCCGCCAGTCGTGTTCGTGAGCAAGCGCCTCTGCAGGCAGGGTGCCCTTTTCAACTTCCGCCCGTGCAATGGACATTGCGTGTTTTTTTTTGCGAAATTAAATGCGCAGCACGTGAAGGTGCCAAACGTCTGGACATCATGCAGACGACTGTGTCTGACGTGGCGTTAAAAAGCCTTCGTCTTACTTTCACGCGCACCACACTCCCTTCACGAATTGCTTTGCCCCCTACGTTCCATCGAGAGCTCCTTTGCTCTCCGAGGTCAAAGGCTCCGCTCTATGGGGCAACGCTGTATCAGTCCAATTTATTATTATTATTGTTATTACCTTGCCGGGGATGCAAGGTGATTTTAATAATAAGTATGACCTTGCCGATGAGCAAGGGTGGCGATGTATGGTGCGAAAGAAGTTCGGCATACACACGTACGTACATACCCTTCGTCGCCAACTACACTCACCGCGGCTAGCATGGGCGGCATTTACAGAGAGTTGCGATGTGGGGCACCGCAGTGGCGAGATGTTAACTACCTCGCCTTGTATACGGGAGGTCGTGGTTTAGATCCCGACCCTGACGCCTGCTGTATATTTGGAGTTTGCTTGTTTTCCCCGTGGTCACGTAGACTTTTCTCCAGGTCCTCCGGTTTTTCCCTCCACATTTAGAAACATACGTTTAGAGTACGTGGCTGCTGTATATTTCCACGTGATAAGCCACTTCGTTGAGCAATCACCTGTGGCCAGGTCGCTTCTGAAAAAGAGTGATATAGCTCGGTGGGGCTTTACCTGCTCAATAGAAAATGTTTGTTTGTGATGGACCCAGGACACACTGGCGGGACTGTGTCGCTCGGCTGGCCTGGGAACGCCTGGAAATTCCCCAGGAAGAGCTAGAGTCTGTGTATAGTAGTGTACAGGGTAGTGTATAGTAGTTTATAGTGTAGTGTATAGTAGTGTATGGTGTAGTGTATACTAGTGTATACTAGTGTATAGTGTAGTGTATAGTAGTTTATAGTGTAGTGTATACTAGTGTATAGTGTAGTGTATACTAGTGTATAGTAGTGTATAGTGTAGTGTATAGTAGTGTATAGTGTAGTAGTGTATAGTGTAGTGTATAGTAGTGTCTAGTGTAGTGTATTGTAGTGTCGTAGTGTATAGTGTAGTGTATAGTAGTGTATAGTGTAGTGTATAGTGTAGTGTATAGTGTAGTGTATAGTAGTGTTTAGTGTAGTGTATAGTAGTGTAGTAGTGTATAGTGTAGTGTATAGTGTAGTGTATAGTGTAGTGTATAGTAGTGTAGTGCTGGAGTCTGTCACCAGGGAAAGGGAGATCTGGAGCGCCCTACTCAACATGCTGCCACCGCGACCCTCACCAGGACGATCAGATCGACAAGCAAACGAACGAACAACAGCAACAGCAACGAATGCCAGAAACAAAACACCGACCGCTCCCTGTCCTCCGTCTGCCGCGGCGCAGGCAGCGTGTTCGTGCTGTCCGAGGGTGCCCACCTGGACGTGTCGGACTGGCTCAACCCGGCCAAGGTGGTGCTGTACCGGCAGGGCGCCAACGAGTCGATCCCGTGGGTGCGCGACCCCTGCGCCGAGCGGACCCTCAGCCCCTGCGAGCACCTCTGTGACCCCGAGACCGGTGAGCGGAGTCGCGTTTCCCATTCGTCGAGGAATCTCTCGGTCGGTCGTGTTCCCATCCGCCGTGATTGATTTGCCCGGTTGTTTCTCGTAGTCGTTTTAATTTGTTGGGGGTTGGTTGTGCTATTTTTTTTCTTTCTCTCCCTCTCTCTCCTCTGTTATCATCATGGTTACGGAGCACAGGCCCATTGGCCCAACATGCCAAGTAGCCAGCAACAAACAACACTAGTGATGGTTTAATAGATGTATGCATTTTTATTTTCTATTTAAAGTTTTAGTGACTGCAGGGATTCATATTATTGGTTCTTTAGGTAAAGTCACGTAGAAGGAAAATAATAAAATAATAAAATACAACATTATGTTTTAAAAATAAAACATAATATGTTTTTAAAATAAAACATTATGTTTTATTTTTATTATTTTATAATTACCCTTCTACGTGACTTTACCGAAATAACCAAGAAGATGTATGAAAGTGTTGAATGAATCGGGCAATCTATGAATGTTTGTTGAACTTCCGTCGCACCGTATGTAGCCAGCCGTGCTAATCGGAGGTGTAGGGGAAGCAAGACAAACTAAACACAAAAAGCAGTTGTAAAGAAGTGAAGTCATTATTATTATGAAGCAACTTGGGAAAAAGAGACAATTGGAGAAGAAGAATCAGGGGGAGGAATGCTGCGACCTGCACTGTGGAGGTTGGAAGCAGCATGGGATGAGACGAAAAACAATCGGTCTGCTCCATAACATGGGTGTAGTGGTCGTAGTGAAGCTCATTAGAATGGTAACCATGAGAGTTGAAATACTTTAAATTTAAAGCTTTTGTGACTGCAGGGATTAATCTTCTTGGTTCTTTCGGTAAAGTCACGTAGAAGGGAAATAATAAAATGACGGTTCCACCTGAAGACGAAAGCTTGTGTTGCCTCCGAAACGTCGTGAAAATTATTTTATTATCTTTTATTTTTATTATTTTATTATTTCCCTTCTACGCGACTTTACCGAAAGAACCAAGAAGTTGAAATACTGTTGTGACACGGAAGTGACTGACCGCGTGTGAGCAAGTTGATGCACAGAACCATAACGAGATGCAAGTAACGGCATTTGGAAGCTCTTTTGTTTTTTTCCCACGTAAAATGTTCGGTTTCAGTAAAAGGCGGCTGTAGGAACGTATTAATTTATATTAGAGAGGTGGTCGCATATATTCAAATCCTCTTTGGAGGATTGACTCAGTCCAAACACAGTGTGCGGGGAAACGTGAGATTTTCACAGTGTGCAAACATCAGCCATATGCCTCGTCGTAGGCCCTGCAGTGATAAGCTGTAATATGACAGGGAGTAGGGGGGTGGGTTTTGTCTGACATATGAATTGCTTTGAAAACTTTGTTGGAAATAAATAATGTGGAATGACCGAGTCTGTGACAGCAGAAATGAGAGTCTGAGGGAATATTTTATTCTTTTACAGCTGTGTTCAGGTCTGAATTGTAACAATTGGGCAATGTGGAGAAGGCATTTGGGTGAGGTCCACCACCTCTGCACCGCTGTGAATGCCGATGACCTCAAGTCATAGGGCATTGAGCAGGGGCCAAAACAGCTGACCCCAAATCACACGGCCCATCAATGTGGTTCTTCTCGACAATATCGGTGGTCATGGTGTCAGTGGGTTGGAAAATAGTTTGGTGAGTGTACGGTCAGTACAATACTCATGATCAAGTACAAATTCTATGATACGGTGAAGCAGCTTCAGCAAATAGACAAATTAAATGTTGGCATATGTCTAGGAGAATGTGGAATTACAGGCGGCATCCGGCCATGGGAATGTGGAATTTCCACCATTGGTTTGTGGCTGTCGGTAGAGATGAGCGTCTTACTCTGACTGACTGCAGGAGGGAGACAATTTAAGTTTGAAAATTGACTCGCGTGTGAACGGCCCTCTTAAATAGATGCTGATTTTCTCAGGTGGCGTGATAGAAGCATTGATGATTATGGCACTTAATTGTTGGAAGTTAAAACCAATTTTGATAATTTTCTCAAAGCTCAACTAGTAAACATGTGAGGAATGAGCGCCTTCCGCACATTTCTATAAAACATTTAACTGGCTCACAAATGAACGTCAATTTGTTGATCTTACTGTTTCACAGACTTTTAATTACTTAAAATATCGATAAGCCTATATTCTTAATAAAAAGAAAAATAATAAATAGAAAATAATGAAAGCAAAAAACCATGTCGTTTCGATCGCAACACAAGCGGAGAGAAAAATGGGGGCATGCCTCCAAATGCAACTGCTTTTCAGGGCTATCAAAGTGCATGGGTGGGGCAGCCAGCGCAAATGTAGGCGACCAATGGGGGGAGGGAGGGGTCAGAGACAGGGGGAGGGGTCAGAGACAGGGGGAGAATGAAGAGGGGGGGTAGAGATAGGGGGAGAGAGAGCGGGGGCACAAGTCGTGCTTTAGACAATGGAGTGCGTTAGACAATGGGGGGGGGGAGGGGTCAGAGACAGGGAGAGAGAGAAGGGGGTAGAGATAGAGGTGGAGCTAAAGGCGAGGGCGCAGTCCAAGTGTGTTAGACAATGGGAGGAGGAAGAGGGCAGAGACAGGGGGAGAGAAAGGGGGAGGGTAGAGACTTTACCGAAAGAACCAAAAGTATGAATTCCTACAGTCACGAAAGTTTTAAGTACTGATAGGCCTTTGATTATAATTAACACACATGCAGTACAAAAAAAAGTTGTATTCCTGACAGTTGGAAAAGTTAACACAATTCCTAATTCGTGCGACAGCAGGGTACGTGTACTTGGTCATGTAAGTACTGCTGCATGCATATATGAATGTTTAAATAAATGCATCCAGTATGTGCATTCATATATGAATGTATGTATGTGTTTATTTATATATTCATAATGGATACCGCATTTTGCCAAGCTGCTGTAGCCGAATGGCCTCTTCCCCATGTCAGCCTTGAGGGCTGGTTGACCCTACTGCACCTCGTGGGTCTGTGCGGGTTCACGAAGGGCGAGGGGCCCAGGACTGGTGCAGATACAACTACCCAAAGTGATGTCGCCTGTAGCCGGGATTCGAACGTAGACCTCCAAATTAACAGCGCAGTGCGTCAAACGTGATGCAATTTTTTTACTGTGTAATCGGCATAACTAGCCTTGGTCAATCCACTGCTGGATGTAGATCCTTCCCCGAGCCGCCACCATCTGTCGCAATCTTGTGACATAAAACCATTGGGTTCAATCGCTCCATCCGCTCAGTGGGCGTCCGTTCGCTCCGGACGCATTTTCTGTTCCCTGGCTGCCACTCTTCAGATCATCGGACTTACAGCTATGAGTCCTTCACAAGGCCCGCTCACTTTTATTCCCATCTCATCTTAATGATGATATACATCAGCGCCTTTACCAAGGCGCTTTGCAGCAATTGTAACATTGTACATAGCATGATAACAACATGAAATGAATAATTGGGTGATTGGAAGTGGTGGTGTAGTTTTGATGCAGTAAAACAAGAGGGATTCGCAGTCTTAATGACGCCATTAAATGGATATTAGTCTTGTAATCCTCGCGATTCAATGCAATTTCGAGCACGCTTCCTCGTGTTGAACTCTTTATACGCGCTGCCTTGTCGATCGTTCATTCGTCAAGAATGTCACCGTGGAAAGGAACGAACAAGAGTGATTGCATCGGGATTTGCCACGTCTACCATCACGCTTTCATCAAGGTGTGTGTAGATGTGTGCACGCGTCTCACCCCTTGCTTACACATCAAGATGAAGGCGGCGTGCGTGTGGTTAGTCTCTCCCGCGCCAGGTGTGTCCCATTGAAGTAATTGAAGGCGTATTATTTACTGCAGTGTTTCTTAATCTGCCACACCTGCATTAGGGTCAACGGAGATCTTCACGCTTGTACATGTACGTATGTATGTTGATGTATGTACTGTATGGACCGGTCCTGGGCTTTCCCTAGGTCGACTCAGCCTCAAATGAGGACCTAGTGCGATGTGTAAACATCGTCACTGGGGAGACAAAGGCGGACGGGAGTGGTGCTGGCCACCCACCCCTTCCTGTGCCATGCCGGCCTTCATAGGTGCTCGCTAACAGCACTTGTTAAGGATATATGGGGGATCTCTGTATTTTTTTTTGATGTATGTTGAACTTCTTTCGCGCCGTACGTAGCCAACCGTGGCTAATCGGAGGTGCGGGGGAAGGACAACAAACTAAACACACAAAGTTGTTCTAAACAAATGGGTTTTCAATCTAAATTTAAAAGTGCTTAGCTCCAGTGGCTTCCTGATATCGGAACGGGTAGATATAACCAGAGACCTCGTCAGTTGAATCCAGAGTGCTAACCATTAACACCGCCATAGAAGCATCCCGTTCGGTAGATTACAGCTCAAAATGAATCAGCTGACACCCATACGGAAAAGCGCATGTGACTAATTCAGAATAATAACAAAACATGTTTTGCTCAACATAACACGAAAAAATTCGTGCATCGAAATGTATCTTTTTTGAAAGTTCTAAATATCACGTGAAAATTATAGAATTAATCCGGCAGTGGATTGACTCTAGCTGGTGACGACAGGAAAATTATTTGAAAATGTAACCTTCAGCATACTGCATACAAGCAGTAGGGAATTGACAGAACACATGGCAGCAGTGTGCGAGATAAACGATACAAAGGAAACACAACAAACAAGACAAGCAATCATTTCTGGTGGTCGGGCACAGTGCTGGTAGTCATGCTTAGGGGCCGTCCATAAATGACGTCACCCACCTGGAGGGGGGGGGGGTCAGACATTTGTGACTATGTGTGACGAGGGGGGGGGGGGTGAGAAATGTGACGTCACATCAAAATGCGCAACTTTAAATACATATAGACACCACGTTGTACTTAACTAAATAGACTTTTTTAATAAATGTGTTCTCCTACAACATCAGAGTGCAGCGCCACATTAAATACGCACTACAATGACAATAGTTTAAAGCGATTTGAAACATGTTTTATTTTTTAAATGGAAATATGGTTTTGGGGGGGGGGGGGGAGAGCTTTATGACGTCATATTTGAGGGAGGGTCTGACTTTTTGTCACGCCGTGTGACGAGGGGGGGGGGTGTCAAAAATCGTCTAAAATCGCGTGACGTCATTTATGGACGGCCCCTTATCCCTCATGCGCCATGTGAGCTGAATGAATAGGCCCTCGCTAACATTGCTCGCCCCGAACAGTCTACGAGGCTACACGGAGTGGTAATCTTCATAACGTTTTTTTTTATTACCATTCATTAGCATTTTTGTGAGGGGGTTTACACATCCGGTCAAAAAAATTACAGAACGCCCTACATTCCTACAACGTTACACCCTTGCAGAGTGCCAGCATCATCATCGGGCCAGCATAATTCGATTAATAAGCAGTAAACGTTGCTCGCTCATTCCATTAATTACTTTGGCCTCAACCGGGGCTGGCCCTCTGTGAAATTCACTTTGACCAGATGGGCAGGGCGACACGCTCCCCATTAAATGAATCTCTCGCTTCAGCTTGAGCATGAGCCACAGAGAGAGAGAGAGAGTGGGAGTGGGGGCAGAGACATACAACAACAACAAAACCTCCACCAGCATGCAGATAAATAAATAAGTGAATACATAAAAAGCATCGTGACCCTTTGTTCCTGCCAAAGGACTTTGGAGCAGGGGTCCAGATGGCATTGATGAAGGGTGAAAAATAAAAACACGTCTTTCTTCTCTTCCATCCTTTGCTACCCTTCCGTCATTCTTTTTGATCATTCGCCCGCAGCAAAGCCCCGCACGGTTTGTCCACACGCCGCGCTGCCGCGTCTTAATAATGCCGCAGCTCGCGTAAGCCCCTTGGCGAGTGATGCCCCTTGCTGTAGACTCCTTCCTGGCTCGATGAATTTCTCTTTCCACCCTCTTAAACTGAGCCTAACTATCTTCTTGGTTCTTTCGGTAAAGTCACGTAGAAGGGAAGTAATAAAATAATAAAAATAAAACATAATTAAAATAATTCTCACGACGTTTCGGCCACGACGCAAGCAGCCGTCCTCAGACACTGTCTCCCCGACAGACCTGGTCTTCACCTGAGGACGGCTGCTCGCGTTGTGGCCGAAACGTCGTGAGAATTATTTTATTATGTTTTATTTTTATTATTTTATTACTTCCCTTCTACGTGACTTTACCGAAAGAACCAAGAAGAAGAATCCCTGCAGTCACGAAAGCTTTAAATCGAAATTTGAGCGTAACTATTTTTTTGTTATTATAACCAGGTAAGGCCCACTGAGCTATTTAGCTCTCTTTTCTTTTAAGAAGCGACCTGGCCACAGATGATAGCCTAAGCGAAGTGGTTTACCACGTGCGAATTTGAAACAGCCAAATATATTCGAAACGCACGTCCATTCTCAACGTGAAGGGGAAAAAGCTGCAGGACTCGGAGAAAAATCCACGCGACCAAGGGGAGAGAGAGAGACACACACACACGAACTCCAAATATACAGGCGTCCGGTTCGGGATCGAACCCACGACCTCCTATATACCATGCGAGGTAGTTAACATCTCACCACCGCGGTGCCCTGTGATGCAAGATCCTAAACCGGCAATCTCCGCCGGAGATGGCATCGCGTGCACGACAGCCGGATGGCCGTATGGCGGAGCCTTCGACGCACGATCGCCGCTTCCTCTTCCTCCTCTACCACCTCCTCATTATCTTCTACCACCTCCTCCTTATCTTCTATCACCTCCTCTTCCTCTATCACTTCTACTTCCTCCTCTATCACCTCCTCTTCCCTCTCTATACTCCGACCCCCCCCCCTCTCTCCCCGACGAATTTAAAGCACAGGCTGTTTAAAAAAAGTTTTTTAATGAGAGAAAAAGCCGGGGCGAGCGGCAAGCGCCACGCGCCCGTGCCAGTGATTATATCAACTTTGATGTATCTGGCCAGAGCCCAGGCTGGTGGTTGAATATCAGAGCGCTTATGAAGATAAGTGGGGGGAAAACAAGCGACGTGGAGGAAAACTAATGAGCGCATTACAGCGGGCAGTGCGGTCTCGAACGTCTATCTTTTCGAATCGCTCCGGTCAAATTAGGTGGCGATGGACAGTAGGGAACCTCGTAAGAGAACAACAAAAAATGTTTCAAAACATTATGCTGGCAGGGTCATTGATGTATGAGAAGCTGCCCCCGCCACCAAAGGTAAAGCAAGTGAATGATGAATAGAGATTGGTAAAAAAACAAAAAAACAAAGGGCAGCACGGGGGGGAACGCGCAAATTCGATAAGATATTTCCGCCTTGAGACTCTCGCAACACGCCCGTGCGTGGGCGGCACGTACATGGATCACGCGTTGACGGGCGCACACTTTTGAACGTTGACCGGAACAAGCATCTCCCGGTAACTGCCCGTGCGGAAATGCGGATCGGCGGCCACAAACGTAAACCAAGCGGGGCGCGATGGTTTACAGCCGGAGTGTTCATGTACGCGCCCCTTGCCACCCGTGGAAATGCTCAATGCGGTTGTGTTCGCTGCCGATTAGTTCCCAAGGGTGGCTGGTCGGGTGAGAAGCCGGCGGGAGGAGGGTTATGACTTTGAACAACACGGAGCAGTGCTCCTACCCAAGGTCTAATGAGCTTGACCATATATGTATGTACGTTGAACTTCTTTCGCGTCCAGGGCCAATACCGTCTGTGCTAGTGTGTGTAAATGTGTGCAAGAGTGTGCTTGTACATGTACTTATGTATGTTGCATTTCTTTCGCACCGTAGGTAGTCAACAGCGCTAATTGGAGGTGCGGGGGAAAGACAACAAATGAAACACACGAAGCAATTAGTAAGGTTCGTCATGTAAAAAAAAACATGTCAATGTGTTACTAGTTAAGCACACTAGTGTGTTGAAGGGTAAACCCACAACATTTAAAATTCGAGTACTTCGTTTCGCCGGTATTTACAACCAGCCTCATCAGGCGACAGCCAGAGTTTACTCTCCAACACACCGGGTGCTGAACTGGTAACGAATTGGCACGTTTTGTTCACGTGACAAACCTTACTAATTGGCTGTGTCGGGCAGTGGCGGATTTAACGACACACTTATATCTTCTTGGTTCTTTCGGTAAAGTCACGTAGAAGGGAAATAATAAAATAATAAAAATAAAGCATAATTAAATAATAATAAATAATTGTATTATTATTACTTTTATTATTTTAATCTAAAATTATTTTATTATGTTTAATTTTTATTATTTTATTATTTCCCTTCTACGTGACTTTACCGAAAGAACCAAGAAGATGAATCCCTGCAGTCACGAAAGCTTTAAATCGACACACTTTATATTTACGTGATCTAACCCAAGCAAAAAAAAACGATATTATAGATAATATTGGTCGCAAAAGCCCCACTACTACTCCGTGTTAAACAAAGGTCCCCATCACTCGTGGCTTTGCAAGTCGGCAAATTTGACGTCTGTATCCTACGTCCTCTGGTCCTTGGCAGCCCTCGGTTTTCGTTCGACAACCGCGACAACAAACCCGCAGTGTGCAGAGGAAAAAAAAACACGTGTGGGATTTTCACATTTTGCAAACATCAGCCATAAGCGGCTGCATCTTTGGCCCCGCAGTGATTAGCTGTAATGTGACAGGGAGTGGGGTGGGTTGTCTGTGGGTCTGTGATATGCATGGCTCGGAATGAGATAAGACTTTTTTTTCTTCCAACAAAGTAATTGCTGCTCTTCCATCACGAGTGGCTCAAACTCACTGATGAATTGGAAAATTATTATCTCTGCTAAGACAGGGCCCTATGACTTTGCTGTGGACGTGCATACTTATTTCTCAGCTTAATTAACTTAAAATGTGATTGGAACTGACAACGTAAAGATTAAAAACTAATTTTTGTGGGATTATAGCGGAGCAGAAAAGCCATTAAGGGTTGGGGGAAGAGTAACATTTCAGTCTGGTATCTTGTTCTTGACAGACATTGCGCATTCGCACGTGTTAGCTTGTAAAAGGATATCAACAGCCTTTCGGATGTATTTTTCTCTGTACGGATAAAAAAAACCGATAGGAGAATGTCTTACACACTCGCGTTTCTCTGCGCGTTATCACGAGCGGGAAAGAATCCGTATTCGATCGACGAATCGACGCACCGCGTCACACCTTTAATCATTCGGTCGCCAAAACATTGATTGCAGTGGCTTGTTCTCAAATCATTTTGACGCCGTACCATCGCTCCGCATCGCACGCGTGGCTTTTGAAAAGCCACTGGGCCATGCACGATGGGGGGTGAGATGGGGTGGCGTGGTTTTGGGGGGGGAGGTGGTCACCACACCGCCCCCTGCCCCGTCTGTGTTTGGTGTCTGGTGTTGGGGGTCACCAGTGGCATATTCCAAGGTTGATGGAATAAAGAGGCACACGGTGAAGAGCACAAAGGGCACGGCTGAAGGGCAGGCCGGGACGAGAATGTTCAACGTGTATATTAACCCGGCAGCGGTGGGTACCGCGTGACTCCTGGTCAGGATTTTCAGAGGGGGCATATCGGGCCTGTGTAATGCGTGGCCACCCACAGAGGCATCCCGTGGGTAATTTTGCGATAATGAGCCATAGGCAAGACAGACAGAGGTCGCCCAAATTAAAATTTTGCGGGGCAAAAGGGGAACACTTAATGCTTTGCATGTAATATATGTTAATAGCGTTTATATACATTTACACATGAAAAGCCACTTCATTGAGCTATCATGTGTGGCCAAGTCGCTTCTGCAAAATAAGCTAATAGCTCATTGGGCTTAAACGGGTAAGAAAAAAATCGTTTCGTTTTATTTGTATATATATTTTTTGTAATTTGTTTACCTTTCCTATATGCACTCCTATTGTGTTTTGTATTGTCTGTTGTTGTAACGTCCTGACCTGCCCTTACTGGATAACTTTTGAAAAGAGCTTTACAGCTCATGGGATTCATCCTGAATAAACACATTCTGATTCTGACATATATGTAACTTGTTTTAGGGTGTAAACACACACTCTTTTTTCCAGCCCATCATTCATCTGTGGTCGATAAAATCGGTACTAATTTGTGGGGAAGGTGACGGTGGTTGCCCTATGGATAGATTCGCTTCTACCGTAGGAAAGTGGAATCTTCACCACTGGCTAAGGGCAGGACACGGGAGGTGAGTACTAACATCATCATCATGAAATCACTTTGACTTTGCTTTTTACTTTTCTGCTTTACCAGCATGAGCAAGTCTGCTTTTGAGAGACATTGTAATAGGACAGCAGTGATTATTTTTCTTACAAAAAAGCATATTCCGTCTGTAACAAGTGTTTAACAGTGTAATAAGTTGTCTATTTTCTTTGCAAGTATTGCATCTTGGTTTGAACATAATGTTTTCCATTGCTTAGAAATAACAATGTGAAAAAAATACAAAACATGCCTTCCGGTCTCACGTAAAAAAAACGATAATTCTCCTTCCATCTCAGAGATAGCCAGAATCTCAGAATCTGACAAAGGAATGCTTCAACAAAGGCAAACAATGGAAGGGAGCCGAATCACTTTAAATTGAAGGCCTTGGCATTTGCTTCTATCCAAGATTCAAAGAGCATCAGAATGTTCTGGCACAGTGCGGAGAACTAACAGCTTTCATTGAGAAAAATATGTAGCCTTTGAAAAAAAACGGTTATTTCATTTTCTTTAGCAAGTTTTCTAAATGCAATAAATAATTACTTGTTGAAACTAAAATGTCCATATATTTGGGTTGTATGTATCCTTAGTATTGTTGTTGTTTTTTATTTATTAAATGCTCGTAATAATAAAATTACAATTAGTTTGTTTTTGTCAATAAATTGTTGGATGAAGGCCTTCCCATGTCATATTGTTGATTGAGCAGACTTGACCACATTGGTCAGTGGAGCATCTCTAGAGATGGAACATCTCATTTGCAAGGTTGTCCATAATATCGCTCACCAGTGATGTTAGCTGTGAATAGAAATCCCACTCAGGTCTCTTTCATTTATATCGCTCGCCAACAACTATGCCAATGCTCTAAACGGGTTTATTTTCAGCATCATCATTATTATTAGTAAATGTTTGTACAAAGCCCAATCAACATTTTAAATCAATGAGTGTTATTTGTCAGATCATTTAATGTAGGTAGAGACTTTAATTAATTAACCTTTTTGTTTATTTGTCTGATCTTTAATAAATGTGGTGACTATCATCAGATCTCAGAAGCTAAGCGGAGTTGAGCCTGGACAGCTCCTGGATGGGTGATCACCATGCATTCCAGGTGTTTTAGGCTGTGAGGATACGTGGTAGCCAGCCTAGGGCAGTGCAACAACAACCACAAAAAGTTTCCATGCTCCCATGGTCAAATAACCACAACAACCCACACAGTTTGCAGAAAGGCCCTCATTCAATAGTGGATTGGCATACAGCTTACGTGCACCGTAAATGTGATGTGGTTTCCATCCAAGGCATATTACAAGACTGCAGTGTGTCGGGTATGATGTTTCCCAAATTAAATTTGTGAATTTGAAACGTGCCAAAATTCTGGCTGGTCGTGTCGAATGTGGCACCCAATGGTGTTACTTTTCATTCCTTTTTTTTGTCAAGAGATTGGAATGTAACAAGCCCATCGCAGGAGGGCATCGCATTTTTTAAAACCTAATTTGTTTTCTTATTTTGTTCTTTATGAAAAATAATGTATGCTGGTAGGCAGAAGACAAAGCTCAAGCCTCGACACGCCATGTAATTGCAAAGGTGGAATATCATTTTGTGTTTGTTTATAAAGTAGAATATAGTTTATTTATGTGTGCTTGAGCACACGTAATGTGACCTGGGTTTGTATCATCCTCCGCTTATTGTCACAAACATTTGGCGTGGAGGCATATAAACCCCTTGGGTTGAGTTGTGTTTAATGTCAAACCCAATTATTATCACGATTTTGTTTCTCTTCTTGCTACCCCAGGAGTCCATTAAGCTGTCCTTGCTGCATCTGAACACTCAGTCACAATGATGTGCATCGGAATCACGCCCCACAGTATTTCAGAATTTATATTGTGGCAGGATGCGGGCCGAACAAATGTGATCTTTTCTCTACAAACAAAATGAACAGGGCCAATTTAAAAATAAATAAATTATTGACATTTGTTTGTCTTTGTTCAAAGTAAATGCAGACTGTGTTTTTTTTTGTTTTTTTGCTCTCGCGCTGCTGTTAGATGTATGCTGGCCGACGATGCTGCCGTCTCACTTGATTGCACACCTTAAAACGATTTAAGGTCGGGAAAAAAAAATAACAAGCAGTGCACGTTTCGCCTTCTGGAAGAAAAAAAATAATAACCACATGATGGAATAGTAACATCAAACGGTTAAAGGTGCAGCCCTGCAATTACGCAACCACACCACTGCTGGTAGAAGGGCCTCTACTCGAAGGATTTATTGAGAACCCCATCTTGACGTGGCCAGATTTGAGTGGGTCTATACTTCCACGGTGGCCAGATTTGAGTGGGTCTATGCTTCCACGGTGGCCAGATTTGAGTGGGTCTATGCTTCCACGGTGGCCAGATTTGAGTGGGTCTATACTTCCACGGTGGCCAGATTTGAGTGGGTCTATACTTCCACGGTGGCCAGATTTGAGTGGGTCTATGCTTCCACGGTGGTCAGATTTGAGTGGGTCTATGCTTCCACGGTGGCCAGATTTGAGTGGGTCTATACTTCCACGGTGGTCAGATTTGAGTGGGTCTATACTTCCACGGTGGCCAGATTTGAGTGGGTCTATGCTTCCACGGTGGTCAGATTTGAGTGGGTCTATACTTCCACGGTGGTCAGATTTGAGTGGGTCTATACTTCCACGGTGGCCAGATTTGAGTGGGTCTATACTTCCACGGTGGCCAGATTTGAGTGGGTCTATACTTCCACGGTGGCCAGATTTGAGTGGGTCTATGCTTCCACGGTGGCCAGATTTGACTGGGTCTATACTTCCACGGTGGCCAGATTTGAGTGGGTCTATGCTTCCACGGTGGTCAGATTTGAGTGGGTCTATACTTCCACGGTGGCCAGATTTGAGTGGGTCTATGCTTCCACGGTGGTCAGATTTGAGTGGGTCTATACTTCCACGGTGGCCAGATTTGAGTGGGTCTATACTTCCACGGTGGTCAGATTTGAGTGGGTCTATACTTCCACGGTGGCCAGATTTGAGTGGGTCTATGCTTCCACGGTGGTCAGATTTGAGTGGGTCTATACTTCCACGGTGGTCAGATTTGAGTGGGTCTATGCTTCCACGGTGGTCAGATTTGAGTGGGTCTATGCTTCCACGGTGGCCAGATTTGACTGGGTCTATACTTCCACGATGGCCACATCCTTGCTAATTGGAGGTGCAGGAGAAGGACAACGAACTAAACACATAGAGCAGTTCTACAGAAATTCGTTTTTATTCGAGATTATTTCAAAATGCATATATCAGTTGGAAGAGCGCTCCAGACGACCGCTAAAGTACATCTGAAAGCGCGTGATGCGGTGACCGTCTTTGTTCGATGGTTGCCCAAAAACAGCCGCGAGGATGATTGGAGTTTGCATGATGGTTTATGCGTGGACAGAGGCAGGAATATTTAAGAAACCCGCCCAATGGTTCCACCGCCTTGCCGCAGGATGGAACCAAACCGGCAACCTCTGTATTGCAAGTCCAGTGTGCTCACCGTTATATCTGCGGCAGCATCACGCATCACGATATTATAATGCTCTTTATACATTACACCGCAGCGGCGCTTCATATCTGTTTGAGCGAGGAGATCCAGACCTTTTGACTTGAGACTTAAAAGAGATCCATTACGTTTTGCAGATTCATAGATACCGGCATCCTCAGATGTAAATGTCAGCGTTATGCATGGAAATATAGAGCCCGGCCTTATGGAAATGCAAGATATCCCTTCCTCTTGTTGCTTGAAACCTTACCGCTCCGAGCGTCCATGCTAAGAGACGAGCGGTCACGCACACTTACCCCACCGCCTCCCTCCGTCCGTCCCCTCGTGCCACTCTGAAAATGCCACTCATGCCAGCCGGGGTGAGCGTAAGGTGGCGAAGGAGTGACAGTTTGCACGGTCAGTTCTCCGCATGGCGAATTAAGCCATGGGAGAGTTCGCCTCGGGCTGGTATCTCACTCATTTCCGTTGCTCATTTCATGCAAACCATTTGAATTGAGACTTTTTTTTTCATTTACGATGGCCTGGGTCAATACATCTCTGTGGAAGTCCGAACGTGTGGCTGTAATGATGCCTTCCTTGTTAATTGATGAAGTAAAGGGAATCACCGCTGGCTGTACAATACCGAATTGTCGAAATTGCAGTGCGTACAGGCTGCTGAGGAATGGCAACACCCTGGCTTTATGAGCCCAATATTCAATTGTAGGATAGCATTGTGGGGTGGACCGGTATGGTGGTTTAGCGCAGTGTGCTCTGAACCTGGCGGCCCTGAGTTTGATTCCTTGTCACTGTCTGAGGCAGATGTCCTAGGACATCTGCAAGTCTTCCCGGGAAATAAAAAGTCCCTTCTTTTTTTGGTCAGTTGTACCAAAACGCACCACTCAAGACGATGTGTTAACATCTCCTTCTCTCCTCTTCTGGTGTTGTGAGATGTGTCCTGGTTATTGTTGTACTCCAGAAGTGGCAACTGTAGTTACCCCCCCCCGCCCATCCCCCCCAACAACTCTATGTAATGTATATTTAACTTTTTTTGCACCGCACGTAGCCAACCTTGCTCATCATTGGTGCCGGGAAAGGAGACAGCGTGGGGAGGCTTTGATCCAGCGATGGGCAGACAACAAAGCAGCCAGCATGGGACCTTCTTTGGCAGTATCAAAGTCTGAACAAAAATAAGAAAAGGTTTTTACCCTTTCTGGGAATAAAACAGGGCGTGTTAAGATGTTCAAACACCGAATAGAAACCTTTTGCGAGGAGTCATGTCTGCATGAACTACACGTAGTTGTTGGAAGAACATGCAAACAAAAACATGCTTGGATCGCCTTTTGTGTCAGACCAGAGGACGCCGAAAGCCGAACAGTGTCGCCTTTTGGCGTTCTCTGCTCTGACACTGGTGAGACTTTGGCCCTAAAGAAGGCTGTCTCTGGTGGAGACCAATCAGTTTCATAGGACAACGCCAGATATGATTGCTTGCATGTTAACCACAAGTACGTGTGGTTAATGCAGACAGGATTCCTTGCAAAAGGCTTCTATTTGGTGTTTGAATATCTTAACACTCCCTACTCTTAGGTTTTTTCGGTAAAGTCACGTAGGTAAAAAAAAAATAATAAAAGTAAAATAATTTTAATTTTATTTTTTACCTACGTGACTTTACCGAAAAAATCTAAGAGTATGAATCCTTGCAGTCACGAAAGCTTCAAATCTAGAATTAACACCCCCTGTTTTATTGCCAGAAAATGGGTAAAACCTATTTTAGTTTTTTGTTCGTAACAAAGGGGCCGCCCGTACAATAGTTTAGCGTTCAGCGGGTGCACTGTCCGTGCGTAGTGCATGCACGGACCCGTCCTGGATATTGTCCCGCCGGGGATTGCAAACGAACGTGTGGTTGGAAGTGGCCTTGCAAAAAAAAAAGGTTTAACTACAACATCGCTGCACATCAACATGCCATGTTTATTTCGCCTCGGAGAATAGACAAGCGCGAGGCAATAAGCGCGCGCCGACATTACACAGGCCCTAAATAATGCAGCTAAATTCTAAGATTCCATTCCCGCGCACGCGGACGTAGTTGCACTCGCTTAAAATACTTCACATCTCATTCTCCGTTAAAAACCTTTTTTCTCGTCCACTGACGCTCGTGCTTATTGTTGTTTTGCTTGATTCGGTTTGTTTTTTCGTTGTCTTCACGGAATCAACCAATTGGCAACGTGGCGCACCAATAATAAGCGAAGTGCTGCGTGCGGTGGCACAACGGACGGTTCACACGCCGCAGTTTGCAACGCAGAGGTCTCGCCCGTTGGATCTTCCGGCGCACGGGCAGTTGAAACGATGGTGGGCAAGATTCCTAAATCCCCCTCCCGCCATCACTGCCTCTGTCCCAGAGGTCGCGGGTACCCGATACCTGTACCCTACCCGATACCCGGCCGGGTACGGGTATGGGTACCCGTTTGCGACCTCAACCCACCCGCGCCTGCAACATGGCTTCATCCCAGAGGTCGCAATCGGGTAACCGATACCCATACCCTACCCGTACCTGGCCGGGTACGGGTAGGGTACGGGTACGGCCGGGTATGGATACAGGTACCCGTTTGTGACCCTGGTGCGGCCGGGTACGGGTAAGGAATCAAAACCCGTTTGCGACCTCTGCTCTGTCCATCCAGCTGTGGTTTAGATGCTGCGTGCACCACAGCTCGTCGCCATAGGGAGGTCACGTGCGGTGGG
This sequence comes from Lampetra fluviatilis, assembly GCF_964198595.1. Classification (NCBI taxonomy): domain Eukaryota; kingdom Metazoa; phylum Chordata; class Hyperoartia; order Petromyzontiformes; family Petromyzontidae; genus Lampetra; species Lampetra fluviatilis. The sequence goes on along the minus strand of NC_136323.1, from coordinate 6,145,281 downwards.
CCAAAGTGTGGGTGCTCCCCCACCTCTTACGTAGACGTTTGCCTAGCGTGGAAGAGTAGGCCTAATTGCCCTCCAGAGTGGCTCTGCGGAGCTCCCTCGAGTTCGGGAGGCCTTCATATACACGTAGCTATCCCCTGTATATGCTAAGGCTATAGCCAAGGTCATTTCAACATAGCTGCCTCATAAATATTTGCTATCCAAGGTCATATAAACATAGCTGCCTCATATATATATTGGCTTTCCAAGGTCATTTAAACATAGCTGCCCCATATATATATTGTCCATTCACGGTTATTGAAACACATCTGCCTTCTGTATATGCTAGGCTATAGCCAATGCTAAACATGCAGGCAATTAGGCAGCTACCCTGCCCCAATTACTTGAACGTCACTCCGATCCCACGATTCCGTTCGCAATCGACAGTGGGGATGGAATCGCGATGAGGATCGGAATTATGAGAATCACCACAGTTCTACGATGCTCATTAAAATCCAGGATCTCGGCTATGACGGCTCTTATTGCTCCGAGCCCTGGGCTATCTGGCCACCTCCCTGAGTGAATGTAAATTTGTGTAAATTGCACCGGCGCTTTCTTAATCATCGCCATCATGGGCGGTTTTTTTTCCTTTTTTTTTATTTTCGGGAACCCTTTCAAAGCTGAAACATTCAGTTCCTATTTTCCTTCCGGCTTTTAATATTTTTATTGACACATTTTTTTTTTTAAATGTGAGCAGATGGCAAAACCGATATACGTGTAAGACCAATCGTAATACAAGGGTCGTTAATTGTCAGCGAAACGCTGCGAATATTTGCGTACATTTGAGAAATTGTGTATTCAAGGCAGTAAAACCCATCGAGTCCACGACGTTCTGCTGTAAAGAGCGCACGAGGCAGAAAAATGTTTCGCAAGTGGCATCCTTTAATATATATATCTGGGTAAAACAGGTGCATTTTGAGAGCACATCAGCCTAGATTGCGGTCTTTGGCAGCTTCGCGGTAATGCTGTCCTCTGTGTCATTGCTTGCCGAGTGAGGGGGACCCTATCCACCGGCGCAGCGCGCACTGCTCGATGTGTTTGCATTCTGTGGTGGATGGGAATATTGCTGTGGCTTGATTGAACCGTGCCTCCCCGAAGGCATTGCAGAGGGGAACGACGCTGTTCCTATCCAAAAGCTGTAATCAGGACACCTGCGAGTTCATGAATAATTTTTCCAAAATGACGTTTTCCGGCCCATTCTTTGCCGAAATGTCACCGCTATGGGGGGAGGCAAGTGCCGCTGAGAATTGTACAGCTGCTCGTTGTGAAGATGCAATAAAAAAAAATCACAGCGCTGGTAGCGATGCGTGTGTGTTTAGGGGAAGCGATTTCACGGGACGTGGCAATTGTTGCACTTACCTCCGAGCTACGCTGCCGCGTGTGCTGTTTGCTTTATAATGGGAACCTTGCCGTCGGGTGCCTTAAACGGCAACTCAAGTCAAGAAATGTACATAAACGCACTTCGCGTATTGAAATGTCCGTAGCGTTAAAATGGAGGGAAACGTAACGGCTTCTGGCGCCGCTTGTCACCGAAGATAAAAAAAAAAACGAACAAAGTGACACGTATTATGAATACAGTTGGCGATAATAGTAATGGAAATCATAATACGCAAATATCGCGCAGTCATTTTCAATCCACTGCTAGATGGAGGGCAATCCATCGGTTTGTTCGTTAATAAATATTCGTGACGTGACAAAAATTGGGCGATTAAAGGGCGTTCAGAGAGGTGTGGTAGAATACATTAAAGAGAGAAAGGACCGTCTTAAGGTTCTGACAAATGGTCGACATTGATGAGCACAGTGGGTGAGAGAGGAGGGAGTGAAGTCCGTGCTCTGTTGGCCGTGGTGTTTGTATGACCACACTTTCTTCACCAGGCTGGCCATTGTAGCTAGATGCAGGGCAGATGGAGCGTTCACGGGACTGGTTGAGATATCACTCAGCGCTGATATTAGACGTGGCCAGGAAAAAAAGTTACTGAACTATATGAACGAAACAATTTTTTATTTTACCAGGTAAAACCCACTGAGCAATATCGCTCTCTTTCACTTGCAACCTGGTCACAAATGATAGCTCAATGAAGTGGCTTATCGTGTGGAAGTTTATAGCACATTTTTCTAAATGTTGGAGAGAAAAACCCAGAGGGACCTGGAGAAAAATCCACGCCACAATGGGAAGAACATGCAAACTCCAACCACGGGGAGAACCGGGAAACTCCAATATATACCTGGCGATGCAGTTAACATCTCCTAGCCACCACGGTGCCCGGTAAGCTCGCCGAGTTTACAGTGGAGTGCGCTAACCTCTGCGCCAACGATCTACCCTGTGCTTCTTTAATCTCCGCTAAATTAATTTCCCACCCGTCTCCAATTCCACATCCCTTTGGCAGGAGGAAGCCTATCCATGGGACAAACACTGTTGATTTCCTAGAAAGCAGAACATGTTTTGTCTTCCCAGGGAGAATTATGGGCTGAGTTTTCTGCACCGTACGTGTGTTGAACTTCTTTCGCACCGTACATAGCCTACCGTGCTAATCTGGGGTGATGTCTGATCGAGAGTTTCTGAATCATTGTCCCCAGCCGCAGGTCACCAGGATTCGCAGCACATTGTGCTAACCACTGCGCCACTGCTTACCCTGCAGCCTATACTCTTTGAGTATTACACTGGGACATTTAGAGTGCAATTCAGCGTTTTGCACTCTCATTTTTATTATATGTGCGACGATGTAAGGGCTCATAACAACATAAATGATTCCATATTTTCAAATTTGTTTCTCCACGTAAAAAAAACATTCTTTACACAGTCCATTGGTTGCGTGGCCTCATGGGAAAGCATCTTCGTAGCAGCATTGGTTCCATGCAAGGAAACTCTGGACCAGTGTCAACATTCAGCGTCTCATCAGCAAAGGCAGGCTCACTTGAACCAACTGCTGGTGAACTGCCAGCTGTTCATAGGTCAGGCCACTTTCTGTAAGAAATTGGTCCTAGTTCGATGTGAATCTATATACATAGTTAGAATAAAATGCATAACGGAACATAATCCTGACTTGAAGCTTTCGTGACTGCAGGAATTCATATTCTCTAGCCCCCGCCCACTTTCCCTTGGGCTAAACCCATCTCAAACCTACGTAACATCACTAACACAGCCACCGTTGCTCCTTGTCCTCGAGTCGGCGGTGTCCCTCGTTTTTTTAACGAGCTGGATGTCCCACTCGCACAGCCACCGTTGCGGTGGTTCGATTACATTGACATGCTAATCTCTCCCAATGCAATGGCCACCTCCACAGCTGCGGCGTCGTGGAGGTAGCCCAGCTCTCCGATCTCACATTTCCATGCAAATTCCATCTCTAGCCCCACCCACATACCCTTGGGCTAAACCCATCTCAAACATATGTAACATCCTGCTTCAACAGCTCTCCTGCTATATATATATATTTCACCTGATGACGATTGCTTGTGTTGCGATCGAAACATCGTGGTATTGTTATTATTTTTCTATCTACGTGGCTTTACCGAAAGAATAGAACATAATCCTTAAGCGTCCTGATGGAGAATATAAATAACAAAGTAAAGGATGTGTCCTACTCTATGGTTCTTTCGGTAAAGTCACGTAGATAGAAAAAAGTTAGAATGATAAAATAATAAAAATAAAGTGAATAAAAATAATTAAAATATCATGACGTTTCGATCGCAACACAAGCAATCGTCGTCAGAGGGTGTCCTATCCATGTTTGTCTCTCCACATGTAAAATAAAGGTATTTTGGCAAGACCTAATAAGGGTTAATAATTGACTGCACAGAACATTTCCATTGTGGCATGGCGTTGCAGCCAGAGGGTTACATTTGCTTGCTTTTGTTTGTACGTGTGTTGAACTTCTTTCGCACAGTACGTAGCCCGCCCGCGCAAATCGGAGGTGCGGTTTACTTCCTACCCAGGAAAGCCTCCACTGAGTCTCACGGCTTTTTCAGGAGAGTCCTGCCAAGCTATCGCAGCAGGGGGCGATGTTGCTGCTATGTGTGATCCCAATTGAGCCGTTTTCAAGCATCTTTTGTTTGTAAGTATTGGGATGTATGGCCAATACCAGTTACAATGTTTTGTTTTCTCTTAGCTATGGGAGTAAATTTGAGAACTTGGAGGCAACCCTTGCATAACAGGGGGGAGAAGATACAAACCGCACAACGGAAAAGTGGCCGCCACTCATCGGGAATCTAACCCAGGCCCTGTGTTGCTACGAGGCACAAATGTAACCACTGCCACCGCCCTGCATGAACTAATGCAGCGCGCGTGCATGCCCCAAAACCATCTGTCACGGCGTTTTTGCACACAGCGCTAAACAGTGGACGTGTGCAAAGGCCCTTAGTTGGCTGGGCACCTATTTCATAATAAAATGCTACCTGCCCTAGGTGGCAATTCATCACCTGGCTCCAGCAGGGCTCACGAGTGAAATTAGTTGCCCTGAAGGACCATGGCAAGGACTTACTGAATAAGCCGACCGTAAAATAATCTGACTCTGTGTACGAGGAATAATGGGCTACGCCGCTGGAAAATGCCGCCGTGTTGACGCAGTCGCCTTCATTTGCAGCACTGCCCCCCTCCACTCGGCTTCTCAGGTCCGTGCGGATATTCCACTGCTAGAGAGAGGTCAGGGGTTGTGTCACGGTGACCCGCCGTGCGGGCAGAGTGGGGTTGCAAGAGGGGGTCGGGTGTTAGGCAAGCGATCGGCGCTGATGCCGCTGCCGCCGCAAATAAAATCGGCGGAATTCTCCGCACCGCGTAAGTCAGTGGGAGGTCCTGTAGCTGCTGCCTTTAATATCGGCGTAAAAAAAGTCTATTAATATTGATGTACAATAGTGGCCTTTTATGAATATGCATGTGCTGCCCTATGTGTGGTGAATCGGTTAGTTGCATTCTGCCTGAAGATGTGTTATTACGTGTTGATAATGCGGCATACGGACAGGATTTTGCATATTTTGCATAATTTTTGTTTCATGTCCGTAGGGCTGTTTTTCAGGAGTTGGCACCGTTTTGTTCACAGAATAACAAAGGATCCCCCCCCCCCGCGCCTTATAGCCATGCATTGTCCTGTTAGTAAGCACCTATGAAAGTCGCTACCGCCACACGTGTGGCCATAGCCATGCCCGGCCACATTTGTATCCCCAGTGCCAATGTTTACACAATGTGGCCAGCCCAAAACTGGTTCAGACATTCACTCATGTTGGCTGTGAATGGGAATTAATCGGTGCGCGAATCCACGAGGTGACTACTGCTCTCCATGCCCGTAGAAAACAAACACACAGTGGAAATGTGAAGCAGCAAAAACAAAGAGAGACGGGGATATTGTTATCTTTCGTGGAATGACTGTGCAATATCTGCAGTTAGATTACATTTTTTTGTTAAACTGATTCTGTTGAACATAAGAGTTGTGTATTGAGACGGGTTTGACCTCTCCGATTGGCACGGTTGGCTACGTATGGTGCGAAAGAAGTTCAACATACATAATCAAATTACAATTGGAAAGTTCATGCAGTGTTAATGTATGTATGTTAAACTTCTTTGGCATCGTACGTAGCCAATTGCAAAGATTTGTGGCAGATTTACACATACAGGTTTATACAGATTCGGTTTTGTGCGATTTTGCGCTGCATATGCGGCTAACCTATTTCTATTTTGATTTAAAGCTTTCATGACTGCAGGGATTCATATTCTTGGTTCTTTCGGTAAAGTCACGTAGAAGGGAAATAATAAATATAAAACAATAAAAATTATCACGACGTTTCCACAGCAAGTTTTTTTTTTTGCTGTGGATTTCACACCTGATGATGATTGCTTGTGTTGCAGTCGAAAGGTCGTAATAATTTTTATTGTTTTATATTTATATTATTTTATTATTTCCCTTCTTCGTGACTTTACCGAAAGAACCAAGAATATGAACCTATTTCTACCCAAATTCGATATATTACGCGGTTTTAATTAAACTCACATGCGGCTATGCGATTGGATGTGGGACAACACCGTTTGGCTGCTGTGTGCGCTACATGGCAGGGCAGCTGTCTCGTGCGGTTTTCGCTTCATGCGCCCCCTTTGTAAATCCTTTATATTAAGTTCACTTGCTTGCTTGCTTGCACGCTTACGACCGTGCAAATCTTTCGGTCGTTTTTTAACCCACTTCCCGTGATCCAATCGAGCTGATATTTTGCACACAGACTCGTTGTGCGTGACAATTTATTTTCGTGAAATTTTTTTTCCATAACTTTACACTTTTTAGGAATTTTTTTTTAATTATATTTAATTACCAATTGCTTAATGGTGGCAGGCAATCATCTGACCCATAGGTGGCAGCCATCTCAAGCCAGAGGACGAGAGGACTCTAGCCGCCACGCATATAAAGGATTTATAGTGAAAAACTTTGTTTTTACGGGTTAATTTTTTTCAGGATGAATCTACCACGCAACGAGAAGGATGTGTGCAAGCAAATTTATAGCTGGAAAAATTACCAACGCCATTTACTGTGCACCGGAGGTTGGACCCTGCGCACAGCAGTTAGAATTCCTTATTGGACATCGAATCGGCTCATCATTCTTCGTGGGTATATAAACTTATTACCACTTTCTGGGACGTCAGCAGCGGTTATCCTAAGGATAGCCTTGTTCCTGCCACAGTAATGTAGAATTCCCACCACTGGCTTAAGACTCTCTATCAAGTGTAGCTGCGATTAATGCAGCTTTGGGGTAGAGTAGTGGCGCAGCGGTTTGCGCATTGCACTATGAACTTGGCAACCTGAGTTCAATTTCCGGCCATTGCGAGCATCTGTGACGAGAGATATCTGTACGGGTACTGGGTGTCCTCCCCTTCAGCAACCTGCATTGACCAGCGTGGTGAAGTATGGCCAACCAACCCCTGGATTGGAGAAGCTTTCATCCAGTTGTGGATTGGCAAAGTGCTAATTATGCGGATAAAAATTACTTAAAATAAATCTTTAACCAATTTACAATTGATTCACGAGATTCATTATAGATAGATAAGTAATTTTTAATCATATATATGGTCACATGAATTACTGCTTTCTTATGAGATATGATTTATGAGCGCTCTGTTCCTCACTTAAAAAATATCCATAATACAATTTGTTCTGACTACATTTAATTTAATTAATCTTTAATTAAACCTTCAATACATTTGAGAGATGGGTATCAGCTTGGTGGGACTTTATCCAGCAGAGTTTTGACCATGGCTGATAACGATGACCTTCATATATCGTCACTTAACGTTCATATTTAATCAAGCCACTATCATTGAAGTGTTTCCGATGTATTTCCTCATTAAATTGCATTTCAAGTGGCAAGGGTCTCCCAAGACCGTATCAAAGGAAAAGGTGCATCCCCACAATCCCTTGTTCAACACCCCTGATGGCAGAAGGGCATCCAGTAGAGGGAGGTCTTCAGCAGTGTATTTCACTAGTTTTCAAAGGGGGGACACTTTCACCGACAAGGCATCGGTGTGAGGGCCACCATAGATTCGACACCATTGGGATTGACAGCACGGTGATAGGGTGTTTTCACATTCGTGTATTGTCAGTGGCCGCATGTCAGGGGCCCGCACTGAAGGTCACCAGGGGCCCGCCAGTAGCCCGCGGGCCTTGCAATGAAGAACACTGCTCTAGAGAGACCTTACAGAGGGTGTTTGGCCTACTCTTTCACGGAGCCCAGACATGGTGGTAGAGGTGAGCATGCCCACACTTTACCCCACCACACGCGACATGTCAATAAGCTGACCGACCGAGTTATAGCCATTCACACTGCTCGGTGGGCGGAGGTGCTGGACCGTTCAATAAACATGCCCCACTAGGTTTTATTTTTTAACTGCCGCGCCGAGAGATGGAATCGAAAACCAGCGGCTTCATCTGTCCAGCGCACTCGCCGTGACAACCGCTGTGGCAGAACCGCGACACGCATGAGGTCTGCGAAGCGGTGTAAGTGAGCCTCTGCATGCCTGCCTGGGGTGCTGGTAATCGCCCGTAATTTGGCCGCTCGCTCGCCGAATGCAACGCAATTGTGAGCCGTGGCACTCCGGCGGTCCCCGCCGCGTTTACCGCTGACCGCCGCACCGATCGCCTCGGCTCTTTGTCACCTGACTGTGCGTCTCGTGCGATATGCAAATGAGAACCTCACCCCCCCCCCGCCGTTGGCCCCTCGATGCGTCGCGGCGACAGCAAATGCCTTCACCTGGATTGCACAGTTTAATAAAGGAATGAATGATTGATTAGGTGAGAAGGGTGGAGACCTGCGTCGTGGTAGTTACCTTCGAGGATAAAGCGTTTGAGTGAATGCGCACATCGAATCGCACGTGTGCAGGAATCAGCACTTTTGTTTTGTGGTCAATCCGCCGCTGAATTGAAGGCATCCCCACTGCGCTTTGTCGGTCACGGGGGTCGTTTGGCCGCACCAATTCGTCACGCCGGTCAGTGCAGGTCGGCGAAGGGCAACCCAGGAGTGTTTGGGATATCGCTTCCCATTCACGTTAGGCACAGCCAGGGATTGAACTCAGGGGTGGTTGAGTTTGTCGTGCAGAGCGCCAACCACTGTGCCACTGCTCCACCCAATTAAATAATAACAGCAACAACGGTTATAAAGTTATTAACCAGGTGCAAATGAATCTGGAAATCCAGCGAGACTTCCTTGGGTAAACAAATACGTTATTATATTATGTGTCTCTGTGTTTGCAGCTGTTGTTGTTTTTTGTATTCATGGACAACTGCGCTACTGCTCTACCTCCCTTCAGCAACAGTGCTGGATTAAGCTAGTGCGTGGCCTGTAGCATATGTTATGTAGGGGCCCTAAATAAAATAAAAACACTTAAATATTAAAACACTAATTTGTAACTTGCATCGTAAAGTAATTGTATATTTTTTATTTGCAATACAGCCAAATAATACGACATATCGCTAACCTTAAATACCCAGTCGTTCATAAAAGTTGAAGGCAGTATAGTACTATAGTAATAGAGCAAGTGCAGAATCACTGAACCGGAATTGATAGCTTGAAAGCATTTAGCGTGGGGCCCTTGAAAGTGCGGGGTCTGTATCATTATGTAGCTACTTGTGCTACTACGATATAATCCGGCGCTGCTCAGCAGTAATGGTATAACACTTAATAGGACGAAACATTGCACTGCCACCAACAACAATAAAGGGTAATGCAAAACAACAACAACAACAACAACAAAAAGCCGATGACGCCTCTGACAACTTGAGAGATTGCAGCTTGTTTTCATAACTAAATGTCATTGCAAAGTCACAAATGTGCAGGCGGGGGAGGACAGGGGAGGTGAAAAAGGTGTTCGTTTTTTGCGATGTGTCACGCTCACGATTCACGCTAATGCGTTTTGTCCGTGCGGTGGGGGCAGCGGTCATGGGGGGAGGGGGGGGGGGCAAGCCTATTAATTCAAGATGTGGATGAAAGGCCATTTTAATTGAGGAGGAGAGCCCTGTAGTCTGGCCCGGTGCGCAACTGCAGAGAAAGACAGAGAACAATGCAGGCAGGTAAGGATGGCGTTGGATGATTCTCTTGTCACTCTTGAGGATTTTCAGTTTGCGCCGCTGTATTTTTGCCCGATTCGGTGTAAATGTGGAGGGAAAAAGCGGAGGGCCCGGAAAAAAAATTCACGATACCACAGGGAGAGCATGCAAATATACCGGCGTCAGGGTCAGGATTGAACCCACGACGTCCTGCATACCAGGCAAGGGAGTTAATATCTCGCCACCGTGGCGGCCCCATATTGAATGCAAAGAAAAGTTAGTCGGCTTCGCTGGAAGAGATGACGGACGATGATCAAGAATAATAATGAAGTGACAGCCATGGAATGGATCGTGTCCGAAAGAGCGTACGTACACCAAGTAGATGGGGCAATGAACTTAATTCACGTACAGGTAGGCAGCAGGCGTATCATTGAATTGCAGGATCATCAGCCACGGATTGACCTTTGCTGATGATGATGATGCTAATATCTATATACCCACATGACTGAAATGTAAAATATGAAACAAATTATTTGATGATGATGATGCTGCGCTGGCAATGGTGCACGAGCACAAATAAAATAAAACCTCATTACATTCTTGCATTAAAATTTTAAACTGTGGGCTTAAAGGAAATATATGTAAAAATAATATAGGCAACCTTAAAGGTGATGGCCCTTCTTCATAGCACATACATGATCTCTGTGCTATGCCGAAGGACCATGGCCCGAAACGTTGTATATTACATACATATCCTTATAAAGTGAATAAGTTATTTTTTTTACAATTAGTAAAACAAAATAAAAATGCAAAAGTTAGTAGTTTACCCGCTATGGGAGAAACTACATCCATAAAAAAGACAAGACCCCCCCGTATAGCCTTAACAGACTGTTGGGGCTATTAGTGAGTACCTATAAATGTCGGAACGGCACACAACAGGATGGGGGCCAGCACCACGCCTGACGTCCTTTGTTTCCCTAGTGGTGATGTTTTACACACCGCACCAGGTACTCATTTAAGGCTGAGTGGACCTAGGAGAGGCCCGGAATCGGTACAGATAATTGTCACTGGCGTTGGCCGTGAGCGGGAATCGAACTCGGGTCGCCGGGTTCATAGCGCGTTACGCTAACCGCAACACCACCGCTCCCCCCACACACACACACTGTGTACAGATCAGGCGTCTGGTCAGAATGCTAAATGGGCCGAGCGAGCACACGTGCGAGTTCCCGGATGATCATCAATCCCAAACCAATTTGTAACGCGCGCGCGCGCTCACTACCAGAGACGGCGAAGGTGTCAGCATGCCACCGCTCCGCATAAATCTGTCGCAGCATCGCGACGTATCTGCGCAGCACCTCATTAGAGAATTTCGTATTCAGAAGAATTCTAGCTGGAAGTTCCAAGCGAGTGGTTTTTGGGGGCACAGGGGCATGGGGCCGAGGGGCGGGGCAGGGGACAATTTGTACCTTTTGGTGAAATAGGTGGGAATGTGTATCCGGCTACGAGCCGTGGCATACGAGGTCGGGGGGGGGGGGGTTCGGAAATATGGCCATGAACAGCAGAAGACGATACAAATCTCGATTTAAAGCTTTCGTGACTGCAGGGATTCATCTTCTTGGTTCTTTCGGTAAAGTCACGTAGAAGGGAAATAATAAAATATATTATTTAATATAATATTATTCTTATTATTTTATTATTTTCATTCTACGTGACTTTACCGAAAGAACTAAGAAGACGATACAAATCTTTGAGTGAGAAATAATTTGTGGGATTGGCGGCATGGGCACGCCACTGGATGGGACCGTGTGCGATGGTCAAGAATGAGTGACCAGGTCACGGCCAGGCTGTGGAGGGTGAAGCAATACAGGTGCTTGCTGCGTCGCGAGTACCGTGATGGTGATGGCTTGGGTAGGCCTTCATCACCCAGGAGTGGATAGATCGTGGCTGGTGATGATGATGATTAGGTGAGGATGTTGGTTGGCCATTTGCTTCGGTGGCAAAATAATTGGTCGGTTGGGTGTTTGGTTATTTGTTTGATCGGAGGGCTAGAGAAAAAAATGATTCAATTTTGTCTCAGGGGTGTTATATGACCACGGCTACAAGAACAACGGTGGTGTTTGAACGACGCGTGGAATTTCAGGGTGTGGCCACGTGGTGTTGCTGGGCGTCGTGCCCACTGCAAGTTGTGAATTCTCGACTTCCCCCTCCCTCCCCTCGGCTATCCCTGCGGGGATGGAAAAATTGGCCGACGCTTTTGTGATTTGACAGCCACGGACGCTTCACTATTCTTTTTTGTTCCACCCACCTTCCCCCGCCCCCCCATTTGATTTTACTCTTAATTTTCAATTGGCAATGCATCCGGCAAATTGTGGCGTTCTTCATGGAATTCACTTCCCCCCCTCCCCCCGTCCAGCGCAGGCCACAGGAATTATAATAGCTCCGTGCGAGCATGCTGTTCAAGAGAGTCGCGTCACGAGCGCTTGCGCAAGTGCCTGAAAATCGCCCGATTTAAGGCCCTCATTTCTGCCGCATCTCACCAAGATTCTGGTGGGGGGGGGGCGCACCGTTGACAGCTTAAATGTTAGCTTTTTAAAAGCATGCGTGAACAACAACGGCAACAACAACAAACAATAGTTGTGTTGCATTCCTTGAGTGGAACGACGGCTCTTTCCTTCTCTCCGTGTGCGTGCCACTCTGCAGATGCATGAGCGTAAGCGTGATGTCAGGAGAGAGCACGTATTATATTTATATTTTTTTGACACGTCAAATCCTATCGTTGAGCGGCGCTAGAAAAGTGAACGAGACCGCTAACGCGTACACAGCTGCAACCGCTGCTTCGGTTTAATCACGCTCTTGCATTCCCTTCTCGAACAAAACGTTGTTGTGATCGTTCACGATGTGCCTTGGCGCCTGCTAAATTATATCTCTACGCCTGCAACACCTGCCCTCTGAAACAGCGCCTCGTTATATTTTTCGCCCGACTTCAACGGGCGCCGATTGCGCGCCCTACGCGGCGAAAACTAAGGCAACAAAAACTTTTCGTACGAAAAAATATTTAGCCGTCCGCTTTTTTGCCACCGTGAGCCAGGGGCGTGCAATCCTCACGGAGTTACTTATGCATTCCCTGCGGCTACTTCTCGTGAACCCAGGAGGATACGCGGGTGACAGAGATCAGGCGATGAATGCAGCCAACCACAGCATGGAACCAATAAAAGATTTTGTGCATCTTGAAGAGAGAGAGAGAGAAGGGGCACTGACCCTGAAGCAGCGCTTTTTTGCCACAACGTGAATCGCAAAGGCTGGTGCCGGTCACGTAACTTGTTTCATAAATGCGCACTCCATTAGAGGTCACTCTGCGAAAGTGCTTGCGAGTATGATGAATAAAGAAATGCGTAACTGGAAAGGGGAATGCATAGGCGGTGGGTGGGTGGGGTGGTAACGTTTCAAATCTTGTAAATGAAATAGGTGCGCAGTTCTGGCACTCCGAGACCATTGCTTTCTCAGCGCACGATTACCCCATCACTGCTATCGTCGTCGAGATTAATAGGCTGCTGCCAGCGTTGCAATGTTTGTTGCATGTTTAATTAACTCAGACGATAAAGCTCTGCTGCGGAAAGAGATATTGAGGTCACCGCAAAGGTTCCAGCACTCACGCTTGACTTACTCTGAGCCTTCTCTGCTGACATATAGTTGCAAAGATCGTGTTCGAAAACGCATCAAGACAGGAAACACTGTGTCTTGATTTTGTTTTAACAAAGGATTAGTCGTACCCCCCCCCTCCCCCATCATATTTTGGTGCGAAAATTTGTACAGGAAGACATTTTTATTAAATATGCAGTGCGTTTCATTTAAATTTTGACGGCACATGTGCATTGTAAATGTTCTCATATTTCCTTGCAGTCAGCACAGTCAACATTTTTTTTATTTTGCTAATGTTTACATTCCTAGAATCCCCGAAGGGTGCGGATTTCAATAGATGGCATGATTGCAAAATTTGATGTCCTAATGCAATTTGAGATTCGATAGGTTGCAACGCAATATTCGGTTTAATCAACAATCATGAATGAAGCGACGGACCTGTCAATGTCCCATACGGAATAAAAAATAATCATCCAAACAAGACGCAAAAGTATTGGTTTGAAAGCAAGCTCCTCAGTGTTACAGAATTATTTCTCAGCATAATTCTGAATTATTTCTCAGCATAATTCTGTATTTTATTAAACATGTACGCCACAAAACACCCTTGTAATATTTTTCTATTTTTGTTCATCTTATCATTACGCTGAATTTGTATTGCTGTGGTGTTCGGTAGGCTAGTAACGGTGGTGTTTTATTGGTGGAATGACTGCGTCTGCGAAAAAGCAACACGTTCCTGAAATTTAACTGGAGGTGGTGCACGTTTGTAGTTGATGGATCCGTGAGATGTTGTGGTCGTTTGATGTTTGAGAGATTTTCATGATACCGTGAATAACATTCGCAAAAAATATATACGAGTCAACGGGATTCATTTGCGGAATGCTTGGAATTATCTTCTGTATTTTCCCCCTACCCTCAATGCACAATTATAAAGAACATCTTATAAAAACATTTGCATGCTACTTGCCAATGGTTAAGAAAGAGGGCACTTTTCCTGTAACATCTGGTCACTAAGTGCTATTTATTTGGCAGGACTGATTCTGCCGATGAGCCCCCAAAGGATGGAAACTGACCGGCAAATTACATATTGAATGAAATCTAGATTTGAAGCTTTCGTGACTGCAAGGATTCATATTCTTAGGTTTTTTCGGTAAAGTCACGTAGGTAAAAATTTTAAATTAATAAAAGTAAAATAAAATAAAAATCACGACGTTTCGGAGGCAGCACAAGCTTCCGTCTTTAGGTGGAACCGTCACAGCCACGACAGCTGTATCACGTAAATGAGAGATTACAAGAGCTACCACTCCGTATATATAATGGTTGAAGAGGGGAAGGGCCAAGTACGGCACACTTTTTATTAATATGGTAAGGTGAGGCTTAAGACTAAGAATAGACTGCATAACAAAAGACTGAGCCTTTGTTATGGAGAGGTGCGGTTTGTGACTACGCCTAGCCTACATAACAAAAAAACCTAAGAATATGTTGAATTAAAATTACGTGATTTTTAACATAAGTCTGGGGAGGTCAGTCGATTGTTAAAATAAAATATGATTCTTCAACAAATATTTTTCCTGCGGGTCACAAAATAAAATTGGTGTGTGCTGACGGGCCGCGTGACATCGTACATCGTGATGTCACGCGGTGACGCAATAACGTTGCGCGTATGCGACCACCGATCCGTTTTCTCTCATCTCGAGGCTTCTTCTCGTCTTTCCCTTGTTTATCTTGCTTTGATCTCTCACCGATTGCTGCATCTGGTCTACGGCTCTCGCTCGTGCCTCTTGTTCGTGTAGCTTTCATCTTTCCAATCGGCATTTGTTTACGTCTTCCAGCGTGGCCTTTCGCAGCTGTGCCGCAGCGTAGCCCTACGAAGCGTTGCCCATCGGCGTTCCTGCGTCGTGTTCAATCGTTTCGCTGCCCCGAACTCATTCTGGTTGCCGATGAACCTCCCGGCACGTGGTGGTAAGCGCCAGGCGTCACGTCGAACAACGCGAGGCACAGATCCCTTTTATTTTATTTAATATAAAGTGAGCCATATTTTTTTCGCGGTGAGCTCACTCCTAAGGGGCCTTCGTTGGCCAGATGTGTCACATCGGCCACCGACTGCAGAACTCGGAGATGTATTTTGTACGGATATGTACGTTCTTTTGCACCGCACGTAGCCAACCGTGCTAATCGGAGGCGCGAAATGTGGTCACGCAGAACTGACGGTGATTGATTTCATTAAGAAGCAAAGGTTCCTGCTGAGTTCATTTTCGAACACGTGGGAGCTTAGGGGCACGTCGCTTTCCTTGTTTGGCCGTAGAACTCTACACAGCCACGTTCTCTTGTCCTCCATTGTACTGCCAGGGGCCACAATTGCTCCCTACGCTCAATTCTTCACCAAGTCACCTTGTCCGTGCATTTGTGTGGAAGCCGCGCGGCGCGGCTACTGTGGCTTTCGCGAACTGCAATACAGTTGCAGAGCTTTAGCCCACCCCCCCGCCCCTCTTTCCAGCCGGTCTGCACGACAGCAAACGCGCACTTGTGATGGCTTTGACATTGCATCTGGATGAACCTTTCATTGATATGTAAAACCTCACTGTAAACCTGATGTCTGATTCACTTTGTAGTTATTATATCTGTGACAAAATATTTGCTCGTCTCGTTTTGTGCTGTAAAAATGTGCCACGTGATTTTTTGTGAAAAATGTTTTCCGTTACAATTTGAAAAATAGCAACAACAGTTGACTACAGTTTTGTTCATCCACTGCTAGATAGCGGCTTCCACACACCGGAATCGGTCATGGGGCTTGTGTGTCCATACATCACCACACTGACCAGTGTGCACTGGTTTATGGCAAAAGCCAACCCATGTTAACCGTGGCCAGGAATCGAACTCGGGTCGCCGGGTTCATAGCGGAGCGCACCTACCACTGCACCACCGCTTCGCCCGTTGTATAATTAGCCCTTTAAAGTGTTTTCTTTCAATGCAGGTGTAGATATTGCGCTTATTAATACGGTTATTCATCATTATGGGGTGAGTTTTTTTTCTTCTCTCGCTCTCTCCAATTTTGACATTTTTAATGATCTCTTTCAATTTTAATGCGCACGTATTGTTAGCGTGCCTGCTGCGATTATTGGCACGCTTTTACGATCTACTGCTTCTCCGCACGCTTGTATCATCCTGGCCCCTATTGCCAAGCATATTGTGTCTCGATGACGTCTCGCCGGGTTCAGACTAAAGGAATTCATTGATGTTTAAAGAATGTCCATATGGGCGCATCCTACTGCGCGCGTATTACAACAGCCCATTAATATCCACTTCGCTCTCGGAAGCGAGAGCACAACGTTCGAAGGCTGCTGCAGTTGATTTTTTTTTATTGGTTGCTGAGTACATGGCCAGAAACCCTAAATGTCAAGCGGCCAGCAATGAACGGCCCTGATGAAGTTGCGTCCGGCCGCGGTTAACGCACTTATCGAATTGGGCGAGGTTGCGAGAGATGACGTCAGAGAATTCCTGCGATCCCCCGTGTAGCCTTCACTGACAGTCGGGGCAAGTGCTGTTAGCGAGCACCTACGAATGTCGGCACGGCACATGAGCGGGTGGGTGGCCAACACCACGCCCGGCCGCCTTTGTCTCCCCATTGGCGATGTTTACACACTGCTCCAGGTACTCATTTGAGGCTAAGTCGACCTTGGGGAGGCCCAGGACCGGTTCAGATAATGGTTACTGTTGTTGGCCGCGAGCGCAAATCGAACTCGGGTCGCCGGGTTCGTAGAGTATCGCGCTAACCGCAACACCACCGCTCCCCACTCCTGTCACTCCCTCACCTGCGTAAACTTTTCTATCGCTACTACTGTGGAGTTCCATCATTGATCACCTCCGCACCCACGTTGAGGACGCGGTCTGCCAGACTGGCCGTTTCATCTCACCCGCACTGGGTTCAACAACCACACTCCCGATTCGCAACGACGCGCTTGCTCACTCGCCCACCCACTCGCTCACTCGACCACTCAATCATCCACTCATCCACCCAATCGCTCACCCACTCACTCACCAACTCACTCAGCTACTCACTCGCCGCAATGCGGATCAAAACGCCTCTGTCTGCTTCTTCCCTCGCATTCCTCCGCTTTGGAATTCCCTACAAGCTGCTCTTTCCCCCAGTTCTATTAACCTTTCTCAAATCATGACACGCTAACTCTTATCTGTTACGACTGTTAATTGTGCTGTTTCTTTCTGGCCGCTGGGCGTTCTGTGCCTTTGTGACACAATGCAAACTCTAAATTCATTTAAGGTGTTCCTGGCCCATAGATCCCTGGCATCACCCACAGATGTGTGTGTTGTTTCTCTTGTTTTAATTAGCATAACCTAAAAGTGATTATTCACGGATTTTACGACCACATTTAAATAATTGTACACATCAAGTTGCTGCAGAATCACAGATTCTGTGTTTTGAGCCAATTGCCCTGAAGCAAAATTAAAGTGAGGATTATCTTTTGAGTAAGTATCGTATTAAATTAAATGTGAAACTTTAAATTAGAGCGCTATGGAGGAGTGGTGACGCAGTGGTGAACTCACTGCGCTATGAACCCTGCGACCTGAGTGAGATTCCCGGTCGCAGCCGATGTAAGTGGCACGCGATGTCTAACCGAGTGCTGGGCCCCTCTCTTCCCCAACGAGCACTGACCAGCGTGGTGAAGTATGGTAAAGCACAATCAACGAATGACCATGCCATGGGGGGTAGGGGTGGCGTGGGACTTCAGCAGAGAATTAGAAACATCTGCAAGGTATTCACGTTGGGAAAAATACTTACTTTTATATTGTAGGCTGACAATGGCTTGGGTAGGACACATCCCTACAAGGGCAGTCGAGGCTTGACACCGGTGGTTGAGACTAACAATGGAGTGGCAGCTAGCGGAGGGACCACGTCCAACCCTCCGCCGAGGAGATGGACCGATAATTCATCCATCTGGCACCGACACACACTTGCAGGTGCCAGACGGATTGTTTCGTCACAGGATTGTGAGATATGGTGATGAGCTTTGAGAGGACTTCATCCAGCAATGGACAGAGCATGGCTGATGATGATGATGATAGTGTGGCTTCATCGACGCTCAAACCACGTGTCTGTGCACGCTCACGCACGTTGCTTTCTTCTCCACAAGTGCTGTCGTGAGCTGGGTTTTATTCTCATATTCGTGGTGCTCTGTCAGGTATTACCTGGGTTACGGCATGAGGATCAGACCTGAATAGTAAACGCAAGTTTTCGTCAGAAATCAATCTCGCCGTTTTAATTGTCGACGTGAGATGAAGCGATGTTCAAAAGAGTGCCACACGGAATGTTAGGGGCCTAGAAAGGGCTGGGCACTGCAGTGTCGAGGCGTTTGTTTTGCCAATTTAACACCATCGTACGGGCTCAATGTATGCGACAGCGCATCTTTCGCGATGTTCTCATGAATGCGTGATGGATATTTTTTTTTCGTATCAAAGAAACCCCGAATTTTTGTAACCCTCTGTACGCTCTGGGGAAACGGTGCCTTAACTCTCTCTGAACGAACACGCACGACACCGCGTGTTCGGCAGTTTACGGGATGCACTTTTGTACCCGTGTATTTTAAATTAAGAGTTGGGAATTGTTCAGTCCGTGTCTATCTGTGCGTATAAATTCAACTAAATCAATCAAGTTATAATACTAGATTCATGTAATATTGTTGACACCAGGCACGAGTTTGAGGTGCATCTTACTTCCCAGAGGATCTTGCAATCGGGAGAATATAGTATTGGCTTTGTCAATTTTCTTTTTATTCGACAATGTTTTATTCACGTCGTTTTGTCATATTATTCTAAGTAATTTTGACTTCCTCTTGGCCAACATTGGCACATCATCCCCCCGTCCGATTAACTTGTATCCCCAATTGTAATTTGCGTTGCATGAATGATTCGTATAAAATGGGATTGTATCAATTTGTATGAAATATTTTTTTGGGAGATGAGGGTAGTCGGGAGGGTTAGAGTGGGCAGTGTGAGGTGACCCTGGCGACTGATTTATAGCACGAGGAGTGAATATTCAGAGGTTACAAATTTTCTTTTTTTCTTCCGAGCAATCTCGTCGAGGGAGAAAAATGAATTATGCGCATTTCTGTTATATAACGCGCCTCTCTCTCCGCTCCTCAATGCAATCCATCCTTGGCTTTTCGCCTTGAGTCTCGGGCTCTGTTATGCAAGACGCAATAGCCTCTCGCCGTAATGTATGACTTGTTGCGCCGCGTGGCGGTCACGTGATACCGTGTGCAAATTCGCCTTCAGCGGGGAACAAGCGGAGAGGCAAAAGCTAAAATTTAAGGAAATGTAGCTGCACCACATGTTGGCTGCGTTCGTGAGCTGATGGTAGTTTCCCCTCTGCCTTGATGTCGTGCAACTCCGATAGCTTCCAACGATCTTTTGTCCAACCAGGAAAGGGAGCCCATCGAGTTTCGTTATCTCCTTCGCAAGAAAACTGTCAAATAGTCGCATTTTTGTAACGTGTTTATACGTGTAACTTGAGGGTTGGATTTCACATTTTCAGTTGGATTTTCGTGGGGGTTTTTTCAGGATAATTTTGGGATTTTTTTTTTGGGGGGGGGGGGGGGGGTGGGGATTTTTCGAGCGTTTACATCAGGTGATAAATGCGACGCGCCTTCGTGCGAAGAGTGAAGCCAACCGACGCAACTTGGGGTGAAGAGCACAGAGGTGTCGGTGACGTCATCGCCTTGACGTCAGCCTTTCAGATCAATCCAAAACAAAGCAAAAATTTACATCTTCCAAAATTTTTATTCATATTAAAATCGGGAACATATCCTCAAATGAAGATATTTTCCGAGAGTTACGCTTTGCTGTTTTAAGACTTTTGCGAAGTTATGGGGAAAATCAATCTAGGTTTTAGGTTTTGTAATATAAAAGAAAATCAGTGCCAAAATACGAGTCAAAAATGGTACCAATTATATTTATGAGCCCTTTTTTAACTTCTCTAATTACATATAGAATTGTTTTCATTTCAAATACACCAACCCAGGTTTTAGAATAACGTACAAATCAGAGTGAAGACGTTTGAATTTTCCTGTTCAGTACAGCAAAACCTGCATGGAATAACCTTCAACATTTTCCTAAGCCAACAGAGTGACTTGGGTGTGCCTAAGAGGAAAGTTTTTAATCAGTGCATAGAGCCTGCCTAAGGATGATCATAAATATGGACACTGACAAATAAAATTAAACAATAGCGGAAAATTACATGGAGAATTACGTGTTTTTTTTAGATGCATGCTGGCAGTTACACCGAGATGCAGAGAGAGCAACTCAAGGGTCTCATAACAAATACAAATTGGAACCTTTTATTGACTGTCAAATAACAAAAAGGACTTGGACCAAGAAGGAATGACGGCCGACGCACGAGGCTGGTGATGGAATAGCAGCCATAGCAGAGACAAAAAAGACCTTAGAGATGGAACATTGAAATGGGCGCACGTGCGGGAGCGAGATGGAATGTGACATCGGGTGAATCATGATGGATGGCGTCATCACGACGAGGCCTTCATCCAGCAGTGAATAGATCATTGCCGAAGATGACGTTATTGATGCCACGGTGGGATGGCTTGATGTTTAAGGGCTCAGCGCCCTTCATGAGTCTCAATTGATTTCTTGAAGGAGCTTTTAATATAACAGCGCACGCCTTCTGTCCCTGACTTCACAAATATCAAGGGTACTTGGAGCACTGGCTGCCGCCCATTATAATAAAGGCGCGACGCACAGAAGCCACCGTCGTACATTCTACACCTGCTCCTTGACAGATCCTCCGGTTAGATTTTCTGCACGTTTTTAATTTTCTTGATTTAATCCTCGCCGCGTGCAGTTAATAGAATTACATTTCGAGCCTCGGAATAGATTTGGGTAAGCGATTGCATTCTCCGTGATTGCGAGCCACTTTTTTTTGGAATCGAAATGATGCATTGTGTTTCATTATTAATGTTTGAGATAGCAGAAGCCGTTCCGGTTATTTTATTTGCTTCTCCCCCCGCCTCTGACCGCGCACTATTCCCTCCCCACCTCTCTCACCACCCTGACAGCTCTTACCCCACCAACCCCCCCCCCCCACACTTTTTTTTTTGCTAGCTACGAATCAACTGCAAGCGACTTGCCAAAAACGAAATGTTCGCGTGAAGGTGATAATGTCACAAAGCGGATTATTGCTGTGCCGCACCATCGCGGCTGGTTAAGCCCGAATCGGATTGCGCTGCGAGCGGAAGCCAGCGGTGGGGTTCGGAGAGGCAGGAGGCGTTCGTACGTCACGGTGGCTCGGTAGATGTCGACTACCTCGCCTGGTGTACAGGAGGTGGTTGGGTTCGATCCCGACCCTTGACGCCTGCTGCTCTATATTTAGAGTTTGCATGTCTCTTTCTCCGTGGCCACATGGGTTTTTTTCGGGGTCCTCCGGCTTTTTTGCTCGACATTCAGAGTCAACAACATTCTTTTAGAGAACAGCACTCACACTATGAGACCTCCTTTACCAGTGGCAACTCTGATGATGATAATAACAACTCTGATGATGATAATAATATGCACTGGACAGTGCATATTATTATCATCATCAGAGTTGCTTCTTTTAGTTTGCATTTTGACTACTTGTGTTGTGGTTATTGCAAACATGATGCCTTGTATAAAGGTGTCAGTTTTGTACCAGTTTAAAGGGTAAAAACCTACTACTATAGAACAGCACTCGTTTAGAGTATGTGGCTATAAGTGTCCACGTGATAAGCCACTTCGTTGAGATATTATTTTTGGCCAGGTCCCTTATGAAAAAAAATCTATATATCTCAGTGGGCCTTACCTGGTAAAATAATTTAAAAAAATGGCTTTATAGTTTAGTTGAAGTCATACAAAAAAATTGTTTTAATTTTTGTAGTTTAATAGACAGGACTGCAGCACAACGCTTGAGTTTGACCTTGTTTAAAAATGGAGGCAGCGTGCAACAACCCAAGGGGTGGGTGGGGGAGGGCGATGCACAGCACAGCCAATGTGAAAGAAACTTTAAACGGAAGTATAAACTTTAAACCGGGTTACACGTCGCGTCTGGACATCTTAAAACAACAACAAGAAAAAACGCGATTATCAAGATACCTTACCGAACTCCCATGGGGAACCTAAACTTTTCTGGAAAGCGATAAAAGCCCTTGAAAGTTAAAAATCGAGGACAGCGGTCCACCGCCTAAGCTTTCGTTCAATGGTTACCTGCAATTGGGATGCAACCGAAATCTTTAACTCCCGCCACGTGTCTGCAGGGCCACATCTTCCGCGAAACTTTCACCCCCTTCCGAAGTTCCAATTCCTCGTCTCCCCATGGGCCCCACCAATTGCTCCCTCCACGTTGAAATTGTACACCAGCCTCTGACGTCGTTGACGTGCTCACCGCATTGAACAACAACAACAACAAAATCTCACGCTCAGATGGCGCTGATGATCTCCCTGCCTTTGCCCTTTGATGTGTGGCAAACCTCATTGCTGAACCCACATCCCATATTCTTAACCTCTCCGTCCAGCAATCGACACTGCCTGAGCTATGCAAAACTGCTTTTGTGCCCCCCTCTTCGCAAAGGAGGAGTTGCCACTGCTGACCCAAATAACTACCGCTAGATTTTCCATCTTATCCCCCCCATCTTCGAAAAGCTACTAAAAATACAAATTACTGATTTCATCGAAGAGAATAACCTGCTCCACCCCAAACAATCAGGCTTTAGGGAAAAGTTCAGTGCAACTTGGGCGGTGCTAGACACGCCTGATGTCTATCTTCAGCCTCTTCCTTGACCTATCGAAAGTATTTGATCCAGGATATCGCGACATCTTATTCCGGAGCCAACTGAACTGCTGAACGTGTCCGATCCTACAATGAACTCGTTCCAGAACGACCACTCAGACCCCTCCTAGCAGGACACGTCTGTAAGCTACCTTTTCCTCAACAGGAACCCCCTGTCAATTTAATACATTGGCTTTCGCAACCTATACAGATAGTCCCCGAGTTACGATGGTCCGACTTACGATATTTCGATCTTACGATCGCGATATAGCGATATAGCGATACGATACCTTCAATGCCTGTTAAAAGTTTTTTTTTTTTATAGCAGATAGGATTGTTTCCTGAAAAAAACTTTCTATTAAATTACAGTTCATATAGGTAGGCTAAGAATTTTCCTCGTTTTTTTTTTTTTACATTTTACGGTGCAATACAGTATTGTAATTAATAAATACATACAGTGTATAGTTTATCCAGTACTGTACTGTAAATTGCTATTTTGCTAAATTATCACCATTCTTTAAGACTCCTGGGTAAGCTAGGCCATCTTCGACTCACGCTATTTTTGACTTACGATGGGATCGTCGTAACGCATCTCCATCGTAAATAGAGGACTACCTGTATTATTCAAACCTTACTGGCTGTGTCGGGTGGTGGAGGGTTACGACACATACTCACGCGATCTAACCCAAAAACATTGAAATGGAACCCCCCTATCAATAAAGGTGTCCCTTGGGGCTTCATCAATTGTCCGCTCCCCTTCTCTCTTCATGTCAATAACCTAGGAGACTCACTGATCCACGCCATCCCTAAACGTGTTCGCTGATAACGCCGCCGTGATGGTGTCTGGCAAATCCTAGGATGTTCTGTGTGCTGAGCCGCAGCGAGGCTTTGACTTACTCCAAATGGACATTAGTTATCTCAAACTTGTTCTTAATGACAGCAAACACCAAACTCCGTGGCATTCTCTGTGAAGCCGCCAATTGATCCCCTCGTTAATCAACTATCAACAACCTGAAAGCATCAACAAGTTTAAATACGTAGGCGTCACTCTCGATCACAAGCGATCTGTTGCTGTGCATATCGATCATATTTGTAATTAGACAAAATGAAGACGCAAATTGGCTTCCTCTACAGAAACGAACGTTGCATCCCGCCCCGACTCTCGATGTTTCGACTCTTTAGAGAGTTGGCATGGGTTGTGCTGTCCCAGTCCGGTTCCATTTCCGCACTCCTCTATGCCCCCCGCAGTACCCATCATCACTGTGAACGTTAGTTATGCTCCCATGAGCTCCCCCCCACCACCACCCCAACCTACATAGGCAAAGGCATGGAGGCCATCTTCATCCTCAAAGTGTTGCTAAATAAGTCTGCTGCTAAATATCTTCCAGTTATGTTTTTACCCCCACAGGTAAATCCCCAAATTCTTCAAAGCTCCTCCAACTTGTTCCTGATAAAATTCAACCCCCCCCCCGCACCCCCCCCCCCCCCGCAACCCCCCCCCCCCCCCCCGTCAACCCCATATGAGAAGCAAACTCTGTTTAAATTCCCTCCGTGTGGCCGCCCCTAATCTCTGCAATAACTGAGCGAAAATGTTGGATAAAAACCTTAACCATCCTTGTCCGGCTTTAAATCACTTTTAGACCTCAGATTTCCCTTCAAGTGGGCGTGCAATTGATTGTTCTGCTTTGCGGACTGTAAGTTATAAATGCTTGTTTTTGTATGTGATGCGTACTATTGGCCTTGTTGCATTTTCCGTGGCTGTTTATACCGTGTTGATGTACGGACCCTGCCGCTCGAAACTTGACCCTGGAGCAGTTGTGTTTAGATTATTTTGTTGACCTTTATTTTGCTGCAGTGTGGCCTGGTTTTTGCAGTGTAACCAGGCCCCCATCGACAATGAACATTTATTGCCCCTTGGGTTTTCGAAAACCAGAATACAACCTAAATGGCAAATGAGATGAGTGAAGATGCAATCTGGGTTTCTCTCTCACACCATTCTGCTCCTGTCAATAGAATTAAGCCAAGTATTGAAATAGATTGGGAGCCATTTGAGGAATGGTTGCAATGCCCATTGCTTAATGGTATAATTTTTTGTACTTATCTTTTTTTTTACTTCATTCTACGAATTTTCCAAACAGCCATGGCAATCTTTTTGAGCAAGTAGAAGAGAACGCCAAAGGGATTTTAGAAGTAAGGAAACGAGAAAGGATCACCAATGCTGTTCTTAAAGCCACATAAATCGAGCGCTAATGGGCAGAACGCATCACAGCTTGTGAGAGACCAGAGACAAATCAACTCGGGGAGTGGAGACCGAGAGAAGGGAGGAGACAGAGAGGGAGAGAGAGACGGGGGAATGGACGACAACAGCGCTGAGACGACATCACAGAGTTCGGAGATCACGAATGGACAGGAGCCACTGGGGAAAGGGAGAAATGTAAGCAAATAGGGGAGGCCTTTGCCAAGCCGTGGGAAGCTTAGGCCAAACAACAACAACATCATTTAGTGAGATAGCTGAGCCATCAACATAAGGGGACTTAGCCCATCCAGGCTCACCCCCCCCGTGCCCCCTGCTCCTCACCGTCACTCCCCTCTCGACACCCCTCGATGCCGAGTATCAGGTCTAATGGTGCTCGGGAAAGTGTCTGTTGATGTACACCACTGGCGGGACGATACGGGGCATTGCGTTTAAGAGGCACATCACTCTAATGTGCGTTCAAAGTTAAAATCAATACTTCGTTAACTGACCTGCGGAGGCGATTGGCGATTTGGGTGATAGGATGGGACGCGGGCCTGTTGAGGCTTTTTCTCTGTATTTTGTTGGCCGTGCCATTGGAGGGACGGTATTTTTGGACAATGGATAAAACATGGCCTGAGTGGTTTAATGGCATTGGCTTTTGCTTTACAGATGACATAAAAAGAAGCGACTTCAAGTTGAACACCTACAATTTAAGAGGGGGCTGGATGCAACGGCCAAGGCAACTGCATCTGATATTGACGATGCCCCTGCGCGCATCTTTTTTTTCGTTAAAAGTTACTTTCGTAAAGCGTGCGTGTGTCTTAAAAACATTTTTACGAGGTTACTTTGTCACGGTGGAATTAATTATTCGGAGATTTGATGACTTAACACGATTCGACTCAAGGAACTGTTATATTTTTAAACACGTGGCGGCGAGTTGTAGCACCACCCGTGGCAGATGTTGAACACGCGCCATTCATTGCACGCATTTGAAGCATAGCAATCCATATGAATTGATCGGTCAGTGCATCGTTCTGCCGCCTATAATCCGAACGTGAGTTGAACACGTCATATCGACTGTTGAGAAAAATAAATGGGCTTGGGGAAGACGTATCGCTAGAAAGGACGATGGCTGGTGATCGAGACTAGCAATGGAGCGTCAACCGACTATTAGCAATATTTAAACATTTTTTTTTTTTTACCAGGTAAGGCCCACTGAGCTATGTAGCTCTTTTTCAGAAGCGACCTGGCCACAAATGATAGCTCACGTGGACATTAATCACAGAAAAAAATTCTTAAGCGCATGTTTGTAAATGTAGAGAGGAAAAAATTAACCTGATGACTCGGAGAAAAACCCACACGACCACGGGGAGACCATGCAAACTTCAAATATACAGCAGGCGTCATAGTCGGGATCAAACCCACGACCTCCTGTACACCAGGCGAGGGAGTTAACATCTTGCCGCCGCGGTGCCCCAAAGGAGGGAATCACGCTCAAGAGGGCGTTCACCGCGGAGAGGACGAGGAAGGGTCGTCTTGTGTGCCACAGGAGCTGGATTGCTTCATCGCGAGGCCGCGTGCGCTGGCAATGGCTTGTGGATGGCGACGTCCTAACATCCAGCAGCGGATAGTTCACAGCTGGCGATGATGACAGTGGTGATGGAGTGCGTGCATATGCGTGTGTGCGCACGCGCATGCTCCCGCTCATAACGCTGCCTTTCTATCCCAGTACTTGTTTGTTTTCGTTTTGCCGGAGAAGAAGATACGAACAAAAATAAACGACGTGTGTGTAACAGCCAAGCTCTGGATTTCAGATCACACAAATATATACAAGCGAGAGGCTGGAGGCCGAATAACCGTCGTGGAGGCATCTACTGGCTGTGCACGTACAGATGCTCAAGAGAGAGAGGTCGGGGAGGGGGGGTCTACATCCACAAGGAAGGGATGGCTCTCACCAAGTGTGACCATGGAAACGTTGAGCCATTTAATTTTTTGTTCGATGTTTTTTTTCGTAGGAGTCTGGTACAGAGCACAAACCGCGATGTTGGGGGAGAGCGGTAGAGAAACCTCGCGGACGTAAGTCCCGAACGCCGAGAAAGGAGGGATGATTGGGCTCGCTACCCAATCTTCGCTGCCCAATTATGCCCATTATTTGTATTTGGTCCGAGATCCATGAGTCCCTCTTCCTGTGTCTCGGTGTAATTGGGTACCGCGAGCCGAAGTGCATGTAGAACCATTTCATTTTCACAACAATAACAAAAATATTCCAGGAAGGGAAATGCATGCTTTTATTTCATAGATGGCTTTCTGGTCTTCCATATTTCATTCTTTTAAGAGCAAGTTAATTTGCTTGGGGGGAGCGGTAGCGTGTAGCGGTTAGCGCCACGCTGCACTACGAACCCGGCGGCCCGAGTTCGATTCCCGCTCACGGCCGACACCTGTGCCGATTATCTTAACTGGTCCTGGGTCTCCCCTAGGTGGACTCAGCCTCAAATGAGGGGGAAAAAAAGCGGCCTGCTGTGGTGTTGGCCTCCCACCGCCTCATGTGCCGTGCTGGCCTTCATAGGAGCTCACTAACAGCACACGTGCCCTAGCAGTCTGTCCAAGGCTCTAAAGGGCCACATACCAAAATCTTAATATGGCTGAGAACCACGAGGCACTGAGTTGGTCACGTGGGGTGGTCACCTGGGGCGTTCACGAGGTCGGTTCGCTCACGTTAGGTGACTGGATGTTTTAATTCAGGAAATCTGCGGGTGCGCCCTGCGAGTACTCGTCCCTGACACCCCTACCAGGGACGAGTGCTCCGGGCCACTCGCACTTCCGCAGATATTTTTGTTCCTGTTTCAAAGAAGGTTTTGTCGAAAAGTGTGAAAGTCAGCAGCGTCTGAACTCGGTCCCTGACTTGATCATCTTGCCCCAACCTATACCTGGCTCCCCACCTTTAGTCTTCTCTCTCTTTCTCCACTATTTTATTTCTCTTCCCTCCTCTTTCCCGAACATAGATGGACTCGTCCATCTGAACAACTGCCAAAGCGCTGTCCGTGGCGCTGACGTTAAGAAAAAAAACGCCACTTTCTTCAAATTTTCTTGCTGTGGTTTTCACACCTGATGATGATTGCTTGTGTTGCAGTCGAAACGTCGTGATAATTTTATTGTTTTATATTTTTATTATTTTATTGTTTCCCTTCTACGTGACTTTACCGAAAGAACCAATAATATAATTAGGATCGTATTTAGATGCGCCCCTTTGTACGGGTCAGGCTGGTCACTTGCACCCTGCCAATATCTTGGTTGTTGTTGGGCTACATACCAAATCTCTATCGAGCCGCACTCAACTTGTGGTTCTAGGGCCCAGCACAGAACCCCAAAAGTAAATATCAATGGCACCCACATTCGCGACTCTCTGCCCGCTTAAGATGCCATGGAGTGCCTTCGTTGTCACAATCCTATTTCGTTGCATAGCATTGGCAACATTTTTACGAGTCGCATTCCGCCCGCAAAGTCGTCGCTAATGCGTGCAAACGAATGCCCACACTGAGCAAAGCTCCCACCCCACCGTCCCACCTCTGTCCTGACCGCCCATCAGCCCAACAGCCCGCGAAAGGTTGCAGGGGAGGGGGATGTACATGTTTCGCTCGCACGCAAGCACGCCGTCATGCTCAGGAGACTCGGCTGCGAGGCAAAACGAAAAGCCGGAAATAATCGCAAAAAATCCTCGCCCGCCCGCTCTGGCAGGCAACCGCTTCTCATGAGAACAGGACTGATTTACATGAAGGTAAATTAGTTTGGAGCTCATTTTAGGCTTATTAAATAGTACGTTAATACGTATCTCGCTTTTTGGCGGTCCCATGAGAAATACGGGCCGATAGTCAGGTGCTGAATGCTCAAAAATGCCTCTAATTGCATGTCTTTGCACTCGTTACGGGAGGGGAATGCATATCCTTAGTTTTGCCTCGCCACCCATTCCTGGGTCAACACAAAGTTGCCACATCTTGGTGGGTCCCACTGGAATAGAAAACAAGGAGCTCTAAAGTCTCGTTATGAATACGAGGAAGCTAAAGATGTACATTTGCTTTTTTGCAAAATAAAATTTAAAGAATCCCGCCACCCCCTCCTCCCGATTTCATCAAGATTATGCAGTCAGCGTTGCATCACGAGAAAATGCATCCTTGCGGATCTCTCGCAGAGCAGCGCAATCTTTCATATTCTTAGGTTTTTTCAAGAAAGTCACGTAGGTAAAAAATAAAAATTAATAAGAGTAAGATAAAAATAAAATAAAATAATTAATTGTAATTTTTTTACCTACGTGACTTTACCGAAAAAACCTAAGAATATGAATCCTTGCAGTCACGAAAGCTTCAAATCTAGAAGCAATCTTTCATGTTGGAGAATGGCCCACAGAAGCGGATGTCACGGAGATACCTCTGAGCACCCTACAGGTGACCTCTGGTCAAACGCAGTAAGGGGGCAGCACTTTTCCACCCGCTCTTGACCAGCGTGCGGGTAATGTCCATCGCACGCCGGTCAAACCGACATTTTAAGCCTCGCAGCTTGAATGTGGCCAAATTAAGCGCAGTCTTTGGTGACCAACGCATTTTTGTAATCTTTATGAAGACCGGAGGAAT
Organism: Lampetra fluviatilis; assembly: GCF_964198595.1. NCBI lineage: Eukaryota > Metazoa > Chordata > Hyperoartia > Petromyzontiformes > Petromyzontidae > Lampetra > Lampetra fluviatilis. The sequence continues at coordinate 6,115,428 of NC_136323.1, read as the reverse complement.
CCGATGAGCTGTGAAGTTCTTCACAGGTGTCCAGCATGGGCGGGTCACACTGAGACCATCAACTGATTACACTTGATCACCTGTTTTACCACAAGCATGCGTGTTTAATTCATACTTAATGCCTTGTAATAGGTGTCTATCTAGTATTTACAAATGTTAACACCTGTGTTATTGCCAGAGAGGGTACAGCCTTTTTTGCTTTTTTTAAATCATCGTAATACTGGAAAAAAAGGGTCCTGTAGATTAAAAAAACTGCTTAACCCGAGCTAGCGTCTGCATCGTCTGTGTGCCACTCACCTTTTGGCGCTCTCTGGTCCAGCACTGATGAAACACGATCATGAAGAGACAAATAAGTTTCGAGGACAATGCGTAGATTATCAGGGCATATCTGTACGCATGTTTCACCATGACCATGTGTGTGTGGTTAATGCAGACATTGTGCTTTGTAATAGGTGTGTCTATTTGGTGTTTGAACATCTTAACACTTACCCGTATTGTTGCCAGAAAGGGTGAAGCCTGCTAATTTACTTTTACTTGAGGACCTGGATTAAGCACATGTGGCTGACATCCTGGATTCGAACCCAGGCTTCAAGCGGTGCCGGCTGAGCTCTCTGACCTCTGAGCTCTACCTTCCCCCCTCCCCCCCCCGGATGTATTTTTTTGTTGGGCGAAGCGTGCGCATTGCATGGTGGCCAAAATGTATTTTGCCTGCGAGCGCGTAGCTCATCGTGCTTGACTCCGGGCTTTATGCATTTCGCTCGTCGCCACATGACTGTTGGTTGGCACGAGAGGCTGAGAGAATTAATCAGGATCGCTGTTGTTATCCAAATTGAAACATGAGGAATGACGATAAAGCCACTGACTGCACCGTGCATACCGCCGATACGGAGTCAATTTTTACCCGTTAAATGAAGTAGACGCGTGTTTTTAATTGAATTTTAATTATCTACATTAAATCATCCAAATTACCGTGCTCCATGATATGTAAAAACAACTTGAAATCCAGTCAATTTAGGGGAGTTTTCACTGTGTGTGTTGGTTTTATGTAAAAAAATAAAATCCCATCACCATTGCACATTGGTAAGTGATGCTGCTGCTGATGCATTGGCAGTCGTGCACGAGCAATACGCATTTTTCAATTAACACGGTCTTAAAATACATTTAATAAAAAAAACGGGACATTTTATATAATGACGCATCTCCATTTTTATAATATGCTGTAAAGAAGAGCAATTGTCCAAACGTTGCCTACTATATATATATGTTAAGGCCACAGTGTTATTGACCAATATTTTGAGTTCCAATCATATTGCAGCATATTATTTTGTCATTTATTGAAGATTGTGTTGGGATTGTCCATCCCCATACAACTTTGCATGTGCCCTGATCATCTCTTAGAATCTTGGAAGCTAAGCAGGCATTTAGCTTGGTTAGTATTGGAAAAACAGGTGTTCTAGGCTCGAGGTGGCAAGGAAATTGCAGTAAAGTATTTGATTCTTGAATTCGTCCGTGTGGAGCTTTGAGCGTTATCTTCTCTGATTTCATCCGGCGTGAAGGCAAACACTCGTCAATGTAATGTAATTGGCCACGCATCCCAATGCAGGATCCTCCTGGGAACGATCCTTAACATTCAGGGAGGCGGTACTGGTTACATGAAGAGCATTGCTGTTATTATCGGTTGAAGTTGATTTTTCACACCAACATCACGTATGTGTTGTCCGTTTGAATATTTTAAACAAAAATCCTACCAATTATATGGAGCATTCTCGCCGTGACCAACCATGCATGCTCAATCAATAGCCATCTCGAAGAATCACTAAATAAAAATTCTGAACACAAATAAGCAATTTGCATGTTATCTGGCTTATCCTTTCACACTGCACAATTTATGCCTGTTACCTACCTCTGTCAGGAATACGTGAGTTTGTTTGTACCCTGCAATTAACCAGGAGATGAAATGCACCCATTGGGATGCATGATACGTTGCCTCTTGGAAGGGTGACCTGGGTCATGTTTTTTTTAAATGTTCTCTACTTTATTAACAGGTTTTTTGTATTCTTGAGTGAGTGTGTCGGAGGGTAGGTGTGTGAGCGAGTGTATAGGTGGGTGGGTGGGTAGGTCGATGAGTGTGTGAGTTATTGGATGAGTTGGTGGTTGAATTACCAACACAGGGATAAGAAGCACAACAACAATAACAACCATTGTTCACCACTAAATGGCGGTGACGTCACCACGGCAGTTGTGCCATGCTAGGTGCACTTTGCGGTCACGTAAAGTGTCGAAGGCCCACTGGCAGGAGGTCACGGGACAGACCCAGGTGCCATGGGTTGACTGACTGAGATGACTGGCAGATGCACCAATTGTGCTCTGTACTGCACCAACTTTATGCGTTTTAGCCACCGGGCACTCCGACCGTTGTTGAGAGCATCGCTCCCATGCCCTCCAACGTTGTTGGAGTGTGATTGCCTCCAACGTCAAAGACAAAGATCCCCCGTATAGCCTTAACAGACTGTTTTGGCAAGTGCTGTTCGCGAGCACCTATAAAGATCGGCACGACACACGAGGGGCGGATCGCCAGAACCACGCATGGCAGCCTTTGTCTCCCTAGTGGCGATTTTTACACATTCTTTTGTTCTTTCGGTAAAGTGACGTAGATAGAAAAATAATAATGAAAATAAAGTTAATAAAAATAAATAAAAATAATACTGTAGCCTGGTTCTTAATCGGAGTGAGTGTACTGGCAGTCTATAATGTAGACTTTAGCAATGGTTAAATTGAGTGAGTGTATTGGCAGTCTATAATGTAGACTGTAGCCTGGTTATTAAGTTTGGTGAGTGTACTGGCAGTCTATAATGTAGACTTTAGCAATGGTTAAATTGAGTGAGTGTATTGGCAGTCTATAATGTAGACTGTAGCCTGGTTATTAAGTTTGGTGAGTGTACTGGCAGTCTATAATGTAGACTGTAACAATGGTTAAACTGGGTGAGTGTACTGGCAGTCTATAATGTAGACTGTAGCCTGGAAAAAAAAGCCACGACTGCACCAGGTACTCATTTGAGGCCGAGTCGACCTAGGGGAGACCCAGGACCAGTTCAGATAACAGTCACTGGTGTTGACCGTGAGCGGAAATGGAACCCGGGTCGCCGGGTTCGTAGAGTAGCGCACTCACCGCTGCGCCACCGCTCCCCTCCAGTATCACACACGCATGAACACGGGAGAACAGAATGTGACATTCCACGAATGGGCAGTTGAAGGTCTTGCGCAGTTCCAACGGCGCGAATACCAAATGCGCGTATTTATTCATAAGTATACTTATTGACAAGTGAGACAACCTCGCAGTTGAAGCTGTAAAATCGTCCAAACACATCGACGCGCGCGCGGTGTATTTTTGACGATGTTTATCAACAGTTTGAGAGGGAGCTCTCGCGCATTTAGGTTGAGTGTCATTAGTGTGGCACTCGCAATGAAGCTCGGCGCGCGGAGTCTGACCGCGTGGCATTCACACGAGCATGTCTCCCTGACCACAAAGGGGTGGGTAAATCATCTCCCTCTGCATGGCAGTTCCTAATTGGTTTGGCGCACGATGCCCCGGGTCAAATAAAACAAAACACACAAACATTACTTCGTCGCGATTGCACGAACCATTGCACGAACCATTGCCCACACCTTGAACGTGTCTGAGACGTCTGAAATCGTGGCGGCGCCGCTGTTAATCTTGACCAAAATGAGTTTGCAACACAAAAAAAAAACGCGCGCGCCCGTGCCTTTGTGAACTCTGAAATGGACGGAAAGTCACGCGTGTCTTGTCCCATTAATGTACGGCTGCCCTCAAGTCTTCCACAGTCACTTTGGAGGTCTTTCCCTGTGCCCTTTTGGCCATAGGGTGGTTACTTTCGGTAAACTCAGCTGTGCTTGAGCAAATGTCGCCTTTTACGGCACGCAAATACTAGGATGTATTCCCAGTATACTGCCACCTGAGTTTCTGTCTTTTATTATTGCAGATACATTCACAGGCCTCAACAAAGTTACATTGACACTTAAGTGAGCTCACACATTTTAGATAATAATGGACACATATATATGCGTGGTTCACCGATGTGTTTTCCGGTTGTACCACGTGTTGCCTGGCTTGATGTTCAACTCTTTGCTCCACGTAGCTAAAAGCTTGTTCAGGAGTGAAGCAGAGGGTAGGTGGGCGAGCGTGTGAGTGGGTAGGAGGGCGATTGAGTGAGTGGGCGAGGGAGTGAGTGAGTCATTAGGTGGGCGAGTGAGTGGGTAGGTGGGTGAGGGAATGAGTGGATGAGTGAGTCGATGGGTGGGTGGTTCCGTGAGTGAGTTTGTAGGTGGGTGAGTGGATAGGTTGGTGGGTGAGTGGGTGGATGGGTAGGTGGGTGAGTGAATCGGTGGAAAGGGAGTGAGTGGATGAGAGAGTGCGTATGTGCGTGGGTGGTTCCGTGAGTTTGTAGGTGGGCGAGTGGATAGGTTGGTGGGTGAGTGGGTGGGTGGGTAAGTGGGTGAGAGAATAGGTGAGGAAGGGAGTGAGTGGATGAGAGAGTGTGTATGTGCGTGGGTGGTTCCTAGAATGAGTTTGTAGGTGTATGAGTGGATATTTTGGTGGTTGAGTGGGTGGGTGGTTGAGTCAGTTTCTAAATAAGCTCCCAGCATGCGGAGTGAAACATCATAGAACATTCTGAACGTGGGGTACAACTCAAAAACACATCAGAGACCTGTACAGCACAACCGCGGATACCTAAGTGGTAGTAGTAGTCATGATAATAATAATAAGAGTCAAATATACGAATAATGAAAGTACTGAGTTTTTTTTTTTACAAAAAACTTGAAATGAAAAATTGTACTTGCAAATCCTCCACATCTGGGGCGGTGCCTGTCAGAGAAGCCTCGAGCTGCTCACCTGATGGAAGGAAGAAGAAAAGAATCCAGGCGAATCATGTTTTATCTTGTGAAATAATATATATAAATAAAGAGGAGAAACTGTCCCCTGAACTTAATAGCCTGGCATAATGAGCCATAGCCCTGCCATCCGTCAGAACTCACACCTCTGGACAGTTATGGATGGGACCTCAACCCTTTTTGGCCAGGCCTCTCAGAGACCGCTTTCGTTATCACACCAAACACGGAGAGGGAATCTCCCCGCCGCAAATGGACCGGCCGTTATTTTATCGTCGGTGGTGACAAGAGGTCAGCTTGCCGGACTGTTTCCGCACGCACTTTTTGGTTTAGATACATTTCCCCCCCCCTACTCCATACGCTCGTTTTGTTAATGCTATCCAACAATGGATGAAAGTGTTATCAGGCACTAGCTTTGTCGGTCTGCGCCATCTGTCTGCAACCTGAGGGCACGATGACGCGTTAATAATGATCTGACGTAAACCAGACGTCAGCACGAAGTTACGTTGCTGTTAGCGACTCGCCCGATAGAAACAGGTCAATTAGGTCAATGATTTTTGCTCATAACACGGCGATAAAAACTCAAAATCAGCCCTAAACGGGACGAAACCGTTCAGCCTTTTCGGCCAAGTCGACGATGTCACACGTCACGCGCCTTACGACTGCATCTCATCGCGCAGCTCGGAGGGCAGCGTTGGTATCGCTAATTGACCCTTTCCCGTTTCGAGACGTCTGCAAGTTGCAGGGTTGGGGGGGGGTCCCATTCATCTCTGAATCTCGGAATGCGCGCACGCGGATCGTAGTTAATTTGACGTTGAGAGGCGTAGCGCCGATGACGCGCACGTCCTGCACGTACGTCGTCGGCAACGGGAGAGGGTTAAACGCTTCGGAGGGTACAACGCGTGCTCGAGAGCGTTGCAGGATCCACGCGTGTGCACGAGTCTTCAAACTTGTTTATTCCACGGTCGGCTGGTGAAGTCAGTGTGGTTGCGTCGTTCCAAGCAGCGTTCCGAATCGCCCACCGCTCTTTCGCGTGGCGGTGGGCCACGCACCGCGACCCCGTGCGTTGGCAACTTGCGTGGAATTAGCAGTTGTTACGTGATTGTAATAATCATATTTGTACGTGTATGAAAACGAAACAAAAACTATTGCGGCTGGATCATAGACTAAGCAAGCTGTTGTGAATGTACATTAGCCATTCATTTGTTGTTTTTTTTTGTGGAGGTCCTGGATTGCCCACTTTAACATTACGCGTCCACGAGCACAATTGCTTTTAATGGCCTAATAACGGGCATGGCGGCGTGTTTGAGCGTGCGCAGCGCCAAGGGACGAGACGCAGGGGCTTCGAATGTGGCTTGGGTGCCTTCGATATCAGTTGACCATTGGGGAGGGGGCAGGGTTAGGGCACCTACACTACAGATGTGACAATTCATCCGTTCGTTGGTTTATCATTATTCTTAAACCCGCAAATTTGTTGCGTCACGCTGCTAGAGGCGACAACCATTCGCCTGTAGTGTAAAAACATTTTTCAAGATGAGGAGGAGTCGGTTACTTGAATCGAATTGTGACCCTGAGTTTGCGACAGATCACCGCACCGCCGGGTGGAGAGGGGCGAATGGCCTTCGTCAGCGGCGGTCAGGCGAATGGTTAACAACAAACGTACAACGACAAAAAAACAACGGTGCAGCACTTTCGCTGAGCGTGCGCTATCAGCGCACTGCGATGATGATGTCTGCTCGCAGTGCCCGGAGGAGACCCTTCACAGCACCTCGTGGGTTGTGTGCCGATGCTCTGGCCCTTAACGAACTCCCAACGACAAACAAAACCCAACAAAACCCGTCAGAGCCGATTGGGCTCAGTCCTCACGAAGGACTTATTGCGGTAAAACACGTGTGCTCAATTTGATGGGCGCTTCACGAGTGGCCTTTTTGCCGTGGCAGCAATGTCATTACCCCGGCACGCCTGGCGCGTTGGTGACTTGCCAATCGCGGCGTCGTCATTTTATTTATTCCTGCGTCACTGTGAATGCGACGTTACGGCTCTTTTGGAGTGCACCGCGGCGTTGCTGATGCGCGAAGAAGAGGTGATTGCCGAATCTGCGTGCGTTGGCGGATTTTTTTTTTGTCGCCGTCGAATTCCCAACAACTGTAACACATTGCTTTGGTTTTTACTGCCTGTCTTGTAAACGATTGTCCCTCCAAAATACTAAAAAATGTACCCGTAAAAACAAAGTTTTTCACTATAAATCCTTTATATGCGTGGCATCGGTTTTATTTTATTATTCATTTCTGTTTTTCTTGAGTAAGAGTTTCATTTTTATCACATTGGTATTTTAAATTAAATATGAAAAAAAATTCCTAAAAAGTGGAAAATTTTGGAAAAAAAATTTCACGAAAATAAATTGTCACGCACAACGAGTCTGTGTGCAAAATGTCAGCTCGATTGGATCACGGGAAGTGGGTTAAAAAACGACCGAAAGATTTGCACGGTCGTAAGCGTGCAAGCAAGCAAGTGAACTTAATATAAAGGATTTAAAAAAAAAACGAAGGAGCTCATCTCCGATGGCTTGGGTCGTTTCTCAAGATACACTTACTGCCTTTAAGCTAATCGACACATTGCCTCTAGTTTGGCTGTTGGAGCCTCAAATATTTACAGCGAATCCGGAGAATTGTAAAAATGGACGGCTGTGACTAAAGTAAATCTTCGGTGGCCGACAGTTATTATTACTGAACTTGTAATACGGAGTTCGCTGGTTCTTAAATGCCACCAGCCTCTGTCCAGCCAGCAGTATAGATGGGATATAAACACAGCTAATAGTACGGAGGCAAAGTGTGGGCACACCCACCTCTTCCACCTAAGACATCCGGCCTCTAAAGGGGCACTCTTTCTCTCTCTCGTGGAAGACCTTCTGCCAGCAGTGGCATTAGAAGGCAATTGCAGGGCTGCGCCGTCATCTTGGTCTATTCACTACCAGCACAGATTCACTCTTGTGTTTCCGTACGTAAAGATATCAGTTGTAGGGAGACAACTGGAGAACACATCACGGAATCTCAAGGCAGTTATTGATCACAGACTGGAATCAAAAAGTTAAAATAGAGAGGCGAGCAATTGCAGGGCTGCACCTTTACCTTTCGATCCGACCAAATACAAAAGCATATCTGTGTGGGAGAAAGCCAAAAAGTAGACATCTAAATCCGACTATATACACATTTTCTCTGGCCTTTCTGCATATTACATGTGGAAACTCATTTCATATTCCAGCAATGACCATATTCTTTTTTGACCTTATACTTATGGCTCCAAGAGTCGGGTGTTGTGTTTTGTGTGAGCAGGGAGATGACTTGTGGTCTGCAGGGGAAGAGGCAGAATAATACATTTGGTTCGTTGAAAGAAAAAAAAAGTGCAATTGAAAATATTCAGATTTTATAATTAAGTTTCAAAAAAATGTCCGCTTGAGGGCTGAATGTCATTTTTAGTAGAACGACCAGAAGTTGGTTTCTTTTTCAAACCGTTTATGAACCTGTAGTCCCCGTTTAAATAGGATTGGCCACGGCTCGTGATAACATTAACTCTCTTGCAAATCTGTTCCACATTCATCTGCAAGATGCATTTCACTTAACCGAGGTCACGCTCGAGTCGTTTTATGGAAAGTCAATAATTATCAATGCCAAACGTGAATAGTTGTGGCCCCACCGATTTCACAGTCATTTTAACAGTCAAAGTGAAGACATTTATAATCACAATTGAAGGTCAAGCCACCTCGCTGACGTTCTTGTGTCATGTTGTGTCCATGGTGTGTGACCTTCAGCTGACCTAGACACCGGTTTTAAGTGGTCGTTGAACAACAGGTTGACCTGAGGTGTGGCAGTGCGATTAGGCAGTTTACAATGGATATGAGGGTGGTCAAATGATTGTCAGTTCTGGATGTTAAACATTCTACCTCTCGGTGCTATCTAACGGCCACAGCCATGTCTGCCGTCGTCTTCTATGAATATAGAACACATGGCCTGAAATACCCAGTCGAGGCCTGGTCCAAACATGCACTCTTGTGCATTTCTCTGGCATCCGCTAAATATCTATTGTCCTCTTGAGGCGATTTTGGCCTATTCATCCAAACTGTCCAGGTGTATTGGAAGAGCTGGGAATACCCACAATTTAACCCACCACATGCCACCGGCCGATCGACTAATTGTCGTGAACCCATTTATACTGCTGCGTGACCAGAGGCGAGGGGGGAGCGGGTGTTAAGAAAATGTCAACGTTCCATAAACTGCCGTGCTGGAAGGTGGAATTGAACCAATGACCTCTGGATTGCAAGTGCAGTATGCTAACCATTATACCCAGGCAGCATCCACATTTTTTTTATGGATGGATGTAAATATGCATACTCTGCCCATAACTGACACTGTATACATATACATAACCCGTCGAATTCCCCAAGGTTGTCTTCCTCCTGACAATACTTGCTACACCCCGAGACTGTAAGCTTCGCACGCATATAAAGTTACATGTAAATTACTGACCGTATTTTTTCTCGGGTTTCTGCGATTGTGATTTTCCAAGGTGCGATGTCACGTTTCACGACACAATGATTATGCTGATATTAAAGGAGGCTTACCGGCTATAATAACTTAGCAAGCAGCAGAGTCAAAAGTCAAAGTGTTTTCCTTCCACAATGAGCATTGAGGCATTGGTGTTCATTTCCCATATACAGCCCTGCAGAGCCAGTGATGGAAATTCCACATTCCTATGTTGGGGGAAAACGTCGCCATAGGACAATGACTATTTACTTCCCCACACAAAGCGATATTAATTTTATCGACCGCAAGAGATATTCATATTTTCGACCCCTAAACCAAGGTTTGAACTTGCAAACTTTGATTGTGAGCCGCTTGCTCTGCTGCTCAGCCACATCGCTGGTTATTCTGATTTCAGTTTCTCACAACTTTGTAAATGGTATTTATTGCTGTGTCCTCCTGCTTTGCTGTGTTTCTGGTACAACTAATGTTCACTAGAACGTTTTAAACGGCATGCAGTTCGCTTGACATTAGACTATCATGCCCTCTAATGTTTGCAACCTTACAATCAATAACGCACATGCTGTTAGTCGCGTGATAATATAATTGATAATTCATTGAACGATGAAGATAATTATGTTGTATAACCCCCACGCAAATGAGTTGCTCCCAATAACATTTCACAGAGCACGTATTCAATCGACGGTAGCTATTTCTGTCGAAGTATAATTGTTCGGCAAATTCATAAACATTTCGCCGAGACGTTTTGAAGCGAAGATAAAATGACCGACGGCATATAACGAAATGGCGGTAGTTTTGCATAACGGGCGACACGATTAGCACGGATCTCACGCTGTGCGATTTATTCGCTGGATCGTCGTATAGCTGCATCCCGAGTCTTTTCCCCATTGTCGCCCCCTTCTCCACCTGAACTCTGATCCCATCTGTCCACCGCAGGAGACTGCAGCTGCCGGGATGGCTACCTGCCTGACCCTGTCTACAGCCACCTTTGCGTGCGCAAGCAGTGGGAACTAAACCAAGGGTGAGTCTCCCGCGACACGTGACACAAACTGCCCGCACCACCACCGCCGCCGCCACCACAAGATAAGAGCTGCGATGATTCGCCAAGTCAAAATATATATTCTTGGTTCTTTCGGTAAAGTCACGTAGAAGGGAAACAATAAAATAATAAAATATAAAACAATAAAATTCTCACGACATTTCGATTTATTGTTTTATATTTTATTATTGTATTGTTTCCCTTCTACGTGACTTTACCGAAAGAACCAAGAATATGAATCCCTGCAGTCACGAAAGCTTTAAATCAAAAGTCAAAATATGCGTGTGCAATATTTTCGGAGGGGGTGAGAGCTTGCGTAGAAAGCAACATATACAAAATACGATTGTAGCATTATTACTCATTCTCTCTAGCGATGAACATTCGTTTACATCTTGTTTAACATTCACTGAGCCATGCACCCCCCCCCTCCTTCCGCTGACTTTTCTCGGCCCTGCTTTTTGTGTTCAGTTTGTTGTCCTTCCCCCGCATCTCGGATTAGCACGGTTGGTTACGTACGGTGCAAAATAAGTTCAACATACATCAAGTTCAACATGATCAGTCAGCTGCCGGACGATGTCTTCCTACGCTGCAACAATCGCAACAATGTTCCATCTAGTGTCTGTGTACGTATGTTGAACTTCTTTCGCACCGTATGTAGCCAACCGTGCTAATTGGAGATGCGGGGAAGAACAAGAAACTAAACCCAAAAAGCAGTTCTAGAGAAATTAGTTTTCAATTTAGATATTATTCAAACGGACGTGGGGGGCCGAGAAAAGTCAGCAGAAAGACGGGGTGGGTGGGGGGGGTGTATGGCTCAGTGAATGTTAAACAAGATTTAGACTGAATGTTCCTTCCCTTTATTAATTCTAACCTTACTCCCTCCCTTTGATACTACTAATCCTGCATAATGCATGGGCATAATGACTTTAAACCCCTCGCCAAACCTCCTACGCATTTCACAAGTAGTACTAATCGCATATCTGCATTTCCCATAAATATGCTAAATTCCTCTTGATATGCAAATTATTTTGTCAAGACGCTCTTCGCCCCTCCATCCCAGCATAAATAGTCGATCCAAGCCTGGGGCGTGCCATTCAAACTCTGCCTTCTCGACAGACCTGTTCTCCACCTGAAGACGGCTGCTTGCGTTGTGGCCGAAACGTCGTGAGAATTATTTTATAATGTTTTATTTTTATTATTTTCCTTCTACGTGACTTTACCGAAAGAACCAAGAAGATGAACGCTACAATCGTAGTTGGTATATCCTGCTATCTACTCAAGCTCTCACCCGCTCTGAAAATATTGCACACACTTATTTTGACTTGGCAAATAACCACAGCTCTTATCTTGTTCTTGGTTCTTTCGGTAAAGTCACGTAGAATGGAAATAATAAAATAATAAAAATAAAACATAATAAAATAATTCTCACGACGTTTCGGCCACAACGCAAGCAGCCGTCCTCAGGTGGAGAGCAGGTCTGTCGAGTAGACAGAGTCTATTTTATTATTTCCATTCTACGTGACTTTACCGAAAGAACCAAGAAGATGAATCCCTGCAGTCACGAAAGCTTTACATCGAAATTTAGCTCTTATCTTGTACATAACTTAAGTCGGTGTCCATTCCCGAGTCTCGCTTGTGTACTGTACTAAACAACATGCTTACAGTCTCAAGCTTTTGTGCACCGCGATAATCCAAACTTATGTTCATGCCTGTATGATGATATTATTGTTGCAGCACGTGTGACCTTTTCAAAATGTTTTGATGTCGATGTTTTTATTTTATTTTTATTAGGAATAATATTCAAAGCGTTGTGTGACTTCATTTAAACCGCTTATGTAGAGGCATTATCATTTTTTTTCATCGTGAAGTTTTAATCCTAGGAGACACATGGCACATGTCAAAAAATATATAATATTAATAATTAAAAGATAGAATACATTTTCATCCACTGTTGCACTGGCTGTGACCTTTCGTAGAAAGCCTTCCACTGCTTGTGCAGTGACACCCGTGCCAGCATGGTACATAGAGTTTACCCTTGACTGGTTTGAATGAACATCCACACTTAAATCTTTCCTGTCCGTTTGCATACTCTGCGAGATAGGAGGCCATCCTCAGGCAAGCACAATGGAAGCAAATTGTCTGATAAATTGCATTGTTGATGCATCAATTACTAGGGTTCATGTTCTACAAAATTCCATTCTGGTTTATATCCTCAAATTGTGTTGACAAGTGCTATCACCGTTTGAATGAAATCCAATTTTTATCTCCATCCATTATGTATATGGAGTCTGTTCATTTGAAAATTAAATGGAAGGGGTTTTTCTGAGGTATTTTAATACAAATTCCGCACCCCCTATTTGCTCAGAAATGAGAAATGAATTTAACATCTTAATGAACTCTAGTTGGCTAAAAGGTTCAATTTAATCAGGGAAAAATACGCCGTTTAAAACATTATTTACACTCTATCTTCCAGCACAATTGACACTTATGCACAACATTAAGATAATTCCTTGGCAGTAGGGCACACGAAAAATAAAATCTCACTACACTCATCATTGACCCGAACTAATGACATGCAACTATTGCACAGACTGATGTTTCAGGTATCTGCCCTTCCTTCTTTGAATACATTTATAGTCTTACAAAACAGCGGTAACGATGCAAGCGCTGAATTTTATTTCCAATTTGAGTCATGCATTTAAGATGCTGCCATATCTTTCTGAAACGGTGAGAGCACTGCGCTTGCGATCCAGAAGGTCGCCGGTTCGATTTAATATCCTGGCAGCGGCAGTTGAAACGATGGGGCGAGTTTCCTGAATTCCTGCCTGCCGATGTCCACCAAAAGCGGTATAAATGGGTACAACCATGATTAATTGATTGGTGGGGTAAAGTGTGGGTTTCTCCCACCGGATCTGAAGACGTCTTTGCCAGCGTGGTAGAAGTTGGCCAACAGACCCTCTGGAGGGGCTCTTGCGAACTCCTTCTCTTGTGGAAGCCAATTCTGCCAGCATTGGCATCAGCAAGGCATTGCAGGACTGTTCCTTTACGCACTCTTTTCATGTACTCACGACCAGCGCACATATTTACGGTGGTATTTATTCGTGGAAATATTGATGATTTCTATCGGAGGGACGCAAATGGAAAATGCAGCAGAGGACGGTAACTCATGGCCGGGAGCGGGATCACCAATCTGAAATGAAGATGACGACGAGAGGAAGGTGGAGTGTAAAGTATAATCTAATAACGGAAATCAACGTACGCCAATGTGGCCGAAGAGGAGAGTTATCAATCAGTGCACACTACCTGCTGTGACCTATGGATCGGAAACGTGAACTGTGACAAAGTAAATTGAGCAACATCTGAAAAGCCATTAGGCACGCCAGAGGTTCATGCCTGAGAAGTACACTGAGACACGGAGAGGAAACACATACATCGGCGAGCCACGAGTTAGAAATACCGTGTTGACTGTTAAAGAAAAAAAAAGTACGGAGGCTTTGGTGGGACACATCAGCAAAAAATGGACGATGGCCGGTGGTCGAGACTGGTGACAGAGTTGCAGCCGAAGTAAGGGAAGACACGCAAGGGCGCATCCACCGGGGAGACGGAGCAATGAAATGGGCTCGTGTGCAAGGGGGCGATACGGAGAGAGACGGCCACGGCTGAGGGAGCCCTTCGTCCAGCAGTGAATGGATAATGGCTAATGACGATGACGAGAGAGCACAGTTGGCTAAGAGCGGTGGGAGAAAAGTTCAAGACACGTACATACATCACTTACAGTATCAAACTAACATGGATGTTCAGCCCGTATTTTAAATACATTTTCAGATAAATTGGATTGCGTAATCTTTTCTCAAGAGCATCTAGCCACGGGTTCGACACGAACATTCCGATGCAGATCTGGCGCCGCGCAGGTTTTTTCACAGAAGTATGCACACCCTGCTGTCCATATGCTGCCTATCAAGCAATTGCTTCTTGCGATAAAATTCAAACCCACAGCTGGGGTCTTGGGCTAATAGGGTGTTTACTGCAGTGGGCTCCCCAGTTGTAGAACTCTCTACTGTGCCCCCCCCCCCCCAGTTGTGTACATCTCTACTAGTGCCCCCCCCCCCCAGTTGTGGAGCTCTCTACTGATGCCCCCCCCCAGTTGTGTACATCTCTACTAGTGCCCCCCCCCCCCAGTTGTAGAGCTCTCTACTGTGCCCCCCCCAGTTGTGTACATCTCTACTAGTGCCCCCCCCGCCAGTTGTGGAGCTCTCTACTGATGCCCCCCCCCCAGTTGTGAAACTCTCTCCTGGTGCCCCCCCCCCAGGTTGTGGTACTCCCTGCGTGCCGAGATGAGGCTCTCCCTCTCTTTAAACAAGTTATTTTTCTCCCGAATTCGTTTTATTCTTATCTTCGGGTATCTTATTTTGCCACCCAGTAATTTTTGTTTATTTTTGTTTACCCTTCTCATTTTCATGCACGGCACCTTGAGACGTGTGTGAAACGTGCCTTTTAAGTGCACGTTATTATTTTTACAGTGAAAAGCGAAGTGACAGCCATTTTGGTACCCTGTCAAGCAGCCTGACGTTGGTTACTATGAAAGTGGCTCGTGCATTTTTTCTGCATCGCATTTGCTGTATTTGTATGCAATGTGTATATATTATCTGCGACAATATTTCACAAGACACACAGTGGCGCATACAATAACGCATATTACCGTATTTTCCCGCATGTAGCCCGCATACGCATATACCCCGCAAAAATTGCGTTTTGTGTAAAAAAAAATCAGATAGCCCACACCTCCATATAAACCGCATGCATTCATATCTTTAACTTCGTTACCGCACGCAGCTTAATTCCATCATATTAATACAAAGTTTACATTTGTAATACATTCCACCATCAATTGTTAACAGTAAAATCAAAAGTAAATATCCAATAACTAAGTAATACATAACTGGTAGATAAGTAAGTAAGCGTACTGTTAGGCTTACCAGCATTCGACCTCATCATATTACAGACCGGCAGTTACCCTTGTACAGTTTGAGCACTGGTAGATTGCGCACTGCGCAGACAATAGCGGCACCACGGTAACGCCATTGCCTCCTGGCAACAAAGCCATTGGAATTTTTCGATTTAAAGCTTTCGTGACTGCAGGGATTCATCTTCTTGGTTCTTTCGGTAAAGTCACGTAGAAGGGAAGTAATAAAATAATAAAAATAAAACATGATAAAATAATTCTCACGACGTTTCGGCCACAACGCAAGCAGCCGTCCTCAGGTGAAAACCAGGTCAGTCGAGGCGACAGCGTCTGAATTCAACCAGGTCTGTCGCCTCGACAGACCTGGTTTTCACCTGAGGACGGCTGTTTGCGTTGTGGCCGAAACGTCGTGAGAATTATTTTATTATGTTTTATTTGTATTATTTTATTACTTCCCTTCTACGTGACTTTACCGAAAGAACCAAGAAGATAAAGCCATTGGAAGTTTGATACAAAGCTCATGGTCGCGACTGTATCGTGCTCAGCCAATAGCAGCGGCCTAAGGGACTCGGCAATTATGATTCCGCGTCTGGTAGACGCTTGTTAAGGCCCTTCCCACTGTGCAATCCAGAGCCTCAGCTGGAACTTGCGCACCCCCCTACAGCCACTGAAAGTATTACGGTAAACAAAGCGCACTCACTTCAAACATTGTCGTTTCATTGTACAACCAATTGGAATCATTTAAAACGTGATAACATGCGCAATTTTATTGTGAGTGGTTTATTCAGCAGTGCTTTAGTCAAAGGTAAGTGTTGCATAGTGGATAGTCCTACCATGAAAAAATTCAACGGTGTTATGACATGTCACACGTGTAAAATATTTTTGGGATCGCCCGCACCTCCATACACCCCGCAGGGTCTTGTTTTGTTTGTTAAAAGTAGTCTACCCCGCGGGTTATATGCGGGGAAATACGGTACAGCGTAATACGTTACAGAATAACAGCAATTATTTTTTTTAAAATATTAGAAGCCATTTTACAGAAGCTTTGACCTTGGCATACAGCTCGCTCATATACATTTTTATTTAGTTTTTTATATATATATAAAATAGAGCTCAGCTGCCAGAGTGATTGCAATTGGGTAAGCGTTCATTTGCAAATCATAGGTCACACGCCATTGTGATGCACAGGACTGAGTCCTTGACATTTGGCTCAGTTGATTTTAAACTAAAGTCATATTTTGTGAATCACTTTTGTGCAGACGAAATGTTACTGCGTGATTAGGCAGTGCCGCCGCGCCTCATATTACCTTCACAGATTTCCGTTTAACTCTTGCGTCTGCAGATGATTTTATTTGTTTGGCCTGAATATTAATGGTGCAAGCGCGCAGCCTTGCGCTAGTTTTTGTTTTTTTGCGTAAATGTCACGTGGCGCGTGTGTAAACTGACTCCGTGAATTAAAATGACATCGGTTGAAAACCCTGCGCCAAGGTTTACGCCGCCACGCAGGAACACCTTTTGTACGAGTCCATAAAAAAAAATATTATACTGGCGGTAGAAACACCGTAAGATCTTGTCTCGGCCTACAGGGTTATCAAAAAAGATTTGGAAAAAAAATGTAGACACAGGCTATAGAGATGGGAAATGTAATGTGCCTTTGACAGTTTTATTCAGATCAATTAAAAGCTCCTTTGTTATAAACGCCGTCTTTTATTTTTAGCACGCAATAGCAATAGCCCCAATTTATCACTTTCAATTTCAAAAGTGAAAGATGTGGGTTCCCAAGGTTGAAATGCGTTGCCAAAGGCCGTTATTAAGCTGCTTTATGGTGCCTGGAAGCCAGATGTAAGAAACACTTAAGTTTGAGAGCTCTTTCCATACACAGCGGCAATGTCCACTGCCCCACCCTGAACGCCAGACGTCCCTGTTCATATCCTCATATGGGCCAGAATAGGTCACAGTGGCTCTGCCTGTCCATTCACAGTGTTAGAATACGTGGTAAATAGGTAAAAGGTGCAGCCCTGCATTTAGATTATGCTCACATTATTGAGCATAATGTATGAACGACAATCGATCGGTTTAACACGTTTAACACGTAGGCTTTCGCGAACAATATTCATAATAAAGGTTTTTTGGGTTAGATCGCGTAAGTATAAATGTGCCGTAACCCTCCACCGCCCGACACAGCCAGTAAGGTTTGTCACGTAATCAACGCGCCAATGAGTTTACTACTTCAGCCCACCGGTGTGTTGGAGAGTAAATCCACAACATTTACTATGTGATCAGCAGGCAGCGTGTAGTGGTGTCAAATGTGGATAGTCCCGCATTTTCCGAGACATCTGGTCAGCGTGGAAGAGTAGGCCAAACGCCCTCTAGAGGGTGGAGGCCCTTTTCCCTGCAGTGGCGTGAGTGGGCATTTTCAGGGCTGCACCTTCACCTTTTATTTGTGGCTGTTGTTCGTTAAAATGTTAATAAGTTCGAATAGCACTGCTCTAAAATCTCCACGATACCCAGATGGTAAAAGGTGCCCCTTTATCGACCACGTGACAATACAAAGGATCGTAACTCAAATCAAACATTGAAAATTCCCTGCGAATATGTGACCAGACTACAGCAAAACCACAACAACAACGAATAATGCCAACTGCAGACTTCCCAGCACAATGAACAAGTGTTCATATGGCTGGTATTTAAATAAATAAATGCCCACGTGGCTTGCGGAATATTGTTAATTCTAGTCATTCTAAGTCACCGCTGGTCACAGAAATCCCACCAGGAATTTAATTTGCATCGGCTGGTGGTGGTGGGGGGTGTGAGCGAGCCATTTTTTGAATTCTGAATTCACGGTACACACTGGCGCTATGCAGACCACCGTGTAAGGAGCCTCGCACCTTTGTACGAAATAAAACGGGCGAAGACAGAAGTGGAAAATGCATATGAATTTTTGGCCGATTATAATTGTATGGATTTTTTTTTTGTTACGTGCCAGAGCCCCCAAATAAGATTATGGTGATTTATTCTTGTGGCATCGGTGGAATAATGATAAAATGAGACGCAGGGAAAAAAAAAAGTCCCACACCTTGGCTGTCTCTGGGCATTTAGGAATGCGTGCAAATATGGAAGCCATTTGTCACTTGGATGACTGCATGTGAGGTATGCAAAGGATCCCTTTTTGAATTAACCCCTTAGTTGAACTACCTTCGTAAATCATTATCATAATCATCAAATCAAAAGTGATTTCTTGCGCATAAATATCATCGAGTTAGGGCGTATCTATTACGCGTACAGCCCTGAGCCGTTGGTGGGAATTCCTCGTTCCTATGATGGGGGTGAGTTTATCCGGAGGGAGAAACACTGTTGGTGGCCCCCACAAAGTGGTTGATTGTTTTATCGACCCCAGAGGCATGATGGGCTGAGTCAACTGCCAACCAGGATTTGAACTCACGACCTTTTGACTGAGAGCCGCTCGCTCTACCGCACCCGAGCAAGTTTAAGGCCTATCCAACCAACAGCGAAGTGAACAAGAAATTAAAGAGCTGCACTTTTACCTTGCTATTTGCATATGCTATGATGTGTTTTATGAATATACTTGTGGGCCATAGGGCAATGAAGGTTGCATCGAAATTTTTTTTAAATACTCTGTTCTGCTCAGGCCGACCAATGTTATGGAGGTAATGTTCTTAAAGCAGGGATGAAATTATAATTTGACGAGGCAGCTTTGCATTGGTTTTTCCTGAAGCAGTTTTGTATTTTGCAGCCGTGGTAATACAGCTTGAAGCACAATCTAATTATTATGTAAATTCTGCTTTCTTTTGTAACAAAAATAATGCTAAAATACACGCAGGGCAATGCGCAGTTCCTTGTGGCCTGTTTGCGTCCGTTGGTTTGTCTGCATGCCCTGTTCACTCTGCTTGCGTAAAGCCCACGTGTTTAGACTGTCTCCACGTCCTTTGCTTATGCTGCCGTGCGTCTAGAAGTCTCCGCCACAGTCTTCCCCCCTTACAAGAAGTAGCCCAGGGTGTGTGTGTGCGTGTGTGCCAGATCCGTCACCATGTCAAGTGGGATTCGTGCCATCCTCGACAGCTCCCTGTTGTTTTTTTATTTTAGTTTTTTTCTATCCACAAATTCATTCCAAGTGTGCTGTCGGCATCGAATTACGAGATGAAGCCCGCTATTCGGAAATTGTCACGGAGTGGCACATCACCCCGCCCCCCCTGGCGCGTTAGAGAATGGCCTGCGGAAGTAGACTTCAAGGAAATTGTTCTGAGATCTCTTACGTGACATTTTTTATCCACGTCCTAAGGGATATTTTTCATTCTCAAGAGTGGGATTTTTTTTTGTCAATATTACGTGAAGACTCAAAGTTCATGCAGTGGCTTTTTTGAGATGTAATTGGTGATCGGACTGAGGCCATCAACCCGCTACACTTGAAAATATGGTTGCCACTTCTAATAAAAAAAGTATAATTACGAAGAGTATCTCACAATGTCATAAGAGGTGGGAACTATATGTAAATCTGAATATTTATTTAGAATCAGAATATTTATTTAGATGATGAGGAATCCGATGAGCTATTAAGCACAGACGCCCAGTAGTTTCACAGATGTCCAGGAGTATGCACATGAATTGTCTTGAGTGGTAAATCATTAATGTCCTCCGAAGACTTTGCAGATTTCCCATGACAGCCACCTCAAAATGAGCATGGCCCTAGGAAAACCAGCACAGGTGGGCAACTCGACTTGAGAACCCAGTTGAATCATGGGTGGCTGAAATCCAGATCTA
Organism: Lampetra fluviatilis; assembly: GCF_964198595.1. Lineage (NCBI taxonomy): Eukaryota > Metazoa > Chordata > Hyperoartia > Petromyzontiformes > Petromyzontidae > Lampetra > Lampetra fluviatilis. The sequence goes on along the minus strand of NC_136323.1, from coordinate 6,095,201 downwards.
AAGCCGTCACACTCAGCAGTGGCAGCTCAATTATCTGACCCATGCGCCATGCAGCCACAGGCCTCTGTGTTCTAATCTTATAAGTACGTGCGGCTGTGTGGCTCAGCGGAATAACACTCCCGCCTCTGCAGATGCAACGGGACCGCGCGGTTTGAGAATTCCAATATTTGGCACGGGGGCGAGCAAAAAGATGCACACTTGCCTGCGTGAGCCAGGAGGGCAGCTCACATGCAGAGAGTATTCTCAGCGTCTCGTCCCAGAGTCAAAAAGATGCACACCAATGCATCGGCTGCAAGGAACAGGTTGTTTTTACTCGCTCCGTTCGCACGGAACTTTAACGGAGAACAAAATCAACAGCTCCTGGCCCGTGACAAATATTCCTGTCTGGTCCAGTGGAGGGTGCTGCTGTCTGAGTGCTGGAATGCAAAGCGATGTAGAGATGTAAATTTTCGCAATTGGATACGATATCAAGTGTCACGACGGGACGATTATCGCGATATCAGTATGTTAACAGCTTTGCAACTGTGCTGCGTGTTTCCGTCGTGTTGTTTTTGTGCCTTTGCTGCAATGTCCAGCGCAGGCAAAGATTGATTCGAAGTTCTGCAGCTGCAATTCGGTCGATACCAAGGAAGCATGCAACGTTTGGCCAACGTTGTTGGCATGCGGTTGGCACTGTTAGATCCAACGCTCGCCCAGCGTCCCCCCCCCCCCCCCCCAACGACGTTCCATGTTTACTGGGTGCAAGTCTGCCATAAGTCTGTCTCATCATTACTATAGACAATCCTTATGATGCACGATGAGGTACACACACATCCGCTACGTAGTTTTATGAACCAAAAAGCAATTTTGCCGTAATATAACTGTCGCTCTGTCAATTGATGTGATTTCATTCGTGTATATATGTATATTTTACAAATCGCTCATTTAAAGGAGAACATCTCCTGATTTACATCTTCGACCTTTTATTTTAACGCAAACACTCGCGACCATCCGCGCATTTGCGTGGGGTACACGGCCGTGGTGGAGGGTGGGTGGGGGAGGCATGGTGGCGTCACCTGGCTCATTCGGGCTGTGGAATTCAGTCGTTGTCATCGCAGAGATGTGCACGGTGACGTCGCCACCGGGGCACTTGCCCGCGCGTGCGCCAGTCAGCCGGCCAGTGAGCAAAACTTTTTTGTTATTATAATATCGCGCGGCTTGTGTTGTGCGAATGTGGTGGTCACACACCCAACAAGGCCACGGGATCGGTTGTAGGCTCAACTTCAAATTTAAATGTTAAAGTTAAACCATGACTTCTCTTGGGCAACTCAACAATACTCAGAAGATGTAATATTTCATTAAAAAAAATAATGAAATGAACAACAACAATCATCATTTCAACTTGTTCTTTCAACACAGTATTCACTCGCGAAGAGAGCCTCCAACTCAACGGTGCGAGGAGGAGCCACAAACGACCACGTGGTGCGATTTGGACCGGCGATATGATTACCGTTCACCCAGTACGGCATATCGCGAAATATCCATGTCACGGCAACTCTGGATGATGCTAAATGTCCACGCGGTGTCTTGTTGCCGTGCTGTATGTTGGGATAATGCACAGTATACTAGTCGAGCGTTTTAAGGCAGCTGAACTTGAGCATGAAAAGGAACGTAGCAATGTGTCTCGGGAAGAAAGTTTCTAATCGGCGCGTACAACCTGCTCTGGCATATGGTTCATAAAAAGAAAAACAACGGTCGTTAACAAATGGGTAGAAACCTCAAAAAGGTGTGCAAAGAGGTGTGGAGAGATGCATGGCTCGTAATTTAATTGAGGAGGCAGGGAGAGGAACACGTGGATTAGAGGACGCACCCGGGTTAAATGACATAATTCAAGCTGTCATGTTAAAGCGAGTGGGCTTGGGCAGGACGTGCCATCACGGGAGGGAAGGCGGCCGATTGGTCGAGACGGTTGACGGAGTGGCAGCCGAGGGATGGAACGTTTCACCCGGGAGAGAGAGAGAGAGGGGGAGTGTGCGTTGACAGATGAGATGCAGCGAGGACATCGTCAGCTCATGTGCAAGGTGTTGCGTGGTGATTTTGTTGCCGTATAGCGAGCGGTGGCGATGGCGACCTCACGTCACTCGATGCAAGAATACATCTCCATTGGGTCCTGTTCATCCGTGAAATCCTTATTGGCAAAGCTGCGCTATACTTAGCTAATTCATTAACCCCATTGTCAAACCCAAGAAACCTCAGACGTCTATCTAATTGCCTTTTAACTATCACAAGAACAAGAATAGGAAAAGGTGACAGAGACTTTACCTTTGCAGCAACGACGTTTTGGAAGGACCTTCTTTCCTCCCTAACCATGGTAAATCTTCCTTCAAAAATGCCCCAAAGCAGAAGATTAATGCTGGATACAACTTAGTTTGCAAATCTGATTTGTAACTTTCATCGTTACCCGTGTATCGGTATTTCTATTTTAATGTGCAATGTTGTAGAGGGACTGTGTGTTGTTTTCTTGGTGTGGCCTGGGACTGTTTTTGTTGTTGTTTTGTTGACTTACCCAAGCTTGGGAATTGGTGTACTTATGCCATTTGAACTTATACACTTTATTTATTTTATGCATTTATTTTTAGCGATTGGCTTGCTTTTCCTACACTTTGCACTCCCATCGTGTCTTGCGTCATTTGTCATTGTGAACTTGCTAACCCGCCCCTACTGGACATCTGTAGGGGAAAAAAGAGCTTCATAGCTCATCGGATTTATCCAGGATAAATAAATATTCTGATTCTGGATTGGGGAGGCCTTCATCTAGCAGTGACTTGACCGTGGCTGCTGCTGCTGTTGATATGTTGTAAAGTTGCACCCAACACTATGGCTTGGCACACACAGAGGTGTGATCTTCGCTGCAGGCCCCTGCCGTGGTGTTAATAACTGAAAATAGCGGTGTAAAAAAAAACACCACAACAACAACAACGACGAGTATTAGCAAGACCCACGCTGTTGTGGCACAGTATTTAGTGCTGCTTGCCTATGTGGACTTGTGCTGGGTGCAAATGGCCTGTCCGGCATTTGTGTGAATGCTCGGGTTAAAGTGTGGGCCGATGTTGCGACGTCTTAATAATGGTCCGCATTTACTACCCAAGGATATTAATAAAAGCAAAAAAAAATGAAAGAATCGGAGCACCGTATAATTAGCTAAAAAACTGAATAAAAGCCACACAAATTCCAGTCAATAAGGCGATGATTAGATCAGCGTTGATATATCGTAGGAATCTTACTCAGATAAAGCAATTGGTGATAAAAGTGTTCAATAAACAGGAGGAGACAAGGCAGAGGAACGATTACTAATGAAGGCATTAAGAAGCAATTAGGGGCCGCAGATTCTGTTTCAAGGATGAAAACAAAATTAAGATAAAATAAAATCTAACGGTGTGACGAAAATGTGGACTCGTGAAAAAAACCGTTGCTGTTTAGATGTTTTAAATTGGACAAATGTATGAAGGCTAAACGATTTGGATTTTAGTTTTTTTTCGATTTAAAGCTTTCGTGACTGCAGGGATTCATCTTCTTGGTTCTTTCGGTAAAGTCACGTAGAATGGAAACAATAAAAAATTATAAAATAAAACATAATAAAATTATTCTCACGACGTTTCGGCCACAACGCAAGCAGCCGTCATCAGGTGAAGACCAGGTCTGTCGGGGAGACCAGGTCTGTCGGGGGAGACAGCATCATTTCCCCCGACAGACCTGGTCTTCACCTGATGACGGCTGCTTGCGTTGTGGCCGAAACGTCGTGAGAATTATTTCATTATGTTTTATTTTATTATTTTTTCTTGTTTCCATTCTACGTGACTTTACCGAAAGAACCAAGAAGATTTGGATTTTTATGCAGTAAATGGTCGGGGTGGAATGGTGGATCGGTGTTTGCAACATTGCATTCATGAATCCAGTGGATTCCCGGCTGACATCAGTGACGAATGATATCTGAACCGGTTCTGCTTCCCCCCCCCCACCACCCTACCCCCTTAATTAAGTTGCACTGACCAACTTGGTGAAGTATGGTCAAATAAGATCCACTTCCAACACGGCGCAGGGAAGCCTTCATCCGGCAGTGGATTTATATAAGGCTGTAAAGTAAAGTAAACCTCTTGAGTTATAATTCACAAAGGATTGGTTGTTTGCTCATTGCAGTTAATCACCAGCAATGCACCTTATCTGATTTGATCCGAGAGGCTAAGCAGATTTCGAGCCTGGTTAGAGCTTGACTCAGTGACCCGCAGCGCTTCTCAGGTGTTGGAGGCCCAGAGTTGGCAGTGGCTGATCCGAATCGGAATTTTTAATTTCTACTGGAGGAATCCGATGAGCTATGAAGCAGAGGTCGCAAACGGGTTTTGATTCCTTACCCGTACCCGTACCCGGCCGCACCAGGGTCGCAAACGAGTACCCGTACCCGGCCGTACCCGTACCCTACCCGTACCCGGCCGGGTAACGGGTAGGGTACGGGTATCGGGTACCTGATTGCGACCTCTGGGATGAAGCCATGTCGCAGGCGCGGGTGGGTTGATTCTAGGAACTTAAATTGTGAGAAGAGACAAGACGTTGGGAAATGAGTGACAAACGGTTACTCACCAGTGACTCACGGCCTACCCGTACCCGTACCCGGCCGCACCAGGGTCGCAAACGGGTACCCGTACCCGTACCCGGCCGGGTACGGGTAGCCGGGTATCGGGTAGGGTACGGGTTTCGGGTACCCGGTTGCGACCTCTGCTACGAAGCTCTTTTTGCACAGATGTCCACAGATGGCCAAGAGAGTGTCAGTGCCTGGGACGCGTGTGAGATGACTCTGGCTCCTCGGGTTCCCCCCCCCCCCCCCCACGTACTACGCGCTCGTCAGCAGTATTTACCAACTAGAAAATGTAAAGATGCAGCCCTGCAATTACTTGCTCATGGCATTGCTGGCAGAAGGGGGCCTTCGCTCGAGGCGGAGCTCTGGAGAGCTTATTTAGGGGGTATTTAGCCCACTCTTACATGTTGCACTGAAGCCTTGGGAGAGGTGTGAGTAATCACATTGGCCACATTTCCCTGTTGAATATCAATCCCGAAATCCAGTCTCGAGACTCGGTGAGGTTTTACTGGATATATAATCGTCATCTTGCAAGTTCTGAAATTGGGTCAGCAGTTATTTTTGGAGGAAATTAGTCAACGTATACAAGCTCTGTTGATAATTCCCCATTCACACGGATTCTAAAGATGCATCAATGATTCTCATCATTAATAAAAGCTGATGCTACAATAAAGATAGCTGAACTAGCGTATCGATCGTGTTCCTTTCGGCAACACAGTCCAACAATGATACATAATTTAGTTTGGTTGCTTGTTAAAATAACTTCTTGCTATAAAGTGCTTACACTACACTTTGCATTCCGTTCCGTGTTCGTAACATCTACGTCCTATTCTTTTGTAATTAGTTTCTCTCTCTCTCTCTCGTTCTGTTTAACTTTTGTTTGCTTTTATTTTCCTGCGTGGCGATATAAACGGCTGCAGGGCCCGCGTCACTTCCACTTAGCGTGTTCCTTGCGAGCGTTGTCATCTTCTGAGTTCTGCAACGAGATCACAGTAATCAGGCCCCAGCTTGCGGAAGGTAACGTTGGAACGGCTAACGGGGGGGGGGGGGGGGGGGGGTGACGACGCCAAGGAACATCAGCGACACAACAGCGGAATGTTCCGCAGCGTATCGCTATCCCTCTTCGCACCTCCGGTGGGTATTTGGCCTACTCTTCCACGCTGGCCATAATGCCTCGGAAGAGGTGGGAGTCCCCACGCTTTACCCCACCACATTCCACCTGCCGATTGGCCATTGACACACATTTCTACTTGCCGAGCGAACAACACGGAGATCAAATCGATACGGCGACTTCTGTATCGCAAGGCCAGTGTGCTAAACGTTACACCACGGGCAGGATAATATTTTTATTTTTTAAAGTACTTATAATAACTATCAATACTTCTTGTAAGCAGTATTGTTATTCTTATTACACTATGTAACACAATTTTTGTTCCTGGGTAGTAAGTGTTATTTCGTAATTTCTCATGCCTAAAAAGTTTAGAAAATGGCTATTATTCCCCACAAACTTTGCTTTTGTGACCAGGACAGTGATATTTTGAAATTTACCGATTTTCAATGAGAAAACGGGCGAATTTGTGTCTTTTCGTTCACATGAAGTCAGAAAAAATCAACATATGAATCAAAATTAACATGTATTTATAGTAGAGTGATACAAAAATTACGACAAAAGATTTAGAGGTGAGTAGTTTTTCGAGATTTACAATTATACTATAAATCACTTTCGCGAAACAGCCCCCAAATGTAGTCTCCCATCATGTGTTCGTTATACTGTCCTTGGTAGCGGCGTTCAAAGTCCAGTATATCCTGGTAGAAGGGCTCGCCTTGCTCCTCCGAGTACGCTCCCATGTTCTCCTTGAATTTATCAAGATGAGCATCAAGGATTGGGACTTTGAGGGACATCCTACAGCCCATTGTGCCGTAATTCTTCACCAGAGTCTCAACCAGGTCCACATAGTTTTCGACCTTGTGATTGCCCAGGAAGCCACAAACCACTGCGGCGAAGCTGTCCCAAGCCGCTTTCTCCTTACTAGTGAGCTTCTTGGGGAATTCATTGCACTCCAGGATCTTCTTTATCTGTGGTCCGAGAAAGACACCGGCTTTGACCTTTGCCTCAGACAACTTAGGGAAGAAGTCTTGAACGTACTTGAAGGCTGCCGACTCCTTATCTACAGCTCTGACAAATTGTTTCATAACGCCCAATTTGATGTGCGGTGGTGGCATCAGCACCTTCCGGGGGTCCACCAGTGGCTCCCACATGACATTGTTCTTCCCCACAGAGTACTCGGTCCGCTGTGGCCAGTCCCGCCTGTACCATCCTACAAAAATGCATTTATTTCACCCATGACTAATGTGTAAGAGATTCTCGCAACATTTTTCATATATGATATATTTTTTCAAATATATCATATTGTAAAACATTTAAAAATTAAAAACTTTTACAAATTAAATGTTTTTAACAAATTTTACAACGTAAAATTCAAAGCAATAATTGTCCATCTTACCTTCCAGAGTTTTTGTTGCATTGCTCGCAGGTGAAATGAGGTGCCCAGGGTTTGTCTTGATCCCCGACAGGCATGCCGAAATATACATTGTAGGCCTCACACATCTTAGCAGATGCTTCCACAGAGTACTTTTTCACTCTTGTCTTCATAAATTGGCCGCAGACATAGCAGAATTCGTCTGCCGGATGTTTGCAGCCTCTTGATGCCCTCTCAGGTAAATGCAGATTTGTATCCACTTAGGCAGCTGGAACTAAACTGAACTGGTGGGCTTAAGGACGCTGTATTTCAAATCCTATTTATATTACTGGAAAGTTCTAGAATGTTCTAGAAGTTACTCCAAGTTTACTCAGCACTGAATCCATCTGGAATGTTCTGGAAAATAGGTACATTTCAAAATATCACTGTCCTGGTCACAAAAGCAAAGTTTGTCGGGAATAATAGCCAGTTTCTGTACTTTTGAGGCATAAGCAATTAGGTTATAACACTAATCAGGAAAAAAAAAATTGTTACACTTATTATTGTATATTGAAAACTAAACGCTTTAAAACTTTTTTACGTTTAGTTTGTTGTCCTTCCCTGCACCTCTGATGAGCACGGTTGGCTAAGTATTGCGCGAAATAATTTCAACATGCATACATACATACGTACATGCGTTGTTAATAATAATACTAAAAACCTTTGGTCGATGCACTTCCTGTTGAAGGCCTCCCCATGCCATGTCAGTCACGGGGTGCTGTTTGACCATACTTCACCACAATGGTCAATGCAAGTTTGGTGAATGGGGTACCTAGAACCGGTTCAGATATCATTTGCCACTGATGTTAGTTGTGGCCGGGAATTCAATTCAGGTCGCTGAGTTTTGTAGTGTGGTTACGCTAACCGCTTTTTTCCACCTCCGCACACGCAATTCTACACGGCATCGCAAAGCCAGGGATCTGGTGGTGAAAATGAATCATGAAAACCCGGCGAGACTTTTTCTGGCAAGCAAAATAAATTATTACGTATCTCTGTGTTTGCAGTTTTATTCACGGACAACAAGTTTAATGAAATACACACCAATCTTGACAGTTGATAAGAAAATAATGCAAGCGTCAGAGATATGCTGTGTTTTTTTTTTAAGTTACAGGGGCACCACTGCTTCCTAGAGATTTTTGTTTTATCTGGCGGCATTATTTACTTCAAGCCCTGCCAAGTCACCCGCTTGCCTCTTCTCCCCACGCACCTCCCTACCTCCCCGATTCTTGCTTGGAACATTTCGCGCCCCTCCCTCTGTAGCTCCACGCTGCATTAACAGATACCTATCATCAACCACCCAGTAGCTGTTGTGGGGAAGGGCGGCGGTTTGAACATCACGCTGCTGGTTGCGGAGATAGTTGTAGCCATCGCGCCTGTGATTAATGTGCTTGTCACGGCCAATAGGACCCCTCACAACATTACACGGACGCTGCAATTTCATCTTGGCCGGTGTGGCCCATGCGTTGTGCGTTTCCAGCCACCCGGCTAAAGGAATGACAGATATACCGTTCCACGGGCTGTTTATCCGGCCCACGCAATAGGTGCGAGCGTTGTTATTTACCCACTCCGTTTGTTTGTTCGTTTATGCGTGCATGCAAACTTCTTAAAATCGTTGCCAATTATCGCCACTGCAGCGGTTTTTATTTCGCCCTCCTCCTCTTCCTGGGATATTGTATAGAGGAGGACTCCCATTAACCGCTGCGATATTGCCCGTGACTTGAAATATCCTGTTGCCCGAGACTCCATTTTTCCTATCATCTGCAGTTATCTGTAGATTTCCCCCAACATACCTTAAGGACGGCATCCTATTATCCGCAACCATCTTGCGAGTAAGAAGAGTTTATGGGCGGAAATGTAGAGGATAATGCGCGATTATCCACTATTTCTTCCCACGGTTAAGCGGAGTAAATTTGCGGATGTCCCTGGCGGGTGACAGGGTCTGCGATCCTGGTTCTCCGCATCACCATGGATAAAAGGAGCTCTCCTGGATTTAATATTTTTTTTATTTCACATTTTCACTTAAGTTTAATGTCTGAATTTCGGAATTTGAAATGGAAATACTTCTCTTCCTTTTTTAATATTCTCAACAAACTATTACGGAGCCGTATTTCACGTTGGAAATGCGTAATGAAAATCCCTGCTGTAAAGAGAAAAAAAATGTAAACACGATCGGGGGATAAGAAAAGTGCTCAGCATAAATGAGAAATATAATCGCAAAATAATCTGTAAAGCTTTTGCAATTGCTGGCATAGCCCTGTCTCGATTTAAAAGCCTTTATGTGTGTGATTGGTTTTTAGTTAAGGTGAGGAATGTCAAGTTTAGTGGGCATACCGACAGCTCATAGATTAATTTTCTTGTCATGCACGGTTCACCCATCATTTTTGCACCTTTCCTGCAAGACCCTTCCCCAAACGACTTTGGGCACACATCTTACCAAGGATCACTTTGCCAATTCTGCCTACGTGCTAATGTAATGCTCATAACCTGTCCTCAAATCATCTAACCTTAATTGCTTTCCTACATCTTTATTACATCAGCTGGTACCCATAATTCCCTATGCACCCACTTGGCAGTAAAACAAGTTTATGGTGACAATTAAATGTCATATTTTCTCCACTGCTGATGTATTATACATACACAGTAATTGAAGCTGGCAGTGTGTGTGTGTGTGGGTGCACAATATTCGAATTTTCTCGATACTTATCCTATAATGGAGCCATTTCAGTGGTTCTCCTTTTCTGTACAATGCAATTGCCTAAAGGCCGAGCGTTTAGCGAAATGCTTTCTCTGAAGGGAGCCTGCGATGCAAGTCGTATGCCAGGCGTAACTCCGGCCGCATCCGAGTGAGTGAAACGCCAAAAAAGCATTCGACCACTGCCTCTCACTCGTGCGTAACCTCCGCGCATTTTAAAACGATTCCAGCTCACAATGTGCCTTCCCCCTGGGAGCAGGAAGAAAGTAATGAAATAAGAAAAACGGAATTGTTACCCGTGAACAATTGTGCGCAAACGTGCGCTGGTTTGCGCGTACTTATGTCCGTCGTCAGACCCATAGACCTGCACGTATGCCCATAGACCCACATAGAGACCCATAAACTCACATAACATACACTTACACATTTACATATATGCATACAGCACGCTGCCTGTGACTAATTGAACGTAAGCGTGCGTGATCTCATCACCTTTCAGATGCTAAGCTGTTTGTAGCCTGGCTAGCACTCGGATGAGGGAGACAGTCGATGAATGCAAGGTGATTTTGGCTTGTAATGTGAGGTGTCTCAAATGAGATAGGATCGCAAAGGATTCTCAGTTCTCTCAGTGTGGAACTTTGAATGACTCCCCCTCGTATGAGTAAAGTTCTCTCCAGAAACTATGACTGTCCGCGACGAGCCAAACACTCATCAATGAAATTGGCCAAACTTTCCGATGCAGCACGCTCCTTCAACGTAGTCTTGAAACTCAGCGAGCCTTTCCTGGCTAACTGCAGGAAATAATTGCCTTGGAGTGTGCACAACACTCTCGCAATCGCCGGACCAATGGGAGCCACAAAACGTCAATCGTTCCTCGTGGAAAGTTACCTGTGATGGATTGATTGCTGCCATTGTCAATGAGCAGGCAGTGTGCCTCCTCCTTCTTGTGGACAACTGTGAAAAAGAGGGTCATACATAGCTCAAAGGATTCCTTCAGTATATATTGTGTATGTCGGTCGTCTTTCGAACCGTACTTAGCCAGCCGCGCTAATAGGAGGTGCGGTAAATAATATGATTATTCTGATTCTGGACCGGACCAAAACTCGCCCGAGGGGATGCCCCCGCTCAAACCCGGTGCTTGCGGAGCCCCGGCTAGTGGCGATGGATCGTGACACCTGCGGGAACATTCGACGAAAACAGCCCCATTGATGGCTGAGCGATCACCACTGCAGTACTACCACTGCTGCCACCCACCCAAGCAGTTCACTGATTTGTTCAGAATTGGGGCCCACGATTCAAGTGCAAAATTTTAATATTCTTCTTTCGTATGGCTGATGTAGATGCCGAGCAACAACTGCAATTTCACATGCAGGTGGTCAAGCCAGACAACCGTGTCAGGAACAGTGGAGAGTATCGCTGTGATGTCTCCTTCGTATTTGTGGATGGGGCATTGCATTGTTTGACGTTATACGGTCTATTCTGGGTGACCACAGCCGCACACTGGAGAGTTTTTAATGTTCCACTTGTGCATCAGGTGTTCCATGATTTGTGCAGCGGATGCGATTTAACGTTGACCATGAGTCAAATAATTTGCCATATTTTTGTTTTCAAAGTCTCGTCTGTTTTGCTTCTAATTTTCTACTGCTGCCGCCCTTCCCAGCAATTCACTGAGCTGTCAAGATGTGGAGCCCACGATTCAACTCAAGATTCGAATAATGTCACGTCTCTCGTTTTCAACTTCTTGTCTGTATTACTTCAAATTGTCTCCGTCTTGTGGACAACTTCGTTCGCCCCGTTCGCACACGGCCAGAACGTTCATTTGCGCGCAAAACAGTTGATCGATTCTCGCACGTAGCTAATTCGACGCGTGTGTATATTCTACCTAAGCATGACAATCGAGTGCAATTGGTTGAATCTATAAATGCGTCTAGGGGAGGTGCGGGCGATGGTGGCGGTGGGGAAGGGGGAGGGGGGTTTACATCGGCGTAGGCCGTGCATTGTGGGATCGAACGCCCTGATGTGTGCGCTGCGGCGCTATTGATGCCGCGTGTCCTTCACGTCGGAAAGGGCCCCCGTGGGAAGAGGCGAGAGACAACTTTGCCGCAGATGGCAACGGTGCTTCGAATTGCACGCGATGGAAGGCGATGAAAGTTGTAACGATTTCTGACGATGGGAATTTCAAATATTAATTCGTGAATTGGTTTTGCTAAGTGAGGGATTTTTAGCATCATTCGGTGTTCTTGTGTGTATGTGGGGGGAGCGGTAGTGTAGCGGTTAGCGCTCTGCGCTACGAACCTGGTGATCCGGGTTGGATTGCCACTCACGGCCAACACCGGTGAACCGTTTCTGGGCCTCTACTAGATAGGCTCAGCCTCAAATGAGTACCTGGTGAGATGTGTAAACATCACCACTGGGGATGCAAAGGCAGCTGAGCGTGATGTTGGCCACTCACCCCCTCGTGTACCGTGCCGGCCTTAATAGGTGCTCGCTAACAGTCTGTTGAGGCTATACGGCGCGGGGGGGGGGGGTCTTTGTGTTGCTTTATCGTTTCTGTTTGGTAACCACTCGAAGCTACTTTGTGATGCTTCTGGCGTAAAAAGTCCAGTGTCACCACATTTTATGGACTTCCTTCCCACCCCCGTATTTTATTGCAAAAGTTGGGGTGCGTCTTATCATCCAGAAGATGTGTGTGTGTGAGAATATATTTGTATAGCTTTATGGACACTGGCAACAAATTAGTGACTGAGCGATGTGATATCCAACAGTGTTTTAGAAAGGCCAGCAAGCTGAAATTTGGCACAAATACATTTTAAAGAGTATGCTTGTAACTTGGAACGATTTGAAATGTCAAATAAAAAAAAATTTGTTTCGTCAAATGAGAACCCGTAGGTTGATTAGTTTCACTCATAGGGCAAGGTCATTCAAAGGTTAAATCTACATCACAATCAGCCAGTTCGTTCGTTTCTCAGTCCGCTTGTCCTGGTGATGGTCACGGCAGCAGCGTGTTGCGTAGTGGCGGTCCACACCTCCCAATCCCTGGCGACGGCTCCAGCACTACTACACTCTACACTACACTATACACTACTATACACTACTACACTCTACACTACACTATACACTACTACACTCTACACTACACTATACACTACTATACACTACTACACTCTACACTACACTATACACTACTACACACTACACTACACTATACACTACTATACACTACTACACACTACACTATACACTACTACACACTACACTACACTATACACTACTATACACTACTACACTCTACACTACACTATACACTACTACACTCTACACTACACTATACACTACTATACACTACTACACTCTACACTACACTATACACTACTACACACTACACTACACTATACACTACTATACACTACTACACTCTACACTACACTATACACTACTACACACTACACTACACTATACACTACTATACACTACTACACTCTACACTACACTATACACTACTACACTCTACACTACACTATACACTACACTATACACAGGGAACTTGCTCGCAGTCAATCCGCTTACTCTCACAACCAGTTCTGCCGTTTCAGGGTCTGCTTGGAAGCATTCATCGGTCAACTTTCAGGGCCATGTATATATATGATTTTTTTTTAATTATTACACGAAGAATTATGATCATTTCGTGAGAATGGGCTGGAATGTAAGGATAGGGAAGGGCGTGACACAGGAGAGCCGCAGTGTTCTAGAAGCGGTGGGAAAACAGAGGATCCATGCTGCACCGTACCAATAACAGGCCAGCGAGGAGTGTCCGTACGAGACCGAGGGCCCTATCCTTGATGGCGTTGCGCCATCAGTGTTGAACTTGGCCAGAACGTCAGTGGAATCTATCATTTGCCCCGCATCACAACACATCAATCTGTCTGTCCTTTGGATACTGTTTCTAGCATCTGATATATCTCTTGACACTTTGTCACTTTTCTTTTTGAAAAATGTGTCCATACAGTAATTGCCTGTTTGGAGAGGGTGATTTTTTTTGCCATTGAGCTCTGTCTTTGTCGTGACAGTAAGGGGTCTCTTTACCATCCCCAGGGGGTTTTTTTGTTGTTTACTTTTTGCTCTTTCCCCACTTATATTCCAATTCGCGCCGTTCATGTCACCATGCGAAATGGCTCAATTTCCGTGAAGAAGTCCCATAGCCAGATGTGCATCTCACCCTGTGTCGGAGAATGGTCCCACGAGATGATGTCACAGAACTTCTTCTGAAGCACTTTCAATAGCTCATTATCCACACATAGGGGGTCCACATGTTTCACGTGCCCCGTAAGGTTCATCACATGGACCAAACATTTTTCGGAATAAGTAAACTTAAGTTAAGCACCAAACTTAAGGATAGTTTAGTTTGTGTGTGTGTACAAAATCAGAGATTACTGTGCTGAGATCATCAAAGTATTACAATTGAGAAGCTAGTTTAATCACGGTTGGCTAAGTGGATTCGTAAAGAGGATTTGAAATTATTGGTGCTATTTGAGTGCTTGTACCCTGAACCACCCAACGGTCTCACTCATTGTTTGACATCTGATAAGAACTCAGCCTAGTATTTGTCAAACAGAAGAAGATGGAATCCTCTGTGTGACTCCCAACGAGCCCCTACTTACACACCTTCTTCTTGGGAAATATATAAGGCAAAAGGTGGGCGGCAAGAGAAAGAAAAAGACAGACCTGGGGTGGGTGGGTGGGTAGGCCGGGGGTGGGGGGAGTGATGTCTAGGAGCGGACCAAGATCGGCTCAGTGAGTATCATGAGAGCTTGTGTCAAGCGCAAGTACTGCAACACGTTGACCTTTGACCTCCGAACCCCGGAGCTTGCATAGACGGACGGATTGATGGAAATGTAATTATGCATCCCCGGGACCACGTGTTGCAATGTCCGAGCAGGCATGGACATACTTCAGCAAAAAACAAATCAAACAAAGATTGATTGCGATCGTTAAAAAAATTCGATGGAGTGCATTGCACACACCGCAAAACCTACTCGGATGCACCGCATCTTGCAGGCGCGAACAAGGCCGCAGAGGATGTGACACGGGACTCGACTGTCAGCTAAATCCATGCTCCATCGTCCAACTGAGGCCTGAACAGCCCCCGTGTGGATCTCTCCGAGGTGTCAAACGTTGACCCGTCACCGCCGTGGCAAACGGCACGGATATTGAACTGTCAGGAATTTGGCCCGGCGCTCGAATGGTTATGTGCGAGGGAATCGATAGCCGGGATCCTGTGTCAGAACACTGCCCGTGGTGGTGAAGAGAGGAGCTGAGTGATAGAAACTTACCGCTGCAGATCACAAACATTGAGAAACACCGCTGTGCTTAGCAGCTGCACGGCTGTGTACTCCAGCATGAATTTTACCAAATGACTTCCGCACTGGCAGACTAAAGTATATGGCCACTGTAATACACTGATACATATGGTGGCTTAGTCTTTCCGTACATCCTGTTATCTAGCACACTCTACCCCCATCAGGTCCGTGTTGGCAGCGTATCTGTCTAGTTCGTCATACAAATGAACTCCGCAAGCGGTGTGCTGCGTGTAAGCGCTGACGCCGTTTGTGAGTGCTGACGCCCTGTGTAAGCACTGACCCGGTATGGAAGCCCCGACGTCGTGTGTAAGCGTATTCTGTGCAAGGGATCTGGCGACGTTTGTACAGAGACCTGTATTTAAATGTTGCAATAAACACATTTTTTTTACAATTTGTGAATTAAATTGATTAATTTGAAAAACCGGCCCAGCTTAAATGTCACCCATTAAATAACCCTCATAATGAAATAGCAGGTAAACATTGTTTTTTTTGCCTAGAACATTTTAAATCAAACTTAATTACATTTTTCAACTTTTTGGCCGCTTTTATTATTATCATCTGATTTTGTAACGTAATAACTCTTTTGTCTAATGTTCGTGTCTGTCGGGTTGTATTCAGAGGATTGGCGTATATGGAACAAGCTTCTTGGGCAAACTAAATCAGAACATCTGTCTCCAAGTTGTGGGTTAGTGGGTTCGAATCCAATGTAGGTGATATTTGGCCTACTCTTCCATGCTGGCCAGCCACCTTGGAAGAGTTGAGGACCCACACACTTTCTCCCACCACACATGGACTCCCATTTGGAGTGCACATCGTAAATCTTCCTTCAACCAATATCCTGAAGCAAAAGATTAGTGCTGGATTCAACTGCATTCGCAAACGTGATTTGTAACTTTCATCCTCACCCGTGTATCGATATTTCAATTTTAACGTTTCATTTTACTAAGGGACTATTTTGGTGTTGTTGTCTTGGTGTGGTTTGGGACTGTTCTTGCTGTTGTTTTGCTGCCTTACCCATTGGTGTACTTATGCAATATCAACTTATACACTTTATCTCCGTTACGTATTTATTTTTCGAGATTTGCTTACCTCTCCGAAACTTTGCACGCCTATCGTTGCTTGTGTTGTTTATTGTTGCTGTAAATGTATGACCCGTCACTACTGGACATCTGTGAAAAAAGAGCTTCACGGCTTATCGGATTTCTCCATGATAAATAGAGATTCCGATTCTGTTTAAACTGCTGGGTGGATGACAGCGGGGGTGGGCAGGGGGGGTGAGGCGGGGGGGCGGGTGTCTTTACAAAGAACTAAAATGCTCACGGTTTCAACTCCCTGTGGCAGAAGATCGAACCTACTGCCTCTGTTCCATTGTCCTAACCCCCGCACCAGGCCAGCATCCCCATGTGCAATACAAAACGTTATCAAATAAGCCTGCCTGAGCTGACTGGGCGGCTCGGAGATCAGATCACTGAGCCAGCAACGCCGAGGCCGTGGCTTTCGAATCTGGGTCGAAGCCACCCACGATTAAACTCGCCTCTCGAATGTAGCAGGTTGATTGGTCTCGCCCTGTACGCCACCGATGGCAGCGCACGTAACAACAACGCCCTTGCTGGAACCCGATTGTAGTACGCGTGCGAGATCAGTGTTCGCCAGCACGGACGCTGGCACGTATTTACGGACACCAGTTTCTGTACATGGCTAATGAAAGTGGGTTGCGTAAAATCTCGGTTGTTGCACATCTTAACTTTTAATGGTTAATTTCAAGATGTTGGTTTCATCTTTTTGGTTGTTTCGGTAAAGTGACGTAGAAGGAAAATAATAAAATAATAAAAATAAAACATAATAAAATAATTATCACGACGTTTCAGGTCTGTCAAGTAGACTCTGTCTACTTGACAGACCTGTTCTCCACCTGAGGACGGCTGCTTGCGTTGTGGCCGAAACGTCGTGAGAATTATTTTATTATGTTTTATTTTTATTATTTTCCTTCTACGTGACTTTACCGAAAGAACCAAGAAGATGAATCCCTGCAGTCACGAAAGCTTTAAATCGAAATGTTGGTTTCAAATCACATTTTACCAAACCAGATGGCATCAATAAGGAAATATATTAGGCTGTGGGCCCATGGGATATTTGATGTGTCTGTGTTGAGCTGTAAGGCCACACCTGTGCACAAAAAGGTTCGTGACAATAATTACGTCAGTGCTTGGCGAGAAGAAAGACCCACTATGGCCTGAAAAACCCACACGTTTCAACCGAAAACGCAGAGACGAGAACGGCAGGTACACGGCACTTTTGTACATAGTGCTAGAAACCATCAACAGTTCCTGAAGGGCATGCTGACAATGTAACGCTGAATTGGCTACAAACTGAGAGGGGTTGATACCAGGACAGGATTTAGCTGTCCAAATAAATCCCGCTCACACACGTTGGTTCCTGAAGTGTCCTACTACTGCATTAGCTGGTATTGGGAATCAGATTATTTTATGTGTATATATAATTTAACGTTTTGTATATATATATGAAGCAGTGTAAATAATACATTGTTTTTGGTCATATGTGTTTGTAAACACCACTGGCCAGTGAAACAAATGTTATTTGTGTGTGTGTATCTAATAGAATATAGACAATCATGACTGACTAAGTGACAGATGTGACATCTAGTGATGTTTCATAAGGGCTATGAATCTGAGTGAATTTTAATTATCTACATTCTATTGGTGTTCTACAAGGGCTAGACAACTGAAATTGGGTGCAACTGTAATTGATTGGATATAGATATATAAACATCTACAGACTTAATTTTTCTAATTTGGGCGCAAAATATTACAGCCCAGATTCAGGGCCAATGGGTGATGTTAAAAGCATAATTGTATTTTCGATATTGAGAGACCGATTTGTGAAGACGCATCACCTGATTGTCTGTGTTGTTACCGGTTACCGTACATGAACGCCCAGCAATCTATGGGTGTCCAAGCCAAAGGCCTGAACAGTAACAGTAATCTTGATTTGAAGCTTTCGTGACTGCAGGAATCCATACTCTTTGGTTCTTTCGGTAAAGTCACGTAGGTATAAAATAAATATATCACGACGTTTCGGGCGCAACACAAGCGTCCGTCTTTCCCACCTGATGACGGACGCTTGTGTTGCGCCCGAAACGTCGTGATTTATTTTATTTTATACCTACGTGATTTTACCGAAAAAAACAAAGTATAGTAATAGTAATGCCAAATCTGTAATTATCATGCCCAATGTTTGCGCGGGAAAGCCAAGGCTGAGTCTCAGTACTTTTGTCTGACGTGTGTTACACGTCGCTATGTTTGACAGTAACACTCCCGAGTGATGCAGGTCATTCTTGAAAAATGAGACTGCTGGTCTCTTAAAGTTGTCGCGAGGTTAAGCAAATAATCTTCAAACTCGGCTGATCCTTCCCTTGCTTTGGAATATTACACTGCAGCAGCATGAGAGTTCAGTACAGAAGTCAGGCAAGGCTGGGCTGAGATTGGGAGGTTTGGCCAAATATAGGGCCACGCAGTAACACGCCCACACTGCAATGCGGACAAATAAGCGTATAGACATCTGGAACCCAGGTAATTAAAGTTTGTTGAGCTCAGTGTGCGGTGTCTGTCTGTTTGAACAACACACAGAGACCCGGTGTAGTCCCTCTATCGAATGATGCACGCCGGCCCTGTCTTAGCTGCTCAAATACAGACAGATCAAATGTATTAGGTTTCATAAATGCGAGTCCGATGTATTATGATTATTATTAGCGATCGCAAGGTGCAGCTGAAAACGCCCGAAGAGTGTTCGTAGCAGCAGAGTTTCCGTTGTGGCAAGGGGAGAGCATTGTGTACTGAAATCGGATCAACCAACTTTTAGAATAATTCACAAGACCTGTCAGGCAATCATTTACAGTTAGTATGTGTGCTGTAATGGGGTATATAAGTGGCTATTCATCACTATTTTTATGAATGTTAATATGTTTTTGACTGCTTACTAAAAGACCCACGTCTGCACTTGCCAATAATCTACCAACCCGCCCAGTGGTTGCGGTCAGAGCCTGGTTGTGAGTGTGCGCGTTGTAAACACGGGCCATTAATTTATGACTTATCACCAACGTATTGATGCCCTTTAAAATTCGGTCTGTAAAAGCCCCTTAATATTGCATTCCGGACCAAATGGTAACTTTATTATCTCGGTCAATGAAAAGCAATGCCGTGGAAATATTGTGTTTGTCCTTTGCATTTGGCGGCCGTCATCGCAGACACCTCGGGACGCATTTAAATAACGCGTGAAAAGTTCACCTCCGCAGTTCATTTCAAAATATCAAGATTAATTTGATTCGCATTATTCCTCGGCAAGTGTTTTCACCGTGATTTCTATGCACAGCCACGCACCTGGCATTTTGCTACTGAATGACTCGGTGTCTCTGCTCGTGAATCCGGCGCTCTGCCCCGGCGCGGTGTTTGCGCGCCGCGAATTTTTTTTTTAATGCCGCAGCAGAAAAAAAATTCAGCCTCCGTGGCATTTGCGTCGGAGCTGCTTTGCGGGGTAAAGACGCAGCCCTGGAAGTGTCTTGCTCATGCTGCTGCTGGCGGAAGCGGCCTCCACTTCGACGAAGCTCCCGGGAAAGCACCTCGAGAGGGCATTCGTTTTGCTCACTCTTCCTCGTTGGCCGGACACCTCGCGAGGGCCTCCGATACACGGGATGATTGATGATGTGATGGGCCCACGCGAAGCCGGGTACAGAAGCATTGCCGGAGACATTTTCACTTGCAGTTGAAAACCAGCACTTGCGCTGAGAGGAGACTAGGGGAGCCTTACCACCACTCGCCACTACGCTCACCACCACACGGCATACACCAAACTCACGACAACCCACATACACCACGCTCACCACCACACCCTACTCCACACTCACCGCAGGGAGTGTGCTTCTCGACTAACTGTGGTGTACCAGATGGGGGGGGGGGGGGGTCGGGGGTGATTTAAGAACCTGTGCTCCGTAATTTCAACTGCCGTGCCTTGAGATGGAACCGGCGGCCTCCGAGTTGCAAGTACGGTGTGCTATCCCATTACCCCGCGTCAGTACAGGCTTTCTGAATGCACTGGTGTTTTGTGTGTGTGTGCCAATATTCGCAGCGTTGGCAAGATTGCTTTTGAAAAGTAATATATAAGCAGGCCCCTTACAACCTGGGTAATATAATGTCTAATCTATGACAAAAAAATGAGAAACTATGCTCAGCTTGCAGTTTGTAACTTTAATAAAAATATACTTTACGTCTTCAATGTAAACAAACTGGATTTAACTATTTTTCAGTCGGTTTGACAGTTAGTGCGCTTTGAGTCTTATTTTTCTGTAGATATTCACACAATGGTTCATTCTGATTGGAAGGAGCCAGGCACCTATGGTGTTGATGATTAAAATCCTACAACCTATAGAATTTCAGAATAAAAATTAATCTTGCCAGCTTCATCGACCATAATAGAGTTTTTTTTTGGGTTATATTGTGAAAATATAAATGTGTCGTTAAACCCGCTACCACCCGACACAGCCAATTAGTAAGGGTTGTCGTGTAAACAAAACATGCCAAAACATGCCACGTCACAAACCTTACTAATTGGCTGTCGGGTGGTAGCAGGTTTAACGGCACATTTATATTTCCGCGATATAACCAAAAAAAAACCTATTTGATGGATAATATTGTGTTAAACCTGCTTCGTTTGGTGGTACATGAAGGACCGCCTTATGGCTGTGCCCAAGTAAAAAAAAATACATGCAAGTAATTGGGGAGACCTGTAGACATTTACTTAGAAATAACCTAACCTAATCAATGACATCATTAACCTTTGTTGGAAACAAAGTTAGTGTTTTATTAAAGATCACTTCCCAATGAGGTCAAAGGGGATGTTCAAAGGTCATAGCGCCGAGACGCATTTTCTGTGATGGTCTCGACCTGGTCATCACTGACTGCACAATAATTCTCGTGAAATTATTCTGAAAAAAATGCCTGCACTTAATTTGGATAAATTCCAGCTCTGAGGATTAACACATTCCTGTGGAGGCAGCTGGTAGGAACGTTGGGTTGCTCGGTCAATGGCCAGGGTCAACGGCGGCGTGGTGTATTCCGCAAATATGCCCGACTGTGAGGGCGGGCACAAGCCGGCGTGAGTAGGTTAAACGTTGAGTTTTATAAGGGCACCACGGGGTGACCAGCCCCTCCACACCTAGCCCCACCCCTCCCACCCCCCTCCCAGCCCCACCCTCCCCACCCAGTCCCTCCCCACCCTCCCCTCCCCACCCAGCCCCTCCCCACCCTCCCCAGGCAGCCCCTCCCCACCCTCCCCTCTCCACCCAGCCCCACCCCTCCCATTTTTGGATGCACGACGGACGGACGGACACAATAATCCCCTGTGGGCTGGTGGAACCAGGTGGTTCCCACCAGTAAAATTGTTAGTTGGTCATGCGACGAGCATTTGCTGTCCGTAGCAGGCAGGTGATGAAGTGCTGCCCCCTAGCCTGCGGAACAGAGAACACTGGACGTGATCTCAGAACAATCTCTGTGACGTACATATTAACTACTGAGAAGGCGCACAGTTGTCGTTCACTTTTCGAAAGGCAGGCGGGCGGGCCGTAAGCCGGTACCAAACAATTCTCCTAAACTCTGCGTAACTCTCTATATCAAGCTATTTTCAACCAATTACCGAGTCAGTTTAACGCGTAGGCTTTTGCGAGCAAAATCATCCATGGCATAGGATTTTTTGGGTTAGATCGCGTAAATATATAAATGTGTCATTAAACCCGCCACCTAGTTGTAATTACTGGTGAAACGTCATACTCAGTTTTTAAATGTTGTGGGTTTGCTCTCCAACACTGTGCTAGTAACGAATTGGGTGGTGGCGGGTTTAATGACACATTCATATATTTACGCGATATATCCCAAAAAAAACTATGCTATGGACAATTATTGAGTATTTGTATGAGTGGTCGGAAACAGGAGCACTCAGAGAAAAAAACCCACGCATGCAAGGGGGCAACACTCTATCCCATACAGTTTGAATAGATGTAGATTAGTGCACACTTTCTGTAGCGCATTCTGGCAATCCTTGGCGTGGCACCTCGACGCCCACAGAAAGGGGATTTCGTACGGTCCTCACCTCCACAGTGATGGATTGCAGGCGTATTTTGCCACTGCCCGTGGAATACGCGCTTTTCATCGGTTGCACAGGTCTTGTGCGAGATGCGAGTCGATTCTAGTTCTCCCCAAAATGACGCTGACCGCACAATCGGGATACGATTTGTGAAAAAAAAAAGTCAACGCAAAACGTCAAATATATTTATCACTTCCCAAAAGTTCTGGGCTGAGTGTAGGGAGGGATTGTAAAAGTTTAGTTCACAGTGTTTTTCAGGCACCAGTACGGTGCAATTAAAGTTGGTTACGAAGGCATACAGGGATGCCGCCATGGTGTAGTGGTTAGCACTAGATTTGTAATCCAGGGGTCACCGGTTACATCCCCATTGGTGCAAGCTTCTTAAGTACCCCCTGCCTTTGTCTTCACAGCAGCGTAACAGGTTTACACAGCTAGATTTGAAGCTTTCGTGACTGCAAGGATTCATACTCTTAGTTCTTTCGGTAAAGTCACGTAGGTAAAAAATGAAATTAAAATTAATAAATAATAAATTAAATATCACGACGTTTCGGAGGCAACACAAGTCTCCGTCATCAGGTGGGACTGTCACATCCACACTCACTTGATGCAGCAAATCTGGCTGTGACGGTCGCACCTGATGACGGAGACTTGTGTTGCCTCCGAAACGTCGTGATTTTTTTTTAATTTCATTTTTTACCTACGTGACTTTACCGAAAGAACTAAGAGTATAGGTTTACACAGCAGTTGGTCGATCGGCAGGTTGCGTGCGGTGGGGTGAAGTGTGGCTACTGCGGTCGCTGCCAACACCTTTGACCAAGGTGGAAGAGGAGGCCCGAAATACCTCTCTATAGATCTTCCTCTCGCAGCGTCCCTTCCACCATGAGTGGCATTCACAAGCAATCGCACGGCTGCACCTTTGGCTGTGGATAGAGACGCTCGTGGGACATCTCACCACGGTGGCTGCGAGATGTTAACTACCTCGTCTGGTGTATCAGGAGGTCGTGGGTTCGATCCCAACCCTGACGCTTGTATATTTGGAATTTGCATGTTCTCCCCGTGGTCGTGTGGATTTTTTTTACGGCCTCATTGGCTTTTCCCTTCCACATCTAGAATCAACGTGCATTTAGAGTAAGCCACTTTCTTGTGAGGTATCATTTGTGGCCAGGTCGCTTCCGAATAAGAGCTATATAGCTCAGTGGGCCTTACCTGGTGAAATAGAAATAGTTCAGTTTGGTTTACCTGTCAAGGGAAGGCAAAAAAAACCCACCAATGTTGATTCATCGAGCCCGGCGCGCCAGATGTGCCGCAGATGAACATCGCATGAAAGTGTCACGAAACGAGATCACACCCTGGGCGGCGGCATGTGTGCGTTCCGATGACATTATCTCCCCTGCCATAAGCCGAGCTGCACCGCAAGAGAAGTGTTGCGCTGGGCGTCGACAATTCATTTTGACGTCCTTCGTAATCCTTGCGAGAGAGAGAGAGAGCATCATTTTTAATACAAGTCATTAAATGCGTCGCCATATTTCATGCAAGAACAAACTCGGCTGCCTATTTTTAACTTGCCCGTTTAAATGAGTTCCCAGGGACGCGTGCGGGGTGACTGAGAGCGATTCAATTGTTTCCCCTCCTACCTGTGCCGTTCCTCTCTCTGCCCAGGCCCTGGCCGTACACCACGTTCGAGAGCGGTTACGACCTTCTGAACGGAAAACAGCCGACAGACAAAATCTTCAGGTATGTAACCCGTGCCTGCAAGGTGATGGCTTGAAATACATTATTATTATTATTATATAACGGTGAAAGGAAACGGTCACGGTCGAGGTCAAACAGTCAAAATTATTTGCTGCTGGAATGGACATCGACGTGGAGTGCTCAGCTCCTGTTGGCACCCCTGGACCCGGAGTGGAAATTCCACATCCTTACTGCAGGGGTGAGTCTATCGTAGGACGACACACACTGTTGACCTCTCCGCAAAGTAGTACTCCTTTTATCACCCCTCTTGAGGGGTGACGTGCTGAGCCACCGGCCAGTTGGGTTTTTTCGCTCGCGCCGCTGTTGGCGGAAGAGCCTCCACTAGAAACAGCGACAGCCCCTCTACGCAGTATTTGTTTGGCCTACTCTTCCACGTTGGCCAGGCGACTTCGATGAGGTGGGAGTGCATCCACGCTTTACCCCAACACACGTGACCTGCCGATAGACTAACTGTGCTGAACACGATCATTGTTTTTTTACCCTTCTATCTGGCAACAAAACTGACACCTTTTTTACAAGGAGTCATGTTTGCATAGACCACAATACCTGCAGCCATAATGCAAACAAAAAACATAACTCTGATAATATATGCACTGTCCTTGAAGTTGATTGGTCCACACCCGAGACAGATTTCCTTAGAGCCTAGTCTCACATGGGTTGGACCAGATGACGCCAAAAGGCGCACAACTTCAAGGACAGTGCATATATTATCAGAGTTATGTTTTTTGTTTGCATTATGTCTGCAGGTATTGTGGTCTATGCAAACATAACTCCTTGTAAAAAAGGTGTCAGTTTTGTTGCCAGATAGAAGGGTAAAAAACCAATTATCATATGTTTTACTGGCAAATGAGGTTCCAATGGTGTGCTGAACACATTCATACTGCTGGCTGGACAGAGGTGGATGGTTTGTGATTTAAGTAACTTGTTAATTGTTTCAACTGATGTGCCAGTAGTTTAACCCAGTGTGCTCTGCGTTGCAAGGCTTGTGTGCTAACCATTACGCTGGCAGTATCCCCCTGTTTTTAATAACACTATCAACTGAAACTGCTCACATATAATGTATATACTTTTCTTTCGATGAAAGAGGCAGTTAAATCATTTGTTTGGCCCCTATTCAAAAGAAAAAAAATATATTGCCACTAATTTTCTTGTGTTGGCATTCATTTTATCTTCAAAAAATTTCTACAACTTTAGGCCGAGTATTTTTTTTTTCAGCCTTTGGAATTTAATACAGTCCACCAATAATGAGATGATTAAAATTCATGATCTGTAAATTGTTATCGCAATGTCTATTATAAGTTCAGACCATTTTTTTAACACCACTTTGGGGGGAAAGGATTCTCTTTCACGCTAAAATTGCAAATTAACAACTCGGAGTTTCATGTCTCCATCCCTGCCTGAATCACTCAGCAACCTCCACAACTGCCTATGCAGCTGGCCGCTGGTGCGCCTTGAAGTGTGTGTAAAGCTGTAACACTAAAAATTGTTTTTTTACCAGGTAAGGCCCCACTGAGTAATATAGCTCTCTTTCAGAAGCGACCTTGCTATCACAAATGATAGCTCAACGAAGTGGCTTATCATATAGCAGCCAAATTTCTCTACAGCAGTGGTTCTGCCCCGGGACTACCGGTGAGCGGTCCGCGATGGTCCGCCAGGTGGTCCGCGAGGCTGTGATGCAAAACGCAGCTTGATGCGGACAATAATGACAACGATTATACCTCTTGTTTCAGGCATTAATTCATATTTTAACATGATGTTTAATTAAAAAAATTAAGTTGGGTAAACTACCCTGCCCTGGCCATAAAAGAAAATGTATAGTCGTGTTAAAATAATATTTTGATGTTCCAGTAATATGAATCATGTTGTATTAGGGGTATTTAGAGAGAAGTGATTGCGTTTCGTCACCAGGGGTGGTAGGGCAGGTTGGTCAGCGAAAATGTTTTCATCGGCTGAGTGGTCCGAGGGCGAAAAGAAGAGAAAGAAAAACCGCTCTGATGCCGATTCTAAATTATCTGGGGGAAACCGGAGGACCCAGAGAAAAATCCACGCGACCACGGGGAGAACATGCAAACTCTTAGTTCTTTCGGTAAAGTCACGTAGGTAAAAAATGAAATTAAAATTAATAAAAAAAAACAATAAAATCGCGACGTTTCGAAGGCAACACAAGCTTCCATCTTCAGGTGAAACTGTCACAGCAAAAAATCTGTATCAGCAACACTTCCCACTTGATACAGATTTTTTTGCTGTGACAGTTTCACCTGAAGACGTAAGCTTGTGTTGCCTCCGAAACGTCGTGATTTTATTGTTTTTATTTACCGAAAGAACTAAGAGTATGAATCCTTGCAGTCACGAAAGCTTCAAATCTAGAAAGAACATGCAAACTCCAAATATACCGGCGTCAGGGTCGTGGTTCGAACCCACGACCTCCCGCACACCAGGCGACGGAGGTGACATCTCACTGCCGCGGCATGTGCGGACAGGTTCACATACGGCATGGGCCAAGGGTTGTGGCTGCCCTTCAGCAAGACGTTCGTCGTTCCTCCCGTCGAGCTGGACATCAGCCCACTGGCCAGCTGCCGCACGGACCTCTCCATCACGGAGGAGACAGCCGAAGTCCGGTAGGTCCCCCCCTCCTCCTCCCTCTCCCCCCTTCCCGTGCAGCCAACCCATGAAATGTTTGCGGGTGAAATATTTTGGCACGCGAGGGGAAAAGCGAAGACAACGATGCATTGGACGTGTTGTTTCGTGACGCTGCATTGGCAGTGGTGCACGAGCACTGATAATAAAATACTCAACACAGCCATCAGCAACACTTCCCAAAATGTAACATCACCTGACAACGACTATTACTACTATGAGAGAGAAGTTTATTTGCGCGTCTGTCATTCCGCATAATCGTTATGCGTCTACGCTCCGACCATCGCCAGGTGATCTGCGTTATGCCCTTGAGCCCTGTTATCAAACCAGGTGTGGGTTAATCCCGGTGTGTGTTGAGGAGCGGTGGCGCAGTGGTTAGCACGCTGGGCTACAGACCCGGCGACTCGAGTTCGATTTCCGCTCACGGCACAACACCAGCGACGATTATCTGAAGAGGTCCTGGGCCTTCCCTACTTCGCCTCAAATGAGTACCTCTTGCGGTGTGTAAACATCACCACGAGGAAGACAAAGGTGACCGGGCGTGGTGCTGGCCGCCCACTTCCTCGTCGTAGGTCATGCCGGCCTTCATAGGTGCTCGCAAACAGCACCTGCCCAAACTGTCTGTTCAGGCTATACGATCTTTGGCTTTGTGTTAAGAATGTATTTCTCTAATCCCACCAACTTCGAGGTTAAGTGGGATTGGTGGATCATGCAGAGATGACGCCTACGTGAGACCCACACACGCAGCGCAGGCATTATATTTCCATTAGAAGTTTGTACTGCTGCCCTTGCTCGTGTGTTTTGTCCCCAAGTACTCAAATTTCCAGTTTATCTTATTTATATATGTTTTAAAAGAAAGACATATATATATAGCCCTTAAAATAATCTCCAGAAAAAAGGGTCCTCCTGAAAATGTCGTTCGAGGCATCCTTCTGCAACAAATGTGGACTTGCTCGCAGTTAAATGACAATTGCCGTGTGAAGTGAAATGATCATCGCCCTCCGTTGTCGTAGACAGTCTGGGGTGGGGGGGGGGATTTTGAGCCCTAGAAAGTAGCAATAACAACAGTGCGCATCCACGCAGGCAAAATAGTTTCCCCATAGCCACACGGCCACGAACTCCGAGTGCATGTGCTACCGGCCGGTGCAACGTTTCGTGTTTCAAACAGCCCGCAAAAGCCCGCGGCGTCATATACGCTTTACCATCGCGGCCTGGCATGGAAGGTAACAGTTGGTGGCCCTGCAATTTGCCTCCTCACGCCACTTGCTGGCGGAAGGGCCTCCACTCGAGGGAGCTCTGGAGAGCCCTTGGAGTACTGCACTTCTATGCTCCCCATGTCGATGTTTCCCACCTTACAGCGACCCAAGCGGATCGGCAGAGCGAAGTGTAGTGAAGTAACCCCCCCCTCCCCCAGGGTGCAAACTTTGAGGGGGGTGGCCGATATCCAGCAGCGGATTAATTAAAGGGGCAGTGCATTGGCATCTTGTGGGAAAAGCCAAGGTGGGCTTCACGGAATCCTTGCGGTGGATGCCTCACAT
This sequence comes from Lampetra fluviatilis, assembly GCF_964198595.1. Taxonomy (NCBI): domain Eukaryota; kingdom Metazoa; phylum Chordata; class Hyperoartia; order Petromyzontiformes; family Petromyzontidae; genus Lampetra; species Lampetra fluviatilis. The sequence goes on along the minus strand of NC_136323.1, from coordinate 6,066,945 downwards.
GCCACCCATGGCCATGCACAGCAGACAACCATCTGACACACAGCGCAGACCTCCCACCATTTCCGTCGTGAATGTAAAGTGTGCCAACTGTGGCCTGGGGACATTTAGTAAACCACTGCAATCTGCGCTCCTCGCAAAACTACACGAATACATTCTCCTGAAGCCCTCTTGTGGCTAGCAGACCTCGACATTGGCATTTAGCTCCTGAACATATTGCCACACGTAAGAATAAATGATAAGCTTTTTTTTTTTTTTAAAGTGAAGTTGTTAGCAATGTGTTTTTTTTAAGGCAATGTTATACTGCTTGTGCCCGTGCACTATCGCCAAATTATTATTTTTTGCGTGGGACTGCTTCATCTCGAGTGGTGCATCGTCACACGACTGACACAAGCATGGGACGCTGAACATCTCGGGAAGACTCAGAGATGTCCCGGCAGCAAGGGGGACTATCCTGGAAGAAAAACAGGACACAAAGTGGCAACTCTGTCTGGAAAAACGTAGAAATAGCCCAAGAGAGATAACGGATTTGAGCACATGCAAGTTCCTCATTAGCAAAACGAATGTAGCCTCCGAGTAAGTTTGCACATTAATTTCAACGCGCATTGTTTACTGAAATTCTTAATTAAGTGGAGAACTGCTCCGAGCTGCAGAGATTTTTTTGTTGCACTCTTCATGGGAAAAGAAAGCAAGGCAGAAACAGCGCGCGTGAAATTAATTTTGGCAATTAATGTATTTCTTTATTGGCGAATTGATTTGATGTGAATCTTACCGTGGCTGCTGATTTTAAGCTGAGTTAACCTCAGGGGAGGTTGGGGGGGGGAAGCTTCCCCCCACCCCCACTCCCCCTTAACTGTCTGGGTTGAGGAAAATTGTGGTCTGAGTGCATTGTGCATTTGTTGATGGGTCATTGAAGTGGAAACAAAGGTGAGAGTGAAGGAGGCTTACCGACGCAAATAACTTCGCAAGCAGCGGAGTCAAAAGTCAAAGTGATTTGCTGCTCAAACGAGCATTGAGGCATTGGCGCCAATCTCCCATCCACAGCCCTGCAGAGGCGCAACAGCAGAAATTGAACACTCCTATTGCGGCAGCGAGTCTACCCAACGGGACTACCACCGTTGACTTCCCCACAAAGTGTTGCTCATTTTATTGATCCCAGAGGGACAAATGGGTTGAGTTAACCTCCCACCATGCTGCGTCCCAACCAGGATTTGAAATCGTAACATACCCGATGGCGAGCCCGCTCGCTCCATCGCTGAGCCACCTGTCCTGGTTTGGGCAGAGGAGCGCGCAGTTTGAATTCTCCCTCAATCAAGAGATATTGCAACCCAATGGATTCTCGACTGCTTAAATATAAAGAGTATAAAAGGAACAGAAAAAGGCTGCATCACGACCCAAATTGATCGCATACAATATACATGGTCCCAAACCAATAAGATCCAGCTTGTGTATGAGCTGCTTTGAGCTTATTGGAGCTGTCCCTTACCGAAGTTTTTTTAATATAAATAAAATGAAAGTCATCAAGTATCGCATGATGTTGTAAATCGAAGCCGTGCGGTGTTCCGCGTGTTTTCTGGATGCTTATTTGTTGATTTCTCTCTCGCACCAGCTTACATCGCAGTGTCGAATTTTATTTTAGAAATGGCTCCATGGCTCAGCGGTCGAGTGAGCGGCTCCTAATGGAAAGGTTGTGAGTTAAAATTCTGTTGGGGGGGGGGGGTTTAGCCCATCATCCTTCCGTGGGTTGATAAAATATCTACCATGTTGCAGGGAAGTCAAGATTGAATTTCGATTTAAAGCTTTCGTGACTGCAGGGATTCATCTTCTTGGTTCTTTCGGTCAAGTCACGTAGAATTGAAATAATAAAATAATAAAAATAAAACATAATGAAATAATTATCACGACGTTTCGGCCACAACGCAAGTAGCCGTCCTCAGGTGGAGTACAGGTCTGTCGAGATTGGTTTTTCAAATGCATTGATTTTCCCCCACTGTAGAAATATGGAATTTCTACCACTGCCTCAGGGCTGTATACAGGAGATGTGCACCGATGCCTCAATGCTCATTTGAGAAAAGCAACACTGTCACTTTTTATATTTGTGCATTGGGCAGAGTAAGTGATTTAGTCATCTTGCTACACACAACCTTTGTAGATGGTGAAGGACTTTGTTCATTTATAATTTATAATACATGCACATACATTTCCTCAATTTGCATCTCACTTCCGCATTAATCAGAATCAACAGAAATCATAATTGTGCAGCTCGTTGATGTGTGTAATACATTGTGCGTTTTATTTTTTATTTTATTTTTATACATGCTCTTCTGACTTTTTCTTTTCAATTAGACGGCAATGTCCTGGCCCCCCTTTTCACGGACAGACTTTGTCTCATCACTGGTACACATCGCCTTAACAAAGCCACGGTCTCATCACGAATACATGTTTACCTTCGTGTCTTTATTTTCTTATTATCGAATAACTCTGTTTTTCCTGAGGTTTCTGTTACATAGTTTTTTTTCTGGCATGTTTTCCACCAATTTAATGATCAGTTGTGTTTCTTATACGTGTGTGGGAGGAAAGCGGAGCGCACAGAGAAAACCCACGGCCTCGCGTCAGGGTGGTAACACTCTCTACCCCCATACAGATGGAAACTAATGGCGATTAATCCACTTTTGCTGGACTGCCTTCTCCTGGCAAACCAGAGTATGGCACCTCGGCACGCACGGGAAGGGTATCTCACCACATGTGTACGCTGATCTACCAACCCTTGCCTCCACAGTGCTGGATTACGGACGCGCGGATGCACAACCGCTCAGCTATGTATTAAGTGCATTGAATGTAATGATTACGAGAAAGACCTTCCCTTGTCCTCTGCAGACTGACTGCATGGCCTGTCACTACAAAGCACTGGGGCTTAGTGCTATGAACCTACATGCGGATTTTGAGCTTTTGTCGCCCTATAATTCCCCCCTGTGTTTGTGTGTGTAGTAATGGCCATGAAATCAATACCTTCTGGTGAAAGAATTGATACCCAAATAAATAAGAATGATTTACAACTTTAGTCTCGCTTTACACATGGGTCAGCATTTTGCTCGCATGATTCTGGCAAAAAAAAAGAGTTTTTTCAGCTCATTTAGCAATTTTTTCTTGTGCACCACACAGCATTCCTTTACAAATGAGACAACAATTCAGAATAACGAATGCACGGTGGCTTCATCTACCCCTTGCCAAGTGAACTCACGAAGCATGCACTGATTTGTCAATTAAAATCAATCGCGATGCTCAAAATCGTTTGCAGCTTTAATGCAGACTGTCCTTGGTCAATCTGCTACAGGGCGAAGGCCTGTCTACGCTCTGTCAGTCAGCAATGTTGTTTGATCATACTTCACCGTGCTGTGTCAATGATAATGGTTGAATTCGGCACCCAGGATAGGTTCAGACATTACTCAGAGTTGATGTTAGCCATGGCTCCGACTTGAACTTAAGTTTCTGGATTAAAAGTGCAATGTGTTGACCACTGCCCTGCTCACGCTCACCATACGTTTGCAGTGTCAACGATTCAGAGACAGTTTCTCGGAGGCACTTTCTTTATTAACAACTTTCACGGTCTCGTCCGCACACTCTCCGCAGTAGCTCAGCCTCGCCCGTACACAACACTAGCCATCTAACACTGACGGCGCTGACCGAGATAGCCAACTACTCTCCTTCGTAGCGCAGTGTCTAGCAGAGACGTTGAGGGATGACGGCGACGAGACGACAGCGACGACGAGATGAGTCCACACCCAGAACCGGCAGCCTCGGGCCCCCCGCTCTCGGCTCCTTTTATGCTCCCAGCGCGGCCTGGCTCCGCCCTGACCGCGCCTCCCTTCTCGAACCCGCCAGCAGGTTCCAGGGGCCTCCAGATGAGGTCCTCCATGACCCTTGCCCTAGTTCCTCCGCACTGCCAACACCACGTGATCACGCTCACGGCGTCTGTACTGCCTGTCCACCACAGTTGCCGCCGCTGTCCACCAGCCGGCGCTATTACACTACACGTGCATATCATTACTTTGAGTAAGAATCTGTTCTTTCATATTTTCATCAAATATTGTGCGAATGTCACCTTTAGGCGAATGGAACAAATGAATCAGGCGGTTTTACAGAGGCTATGAAAAAAACTATCGAAAAATCCTCGTGGTGACAATTTTAACATTAAAAAACTCGCCGTTTGCGACGTAACTACGTTGTAACTGAGGGTTGAGTGGATGGCGCGGTGGTTACTGCACCGTGACAATGACCAGGAGACCTGTCTTTGATTCGTTTCCTGACCCCCAGCTGAGATCAGTGGCGAGCAATATCTGAACCGGTTCTCACCCCCCTCCTTCGCCCTCCCTCCCGTACTCTGCCCCCCTCGTTCAGCAGACTTAACTGAGCCAGCTGAGTCAAGTATGATCAAACAACCCACGCCACTAACATGGCGTGCTAGGAGGGGTTGGGGGGGGGGACTTCCTATTTGCAAATGGCAGTGGATTTTCAAGGGGCTGCAAATGATATATACATTTTTATTTGAAGCTTTCGTGACTGCAGGTATCCATACTCTTTGGTTCTTTCGGTAAAGTCACGTAGGTGTAAAATAAAATTAATCACAACGTTTCGGGTGCAACACAAGCTTCCATCATCAGGTGGGAAGTTTATGTTGCACCCGAAACGTCGTGATTTATTTTATTTTACACCTACGTGACTTTACCGAAAGAACCAAAGAGTATATGTTTTTCTATAATAGAATTGCATCCCTTAGACTTTATTTATTTTTTCATTAAATTAGTTTCTCAATTGTGAGTCATTTTCAAGCAAGCGAGACCGTGTGAGAAACATCAATTGTTTGCATCAGACACCTCGCTATATATTTAATTCATTTCTGTTATTCTTTTGCAGCACCTTTTCCCTCATGAGCCTTAAAGTACCTCGCATTACAGGGCTGTTAAACATGTTTTTAAATGCGTGAGCCTACACATAAATAAATATATACGGCGACGATGATGATGATGATGATGATGCATTTTTATAGCGGCGCACACGGTACTTGTAATGGAAAGCTAATCTTTCGTAAAATGGCCGAGGTGTTTGCAACTGAACACGGTTCACCGGGTAAACTGAAAATGTTGTCAATTGTGTCCGAAGCGTGCATTGTGTACACGTGTGAGGAGGCACTTTGGAGGTGAAATTGAGGGGGCATGGTACGGCTTCTGGGCAAACTTCTGTGGACGAATACTTGAGTGTGGTCAAGGCACCGATGTAGCTCTGTAAACTTGAATCTAAAATGCATTACAAATGCGAAACTTCAGCGTTCTGTCCCAATGAATTTGCATTTGGATTGGAGACGTTTTATGTATTTTTTGTATTACATTTCTGTTACACTGTCCCACGGTTTTAACCTTTTCCTCATGTCAATTTGCCTCGCATTATCATTCCGTCCGAGAGGCATTCCCACGAAATCTCACAAATCCTTTAGTCATGAATATGTAACTACAAATCTCTCCAAAATGCGTCAAACCACATACAGATTGGCATCTCGGTATGCTGAGCGCTTACAAATATTTCCATTGGCTTATTTCAAAATGCATTCATCGTGTGTGGCTTGGTGACTTCGGGGCTGAAAGACGGTGCTGGCACCACCTGAGGACCTGGATTCAAATCGTTTATCTCCAGCCACCCGTGATGGACGTGTCAGGCAATTATCGAAGATGGACTTTGTAAAAAAAAATCTAATTAAATAAGGAAATAAGCGAGAGCAGGAGGGGGAGTGCTTTTGAGTTGTATTATGAGAAGCTCAAAGCTAGTGTTCCTCGTGAAAAATAGTTTAAATCAATGTAAAACTGTATGTGTGCATCTTCTTGGTTCTTTCGGTAAAGTCACGTAGAATGGAAATAATAAAATAATAAAAATTAAACAATACAATTATTTTCACGACGTTTCGGCCACAATGCAAGCAGCCGTCCTCAGGTGAAGAACAGGTCTGTCGAGGAGACAGAGTCTGAATGACACACTCCAGGCTTGGAGCGTCTATTTAGTGTGTGTCATTCAGACTCTGGAGTGTGTCATTCAGACTCTGTCTCCTCGACAGACCTGTTCTTCACCTGAGGACGGCTGCTTGCGTTGTGGCCGAAACGTCGTGAGAATTATTTTATAATGTTTTATTTTTATTATTTTATTATTTCCATTCTACGTGACTTTACCGAAAGAACCAAGAAGATGAATCACTGCAGTCACGAAAGCTTTAAATCGAAATGTATCTGTGTATATATATATAACCTGCTGTGATGTGGGAAAATGACAGCCCAAATAGAGCAAAAGATGAAAAGTACGCAATGAAGCACAGGATGATGCGTGCTTGGTGTTACTCTTGCGAGACAGCAAGAAGAAACCTGCTGATCACAGAACAATTACAAATTAGAGACATCGTATCCCCCGTTCATAGACGTAAATTGACGTTTGCATTGCACATCATGAGCATTTGCAAGTCACAAAGCAAGAGGAATATTCAGTGAACACCATTCACCATATCCTTGCGTCATAGATGGCGAATGACTTGCCACTTAGGCGAGTACATTGCACACACACAGTAAAAACAAACATAGGGTAATATATGCAAACAGTTTCCAGTATTCCCTCATTATTCACGAACTTGCTATCCACGATTTTTGCTATCCACGATTTTTGCTATCTGCTATTTGCATCTGGAACTCTACACATCTGTATAGAGAGAGAGAGAGATAGGAGTGATGAGCGATACAATGATGAAAGAGAATGTGATGAGAGATAAAGTAATGTGAGAATGCGATGAGATCAAATTCTGAGAGATAAAGTGATGAGATAAAGCGACATATTTACTTATCATATTTCATATTTATTTTTATTTACCATTTTTGGGGGGTTATAATAATTTCCACGCACGTAGAAACTTATTTATTTATATAAGGTAATTCAATTCCGAAGGCTAATATCATCCGCGAAATCTTCTATTCATGAGCATCTCCGGAACGTATCTCTCGCGAACGACTAGGGAACACCGCAGACGAATATGAAGGCCAATGACTCGTAGAGTTGTAAATGTTGTGGCTTTACTCACCGACACACCGGTGTGCTGCACTAGCCACGAATTGGCATGTTTTTTTTTACGCGACAAACCGTACTTATTGGCTGTGTCGGGTGGCGGCGAGTTTAACGACACATTTATATTTACACGATCTAAGCCAAAACAAACCTTTTTCTATGGATAACATTGGTCGCGAAAGCCTACGTTTCGATTTCAAGCTTTCGTGACTGCAGGGATTCATCTTCTTGGTTCTTTCGGTAAAGTCACGTAGAAGGGAAGTAATAAAATAATAAAAATAAAACATAATAAAATAATTCTCACTATTATGTTTTATTTTTATTATTTTATTACTTCCCTTCTACGTGACTTTACCGAAAGAACCAAGAAGAAAGCCTACGTGTTAAACTGACTCGCAGAAGCCGGGCATGCGTGAAGTACATTCCATGCCCAAATTGCCACACGCGCAGTGAAAGTCGGCAGACAGCGCGTGATCTCACACGATGGCGTGGCAATGCACACCTGCACGAAGGTGATATGCAATAGGGGCAACGGCAGAGAAGGCCTTTTGTACCTGGTTGTCGCTTGAGTCATTCCAAAGCATTTTTTTTACTGTCAAATGACTGCGTATCAATTTATTCACAGCCCCCCCTCGGTTAAAGACTGCAAGGCAGGCCCGAGAGAATGGTTATATTAGAAGTCTGATTAAATACCTCTGCAGAATACATTTGGGTTCATGGCCAGGCAGTCAGTTATCTTCATGAGAAATGTACGGCCCATTTTACTACTACTACCCTTGTTCAGCGCTAGAAGACTGATTAAGAAATCTGTGCTTCTTGACTGGATATAATTTTTGGTTATCTCGCCCATGCATGTTTAAAATTTTAATTTGAAATTTAATTTGATCGTCATTGTTTTCTTTTTTGATAAACTGCGGTTTCCCAAACAGCCAATTATTCATGGACAAAAAAATTACGACTACAGAATAATCAGAATTTGTTTTAACCGTCTCCAGGTACAGCTTATTTCCTTAAGTATGAAGTGAATAAATGTTCCACGCTAATATTTTTACTGTTGGACGAGTATCATTAATTCATAGAATTAAAATGTATCAAGGCAGTAAAAATGTTTTATATGCCAAAGCAAATTAAAAAATGCGATTCAATCTTTTGCGATATAATTCTATAATTATCTTGTTTATTCGACTTGTGTGGTACTTTTTTTTGTTGATAATTGATTGTCATGAATAACTAAAATCAATCCAGGGGCAATTTAATGTCTTCCCATCTCATTTATTACAGTGGCTACTCAGGGCTGAAGATAAGAATTGTTTATTTAATAACATTATTTTTATTCTGTTATTTTGACAGCGCGATGGGGAAAAAACGGCCTCGGTGTTGTGACTCTTCCTGTCTTCCTTTAAGATAATTTAATGCTTAAAATCCACTCATTTTGACTCTTTCATAGGCAATTTAAAGCCAGTGGAAGATTATTAAAAAACATATATTCTTTTTTCCAGTATATTTGAAATATGCTTGCAAGGGGTAATGACACAACATGTGCAATTCAAGTCACTTTCAAGTTCCGTGTATTGTTACAATGGGCACGTTTATTCAAATCCATCCCTCCTCTGTCCACCCGGCAGTACCTATCGGAGTACAACACTGTTAGCAGTCAACCGGCAGGTCACCTACGCTGGGGTAAAGCATGCGCAAGCCCCCCGCCTCTTCCAAGACGTATGTCCAGCATGGGAGACCAGGCCAGCAATGCTCGAGGGTTGCGGCCTGCAGTGCCCCTTCCATCAAAGTCCTTCCGTCAGCAGTGTCATGAGCGGTTGCAAGGGCCTGCACCTTCACCATGACCTTCATGAATTGCATTTGGGGAGTTGACGGGCCATCGTCGCTGCAGAGAGGTGTTACTGGTAGGAACGAAGTGAACCAGCCTACAATAGATTATATCGTCCGTCCGTCCGATGTCCGATTAGGTCAGGGGTCGGCAACCTACGGCTCCGGAGCCGCATGCGGCTCTTTACGGGTTGCTTCTTGACGATATGTACGTGAGTAGTATGTACTCAGATGCATTGCGGCTCTTGAAATACTGAATTTTGTACCGAATTGGAAAGAAATGGCTCTTCTTGTTATTTTGGTTGCCGACCCCTGGATTAGGTGTAGCAACATCGCCCCCTACTGCAAACACTTGGCAGGACCCTACAAAAACCTTTAGACTCAGTGAGGCTTTCCTGGCTAAACAAGTGTAACATTCCCTTATAATTCCCTGAGATAGTTTTTAATTTAAACATTTAAATTCAAAATTAACTCACAGCGGCCTAAAGCCTACAGCTAGGCCTAAAGCCTAGAACTAGGCCTCAAACTCTCCCTTCGTATCGTACCCCCGCCATTTCATTTTATTATAGCCATTCATTTGTTCGTTCCTACCAGCCCACCCCGCAGGGACCTGTTTTCGGGTTGCTTTATGATATCGAAGTTGGTCTGACTCCCATACTCCCCCGGACAAGAACCGCCCTGGCAGACGACAATTGCATACCATCAGAGAGCTCCGTCCAAACTTTGAGTGACTTTCATCTCGCTCACTCTTTTTCTCTCTCTCTCTCTCATTCTATGGTGATCGCGAGAGTGAGCGCTGATGTTGCTCTTGGCACTGCGGACTGTCAGATAAACCCGCGAAGCATCGATCACCTGCGCTGCGCTCTCCTCCTAAATAGTTCCGGCTAACCCTGGTCGCTCCGCCACATAATGGTTATGCAAAAACGTTCCGCGGAGCGTGCCGGATTAATCAGCTGGAAGTTCGCGTTTGCCATTGGGTTAAAAAAGGTAGCCCCCACCTAAGGGGGTCAGTGGGTTGTTTTTTGTTGTTTGTTGTTGCAGTGTAAGCAGTAAAGATTTATTGTTATTTAGTTTTAATCCACAAATGGCAATGGTGCTATTTGCATGCACGTACCGTCATTATCATAATGCCACCTGCACCGGCAATCTGTGGATTAGCATATCCGTACGAACCTAAAGCTCTTGCGCCGCGTGCGCGCGCGCATACGTTAAAATAAATTGACTTTCCTTGTTTACATCAGTCTGCCAGAAGCGTATCACTTTTACGTTATCTGACACACAGTAGCCGTCCAGCTAGGCATACATTATTAACTGCGCCGCGAGTACACATCCGTGCCATATCCCGGAAATAAATCTTCAATGTGCGGGAGGGGAATAGGGAGAGGGGGGGAATAGTTTTTTTTTATTTTCCCATGAGCAGCGATCCTTCTTGTTGATTGACAGACGCCTGTTCGCGCGACTTGCGTGCAAAGCGCTCGAGGTTCGCCGTTTCTGTGGCTTTTTTTTTTGTTGCCGCGAGACCAAAACGAAGCTCTCCGCCTACACGTGGACGCAGGTCAAACTTTTAATTGGCTTCAGGGCGTTAAGGAGCTTGCAAGAGTGTGCAGCTAACGGACGCGCGCATCGCGAAACGCACGAAACGTGGACACGAGAGGCCACGCTTTTCTTGCCACAAACATGTCAGGGAATTTGCAATTAACGAAACTCGAGCTCGGAGCGGTAACTAAATTTAGGTGAGGCTTGATGTTGTTGTTGGCAGCCTCCCACCCCCCTAGAACATAATGCAACACTTTAATGCGCTGGGGGACGTAAATAATCAAGTTTGATATTTAGGCTTGTTGAATGTTGGAGGCGCTGAGCGGTGGTTATTTTCGATTTTATTGGCTGACAGCTTGAGTTGCTGGACAATTACCAGCGGGCTGCCATGTGCGCGTGATTAATTGGGCCGCATGCAGCACCTGACAGGACATCAGACCCCGTCAGTTGAACGAGGGTTTACACCTTGGCCTCCACCGCTCGCAATTAGTAAGACAGGACGCAAAGCATTTCAATTCTTTAATGCCCTCCCCTCCCCCTTGCACCGTCCCAAAATAAATGCAGCCACTTAAAATGGAAAACTGCCCAGGTGGCTCAGTGGTCGAGCGAGCGAGCGAGCGGGCGGGCTCGCAATCGCAAAGGTTGCGAGTTCAAATCGTGGTTGGGGGTGTTGACCTGTCACATCATGCTGCCGGGGTAGATAAAATAGGTTCCACCTGATGGGGATGTCAACAGTGGTCGTCCTGTGGATAGACTCGCCCCGTCCATAGGAATAAGGAGTACGCACCACTGGTTCAGGGCTGCAAACAGGAGATGAGCACTGATGCAATGTTTGTGTGCGCGAAAACATCACTTGACTTCTTATTTCCGAATGAAAATGTGTTTATTCCTCTCCTTCGACCTTCCCCCGTCTATTTATTTTTCTCGCCGCGATTGTGACAAGCATTGTGATTAAGGCTCGGTGCAGACACAGCCGTCTGAAGTGCCGTGGAAGAAACAGTTATTAGTGTGATGAGTCCCCATTTCTTCTTCTGCAGAACTGAATGTCTTCTAATTATAGGTCATGAAATGTGTGTGGAGGGTGGGGGGGCTTGGATGAGGAGGCAGGAGAGGCTACGAATCGTTGTGTAAACAGATTTAGCCCGTCACATTGATTTACTACAAGCGGAGCACTGTGCTTATATGGAACAGGAGGCCAGCACAATCACACCAAAGCACGGTTCCTAACAGGATGGAAAATTTCACGAGGCACATTTTTGTTAAAGATCACTGACTTTTATCATATTTAACAATAAGAAATGTGCACGTTTGCTCCGAAGTGGTTTGTCAGTCTGAAAATGCTTAATGGCACTGCATTGTAGGGCCTTGGAATGATAAGTGGTCATGAAAATAATGCAATGCAAAAATGCGGCTTCAAATAACTTTATACACAAAAACAATAGGTCAATAAATAAAAAAAAATAGCAGGCATTTATTTATTACTTTCGCTCATTGAGAGGAAATAAATCATCTAGAATGTTTGGCCAACTAGTCTTCATATGCCTAAATTAGTTAGACACGTGATATTCAGGACATGATGTCACGTGTAATGATGTCTCGTTTGTAATTGATTCATTAATTTAAATAACAATTCAGTTGAGGCCTTGTGCCCCACACCAAGCCTGCCTCAGCTGGTTCCACTGCCCAGTTCCTCACGCCTCCCCAGGCAAAGGAATATCCAAGGGACCGTTTTAGGCTCAAGTCACATAGCGTCATCACCATCCTTACCATCAGACCTGGCATGTGAAGTATAATAAAAGGAATAATAGTTATCTATTTTTATACAACAACTTTTGTCGTCAGATCACAAAGCACTATTCATGTGAAAATGTTACCACTCCTAACAAAACAAGAGCAACCTGGGACAACCATGATATAAAGAAAAAGTCCTCTCACAAGACAAAATTATGATAAACAGATTGCACCAAGACATTGGTCGAGTGCTCCAAGAGCGAAGGGTATAGAAAAGCGATTTCGGTCGTCACTTAAAATCATCGACAGTGTCCCGAGTCACGGATATGGCTGGTGAGGGCATTCAGCAGATGGAGAGCCACGCTACGGAAGGCTCGGTCACCAGTGGGGTAGTGGCTACATTATCAGCTCAGGGGGTGCAGTTGGGCCCCGATATTTGGTTTGTCTGCCACAGTCGCACCGATGCTATGATGAGTCGCGCCTCCTCTTGCCCAATCACATCGTTAAGCATTTGCATAAACAAATTGAAACCACATTTTAAATTAGTTGTTGTTCTTTTACACTGTTGTTGAAAACTTATCTCATGGTGGATGTCAAAGGGGGCCCCAACTCGGAGCTTAGGCCACCAGGGGGGACGGGAGGGGTAAGGAACCTCCTGCCTGCCCCGCACTCGTTACGCTACTTGCCGGTCGCCCTAGGAGCAGAGTCTCGTGCTCGTGATTATTTAGCGAAGACCGGGATCCGTCGACCACAGATTTCGATATGGAACATAAGGATGCAATAGGTCCTGAAGGCAAGGTGGGTGCAAGGCCCTTCAGCACTTCATTGGTTAGCCACAAAATTGATTCTGAGCTGCACCAGGAGCCAATGTAGTGATGCCAGAACAGCTGCGATGTTTTTGGGTAAAGCGGCTCTGGATAAAATGCGGGCCGCTGCGTTCTGAACACTTTGCAGCCTCTTGAGAACCCTTGCGAGCAGCCTGCCTGACGAGAGGGCATTACAAAAATCAACCCGAGAGAAGACGAACGCTTGAACCAACTTCTCTGCATCAGAGGCAGACAAGTATGATCACACGCGGGCGGCAATAGTTTGAAGATTAAAAAAAAGTATATCATAGCAATGGGCCAAGATTCCGATGGAATTAGTGATGAGGTTTTTTTCGCTGAGTGTCGGTCGTTGTTTTGATAAATGTCCCCGGTCGTCTGTAGGGTAAGTCCTTAATAGCTGCACAACTGTATAAGAACCCTTCAATTACATAAGAGTTATTTTGACCTGACCCCATTCTTCCCCACTTTAGACAAACAGATGGACGGATGGATGGACAGGCAGAGAGAGAGCTATTGTATAAATGCCTTCAAATATAGTTGAAAAACATTAAAAAAAACATTACGTGACGTTAACGTGTGCCTGGTGTGCTCTCTATCCTCCACATTATGACATTTCGTCAGTGTTTGTTGTGTGGGGACTTCTAAAAGGGGCTCTCTGTAGCTCCCTTTTTATTGGAGGCCCTTCCGCCAACAGTGGTATGAGCAAGAAATTGCAGGGCTGTACTTTTGCTCTTGTGTTGGACGGGAAGAGAGATGCATTTAACACGCAGGAGAGATATTTCCCAGTGTTCTACATCGGTGCCTACAATAGATAAGCGCAAACGTCAGCCAGTGGCCTCTCAGTGCCAATTTTGTTTTGAATTATTCACCCAGAGCCCAAATGAATATCGTCAAGATTTTGCTTGTGTACCCTCGAGGTTTTAATGTTGTTGTTGTTTTTTAGTAGCGTCAGCAATGAAGGTGATATCCTGGATTGTCATTCAAAGAGAGTCTAAAAGATGAACAATTTTTTTTTTACAATATACTTATTTATTTGGCTCCTTTCCATTTTATATGCTTTCTATCTTATTTAATGGTTAAAACTAAAGTTTAGCCCTTGTGGTCCTAATTACAGCCGATAAAATATGTAGGATTAAAACGTTACTGTTAATAGTACCTTTTACATTGACAAACAGATCCAGTGGCTTTGTAAATGCTTTGAACAAAACACCCTCATTGAACCTGAACTCTTCAGATCTCGGAAGCTAAGCTGGATATTTAAGCCTGGTTAATGCTTGTGTGGGAGACTACCTGGGAATGTCAGGTTTTATAGACGTAAGTCTCCAAGGTTGCCAGATGGACGTGCAAAAATGTATTCTTGAATTCACCCACGCGAAGTTTTGAGTGTTACCCATTGGTATGTGTTGGTTGTCTCTGGGTACTCTGCTTTCTGCCTACATGCAAAACAAACACTCGTTAGCGTAATTGGGCAAACGTCCCAATGTCAGGGCCCTCTTGAAGAAGAGTATTTACGCTCACTGAGGCTTTCCTGGGCAAATAAGTTTCAATTCGTGACAATGCCCATCACTGGCAAGCAACAGCAGAACCAGCCTTGGGTCTCTCCTAGATTGTCGCGCCGCGGTGGCGAGATGTTAACTACCTCGCCTGGTGTACAGGAGGTCCTGGGTTTTATCCCGACCCTGACGTCTGCTGTATATTTGGAGTTTGCATGTTCTCCCCGTAGTCGTGTGGATGGGTGGGAAAGTAATAGAGGTTTTTTGGGTTAGATCACGTAAATATATGTGCGTCGTTAAATCTCGCCACCACCCGGCACGGCCAACTCGTAAGGGTTGTCACGTAAACAGAACGTGCCAATTCGTCACTAGTACAGCACACCGGTGTGTTGGAGAGCCAAGCCACAACATTTACAATCTGAGTACAACGTTTCGCCAGTCATTACAACTAGCTTTATCAGGCGGGTTTTAACAACACATATTTACGCGATCTAACCCAAAAAAATATTTATTATGGATGATATTGGTCGCGAAAGCCTACGTGTTAAACTGGGTGGGAAAGTGTTGCCCCTCTATTATGGACAAGAGGTCACTTGAAGATATTTCAGATGCAGTTCTGTGACGGCTGCTTCAACGGACCGTTCTCAAACACAGGGATAGTGCGCCAGTCTACGAGAGCTCCAAATGGATTTTCTCCATTTCGTATCGCAATGCCCGATACCGTGTCATTAGCCATGGTCAATCCACTCCTGGATGAAGGGCTCCCCAAGCCTCCGCCACCTCTGATAATCCTGGGATGTAATAATCCACCAGGCACATGCATGTGGACGTCCCCTTTGACGTGTTACGTTCCACGGCTGCCACTCCGTTATTATCCCTTGACCGTCGTCCATTATCCCTGCAAGCCATGACGTGTCCTAGCTAAGTCCACTGACTTTTACAACTCAGGAGTTTCCCCGACACTGAAACATTGTTAGTAAGCATCTGACGACCGTTGCTCCTAGGGGAAAATAAGAAGGATAAACCCAGACATTGCCGCTTATGTTACTTTTGTTTCTTGTTTGGTTATATTACTCGACCCCGTTCATCTGCTGCTCCCAATCGCTGCCTCTACTGTGGTGGGGGGGCAGTGAGCGCAAGTGCCTCCAGACACGCCCCCCCCCCCCCCCCATTTGAGGGTGTATTGGTCCGGGTTCAACCACGTGTCCGTCGTTTGCGTCTCCCTCTGTGATGTCCGTGTTCTGGGTTCTTGAATAATAACACATAATTACAAAAAAAGCTATCGTTTCAATAATGTCATTAAAATGTGCAACCGGGATAACGCTGCGAATAACGACTTTAGAAAAATAAATGTCTCTTTTTTTACGGTTACAGAGATGCCAGGGCCATGTGGAAAGTGTGGTACATGCCTTGTCAAGCTCCGACTGGTTAATTAACACTGATCGATGAGCGTTTGCCTCGACTCACCTCGCTTGAGTCCCGTTGTCCCAAGCCATTGTCCAAGGTGGAGTGAATTTGTTGTGAATAATAAAAAAAAGGATAGATGCCTCATGCATGGTTGATAAAACTACTGCTGGTGCGTGCATGTGAGACAATTAAACTTTAAAATGCAATAAAAGAGAGAACAAAGGGAGACTGAAGCGGGTAGTTAATTAATGTTGAATGAAAAGTGAAGCAATTACGGAAATTGATTTGCTTAAATTGCGAATATACGTTCTGGTTGAGCTGCGTGGCGCAGAATGATTTTTGAATTGCAGGCATGCTTCATGTGGAAATATTGCGGCATATTACAGCGGAATGAGAATGACGGAGAGGGCTCGCCGCTCATGAGAAGCCCGATAAGAACCGGCGCCTCTGTGAATGTCTTAACATCGGTTTCTCAGTGCGTGGAACAAATGTGTCAATGATAGGGGCCGTGACATGGCACCAGCGGTAGTGCATTCGCCGCCGGCTCCAAAGGTTCGTGGTTCAAAACCAGCAGGCGCTGCGGAATGTTATCTTCCTCGCCTGGTACACAGGAGGTCGTGGGTTCGATCCCGGACCCTGACGGTCAGTGGTGGCTCGTGTCATTTCTACTAGTTAGGGGCTGTTGTGAGTGACCTCTGGAAATATGGTGTTCTATTTAAGAAAAACCTCGTCATCTTATTGGCCTTCCCGTGAAAGTCATATAACTGTCTTATCTAACAACGGTAGGCTTTTATTAACAATACGAAACAAAACAACAAAGCACTCAAATGCTGTCCCCATGACCCTCAAAGTCCACACCACACAACCACTTTCATCCCGTTCAAATGGAATCTTGAGGAGTGACTTCACAGTGTTCGTTGCTAATTCTTCGTTTGCTGCTCCTGCTTCCATCGCTATTGCTGTTTCCTCCTAGAGCGTGTAGGCCCTGTGACCTCGCGTTGTGACGTGGTCATCGCAGCCATGGCCGCCTTTTTCACCGCCCTGAATGGGTCTCAAACGTCGTGGCTACAATGTGAAGTTAATAGCAACGAATGACTGGAAATGTCTCACTCGGACCCCTTCACAGCCGCCCCGAGACCTCCCCGAGGCACAAATCAGACATTGGTGTTGCAGCAGTTTCTAATGTGAGCAACTTAAAACGTTACTTTCATGAGTCAATTCACGTTAAAAGAATCATCGTATTTATTTTCTTTGAAACACAACAAAACAATCTTGATTTGAAGCTTTCGTGACTGCAGGAATCCATACTCTTTGGTTCTTTCGGTAAAGTCACGTAGTTAAAATAAAATAAAACAAATCACGACATTTCGATCGCAACACAAGCGGTCGTCATCAGGAAAAAAATAACCAAAGAGTACGTCAAAACAATTGATAGAAAAGTGCTTTTTAAGAGAAACATCATTCCTCACCTTCCAGCGGCTTGGTGGGGCAGCGCCCCAACGCCCCTAGTGGACGAACCGCGCCTGCTTCAAAAATATGTTAACACTTTCATGGCACTATCGTTTTTAATGAAAAAAATAACGGATAATACACTGTAACCTGATAACAAATGTATGTTAGTAGCATCAAAAAGTCTCCACTTTTTCGCCATCATTGTCAACACACGCCTGGAATCTTCTCCAGGTGGTCTCCAGAGCCCAGAGGCACATTTCTCGTGGTGTTGTTGCAAATTCTCAGAAGTGTTAACATTTTTTTGAAGCACGCTGTATAAATTCACGCGTGTGATGACGATATCAGCCACTTCCCATGAGCTATCGTGTGTGGCCTAGTCACCTCTGAAAAATATCCAATAGCTCAGTGGGCTTTACCTGGTGAAACAGGTTTTAGTTTTAGGCTGCCCTGGTTAATACCATACAATGTGCGACGTCTGCTGCACCATGGATGTTAAACCTCCCGTGACGTCATTCGAAATGAGTAGCAGTCGCGTGCCACGTACGACTCGAAGGCAGCATCGCCCCCAGCTGTGAGACTCGCGCGCATCGTATCTGTGAAACACAGCGCCTGGATCATAACCTTACGCGATATGATCGGCGCGGACATACCATTTGTACTAAATTATTACTACTCTCATCAATGCAACAGGTGATCAGGTTAAATACTGACGCGGGGATGTAACTGTAATAAAAGACTCGGACGCTTCTCTCTGTCCTGTGTCCTTTATTTGGGTTCGATCTCTTTTCCCTCACGGCACTCCCCTATCTACTCTCTACTCTGCAGCCCCAGGCTGCTGTCGCTCACGTAGCCCAACTCCCTCCTAGCAGACCCGCTGCTGTCTCGTCGCGCAGACCCCTGCTGCCCAACTCCTCCCTTGCAGACCCGCTGCTCTCTGCAGCCTCCTCGCTGCTCCTGCTGCCCGGGGGTCGGTCACCGTTGGCCGACGGTGCCGATCCTCGTGGCCCGGGTGTGTGGCGATCTCGCCACTCTCCTCTCTCTCACCCTTCGCCCTGCGTGGCCTCACACTTTCCCAGTCTCCGATCACTCCCCACTGCTTCCGGTTACCCCCCTTATAGACCTCTACCCTCTCCCCCACGTGACGTAACTCGTCCCCCCATGACGTCACTTCCGGAAGGTCGTTTACGCCCGCATTACATAACTATACAAAAAAACGCCACGCTGCGTGAAACTGCTTGGTGTAATGGTGCTGTCAGTAGTGGTGGTGGTGACGTGGGTGTTATTGGTAACGTCGGTGGTTTGGTGTTAATAGCCACTGTCTCTGTGGTGGTGCTAGTGTCGTAAACGTGCTGGTGATGTGGGTGGTATGGTGATAATGGTAGTGGTGATGGTGGTGGCCAAAAATTAGTACCTGGTGTGGTGTGTAAACATCGCCACTGGGGAGACAAAGGTGGCCAGGCGTGGTGCTGGCCACCCATCCCCTCTTGTGCTGTTCCAGCCTGAATAGGTGCTCGCCTACAGAACTTCCCCCAACAGTCTGTTAAAGGCTTCGTGAGGGTTCTTCAGTGGCCACGATATGGCTGATGATGATCGTGGTGATGGTGGTATAATAATGATGATGGAGGTGCTGATGGTTGAGACATTTTGATGGCACACTGCTCCTTTGTGCCACGCAAACAAGGCCTCTGTGGGATGATATTTGACATCATTCGTACTTGACAAATGCAATGACGAAGCTGCCAAAATTCTGTTAAGCATTCCCTCCTTACGTTAATCTGCGTATCTAAGTTCGCAAAGTGACAACGTAACTGGCTGAGACTTGGAGCCTTTTGTCCTTCCCATGTGCTCAGGAGTTGATACGTGCCCTTTTGTGTCACAACGCATGTACTGAATGGTGGAAATAGATAACGATGCAAGAAAAGCCGGTCTCATTCATTGTGTAGTGCAGCCCTCAGAGGCCAAATAGCCCCCCGCCCTCCAAACTCCTCTGCCACCAACTCCCGACATTCTGATTCCCATCAGGACATGACGTCAAATTTAATATTTATCTCAAATTCTCCAGGGGCCTCGGGCAGAGCCATGGCAAGGAGTGTCTCTTTCCTGAGCCTCTGTATATGTAGTGGTGGTATTGACGTGCGCCGACTGTGACAGTGATGGATCACGGGGCGGCGCGGGGTGCGGGGTTGGGCACGCGTTGTGGGCGTGGTGTGGACGCGCGCGCCGGGAGTGACAGATGACGGGGCGGCGCGGCGTGAGTGGTGAGGCACGATGAGATGTGGGAAAAGAGGATCGTAGCCAGCGCCCGGCGATTGGTCGAATAAGTGGGTGCTCGCAGCGACGTCCGCAGGTGGGGTATAAAGGGGGACGCGCGAGAGCACTGGGGGAGAGTTACCCAGTTGAAGACCCGAAGACGGAGCTGAAGACCTAGTGCATCCGAGTAGCTCAGTGGCGTTAGTCGCCGAGTAGCTAAGGGGATGTTGGTCATCCGAGTAGCTCAGTGGCGTTAGTCGCCGAGTAGCTAAGTGGATGTTGGTCATCCGAGTAGCTCAGTGGGCGTTAGTCGCCAAGTAGCTAAGTGGGTGTTTGTCACCCGAGTACTAAGTGGATGTTGGTCATCCGAGTAGCTCAGTGGCGTTAGTCGCCGAGTAGCTAAGTGGATGTTGGTCATCCGAGTAGCTCAGTGGGCGTTAGTCGCCAAGTAGCTAAGTGGGTGTTTGTCACCCGAGTACTAATTGGATGTTGGTCATCCGAGTAGCTCAGTGGGCGTTAGTCGCCAAGTAGCTAAGTGGGTGTTGTCACCCGGGATACTAAGTGGGTGTTTGTCACCCGAGATACAAAGTAGGTGTTAGTCACCTGTGAACGAGTTTGATAAAATAAAGAGTGTGTTACCCGTGAAGTCGTCTCCCGCCGAGTTACTACATTACATATACAAACACAAAGGAAACTGAATGGCTCCTAGCCGCAGTACATGGCCATGAAAATTATCCGAAAACCTCAATGGACGTGCCAGTGCCTTGTTTCATTTATTACAATCAATGATTTCCCGGTGTATACACGTGCAGTCCACATGTGGTCGATCGGTTGGTTACGTGTTTTTGGGGCTAAAGCGTGGGCAATCCCTCTTTCTCCGGCGTGGAAGAAGAGGCCAAGTACCCTCTGCCAGAGGGGGGCCCTCCAGATCTCCCACTAGTGGAGGCCCTTTTGTCAGCAGTGGCGTGAGCAAAACAAGTGCAAGGCTGCACCTGGATACTGACCGTATTAATATCATCACAGCTGCATCGGATTGTGTGATTATATAATGTTTGTTTATGTTGTATGTCATTGGTTCATTTAACTCCGGCAAGCCACCGTCGCTGCTACATCCTTAAATTGAGTCATGTTCCAGAATCATGATTATGCATTGAAATGTGAGAGGGGTGAGAAGTATGTATATATATATCCACCAGGCGTGTAACAATGCGTGAATGCAGCTATTAAAATTAATTCCAATGCTCGCAATGCATGCATAGAATCGTGCGTGCCAAAATTTATTATTTACGGTTTGTGCAAAATATTTCCAACGGTGTGCCGCCGTCTGCCGCATAGGATGAGAAGCCCGCGGCGTTGTTTGAAATGGAATAGATTGTGTGTGTGGGTGTTGGCGTCGTGGTCAAAAATTAGCAATTTCGAAAAAAACGTATATTCACAAATATCTTAATTAGCAACCTCGCCTCTACTGGCGAGACACTACCGGCATGTGAAACATAACACCTTTGTGATCGCTTTTTGTGCTCTAAGATTAGTGTAAATATTAACAGGACAAATATATGTTAAGGTTAGTGGAATGAACAAAAGTGTTCAGTTGGTGCTCACGGTATTAAAAAAAATATTATGTGGGTAATGGAAGAGTGTCCTGGATAGTATGAGGACCATTGATACGATTTTAAGTTTTGAAATTGTTATTTTAATGATTATTTTCAATAGTACTGTTTATCTGTTGTTTGTCTCTTAACTGTGATTCTTACAAATGTTATTGTTAGCTGTAATGTTCCGTGAGAAATACGTAGTCTCTGGTCTCCAATTGCCTGGGTAAAAAAAAAGTGGAGCTGATTTTTGTTCCAATCCTGGCCAGCTGACTCAAAAACTTACTCACTAAATGAGACAGAAAATAACAATCAGAAAATAACCAGAAAACAATATGAACGAGGGAGTAAAAAAATAATGCAAAAAAATTGCTGATTTACGATTTGACACAATAGCCCCAACTCGAGATCATTCATTGCATCCCTGGGGGCAGGGTGGGAAGGAGGTATGGCTTGCCCGGAATTGCTACTTGCGTAATACCCAGAACATCTCAGTACATTGACTAGATGCTGGGCTAGCAATCTTTCACAATCTCTGGAAAATGCCCTTTGAAAAATGCCAGCTCTCAGCGGAACAACCTCACCGGTATGGCAAAACCATTTAACACTATGTTTACGTTCGGAATTTATCTTCAAAAACGTTATGGATAAAGAACGCTACCCGTCTACAGTAAATTGGTATTGCCATAATGATCTGTATGTTCCACTCGTGCAATCAGTCACTGCCGCTAATGTAAGTCACAGGGCGAGAGGGAAAGTAGCATGTTTGCCTTTGATACCAAGGTTCCCTGGCCTGAATCCCAGCCCTTGATAAAATGCCTGCCTCGACTCTTTACAAGATCGCTCCGTTGCGTTATACAGTAATGCAAATGGAAAATGAACCATTTGCATTACGTGATGCATCTGCTGTATGCGCTGTATGTACATGCGCTTGCGGTTCCTGCTACTCTGCGTGGCTGAGAGATACGCGCTACGATCGAGTCTGCGCTTCGGTCGACATGTGCATTAAAACAAAAAAAATTGGTTCATTGAAAAATAATAACAGGTTTTTAATACTGTCACCGAGAGGAAATGATGGTATCGACGTTTCGGCCGATCGGCCTTCTTGAGAAATGTTGAGGTTTGCAGAGAGAGAGAGAGAGAGACGCTCCAGCACCAAGGGGTTCCTCAACAATGGATTGCCACAAGGCGCAATACTCACGCCAGCGATCTTAAATGTCTATACGAGCGATGAAGGGGGAGGCTTATTACATTGCAGGATCATGAGAAGTGGTGGTAGGAAGGCCTTCATCCAGCAGTGGATTCATAATGGCTGATGATGAGGATGTTGACAAAGAGAGAGAGGGTTAAGTCGTCTTGGCAGAAAAAGTTTGGTAGTTGGGTGATGTTAGATTGTGGGTTCACTGAGGTGCAATACAACATAGTAATGAATAAAACTGCAGACTTAAAAATGAAAGAAAAACATTTATAAAGTGACGTTTCGAGCAATGGCCCTTTTTCTTAGCACATAGCAAAGGCTCGTCATTGTTTACGGATTGTTTTAATGCATTGTGGAAGCCGCTATTCAGATTGTCTGATTGAGGTGTACTGAGTATTCTCACTGTGTGGACATCCCATAGATGCTGTCAAGCTTTTTTACCCAACGTCCCATAATGTAATCGATACTGCTTCAGAAAAAAAACACATATATACAGGGTGATTCATTTATAGATAACTCATTCATTTCAAATGACCCTCTCTCACAGGTGATTTAGATATTATTATCAAAGTGATGTTGGACAAAAGTGTATATCAGGAGAGTGTTAAAATATTTCAGAAATTCCTTTGAGATTGGTGGGAGAGAGAGACGCTCTGGATCGAAACGGACTATTATCTGCAGCTTATTTGAGTGGGGGGTATCTATAAATGGATCGCCCCTTTTAATAATGACGCCAAAATAAGATCGACGCTCTGTTTGTTGGAGGACGTGGTCATACTGGGGCAGCGTTATTGCCGAAGGGGTTACATCTGTGTTGTCAGTTGCGTTATATGTGCAAGTGTGCACCACTGCCCAAACGCGGTTTCCCAACAGAAACGTCTCGAATGAAAACGAGGCTTTTTGTAATTGAAACATAAACAAAACACATGAAATAATTAATGTAAGGAGCGGTGGCGCAGCGGTTAAGCCCACTGAGCTACAATCCTGGGGACCTGGGTTCGATTCCTGCTCACGGCCAACACCAGTGACGATTATCTGAACTGGTCCTGGGCTTCCCCTAGGTCGATTCGGCCTCAAATGGGTACCTGGTGCGGTGTGTAAACATCGCCACTAGGGAGACAAAGGCGGCCAGTCGTGGTGCTGGTCTGCCGTGCAGGCCTTCATCGTCGCTCGCTAACAGCACTTGCCCCTACAGTCTGTTAAGGCTACACAGGGGATCTTTGTCTTTGAAGCGGTGCGCTAAAAAGCTGGCAACACGAGTACCTGGTGCAATGTGTGAACATCGCCACTGCCACTGGGGGCATGAAGGCGGCCGAGCGTGGTTTGTTTGGCCACACCACCCCATCGTACGCCGTGCCGGTCCCAACAGCGCTCGCCCCAACAGTCTGCTAGTGGCTAGACGGGGGATCTTTGTTGTGTACGTGTGCGCGCACGTGTCTGTGTTCGTGCGCGCTGTGCTCTTCACTCAAGGTCGTTGCTCACGGCCTCGTGAGGTCACCATGCTTCAGCCACGACCGCAGAGCTTTTGAAAACTGCAGGGCATCTTACCTCTGGCCATTGTTAACCCACTCCCTAACCCACGACCCTCTCGTGGAGGCAGTCCGCGCAAAGCTGCGTCCGTAGCGGTTTTCGTCTTGTGTGTGAGCAATTGTGTTTGTCACACATAAGCGGCTTTCCCGTTCACGACACTGATACACGGGCGTGGAAATTACACGTTTGGACGGCAGGGTTGAGTATGGCCAGTGGACATCCAATGCTGACTTGCCGCAAAATGGTGCCAGTTTTATTGACTCCAGATTGATGATGGGCTGCCTTGATTACGATATGATTTGGTATATTATTTTTTTAAGATGTAGTGGAACTGAAGTCGTATAACCACTATGTCGTCAGTTATCGCTGGGATGTGTTTTGGAAAGCACTTCACTGGGTCGAAGACATTTATTTCGAGTCGATTGCACTTTTATTCAATTAAAAATAACCACGTCGTTTCAATAGTTTGCAGAACGGATGATGTGTTTTTATCGTAGGCCCTGTACCGTGCGGTACATTTTACGTCAATATCGTGGCAACCGCGGCTCTAACCAATGTGCCGCTCAGCCAGAATCACACGTCAACAATTATTAATTCTTATTGCTACGGAACACACCTTGAAAACTTGCTCTGAATGTGGATGCGAATTCAGGATACGTGTGATAACCAATTTTGAGATTATATCTGGCTGGCTTTTTGTATGTTTGTGTATATATATACGTGTGTGTGTGTGGATGGGCGTGGGGAGCGGTAGTGCAACGGTTAGCGGCTCTGTGCTACGAACCCGCGACCCGAGTTTGATTTCCGCTCACAGCCAACACCGGTGACGATTATCTCAACCGGTAGTTTAACATCACCACGAGCGAGACAAAGGCGGCCGGGTGTGGTGTTGACCTCGTGTGCCGTGCTGGCTTCCATAGCACTTGCCCCAGCAGTCTATTAAGGATATACGGGGATCTTTGTCTTTCTTGATTTTAAGCTTTCGGGACTGCAGGAATCCATACTCTTTGGTTCTTTCGGTAAAGTCACGTAGGATGAGCGACTATGCTGGTCTCCTGAGTCGTTACCTGGTTGAACAAAAACATCTTAAAGCTTGAACATTCATGGGTAAATGATAATAATAATAAGTATTTGTTTGTGTGTGTGTGCGAATCGGTGCCCTGACAGCCTGTCAGGCTGAAAGTATGAGCTATCATTACGTATGTGTGTGTGTGAAAAATACTACCCGAGATCCACTGCAAATATAAAAAAAAATCGATGCCAGCTGGATAAGGATTACACTTTATTGACGTATCTCTTGTTTCAAAAAATATTGCGTGCAAACCTACGGCTCGAATAATATTTGCTCGGTTGTTCGGTCCGTAGCATATCTGGCGTTGCTCTTTATGAAATCGATTTCAACTTCTGCTGCCACCTAATTCAAAATACTCATATCATATGCGCAGGGGCTGGGGCGGGGGGGTAGAGGGCACGTGGTGGTCGCACCGGGCCCAAGGACGACGCATCTCTCAGAAGCACCACAACACGTTCATATTATGACGTTAATACCGACGGCTCGGGCACAAACGCTTTGGCCCCCAAGCAAACGGCCGCTCAGTTTTAAGCGGTGGACCTGGCGGCGTTGCGGGGGACTGCTTTCGAGGCGCGGGGGGGTCTTTACGCACACACTCGGGACATTTCCGTCGCGACCGCTCCCCGGGCTGTACTTCGTATTTTTGTCAGCGACTCACGCGGTCACGTTTTTACTTTTAAACTATATATATATCTGCCGACGCTGCCGTACCATCGGTCATGTGCGAGTGACACACTTTGATGTATGTGTTCTAAGTGACAGCGCGTCAAACCGAGCCGTGACAAGAAAGGATTGGAATCTCTCGCCCTGCTATTATGCGCGGGTGCCTTCTTTCTTTGATTTCATTATTTATTAATCTAAACCAGAAAGCGCCAAGGTCTGCTGGTCAGATGTGTGGCAATGGGGAGAGAGGCTGCTCTATTCATCCTACGGCTCCAGATGTCATAAATCCTTTCATTCGTCTTGACTCACCTGACACTCGTAGATTACACAATAAAGCATCTCTTTCTCTCTCCGATTTTTTTAAATCCCCCCCCAGCCCCATCCTGTCCTTTCGCCTGGCGTACAATTCTGGCGCATTTTCTGCACGCGCATTTTCTCCGCACGCGTTTTAGTGGACACCAATTAAGATACCTTCGGCAAGGAATCCTGTGTAATGATCACCTTCGGATTTCTAAAAAGCACTCTGTCCTGCTTATTGTCCGCCCCTTTGTTGTTTCATCCTTTTGTCGAATACACCCACAATAATTTCCCCATTCAAAATCGTCGTCGCATTTTACCGGTGACTCCCAGCGACGGTTATTTGACTTCGTTTCGCGATCTTGCTCTTCGTGACTTTTGCTTCGCTCGCGTTCATCTTGAGTCCAACTTGATCGCCCTCTTCACGCCAGTCTTCAACTGGATGTCGTGGAGACCACGCTGTTGGCAAATCTGACGTGGCTAATGCTTCTGCCTCTGTTTGCGTCCGTGCCTTTGTTTGCGTGGTCCAATTTTTTTGGGAGAAAATATCTTTTGCCGGAGAGTGAAATATGTGCATGGAGAAGAAAGTTTTCTAGCAGTGCGTGGTAACCCGCGTGGACATTGATCAGTGCGCACAGCACATCTAGCAGCAGCAGCACACTAACACGCAGCGCGCAGACATACAGAGCACTTGTGTACAGCAAGCTGATAACTTCCATTACCATAATTGTCGTTATACTTTAATCAGTCTAAAAATATTCTGCCCGAGTCGACTTATGCAACATGGAATTTCTTATTCTAACGATGATTTATGTTGGTGCGACATTTAAAATGTCTCGTTCGGTGCAATTGTTTTGCTCCGATTTCTATTTGATTCATTGCTCGTTTTGCTTTTGTAGCTTTGGTTTGCTGTGCTACTCTTGAAAATGACTTTTTTTATTCTATTCTTTTGAGTTATCTCGCCTGATTGAACAAAATCTGCTTTAATCTCGAGCTCACTAGCCCTGCCACTCGACCCTTTCGCTCACCGTTGCAAATGAGACTCAGCCTGGTCCCTCGAGATCTCGCCTGGTTAGAGCTGACAAGTACACAAGCAAAGAGTGGGGAAGGCGACATGCTGGAAATGGCACCGAGAAAGAGCATTGGGTGGACACAAACACAAATCAAGAGGCATTTAACATTTATATTGATTTGACAAAAGTGGGCTTGGGCAAGTCACTGGCTGGAAGGTTTGATGACCTCTGGACGAGGCTGGTGACTGAGTGGCAACCAGAGTAGAGGGGAGTACCTGACCGAGCGGACGTCTGGCGCAGAGGTGGAGCACTGATATTAGTTCACGCGCGCGAGTGAGATCGACCGTGACATCGCCGCGGGGACTGTGAGTGATGCTGCCCGCATTGTGGGGAAAACTTCATCCAGAAGCAGGGAGACGATGGCTCGTGATGATGATAATGACGATTGCGACGATGATTAAATCAGGAAGAGAGCCACGGATGCGAGCTCACGTTCTGCCAAAAGTGTGTGCCCTTTACTGGAAGGACGTTGAGTACAGAATGGGATTTTATAATGATATATGGGTTTTATACGCCCGCTGAGGGCTACAAAAGGAAAGGAAAAAAACACCAAAAGGCTTTGACACTGCTCACATTATGGGGAAAAGGTGCACACGCCCATAGACATGCATACATACAAACACAACGTGGATTGTGAATCGGCTCAAGCTTGGTGTGTGCTTGCTTACCCAAAAAATAATTTGGTGGCCGGGTAAATTATAGCAAGCGCGGCTGCGTCTAAAATCCGCTGGAGCTGAACCACGGAGAGCATGCTGACACCGTGTGTAATTACTTGAGATTTATGCGTGCGCTGTTCTGTGTGACATTATTACGGCAAGTCGCAGCCTTCATGCGGGAATGCCGGCGTAACCATCAACAGCGTCCGATGCACACATCTCCTTCGCAAATGCAGAATTTAAAGACACAAGCCACGGTGCGACTGTGGCCTTGCAACCCAAACTATGGACCGTATCGTAAACCACTATAGTCTGCACTCCCTCAATGGAGGAGGAATAGCAAAACTACAGGAAGATCTCCTGAAGCCCTCTCGTCGTGGCTCGCACACCACTAGAACAAGGAAAGCAGGCCAGACGATATTATTATTTTTCATGGATGCATCAATTTCAACACGTGCCCAGAATTGTGCGCTTCATGCAAAGAAGCCGCCCAGTCTGAGTGTCCCTGCTGCGCCATGCCATTGTGAATGCAAAATTAACTTGCGGATTTTGCGGCAGCGTTAAGAAAAATGAGTGTGGCCTCCCCGCTCACACGAACGTTGGCCTCGATACCAGTCGTGGCAAATTCAACACTCTTATGGCAAGAGGTCATTTCATCCGTATTAAAAAAAAATCCCTCATTTTAGACCAGGTAAGAGGAGGCCTAAGTGGTGGAGCGGTGGCAAAGTGGCTGGCGCGCTGCACTGTCAACCCGCCGATCGAGATGTTCGATTTCCGACCACGACGAACATCAGTGACCGCACACGT
Source organism: Lampetra fluviatilis (assembly GCF_964198595.1). Classification (NCBI taxonomy): domain Eukaryota; kingdom Metazoa; phylum Chordata; class Hyperoartia; order Petromyzontiformes; family Petromyzontidae; genus Lampetra; species Lampetra fluviatilis. Next base: position 6,038,448 of record NC_136323.1, on the reverse strand, counting down.
CCTCGTCAGTCGTTGGGGGTTTCATGATCATACCAACACCGCGCTGGTCAGTGGCAGGTTGTTGAAGGGTCGGGGGCGTCCAGGACCTGTACGGATATCACGCGTCACTGATGCTAGCCACGTCCAGAAGGAATCAAACTCGCGGGCACTGGATTCACTGCGTGTTGCGTACAGCACTACGCCGCCGCTCCACCCTCTGCAAAAGCTGCCGTCTGGACGCTCGCATTACAAAGCATAAATAAGCTTGACGAAAGGAGGGAGCATAGCTAAGGAGATGAGCTTCGACATGTACGGCGAGAGGTACGGTCAAATCTCTCCTAAATCCTCTCGGTCAGTGCCGCCGTTCTTAATCCCGCCAGGCAGCAGGGCACTGCATCACCTACTGCACTTAATGGCAGAATACTGGGAATCCCCTCTAATCTTGAATTCTACAGCACCTGCCCTAATATCATGTGAAGGGCTATGTGTTAATTTGCGGAGATTAGGCAGTCAGTATCCTGATACTTAAATGGACGTGCTTTGCTGCTTCTATCACTGTTTCATATATATTTAATGAAAAAAACAATTATCGTATTTGGGTATTATTATTAAGTGCGGGTTCTCCTACCCCTTTCTAGCCCGTGTGAAAGGGTAGGCCAAAATATTCCTTCAGAGGGTCTACCGAAAGCTCCCTTCCGTGGAGACCATCCTGACAGAAGTTGCTTGAGCATTGCACGATAAGCGCTGAAGAGCATCACGCAGGGCAGGATTGATGTCTGGAGCGATCTACGTAATCCTCGTGATTGTAGACATGCTCCCTAAAGGCAGATGCGGTAATACGACGCGCTCCAAAATCTCGGTGCGATCTGGTGAGATGTTGCCCCTTTGTCATTTGGCTTTGGGACATTTTTTCTCCAATTCTCTTTTTTTTGTATATAGAATCGGCTTTCTTGTCTGGCAGGGCCAGCATCCAAAGTCCAAGAGGTGTTCCCGCAGGTGCAGTGTATCGGCTACTCCCGATGCAAGTGTGCGATTTGCGAGCCACTTTAAGAATATCTCACTTCCCGTCTAACGTCGAGGCCCGGATTATGGATTAAAGGTCTTGACGGCAGTCTGAAATTTTTAAGTACGCGAAATAATCTCTGTCGGGCCGACGCGCTGAATGTGTTAGATAGCGTCTGCGACACAACAGGGCCATTGTCAGCGGCAAGTATTTTCTCCAGGCTTGGTTATTCCTGTCCTCTTTTCGCTTGTTGCAGAGAAAAGTAGCAGCACCTCAGCAATTCTGTTGGAAGGAGATAAGTTTCGGCATTCATAACATCAGAGCGCCATCTCCCCCCTCCCCTACCCCCAATACATGCTCAATACCTGATAACCAGTAGCCCCCTAAACTTGATGTATGAGGTTACGTACGTGGTGGTGAAGCTACATGATGTCCGTAAAACGTGAGCCGCATTCATTTTGAATGTAAAATCACCTCCACTCAACACATTGTAGACGAAAATAAAATGCAAAGAAGAAAAAATCATCTTTAAATAAAAGCCATGACAAAGTAGTGAGGGTTGCATTCCCACCTAAACACACTGAGGCTCGTGGTTGACATTTGCAAAATGTCTTGTTTCAATCTACGTCTATGCTTCTTGGTTCTTTCGGTAAAGTCACGTAGAAGGGAAGTAATAAAATAATAAAAATAAAACATAATAAAATAATTCTCACGACGTTTCGGCCACAACGCAAGCAGCCGTCCTCAGGTGAAACCAGGTCTGTCGAGGCGACAGCGTCTACGTGACTTTACCGAAAGAACCAAGAAGATGAATCCCTGCAGTCACGAAAGCTTTAAATCGAAATTTACGCCTATGTTCTCGTGTATATGGCTTCCTGCCTTTGCCAATCCGCACTGGCCGGCGTGATGAAGTTTAGAAATGTGATTGAATTCAAAGGTGTTGTTTTTGGTGGATGAACCGAATTTAAATTGGCGTAGCGGTGGCGCAGTGGTTAACGCACTGCGCTGTGCACCAAGTCACATGAGTTCAATTCCCGGCCATGGCTAACATCATGGAGGAACGACATCTCAACCGATCTTGGCTGTCCCCTTTAACCCCCACTGATCAGGGTGGTGCAGCGTGGTCAGTCGACCTAATGACCCGATTGGCATTGGAATGCTCTTATCTAGCAGTAGATATACGACAATACGTACGTTTATAAAGGGTCATCAATATTATTTTCTTCCCTTTAAATTACGCATGGTCGAAAGTTAATAAGTACAACGGTTAGATGTCTTTATCTTTGGGGAAAGAATACGAATTTTCTTTCAAAATTTGTATTCCAATTGTGTTTTCGACGTCACTGTCAGGAGACATCGCGTCCGTTTGGGATAACAGAACCTGGGCATGGCACTGTGTCACTGAACGACCCACAGTGGGACATTTCGTAGCACTGTGCCCGAAATGTGAATAGAGCTTTTGTCACTCATCAGATTCTCTCCTGTGTAAATCAATATTGAGATTCTGAACTGAATATATTAAACTTGTTTATGCACACTCCAGTGGGCACATCTTCCCATCCTCCCTGCGACAGAAGAGGTGTCTCTCACGTGCCATTGAGAGCAGAACTTTTACCACATCAAGTGAAACATTTACATTTTACGTGATGTTTCTGTGGTACACGTGGGAACCCGGTGGTTTGATCACGGGCATCTATAACCCAGACTTGAGCCCAAGATCCCGGCAGTGCTGGTTCATTGCTCTGACCTCTGAGCCATCTGGCAACCTCAGACAACTGAAATGTGAAATTGCTCTTCCCTGGGTCTGTGCCGTAGTTTCAAAATCGTTCAAGCAATTGGCATAAATTATCTCTTGTTACCTGAATCCATCGAGGGCTGGTTAGAGGCTCCGTGGTGGCTCGAGTTGGCAAAGGCGCAATTTCAAGCAGATCTTGCGAGGTTTTTAAGACGGTGTAGCTTTCTCGAATAGGGGAACCATTCAGTGTGTACTACTGCGTATGCCTTCGTGGCAGAGGTCGCAATCGGGTACCCGATACCCGTACCCTACCCGATACCCGGCTACCCGTACCCGGCCGGGTACGGGTACGGGTACCCATTTGCGACCCTGGTGCGGCCGGGTGCGGGTACGGGTAAGGAATCAAAACCCGTTTGCGACCTCTGCTTCGTGGTCATGCTGCTGCTGCAGCTGCAGCACGGCTCTCCGGTGCCTTCGTGGGTTGTACCGCGCGTCGTTTGCGGCGCGAAGGCCGACGTTTCGCTCCGCGTGTTGGGAGCCTCTTCGCTTTTTTCCGCCAAAACTCCGACGCGAGGCACAGACGTCGGGAGACGCGGCAGGCTCCCAGCGCCTGGAGCGAAATGTTGTCGGGTGTCCCGCCGAACAGCGCGCGGCACTGCACGACCGCCGAACACCGCATCTTGTGGAAATCCTTTGAGCGATTTCACAAATGCGTCTCATTTTAATCGTATCGGCGGCGAGATCCCAGCAAGTTCATGAACATAATTGGCACGTGTATATATAGAGAGCTCTACCACTGAGTTTTTTTGAACCGGCAAAAGTGCATTGCGTGAAGGGAAGATTCGGATAGATTTATTCTGGTGCATAATCCCGGGTAGATCTATATAAAGCCTCATCTCACGTGCAGTGAGTGCAACAACAAAAAAACAACAGGGCAGAGGGCATCCGTGCCATGTGCCTCTATGGATCTTTAAAGAATCCGACTGACACCCATTAGGGGGATCTCTAGAGGAAAGGTTAGTATATAATAATTGAACTCGGGCAATTAGGGACTTTCCGATTGGAAACCGACATTGTGTGTCAAACAGGTAGTGCAATACAGCTCAGGGTAGTAATTGCATGCATTTAATGAATCCTTTATGGCATGGAATATCCTGTAAATTATTGCAAAAGGGTCGCATATAAGGCACATCAACGTTTCGTCAAAATTCCTCCCTTTTTTGCAATAAATGCAGCCTGCGCGCGATATTTATTTATTTAAACAATGCTTACTAGCAACTCAAATAATACATCACTATTGGGTCATAAACTTTGCACATTCGCAACATCGGTTCCACAGTGTGACCCATCACAGCCCGAGTCCATCCTGGTCCGTCGCATGCAGCGCGCAGTGGTGGCAGCAGCAGCTTCGTGCTACGAACGCCGGCAAAACCTGAGTTCGACTCCCAGCCAGGGTTAATGTCGGTGGCGAGTGATTTTCTGGACAGGTCTTGGGAGCCTCCCCATTCGCCGACCTTCGGTACGGCCGAGCGAACCTCCGTGCCTGACGCGGCATGAGAAGCCCGTCTTCCAGCAGTGGAGTGACAAGGCGCTGTGGGTTCTCACTGTGTTAAATGAACAGCATTGAGTGGTCAATCGACGACTCGCACTAAGATGACAGATGTGAAGCCATTGGTTCACTCCTCTTCCTCTATTCCCTTGGACTTTCTGGAACACTGTGATGTCACCGCTCCCTTCGCAGTTATTGCACTCGCAGTGCGAGTGCAATAAGATATCTCTCCACTTATCTCCGTCTACGGCTGAGGACAGCTTCCATCCCGCTCCCCATGTTTGATATTTGACATCCGGCCAGAGCGCGGTATTCCTCGTTCCCCAACCACTTTCGAGCATTCCCCTCATCGATCTTACGTTTCACCCCATTAACCCCCACAACTCTCCGCCTCCCCCCCCCCCCTTACGCAGGGAGGAGGCGATGCGCTCGACGCATTTCGAGTCTCTCGAGGACCTGCTGGACTCGTTCGGCCCGGTCCGCGACTGCTCGCGGGACAACGGTGGCTGCACGCGGAACTTCCACTGCGTGTCTGAGCGTCGCATCGACTCGTCGGGCTGCGTGGTAAGGAACTGCATCTACCCCCCCCCCCCTCTCTCACCCGCCACCCCCTACTCCTCGCACCAACTATCCTGATGTTGTCTAAATGGGTAACAGGTACAGCCCTGCAATCGTTTGCTCTCTCCACTGTTGGAGAGCCGCTTTTTTCAACGCTCGCCCGATGCTTTGGAAGAGGTAGGAGGGGTGGTGGGGCGAGCGTTGAGCAGTGGCACAGGGCACTGCGCTATGAACACAGCGATCGGAATTGCAGTTCCCGACCAAGACGAACGTTCGTGACGAATGATGTCTAAATGATATCGCAAAACACCGGTCATCCTCGCAGCGGCTTTTGGCTAGCCATCGAACAAAGACGGTCGCTGCATCGCGCGATTTCAGATGCGCTTCTGCGGCCGTCTGGAACGCTCTTCTTTCCTATATTAGTTCAACATACATACTGGCCACCTCCCCTGAGTGACAGAGACTCGCCGCATTGCACAATATGTGATGTGAAATTCCACGCTTTTCAATTCTTGCGGAAGGCACCCCACCACAGAGAGCTGCAGGGAACCCCTCCGAAGGGTATTCCACTTTGCCGAGTCGTCTCGGAGGAGGTGGCAGTACCCGCACATTACCCCCACAGTGCACGCGACCTGCCGATGGACAGACTACGATACACACACTCATACTGCTGGCTTTGCAGTGACAAGGGGGCATGGTTAGAAAAAAAAAAAACTCGTTCATTGCTGTCAAGGATAATATGGCCACAATTTTTTAACTTTTTTATGCTGGCGGTCTGAAGCAAGGCTTTGTGAATGATACACACAGCATGGTGATGCCGTGTGACATCCAGCGCATATGGTGAAAATTGCACCCTTTGCTGCCTAAAAATTCACCTGTTACGCCATTATTATCGTTATTTGTTTCAAGCCTGCGCTCACTTGTCTGTCCAGCGAGTAACAACCGGTTCACCCTACCCATTTGCCACGATAGCCAACGGGACGAATGTTCTCGCCACTGCACTTAGAATTACCCGCCAACTCCTCCTCCCTATTCACCGTATCCATTAAGACCATTACTGCACTTTCTTTCGAGAAGGTGATTCACATCTGACCACAAAAATGTCACAAAAAAGGGATCTTGCACTGAGCCCTTGATATTTTCCTGAACGCGAGTGTGTGCGTCCGACCTCTCGAGGTGATACATCTCATTATAACGCCAAATCCCCCACACCCGCCTCCCCCCCCCCCGTACGTTTTTTAATGAAGCATAATGTGAGCACTTATCACGGCAGCTTGGGGTGCTAGGCCTTGCGAAGCCGTGGAGGCTCGAGAGGGCCTCAGAGACGCTCGGAGCGACGGTGGCTCCAGTCTCACAGTTTTGTCTGCTCCTCTGTGCAATTTGGAGCCCGTTCACCATTTAAACTCTCGCTATCCTGGAAATGCAGAGGTGTGTGAAGTTTCATTATCGTGCGCCGAGGGACGCTTTATATATTTGTCACTATGCCTCCTTCCGTTGGCTGCGAATTGCTTTGCATGCGGCTGTGCTCTCTGCGCGTCTCTGCGCGTGCGCGCGTGTGCGCGTTCGGTCGTTTTTGTTATTTGTTGTCGGCAACAACTCGGAAAAGCGAAATCATTCGTGTGCACCTCCCGTAATACGAAAAACGACGGCGGCGCAGTGCACATGGCCGACGATTTGAGACAATAACAACAACAAGAACCGACGAACGTACGTTGGTAAAAACACAAATGCATAATGTAACTGGTATCGGCCAAACACCCCCAATACCGGAGAGAGAATAAAATGTACTTGTAAATTACTCAATTGGGATTGCAAACAGCAGCAGCAGCAACAGCAACAGCAGAAACGTGACTTCCAATTTGGCAGGAGACGCTCCTGAAAAAGAGTCTTCATGAAACTGTCATGCTTTATTGGGTAAACTCGTGTAATAATAATACTCATAACGAACATTTATGTATTCAATGACCAGGCAACATCTTCTCATTAATTTCTTTAGAACTGCCTTTTGTGTTTAGTCTCATCCTCCTTTCCTCGCACCTCCGAGTCACGCGGTTGGCTGCATACTGTGCGGACGAAGTTCAACATGCATACACACATATGATGATGATGATGATGATGAGAAATATAATTATTTAATGTATTAGCACTTTTTTGATATCGAGTTCAGGGAGATGCGGAGTGAATTTGAGAGATGTTTTATGGGGGGAATTAGGAGGAGCGAACGGCTGTTCACCCAATGTTCGCTCACTGAAAAGTCGTTCGCCACATTTCACACTGTGGAGTGTCGTTGAGCCTTCCGCTAAGCGGCAGGGTGGCACAGTGGTAGCATTTGTGCCTCCCAGCAGGAAGGCTCCTGAGTTCAATTCCCGAATTGGGTGCCTGCCTTCCTCTGTGGAGTTTGTACGTTCTCCCCCCCCCCCCCCCAGCTTTTTGCACGTGGTTTCCTTGGGAAAATGTGAAATGTCACTATTTTTTGGACAAATATCCAAATTCTGAAAATACCTTCTGAAAACTTGGCAATATCTGAAAAAGATTTTTGAGACTCAATGAGGCCGTCACGGATAGAACACGCATATTCATAGCGATGCAAAGCATTGGCCCCATGAGGTATCTGCAGATGTTGTGATGCAGTTCACCACCAACCAACTCTTGCCGAGATATTTCCGAAGCCAGGAAGTGTTCGACCGTTGGGTCAGATAAAGTGTGTGGGGCTATGAAAAGTTATTAAATGCTACACAAACCTGGCAGAAGAAGGGGAGGGGATGGGGAGAAATTATCAGCAAAAGTGGCATAAATGAACAGAATGAAATGGTGAAGTTAAATGCGCGCACTTGTTTTTCATTGTTCATTTAATTAAATAAAAAATTTCAGTGAGCTCATAGCTCCTGTTACATTACCTCTCTCGCGCTCTCCTAAATGTGTGGAGCCACTTGAACAATTTATAACCTTAGATCGTCAGTTTATATATTAATTAAACGCGTTCTGCGCCCGCATTGCCATTCCCCTTTAGGGGAAATCACCTAAACTTACCGAGATAATGCAGAGAATTACGCGCATGCAAAATTCATTCAGCGCACGGAGTGATTGCTTTAGGGCCACGGTGAACACTTGTACGACTTTTCATAATGAAATCTCGTTAGTCCGCAATGCCACACGAGCTCGGAGAAATCATCTTTGGGAGAAAGTTTAATGAAAGGTGCTGCCCACCACTCATAATGTTTATGAAGTGAATTTTAAGATAAAGGTTTGGCTTAATAAAATTTTCGAATAATTTATTCTGGGTTGGTCATTCGTTGTTAAAATTATTGTCAGGCTCGTTTTTTATGTCTTGCTTATTTTAAAATTTGCTTTGGCTGTCTTCTTGAGAGGTAGAGATTATTTTGTGTGTGTGTCATGTATTTTTTTCATAATCTTTTCACTGTTCACAGCTGTCAAAACTTACTTTCAAGTAATCCATTATAGCTGCTCTGTATTTATAATGCATGCCAACAGGACATACTTTGTAGGAAGGCATTTCTGTTGCAGTTTCAAACTTTGCAAATGACATGCCTCTGCAGCGTTCGGTTTAACATTTCATTTTAACTTTTTTTTTGTTCACGGCAGTTCAAAAGTAATTAATTATTTTGGGCCACTGGCAAGGAATGTGGTGTATTTTTTTTCGAACGGTCAAGTACATTTTTTTTATAAAATGAACGCTTAACATATGCTCACGAAGTCGTTTTGTTAATCCGTTAGAACGCCACGTATCCGACCGTCACATCTCCACCCTGACCAGTGCAGTTTTTGCGCAGGCTGTAAATGGTCATTTTCTCTCGATGTTCACACGTGTCAACTCTTCATATATCCACCCATCTCAGTGTCGAGCAAGTCAGACATGCGATTTTGTACCGTGCTTTGACAAATCACCAACTGATCGTATTTTTTGTTAAACGACAATATGTAAAAGTGAACAATATTTTTTTTACGGAATATTTTCTGGAAATGTTTCCCCTTCTCAGTTTTTCACTCATATAACAATACACATATACATGCAATCTGTAACAAACGTGCATGTTTCAGAGGTAGTGTAGTACAATATGCGACCAGATTTTGATTCTCTGCCACGGCTACCACACCTCCAATGGGCACGTTTGCATGTGTACGGTGCGCGAAAGAAGTTGAACATAAATTTCGATTTAAAGCTTTCGTGACTGCAGGGATTCATCTTCTTGGTTCTTTCGGTAAAGTCACGTAGAAGGGAAATAATAAAATAATAACAATAAAACATAATAAAATAATAAAAATAGAATAAAATTATAAAAATAAAACAATATAAAATTATAAAAATAAAACAATAAAATTTCGATTTAAAGCTTTCGTGACTGCAGGGATTCATCTTCTTGGTTCTTTCGGTAAAGTCACGTAGAAGGGAAATAATAAAATAATAACAATAAAACATAATAAAATTATTCTCACGACGTTTCGAATTCAGACGCTGTCTTTCCGACAGACCAGTTCAACATAAATTTCGATTTAAAGCTTTCGTGACTGCAGGGATTCATCTTCTTGGTTCTTTCGGTAAAGTCACGTAGAAGGGAAATAATAAAATAATAACAATAAAACATAATAAAATAATTCTCACGACGTTTCGAATTCAGACGCTGTCTTTCCGACAGACCTGTTCTTCACCTAAGGACGGCTGCTTGCGTTGTGGCCGAAACGTCGTGAGAATTATTTTATTATGTTTTATTGTTATTATTTTATTATTTCACTTCTACGTGACTTTACCGAAAGAACCAAGAAGAAGTTCACCATACATACATACGTAGATTCTCTGGATTATAAGACACACATTTCCCAACCTTTTATGTAATGTATGGGGGGCATCTTACTTTGCGGAGAGTATCATCAACTGGTGAATAGGGTGTATCAGTTGTGAGTGGTATCCAAACCAATCCCGCCAACATTTCACCTCTGCCAACCTGCGCTGACAATAATAGCGAAGTATGATCAACCAAACCGCTTTCACTGACAGATTGTGGAGGAAGCCTTCGTTAGGTGGTCTATTGTATTTACGTGTAAGCATGTTAAATGTGTCCTCTTCATTATTCCTGTCGACAAATACGAGAACACAAAACTACCAAAAATATCAAAACGTGACAAAAAAAAAAGATAGCACGTGTCAGTCTCCCCGAGGCGGATTAAACCGGACCACTGATAAAGTTGTACTGTCAATGTTAACCAGTTTCCAATATTTCATTGTCACCAATTGATTAGCGCCATCTCTTCCATCCAAACTTTATTGCTGAGAGATTGGTTTTCTTTGAAGCCTGGATGGGAAAGGTGACCTTTAAGTGAATTTGTCATCCGACGCTCATTATCGCACATCTCTCTCAACCCCCCCACCACATTCGTTTGCTTTTCTCATGGCCAAGAAGGTTGTCTCCAAAAGCCGACCATGAAAGAGCTTAAGAAAGTTTCTTTGTTTACAGCAAGCCTACACTGCTTCCATTTACACCAGCACGTGTCAAAGACACCAGGGGCAGAGGCAAACACACATTCACGTCTAAATACCCCCTTTATATATAGACCATTCCCGAGGTAAAGTCTTGTGTGTGTGTGAGAGGGGAGCTGTAAGCGGTTAGCGCTACGAACCCGGCGAACCGGGTTCGATTCCCGCTCACGGCCAACACCAGTGAAGATTATCTGAACCGGTCCTGGGCCTCCCCTAGGTCGACTCAGCCTCAAATTAGTACCTGGTGTGATGTGTAAACATCGCCACCTACCCCTTTGTGTGCCGTGCCGGCCTTTATTGGTGCTCGCTAACAGCACTTGCCCCGACAGTCTGTTAAGGCTACACGGGGGATCTTTGTCTTTGTTCTTCGTTGCTCCCGTCAGGTTTCACGGTGTCACATTGGGAGAGACCTCTTGGAAGGTCTGGCGGGTGCCCGTCGCTCCACGTCGAAGTTGAAAACTGTTTTGCAAGTGTGAATTACTTCATTCGCCATGTTGTGCTGCACGCACGGTGTCCGAAAATGGATATGCCAAAAATAACTTTGAATAGTCGTAGTGTTATTTCATATGAATACGCGGAATAGACTTATAAGTGTAAGGTTATTTAATGTTGTATGGTGTTGATTAGATATTCTATAATAATCAATAAACTTCTACGTTTCGTCCGTCATTCACTATAATGAATTAAAATCGGCATTCAAACTCTAAAGAAACATTTTACAACAGCCGCAGGGATGGATGACGATACAACAGCATCGACAATACGATGTTTAAGTTGCTCAAGGTCCCTTGGTTTGCTCGTGTAAAACTTCACTTAAAAATCAGCCAGAGATAACAATCTAACGGTGTCAAGTCGGGTGCATGGACGGACTTGTCATATCAGAAAATTGGGTTTCTCCTGAAACAGAAAGAAAGTAGCAATCGATATCCACAACAAAGTAAAACTTATAAGTCTAATGCATATGTTCATCTAAAAGTTATGTCAGTATCTCGAATAAAAAGAAAACGTATTTTTTGTTCCTTCTACGTGACTTTACCGATATAACCAATAATATGAATCCCTGCAGTCACGAAAGCTTTAAATAAAAAAAGAAAACGATTAAAGATTTTCGCATATTCATATTCAGACACCCGGTATATTCAACATGCTGTATTTGCTGCACATCATTTCCCTCCAATATATCACGAGAAAAGTGATTCACACCAAAGTGTAATTATTCGTTGGATTAACTGCATTAAGTGAAAAGAAGCGGGCAGTGATGCGGTGGTTGATGCCCCGCACCGTGAACCCAGTGTCATGAGTTTGATGCCCAACCACGGCTAACATCTCAGTGTCGAGCGATATCTGAAGAGGTCTTGGCTCCCCACCTTTACGAACTCACAGTGACCAGCGTGGTGAAGTATGGACAAACAAACGTCACGAACAAGACGGTGTGGGGAGATCCTCAACCCAGCGTGGAATTGACAAAGAACTATAATGTATTGTTATTTTCATTACAATGGCATCAAAATTATAAGGCAATGTTAAATAAAGTGATGCAAGCAGATATGCTTTATTGTCATAACCTAGCACCTATCTTGCCATCAATCTGGAAAATACTTTTACTTTGCAAATGGGTTTTGTAATTGTATAACTTATTTTAATTTTCAGTGCCTGAATTATTGATTACTCTTCCGCAACATCGATAATTACAGCCATATATCTGGTCGCCGTGGGCCATTCACTGTGGTCAGTTGAAACACTAAGGAATTAAATTTACGCAGGGAAATAAAAAATAAATTAAACTCAACATGATCAACACTTGGGCAGATGAGCTTCATTAAGAGTTGGAAAAAGTAGGATCATCATCATGCAATCCTTCCAGTCACTGATTATCCCACCACATTAAAGGGTTAACTTTTAATAAGGTAAAAATTGCTCCCTCTGCTGAGACTGTGGTCTATAATTTAGGCGCTGCATTTTCATTATTCCCTGCCCAAGTGTGTTTTATGTGAGACTGTGCGAGTGTGTGTGTGTGATGGTGTGTGTGTTGTGTCGGTGGAACAGTGATGAGCGCACTGCGCTGCGCACTGCGCTATGAACCCGGCGACCCGAGTTGGATTCCCGCTCACGGCCAACCCCAGTGATGACTATCTGAACCGGTCCTGGGCCTCCCCTGGGTCGACTCAGCCTCAAATGAGTACCTAGTGCGGTGTCTAAAAATCGCCACTGGGGAGACAAAGGCGGCCGGGCGTGGTGTTCGCCACCCACCCCCTCGTGTGCCGTGCCGGCCTTTATAGGTGTTCGCTAACAGCACTTGCCCCTACAGTCTGTTCAGGCTACACGGGGGATCTTTGTGTGTGTCGGTGGTGCAATGGTTAGCGCACTCGCTATGAACCTGGTGACCCGTGTTCAATGCCTTCTCACGACCAATAACATTGATGAATATTCCAACCGGTCCTGGGCCTCCCCTAGGTTGACTCGGCCTGAAGCGAACACCTGGTGCGTTGTGTAAACATCGGCCATGGGTAGACAAAGGCAGCCGGGCTTGGTGATGCCCCTCCCATTCCCCGTGTGTGCCGTGCAAGCCTTCATAGGTGCCCGCTAACAGCACTTGCCCCTACAACCTGTTGAAGGCTATACAGGGGATCTTTATATGTCGTGTGTCGGGATGTGATGATGCAGTGGATACCCCCACTGCGCTCGTGGGTAAACATGAGTGGCGACTATCTGAACCGGTTTTGGGCTCCCTTTAGGTTGACTCTGCCTTCAAATATGTGCCTGGTATTACGTGTAAACGTCAGTGCTGGGTCTGATTAACGGTGCCCTGCCTGGTGCACCGTTAATCCCTGCAATGCCCTACTCACACTGCCGCTGGCAGGAAGGTCTCCGCGAGAGGGAGCTCTCGACAAACCCCTCTTAAGAGAATGATTTGGCCCGTTCTCGCATGCCGACCAAACGACTTGGCAGAGGTGAGGGTAGCCACACATTTACCCCACTGCTGGGTAGAAGGAAGTGGAGAGGTGGCTGGGAGGGGGGGGGAATTTAAGATTTCTACTCTCGCTATCGGCTCTTGCCAAAACAATCTGAATGGCTGAACGGGGGGTGGCGGGGGGTTGTCTTTGGCTTGTGTGTGTGTGCACGCATCCTTTTCTCTCTATATCCAATTAAGTATGCAAAGGCATTTTGCACATTTCTCTTCACATCGAGCCCAACTGTTTTAAAAGGGGTGGGGGGGAGGGGGTGTGCCAACTGGGCAGCAGATAAATGCGATTGCAGCTCCGTTAAACATTAAGGGTGTGCATGGCTCTTTAATCAGAGCTACGCGGACCACTTTGATGGTTTACAATAATTGTGCAGTCCAGTGCAAGTACGTGCGATAAGGCCCCATTTGCATATTTTAATGTATGTTATATGAGAATGAAAAGGGGTTTCGCCATATATATATTAGATTATTTAAAAAAAATCGCTTAATGGAATTGAGAATCCATGCATTGAGCATTTCACGATGTGTAACGGTGTTTATATGCCAGTGTAAACCTCACCCGCGCGTCCTCCTGTTAGCGAGATATGGCAGATTGCAACCGATAAAAGTAGGAGAGTCGGTGGTACTGGGCTAAATCGTCAGGAACGGTGAGATAAAAAAAGGTGGAAAACATGAAGTGGCGAACATTAGCACGTTCATGGCATTATCAAAGTGTTCTGGAAAAGTATCCGGCTTGACTCCTAACGAGACACCAAATGTCGAAACCGGTTTGGAGTTTGCTTGTGTTGAATCAACTCTGCTGCTGAAATGACGTACTCCCAGAAGGCCGTGCACGCTGAGAGACGGCTTTTTGAAGGAGGCATCTTGTCGGCTTTTTGTAATTTTGTTGAGAAAAGTCAGCGAGAAAGGATGATGGCCGACGGTCAAGAATAGTGACGGAGACCCAGCGAGGCAATGAAATGCGCCCGAGAGTGCGTTCGCCGAGGAGAAGGAGCGATGAAAAAATATATATCAATAGCATCCATTGATGTGCGGGAGTGAGATGGATTGTGGCATCATACGGCCATGAGGAATAGAGACAGCATCAACACATCTTTTCTACAGAAGTGGATAGACCTTGGCCGCTACTGCTGCTGGTGGCAATGATGATGATGCTAAAAACATAGTTATATTCATTAGCATTCGAAATAAACTAGAACTAAAAAAGTTTTATTTTACCAGATAATGCCCACTGAGCCATTATAGCTCTTTTTTCAGAAGCGACCTGGCCACATATGATAGCTCAACGAATTTGGCTTATCATGTGGAAATGTATTGCAGCCGAATACTCTAAATGCATGTGTCAAAATGTGGAGGGAAAAAATGAATTATATCCAGCCAACATGCCTGAGTGGTAGAGCGAGGGGTTCACAATCGAAAGGTTTCAAGTTCAAGTCCTGGCGAGGGGGGTTACCTCGACCCACGATCCTTCCACGGTCAATAACAATGATTAGCAGGAATGTGGAATTTCGACCACGGGCTCAGGGCTGCAAACAGGATATGAGGATGGACTCAATGCTCATTTGAGCAAGAACTCACTTTGACTTTGATAAATATTTTACAGTTTATACAGCCGTCGGCTGCTGTCCATCAGTAGCCGACAGCTGTGGCCCAATTCCAATAAAATGTACTTTTTATTTTATTTCAGTGGGATTTCCAGTGGCTCCGTGCAACGACGAAGCACAAATTATAGCATCATTGCTTAATGGGTACCGCCTGCTGTCTTTAGGCTAATTGAAAAGGGCCACGATTTAAGACCCTCCCGTTTAGCACAGTGAGGAATTGTAGACAGAACTGATTCCTTAGCGCAGTAACTAGCCAAGAGTAGGTTCCTATGCGGGGTGTAATTCACTTGGGGTTGTCCGTCACAGGATATAGAAGGCAATCGGAATGTCAATGTCGGTATTATATATTAATATTATTTATACCCTCGGTACACTGGAATGCACAGACACGTGCCCCAGCATATAGAACGCTAATATGAAGGACAGCCTACCGAGGGATATAATTTAATATTGAATTTAAAACACCGTCAACTCCAAGGCAGGGCGGTTAAGTCAGCAGGATGTAATCAAGCGTGGTCCCCTGAAACACATTACGTTGTTGTTCATTGTTGTGTTCGCGATGCAATGCGGCTCGTTGTTTGTTTGCGAGAAGCCCTATGCAGTCCCGTTTGTTGATATGACGAGATGTTAACTACCTCGCCTGGTACACAGGAGGTCGTGGGCTTGATCCCAACCCTGACGCCTCCATATCTCGAGTTTGCACGTTCTCTCTCCGTGGTCGCGTGGATTTTTCTCCGGGTAACTCTGGTTTTGTCCCTCCACATTTAGAAACGTGTTTTGAGAGTTTTTGTCTGACATTAAATGTCCACGTGATAAGCCACTTGGTTGAGCTATCATTTGTGGTCAGGTCGCTTCTGAAAAAGAGCTATACCTGGTAAAATAAAAAAATAATAGTTTAATATTTTTGTTATTATAATACTGCATTGTCCTGGCATTGTATACATTATGAGGGAAGCTACAATGGTATCGCCATCAGCTGTGATCAATCCACTGCTGGATGTTCTCCCAAGAGCCATCACCGTGTCTCATGATTCTGGCACGTAATAATCCACTCTAGCGCTTGCACACAAGCTGATCTATTCCTCTCATTGTTAGACTTCCACAGCGTAGTGTGTAGTAGTAATAATAATAATAAAACAAAGTTCCATTTCATCCTTTGAAAGGGAATGAAATAACACAACATTGATCAATCAGTGTGCTGCAGGCTTTTCCAGACCAATGTTTTCCAGCCGATTTTTTTTAGGGAGGCGATCTCTGAACCAGTTTCGACACATCTGAGTCTCATCAATTTTCTCTTCGATTCTCTGAGCCAAAAAAACTGGCTCAGAGTTGGTCTTCTTAGACAAACAGTGCAGGCAAATATTGGTCCAGAAGGTACAAATGCCTGCGGACTGTGTAATATATTATTAAGCAAAAAAAAGACCCATCACAATCCACGATGAAAGTGCGTGATTTATTATTTGCGATGTAATATCTACGTTTACGCATGCACTTTTTTTTATTTTGGCAATGGAACAAGAGCTAAAGAGTACACAGAGAAGCATGAAGAGATGTATACTTCGAAATCGTATAAATATATAGATATAAGGGAACGCAAGATATTAGGCAACGAATAAAAAAAAAACATTTTATTGACCGTTAGGAAAAGTGAGTGGAATTAGACAGGGCCCATCGTGGCCAGAAGGGATGCTGGCTGATGGACGAGACTGATGGTGGAATGGCAGTCAAAGGATTGAACAGGGGGGTGGTCGACCTGTAAGAAACAAAGAAATAGCCGGTGAGTTCTGCTAAAAGCCAAGTGTATATACAATATTATACAATACAAAGTGTCGTACAAACTTGCATTCATTCTTCTTTGCCACCGTGCTGGCACTTTCTACGTTATGCCCCTTCGATAGAGACGCATGCGGTGGATTAAACAGCCACTGCATGCGGCTCGGGAGACGCCAGTTGGACATCGCTGGGATAGAACCATGCCTGAGTGGATGCCATCGGAGCACATGGAGCAATGGATTCGGTTGACGTGCAGGAGTGAGATGTGTCGTGACATCGCATTACAGTGAGGAGCTGAGTAAATAGACATTTGCAGATGATGATGATGATGACGACAATTATGAATTCCTATATTTACAACTGCTGAGAAATGCCAGTTCCAATCAGACATTGCCAGGGGGAGGCTATGATTTGAATTCAGGTGCATGACCCTTTTCGGCTTGGAAGTGAGCACACATCTTATGATAACAACTCAACACACCCATCAATAACGCTGTGGACTTATGAGATAATAATGTTTTTGGGCACTGGTCCTTCTTCACGTGTCTTAGGAGTCTTCCTACCCTCGGACACCTCTCTCGCATAACGTTGGACGGCGCAAGCTCACACGATCGTACAAAAAAGACCCATACTCGTTGGTTTTTTCGGTAAAGTCACGTAGGTAACGTAAGTGGGGACACTACGTTGTCCCCACCTGAAGAAGGATGCTTGTGTTGCGCCCGAAACGTCGTGATTTAATTTAGTTTTCATTTACTTTATTTTTTACCGACGTGACTTTAGCAAAAAAAACAAAGAGTATGAATCCTTGCAGTCACGAAAGCTTCAAATCTAGAAGAAAAAAAAGACTCACTTCGTCAATGTTACATTTGTGTATTTCCGACGAAGGTCACCCAGTGCCATGACATACGATGAAAAAAAAAATAAAGTTTCAATTGTTTCGGATTAATTTTTTATCTTTGACACCTCAGCTTGCCAATTTACACCTACAAATTGCTATATTAAACCTCTACTGTTAGTGTGCAGAACGTTTAGCACAGTGCTACATTACACTCCTGGCTCCAGTGTACTCCTTTTTGCAGTCACCTCTGTCGTGATTGTATGTATGTTTGTCGAATGTCTTTTTTCACCGGACGTAGCCACCCATGCTAACCGGAGGTGCGGGGGAAGGACAAAAAACTAAACGCAAAAAGCAGTTATCATAAAATGGGGTTTTCAAGTGCATGAGTAGTGCATCTTTGTTCGGACATAGGGCTGTGGTAAATATAAATTTGGATAATTGTGTCAATAACTGATGAACCGGATGCACTGATGATGGTTCCTTTGCCGGTAAATAAACGACTGTGGGACACTGTGCGATTAGTGCAAAGTTGATCTTGGTAAATAACGAGTGTTGACAGAACGTGAGTATCCGTACAAATTAATTACAACACACGAAAATAAAATTGTTATTGTGTGCGTTTTCTTTAAAGCCCCTAAGCGCAATGGCGAAGAGTAAATCTGATTTGCAGGTCATTTAATTGCCATTTCAATTGCTGGCTGCTTTTAATGGAATATCATTTCCGTGTCAGATTCCTTGTAAAGCATTTCTTGCATTGATTCCTATTCCCATTCGTCTTCGTGTGGCCATATTAAAGCGAGGCCTATAACAATTATTGGTCTCCAGTGGGCTGAGCGGAGTTATCAAATGACTTCAACTGGACACAGTGTGATTAAATAACCCAGTGGAATCAAATCTGAACTGCTTGCATATTCATGGTCCACCAGGCCAGAGTGTGGGTCACGTAGGGCACTGTCTCAATGTCCCAGATATCCAATTTGTGACACTTTTTTAGCTGGGACATCATTAGGGCACCACGGTGGTGAGATGTTAACTACCTTGTCTGGTGTACAGGAGGTCGTGGCTTTGATCCCGACCCTGACGTCTGTATATGTGGAGTTTGCGCGTTCTCCCTGCGATTGCGTGGATTTTTCTCCGGGTTCTCCGGTTTTTCCCACCACAGTTCACAGTTCTCAATATGCGTTCAGATAATAAAGCCACTTAGTTGAGCCATCATTTGTGGCGAGGTCGCTTCTGAAAAAGAGCTACACAGCTTGGTAGGCCTTACCTGGGAAAAATAAAAATAGTACAGTTGTATTATATATATTAAAAAAATTCACAGCGGCAAAATTAATGTCCAGTTCACGCTCACACATCTATTTATATTCTGCGGGACCGCGGTGTTACGGGAACATTTTCCCGATGATGATTCACACGCCCGCGCCACCACCCCTCTTCCTCCCTGACAATTCGATGTATTGTCCCAAGTCGTGATCGTAATTCAAGCCGAGAATTGTTGCCTCCTCTGCATTGTTTGTCGCTCTTATTTATGCCATAATTGTGCTGCCTCGTCCGTTCTATCAGCATGAAGGAATGCAATTTGGCTGCTGCCATGGTGCAGCGGTTGGCACAATAGGCGTGCAATCCAGAGGTCACCTCTTCAATTCCCCCCCGACGTGGAAGTCGAAATAATGAGAACGTTTGTTAATATCCACCGCGCCTCTGTCCACCCAGCAGTAGATATGGATGCACCACAGTCGATCGACAGGTCCCATGTAGGTGGGGTAAAGTGTGGGTGGTCCCAACCACTTCCCGTGATGACATCCGTCCGGCCTGGAAGGATAGGCCAAAAATGCCCTCTGGAGGAGATTTCTCGTCGTCATCATCACGATCCATGGGCAGGTAGCCCGTGGGTGTGCACTGCACAAGTTCATCATTCGTTTCCACGTCTAGAAATCTAGAAATCCTTCCACCATCAGTGGTATGAGCAAGCAATTGCAGGGCTTAACACGTAGGCTTTCGCGACCAATATTATTCATAATATAGGTTTTTGGGTTAGATCTTGTTATTTATAAATGATGTTGATTCTCTCTTCAACACACCGGTGGGCTAAAAAAGTGAATGATTTTGTCTTTTTGTAAACGTGACACATTTTTTACTGTTTGGCCATGTCGGGTGGTGGAGGGTTACGACACATTGATAAATAACGTGATCTAACCCAAAAACCTATATTATGAATTGCAGGGCTGCACATTTACCGTTTCCCTAACCAACACAAGTGGTGGGCACAGTGGTGTGTGTGTGTGTGTGCGGATTGCTGGCAAGCCGAGTTCGATTCCTGGCCCGTGGCTAACAGTGGCGAGTGAAATCCGGCAAGGGAGGCCCGGGTCAAACGGGTGACAATAGCGATGCCAGTGCAGGTGACACCGAAACACGCGGAGCCGTGAGATCCGCAAGGGAGGCTTAATCGCACGTCGGAAATAGATGCAGGTTCGCGAAAAAAAGCAATCGCTAAAAAAAAAAAATAGTCATGCCAAAACAAGTCACGGTAAACAAAAGGCAGAGATGACATTTGCGCGAGCAATTACGAACATAATGCTTTCGAAAGCAGGGTGCAAAATTAGATCACGTGAGATGGATGTATGACTGTGTTAGTTACCTACACTGTACCTAACCGTATATCATCAGCCAATCAATGTAATGCAATGAGTCTATGGGCAGAAAAAGACCCAGCGTCTGAAATCCTTTGATGTACAATGAAATCAGAAGCCTGTGTGTGTTGAATCCAGCCTGTGCGCTATGCGTGTAACAATGCATCGATGTAGCAATTGAAATCTGTTATGATGCTCATGATACGCGCATTGATTCTTGTTCCTTAAATCGGTTATTCACAATCATGCAAAGTATATGCTGATTGATACCAACGTTTTGCAGCCCTTTGTGAGTCCATTGCTGCATGAAGGTCCCTCGAAATTGTGTTCGCAGTGGAGGTTAGTGTAGTGGTTAGTGCGCTGTACTACGAACCCGGCGACCCGAGTTCGATTCCTGCTCACGGCCAACACCGGCGAGGATTTCCTGAAACGGTCCTGGGCCTCCCCTCGGTCGACTTAGCCTCATCGCTGGGGAGACAAAGGCGGTGGGGCATAATGCTGGCCACCCACGCCCCTGTGTACCATGCCGGCCTTATTAGGTGCTTGCTAACAGCACTTGCCCCAACAGTCCGCTCAGGCTATAGGATGAATCTTTGTCTTTGGGGTCAGTCAGTATGGGTTGGTGAAAGGGCATGCCGGGACTGGTTCAGATATCTCTCGCCGCTGGCGTTAGCCATCGCCGGGAGTGCAACTCAGCTTTGATGATTTCGTTTTGCAGTGAGCTCACACTGTGCCCACCGCAGCACCCCACTGAAATACGTACACGTATATTTATTTGCGTCACTGCACTCACCGCATCGACACATTACTAAACATATCCCATCACGAACGCGCCGCCTTCCAGGTCCAAACGACCCCCGTGCGTCATCTCGTTCCGCGATGAATCAATCTGAAAGCTAAATAAGACCGAGTCGACAAAAGTTTACTCGTGCCGCGTGTTTGCGTGAATAAACGCGTCACCAACGCAAGCAGCCGCCGGGTTTACAGCGATCGTTTAGAACGGGCTTCCCGCCCGACGACGAAATTCGCGGAACGTAATGAAAAGCGCCGCCGCCGCCGTCGCTGCCGCCACGGCGTTCCGAGTCGAACGAAAGGGGGTCTGTGCCCAGACGCGGAGACGGGGAACGTGGCGAAGGATGGTGTCGGCAGACAACATAAATCCCGCAGATTGTTCCCGTGTAGCCGCGTTTGAGCTGAATTAATGAAGCAGAGATTCATGCGACGTTAGCTGGATCTTCGCTGAATAAAGGACGATCGGCTCCGGAGCATGTGCTTGCGTGCACCGCTCATTGTGCTTGCGCCGGTTATATTAGTTCAATATTTATTTATTGTGGGGTTTCTTTTTCCCTCCACGCGTGGCCCAATAGTAACGTGCCACATTTCAAAGCAGGGTCTGACAGGGGTGTGTTTTATCACACGTTCCGTTAGAGGTAATAGTGGTGCACATCACAAGAGAGCCACCAGCCTTGGCACATTCCTAATGGAGTGGATTTCAGATGACTCATTGTGGTTTTGCAACTGGCGTGTCCTCTCCGCCTCTCTCTCTCTCTCTCCAGGTGTCTCTTTGACCCGTGAACAAAGCAAAATAATTTGTTTCCCTTGCTGGTAAAGAAAAAGAAAAGTAATGTACACGTATTTCGATCAACAAAGAAGGTACGAACTGGTGGCACCGCATGGACAAATCATATTGAATGGACATGCCAGAGTGGAAGTGAAAATAATTGTCATCGGGAGGCGGCGGAAATGAAGCAGCGGGTAAGAAAATAGCTTGACAACACGGCATTTGTGAAGCTTGTAAAACATGCAGTGGGAATGAGGATGCGCTTGATGTGTAGCGTAACTTTGATACGAATAGTGAACGATAGTAATGCGCAGCCCGTTATCATTACACTGCCAGAGGAAGGCCGCGTCAGTCATGAGAGCCGTTTGACCATACTTCACCATTCTACTTCGTGTGGATTGGTGAAGTTGGATGGGGGAAAACCGGCACTGGTTCTGATATTGATTTCTGGCGGTGCTTGAAATCGGCAACGATGCTGATGTTAATTGTGGCCGTGAATCGAATTTGTGTGACAGGTTGATAGCGCAATGTGCTAACCGCCGCGCTGCTACTCAACCCTCCTTATGACATATGTACATACTGTTTAATAAACATTGTATAATTTAACATTCCCGAATGCCCCATAACCTCCAATAATTCCCTAGCTGCGTGTCAAGACCTTTACATGATCTCTTGACCTAAGCAGACCTATACATGCCCTCTGTAGTTATTACACGTGCAACGATGCACGGTGTCATCTCGTGTAGGAATCAGTTGCTTTCAAACCATACGAGAGATAATGTCACGTGGCCACTACAGCCACTCGAGGCACGGAACGGAATGTCGAACAAATATTTTTTTTTATCAGATAGCAACTTCTGAACCATGACAATTCATTGTAAGATGAGAGCAGCAAATCATGAGATGAAACGCCTCGTGCTGTTCAATCCCTTTGCTCCAAGTAATATTCCGACAACTTTGTTTTTTAACAGCGCCAAGAAGTTTACATCATCTTTTGACCCGATCGGAATCTTCCCTTGCCCTCCCCAGTTCCTGTAAGGGCATCTCAAGGAACGGCTGCATCGTATCAGTGAGAGCTGTCGTAAGGTGTTGAACACCGTGCCATATGACCACGAGTTTGCCGCCTCTGAAGTGCAAAAAAAACCCGGAACACGTCATCATAATGAGAATATCTCACGATACCAGATGACGGCAGAGCCACGTATCACTGCATACAATAGGTATTGTATTAAAGCGTGTGTACATATTATGATTAAAGCGCTAAAAGGAACGGAACCAAATTGGTCGTCACATTTATTGTCTCCCTATCAACCTCAGCATGTATGCATGTCCGCGTGTTGAACTTCTTCCACGCCGTACATAGCCAACCGCGCTAATCAGGCAGACAGTGGCATTGAGGTCTGTTAATAGTGGCTCCAGCTGTTCATTCCAAGGCTCAAGCTCAGGAAGAAAAGAGAGGAGGCTGTTTTGTGTGTTCGGGCCTCCTCGACTGTGCCCATCGCGTCCGAGGTTTTGCTCACAGTGGCTACTTTTAAATCAGAGGCTTCATGCCTATTGCGATGATTTCGCCTTCTGATCATCCATACAGTGGTCAACAACACTCTCCGAACGTAGACATTGGAACGCCAATTCCGGCGCCTAGCCCTTCCGAATTTATTCCGGCATCAAACAATTATTTCCCCGCTTTATTCATTTGTCGTTCTTGTTTATTTATTATTAAATGAGTGGGCAAAAATGCGGTGTTCTCAGTGGGCGAGTGTTTATACAACATTTGTTGTCTTTGTGAACGCTTGTTTTTTTCATCCTAACGCGTGTGACGCGGCATTGCACCGCGCGAAACAGCGGCGCACTCTATAAACGAAGATTATTGTTGTAATTGCGTAACTGAAAAAGCGGTCCTTTTAATGCCCTGGATAGACTTACAGATCTCCCAGGGCAGCTACTTCAAGAAGAGAACGGTCCTGGGAAAACCAGGACAGGTGGCAACTTTAATTCTACCGGCCAGGTGGTTCAGCTGTAGAGCGAGCGGCTTGCGATCGGAAGGTTTTGAGTTCAAATCCTGGTTGGGGGTTGACTCAGCCAGTCATCCCTCCGGGTTCGATAAAATTAATACCACTTCAGTGGGGGAAGTCACCCTTCCCCCTCCAACCCAGCTTAAATATACGCTGCCAAGCTTGGGGTGCTCATTCAGACGCTGTCTTTCCGACAGACCTGTTCTTCACCTGAGGACGGCTGCTTGCGTTGTGGCCGAAACGTCGTGAGAATTGTATTTTATTATGTTTTATTTTTATCATTTTATTATTTCCCTTTCTACGTGACTTTACCGAAAGAACCAAGAAGATGAAGTCACCAGTGTTTGTCTTACGGAGAGAGTCACCCACAACATTGGAAGAGGGGAATTGGCACCATTGACTGGGAGCGTAAAACAGGGGGTGAGCCCCACTGCAATGCGCAATTGAGCCGGAAACCACTTTGACTTAACTTTTTTTGACGTCCCCAAAATAGGACGCAAGTCCCCTGCGATGGGGCAGATGCCCGGTGTCATTTGTGATCTCCATCGTGACTGCCGTGGCCCGCAACATGTTGGATAGGCAGGTGGACAACTACTTAACATATGGGCAAATGAGCGATGCGTTGACGTCCGACGTACGACAGCAGGGGAAGGCAAGGTTCACATCACTGAATTTCCCCGGTGTAGTCGTAGTATCTCCCCTCCTCCTCTCTTGCCCTCCCAACTTCAAATTACAAATGTAAAAAAACTTTCATGGTAAATGTCACAATTGGCCGACGAACCAGCGCTCCAGCTCGAGTCTCACCACTTCAAACCACTTGTGCCATCATCGCTCAACCTTTGACCTCACCGTGTGCTCCTCTGCTCGTAGTAGAGAGAGAGAGAAAGACGATCGTACAGATTGCCAAGAGGGATCGTTGGTACCAAACGCGGGTGGCAAACGCTTCCAGAATCCACCATGGGCAGAACGCAGACCGTATACCGTATATGTCATGTGTCTTAGACACACGCACAAACACACTTCATATATATTTGCATATTCTGTGGGTGTTTATATCACATTACGAAGTTTTTTTTCTTTCCAAAACCACCTTCTTTATCAAACGTATATCGTTACCTTCTTAAATACGTTTTTTTTCCATAAATAGCAACCACAGATATATTGCTATCGGAAATATATGTAATCTAGAAATAAACTACTTCAATGAAATAATTGTTCACATATGCCATCTATGGTGTTACTGATAGGCCATGTGCAGGCCGATGGACCACAACTGTCTATTGAAAGACCTACGATCTGTCCTCCAACGCCCACAGTATGCGGCATAAGCTTAGCTAGGCACCTTGCCTGTAATCGGTTCCACTGGGTTTCGTCGCCTATAAATACAGCAGCAGCAGCAATTTCCAGGGCATCCGCATACTTGTCCTGCGAAGATAAGGGAGTGCATTACAAATACAGCCAAGCGACTTTCCTTCGGCACATCTCATCCGATCTTGTTGAGCCGTTATATCTCCGTCTGTGTCTGTGGTTCTTTTTATATATATAAACTCCACCTAGGATTTTAGTTTTATAGATATGCCAGAAATCCACCTAAGTTTATTCAACTTTCGAGCCAAAACTGATTAAAACAGCACCGTCACGGTCGATGATGTCTAAAGTAAATGTGCCAGTGCGTCTGTGTGTTGTAAGGATGGGATTCATTGAGTTTGTTTCCAATTCATTTTTTTTTACACATTGATCCTGACACTGCGTGCAAAGCGGAGAATCGTTCGTCGGCAATGTTTTACAATTCATGCGAAGCGTATGGGAATTTAATTGCACTTTGGGGTTTATTTAGCTAACACCAAGGAGAGTAAAACACAGAAACAATGCAAATAAGATGGGGGGTGAGGGGCATATCCAAACAACAACAACAACAGTCTTCTTGAATCGTATCGTCGCTCATATATTACTTTTACAATATCGCAGAAGAATCTCTGGCAGGGTAAATCCCAACAAGCCTTATATTCAATGTGGCTACAGTAATTACATTTGAGACATCTGGAAGTGGGTTTTTTTTTTTTGGGGGGGGGGAGGCGTCAAATGTAATTAAGGAGTTCAGTTGGCCTGCGACTGATTTAGATATTAATGTTCATCTGGCTGCCACTGGGAATGGGTGTAAAGAAGTTCATATTCGCTTTCATCCACGGTGCGGTGAGTTTAATGGGCTGCATGGTCTTTTCTGCCTCTGTGGCTTTCTGTGTTTCCATGACGTTCATCTCCCATGCGACGCTAAGTCTGGGTATTACCAGAGTAATGAATTTTTCTGCCCATGTTGCGTGTGTTTGTGTGTGCTCGTGTGTGTACACAAACGCTGCTGTGTGTGTGTGTTTGGATGTGCGTGGTTGGTGCTATTGCGGGGAGCGGTAGTGCAGCTGTTAGCGCGCTGCGCTATGAACCCGGCGTGGTTCTGGCCACTCACCCCCTCTTGTGCTGTGCCAGCCTTCATAGGTGCTTGCTAGCAGCACTTGCCCCAATAGTCTGTTAAGGCTATACGGGGGATCTGTCTTGGTTTGTGCTGGCCACCCACCCCCACCCCGTCGTACTCTCTGCTGGCCTCCGTAGGTGCTCGCTCACAGCATTTGGCCCACAAGTGTGTAACAGGCTACACTGGGCGTCTTTGTTGGTGAGCGGGGAGCGGTGGCGCAGTCGTTACCGGATTACACTAAGAACCCCTCTCACAAACAATAACCGTGAATGATATCTGAACCAGTCCTGGGCCTCCCCTAGGTCGACTCGGCCTCAGCTGAGTATCTTGTGCTGTGTGTAAACATCAGCAATGGGGATATATTGTTCCGGCCATACCACTCCCTCTTAGGTGAGCCATGCTACGTAGGCGCCTACTTAAAGCACCACGCGAGAGCTTTGTCTTTTTTTGTGGGTGATTGGTCAGCGCACTGTGCTACAATGCCAGCCTCCCAGCTTTGTGTCCTGACCACGCACAGCACCCGTGGTATTTGTTATCTGAAATTGGCGCGGGTTTCCGTTAGGTCAACTGGGCCCGAAGTGAGTAAGTACACGGTGTGGCGTGCAAATAACAGCTGGTGCAGCTTTCATCACTCAACCTGCTAACGTGATGTGGTGGCCTCAGAAGGTGCCAAGCGCTAAACACACACTGGTGAGGTGCTATGCAGGACACCCGCGCGAATGACCTACACAATGCCAGTCGTGCTAACTTTTCAAACATCGCGTGATAGATGCAAAGTTAGATGACGGTAGAGGTGTTTGTCTCACGTCTCTCTCGTACGGCCACGGACAAAGTTGCGACATTTAGAGAGAGAAAAAAAACACGTGGAATACTTTTTTCTCTCTCTCAATGGCCTATTAAAAATAAGTATGAGAAATGTCGGCTCTAAGTGATTTTAAGCATGCAATTGCTTTGTCTGAGATTTGAAGAATATCAGACATATCCAGCTACCCACCCACTCGCTCATCCACCCACCCACCCACCCACATGCCTTCACATTTTTACTCGGGGCAGTGCAAAGCTGCGTGGTGCAAGGCATGGCCAAGTCTGGAGGGAAAGTCGCTCACAGGAGCAAGAGTCTTCGATTTCCCACGTGTGCATCAGGTACATAGTGTGAGCAATGGCATTTGCACATTAGGTACCCACAGCTTCTGTTGCTTGTGTGGATCTGGTGAAGCACAGTCCGTTGTATCTCTTGAAGGTCGAATATGGGGCATTGGTGGTGGTGGTGGTGGTGGCATCACTGATGAGGTGTGTTAGTTGCTTGAAGCTCAAAAATCGGTCCATGTTGTTTCCAATGATTACTCGCAAAGTATCGTATTTTGCCGGTATATTTCGTTTGATTTTCTGCTCACGATTTCTATTGAAGACCCCACGTAATGAAACATACCTGCTGAAATGTGTTTTACAGTTATTACAGAATGGGGGGGGGGGGGGGGGAGGAGGTAATTGATGGACATTAATGTTTGCAGGATTCACAGCAATAGTCCAAACTAATAGAACATCTGTGTTGTTCTCAGCTAATAAACGAACAGGTATAAACTACTCAATAGTTGTTGTAAACACGGGGCAAATTTTCACGGTCAATTTTCTAAGCAAACCAATATTATTTTATGTATTTTTTTGGTTCAGGAGACCCCTGGGAAACATTACATTGCAAGTAAATAAAGGAAAACAATATCGCAGTAATAATTTGCTGCTATTTGCTCTAAAGGGTACATTTTAATTTTACAAAGCACAATATTAATTTGTGGCCAACGGAAACTCCGCGCTATTTAAATCGGTGCAATATAATTCAAATTTTATTTTGCTCAAAGGTGAGACGTTGCCGTTCCAAGTAATGAAACAAACAGCGGCATTGAGACGTCGGAGGTTTTAATTGATCGGAGAAATAAATCAATTTTAATTTAATTTAAAAAGATCCCGCAGACGGCCTGGTAATCACGTCACGCGCCCGGGCGCAGAGCGAGGGAACGCGTAGTGTTTACAAGTTTGTTTGTACATCGGCTCACGCTGATCTCTAGTAATTATCATCACGAGCCAGTGGGTAACTCAAGGATAGTGACTACCTGCTGACACACAAAAGCCCGGCTCGAGCTCGACGGGCCCAGCTTGCCAGGGAGCACTGAGCAACAGACGGTGAACGTGATTAATTCAAAATTAAAGCCCTCCTACATAGGATAAAGAATGCCATTTGGAAGCCAAGCACCCCCTACACAGAAGGACATTACCACCATATGCGCCGCTTGCCATTTTCGCCGGCCTTGCATTTATCATACTTGCTTTTCTCTTCCGCAAATGTTATCCCGACTGTGCCGTCGGCGTCACGTCAGGAGTCGAGGAATACGCTCGGAACTCTTGCGGAGCACTGGAAACTCCATTCCCGGTATTAGATAATGGCATGTGGGAGATGGTATCACAGAACTTTTGCCGAGATCCCTTCAAGTGGTCGGGTATCCACACTCGAGTGACAGTGTCTCACCTTACCTGCTGGAAAACTTTAAAAACGATTCTACTTAAACTATTTTTTTTTTTTACCAGGTAAGGCCCACTGAACTATATCGCTCATTTTTTCAGAAGCGGCCTGGCCACAAATGATAGCTCAACGAAGCGGCTTATCACGTGGAAATGTATAGCAGCCAAACACTCTAAATGCATGTTTCTAAATTTGGAGAGAAACTGGAGGACCCGAAGTCAAATCCACACGACCAAGGGGAGAATATGCAAACTCTAGATATACAGGCGTCATGATTGGGATCGAACCCACAACCTCCTCCATACCAGGCGAGGTAGTTAGCATCTCACCACCGTGGCACCACAGAGTAACGTTCAGCACATAAACCAATATTTTTTTTTATTCTCCCAGAACTAGAATTTGGCTAAATGAATCGCAAAAACCAAATTTAGCATGATTGGGGGTTTGCACGCTCCCATTTATTGACTGGGTTGAGAACATCAGCTGACTTGGCTTGAGAACCCAGTTTAATCTCAGGAAAGCGGGAAAGTAAACCAGGCAGTGAGCCGCTGTCAAATTCCCCTAAGCTCTGCGATCCTCTATATATAATAAGGAGTTATGGGCCAATTAATACACGTTCATATGTGGGAGAAAATCGGAGCACCCGGAGGAAATAAATACATCAGTGGTGAGTAATGGTCATTACGCTCTTCAATTGGCAGCCTTGGGTGGGAAACAACAGACTTAGCCCACCGACTAAATTATTTTTGGACGGGGATATGAATACCAACTGGTTTAACTCCTAAGGAAAAGTCGTATTCATTACAGGATAATAATCAATGTTCTATCCCTTCAGCTATAGCTACTCCAAACCGTTCAACCCATCACCCTGGTCTCATATCCCTTCAGCTACAGCTACTCTAAACCGTTCAACCCATCATCATTGTATCCTATCCCTTCAGCTACAGCTGCTTCACACAGTTCAACCCATCACCCTGGTCTCATATCCCTTCAGCTACAGCTACTCTAAACCGTTCAACCCATCACCATTGTATCCTATCCCTTCAGCTACAGCTGCTCCACACGGTTCAACCCATCACCCTGGTCTCATATCCCTTCAGCTACAGCTACTCTAAACCGTTCAACCCATCACCATTGTATCCTATCCCTTCAGCTACAGCTGCTCCACACGGTTCAACCCATCACCCTGGTCTCATATCCCTTCAGCTACAGCTACTCTAAACCGTTCAACCCATCACCATTGTATCCTATCCCTTCAGCTACAGCTGCTTCACACGGTTCAACCCATCACCCTGGTCTCATATCCCTTCAGCTACAGCTACTCTAAACCGTTCAACCCATCACCATTGTATCCTATCCCTTCAGCTACAGCTGCTCCACACGGTTCAACCCTTCACCCTGGTCTGATATCCCTTCAGCTACAGCTACTCTAAACCGTTCAACCCATCACCATTGTATCCTATCCCTTCAGCTACAGCTGCTCCACACAGTTCAACCCATCACCTTGGTGTCCTATCCCTTCAGCTACAGCTCCCCTAACGCAGATGCCGCCGCCGCTGTCGCTGCTATTTTCCGAGTAAACATCTGTGGCACTGCCCCAGCCTTGCTCCTTGGTCCCGTTTCCCATTCCATCATGCTCCTCGCTCCCTTTTGCGATGCTGTTTAGCGCACCCAATGTGTGAGTGTGATAACCACTAGACAATGTGGCGTCGTCCTCCCCCGCCCCTCCCACCCCCCCCCCCCCCTCTGTGTCTGCTCGCTCTAATTCTCTTCTAAACCTCTCGGCGTAGTCCAATCGTCGTGTTCACGCGAAACGCAGAAAGTTTGTTTCGGCGAATGCTTTAACACGCGACGTGCCCCGCAGAGCGCCAGAAGGTGCACGAGACGAACGGTGACACGTGCGTGTGCGTCGATGTTCTTGCGAGTGGACGTCAGCGCACGTAGCCACGGATCCGTGTGAAGGCCTCCTCCTCCAGCACCACATTCACACAACGGGGCTGGCGTGTAGTCCGCCCCATTGAGGTTCAGAATCCGATGAGCTTCGAAGCTCTTTTCACAGATGTCCAGTAGGGGCGGGTAAGAACGTTACGACAACAAAGAGGACAAAGACACGATAGTAGTGCAAAGTACGAGAAAGGTAAAGATCACTCAAACACATAAAAATACAACTAAACCATCCCCATCCTAGCAGGCAAAGCCCACTGATGTGTTAACTTATTTTGAAGAAGACACAAATGATAGCCCGACAAAGTGGCCCACCATTTGGAAATTTATGGCACCAAAATAATCCAATAATCTCAGTGCAAAGTTTATAATGTGGAGACAAAAACCCGAGGAACTGGAGAAAAAATCCACTGGTGGCCTTGGGAGGTCGAAGCCAGGCAGACTTTAGACTTGGAACATTTCTAGACCTTGATGGGCTTTATTGTATCGAAAGAATAAAAAAATCCCTTGCACACAACACATCACGGAACAGAACAAAGAGTTTAGTCTGCGATATTAGTTCGTTGTTTATTTTTTGTGCAGTGGCAGTGGTGGCGGTTTTATGAATGTGTGGTGCAAACTAATTAACTTTACTCCGTGTGCTTTTGAACAGAATAGTTCAATCGTGCGGAGCAGCATTAATTTTAAAAGTAGACTTTGCAATTGGCGGGGGATCGCTCTCTCCCGAAGTTATGGCAGCGCATGTCCCCGGGCTGAGATACTCGAGTGCAGTTGTGACCTTTCGATAAATCCAGGGACGTCTGCTGGGGAGCAGTTTTCCTTCGCAGCGAAAAATGTCTGCCGTCAATCAAGAAAACAAATAAACGTTGACGCCCGTGCGTCACATCGCGTGTGCGAGAGATTTACGCCAATTACACACTCGCGTCGCATTTAAGCCAACGGCGAGCGGAGACGTCCTCGCGAAACAAAGTGACGAGATGGCGCACACGGTTGGTACAAACGAGACGCAAGAGATCGGACCGGGACCGTTCGTCGACTCGTGCGTGCTTTTTAACCGACGATTGCGAAAGCACAACATGGTTTGCATGCACCGGATGCACACCGTACCGTGGCGCGACCGCGTGGATTTTTTGCGCTTGTGCCGTAGACCTCTCGGTTGTGTTTCTGAGCTGTACCAAGCGTGGTTCGACACGATGTCCGACGTTTTGTCCCTATGTGCTGGAGGCTTTTTTTGGAACAAAATTCAGCGGCACACTATCCAATGCCGTCTCATCATTCCAACCTGTAATCCGACGTACAATTTTCGCTCGCTCGCGAAGAGAGAGATCGACTCGGAGGGCGCGAGGAAGTCTCGTAGACGAGTGTGAGAGGCAGCAGCCAGGCGGTGAGCCGGTGCCAATGATTTGCCCAAGGTCTGCAGTCCTAGATATGAATGCGTCATCAGCAAATTAATATCGTAAGTGTTTATACGTGTGGAAGGAAACCGGAGCACTTGGTGAAAACCCACGCATTCGACGGGGGCAACACTCTATCACACAAAGGTGAAACGGGCGGAGTCCATTTTCGCTGTACTGCCTTCTGGCAAGGCAGGGTATGTATTGTATGTATGTTGAACTTCTTCCACACCGTACGTAGCCAACGGTGCTGATCCACCAACCCTTGCCTTCATAGCGCTAGATTACAGGCATACACAACCAGACAAACATATAATATAGGAAGGAAATGTAGGTTCTCTGAGTTCTGCATTAATTCCGAGTTGAGCCTGCAGAGGACTTGGATGGGCGTATGCATGTTCCCCGCCTTCACCAACGTGCACCGACCAGCGTGGTGAAGTATGGTCAAATAACCGCCACGACCAGCGTGGTGCTGTGAGGCCCCTTATCCAGCAGTGGATTGGCACAAGGGCTATACGTGACCAATATGCTCTGTCCTATACTGAAGGAATCCTATTAACTATAAAGCAATTCTTTTCACAGATGTTCACTTTTCCAACGTATGCTCAGTGAGGGCGTTCACCGAATGTGTTGATGCCACCCGAAATGCCATGGAGAGCCGAGGTGGTGGAGTGTTTGATAACCCAGGCAGGTGCTTTGTTTTATTGGGGTTCATGGCAAGGCCCCACCTCTTTGTGCCACACCACAGGTTCAGCAGCAGTCTCCAACTCCATTATCTGCTGCTTTCTAGTCCCGCAGAAGTTGACTGATGCATATAAGATTTAGGTATTTTGCTGGGAAAACTTGTACCCAATGTCGAGCCCAAGAGAATGAAACGGGTGCCAAATAGGATTGCATTTCCAAACTGCATGGATAATACGAATGCGTAAAAAAACACGGTGTTTACAAAGTGATTATTAGTCTTGAATCAATGGACAAACATGTACATTTTGAACCAAAGTGTTCACACGAAATCGATGCTCGTCTGAGATGATACCTCTGCAGACACCTTTTTCAGCAACTCCACCCCACCCCAAACCCCTACCCTTTTGCATGCCCCCCCCCCCGTCCAAAACATTTGCCATTTGAGGATTTGGCTGAGAAATTGTTGCCACATGCCAAACCATTTGTCCTTGGGAAGGCATTGTAAAAGCCAGCCCACACGTGCACTCTCAGCAAGGCAATAAATATTTTATGATGCACTAGTGTACGTGATGGTGTGCGAGTGGCTGCCTTGAATGCATTTGTATGCATTTGCCAGTATTTTTTTTTCTCCAGCCCCCCCCACCGTGCCCCCCTCAGCGCCGCCCCCCTTCCTCGGAGCCCCCCCCATCCCAACCCCCAAAATGTTTCGTAGTTGTTCAGTGGCGCTTGACATTCCAGCTGTGCGCTTTGCCAATAAGAATGTGGGCAATGTATTATTTAAGTGATTATAAATATGGCCCTTTCGGAAAATTGTCTGTGAGTGGCTTTAATTTTCAACGCGGCGTTAATTCAGGTGGCTACGAACCCCGTTTGCTGACAATGTCAAATCAATGTCAGTTGTTTTTTCTTCCCCTGTCCACGTCGTTTGGGTGTTTTTGTGGCACATGAATAATTCAGGTAATTCAATTAAATTTTATAAACCGTTATATATGTTTGGGTGCTGCTGATGCTGCTGCGGCCGCCGCCACGGTGGTGGTTGTGGCAGAATGGTTAGTACACTCATCTTCCGGACGGACACGCGATCACTCAGTCTCCCGGCGTGGCAGTCAATACAATGGGCGAGTGTGACACATCCCCCCGTAACCCCTGTCCACCCAGCAGTATAAACGTTTACGCCACAGTTCGTCAATCGACAGGCCCGTGTGGGCGGTGGTGAAGTGTGGACGCGTCTGCCTTTTTCGAAGATGACAGTCCATTGTAGAATAATAGGCCACTTGCCTTCAAGATAAGTGTTCTCTCGAGATCTATAGGGAAGCCCTTTTCTCCAGCAGTGGCATGAGCAAGCAACTGCAACAGCTGCACCTTTACCTTTTCACATACGCTCGCCGTCATTAATCATAACCGTGCATAATTATCCCCGCACCTCCAATTAGCATGGTTGGCTACGTACGGTGCGAAAGAAGTTCTACATACATACAGGGCTTCACTCTTGCTCCCATACCCTGATGTCAACCAAATGTAAAAAGAAGATCCTGGAGTGCAATCATTCCCCAAGAAGCTCACTAGTAAGGAGAAAGCGGCTTGGGACAGCTTTGTCGCAGTGGTTCGTGGCTTCCTGGGCAATCACAAGGTCGAAAACTATGTAGAGCTGGTTGAGACTCTGGTGAAGAACTACGGCACAATGGGCTGTAGGATGTCCCTCAAAGTCCGAATCCTTGATGCTCATCTTGATAAATTCAAGGAGAACATGGGAGCGTACTCGGAGGAGCAAGGCGAGCCCTTCTACCAGGATATACTGGACTTTGAACGCCGCTACCAAGGACAGTATAACGAGAACATGATGGGAGACTACATTTGGGGGCTGATTCGTGAAAGTGATTTACAGTATAATTGTAAATCTCGAAAAACTACTCACTTCTAAATCTTTTGTAGTCATTTTTGTATCACTTTACTATAAATACATGTTACTTTTGACTTCATGTGAACGAAAAGACACAAATTCACCCGTTTTCTCATTGAAAATAGGTAAATTTAAAATATCACTGTCCTGGTCACAAACGCAAAGTTTGTGGGGAATGATCGCCATTTTCTCTACTTTTTAGGCATAAGCAATTACGAAATAACACTTACTACCCAGGAACTAAAATTGTGTTACATAGTGTTATTTTCTTTAGTGCCTTTCTAGGAATGTCATTTAAATATATAAAACCTGAGCTTCATTTATTTTATACACTCGCTTATACCTCGGATAATGTGAGTGTAATAATTGGATGGTCAATTCTTATTTCTTCTATTCACTGCATCTACACTGACCACAACCTCGTGTGAACGTCTGTTTGTGCAGTGGCCCACCGCATATTTGCTTGTTACAAACTGTCTGCATAAGTAATGCATTTGGTTCTTTAGGTAAAGTCACGTAGGTAGAAGAATAAAATAAAATAAAACAAAAATAATTTTTCACGACGTTTCGATCGCAACACAAGCGGTCGTCCTCGCTTGTGTTGCGATCGAAACGTCGTGATGTATTATTTTATGTTTTATTTTATTTTTCTACCTACGTGACTTTACCGAAAGAA
This sequence comes from Lampetra fluviatilis, assembly GCF_964198595.1. Taxonomy (NCBI): domain Eukaryota; kingdom Metazoa; phylum Chordata; class Hyperoartia; order Petromyzontiformes; family Petromyzontidae; genus Lampetra; species Lampetra fluviatilis. Next base: position 6,003,167 of record NC_136323.1, on the reverse strand, counting down.
CCAAAGAGTATGGATTCCTGCATTCACGACAGCTTCAAATCAAGATTTAATGCATTTGGAACAAGTAGATATTAAGCATGAAAACACAAGCAATGCAATTAACATGACAACGGTTTTGTCGTTTAACAAATCGCTCGAAATGTGGCCCCATCTCACCACGTCTGGGAAGCTAAGCAAGAATTGGGCCACGTGGTGGGTGGTGGAGGGCAATGCGACATAACCACTTATTGTCCTGTACTTCTACGCTCCCGGGTCTATCGCTCCGCGCCTTCACCAACTCGCGCTAACCAGGGTGAGGCCCTCATCCAGCAGTGGATTGACAAAGCGGCTAGACGTGTGCACACGTGGTAGAGCGTGTACGTACATTTAAATGCTGTCTGTTTGATCAGCATTGTTGCGCGCGTGTGTGTGTATACGTATATTTGTTCTTACTCGCTATGCTTTGCGAGCTGTAACTGTGTTAGTTACAGCTCATAAGCTTTTGCAAAGCGAATAAAAAAATACAACAGGTGCAGTCGTCTTCCCTTTGCTGTGGCTGTCAAGGTTTTAGTGTTCATTTATTACCCGTTATCATTTTCCATTGTCAGCATTGTTTATCAACGTAAATTGTTCCACATTTATCCCTGAGAATTGCTTCGCTTCCTTCAGTGACCCATTTTAGTGAAGAAAATGTCGACGCAGTTGCAGAGACACAGATCCCCCGAATAGCCTTCAATAGACTGTTGAGGCAAGTGCTGTTTGCGAGTAGAAACCTACGAATGCCGGCACGGTACATGAGGGAGTGGGTGGCCATCACCACGCTCGGTCGCCTTTGTCTCCCCAGTGGTGATGTTAACCCACCGTACCAGTCACTCATTTGCAGCCGAGTGGACTTAGGGGAAGCCCGGGACCGGTTCAGATAACCGTCACTGGTGTTGGCCGTGAAGTGGGAATCGAACTCGTGTCGTCGAGTTCGTAGTGCCGTGCGCTAACCCCTGCACGACCGCTTCCCACTGCAGTTGCACACGCATGTCCACAAACGTACCCAGGACTGCACGTGACCAATGGCTCAGAGTTAGAGATGAATCTGGTATTGGGCCTCATCCACTTTCTATTGCCTTTGTAGAAGAAGAAGAAGACGATGACGAATTATTTACTTACCCAAGAAACCCACACTGAGTCTAAAGGGGATCCTCTATTTGGATGGTGTATTGAATTGTGCGTGTTTAGCTACAGGAGGAAACCCATGCAGGGTAGGGCGAGAACAGAAGAACTCCACGAAGAGAGGCACGCAAGTCAGGGATCGAACCCATGTTTCTTCTTTCTGCGAGGCACAAACGCTACCATAAAAAAGTACCGCTGATAAGTGAGTTATAAGAATATCCATCTCCACTTGCGCTCAACCCCCTATCTAAGCCTCCAGATGCAAGCATGATTAAGTCTGGGTGTTGCAAAAACAAAACGCATCAACAAAAATTTCAGTTTTTTTTTCTTCTTCAAATTAATGGTACGCGTAAAACTATACGGCACGTTGCATGTCACCGAAAAATAATTTGCCGTGTCAGTTTAAAGCGCGCAAGCCCAACCAACCCTGGAGAATTTGCACAGCTTGCGAAATCCGAAATGTTGTGGCGTCTGGAACCCAACAGGAAGCCCTCCTAGGCAGTCCTAATTTGTTCTGAATTCAAGTTGGTGCTATTTGCTGAGCATTAAAGCAATAAAAGGCAATTAGTGTCGGTAAACGGGTCTGCGGAACTCGAGGGTACTGACGGACTTTTGTTAATTAATCGGGTTTGCTTTCCTACATTGGTGTTTGCGTGGCCGATGCTGTGTTTTTTTTTTGGCCAGAGGTAATTGTGGCCCTGCAGCCAACCGCGTCTGATGCGTGTGTAATAACAGCCATAGAGGGTTCACGTGGGGATTGGCTTGCCGGTCCTGCTTGTAGCCAATAAGGGTTGAGATAGGGACCATGGCCCATGCGTCATCACGACAGGTCATCAGGAGTGATTGGCCTAGCCATTCGGGGCCCCAGCCAATGGGGAGCCGGATGAGGGGCGTGGTCCCGGGATTGACAGGGAACCATCGAGAATGGTCAAAGCTGTCCATGTACGATTGGCTGGGGGAACCACGTGACGAAGGTGTTAAGAGCGAGGGGAGGGGAACGATCGGGAGCAGACTGGAGCAGGAGGAGAGCGGGGTCACGCGCGGACGGGGGCTGGGATTGCCACGTGCGCGGTGGGGACTTAGTGCGTGGTCTGTCCTCTCTCCGTTGTCTGCCAGCAACGGAGAGTGAGTGAGCAAGGTGTATTGTGGAGTGGAAATAAAAGGACCGATTCCGAATACCGTCTCTGGAAGGAATATTACACGTGTTTGACGTCCTTTGTTTCTTTTTGAGTCTCATTGCTCACCCGTTAATTTCTCGCAGGTGACTTTGCTTTTTTTTCTGTGCCACACGCACGAAACAAAACTGTGCAGAAATTGAATAACGGGGCTTGGGTTTGAGTTATTTTGATAATTTTGACTCTGGCGATGATAAGCGAATGTAAGAATCGCTCCCAACCTGCCCCACTACCTCCCCCCCCCCCCATCCATTTTGTAGTGCCTTTGTTGAAAAGACGATTTGGCCTAAGACCTATTGCCGTGCATTAAAGCAATTAGGGAGTTGATTGTTGCAGCCGGCGGTGACCCAAGGCAAGATCGTCAATCAGTTATCATTAGAGGCGCCGTCAAGCCTCGCGTATCATCATACGATGCCGCCCGCGTCCCGACTTCAAGAGACATTCGGAATGCGCAGTTTGGGCTGCTTTTGATGAACGTGCGTGTGACAGGGCATCCTCCGCCGCAGCATCCCTCCTGCTCGCTTGCCGTTGAATGCCTCCTTAAAATTGGCTGCGGTCATTTGGGCGCAGGTGAGGCCATAAGACGCCGCAACAACAACAACAGCAGCAGCAGCAAATCCAGAAACGCGGCCAAAGGAAGCGTGGACTCTCACGACACCAACTTGCTGTGGTTGTCTCGTGCCGGAGTTGATGGTTTCTTGTACGCCGCCTGGAACTTTGACTCTGCTCATTTCCATCGCCGCCCCCCCCCCCCCCCCCAGTGTCCCTCCACCTCCACTCAGCAAAGTACCCGGTAATTCGCAGCAATTCTGAGACAGAATTTTGACTTTAAACTTTCGTGGATGCAGGAACTCAAATTCTTCGGTTCTTTCGGTAAAGTCACATAGATAGAAAATAATAAAATAAAATTTTCTACAAAAAAATTACGTATTTTTATTATTACTTTTATTTCATTATTTTCTACGTACGTCACTTTACCGAAAGAACCAAAGAATATGAATTCTGAGACTGGTTGATGAATTAAGAGCCACGCGATTAGCGACATTCGGGTTCGGTTGCTTGCGCATCTCTTCGGCGTTTTGTTTCAGTTTTCAAATGGCTCGGGGGAGCAAGGGAGACGCATCGACTCTCGCACCGCGGCAATGAACCCGGCGACCTGAGTTTAATTCCCAGCCATGGCTAACGTCGACTGTGAGCAGGGCACATGGGGCCCGAGGGCTGTTTTGGTCTTTTTTTGAAGTGGTAGCTGCTGTGATTTTTTTTGTCAGTGGTATAATGATACAAAACCACTCGAGACAATTCAGGTGTGTGTGTGTGTATATATATAGCTCGTCCAGTTTCGTGAGATATTCTGCTCGTTATAACTTCCTAGTGGTGGGCGAGTATTCAAACCAGTCTGCTCACCAACCCGCACTGAACATCATTGTGAAGCGTGGTCACATAAAACCCCCATGAGTCGTACTGCATAGATGGGAAGGTATTCCTCCAGTAATAGCTTGACAGAAGGGAATACATTATTATCATCATTATAATAAATCGGTTGTCTGCTGCCAAACTTGAGACAGCTCCCCTCCCCCACCCAGATTAGATATTGGGTTGGGATTTTCTCTTTTCTGTCTTCTTCGCTTTTCTTCTGCGAGTTGACATCGATGGAACTGTCAAAACAATCCCTCCTATTGGGGGCCTTTTGTGCCAGATTGAATGCCGTGTATCTGCCACAAGGTCACTCGGTAACAGTAACTCGCAGTTTCTACGGCTTCTCATGAAACTTCGGTGCTTTTGAGCTCTAGGCCATTTTCACGGCAATAGTTTAATCTCGGCGTTGTGGTAGTTTGAAGAAGCTTTTCAAAGGCATTGCCTGCATTTTTTTAGCCGGCCTCTAATCCAATGCTGTGGAGGCAGCGAGGGTCGGTGGATCACACAAAGATGTTGTGAAATTCCCTTCCCCGTGGACACCGAGGCAGGTGCCATACAGACTCCACTTGTTCCATCTGGACGGGATAGAGTGTTGTCACCTCGCACACTGTAGATTTCTTTTCTGGGTGCTCCAAATTTACCTTACGCACGTATAAACAATCGTCAATTGGCCAATAACACCTCGATATATTTCGATTTAAAGCTTTCGTGACGGCAGGGATTCATCTTCTTGGTTCTTTCGGTAAAGTCACGTAGAATGAAAATAAAAAATACGTTTTCTTTTTATTCGAGATACTGACATAACTTTTAGATGAACATATGCATTAGACTTATAAGTTTTACTTTGTTGTGGATATCGATTGCTACTTTCTTTCTGTTTCATGAGAAACCCAATTTTCTGGTAATAATAAAATAATACAAATAAAACATAATAAAATAATTCTCAGTGAGAACCAAGAAGATTAACACCTCGATGTGTAAGGGAACGCAGAGCTTGGGGGTGGAATCTAATTCCAGCTCGTCCGTGGTTCCTCCTCCTCGCACCTCTGAGTCGTCCTCTTCACGAGAGCGAGCGAATATCGGTCGCGGTGGCGCGATACAAGTTGACTTTATCACACTGGTCAACACACTTTTTCTGGCATGAGGTATTCCAACGGTCTTAAGGTGCTGATTCCAAATCTGGCATCAGTTTTTGTCTATCACATCAGGTTTTTGAGATATCAAATATTGCATTTTCAATAAAAACTGCAGAAGAAAAATATTAAATAAATGTAGATATCTACATAAAATGATATTATAAACACACTATCCTAAAAATACAGCACCATATTTTAACACTTAAGCAGTCACTGACTCGCAACAACTTGCAATCATAAGTGACAGAGTTAATTTCGGGTAAAATCAATGAAAATGGGGTATGCCGATAGCATAAAATGAGATGTGATAGAGCAAATCTGACATCAGATTTGGAATCAGCACCCTGAAATTAGTCTAAAACAGCTGCAAAAGTCCAGGCCAGAAAAAAATGTTTTGTTTTTGTTGACCAGTGTTATCATTGTTATTTATCTTAGGATTGCCCAAGCTTTGTTTGGAATTCAAGTCACTTTTCAAGGGCAATACCACATTATAAGATGCACTCTCCCTCCCCCACCCACCCTGTAGTTTATAGTGAAAGTTGGCAGTGTGTCTCATAATCAGGACACATTACATTGTCTTCCGGGAGACGTGTTAAAATCTAGTTTATTTTAGAATCGTTTCCCTCCACACAGGTTCTCCGTAGCAATGCGCTACCACCCAGAGGGCAGAGTCGACAGTGCCTGCCATTCAGAATCATCTTCCACAAGACATCTCCCAATTTTAAAGCAGTGCCTCCTTACTCATCTTCCGCGGGTTTTTTTTTATTTTCATGAAACCCCCTTCTTTTTAGGTTATCAAAATGAGGTTTTGGGGTGAATGTTCCTTTATGCAGCGTTTTATAATCTGTAAAATCGCAAACATATTTTAAGAACTCCCCTTCTTTTAACTTTCATTTGGCGTTAATTTCACTGGGGGAGCAGCAGCGCACTGCTGTGCACTCAGCTACCCGAGTTCAATTCCCTACACCCCCCCCCCCCCATCTGCCTACGCCACCGTGCGCCACCGTGCACTAAACCAGCGTTCTGAAGTATCGACAAATCACCTGCACAGCATGCGGAAGCCTTCATACAGCAGTGAATTGACATGGGGGCTTGCAAATGATTATTGCATTATTAATTATTCATTTAAGTCGGATTGACACCCTTGCATTAACTCTTTTCAGTCCCTCTATGACCCGGTTTTATTTTACACGTGTGCTTAAAATATAAGCTACTGATGTAGCAGACTTTTTTTACGTGGGATATATATTTTGAAAAATGTTATGCTAGAATAAACATGACTTATTGACTCAAATATGTTTTACCGAAATATAAATATATCATCAAAATACCCCCACATAAAAAGAAATCAATACATTTCCAAAAAATACGAGAAAAAGCAATAAAGAAATATCTGGTGGCCCTCTGGCTCAAAAGGAATTTACCAATAAATTGGAAAGGGTTGCAGAATGGACAGATCTGTGTCCAAGAATGTGTTGATCATAAAATAGATCAGAAACTTTTTTTAAATAATACTAACGGGGTGGGGTGGTCGATAGTTGTGCCACTGCATTAACCCAGTCCGTGCGTGTCGTTTGAGACTTGCGTGTCTTGGTTTAAGTCCTAGCAATTGTAAAAAAATATATATTACCCCGGCCTTTGACCTTATGCGAGAACACACATGACATGCAATTGATTTTATAGTGTCGTCATGGCGACTGGTAACTGTGCCAAAAAAGACAAATTCTGAATTTGTATTTGTGCACCAGCTTTTGTCTTAAAGTGTCAGGGTTTCCTCGCCACGACACGAACACTGCCCCCCCCCTCCCCAACAGACAAAGAGCGCCCTCTGTGAAAATTCTGATAACATGGCTTTTTTGATACGCTACATGAAGAGGGCTTGGATTCCGCTTTGCTGCACATGTGCTCAAATTAATTTCGACGGTGACCGGAGGTAAGGGGGAAATGCTGGTGGATTTTTTGGGATATGCACAGAGAGGCTGTGCGCTTACTTTTACGCATCTTTTTCGTGTTGGTTGAAACTTAAGGTCGTTGAAGAGTCTCGAATTCTGGAAACGTCCAATCATCATCAGTTTATCATCACCAGTTTATTTCAGTTTATTTTTAAGTAACCTGTGAGCTAAGAAGCCGTTGAATCAGGTGTCATCAACAAAAGCATTCGATAAAATCTTACGTGTACGATTCGACGCGAGTTTTCGTGTGGCTTAATAACCAATATTCACAGCCCGGGATTTCATTCCACCTGCCTAAAAACTCAATTTCACGCACCTAAAAATTCCCCGTATGTCGCCATCGTCCCCCCCACTCCCCCCTTGACTAAATTCGGCCAATACACGTTGTTTCATGGGCATCTCTCGCTCACCTTCGCTGTAAACTTAGGAATAAAATCCACGGCATCAATAAAATCTGTTCTAAGCCCCATACCAAACCACCAACCCCTCGCGTTCTCCGTTGTGAACCAGAGCCCTCACCTCTCTCTCTCGTGCAGCTTTCAACGCCCTCAACCTCGGATCTCCTCATGTGTAGCCTGCTTCCCCCTCCCCAATATGGTCCCTGTATACGCCCTCTTATTGTCGATAGAAAAATAAACTCTGCAACGGCATAAACTCGACCAATAAGCATGAAACTCGAGCAAACGTAACGGGACAGACGCGGCGGATTTGTAATGTTTACCGTTGTTGATGTACAACGGCGTTTTGACAAATAAGCGTTTAAAAAAGTATCCTAATGAATAAATAGACCTTCGTGGCACATACGTTTCCCCTGAACAAGGGCCAATGCCTGTCGTTATTAACGAGCGTGTTGAGTTGTTTCTGTTCATTGTACTCGTGCACCACTGCCAAGCAGCACCACCAGTATGCAGCAGCAGCAGTCGCAGCAGCAGCAGCAGCCGCAGCAGCAGTAGCAGCAGCCACAGCAGCAGCAGCAGCAGCCACAGCAACAGTAGCAGCCGCAGCAGCAGCCGCAGCTGCAGCATCGCCTAATAATGTTTCTATGATCCGATGAACTTGTCACATGCAGATTGGGGAGCGCGTCTGGCCAAACAGGGTCCACGCGTTGCTGTCGATGCACAGATCGCGAGGTCGAAACATCGCAACATCGGTGATTGCCGCTTAAAAAAAAGTAATGAAAGAAAACGCGTGATTTTTTTTTCATTCTATTACATTTTGTGTGTGTGTGTGAAGTGAATGCATTGCACAGAGCGCGCAAAATGGTTCTCTATTGTAAACAGTGGCTCATTTAGGGGTGGATGTGAAATATTACACGAGGATAGTGAGGGTTTGGGCTGTTTATGTTCTATTTATTTTCGTGGTGCGCTTATTTAAAACGAAAACAACAGCAACAAAAAACGTCTCCTATGGGCCAGTAGATAAATTTCCTGATGAGGTTTGGTGATGATGCTGCGCGAGTGTGTGGGGTAACAGTCCCACAGGGACAAGGTGAAAGATTAAATGGTGCCCACGCGCTTTTGACATGCGTGCGAGAAAGCCGTTGAAACGGATTCGTAACGCGAATAATGGTGTAGCATAAACTGGATGTTGCCGTCACATTGTGCAAAACAATACGTGAATAGTACGTGTAAATAATGTCCCTAATGTGTCATCATATATCAAGATATGCTAACATCGTTTAGAATAAAAAAAACTGAAATAGATTTTTAAAACACTTACAACCTCAAGTTGAAAGCACAAATGCATTAGTTAGGGCGCTGCGGTATGCGAGATGTAAACTCCATCGCCTGGTACGCAAGAGGTCGTGGGTTCGATCCCAACCTTGATGATGCCTGTAAACATGGAGTTTGCATGTTCTCCCCATGGTAGCGTGGATTTTCCTATGGTTTTTCCCTCCATTTAGAAATGTGCGATTCGAGTATTTGGCTGCTATAAATTCCCATATGATGATAATCCACTTAATTGAGCTTTTGTGGCCAAGGTAAAATAAAAATATTAAAACGTCCGTTGGCCTGTCGATCCATGTCTGGCTGTAACAGGGGGGCGTAAACATGATCCAGTAAACTCTGAAACTTTCGTGTAAAGTTGTGTAGCTATTATGGACCTGCCCTATGGAAAATTGCTCAAATCGATGAAAGCGTTGCACAAAACTTGGAGACCAAAACCAGTGGTAAATTTACTACTTGCGAATACAGAAATGTTTATTACCCTGACGTCACGCATGATGTTTCATGCGGCTTATAAATGCCATCCGAGAACAAACGCTTGTTGGAAAGCGTTACCGAATCCATGCATATGCGTGATTTTTATACCTATTGAATGCATGTAAATAGTAACACTTAAACTATGACTTTTACTGTAGGTTTAAATAACCTGGATACCATGGTTGTCGATGATGAAACACTTAAACAATGCCGGAATCACCTGAGTTTGTGACCCAATTTCGATACCCGCTCACAGCCGACAACAGCGGCAAATATCCGAACCGTTACTGGGCCTCCGCAAGGTCGATATCGCCTCAAATTAGTTATTGGTCAAGTGTGTAAATATCAGCACTGGGGAGACAAAGACGGATGGGCGTGGTGTTGGCCATCCACTCCGTGATGTGCCCTACCGGCATTCATCGGTGTTCGCTAACAGAGCTTAGACCAACAGTCTTTTCAATGCTATGCAGAGGATCCTTGGTCTTTGTACTTGATTGGGGAGAGGTCGTGTAGTGGTTAACGTGTTTAAGACACTGTACTGCAAACCTGGCAAGCCCGACTTTGATTCTCAGCCACGGTTAACAATCGCTGGAAATTATCTGAACCGATTGCAATGTCTCCGATGGGAAGACTCTGCCTTCAGTGCCTACCTTGTGCAGCGTGCAAGCATCAATTGGGGTAACACGCATCGGCAATGATCGCCCCCTACTGGCAGACTAACGCCCGTTTGCAGGCCAGGTGCCGAGCCTCCCTGTGTCCACAGAGACAGCTGCCACTGGGAGTTCCATATTTTTCGGTAAACTCACGTAGGTAAAAAAATGAAAATGAATAAAAGTACATGGCAGAGGCCTCGGTCCCGTTAGCAGCAGTTGCACTTTAACAACTCTGGCACCCCCCCCCCCTCTCAGCCAGTCTACATAACAAAGGCTCAGTCCTTTGTTATGTAGACAAGCCGTAGTTTCAGCTGCACCAACCTTACCATAATAATGAAAAGGGGGCCTGTCCTGGCTCCTTCCCCCCTCAACCAGTATATATACGGGGTAGTATTTCTTGGAATTTCTCATTTACTTGATACAGCAAGTGTGCTGTGACGGTTTCACCTGAAGACGGAAGCTTGTGTTGCCTCCGAAACGTCGTGATTTTTATTTTATTTTTATTTTATTTTACTTTTATTAATTTTAATTTTTTTACCTACGTGACTTTACCGAAAAAACCCAAGAATATGAATCCTTGCAGTCACGAAAGCTTCAAATCTAGAACTGGGAGATCCCTTTCAAACGTGTTGAGGTGAGATGTCGTGGAGAGCAATCTGAGAGGCTCCGGCATGTCGGGCACTATATCGAAAACAATGCCATTGCCATTCTTCCCATTATTAGCACTGGGAGAAAAAGGTGGCCCAGGATAGTGCTGACATGAAACCACGCCCGCATGCACTGTGCCCCCCTTCGTAGCCGCGAGCTGAACGGAACTTGCCCCAACAACCTGTATAGGCTACACGGGGATTTTCAGTCTCAGTTTTTGGTTGCACACGTGCATGAGTTCATGTTTTGCATTGAAATTTCAGTGTCGTGCGCATGCATTTATAAGCAGCGTGTTTTTTACACTCTCCAATGCTTAAAAAATAAGGCGTCCTCCCCTGAGCCCCCGCTGAATCTGAATTATCCCCCCACCCCCCCACCCCCGACAAGGCGTTAAGGTTGGAACCATTCCGGGCGGGAGGCGTTCACCTCCGAGTGCCGTGAGTTTGATCGCATCGGCGGAATTGGCTATTGACGTTAATCCACCACACAAATCCACCCCTGAATTTGTGACATTGGGCTCTTGAGTTCGTCCAATAGGGGCTTAAAATGGACCTAATAAGCAACAGGGGCCACGGCAGCTGGAGCGCAGACAAATTGGCAAGGGTTGCAATAGCCGCGTTGGATTGCCACAAGATGCGTTTGACAAATACCCGTGTGTGTGTGTGTGTGTGGTTTTTTTTCTTCCATTTATTTACACGGTGATTGTAAAGTCTCTCACTGGTTATAAGGTAATGTATTTTCATGACGGATAACGTTACAAATGTAAAATACACCTTAAATTGTAGGGTAACTGAATAGGTTTTTATATATATTAAAAACTGAGATTGATTTGACCACCTATCACCTTGGATGCCACTGTGGTGTAATGGTCGGCACACTGGGGCTTTCCGTCAAGAGGATACCCGGTCTAATGTCCTGGCGTGGCGCTTTAAGCAATGGACAAGTGAAATCCCTCCCCTGTCCACCCAGCGGTATATTCGTGATGCACCACAGGTCATCGATCGGCAGGTCCGCGTGCGGTGGGGTAAATTGTGGGTCCTCCCACCTTTTCCAGGATGTCTGAGCAGTGTGGATGAGGATGTCAAATACCCGTCTAGAGCAGGGCTCTAGAGTGGTGCTCTCGAAAGAATGGGCCTTCCGACAGCAGCGGTGTGAGCAAGCACTTGCGGGGCTGCGCTTTCTACCTAAGCAGTGTCCACTGCAGACAAGGCTGACGTTCGCTCACAATTGCTGCAGTGAGGGGGAAGTGGTTGCATGCTAGTTGGTTTGTAAGCGTAATGTCGCAGTTCCTCCTTCCACGACTCAATGCGTTCAGGTGGTTTCGAGGTTAAAATTAGATTCACGGATTTATTCTTTTCGCGGTGGAAGTTAGCTGCACCACAGATTTGCTGAACTTGGTGAGGAGTTCTCCCTGGTAAACCCGTTTCAAATTTCACGGGAGAATGTATGAACCTACGGTGAAAAGACAAACGTGTGTACGTGTCAACAGCGGTAAATGATGGGCGTACAAAAATAAGGCTGTGACGATACAGCTGTCGGGCTGTGACGGTTCCACCTGAAGACGGAAGCTTGTGTTGCTTCCGAAACGTCGTGATTTTTATTTTATTTTACTTTTATTAATTTAGATTTTTTTACCTACGTGACTTTACCGAAAAACCATAAAATATCTGTTGAATGTTGCATTTGTTTTTTTTCCTATGGCTTTCTGAGGCCCCACTTAAAAATATATTTTTACCCCCCCCCAAAAAAAGAAACCCCTCAAAAGCACAGCGTGCGGTGGAAATGGATGGAAAACATGGGAAGCGGCAGTGCGTCGGTAACTGCTCGCAATCACGCACTCAGCAAGCACCGCAAGGCACAAAAGGGTCCACGCGGAGCGACAGTCCTTTTCATCCCTGGCACCAACGAGTGGACGCGATCCCGCTGTGACCGACGCCGTGCAGAGTAGCCTCCTCGGCGGAGATGTGGTTGCGGCGTCCAATCCGAAGAAAATCTCGGCAGAAAAACATTCTCCTTTCTTCGCGTCAATTGCGCCTCCGGTTAGCACGGTTGGCTACGTGCGGCGCGAAAGAAGTTCGACGCACGTGCAACAACAAATCGTGTATTTTATTTTATTTTTTCAGCCCATCGGCCAGACCAATATTATCAAGCAGTATGTTTTTTAGGTGAGAACGCTGAACTGGTGTCAACTCTTCTGGGTCGCATGAACAGAGTCACTGCATTGGCAGTGCTGGACAAAGCACAAATAACACAATACTCAAGAGCATTCTTCAAAACACTCACGCGCATTCTTCAGGAATGCTGCTATCAAAGGAAAAAAAACGTAATGGTCGACATTCTATGAAATTATTTTTTGTAGAAAGGCCAATTTGTACAGCAGATTTCCATACAAGGGCCGTTTCATGTGCTGTAAAGAATGGCCAGTGCCTAGGTCGTGACCTATTATAAAAAAAAAATGCTCCTTTTAAGACCACACATTGTTATTGACGAATGTGTTGAGTTTTCAGTTTTATTTTTTAACAAATGTTGTTTGATTACAAGACGTTATTGGCAAGAGCACTGCAATTAAATAATGAAGGCTAGTATTATCATGGGGTTTTTTTTATTCTCTTTGAAAATTACTCACAGCTGCAGTCTGACTACATCATAAATGTCGATAAATCAGTCATATGTATCTGCATTGGTTTTATGTGAATGTTTGTTGAACTTCGTTTGCACCGTGCGTAGCCAGCCATGGCAATCGGAGGTGTGCGGATGTTCAGTGCACATGGAAGTCGTGTTATTTTAATTTTGTGGATTTTTTGTTTCTCTTGAGTTTTTGGTTTCAGTGTTGGTAATGTTGATGTTTTTGATTTAAATATGAAATCATCATCATCAGGCATGATCAATCCACTGCTGGACGCAGGCCTCCCCAAGCCAGTTACCACTTCTCATGATCAAATATTCCACAGTGGGGAAGAAATACGAATTGAAATCGCTTGACATTTTCTGATCAAAATCTGAATCAGAAAATGCCTGGCAATTAAGTATGGAAATTTGCTTTGCGTCGAATTGTAGATAAACTCATGACTCCGCTTATAAGCAGGCAACATGCAGATATGGGGATGAATTTTGCCACCACATTCACAATACAGCACTTCTATTATACAAGGATATAATAGATGATTTAAATATTTCATGTGAAGAAAAGGGCATCGTCTAAGGATTGATTCGTGAACATGAACGATGAGGAGAGCTGTTTCCTTGCACCTCCGATAATCACAGTTGGCTCCGTATGGTGGGAAAGAAATTCAACATACAGATATACATTCATGCGTTAATAAGGGCAGGAACAACGTGCATTCCTCTATAATACTCTTTCTACAGTGAACATACCGTAAATGGTGTCCGGTGAAGTGAAGGACAGTACCGATGGGCCAGAAATGCAAAGCGTAAAATTAAGACAACGTGATTTTGCTGAGATTTCCCCATTCATGCGGCACGCTAACAGTGTCACCAATAAACCTTTGATCCGCAAGGTAGAAAGTGGGTGATTTAAATGTCTGCCCTTCTTGGAAAAACCTCACGTCTGCTCGGTGAAACGTATAAAAGCAGATTGCCATTTGGCCAAGCCATTCTTTGTTCAGTCACCACCTTTCATTATTAAGTGTGCCCACGTTTAACCCCTTCAATTGGTTTGATTTAATTTCATCACTTCCCCCTCTGTATGACCATGAGGTCTGGCATGGCTGCTTTCTTTGCAGCGCCTGAGACACTGACAGCATCATCGGATAAATGTGATGCCACAGACAACCAGTTAAATACAGATGCTTGTGCTGTATAGCGTTTCGATGTGTTTTTGGTTTGTGCCACCAGTTGTTAGAAGTTATTATCAGTACACTCTTTGTTCCAGAAAGCCTCACTGAGTCTCCAGACTCACCTGCCAAGTTGTTTTAAAGTAGGGCAGCGATGTTGTTCTGTGTAATCCCAATTGAGGAATATTGCAGGTGATTGTTTTCAGCATTAGGATGTTTTGTCCAATACCAGCTACGTTTTTTTGGTATTATTCGGAGGGAACCCAGAGCACCCGAAGGAAACCCATGCAGAGCAGGTGGAGAACATGGAAACTCCACGTCGAAAGGTCCCCGAGTTGGGAATCCAACTCAGGCCCTCCTTGCCGTGAGGCACAAGTATTACCACTGCACCGCCACCCTGCTGTGTGGTGATGCCTGAGGATTTACTCCATGCGCTGGGGAGATATCTTTGGGGACTATAAATATTCCGCATGTGGAGTGAAACGATGGACTTGACGCTGAACACCACGCGGTAACAGACAGCAACACACGCAGATATATATTTCATTCATCCCAGTTGAGTTCCCACTGACACTTCTATACAAATGGGGCACGATATCTAAGAAAATAGTCCTGACATCGAAACCAATATTGAACGACCATTGAAAAGCAATTCCCAATAAAAGTGTAATTAGCAATGCATGGTTATTCAGTAAGACTCATAACTGGTGAGTAGCGTTTAGCTAAACATACACATTCATAGTGTCCGAAACTTTTTTCAAATAATTAGCTATCTGGTGCATCATGTCAACCATTATCCAATGCACTCGAGTTGGAATTTAACTGAGTAATGTGTGGCTTTTACAAAAGAACACTCAGGCCACAGTATTTACTTACCTATGTACGTGGAGGTACAATCATACTGCTATTGCTTTAATGGGAAACGATGTTGCGTCATTTCATGTTTAACTGAAAACAAAAGCAGCACAATGATGAGCAGTTCGCCAAATTTCACCGAAAATATTTTCAACTTTCCAAAACCAAAGTTTCCTTATTCGGAGAGTGTGACCTGACCTGGAGAGTGAGCAAAGTTATTTATTGGAGTTTGTGATTGCTAGGTACAGACGAGTGGCTTCGTTCTATCTTACAAATCAACATGCTGTGGGTGTAACGGTCGGCACACCGGAGTTGCAACTTCGGAGCTTGCTGGACCGATTCAATCTCCCGGCGCTGCATTCATAATGAACCTCATGGCGGGACCCCGCGGTCCCGAATAAACGGAAGTCAAAATCGTCATGAATTTATTTCATTTTTGGCGACTCCGTCCCACCGCGCACATAAACGCCGCGACCCACCTGGCGCGGATCATTCTGTTGTCGTGTCGTCAAAGCGCAACGGCGAGGACGAATGCGCAGAAGAAACAAAACTTTGATTAGCGCATTGTGTGGAGCTCGTCGAGAGGAATAGATCGCCGTATCGTTCGCCTTCAACAGACATAAAATGACGTTGCAACGCTGTTTATGCGAGAGCCGGGGGCTTATGGGACCCCGGGGTCCCGCCATGAGGTTCATTTGAAGCAACGGTGACTCATCGGAGGAGCGAGCAACTCGCAAGTTCGAAATCCTGGTTGGAAGTTCACTCAGCTCATCATCCCTTCAGGGTCGATAAAGTATCACTTTGTGTGGGAAAGTCACCAGTGGAATGCATAACTTCCCCCGCTGGCTCCGAGAAGATGAACACCGGCTCAATGCCCATGTGAGCAGGAAATCACTTTCACTTTGAGAGCGGTGTCAACCGGCCACTTGTATGTATGTGTGTATGTTGAACTTCTTTCGCGCCGTACATCGCCCACCGTGCTAATCGTAGGTGCTAAAAACTGGCGAATTGCCCGATGATGCTGGATGCAATTACCAGCGAAACGTTGTACTCAAAAATTGCAAATGTTGTGGTTTCACGCTTCAACACACCGGTGGGCTAAAGTAGTGAACTATTTGTCTTTTGTCAACGTGAAACTTTTTTGCTGATTGGCCGTGTCGGGTGGTGGAGGGTTACGGCACATTTTTAAATAACGCGATCTAACCCAAAAACGTTGATTATGAATAATATTGGTCGCGAAAGCCTACGTGTTAAACTGCTAAAAACCATGAGTAGAACATTTAATGAACATATCCACTCTCGCAGCACCTAGCCTCCTGGCCGTTGAGAAACACAAATTCGCCGGTTTCACTACGTGCCATTCCATTGGCCTCGCCCGTCCTCCCCTTAAACTCCTTACATTTTGTCCACAATCCACTCATTCACTTGTTCCATTCGCTGGCTAAATTAGATTTAAAACGACAGTGATTTGTGATATTGCTAAAGTAATACGGTCCGTGCGTACGGTCGGCCGGCGGGGGTTGACGGAGGGGCAGGAGGTCCGTGTAGGTATCGGTCGTCCAAATTAGTAAGGGGGTCGGGGGGTGGGGGGTATTAGTAATGGGGGGGGGGGGGGGGTAGCGGCATGGTTTCTATATTGTCCTTCCCCCTACCCACAGTCGTTCATCTCGGGCAGCCGTGATCGCTTCGACATCAGCTCGTTTGTGCACCCGCCGCTGCCTCGCTGGGTGGCTGCGAACGCGCGCGGATTATTACCATTAGCGCCTGCGTCGAGGTGACATTGCCGTGCAGGCCGTAGGAGGGAAGGGGAGGGGGTTAGTGTTTAAATCTCCCCCCCCCCCCCCCCCAAAAAAAAAACGACCAAAACCCCCATCTTAAGTAAACGCCATTGCCGTCATGCACGCGATGACGTCCCTTCTTACTCAACCGGCATATTGTGCTAAGTCACATCTTTTCTTAACCCGAGCGTATTTATTCCGCGTGTCAAACCGCGGCGGTGTCGAATGTATTTGGGCGGTTTTTATTTTATTTTTTTTATTCGGCGCGTGAACCGTTCCGCGCTGCTGGGAGAAATTCTCGCTTCTCAGCTTTGGGGGAATTGCATTTTTTTTTTAATGCGTTCCGCTTTTATCCCGAAATGGCTCCGGATATGCGCCGCATTTCACGTTGCTGGTGCAGAATCCAACGTCACCTTTACGGCTTGTGGGTCTCTGAACTTCATCAGCGTGAGGCATTGCTTTGGGAATTCATCCCGAAGCCTCCAACGGAGTCCTTGGCACCATTGAGCATACTAATGTGACGTGTTATTGCACGTTTGAAAGTTCTCAAATCCACAGTTGTGACTGCAATTAGGATAAATTTGATTTCACTTTTTCTACCGGAATATTTATTCTCCAAGCCCATTCTTAATCGCGGTATATCACGATGTAAAATACGAATTGGGCGTAAATGGTACACTATTGACTGTGCCATACGCAGGCTATAGTGACGTAAATAAAATACGTTAGTAGCAATGTAGTATGATCCATTTATAGATACGCCACTAAAACAAGTGAGAAATGACGGATACATTTTTTTTTCAAAGCGTCTACATGTCTCCCACCAATCTGAATCCACTTATTAACATAGATGGTGCAATTCTTTTGCCAACTTTCAGTGACGCTTAAGCCGTGGTCATTGATTTTGTTTTTCAGTTTTGTTAGAATTGGTGTGGCATCTATGAATGGATCGCCCTGTTGCACGGCTAAGAGCGGTGCTGGCACAGTGGTTAGCACACTGCATTATGAACCCGGCAACCCCGAGTTCAATTCACGACCACGGTCAACATCCGTGGCGAGTGATATCTGAACTGATCCTGAGTGCCCCACCTCCTGTTTCACCCATTCCACGCTGATCGGCGTGGTAAAGTATGGCCAGCATCCCCCATAACTACGCTGCTATTGCATTTTGCTCGGTGAAGTCCACTGAGCGTATTCGCCCTTTTTCAGAGGCGACTTGGCCGCACGTGATGATAGCTTGTCGAAGTGGCTGAGATCATCATCATCATTATTATCATCACACGTGGGAATCTGTAGCAGCAGCCAAATAATCTAAACGCACGCTTCTGAATGGAGAGGGGTGCGGGGGGGGCGGCGACACTGGAGGACCCGGAGAAAAACTTAAGCGACAATGGAGAAATATGCAAACTCCGAATATGTAACAGGCATCATTAGGGTCACGATCAGATTCAAAACCTACTGCAGAGCATGCGAGGGAGATAAATAACGTGTCGCCACCCTGACTTGGTGTTGGAGGCCATCATCCAAAAGGAGCTTCGCAATAGGCTTTCAATTATTGTGACTATTTGTATTTATTCCCATAAATAGAAGCGGCATTATTTATCCATAATTGTAATGGCAGGAGAGGGGGAAAGGGGGCAAATCGAGAGGGCAATGAGCCTCCATTAACTCGCGCGGCATGTTAAAAATGCAAGCGAATAAAATCATATTCCTACCGCGTGCCACCTAATTAGGGCAGCGAACGGCGGGCCGTGTGCATTGCCATGCTCGAGAGTTGACGGCGGCGACAGATCAGCTCTATTACGGTGGATTATCATTCCATAACAGCGGCTCCTTGAAATTCCCCGTGCTCGTTCACTTGAGTCGTGAGAGCATCGTGCTCCCATCCCCGTCGACTCCCCGCCCCCGCCCCCCCTAGGAATGGCAGGCGAGCCCAGGATCGGCGATCGGCCACGTCGAGGTTGCCAGCGCAATGCATGGAATGCGTTTAGAGCACAACGCTTGGGCGATATGGCACGCTGAGAATTATAATCGGCAGCGCTAAGTGAACAGTAAAAAAAAAATCGTTACAGTTACTCAAACACCACCGCACACACCCACCCTTCCACATGCAGGGATGCTTTTCCTCGTGGCTGTTGTTGATGGAGAGCAACCTGTGGATCCGGAGCCGCGTGCGGCTCTTCACGAACTGCTGCGTGATGTAATGTTAAAAAAGAAACTAAAGACGGGGATCCCCCCGTATAGCCTTCACAAACTGTCGGGGCAAGTGCTGTTAGCGGAACGGCACACGAGGGGGTTGGGCGGCCAACACCGTGCCCGGCCGCTTTTGCAATACATGTTGCGTATGTACCTATTCACGTGTATTGCAGTTGTTGCAATGTTGAGTTTTGTACCGAATGAAAAACATAATAATGGCTCTTCTTGTTATACTGGCTGCCGACCAGTGATGTAGAGCAATAGCTATGATTTTACATTGAGGTGGTTGAGCCGGATAATTGCGTCGGGAGAAGCGGAGTGGTTCGTCACTGTGCGATGACGCCTCGTGTCTTGTACGTACATTGCACTTCTTTCGCACCACACGTAGCCAACCGCGCTAATCAGAGGTGCGGGGGAAGGACGACAAATCAAACACAGAAAGCAGTACTCAAGAAATGGGTTTTCAATCGAGATGATTTAAAGGTGCATAGCTCCAGTGGCTTCCTAATATCGCAAGGAAGAGCGTTCCAGACGGCCGCAGAAGCGCATCTGAAAGTGCGCGCTGCAGCAGCGACCGTTTTTGTTCGATCTTTAGCCAACAGCCACTGCCAGGAAGGCCGGAGTTCGCGTGATGGTTTATACTCCTTGACGAGATCAGCGAGGTGTTTGTTGCCTCGTTCATTCTTTGGTTCTTTTGGTAAAGTGACGTATAAAGATAAAATAATAAATTAAATTAAATACTAGCATATGACGTTTCGATTGCAACACAAGCAATCATCATCAGGTATAAATTAAATAGAAACACAAATCTAGTACACTTAGAAATGTAATGTAATACAACAGAGAGTCGGATAACATAACAGTCAACACCCTACCTGGTTGATTACGTTCTTCCTCAGAATGCTAAATTTGAGAGAGAGATTAAACACAGAACCAGAAACATATAGACAGACATATAAGCAGACAGATATCACAGAGATACATAGAGAGAGAGCAAACATAGGCACAAAGAGAAACTACGCCTCTGTGTCGAGGCCTTAAATAGAGAGAGGGGGGGGCGGGGAGAGAGGGAGGGGTTAGAGAAATTAGCATATTTGTGAATCGGACATTGAGTCATGGTATGTCCTATAGTCTGTTCTGGGTGACCACAGTTGTACACCATAGAGTTCAAGGACAGTGCATACATTATCAGAGTTATGTCTTTTGTTTGTATTATGACTGCAGGTATTGCGGTCTATGCAAACATGACTCCTTGTAAAAAGGTGTCAGTTTTGTTGCCAGATAGAAGGGTAAAAAACCAATTATCATATTTTTACTGGCAAATGAGGTTCCCATAGTGTAGATGCTTGCCCCGAGCTTTTACGTTTTCCTTTTGTGCATCGAGTATCCGCATGGTTTGTGTGGTTGCGGTTTAAGTTTCCAGAATCATAATCTTTGTTTGGATTGGAGGAATCCGACGAGCTATGAAGCTCTTTTTCACGGATGTCTAGTAAGAGAGAGGTGACCTGCGGTGTGGTGAGTGGCTGGGTGAGGTTGCCCATGAGCTGTAATGGTTCACACACGACACTTGCAATCCAAAGGTTGACAGGTTCGATTCAATATCCCCAGCGTGCCAGTTTAAGTAATGGGCGAGTGTCAAAAATCTGCCTGCCTCTGTCCACCCAGCAGTCTAAATATGTCCGTCACGGTTTGTCGATCAGCAGGTTTGCATGTGGCGGGGTTAAAAAAAAGTGAAGTGTCGTCAAACGAGAGCCCCCTTGTGCGGCGCGACAAAACCGGGGGAGGCAATTCATCCAGCAGTGGATCGACAAAAAGGGCCGTACGTGTACCACGCGCACATCGGTTTGCGACGACGGGTCAGAAAACATCACGGGAGATAATTTCCAACAATTTCCACCGGAGCTCGCCGCCAATCCGTTTGCTGTCAGTCGCTTCAAACGTTTGCGCGGTGTAGGCCTGACCTCGGGGATCCGCTCTCACGGTCTCATCACCACCGTCTGACCCCCAGGTCCTCCCCCTTGGTGGCTGACCTCTGCCTCGGTAACCAGCCCCCCCCTTCCCAAGCCCACCCCACCTGTCTTCTCCCCGCAGCGAATGTGGCCGCACACATTGCGAACGTTCTAGGCTCCCAAGAGTAAATACTATATTTGGAAGCTGTTACTTCTTGCCCCGACGTTTCTCGTACGCTGGAATAATATTGCGGTCCCTTTTTTTACGTAAAAAAAGGCTGGTCAGTCGGCTTTGATTGGAAGTTGGACTTGTTGCTTAGTCACTATGAGAGTAGGTTTTTTATTTATTTAACTACAACCTGTGTACCATACTGAAATATTAAGTGTATCATTTTTTCTTGGTTCTTTCGGTAAAGTCACGTAGAAGGGAAACAATAAAATCATAACAAAATAAAACATAAAACAATAAAATTATCACGACGTTCGACTGCAACACAAGCAATCGTCATCAGGTGTGAAAACCACAGCAATATAAAAAAAAAATTTTGCTGTGGTTGCAGTCGAAACGTCGTGATAATTGTATTGTTTTTATATATTTTTTTTTATTGTTTCCCTACGTGACTTTACCGAAAGAACCAAAAATATGAATCCCTGCAGTCACGAAAGCTTTAAATCCAAAGTGTATCATTGTTAAAATAGCCTGTTGTGGTTTTAAGGATTTTTTGTTTGCACGAAAAATAACTATAACCCTTGCCGTATTTCGTGCGTGCTGATTGAACCTGTGGCAATTACTTTAGTATCACGATTCAGTGTTGTGATTCGATTGGTGAGAAGAGCACTCTTCACTAGCTCGACGGAACCACATGAAGCCATACATTACACAAATCCAACCTTATTGTGAAGTCCAAAAAAATAGATTTTCATTCATGAATTTACGAATTGTAATATCTAATGTTCGCCGTATCGCTGTGTTTTACTACCCACATCTCGTTTTGAAAGCAGAGAGTTAGGCTCAGCAGTCTCTCACCTGGAGTTAACATCCCGCTGTGGTGGCGGGTTGTTAACTACCTCGCCTGGTTTACAGGAGGTCGTGAGTTCGATCCCGACCTTGATGACTGCTGTATATTTGGAGTTTGCGTGTTCTCCCCGTGGTCCGGTTTTTACTTCCACGTTTAGAAACATACGTTTAGAGTATTTAGCTGCTGTACATATTTCCACATGATGCTATCATTTATGGCCAGATCGCTTCTGAAAAAGCAATACCTGGTAAAATAAAGTTAAAAAAGTAATAGTTAAAGGACTTTACTGTGCATCCATTAGCAATCTGTACGCAAATGCTTCTTTTCATTTACAAAACCGAACAGCAGTCACACAGCAGGTTTTGCATGCCGAGATGATGGCACTCTTTTTGCACATCTTTTGCACAAATGAAACAGTGCTTGACTTTAGTTTGCTTTAATTACATACAGTAGACTCTCGATTATCAGCGCAAATGACGGGGAGGACGGCCGCGGATAATTAAAAATCTCGGATTATCCAAAAATATCCATTTTCCGCGGATCTCTTATTCCAAAAACTACTAATATAGGTGTACATTATGTTGAAATCGCACAGTTTCGAAAATTAAAACTCCCGGAATAAACGATCGGATAAATGAGTAAAAATGAAGCACAACTGACGATTTTGATTGTTACTCTTTCTATTGAGAACGAATACTAACTATCGACCGATTGATGTGCTTGCTCAGCGATATCACTTTCCTGCTCCCATGCAGAAATTCGGCCCACCAAGTGGATAGCAGCAGAGTCACGCCAATCAACATCAATCAAACTCCGAACACTGTTGTAAAGATATGCAACTACTGTACTGTAGTGGCAACCACGTGGATTTTGGATTAACCGGAGCACATATTTGTTTGGTTTAAGCACGTGGCGTCTAATAAACATTTACAAAAATAACAATGTGTAACTGTTTTTAGATTATTAATTTGTACTTAAGGGAAAATCAATGAGTTATTAATTAAAGTCAAATCTCAGGTGCACGTTTAATCCGCAAATCGGATAAAGCGCACGCGGATAATTGAGAGTCTACTGTGTAATCATTATGGTTACAATGAAGCCAATGATCTATGGAGTTCAATTCCCACCCACGGTTAACATCAGTGACGAGTGATACTGGTAGGAACCTCCTGGCTCCACCAGCCCACAGTGGATTATTGTGTCCGTCCGTCTGTCGTGAATCAAAAAATGGGAGAGGTGGGGCTGGGTGGAGAGGGGAGGGTGGGGAGGGGCTGGGTAGGGAGGGAGGGGCTGGGTGGGGAGGGGAGGGTGGGGAGGGTGGGGCTGGGTGGGGAGGGAGGGTGGGGAGGGGCTGGGTGGGGAGGGTAGGGAGGGGCTGGGTGGGGAGGGGCTGGGTGGGGAGGGGCTGGGTGGGGAGGGTGGGGCTGGGTAACGGGTGGGAGGGGTGGGGCTGGGTGGGGAGAGACTGTTCACCCCCTGGTGCCCTTATAAAACTCAACGTTTAACCTACTCACGCCGGCTTGTGCCCGCCCTCACAGTCGGGCATATTTGCGGAATACACCACGCCGCTGTTGACCCTAGCCATTGACCGAGCAACCCAACGTTCCTACCAGCTCCCTCCGCAGGAATGTGTTATCTGAACCGGTCATGGGCCTCCCCCCCTCTCCCATCATGGTGAAGTATGGTTAAAAAATCCTCATTGCCAGCTTAGCGTGGGGTAGGCCTACAACCAGCAGTTGATTGACCAAAGGGCTCCAAGTGAAATGTTACAAGTAGCAACATACCGTGAAACATTGTAGGGTTTGTGGGCAAACATGCATAGCCTAGTTTGAAAGAGTGGCTGGCACCACAAAGCACTTTATTTGCAAAGATGAGCAAGTTTCCATTACTATAATTACTAATGAGGCTTAACACATAAGTCCTATACCAACTCAATTAAAGGCAACTCTGAATGCCACACATGCCTGCACAGAATAACCACTTAGGCCAATTAAGGGATAATGTGGCTTCTCGGTTATATTTTTGTAATGTTTAATTAATGAACTTGGATGCAGTTTTTTTTTTATTTATGCTTGCTATCTAATGCTTGCAGTTTCGGGGGGGGGGATGTTTAATTACTTAACCATATTCCTTGCGTGAGTGATTTAGAACTATATTGAACCGGTCGGAGTAAAATCAATACCATGAGCTTTCTGCTTTAACCCGTCCTTGCAAAGTACACGTGTTATGGTTGCAAGTGCAACAGTTTAGCTGCGGTGGTTTTGGTTGGTTGGTTTTGCCCTCTCCTTTTCATCGCGAGTTACCGCTTGACTTGCATGGCACGGCAAAAGGGCAACAAATTCTCCCCCAGAAACCCATTACCGCATTTTGCTTTTTTTCTCATCAGTCCGCTGGGACCAAATTTGCAGGCTTTAGCCGCTTCTGGGAGCAAGGTTTTATCCGCACGCACACTCGTGCGCCCGTGGATTGTGCTGTTAGCCTTCCTTGGTATGGGAGTTGGTGGGCGGACGGGTAGCCGAGTGAGTGGCTATGTGTAATTGTCGATGCATGACAACAACAACAACAACAACAAAAATCCCCATAAATCAGTCTACGAAGAGAAAAAAAAGAGAAACATCCTTGCGGATGTATACCGGTGCTTGCCCGTCACTGGCGTTATGCGCTATAATTTCATATTTTATCACTTCGTGGTTTATCGATCTGCCTGGTTGTACGCCGCAAATAGGCCTCACTCTGGAAAGCTGGAATGATATGCCCCTTTGTGATGTTTACCTGGGAGACCAAATACTCCACATTCTTGCCGAGCTGCCATTCACGAGGTGCAAACATTTAGCAAAGGCAAACAGATGGAAGGCCCTCCTGCCTGCCAGCAGCCATCCAGTCTCTGGAGGTATTTGGGGGTTTTATCTCCCTGTGTGGCAATTTAAACAATGGGCAAGGTTCATTACAATACCCCCGCCGCCCTCACCTCTGTCGTCCCAGCAGTGATGCCACCCATGGGCAAAGGTGTTGGTACACCTACCTCCTATGTCCTCTAATCGGATTGGGGAGGCCACCATCCAGCAGTGGATTGGCTATGGCCGATGGCGATGATGTCCTCTCTACCCTGTGAGCGGCGTTACAGTGCCCGTCGTATTATTCGACGTGAGTTGGAGGTGTTTAACTGAGTTTCTCGAATTAAAATCCCATTACACCATCAGTGTCATGACCGAATTCCTCTCTTTGACGAAGTCTCAAAATAATAATGCTGTATACATTCCCCGTGCGGGATTGCAAACACCTTTAAATGAGATGTGTGCATCTCGCCGGGCATTGCCACGATGAGTGGCTTTACAGGAAAAAATAGATTACGTTTGCGCCAACACTCTGTGGTCTACACGTTTCGCCAAAGCCGGGGAGCAGCTGCTTACGCGTGATTTGCCATGTCCGCGCCTAGAGCCTCGCAGCAACACTCGCAACTCATTCACCCGGACCAGCAGCTTTTTTAGGGCTAGCAGATGGACGCAGGCTTCTGTCCTGGACTGGTTTCACGTGATAAGGGTCTCCTGGCACTCTCTGCATGGAGACCATTGTGTGTCGGTGCCAAATGGATGAACTGCTCACCAAAATGTTTTTTTATAGAAATCACTTCGCGTATCGTTTTTTCACTTTAAAAGTTCCCGTGCTCAAAATGAGAATGAGTTGCCATGGTTGTAAACGGTCGACACGCTGGACTTGCGATCCAGAGGTCGCCGCTCCTATTCGATATTACGGTACGCGACGTTTGAAACAATGGTGCGGCTTTCATTGAAGCATTGGGAACTCTGTCCGCCCAGTGGTGTAAATGGTTTAACTGCAGTCAGTTGATCGGCAGGTCACGTGCGGTGGGGTAAAGTGGTCGGTGGAGGGGGGGGGGCACTCTCATCTCTTTCAAGAACTCTGGCCAGCTTGGAAGAGGAGGCCAAATTACCATCTAGAGGGGTTCGCTATGGTGGGGCCTTTTCATTGAACAGTGGCATGAGTAAGAAATTGCCTAATTGTGGTGGGATAAAGTGCCAGATAAAACCAAAGAGTCCAGAGGCCACCACTGGACATGAACTACGAATGTTTGGAATAAAATAATTCATTAACGGGATTATAACCTCTTCATATACAGAGGATCCTAGAGCTTGGGCAATTATTGGTAGCGCCGGCTGATTACCTGGCGCTGTCTTCCTCCTCGTGCCTACGAGTGATTCTCTCTCTCTGAGAGCGAGCGAGTACGTTACAAGTTGAAATCATTGTTATAGAATTATTATGATTATTGTTATTAATATTTGGGGAGGCCTTTCTCCCAGCAGTGTGAAGTTACTGGCCGGCAACAACAAATTGCAAGGATTTCTGCTGACAATAATTACTTGTGTTAAATATTACATTTTAATTGCAGGCTTGCGTTGTTGTTCATGCTATACTGGAGTCGTAAGTGTTGGCATCTTTCTGACCAGACTTGAACTAATAGACAATGTTGCGTGGAATGTTGCTCACAGTGTAATCTTCAATACCTTGGTGTGTAATTAACTGCTTGTTTGATTTACAGCCCAATCACACACTGATAACATATTATGCATCGCACATAAGAGGCAAAACAAATGTAATTGCAGACAAAGGAGCATTTGGAATAATTTGGGACGGCTGATATCTTTTTCCCATGCCTTTTGTAGGCCCTGTTGTATGGCTATTAAACAGGGGTCATGGTATTATCACTGTCTATGTTGTTAACTCTCTGAATAACAACAACTTTCACGTATTCATTGAGTCATTTTAGAAAAAGATGTGTATTGATAAAATTAGAATCAGTTTCTGGTTTAGTTTTATTTTTGTGTGTTTGGGTGATTTATTTGCCTTGTGCTTTGTACTCCTATCGTGTTTTTGTGCTGTTTGTTGTCGTAACGTTCTTAACCGCCGCTACTAGACATCTGTGAAAAAGAGCTTTGCAGCTCATCAGATGCCTCCAGTATAAATACATCAGAATCAGAATATTAATTTCAACTGGATGGAATCCGATGAGCTATAAAGCTCTTTCACACAGATGTCCAAAAGAGTGAACAAGGTATGCAAGTGGTACATCCCGGTACACATGACAATGTTGGTCCTACGTTGGCATGTGTGTAATAAAGGACTCTCTCACGTGACCCTGACTCCTCCTCCTCCGCACGTGACCCTGACTCCGCCCACACTCACGTGACCCTGTCCTTGCTCGCATTACATGTGTTTGGAACCGTTGAGCCAATGAGAACGCTGGCTCAGTGTCCCATATTTCCTGGGACGTTATAATGACGTAAATGTACACCGTAGGAACACGGGACATGGTGGCCTTGGAGAGGAACTCGTCCAGCAGTGGATTGACCATGGCTAATTATGATGACGAATGATCATCATGCTGTCATGTAATATGAACATGTGTTATTCAAAAGGAATATTTAGTTACGGGACCACCTACAATTATTTGACAATGTAATTAAAATTACAAATGTCGTAGACGTGAAGATAACATTGTGCACTTAAATAATTACACATAGGGGTGCAGTGGCGAGCTGTGAATCTGATCACTCGAGGTTTATTTCTCAGTCAGGGTTAGCTTCAGTGGTGACCGACGTCCAAACCCGGTTCCTTGGGCGCTCCTTTCACCAACCCACCAGCATGGCGAAGTAATGTGTGTTGACTTTTTTTCTCAACGTACGTAGCCAACCGTGCTAATTCGAAGAATGATTAGACACTCCTCCCTCCACCCCTCTCTCATCACTGACATGAAATGCAGGGGCATTAATCCGGCAGTGCATTGACAAAGGGCTGAAATTTAATACCAATTAATACAACTCATTGCGTTATTGTGGGTTTTTATTGCACTTATAACAAGGGTCATAACACCGCCGTGTTTTGTGCTCTTTAAACATAATTTTTTTCCCCAAACAACAATGATTGTTCTCGAATCAACAGAGCCCTTTTTTAATTTATATTTTCGCGTGTTCTGTCATTCACAGCAGCGGATAGTGAAGAGTAAAGGATGACAACACAGAGCAAACATGAAGCAGCCACAACATCTTTATTTGTATCATAACCATATACATCACATGCAATAATAGGCTTATTGCATTAGCAAACAAGAACACATGCAGACATAACAATATCCAACACGCAGTGTCATAATTACATGTTCAACCATGGATATACCAAATACCCCTGCCCAGTGAACAGTCCCAACGCCGGAGGGAGTGGAAATGAAACATTATATTCGTTTAATCTAAGGGGGGAAGTAATTGGCTCACGGAAAGGCCCCCCAAGTGCATTTGTAGCTCCTAATTCCCAACCCCCCGCCACGATTGAAGCGCCCAGATGTTTCCCGAGCCGCCGTTTCATGCATTTGTCAAAGCTAAAATATTACTTCCCCCTCCATTCTCGCCACGTGGGAAGTCACTCTGTAGCATAAGAAATCTGATTGAGCAACTCCTGTTAATTCAGTCCAGCGGCACTTCGGCCGTGTCGATTGCCAGACGACTGGCCAGTGATGAGGAGTCGGCTAGAATTGTAGAGAGGCTCTATTAGAGCTACCTCTAGTGTATGTACATGTGCATGCTTTTTGTTTTTAAATCCTTTATATTAAGTTCGCTTGCGTGCTTGCTTGCTTGCGTGCTTGCTTGCTTACGACCGTGCAAATCTTTCGGTCGTTTTTTAACCCACTTCCCGTGATCCAATCGAGCTGACATTTTCCACACAGACTCGTTGTGCGAGACAATTAATGTTCGTGAAAAAAAATTCCTAAATTTTACACTGTTTAGGGAAAACAAATTAAATATTTAATTACCAATTGCTTAATACTGGCAGACAATAATCTCAAGCCAGAGGACGAGAAGACTCCAGCCGCCACGCATATAAAGGATTTATAGTGAAAAACTTCGTTTTTACGGGTTTACTTATTTTCGGTAAAGTCACGTAGGTATAAAATTAAATAAATCACGACGTTTCGGGCGCAACACAAGCGTCCGTCATCAGGTGGGATGACGGACGCTGGAAATGTCGTGATTTATTTTATTTTATACCTACGTGACTTTACCGAAAGAACCAAGAATATGAATCCCTGCAGACACGAAAGCTTCAACTCAAGAATGCATGTGCATGTTTAACTTCTTTTGTACCGTATGTAGCCAACCGTGCTAATCGGAGGGCCCATCCGCCAGCAGTGGCCTGACCAAGCAATTGCGGGGCTGCACCTCTGCCTTGAACATCGTGTTACCTTTTAGTAGATATAGGGCGGGACATGGAAGATAAACGGCGTTCTTTTGATAGGTGACGAAAATCGGAGGTGTGGAAATGCGTACGTGGTTACGTAATGCATCGCAATATTTGAAACGTATTCTGTTCGGAGTGTGTGGTGAATAGGCTGCCTCCTGCAATGAAATACTGCAGTAATTGCCAATGTGCAACGTATGAAAAACACAAAGCACGTTTAAATAGGATTCAAATATCTTTTCTCTTCATTATAATAACCGTTCGCTGCTTAAAATGGTCCAAGGATGCATGCCTTTTCAATCGTCCTCCTACCACTTTGACTTGCATGCATTATAATGTGGTATCTAAAGCATAACTTAAAAGGTAAATTTGCAGAACTGCAATTTCCCACTCATGTCACTAAGGGTGCGAAGGCCCTCCGCCTGCATCATCTTCTGAGGCCATCCTCCGACACACAGTGGTGCACTACTCACTGTGGGAGTTACAAACGACATGATATCAATAGCACGTTTGGAATCTAACCGCCAACGTACGTAGCCAAGTGCGCAAATCGGAGGTGCGGGTGGGAATCACAATAAAAGCAAGTTAAGTTGAATTCTTCCTAAGATGAACATCGAGGAGATGCCCCCCTCCTATCCCATTTACAGCCCTGAAACCAGTGGTGGAAATTCCACTTTCCTATGACGAGGATGAGTATCCCCATAGGTCAGCTAATTATTGCATTTCCCACAAAATGGTGCGCATTTAATTCACCGAAACTCTAACCAGGATTTGAACTCTCGCAACATTCCGTTTGCGAGATGCTCATTCTACCGCTCAGCACGCTGGTCGGTTGTCCTTTTTATTATTGCAAGGTATTTAAATATATTTAAAGCATTAAACAGCTACCAGAAATCAGTAGTTGTTGAAACATGTGTAGTGGCGTATATTGAGCCACTGCGGCGTTTAGCGCCAGCTACTGAGAAAAGTGTGGAACTGTGCGTTGTTGAGTCTCTCTCTGGCACCAGAGTATGTAGGACATGGAAGGGGTCCCTAGGGGGCATGGTTCTCCTAACAGTCAGACGGAGGGCAAGTGAGGACGTGACAGTCTGGGTGAACCCGAGAGGGCACGTGACTAGGTGAGGGTAGCGAGGGGGGCCAACGGGTGGCGAGAGGGACATGTGACATGTGGTCCAGAGCCTTCTCTAAGGATCCAGAAGGGGGCGTGTCCGAGGGCTGAGCCAGGCCACGCTCAGAGGCGTAAAGGGGAGCTCCCGAGAGCCAATCCGGGCTGTCTTCATGAATCAGCCCGCGGTGCTACGTCTCCTTGCTCTTCGGTGTTCGGTCGTCACGTCTGGCATCGTGAGTCAGGCAGTACGTTACTGACCTGACTCAGATGATTAGTTATCCCGATGGCGTCTGAGTTAACCGTGGTAGTTACCACCTATGTCGTTATCCCGTATATGTTGGGGTGTAATAATAAATGTGTTGCCTCCGAGTTCAAGTGTGTGCCTCCGTGGAAACCACTACGCATGCATTCGTAGCAACGATGTTATGGCAATTGCAAACTGGACACATACTTCAACATTAATCTTAATTTTTCATAGACCAAACTATGATTGATGTCAGCGCATGTCTTGCAAAAAAAGAAACCTAATATTGGCTGACTTTCCACCCTTTCGCTGGTTATTCACATTCTAGGACTCTTGCAAAAAAAAACTGCCATTCCATAATGTCAGCCCTTATTTATGCAGAATCGTTTTGCTGTCAAGTGCAGGGAAAAATTAAACCAGTATAAAATGTCGGATCAATGTTATCAGCAGTGTGTGGTATTTATGTGCATGCGTAGATTTTGAAGCCCGCCAGTCCTGAATCCCATTGCATCAGCGTGGCAGGCACATCGGTCAAGGACCTTATATCTGTTCTATTGATGAATGCCAAGTCGAAGTCTCGTCTGAAAGGAGCCTCACAGTAATTTATCCCCGGAATTGTTAAAAGTGTAGGGTTTTATTGTTTTTAACGACTGCTCAATGCAAAACTTATAAGAAATAAGGCGACAACCTTTAGGCACAAAAGAGAGAGAGAGAATAAAAACTGTCAGCGAGATGAGAATAAAACGGAAGTTAAATATATTTTCATTCGGACAACTATTTATCTGTGCTATTAAAAAATCTGGCTGTTTTTTTTTTTGGGGGGGGGGCGATGATGGGGGGGGGGGCAGTGGGGGGGATGATGGGGGGAGCAGTGGGGGGGGGTACGTCAAACGCCGATGCTTGACGCGCGGTGACAACGAGTGCAACGGAAATAAATGCGCGCAATTATCGGAAGCCGTCTGGCGTTTGGCGTCTAGGCATTCCTCCTGTCCTGCTTCGGCAAGTTGTCCGGTCCCAACGCTCACGCCCCCGCAACCTCCTCCCCTGCCCCGCTCTGCCACCAGTGTCCTCGGGGCCTGCGGCCCATGAAGGATGGGTCTGGCTGCTACGACTACAGGCTTGGCGTCGACTGCTCGGACGGGATGAATGGGGGCTGCGAGCAGCTCTGCCTGCAGCAGACGGTGCCGCTGCCCGACGAGACGTCCTCGTTCAACATCCTCATGTTCTGCAGGTGCCCCGGCTTGGCGTGCACACGAGGACGCACACGCACGCACGCACACGGTGGGCGGCACGAGGCGTAGTAAGCAAACAAAGCCAACGGGGGTGTAAGGACGCCAGGTGGCTCAAGGGACCCCCGGATAAATGGGACCAAATGCCAGCTTGAATTGAGATCCTAAGAAACCCAAAGATGAGGATCACTGTTCCGTAGATTGTGTACAGCTCTCTTCTCACCACATATGGTGCAGCGATCTTTAGTTTGTTGGTGGTCGGCGATGCGGCAATCGACTCATCTCGACGAGCTGTGCACGATGCACTATTCAAAGTTGATTTTTTGCGATAACGGATCTTTTTTATGATGATGTTTGGCGTTTCGACATCGTGGAGTAGCACTGATTTTGGATTGATTGGCACCCCAATCGCAGAGTTAAGTAACACCCCTGGAAAAAATAGTGTCCCAGAAATAAACGATTTAATTGCCTCGGCCATTTTGTATTCTTTGGTACCCCGGGGTACCGCCATAAGGATCATATATTCATCTTGTCTACATCTCTGATTTCATCACATTTCCATCGAATCTGTATCTTTATTCTCTCATCTCACTATGTCTCTGACTTTTGCCTTGAGCTCTTCTGTCAAAAGTCAAAGGGAGTTTATCCATTGAAAGAGAGGGGCCCACCTCTAAATAGTTTCTGCTTAGGGCCCCCAATATCGGCCAGGACGGCCACTGCACGCTCACTAAGGTGTGCAACCTCTTCCTCGTCACCATCGTCACCATCATCTTCATCATTATCTTTCACTACCCTCCTCGAACAAAGACGGTCACTGCATCGCACGCTTTCAGATGCGCTTCTGTGGCCATCTGGAATGCTCTTCTTTCCGATATTAGGAAACCACTGAAGCTAAGCACTTTTAAATCCATATTGAAAACTCATTTCATTAGAACTGATTTTTGTGTTTAGTTCGTTGTCCTTCCCCCGCACCTCCGATTAGCACGGTTGATTACGTACGGTGCAAAAGAAGTTCAACATGCACATACATCATCCCGTTTTCATTACAATGCCACTTTGGAACATCATGATGATGAAAATGATGATGAATTACTTCGGTAACATTGTAAATGCCACTTTCCAAGAGTGGTCATGCATAGGGTGTCAGACGTGTGTGCGGGTTGTAGCCGTGTGCTGCTTGCTAGGATGTCAGACGTTTCGCTCCACGTGCCGGGGGCCTCTTGAGGTAATCGGAGAAAAACGTCAGACATCGTGCCGAGCAAAACACGCGGCGCATCCCGAGAACGAGTCAGAGAGAGCCGTCGATCCCACGAACAAACCTTGCGTAACGTTTGCACAATATGCCAATCTCGGCCCACTTTTTAATGAATAAATAATGGACACCGTCCAACGCTCATATTCCGCATCTCGTATTAACGCTGCAAATCGACCCGTGGGGCTAACCAACCTTGCCAACACGCCAACGAGGCAACAGTCATCCTGGCCGTCGTTTTACTTTCCGTGTTTTTTTGTACATATGTAATTTTTTTTGCACTAAACAAGAGACCTTTACAAATCACGAGCGATAGGGAAAAGTGACACAGTTTTTTTTTGTTTTTCCCCCACGGACATCAAGCCCGAGGCCAGGTGTCCACCGGGGTAAGGGAAAGGGGGAGGGATAGCGATCGGGAATGTGGTATTTTTAGGGAGTGGGGATGAAATGTGAATTAATGTTTTTTAAAACTTCAAGCAAGTCGACAGCACCGAAGAGTTGGCGAAACCGCTCTCCACGACCAAGGTTAAGGCGGCTGCACCCTGCGGTGTGCTGATTACGGCCCTTTCGTGACGCCATTCCAGGAAGCGTCGGCCTCAATTAGCCCCCAATTACATGCCACTCCCGCCTACTAATGGGCCCCAGCCGGAGTAATGGCACCTTGCCTGCCCAGACAGGCATTGTGCCCTGCTTGGCCGCCCGTTTCAAGCCCGTAAAAAAAAATACACACTTGATTGAAGTTTAAAATTCTTCCCCACCGCGCTTTGAGGGCCCACCAATTACGGACGGCAAACAGTTTTTCGGGAATTAAGTTCGGCAGACTAAATACCGTTTATTAGGCCGTCCGCATGCGATTTCGTTTTAATGATCTGTTTTAAGCGCCACCGAGGCAACATTTTTTTTATCCTCGCAATTATGAGCTTGCTTACTCCAGGTAAAAGTGCGGTACTTTGCGTACTTGAGAAATGGCTGCGCGAGGAAATTGGATGAATATGCAAACGTTTTATTTACTTAGGCTAATTAAGTGTGTGTAACATCGACGCGATATTGTGCTACTCTCTAGTTAAGAATGCGTGGCGGAAGCTCCGCAAGGATTTTGCTACTCGGGGCCTCCATTATTTTTAGGGTTAGGGTTAGGTACCCCGCGTGAGTTTGTGTGCACGCGCGCATGTGCACACACCTGCACGTTTATATTTTCCACTATGTTTGCTGAGCACAGGTTGTACAATTTGCCCAGAGCGCCCAACTGCCAGCGACAAACTAGCATTGTTTAAGTCGTAATCGATGGGCTCATACGTTTCCTGAATTCGAGCGAGGTTGCACAAACTCTTGGGGAAAAGCGACATTGGCAGGGATTTCCGATTGCAGCAGTACCAGGGGCAGGAATCGATGAGTAATTTTCATGGAAAGAGTAACCATGACAATACCGGTTTCTGTTAGGCTGGCTTGGAGAAGGTTTTGTCGGTATAAGGCACCACCACTACATTACAAGATACTCCTCTGTAATCCTATATTATTGGACATGTGCGCCAAAATAATTGGATACGTGGTGTGCCAAGCTGTGGTAGTAGCAGTAGAAGAGTGACGATGAGGCAATGAGCTGACCACGAATGAGCGTGTGTGGATGCTTTTGGAGACCAATTGTGCTCCCACCCCTCCCAAATCCGTTGGATATTGAGCTTTGCACCGTCTGTCTGATTTGTAAACAGGACAATGCTATTATTTCTGTGTTTAGCATCAAAGTTATCATGCGGTACTCCATCCCTCTCGGTGATGAATGGGCTTACATGACAAAGCAGCTCCACACAAAACGGGTAATACATCAAAACCCCGTTACCACCTCCAGCCTTCTACGCTCGTTGCAGCATGCGTGGATTTTGCATTCTTTTTTTGTTCACGCGATAACCTGCTTTTGTTTCCGGCCTGTGCCAAAATGTTGGTCTTGTTTTTTGGGGGTTTAGTTTGGACAAGTTTACAGCTCTCCTCCCATTGCAAGAAAATCTCCCGTGGAATTAACAACAATAAGAACAACAACAACAATAAACACAGTGGATAGCGAGACGGTTAAGCGCCCAGCCAGACAACTGGAAGTTGTTAAATCTTTCCTGTAGGCATATCAGTAGGGGAGTGTTCGTTAGGTAATGAATGTGTGTGCATGTTTATAGTTCTTTTTACAGGCGTTTTCTCGTGACATGGCTCATTTCCACCGGGCATTCCCACCGGGAGCGTGCATTGGTATTTGTGCGCCTGCTACGAAATTGCCGATCGCCAACAGGTTTCCGCGGGTCTCGTCGCGCGCTGCTCGGTGTGGCGTCCGGCGTCCGACGGTTCGCTCGCGGACCTCGGTTCAGTTCACGGAGAAAACTCTCCGAACGGACGGCGAAACGGTGGACGCAGTGGCCGAGTAACACGCCACCTGGAGCCGTAGAGGCACCGCCGTGAAAGCCCCAAGCTGCAGAAACCAAGACGCACCCTCTCCCACTTCATTTTGATCTTTTTGCTCGCCTTGGGCAGGTGAAAATAGCAGAGTTTTAGTTACACGTTAAAATGTGCTTGAAAAAACACACATGTATTTTATGTTTTATCGTATGTAATAAACGATACAATTTAGGGTTAACAATTGAACTATACCGTTTGTTTGCGTTAGTGTTTTGCGCTCGTAAACCCCATTCCAATAAACCACCTGCTGTAAAA
Organism: Lampetra fluviatilis; assembly: GCF_964198595.1. NCBI lineage: Eukaryota > Metazoa > Chordata > Hyperoartia > Petromyzontiformes > Petromyzontidae > Lampetra > Lampetra fluviatilis. Next base: position 5,967,477 of record NC_136323.1, on the reverse strand, counting down.
AAGATAGTTCTCAAAGCAAGCTGAGCTTGCCTCTATAATTGTATTGCATAAAATCTCACCGAGTGCCTTCCCGCTGATGAGCCCCAGAAGAGCGAAACCAGCCTTGATGTCGTTTGCTTCATAAGTCTGGGAGGCCAGTCGACCGATATACTAAAATATGTTTGCTTTTACGAAGCAAAACGCAATTGAACCAATGGTGACAGCAGTGGCACGAGCAAGCGATTGTAAGAGGAGGGCGTTTGGCCAGCGTTAGAGTCTGGTGCAGCTCCCACGATTTGTTGGTGAAGGTTGCGCCGAGAACGGGTTCACACATCACTCACCGTTAAACGATAAAGTAGTTTTAGTTTTACCCTACTGAGCTGTATAGCGAGCTGGCTTATCACGTGGACATTTATTGTAGCCAAATATAGTAATAGGTTTTTACCCTTTTATCCGGCACCAAAACTGACACCTTTATACAAGGGATCATGTTTGCAATAACCACAACACAAGCAGTCAAAATGCAAACAAAAAGAGACAACTCTGATAATGATATGCACTGTCCTTGAAATGTATTGGTCCACACCCGAGACGGATTTTCTTAGAGCCTAGTCTCCACTGGTGTTGGACCAGATGACGTCAAAAGGCGTACAACTCAAAAACAGCGCAAAGGAGGTCTCATAATGTAGCCAAATACTCTAAGCGCATGTTTCTAAATGTGGAGGGGGGAAACCGGATTACTGGGAAAAATCCACGCGACAACGGGGAGAAAATGCAAACTCCAGGGTTGGGATCGAACCCAGAACCACTTGCATACCAGGTGAGGGAGTTAAACCTCGCCACGTGGCATCCACCATTAATATTTTCCATGTCCAGGGATGAAACTCAGGTTGCCGGATTCACAGTGCTGACCGCTATACCACCAATCCATGCAACGGTATTAAGTCGGCCAAACCTCCTTCCGTCAGCGGTGGCATGAGCCAGCAATTGCAGGACTGCACCTTTACCAGATTTTTTAAAATACAGAGCAGTCGTTATTTCTTTTATTTCCAATCAAATGATCTGTGCAACTAATGAATTGTTGCTGTGCAATTTACTTGCATGTGCTGAATGTGAGAAAACAATCATAATGTATGTGATAAATAGCACATTCTTGTAAACAAATCCACGTGAAATTTCCTGGCACTGCACTGTGTGGAGGTATTCAATAACAGTCGGTGAAAGGGCTGCTTTGTAGACATGCTGATCACAGCGGTGTGTGCCCCTGACTTTTAAGTTGAGCTAAATGCTAGATACCTGTTAAAGTACTTTGAAACACAACAACATATTTTGCACCCTGCAATGCATTTCATTGTGTTGGTGAAATTGTAATAATTGGGAAATTGTCTTCTGTGTAAAATGCACGAGATTGTAAATGTTGTGGCCTTTATCTTCAGTGAAGAAGATCGCCACATTCTGTGAAAGAATTCTATGCGATAAAACAAACTTAACCAAATATATTTTTCTCCCAAGAAGTCAAAGTGGTGCTACATACAAATTCACGTTTTGTCAGTCATCGTCTCTTGTGAACAGGCCTCAGTCAATGGTGGAATGTGGCTGGTAGGGTTGCCACCTCCGATCTATAAAAAAAATCCTGAGACACTTCATGGGAATACGATCATCTGCATCGACATCGAGAAGATTAGTGCTAGACACCAATGTCTGAAGAGGTGACATGTTATGCAACTGATAAATGTTGGGACTTTTAAGGTCTCTGAGATAGACTGGCTGATGTCTCAGGACAAACAGCTACCTCAACAAGAGGGCGATACTGGGGAAACCAGGACAGGTGGCAGCCTTACTAGTCCCAGGGAAAAGTCCATGCGTAGCACAATCACTGTTGACTTACTACAAATTGGAAATACTTTTATACGCCACAGGATGTTGAAGCGCTGAGTTTGCCTTGCAACCCCAATTAGGATTTGAACTCCCTAACCTTTTGGATTTGTGAGGGCCATGCTCTAAACTCTCTGTCACATGGCCAGATGCCGAGTTATCCATTGGGAAAGTTTAAATGGACATGATTTCACTTTCCCCGTCGTCTCTTATATGGTAGCAATCAAAATCATACTGGGGCATTACTAAGTGCAGTCCAGCCGAGTGTTATTCTCGGAATGATAAATAAGTTCACTAAGGTCAGTCGGCATTCGTTGACCGTGGAACCACTTTGTCTCTCGTGGCTCGACACCATGTGCTGCTAAAGTGTCTTATCACCACATGTAAACTCACATGTGTCCATCTACGTCTATTCGAGACCCAAACATTGCACCTCCTGGCTTTGACACCGGTGCTCTAACCATCAGCCGCATCAGGACATCGACAGGACGATGTGCACATCTCCATCATACACGTGAGGTTAAAGACAAGCCACAAGAGCGCGATTCTGGACATGAAAATGAATGAAAAATTAAAGACAGCCCACAGTGCGATTCTGGTCATCGGTAAACTCCTCTTGCAGAGACAGAACGAGGAACATGTGTATTTTATTTGCACGTATCACACACAAAGTGCTTGACACACAAAGTGCTTGACACAAATTACCCATAATACCTTGCTCATCTTGTCAAGGGGCATAAACCATCACACAAATTACGGTCGTCCTCACCGCGGCTTGTGGCTGGCCCTCGAACAAAGACGGTCACCTCGCCGCGCGCTTTCATACGCGCTCCGATATTATGAAGCCACTGGAGCTATGCACTTTTAAATGCAGATTGTGAAACGAATTTCTTTAGAACTGCTTCTTGTGTTTAGTTTGTTGTTCTTTAATCTTGATTTGAAGCTTTCGTGTCTGCAGGAATCCATACTCTTTGGTTCTTTCGGTAAAGTCACGTAGATAGAAAAATTAAATTAAAATAACAAAAACATTTTCTTGTTCTTCCCCCGCACCTCCGATTAACGCGGTTGGCTACGTCCGGTGCGAAAGAAGTGCAACCTTCATAGATAACATACACAGGTCCAAAGACACAATTCAAACCACTAAGAAGTATATGGGCTTCGGCAGGACTATTTTCTGGAAGGGGTGATTGCTGTCGATCAAGAAGAATAATGGGAATGGCAGCCAAGGGATGAAATGAATCAGAGAGGACCTCTATCGCGGAGATGGAGCCATGGAATGAGCTCGTGCGCAGGTGCTTAGGTAGATAATGACATCGCAGGAACATGAAGGATGGAGGTGGCTTTGGGAGCCTTTCATCCAGGATTGGATTGATCATGGCTGGTGATCACTTTTGTAACTTTTTAACCATCCCCTGTTGGACATCTGTGAAAAATAACTTCATAGCTCATTGTATTTTTCCAGGATGAATAGAGATTTGGATTTGGATCAAGGGAGCAAAACTTTTTGCTCAGAAGATTCAATTTAAAGGGCGAGTCATCTGCATTTTTTGGGAAGTTCAAAATGTTTACTTAGCCTTCTGAGTACTTGGATGTGACTTCGTTGTAAACACGCTGAATAATGCCCCGTGCGTTGCCTCTCGGGGTTCCTATTTATTTTCGCGACATGCTACGAAATGTCCGGCCACTTTCCAACAACAACAGTGGGTTTTCTACGAACACGTGTCCACAGGCACTTTAACAGATTGAAGGCAATTGACATTGGCAACAGCCTTGAATAAAACAGACATCACAGCGTTTGGAAAAGGGGGGTAGAGACATCCCGTTCCCCAGTACCTGACAGGCAGAGTTGTGTTCTGCTCTTGCAGAATTTATGTACCAAGCAGGGTGCCCAAAGCCACGGCTTTGAGTCACAGTTTTCAGAACCTTTTACTGACGCACGGTTCCCCAATTTGCGGTGTTTGCCATTGTATATGCGGCAGCAGATAAAGACGCTTCGATCTCCACGCTTCCATCTGTGGGTGCAATTTGGCTTTTTGCCATTTGGTTATTTACTTATTCAGGTTCTGCGATGAGTGATCCGCTGGGTTGGCACATTGACTCCGAGTTGCGTGGCATTCGTTTGACAAGTTCATATCCCCCCCGCCTCCAATTTGAGATTCCCTTTGCACTGTCGCCTGTACAGACACCTCTGCCGCCGAGCGAGCTCGGCTCGCTTGACATTGATTTGATTGAGCTCGGAGTTGCAGAGCGCGTGCCTCTAACCCGGCGCTTTGGACTCAAGGGTCGGTAAAAAATTGCGCGTGTTTCTTCAAAACTTCCCGAACCTCGCCAGGCTCGCGAGAGGTGGTGGTTTCCAGAAAGGACGGTACGGAAAGAGATCACGCGGGTTTTTGGAGCCTGCGGGCGCGGTCCCTCTGGGCCGTTGTCCCGTCGTAGGTGTGGACTTTCTTCGCGCGTTCTGGTCTTCCCTCCGTGTGCTCTGCTCTTCCCTCCCCACGTAGTTCTCGCCTCTCGTTAGCAAGGAATTAACCAAACTTTCGAGTGCGGGGGGTGAAGGGGTAAAAAGTAAAGATGCAGCCGTGAGTTATTTTGCTCGTGCCACTGCTGCCCAAAAGAGCCTTCCCTTGAGAAGGCGTTTTTTTTAAAATGTATCCTTCCATGCTGGACAGTTTCCACACTGCACACTCTGCTCCACCACACGTGACCTACCAATGAAATCACTATGGGGTGATCATTCCTTTTGCAAAACCAAACTTTGATCCCAATCCGACACTGGTCATTTCCCTGGGTATCTCCGTTCCGCTGTGCTTTGCGGTCGTAGCCCTGGAACAAAGATGTAGTTCCCAACAATTGTTGATCGTGCCTTGTTCCGCTCGCACTGACCTCAAGCCCAACTTTGCAGCCTCTTGTTAATTTGGGTCAGATCGCGTAAATATATAAAAGCGTGGTTAAACCGGCCACCATCCGACGCAGCCAACTAGTAAGGGTTGTCACGTAAACAGAACGTGTCAATTTGTCACTAGTACAGCACACCGGTGTGTTGGAAAGCTAAGTTGTACTAGTAACGAATTGGCACGTTCTGTTTACGTGACAAACCTTACTAATTGGCTGTGTCAGGTTGTGGTGGGTTTAACGACACTTTATATATTTACGCGATCTAACCCCCAAAAAAAAACTGTATTATGGATGTTATGGGTCGCGAAAGCCTACAGCGTGTTAAACTCTTGTTAATTTTTTGCGAATTCTCAATGGTTGTCATGGAGACTGTCGGGGATCAGCACATCCGACACGACTAATGCTTTATCTCGAAGCACCTTCTGCCTCCTGCTCTTCAAGAGCACCCGATGGAACAAAAACAAATACAAATAAACCCTCTTCGACTTGAGAGCGGCTATCGGTAGAAAATAAAAGCTTCCATCAAACTTCACCTTTCCCCTCGACTGTCTCCGCTCGGCCGCCTTTCAACCCGGCTCACTCCCCATGACGTCTTGGATTAAAAAAAAATCGCCAGAATCAACGGCACCTACCTCATTGCTTGGAAATGTGTTCGCAAACCGACAAATTTCAAACATCCAAGTGCATTCCTTCGCCCACCGGGGTCTCGCAAGCAAGCTTCTGATGTGCCCATCCGGTTAGCACGGTTTGCCTACATACTGTGCGAAAGAACTTCAAGTTCAGCCTTCTGGCAAGTGTGCTGCGAGCGTTCCCTGCCCCTTGTCCATAGTTCTGCGTCCTTTCTCGCCGCGGCATAATCACATCGCCGCTTCTAAATTTGTACTTTTATTTTTTTGCCGAGTTTCATATCCCATCGTGTGCGTGCGTCTCTCATGCTGTTTGTGTCTAGAGCGGTTAGCGCGCTTCGTGATGAACCCGACGGCCCGGGTATCTTTTCCCGCTTCTGGGCCTCCTCTGGGTCGACTCAGCCTCAAATAAGGACCTGGTGCGGTGTATAAATGTCACCATTGGGGAGAAAAAAGCGGCCGGGCGTGGTGCTGGCAACAAACCACCTCGTGTGCCGTGCCAGCTTTCATAGGTGCTCGCTAACAGCACTTGCCTCAACAGTCTGTTAAGACTACACGGGAGATCTTTGTTTTTGATGTTCGTCTCGCTTAAAGAGATTTCCCATTCTGCTTTGTATATTTGGCTTTGTTTTTTAACAAATCAGCCATCCATTAAAGAAGGGCACATTGTAAGCAAAACATTCGTCTTTTTTTCAATCTTCAACTTTTGTTTATTCCAATTAATCGCACTGTTTCAAACTATATTGAAAAAATATTTAGCAAATTATTTGATGCTACTGTCGCCGCTTTGGCAGTAGTGCCCAAGCACAATTAACAAAACTCATGAATCAAAAACGCTGCCTTAAATTACGAAAATAAAATATTGGGCGACGTTTTGAGCAGTGGCCCTTTCATGTAGCACAAATATATGGAGGGCCGGATAAATATTTCGGGCATGTCACTGGTTCAACACGCAGATGCCAAAATATAAATGTCACTTGTTTTTTTGTCCTTCCCCCACACCTCTTGATTTGCGCGGTTGGCTATGTACTGTGCGAAAGAAGTTCAACATACATACATTAACACTGCAAAATAACATCGTCGACAATAATGATGATGACGATGACGATGTAGATTATTCTACTGCTGATATTCTGCCACCGATGATGAAGCAGATGATACGAATAGCGATTCAAATATATCTGCTCGCTGTTTCTGCCGCTGTCACTGCTTATGATGATGATGATGACAATGACATCCGAACATGAGAAGCGTGGCTATCAAGAGGAGGGGTTCCTTTTGGTCAATCCTCCTCACTCTGTTGTGAGTAGCAGGTCGATACTAGAATCTCATCGCTTTGCTTCTCGAAGAGTCGCCGTGAGTCGGCTTCCACCACACGCGTGCTGTGTGGGCCTCCCAGTTGCAGACTCCCGCCGCTCTCTGCTTATGAAACGCGGTCGCCTCCTCCTGAACTTCCTCACCCACATGGCTTCCACTCCCATGGCCTTCTTCTGGTCCCCTCTCCTCTGTGTTGAGCTGTAAGTAGCAGCAGGAGCAGCGGTAGAGGTAGTGGTGGCCTGTATCAACTTGGTCGATGGTCTTTATGATTTTGTACACCTGGATTTGAGACCCGATGATGATCATCACGATCACGATGACGACGACTGCTATACCAACGATGACGAAGACCGGGCGTGCGTGTGTCCGCTGCTGCCCCCCCCCCCCCTCTACGCAGCTGCGTGGAGGAGTACCGCCTGGGTCTGGACGGGCGCTCGTGCATCCTGACGTCGGAGCCATGCCCCGACGCGCCCGACTGCCCGTCGGACGTGCGCCCCAACCCCAACGAGACGCTCTTCGCCGAGATGCTCCACGGCCACGAGAACTCGTCCGGGAGCCTCGGAGTCGGCAGCCACGGCGGCGACGAGAATCGCACGGATCACCTCGGCAACGGCACCCGCTCGAGCGACATCACCAGGGGACTGATCTTCCGCATGACCTTCCGGTGAGCGTAAACTCGGGGGGGGGGGGGGGGGGTTGGGGGCTGGGTGCGCGAGTGGTGTGGGCGATCGTGTTGGCATGTGACAAGAGAGTGTGAGTGTTTGTGTGAGAGAGTGTGTGTGTGTGTGGGGAGCGGTGGGGAAGCGGTTAGCGCGCTGCGCTGCGAACCTGGCGACCCGAGATCGATTCCCGCTCACGGCCAACACCTGTGACGATTATCTGAACCGGTCCTGGGCCTCCCCTCGGTCGACTCAGCCTTAAATGAGTACTTGGTGCGGTGTTTAGTAAACATTGCCACTGGGGAGACAAAGACGGCCTTGCGTGGTTGTGGCCTCCCACCCCCCCGTGTGCCGTGCCGGCCTTCATAGGTGCTCGCTAACAGCACTTGCCCCTACAGTCTGTTCGTGCTACGCTGGGGGGGGGGGGGGGCTTTGTGCTGTATATCTGTCGACTCTGCCTCAAATTGAGTCTCGTGTGTAAACATCGCGACGCGAGAGACAAAGGCAGTTGGGCATGGTGTTGGCTGCCCACCTACTTGTGTACCATGCTGGCCTACATAGGTGCTCGCTAACAAAACTTGCCCCAAGAGTCTGTTAAAGGCTCTACGCGGTGGGGGGGGGGGGGGGTCTTTGTGTCGGCGATGCAGTGGCTAGCACGTTGCCCTATGAACGTGGCGATCTGACTTCAAATCCCGGGTATAGCTAGCATCAGTGGTGAGTAATATCTGGACCAGGTTCTAAGCCTCCCCGAGATCGGCATGACTCTTTAATGGTGAAGTGTGTAAATGTGCAAATGCAGCCGAATGTGGTGTTGTCCACAGCACACTCTCATATGTCATGAAGGCCCTAATAAGATCTCACTCAAAGCACTTGACCCAAACAGTCAGTTAAATAAGCCTATGAGGAGTGGGGGGGATATGTTTTCCTATGTGTGAGCATGTGTGTGTGTAATGTTTATCTGCCAGTCATTTAAATTCAGTCAGGACATTGGGTCTGTCCCGTGACCACCTACAGAGAGGCTCCGACGCTTCACGTGGCCCCAAGGTGCACCTAGCCTGGCACCAGTACCCTCTTGACGACATTGTCACTTAGTGGTGTGTGGCAGTTTGTTGGTGTTGTTTTTGTGTCGGAAGCTGTGTGGCAGCAGTTCATTAATGCCACTTGTCCCAACAGTCCACAAGGCGAAGCAGTGAATCTGTGTACGTCTGTGCAGTATATCAGTGTTGGCATGTGTGAGTCCAGCTGTTTGGGGGGATATTCACACGTGTGGAAGGACACCGCTTATGAAAGAGCCGGACAATCGTCTTCATAGCCATCCTATAACTGAGATGCGTGTTCAGTCTATCCATCAACTATTTACAAAGCACATATATATAAAAGTGTACATGCGGTGTAAGTATGAAGCGTGATATGATAGTAAGGCTTTTGTATCTATCTTAGCTCATAAAAGCGTGAACTGATGCATCATTGGAATTGCATTGGGAGGACAGAAATAGGAACGTGGATTGGAGAACATTCGCCGGTCAATAATTCAAACTGTAAACAAAAGTCAGCTGGCTTGGGCAGGACATGTTGGTGACCAAAGGTCAAAAATAATGGCAGCCAAGGAATGGACACGTGTGTTGGATGGACGACGAGAGGAATATTAACAGCGTGTTGTTCGGAAATATGGAACGAACCGGAAAGAGGGGAAAACCTAACAGAGTAATGGCTTGGCGACGACATAAGAGATCGGTGCGAGAAAGATGCGGCACAAGACAAAGGAAAGTGGAAACAAATGACTAAATGTGCAGTGGACAACCTCTGGGCTATTTGCCCATGGACCATGAGGATGATGATGATGAAGAAGAAATGGAATGTATCCGAGAGGATGTCCGCTGACAGAGACGGTGCGGTGAAATCTGCTTGTGTGCGAGTCCTCGGAGGGTGACTACATCGCAGGTTTGTGGGTTGGCGATGGCTTGGGGAAGCCTTTATCCAGCAGTGGATCAATAAAAGCTGATGATGATGGGATTTGTAGGCCATTATGATCCATGCAACGAGTTGAAAGGCGAACTCACCTATTAGGAAGCAATTTAATATATATATTTTTGTAAAGACTTCAAAAACACATTTATTTATTTCATTCTTTCATAGGCACATTCAGCCCGTGAAATATAAATGTCCCATAATGCGTCATTAAAGGGGCGTTAAAATTCCGCTATTGCGAGTCTCCCCTCGATTGGAACGCCCTCGCGCGCCTGCTGCCGCCTCTGAGATTGCCGCAATCCGAGGCAATTGTTGTCTCGGTTTGTTGTTTTGTTGTTGTTGTTGTTGCACAGCCATCGTCTCTCCGCGCACCCCCCACGCAGAGAGGGGGGGGGGCTCCAATGAGATAGACACGGGCCTGCGGAACAGCCCGATAACGCAATTTTTTTTTTAATTGTCTTGCTAAGCTGGGGTGGGTGCGCGGACTGCGTTAAGATGCCGACACGTGCTTTGAGACGATGAAACTTCGAACAAAAATATCTCCCCCTCCGACTGGATAACGACGGGCTGTGCCTCGTGATTATCCAACACGGGCGCTGGTGGCGGAGACCTCGGCGTATAAAATCGGCACCAAATTCACTTGACGCCCTCGTTACTTGGGGGAGGAGAGAGAGCGAGAGAGAGAGAGAGCGATCGTAATTTTTAGCGGAGGCTTTTTGTCGCAGCGCGTGCAGATTTAACGTCGCGGAGATCTCAACCGCGAGCAGAAGCTGATTGCGCGCGTATCCCATAATCCTCTCTGGCTGTCTTTCTCTGTACATTGTAATGTCTCCCTCTGATGTAAATGCTGCTTTTTGTGCTTGATTTACGCCGTCTAATAACAATGCTCTGGGAGAGAAAAAAAATCTGTCGGAGTGTGTGATTCAACTGACAGAAAATTAAATCCACATTTCACTGAGCAAGGTCACCGTGGGCTCCCTTGGAGTCTGGTATGGCGGGGGGGGTGAGTGGGACTGCAATTCACCCCGAGATGTTTGGCTTTTTCCTCCAAGGCCTCGGACTGGATACAGAGATATATATATAAAACATTGCCTCGTGCGTGCATTAGACGGGTGTGAATTTGCCCCTTGCACTGGGACGTACAATATTAAAACTACCTTTACTGCATTCAAATAGTGCATACTTGCAGTGGTCGTTATTGGCTGGAATATGACGGAATGACAATTCTGGAACTGCATGGTACATTTCCACCACTGGTGCGTTTATTCGACCAATGATTGTTGTATTTCTTCCGTCGTTTTTGCATAGAACTAGCATCCATTTTAACTTAATGGGTCCTTGCCAAAGATACATCTTGCATTTCACCAAAAACTACTTTCAGAAAGCCTTACTCTGCTGATGAGATAATGTGTGTGTCAAACTCACTCCAGAGCTGTCTCGTGTTGAACCAATGCCGTTGAACAAATGTGTGGCCAATGGGATGTGTAAAGAGGAATTTATTTTATTTCTTGTTCACAGACAGACATTGAGTTAGTTTGTAATCTGCACTATCCATAACAACCCTCAATGGGTTTTTATTTGATGCATTTGTATAAGAAATTTATTTTATGTGCTACGAAACGTTGCCATTTAGACACTTATTCTAAAACCACAGTCTTTTTGACGGATATGTTGTTGTTGTGTTACATTGAATACGTAATGCGGCGGTGCCATAATGCATGAGCCCTGGATCAGTGCTGGGATGGGCGACCACCATGCTTAGAACAAGTTATTGCGTGCCGCTGTCAGCAGGCGGAAGTGCGGCAAGAAACCAAACGTTGCACCCCGAACAAATCCTCCCAACGTCTTTGCCGACAGCCTTTACCAACCCGCACACTGAGCGAGTCTGGTCAAATAATGCCCATGACCGGCATGGCACGGGGGAAGGCCTCAATCCAGCAGTGGAACGACGGAGGGCGCTGCACGCGGACATACCATCGTGGCCCGTACGGTCGACACAAGGCGGTGAAATTGCTCGCACGGCCGAGGGAAATGTCGCAGCTCAAGTATGAGACGTGCGTTGGGAATTGTAAGATTGCTCTTTTTTGCGCGTACCCTCTGTGCGAGTATGGCTTTAATAAATCAATCAGCCTTAGCTTTGGCGGGCATTATAATAGCGATATTTTATTTCCGATGGGAAATGGCTTTGGAAGATGGAAAGTCTTGAAATTTGCAGCCGATGGGGGTAATTTTGCATGAGAATCAAACGTTGTGCTCGAAATCCAACTCGGAAGGGGCTGATTTCACGTCGGTGGCAATGCTGTTCTTTGTTTGAGCGGTAGCATTCGCACCAAAGAAGCCACGAACCGTGTAGTTTCACAACTCACAGTTAAAAATAAAAGGGGGAAAGTAATGATTTGGGTGCGATATAGAGATCGGTTTCGCATTTTCTTGCCGTTCGAGGGACCATCGGGCGGCTTTACCATCCAGTTTGGCCGATCGCGTTAGAGGGCGCCGCGGTGGCGAGACGTGATCTTCCTCGCCTGATATGCAGCAGGTTGTGGGTGCGATCCCGACCCAGACGCCTGTACATTTGGAGTCTGCGTGTAGTCCCCGCGGTTTGCGTGGATTTTTCTCCGAGTCCTCCGGTTTTTCCCCTCCACATTTAGAAACGTGCGTTGAGAGTATTTTGGCTGCGATACATTTCCACGTGATAAGCCACTCCGTTGAGTTATCGTTTTGTGGCGATGTCGCTCCTATACAGCCTCGTGGGTCTTACCTGGAAAAATAAAAAAAAGTTTATTTTAGAGTAATATTGATCACAGGCAGTCTTCGATCTTAATGACAATGTACGGTTGTGCATTGTAGGACAACCTGGCACCCACTTTTATCTCGGTGTGATGCTTTTCAAAAGGGAAGGTTAATCCGTGTTGAAAACTAAGTAAGAGGCAAAGGTGCAGCCCTGCAATCGGTTGCTCATTTCCCTATTGGTGGATGGGCGTTCACGAAAGGGAGCTCCATCTCTGTGGTCGTTACCGGCTACTTTGACTGATATTCCATCACCATTTCTGTCCGTCAGCTGTCATTTTTTAAATCCTTTATATTAAGTTCGCTTGCTTGCTTGCTTGCATGCTTGCGTGCTTGCTTGCTTGCTTACGACCGTGCAAATCTTTCGGTCGTTTTTTAACCCACTTCCCGTGATCCAATCGAGCTGACATTTTCCACACAGACTCGTTGTGCGTGACAATTAATTTTCGTGAAAAAAAAAATTCAAAATTTTTACACTGTTTAGGGAAATTTTTTTAAATATTTAATTACCAATTGCTTAATGCTGGCAGACAATCATCTGACCCATAGGTGGCAGTCATCTCAAGCCAGAGGACGAGAGGACTCTAGCCGCCACGCATATAAAGGATTTAGAGTGAAAAACTTTGTTTTTACGGGTTAATTTATTCTAAGCCATCTTGTGTCCTTTCCAGGCCCAATTACTTTGTTTAACAGTTACAAACATGCCTCTGCTTTGCATGTGGTCCTTGATCCTTGGTTTCCTGTTTCTGTCTCTCGAGTTTAATTTCAAGCGTTCATCTCTCCATGCTTCTTTGCCCACTTTCTGGGTCATACAAATCTTGTCACCTCCGATTAGCATGGTCGGCTATGTATGGTGCGAAATAATTTAAAAGTACATGCATACATACATATCGTGCCTGTTCCATAGCATGTGATAGGCACTGACTGAAAAGTTTCCTCTGCGGAAATATCAGCGTTTCCCTTCATTATATAAACAACAATTATCCAAAAGCGCGACATCCAGCATTCGTTTGACCTTTTCAAAATTTGAATTCAGATGATATCCTAATCAAATGAATGTTTCTATGTATTTCAATCGTGCTGTGTTTTCTCGTTGTGTCCCTCTAACCATTGTTTTATTTTATGTTAACGTCTTACAAGGCACGATATTATAACATACACACGATGTGTACATTTCTAAATTGCGAATAAAAGCGTGACGCATTTGAGCCTAAGCTAAAAAAAACGACTATACTCATTAGCTATGAGCTAAATGATGAGTATTTTAAACCATCGATTAGAGTGTAATGTATGTTCTGTTTGAAATATATTTAATCTTATTGTGATTTAATAAGCAACATATATTTTTCATCTTTTTGTGCTTATGCAAAACTAATTGTGATTTCTCGTATAATAAAAAAATATTTGAATATTTAAAAATATAAAGGTACAGCCCTGCATTTTTTTGCTTGCATCACTTAGTGGAAGTGTCTCCACTGGAGAAAGCTCGTAGAGAGTACCTTTCGAGGATGATTTGGCCTACTCTTCCACGTTGGCCAGAAGTTTTATAATAGGTTGGTATACCCGCACTTTACCCCACCACACGTGTGCTGTTGATCCACTCGTGGTGTACCCAGTGATACTCCCGATCAAACAACGACGAGGGCGATTCCAGAAATGTGATCATTGTTTCATCTACAAACCTCTGAATTGCAAGTCCAGTGTGCTAACAATTACACCATTGCAGCATTTCCTACAGAAACTAAATTAATACATTTTTTTTTTATCAGATGTATGTTTTAATAGCAATAAAATTGATGTAAACGAATGCGTTTGGATTTAGCCAGGCTTACTTTTACATGTGCTGGACGTTATAAGTGTTATCCCCCATTCGCGGCGTGATTTAGGGGGCTGCCTCGCAAGCCATCTCTACCAGGCGTGAAACATGAATGTTGCTGCTACTGTCTGTCGCTCACACACACACATTAGCATTCAGGGAGCACGCCTTATTTCATGCCCCTCTTGTTTTCTCACGGGGCTGTGGTTATTTTATAGACGTGGGATTATTTTGTTGCCACATCAGTATTATTAATTGTGCCCCCACAGCGTGAAGCACCTGGGTTCGATACCTGTGTGGAACTTCTATTTTCTCTCCTTGTTTTTTTTTTTCCGCGTGGGTTTCCTCCCATAGCTAAAACTACAATCTAATTGTGGTTAGCCAAACAGCCCCGTGCAGGAAGCCTGCTGAAACAGACATCCTCAGATTTTGGCGTGGCTATACTGGGTAAACAAGTCATTCATATTATTTATAGCGCTTACAGCCCATTGATATATTTTTTGGGGTTAGTTTTATTTTTTATTTGAAACCTTTCTTTTCCTCTTTCTCAATTATACACCAACCTCAATGCTACCATTCGCGTACACGTTCAGGCGGGGTTTTGCCAATTGCTAGGGGCTTATCATTGGTCTGATGGCCCAGCGTAGGGCCAATTTCTTTTGTGGACATCAGCAGTGTTGTTTGTATGCTCTTTGAAATGTAATGCAGCAGAGGGGATGCTTTTTATCTCCCTGCACCCAGAGCGCATGCGCAAACAATTAACCTGCCCGGTTACCACGACAACCTCGACTTACAGGCTGACCTTCATGGGGGGTTGTAGGCCTCAGATATGATTATTATCAGACGTTCTGAAATAAAGTGATGTTACAAAAAAAGAAAGTGGTTAAAGGCGCGGTACTGTAATTATATAGTTTAATGCCGTTGGTGGAGGAAAGGCCTCCAAGGATTCTGTTCTATTTTCATTTTACCAGGTAAGGTCCATTTAGATATTTAGCTGCTTTTTCAGAAGCACCATGGCTACAAATGATTGGTCAATGAAGTGGCTTATCACGTGGAAATCTATAGCAGCCACACACTCAGAGAAAAATCCACACGACCACCGGGAGAACTTGCAAACTCCAAATATCCAAAAAGCCGTCAGGGTCGGGATCAAACCCACGACCTCTTGCATACCAGGCGAGGGAGTTAACATCTCACGACCGCGGCGTTCACTTTTAGCCTACTCTTCCAATTAGGCCAGATACCTTCGAAGAAGTGGGAGTACCGACACTTCACGCCATCACGTGCGATATGCTGATCGGCTAACTGTGGTGAACCCATTTAGACGGGGGGGGGGGGGGGTTAATGAACCTTGCCCATCGTCTCAACTGCCGCACCTGGAGATCAAACCGACGACCTCCAGATTGACAATTTGGTCTGCAAACCATTACACTCCGGTAGAATCCTGGTATTTAAATTGTTATTATTACTTATTATCAGAGGTGGGACAAAGTCATTGTTATGCAAGTCCAAGTCGAGTCGCAAGTCATCAAATTCATGACTCGAGTCTGACTCGAGTCCAAGTCACATGACTCGAGTCCACACCTCTGCTTATTATTATATTCTTGGTTCTTTCGGTAAAGTCATGTAGAAGGGAAATAATAAAAATTTAAAACAATACATATTCTCACGACGTTTCGACTGCAACATAAGCAATCATCATCAGGTGTGAAATCCACAGTATTACGTGAACAATGGATTTCACACCTGATGATGATTGCTTGTGTTGCAGTCGAAACGTCGTGAGAATTTTTATTGTTTTATATTTTTATTATTTTATTATTTCCCTTCTACGTGACTTTTCCGAAAGAACCAAGAATATGAATCCCTGCAGTCACAAAAGCTTTAAATCAAAATTTACTTATTATTAGTTACAATGTGCTTTCATCTGTGAAATAACATGCTAAACCGAAATTGCCTGTGCACGCTTTTTTAAAAATTAACAAGAACAAGTCCCTTTTCTTGTTCTTGATAGTTCTGCCCATCGGAAGACACAATAAAAGCAGTTTATAATTTGTTTTATTTATTTTGTGTAATTCTGGTGAAACAAACACACTATGCACATATGCCAACAAACGCCCAATGTACAAGAACCGTATCCTCCAGATTATAAAAGCACCGCCACCCGGCTAAGCCACCAAACAGTTTCATTAGTTCGGCTCCTGCGTGGACTGTGTCGTATATTCCCACCGACCAACGCGATTTCCGTAGTTGCGTCAATTCCGTCGTAAAGGCAGAGAGACACTCGGCTGCGACAGAATGATGCGCGGCGGAGGTTTCGAAAAAAACCAACGCGTCCGATTAAACTAGCTCTGCGATGGGTGTTGGTCTGTCCGCTGGGTGTTTTGTTGAGCGTGGCGTTCCGGCGTTCCTCCCCACGTGCTGGGAGCTTCTTCGGGAACTGAATTAAGCAGCTCACGAGCACCGCGCGGCACGACCCGAAAAACACGTCGAGGCAGCTGTACAGCACAATCGCGAAAACCTACGCAAGTGGTTACCGGTACACTATTTTGTTGCTCGAAGTCCAGATGATGTAGTTATATGCTGAATCCATGTAAGTGGTTCTAAAGAGCCCAGGAAAGCAAATTTGTACATATCTAGTGGCACAACAAATCTCCCGCAGCCTTGTGTTTATTAATTTACAGGATTTTCCTTTTTTTTTTACTTTCTTCAGCATCCAGCGTGGGGCATAACTTTTTAATGTGCGTATTTGAGTTTGCGTTCATGCACTAGCATCACAGGAATGAATAAATTATAGAACTAAGCTCTACTCGGCTGTTGGCGTTACCAGACATACAGCGCTGCATCCCATGATAGAAATACTTAAAGGTTGCTGGGAAAGGCAGAGCAGCTATTACATGTAAATTATTTTCATGAATGTAACAAAGAAAAAATAATCTGGGGCAATCCACACTTTCTTCGTATGCTTTGCTCAACGCCTGATGGTTTAAACATGAATTTGAGGCCGATTGGAGCTGCACTTTGGCCAACCAGCCAACACGCCCCTCTGTGACTTGTCCCGATATTCGGAGATAATATTCATTTGGAATTTGTGAGCACCATAAAATCTCCGCTTAATGAGTCCAGATGTCAAATGTAAACACGCAGCCCTGCCATTGCACGGTTTATGTCACTGCTCATGGAAGGTCCTCCGCTGTAAGGAGCAATATTGCTTTGCATTTTTGTTTTCAAAATGAATTGAGTGCAGAGATGAGATATGGGCACTCAATGTACTGCTACAGCGTGATACTGCATCTAAGCTGGACCCAAAGAGTGACCAACGTAGAAGTAGGAAAATGGTTGCACATCGAAGAAGAACCTGATGATGCAGGCAGTGATGAGAAGGAAACTGGCACTAGAACAACAACAGGAACATTAAAAGTGTGTTGTTTGGAGAAATGGAAGGAACCGGGAAGAGAGGAAGACCTAACAGAGAATGGCTTGATGACGACGACGATGAGGACGACATCAGAGATTGTTGCCAGAAAGATGCGGCCACGACTTGAGCACATGGGCACAAGACGGAGAGGACAGTGGAAAAACAAATGACGAAATGTGCAGTGGACACCTGCTGGGGGCTATGTGCTCATGGATCGTGATGATGATGATGTTGAGTTAAGATCATTGAGATTAATTGTTACAATTTGGCGAATTTTGACTGTGACGCCAGCACACATGGCCCTCTCTTTTTCGAATACACCGCGGGATATTTCACGTCCACTGCGAAGCAGACGGCACGTACGTACGTATGTTGAGCTTATTTCGCCCCGTACGTAGCCTGCCGTGCTAATCGGAGCTGTGGGAGAAGGGCAACAAACTAAATGCAAAAAAGCTGTTTCTAAAGAAATGGCTATTCAATCTAGATGATTTAAAAGCGCATCGCTCCAGTGGCTTCCGAATATCGGAAGGGAGAGCATTCCAGATGGCCGCAGATGCGCATCTGAAATCGTGTGATGCAGTGACCGTCTTTGTTCGGTCGCTTGCCAAAATGCGCTGCGAAGATGACCGGAATTCGCGTGATGGTTTTTGCTCCTTGACTAGATGAGTAAGGTAGGCACGAGAGCGTCGAGCGGTGTTCGGGGAGAGAGAGCGGGCAGGGCGAGAGAATAACCGCGCGGTCTTCACGGTGCATGTGGGATGCCGTGCTGATGGGACGCCAGCCAACCCCACCGCTGGCACTCTTTTGAGGTGCCGCGGTCATGTGACCGCTTCTGAGAGAGGCCGGCAATGAGGAACGTCAGCTGTTTTCTCGTGTCTATGGTTAGTGCGGGTCATGAAGGTGCCGGTATGAGTGGCAGCCAATGGAAGGAACGCATCTGCAAGGATGCCCACCAGGGATTGGTGGTGAGGTAATCGGCTCTTCCGTGGGCACTTAGTTCTATTGTTGTTGCATTGCAGGATCATAGGAGCTGGAGGTGGCTTTGGGAGGCCTTCATCCAGAAGTGGATTAATCGTGGCTGATGATTATGATGAGAGAATTCCACTATCATTTGGTCCGTGTTCATAGCTGACTTGGTTGATTTGTAGGCCCACATTGTTGTATAATACTAGCTTTTAGGAATCTTGATCATTTGTAAAATGCATCACAGATATGACAGAGTAGCCGGTTCTTATTTAGAAGATCGTTATTGTATGGCTTGGCCACGTTGTGTCCTATTCACGTGTATTATTTCTATTTCCATGTTACCAGAATATGGGCTTGAAACAGTCAAATAGTCAAAGTGATTCTTAGCTCAAATATTTAGAGCCTTGACCGATTGCTGGAAATCCAATGTCCCTATGCTGGGGATGAGTATCCATAAGACGACCACTGTTGGCTTCCCCACAAAGTGGTCGTCATTTCATAGAACCCAGACAGATAGGGTGAGTCATCCCCCAACCATGAGTTGAACTCTCAACCCTCCAATTGCGAGGCGCTCGCTCTACCGCTGAGCCCCTTGGCTGGAAACCTAATCCATTGGCAAAAAAAAAACATTGGTGAATCATCCCTTTTTCATATTTTCTATGTATATTTTATTTAAAAAATATAAAGCAAGAATACATGTAAAAGATTAGACCTTTCATGATTTTCAAAGGTTGCGCCAAAAGTGGTTATCCCAAGCTCAATATAAGATTTAATACATGAACATTATAAACCATTTTGAAGCAAAGCTTTAATTTCTTGCACAAAGATTATTGCTATCAAACCGTTTTTAAGCCTTTCCAGCATTCCAAGGTCATTTCTGTGATTGATTGCGTTTTATAGCACCCACGGAGTGCATTGTCCTATCCTGTGCATTAAATGAACATCTATTCCAATTGGCTGTAATTGTATTTGTTTGCAACTGGGATCTTGCACTGCTCATGTATTCTGGCAACACGCTGTGCTTGTGATGTAACTGTGGTTTAAAAAAAATGTATAACGACCAGGCGATCAGCGTGCATATCCACGAGAATTACACTCGCCGAAGGTGAATGGGTGGTTCGGAGGTCATCGGCGCAGAGTTGAGGTCCTGGTTTAGAATCCAGACAGCTGCCTGTGATTAACCAAGTCCTTGAGTCTACTGAGTTTGATGGTCTGGGGATGGTCCCCAATAACAGCAAAAACAAACTAAATTCCATCACTGAATTTGGCTTGAATTTAGCTCTGATAATAAAAAAGATAGGTTTGATGAACGTGACGTTTTTTTTACGTAGAGTGGGTAGGAAAGTCCTCCCGTCTTACTCTGTGTGAACCAGAGGTCACTTGAAGGGATCCGAGGAAGCTCTGTGATATCCACTTCCGTGGGCTCCTCTCCTCCACTGCTTTGCGAGGGATCCGAATGTATACTTTATTTCTCGGGATGTGACGTCGATAGCACTCATTGGGTAAAATTGACGGTAACATTTTAATTTTGAAAAAAATATCATACTTTTATAGCGGCTATTTTTTTCTTCTTCTACCGTGTCAAAAAAAAGAGGGTTTGGAGTGGCAGAGCAGTGATTAACACAATGAGCTATGAGCCTGGCGACCTGCGCTTGAATACCGCCCACCGCTAACACCAGTGGCGAGGGAGATCTGAATCGAACCTGGACCACCCTTTGAAGGATGGTCAAACAGCCCCCATGACCAACACATTCATAAAGCAAGTAGATTGTCAATGTCCTGTAATGATGGCCTTCATTCAGATGAAGCTGTCATGATTTGTTTAGCGACCTTGCACATAGTTACACTGGTCACCGTTTATATTTGAGGTAGTAACGGGGCCCAGCGGCCTTTGCGTTCACCGCTAGTTGCAGAGGTTCGTGGTTAGACCCCATGCGGCTGCCTCGGTTATTACTGACTGTGTACGGTGTAATAACCATAAAATGTGCGCCTTCTGCTTCACTGGGGACATTATTGGTCCCGTGACATCATTCAAAAATGAGTAGGCCGTTGTGTGCTGGTGTCATGGTTCAAATATTTGACAAATTTCAAAAATAAAATGAATGCCAATAACCCAACAGGGATTACACGAAGCAATAAACACCTTTTACTGGCAGACTAATGCCGGAATGTAGGCCAGGTGCTAAATCACCGTGTGCCCACGGGGGCCGCTGCCACTGGGGGTGCCCGACGAATTGTGTTGATATGTAACGATGCAAGTCACTTGTCACGTGTTAAGCTCCCTGAGAAAGCAACTGCCGTAAAACACGCCGTATCAACAAATGTGCCGTTATCATCCTCGTTATTAAAAAAAATGTAGGTAATGGAATAGAAGATGCGAAGATAATATTCGCCCACGTATACTGACGTACATTCTTTTACCCGCAAGACTGTAATTCAAAAAACGCTGCTTCAAAACCGCTTGTGTACACGATTGAACCGTTGATAAATCCCCAGGTTAAAAGTGTCCCGGGCGCCTCTCAATATCGCGCAGGACAACCGCGTGGCGGCAGTGCGATTCGAGCGCCGGTCAGCCAATTGCCTCGGTGGATTTTTGGCCGGATCTGCCGGGATATTTATTTGTGCAGACTTTGCAAAGATTGCAGCAGCTGTGGCTGAGCCACGACAGCTGCGAGTGTGCAGATGGGGCCAAAGTCATTCATATCGCCACTGCAATCCCCCCCCTGTGTTGGTGTCCTTCTTTATGTTTGCCGGCTCAGAGGGCGGGCGGACATAGCCGTATAGAAAGCACTCGGATCCACACACACATACACAAAGACAAAGATCCCCCGTATAGCCTATTACAAACTGTTGGGGCAAGCGCTGTTAGCGAGCACCTATGAAGACCAGCACGGCATACGAAGGGGGTGTGTGGCCAGCACCACGGCCGGCCGCCTCAGTGGTGATGTTTACACACTGCACCAGATACTAATTTGAAGCTGAGTAGACCTAGGGGAGGCCCAAGACCGGATCAGATAATCGTCACAAGGGACATATACAGACAGAATCTGTGTCGCTCACCCCAACTTGGCCCCAAACTGCACAGCCAGGAGCTGTCCAAATCTCAGCGGTGCTAAACTGTTACAAACATCATTATCGCTGTTTAATTGTTGCATTAATAAAAATAAAATATATATTAAAAAAATACACCATGATCAGGCAGTTTCCAATGCTAATAAATCTATACTGCAGAAATTAATGAAGTTATCAAAATTGCATTTGTTTTTATTATCACACAAAGTAAACATTTAGTACATATCCATTTCCCATAGATAATGCATTTTTAGAAATTAACAGTTGCATGAGTTTTGTTCATATGATGCTCTATCCACAGCATTCCAAGTGGGAATATTTATTGCACGTTTGTGTTCGTAATAAGTGAGTAAGGTGATTGAAGCGGTGGCAATGCACTATGAACCTGGCGACCTGAGTTCAATTCCCATCCCTCACTAACATCACTGGCGACGAGTGATAACTGAATCGGTTCTGGGTGGCCATCTCCCTGCCCCCTCTGCTCGCCCCCACCACTTCCTTCAACCAACCAGCGTGGTGAAGTATGGTCAAACAACCCCCATGTCACAGCATCGAGGCGCCTTCATCGAGCAATGGTTTGACAAAGGAGCTGAAGATTGCGATTTTTTTTTTGACAGTCGGTTTGGTACAGAAACCTGCATTATATTTACTGAATGAGGGTGAAAGGAAGATTTGTCGACCTGTTGTTGCACAGAACAGGCGTACATTTGTGCTGAGAGGCAGAAGTGAGAACTTAGATGTAAACAATGTGTACCTATATTCTTGGTTCTTTCGGTAAAGTCACGTAGAAGGGAAACAATGAAATAATAAAAATAATATGTATATAAAACAATAACATTCTCACGACGTTTCGACTGCAACACAAGCAATCATCATCAGGTGTGAAAAACACGGGGACATATGCTGTGAAATTTTCTTGCTGTGTTTTTCACACCTGATGATGATTGATTGTGTTGCAGTCGAAACGTCGTGAGAATTTTATTGTTTTATATATCTTTTTTTATTGTTTCCCTTCTAAGTGACTTTACCGAAAGAACCAAGAATATTAATCCCTGAGAGTCACGAAAGCTTTAAATCAAAATGTGTACCGGATTTTCTGAGATGGGCTATGACAGCCTATTGAGATTTGCTTTGCAAAAGCATAAGATTTCCGTTCTTAACCATTGCAGTTCAGTCTTGCCATCCTGATACGTTATTGGGGAAGTTAGGGTTCAGTATTGTGTTGCTGCACGAGAAAGTTTTAATTTTTACGATCGGTAAACATTCGCAGTACAAACAACAGAGCAGAGAAACACATCCAAGTAACTTTTCTTTGGCACAATGAGCAAACAAATGTGCTGTTTGTCGGCCATCTAAAATACGACAAATGCTGTGTGAATGTGTAATTGGAAACATTTTGCACAATCATACCAATATTTTAATTCACAGTAATTTCATACAGATGTCTGTTGAAAACTCCATTAAGGAAGGCATAGTTTGTACCAGTAATGGGCTCCTCCATGGGCATTAGCGTTACACTCTATGGGAAGCAATTTATTTGATTTGCTGGTGATGCCATTCATATATTACGTAAGTGATTTTTAGCACGGGACTTGAAGCAATTTAGAATTTAAGCTGAGCCTGGCCTGTGAGTGAAACCAATGAGCGCTCTTGGCCATAATTCTTCAGAGCCCAAATTTAAACCCGTTGTTGACTGAACTTTTTTCATTATAAAAGTGGACCGAATTACACATTTTCCAAATTGAAGCCTTTCTAAAACACTAGGATGTATATTACTGTCAGTCTTGTCTCTGTTGGTCATCTTGTCAAATGGCACATCAGGGGCTCAAACCTGACCTTCTGCACATTTCAGGTCATCGAACACCGGCTTCAGTTCTGCCTCTTGTATGTATGTGTAGTGTCAACGATTCAGAGACAGAGTTTCTAGGAGGCACTTTCTTCATTAACAACTTTCACGGTCTCGTCCGCACACTCTCCACAGTAGCTCAGCCTCGCCTGTATGCAACACTAGCCGTCTAACACTGACGGCGCTGACCGAGATAGCCAACTACTCTCCTTCGTAGCGCAATGTCTAGCGGAGACGTTTAGCGACGACGGCGACGAGACGACAGCGACGACGAGACGAGTCCACTCCCAGAACCGGCAGCCTCGAGCTCCCCGCTCTCGGCTCCTTTTATGCTCCCAGCGCGGCCTGGCTCCGCCCTGACCGCGCCTCCCTTCTCGAACCCGCTAGCAGGTTCCAGGGGCCTCCAGATGGGGTCCTCCGTGACCCTCACCGGCGTGTGTACTATCTGTCCACCACACTACATATGCATCTTGAATTTCTTTCACACCATACGTAGCCAACCGTGCCAATCGGAGGTGCGGGAAACCTGGCCTCTTTCTCAACAACCGTGTCTTCCGAAACCTCCGAATTAGCATGGTTGGCTTTCGTACGGTGCCAAAGAAATTCAACACGCATGCACACATACAGCTCGCTCTCACCTGTGAGAGAGAGTGCCCAATGCACAGCTCATCGCCTTCATTTGCTCATTCACATTCGGTTACCCCGACTTCTCAAGCTGCTCTCGCGTTTCCACAATCACGTGCGGTCACGATCTCGCTCGCCCATCCGTGCACGCTACGGTCGCAGTCATTTCCTGGCGAATGCTGAAATGCTTCATCTAATATCGCCGAATCCGGGAGCCAGGGAAAGTACACAGCGCATGGCAGGGTCGCCCACTGTGTACTTACGGTGGGGGGTTTTCATAGGCGGTGGTCTGGAGCACCGTAGATTGCCAGTGTGTGTCCGCGTGTCCAAGCCCGAGCGAAATGGGGGACCCAATTCTGTTGTGGTTGCAACTGACCTCTGCTATTTTTTTATTCACATTCGCTCACGACACGAAATGGATAAAATGTTAGAGGCAGTCATTTTCTTCGGCAAAGAACATCGCTGCACCATTTGCACGTTTTGCCAGTCGCTATTTCTACGCAATTAGTGAGCAGCGTTTCGGTCACTGATAGGAAATGGCCGGGGTTGTGGCGGGGGGTGGGGGGCGGTAGTTGGGGGTTAAATCATGACGCTTTCAGAAATCGCAGCCCAAGCGTGACTCTCCTCAAAGTCAACGATAACATGAGGCTCAAATTCATTTTGCTGCCGCTCTCCAAAAGAACGTTTTTCCTTTTTTTTCTTATTATTTTTATTTCAAGCATCAAAATAAAATAGAGGCTTTGGTTGCCAAAAGTTACCCT
The DNA here is from genome assembly GCF_964198595.1 of Lampetra fluviatilis. Taxonomy (NCBI): domain Eukaryota; kingdom Metazoa; phylum Chordata; class Hyperoartia; order Petromyzontiformes; family Petromyzontidae; genus Lampetra; species Lampetra fluviatilis. The sequence continues at coordinate 5,942,868 of NC_136323.1, read as the reverse complement.
ATAAAGCAGCATTTATCGAAATAATTAACTGGGGATATGTGTGCGTGTGCATTGCGGCAGTTAGAGCGCTGCGCTACAAAGCTGGTGATCCGAGTTTGATGCGAACACCAGTGACGATCATTTAAACCCGTCCTGGGTTTCCCCTAGGTTGACTCAGCCTCAAATGACTTTTGTACCTCGTGCGTTGTGTAAACATCGCCACTGGGGAGACAAAGGCGGTCGGGCGTGGTGCTGGCGACCCACAACCCCTTGTGCCGTGCTGGCCTTCAAAGGTGCTCGCGAACAGCACTTGCCCCAAAAGTCTGTTACGGATTTACGGCTCATTTGTCTTTGGTCATTGTGACTACCATTGACAGCGTTCTAAATATGAAAAAAAATTTAATCTTCATGGGGAGCTGTAAACTCGCTACTTGCTGTTCTTCCCCGACTTGTGGAAGCCCTTACATTTAAAGCTGTTTCCTAAGCCACTTAATGCAGGCCTGATTTATTCCTTGAGCTCATAAAAAATTATGGTAATCCAAAAGAAAAATGCTGGCCAGAGAAGAAAATTGCCTGAATGTGAAATCATTATTTAAAGAAAATGAAATGAAGATAAGTTTGAAGTAAAGGCTCACTTTTCTATTGAAGATTGTAAGAGAAAATATACATGAAAGACTGAGGATTTATTTACCCAAACGTTATTTTAATATTGTAGAAAATCCATTTAAGTAAAACATTCAATATAGCTATAGAGAGGTTACTTTCCAAAGCCGCATTGATCGTACTCTACATGTTTTACCCACTACAATTGATCAGAGTGGTGAATTATGGTCAATTAACCCCCATTACTGCAAAGCATGGGTAGGACTTCATCCAGAAGTATACTGAAAAAGGGCTGTAACTTAATTCAAATTTTCATGACTTACAATAAGTTAAATGACTAAAGCCACATTGTTATACGTGTAACCAGCAGTCTACAAGTCACTTGGATATGCTCCCACCTCACCTTCACTCCCCACCCATGTGCTACATTGCTGCATCGGAACTTCACGATGATGCTAACGACGATAACTAAAGCAACATGATAACTAAAAGTAACACTTCCATTGGCTGACGTGTCTTCAGGGTGTACCGTGTGCCTCGCAAATGACTGTCCGACGTTTCGCTCCATGCGCTGGGAGCTTTTTGAGGAATATTCAGGAATTATCTTTCCTCGAGAAGCTTCCCCAGCACGTGGAATGAAAAACGCCATGGTGAACAATCGCACGGCGCAACCCGAAAACACAGCCGTGCAGCACAACAGCGCAAAAAACTATGCAGTAGTAGCATGGAAAGGCTCGCATAGGACACAACATTTTTCTAAAAATACCAATTAATCGCAGAGATTTTTATATTTGTTGTCATTGCCACATCGGAGCGTACATTATACCCGACTACACTTGGCTGGGAGTTGAACATTTAATTATGCCTCAGCTGTTTGGTGGAAAAGGGGGCTTGCTAGTGAGACCCCCCTCAGGATTTGTGTCTGGCTCCGATGTCATCAGTTGGCCCTTGCACTTGAGAATTGAACTAGCCCGGGCTTGTCTGGGAAGGCCTCTCCCATGGGCTTAGCTTCACATGAACGTTCCTTTCCCTTACCCTTTCATGTTACCCTCCTGTCTGCCTAGATCACAGCTGGAGGACGCTACAATTATACAAATGCACACCGGTTCACTGGGCAAATGTTTTTTCGGGTTCTGTTTGCTTCCGGAGAGTGGTGTTGTAAAACATACATAAATTATGTATGAAGCAAATTTTCATTGATACGTAATATAGAAATAAAATGAAGATGTAAGGAAGACCTCGGTGATGGAATGAACAATAATGGAAATATTTGAGAAATGGAGACTTCTATGGTCGAGTTTATGGATACGTTCGGGATATAAAACGTCACATTTTTGTACTTTTAAGAACAATTTTTGATATCTTTTTTCGGATCTTCAAATCATTAAAATTTCGTACGAATGTAGGAGAAATAGTGGTGCAACATGACACCACTTTTGGTGGGAAAAGTGCCGAATTGATATCATATTTAGTAAAGTCACTTCTTGTTTTTCGGGTCAGTCTGAAACCACACATTCGGAATGTCTTGACATTCTGAATTTAGGCCTGACTTTCAGATGAATCCACATCCCTATGATTGGCACAAGACAAGAATGCCACCAAATCCTGCACAAGCAATGGCAACACACGTTTGGGCCACTTCTCCGCCTTTCAAGCTACTTGAACCAATTCTTAAAATGATGGGTTTTTTTAAAGAAATCACGTTTTTTTTTCTTCACATATGAGCGTAATGATCACGGAGGGTGTAAGAGAGGAAACATGATTGATCGATGGAGTGGAGTTCAGTTTAAATGTGCAATTGTATTGAGGGACTGGATTGTTGTTGTCTTGTTGTGGTCTGGGATTGTTTTTGTTGTTGTTTTGCTGCCTTGCCAAAGCTTGGTAATTGGTGTACTTATGCAATTTGAACTTATACACTTTTTCTATGTTACGTTTTTATTTTTTGCGATTTGCTTTTCTTTCCCATACTTTGCACTGCGATTGTGTTGTTGTTATTTTAAACCTTCTGACGTGCCACCTTACTGGACATCTGTGAGAATAAGAAGAAGAAAAAAAGCTTCATAGCTCATCGGATTTCTCCAGGATAAATCAAGATCCTGATTCGGAAGGGGGTAGCACTTAGAACGGAGAGGAAGGTGTCCGTAAGCATCGGCAGCAGATGGGATGTGATAATGACGATGGCCACGAGTGGAAGACTCCCATCGCTACTGCCATTGCCGGAAGTTTCTTGACCCAGAGGCCTGTGTACGGGGCGGCTGGATGGGAAATAATAGGAATGTGGCAGACTGAGCTTCCGCTCATTTACCAAAGCTGCAATTATATTCTCTTAACATCCACATTCTCTTGTGGGTGGAATGATTCATTTATAAATATTGTGGATTCATGATAAGTGCATTTAATCGCTTAAAAGATGTCATGTTTTTTTATTAATTCGCGTGTGTTATATGTTCATGGATTCGCTGCAATGCTGCAGCCACTGGAGGTGCTGCCGTTCATTGGAATAATTGATTCCGTAATTACATTGAGACTGAATCTTGACAAATGCAATCAATCGTCTGGGGAAGGGGAATCGTTCTAGCCCTGTTAGCGCTGTGATGCCACTCTCCGGTTCAATTTCTCCACCCACTTAGGTCCGCCTTTCCAATGTCTGCCCCGAGCTGTCTCCAAGGGCCACGCTACACTCAGGAAATTTTCGGGCAATCGTTGATAGCGGTCTTCTACTGGCGACAGGTTGCCGCACCCTTTTCGCCCGTAATTTTTTTGTTAATAACAAATAAATATCCGATGTGCTTTTTTTTCGATCGCCCAGCTTGTTGAAAGTAAGTTTCCGAAGTTCCTCTCCGAAAACGTCGGACATTCTGCCGGACGACGCACGCGGTACGACCTGAAAACGCGTCGGTTAGAGCCGTATACGGCGCAACTGCGAAAGCATACGCGGTGAAAAGGAGTGGCTCAAACGTGGACGAAGGTGATTGCTGCTGCCCCTGATGCTCAACGTTTGGCCGGCCATCGAACAAAGACGGGTCACCACACCGCGTGCTTTCAGACGCGCTTCTGCAGCCATCTTGAACCGCTCTTCCTTCTGGCATTAGGAAGCCACTGGAACTGTGCACTTTTAAAGAATCGAGATGGAAAACTCATTTCTTGAGAACTGTTTTTTGTGTTTCGTTTGTTGTCCTTTACCCGCACCTCCGATAAGCACGGTTGGCTATGTACGGTGCAAGAGAAGGTGTGCGAGGCGAGGTTTGTCACTTTCAGAGTAAAGCTTCCCAACTCATAATAGAGTCTTTTTGGGTTAGATCGTGTAAATATATAAATGTGTCGTTAAACCCGCCACCACCCGACAGCCAACTAGTAAGGTTTGTCAAGTAAACAGAACGTGCCAATTCGTCACTAGTACAGTACACCGGTGTGTTGGAGAGCAAAGCAACAACATTTACAATCTGAATACGACGTTTCGCAAATGATTACAACTAGCCTGCTGAAGCTAGTTGTAATTACGTATTTTAAAGCTCACATTTGGTGAAACGTTGTGCTCAGATTGTAAATGTTGTGGCTTTGCTCTCCAACACACCGTTGTGCTGTACTAGTAACGAATTGGCCACGTTCTCTTTACGTGAGAACCCTTACTAGTTGGCTGTGTCGGGTGGTAGCGGGTTTCAACGACACATTTATATATTTACACGATCTAACCCAAAAAAACCTGTATTGTGGATGACATTGGTCGCGAAAGCCTACATGTTAAACATACATAAATTAAATAACAGAGGTGACGTGAATCAATTCTCACAATTTCTATCAGTCGCGTGAAACAATGCTGACTCTTGAGTTGGTGGCCTGTGAGCGTTATGCGCTTAGTGCGGTGATAGCACGTGACTTGCAACCCAGCGGTGGTGGCAATTGCCCGCGCTTAGCTGCGTGTAATCCAGCACTGTGGAGGTAGTGATGGTCGGTGGATCGCACGCGAATATTGTGGTTACTCCCTTCCCGTGGGCATTGATGAGGTACTATAGCCTGGCTCGCCAGGAGAATGCGGTGTAGCAAAGGGCAGACGAATTTCATTCGTCCAATCTGCATGGTATAGAGCGTTGCCTCTTCGCGCCTCACGGGTTTTCTCCAGGTGCTCTGGTTCTTCTCGCATGTCAACGCGGACTCATTGTCTGCACATATCGTCGTGTAATAATACTAATAGTTCAATTTGTAACGCGCGCAAATTTGCAGACGTAGTGGCCGCAACTCAGAGACGCGGAGCCGAGCTCAGAGTCGCTCGAAAGCATGATTGTAGAGGTGAGTTTTTAAGTCTCTCTTGAAGGAGGCGATTGAGGTGATGCTGCGAATGTGCAGAGGGATATCGTTCCAGACTGTTGGGGCTGCCACCGAGAAGCGGCGCATAGACGTGACCATCCTGGATCTTGGTATCAAGAGGAGGTCGTGAGTTGCGCTGCACAGGCATCTGCCGTGTGCCGAGCTGCAAGTTGTCAATAATGAAGAAAGGTACGGCGGGCAGGCGGATATGAAGGCATTGTGGCAGAGGCAGGCGGTCTTGTAAGTGACCCTACTGGCGAATATATGCAGCTCCAAGTCTGCGGCTTGTGCAGCATTCTGAGATGCTGTACGCATGGATGATGCTGTATAAAATCACATTGTTATTGCGCAAGGCACGATGGTAGAACACATCTAGGCGGTGTTTGCTTTGTTGCGAAGGTGTTCACTTCTGGGTACCTTTGTAAAGAAACGTACATAATCTGTGATTCCGGATGATGCGCTGTCCTCCTAAGAATCGACATTTTGGGCATTTTCGGTCATTACATATTAAAGTCATTTTATATGCATTTTAAAGTACCGTTTTTTTCAAAATTGCATTTCAGTTTCACAGATTTGTGTATTTCCACATTCAGTATACACACACGCGGGATGACGCCATGGTGTAATGGTCAATGCACAGGACTTGCAATCCAGAGGTCGCCGGACTGATTCGATCTTCCGGCGCTTGAATCCTCCCCCAATGCCTCTGGCCAGCCCAGCAGGAGCACAGATCGGTACAACCACAGTCGAATGACAGGTTGCATGTGGTGTGGGTCAAATGTGGGTACTCCCGCTCCTTCTAAGATCACAGCACGGCATGGGAGAGTAGGCCAAATACCATCTAGAGCTCCCTCTATGGGAGGGCTTTCCACCAGCAGTGGCTTGAACGAGAAATTGCAGGGCTGAACCTTTGACACGTACATGTACACACACATGCACATGGACGCACATTTGAGCTTTAAAATACGTGTATAAAATGTATAAAAGAACGTGACACTTTTTACTTCTATATTTTGCACACACAAACGCATATTTCCATAATATATTGCGACTTATATACACAAACGCACACAAATAAAAATGCAAGCTTACTATAATTCACAACCGCTGTCCCTCTTAGCTTGCAGACGCACAGTAATTCAGTGGAGATATGTGTCAGCTTATTTTTCCAATTTAAAAAATCAGCATAAATCAGTATTTATTGCTCCAAGTTGTTTTAGTGGTTGCATTTTAATTGCAATGAAAAGCCATTGCTCGTTTTCTAGTGGGGGGGGGGGGGGGAAGAATTATACGAAACGCATCGTAATATTCGGCGCAAAGAAAGTAAATTCCTGAGATTAATTTCTCGTCTCGCCTCTGTGCGGCTGGGATGTGTGCTCGGGCTCAAGAAAACAAACGTGATCTTTCCAGCCGCTCGTAAGCCTTGCTGACTTTCAATTTGTGGCATTTCAATCCGTCTCCTGCAAGTCGTTGTTGGCTGCAAGTCCCAGATGGAATTGGAGGTCTATTTTCTTCCTTAACCTTTTTGTTTATGACCAGCCAATGGCCCGCGGAGGCACGGGCAAGCATCTCTTTTGCAAATGGGGGTGCGGGGACAGAGGGGGGGGGGGGGGCGGAGTGGGTCCGACAAGCATTGTGGACATTCAAAATTCAGCGCCGCCTGCAGATTTAAGAAAATACGCTCGGTCAACGGACCACCGGTTCGTCTGCCGAAGTCACGGCTCTGCGATGTCCCAGGCTACGATGGGGAACCGTTGAACGTGCACGTCCAAGTACCCGTCGCGCAGCCTCGCCGTGCGTGCTCTTATTTGTTCGTGCACTCACTTTGACCGGACATGCCATTGCAGTCATCGAAGGCAGGAGCTGTCGTGGGTGCGATGTTTGAGCATGATGTTGGGCACGCTGGGGTCCAGAGATCACCCGGTTGGATTTCGTTCCCCGGAGTGGCAGTCGAAACACTGGTGCCAAGTTTATTCAATGTCCCCCCCACCACCCACTCCACACCACCTCTGTCCGCCCAGCAGTATAAATGGGCTCACTACAGTTAAGTCGATCGCCAAGTTGCTTGTGGTTGGGGGTAAAGTGAGGGTACACCCCGTATCCCCCCCCCCCTACACACGTCTCGTCAATGTGGAAGAGTAGACCAAGGACCTTCTCGGGTTCGTTTCAGTGGAGGCCCTTCTGCCATCATTAGAATGAGCAAGAAATTTGCAGGGCTGCACCTTTACCATAATTATTATTTAATTAAATGCATAAAATTGCCTCTCTCCTCCCTCCACCAAAACATTTAGCAATTTCTCTTTGAGCATCGAGTATAGCTAATGGACTGTATGCTGACTCTGAGATGTGGTGAATTGTCTCGGTTATTTAGAATGTTACTCGAGCATTAAGCTATTACATTAAATAGGCCACTGTAGACATTCGTTTAAAGCCCGCTCTCTCCGATGCAGAAGCTGTATTACACTTTCCCCATGTGCACATAAAATAAAAAATAAAAAAATCCCTAATAAATGACTGCTGAGTTAGAGTGATCCTGCAAAGCTCAGCTGCAGACTCCTTTCCACCCAAAGGACTTCGCGCATCCACACACGCACGCACACGAACACACGCTCGTACGCATTTGCAGGTGCACCAGCCGGCCTCTGGAGAGAAATCCTGCCATCTGTTTCGTGTGATTCTCCGTGGCATCGAGCGAGACCAACTGCAGTCTTTGTTCTGCTTGCCTGCCTTCCTTAACCCGTTCGCATTTGGCCCAGACGTCACTTCCATGCCTCACTGCCTGCCTGTGTGTAAAAAAGAAATAATCCCTTGCACAATTAAGGATGAAAATAAAGTGGAAAACATCACTGTTATTCCTGCTATTTAGACAATTTTTTGTCCTTTTAGGTGTTTATATGTGTTTAAATAGTTTTATTTTTCGGTAAGTTTATCAACTGGACCCTATCAGTGAATGAATGTTTGTTAAACTTATTTCGCATCACACGTAGCCAACCGAGCTAATCAAAGTTGCAGAGGCTTTACGCTAAGTTGTGTGTCTATGTAGTGGGGAGTTATGGTGGTGTTGTAGTTAGCACAGTGACCCAATCAGTTGAATTCCCAGCCACGGCTAACCTCTGCTTCCGAGTGATATATCAGCCGGTACATTGACTCTCCTAGGTCTACTCAGCCTTAATTGAGTGTGCAATGTAAACATAAGCACTGGGGAGATAAAGGCAGTCGGGCATGGTATTGGCTATACCGACCCTCTCATGCACCATCCTGGCCTTAATAGGTGCTGTCTAACAGCACGTGGCTATTTATTTGTGCGCATGCGTGGTGGCTGCATAATATACGCGATGATTCAATTAATCAAATTATTTGGTAATTCCACTATTGCAGCGATGTGCAAGCACAAATAACAAAACAATACTCAACTCGTTTGTCAATAACACTGCCTGAAAAGGAATAGTATCCAATTCGGCAATGGTTTGAGTAATGGTCCTTCTTCATAGAACACAGAGAGGGCAGAGAGGTAGTGCACATGAGTTAAACTCTTATCCAGCTGAAGAAGGGCCATTGTCAAAACATTTCACCAATGATATAATTTTCTTTTTAAGGCCACAGTGTTATGAAGGAATGTATTGAGTTTTTGCCTCTACTACTATGACAGAAGCCCTTGCTGAGTTAAGTTGGCGAGCCAACAAAAAAGGTTGCTCTCATTTTTCCACGACGTGGAAAGACAAAGATCCCCATATAGCCTTTAACAGACTGTTGGGGCAAGTGCCGTTGGTGAGCACCTATGAAAGCTGGCATGGCGCACGAGAGGATGGGTGGCTAAAACCACGCCCAGCCGCCTTTGTCTCCCCAGTGGCGATGTTTACACACTGCACTAAATACTCATTTGAGGCTGAGTCGACCTAGGGGAGGCCCAGAACTGGTTGAGATAATCACTGGTGGTGGCCTTGAGCAGGTGTCGAATTCGGTCCACCGGGTTCGTAGCGCAGTGCGCTAACCACTGCGCCACCGCTCTCCATAATAATATCCACACAGACTGACACTTAATGGTGATGATGTCCCCACTGCATCCGTGCCACGACGCTTAACACCTCGTGAACCCCTGCGCATTTAATTTCAGGACGTGTTAAAATGTGCAAGCATTATTTCTTTTACGTGTGTTTATAAATACCCGGTGTAATATTTACGAGTGCCGCCAAATGTTTGCGAATTTCTCACGTGCAAATAATTCACACATTTGTTGTTTTCATTATTTTATTCCTGCTAAAAGAAGTTAATTAGCTCTGATGCGAGCGGTAGTCGTGTCTATTGAATATACGTTGTATCCCACGAGGTTATTAGAGCGCAAACATGGTGCATTAATTTTTTTTACCTTTCGTTGGCAATTATTTATTTTAGTTCTGCACCTGCAGATTTGAAATGTTTTGACTCCCCCTGTATATTTGTACAGATTGTACACCCATATTGTGCTTCAAACACATGTACTTGCACAGCATCATCATATCTATATAATAAGCCACATCTTTACTGTGCCATGTGTGTGTGTGCAATGTGGCTCAGAGGTGAGTCAGTACCGCTGATGATCCTGGGTTTGAATCCAGGTATCAGACTGATTGTTAAAATTAAACAACATTTTCGGTGCTGCTGCGTTGGCAGTGGTGCACAGGCACACATAACAAAAACCAACCCAACATGCTTTCCACTAAGGCTGGCAAATGTGAAGCCTCTCCTCCTTTGTGCTGGTAAGAAGGGTCATTGCCCAACACGTCACTTTATTAATATATTATTATTATTTGGGTTTTTTCGGTAAAGTCAGTTAGATAAAAAAAAATTGTAAAATGAAAACAAATAAAATCAATTAAAATGAAAAAAAAAATACATTTATTTGTTTTCATTTTAATTTATTATATTTTTTACCTACGTGACTTTACCGAAAAAAAACAAAGAGTATGGATCCTTGCAGTCACGAAAACTTCAAATCTAGGATTACATTATTATTGTTATATAAATATATTGAAGGTCACGGTGTTATTGACGAACGCGAGTCGTTCCGTTAAGTTGCGTTGGACGGGAATTTGTTTTTGCGGAGCACGTGCCATATACGTCCAACTCAAATTTGCAGGGCTTTCTCGGGCCACCCTTTTATTGCGTGCCTCCTTTATGGAGATCATCGCCGATGGGTTTAAAGAAGAAAATGAACGGGGGAGGGAAACAAATGCTTGTATCGTTTTTCTAATCATCATGGCCATTTGAAGGTCCAGAGAGTTGCAGGATGAAAGCTGTATTAATTGACCTTCTAGCTAATCTGTTATTTTGCTGCTTCTAAGCTCGTTATTTTCAGCGGCAGAAGTAAGATTATGGTTGGCCTTTTGTTGCATATTTAATCATTTAACTGGTGTATTGCAGCACTGCCTTGTCGAAGGGGTTGGGGAACGGAAACCTTAATAACTGAATAAATAGATGTTCTGGGAAATTAATACATATGTATGGACACAATTTGAAATATAATGACACTAAATAATTATTAGCATTTACCTATTGTCAGACAAGCCGATAAAATCCACATCTCTCTAATGTCCTTTGTTACCCGACAGTAATGGAATATAGACTTAACGGTTTAGTTTAAATAAAGCCTGCAAATAGATGCAGAAACAAGCAGTTTAATGAATGTTCAGTGCTTAAATATTTATTTAAAGTAATCATATCTGTTAAGTGAAAATGTAATTTTAATCGCTAACTCAATCAGCTTAATAATCGGCTGCATAGGCTTCGGGGTAGCGGTGACCTTTGTGTAATAATGCAAATACAAAGCTCATTAAAAGCCATATTTTTACATAAACACGCTGATAATTCCAATGTGGGCACAGCAATTCAAGCACTGACACCAAATATACTACCGTATTCCCAAGATTATGATGCACTCCCCCCCCCACCCCCATGTGTCTTTTTAAACCAAAAGTTTTGGGTGTGTATTAAAATCAGGTGAGTGTGTGTGTGTTATTGTGTATGTGGGGAGCGGTAATGTAGCGGTTAGCACGCAGCGCTATGAAGCTGGAGACAGGTTCGATTCCCGTTCACGGCCAGCACCGGTGACGATTATCTGAACCCGGTCCTGGGCCTCCCCTAGGTCGACTCAGCCTCAAATGAGTACCTGGTACGATGTGTAAATATCGCGGCAGGAGAGACAAAGGCGACCGGGCATGGTTTTGGCCACCCACCCCCTCGTGTGCCGTGCCAGCCTTCATAGGTGCTCGCTAACAGCACTTGCCCGAACAGCGTGTAGGCTCTACCGGGGGATCTTCGTCTTTGTGGCCAGAGCACCGGCCTTCATAGGTTCTACTCGTTAACAGCACTTGCCCTGGAAATGTGAGCAGGCTATACGGGGGATTCTAGATTTGAAGCTTTCGTGACTGCAAGGATTCATATTCTTAGGTTTTTTCGGTAAAGTCATGTAGGTAAAAAATTTTAATTAATAAAAGTAAAATAAAAATCACGACGCCGTGATTTATTTATTTATTTTACTTTTATTAATTTAATTTTTTTTCCTACGTGACTTTACCGAAATAACCTAAGAATATACGGGGGATCTTTGTCTTTGCTGCCATGTTTGTGGGGAACGGTAGTGTACCGGGTAAGCGCACCGCTCTACGAACCCCGCGACCTAGAGTTTGATTCCCACTCACGGCCAACATCAGTAATGAATATCTGAACCGGTCCTGGGTCTCCCCGAGGTCGACTCAACCTAAAAATAAGTACCCTGTGCGTGGTGTAAATATCGCTACTGCAGAGACGAAAGGTGGTAAGCTTGTGGTGCTGACAATCCACCCTCCTTGTGTGCCAGATCAGCTTCACAGGCTCCACTCGCCAACAGCACTTGCCCCAAAAGTCTGTTTAGGCTATGTGGGGCATCTGCGTCTTTGTGATCATTATTTGTAGACGTTTATCGACCCTGGGCAAGGTTTTGCATAATTTCAGCCGGAACAGTGCGGACCGCCGCTCCGGGATTTATTTGGGCACGCCCACATCCGTCGTTGCCTCGTACATGTAGTCCATCCAATTGTTTGGTTCTTCAATAAACCTGTTCATATGATGAATGCAATATGGGGGTACAATAATAATAATAAAGGATTGTTGTGGATAGGGGGTTACCTTGTACTCGTGCGGAAGTGGATTATGCCAATAATCCCCCCCCCCCCCGTTACGCTAAAAGCAGCCTCACATCGTTCTTTAAGATATCGAGCAAGAAGTTAAATCCCGGTCTTACTTTCCTAAAGGAGCACCTTACAATTCGGTGATTACAGTAGACGGTTCTGTAGAGTTCATGCAAATTAACTGTTGTGTTGTTTTTTATAGTTGTTGTATTGCTATGACTACTGCTACCATCGCTGTCGCAGCAAGCCTCCTCTTTGCCCTCAGGCACGACACAATGTGGTGTCTTGGTTGGTGTTGAGGGCGAACGGGCGGTGGGGTGGGTTAGCCGTGTGCGAGGTGAGGTTTGTCACTTTCAGGGTAAAGCTTCCCAACTCATAATAGCGGCTTTTTGGGTTAGATCGCGTAAATGTATAAATGTGTCGTTAAACCCACCACCACCCGACACGGCCAACTAGTAAGGGTTGGCACGTCAACAGAACGTGGCCAATTCGTCACTAGTACAGCACACATTTACATGTTGTGGCTTGGATCTCCAACACACCAGTGATGCTGTACTAGTGACGAATTGGGCACGTTCTGTTTACGTGACGACCCTTACTAGTTGGCTGTGTCGGGTGGTGGCGGGTTTTAACGACACATTTATACATTTACGCGCTCTAACCCAAAACATAACTATATTATGCATGATATTGGTCGCGAAAGCCTACCACGTGTTAAGCGTCCCAACTCGTTTATTTAACACTGACGTTGCCGTCGAGACTCGCAGGAAGAGTGGACACATTTGTTTTTTTTTGCTGGTTTCAAAACAACAGCGCAATGATAAAGGGCTCCGTTTATACCTTAAAATGAACGCCTCTCCTGGGAGCATGGCCTGATGTGATGTCCAACAGCTGAACAGCAATTAGACTTTTGCGACGCTGGCAGTGTTCGACGGAATGCGATTACCAACTGATAACGAAGGCTAATAAACTGATTAATGGCCATTGCGTACTCTCGGTTTCATACAAAGATTTAACGATTCACCCAGTAAAATAGGTGCTGACCCTCGCAACACATGCAGTGAATTGCCCGTCTAAGAATATATTTTTTCTCATTCGTTTTTTTTTTTAAGATCCGCTACGGTAGATTCCCGCACCTAAGATTAGCACGGTTGCCTACATACGGTGCGAGGGAAATTCAACATTCATGCATTGCAGAGCTGTAATGACTTTGTTACCCCCGTGATTCGATGAATCCTCACCGTTTAGGGTCATGATTCAATGCAAGCCAAGCTGGGACAATTCGTCGATTAAGTCAATCAGTCGAATACAAATGCAATCGACTTAAAAGGTAATCGACTTTGTCGATTGACTCATTCATGCCCGTTTAAAATTGGCGGTCGAAACGAGCCTAGTGATGCCGATTAAATCACTAGGCTCTGCCCATCACCTCCCGTCCAGCGGCACACGTGGGAACAGAGGTGAGACTTTTTTCAGCTCTTTTCACGTCTTTTGATTATCGAGTAATATAATATTATATGGAGAGTAATCAATTACGTAAATAATTGGTTAGTCCAGCTCTATATTCCAGAATATTTACTTTTTGAAGAATGGTAAGTGATCGCAGTCACAACTCATGGCTAAAGAGGATCAAGCGACCCCAATGTACACAATGCAATAATAAAAATGCAATTTGTAACGCATGCAATCATTTGCAGGCACAAATGACCATGACCCTGAGGCGCAAAGCCAAACTCAGTGTCGCTGGAAAGCCAGGCGAGTGTCTCTTAGAAGTCAGTGTAAATTGAATGCTGCTGCGAATGTGCAGCAGCGGTCCTCCGTGTGGAGAGGAAGAGGAGGTTGTAAGTCACGCTTTGGAGAGTTTTCCTGTGAGCAGCAGAGAGAGGTGCGGTGGATGACTGAAAGTAGAGGCGCAGTGGCACAGGCAGCAGTTGATCTTGTAGCCGGCCCTGCTGGTGATGGTGGTTAGCGAGTGGAGGAGGGAGTGGAGGCAGGAGATGATGTAGCTGACCCTGCTGGTGATGGTGGGAAGCGAGTGGAGGAGGGAGTGGAGGCAGGAGATCTTGTAGCTGACCCTGCAGGTGATGGTGGTTAGCGAGTGGAGGAGGGAGTGGAGGCAGGAGATCTTGTAGCTGGTCCTGCTGGTGATGGTGGTTAGCGAGTGGAGGAGGGAGTGGAGGCAGGAGATGATGTAGCTGACCCTGCTGGTGATGGTGGGAAGCGAGTGGAGGAGGGAGTGGAGGCAGGAGATCTTGTAGCTGACCCTGCAGGTGATGGTGGTTAGCGAGTGGAGGAGGGAGTGGAGGCAGGAGATCTTGTAGCTGACCCTGCAGGTGATGGTGGGAAGCGAGTGGAGGAGGGAGTGGAGGCAGGAGATCTTGTAGCTGCCCTGCTGGTGATGGTGGGAAGCCAGTGGAGGAGGGAGTGGAGGCAGGAGATAAGGGGATCTATAGCCGAGGGTGACTTGAGCGAGATGGTTCGGCAACTGTTGGAGTTTCTTTTGAGATTACTGTTGGTGTAAATGGTCAAAACGGACGGTGGAGTCCAGAGTGACACCCGTGGTAATATTTACCTGCTCGTTGTCTATCCACTGTCCCCACCCCCACCGCTGTCCCCTTTCCTTTCAGGGAGAACAACTTCATGAAGGATTTCCCGCAGCTTGCCGACGGACTCGAGGTGATGCCTTTGCCGCCCGACCAGCAGTGCCAGGCTCACCTGTCTGACCCCAGCCCTGCCCTGCAACAGCTTAATGGTAATGCCATTACACGTGCTAAATTGACTCACCAACTCTTAATTATATAGTCATTGTAATGAATACGGTGGCCTAGCGTGGGTGGCATGGGGTCCTGGTGCATGGAATGAAATGGGGGCAGCCTCTGTGCTGATCATTGCCCCCCCCTCCTGCGTTTCCCTGTGCCTTGCCCCCCCTCCGCCATATGGAGCCCAGTGCGTTGCATTGCCCGCAAACTCGATAGCTACTCAATAGTTAAGACCGAACGTCATCAGTCGCTTTATCAGTTGTATGCCTTTAGCCATGAATGACTAGAGCAGCGGTTTCTTCTCTTGCCGTGACACACAAGTAAAGTAGACGTACAGTAATTAGGGCAGTTAAATTTATTTTGGTCAAATTATATTTGAGCCCGAGGAATGCATCGTGGGGCGCATTCTGCTTTGCCCTCGTAAGAACAAAATGTGCCAGCAACATTTTAAAATGTAACCTTCAATATAAATTAGTTTATTTAGTCACATTAAGTTTTGTTTTATAGTTTTGTCTGTTACCCAATAGCTACTATTAGGTATGCCAATGAAAAAAAACTGTCAATCAGAATTTTTTTTTACAAAAAAATTATCATTGGGCCCCATTGTGTAAAGTGGCGTCTCTAACCATTATCATTCACCGTGTCTCTGCGGCCTCTGTATATTGTATGTGCTGCAGAGAGGGGCCCTTGTCTCAGACATCCTCTGTTGTGCATTTGTCCTTTGAAAGCCACATTGTTAGTGACGAATGGGTTGAGTTTTTTCGGTTAAAGTACAAGTTAGAGCAACGGGGGGAGAAAAGGAGAAAAAAACCGCAAAGTTGGTGACAACTCGCATCAGAGAGTTTGAAACAATCGCTCAACTCAACAACTCAAATATGAAAGCATGCTGGTTAAACACCTCCCCAGCACCGGGGCCTGACTGCTCGTGTCAGAGCAATGAGTCAATCGGAAATGAGTTCTACTTCCGCGCGTTAATACCGGCAAGAGTGAGCGATCGGTGGCCAGAGAGCACTCGACGCTCAATAAGAACAGCATGGCCCGGGAGGCTGTTTAGAAGCTATAACTATTGGTCGAACACAATACCGCCAGATTGAATGCGAGGAACACCCACTCACAGTACACAACATTAAGCTTCCCATATCAATATCTCAATATCACCTTTCTGCTTACCCATAAGTCTCCTTGTCAATTCAAGGTTCCATAAATTAACCCTACCCTTCACCTCCACCCCCCCCTTCACCCCCCCCCCTTACCCCCCACCTCACCCCCTTCCAATTGAAATCAGCTCAGCAGCCAAGTAAGTATAAATCAAGTGGCAGGAAAAATCAGACATTAAAGGGATAGTCAATTATATAATTGCTTGAATATTAACATTGCCTCTCTGACTAATAGGGTCGGAATAATTTGGGGTATCTAATAGACAATTCTTATAATTATCCACCAAAAGTCTCCCACTGAATAATAGGTAATAATGTCTATTGCTAATGATACTGCAAGGCCATTCATTATCCCAGGAAATCCAGACCAAGTCTCAGTACTCTCTTTCATGAGCGTTCTGCATTGGGTTGTTTGGCCATTTTTGTTAAATTTATGAATGGTTTGGCTTCACGTGGGAAAAATCCACACTGCCTGAAGAAAACCCACCATGCATGTCATAGGAGACACTGAACCCTGTAAACGCCTGAGCACATCGCAGCTGTATGCCCAAAACAGCTAGCAAGCCTTGGTGGCCACCAGCCATCCAAATACTTACCCAGGTTAAAAGCTGCTTTGCTTCTGAGGTCTGACGAGATGTGGTACACGTCATGTGGCACCTGGCTTGGTATTTACATGTGTCATTTGGACAAGAGTTTGGACCTGGTATGCCCCTGGATGGCTGGCGCGTTGCCCCACTCGGAAATATCCCCTAAAACATCAGACTGTTGGCATTACATATTTTTTTCCCACCGATTTTATTCCAGTTGTGCTATCGATGTCATATCACGAGTAGAAGAAAAATCCATTCAGCTCTCCCACAGGGCAGTGCATTATTTTGTGTTAGAGAGCAGCCCATGGAAGTGGACATCACAGAGCTACCGTTGAGATTCCTTAAAGTGACCACTCGTCCACATGGTATAGGTCGGCACTTTCCCACCGACCCTGGATGTGAGAGTAATGGTTGTTGTATGGTGGCCAGAATTATATTTTAATTCTGAGATCTGGAATTTATCAAATTGAGTGCAGTACTAAATTTAATGTGATGATTGGGTTTTTTTTTATGCAGTCGATTGTGTTTGCGATGACATGTAGGCTTTCGCGACTAATATTTTTCATAATTGAGTCGTTTTGGGTTCGATCGTATAAATATGAATGTTGTTAAACCAGCCACGACCCGACACAGCCAATTAGTAAGGTTTTTGACGTACAAAAAAAGTGCCAATTTGTTGCTAGTTCAGCATACCAGTGTGTTGGAGAGCAAAGCTACAACATTTACAATCTGAGTAGAACGTTTCACCAAATGTGAGCTTTAAAATACGTAATTACAACTAGCTTCAGCAGGCTAGTTGTAATCATTGGCGAAACGTCGTATTGGCACTGTCCATAGCCAACCGTGCTAATCGGAGGTGCGGGTTAAGGAAAACAAATGAAACACAAAAACCAGTTATCAAGAAATTAGTTTTCCATCTCGATTCTTTAAAAGTGCATAGCTCCAGTGGCTTCCTAATACCAGAAGGAAGAGCGGTTCAAGATGGCCGTAAGAAGCACGTCTGAAAGCGCACGATGCAGTGACCCATCGTTGTTCGATGGTCGGCCAAACGTTGAGCATCAGGGGCAGCAGCAGTAAAGCCACAACATTTACAATTCGATTACCGTGACGTTTCACCGGTAATTACAACCAGCATCATCAGGCGACAGACAGAGTTGTCGTCATACTCAAAATGTAAATGTTGTTATGGATTTACTCTCCAAACGCACCGTTATGCTGAACTAGTAACGAATTGGCACGTTTTGTTTACTTGGAAAAACCCTACGAATTCGCTGTGTCGGGTGGTGGCAGGTTTAACGACGCATTTATATTTACGCGATCTAACCCAACAAAACGTCCGTGGTGGATCACTGCACTTGAGAACGCGGTTTAATTACAGCGGCCTTTCCTGGATCCGAGCGCAGGATCTGAGCACTGCCAGCTCTCTGTGCCCTCAACCTCTGAGCCACCCGGTCACCTCAAAGCAACTGACAATTCGACAGGGGTACATACTCTTAGGTTTTTTCGGTAAAGACACGTAGGTAAAAATAAATAATACAAGTTTAAATAATAGAAATACTAATAGAAATAAAATTTCTATTATTTTTACTTTTATTATTTATTTTTACCTACGTGACTTTACCGAAAAAACCTAAGAGTATGAATCCTTGCAGTCACGAAAGCTTCAAATCTAGAATTCAACAGGGGGGCCACCACGTACGATACTGCAATCTTGCAGCACCTCTGACCAACGTTTTGTAGGTCAGACTAAAAATAGTCAGTACCGTACTCATCGATTCCTGCGTGTTTCAGTTTGGTGAACATGCTTTCAGCAATTGGTCTTTAATTTTTTTTATAGCAACAAACAGTGTCAGATTTTAATTGATATAGAAGTGTGAACTTTTTTTTTTGTTTTACACTGAATGTTTTCCGGCCATGAACGAAGTACTTTTAAATGAAGAAAGTTCTTAAGTGGCATTGTACAACCCCAGGGCTTAACTCCTCGCACACTACAATTAAGCACGTCCAATACGAAAGCTTAACTCCTTGCACGCTATTTTAATGCATGTCCAAAGCTCTTTGTTGGGCATGGGTCACTGCGTAGAAATTATCTCATGCGTCGGACCCTCCTCTAAGGTGGGGGATATCTACGTGCCAAACACCAGCAAGACTTTGGCGCTTGCTCAACCCCACAAGAGGGAGCTCTAAACACAGGAGCCCTCTAAATGACATTTGACCGTCTCCTTCCACACTCACTCAGATGTCTTGGAAATGGTGGGGATATCCACGTTTTATCCTACCACGCGCGGCCTGCCGATCAACTTACCGTGGTGAAGCAATATTCTTGGTTCTTTCGGTAAAGTCACGCAGAAAGGAAATAATAAAATA
This sequence comes from Lampetra fluviatilis, assembly GCF_964198595.1. Taxonomy (NCBI): domain Eukaryota; kingdom Metazoa; phylum Chordata; class Hyperoartia; order Petromyzontiformes; family Petromyzontidae; genus Lampetra; species Lampetra fluviatilis. The sequence continues at coordinate 5,923,963 of NC_136323.1, read as the reverse complement.
ATGAAAATAAAAGATAATAAGATAAAATTCTCACGACGTTTCGGCCACAACGCAAGTAGCCGTCCTCAGGTGAAGAATAGGGCTGTCGGGAAGGCAGCGTCCTAATGAACACTGCTTAGCTTGGCAGTGTATATTTGGGCTGGGTCGGAGGACGAGAGAGCCTTGAGTTTACATATCAGAGGAATTTAGCATATTGAAATACTAGCATAATGTGACTTTGAGACCCCCCACCACCTACACATTCCACAAGTAGTGACTAATCCCATATCTGCATTTGTCATCAATATGCTAAATTACTCTGTTATGTAAACTCCTTTGTCAAGGCTCTCTCCTCCTCCGATCCAGCTTAAAAATACATTGCCAGGCTTAGCAGTGTTCATTAGGACGCTGTCTTCCCAACAGCCCTGTTCTTCACCTGAGGACGGCTGCTTGCGTTGTGCCCGAAACGTCGTGAGAATTTTATCGTATTATGTTTTCTTTTTATTATTTTATAATTTCCCTTCTACGTGACTTTACTGAAAGAACCAAGAATATGAATCCATGCAGTCACGAAAGCTTTAAATCGAAATTGTGGTGAACCCATTTAGACTGCTGGGTGGACAGAGGTAGATTTTATGAACCTTGCCCATTGTCTCAACTGCCGTGCCAGAAGATCAAACCGACGACCTCCAGATTGCAAATTCAGTGTTCCAACCATTGCACCACGGCATTGTCCCCACACTGAAATTTAGCTGTTATTAATAGCACAAAAGTCTGATCTCTGCTGCAGATTTTATATTCTTCATTCTTGCCGCGCCGATGCAATTACCTTGCAGATTGACATTGTTTTGTTGACTGTTAGGCTGCACTCTCGTCCACAATACATTTTCATTGAAATTCCCGACCACATGAAGTGTGCACTAACATTAGCCTTTTTTCGTCCCGTGGGCCAATTTGAATTCACGGTTGTCTGTTAATGACTCTGCATGAACCACAGCAATTGTGGGTTGTCACTGCAAGGTTACGGTGGGATTACGGCTCATTGAGTGTCTTTTAATACTCCTCTGCGTTTGCACAAGCGTGGGCTCACACACTCTCGCACACAACTGTGCATTCATGCCAAGTAGTCTTGCCACGGACAGGGCGCTGCTATGATACACAAGTGCAACAAAAGGGCCGCGGTGATCGGTATGGACAGCTTTGCAAAATATTGTCGCATTGCGATTATTGTTGCTCGTTAAATTGAACAAAAAAAATTGCAGACAAAATATTATTAAATAATATAAATCAACGCGTTACATGTTAAATGCATAGCCATTATCCATCACATTAGTGATTGTGTTTTTCAAGTGAATGATGGCATGACGATTATACGACACCGTCATTTTCATAATTCATGTTGTTATTTGATTCTTGCATAACCAACAGAGTGTGCTTTATAAGCATCACATGATACCGTAATGATTAGAACGATTATTGGCAGACCTATGATGAGTCATCTGCAGATGAAGATCGTTTAAGTGATCTTTATTTGCATTTGGCAGTTCAGCAAATCACGTACAACATTGCAATACAATGGCAAAATTTCATAATAAAGTTATGAGAAACTGACATTGAGATGACCGTCATATCGTGAAATTAGAGATCGTATCTTATTGAGAAAAAAACATGCCAACCCTAGTAGCTATAGTAAACACAATCCCGTAAACCTCTCTTGTACTTCCAGAAACCCAGTTCGGAGACCTCAGATCCCAGATTTCGATATCAATACTGTACTTCTGAATGTGTGTTGGACTTCTTTCGCACCCCACATAGCCAACCATGCTAATTGGGGGTGCAGATGGAGCGTCGGGAGTTTATGTATTGTCGCCGGGGGGGAGGGGAAATGAGCATGGGATATTTTAAGGGGGATTTCTTTTTCCATATTAATATGATGCTCGCTTCTGAATAGAGACTGCCAATGTGACAGCTAAGCTAACTTGCACAGCCTTTCATTGTAAAAATCCCAGAAGGCGGCCAGATAAGATTCACGGATGAGCGAGAGAGAGATGCCTGCTTTGCATATTGAATTGAAGGTGCTAAATAACTCGCGTTTTGGAAAGAAAGGGGTGAATTGAGCGATCCGTCACCTTTACGGAATGAGTTAACCTACTCAGACATCAGGTTTAAAATTGCAACTGACAGAAATTTATCTTTAACGAGGTTGTATTAGGGAATCGTGAGAAAGGGGAGATGGGAGAGGAGAATAGGAGAACAGAGAACAGAAGAATGGCGTGGAATTGCAGGTAAACAAGCCTAAATCACCGAGGCCATCTCCTGCCCGGTATAGTTTAGCGCTTGGACGCGGCCAACGTGAGGTGTGGATTTCAATGTTTAACAAGTGGTGAGGTGTGGTGGTGGTGGTGGGGGGAGCAGGTGTTAGGAACGGGTGTTGGTGCAACACACGGAGAGGGATTTGTGCAGATCTTGGCAGCAATAAACAGTCCACAGGCACCGCCCTCGCGTTTCTCGGCGGGTCGCGCGCACACATGCTGCTGGGACACAGCGACGCTGCACACCTTATACAGAATATTGAGGGGTTTTCTTTTTTTTGGGATGGGGGGAGGGGGTCTAGATTTGCGTAAGTATAAATGTGCCGTTGAACCCACCGCCACCCGACACGGCCAATTAGTGAGGTTGGTCACGTCAACGAAACGAAGGCAAATAATAACGACGTCGGCACACCGTTGGTATTGGAGAGTAAAGCCACAACTCTTTGGTTCTTTCGGTAAAGTCACGTAGGTATAAAATAAATTAAATCACGACGTTTCGGGCGCAACACAAGCGTCCGTCATCAGGTGGGACAACCACAGCAAGAAATTGCCCTAACCCTAACCACAGCATGATATTGCCCTAACCCCAGCAAGAAATTGCCCTCACCCCAGCAAGAAATTGCCCTCACCCTAACCCTAACCCCAGCAAGAAATTGCCCTAAACCTAACCCTAACCCCAGCAAGAAATTGCCCTAACCCTAACCCTAACCACAGCATGATATTGTCCTAACCCTAACCCTAACCACAGCAAGAAATTGCCCTCACCCTAACTCTAACCCCAGCAATAAATTGCTATGGTTGTCCCACCTGATGACGGATGCTTGTGTTGCTCCCGAAACGTCATGATTTATTTTATTTTATACCTACGTCACTTTACCGAAAGAACCAAAGAGTATGGATCCCTGCAGTCACGAAAACTTCAAATCTGCATTAAAGCCATAACATTTACAATTTGACTACGACGTTTCGCCGGTGATTACAGCCAGCTTCATCAAGGCGATCTTGCCGGGGATTGTGAAGGAGTCTTCCTTCTCCTGGTCCCCTGATAGAAAGTCTACCCGTTAAACTGACTGTAAACCGTACAGCCTGGCGCTACCTTCTCTCCGAATGGAGAAACATTGGCTTTCTCCAAAGTAAAAAAAGACACGAGACATTGCGTGTTTTGCACGCAAACTGCACACCATGTGACGACACTGCCGTCGTGTATCGCTTGGCAGCCACTCAACGCCTGACCCCAGGGGGTCGCCGGTTCAACTCAATCTCTGACGACGCGGCAGTTGAAGCAATCGGGGGGGGGGGCGGGGGGGGAGAAAAAATGACTTTCTAAAACCCATCCTCACCGCCTTGGTGTGTACCGTGCAGTACAAATTACAAATGGGTGCGCTGCAAGCTTTAGTCGATGGGCAGGGCACGTGCGGTGGGGTAAACTTGTGGGTATTTACACCTGTGGTCTTATCTGCTAATTCGGCACCTTACCAACGAGTGTAGTTAAAGATGATCGCACTCTCAGGATGGTCTTTGGACAATAAAACTCTTTAACAATAATAATGATGAAGATCGCGAACAGCCACAAAGCACCGCCTCACTGTCCAAAACGGCGGAGAGAGTAATGTTTAACACTTGATTTGAAGCTTTCGTGACTGCAGGAATCCATGCTCTTTTGTTCTTTCGGTAAAGTCACGTGGGTATAAAATAAAATAAAGCACGACGTTTCGGGCGCAACACAAGCGTCCATCATCAGGTGGGAAAGCTACGCCCTTGAGCTACACCCATTTCAAACTTTTAAAAGCAGTCTGCCTCAGCAGCAGACCATGCTTTCCCACCTGATGATGGACGCTTGTGTTGCGCCCGAAACGTCGTGGTTTATTTTGTTTTATACCTACGTGACTTTACCGAAAGAACCAAAGAGTCATGTTTAACACGTAGGCTAATATCATCCATAATGCAGGGTTTTTTTGGGTTAGATCACGTAAATTTATAAATGAGTTGTTAAAACCCACCACCACCACCCGACACAGCCAACTAGTAAGTAGAGGAGTCCCTGTACGACCTTTAGGGGTCAAATGGAATTATTATTATTATTACGACCCAGGAAAATCGCACTGAATCTCATGAACTCGCTTTCAGGAGGGTCCTGCCAGTAGGTGGGAGGTGATTGTGATGTACAATCCCCAGTCGAGTACGCTAAGCGTCGCTGAGCGCGTTTTTCGCACAACGCGTTGTTCGGTGTCGCGTAGTTTTTCTACAAAGGGACAATTTTTGGCACATTATGGAACGCGCACCTTCACGGGGTAGCCTTCTGGGCGATCGGAGACGACCTACCTCCTTAAACTGCAAATGTACAGCCCTGCATTTGCTTGCTGCTCTAGAGAAAAAGCTCTAAATCGAGAGGGCCTTCAAATGGCGTTTGGCCTACTCTTCCACTCTGGCCAAGATGTCTTGGAGGAGGTGGGAGAACAAGTACTTTATCCGACGACAACCGACCTGCCGATCCACTAACTGGGGTTTACTTGACCTATTTTTTACTTCTGTGTACACAGAGGTGGGAGGATTCAACATCGTTGCCCCATTGTTTCAACTGATGATCCAGCCATCTCTAGGTGGGAAGTCCAGTGTGCTAACCATTACATCATGGCATCATCCTTAAGAGTTTTAAAATGAATGCCAAGTGAAATTAATTGTACTTTTTAATTGTCCATCGAACGCTTTATTTTTCGTACACTCACAAAGATAATACTGACAGGTCTGTTGCATTAAGCTGAGATGTTTACATTGTTGGCGTTTGTAATTGGAGAAAATTAAACACTAACAATTAGCAGTTTAATTCATAATGGCAGTGTGTTGGATTGTGTTACAAGCTGTCACGACGTGAAGATTAGAAGAGCGCGTCGTGGATATCAAGTGAACAATAAAGATCTGCGTGTTTTGGGAGACTATTACAAAACTGTCTTTAACAACGTTGATGGTGTAATTAAGTCTGAAAAGAGATATGCACAAATACAGTTCATTTCAGGCCGATTATCTTATTTATAGTAACTTACAGCCATGTGTCAATCGGTGCTGTGTCTGTCAAGGGGAATTTTATTGTTAGGAATTCACCGAAACTATGCACTTTCAAATTTAGATTTGAACCTCATTTCTTTGCAACTGCTTTTGGCGTTTGTCGTCCATCCCCCTCACCTCCAATTAGCACGGTTGGCTACGTACGGTGCGACAGAAGTTCTACATACATGCATTATCTAATGCCTGTGGAGAGCGGTGGGGCAATGGTTATCAACCTGTGCTTTGAAACTGGCCACATGAGTTCCATCCTTGGTCTCGACTGCCATCGGTGGCGAGTGCTCTCTGAACTGATCCTGGGCCACAACCCACACTGTCCGGCGTGGTGAAGTATGGTTAAACAAACCCGATGGCTGATCCGTCGTGTGGGGTAAGCCTTCATGCACCGGTGGGTTTGACGCTTTCTTTCGAGACTAATTTTGATCAGTTACGGAATGTTCCGGGAAAAAAAAAAACCAAGAGGACAGCGAGAGATGTATTGGCGAGAGCACACGACGACGGTGATGCTCGCGTTAAGCGAGAGCGTTCGTTGTGATTTGCAAATGCCGTGCAAAGCCACCGCGACCTAACGTCGGGCTTGCCCACGTCGGTTCGGAGACGATCGTCGAGTATTGCAAATTGACGACATGTTCCCTCGGGCGCGTTTCTTTGCGTCGCGCATTTCACGGAGCATTGCCGCCACCGGCGGCTCTCCCGGCAGGAGCGCGCGGTCGCGACGGACGCGGCGGTGGCTCGCTTTTGTGCGGTTTCGGCAAACTGGAATGAAATCATCTTTTTTGTTTGGGGGAACATCGCTCTCTGCCGTGAACAGTGCCTCGCTTAAGTACCTCCCCCCGACCCACCGACACAAACTACCGTGTGGCGCGCAGCTGCAACGAAAAATGTTCACACCTTGATGCAGCTAATTCGGCTGTGACGGTCCCACCTGATGACGGAGACTTGTGTTGCCTCCGAAACGTCGTGAATTTTATTTTGTTTTGTTTTATTTTACTTTCATTAATTTTAATGTTTTTACCTACGTGACTTTACCGAAAAAACCTGAGAATATAATGTTCACACCGACCAAGTGGCATAAACGCTTTACGTTTTCTCCCCCCACAGATTGCCAGCGCTCGTGCATAGGGCTTCACGCAAACCGGCTCGCAGATCGATGTCCGATGGCTCTCGTGTGATGCCTCCTGTCTGAGTAAAAAAAAAGTCACTTGGCACATTGATCCGACGTCAGTGCTCTGGCGTGCACGTCGATTCCCATGTGCTTGCCGATGACCAAATTGACCGAAACGGGGCCATAACCCGAGCGTCCGCAAGGTCTTCATTCTCCTCGGCAGTTGACCAATAAGCACCGTTGCTGCTTCACGTATTTATGGCTGCGCCTTGCCGAACTAAAAATTGTATCGCGCAGAAAATTGCGGTGCGTGCATGGGCCAAAAAGTGTATTCCTAATGGCACCACACAAAGTCCAACTGCTGGATTTTACGAGCATTTATAGACTCTGGCTTCATGTGGACAAACTGCGTGCTTCCAACTGTAGCAACTCTAATGCATGTGTATTTAATGTGTTAATAGGTTGAATGATGTTACTAGGCTTTGTATGCTCTCTAAACCACGTGTTCCTCTCCGAATGTAATTCCCTGCATGCACTTTTTCACATTTCCTTGATCACATTTCCGTTTTTGTTCTTTCTTCCCTCCACTACAACTATTGACCACGTTGTTTCTCGACCATACCGCAGGATTACATATCTCTTCTTTAGGCCCCCATTGGTTTGTTGTTTTTTTCATTCTCAACGTCGGCTTTCCAGAAGCACTCCACTCTGCTCTCATCCGCCTTTTCATTTCATCTTTGATATTGCTTCTTCAATAACTGCCTCAGGAACACATTCTTCAGTGTGTTTTTCCAATTATATCTCTCCAACAGATGTCTCCCAATTTGTTGCGCATGACCTTCGTTTTGCTCACATATATACGTATTTTAAATGCCACGTAAAAAAAAAATAGTTGCCGATTACGGCAGGGAACATTCTTCTGACCGCATACAAACTTTGTAGCCCCGGCTCATCGGACTCCTGAGGCCCTTTGCGAATGCAGTGTTCGAGGAAGCGTGTCGACGCACAGAGGGTCACCCTTTAGTTCTATTGCATGATCACACGCACGCCGTGGTATCGAATCGCAATACCTTGCTGGACCACAACACCTTGGTTATCTCGTTCTCGTCAAGGAAGCATAAAGCGTCACGCAAGCTACGGTCATGCTCGCAGCAGCGGCTTTTTGGCTGGCCATTGAGCAAAGACGGTCAGATGCGCTTCTGCGGCCGTCTGGAACGCTCTTCCGATATTAGGAAGCCACTGGAGCTGTGCCCTTTTAAATCTAGATTGAAAACTGCTTTTTTGTGTTTTAGTTTGTTGTCCTTCACCCGCGCCTTTGATTAAAACGGTTGGCTACGTACGGTGCAAGAGGTCAACGTACGTTAACCACCACCCGACACAGCCAACTAGTAAGGTTTGTCACGTAAACAGAACGTGCCAATTCGTTACTCGTACAGCACACCGGTGTGTTGGAGAGCCAAGCCACAGCATTTACAATCTGAGTACGACGGTGCGAAAGAAGTTAAACACACACACACCCGCACACTCGTCTGCTACGTGTGATACGAAGGCTCACCCTGCACTATGCGAACCCAACGCTCGGAGTGGGGGGTGGGGGGAAATAGCGGCAACCAACTCGGTCTCAACCCTCTTCATGCGCTCGTAGGTGGCAGTGAAAATGCACACTACTTGCACGTACAGAAATTGAACTTCTTTAGCACCGCACGTAGCCAACCGTGCTAATCGGAGGCATGGTGACGGCGCCGGCCAGCGCGGGGCGAGCGAGCGGGAAAGGGAAGAGGGCGACCGGGTTGAGAGTAGGGCTGAACGATTAATCGATTTCAAATCGCAATGTCAGAAAAATCGCAATTAGATATTTTCCCCAAATCGTTCAGCCCTAGTTGGGAGGGCGGTGAGCAGGCGATAATCAGGTCACGTGGTACTCGGCTAACCGCGTCCGTCCGTCCGTCCGTCTGTCCGTCCCGTCCCATCCATCTGTCCGTACGTTCGTCCGTCCATCGACGCAGCTCCTCTTGGGGTTCCGCGAAAGGAAATGTCGCTCCCATTCCGGAGGAGTGAAGCGCTCGCTGACATTCATGGCAACAGTCGCTGCGTGTTAATCAATGCAGGGCTCTTCAGCTGTGGCACGCCATGCATTTGCAGCGTATCGAGAATTGTTTATACGTATGTGTGTGTCTGCACAAAGACAAAGATTGCCCATAGGGCCTGCACAGGCTGTTCGGGCAAGTGCTGTTGCCGAGCACTTACGGCATCCAGAATGATGCACGATGGTGGTGTGGCCAACACCACGCCCGGCTCATTCTGTGTTGATGTGCTATGCACTGCGCCTTTTAAGGCTGAGTCAACTTAGGGGAGCATCAGGGCACAGTTGAGATTTTTTCCACTGATGTCATGGTTTTGGAATCAAGCTCAGGTGTTTGGGCTCATAGGGGCGGTGCGTTAACCGCTCTGCCACCACTCTGCGCTATTTATTCTCATTCACACTCGCACAGGAAGGAATAGCGGCGCAGCGCGCCACAAACCTGGCCACCCGAGTTAGAGTCCCAGCCACGGCTAGCTTCAGTGGCGAGTGGTATTAGAACCAGTCCCCGGGTAACAATCCACTGCTAGATGAAAGCCACCAATCCGCACTCACCGGCGAATTCAACTGTGCACCGTTAACAATCCCCCACGACAAATCAAAGGTGTTGGGTAGGCCTTCGTCGAGCATCGGATTAAGCCCCGTTGCATCACAGTGCATTTCACACACACTGTAGCCTTCTTAATATCCGATGATTCGTCTCGAAGTGGTTTAGTATCGCCTGGAGGCAAGTTCTGGCTCGGAAGTCTCTGTGCAAATAAAGCGCCGCGCCGCTTGTCTTCCTGAGCCGCCAACCACATAACAGAGCCGAGACGTTTCCACTTTCATATGTCCCGGGCACGGTGTCCTGGGTCTTGTATGTCGATATCAAGTGCTCTGGTGTCTGGTGTTATGGAGTGACAAAGTGTCCCTCCAGGCAGGCATCTTTATTACGGAACAAACTCGGTTTCCGCTCCAAAGCCGGTTTTGTCGTTATTTTATTTTGCAACGCCGAGTACAGGACTAAGTAGGCGAGCCAAAGAGGGTCCGCCTTAGCTTCCGTTCAACAACGTCTGCCGGTGTTGTTCCCCTGCTGCTCATAATCTGACCGGCGTGGTGATGTATGGTCAAACAACCCCCACATCCAAGATGATGCGGTCACGCTGGCGAGATGTTAACTACTTTGCCTGATATACAGGACGTGGGTTCGATCCCGTCCCTGAAGCCTGCTGTATATTTGGAGTTTGCGTGTTCTCCCCATGGACGCATGGATTTTTCTCCGGGTCCTTCCACATTTATAAACATGCGTTAAAGAGTATTTGGCTGCTGTGAATTTCCACATGATGATCGGCCACTTCGTTGAGCTATCATTTGTGGCCAGGTCACTTCTGAAAAAGAGTCACATAGCTCAGTGGGCTTTGCCTGGTAAAATAAAAAGAATTATTAAAAAAAATAGCGAGACATAGTACAGTGCTATGTGTGCCAGTGCTAGGTGGATTATTACATCGCGGAATTGTGAAATAAACTGGTGGCTTGGTGAGGCCTTCATCCAGCAGTAGATTGAACATAGCTGATGATGATGTTCAGATTTTTTAATACTGTAGTGGCCCACCCACTTTGCAATTAAATCATTGTTTAAATCTCCATCGACATCCCCGATTAGCACAGTTGACGACGTATGGTGTGCAAAAAATTCAACATATGTACTGTCAAAATGTACTTCAAAGATGTATCTCCTTTATAGCTGTTGTCTATGCAATTAAATACTCTCCGAGTGCCTCGTGTGTATATATATACTCACAATATCCATATCTGTCTCATTTATTAATGGTCCGATCCGTTTGGAGATTGTTGAGATCTCTTTTTTTCTTCCTCCGCATTTCAGCGACGGTGCTGTAGGGAGGCATAAATCGTCTCAGCGACTAAGCAGAGCTTCTTAATATTTATTGTCTCTCTGTGGTATTCACTGCCTCGCACTGGGCGAGTGCCACTTAATGAGGTCTCTAACAATGCCAAAAGAACTCCTGTGACATTATGCAGCCTTGACGGATGGCGCTATTTACTTCAAAGCTTCCACTTTCTTTATTATTGGCATTGACCGTACACGGTGGGCCAGTGTTTTAATCTTTTATCGTATTAATAATAATCTCTTGCGCTACACCGTATGATTTGAGAATATTCCGCAGCGATTGTTCATTTCTACACTTTAAACAGATCTTTTTGAGAGCCAAATCAGTTCATAATTAGCGGTGCCTGCCATTCAATTCAATTTTTAAAGGGTAAAAATGTGGCATATATGGCAGCGGCAGCAAGTCTGAAGCATCGCTTGTTCTTCCCGTAATCTTTTATCAACGGCGTCTTTGATCCCGTTGTGCATAATAAAGCAGACAAATTATATTATTTTTTCCTTGGGACCGATAAAGGGCTGAAACTAACACCAATTATTGCAGTTTGTCAAGTCGTCCTTTTCTGCTAGTTTCATAATGGTTCCCTTTCTTGCATCCTTAAGGGTGTTGCTCAGAGTCCCATGTGAGATCAAATAATCCGAGTCAATCTTTTAACCCTTTCCCGCTTCGAGACGGCTGCAAGTTGCAGGGTGTGGAGTCCCGTTCACCTCTGAATCTCGGAACGTGCAAGCGGTTAGTGTTAATTTGATTTAGAGAGGCGTAATAGCACCGTTGTTTTCAAATATATTATACTCACTGCAGAGAACTGTAGTGACACGACCGCACTTCTATGACCGTTAACCCCAAACTGTGCCACACGTCCTCCCACGTGGCCTTGTGGCAGCCTCGGTACCGGTTGCTTGTTTTTTATTTTTGTTACTTATTTTTTCTTCCGGTTTCTTTTTTGAGTACGAACATGTACGTCATCGGAACGGATTCGTAAGGAAAACTGAACAAAAAAGGGGTTAAGAAGGAGCGGTGGCGCGCGCGCATGCCGTGGTGGGCCAGCGTCGTGAAGCCGGCCAAGTGAGCTCCATCCACGTTCAGCGGTCGACCGACGCCGTCGGTGGCGAGCGATGTCTTGATCTGGCAACTGGGCCAACCCCGGCACGCCGTCGCCAATCCTCGCTCGCCAACGTTAGCCAAGTATGGCAAAACAATCCCCGTATCTGACACGGTGTCGGGATGCCTTCATCCAGCAGTCGATTGATGGAGCTATAAATGAACCAGTAAATAAGCAGTTGGTGTACTTGTTTATCTTTGCAAACGTGTATTGTTTTGGAAATTCAATGTTTGCTAAAAGTTTTTGTAAGAGAGGCATCTTGTCTTACTAACAAAAGTCTCAGTGGTTCCCCACTCGTTTGAATGAGTCAACAACAGTGAATTGAAAAAGAGATGATGATGATGATGATTATATGATATTTAACTACGAGAAATGTTTTCTTCACCACCTGCTTGTAGACAAAATGGTCACAAGAAATATGTAACGAACGCAATTTTCATTATGTAACACGGTGTAAGAAAAAGTGCAGTCACCAACTCTTATTATCCACTCTACCTCTCGGGCATCTATATTTATGCGTGATGAAGAAGGTCCGTTATTTGAGTCGTCAGCTTTTATATCTATTATTTTCTTTAAGGCCACTGTTATTGATGCGATTGTGCAATAATGTGGTCTTTGCAAGCTGCTTTGCTCTTCAGTTCGGTGGAGGCAATATCCCAAGTCTTCCCCTGTGAATGCATTCACGTTGATGCTCATTTCTGGCATTGATTCAATGTCTCTTAAAGTTGGACAATTTGGATGTTGCATGGTGGCGGTTGGGCGGTGAATAATTTACCTTTGCTCTGCAGGATTTGGTGATGTATTTGTCCATCCTTGCCGTAACAGGGTCACATTTTTCAATTATCCTGCAGTCACGAAAGCTTGTTTCGATTGAAACGTCGTGATCTATTATTTTTCTACCTATGTGACTTTACCGAAAGAACCAAAGAGTATGGATTCCGGCAGTCACGAAAGCTTCAAATCAAGATTATCCTGCAAGAATTTGTTTTTCTGAACGACTGTTCATGTGCCTTCTTTGCTCACGCCTTTTTCGGCCCCTTATACTTGGTTTTCAGTCAAGTTTATTTTTCCAAAGCTTTAGATTTTTTAACGCTCCTAATATCTGTAGTTGAATGCCAATTTTGTTTTCCAAATTACCAACTTCAGTGGAAGAATTTAGGAAGTGTTGTTTTGGCTGTATGTGGTCATCGATTGCAGTCCAAAGAAAGCCGCAGAACTATAATAATAATCCGAAATTATAACGTGCAAAGTATTCACTCGCTTTCGGAAGAGACAGGACGGCGCAAGGAACGAGAGACAAGTAGAAAGGCAGCCATTTGGTGAGCCAGCACCAACAATTGCTTAAGCTCTGCGATCCTTCAGATGTTCAGGTGTTATCATCCATTTAATGAGTGTGTACATCTTCTGGGTTCTTTCGGTAAAGTTACGTAGAAGGGAAATAATAAAATAATAAAAAATAAAACATAATAAAATACAATTCTCACGACGTTTCGTGACTTTACCGAAAGAACCAAGAAGATGAATGCTTTCAGTCATGAAAGCTTTAAATCGAAATAGTGTGTACATGTGCGAGGAAATCAGAGCACCCGGATATAACCCAAGCATAATTCACTCTTCCAATTATTGTTTTTTACTGTTCCAAAAGCCATTCCGTCATCTGTTTGTAAACGTGAATGCAGCTCAGAATGTTGTGAATCAACCGTATGAGAAAATAAATGTCCAACATATTTTGAGACGTTTCTTTGGCTGAAATCACGCAATTTTAAAGCGGTCAAAGCCAATCTTTGTTTTTTGTTGTTGCTTTTAATCATTCATGCATGAGAGAGTTATTTGAAATCGGTGCTTGACTCGAGGTTTTTTTTTGGTGACCGAGTTTGTGGCGTTTGCGTAACAGTGACGCCCGCCGACATTGTTCCCGCAGGCCACGTGAACTACAGCGTGGTGACGGGCTACCCCATCGAGCAACACTGGACCCTGCGCAGCAATTTGAAGAGAGTGACTCTCAGCACACGCACCCTCTCCCCGGGTAAGCCACCGACCCTCGGCGCGAGTAAAAAATCTACATCACGAATATTCTCTGCTGCATTCCCAATAGCGGCCGAAGGGTTTAAGTAAATCGTTGGTGTTGAATAATTCCCCGTCAAATATATATTTTTTTATGGCCAGGCTACGCAATGTTCCGACTAAAAATGTGCGTTGTTAAGAACCCTCCATCAACCGACAAAGTCAAACAAATGAATTATTCAAGTGTTCCAACATTTAGCGCGTTCTATTTTGTTAGCTCAGAGGTAGGTTTAAGAACAATTCTCACGACAAAATGTTCGTTGTAATATACCTCCACCATAGGAATGACTATATTACCACCTTCTCGTGCTCTTCCGAGTGAATACTTTTATTAGCTTTAATAGCACGATATTTTGTAGGAAAGGGGTAAAGATAAAAGTGCAGACCTGCAATTGCTTGCTCACACCGCTGCTGGCAGAAGGGCCTTGACTGGAGGGATGTCTTGGAGATCCCGTCTACAGAAGATTTTAAACTAAATTTAACTAGCAACTAAACTAATTTAATTTCACCAGGTTAGGCCCACTGAGCTCTACAGCTCTTTTTCAGAAGCAACCTGGCCACAAATGATTGCTCAACAAAGTGGCTTATCACGTCGAAATTTATAGCATCCCCCGCGACTATATAATTCCTCGTCACAACCATCTCTTAGACACACTTAAGCGGTTGTGCTTTCACTACGTTGTCCCCACCTGAAGAAGGACGCTTGTGTTGCGCCCGAAACGTCGTGATTTAATTTAGTTGTTTTCATTTTTTTTTTTACCTACGTGACTTTACCGAAAAAACCAAAGAGTATGAATCCTTGCGGTCACGAAAGCTTCAAATCTAGAACTCCTGAATGCATGTTTCTCAAATGCGGCGGGAAAAACCGGAGGACCCAGAGAAAAATCCACACGAACATGGGGAGAGAGAGACACGCAAACTCAAAATGTACAGGCGTCAGGGTCGGAGTCGATCCCACGACCTCCGGCATACCAGGCGATTGACTTAGGATGAGCTTACTCACAGTTCACCCCACCTGCCAAGCCTCTTGACTGTGGTGTACCCATCTATCTTACTGGGTGGGTAGAAGTGGAGGGATTTCATGAACTTGCCCATTGCGCCAGGGCATGGAGTCGAATCGCTAACCTCTGGACTGCAAGCCCGTTGTGCCGAGCGTTACAATTGCTGTGGCAGCATCCCCGTGGCAGGCATGGAAGGGCTTATTTGGTGTTTGTTTAAAAGAGCCCGAAGGTTTTCGGGCAAAAGTTATAACGTCTCAGGTGGCATTTAAAGATGATTTAACTTCTTTATTTTGTGTGCGTAGTTGCGTGTGCATTGCTCACTGCTGCTCGGAATTAGCATAACCGTGGCGGGAAGGCAATGTACAAATCTGCCGGATCATTGAAACGACTTACATGGGAACGGATCGGTGCTGTGTTATTACTTGTCAAATCATGGCAATAAATTGACGTGTGCTGAAAATATTTCCTTACGTTTTGCGGTCAAAATAAGCTCTGCGATGCATTTGCATGTGCACTGCCTGGGATCAGCTATATTTGGACAACGCAGATGCAGATTTACTGACAGGTATAATCTGTATCAGATTCTCCCCCCTCCCCTTCCACTCCAAAATTAACCCTTTCCCATTCAGAGAGATCTGCAAGTTTCAGAGTTTGTTGCCGTTCACCGCTCAATCTCGAAACGCACAAGCTGTTAGCCTTAATTTTATTGAGAGAAGCATTGCGCCGTTGTTTTTAAAGACATCGTTTCTCACCGCCAAGAACCGTAGCGACATGGATTCTATGATGGCTGGCGCCGAGCTGTACCACACGGCCCTCCCGCATGGCCTTGCTGGAGCCTCGGTACTGATACAGTTATTTTATTTCAGTTTTTGCTTCTGGTTTCGTTCTGAACGTATACGTACATTATCGGAATGGAATTGGAAGAAAAACTGACGATATACATGTACGTCATCAGAATGGGAAAGGGTTAATTGCCCAAACATTTTCTGTTTCCTGAGATAGGCTCTTCCATCATCGTCGTCATTAGCCATGGTCAATCTACTGGTGGATGAAGGCTTCTCAAAACTATCACCATTTATCACGTTGCCGCGGCCGATTCATTCTACCCCCCTATATATTAAAGAATTTTGCAGATACAAGGGGATGCTGCCATGGTGTGATGTGTACACACTGGACTTGCAAAACAGAGGCCGCTGGTTCGATCTCCCGGCGTGGCAGTTAAGACAATGGACGATTACTTTAAATGCCCCCTGCCTCTGTCCATTCAGCGGTATGAATGAGCGCACGACAAGTTTCGTCGATCGGCGGGACGTGTTTTGATGGGGTAAAGCGTGAGTGCTCCCTTCTCTTCCAAAATGTCTGGCCAGCGTGGTAGAGTAGGCCAAACGCCCTCTAGAGAGGCTCTGTACATCTCCCTTTAGCGAAGGCACTTCCACCAACAGTGTCTTGAGTAAGCGATTGCAGTGCTGCACCTTTACCTGTTTGCAATTACAACTAAAACAATTTACGATGAAGGCCATTCAGCAAATTGAAAAAAGTCGCTCAGAAGGTAACCATGGTTGAAGTTGCTTTATACTTGGATGAGGCGACACCAGCGCTTGCCATGTGTTGCAGGCATAAGGCGAGTGGATGAAGTGGCCAGGAGATATCAGTGCTAATTTTGAAACCCTCATACTCATGGGCTTTCACTTGATTCTCCTCCAGTTTCCTCCCCAACATAAATCAAAACACTCATTAATGTTATTGGCAAAACAT
The DNA here is from genome assembly GCF_964198595.1 of Lampetra fluviatilis. Classification (NCBI taxonomy): domain Eukaryota; kingdom Metazoa; phylum Chordata; class Hyperoartia; order Petromyzontiformes; family Petromyzontidae; genus Lampetra; species Lampetra fluviatilis. The sequence continues at coordinate 5,907,619 of NC_136323.1, read as the reverse complement.
CTGAATGCAGAAACTCTCTGGAAAAAAAGAGCCTTGGGACTTGGTGAGGTTTTCCTGATTAAATAATTGGCATTATCACGATCGCAATTATGATAATTACAGAAATAAAATTGTAAAAAAAAATACTATTGGTGCATCTTGTCATTCTGAGAATATTGTGTAATGGAAGGCTCTCTGACCAAAGCAGCCACAGCATTATCGCTGCTCAGATTGCCCACTGCCTCGGATGTAGGACCACTCCCAACACGAACCAGAATCTGAACACCGCCCGAATGAAAATGGAGCATTCTCAAATGAGGTGTAAAATAAAACACCGACGGAGACCTCCGTGGTGCAGCATTAAGCAAAGCTCTCCTAGACCTGCGGTAAAAGTACTGAGGCTTTGAGGCGGTTTCCATCGCCGCCTTTTTTGTTGACGTAATATTAGGATTGCATTTGCTAAAAATATGCACACTCGCGTATGAGTGTGCAATTTTGTTGCTGCAAAAAAAATTCCCGCGTGACAAAATTGTTCATCCATAATAGAGTTTTTTTTTTGGGGTTAGGTTTTTTTGGGTTAGATGGCGTAAATATGGATGACATTGGCCGCGAAAGCCTACGTGTTAAAATTGATCTTGGTGCCTATCACCACCTGGGGTGCCTTGCTGTGAGGTGAAGATTCTTTTCCAAGGATTTGTCGGGCAAAGGAAACATTCGCAATGCTTTTTTTTGCCCATTGCAACACGCAGGCCGATGCGATTTGATCACCTCCATCTTTCCGCGAATGTTGTTGCCGTCGTGTTATGGCTAGCACACTGAACCTGTCGTCCAGAGATCGCTGGATCCATCCGTTGAGACAATGGGGAAAACTTGTTGAAATCCCCCCCCCCCCTTGCCTCTGTCTGCACAACAGTACAAATATGTGCAACCAAAGCCGATCAGCAGGTAACATACGGGTTGATCCCACCTCTTCCAAGACGCCTGCCCAGTGTCAAAGAGTAGACCAAAGCACCGCCAGGAGGGGCTCTCTCCAGAAATATCTTCCTCAATTTGAGGTTCCGCCAGCAAGCGGCATGAGCGGACAATTGCAGGGCTGCACCTAAACCTAAACCTCCAAGCGTCTCGCTCTGCGACTTCCGCTCAAACACTGCATTTATACCAATGTGACATCAGCTCATTTCATTAGGGGGGGGGGGTGCGGTGGGGTGGGAAGGGAAGGGGAGAAACTGTGGCCAGCGCGCGACAGGCTGCATTTTAATAGCAAATATGCGTCAAGTAAAGAGGCATGTGTGGCCACTGCGGCTGTCTCTCCACCAGGGGATTGTATAACACGATCGTGCAGCAACTGCTCCTTCCTTTTTTTTCCTTCCAGAAATCTTTCCGGGCCCCCTGTTTTTCGCGTGGTCACGAAATGGAAATAATTGCAATACACAAACTGGGAGACAGATTGCGGTTAACATTCAATGACATTCATGCATTCGAGATCTTAACGAAGGGACCCTCGCCTTAGGGAAAACACAAATAAAAGGTCAGACTAAATCACAGGTGCGCCCACCCCTTCCGAGACGTCTTGTCAGCATGGCAGCTCAGCGGTGGAGCGAGCGGCTCGTGGTCGGGAAGGTTGCGAGTTCAAACCCGGTTTGGAGGTTTAATCAGCCCCATCATCCTCCGGGGTCAATGAAAAGAGTTAGCACTTTGCGAGGAAGTCAACGGCGGGTTGTCCTATGGGGAGACTGACACCCTTCCCCCCCTTCCCCCGCTGTAAGGGTATTGGAATTCATATCGCTGGCTCACGGCTGTAAACAGGAGACGAGAACTGACTCAATGCAGATTTGAGCCGGAAAATTCACTCTTGACGCTTGAATTTACCGACGCGCAAATGAAATCAACGTCGGCATTTTTGTTTGTATTTCGTGTTTCCATTGTATTTCCCCGTGGAGTATATGCCCGTGATTTATATTTCATGTAAAGTTCTATACGCACATGGCAACCCTGGGAGCTTTTCTCAAATCCCTCCCCCCCGACACCTTTCTGTTCAGCCAGCAGTGTAAATGAGTGCATCACAGTCCGTCGATTGGCAGGTGCGGTAGAGTGAAGCGTGAGGGATTCCTCTTCCCAGATGTCTGGTCAGGGTGAAAGAAAAGGCCAACATATACGCTCTAGAAGGGGCCGTTCTAGAACTCCCTCTAGTGGAGGGCCTGACTGCCAGCGATGGCACGAGCAGGAATTTGCAGGTATTGCGCCTTCGCCTTTCTACTATAAACACAAACAGATTTTCGCTGTTTTGCATCTATTAACTTGTCACGGGCAATTAATTGTGCAAGTTTTATCCACGCGTTCCATCGATTGTGTTTGTTTCCGATGGGAGACGTGCCTGTGGGGTAACAAACCCAGGTGTGTGTGTATGTGTGTACCTATATCAACGAGCAGGATACTGGCCAGATGCCACGTTCTGCAAAATCGTGTAATTAATTGGCCGTTACATTTTTTTTTCCAATTATTCTGAAGATTGCGGAAACTTCAGACAGCACACGCGGCGAAACCTTGCCTGTAATATTGCACTGTTGCTTTGGCATTGTGCAAGATTTGCCCATGGGTTAGTATGGTGTGAGATCGGTCATGTTTTACTTTTTTTTTTATGAAAGCCTGACTTGTAAATTATTCTGTCCTAGACAGATGGTGCTCACGGCATTCTCTTGTTTTGCTTCTAAAATATGTAGGAGTACACGCTGACCTGTGACCCACTCCATAGTTGTACCTTAGGGCGTCTGTCTCCATGCCGCTGAGAGGTCTTCCTCATCACAGATGTTTGGGAGAGCTCGGACATTGTATTATCTACGTAATCAATTACTCTTTCGATTGTCGATTCGATTACCCAACTAATCGGATAACACGTGCAAATAGTTGTAAACGAAAAAAATATCGATTTAAAGCTTTCGTGACTGCAGGGATTCATCTTCTTGGTTCCTTCGGTAAAGTCACGTAGAAGGGAAGTAATAAAATAATAAAAATAAAACATAATAAAATAATATTTTAAAATAATATTTTATTACGTTTAATAAAATAATACAAATAAAACATAATAACATAATATTTTAAAATAATATTTTATTATGTTTTATTTGTATCATTTTATTACTTCCCTTCTACGTGACTTTACCGAAAGAACCAAGAAGAAAAAAATATCAACGCTGTTCTCACGTGTGCCGCTGGACGGGAGGTGACAAACAGGGCTTTGTGACGTTATCGGCAACATCAGCCTCATCGTACTGAAAGTAGCTTCTAAGAGGGTGTTCCTGTCTTCAGGAGGCAGGGTGTGGCGTGGTGGGGGGGGGTTAAGAGTGCTGAGTCATGGACCACGAAGAAATAGTTGATGACAATGTTCAGTCAATTAATTTAATTAATTTAATTAATTGACGAAACGTCTCGGCCGTAATGTTTGAGAGAAAGAGAAATTTGTCTTGATTTGTTTAGGGGCAAAACAACAGCAGAGCTTATTTTTGGCATAAATTACTCGATTACATGTTACGGTCGATTGAATTGGTAAACATTTTCATAGGTCCAAATTCAAGAACTGTAAACTAAGGGGACAATTTCAATTAACAATGTTTGGCAGCTGGTCTCTGACATATTTCTCTTGGTTTAACACAATAAAACGCTTGTGCCTATGTTATCCTGAACTCTGTTTATTAAGTTCGAGTTTTTCATTGCAAAAAAACACTGATTAAGATTCATGATTATGACGTACATAGTATTTGTGCCCTCGCTTGCAACTGGTTTCCCCTGGCGCTCATAATTTCATCTTTTTTTTACATTCCCAACTGTTGGCGCCTTTGAAAGAATGCATATTCTTCCAGTGAGCAGATGTATTGCGCTAATGGTGAACATACTTTTTTCCTTTCATTACATGCAGAATTAATTTGTTGTCACCATAAGCCAAGTAGAACTGGCAAGTATTCTGGTCTGCGTGCTTTCCAGTTATTTCTAGTGTCAACAGCGGTGAATTTTTTACGACAGAAAATAAGGTTGCCAACTTTTCCACAACCCCAGAAATGTGTCTGTCAGCCTAGGTTTATCAGAACTGTGCAGTATACTGGAAACAAGTTAAACACAATACCACTGTATCTAGGTACGAATCGATTCCTGCGAAAGATGCCATTTTCTGGGCTGTTTGGATCAAACCCAGACAGGTGGTGACCCTATACTGCAGCCTCACGGAGACTTGATTGACACTGAGCCTTTATTTGTGGATTTTTTTCTGGTTTGTGTCAAGTCAAAGGTCACAGTTCCTCTTTGCCGAAATCAGTAGAATTAATTTTTCATTGGTAATCCTTGAACATTTGTGGATATTATTCCTTTAAATGGCAGGGGAGAAGTCTATCCATATGACAACGATCGCTGCGGACCTCCCACCTAGAATTCTCACCTTATATACCCAGAAGGAATGATGAGCCGAGCTAATCCCCAACTGGGATTTGAACCACTGCTCTAAACGCGAGAGCACGCTGTCGAATGTCTGCGTGTGTATGTATGTAATAGCGAGTAACACGTAACAAAAGGCGCAACACATTCGTCAATAACACTGTGGCCTTAAAAGGAAACGTGTATAATAGGCAACGAAGCAGATATGCTATGACGAGACGTCAGAGAATATATACTTTGTTTGCGAAGGCCACGGCCTTTTTGACGAATGTGCTGAAGTTTGTGCAAAAAAAAAAAAACTTCGTGCAAAAAGTAGCAATGCATCTAATGTGTTGTTTATTTGCAATGCTTATGTTCAACGTAATTTGTTCACGTGATCCCTGCAGCCAATAGAAGCCGAGGTTTCACTGCAATGACATAAGTAAGAAAAATTAGTTTGGTTTCTGAGCAAGATTTCGATTGGCAGGTGTGTTACATGTGTGTCGATCGAGCCTCACGCTTATTGCGCTCAAAGATACACGCCCGAGTCATGCGCATGATAAACGATGCATTTTGATTGCAGGAAATGTATCCGCTAATGGTATATTCTGGCCAATGCAGCGAACAAAACCCTACAAACGGGACGGAAGAATATGAGGGCCGGATACAAATGAGGTGGTGAATTGAGACAAAAAAAATATTTACTCTTGACTCAAAGCGGAAACCCAAATCATGACATTATGAAATCGCTGAGGTGGAAAGAGGCTGTGGGGTGGGAGGGTGGGTGGTGGATTGTTCCTTTGCCCTGTAAAATTGCCACAATATAGCGACACTAGCGTGCGAAACGCGGTCCACGATAATCGCGCCGTCCATCCTGCTAAATATTTTCGCGCGTTGATATTTTCACAAAGTCGATGCAATAAAAGTACAAAACACGACACATTAATACTTACGCGATCTAACCCAAAAAACCCTTATTGTGAATAATATTGCGTCGCGAAAGCCTACTACGTGTTTAAACGTTTGCGAAGTTAGTCGCAGCGACGCTGCGATGAATTTCCACGTCGTGAAAAAAAATGACCCTTGCATCGTTTGCGACACCAGCTCGCCGGCTAAGACGTCCTTTCCCGCACCGCAGGCTTCGTCAAGGCCATCGGAGCCCTGAGTCCCGAGAGCTCGCGGGACGAGTTCCTCGCTTTGGCCGCCGACTTCGGAAGCCGCTTCATGACCGAGGCGCTGTACGGATCCGAGCGACACTGCACCATGCGCTTCCCGAGCAAGCGCCTACAGCGACAGATGTGGATGCAGTACCAGAGGCTCAGCAAAGGTGGGAGCTATAGCGGTTCTCCAGCGAGCTTGTCTCTCACCCCGAGTGTCCCGTCCATCCGGGCGATGTTATTATTATTTTCATTATTTTTTGGCTCGCCATCGAACGAAGACGGTCACTGCGCCGTGCTGTTTCACGTGCGCTTCTGCGGCCGTCTGGAGCGCTCTTCCGATATTAGGAAGCTATGCACTTTTACATCTGGATTGCATTTTTTTTTTCTTTAGAACTGCTTTCTGTGCTTAGTTGTTGTCTTTCCCCGGGCACCCCCGATTAGCACGGTTGACTATGTACGGTGCAAAAGAAGTTGAACGTACTTACATACATTCACGTCTGCCTGTGCATCTGTTTATATTATTGTTGTTATGCTTCATTTCCTGCTTCATCAAGTCATTAAATGATTGGTAGTGGTTTCTTATTCTTTGGTTCTTTTGGTAAAGTCAACGTAGATAGAAATAATAATAATAATAAAGTTAATAAAGTGAAAAAAATTATATTATTTTTCCGAGAGAACATTGGGAACTTGAGAAATCGTCCGGCTCATGGGGCGAAACCATGCCGGACGTCGTGCCCAACAGTGCGTGGGATGCGACGCGAAAGCGCGCCGAAGAGCCGTCACAGTACCTTCACAACCAAAAGCTACACAGCAGTGAAAAGAGGCCAAATCGTAGGGGAAGAGAACGCTTCGAACACTCACGTGGAAATGTGCTAAAAGCGCACGCTTTCCCAAGTGCAAAAAAAACCATCGGGAGACGTTGATGGTTTTTTGTACAAAGGCCGTTGTGCTTTTTACACATTCTTGCGTGTCGTTTCAACTAAGAGCAGATAAAAATGAACACTTTTCTTGGATCGATTGAGATTGCAAGAACTTGGCAAGAGAGACGATGGCAGAGGGTTCCAAAGCCAGAAACTATGAGCACCAGTGATAGTACACCATGCGTAAACAATATATATGCATAATAACTTGGCAAACCAGATGATGGAAGTTTGCAAAGTCGAACAATTGTAGGAAGAGCAATGTTGTGCCGTACAATTTTAAACGGACTCAACCCTTTCGTCAATAGCACTGCCTTGCACAGAACAAGTATGACATAGGGAACGTTTTAGGCGATATCCCTTCAGCAGAGCACACAGAGAGGCATCTCTCTGTGCTGTTCACCATCTCTGCCATTGGCCATCTCTGCTACGAAGCAGGACCATTGTCCAAAATGTTGCACAATCAATAATTTTAGATGTTTAAGGCCACATCATGATTGACGAATGTTTGTTTTTGTTTTGTTAGTTGTGCTTGTGCACCACTGTCAGTGCAGTACCACCAAATAATTTGCTGTTGCAATTTGATCGTGAACAAAAAGTATGGATGAGATGGAAACAGTCTGACGGTGGAAAGAGTCCCCGAAACGGGTGGAGGCAGAGATGCGTGGAGCTCATAAGAACAGTGACCATGCTAAGTAGTGGTGAAGAGTAATAAGGAATCCATCTCCTTGGTTCTTTCGGTAAAGTCACGTAGAAGGGAAATAATAAAAGAATAAAAATAAAACATAATAAAATAAAATTCTCACGACGTTTCGGCCACAACACAAGCAGCCATCCTCAGGTGAGAGAAAAAAGAAACGTCGTGAGAATTTTATTATTTTATGTTTAATTTTTATTATTTTAATATTTCCCTTCTACGTGATTTTACCGAAAGAACCAAGAAGATAAATCGAAAAGTAACAAGGAAGCAGCTTAACGGCAGTGAGAGAGAGACTGGAGTCATTCGGTAAGCACAGGAGTCTAAATCAGCTCAACCGATTGATGTTGAATTTCATCAAGCAGAGTCCAGTCGGAGCGAGGAGTTTCACACGAGGCGGGACAAATATATTCCAGGCTTGGATGATTTGCAACATTAAGTAATAACAATTTCCAGCAACATCGGTTGTTTTAATTGTCTCACTTTGCTCGTGGGCCTGGGTAAGGCTTACATCAAGTCCAAGATCATCTCGTTTTGATCGGTGCTTATTTGCGTGTATCTGCACTTCTACGTGTCCTCGTGTTTTTGAGTTATTTAATTGTTGTGCAAATGAATTGCATCGTGCTAATTGGACACTTTGTGGTGAATTAGAAGACAGAGTGGCTAATAACTTATTTTCTTTTAAAGAAGTGATATTTTAATAATGAGTTGATATGTTTACAAACATCAAGATTTTAAATAATGACATTTAAAATAACTTCATTTTTGTTGTTTTGCAATTAAGAACTCCGCATGGGATCCTTTATTTTATTTTAAGGCAAGTGTGAGCAATGATTATTTTTTTCCCATCCCCAGCATGACCAATCGTCGTCTGAAACACAGAGTTGTGAGGATTGGAAGCGTAATCTCTGCACCGCACGAGAGATCCAGCATTTGAAATTACCAGTGCTGCTCATTAACATGATCCCCGTTCTTGCCGCCAAACTCAGAAATGAATAACTGGGAAAATGTGGGCCGGGATACTACAACAACGATAATTAATTATTAGCACGGTTGGCTATGTACTGTGCAAAAGAAGTTCAACATACATTAGTTTAACACGTAGGCTTTTCGCGACTGATATCCATAACAGAGCTTTGTGCACATCTCTGGCTGTCGCCTGATGATGCTGGTTGTTGTTGTAATTACCGGCGAAACGTCGTGGTACTCGAATAGTAAATGTTGTGGGTTTACTCTCCAACACATCGGTGTGCTGAACTGGTAACGAATTGGCACGTTTTGTTTACGTGACAAACCTCGCTAATTGGCTGTGTCGGGTTTAACGACGGCGGGTTTAACGACACATTTGTATTTCCGCCATCTATCCCAAAAAACTCTATCATGTTTACATACGTTAGCACACAGTAATCATTGCTCCTGGGAGAAAACAAGAATGACAAACTTGGACATCGCGTTTATGTTATTTTATTTCTGGTTTTTGTTTGGTTACATTGTTCCTCCACCCCCACCTTCCGTAACAAAATAACAAAATCAACAAGGGGCGGCACAGCCCAGCGGTAGAGCCTTTGCCGTTTTTGGCAGTCACCCTCATTATTACTGCAGGAGTATAAATCAACAATGGCATTACTACCCACCGATCGAGAGCCCCCCCCCCCCCCCCGACTTCATTCGCAAGAGGAGGCCTTATTGTGCGCTGGCCTTCATGGTCCAGATTTGTAAAAATTTGAAAATGACACTGAAAATTTACTCACTTGAGATTATGCATGGCAATCATCGCCCTACAGGCAGACTAACACGCCAGGTCAAATGAGACTGTCCTGCTCGCTTGAGTTACTGCCTGGTTAAATAAACTTGAAACTTCGTCACTTTAACGATAAACGGTAAATGTTACAGCCCAGCTATTTGTGGCTCGCGTCACTGCCTGTGGATGGGCCTCCACTGGGGGGAGCTGTAGAGATTTATACTCTTGCAAGACCTGGGGGGTAAGCCACACGTTATCCCCTCCTACACGTGTGTGGCCTGCCGATCGACTGGTGGTCTGGGCCGTCCATAGGTTGGAGGGTGCGGGGGACCGGGGAAATTCACACAGTGAGGGCCCCCCCAACGCCTTCAAACTAAACCGGACGTATCACGTCTGACAATTTTGATGTCGAATCGCGGGCCCCCCAACCCCCCCCCCCCCCCCAAAGAGCGGGGCCCGGGGCAGTCGCCCCAATTCACCGTGCACACCACCACCACCAGACGGCTCTGGTGGTGGTGGTGTACCCATTTTAACGGCTGCATGGACACAGGTGATGCATGTTGAAGGAACTTGAACCGTTGGTTCGGCTGCCACGCCAGGAGATGGAATCGAATGGGTGACCTCTGGGTTGTAAAGTCCACTGTGATTGCAAGTCCATCATGGCTTAACATTTAAGAACCGTATCATAACTGTAGATACAAATTCGGTACATTTCCACAAGGTGTCAGTGTTTCACCATCTCACCGCAAATAGCCTGCAACTCTTGGGTTTTTATTGTTCCCCCCCCTCTCTCTCTCTCGCTTCCTTGTTTTTATTCCGATTGTGTTATTGGCATTTAGCGAGATAAGTTTACAATAGGAACTACTATCGGCGCATCCATCGTTCTGTGTCAAGAGTACGGCCCCCGCAAGTTTACGTTACAAGATTCCTTCCGAAGTCGCTACAAGAAGCCTCTTTATCCACACTCGAGGCACACATTTTCATATTATTTTAAATCAAATATTAAAAGTCTCAAATTAAGTAAAACAACTCATTTTAAATCGTGGGCTGTGTGTGTATGTGTGTTTTCATTGGTGAGACGGCGTGAATGAGACCATAAATTCAGGACACTTAAAGAACCAGTTTCATGGTTTAAGAAAGCCCACGTGTTCAAAATTAAGAGAACCAGGTTTTAATGACGGGCGACTGTAACCAACATTTGGCTGGGTTTGTTCGTGGAATCCCAATTCAGGTGAGAGCCCACAGGCGTTTTGTCTCGCTCCAAATTTCAAGCTCTGATGGTACCCACTGGTTTTGCACGGTTTGGTTTTTCGTGCGTCTAATAAGCGGCTGTGAACAGGAGGGGGCAGTATTGCACTTTGATTGAAATCACAAATGCCAAAGCGGGCCATGAGAGAGAACGTTAATGTTTAACAGTTCATAGCAGCATGTTTTTTTATAGCAAGCATGTATGCATTGTCAATTTAAAGTCATGTATTGTTACTTACGCACATTTACCATTGAAATGATGGGAGGAAAAAACATTTGGCCGCTAAAACATTTTTAAACGGCCGCATTCTTATTTGACAAGAACTTACAATAATGTTCAAGAAAGAAATTACATTAAAATCGCTGCATATGGCGTGTGTGTACACATGTAGTAAAAATATGTAGCTATTTTAAATGCAGCCCTATTACACGCAACTTATTTTATCCTAATTTTTTCCCTTATAATATATATATTTTTTCACGACTAGAAGGAATTATATTCTATTCTTGCGTATGATGGCAACATGTCCGGGAGCTAAATTCCAATGCCGAGGGTCTGCTAGGCACGACGAGAGGGCTTCGGGAAAGTGTTCGTGTAGATTTTATGTGCCTCCTCCGTCGAAGGGTCACGGACGACAGTGGCTTACTCTCTGGCCCATAGGACGAATAACCGATAGGTGGAAGCATTGCCATCCTGTTATCCAGACTCGTCTACGTTGAGGTTTCCCCATCAGTGGTCTTCCCAAAAGGCGAAATCATCTCATTATCCGCATTTTTAAGATAATTGGCGTGAATCAAAATAAGTGGCACCAAATCATCCATTTATCCGTGTTTACCCACGGGTAATCAAAAGTACAGATATCGAGAGGTATTCGAGCTCCCCCGATGTATTTTCGTGTCGTACCACGTGTTGTTCGGAATGATGTCCAACGTTTTACTCCACATGCCAGGGGCTTCTTTGGGATCTTCACGGGGGCAAGACGTCACGGTGCAAGCCGAAAACACACCGCATGGCGCTACACAACCACGGCCGCCAAAAACCCGTGCGATAAACATCAGGAGTTGTTTCTACAGATGGGCACGTGGAATAGGACTCCGTGTTGATGCGGATACGAGGAATATTGTAACGTCGTAAATATAATCCTGCAAGGACAAGGGTAGTAAATCAGAAATGAATGTTCCTCAGATTAATTGTAAACTAACGCAGCTCGTTAACGAGTCTGGCAAAGTAGCGACAGAGTTTATATTCAATTTGCACACACACTCAGTCTAAACATTGAACATCGTAAAAACCGTTATATTAAAAAAAGAACATTAAACAGTTAACTTTATACATTCAACAATGGATTAACAATGAACAATAATATAGTACTGTATATTGTACTGGCATGAGGCTGTCACTTTGTGCCACACGTGTACTGCACGTGCACCCCAATTCGGCAGTGTGACGAATAGTCTCGAATCATGGTCACGATTCGATAAAAAAAACTATTCTTATTGTCAACATAGTGGCCACTGCAGCAGCCTCCACAGTGGTGTATGGAAGGGTTTCCATCGGCTCCCATTGAATACGTGTAGGAATTGAAGAGCATTAGTAGTCCTTGCAAAGGCAATTGCATGCATATGTCAAGAGCTAAGAATTCAATATTAATCCCATAAATGGATGCATCGATACACTCTCCCTCTCTACACGAGCACTAATCCACACCCCTGGGTATTCACACGCTTTGAGTGCATGGGCTGTAAGAAAGAAAGAAACGTGCGTTTTCATAAGTAAATGGACGAAAAAAATGTGCATGTATTATGAATATATTTATCAGTAATTTCAATGAGGCCAGCAAAAGAACAGTCAATGCATCTTTACATTTGCATACTTTATAGATATACGTAGCCCAGAATACTTGCTGACCTGGACAATGTATACGTTTAGAGTCCGTATAAATATAACACGTAGACTCACAAGTGACGTCATCATATCTATCCCTCCATTTAAGGAAGGAAACAGGAGGATTTCTCCACAAATCTGTCTGTCCGCCTGATGATCCTAGTTGTAATTACTGGCGAAACGTCGTATTCAGATTGTAAATGTTGTGGCTTGGCTCTCCAACACACAACCGGTGTGCTGTGCTAGTAACGAATTGTCATGTTCTGTTTACGTGACAAACCTTACCAATAGGCTGTGTCGGGTGGTGGCGGATTTAACGACACATTTATATTTACGCGATCTAACCCGACACAAATATATTATGGCTGTATAATATAGAATTATTGTTTTATATTATTGTATGCATATATAAAATAACTTGCAGCCCTTTGTCAATCCACTGTTGGATGAAGGCCTTCCCATATCGTGTTGGTCATGGGGGTTTGTTTAACCATACTTCACCACACCGGTGCAGTGCTGCTTGGTGATGGTGGGTGGTGGAGGTCAGAGCAAAGGCTAGAACTGGTTCAAATATCACTCAACGCTGCGATAGCCACGGCTAGGAATCAAACCCAGGGGGCACACCAGCTTCAGTGTGCAGTGAGCTAACTGCTTCACACGTACTCTTAGGTTTTTTCGGTAAAGTCACATAGATCAAAATAAAAAATAAATAATAGAAATAATAATAGAAATAAAATAATAAATCACGACGTTTCGGAGGCAACACAAGTCTCCGTCATCAGGTGGGACCGTCACAGCTAGATTTACTGTATCAAGTGAGGCAAAATTCCAAGAGACAAGTTCTTAAATACAAGTTAAGGGGGAGGGGGGGGAGGGGCTTATCTGAATGTGGTAGCCAATGAATGGAACGTGTTGGGGGGGTGGGCGGGGCTAAAAGAGAACAATAGGTGCACATGTAGTTGTAGGTGTTGGTTGACAATAGGTGCACATTTCCAGGTTTTTTCGGTAAAGTCACGTAGGTAAAACATTAAAAGTAATGAAAGTAAAATAAAACAAAACAAAAATAATTTTTTTTATAAAAAAAAAAAAACTTTATTTTTGTTTTGTTTTATTTTACTTTCATTACTTTTAATGTTTTACCTACGTGACTTTACCGAAAAAACCTGGAAATGTGCACCTATTGTCAACCAACACCTACAACTACATGTGCACCTATTGTTCTCTTTTAGCCCCGCCCACCCCCCCAACACGTTCCATTCATTCATAATTTTTTTTATAAAAAAAAAAAACTTTATTTTTGTTTTGTTTTATTTTACTTTCATTACTTTTAATGTTTTACCTACGTGACTTTACCGAAAAAACCTGAGAATATGAATCATTGCAGTCACGAAAGCTTCAAATCTAGAATAGGTGCACATGTTGTTATTTTACCCGGTGTTGGTTGACAATCCAAATACAAAAGGAGAGTACTGTTAAACGCTGGGGATGTCAACACTCGGTAAAGTAGAATAGTACCTGTCAAATAAGATGGTCCAAATATGTGTTGTTAAATCTTTTTTACACGTGTGTGTGGGGGTTTGATGTAAACGTATTCCATATTTTTTATATTTAAAGCTTTCGTGACTGCAGGGACTCGTATTCTTGGTTCTTTCGGTAAAGTCACGTAGAAGGGAAATAATAAAATAAAACGAATATAAAACAATAAAATTATCACGACGTTTCGACTGCAACACAAGCAATCATCAGGTGTGAAATCCACAGCAAGAAAATTTGAAAAAAGTGGCGGTTTTTTTTCTTAACGAAGAAAAAAAACGCCACTGAGAATTTTGTTGTTTTATATTTTTATTATTTTATTATTTCCCTTCTACGTGCCTTTACCGAAAGAACCAAGAATATATATAATCCATATTGTGTTGTTTTAATCAAATTAATCTCACACATTCACACTTTTATATATTCGTACCCTTGGTTTGTTGGCTTTTTCGCTAAAGAGTTACGCTGATGTTTGGGCAAAATATTTCTGTTGCAAAGCCCTGTCAGTGGGTAACTAACAGCAGTAGTAGCGCAAACCTATTGGGGGCCCTATGCAATGTATCAACTCCATTTTCATGTCATGAACTCTCCTTAAATGACAATTAGAAGGTTGACAATTATGTGACAGAAGAGATGTGGCTCACAGATGGAGTGAGTTAAGATGTAGACACCAGGTACAGAGATGTGGAGGTGAACGGTGTTGGGGATGCCGAGAGACGTTGATTGAAGACAGAGCCGGTGTAGGTGACAGGAGCGATGTGGCTATCAGATGGAGTGAGTTAAGATTTAGACACCAGGTACAGAGATGTCGAGGTGAACGATGTTGGGGATGCCGAGAGACGATGATTGAAAACATAGCCGGTGTAGATGATGGGAGAGATGTGGCTTGCAGATCGAGTGAGATAAGATGTCGAAACCAGGTAAAGAGATGTGGAGGTGAACGAGAGATGTTTAGTGAGATGTAGTGATACAAGACTGTCTGATGAAACAAATATGGATTTACTCAGGAGATCTTTGATGCATGCCTATTCCTCCCCCAACTTAAATCACCAGGCCCTTCTTAGCTGCTTGGATCGCCAAGCTTTTGCTTATTCTGCGTTTCGAAGGAGTTAATTTACAGCTGTTTATTATTACGAGACATTCACAATGCACTGGCTAATGTGCACGTATTAATATTTCATTCGTGATTGTTGTGTTTGTGCTCTGATTAAATTTACATTAGACCTGAGTGTAATCTTGGCAGACTATCCAATCTGGTCATCATGCACAGAGAGCAGGCACTTGGAGTTACACAAATATTGTGTTGTTGAAGGTTTTTTGTTGTTGATTATTAAAAAATAAAGTCGGATGCTTCTGATGATCACGGTGAGTTCGTGAGGGTCGCATGTGTGACCGTGAGATGGCATAGGCTATTGATGCTGGGTACGAAGGAATTGGCTCAAAGCTTCCGACTAAACTTCACAAATGTGGTATACTGTGCTGTGCCACCAGCCCTCGTGTAGATGTACTTCCCATGACCATCAAACCGTAATTAATGGGTTGTCCTTATAACCTTCTCCGACAAATGTAGCCATTTAAATAAATTACGGCGCTGCACCTCCGCAACTGGATTTAGTTTTTCCTCTGCCTAGATATAAAGTGCATTTGCAAACGTTATACATTCACTCTTTTAATTTGTTTCCGTGCATATTAAGCATCCGTGTCGATGGGCCTTCTGTGTTCTCATCGATAGTTGTAACATCTGGCAACTTTAACCACAAAAATCTAAATCCCCCGCCTCTACCGCGGACCGATCACCGTTTCATTACCGACGTTAAGCGCTGCGGCGCGACACCGCGGGTTTAACGGTGCCATTGATTCATCGATTGGGCCAGGCGGTGGTGACCGAACGCATTGCCTCCTTGTAGTCGAGCCCTGTGGAGGGCGAGCGTCAGTGGATCTCGACAAACGATGGCGAAATTCCCTTTTCCCGCGGGCGCCGAGGATTGGAGCCGCGTACCCCCCCCCCCCCCCAGCTTGCCAGGAGATGGAAATGCGGCAAAAAATGTGGGCTCCAACCTGTTCCATCTGTGTGGCGTCGAGTGCTGCCCCCTTGGCATGTGTGGGGTTTCTCCACATGCTTGTAAACACCCCATTGATGTCTTGAAGCACGATTGTTGATGAAAAGTGTTTCACACTATGAGACCTCCTTTACCAGTGGCAAAATATAGTGATGGGTTTTTACCCTTTCAACTGGTACAAAAACTGACAACTTTATACAAGGCATCATGTTTGCAATAGCCACAACACAAGCAGTCAAAATGCAAACAAAAATGTACGCCTTTTGGCGTCATCTGGTCCAACACCAATGGAGACTAGGCTCTAAGAAAAGCTGTCTCGGGTGTGGACCAATCAACTTCAAGGACAGTGCATATCATTTTCATTATCAGAGTTGTTTCTTTTTTTTGCATTTTGACTGCTTGTGTCGTGGTTATTGCAGACATGATGCCTTATATAAAGGTGTCAGTTTTTGTACCAGTTAAAAGGGTAAAAACCTATCACTATAAAAGTGTTTCGTTGCTGATGTCAAACGCACTGATTATACCGTAGGTGTAAAGAAAGCATTGATTGATTGATTTAAAGTAGGATGCATACGTAATGTAAGCATTGATTATGTTGTACTCGTATACACTGATTTTAATTAGTTCGAGCGTAGAATATTAAAATATGATTACGATGATACAGTTAATGCACTCATCTCCAACGACACTTGTTCCACTAAGTTACAGATTGAAGATCGCCTCGAAATTATAAAACGCTCTGCCATCGTAATAATTCCTGAAAGTAGCCAAAAGCTCGATCCAGTTACATTATAAATCACAACGGTCCGACTTTGAAATAGTGCCTGCATTCCATCACAACTCCTTCTTTGTCCAAGTGGCAGCACCACTGCCTCTTGCCTGATACAGGGCTCGACTTTCCTGAGTCAGCCAAAGTGGGCACACGTTCGGCGCAGGGAATCAGCTAAATGAGGTGAGGTCTTTACCTGTAACGTAAGTCTACACCTGAGTGATTGGTTTGCGCAACTTGGTTGCATGCAACTGAATCATTTGTATGCGGACGTCTCTGAAATCAGTTGCGGGAAGTTTCTCGAACCAGGGTGGCTTTGAGTAGGGACAGACTCCACCTTCCAACAATGAATCTGCTCGGCGATTTTTAGCAACGTATTCCATCACTGTGTGACGCATTTGCTTGGTCGTTTCAATCCCGATTTTGGTCTGTTGGGGTTGGAACTAACCAGGGAAGGGGTGGGGCTCTGCTGTAAGGGGTGTGGCCAGACACGCACATGTTGAGCAACTTCTGGCTCAGATGTGGACAAAGCAGTTGCAGCCGATTACGTTCCGGAGGGCACATGGGGCAACACAGCATCACCAGTTTCCAGTTTTCGGCCAAGCTGAGCCAAGTCTTCCCATGCTCTTCCAATTGCATTTCAATCCTTCATACCCAATAGTTATCCAAGTGTACATGCATTAGCTGTTTTTTTTTGCACTGTCAGACATGTTTGGCACGTTTAAGTGCAATATGGATTATATCAAGATTATAATTACAATATAGGAATTTATGCATTTCTCTCTTTTTGCTCTTTATTCTTTCCGTTGTATCTTTACATTTCGGTGCATTGCCTGCCTGACGATTAATTCTGTTCTCATCCACATTTGATGCAGTTGTCCTAACCAACTTAATCTTCTAGCTTTATTTAATCCAATATTACCAGCCACTCGGTCAACAGAATATGTACAATACGAGCTTTGCATTGCTCAACAACCATAAGGATTTTCATTTGTCTTCCACGCGACCGTGGGGAGAACATGCAAACTCTAAATATGCAACAGGCGTCAGTGTGGGGATCGAACCCACGACCTCCTGTATACCAGGGGAGGTAATTAACATCTGGCCACCGTGACGCCACCGTGGAAGTAAATGTTGACAATGGGAAATTCTGCGGCAATCATCGCCACTGACAAATGCCGGCGACAATTGCCCTAAAATTGCCCCAGTTGATTGGCTCGTCTATTGTAATGCACTGGTGGTTGCTTGAAGGCAGCTGAGACAAAGACAAAGTTCACCTGTGTAGCCTTAAACAGACTGTTGGGGCAAGTTCTGTAAGCGAGCACCGATGAAGGCCGGCACGGCACACGAGGAAGTGGGTGGCCAGCACCATGCCCGGCCACCTCTTGTCTCCTAAGTGGCGGTGTTTACACAACCAATTGGGTACTCATTTGAGAGCCGAGTCAATCCAGGGGGATGCCTAGGACCAGTTGAGATAATTTTCACTCGTGTTGGTGGTCGTGAGCGGATTTGAAGTCGGGTGGCCCGGGGGTTCGTAGCGTAGTTCGCTAACCGCTGCACCACCGCCCCCCACACGCATCTGAGAACCACACACACACACGTTGCCATGTGTGGCAGCCCCCTTGATTAATTCCTCACCCATTGAGCTCGTTTCAAGTAAAGATAACACTGGTCAACACACTTTTTCTGGCGTAAGGTATTCCAACGGTTTTAAGGTAATGCTGGGGTGCTGATTCCAGTTTTTGTCTATCACATCAGGTTTTTGAGATATCAAATATTGCATTTTCAATAAAAACTGCAGAAGAAAAATATTAAATAAATGTGGATATCTACATAAAATGATATTATAAACACGCTATCCTAAAAATACAGCACCATATTTTAACACTAAACCAGTCACTGACTCGCAACAACTTGTAATCATAAGTGACAGAGTTTATTTCGGGTAAAATCAATGAAAATTGGGTATGCCGATAGCATAAAAATGAGATGTGATAGAGCAAATCTGAGATCAGATTTGGAATCAGCACCCTGAAATTAGTCTAAAACAGCTGCAAAAGTCCAGGCCAGAATTTTTTTTTGGTTGACCAGTGTAAATCTCTCTCGTGCCAAACGAAGCCTTGAGAAGAATAAACGTCTTCTTCCATGGGTCTCTCTTTAACTCCAAACAGCAGGGGGTGGGGGGATAGGGGAGCCACTTTATTTTTAAATCCTTTATATTAAGTTCGCTTGCTTGCTTGCATGCTTGCTTGCTTGCGTGCTTGCTTGCTTGCTTACGACCGTGCAAATCTTTCGGTCGTTTTTTAACCCACTTCCCGTGATCCAATTGAGCTGACATTTTCCACACAGACTCGTTGTGCGAGACAATTAATGTTCCTGAAAAAAATTCCCAAAATTTTACACTGTTTAGGGAAAACAAATTAAATATTTAATTACCAATTGCTTAATACTGGCAGACAATCATCTGACCCATAGGTGGCAGCCATCTCAAGCCAGAGGACGAGAAGACTCTAGCCGCCACGCATATAAATGATTTATAGTGGAAAACTTGTTTTTACGGGTTTCCTTGTTTTGTGTCATTTTTGCGCGCGAACGCGATACGCCGCAATATCCCGGGCCAGAAAAGCGCGTAGTTTAGCCTCGTCAAAACTAACTTCCCCACAGGGTGGGCTTGTGCACCTCGCGCCGAGCGATCAACATTAATTTGAACGCGTGCAGGAGTTGAGCACTTTCTCAATGCTCCAGTTGCTTCTCAGTCGCTGGAAAGCTCTTTAAAAACGAATCCATTGTCAATTTAACAAATCGCGTGAATTACCCATTGCCTGCGTTTCACTTCACAGTTTGGTTCACATCTTTGATGAGCCCTGCTGCGCCCCAGCACCTTGAGCTACTTTGTAGATCTACCATCCATGTCTTTCGTAATGTGGGCAATTCTTCCGGTCATCTCTGAATCAACATGTTGATTAGTGCTCTGTGATTAGTGCACTGTGTCGTGGCCGATTTCAGTAGATCTGTAGGCATCTAGGGGCATGCACTGGCAAATACTAAAAGTGTGGCGTTTTTTTGAGTTGCATCCCTGTGACGAATTTCTTTAGCTTCTGACGTGATGCCTGTAGTGCGGTCAGAATTACATAGGAATGAGCACAAATTTTGCAATGGAAACTCTTATCCTGAGCATCATAATTGGATTTTTGTGGGTTTTTTGCACTTCGTTTGACTAAACTGTCGCTTCGAGCATCGGCAAATGAACCTCATGGTGGGACCCCGGGGTCCCGCCATGATTTCGTGTGAAATGTCACCAATCGTTGGTAGACGATTCGACCACTTAAATTCAGTACTCTGATAGCCCATCTGTATTCGAAGAAAATAAAAAAAGACATTGACGCGTCGAGAATCGACGGATGCACCAAGACCCATCGGCACAATTCAAGGGTCACGGTGATTTTCTGCTCAAAAGAGCATTGAGAGGCAGTGCTCATCTCCCGGTTCTTTTGCAGTTAGGAGGCATTGATGTAAATTCCACATTCTAATGGCGGGGAAAAGACTGTCCGTTGGACAACCGCTGTTGACTGCCCCCACAAAGTAGTACTAATTTTAACGATCCCAGGAGAGATGATGGGCTGAGTCAACACACCACAAAGCTAAGCTTTGAACAGTGTGAGCTTCGCGTTCGACTGCGGAGACGCAAACCGTGGGAGAGAAATGAGAACGAGAGGGCGAACAAGGGGAAGAGACACTCTGTACGTCGAACTTCTTTCGCACCGTACGCGGACCACCCGCGCTCACAGGAGGCGCGGCCGAAGGACAACGAGCCGAACGCATCAACAAAGCAGCCCCGAAAGCAATGGCACGGAGTTGGACGCTTCCCGGACTGAGCGACGCGTGGCAGAACGACGCAATTTTCTCGATTGGACGCCGCTATCGGCGTTCACCGCGCGGGGCCGAGCGATGGAGGGGCCCCGGGGCCCCTCGGCGCGCCCGGAGACCGCAGCGCTGCCGAGGCGGGCGGTGGCTTTTTTTTGTTGTTTATCGACGCTGACTTTGACTTTTTTTTTGTTTTCAGGGAGATGATGTCATCCTCGGCGCGCGCCGCGCGGCATCAATCTCGGGGAGAGAAGCTGGGGGGAGGGAGTGGTGGCAGGGAGGGGAGGGGAAGGAGTGGATGGAGGGAGGGAGAGAGTGGAGTGGAGGAGGGAGTGGATGCAGAGAGGGAGTGGATGGAGAGAGGGAGGGAGGGAGTGGATGGAGGGAGAGATGGAGTGGATGGAGGGAGTGGAGGGAGGGAGCGGGAGTGGAGGGAGTGGATGGAGGGAGAGAGGGGAAGGAGTGGATTGAGGGAGAGAGGGAGTGGATGGAGGGAGTGGAGGAGGGAGATAGAGGAAGGGAGTGGAGGGAGTGAGTGGATGGAGGGAGTGGACAGAGTGGAGTAAGGGAGAGAAAGAGGGAGTGAAAGAGGGAGGCAAAGAAGGGGAAGGAGTGGAGGGAGGAAGAGAAGACGCCAGACCGAGAGGGTCGCATGGGGTGAGGTGTGCGAGCGAGGCGGGGTGCGCGGCGTGGCTGTCGGGCTTTGGCGTGGGGAGGGGGGACGCGACCGGGGGCCACTGCGTCCAAGACGGTAAATCCTCACAGATGCCGCCCAGCGCAGGTGACATTAGCCGAAAGGCGCGGGGAGAAGCGGCAGTGCCGTCCGCCGACGGCTAAACTGCCATTGATTTGTCGCACGCCGTCGTCTCTCATTGTCGCGCACGCCCGTGATGAGTGAGGGGGGTTAAAGGTGCAGGCCTTGCAAGTGCGTCCCTGCATCACTGCTCGAGGCAGCTAACCGCACCTCGCGATTGGCAGGGTTGGCTCTACGTGCGGTGCGAAAGAAGCTCAACATGCAAAACGTAGAGCTCCAGAGAACTCTTCCTGGAGGGTTTCTGTGGCCTGGTCTTTGCCATTGATATGCCGAGACTCCGTTGCATGCTTGGGCACTAACGGCACACTCTCGGTCGAAGAGTTTAGAGTGCCCACGTTTTACCCATTACCACACGCAACCTGCCAGTCGATTAACTGTCGTTACGGCGGGTGGACAGAGGAAATAAAATTGTCACCATTTCAACTGCCACGCCAGGAGATGGACTCGAACTGGGGAGCCTCTGAGTTGCAAGTCCTGTGGGCTGGCCATTACGTCAGGGAGAAGGGGACATTGTGTTGCTTTGTCTACAATCCCAAATGTTTTGTCACGTGTCTAAACTGAAGTAGCTTTTGACACTCTGGTACAAATCTCCCTTTATGTCCCCGCGTGTCTTCACAGCTCTCTTCCATCTGTACCATTTTGTAGGAAGCAAAATTGTATTCAATGCAGTGACAATTTGGATTTACATTCTGTCGAAGTGCAAATGCATCTCAGGACTAAAAATATTTAAACTAAACTATTTTTGTAATTTTACCAGGTAAGGAACACCGATATATATAGCAAAAAATAATTCTCAGAAGAGATCGGGCCACAAGTGATAGCTCAACGAAGTGGATTTTCATCCAGGAGAAAAATCCACGCGACCACGGGGACAACATACAAACTCCAAATATACAGCAGGCATCGTCAGGTTCGGAATCGAACCCATGACCTCCTGTATATCTGTCACAGCAGTCAACATCTCGCCACCATGGCGACCGTACAGAAACAGTGGACGTATTTATTTGATAGAAAAGCGTCAGTCAGACATACGTAAGCAAAGGTCAATTCGAAGAGATGGGATTGTGATTGGCCTTCGAGAGGGACACGGAGTCGACAACACGGATGTTTGGGAGGCAAGGGAGTTCGAGAATATCGGGGCGGTCGAAGAGATGAACGACCTTCCACGATGGAGGTTGAATGGGGTATTCCATACAAAGCTGTGGTTGCTGGAGCAGAGAGAGAGTGTGCAGAGGGAGAGTAGAGTGAGATAAGAGGAGATTGGTAGGAACGTGTGTGGAGGGCAGAGGTAGGAGAGTGCAGGATGGGAATTGGAGTGACATAAGACGGGACAGGTAGCAGATTGAGCAGAGTGGAGTAGAGTGAGATGAGATAACGAATAAGGAAGGGCCTTGTATGTTGGTCTTGGCTGCAGATGCGTTGGGTCGGTGTGAATGACTGAGATGAGCGTTTCCCAGCGGGCCAACGCCAGACGTTAATCAAATTTCTCGTTTCGGAATTAAAACATTCGTGCAGAGCTTGTATATTTGCCCTTGTAATATAACACGGCCGGATTGACGTTTCGGCGTTCCTGGTTTCGGTGGGGGGGGGGGGGGGGCACACCTGCACGTCGCGGGGTGATGTAACCGTGTCATTTAGTGTGATGCGGGTGTAAAGTTTCACATCTGTTGTGCTCCCAACAGGATGTGAAATCCATGTTGTTATCTAGTGGTGGGCCCTTTACAAAGGAGCTACGTCCTGTAACCGACACTAGTCGGAACACCGGGGGAAGGGGGATACAGGGGGGGGGAGAAAAATATATTAAAAGCAAAAGACAATATAAGAACATCGCATTGATATTTAATCCCCTGTTGGCGTTACGTCATCGATATTACATTGATTCAAGGAGCCGCAATGTTTAGCGGTGCACTGCTTTTGCGGGTGCAGAGGTCGCGGGTTCAGTTCCATCTGCTGGTGCGGCAGTCGGAAGAACGGGGCATGTTTCTTAATCCCCCCACCGCGAACTTCTCCGCTCTGCCGCCACCACCTCTGCCCACCCTTTGGTGTCAATGGTTGTTTGTATGTACGTTGAACTTCTTTCGCACTGCACGTAGCCTACCGTGCTCATCGGAGGTGCGGCTGAGGGACAGCAAACGAAACACGAAAAGGCAGTTCTAAAGAAATTCGTTTTCAACCGAGATTATTTAAAAGTGCAAAGCTCCAGTGGCTTCTCAATATCGGAAGGAAGAGTGTTCCAGACGGCCTCTGAAAGCGTCGCGATGCGGTGACCGTCTTTGTTTGATGGTCAGCCAAAAGCCGCTGCGAGGTCGACCGGAGTTTGCATGATGGTTTATACTCCGTGAAGAAATCGGCAAGGTACCGTGGTTCTTCTGTGGCAAACACTTTGTGTACAATGAGTGCGACCTCATAATGTATTCATTCGGCAACCGGAACCCAATGCAGCTCAACGATCACAATGGGCGCACTGCAGGTAAGTCGATTGGCAGATCATATGTGGTGAGGTAAAGTGTGGGTACGCCTGCCTCCTCCAACGCGTCTGGGTCGATGTAGAAGAGTAGGCCAAATACCCAACTAGAGTTCACTTTTAGCGGAGGCCCCTTTTCCGCAGGCAGCAGCAAGTTCAAGCAATTGTAAGTCCTCATGCACTTTTACCATCCAGTATACGGTGACGTCAGCGACCAACTGATGATATCAGTGACCGATCACCGATCAGAACGACGTGTGGCACGGGCTTTTCTCTCCGTCTTTGACTCTTGAGTGAAGCCCGCATCGACAATAATGCAGTCCCTGGTGGTGGGCCAAGCGACACCAAAGCCACCTTGTAAATAACATTCACTGCCAGGTAATAACATTCCTTTCCTGGGTGCCAGCCTTTAATGACATTACCGCCCATCACGAGGACAGGCCAGGTATTATGTATTGCCTTGTGTTGCTCCGAGACAGGATGAGCGAAGCGCCTCACATTTAACGGCAGGAGCCGTTGGTTTTATTAAGTGCCTAGTTCATCAGTCTTTGCCCAGGACAGTTGCGATGGATGGGAGCGCTCCACCATCCTGATTAATTGCACATGCCATCATCTCTTGCCCCTGAAATGTAACTTTCCCTCTCACGGCCCCCACCACCGCACAACTTGTGCAAGGCGGTGTGTGAGAGAGTGTGTCGATGTCTCATCGTGTGTGAGTCTGCATAAAAGTGTGTGCATGAGTTTGTATGTAATTGTGCTGCGAACCCAGCGACCTGAGTTCAATTGCCGCTCATGGCCAACACCAGTGACGGTGATCTGAAACAGGCCTGGGCCTCCGCTAGTTTGACTCAGCCTTAAATGAGAATCTCGTGCGATATGTAAACATCGCCACTCATGAGACAAAGCCAGCTGGGCGTGGTGCTGGCCACCCACCACCTCGTGTGCCATGCCAGCCTTCATAGTTACTTGCTAGCAGCACCTGCCCCAAAAGTCGATTCAGGCTATATGACAGATCATTGTCTTTATCTTGTATATGTATGTGTGTATGAATGTATCTGCATGTGTGTACACGCTCATCTGTATATATGTGTGTGCGTGTACAAGTCTGTTCGTGCGCGCACAATAAATGTCTCCTAAATATTCGCCGCCAACTTTTGCCTGAAAAGTTTGACATGCCAACTTGTTTTATGGCCATGATATTTGCGGGAGAAGCTTTGACATCGCTGTATTATTATTTATTGCGATCTATAATTGCGGCGTGTCTTCATACGGGCTTGGGGGGGGACTGTGGGATTATAATTATATTTTAGAATTATTTCATGATTTTTTGAGTTTGACGTCGGCCCAGTTTTTTTTCTCTCTCCACATACAATTTTTTTGTCCACTGCAGCCTGTGCCCGTGCCATTTGGCTCGTCGCATAAATACAGCTGCATGGAACTGTAATGGGACCGCGTGCAACGTACCGCTCGCTCGCAAATGTTTACACAACATCAAAAGAGGGAGCCTTTATCTGCACGCCATGCTTAATTCACGTGTGATTCCCACACCGTTTTCATTCGTCAAGCTGCGGATAGCCAAAAGGAGCGGCCGTCGCTGCGAGCACCGCACGCGTCCGTGAGTTGAGTCCCGTCTCCCTTGAAAAGCGACGTACGCGAGGCCCCGAGTTTGTCATCTAAAGCATCGTTACGTGCCCACCTTGTTTCATTAAAAAGTAAAGTGACGTACGCCACTACCGCTCGCCCCCACCACCTGTCCCTCCATCAGCTGATGCAGCCATCCATCAGTTGACGGGCCCGCCCTGCCGTTCGCTGTGCCACCCACGAGGTGGTCGCTCGTTTTCATGACACTGCGTTTATTTTCGCCACGAATCGTATCCGCGGCGTGCTCGTGTGTGACGCTCGTGACGGCTTCTTTGCGGGCGTTTCGTTGGTTCGAGTCGTGGCGGCCTGCTGCCCTGGTTAATGCCACGTGGTGCGGTAACCAAGAATTTTGTGCGCGCCGTTTGCATCGCAGTGAGCGTTAAAGATCAAAAAAAGAGTCTGGCCACGTGTGCCGGCATCGCGATCCAAGTTTGGCACGCGATTTACAAGATGTTGTTAAACTACACTACAAGTATGCACTCTGTCACACATTTGTGATAGTCCTACGTTGTTGTTTTTTTGCGGTTGTGGCTGTACAGCTCTCTGGTATGTTTTCATACTGTACTGCGTGGTATTCCGATGTGCCGCTTCGTGCGCTGGATGGGACACCGTGACGAACAACACGCGGTCCAAACCCGAAAACTAAACACTCCCAGAGAGCCGTAACAGGCACAACCCACACACATATCCGCAGGAGCAATGGCTGGCGAAGCGGCGTGTACTTGAGCCACCTCCTGCAACGCCACGCCCGTCTTTTCAGAATGCGGCACGTGTTGTTCCGAATGACGTCCGACGTTTCGCCCTCCCCACCGCCCCCCATCCCGTTGAGGCCATTATCGTCATTGTATGCATGCGTGTTGAACTTATTTCGCGCCGTACGTAGCAATTTGTGCTAATCGGAAGGGCAACAAACAAAACACAAAAAGCAGTTCTAAAGAAATCCATTTTCAATCTCGGATGATTTAAAAGGGCATAACTGCATTGACTTCCTAATATGGGAAGGAAGAGCGTTCCAGACGGCCGCAGAAGCGCATCTGAAAGCGCGCGGCATGGTGACCATCTTTGTTTGACGGCCAGCCAAAAAGCCACCGCCGCTGCGAGGCGGTCCGGAGTCCGCGTGACGTTTTACGCTCCTTGCCAAGATCAGCAAAGGTTATTGGTCCATTTGTGGAAAGAATTCGATTGAATCTCCGTTTTTTCTTTCGCCCCCCCATCCCTCCTGCCGGGGCCGGAAGTGATGCACGAGTCCGGTGGCGAGACGCACCGGGGCCGCGACCCCAAATATACGTCGTTCGCGGCGTACATCTCCGGGCTGGCCGGCGGTGGTGCCGGGGATGGCGCGGGCATCCCGGGGCTGGAGATGAGCTGCTGGGAGAAGGGCGGCTGCCCGCCGTCGTGTAGCCTCTGCGCCGAGCATGGCCAGCCGCACGCCACTGGCCCCACGCCCGTGCTCCTCGAGGCCGCGAGGACGTCGTCCGTCTGCGAACTCCTCCACGACAATCGCACGCGGGAGGTGAGAGACGCGCCGGGCGGGAGGAGGGGTGAGGAGGGGTGAGGATGAGGTGGTGGTGGAGGGAACTGCTGTCTGTAGCAGTAAGGACTGGTAACGGCGGGATCTTCGTTGGGAATAAACAGTTCGTGATGAAGATTAAGATGTTATCGTGGGCAAAGCCGCTGATGCCACTGCACCTCACCAATGCGTTCGACCATCTGCCAATTATTATTCTTTTTTTACCAGGTCAGGCCCACTGAGCTATATATCCCTTTTTTTCAGAAGCGACCTATCCACAAGTAATAGCTCAACGAAGTGGCTTATCACGTGGAAGTGTATAGCAGCCAAATACTCTAAACGCATGTCGATTCTAATTGTGGAGGGAGAAACCCAGGGAACCCGGAGAAAAATTCACGCGACCATGGGGAGAACGTGCAAGCATTAAATTTACAACAAGCATCGTCAGGGTCGGGACCGAATCCACAATCTCCTGTATATCGGCACCGTGGCGCCCACGATGGTGAGCCAAATCACACTGCAGCGAGCTGGACAGAGGCAGAGATTTAGGAAACGTGTTCATTGTTTCAATTGTCGCGCCGTGAGATCGTAATGAACCGTGAACCTCTGGGTTGTAGGTTCAGTGCGTTGACCGCTGCACCACGAAAGTGTCCTTAAATCATTAATAATGAACCTTATGGCTGGACTCCGGGATCCCGAATAAACGGAAGTCAAAATATAAATTAATTAATTTATTTGGGCGACTCCACCAACCGCGCACATAAATGCCGCGACCCACCTGGCGCGGATAATGCTGTTGTCATGTCGTGTCCAAGCGCGAGAGCATGAATGCCGTAGTCATAAACACAACTTTGAAACTTTGATTAGCGCATCGTGTAGAGCTCATCGAGAGGAATAGATTGCCGTGTTGTTCACCTTCAACAGACATAAAATGACGTCGCAACGCAGTTTATGCGAGAGCCGGGGGCTTATGGGACCCCGGGGTCCTGCCATAAGGCTCAGTTGCCATCTCTGAGTAGAAAGTTAGTCCGCCTGATATTCCAACCCTCACCGTATGAGCCACGTTCATCATGATTGCTCTTAGGGTAAAATAAAATCCACTATCACCTGCTTGTGCATAGTAGTTTTATGCCCCACATGTGCTCTGCTTTAAAGTCATGCGCAAAACAAGACAATCGCCATTTTAATGGATTATTGCAAATGCAGATGTGCGTCACTTTCGATTGCAGCACCGTGTAAACACGTCTCCTCCTCCTCCTCCTCCAAATTACAATTGGGAAATGTTCTGCGCAATTGACAGACCACAGCCCATGGTATACAATTCAAAGAGACATTATTAGCTGCTGGATTTTGGCCACATGTTTTCGTAGCAGGCATTGAGTTGAAGCAGTTGTGACTACAAACGTCAAAGTGGAGCATTGCTCACGTCCATTAGTAGGCGCAGAACCAATGGAAATAATTGTATTTATACGGCGGAATTCATGCTAATTGCATCCCACGACGCTGTACGTTAAATATATATTAAAAATTAAATGAGTCGTAGTAAATATCATTGTGCCATTTAACAATGATACACATTAGTTACCCAGGCAAGCCTCACCGAATCTCAAGACTCGTATTTAAGAGGGACATTTTGTCTGGGGGGCTATGATGGGTTTAGAAGTTGACCAATGTGCGTGTTAGTTATTCCATCCTCAGTGCTCCTCCCTTTCTTTTTAACATTGCCCCCCTCTCTTCCCCTCTTCCCACTACCACCCTGCTCGTGGTGCCTGTTCGGTGGGGCGGCGAGCCCACGTTCCCCACTGCTTTAAACCCAGATGCATAAAATTCGGAGCTGAGATCCGCGGATTTTATGTACCCACCGCCCCTCCCCCCCAACGCCTCACGGCACGGTTTGTGCTCTGCACTGGGCTCCTATTGCAATACAACAACAATAATAATGTAAAAAGAGGGACATTTATTTGGCCAAATGTATTCGAGGGAGGTTTGGCCTCACGTGGGAAGCGCCTAAGAGGGGGTTTAAATGGAGAGAGCACGTACATTTTTACGCGATCTAACCCAAAAACCTCTTTTATGGATACTATTGGTCGCGAATGCCGACGTGTTAAACTACACAGAGAGAGGGCTTGCTGACCAGCCAAGCTATCGTGTGAGCATCCCAGTGGTGAGTGGCTCACCAATTGTGGGGGGCCCTCAGTGATAACTATTTGAAATTATTTTGGCGCTCCCCATTTCGAGACGACGAGAGCCACGTTGGCAAGAGACCTAGATGGAATGAGATAAGAGACTTTTTGCAAAAAATTTAAAAGAGAGAAGCGGCCCAGATAAAGCAGAATAATTGGCGTTTTTCATGTTATTTTGCTTGTTGTGATTTGCAATTGATTTTCTGGTTTGGCCAGATAATGATCTGGCCAAATTTTTGGTGTGTAATTCTCCACCACTCGATGTATAGCCTCAGATTAAACCGTCACATGTACAGGCGTTCATTAACGCGCTATCATTGTCTGAGCTCAGCGGTAATTTGAACAGCAATTCTCACAAACGAAAGTGTCCGTGATGTTTATTAGGATTTTAATCTGAGACTGGGACCCCCCCCCCCCACCCCATGAGCTGCTTGTTACGTATACCTAGCGCCGCCGCTGTTCGAATAAACCATAAACTATTAAATGTAAACTATTTTTTACATTTTATTTTACCAGGTAAGGCCCACTAAGCTATATCGCTTTTTTTCACAAGCGACCTGGCCACCAATGATAGGTCAACAAAGTGGCTTATCATCGTGTGGACATTTATATCAGCCAGATACTATGAACGCGATGTTGATGCTAAATGTTGAGGGAAAAACCGGAGGGCACGGAGAAAAATCCACCCGACCACGGGGAGAGAGACAAGCGATCTTCAAATATACAGGCAACAGGATTGGGATCGAACCCACGACCGCCTGTCCACCAGGCGAGGTAGCTCACATCTAGCCACCGTGAGTGGTGAGCTTGTGGAGAGCTTCAACGCAACCGTGTGCTCTCACTCGTTAACAACGTGACCCAGAGACAGGGCATTGAGAGCAGGAGGAGAGCAAATAATATATATATCAGAGTTCTAGATTTGAAGCTTTCGTAACTGCAAGGATTCATATTCTTAGGTTTTTTCAGTAAAGTCACGTAGGAACATTTTTTTAATTAATAAAAGTAAAATAAAATTAAAATAAAAATCACGACGTTTCGGAGGCAACACAAGCCTCCGTCTTCAGGTGGAACCGTCACAGGTGGAACCGTCACAGCACGATAGAGATTGCTGGGAGCAGCTGGTGGCCAGTGCAGCTGTCAGTGTAGCGACCACGATTCTCGGATGATATTTTTCCCGAGCCGTCGCTGTTCATCATCTTGTGCGAAAAGCAATGCCCGCATGTGCTGCTGCATGAGCTGCCCCAATTAAGCCGACAACCATCGTAGTAGATCATTGTTGGGTAAAAATAGGCGTCCGTACGAGAGTAAATTAGGAGTGCAATTTAAATGTCCATTAGCTATTTTGTTTAAGAAACACTTTTGGAACAATTGGAAGATTTACATACGCATTTTCAAGAGTTTACTAAATTTCAAGAGTTCATAAACACTTTCCAAATTTTTGCTGCGTTGACTTATTTACGGTGGCCAGCACCACGCCTAGCCAGTGCTAATCTTTACACACCACACTAAGCACTCATTTGAGGCTAAGTCAACCTAGGAGATGCCCAGGACCGGTTAAAACATTCGCCACTGTTTTTGGTCATAAGCAGGGATTGAACCCAGGTCACCAGGTTAGTAGCAGAGTGCGCTATCCACTGCACAATATGTATATAGACATATATATACACACACATACTCAAAAGCCATAATTTCTTAGCACATCCTTCATTATATTATCAGCCTCTTCATCCGAACATTTAGCAAGAACCCTCTTCAAAGCATTCCAATTCAAGTGTCAGGTGATACCGCTGGCATTCTTTCTTCAAGTTCCTGCAGAAGCACCGAACAGCGCCGCGACGCCACCTCGGAGAACCACGCAGCAGTACAGCCGCAAAGACCTCCCCGGCGTTCATTGACAAAAAGAATCGGCTGCATAACCCCGGAGCGATGTAGGCCGTAGCTCAGCAAAGAGAACCGGTTGAGAGGGGTGTGAGAGCGTGCCGTGCCCCTCCGCCAGTACTGCCCTCTGAGTCAACGTTCGCCGCCTTTAAAACCAAACTATTCTTCGTTTCACCAGGTAAGGCCCGCTGAGCTACGTAGCTCTCTTTCAGACGCGGACTGGTCACTAATGACAGCTCACAACGAAGTGGCACATCGTCGCGTGGAAATGTAATGCAGCCAAATACACAAAACGCACGTTGATTCTAAGTATGGAGGGAAATACCAGAGCACCTGGAGAAAAATCCACGCGACCATTGGGAGAGAGACATGAAAACTCAAAATATACAGGCATTGTCATGGTCGGGATTGAACCCACGACCTCCTGCATACCAGGCAAGGTAGTTAACATCTCCGAGACACCATGATGCTGATGAGAGAAATATGTAGCAGGCGTTAGGGTCGGGATCCAAACCACGACCTCCTGTATACCAGGCGAGGTAGTTAACATCTCCAGCCACCGTGATGATGATGATGAGAGAGAGAGACATGCAAACTCCAAATATACAGCAGGCGTCAGGGTCGGGATCCAACCCACGACCTCCTGTATACCAGGCGAGGTAGTTAACATCTCCTAGCCAGTGAGGCGCCCTTCCACAGCGACCCCTGTACCGCCTGCCCCTGCTCCAGGTGCGGCCGGCACAGGCCGAGGCTGCCGCATTACGGGTGGCAGGGGGGACGACGTTATCGAGTTAGCGCCCTGTCCTCTCCTCCAGGAGAGAGGGGTCACCCCCCGCGAGCTCGCCCGCCCGCCCGCGGCGGCGGCCTCGGATGATCCCGCACCCTCGACGCGAAGCGGGGTGGGGGGTGAACCGACGCGGTGGCCGAGTCGGAGCCTCGCGCGCCCGCAAAATCCATCGGCATTGATCCGCGCCGCACATTAGAGGCCGCTCCGAAGAGGCCTCCCTGCGAGCAAAAGCTGCATCCCTCTTCGTCGAGATTCTCCCGAGGAGGTAATTGAATTGCGCGCTTGTTCTGCGCATGCGCTTTTGCCGTTTCGGGTTTCAACCGACGGAGCGTGAATGTTTGTTTTTCCTTGTGGGCAGCCGCTCTCTGAATGGGACGTGATGGACGTACGTATGTTGAACAATCTCTCGCACCGTACTTAGCCAGCCGTGCTAACCGGAGGTGCGGTGGGGGGGGGACAACCAACTAAACACACAACAAATGATGAGGCAGAGAGATCCAGTGGGTTAGTGGCACCGCACTCCTGAGCCACTGACCCGTGTTTATTTCTCCGCTGTGGCTGACATCAGTTGCCAGTGATATCTGTGGGCTGGGTCCTGGTCCTTCCTCTTTACCAACCCACACTGGTCGTCCTATTCCTTAGGTTAATGTCTCTTGCACCGGTCGTCCTATGGAGAGACTGGCCGCTACGACGATGACGTGGAATTTCCACACCAGCTAAAAATGTGCTTGAAAATGTATATTTATTTACGAATAAAAATGCTACATTGCAGTCATATGTTTGAAAGTGAATATACGAACAATACACAAGTGGCTAATTTAAGAAATTGTTCTTGCATTTTTTAAAATCAATTCCGATTTAATTGAAATATGGCGGCGCCCACATTTGTCCGGCCTCTCATTACGTGCGAAAAGGGCATGCAATCTGCCCCTGGGCAGCGCGTTCCCGCCGGCAGAGCGGTGACGGACTCTTAACCCGTGGGGGCAGACGACCCTCCCCGCAAGGCTCGGTCCTCCGATTGAACCCGCGTGGGGACACGGACGGAGAGACTTAAACGGGCTGATGGCGTGGGGTGGCGCGTCGTGGGGTGGCGGATAACGACGGCGCTTGCTGTTGTTGCCGTTCGCGTGCAGGCGTGCCGCACGGCCATGCAGAGTGCTGCCTGGTGCTCGGGGCGCGGCGAGGTCGTGGGGAACTGGTGCCGCTGTGACCCCGATGCCTTCGACCACCAGGGCCTCCCCGACTGCGCCCCCCTGCCACGGCCCACGTATGTGCCCCCCTCCCTCCCGCCTGCCTTCCCTCCTGCCTGCCTTCCATCCCCCTCCATCCTCCCTTCCTCCCCCATCCATCCCCCCTCCCTCCCCCCCTCCCTCCCCCCTCCCTCCCCCCCTCCCTTTCCCCTCTCTCCCCCCCTCCCTACCCCCTCCCTCCCTCCCCCCTCCCTCCCCCCCTCCGTCCCTCCCACCTGCCTTCCCTCCACCTCCCTCCCCTCCCCCCCTCCCTCCCACATGCCTTCCCTCCCCCCCCTCCCTCCCGCCCGCCTTTTCTCCCCCTCCCTCCCTCCCTCCCCCTCCCTCCCCTCCCCCCTCCCTACCCCCTCCCTCCCCTCTCCCTCCCTCCCCCCCTCTGTCCCTTCCACCTACCTTCCCTCCACATCCCTCCCCTCCCCCCTCCCTCCCACCTGCCTTCCCTACTCTCCCCTCCCTCCCCCCCTCCCTCCCGCCCGCCTTTTCTCCCCCTCCCTCCCCTCTCCCTCTCTCCCACGCACCCCCCGGCCGCCCCCCCGACTCCTGCACACGACGCTCAGACAGCAAGATCCACCACACCTCATTGTATTAACAACAACAACAACAATAATAAGTCATATTTGTATGTAAGTTGAACTTCTTTCGCACTGTGCGTAGCCAACAATGCTAATCATTGGTGAGGGGGAAATACGACAAACTAAAAATAAAAACTAAATAAATGAGTTTTCAATTTTCACCAAATAACTACTCCAATGACCTTTACAATGAGCACATGCATTGTACGTCATTCTACAGTAAGCAAATATTCAATCCCTTTGTTCGATAACTGTCTTAAAAGGAAAAAACTATATATAACTTGTAAAGTTTCTGGAAATATCCCTTCTTCGTAGCACATTAATGCTGCGACAGCTATGAAGAAGGGGCATTGGGGGTGTGAATGATGAGTGCGTTGAGTTGTTTGTGAATCGTGCTTGTGCACCGCCACCAATGCAGCAGCAGCATCACCAAATCAAACTCAAATATTCATCACTCAGAACCGTTTACCATGCATCTCACGGTCGGCTACGTACGGTGCAAAAGAAGTTCAACACAAGCATCATAAGCCTCACAGTACAACTGTACATCATATACAATCGTACCGCACCCAAATTTGTGTCAATGAAGCATCCAATTGTTTATCACGCCATCCTCTACCCATAATCTTCCAGTAAGCCTGTACACCACACATTATCGCATAACATGAAAAGAAAAAATGTGAATCGCCCAACCGCATGGCTGCATTTTAAAAGTGGCTGAGAGTCGTGCAGAGTTGTTCTTTGATGGAGTCTTCACTTCAGACTCGTCAGCCGCTGTCGCCTTAACGTTGCACATCAGTCTTCGATCGGTAGTTTGGACTCAGGGTCGTTTCGCCCGATGAGTTATTTCACTAAAATTTAGAAAAAGACGAAAAAAATTCGCTTGTTACCTCAGTGGCATCATCCCGGCTCCACGCTAAGTACAGACTCGGAGCTGAGATGATACTACTGAGGTAGTAAACTAGGATTAAGCTGAGACTATACTGAAATCATCCCTGTCTCCGAGTCAGTACTTAGTGCGAAGCCAGGATCATATATATATATCGATTTAAAGCTTTCGTGACGACAGGGATTCATCTTCTTGGTTCTTTCGGTAAAGTCACGTAGAAGGGAAATAATAAAATAATAAAAATAAAACATCAACAAATTATTCTCACGACGTTTCGGCCACAACGCAAGCAGCCGTCCTCAGGTGAAGAACAGGTCTGTCGGAAAGACAGCAAAAAATAATTCTCACGACGTTTCGGCCACAATGTTTTATTTTTATTATTTTATTATTTCCCTTCTACGTGACTTTACTGAAAGAACCAAGAAAATCAGGATCATACGATTTGGTAAAACCAGAATCAACGTAACACTTCACCAAAATCCCAGCTCCATTTGGCGGCGTAATCTCGTCACGAATTCCGCCAACCGAACTTGTCGCCGCGGACGATGGCGCTGGCTGACCTACGGGCGACGGGGGGTGGCTGACGGCTCAGGCTGCGGCTCTCGCCGGCGCTGGAGCCCACCAGCACGCTGGTGGCACTCGAGTGGGAGGACCTGGAGCCGCCGGTGGGCGCCCGCATCGTCGACTTCGAGCTGCAGTACGAGACGGTGGCCGAGCCGGGCGTCCGCGGCGCCGAGATGCACTGGGGTGAGGGCCCGCCGCCGCTTGCCACGCCATGGTCACGGTTTTATTGTGCTCCCAGGAACGGGCGACTTAAATTAAAATTCACCCCTTCTCATCCCCCCCCCTCCCGTCCTCCTCCTCCCAATGAATCAATCAATATTGGTTCCATAAGGGATAGTGAATTTTGCCACTTGTTGCAGAGGTTTGTGGTTGGAGGATAACTCAAAGTTCCGAGTAAATGTACGCGGCCACCTTGTATTTATACGCGTTTTATATGTATTTATATATATATACTAGCAGAAGTACCCGGCGTTGCCCGGGTGAAAAATATATTTCTTAATAACCTTACATATATACACAGATGGCCTGCTACCCCTGCCCCCCCCCCCCCAGCCACAATCTCCTCGGCCCGTGTGCAGTAATATCTACGGCCTATAGTGGTAGCATCTAGCAAATGTATAGTAGTAATCACTGCACGCATCGGGGTGGGGGGGACATCACGCAGTGAAGAATTTACCTGAGCGTTTAGTGTATTTTTAAAGCATTTTTAACGCAAAATAAAATGTTCCCCTCACTACCAACTATTAGTCTTTTATCAACGTGATACTTTTTTACTGATTGGCCGTGTCGGGTGGTGGAGGGTTACAACACATTAATAAATAAGGCGATCTAAACCCAATAACGTTGTTTATGAATAATGGTCGCGAAAGCCTACGTGTTACAAATTGACTCACTTTACTTAATAACCAGGCTACAGTCTACATTATAGACTGCCAGTACGCTCACCCAGCTTAATGACTATTTGTACAGTCAACATTTAAAGAATCGATTCTTGGCGCGTCGGGTTTAAAAGTAATTACACAGTTGTTTTTTCATTGGTATGTAATGTTTGAAAGTTTTCAGAAGATTTTAAATGTATTTTCCCCCCAGGCAACGCTGGGTATATCGAGTTTATACCACAAAGTCGTCGCTTGACACGGGTGGGGTGTCGAGGCCTAGTACCGTGCAGAGCCTCCGGCCTCGCCTAGATGGCCCACCCGGCTGAGGCTGGGTACTGGGGCCGTTACCCCCCCCCCCCCCCGCGTTACAATAATACTGTCTAATCGCTATAATTTTATTATCTACCGACTCTATAATAGTAATTGCACACATTGGGGTGGGGGGGGGAGTGAAGAGGACGTGAAACTTTGATGAATTTACCTCAGAGTTGCGTGTTAATGCGTGCGCATATTTTTAACGGGAATTAAAAATGGCGTCCACCCCGCAGAGAATGCGTCGCTACCCGTTGCCAGGAGCAACCACCGTGTTCCGCGCCGGTCGTCCAATGAAAGTGCGTATGGTCCGGCGACACACAGACAGACAGACAGATTTGCGATTTTATATATATAGAGTAATGCATTCTCTCGTTGCGAGACGATTGTCAGAGCTGTGAATTATGGTGGCCTGAGATGCACCGGGGTGAGGTCCTGCCACCTGCCGTGGTGCCATGCCGTGGTCGTGATTTTATTGTCCTCCTAGAAACGAGCGACCAGAATGAATATTCACCCATTCCCTCCCCACCGCCTCCCCCCCCGCCTATAAATCAACAATTGTGAATATCGATTCCCAAGGGATAGTGAATTTTGCCACTTGTTGGAGAGGTTCGAAGCTCGAGGACAATTCAATGTTCTGAGATAGGCGTACGTGGCCAGCTTGTATTTATCCGTATTTTTATATGTTATTTACATATCGCACCCTGTTAAGAGTCATGGTGCGAGTCGGTGGACAGGGCTGCGCATGCGTCTGACGGAGATGCACTGTGGTGAGTGTCGGTGTCGTGTAAAGTTTGTTCCCCCCGAATCGGATGAATGTAATGAATCTACATCCATCCATTTCCCACCGGGAATGTTGTAGGTTTGTGGTTTGAGGGCCAATCAGATTGTAGAGTCATAAGTTGGTGTGCACAGCGACCGTGCTATACACAGTATATAATTTCGTCCATAACATGAATGATTCTTATCCTGTAAAGGAGCCGTGCTGGAATCATTGGTCAGAGCTGTTACTCTGGGGGGGTGAGTGGTCACGTAATGTTTATTTTCCCCCAGTAACAAACAAACATTAGTTTTCCCATCGGAACCAATTTTCACAAATATCAGTTCCTAAGGCGAACTAACAGGTACACATTCATCTGGCATATCGGTTACCCTGCTGAATATTTGTACCCACCCCCACTCCCATGATTTTTGTCTACAGACACTACTATGGTACAAATGCATAGCAATGCAAAAGGTTGGAAATTCTTATCAGGGTGCTCTATCTCATGGTGATGGGCGCGCTACCAAATTCCACTCATGAATAACAATAATCTTCGTTGTGTGCCACCTGTTCATCTATTCACTGTGGAACCTTGACGGCCATCTGTCAAGTTCAGTTTTTTCATCCTCGTCCAGTACCGCCACTACTTCAGAAAAATCCGTTTTATTGTCTGCACGTGAACCCTTTCCCGTTCTCAGACATCTGCAAGTTGCAGAGTGTTGGTCCCGTTGACCTCTGAATCTCGGGACGTGCAAGCGGCTCAGCATTTATTTTATTTAGAGAGGCGTAACGCCGTTGTTTTTAAAAGCCATTGTACTCACCGCAGAGAACTGTAGTGACACGACCGCCACTCTACGATAGCTGGCGGAAAACTGTGCCCACACGCCCTCCCGCATGGCCTTGTGGGAGCCTCGGTACCGACAAAGTTATTTTAGCTTTTCTTCAAGTTTCCTCGTCACTGATGACGTACGTGTACATCATCGGAACGGAATCGGAAGATGCGTATGTCATCGAAACGGGGAAATGTTAAGTGTGCACGTGCACAGAGGAGGTCACGGTTCAGCGCAGCCAATTGCTGTCTTGCCCCACTGCTGGCGAAAGTGCCTCCCGTAGAGGGAGCTCGAGATGATATTTGGTCGACTCTTTCACGCCGACCAATCATGTTGAAAGTGGTGGGAGTGCTAAGACAAAGGTTCCCCTTATAGCCTGAACAGGTTTTTGGCGCAAGTGCTGTTAGCGAGTACTTTACCACACCACACCACACGCGACCGGCCAATAGACTGTGCACATGTGCAGATGCATCGCAGTTATTCGACCGGTGCAAACGAAACGCTTCTGTTGTACACTGTTGCCCATCGTCGAAATGTAAGTTGCATGGAGCCTTTCGCGTTACAAAAGGGTCCGCCACACTCTGCGCCATGCTCTGTCACGACAACGTATGTGACTTTGCCAACGTTACTCAGCCGCCTCTGCCCTTAATCTTGGCACGCACTTGGTGTTGCACATTTGGCTTCGGCCTCGCGCCAGATATGGTGATCCAATTTCAAAATTAATATTGATCGACGAAATTAAATGGAATGCCTCTCATCCGCATCTTACGTCAACCCAATACCAAATCCATAACAGAAGCCAAATGAAATTGTAAATCGTTTTGCCCGTGATGGATTTCTGTAAAGAGGCGAATGTTCAAAATATATTTGTATAATTTTTTTTCTTTCAGCTCTGTGTTTATCATTGTACGGCTACTTTGGATGACATCTCATTCTCTAAGTCCCCGTTTTAATCAGGGCCCTGGCTATGTTTCTGGATCTCATCTATGCACAAATATCAAAGCTGGGATCCTGAAACCAGCAAACTATTATTCTTTAGTCGTGGCACCTGGATTCTGTGTCTAAGTACATATTATATATTTCCCTGATTCCGATTTAAAGCTTTCGTGACTGCAGGGATTCATCTTCTTGGTTCTTTCGGTAA
Organism: Lampetra fluviatilis; assembly: GCF_964198595.1. NCBI lineage: Eukaryota > Metazoa > Chordata > Hyperoartia > Petromyzontiformes > Petromyzontidae > Lampetra > Lampetra fluviatilis. The sequence goes on along the minus strand of NC_136323.1, from coordinate 5,868,883 downwards.
AGTCACGTAGAATGGAAACAATAAAAATAATAAAATAAAACATAATTATTTTATTACGTTTTATTTTATTATTTTTATTGTTGCCATTATAAAACATAATAAAAATTATTTTATTATGTTTTATTTTATTATTTTATTGTTTCCATTCTACGTGACTTTACCGAAAGAACCAAGAAGATATTTCCCTGATGTTTAGCTAATGGTAACAGGAAGGGCAACCTTATTTTTCTACGTATATTTTGTGTCATTATTTTCTAAAATGTATCCTTGATTGTGCTGCTTACGGCACCGTGTCTTGGGATGAAGTCTCCTATCCTGATCTCTCCTTCAGACCAGTGCTTCCCTTCACATTAGAGAATAGTTCATGGAAGCAGATATCTCTGAGGTCAATACAAGTGACCTCCGCTTGACACAGTCGAGGGCGCAGCACGTTACCCCACCCGCTTTGCCACCTGACGGTAATGGCGTTCGTCTCGTCACGGACAAAGTAGTATTTTAAATGGTCAGAGTTGGACCCAAATTAAATGTAACTAGAATTTTGGCGGCCTAAGGCCACCTTATTCTAGCTCCTGCAGAGGGCTTCTCAGCACTTCTCAACCGTCACCCCCACTGATGTCCTCTTACCCCCCCCCGCCCCGATGTGTGCAGATACTACTGACTATATTGTATGTAGGGTGTGTAGGACAATATGCCTCCAAAATATTTCTTTTTGGGGGAGTGGAGAGTGAAAAGCCCTGTTGGATAACCTTTTTACCCCCACATCTGGGGGGGGGGGGGTCCACTTTCTATAACTTTTTGATTCAGGCCCTCTGAAAGGCTCTTACGATTTTGTTGACGGACAAACGGACAAACGGAACGCCGGGCTTTCATAATCGATGGTTTAGTTGTGCCCTCATCGGGGACCAGCCTGAGACCATCACTTGAGAACCCACTTCATTCACAGGCAGCTGACCTGGTATGAACTCAGGGCCTCTGCAATGCCAGCTCAGCACTCTGACCAAAAAAGGAAAAAAAATGTGTTTAAATGTATTGGAAGATATGCTTCATTAAAAAAAACGAGAGGACACATCTATACTCTTTGGTTCTTTCGGTAAAGTTAGGTAGGTATAAAATAAAATAAATCACGACGTTTCGATCGCTACACAAGCGACCGCCATCAGGTGGAACAGATACAGCGGGAAAGTTATCCTGCTGTATCTGAGAGTTCGAAAGAACCCAAAGAGTATGGATTCCTGCAGTCGAGAAAAGCTTCAAATCAAGATAGGACACATCTAATTAATTAATTATTTCAACCTTCGGTCTTAACAGAAGCTCAACTCAGCTCTCATATAGGCTGAGCTTCTGTTAAGACCTGATTATGCCGGCTGTAATCTCCATTGAAACGTCTTTTAACATTATCAACATTCCTATTTGCTGAAAACCCAAATCGATTGGCATATTTGCCGAGGTGACAATTTATTATGATTGGCTCTGTCGGACTGGCAGAGGTGTTTGTCTGAAAACTTCCATTATACCCACACGACCTCAGCCAAAAGTAACTAATTGTGAATAATAGCATTGGCATCTTGAGATGCCACGATTTATCCCACTCTGGTTCTCATCTGCTCTGGCGCATTCTACCATTCCGTCACCAGTCTCTCATCCCGTCGGCCGTCATCCCTTCTCGCAATGTGTCCTGCCCATTCGCTTATCTCACCAATCGAAATTGTGTCGCATATGATTTTACATTCCAGGGTCGAAATTTGCCAAATTGTATAATCGCGCTCAATTGGGAATATGCTGTGCATTCATTGTCCCCCCTTCTAGCAGGCTAATGTCCCAGGTCACTCTTGCAAGTGACTCATCATGGTCTCTTTTTCATCTCACCTGGTGGGACAAAATATATTTAAAACTTGAGCTTAAAACTATATGATGTGGCAGCTCGCTCGCACAAAGAGTGGAGCGGAATTTTCACAAATTGGTTGTTTAGATTCTCTTGAATGGGGTGGCAGCGGACGTGTGCATTTTACCCTTGCTCTGTTACCCGCATAAACTCCGTTGAATTGTTGAATTGTTATTTTACTTGATTTTAACTGAAGTAATGAAATGAGTTCAAGCTGCAGTGTTCAACGTCAACTGTATTTGACTGCCAAATGGGTCAGCGAACCGATTGAACGGTTTGTATGAAAACATTTAGTTCTATTTCTGGGCTACCAGCTGAAGTATTCACATGTTAAAGTCGCCCGGGGTGGATTTGTGAGATGCCTGCCAGAGAGAGCAAAGTGTTTTTTTTTTATGTAGAATACGGACAGAGCAGACATTTCAATCATCAAAGTAGCCAAGCCACAATGAGCACCTTGACGAAATGCCATGCATAACAGAGTAGAGTTATTGCCAATTATGTTAGAGGATGTATTTTAATGCATTAATGCTTATTGAAATTACATTTTTGGACTTTATAGAAAATGAAAATACATGCATGGAAATACTACTTTGAAGGCAATTCTTTTTTTAGTGGAGGTTTTATATGGATTAATGGAGAACGTTTCCCAACTATAAAATACGAGCGCTAAATATAAGTGCAGCCCTGCAATTGCTTGCTCATGCCACTGCAGGGCCTCCTCTTAAGAGATTTTCTAGAGAGTCTGTCTGGAGGATATTTGGCCTACTCATCCACGCTGGCAAGAATTTTGAAAAAGTGGGAGTACTCACAACAAACTCCACCACACGTCACCTGCCGATGGACTGACTGTGGTGTGCCGATTTGTACTCCTGGGTGGGCAGATGTAGGGAGGTTTTAAGAAACTTGCCCCATAGTTTCAACTGCTCCGTGTAGTTTACGCACTTACATCCATGTCATTTCGGTAATGTCACGTAGGTGAAAAAAAATAAAAAACAACAAAACATTTTATTGTTATTTTTTGTTTTCACCCACGTGACTTTACCGAAAAAACCAAAGAGTATGGATCTTTGCAGTCACGAAAACTTCAAATCTAGAATCCATGTCATTGTATATGAGATTAATAAATAATATATATATACCACAAATATAACAATCGGGCTTGAGAACTCAATTTTAGAAATTCAAAATTTTTACATTTATTTTAGATGTATCTAAAAAAAGGTCACTTCACAGCAAATTATGTCACATTCAGTGTTTATTTCAGAAAAGGTGGTGGTCACGTGACATCGGGTGACCTCGCCCTTGTTGGCACAAACACACGCTAAATTGTCACAAAATGATCTAATAAATCGGCAAATCTCAACAACAAAAGATCCAAATTTGTCTTAAAAAATGTAATTTCATTGCAAATATTTACATCCAAAACATATTCCTTCAAGATCAAAGGTCAGAGCCATCAATGCCATCACGACGTGCAGCAACCTGCAAGAACTGCCAAAATAAGTCTCCTAACCATCATCTGCCCTTAAATCATCCTTTCCCTATGGTCGTCAGACTCATGTAGACCACTCCTGGGCATGTGTCGGTGACCGTCCACATATTCTTTAGGTGGGATGCAATCTGCTTGTTTCTCCAAACTGCACACTCACTCACTCAGCCCCTTAGGGGGATCACAGTGGGACGCTAACAGTGTCCTGTACTGGCCACTGCTGATACCATGTATAAACCCTGCCAAATGATTAACGCCTGCTAATGTGAGTGTTAAGTCCGCTCAGAAGTGGGAAAGATATATTTGCAACAGTTGCTATCTTTTGTACACGTGAGATTGACCTCAACTTTAGATCCAAAGAATTGGTGGTATTTTTGTTGTTATACATGCAAGCTCTCTAAGATGGCTAAGGAAGGTGTACGAGTGTTAATTCTTTGGATAGATGGTTGAATGAGTATAATCGAGTGAAGGATCAAAAATAATGTATGTATGTTGAACTTCTTTCACGCCATACATAACCAACCGTGATAATCGGAGATGCAAAATAATGTTGCCACAACACTTGGAAACTTTGCCTGCTGATAACTGATTAGAGTTGATCTCAACTAGGAAAGACCACATTTACAACTTTTAATGCCTTCGTAATCCTCTCAGTAATTATGTTTGTTATCAGCATCATCAGCCATGGTCACTCTACTGCTGGATGATAATCTCTCGCGATCCTGTCTTGTAATAATTTACCGAGTGCCTGAAAATAATCTAATTTCATTGCTCCCTCTCCCCGGTTAGACGTCCTCCCAGACCAGTTCCATTCCTTGGCTGTCGCTCTTTTTACTGTTGTGTCGTGTCCTGCCCCAAGCGCACTTACTTTTCTTTCACTGAGCTGAGCCGATGTTAACAGTGGTCACGATATAATTCACCTGTTCATATGTTTGTTGTTATCTGAATTAATGTTATGTTTGATAGAAATCAAGCTGACAGAGGCCATATAGATTGTCAGTGGGAAAGCTACTTCTTGTGTCCACAAATGAGTCTAGGTATCTTAGGCCCGGTGTTCAAGAAAATCGACCCAGGTGGCTCAACAACAGAGCGAGTGGCTCGCAGATCGGAAGGTTGCAAGCTTAAATCCTGGTTCGAGAGTTGACGCGGGACCCATCATACCTCCGGGGGGCTAAACAACGTGTACCACTTTGTGGAGCAGTCAGCGGTGGTTGTGACCAACGCTGATACTCGTCCTCGCCGTATGAATGTGGGGATTTCCACCACCAGGTTCGGGATCGTAAACAGAAGAGCAATTGCCTCAAATGCTCATCTGAGCTGGAAATCACTTTTGACTTTGGTGTTCAAAACTCAGGGCTCCACCCGACTGTTTGAATCAACCGAACGTGGCCAGCATGTCTGCTCCGGGCAGGGTCTCACACTCACCTGGACCACCCATGCTTTTAGATTGACGTAACCAGCACCGGCCATGCCCATATGGGTTTCATCTTAACAGGGCTATTTATTGTGTATTCATGGGGCACATATCAACCACCTCTCCCACCCGCTCCCCCACCCTAACGTCTACATTATTGCGAACACATATTGGGTGGAATTAAGGAAAAGCTGTGAAGTTATCCTGTCAAAGTGTGACTTCTTTTTTCCTTGCTCAGTGAAATAAAATAAGTAAAAAAACATTTGTTTACGGAATTAATTGAGCCAAGGTGTATATTTTACATATTTGTTTTTTTTACACGGATATAAAAAAAAATCTAAATGAGAAACCAGAGTATTGTTTTTGATTTGTTATTGCTAGGATACAAATGCCATCATTGATCGCAGGTGTTATTTAGTGATATGGCATATTTAAGTGAAAGCAGAAAGAGCAATATGTTACCAAACAAAGGCGCGCCTTTGTCCGGGAGCTTTGGGTTTTGTTTTAACATTGCCATACTATTATATTATGTTCAGAGGGAAGGTTGCTGTGGATGGACATATTCAAATTAAATCCATGCTGTGCCCCTGTGGTCCAAGCCCTCATTCTGACTGCCCTCCCCCTCTCCATCCACCCGCAACGTCTTGACACCCGAGCTCAACGCAGAGATGAGAAACATCGAATTGCGCACATTCAAGTTTCAAGTTCAAGTTCATTTATTAGGTATAGCCCTGTGAGCCAATCGGCTCTTAAATCGGGTGCAACCGCAACAAACAAAAAACAAAAACATGAACAAAAAACATCTTAAAGTGAATATGTGACTAAGTGCAAACAGAAAATCCAAGAAAAGACAGCAAAATATTGCAGAAAAAAACACCGTACACCAACGGGTGCCAGCAGTCTCGTGATCCAGAGGCCGGCCGCCGGTTCGATTTTCACCTCGTGGCGGTGGCAGTTGAAACGATGGGGAGAACGCCTTAAGTTCCCGCGGCCTCTGTCCACCCAGCAGTGACAACGGTTGCACTGCAGTTGATCGGCAGGTCGCTCTGTGGTCGAGTAAAAACCTGGGTGCTCCCGCAGCTGTCGAGACAATTCGCCAGCATGGAAGAGTAGGCCAAAATCAACCTTCAAGTGCATGACCCTCACATTTGTGTTTTCCGTTTAGGTTAAGCCATGTTCAAGCTGAGCCGTGCAGCCAATCTGGACGACTGGTCTGTCCGGCAAGCTGTCCGCTGATTAGCCAGTAGGAAGGAAACAAGAGGATGGATTCCATCTAGATTTGAAGTTTTTGTGACTGCAGGGATCCATACTTTTTGGTTCTTTCGGTAAAGTCACGTAGGTATAAAACAAAATAAATTAAATCACGACGTTTCGTGCGCAACGCAAGCGTCCGTCATCAGGTTGTTACAGGCAGCCCTTTTGCCCGCCTCAGCAGTTGTTTCGTGCTGTGGTTGTCCCACCTGATCACGGACGCTTGTGTTGCGCCCGAAACGTCGTGATTTAATTTATTTAGTTTTATATCTACGTGACTTTACCGAAAGAACCAAAGAGTAAGGATGGATTCCAATTTGTTCAACAAACGTTGAAAGTTGCTGTAAGGCAGCGGGGAGGGGTGCGCGATAATATAACCTATGCATGGCTATTGTGCTGTCCCATATGTCACCACTTATTCGATGTGCGTACATCACGGACATGACACGCTGCACAACCGCTGTCTCTTGCCAGGTTGCAGTGGTTGTTCCCCTTCTCACGGCTCCACTCCCCGGACACGTGCTGCGTGCCAGGCCCGGTTGGCCTACCACGATTTGGGATTGACCCCTCGGTTGACTGGTGGCAGCTTCAGAATGAGGCCTTCTCCTCGCGATCGCGATGTGAATTCACCAGCTCGAGTGCCATGCGCGCGTCTGCTCAGCTTCAAGAGTGTGGGATGCGGGCTGTGCAAAGACCACCTCGTTGGCTGGGATACGTCCACTCGGAATCGTTGCTTAGTGGTGCCGACGTTTTTACGACAGGAATTGGTCATGAGCACACACGTGTCCGGCCAGCTTCTTCACCTTACTGAGCATGAGACTTTGTCCATCCTTGCAGAGTCGCTATTTTTTGGCCTGGCATGACAGACCGATGTGCATCGATGAGCTACGACTCGTCCACAAATGCGCTGAATTCGAACGGTTGCTGTTCGAATGCAGCACGGGTGGGCCCTCCCGGGCCCTCCCCTCTCGGGCCCTCCCACCCACCCTCCCAGTGGCTCAGCGGTAAGCGAAGGTTCTCAGCGGAGGAGCCAGTCGCGAAGAGTCGCCCGAATGGCGAGCCGCCCGCTGATTGGCCAGTAGTTTTCAGATTGAAAAAGGTGGGTGAATTCAAATGCATTCAAAGTTTGCTGGAAAGGGATCGAGGTGGGGCAGGGGCGATATATCATGGAATTGTGGCCTGTTGCAAGGGGCTATTGAATCAAGCTCCCCTATGCGTAGTCTGTGTGCCTAATAAACTCACCCGTGGACGGCACTATACACACGTGCGCTGGGTACTCATTTTTTTGCGTTCCCAGGGGCCTCGCCGACTCCTGGCATGGCCTTGATGCCCACAGTCGTGCGCAGTCATTTGCTTTGTCATCGGTGGGCGCCACTTGTAATATCGGTCGTAGACAGCAGGGAGAGCTGGAGCACCTATTGAGCACATCTTGTGGCCAACACAGCACAGTTGGGGGGGGGGGGGGGTGATGTGTTTCATAACATGCGTGTGGACATCTCCTGTGTCACTCCACTGCTGGATGATGGCCTCCCCGCGTCGTGTGTGGGTCGGCAAAGTTATTCCACAATAACTTTGACGGGTGGCTTCACCCCCTGTCGCCTGCTGCCGGGGTTTGGTTTTTGACATGTGGCTGTGCTGTATTCACTCCAGTAGCTGAATGAATCAGTCGTTTCGTGGAAAGTTTATTGACGGCGAGCTAATTTTACAAAGTCTAAAAAAAAACACTTGGAATCTGTCACTGTTGCCTTTCAGTAGAGAAGAGGCGGAGAGAAAGTCCCTGTCACTTTCAAATAAACCGTGGGTCACGCGGCAAAATGAAGGATACACACGCAGACGACACATGTTACTAAATATAACGCGTACGCTTAAGTGGTATTAAGTGAGTGTTATTAATCAAAATGAAAAACCAAGGCGCTTTTCCAAACCAATCAGACGTGCTGTACCAAACTATTATCGTTTATCTTTTGAAAGTGTGATTGATTGGTCCATAAAGTGTACATGATCATGATTACTCTTGCAGCTGTATTCTTGCCGTCTATCAATGAACAAAGGGCATTGGAGGATGAGAGGGGGGTGGCGTCTTCGGAATATCCTTTAAGGGAATTGCAGAGGAGATAATTAATGTTTTATATATTTATTTTTAAAAGATTACTTACAAGAAATAATTCAGTCGTGTTCGTCCATTGAAACAATTACGGCTTTTATTTACGAGAATAAAACCCCGAGTGCATCATGCGGCGGCATTTAACATTTAAAATTGCATTATGTACGAGCCGGAATTTGGGGCATGGCGTTGAAAGCAGTGCCGGATGATCCTAGTAGCACAAGTAGCTACATATATAGTAGCTACACGTGTAGTAGTAGTAGCTACTACACGTGTAGTAGCTACATATGTAGTAGCTACGGGCCCCGCAATTTCAAGGGCCCCGTGCTAAATGCTTTCAAGCTATAAATTCCGGTTCAGTGATTCTGCACTTGCTCTATTACTATAGTACTATACCGCCTTTAACTTTTATGAACGACTGGTTGTTTAAGGTTAGCGATTTGTCGTATTATCTGGCTGTATAGCAAGTGAAAAAATGCAATTAACTTTACTGTGCAAGTTCAAAAATTGTGTTTTTAATATTTGTGTTATTTTTTTAAATTTGGGGCACCTTTATAACATATGCTACAGGCCCCGCTCTAGCTTAATCCGCCACTGGTTGGAAGATGTCGGAAAGAAATATACAATGTGAAGGGACCTTGTGCTTTTGTTTTTGCTCCCCATAAGTATAGTTTTCTTACACTGATAATAATTATAATGACTATGCAAATATTTACCGAGGAAAAGCCTTGCAAAGTCTCAAGACGCCTTTATTATCAGGTGGGTCCTTGCGTTACTGAGTTCGTTCGGCCAATTCTATTAATCACACTTTGGCTACGTATGGGGAGGAAACCAGAGTTCAAAGATAAAAGCCGCCGTGTATAATCGAGGACCTGTATACATGGTATATACAAACAATCGAGCACTTTGTCATCTCAAGTCAAGCGCACACGTTTTGTTAATTGTGCTCTCAAAAAAGGGGGCTTACGTTCACCTGCTATTGAGCACTGTTGCCAAAGGCGTCTGGGTCTTGACTGTCTTTATTGAACGCACTTGGTTCGTTGCGTCTGCAAGGGCCAGTTGTTTTCCACCATCATTGGGTCATCAGTAGTTTTATGCGTGTGCTTTTATTCTATTATTCTGGGGGTGAGGTAGAGTGGCGTGGTGCCAGATGCTGTTAAAGGGAAGCACGTGCGATAAAAGACCTGCATGTCATGTTGTCTGCCCGTGCCAGTCCCAATCTTGCAACAATAAAGGCACTGAAAAGCAGAATTTTTTTAAAAATAAATCTTTCGCATGCGTGGGCAACGTGAGCAGATTTACCCCTTCAACGTCTGCTGTATTGTTATATCATCACAGTAGAGGCCCCCCCCAGAACTGACGTTATGTAAAGCGCAGTGGCTGGGTGGCTTACGGTGATGTAAGTGGGGGGTGTAACGAATTCCATATGCCCAAACCTGGACTTTTCAATCCAGAAGTGTCTATATTCACTTCTGGATGGTACCACCTAAGTTAAGGTAGCAAGAATTTCCGAGTACTAATTTATTTATATCGTAAATAAGAGCTAATGATGCGATGAATCCCACTCATTCGAAGTGGTTATCACATAATTCACTGTTTTTGGGCCGCATAATTATACTGGAGCCACTAATGCAATGCCTGACCAGCTGGTACCAACAAGTGAAACATCTGGTCTGGGCTCATGGACTAAAACAAACGTACACGTTTCTCAAATCCCTGTGCCCCTATCCACCCAGCAGTGAAAATGGGCACGGCACGTGTCACACGTGGTAGAACAAAGTGTGGGTAACTCCCAGCTCTTCCGAGACTTCTGGCCTAAGTGGAAGAGGGGGCCAAATATCCACATCCCCGGCAATTGAATGACTCATCGTGATTGAGCGCTGCAGTTTTATTAATTAATTAATTAAATTTTGATTTAAAGCTTTCGTGACTGCAGGGATTCATATTATTGCTTCTTTCGGTAAAGTCACGTAGAAGGGAAATAATAAAATAATAAAAATATTAAACAATAAAATTCTGGATTTCACACCTCATGATGATTGATTGTGTTGCAGTCGAAACGTCGTGAGAATTTTATTGTTTTAGATATTTTTTATTTTATTATTTCCCTTCTACGTGACTTTACCGAAAGAACCAAGAACAATAATGATTTGTTTGTTGTCTCACATGTACCATCTCATTTGTGTCGCTTCCTGTTTATTTGTTTCCTTGTCTCAGTCCATTATCCCGTTGATAACGCAAGTATATCGCTTGCACATTTCACCGAGACGTAAATAAGAACGCGCTGGTCACAGAACAAGTGGGAATTGGAGACATCGGCTTAAGTGAGACAAGTTTGTGGGGCTTGGGCTTGACATAATGCTCCAAGGGATGATGGTCGGTGGATGGGACTGGTGATGGAATGACAATCAATGGAGGGAGCTCGTCATATCGTATGCTCACTGTGGAGATGGAGCGACGATCAGCTCACGAGATTGTGTGGGACGGCGATGATATGGGAACACCATCATCCAGCAGTGGGTAGATCTTGAAAGGTTTTGTGATAGGCACCTTCTAAGTGCAGATTATTATTATCATGAGGATTATCTTATTCGGCGTTCAAGAACTAAACGACACTGATGGATGATTATATTTTTAAACTGTATTTGCCTTGAATTGTAAATGTAACTTGTTCATCAATTATGCATATGTTTATTATTTTAATCTTTAATGGCCATGTTCCATTAAGGGTGCACAGAGTGCGATTACATCGTTACTTTCGATGTCTCTGTGCGTGTAGACTTCTCTGGATGTCGGTGCCAAACTGAAACGGGGGTCATCAATGTTAGGAGGATTGGACTGAAAACCTCAAAGAGCTTTACAGTCGGCCCACATCCTGAATTGAACACCCCGGCAATTTTCCTACTGAATCGTGGTTCTGTTGAGAAAGTTCGGTTTGATTCGCTTCACAGATGTCCTACTGGCCACAAACGTCCTACTTGATATCTGTGGCCAGGTCGCTCCCGACTGGACATTTGTGAAAAAGAGCTTGATAGCTCATCGGATTCCTCCAGTATAAACAAATAGTCTGATTCTGATTCTCTCACGGCCATTAATTTACTTATTTTCCTTATGTGTCCAGGAATGCCCACACATAATCGTATAACTATTTTTTAGGATGGTCCTGCCACATTGGGTTTGTTATTTTAAGATATTTTTTGCCAATTGATGAGCGTTTACACAAGTGGGAGGAAGCCGGAGTGCCCGGAGAAAACACACACACACACGCACGCGCGAGAGGGGGGACAACACTCAATGCTCTTAAATATGGATACACATGGCAATTAGGTTGTGTGTTGGAGAGCCAAGCCACAACATTTACAATCTGAGCACGACGTTTCTCCAGTCATGAAGCTAGTTGTAATTACTGGCGAAACGTCATACTCAGATTGTAAATGTTGTGGCTTGGCTCTCCAACACACCGGCGTGCTGTACTAGTGACGAATTGTCACGTTCTGTTTACTTGACAACACTTACTAGTTGGCTGTGTCGGGTGGTGGCGGGTTTTAACGACACATTTATTTACGCGATCTAACCCCAAAAACCTCTATTATGGATTTAGAGACATGCTTTTAGAGAATTTGTCCGCTATACATTTCCAAATGATAAGCTAATTCATTGAGTATTAATTTGTGGCCAGGTCGCTTCTGAAAAAGAGCTATATAGCTTAGTGGGTCTTACCTGGTCAAATAAAAATAGTTGATAGTTTGGTTTATAAGATCCGGAGTTTATTTTAAGGCATACCTTTTACGTTCTCGCGTCACGTCAAATGTGTCATGGCTGTTCGCGACCGACATTTATACGTACAGAAGTTAAACGCTCGGCATATTGCAATGTTCTCTACACCAGTCTTCAGTGGCATTGTCGTTACGTCACCCTGGCATTACCGTGACAAATGGCACAATCTCACCCAAGCGCAAACTTGCGATGCGTTCGTTTTTTTGTTACCTTACTCTTAATTACATTTCGTCAAAACATTCAGTAGCTTCGCAGTCACTCGGTAAAAATATTCTCCGGCGATAAAACTGCCGCCTTAATCTATGATTAGCATCTGTTCTTTCAGGCTTAATCGGAGGAAAATTCTAGGAAATGAAGAACAAAGTACAGTAACTGAACTTTTCAATTCCAACTAAAAGTTGAAAGCCTTTATGCATTAGCTCTATCTGTCTGTCTGTGTAATGGGGAGGGGGGCGAGGGGGGCACTATTTCATTTGTAAACATGATCGAATACGAGCCACACTTTAGTAGAATGCTGTGCTGATGTTAGGGCAGTGCCCTGTTCAAAATTGGCCTAATTGATGAAACCGTCGCACAAAAAGCAAAATGGACCATTTGCGAGCGTGCTAATTAATTTGTCCCCGATAGCTCCTTGATTAACGGCCCATACCGTTGGACCAGTGGTTCTTAACCTTTACTGCAGCCTTGCAGCCCTTTAGTTCTCAAATTGTAAAAAAATAATGTACAATGTTGATAAATGCATAGGGTTTGATGAAACAAAGTAAGTGCCTAATTTGTCTTTTGAAGATTTACCTTTTATAAACGTCTGGGCATGTCTCGCACCCCCAGACAGGGCATCTGGCTCCCCCAGGGGGTTCTTGCACCCCGGGTTAAGAACCACCGCTTTACGCTATTCGTTCCTACAGTCTGGTTCGTGCTGCATTTTGGTTGTGTAGTTGAATAATGTTTCTCTGCTAATTATTACACAATTGGGTAAAAAAAAAACACGTAGTAACTATCATCCTCTACTGAGAGACTTAGCAGGACCCTGATGAAAAATAAGCTGAGGCTCTCTGGAGTAAACAAAAGTTATCGAATTGAATTATACACTTCCAAAGACAAACACATGTTGCAAAGCATTACATAATCCACGCATATCCACGTTTTTTTTCCGAACTTAAATTTTAGTTTGTTTTGTTTACGTTGCAGAGAACTACCTGAGCTTCACCGAGGACCTTCTCTCAGGGTCCATGTCGCCCTGCGTTGTGATTGGTCGCAACGTGAAATCAGGCCCCCTCCCCGGCGTCTTCACGCTCATCTTTCAGTGCCTGCGTCCCGACACACTTCACAAGTGAGTTCCGCGGGAGACGCTACTTCCGTGCGCTCCTGTGTCCATCCCACCTCGTTCGTGTCCCCCCCCCCCACCCCCCCGAGATAATTCGGTGTAAAACGTGTGCACCGAATTTAATCGTAAATGTTTAAGCGAGGTCAGTTTATTGTTTCGCCAGATTAGAACCTGAGGCGCCAGGATGAGTCTCGTTTTCGAGAGTAAACTTGGGGCATTAGTCTGCCACTTGGGGGCAATGATTGCTATGTTTTATCCCAATTGAGCAATTTGCGGTGTGATTTTTGAATTTTGAAAACACATTCACCCTGAGGCCCGGCCTTTTCCTGCGTGCTACACAAGGGGATCTTTAACGTTGTATCATTGTGGTTGTTTCCGCTAGGCCACGTCACCCCTCAATTTGAGTATCCATGGTTAAACCACCAGTGGTGGAAATTCCACATTTCTGTGGCAGGATAAGTCTATCAAACAACTTTTTTTGTAATAGTAATAGGTTTTTACCCTTTCAACTGGTACAAAAACTGACACCTTTATACAACGCATCATGTTTGCAATAACCACAACACAAGCAGTCAAAATGCAAACAAAAAGAAACAACTCTGATAATGATATGCACTGTCCTTGAAGTTGATTGGTCCACACCCGAGACAGCTTTTCTTAGAGCCTAGTCTCCATTGGTGTGGATCAACTTCAAGGACAGTGCATATCATTATCATTATCAGAGTTGTTTATTTTTGTTTGCATTTTGACTGCTTGTGTTGTGGTTATTGCAAACATGATGCCTTGTATAAAGGTGTCAGTTTTTCTACCAGTTGAAAGGGTAAAAACCTATTACTATATTTTGCCACTGGTAAAGGAGATGTCTCATAGTGTAAACAACTTTTTTTGGTTGAGTTTCTTCAAAACGGTACTCATTTTATAATCTGCGAGGGAATTCGATTCCCCGTCATGGCCAACATTAGTGATGAATATTTGAACCGGTCTTGGGCCTCCCCTAGGTTAACCCAGCCTTAAATAATTACCCGATGAAGTGTGTAAACATCCGCATTGGGGAGACAAAGTCGGCGAGGCGTGTTGCTAGCCACCCACCCCCTCGTGTGCCATGTCAACCTTCACATGTGCCTGCTCACAACAAAAGTCTGATAAAGCCTATTTGGGGGATCTTTGATTTTTTTGTATTTAGATACAAAACACTACTTTACATTCTATTTAAGGAGGGATTCATTAAAAACATGATCAATCGTGTCCTATTGATGCCAATTATATTAATTACAATTTGCCTTGGTGCCCAATTGTTGAATTCCATCAGAACTGCTGCCACAATTATAAGTGTATTTTATTTTGTGCGCAACTGTGTGAATCACAACGCCACTGAAATTACCCTCGTGCAATTCTTTTCACATGTCTAATTAGTTGGAAGACTTTACCGAGAGAAGATTACCGAATGCATTTTTGTGTAACTTTATTTACTCACAGAGGTGCGTTGGACCCTGATTCACGAAACGCATTTATTTCGTCGTAGAATTCTTGGCAATAATAATTATGTTGCCGACGTTCGACAGCTTTGTCTTCGCCGTAGGGCGTAAACGTAAGAAATATTAATTTGCACTTACGCGCACGATTAAACGCACGCATCTTGAGTGAATGAGACAAATTTAATTAACGTCATGCACTCGAACTGAAAACACTACGTTAGGCGCTCTCCGTAAGGCTTCACAAGTCTGGCAACCAAGGGAGATTGAAGACCTGTACGTAAAAATGTTGAACTTCTTTCGCATCGTACGTAGCCAGCCGTGCTAGGTGCGGAAAGCAGATTGTGGGAGATTCTTAAGGCACGTTTTGGGAAAGTCGCGCGTCGACCGCACAGCAGCCGCGACATCTGGGGTAGAGAGCGTCGGTGAGGTGCGGCGGCGTCAACGGCCGCGGCCCGTGGTGACGTCGCGACCGTGATCTCGATCGTCGCGTCGCCTCTCAGGTTCACCCTGCGCGCCGTGGACAGCACGGGACGCCGCTCGGAGCCGTCCTCGCTCGTGATGCGCATGCCCTGCGAGGTGGTGGATGACAACAAGGCTGAAGGTACAGCCCCTCCCCCCCTCACCCCACCCTTCCCCAAATTAGTAGTGCCACTGTTTTACACGTTTGGGGTGGGATTATGGGTGGGGGGGGGGCTAACGTACTCTGTCGAGGAGTCAAGACTGGATTTGAAGCTTTCGTGACTGCAAGGAATCATCTTCTTAGGTTTTTTCGGTAAAGTCACGTACTTTCTACGTGACTTTACCGAAAAAAACCTAAGAAGATGAGTCAAGACTGGTTGAAGTCGCGCTTATTCAACGTTAAGCGCGTGGTCCAAAAAATAATTAAACTTGCTCATTTTTATTCTACCAGGTAAGGCCCAATGAGCTGTGTAGTTCTTTTTTCAGAAGCGACCTGGCCACAGGTGATAGCTCAACAAAGTGGCATATTACGTGTACATTTATAGCAGCCAAAAATACTCTGAATGTAGAGGGGAAAACCAGAGGACCCGCAGAAAATTCCACTCGACCACGGGGGAGAACATGCAAATTACAAATATATACAGCAGGCTTCAGGGTCGGGATCGAACCCACGACCTCCTGTATACCAGGCGAGGTAGTTAACATCTCCTAGCCACCGTGATGATGATGAGAGAGAGAGAGACACGCAAACTCCAAATATACAGCAGGGGTCAGGGTCGGGATCGAACCCACGACATCCTGTGGACCAGGCGAGGTAGTTAACATCTCGCCAAGAGTGAGAGCGCCCGACTCGCCCGCCCTCGCCCGTAGACGTGGCGGACCGCGTGCACACGCTCTACAACGGCTACACGAGCGGCAAGGAGCAGCTGTCGGCCTACCAGCTACTCATGGAGGTGACGCCCTCTGCCCTGCACCGCGTGCAGCGCCACTACAACAAGCACTACGGCAAGTTCGGAGACTTCGCCTGGCGCACCGAGGACGAGCTGGGACCCCGGTAAGGGCGGTGGCGGCGGCGGTGGTGGCCGATCGTGGTGTGTAGATCTAGCATGGTGGTGACAGCGAGAGGTTGGTTGTATCAGCCATTCTATGCAGCCCCTGTAAACCCTCCCTTCCCATGTGACGCGCTCACTACCATCGTATCAGCCACTTTGGCCGGGTTGCCATTGAAAAGAGCTTCTTAGCTTAATGGGTGTTGCCTGAAATACACCAAAGGTTTGAGCATACTGCACCATGCTGGTCAGTACGGGTTAGTGAGAGAAAGGGGCATTGGACGTGTGACTAGATGAGATATTACTTGCTATTGAATCGTAGCAGTGGCCGGAAACTCGAACTCAAGTCTCTGGGTTCAAAGTGGAATGCACTCACCACTGCACCACTTCTTCACACCCCAGACATGATTTTCTTTTTAAAAGGCAGTGGACGCTACCTTTAATTTACCATCGTTGGAAACACAGTTATGCTCAGAGCTGCTCTCTGGCCATTATTTACCAGTTATGGGTAATGCCGTTCCACATAACAATGCACTGGGAAATAAAATTTTCCCAAAATATGAATGTTTCTGCTCTGAAATATTTTTGGCCTCGGTTAGAGTTCTCAAAACCTATTACGAAGCCCCAGGGTGAAAGAGCATTTCTCCGCTGATGGTATCTGACCCTTTAATGGCAAAAAAAAAGTTGGGTAAAATATTTTTGAAACGCCATTAAGCCTTCACTGTTGCGATTACATATTTTAATAAATGTGATGTATTACATATTAAATAACCATTATATAACTTACTGACTGCCTGGAAATAACTGGCAACTCCCTCTGTTGGTGTTTCCCAAACCTTCGAGGGAATCCGTGCAGTTGCTCACATGCAGGGCTTGAGTGTTACAGCTGAGGTCTTTGTGCCACAGAATTTTTCGAATTTCCACTAATCGGCAATTGTGCCAGATCCGATTGAAGTAACATTGGGGCCATATTTTAGAATTTTGGTTCAAGTAAAATTTTCAACGTTATACCCTGCTAGCTGTATTTATATATCCGTGTATTATTGTTCAAAGTTGAACGAACATCTTAAAGGAATGCTTTGGCAGTGGTGCACAAGCATTGCTCAATAAATGGCAATTATTAATCCTGTAAAGCCTCACTGAGTCTCAAAGCTCTTCAGGAGGGTCCTGCTGTGAGATGCTTGGCCAGTTTATAAATCGAGCCGAGAGGAAACTAGGGCAACCAGAGACAACCCAAACATAAGAGGATGTATTTTTTTTTCGGGTCTTAATTGATTGTGTTTTGAGTTAATTGCATCCCCAGCGTTTGGCAGTACTGCTACTGTTGCTTTTGTAACACATTAGGAATGGATCACTCTTTTAATTATATCAAGGCTAGAACAAGTCTAGAACATTTATATAACGATCAAAAACAACCTTTGGGTCCTTTACCTGTAAAATGCAACAGCACTTGTGTTACAAACAGCATTTCTCCCGAGTCGCCATTAACCATGTGACTGGTATATCCGCGCGATCATTCAATAACCCTGCCAGCCCCCTACAGGCCCGACTCAGTCATCACATGCTGCTGTACACACATGCATTGATGCACTGCACAGCACATCGGGACTTTCACAGAACCACACTCTACTCCCTTGCTGCACAAGAATATAATTAAAAGAGTGATCCATTCCTAATGTGCCACACTTTGTTGTCTTTCATTGGCTTTACTGTACTGGCATTATCTTTTCTGCACTTCTCCAACGTCTGCTACTCGGTGGCAGCCCCAACAGTCTGGAACGCTATCCCTCTGCACATTCGCAGCATCACCTCAATCGCCTCCTTCAAGAGACACTTAAAAAACTCACCTCTACAATCACGCTTTTGAGCGACTCTGAGCTCGGCTCCGCGTCTCTGAGTTGCGGCCATTACGTCCGCAAATTTGCGCGCGTTATAAATTGAACTATTATTATTACTGTTGCTTTCGTGTCTTTCATTGGCTTTGCTGCAGTGGCATTGGTTTTCTGCACCTTTCTAGCCCCGCCCACTTTCCCCCCCCCCCGTCCAGTAGCAATCCACGCAACGCTACCCTTCCCCCAACTCCCCCCCCTCCCTTGCTCCTCCCCCCTCTCTAACTTATATAACCCCTTACCACAGCATCTCTCCCACTTCAGCAAAAATTATCTTGCTGTAGTTTTCACACCTGATAATGATTGCTTGTCGTGCAATTGGAACGTCGTGAGAATTAAAATGTTTTATTATGTTTTATTTTTATTATTTTATTATTTCCCTTCTACATGACTTTACCGAAAGAACCAAGAATACAAAAAAGAGGATGGTTTAACATTCCGCACGGCCATCTCCTGCCCTCCTTTCCGCTGCTCACCAGGCCAGCAGCCCTGGTGGTCACTGGCAAGTGTTTATCAGGCTCAAAACTGCTTAGCTTCCGAGACCTCCAGAAAGTCTGCACGTTTGCTGTGGTAACTGCGCTGTGCAAAGTAGCAATTGTGTCCGGCTATTTCACAACACGCGTTCCCCCTTTGCATGTAACTCATGTTGCTGTCATCAACATTACACCCATTAGCCCCGTTCCTATTGCACGTTAACTCCTCAGCAAATGACATGGCTCTTAAAGATCCATTATGTTCAGACATTGGGGCCTGTGGCATATGGTTTTCAATTACGAGCAGGATCTCCAAATTGCCCACGCTTTGACGTCACCGCAGCCCCTTGATCATCGAGTGTGACAATCATCTCTGCCTCTCTCACCCATTATCCTCAACGCTCCACAAGTCTCGAAACGTGACATTCCGGTTTCGTTCGGTCAGCCCGCAGGTTTCTGTGTGCCCACTTAAAAAACGCGACGCTCTCCTTTGTCGCGTCCTCAAAAGCCGTGTGCGTCACGTCCACCACCTGCATTGTGACACTCTCCTGTTTGCCCCCCGAGTAAATGTAATTTTTTAATTGACCGCTGACGTTTTTCCTATTGTGCTCGAAGCAATTATTGTGTAACGTGCATCGATGTATCGACGGTGAGACCGGTGTCGGAGTTGATGATGACGAAATCACCCCCGAGTTGCGTGTGACGTCGTAGCATCCCAGAGGCCAAGCAGGATAACTGCTGGTCAATAATATAGATTCTTTTTGGGGTTAGATCGCGTAAAGCGCGTAAATGTTTACGCGTAAATCGCGTAAACAATCTAACCCAAAAAACCTATATTATGGATGATATTGGCCGCGAAAGTCTACGTGCTAAACGTCACTACTGCTGGTGTTAGGGCTTGGATGGGGAGACCAACTGGGAATGACCCAGGTTACTGCTGTAAGCGTGGGGCTGGAAGCGGTGGCCAGGAAATTGTTGCGCTGAGTGTCACCCCCTCGTACGTGCGGTGGGGGTTTTCTCCCGGCTCTCCGGTTTTATCCCACAGGCCAAACGCGTATTAATGTAATTTGCCAA
This sequence comes from Lampetra fluviatilis, assembly GCF_964198595.1. Classification (NCBI taxonomy): domain Eukaryota; kingdom Metazoa; phylum Chordata; class Hyperoartia; order Petromyzontiformes; family Petromyzontidae; genus Lampetra; species Lampetra fluviatilis. The sequence goes on along the minus strand of NC_136323.1, from coordinate 5,849,223 downwards.
GCTTCCCCAATGCAAAGGACCCTTGTACCCAATTGATGGTTTCCTTTGTAAATTACTGATACGATTATTCCGAATTATTACGAATCAACCACACTTCTACTCTAAGATAATTACAACTGCATCTGTTTGTGTTCAGCCGTTTGTGTCTCCAATAATTTTGAGACGAGATCTTTAATTTCTTGACTTTTTTATTGATTGAATAATCACTCGGTTGTCTCGGCACTCACAAACCAGGGCCAGAAAGATGTATCTATCAAACTTATTTAGAAAGATTGAATAGCTATCGTGCAGTAAGTAACAACACACAAATCAGAATGTGAATCACGCAATAAGAGATGATCTCGCCAAGGCTAAAACAAATCTTCTAAGTTATATATAGTTGATTGTCTTTATATATAATTATTGTGAGTATTAATGCACACTTTTTTCACTAGAGAGACACAGTATCATCAATTTCTATACTTTGTATTTAAAAAACTGAAATTATCAAAAGCATGAATGAAGAATAAAAACGACTTTAGTGAGATCGGCCAAAGAAGATGAGAACGTACAGATCAGAAAGGGAGTCATGCAAGCGGATTCCCTCTCACAATGGCTTAAGCACACACGTGTGCAAAGTGAAATATAACCTTGATTTTTACATACGAGACGTTGTATATTTTTTGCTCGGTGGTACAAAGCACGCAATTTTTTTGGACGGTAAATTTTTGAGAAGCATTTCAAAGCTCGGGCAGACGGCTGCCCTGCTACAGCAGTTACGGGGCGAGCCGGTGTCCTTGGTGGGGGGGAAAATCCCGTAAATTTGCTCCAAATCTCCCATGACGGAATTGCCTCTTGCGTGCGCGACACGAGCATGGGAAATGAAAAGGGGATGCTCCTCCCCCCCCACTCCCTCTTGAAAGTGCCGACAACTTGGTTCCCACGTCACTTGCGTCGCCGGTTCCGTCGAGGCACGGGGATCGGAGTGGAGGTCACTCTTGTGCCACTCGTGGCATTTCACCCCCCCCCCACCCCCGCAACGGAGAATCAATGGTGCACGGAGCGTGTGCCGACGAAAGCGCGGTGCACCCACACGCGCACGCACGCACAGGCACGCACGTACGCCCCCACGCGCACGTGATTCCGTGGGTTGAACAATGGGTCCCACGCCAGAAAGCGCAAGTAGTGGTGAACCTTCAAACAATGCGCACGCAATTTTTTTTTGGAGTAACGATTATCATTTTTTTGCTACACTGCGTATTGCCATTGCGTCACGCGTGGCCCTGTCATTTTGTCATCAAAGGTAGCCAATCTTATTCTTAGGTTTTTTCGGTAAAGTCACGTAGGTAAAACATCAAAATTAATTAGGTTGTGGAATGGTTGCACCGCGGTTAGTGCCCTGCAATATGAACACGCCGGACCTGGGTTCAAATCCACTGTTAATATCAAATGCGAGCGATATCTGAACTGGTACTGCCCTCGCTAGAAACTTACCAGCTTGATGAAGTGTGGTAAAACAAACCCCATGATCAAAAGGCATTGGGAGAGGCCTTCATCCAGCATTGTATTGACAGAGGGGCTGATTGTTCAGTGAGTGCGTAATCTCCGAGCCATGTGGTGCGTAATCGCCGTAGAGCTCTGCTGGACTTAGTCAGTGGACAGTCATTATTTTGTTGTCCTTCCCCCGCGTCTCCGATTTGCACGGTTGGCTACGCACGGCGTGAAAGAAGTTCAATATGCGTACGTACGTCAACGATACGCGGCACCGTTTTTACGGTGCCACAGCTGCGGTGTGGGTCATCGCGAAGACCTCAATGTCGGAAGATGGCTCCACAGGTAAATCACAAATCAGAATCGTATCCGTCCTGGAGAAATCCGATGAGCTTCAAAGCTCTATTTTCGCAGATGAGACCTTGCCCTGTCCAGAACCTGTTCAGCAGGGCCCAGGCTGATGGCAGTTGTATAGAGTTGAATAGAGCTGTGGGAAGATTCGCGATAAGGAACTGATGTTTCTGCCGATGTTGCCCCACCATTCCTGCTGACAGCCGCTCTCTGCCAAGCAAAAGCGCTGTAAAAAAAATTATTTAATTTTTATGTTTTGCTACATTTCTCCGTGTGTGCGTGCTTGCTAATGATTGTGCAGCTTGGATGAAGCCTGTGCTTGGTGGTTCCCCGCTGCATTAGAAGCACTTCTCAACTTGCCTCATTCATGTGTTACGTCTCTTTCACTTTCTTATGTCATCGAGTGATTTCAATTTGGAACCCTTGGCGGATGAGCACGGAATCCTCTTGCGTCAGAGCGTTGACTTTGACAATGATGTCACACGCGGATATTTGCGAAGTCCCTTTAACACAAGCCCTTGTTCTCTGCCGGTTGATGCACCTTTTCACGTGCCCCGCGCGTCACGTGCCAATGTCCACACCGAACGTTTTAATCTCGAACTAAATTTAACAACGATTTGTTGTTGTAAACTGAAAAGTTGCGCCCAAAGGAGAGAGAGATAGAGAGAGGATGCACGCTTTGAATTTTAAATTGAGAGATGGAAAGAGGAGCACGTGCCTTAGAGAATGCAGGCAGGCGAAAGAAACCTCGAACGCTGCTAAGAAAAGTAAGTGGGCTTGGGAAGGACCCGCCGCAAGAAGAGATGATGGCAACATCCGAAAGGACGTGCACCGAGGAGATGGAGCAATGAAATCGGCTCCTGTGCAGGCGTGAGGTAGAATAAATATTGTGGGATCGTGAGGAATGGCGGTGAATTGAGTGGAGGCCTTCACCCAGCAGGGAATTGACCAAGGCCGATGATGGTTGTGGTGATTTTTGTTGCAATAAACAGGCTGAGGCAATCAACTCCGTTGCACTTGAGAACCCAGTTTATGCGCAGAGAAGATGAGAGAGAGAAAACGCTGGTGTGGTTCGGTCATGTTGAGAGACTACAGGAAAATTACATGGGTCAGAAGGTGCAAGTGATGCAAGGGGAAGGAAAGAGATCAAGAGGAAGGCAGAAGAAAAAAATGGTGTGGGGGCGATGTGGTGCGATGGGACATGTTGGCCCGAGGAGCGGAAAGCGAGATGGCGCAGGACAGGGCGGCGTGGAGATGGTTGGCAAGGACAGCGGAAACGCCCACGTGAGTGAGACAAACGCGTGGAAGAAGAAGGAGAGGCTGGAAGTCAGCATTACAGCTTAGGACGTCAGCGGCTCTGGCTGAGTGACTCCTGACACAGCCTTAGCCCCCTGACTCGCCCCAACCATCGTCAGCCGCGGTCATCCTTGGGCAGTCTGCTCTCACCAATAATCTCAGCTTCACAAGCACACGCGCGCTTGATCATAACGTCCTTCGCGATGTTTCCGTGCTTACGAGTGCGTGCCCAATGCAATTTATTACTCAGCACCCAGTGACCCAAAACCGGCCACGGTTTTACCCCATACTGGCACGCTGCCAATACAAATTCCGTGAAATGATATTGCGCAAATTAGTGTTTGTGAACTGTGTTAACGGACACTAATTTCGAAACGTTAAATTGAACAAAAGCTGAAGAGCGTGCCAATGAGTATCGGGGGGAGGGGAGGCGCATGCATGGAACTTGACTGTGAAACAGACAGAGGAGCAAAATGAATCAGGTGCTCGCTACTCTGTCGGGACACCTTATTGGTGGTTGAAAAGTAAGTTGGGCGTTGGGCAGGACACGTCGCTAGAGGAAGGGATGGAAACCGCCGGTGCTCAGGATCAACAAAGAATTGGCACGGGGATCACGGCCATTCGTCAGGCATGATGTCCGGCGTTTCGCTGCACGAGCCGGGAGCCTCTTCAAGGAAGTGAATTGGTTCGAACCCGGTGACCCGAGTTGAACAACGGTGGCGATTCTCTTCAGCTATTCGTGGGCCTCCCCTAAGTTGGCTTGGCCTGAAATAAATACTTGCTAGGGTTGGGTAAACATCAGCATTGGGGAGACAAAGGCGACCGGGAATGGTGTTGGCCACACCACCTTTTTTATTATTGATAATATTATTGTTCTCTTTTAGCCCCGCCCACCCCCCCTCAACACGTTCCATTCATTGGCTACCACATTCAGATGAGCCCCTCCCCCCCTCCCCCCTTAACTTGTATTTAAGAGCTTGTCTCTTGGAATTTTGCCTCATTTGATACAGTAAATTTTAGCTGTGACGGTCCCACCTGATGACGGAGACTTGTGTTGCCTCCGAAACGTCGTGATTTATCATTTTATTATTATTTCTATTATTTTCATTATTTAATTTATTTTTATTTATTTTTACCTACGTGACTTTACCGAAAAAACCTAAGAGTGTGAATCCTTGCAGTCACGAAAGCTTCAAATCTAGAATTGAAAATATTATTATGTATAATATTATTTTTTATAATATTAGTAATAATATTTTTTTTCGAGGTTTTTTCGGTAAAGTCACGTAGGTAAAACATTAAAAGTAATGAAAGTAAAATAAAAACAAAACAAAAATAAAAATAAAATTCACGACGTTTCGGAGGCAACACAAGTCTCCGTCATCAGGTGGGACCGTCACAGCCAGATTAGCTGCATCAAGTGAAGCAATGATTCAAAATGTAATCCCTTATAAGCAAGTTGAAGGGGGGGAGGAGAGGGGGGGGGAGTTCATCAGAATGTGGTAGCCAATGAATGGAACGTATCGGGAGGGAGGGGGGTGGGAGGGGGAGGGAGCCAACAAAACATTTGGCGACGGCTTGGACGCGGCTGCTGCGCACGCCAACACAATGGGCAGAAAGGGGGGAGGGGAGGTCTGATACACATGATAGAACAAAGGAACGAAAATGCCCATGTTTATACCAATGCAGGCTGAAAAATGAAGAGAGTACTGTTAAAAATAACTGGGGATGTTAACACTCGGTGAAGTAAATTAAAATAGTGCCTGTCAGATAAGATGGTCCAAAAAGTGTAATTAAGTCTTTTTTGCGTGGTTAATAACATCTTTCCAGTGATTACTGAGTTTGTACCCATCATCACGGTTGAAATTATGTCTGTGTTTGTATATTTGTATGGCTTCGTGTACAAACCTTTGATGGTAGCCAGGAGGCTTGCAGAGAACCTTGGTCTCGGAAAAGACAATATCATGAGAGCCCGCCGAGTTGTAGCAATGATCGGCAACGGCCGAAGAATCAGTTCTGCCGTGTTTCAGATCTGACTTGTGCTCGCGGACACGATCAGCAACATGACGTTTTGTTTCTCCAATGTAGCAATCACCACAAATGCAACTCAATTTGTAGACTCCAGGATACTGTAAGTCAGGAACGACATCCTTCACAGATGGAATCAGATCACGGATTTTATGCACTGTGCTGAATCGGACTTGGATCTTATGTTTGTTTAGAATTTTGGAGATCTTTTTGGTCACGCCTGCTATGTATGGTAACGTGATAGTTTTGGTCGGAGTTTCATGTGGTTGTTTCTGTGTGGTGGGAGAGACAGCTTGGCGGATAGTACGGTCAGAGTATCCGTTCATCCTGAGGGCCCGATGTACATGTCTTAATTCATCAGTCAGGTGGTGTTGGTCAGAAATGCCATGGGCTCTGTGGTATAGCGTTTTGATGAGAGAATTCTTTTGAGATGGGTGGTGGTGGGAATCAGGTTTCAGGTAGGAATCTGTGTGGGTGGCTTTCCTGTAGACAGAATGTCCCAAGGATCCGTCAAGCCTCCTCTTAAACAGAATATCCAAGAATGGTAGTTTACCGTCTTTCTCCACTTCCATGGTGAATCTGATAGATGGGTGTCTAGAATTGATGTGGTCCAAGAAGTGGTTCAATGCTGGGAGGCCATGTGGCCAGATGACGAAAGTGTCATCCACATATCTCTTCCACAGGGAAGGACGCAGGGTGGATGTCTGGATGGCGTCTGATTCAAACTTTTCCATGAAAATGTTGGCTATAACTGGTGACAAGGGGGAGCCCATAGGGGTACCCTCATTCTGTTTGTAGAAGGTGCCATTCCAGGTAAAATAGGTGTTGGTGAGGCAATGCCTAACCAGAGCAGGTACATCAGAATTCAATCCCTGTTGGACTAAGTCCTCAATTAATGTTAGGGTGTCCGGTACTGGGACTTTGGTAAACAGAGATACTACATCAAAGCTGACGAGAATGTCATCAGGAGATAGTACCATGTCCTTAACCATAGAGACTAATTGGGTTGAGTTGAGTACTGCCGAAGAGGTCTTGCCTGTGAAGGGGAGCAGAGTATCTGATAGAAAACGGGCTAGTTTGTACGTCGGAGAGTTTATCGTCGACACGATGGGTCGTAGCGGGGTGCCTTCTTTATGGATTTTAGGAAGACCATAGAGTCTGGGAGGTCTTGCCGCCGATGGTTTTAGAGAGGGACGTTTGCTTGGTTCGATTAGGGAAGTCGAACTCATGATGATACTGTTGGTTTTTGTCGTTAGGCTTTTAGTGGGATCGTTTTTAATTTTGGAGTAACTCCCATCATTAAGATGGTCCAGGATTTTGTTGTTGTATGAATCTTTATCCATGATGACCGTGGCATTGCCCTTGTCTGCCGAGAGGATGACTATATCATCTCTCTTTTTTAAATTCGCGAGTTCAGAGCGTTCGTTTTTGCTGATGTTACTAGTGGGTTTCTTAGCATTCTTGAGAATAGTAGCTATTTCAGCTCTTGCTACATCAGCATGGATGTGTCCTATGCCTCTGAGGGCTACATCAATCTGAGAAATCATATCCTCTACTGGTATATATTTAGGGGTGACGGCGAAATTTAGTCCTTTGGCCAGTACCGTTTTTAGATTGTCAGAGATTGGAATGTTACTCTGCCCATTGTGTTGGCGTGCGCAGCAGCCGCGTCCAAGCCGTCGCCAAATGTTTTGTTGGCTCCCTCCCCCTCCCACCCCCCTCCCTCCCGATACGTTCCATTCATTGGCTACCACATTCTGATGAACTCCCCCCCCCTCTCCTCCCCCCCTTCAACTTGCTTATAAGGGATTACATTTTGAATCATTGCTTCACTTGATGCAGCTAATCTGGCTGTGACGGTCCCACCTGATGACGGAGACTTGTGTTGCCTCCGAAACGTCGTGAATTTTATTTTTGTTTTGTTTTTATTTTACTTTCATTACTTTTAATGTTTTACCTACGTGACTTTACCGAAAAAACCTGAGAATATGAATCATTGCAGTCACGAAAGCTTCAAATCTAGAATTTTTTTTCGAGTTAAAGCTTTCGTGACTGCAGGGATTCATGTTATTGGTTCTTTCGGTAAAGTCACGTAGAAGGGAAATAATAAAATAACAATAAAACAATAAAATTCTCACGACGTTTCGATTGCAACACAAGCAATCATCATCAGGTGTGAAAACCACAGCAAGAAAATGTAATAGTTTTTTTATATTTTATTATTTCCCTTCTACGTGAAAGAACCAAGAGTAATAATATTATTTACTACGCAACAACAGGTACAGGGGAGCGCAGACGCGGGGTGCACGGTGTCCGAGCATGAACACGTTTAGCAATAGAGGCCCTGAATGACGATCGAGGGAACAACAACAGAGAAGCGATGAAATGAAAGTGGAAGAGAGGGAAAGCTGGAAGAACAGAGTGCTGATAACAGTAAAGAGGGAAAAGTAAAGTGACAAGTGGAAAATACGCAGATGGGTCAGGGGACTCAAATCCCAAGCGAGTCAACTAAAGGAGACCAAACTTTCCTGCGAGCGATAAGGGAACCGCGCGTCAGCACCACAAAATGTACTCCTTGAGTTTTAATCATCATCATCAGTCTTGAATAATCCACTGCTAGATGAAAGCCTCCGGAAGCCTCCGCCACCTCTCACTATCCTGCAATGCAACAATCCGTCCAGCTTTAAATTTCGATTTAAAGCTTTCGTGACTGCAGGGATTCATCTTCTTGGTTCTTTCGGTAAAGTCACGTAGAATGGAAATAATAAAATAATAAAAAATAAAACATAATAAAATAATTCTCACGACGTTTCGGCCACAACGCAAGCAGCCGTCCTCAGGTGGAGAACAGGTCTGTCTCCTCGACAGAAAGAACCAAGAAGATGAATCCGTCCAGCGCCGTGCCTTAATCGGTGCTCGCTAACAACACCGTACGCGAGATGCCTGTATCTCCGTTCGTGTCGTCAGTCTGTTGGTGTGCGCGTCTCTCTGCGATCCACCCCCCCCCCCCCCCCCCCCACAGGAAGGCCAGCCTGATCCTGCGGCGCCTCGGGGAGGTGAGCGCACGCTGCGCCGCGCTGCTCACCGAGCCGTCCATCTACATGCACACGGTGTCCATCCCGTACTTGGTGTGCCGCGGTCTGGGGGGACCCCCGCCCTGGGGATTCCTGCGACCCTCCGACCTGCCGCGCGTCTGCGAAGAGCGCTGGCTCAGCGTGCTGCGAAACTTCTTCCCGGAAAACGCCGAGGGCTAAAAAAATATATAACAGATCCAAGAGTAGGCCCCTAACCCGCAGTAGGGCAGCGAGGCCCCCAGGTGCCCTCGTTCGTTCCCGAATTTTGAGGGTGAATTATGCCTGCCATTTGTTTCATATATATATGTAACCTGTTGTCCCCCCCCCCATGTCCTTTTGAAATTCCCCACTGCATTCTGGGTTCTTTAATGACGATTAAAAAAAAAAGTTTACAAAAAAAATTCAACAGTACCCAGACAAGCTTAGCGCAGAGACAATGATGGCGGTGGGCACCGAGCGGTCCCTGTTGGTTGAACCCAGTGGTTCTTAACCTGGGGTGCACGCTGCACCCCCTGGGGGTACGAGATGCCCTTTCTGGGGGTAGCGAGGCATGGCCAGACTTTGTTTAGAAGGTAAATCATCGAAAACACAAATTAAGTATGGGCACGTGAGTACAACCACTTTGTTTCATCAAACCCCTATGTATTTATGACCATTATACTTTTTATTTTTTAATGATTGAAAACCAAAGGGGTGCAGGGGTGCAGTCAAGGTTAAGAACCGCTGGTTCAATCAGCCAGCGGCTCCGCAGCGGTGAACACTTGTGTCCGGCGGCGTAGCTTTTGTACGCTCTTGTGGCCGTGCAGATCTCCGGCGTGGTTTTTCGCGGCCGTGCCGCTGCGCGTTGTTCGGCACGGAGCCCTGACGTTTCGCTTGCGCCTGCTTGGGAACTTCTTCCGGAAGGGTGCATCGGTTCAGTTCCGAACTCTCTGAATTAGCTCTTCGGTCCTTGAAGGTGAAGTTCCTAGCGCGTGGAGCAAAGCGTCGGACTTGGCGCCAGGCAACGCGCGGTACGAGTGGTAATTAACTTACCTTGTGGCGTCAGGTCGAGTACGACCTCTGGTGACATCTACGACCATACTCTGCCCTCCACACCTTGCTGCTTCTCGTAGCTAGGTTAGTGTAAGGCCGGCGGTGTTCTTGATGTCGTCCATCCACCTTCTCTGAGGTTGGCATACAGATCCGAGATGTCAGTGAACTCGGATGGACAGGAATGGGGTATTTTCTTGGTTCTTTCGGTAAAGTCACGTAGAAGGGAAATAAAACATAATAAAATATTTTATTATGTTTTATTTTTATTATTTTATTATTTCCCTTCTTCTTTATGTCTGCATTACCTCCATGCTTGTGTGCCGGCTGGCGTGTTTGGTAGATGCGCTTGTGATGTGGAGAGCGCTAAGTGCCGTGGTGAGTGCATTGCATGGCAAACTTGGGTGACCCGCGTTCGATTCCCGGCTAGAACTCACACCTGTGAAACATATCTCAAGCAGTCCAGGGTCTTACCATGAGGTCAACTCAACTTGAATTGAGTATCTGCCGGGGTATGTGAAAATTTTCACTGGGGAGACAAAGGTGGCTGGGCGCTGTACTTGCCACACCACTCCCTCGCACGCTGTGCCGGCCTTGCATTTATGTTGAACTTCTTTCGCACCATACATCGCCAACCGAGCTATTCGGAGGTGCGGGGGAAGGATAACAAATCTAAACACATAAAGCAGTTCTAGAGAAATGTTTTTTAAGTCTAGATTAAAAACAAAGTGCATAGCTCCAGTAGCTTCCTAATACCGGAAGGAAGAGAGTTCCAGACGGCCACAGAAGCGCACCTGAAAGCGCGCGATGCATTAACTGTTTTTGTCCGACGGTTAGCCAAAAGCCACTGCGAGGATGACCGGAGTTTATCGTCATGGTGTACGCTCCTCTACGAGATCAGCGAGGTAAATAGCTGCTCGCAAACAACTATCACCCCAAATGCTACACGGGGAATCTTTGTCTCTCTGTTGGTGGGATGCACTTTGACCACCCTTGTGGTTTACCCGGATTTGCTCATCATGCCATCGCTCATGATGACATCACGGCCCACAGGATGGGCAACTACCCCGAGACATCGCAATGTCAAAGCAACGTTTGCCTGAGAGAGAGGCTGAGTTGTCGCAGTGTTGACTTGTTACGTCTATTTATGGAAACGGCTCCTGACAAGTCGCTATCAAATATTCCCAGCTCAGTCTAGCCATGCACCACCACTTCCCGACGTCGTTCTTGGCCAGATGGGTTTGGCAGTGTGACGTGTTGTTGAATACGAATAGAAATTGACTTGATCGCAAGAAGATTAGCGATGATGATGATAGCCTCCAATCCTTTGTCAATCCGCTTCTAGATGAATGTATCTCAAAGCCTGTGTCGGTCATGGGTGTTGTTTGACTATACTTCACCATGCTGGTCATTTTGTGTTTGTGAAGGTGGTGGGGGGAGGAGAGGATGCAGCGTGCCGCGGTGGTGAGATGTTAATTACCTCTCCCTGGCATACAGGAAGTCATGGGTTCGATCCCGATTTTGTATTTGGCTGCGATACATTTCAACATGATAAGCCACTTCGTTGAGCTATCGTTTGTGGCCAGGTCGCTTTTGAAAAAGAGCTATAGAGCTCAGTTGACCTTACCTGGTAAAAAAAAAGAATAATTTATAATTGTAGGGCAAAGACAGCCACCGATTTTATTCTTGACCAGGAATTGAACTTAAGTTACACGATTCATAGTTCAGCACCACTAACCGCTGTGCCACTGCTCCAGAGCCATTATGTTATTTAATTTATCCAGATCTAAAAATTCCAGGCCCCGTGGTCCTTTCCTAAATAACTCCTCGACAATCGCACAATTCTCCTCTCTCATGCTCCACTGGTCGAGCGTTTCATGCTCACTGATCAACAGTTGCGTGCAGTTTACACTCTCGTGATTTTTCGGGTTGATCGAGCGTATCGGTTGAGAGTTGCACATGGACCATTTTGAGTGCCGTCGTTATTGTAAAATGTGAATCTCTCATGGCCGTGAGTAAAGGATATTGTGATCGGTGCCACTTGCTGTCCAAGGCCATCGGGGGACACAGGGAACCGTTAAAATACGTCGAGTAATATGTTCCTTCGTTTTACGTATTGCCGAAAATTTCAGTTGGTGCTAATTTTTGCATTGGTAAAAAGTAAAAAAAGACAAAATTATAAAAAAACAAATATATATATATATATACCGAGGGCTTCAGAACTGTAGTAATTATTGGTACCGGCTTACCGCCTGGCTTATGCGTCTCAGCTTATCTGCTGTTGGATGCACATTGCGTGAAGGACTACGCTATATAAATCTAAACACTATTATTGCCTGCATTTAATTCCATTCGGTTGCCATAAACGGCTGTGTTTTCAGCAAGAACTGAGATGGTTAATATTTTCTGCATTTGTAATAATGACTGTGTTTATCCGAGCCAATTGTTCGGAAAAGAAAAACAATCCCCCGCGTGTCTGCGAATATCTTGGGGCGAAGGTGCCGCACCACCTTGTCTGACTCCCCTTCTCGCGTGTATGTCGTTACTGTGTCCACCCAATCATTTTTTGTAAGCGGTTCAACATTTTTTTTTATTTTACTTGGGAGTCAGTTTCCTATGAGCTTTCGCTGACTTCATCGCAGCTATCTGAATCGAATGTTTTCTTCATTTTTAATGAAGGCTCGGCGTAATAGGATATGATGTTAGTCTATACCATAATCCAATTAATAGTGTGTATGTGGTCAATGGTTAAACGTGGCTTGCCTGTGGATTTTGCCCCCTAAATCTCCCGTATGATCCTTGTGAAGAATGTATATACATGTGGAGAAGAGACTAATGGCTCTGTAATTCTTGAATTCTTTTTTTCATCTTTTTAATACAATACAATGAGTCGTCATTCTGTAATTGAGGGCTTTAACGTCTGTGTAAATATACATTAAATAGCTTTCATTAACTTGATGATCTTCACAGTCATACCATCTGGCCCAGGAGCTTTCGTGAAGTGAGGGGGTAGTGTTTTGTTCACACTCGCACATAGATATTACTCGACAACCATGATAATGTTTGGTGTCAGATAAAAACTTCACAATTTAAACTGTGCTCACTAAAACTGTCATTTGGGATGGCTGTGACAATCTGTGTTAACTCAATAATTCCCAAAACAAGGCCCACCCACTGGTGAATTGTTATGCATTAGTCGTGTTGCTGTGATGTGACCGTGTGTCAAGTGGGAGTTTGATTTTATTTAAGCTATTCCACCGGGCTCAGCAAAGCTCCTATGCTATTAATGAATGCGGAACTGCATCAATGGTTTACGTGCGGTTTTACTTTGTCTCTTTGGAAAACGTGGCTGGCTGTCTGTGAACAACTGCATCTAACGTCCTACCTAGTGCGTGGTTAAATTGTCAATATAAATAAATGCATTGTATTTGGATTTAGCAAAGCCACCCGGCTGCCTATGTATTTGTATTCAAATGGAATGTTTAATAACAATATCGTTTAATATTCGTAAGAAGTAGCCGCATCACAATCAAGAATTTATGATCGATTTTTTTTCTAATTTTGTATTTGGTGACTTTTTTTGTAACGTACGTTCGGTGTTTTACTCTTTACAAACCTTGCCGTTATTCTGCTGGTGGTCATTGCCCATGACTTGTGCATGATGTCTTGTTTGCTTTTGCAAAGTTCATTGGGAAATAAATGCCTTTGTGGTGTTCCACGTAATGGTTCTGTTTTGCGTGATTTCCACGCGTCTCATTGTGGCAGTTTTCTCGCATGCCGTGTTGTAACTGGTGACGCCTAATTTAGCCCACAAAATGCCACTCGAATGAAGAAGTGTGTGGTGATCAAAATAACAAAACATCTTTGGGTTCAGGGAGAGGGAAATCATTTGTTGTTATGGCACCCTTTTCCATTGGCACATCTGAGCCACGCCAGCGTAGGGCTCTCACAGCATGGACAGTGTTTCACCGGTCATTTGCTGTGCTGAGCCGTGACCAAACAGTGACACGGCTGGCCTCAGAAAAAAATATCGCAATCTACCTTGGGGCCAAGGAGGGCCAAAGGGACAGGTCGAAGTTGATGCATTCATTGCGTGTGACTTCAGTCGGTAACACTGTGAGGAAGACGGCACACCGCGTGGCATCTACCCGCGCGTCTCGACTCGCGCGTTCGTCCATTGCACCTGCGAATTCAGCAAGCACGGCTCGTTCTTTTGCGGTGGAAAGAAAAGAAAAACAATCAGGACTGCCTCGGCACGGCACGGCTCCGGCACCACGACTCGGTGAACATGGCACAAAAGGTCTAAACGTGTACCCTAAGAGACAGGGATTCTCTTCCGCTAAAATTCCGCGGACCTCTCTGCCCGAATGTTTATCGCCACGCCGCTTGCAAGCGATGCAAAAATGCATCCGCGTCAATTTAACACGTAGGCTTTCGCGTCCAATATCCATAATAGCGGGGTTTTTTTGGGGTTAGATCACGTAAATGTATAAATGTGTCGTTAAAATCCGCCACCACCCGACACAGCTAACTAGTAAGGGTTGTCACGTAAACAGAACGTGCCAATTCGTCACTAGTACAGCACTAGTGTATAGTGTAGTGTATAGTGTATAATACTAGTACAGCACACCGGTGTGTTGGAGAGCCAAGCCACAACATGTAAATGCGTGCTGTACTGGCGACGAATTGGCATGTTTTGTTTTACGTGACAACCCTTACTAATTGGCTGTGTCGGGTGGTGGCGGGTTTTAACGACACATATTTACGCGATCTAACCCCCCAAAAAACCCCTCTATTATGGATGAATCCACGTGCATGCCGCGTGCCTTTCAAGATGCGACATCGAGCCCGTGGTTAACACAAAAAAAACCCTCACCACGAGCCCTGCTCCCACTCACCTTCGCAGCCGTGGCCGAGTTAGCACGTGACCGTCTTTGGCGTTAGGGTCCGACGGCGCGTCCAGGAACACGCTGGTCTCCGGCGAGTAACTCCGCGGTGAGTGCACCGTCATCTGTTCCCCGTTGCACTTGGTCCCCATGGATCTGTTGTTATTTTGCAGCCACCAGCTGGAAATGATGGAACTGGCAAAAGGTGTGTGTGGTTTCTTTTTGAGCCGCTCGTGAGTGCCTCTTTGTGATGATGTGTCTGCCTCCGAACGCGTCTGTTGTAGCCACATTTACTATAATTTAATCCATGAAGAGATTCTGTGACAAATTTAGGTGTTTTGGCAGTGAAAAACCTTTCAAAGGGGCATTTTTTCAATCTCACAATCCCCCACTCTCTGTGTCGATCACCCAGGTCGTTTTTTTTATCTTTGGATAAATATATCTGCTGAGTTCATTGTTTACAGATGTGCACAAAGTGGACTTTTCACGTGCTGAGCCAAGTCATTTTTTTATTGTTGTGAAGGGTTCGACACGGTTGACCACTTATTGTGCGCGAAAGAAGTTCAACATACGCACATCCAGAGAGGTGATTGCAGTGCGGTCCGTGGTTTCTTGGACCATCCCTCCAGACGTCGGTGTGGTGACGTTATGACTTTATATGATGATTGGGCCTACAAACAATTATCGACCGAAATTCCTCAAATTCGCATCGACTGCTTGCGGTCCTAAGACAGTGGTGGAAGTTCCTCAGTCCAATGGCGGGGGCACGAGTCGATCCACGTGACATCACCTGCCGGCTTGCCTACAAAGTGGTACTTCTTTGATCGACCCTGGATGGATGATTGGCCGAGTCGACCGACTCAAGCAGGAATTGAAACCCACAACTTTCTGATTACGAGCCGCTCGCTCGACCGTGCTGGCTGGAGACATGTTTAAACAATAATGCTGCGTAATGTTTTTAAAACGTAATTCTACTGTCAATATTTAAAAACGAAATTGACCAAGCCAACCTATGTCACAGAAATGTGATTTCACGTAATATTGAGACATATACGTGTGCAGTCGTTTTGATGTCTCCTGCAAATGTGATTTGGTTCTACTGATGGGACCTCCCTTGCCAGTATAAAAATGGCAATAAAACAGAAGCTTAACAAAAAAATATGCTCTGGTAGTATGTGCATTGTCTTTGAAACGGATTGGTCCACACCAGATACAGCTTTCATGAGAGCCCAGTCTCAAACGGTGTTAGACCAGAGGACGCCAAACACCTAACAATGTCCCAATAGTGGCATTGTCTTTGTGCTGGTCGCCTTTTGGCGTTGTCCTCTGGTCGAATACTGTTTGAGACGAGGCTCTCATGAAAGCTGTCTCTGGTGTGGAACAATTAGTTTCAAAGACAATGCACATACTACCAGAGCATGTTTCTTAAGTTTGCATGTTCACTACAAGTATATGTGCTTAATGTAGACATGATTCCTTGCAAAAGATTTCTGTTCGGTGTTTTAACATCTTAGCACAACTGTTTTATTGGCAGAAAGGGTAAAACCTACTCTTATGGCTCTACTGATTTTGTATTCTTTGCCGTTGTGGTATTCATCTTCTTGGTTGTTTCGGTAAAGTCATGTAGAAGGGAAATAAAAAAATAATAAAAATTAAAATAATACAATATTTTATTATGTTTTATTTTGATTATTTTATTATTTCCCTTGTACGTGACTTTACCCAAAGAACCAAGAAGATGAATCCCTGCAGTCACGAAAGCTTTAAATCGAAATTCGTTGTGGTATTGTTTGACCCACTTTCATTGTTTTGGTGACAAAGGTCAAAGTCTGGTTAATGAGATTGGTGAAGTTAAACGGAGCAAAAGTATACACAAAAATGCACTTTGTCGCTTTCGGACACAGGACATCAAATGTTTTTGTTTGTAACATTAAGTAACATTTTGTATCTCATCATTAGACCTCCTTTGCCAGTACCAAAATATAATAATAGGGTTTTTCCTCTTTTTCTATTTTGGTACTGGCAAAGGAGGTCTAATGATGTAGATGCTTACCCCGAGCCCTCATTACTTTGATAGTGAATTGTCTTTGAGCTGTATGCCTTTTGGCGTCATCTGGTCGAGCACCAATTGAGACGAGGCTCAAAAGAAAGCTGTCTCTGGTGTGGACCAATCAGTTTCAAGGACAATGCATATATTATCAGTGTGTTTTTTGTTTGCATTTTGACTGCAAGTATTGTTGTTAATGCAGACATTAATCCTTGTACGAAGGTTTCAGTTTTGTTGCCAGAAAAAAGGGGAAAACCCCATTTATTATAACATTTTGTATTAGTTCAGCTTGCTGGCAAAAAGATTAAATTGCATTATTCACGAAACAATAATTTAATATGAATGAGCACACTTTTTGAATCGTGCATAAAAAAAAATAATCTTACGGTAACAATGCTGAACAGTAATTGTGCAATTATGTGATAGCCAAAGAATGGAACGTGTCCGAGTGCACGGGCACAGAGGAGATGGAGCGATGGAATTAGGTACGAGGCATATTTATTGTTGCATCACAGGATAGTGATAGATCTTGGCAGCTTGGAGAAACGTTCATCCAGCAGTGGATTAACCAATACTGATGATGTCAGCTAAGTAGACGATACCCCACCCCCCGTGTTTAAAGCGAAGGTGTGACACCTGCTGGGTCACGATTGGTTGGCCACAGATTAGATTGAAAATGAATGGCAGCGATTACATTCCATTAGCCATATCTGACATGATGAGCTCCTGGAAAAATCTGAACAAGCTCTTAACTTTGATTAATTTGCAGTTCCCTGAGGTGGCTGGGTGGATTGTGAAGGGGGGGTGGGGGCTCTTATTATTTCGAAGCATTGAGCCGCCACTACCGAGAGCCTGGGTTACAATCTGGGTCTTTCGCCACCCGTAACTAAACCCAGGTTTCCCAAGCGTGGTGCAATGGTCAGCGATACTGGACCACACCAACAGTCAGTCGATAAGCAGGCTGCATGTGGTGGGATGAGGTGTGGTTACTCCCACGTCTTTCAAGTAGTCTGACCAGTGTGAAAGAGTATAGACAAGAATTCATTCTAGATTTGAAGTTTTACTGGTAGCAACCCCTCCTGGTTACACCTGCCCACAGGGGATTATTTTGTCCGTCCGTCGTGCAGGGAGGGGCTGAGTGGGGAGGGAGGGGCTGGGGGCGGAGGGTGGGGCTTGGTGGGGAGGGGAGGGTAGGGAGGGTGGGGAGGGGCTGGGTGGGGAGGGTGGGGCTGGCTGGGGGTGGGAGGGGTGGGGCTGGGTGGGGAGGGACTGCTCACCCCGTGGTGCCCTTAATAGTTCCTTCGGAGTGGGCAGGTAGGAACTTGGTTGGACAGCGCGGCGTTCAGGGGGTGGGGGGTGGGCAGTTGGATGAGTGGGCGTGTTTACCCTTCCCCCCCCACCCTCCCCGACATCGTTAACCAATCGCGGCGTAGCTCGGTGTTCGGTGGGGAGGTGCATGGGTGGGAGGAATTATGCATGACAGACAAATAATCCCTGGTGGGCAGTGTGGAACCTGTTGTTCCTACCTGTATACCACTCTAGGTAACTAAGACTCACACACACATACACTCACTCTCACACTCTCTGACTCACATACACTCACTCCCACACTCTCAGACTCACACACACATACACTCACTCTCACACTCTCAGACTCACACACACTCACTCTCAGACTCACAACAACAACCGCCATTCGCCACTAAGTGGCGGTGACGTCACCACGACGCTTGTGCCAGGCCTCAGACTCACAACAACCGCCATTCGCCACTAAGTGGCGGTGACGTCACCACGACGCTTGTGCCAGGCCATGTGCACCCTGAGGCCACGTGAAGTGTCGAACGCCCGCTGGCAGGAGGTCACGGGGCAGACCCAGGTGCCACGGGTCGACTGACCGAGATGACCGAGATGACTGGCTGATGCACCACCTGTGCCCCCTACTGTGCCAACTTGCTGTGCTTTAGCCACCCGGCGCTCCGCTCGTTGTTGTGAGCGTCGCTCCTCCGCCCTCCGTTGTTGTTGGAGGGCGACTGCCTCCAACTGCCCAGTAGCGTCCTTCACGAGCCTCCTCCACTGAGGCCGATCTTGACACCGCTGGTACCAGTCATCGGCAAGTCCACTCAGCTCCACGTCCTCCTGTACCACATCACTCCATCTCTTCTCTAGCCCGTGCCGCGCCCGTTTAGCCCCCTCGATCCGGCCGAACAAAAGCTGTTTAGGCATGCGGTGGCTGGGCATGCGGGCTACATGACCCAGCCAACGCAGCCTTGCCTGCCGGAGGAGCTCACTGATGGGACTTTGCCCAGATCTTTCAAGGACTTGTGAGCTCCTCACACAATCCAGCCTGGTTAAACCCAGGATGGATCGTAGGCAGGCCAGCCTAAATGTTTCCAACCGGCGAAGATGCTCCACTAGGGGGGTCCACGTTTCGCAAGCGTAGAGAAGGGAGGGAATGACCGTGGCCGAGAAGACCTGAAGCTTCGTGCGGAGCGACAGACCAGGTAGCTTCCACACAGCGTTACGCAACCGATGAAAAGATATTGCCACTCGACTGATTCGGAGTGAGACCTCTGCTGATAAACTGGAGCCGGTCATGAGCACACTGCCCAGGTATGGGAAACTCTCTACTCTCTCCACAACTGCCCCATCACCGATTGGGAGTTGTGGGGGCGGAGTGCCCGATGGTACAAAATACCCAGGCAGGTGCTTAGTTTTGGTGGGGCTGATGGTAAGGCCCCACCTCTTAGTGGCACACTCCAGTCTCAGCAGCAGCGTCTCCAACTCCTCTTCTGAATGAGCAGCTATTACCAAATCATCGGCATACATAACGTGGTTGACCAATAGGGAGCCATCCCTTGATCGCACCCGGGCGTCGATCAGCCTCCCATTATATCTGTACCAAATGGTAATTCCCCCGATACAGCTATTGAAGGCTTCACGAACTACGCAGTCGAAATAGATGTTAAATAATGTGGGAGCCAGAGGACATCCCTGTCGCACCCCAAGGTGTACAGGGAAAGGCTCCGACTCCCGGCCACGTAGTTTTACCCGGGCCCGCTCACCATCATGAAGGTCCTTAATGATCGTGAGCAGAGGGTCAGGGACTCCGAAAGCACGAAGAACAACCCAGAGCCCAGTCCTACTGATGGTATCATAGGCCTTGACCAGGTCAATAAAGCAGAGATGTAGGTCTTTTTGGAATTCCCTACACCTCTGCTGTAGCAGACGGACAGAAAATATGGCATCTGTGCAGGACCGCCCTTTCCTGAAACCACATTGGGGCTCCGCAAGCCTCTCCTCAGCATGCCTAGCAAGGCGATGTTGAATAATCCTTGCCAGGACCTTACCCGGCACACTGAGGAGTGAGATGCCCCTGTAGTTGTTACAGTCGGTACGGTCCCCCTTCTTAAAGAGGGGGACCACCAGGGCATCCTTCCAGTCCTGCGGAACCCGTCCAGTGGTCCAGACTGTTGTTATGATGTCATATAGGGCAGTCTGTGCACAAACGCCACCCTCCCTCAGCATTTCGCCTGGGAGATCATCTCTGCCCGGTGCCTTCCCTGGTCTCAGACTCCGGATCGCCCTCAGTACTTCCTCAACAGCCGGTACCTCAGCCAGCCACTCACAGGGGGTGACCTCTTCCAATATTTGAGGCACCGCAGCCTCAGCAGGGTTATCCCCACTTTGTGCCATGATGTTTTCCTGGCTGAGAGATTTTCCCTCCCCCAGGACCTCACAGAAATGCTCAGCAAATCTGCAAACCTGTTCCTGGGGGTCGGAGATTGGATCACCGTTTTTTCCTCTAATGATGGTAATAGGTGTGGCGCTGCAGGTTACTTTTTTGATGGAGTTAAATAGTGATTTGTGATCGCGGGCCACTGAGGCAGACTCCATCTCCTCAGCAACCTGCGACCACCACCCATCCTTACAGCGCCTTACGGCTCTCCGAACCTCCGAGCGAAGGCTGCGGTAAACCTCCTCATTCTCTGACGTGGGATGCTGTAGGCGATGAGAGTGGGCCTGTCGCTTTTTCTCAATTAACCTGAACACCTCCTCCGTCAGCCAGGGTTCCCGGGGAGGTCTGGACCGCGTACCCAAAGCAGCCATTGCAGCTGCATGAGTCACAGTCTTAAACCTCGCCCATTTACCCTCGACATCAGGTGGAGTGGGGGACGATGCCAACCCCAGCTGCAAGCGATGATGAAATTCTCGCTTGCAACTTTCATCAGCTAACTTAGACCAGGCCACTTTTGGTTGGAATGGGATCCTGGGTGTACACCCACCACCGGCGTGGAAGAATGGCAGGCGCATCTTACAGATGACTAGTCGATGGTCAGAGGGCAGATCAGCTCCACGGTAGGTCCTGGTGTCAAGGACATGGGCTCGCATCCGCTGGTCCGTCACTACGTAGTCCAGCAGATGCTCTTGCTTGGACCCGGCATGCATCCATGATGTTGTGTGGATGCGCCGATGCCGGAAGAGCGTGTTGGTAATTACAAGCCCATGGGCTGCACAAAAATCTAGCAGCCTCCTACCGTTATTATTGAGCTGATCTGGCCCATGCCTTCCAATCACTCCAGACCAGGTGCCAGCATCATGACCAACTCGGGCATTGAAGTCACCCAACAAGATGACTCTATCCCGAGTGGCCACTTTAGCCAGCACCTGTGACAGGAGGTCATAGAAAGCGTCCGACTCATCGGCTTTGCCTGCATCCCTCCACGGATGTTCGTCTTCGGTGGGGGCATAAGTAACCACGACCACCACTCCTCGCCTCTGGTTGATGGGAAGGCGAGCCCAAAGTATCCTGGGGCTTACAGCTTCCCACACCTCACCGCCACGCTCCCACGCCCCCTTCATTCTTTTGTTCAGAAGAAGAGCCACACCCTGTTGTTTGGCAGTCTCCTGCCCCGAGTAGAGGACTGTCCACCCCTCATGGTGGCAGGAGCCAGAACCGGTCCACCGGACCTCCTGAATGCCACAGAGATCCAGGCGGTACCGGTCCAGCTCCCGACAGAGGAGTGGCAGCCTCTCCTCCGCAGTGAGCGTTCGAACATTCCACGTGGCCATCCGCAATGGTTTTTCGTTGTTTCTGGAGAAGCCCCGAGGGTTAAAATTCAATCTCCTGGCTCCGCCAAATGGGGTTTGGCCAGGAGACGTCATAAAAGCCTGACCCCCCGGGGCCTCCGGCACAAGCTTATTAATTACAGGTTTATGTTTAATTCGTAGTTTAGTGGTGGTTAATTGAAGGTGGAGGGGTTACCAGCCCCTCGCACCCGTCCAGAGCCCCCGTTTAGCCACTGTGGTGGTCACAGACGCCATGAGGGGAGAGGCCAATGGGCATTGGCCCTCCCCCCACAGCACTGCCCACGACAGTGTTGCCCGTTCGGCACACACTCAGCGCGGCGTTGGGGGGGGGTGCAGTTGGATGAGTGGGCGTGTTTACCCTTCCCCCCACCCTCCCCGACATCGTCAACCAATCACGGCGTTGCTCGGTGTTCGGTGGGGAGGGGATTGCATGAGTGGGCGTGTTTACACCCCACCTCTACCAATGGCGGCCCGCTCGGTGTTTGGGGGGGGGGGGAGTTGGATGATTAGGCGTGTTTACCTTCCCTCCACCCTCCCCGACATCCTCAACCAATCGTGGCCCTGCTCGGCGGTCGGTGGGGGGGGGCATGGGTGGGCTACATTCCGATGCACGACAGACAAATAATCCCTGGTGGGCAGTGTGGAACCTGTTGTTCCTACCTGTATCAACGTTTAACCTACTCACGCCGGCTTGTGCCCGCCCTCACAGTCGGGCATATTTGCAGAATACACCACGCCGCCGTTGACCCTGACCATTGACCGAGCAACCCAACGTTACTACCAGCTCCCTCCACAGGAATGTGTTCGTGACTGCAAGAATCCATACTCTTTGGTTCTTTCGATAAAGTCACGTAGGTGAAAAAGTAAAAAAAATATTTATTTTCTATTTTCGGTAAAGTCACGTAGGCGAATTTTTTTCTTTATTTTTCACCTACGTGACATTACCGAAAGAACCAAAGTTTATAGACAATACTTCCCTGCATGAGCAGCTCTGGAGTTCCCTCTCGTGGTGGCCCTTCTGCCGGCGGTGACGTGAGCAGGGCATTGCAAGGGCTGCACCTTTACCTTTTGTAGCGAGTTGTGTGGTCTTAGGTCAGCAATGGCTGGACGAAAACGTGGCGTCACGTTAAATTCGTTGTTTGTTTTACATCCGTTGCGAAGTGTTTAAAAGTGTGACCCTGGGGGTGGATAAAGGGGACCATTGAAGTGTCTTCAGAAGTAGTTCTGATACATCTTCTTCCGTGGGCCACTCTCTACCACAGGCCGCGGGTGCTCCATGATCATTATCGGAATGTATTTTGCGATGCTGCTTCGTTGGCAGTGGTGCCACAAGCCCGATTAATACTAATTAAAAAAAGCAACGACACACATTCGACAATAGCTTAAAAGAAGGAATATACAAGAGGCGATGTGTCCAGGAGTAGCTCTCCTTAATGACTCTTCAAGCACAACGTTTTCCACTCGACCATTTATTTGGTAGTTCATAGATACGCAACAAACACAAACGTACAACGCGTGTAATTCTAGTTTACCCTTTTGAGGATACTTTAGTTAAATAACTATTTCATCGCTTTGTTCTCAGTAATGAAAATACAATGATTGATATAAATTATACGATGACTCCACGGACCCACAGTAACATACCTCCAAAGTAATCAAAAAGTTTGAAATTGCATTGATTTAAAAGCCACACCAAACAGCGAGCCCCGAGTGACCGCATTCACAGGAAATATCAAGCCAATGCCACTAAAATGTAAAATATAATGTAACATCATTGTCAATGACGTGAACACTTGATGACAAGAAATTGAGAGTGAGTGCTTCTTAGTACTGGGCATCTGTGAAAAAAAGAGCTTCATTGCTCATCGTATTTCATGGAGAATATATCAAGAGTCTGATTCTGACAGTAACACGGTAAAACAGGCGGCGGGAAACTTGACGGAGCACTCTTTGTGTAGCTATTTGAGAAAATCTGTCGACGGAAAGAAATGATAATGGACGCAAGCACATGCTTTTGAAAAGAAAGGGTACGACGGAAAATCCCAGCATGCTTTGAATCTCAAGATGACATCATCTCTCCTGAAAATCATCCACAAACAGCTGCTGGTGGCCCACCAACTCAATGGCGCTAAAAATGTGGCATTTAATTTTACGTGCCAGCAGAACAAGGAAATTATATACCGGTCTCCCCTGTTATGAGGACTCATCGGGATAGTATAGCCATCAGAGGTTTAAATTAATCACCCGTTGATTCATGAATTGATATAAATTCTTAAGCTCGTGATACTTTTCTTGATTATTGCGAATAAGAATCGATGGTTTTCAGTGTGTGTGTGTCACACACAGGCAACGATTTCACGTTCTCCCTGCAGCCACTCGATGCCGATACATTCACGGCAATGCTCAACAATAACATTATAGATTCCAATCGTGGCAATTTGTCGAATCGTCGGGGTTGCGGAGAATCATTGCTCCGACAACGATCACCATCGCCTTTCCACTGCCAATTATATTTAAGGAATTGACACTGTGCAAACACTTTTTTGAACACGCCAAAAAAACACAATCGTAAATAATACTTTTATATTTGTGTGCTAGGCAGGGCCATTGCCTAAGACGTCACGCATGATATGCTTATTTTTAAATTTTGAGGCCACAGCGTTGACGATGTGTTTTCGTTGATTGTGCTCGCGCACCGCTGCCAATGCAGCAGCAACAGCGTCACCAGATTTTTTTTTCTACACTGTGGTTATTACTTTTGCAGAACATAGATTATTAAAAGTCCAAGCCATCAGCTCGTTTGAGTCGGCAGCTAGCATATGCTGCAGACCGTATACGAGAAATGGCGATGTCATCTTGACAAGCAAAGCATGCTGTGACTTCGTGCTGTGCTTTTGGCGTCTAAACCACCTGTTTTTCCGCCAAATCGAGAATGATATTTGCACCACGAAGAACGACGCGCGCAAATATGTCCTGTGAGCGGAACCCACGGACTGAACACGGAGTGATGGAACCTCATTCAGCAGCGATCGTAACTTACATAATTTACTTACAGTAAGACTCATAAATAAGACAATGCCGACGATGGAGAAACAACAACAACAACGACAACAGACAATGAAAACGGACACGCAACTTTTCTTCATGTTCAAATAAATAATACCACCGTACGCAACTTTTGTTTTCCGACTGAAAAGTTGTAAATAAATTCTGCACGTTTAAATATTATATATATATTTTGTATACTATTTGCGCAAAGTAGGTAGTAAACGAGACGATGGTGTTTTAGCAGCCATGTGACGAACGGGTGCGACAGTTACAGCTCGAAGGAGATACGGAAGCAGCAGCAGCATTTGTAAATGGGTGTGGTTGTCTTACCGAACAATAGCAGTGTTTGACACACCGGTGGGCATGTGAGTGGTGATGGTGGTAAAGTTAGTGGGCAACGTTGGTGCGACGGTTAGCGAACTGCGCTACGGACCCCACTACCCGAGTTTGATTCACGGCCAACACCAGGGACGATCATCTGAACCCGTCCTGAGCCTCGCCTAGGTCGACTCAGTCTCAAACGAATACAAAGGTGGCCAGGGCGTGGTGCTGGCCACCTTGTGTGTCGTGCCGGCCTTCATAGAGTGCTCGCTAACAGCACTTGCCACAACAACAGTCTGTTACAGACTGTTGTTGTGTTACAGACTGTTGTGGTGGGAAAGTTATATAATTCTGTGCCGTGCCCTCGCTCGCTCCGATTTACGAGCGAGCGGGAATAAACTGACCAAAAAAATGCTGGCACAACCTCACTTATAGATAACACCATGCAGCCGTATGAAAGGAGTTCGTACCAAAGTGACAAGCCGTAAGCTTTGCTTAGAAGTAAGGAAAGGTTTCATCGCACAGATGTGTTATTAAATGATGGCACTGGCTTAGACTAATGGACTCTGCTTGTGGTTGTTAGCTGTGTGGCTAAAGGTGCAGCCCTGCAATTGCTTGCACGCGGCACTGCTGGCAGAAGGGCCCTCTCGCTTGAAAGAACTCTAAATAGCCCCCTCTCAGAGGGTGTTTTTAGTGCCACTCTTCCATGTAGGCCAGGTTTGGAGTACCCACACTTTAGCCCACCACACAACAACCTGACGATCGGCAAAACTGTAGTTGCACCCGTTTGTACCGCGGGCTGGACAGAGACGAGGGGTATTTAATAAACTTGCCCCGTTGTGTCTACGGCCGCACACGGGGCATGGAATGAATCGAACCGGCGAACCTCTGGAGTGCAAGTCCAGTGTAACATTATTCACATCTCGATGTAGTTTACATATAAGTGAAGTAGGATCAATACTTACGACTCGTGAATTGACTATACACGTTTCAGAAAGAGTGGAATATACTGTTCGGTGGGTAAAGACTAAGAAATCAGGACTTCATCTGACTGGAATCTTTCATAAGAGTTGGCAAAAATAATGATTCCTTTGCTTCCACGGAACATAAACGGCCTCTCTTTAGTTTTGTGTGTGCGTGTAACGCCATGCACAACCGCGTGTGCATTTGACGGCTCCGTTTCCAGTTCAGCAGTTCAAACGTATTATTAGACCGCAAATTCTTCAAGATTTTAGACCAAGTCGGAGGAGCCTTCCTCGCCGCAAAGCTTCACGAAACGTCATTTAATCGATCGAAATATTATAAACGCACGCGCGTTCATTCGCCTGTCCACGCTAATTTAGACAGCCGTGCAGGTCGGTGTGTCCGTCCATCCGTCCGTGCGCGAGTGCGCGCGAGTGTACACGAGTGTGCCCGAGTGTGCCGGAGTTTTGCGTGAGAATTCCGTGGGGTTTTGCGGGTGTGCAGTGGCAGTGCTGGCCCATTTGGGGGCAGCCACAGTGTGTGTGGCGGTTCGCACGCTGTGCTACGAAACCGGCGACCCAAGTTCAATTTCCGCTCACGGCTACCAACACAGGTCTTGGGCCTCCCCTAGGTCGACTCAGCCTCAAATGAGTACCTCGTGCGGTGTGTAAAAGCATTGCCACTGGGGAGACAAAGACGGCCTGGCGTGGTGCTGGCCAACCACCCCCTTGTGTGACGTGCCATTCTTAATAGGTGCTCGCTAACGGCACTTGCCCCAAACATATATTGAGGCTATACTGGGGCTCTTTGTCTTTGTATCCAACTTATAGAATGCAGATGCATGTAATGTTTTCCATATTAGTGGTGAACGTCCACTGCATTTCAGGTCATCACCTTGCAAAGAAATAAATTTCGTATGTACGGAGGTATTTTTGAAACTTTTTTTTTGTTTTTTGGCCGGCGAAAAGAGCACAGCTGCACCCGTGCTGCTGATGACTCAAAGAAGGTTTGAAACCCCACGTAAAATGATTCGTCTGTTGAGAATGCACACGCATGTGCGCGCGTGCCGATGCTTTCGCGTATATGTCGTGGTATGCGTAAGGAAACTTGTAGCAGTTGACGGGATATCGACACAAACTCATCTAAACCACGGTTAAAAGGATTTCTTTGTGTGTGCATGCACGTGTGTGTGTGTGTCGAGCGGTGGTGTAGCGGTTAGCGCGCTGCGCTATGAACCCGGCCACCTGGGTTCAATTCCCGTTCACGGCCAACACCAGTGGCGATTATCTGAACCGGTCCTAGGCCTCTCCTAGGTCGACTCAGTCTCAAATGAGTACCTGGCGCGGTGTGTAAACATCGTCACTGGGGAGACAAAGGCGGTCGAGCGTGGTGCTGGCCACCCACCCCCTCGTGTGCCGTTCCAGCCTTCATAGGTACTCGCTAACAGCACTTGCCCCTGCAGTCTGGTAAGGCTATACGGGGGATCTTTTTCTTTGTGTAACCAGAGTCGGTGGTGGCCACTGCTTTTGACGCCCAGTGGGCATGTCACGGTGCCAACGAGGTGAAAAGCTCATGCCCTTCTCGGTCAACTTTTCTCTCGTGATCAAAGCCATAGATATTACTCCGCTGTGTGGCCTCCGGCCATACGTTGTTGGG
Source organism: Lampetra fluviatilis (assembly GCF_964198595.1). NCBI lineage: Eukaryota > Metazoa > Chordata > Hyperoartia > Petromyzontiformes > Petromyzontidae > Lampetra > Lampetra fluviatilis. Next base: position 5,821,966 of record NC_136323.1, on the reverse strand, counting down.
TAGTCATGGCAATCCGGCTGGACTGTGTTACTTGTTTCCTTTAGTTTACACGTTTCTTCAATGCATCACTTTCTTGCAGTGAACTGTCAATTGCCTGCGATGGTACGTGAAACCCCAAGTTAGTCTGTGCTCATGGCGTACCCAGCGGTTTGTGAATTTTCCATAATGTGAGTAATAATTTAATAATCGTTTTCAGCGCCTAAGTCAATTCACCGCTGGACGGTCTACGCAAAGCTGCGTCGTCTTTTTGGGGGTTGTTTGACCATACTTCACCACGCTGGTCAGTCGAGGGGGGGGGGGTCATCGCTCGACCACTGATGTCTCAGCCATGGCCCGGACCGCAATTGCATTTGGGTGCATTTGGGGTCGCGAGGTTCATCGCGGAGTGCACCAAATCGCTGTGCCACTACTTCCCCACCACCAACACCCATCCATGTAATTTATTTCAAAACTATTAATAACACCTTCTGCCAATGAGTCCCACGACTGCTTTTCGAGAGGTTCCTACGTTCAGTATACTTCACCACGCTGGTCAGTGCGGATTTGCTGAACCAGGGTGATATCACTCACCACAGATGTTAGCCCTCGCTGGGAATTTAACTCGGTCCTTCTGGGTTCACAGCATTGGGCATTAATCACTGCGCTCATGCTTGCACCCTGGGTTTTCCATAAGGGACGATTTATAATAAATCAGTTTCAGACATTGTACATTTAATATACCATAGGTATTATTTTCAAAGTACACACTTCTTTGGTGAGTTAATACGTTTGGCGGGTGCCCTTTGCCAAAATAGTTTTAGACGATAAAACGCGAATGTAATAAGTGATCTTTTTTTTATGCCTCTCTTGTTATTTTGCATCTACAACCTTGATAGAATTTTTGGAGTTCCGATTAGTCGTAAACAAAAAACCACACATTTTCCACTCGTGCCCTGTCCCCTCCCATCACGGTTCAGTGCAGCACACCACAGCGCCTTACGTTAAATGCTGCACTTTTAACCCCCACAACATGTCAGGTAAAAGGTGGCAGCCCTGCAATTACTCGCTCACACCGCCGCCGGCGGAAGGGCCTCCGCTTGAGGGGAGTCGCTTGAGAGCCCCTCGAGGGTGCTTGGCCTACTCTTCCACACTGTCCGGACGTATTTTAAGAGCGCGAGAGCAGCCACACTTTACCCCACGGCACGTGACCTCCCTATCGACTCGCTGTGCTGTACCCCATCTCTACTGCCGGGTCGACAGAGGTGAGGAGGGAGAGGGGGAAGCTATACATCTTGCCGAAGATCTAACGTAACGTAACATAAATTAACATGTAAAATTAAAAACCGCGTCGTTTAAATAGTTCAACGTACGTATCGTTATAGCAGTAACACGCTCTTGCTTGCATGCATTTTCACTGGGTGACAACAGTGCAAAATCAGAAAGTGGAGGAAATTCAGAGGTCAGTAAAGTAGTTTCCAAAATGCCTTCGTGGTGCTCGGCGATGAGTTTGCAAACCCAATGAGCTATCGTAACTTAATTTTCTCGATGTTTAACGTCCCAACAACAAGAGCTCCACATACCCGCCGAGGGCTGGATCGCCCCTTGGAGCAAACGAGCGATAAAAACTTCAGTCGGTTTATCCTTCGCGCGCACCCGACTAAAACGACGTTTCGTACTCTCCACTGTTGGCGACTGATACCCGGGCGGAAGTAATTGTAATTAAGTGAGCGCTCATCTTCGTCACCTCTGTGTTTTTGTTGGGGTTCTTGAATTAATTTAATAAAAGAGGACCGATTAATAAGGTTTGGAATGCGACAGATTGTTCGAGAGAATCTCTCGACACGTTCATTGGCCTCGCTCGTTCGTCGCGTTTTGATATTCCGTCATGGGTCATCTTTTTTCACTTGCTCACTCATTACCGCCGCCGTGAGTGAATCGAAAACTCTTCCGAGAGCCGATGATTGCCACGCTGCAGCAACTTTGAGCTCGCTCCGCAATGCGTTGCTCCAGTGCCAAATTGGTAGCTGCGTGTAGAATGGCAGCAGCAATCGGAGGGGTTCTAATGCGACTTTTAATTTGCCGGCTACAGTAACTCGCCTTGCCAGGAATTCGTAAAAACGCCCTCAACTTAGACAAGTGCACAACGCGTACGCATGTACACGCGCGCACACACACACACACTGCGGACGAAGAAATTAGCTATTTCCTCTCGTGGTATGCGCAACAAGAAGCGCGTTTTGCAAACGCGGCGGACACTGATCGGCTGCAGCCGGGCCTTACAATGAAGGCGCCGAGTTTGTGTCGAAACATCTTTGTTGAGCATGACCGTCAATTTTTAAGGTTGTTTTTAGTTTTTTTTTATGACACCATTAATGTTACTTGAATTGTTATCGCTTCCTGCGGAATATCCCGTGTCATTTCGCGGCGGGTTTTTTTGTTGTACGTTGGCGACCTCTAAAGATGCGGTGGCAAGCGGAGGTCTCCTATCCGATGCCGGTTCTCCCTCGCCTCTGGATCCCGGCAAGCGCACTCGCCTTGGAAGTCACATGGCTGTCCGAATGGGATCACCTGCAGGGCCAAGCGAAACAAAAACGCAACAGTTAGATTTGATTGCCACATTTACAGGTCACCCACCTCCCCCCCCCCCCATAATTTTACATTCGAAGTAAAGTCAGGGTCGAACGATGGTCCAGGGACTCACTGATTCAGACCAGTCACCACTCTACTCACTGGCGGTCGGGTCACCGCCAATGCCAGTCTGCTGTCGCTACTGCCACGGTTGCTGCTCCAATGAACTCGGTTTACTCCTCAACTCATGTTGAGGATTCGGTCTACCAGACTGACCGTTTCACATCGATTCATCTGCACCGTGTTTGGCCACCAATACTGCAGATCACAACACGACTCTGCTTTGCAACGCGCGACGTTGGAATTCCCTCCCGTCGTCTGTTGTTCCAAGATCTTACAATCTTTCTCAACTCCAGGAACGTATTCGCTGCTTGGTGTTCTGCGCGTCTTTGGGCCTGTGCTCAGCAACTGAGATAAACAAAGAAAATGCTGGGGTTCCCTTTACCAATAATAGGAAAGATGACCAATTATTGCATAATCAACAAAAGTCATCGCGATTTCCTGCTTGGATGGGATTCTTCTTCTTGTTTCTAGCTCTAAACTAGTGGTGGTAATTCCATATACCTACGACAAGGATCAGATTTTTAATCGGACAAGCACTCTTGCAATATTTTCTAACATTAGCAGAAAGCTGCTTTTGGCCGTATAATTTTACACAGCCACAAACGAGCTTTTTAAAATATTCCGCAGAAGGTGAATCTCATATTTACTGAACACTTGAAACTCCTCTCTCATGGTTTATAATCTCACGGGCGCTTAAATATCTGTTTGAGTACAACTTGAAAAATCGTCGGTTGTTCCCAAAATCCGAATCGGATGGAAGCACCCGGCGAAGGTTTTTACAGCTTGTCTCTACCACACAGCTCCCACGCTGCTCGCAAAAAACAGTCGCTCCCCCCCTCCCGGCTTCTCACAGCAAACATCGAAGACTAACAGAATATGGTGCTAAGAATAATCCAGGGGCAATTCCTCAGCTGCCTATTTCTGGAACTCTTGCGATAGGGAGGGATGTTGCTACCGTGGCGTAATGGTTAGCACGCCGGACTTGTAATTTGGAGCTCGCTGGCTTGATTCCATCTTCCAGCACGGTGGTTGAAGCAATGGCAGCAAGTTTCTTAAGTCACCCCAAACGCCCCCCCCCACCCCTCACCGCCTCTAGTCCACAGGGCAGTGCAAATGGGTACTCCAGTTAGTCGATCGGCGGGTTGTGAGGGGTAAAGTGTGGGTTACACCCGCCTCCAATGGCACGTGGCTAGCGCTAAAAAGAGACGTCGACAAAAAAAAACCTATTAAGATTTCGACGCTGTGGGCGGTCCTTCGGCGGCCAGCAGCGGCGTGAGCAAGCGATTGCACGGCTGCGCCTTGTGAACTGGAGCAAAGAGGGGCGGCGTTATGGCATTGGGCCGAGAAAACGTTTTCGTTTGGCCACTCTCTCGTCCGGGCACTCCGCAGCCCCATGAATTGGCCCTTTTCATTCAACCTCGGCCGTCGTCGCTGCCACAAAGAGAAGGTATGAGCGATGTATTTTTTTCTGCTGCTGCTGGATACCGTCCACCCCCCCCGCTCCCCCCCCCCCCCCGGCTAATGCGCCCCGAAGTACGTCTGCTGCATCCATGTGGAATGTCACAACGGGGCGATCGGAGCAGGCCCCCCCCCCCCCCCCAATGTTTTTTTTTGTTACGCCCGGCTCCGCGAGGCACATCCCCCAACGTGGTCAAAGGGAGCGCATCGCGACGGGCGAGCTTGTCGCTTGCTGGCACATTCCAAAAAGCTACGAGATATCCGATGAATAAAATATATCGATTACCCCCTGCCGAATGTCGGCTCGAGCATGCGCCTAATCGGATAATACTAAAATAGCTGTGGGGGGGGGGGGGGGACAGGCGTTATTCTCCACGTGTGCCGCTGGACGGGAGGCGATAGGCGGGGTCTCCGTGACCCCATCGGCATCATCAGCCGTGTCAGGCTTGTAAGGGGGTTTCCTGCCTTCGGAGAGGCAGGATGTGGGGGGGGGGGCAACATTTAAAAAGGGGTCCTAGTATTCAGCTAAAGTAAAGTGAGTCAATGAGAATTTCGAAATGGGCTCAGCTCTACTTTAAATTACTGTGATAAAAAAAAGAACTGCTCCACCATTTAAATAGACATGCTACCCTGGTGGCAGAGATCCTGGGTGGTTCTAATCGAGGCTTTGGCGGTCTATGATGATTCCAGGTTCTCAAGTGTCGTGAGTTGATGGTCTCAGACTGGTCACAGATGACTGCACAAAAAACATCGTAATAATAAACGTACTTTTTTCATTTAATTTACATGCGTTCCAGCTCTAAGAATTTGTATATATGTATAATACCGGTTGCATGCCGTGCAACAAGCATTTATCTGTAACAGGGCTAGGAGGAAAGTGTATGGATAAAATAGTCACTTGAATGGATCTCAAATATACTTCTGTAACATCTAGTTCTGTGGGTCACTTACTACCATGAGGTGATGCAATGCTCTGCAAGAATGGCAAACAAGCACTTTGTCTCATCACATGAAACTGACGTAACAATTGTAATACAATGGGGATGGGGGGAAAAGACACAAACAATTGAATGTACATGATGCATTGCCCGTTTTAAGAGATGTATTGTACCTTTAATCTGCTAATGTGCAAGTACAACATATTTTTTTCCCCCAAAACATCGAAAAAATTATTTATAATAGATGTCTAGGTCAGATCACCACGTAAGTACAATGCCAATGTGTGTCGTACACCACCCTCCACCCGACACAACCAAGCAGATAAATCAAGCCGTCAATTAAAAATAAACTCGCCAATTGTATCAATGCCTCAGCACACTGGCGTTGTGTGTCTGAGATAAATCCCACAACATTTGATAATTTGAAATCAAGTGACCTGGTGATTTTTTTTTCATCACGATGGACGTTGATCGGTCAACGTTAACTGTACCTGTGTGCGAACTGGTAGGTGCAGAGGGTTGGAGTGCAAATCCTGGTGTAGAAAATTGCACACATCAGTCACTTTCCAAGGCTGTATATGACAGACAAGTAGGCACGTGACAACGCACTGAACCATTTAATTAAAATCGAATTTCTTATGATCACGTCATACATACACATGTTTCAAGACGTATGTGTGTACGAATTTACGATTTACCATTCTTCAAAATCACACCACTGCTAACGATTAATTATTTACCTTTGGGTCCAGCCACGTAATGATTGTGTCGTTTACAGGACCCTCCACCACCCGACAAGGCCAACCAAATTAATTTGTCACGAACTTACAAGCGTTTAACAAGGCGCCGATTATAATAGTTTCAGCTCACAGCGGTTGAAGTTGAAGAACGGTTTTCAAAATCCAGTTTATCCGATTGATACTACAATAATTGCATCAAATTGCTAACTTTGGTTAGATACTATGGTTAGATTGTAGATACTAAATGCGTCTAATTGCTACCTTTGAATGCGAGAATTGTTAACTTGTTGCCACGACCAACCCTCCAGCAAAACGCCACTCCTGCTTTTCCATGTTTGAACACATGGCGGTTATAGCTACGAGAAATGTGCACGTGGTTTCGCAAGGAGCCTACAATAAGAGCCTCAGTTCTGCCAAGGTGTGGGAATTGCACTGGAGGTGAGTGATACGTGCCATGGAATATTCCGCAAGTGGAAAGAACAGCACGTGCTTTCAAAGGCTGTCTGGTTGAGCCTTTGTGTGGCCTCCTTGACAACGATTATTTTCTCGTAACTCTTAACAACAAAAAAGTCCGGCTGCCTGCGTTGGGTTTTTTTCGTGGCCCTCCGGCGTGTTTATTTCGGGTCGCGCCCCGTTAACAACATTTTCGGCGTGATGTCCGACGTTTAGCTTGTGCGTGTCCCGGTGGGGCACGTGACGAGAAACGTCGGACATCGCGCAGAGCGACAGGCGCTGCAATCTGAAAACACGCCGGAGAGCCGTGAAGTTGCTGTTATTAAATGCAGGGATGTAGAATGTATCATAATTGTTGAATGGTTGGTGAGCCGTTGATGCCAAAGAAATGTTAATTCACCGAGTGATAATAAAATAAGACATCTTGGTATCTACGTGACTTTACCGAAAGACCCAAAGAATATGGTTTCAGGTTACGTGAATGCGATTGAAATTGTATTCATGATTTTAATATTGCACGGTATAATTACAACAAAAAATGACTGAACATGAAATACAGCGGAGTATGAAAGCGATCGATGAAGACACAAACAACTGTACAATTTAACTTTTGAATGATATAATTGCCCTGGGAACAAGGTATAGGGCGGATACGTGACAAGGTAAGAAGATATGTGAACTTCAAAAGAAAGATTACAGTTACACCGTGCCAAAACATATTGCACTGCGTGTGTGGATGGTTAATTGATTTCGGGGCAGACGTGCGACATTCTGCTTTATACAATAATGTCCGTGTGCAGTGCGACTAGCAGAGGTGTAAGAATGTACTTGCGGGACATTTAAACGAATGGTCTCAATTCGAGGTCGGATTTGGTTCGAGAATCAATAGTCAGAAGAGAAAAAAACTACTTTTTATCTAATGTAGCGGTCACTCGTGACCTGTAGAGGTCACATTAACCCATTAAAAACAACACGGAAATACAAAACAAAAAACATTACCGTGAGCTTGTGAATCAATATGTATCGATGAATCGACGTGCAATTATGCCTCACGGCGTGCGTTTCGTCTACAAGCTAAATTTGAGACAACCACCTTTTAGCGTTAATTGTTTGTGTTTGCGCCATTCAAATCAGATCAACACGTGTCGATTCTTTGTACGTGAATAGCACGCAACGGTAAGGTAAGCAAGACGCATACCTTTTGCCCATGAACACAACAACACATTGTGGGGGGGGGGGGGGGTCAAAATCAACTTGAAAAAAAAGTTAATCCCATGCTCACCGTTAAACTTACACGAATGCAGCCTTGCCAATGAATTCGCTTTTTTTTCCGCCACCCCCCCCCCTCCTCCTACACCCCTCCCCCCCGCGCCGAATCGCGCCTCGTGCCTTACACGCGTCGCTTGTTGGCGCACGGCGGCGCACAGCCGTTACCTGTGAATGTGTTGTAATGTTTTGGAAAATCACCTCGGCCAAGACCGGGAGCTGCGCTTAAAAAAATGCCGTTGCTGTTTTTTTTGCTGCCGCGTGAGTCAGTCAGGAGCGGCGCGGCCCACAATACGCACTTGTGTTCGACCCAACACCGCCATCCCAGGAGCCACCTACCCGTGGATGTCACGGGAGTCTGGGCAGCCCCCAAAATGTTTTCGCATGGGCTAAGAGACAACCCCCAAAATGTTTAGATATGTCTAAGCAACACCCACCTTTCCCCCAACCCCCCAATTTTTTTTTTTTTAGAACATGGCTATGAGAGACAATCAGAAAATGTTTGTACGTGGCTGCAAATCGAACGAGGGTAAAACTTCGATTGGATATGCGCATTGCGTCGCGGTGTTTGCGATGGAGAGTTGTAAATGTTCGCGAGACAGGTGTGGTTATGCATGCACAGCGTGCTATATTAACGCAGCTGACGAATTGGACAAGCGGAACTCGACCCCGCAATCAACCCCCATCACCCCACATAAGCAGTTTGGAACCCCATTAGGCCAAATTAGGGTTGATGGCCCGTAATTTATCTAGCAGTCATCTGAAACGGACTCTTCTGCCGACAATTGCTCTAATGGAGTATTGACATCCATCGAAACATAGGCGTGTGCAGTTTTTTTTGTATATTTACAGTGCAAGCTATTTCATCTGCGGTGTCCGTGTGCCTGCGTGTGCGAAATGACGTGGTGCATGGGGCATCAGCGCGACGTGTTAGTGCACCGCGCTTCCAAAACCCGGCGGCCTGCGTTTAATTCCGCTACGTGGCTAACACCAGCGGTCGTTATCTGAACCGGCCCCTGGGCCTCCCCTAGCTTGACTCCGTTTTGAGTGAGTACCTGCCGCGATGTGTAATCATTAGCAAGGAGGAGACAAAGACGGCCGGGCCTCGTGCTTGCAACGCACCTCCGTCGCACGTGCCGTTCCGGCCTTTATAGGTGCTTCACGAACAGCACTTGCCCCAAAGGGCCTGCGTAGGCTCTATCGGGGAACTTTGTCTTCGTGAGATGACACATCAGTTAGTGCACCGTGTTATGATCTCGGTGACCCTCGTTCGATTCCTGGCCATGCTTGCTACAGTAACTGCCAATTATCTGAGCTTGGCAGGTTGATCCAACACACAATGAGTCGCTGGTCTGATGAGGTCAATGCCAGCACTGGCAATGACCACAATGCTTGGTGTGCTTGCCAGCCAAAACCCCCCAAAAAAACAGAACAGTGCCATAGTTTTTGAACAAAACTTGCTCCGAGTCTCGACGTCACTATGGCTAAAGGGGAGAAAATTGTGATTGTGTTTTTTTTTTATGGAGTATATAGGCCACTAAATGTTACGTCTGTCCATGTGTGGCCGTCTATCCAACAATACCACTCGTCAAGTTCAAATCAAACCACTGAGGGCGTTTGGTATTTGCGCCGTTCTTAGAGCGCGAGGCGATCGGTAAGGAACGAGCAACTTGCATGGACGGGTAGAGTCGGCTGCCAGTGGGGGCGATGTTGCCTTGTGGTTTTGCTCAATTAAGTAACACGAAGGCAATTTTCTCATCCTGCAAGTCCACTAAAACAAACTTAACAGCATCCCAATACCAAGTCATAAATGGGCGTACCTTTGTGGATAGAGCTGGCACTGCAATACCTTTCAAAATATTTTCTGAACAAATGTAATAATGTTAAGTGGTGTATCAGTGCGATAAGCACTGATACACCCCCCCCCCCACCCTGCCAGAGGTTAGATGTTGAATGTATGCAAATCATGGCTACAATTCGATTCAAGAAATCCCACTGCTAGACGAGTGATATATTTCCGTGTTATGAGTGCAGTGCTGATGCAGTGGTTCATACACTGTAGTATGATCCATTTTGACCTGGGTTCAATTCTAAGCTGCAGTGCGTGTTCAACCCAGCCTCAATTGAGCACCTGGTGTAGTGTACACTCATCAGTGCCACACGACCGCTTTGGCAGCCTTAACAGGTACTCACCAACAGCACCAGTCCCAAACCAAAAGGCTACGTGGTTCAACGGTGGATTCTGTATTTGCGTGTTTTCACGGATGCACATGCATGATCGGTTGTGTGCGACCAATATTATCCACAACAGAGGTTTTTGGGTTAGTTCCTTGTCGAAACAGGAGGAGGATTTCTCCACAACTTTGGCTGTCCGCCTGATGATGCTGGTTGAATTGTAAATGTTGTAGATTTACTCTCCGACACACGGCAGTGCTGTACTAATAAGAAATTGGCATGTTTTGTTTACATGACAAACCTTACTAATTGATTCTAGATTTGAAGCTTTCGTGACTGCAAGGATTCATATTCCTAGGTTTTTTCGGTAAAGTCACGTAGGTATTTTTATTTTACTTTTATTAATTAAAATTTTTTACCTTATTAATTGACTTTGTCGGGTGGTGGCGTGTTTAAAGACACATTTATATTTATGCATGCTAACCCAAAAAACCTCTATTACGCAATTATTTTTTACCTGTGTGTGTGTGTGTGTTTGGCAGAATGGTATTTACCTCTTTGGCATTGGCAGTAGAGGCACAGCAGTCTCCGCGATCGTACTGGCAGTAGGCCCGGTTATTATGAGGATCACACCAGCCATCCCCTTTAAAGGTATCCTGAAAATATAATGAGCGAATGCATCAGAAACGACGCAACTTCACGCTTATTCTTTCATATGGCAGCATGAAATTGCACAGGCAAATCTTTTTCATTATTATTATCTCGTGCATATGTTGAACGTCATACATTTGGTGAGACTTCTGGTTTAAACACTAATATGCTATAGGTTAGAGCGAGTCAATGTATTCACCTTTATTGTGGTTACTGGACCAGTACCAGAAGCTACAGTTGAACACCTTGTAAAATGATCTAAAAACTACAGTAGTACGGCTTCAAATTCAGGGCAGACTTCAGGATAAGTGAAGAACAATAACAGAATTTACTTGTTGCATGCCGACTTGGCCAATTAGAAACAAAATGTTTTTTGCTTATATTTTCATCCCATGTATGGATGTTGAACTCGCACCGTATGTATCCAACCACGATAATCAGAAGTGCGGGGGAAGGACAACAAACTAAACACAAAAAAACTGCTCTGAAAAAATGAGTTTTCAATGTAGATGATTTAAAAGGGCACAGCTCCAGTGGGCTTCCTAATATCGGAAGGAAGAGCGTTCCAGACGGCCGCAGAAGCACATCTGAAAGTGCGCGATGCAGTGACCGTCTTTGTTCGATGGTCAGCTAGCTGCTCAAATGGGAACAGCTAATGAAATGTTAAATCTTAAATAGTCTATGAAATACAGCGGCTGGATAAGGGCCTCCCAACACAGTGCGGGCGAAGGGGATAATCCAACCATACTTCGCCACAATGGTCAGTGCAGTTTGGCGAAGGCGGCGGGAGTTGGAGGGGTGGGCCGCGTAGATAAGGACGGTGGAACGTAGAAGTGAAATGCAAGCAACGGAATTTGCTGCGCCACATTTTGACACGTCCAGTTAAATGTCCTTTATTTCGTCAAGTTCATAATGAGCATCTAAAACAAGGCCACGCATCGATTCGCCCTTTAAATTGCACTGAATTAGGCACGGCTCCTGAAGAGCCTCGATCGTGCTAGCTTGGGTGACCGCCGTGCTTATAAGACGTGTGCAATAGGTATCGCAGTCAGCAGAGGACAGTGCAGCAAAATTAATTGCTATTCTGCTGCTCCCTGCACCTTCACTAACTCGGACTGACCAGTACTATGAGGTATGGGGCCTCCTCGACTTACGAACATTCTACTTAGGAACTTTAAAAGATACCAACAAACATGTCCGTATGTCCAGTTGCCTGTTTGGATCCAGAGTCGTAAGTTCAACCGCCGCGCGTAATAGACGGCGGTGGTTCTCCGTTGTTGTCACCGAGCCTTCCCCGCCGTGCGGCTCACTACGACGTTTTCTGTGCATTTCACGAACATTATCAACCCCCATCGTGTCTCAGAAGCGTAAGAGCGGTGAACGTGTTGAAGGTGGTAGTAAGAAGAACCAGTGGCATCTACATCTACATGAGATTATACAACTTTGAAAGCCATTCCCCGTGTTCAGAGTACATGCTGTGCATGTTTTGAATCCACGGGAGAAAAGTTGGGACTTACGAACCTAACTCGTTCGTAAGTAGAGGAGTCTCTGCTTAGAGAACATAACCCCTCCCGGCGGCTAGCCAGGCATGGGGGAGCCCCACCCCCCTTCACCCAACAGCGCATTGGCAATAACAGAGGCGGTTACGTGAAGACCACTTGGAAAAGCGCAACCACTACACGTCAAATCGTTTGAACTCGCAACCCCTAAGTGCCCAGTCGAGGGGCTCGCGCAAAAACAACAACAACAAACACGACCGGGCAAGGGAGCGCGTACAACTCGGGAGAGAAGAGAGAGGGGGGGAGGGGTGGTGGGTGAGGGGCACGGAAGGATGAGCCCCCCTTTTCAATCGTAATCTTAGCGCTGGGGGGGGGGGGCTAAATCGCCGTCAGATGAAAGAGCCCGGCCACTCGGGGGCAGCACGGTTGAGTTTTGGCAACGAAATGAAATATTAAGGGGGGAACGATTGGTCCCAACTGAAGGCCCCCTCGCTGAAGCTCGAGAGAGGCACGCATGATTTTCGGTCATAGCGTCAGCGATCTGGAACCAGATCCGTCGCCCCGATTGTCTTTTGACATTAAAAGCACGCAAACTCGTGGCCCTGTCAGGCAATGTTCGGCCGTTCTGCTACGCGTCGGTGTGCTGCAGCACACCGATGCGTAGCATCATCACGTTGTGCGTGACATTTCACCATTCCGAATGGGGGTTCAACAAGCGCGGTGAGCTCATTTTTATGGGCGAGCTGCGTTCGTGATTTTTAAGAGCGACATTTTACTACCTCGGCTCACATGTGGAACACTACATACAAAATATGGCAAGTCTTGAGCACAGCTTTCTCGTCAACAGTAGTAACTATAAATCATCAATATATCGTGATGGAAATGTAACGTTACGAAAATATAAGGGAAAGGTGGCGGCGGTGGTGGCGGCTGTGGTGGTGGCGATGCAGCGGTTAGCGTACTGCAACTCTGAACACGATGACACAAATCCGATTCCTGGCCACGGTCAACATCCACTGACCAACAGCGTGGACAGATGAACACCAGAGTGCTCTGACATTATTTGGCACGCGCGTAGGGCGATCGGATATGCACAAACAATTTCTACACGAGTGTGCAATGGAAGAACACGTGCAGAAGGCTGTAATGAATACGGTTTTCATTCAAAGGTACCAATTGAAAATGCTCAACTCCCTCGTGTTGTGATACAAATCTCACGGTAAACACTGGCTCCCTCGCGCCCAGTGACGGACTGCGAAGTGCGTTGCTGTGCAGGCTTCAAGCGTCTAGGGGAGCGTGTTTTATGTTTTCCACCGGGAGAGTTTTTTTCTCCCCTTGACTTCGTATTTGGTTTGGTGACCTTTCGCCCCCCCCACCACCCCCAGCGCGAAGACGCACACACTTTCGGCAAATAACAGTGTGTAGCAAAAAATGTTTTTTGTTCCTCGGTAGTAAAACTTTGCTTTTGTGAGCATGACACAAAAGCAAAGTTAGTAATCCACTCCATTGATAACACTGTGTAACGCATTTAATGTTTTTTTCGTTCCTGGGACGTGTTATTTCCTAATTGCTTATGCCTCAAAAGAACAGAAAATTACTTTTATTCCCCACAAACTTTGCTTTTGTGACCAGGACAGTGATATTTTGAAATTGACCTACTTTCAATGAGAAAACGTGTGCATTTGTGCCATTCCTTCACGTAAAGTCCTGGTCACAAAAGCAACGTTTGTGGGGAACAATAGCCATTTTCTATACCTTTGAGGCATAATCAATTAAAAAATGACACTACCCAGGAACAAAAATCGTGTTGCATAGTGTCATTGTCACGCCTGCCGCCGGCGTGAAATTCGTCACGAGCCCGCGACGCTCCTTCGCGAAGGAGTCCTGAACGTTGTGAAAAACAGGGCGAACTGCAGTGAGGTTTGTGTTTGTTGTTGTTGTTGTTGTGTGTGTCGCTTCGCTTAGAGCGCGACCAGCCCTACGTTCCGGTCCGTCAGTGTGTGCCGGACGGCCGTGAGCGACGATTGTGCGTCGTGGTTTCCACCACCCCCCCCACACATGCCCCTCGAGTTAACGAGACTTGCGCGAGGAGGTTCACCGGGCCCTGCGATCTTGTCGTCGTGCGTGTCGCCATCTCCCAGGAGGTAGCGCTGTCAATTCCCGCTCGCACATTCGCCGGCGACTTCGTATTTTTTTTTGTCCGGGCGGTGGTAGAGAGGGGGTGGGGGGGGGTTAGGAGAGCAATGTTTTATTTCAACAATATAATTGCCTCTTAACATTTTTGAAGAGTTGGTCACACGATACGTCGTTGGCTTTCGCTCGCAACTTTCCAGGTTTCATGAATGTGCTCAATACAACTTCGGCTTCGCTATTTTAAAGCGGTCGCGTTCGGCCGTTCGCTGCAGGTGTTCGATGTCGAGCTCCGGAGGGTTGAGCGCACTTAGTTTTGTCCCCCAGCCCGCCTGGGGAAAGCAGAAAACACTCCCCCAGATTTAGTGGTGGTGGTAGTGATGGGGCCATTCAACTCCAGGTGGGCAAAAACCAACTTTGCTCAGATGAACCAGCTGTTCCGTCTGCCTGTGTCGTTCTTCATAAGTTTTGGGATGCTTACATCCTTGATTGAGTACTCATATATGTGAAATGGCTTTCGCGTGTGTATTTTGGAGCATAACGTGAGTTCCTCTCCGCAGGGATTGTTCTGTTACCTCTGGTTAACAGGTAACATTTTTGGTTGCGTGCTCTCCGTTCCGATGATCAGAGCCTTCTCTGGAAGCTCTCAGTCAACATCTGCTCAATAGGTCACTCCTTCTCCTCTGTTGCCCGTGAAATTTGGAACTCCCTGCCCCTTATCTAGCTCTGTGCTCAGCACTTTTATATTCTCTTATACCCATGACTGATCGCTCTATGTAAAACAAAATGTAGAGCAGATGTACTCATATATCTCCGTCTGTTTTGGATGGTCCCAAGTGACATCCTACTTTTTGTGCAGCGTTTTGACATTCGGCCGCATTTTCGCACGGCGTAAATCCAAGTCACAGTGTGCATATGTACACCGGTGTAAAACATCGTACTTGACGTGGCTCATTGTCCCTTTTGATTTCAAGCTATAAAAGATTGTCTCGAAATCTTCGATCAACCCTAAGTGTTGATAGTTTCAGGCTCGCGTTGGCAGGCCCCACTCCGTCTTCTGTCAGTTGAGATGTGGAGTCTGTGTGGAACTTCCTGAACATTTACGCCAATGGCCAAATCACGTGCAGTGTTGCCCCCATCTCTTCGGGTGTCAGAAAGAATTTGAGCCATGGCCGGAGCTTGTGTGAGACCACCAGCATGTCCAGGTCGTCATGGGCAGCTCTGGAGCCACGTGTTGGGCAGCAGAGTTCAGGCGGCAATGCTTCCACGTGTCCGCTCCCTTGCCCTTTTACCGACCCATACCGAGCAATGTGGTGCGGTATGGTCAGGCGACATCCGCTAGCTTGCACGACAACAGGGGTAGGCCCTCATCCGGCAGTGGATTGACAAATGGTTCAAGAGGACATCGGAGCTCTAGCTGCGGTTGAACGCAGGCCGCAACTAACGCACTCACGAATTGATGAGTCCTCCTGGAACTTTATCCAGTACGTGTAGTCTACTGGGAGGGGAGGGGGATGCCCTGCTCCAAGTTCGCAGGTGTTGTCACGACTCACGGCGGCTCGGCATTGTACTTCAACAGCACGCCGTGAGAATGCTGCTGCGAAGTTGAAATGGGAAGCAAAAGGGTAAAGGCGGAGCCCTGCAATTGCTTTGCTCACGCCACTGCTGGCAGAAGGGGGCCATCGCTCGGACCCTCTTAGAGGGTAATGTTTTGCCTACTCTTCCATGCCAGCCAGACGTCTTGGACGAGGTGGGAATGCCCGGAATTTCCCCCTCCAAACGCGACCTGCTGATGGACTTAACCGTGGTGTCACCCATTATCATGCTGCTGGGTGGACAGAGACGAGAGGGGGGTGGGTGTTGGATGGTGGGAGTATTGAACAAACTTGCAGCGTTATTTCAAACTGCAGCGTCGGGAGAATGTAATCAAAGCAGCGACCGCGCTGGATTGCAAGTCCAGCATTGTAGCCATTGCACCACATCGATTTAAGTTGTACTTTTTTTTGTTTAAAAAGATGTGTGTGTACTCCCACAGTATTCCGCCGGAGAAGTTGGCAGGTGTGTAAAATGGGCTGCTCCCTGGCATGTCAGCCCCACAGTTGCACGTGTAATAAATGTTGGCCGCATCATCGCTCACAGCTGTACTGTAGCTTTCATCTCGGGTCAACGTGACTTGCTGGAGTTGATCCTATTAACCAATAGCGGCGCGCCTGGCGCAGACACACGCATTATACGCGGCGCGTGCATATTTAAATTGCAGAACGTCTCGCAGCAGCATTAAAAGCCTGTTTATGGGGCTTTGTGCGATGCCCTGATGGGTAACGCAGATAGATTTCTAACTGCCGCTGAGCCACTGAGAGCCACTGTAACCAGCTCTGTGTGTGTAAGTGCTTTTCTGCTATCCGCATCTTTAAACCCAGGCTGCGTGTGTACAACTCATAGAGGCAGATGTTCAAAGTGCGGGCCTGCGATTTCTTGCACACACCGCTCCGCTTGAAATAAGACCCCTATGAGAGCCCCTTTAGAGGGCACGTGGCCTACTCTTCCACGTTTCCTGTGACCGCCCAAGTCGTTGCATAATAGCATTGGCAAGTGTAACCTTTACGAAACTTCTATCAGTGGGGCCGTTCATGAGAGTCGTCTGATCACTGGCATGTGGGACCATAGAAGAACGGTACAACAATGCATTTTGCTGCCCTGCCCTCTGTTGCGATGACGTAGCCCCGTAGCCTCTAACATATTTCGTAGCGTGACAGTCGAACCATCCGAGCACTCCAGGCTCAGCTACGATTCGCTTCCAAGATCTGACAAGGTCGGGTGCATTCTGGGTGATTTGTTGTATGCTGGCACCAATGTAAAAGCATGCTGTTATCTGACTTGATTTGGAGCTTTCGTGACTGCAGGAATTACTCTTTGGTTCTTTCGGTGAAGTCACGTAGAAAGAAAAAAATCTAAATGTAATAATAGCATACGACGTTTCGATTGCAACACAAGCAATCATCATCAGGTACAAATGAAAGAGAAAACAAAGCTAGTAAACTTAGAAATATAATGCAATACAACACAGAGAGTCGGCTAACATAACAGTCAACACCCTACCTGGCTGATTACGTTCTTCCAAAGATTGCTAAATTTGAGAGAGAGAGACAAAACAAAGACACGAAGACACATAGACAGACACATAAGCATGTGTGTGCCTATGTGTGTGTCTCTCTCTGTGTGTCTCTGTGTTATCTGTTTGGGGCAGTGGTCCGCAGCTTAAGCAATTCAGAATTGATTGCATTGAATTTGCCACATCTGGCACTTATCTTCTGTAAAGCAGAGTGTGTGTGTGTGTGCGTGTGCCTTTTGTCTTTGTGCATAAGCGGTGAGCGGTGGCGCAGCGGTTGATGCACCAAGTTTTAGTCCCATGGCTGACGTCAGCTGCGAGTAGCATCAGTATTGGTACATGTGCAGCCCATTGTCAAGCCACTCCTCAATGAGGTCCTCCATGCAACCTCCAATTAGCACGGTTGGCTACGTACGGTGCAAAAACAAGTTCAACGTGCGTCCACGCAACCACGTAAAATCCCAGGCCGCGGGTCGACTCAGCCCATCAGTCATCCGCGACCGATTAAAATAAGTACCACTTTGTGAGCACGTCAGCAGTGGTTGTCCCACAGAAAAGACTCGACTCTGCCATAGGAATGTGGAATGTCCACCACTGACTCAGAGCTGTAAACAAGAGATGAGCACCAATGCCTGCCTCGATGTCCGTTTGAGGAGCAAATCACCTTTTGAACTTTTTCGAGTGCTGTTTGTTGGTGGCAACACATGGCTCTTTGTGCCTTTGAGCCCTGGTGCTCAGCAAGCCAACCCATGGCTCACGTGCACGTGCTAACAGGGCCCAGTCTCCGCAACACCACGTCTCTCACTAAGCAAGCATTTTGCCTTCAACCAAAAGCTCTTGCAAATGTTTTGAGAGCGGAGTCACGTTGACTTGCATCCACCAGGGGCACTACAATTCAGAGAATTGTTAGAAGAAGAAGAAGAACACAAACTTGACTTAAGGCTTTCATGGCTACAGGAATTCATATTTTTTTGGGTCTTTCGGTAAAGTCACGTAGGTAGGTTGAAAGAAAATAACAAAAAACGACGACGTTTCGATCGCAACACAAGCGGTCGTCTTCAGTATTGTGATTGAAACATCGTAGTTTTTTGTTATTTTATTTTAACCTATCTACGTGACTTTACCGAAAGACCCAAGAATAAGAAAAAAACCTAAAAATGATTAATTACTCAATGGGAATGCTGCTAGTAATCTCGAAAATTCACCAATGTACCGGGGGAGTACATCTTTCCACCCCTAGAATGAACCACGCAGCACAGCAAGCAGCTGAAGAATGTGCGCACTCTGTTCTGGCTCTGTGAAAAATCTTCCTTAGGTCTGATGCGGTGTAGGGATATTCATTTGCACAGCAGCTCTAGGGCATTTGGCCTTTGATTTCTTTAATTTGTCTCAGCGGCTTAGTGTCATGTTGTTGCGTACCCTTTAGCGTGACAGGTTAATTACACGAGTGGGGAAGAAGTAAAAAAAACATTCTAGGAAAACTTGTCTACTGGGCAATCCGTCGAGTGTAACTCCGTAGCTGATTTTTCAAAATGCTTCTGCAGAGTGGACCCATCACGTGGCTGTTAACCGGGGTTGCAGTGACATCTCTTGTACGATGCGATCATCGTCAGCCATGCCCAATCCACAGCTAGATTGGAGGCCTTTCCGAGCCACCGCAACCTCGCAATCCCCGGACGTAACAACCCACAGCGCACTCGCACGTCTGACTGATTCCACCAATCCCTCATTATTCTTGACCATCCCACACAAGCCCACTTAACCCTTCTTGACAGAATGATATCATTAAATTAAACTTGCGTATGCTCTCTATTCCACCGCGTTCCCTCTTTCCGTCTCTCAATGTAATTCCAGACGATATACGTTTCCACTAAATGACGATAATCATGACATCCACGATATGGCTATCACTCATTCCCCATTCATTCAATCCAGTAGTCATCATTTACTGTCATCAATTTCGCTTTCACCATCTTCACGCATCGCAGATTCGCCCGTTGATTCCTCTAATCTATTTAATTCACCTTATCTGCGCCATTACATTCACACAAAGGCCGTAGCTATGGAGTCAACATTGGGGGGGACCAAATCTTACAGGGGGTCTGAGGGTCCCCCCCCCCCAGAAAAAAAATCTAAATTTGAAAACTAATTTCCTGCCATTTCCTGCCTAAAATAAAAAAAATTCACTAACACATGGATGGATTATTTTTACAATAATGTCTAATAGTGTATTGTATTACATTGCTTTTTTTCTTTTTTACCTATTTTTGTTTCATTGTATGTAATGGCAGAGATTAGAGCTTAATAAAGTACAACCATAACCACAATTAATATAAACAGAAATCTATTTTATAGCAATATATTGGGGGGGACATTTTGAGCATATTTGAATATGGGGGGGGGGGGATGTGCCCCCCCAATATATTATAATTACAGTCTTGATTCACACACGTTGTACCGTTCTTAATTCTCTGTAAAGCACCTTGGACCTTGGTTAAAGCGCAATATAAATCCCGTTAAGATAACATATCGGATTCCCCTACCACCGTAGCTGTTTGTAAATGCGCTTTTCAATTGTTTTTGTGTTTTTGCTGTACTGCCATTAAGGCCCCACCGCTATTCTCTTGCCTGG
The DNA here is from genome assembly GCF_964198595.1 of Lampetra fluviatilis. Lineage (NCBI taxonomy): Eukaryota > Metazoa > Chordata > Hyperoartia > Petromyzontiformes > Petromyzontidae > Lampetra > Lampetra fluviatilis. The sequence goes on along the minus strand of NC_136323.1, from coordinate 5,802,245 downwards.
CTTTCGACACTGATCTTGGCTCCACTGCCTGATGGTTGCGGTCAACTGCCCGTGAAATTTCGATTTAAAGCTTTCGTGACTGCAGGGATTCATCTTCTTGGTTCTTTCGGTAAAGTCACGTAGAAGGGAAGTAATAAAATAATAAAATTAAAACATAATAAAATAATTCTCACGACGTTTCGGCCACAACGCAAGCAGCCGTCCTCAGGTGAATTTCCAATAAATATGCTAAATTCCTCTTGATATGCAAATTAGTTTGTCAAGGCGCTCTTCTTCCCCTCTCCAACCCAGCTTAAATATACGCTCCAAGCTTGGTGGTGTTTCATTCTTCACCTGAGGACGGCTGCTTGCGTTGTGGCCGAAACGTCGTGAGAACTATTTTATTATGTTTTAATTTTATTATTTTATTACTTCCCTTCTACGTGACTTTACCGAAAGAACCAAGAAGATGCCCGTAAAATATTATCGTGCGTGCTGTTTGTAACATTGTCATTATTTTATGAAGATTAACTTAAAAGTTCTTCAGCTGCAGTTCACTTCACGTAAGCCCGCCGTGAAGGCGTTTTAAGGATCACAACTTTACAACCCATAACACTTAGAATGCACGTGTATTCCGTTACACGCGGTAAATAAAAACATCGTATTGTTACCTGCGGTAAACGATGAGGTCATATAATTGCTGTGTCGTAAATTACTCCGCAAAACATGTTGGGCGAAAAAAAATTCGCGCAAAGCACTCATTTAATGGGAAGATAAAAATAAAATCATTTAGAATCGTAATTATTGAGCTTTAGAGAATACAAAGTGATTTTATTTCGCAATTAAAATTTATTTCGCAATAAAATCATTTTAAAAGAACTGTATACGAGCCACGGTAATCACGATATAACGATATTGTGGCACGTCTTTGGCAAGCCGAGCACAACATTAACTTTCAGACGTAGAGCGTCACCGGCGGAGAATGACGACACGCTGCCAATCGAGCGCATTCAGATCAAGTGACTTGCTCCACGGCGCCCGGCTTTTGGCAATAAAAAGTTTATTCTTCACTTTTTTTTCTTTCGGTTTTCACCTCGGAGCGATCTCACAGCCGCCGTGCCGCCGTCGGTTGGGATAATGGCGATCGCGCACTCAGTTCACGTGCGGTCTCCGTTGATGCGATGTCAGGGTGTTCTTAATTCAATATATACGGCTGTAACTCTAACGGGTTACAGGGTAATTTGCTGCTCAAACACATAACTCACTGGGCCGTGCCCAGGGAGCCGCACATTTGATTTTCATTATTTTACCCAAAGCAGAAGTTGCAGTTGAAGGCCCTTATTTCAGCAAGGCTGCATTACATCTCGCCATGGTTAATTACTATATCACGCTGCACGTGACGATTTTGGCTGTTCTCTAAGCAACGTTACAGTGCCCGGGCATTGCGTAATGATTGCGGAGTCGCGCTCAGCGAAAGTTGCTCTCGGAACTCTCAACAAAGACGCTGACGGTTCGTTGCGTTTCACTTGCGAGGGTGAGAGACAACGTTGCTGGGGGCTGGCTCGCCACCTTATGAGGTACAAAAAAAACGGGACACATCGTGGGAAGGAGGAGATGGTAAACTGCAAAGTAATGAACTGCAATGTGGTGTGATATTACGCAACTGACAAAAACTGGGACTTTTGGAGAGTGTGCCCTAGCATGCCTCTCTTTCGTCCTCTGCCATAGTGGCTCAAACTCCCTCCATTCGGCCCAATATTAAGCGTTCTTTATATTAATTCGCCATGAGTCATTAGTGAAAGGCACCTTACAAATACATCTAAATTATTATCATCATCATCAACATCAATTATACGCGTCTTCAGGTTGTCAAAATGTTACTTTTTCTTGCCTATTTGCCTCGTTCCCTTACAAGGCCACCAATTCCATGCTATTTAAGGATTTGCCAACTATTTAGGTTTTCCCAGGATTGACCCTTTTTCAGGAGGTAGTTGCTGTCCTGGGCAAACTGTAAGTCTTCCCGGGACATTAGAAGTCCCCGCTTTTTTGTCGGTTTGTGGAATAATGCACCACTCAAGACGATGCACTGGCAATCAAGTTCTCCCGTCTGAGACTTAAATACTTTCATCAATTCGGCTGGCAAGGCCCCGTTGAGATCAGTGGCTTCGTCACAAACACCGCCGGCAGCAGGAGGCGGTCGTAGTACGTGGCAGGGTGGGAATGCGCAAACTCGCAAGACCAAAAAGCAAAAAAATATTTTACGCAGAAATTCAAGCCAAAAGTTACCGCGCAAAGGATGAACACTAAAACAGTGCCTGCGTACAAATCAAAAACGGTGTCAACAAAATCCCGTCACAGATGTTCACGAACTTACGTACAACGTCAGACGTAACGGAGCTTAGTTACAGCATTCCCAATGATGGCACAGGCGATCCTGCAGCGTGGCCTTCACACACATGGCTACAGAAGGTCAATTTGGAATATTAAGATTGATTATGAGGACACTCCAGAGGGTGGGGGCCGTGCAAGAGAACGCCCTGGAACTAGACTCCATCTAGGAATGATCACCGGACAGAGGTCTCTTGGGTTTCTTGGATTCTTTAATGGATGGAGAACGTCACCTGAATGCTGAGCTGGTTTTACGAACATTGCAGGTGAATTTTGCCGAGTGGAGATCTCGGCGTAACTCCAGTGAGGCTCGACTAGTTTGGGAGGAAAGCTCACAGCGATGAGTTATTTGCCAAATCTGCCAGCCGTATGATGAAGGGGATTTAGATTATTCTTGTGATATTGTTAGGTAGTCTTCTTCCCAATATATGTCCTGGTTCTTGTGCAGTTCAGAGGTTGCAACCGTAATGCTACCCCATCTAAGCTTAGCACGAGGAGAGATTTAAAAAAGAAAATCTGAACCGTTCGGTGATGATGGTTGAGGCTTGGAGTTGTGGTATAACCGTAAGTACTGAGGCTCATCATCATCATGAGCAGCAGCAGCAGCACAAAGAACAGAATTGTAATCTTTATTTGGGCCGAAGGAATCCGAACCTCACCTCGCAAGACTTGATGCAATTCATGGTCGATGGGTCTGGGTACCACTTTTTCACGGCTGTGCAGATGATGTGCTGCAATAAAAGAAGGGGGTCGTCGGGGGCGGGGGCGGGGCGGGGGGCGAAAGTGGGGCGGGGTGAGAAAAATGTTTGTCAATGCAGAGCGGCGACTTCGCTTGGGGTTGGAGAGTTCACTGGGGTCACGTGCCAAGTGTCCCGCACGGTCGCCCTGCATAAGGCGCGGGGGTGGGGTGGGGGGGGTTGAGGTGGGTGGGGTGGGTGGGGTGGGTGGGGTGGGGTGGGTGGGGTGAGGTGGGTGAGGTGGGGTGGGTGTTGTGGGGGGGTGAGGTGGGTGGGGTGGGTGGGGTGGGGCAAGCGACCGTTTAGCATTTGAGAAGCAGCCCCCCCACCCCCCCCGACGGACGGTCGAGGACGGACAGGACGAGAGACGTGGGTTAAATTTGTCGATGATCTAATCCGCGAACCGCCTTAAATATTCATGAGGCGAGATGAGGGATTGCAGGGGCCCTCGTCTTCCGTGGCGGGTTATCTCATTTGGCCGACGGCACTCCGCCATCCCCCAAGGACACCACCTGAATCATCCATCAACGTCTTGGGCTGAATGCGCTCACGGCAGCGGGCGCCCCGCCAAATGGCGCTGAGGCCCCCTCCCCTGCCTCGACCCACCCGGCACCGCCACCCCCCCCCAACCCCCCCCCCAACCCCCCCCCACCACTCGTGCTCTCTGTAATGCGCGCCCTAATGAATGTTCCCGGGCCGTGCCCTCTGCCCCGACGCCGCATTGGAACTAAAAAAAAACAGGGAGCGGACCGAGAAAGCAAACGGACAGACAAGGAGTGCGGGAGTGAGCATCTTCCTTCATTCGTTTAGGCCAGGGGTCGGCAACCAAAATAACAAGAAGAGCCATTTCTTTCCAATTCGGTACAAAATTCAGTATTTCAAGAGCCGCAATGCATCTACGTACATATCGTCAAGAAGCAGCCCGTAAAGAGCCGCATGCGGCTCCGGAGCCGTAGGTTGCCGACCCCTGGTTTAGGCAATGCATCTCTCCCCTCCCCCACTTCTTGTATAGTGTAGTGTATAGCAGTGTATAATGTAGTATGTATGTTGAACTTCTTTCGCACCGTACGTAGCCAACCGTGCTAATCGGAGGTGCCGGGGAAGGACAACAAACTAAACACGAAAAGCCAGTTCTAAAAAAAATTGTTTTCAATCTAGATTTAAAAGTGCATAGCTCCAGTGGCTTCCTAATATCGGAAGGAAGAGCGTTCCAGACGGACGCAGAAGCGCATCCGAAGGCACGCGATGCGGTAACCATCTTTGTTCGATGGCTAGCCAAGAGCTGATGTGAGGATGACCAGAGTTTGTGTGAGAATGGAACTCCCTCCCCAGGCAACTCTGCCTGGTCCCCTCTCTCGCTGTCGCATGTTTTCAAATCTCACCTCGTAAATTCCCTCTTCACCTCCCTGCCTTGTGCATCCCCTGAATTGTGCTTGCCTTTCTCTCCTTCCCTCGCTCGGTCACATCCTGACCTGTCGCGGGAAGTTTTGTCTTCCGAGACATTTGTTCCCATATGGGCGCATCGCTAATGCGACTTGTTGTTGGTGGGTGTCCCGTGATTTAAATCCCATGGAACGATTTGAATATGAGGGCGAAACGAAACGACGCGATGACTTTGGATGTTTAACTCGACTCCCAAAAAAATATACAGCAGCACGTTCTTTCAATCGCCTAGGTTTTTTTTGGCGACTGGCATCTTGCTCTGATGATTAAAACAAGATCGCTAAATCAATTTTTTTGCCGAACCCAGACTAAGCGTTAAGAACAGGTTCCTCTTAAAAACGGGACAATTGGGATTTCCCGTCCATCATTTAGTTGCCGATAAAATGTCCACTTACGCTCTGAGTAGATCAATCCTTAAAGGTTTACGGCGCATTTTGAGCGTCCGATGGTCATCGCGCGGTGTACTGTCCGCTGTGAGTTCAGTGTTGAGACAGGTAAAGGATTTCCATCGAATATCATGCACCTACATTTGTTCTTATCAAACGCATAATTCCGTCATGGCACAGTGATACCACTACCACAGAGGCACAACCAATTATTCGAGGATATTATTCGGGGTGTGCTGGGTTGACAATTTTATTTTTGAGGCCGAGATGACTCTCCCTGCAGATTCACGTCAAGGAAAGCCAGGTCTCCTTTAGTATCGTGCTCCCTAATCGTAAACCCAACATCTCGGTTCCCTCCCATCACTCCCCCTCTTTATGCCCCTATCATGCCCAAAACACAGAGCAAACTTGCACCTGTGCCTAGCTCTCTTTTGCTGGCACCACTTGCTCCCGCATGTTTGCGCTGTTTTTGGTTTGTACGCCTTTTGGCGTCCTCTGGTTTAACACCGTTTGAGACGAGGCTCAAAAGAAAGCTGTCTCTGGTGTGGACCAATCAGTTTCGAGGACAATGCAGATAATATCAGAGCATGTTTTTGTTTGCATTATGACCACAAGCATTGTGGTTAATGCAGACATGATTCCTTGTAAAAGGTTTCAGTTTGGTGTTTTAAAATCTTAACACCTGTTTTGTTGCCAGAAAAAATGGGAAAAACCTATATTTGTGTTTGTTGTTGTTGTTGTTATTCGCTTACGAGCGTCACTTACCGCCTTTCTTAGTCGTGCAATACTTCCTTTAAGGACCCTGCGCTCGTTCTCGATAATTTCGACGTGTTTGCCTTTTGTTTTCGTTGTTGCTGTGCTCATGCAAGCACCCAGGAAAATCTCCCTTTGTAGAATAGGCGAGCAACTGACCTGAACGGGATCGTCCGTGTAAACCAATTAAATTAACTCAAACTCAAGCCAGAAGCTTAAACCGTAGCTCCAGTCTAACTCCTAACCTTGTACCTTAAAACCTCGACCCTTAACCTGAACCCATAGGCGGCGTTTGACTTCTATATTTCGGGGAAGGTGAGCAGGGGTTTGCATTGTTCCGCACATTAGGAATCGGGGGTGCATATCATTAATTATTATTATTATTTTTATCTTAATTGTAAACTGCTGAAAATAATTCAACCAAGGTGTCCGGTTTGGGCGAGGTATTGGCCGCACGCCCGTGCCCCTCAAACAAACGCCACCCCCATGCCCAACCTCTAAACCTTTAACCCGTAATCCTTTAACCCTACACGCCAAATAAGGAAGTAGCCTCCCTTCAATACATCGCCAAGCAATTGCTGAAGAGGCGGGCATTGGAAAGGACCGCTTGTGGTTAAGCAGAACCTGCGGGACGTCTGCGATCAGATACAATTCTGCTTTGTGATTGCAAACAAAAATCTGCTTGACAGTCTTGCCAGAGTCTCGGGTCTTTCTTTTCTCTCTCTCTCTCACGCATTTTCAGGAATGGGGATCGGTTTCTAGTTCGTTTCAATATGACTACTCGGCCCAGATCGATCATGAATCTGATTCCAAACAAGTTCAAATATGATAATTGTTTTTTTACCCTTCTATTTGGCAACAAAACTGACACCAATTATCATATGTTTTACTGGCAAATGAGGTTCCAATGGTGTAAATGCTTACCCCTAGCTCTCATACTCTGATGGTGCATTGTCTTTGGGTTGTGCGCCTTTTGGCGTCATCTGGTCCAACCCATGTGAGACTAGGCTCTAAGGAAAGCTGTCTCGGGTGTGGACCAATCAACTTCAAGGACAGTGCATACATTATCAGAGTTATGTTTTTTGTGTGCATTATGACTGCAGGTATTGTGGTCTATGCAAACATGACTCCTTGTAAAGAAGGTGTCAATTTTGTTGCCAGATAGAAGGGTAAAAGAAACAATTATATTTTTTACTGGCAAATGTGGTTCCAAGTTAAAATCTAATCCATGATTCCACAGTATATATCAGGATTGGTCGCTTTGCTTTGATCCAGCACAGTTTGGATGAGATAATAATTATAGTGAACGCATGGGTCAAACCATACGTGGCATTGAGAGTGTGTGAACCAATTACAGGATTGAGAAAAATGTAGATGCATCGATTGTTAATAATCATGATGTCGACGGTGATAATGATGGCGATTTAGAATGTGACATTTTTGTGTAAATGTGACATTACACCTCATGAAAAAATTAACAAGCATGAAGACAGAACAAATAAGACATTAAAAATCAAACAACAAGGAATGATGGTTGAAGCGACACATGATTACAAATCATGACATAGTGCATCATTGCGTGTCTATGTTCTTTAGTTAGTGTGAAGAAATTGGAGTTACAGTGATCTGTATGGCAGGAAATGATTAAGTCACGTTTGCTATTCCATAACCAACGACGGGTAACCAAACCTTCTTCTTGGTTCTTTCGGTAAAGTCACGTAGAAGGGAAATAATAAAATAATAAAAATAAAACATAATAAAATAATTCTCACGACGTTTCGGCCACAACGCAAGCAGCCGTCCTCAGGTGAAGAACAGGTCTGTCGCAAAGACAGCGTCTGAATGATTCAGAATGATTCAGAATGATTCAGACGCTGACTTTCCGACAGACTTGTTCGTCACCTGAGGATGGCTGCTTGCATTGTGGCCGAAACGTCGTGAGAATTATTTTATTATGTTTTATTTTTATTATTTTATTACTTCCCTTCTACGTGACTTTACCGAAAGAACCAAGAAGATGAATCCTTGCAGTCACGAAAGCTTTAAATCGAAGGGTAACCAAACCGTTAATTAACTTTTTCTCATTCACAATCAAAATTACGACATTAATGTTTAGGGTTTAAAAACAAATATATATACAGTCAGCGTCATTAAATTGTATCTTTGTCCCCACACAATTCTGCTCAAACACCGCGCTGCGTGTGCGGAACTGGAACGCGCGCGGTTTCGGTGTCGCACTTCCCGGCGGACTTGAAACTTTTCGGCGTGCGCGAGAGGCTAAAGCTCGGGCGCGATCACCTGGCCGCGCCGCTGCCGTTGTCGAGACGTCATGTCACCTGGATTCGAGGCACGCTGACCCAGTAGGGAAGCTTCTCCGCCGACGTGTTCACGGGAAGCACCACGGGGTCGTGCATCGGTTTGTTGCAGCTCGGGTTGCACTGAGCACCTGGCAGATAGACAAGGACGTGAAGTATGTTTATATTCTGAGGTTTTTTCGGTAAAGTCACGTAGGTGAAAAATTAAAATTAAAATTAATAAAAGTAAAATAAATATAAAATAAAAATCACGACGTTTCGTAGGCAACACAAGCTTCCGTCTTCAGGTGGAACCGCCACAGCACGATTGCTGTATCAATGTGAGAGAAATTCCAAGAAAACAGTCCTTGTATATATACTGGTTGAGGGTGGGAGGAGCCAAGGTGGGCCCTGGATATTATTTTTGTGAGGTTCGGTGCGGCTGAAGCACGCTGTTAGGAATGAGCCTTTGTTGTGTAAACTAGTTGTGGATGATGTAAAGGTGCGTGTAAGAATATGAATCCTCGCAGTCACGAAAGCTTCAAATCTAGAATTAATACGGACGTGAAGGTCGCGCGAGGCCTCGCTAACGCACCACCGCTGGCGGAAGGGCCTCGACTGGGCGCAGCTCCAAAGAGGCCCTCTAGGTCGACGGTTCCTCCTGCCCGTGACCCGCTCACCACGATGGTGGTCCGCAAGGCGGTCGGCAAGTGGTCTGCAGAACTGTTTCAGATTTTAAGGTGTTTTGTTTTTTTACACTCCCCGCACTGAATAAACCTTTTGCATCAGTTGATAAAAATTAACAGTTTTCAAGGCCTTGTTATAGTTTCTGGTCGATTAAAAGGGAATCGTTTTTCTGGCCTTGGTATATTTTTGGTCGATAAAAAGGGAACAGTTTTCATGGCCTTGTTATAGTTTTTGGTCGATAAAAAGTCAATCGTTTGTATGGCCTTGTTTTAGTTTTTGGTCGATAAACAGGGAATAGTTTTCATGGCCTTGTTATATTTTTCATGGGTCGACAGTCGCCCGTGTGTCTATAAAGGTTGGGAACCACCACTCGCATTTTGGCCTACCCTCCAATGCTGGCCAGGCGTCTTGGAAGAGGTGGGAATGCCCACACTCTACCAACTTAATGTGGTGAACACATTTATACTATAGAGTGGACAGAGGCTGTAAATAAGGACGGGGGGTGGGTGGTTGCGGGAGCCAGGAAACCTGCACCATTGTGTGCAGATGGCAGGTGTGAACTCCAATCGCTGGATCGTCAATCTCACTGAGCCCCTCCCTGTTCAGACCCCCCCATCCCCCCCGCATTTTGATCGCAAGGTATGGCGAATCACCCCTTGTTCGTGTCCCACATGGTAACATACCTATTTTGTGGCCCTGGTCGCACATGAAGAGGACTGTGCCACTTGACTCGGGAGGGGAGCATTCCCCGTTGAGGTTTGGGCACTGGCGGAGTTGTCCCTTCCAAACGCCGTTTTTTGTGCACCGCTGGGAGCTGGAACTCTGGCACGGCCACGCGCAGGAGAGACGGGTATCGTTTAAATTCATCGTTCTTTACTTGACGAGGCGAGATGCGGTCGATATTTAACGTTGAACTTGTTTCGCAACGTACGTAGTCGATCGTGCTAACCGGAGGTGCTTCTTCATCAGCAGTTCTGAACAGCACTCGCCAATAATGTTGGCAATGGCTTGGATTAAAACTCAACGTTATGAATTAGTTGTGGACTGACAGCAGAACTTATAATATTTAAAAACGTAAAAGCAACTACTGCCAGTTACACGATGATGACATAATATAATTCTTCAAAGCTCTAACTTAATTGGTGATTAGCTATTTATTTATAAACTAAAAAAATTTAGTTTGTTATTTGAGAAACGTTTGGTCAAGGAATAAAATATTTGTATGAAAAATTAAATAGTTGCAACAATCACGTCGAACCAATATTTTGCAAAATGCAGGACACAATTAATGTGGGCCTTTGTATCGTATCGAAAATTATTGGGTGATTGTACAGCTTTGGAAGTAGTGCACAATAACAAAATAACCCCCAAAAAAACACACATTCGTCAATAACACTGAGGCATTAAAAGTAAAAAAATATTTAATAGGCAATATTTCAAGCAAATGCCTTTCCTCATCAAAGCACACAGATATCAAATTATATTTATCAAATGATATGTCATAATATTGCCATATCGCGGCAACCCTAAAGTGGACCGTCTCATTAATGGGGACACGGTGGATGGGGGGGTGGGGGGTGGGGGTCTCACCGCCTTGTCCTTTCCCTTGCAGGTGATGGAGCAGCGGCTGCCAGCTTCGAACCCCCGTGTGCATTGGTAGAGTCCGTGGAGAATGGTTGGCGGAGGCTTGCAGAGCACCGGGACGCAGCCTCCCTCCTCCCACCGGCCATCCTCCGTACAGCGCACCTGAAAGTTCTTCCTGTGGGCATCGTGAACGCACACGCGGGCATGTCAGGGGGCACGCGGGGTGGGCGCTGGCATGATCGTTGACGAGTTCAGAGGTTCATCTTCTTGGTTCTTTCGGTAAAGTCACGTAGAAGAGAAATAATAAAATAATAAAAATGAACATAATAAAATATATTTTTTTTATTTTATTATTTCCCTTCTACGTGACTTTACCGAAAGAACCAAGAAGATGAATCCCTGCAGTCACGAAAGCTTTAAATCGAAAAAGAGTTCAGGGGTATTTCGTGGGTTTGAGTGCTACCGTTTTCACGTGAGCGACGTTCATAGTTATTTATTTATGGTGACTTGCTTACCTTTTTTGTACTTTGGGGCCATCCATAAATGACGTCACGCGATTTTTGACGATTTTTGACCCCCCCCCCATCGTCACACGGCGTCACAAATGTCTGACCCCCCCCCCCGCACCAAAAAAAAACATGCTTCAAATCGCTTTAAACTATTGTCATTGTAGTGCGAATTTAATATGGCGCTGCACTCTGATGTTGGAGGAGAAAACATTTATTAAAAAAGTCTATTTAATTAAGTAGAACGTATTGTATTTTATTATATTTTATTTTTATTATTGTATTATTTCCCTTCTACGTGACTTTACCGAAAGAACCAGGAAGATGAATCCCTGCAGTCACGAAAGCTTTAAATCGAAATTTAGGTAGAACGTGTCGTCTAAATTTATTTAAAGTTGCGCATTTTGATGTGACGTCACATTTCTCAACCCCCCCCCCCCCCCCCATCGTCACACATCGTCACAAATGTCTGACCCCCCCCTCCCCCCCCCATAGGTGCGTGATGTCATTTATGGACGGCCCCTTTGCACTCCTATTGTTTTTTTTGTATAGTTTGTTGTCACTTTCTAACCTGCCCCTACTGGACATCTGTAAAAAAAAGAGCTTCATAGCTCATCGGATTTTTCCTGGATGAATGAAGATTTTGAATCTCATTCATTTTTTATTTGTTTAACCAGGCGGTGAGAACTCAAGAGACCAGGATAGGGCCTCATATGCAAGAGTGACCTGGCTGATACAAATAACAAAAGCAATAAAATAAAGTACAGCCACATCGGGGGGTGTTTCATCATGACTTCTTGACTGTTCAGTATACGATACCACCTACTGGCAGTGCTTCGATGTATTCACACAATTCTGAGTGACCATTCAATTCAAGAATGTGTCCTCTATCTGCGTCCCGCTTGTGTGTTCCTTGCTATCGTTTTTCTCACTTGCACCGTCGCTCACATTCGTGTTCTACTATCTCTACCTTCTATCATCTCGCTTTATCCATTTTCATTTTCATGTCATTTGCATCTGTAAGTGTACAGCCCTGCTTCAAAAATATATATTTTTTCCAGATGAGGCCCACTGAGTCAAGTAGCTCATTTTCATAAGCGACCTGGCTATCACAAACGATTATTTTCACGATAAGGTTAGGTTTTTTAACGCGAACTCCACAGGTTTATTGTAATTGTGTCAGCGCAAATATGCACGTTCAACTTCTCTCTCAATCGTACGCAGCCATACGTGCTAACCGGAGGTGCCGGGGGAAGGACAGCACAAAAATCAGTTCTAAAGAAATGAGTTTTCAATGAGAAACAAATATATAGCCATCTACGAGTGAATACGATGCAGGACATGGAGCTATTGCTGTCATTCTTTGTGAATACGGAAGCATCTGTCATGGGCCGACAAACACGACGACCCGCACCATCAAATCTGTGTCAGATCAGCTTGTTTAAAGTGTTTTTTTTTCCGTATTGCGATCAATACATCACTTTATCTGCAAAAGCAGTTAATCGATCGCCCTATCAATTAATCTATCAATCTATCAGCGAAAGGAAGTGGTGGGGGGTGGGAGGGGGGCGAGCGAGCGAGCGATCAAATCACGGCACACAAAAGCCGGATTAATTAGCTGAAATATGCAGAACGATTTCCGTCCACTGACTTGACCCCACGGGCTAAGCCGTCTGCTGCAAGCCCACCTCGACCTCACCCTCCCCCCCCGAACGGCAGCTTCAGCAATGCCGCCACGCGTGACCGCATCGCGGCTCTGTTTGTCGGTGACATCATCGCCGAGAGAGGAGAGAGAGAGAAGCAACACAATTTGACGCGCCGTTTGAATCGAACTCCCTAACCCGATCAGCCACTTACGCTCAAAAAGCTTAGCATCGACACCGCTCGCCAGGTTAGGCTGATGCCCCCGCGATATGGATCACGGAAAAACCTGAGCCCAGCCCAAACTCCGAGAACTATCCCCCCCGCCCTTCCATTTCTCTAATTGCCTTTTTGGTCACTGATTATTTCTCAGAGACTATGATTAAATATTTCTTCGGTTAGGGATTGTGTGTTTTTTTTTAATGTGTGGCTGTATAGCTTCTGTAAAATATTTACGCTTCGATAACAGTAGGATAGATATTACAAAAATAATGCTTCATGGCGCTTTGTGAATCTACTGCTGGATGATGACCACCTCCCCTCCCCCACCCAACACCGTATCATTACTTCAGCATGCTGATCAGTGCGGGTGAAACAGGGGCCTACGACCCGATTCAGAGGTGTCACTCACGAACCAATGTTAACAACAAAATTAATAAAACATATAATTCGCTTAATCTACTGCCGGATGAAAGCCTACCCAACTCCCGTGTCGGTCATGGGTATTGTTTGACCACACTTAATTACGCTGATCAGTACGGATTCGTCAAGGGGAGAGAGACCCAGAGCCGATCCGGATATCGCTCGCCACTGATGTCGAGCCGTGGGCAGGAATATAACTCAGGTTGTCGGGTTCAGAGTGAAGTGTGCTAACCACCACTCCACCAGGCAACGGTATAGAATACTCACATTTAAATAGTTGGTTCTTTCGGTAAAGTCACGTAGAAGGGAAATAATAAAATAATAAAAATAAAACATAATACAATAATTCTCACAACGTTTCGGCCACAACGCAAGCAGCCGTCCTCAGGTGAGGAACAGGTCTGTCGGGAAGACAGCGTCTGAATGATTCAGCCGCTGTCTTTCTGAATGATTCAGACGCTGTCTTTCCGACAGACCTGTTCTTCACATGAGGACGGCTGCTTGCGTTGTGGCCGAAACGTCGTGAGAATTATTTTATTATGTTTTATTTTTATTATTTCCCTTCTACGTTACTTTACCGAAAGAACCAAGAAGATGAGTCCCTGCAGTCACGAAAGCTTTAAATCGAAATTTAAATAGTTGTTCATGGAAAATTTGTTTTGTTGTGGCTAAATATTTTATCTGCGGAAATATTCCATTGGGTGGTTTCAAGACGTGTCTGCAAAACAAAACGAAAACCGTGTGCCCAATTCGCGCATGGATTTTCCTTAACGCGCTTTTCATGAATAAAAACAATAACAACCACAGATCAATGTTTTTAAGAATGCAATTTTGCCAATTACACGCCCTGTAAGCATGTCAAAACCGAGCGCTACATTGGTCGAGACAATAACCCATTGAAAAATTATAACTGCTAACGTGGCACGCGGTGGCCTTTGGGAAGTTTAATTATGGGTCCCGTGTCAGGAAAAAAAAATGAAGCCGTTGTAACTTTCAATAATTAACGCGCAGGGCGGCGGGACGTGTGCTTGGCTCAGTCCCACGCATCTCGGGCAAAACACCGCCAGGTCTGCAAACACCGATGGGTTTGTAGCCACGGGGTGGCAGGGAGTGAAATGGTGCCGTGGTTTAACGGGCAGCACACCGGACTTCTGATCCAGAGGTCGCCGGTTCGATTCGCTCTCTCTCCCTCGTGGTGCAAAGGTTATTAAATCCCCGCGTCCTCGTTTGTTTGATCCTCTCCTATGGTACCTCTATGAAGTCTGTCAACCCATCCTTGTCGCCTTCTTCGATTCATTTCGCCACGAGGATGTTTTCATTCACCGACTCTTCCACACAAAGCGCTTCATCTCATCACCTACGGTCTCTACTCTTCAAGGGAGATGTTGTACGTATATATGTTGACATTATCTTGCACCGTACGTAGCCAATCGTGCTAATCGGGAGGCGCGTTGGAAGGACAACAAACTAACCACAAAAAGCAGTTCTAAAGAAGTAAATTATCAAGCTAAATGATTTAAAATTGCATCGCTCCAGTGGCGTCCTGATATTGGAAGGAAGAGCATTCCAGACGGCCGCAGAAGCACATTTGAAAGCACCGCGGGATGCGGTGACGGCCTTTGTTCGATGGCCAGCCACAAGAGCTGCTGCGAGGATGACTGGAGTTTGTGCGATGGTGGTGTAATGGTCAGCCCCCTGGACTTGCAATACAGCAGTTGCAGGTTCGATTTCATCTTCTGGTGTGGCAGTTTAATTATTGGAGAAAGTTTTTTTTTCTTTAATCCACCTCCCCACTGCCCTCTGTACACCCAGCAGTATAAATGCGTACAGCTGCGGTTAGTCGATCAACAGGGTCACACGTGGTGGGAAGAAGTGTGAGTACTCCTACCTCTCTCAAGACATCTCGCCAGCGTGGAAGAAAAGACCAAACACCTTCTCAAAGGGGCTGTCCAGTGTGGACCCTTCCGCTAGCAGTGATGCGAGCAAGCAATTGCAGGGCTGTGCCTTTGCCTTCGCAGTCACAATTATTATTTAACAGGCGAGGGAGTGACTGGAGATAATGTGAATTATGCATTTGCAGGCTATTTCCCTGTTGCTCACTACCTACTGTGAAGTTGTCATTTAAAGACCTACTGACGTTGTTCACGAGACGTGGCTCTCATTCGCTGCATGCCATCCCAAAATTACGGAAAAATATTTGCATCTCCCCAGACAAATAACACCGATGGTCAGAGTGCGTCACGCGTGGTTGTTTTTTTTTTGTGTTTGTTTATTTGTTTGTTTCCCAGGCTCTGAAACAAACGAGGTGAGAAGTGGTCGTGCGAGGCATCGGACATCTAAGCAACAACTTCGGACGCCCAAGCAGCCGAAGGGGCCCCAGGCTCTTGAAAATCGATATTGCGTCACATAGCTCAAATTCCAGCACCTAAGAAATGAGTTTCCAGTCTCAATTTAAAAGTACCTATCGCCAGTGGCTTCCTGGCATCGGTAAGAAGAGCGTTCCAGACGGCCGCAGAAGCGCATCTAAAAGCGTCGCGATGCGGTAACCGACGTCTTTGTCCAATTGGCGGGTCGAGTTTTGTAAACTCCATGGATGTATCTTGTGTGTATGTTCCTATGTGCATGTGCGTCTCTTAGCAAATGATCATTCACCTGGAATGTGCCCATGGACAACACACAAATACATTGACAACATAAAACATGGATTTAATCCCTCATCTCTGTCTGACCTCCTGGTCTCTTCTTGGATCTGTCCCTTGTCCACAGCTCTCTCTCATATCACCACATTTCTGTCTCGTCCGTATCTTTCATCCCTTTGCACCTCTATCCGTTGTCCACATTTATCCCATCTGGCTAATGTCTCGTTCACTACGAGTGCTTTCTGACTGGTGACTCTGAGAGCACATGCCTTGAAATGCATGGTCTAATTGTGTCGCTCGATCATCACTGTAACCCTGCTAGGCTGGCCTGGAGTGGAAACTAACAGAGGAAGGCACTACCATCAAGGTACGAGCCACCGCCTGTCCGCATCACCCTACATTGCAACCGATATTCCAAATAATCCTACGAAAGGGTTTAAAAGAAAAAGAAATACGTGAACAGCACAGGCAGCGACGGCTGTGGCGTGCCAGAGCAATTGGCGGAAAAGTGTTCCGGAGTGGTCCGCATTATGAAAATTAATCGCGGCCAACATCAACAATCAACCATGTGATATGCGCTTCCCCCGCGCTCAAACAAGCCGTGCAGCAGAGCGACGTCCCGCACGTGGCCGGTGGCTCCAACTTGCGCCGGTGTGTCGGTATCGGCGCGTACCGACCCCCCCCCCGCGTCCCCCACCGCGCCACCACCACTTGCCTCTTGCCCTTTCCGCCGGCGATGCGGTATCCGGGCCGGCAGCGGAACTTGCAGACGGAGTCGAGCTTGTGGGTGCCGTTGGCGCACTGCGACGTGCGCAGCTCGGCGTTCGGCAGCGCCGGCGGCGGCAGGCACACCAGCTCGCACGACGCCTCCGGGTGCGACCACATGCCGTCCGCCAGACACGCCACCGCCGTGTTGGTGCCTGCGCGCGGGCGCGGAACGACATAACACGGATGAAGGCCCCAAGACCCCACATACCGTCGTCATCTCTCGTGGTTTTACGATGCAGCGGTCCGTCTGAGCTCCCGCGCACGGGGTCAATCCCGTCGCTCCGTCTCAAACCGCGTGTTCCGAGCGCAATCAAGCATCGGGGCAAACTTTGGCACACGGTTGGAAACATCGGGACCAACGTTGGGCCAACGTTGACACGTGGTGCGAGCTGTTGGATGGACCAACGTATTCGCATTCATCGGCAAGCCAAGATGGTCGCTGCATCGCGCGCTTTCAGACGCGCTTCTGCGGCCGTCTGTAACGCTCCTCCGATATCAGAAAGCCGCTGGAGCAGTGCATTTTTAACTCATCTATCGTGAAAACGAATTTCTTTGCAACTGCTTTTTGTGTTAAGTTTGTTGTCCTTCACCCGCACCTTCGATTCGCACCGTTAGCTACGTACAATGCGAAATATGTTCAACATTCACACATTAGGGCGTCAAAGTCTGCGACCCAGATCATGCAGAGTGGTGCACCCTCCCCCTACCCCCCACTGCACTCCTCAATAGGAAACCTGCACAATCACTTGTTCGCAAAAACTGGCAGAGCCAGTGGGGGGTGGGGTGGCACGTGCCCCCCCACATCGTTTCGAAACAGACTCTGAGCCAGCCGCTCGCCGCGTGGCACATTTGCCATCTGCCTTCTCTAACCTACACTGACCACGGTGGTGAAGTATGGCGCCCCCCATCCATTGGGGAATTGTTAAAAGGGGCTGGTTATTGGAGGGGGGGGTGGAGGTTGGGGGAGGGGCGGCAGGAGGGAACAAAACTGGCAGTGAGCAGCAGTCGTAGCCAATAACCAAATCGTCCGCAATGCCCCGGGTCTCATCAGATCTCCGAATCTAAAGGTGGTTGAACCTGAGACGTGAATCGAAACGGGGGGGGGGGGGGGGGGTGGTGGCACAGAGGGCCCATCGCAGCCTCACCCTTCTGCTGGGCGGGTGGGCGGCACTGGAAGGAGCAGGACTGTCCACGCGCGGTGCCCCGGGGGCACGAAAACGCGGCGTGCGGGACGAGCGAGGAGTGCGGGTGGCCGCAGTCGACGGGACGGCAGAGAACCTCCCCGCTCCAGCGCTCCGAGGCGCACGCCAGGGTCACGGACTCTGCCGGGCTCGCCTGTCGTGCGCGGTGGGGGCGGGCAGAGGAGGCGGGGGGGTGGGGGGCAGAGGAGGCGGGGGACCGGTCATAGCGTTAGTTTCACCGTGTAGGTTTTGGCGGTCGCGTGCCACGTGGCTCTGCGGCGTGTTCGCCGTTTGGCGGAGCCCACGTTGCGCTGCAGGTGTCGAGAGAAATTCAATTAAATTCCAGAATACGATGAAGAAGCTCTCCGAAGCCCGTGGAGTGAAGCGTCAGCAGGGCAATGCATGCCGAGGGCGGTGATTGAGCGCTGACCGGGATCAAAATTGCGAAAGAGAGGTGGACGACAAGGGGTGATGTTGCAGTGCTTTTTGAAAACTGAACTTGATGACATGAATCATGAATGTTGAGGTTTTTCTCCCTTCACATTTTAATTGCGCTCGTGCAACTACTTGCCATTGGAAGCAGCAGCATCACCACATATATTGCATCAACAGCGGCGGTTGCAGCTGGCCTCTAGGAAGTTATGAGCCTTTGCTGAGCAAACCATCACGGAGTTATAAAACCAGAAGTTCCCCGGTTTTGATTTTCCATGAGGACTCATTGTCCACCCTAAACCGCATCCACACAAGCCATGGCAAATGGCTGATGCACAAATGGATAATAAATAAAAAAAAACTCTCCAGGAGTGGGCGACTGTGGTCATCCAGAACAGACCGCACACAACGCTTAACGACGCAATGCCCCGATCCACAAATACGAAGGGTAGACGTCACAGCGACACGCGCACTCCGCTGGCTCCTGACGTGGTCGTCTGGCTTGACCACGTCAATGTGAAATTGTCATTGTTGCTCTCCATCTACATTAGCAGCGGTACGAAAGAAGAAGAAGAATCATAAACATGGAAATTGATGATGAGAAAAAATAACAAAGTTGCATCGCAAAGGCAAGATAATTACACGGAGGGATATACAGTGGAACACATGTATCCGAGAAGTTGCCTCTGTTAAGCGAACATTACGTACAAAAAGCACAATGGTCCAATAATTATTAGGACTGACTCAGCCAGTCATTTGGCAGTGGATGTTTAATGATGTACCGAGTTGCATGCAATGTTGTGTCAGAACCCAAGAGAAAATGCTTTTAAACAAAAAAGGGTTTTCAGCTCGACCCGTTATCTTGACTGCAGCGATACGAGCTTTCCAGGAACATCTCCTGAATGTGCCGTCCTCTGCAAAGGTCATTCCGTCGGCAGACTCACGTTTGCGCGGAGAAACCTAAAACACCATCAGCGTAATTGTCCATCGTGCAGCGTGGTCATTACGGATACGCTAAAGTGTGCAGCGTTGTTTTGCATAGAATAAAGTGGATGAAATGCATGCACACATTTCATTTGATTCCTTTAAAATAGTCCGCTTGGTTGACGTTATCACTTCGTTTTGTTTCAAATATCGGCGCAAAAATCTCAAGCTCCCGCTAATTGTAGTGAAAGTGGCTCAATTTTCTTTTACAGCACCATTATAATTACGTGTATGTCAGGACCAAAGTTAAAGATTCCGTATCGTGTGCCACTTGCCCAGAAACTGTCACCTATTCTTGCGTGTGCTGTGCATGGTGGCGCTTGCTGCAAAGGCAACAAAAGCGCTGCAGCAGTGAAATGTTTAAAGTGATGATGTCATTTTTCCACAAATAGCCATCTCATTCGCGAGAATGGATGGATTTTTTTTTGCTTCTCAAATCCATGAGAGCAGATTGGCGTTGGAGGGGGGGGCAATTGGGAAGCAGACAGAGAGATAGAGAGAGGGAGGGAGAGAGAGTGGAAGGCAGGGAGGAAAGGAGGGAGACCGAGAGAGAGGGAGCGAATGACAAGCTTGCATGCTGTGTATTCCTGATAGCTAAATTACTTTCAAGTCTGGTCTATCTGACATTTTTACATTTTCATCTTTTTTAACTAAATTGCTCATGCAGGTACACTCACTGTGAATCAGCCTTATTGATGAGACATCATGCGCCGTGTCTGCTCGCGGTTACTGACGCAAATCAATGCGTGCGTGCGTGTGCGCTTCTGCGTGTGCGTGTGCGCTTCTGCGTGTGCGTGTGTGCTTCTGCGTGTGCGCTTCTGCGTGTGCGTGTGCGCTTCTGCGTGTGCGTGTGTGCTTCTGCGTGTGCGCTTCTGCGTGTGCGTGTGCGCTTCTGCGTGTGCGCTTCTGCGTGTGCGTGTGCGCTTCTGCGTGTGCGCTTCTGCGTGTGCGCTTCTGCGTGTGCGTGTGCGCTTCTGCGTGTGCGCGGGATAACGTTATTGTCGTTTTTGCAAATGTAAAACAAAAATTACTTTGGTTTCGCAGGAGACGGAACATGATACGGGCGTAGGTGGGGGGGGGAGGATGGGACCGAAAGTCCCTTGCAAACCTTGCAGAATGAGTACCGCAGTCTTAACAATAGGCATCCATGATCCCAATCAGCTAATCGTAAACGCTGGCCTACTACTAATGCTTTGGGCAGTGGTTTTCATTTGCATATGTTTAGGCTGTGATTTAATTGAAATGCGTTACATTCTCTTACGAAATTTCCACTGCTCCCCCATTGCATTCCCTGCTCCCATAAATCCTCCTTCCACACACTCATTGACAGGTACCTGCATATATTTACTCAGGCAAAATTAGGGTCTTAATTTATTTTATTATTATTTCCGGAATGAACAAATGTTGTATGTATGTTGAACTTCTTTCGCACCGTACGTAGCCAACCGTGCTAATTGGAGGCGTGTGGAACAGACAAGAAGCTAAACAACACAAAAAGTGCTTCTAAATAAATTAGTTTTCAATTTTAGCTTGTGACATGACCCCAATTGGAATACGATTCTGGATAATTGTATGACATTGTATAATGTAACATGGTAGAAGTGCATATGAAGATGCCACATAGAGAGGGTGGCAGGCATAGCAATAGAGGAAAGTTCTGAAGTTGGATTGAACCATAATCTGAATCAGAATATTTATATTCTTAGGTTTTTTCGGTAAAGTCACGGAGGTAAAACATTAAAATTAATAAAAGTAAAATAAAATAAAAATCACGACGTTTCGGAGGCAACACAAGCTTCTGTCTTCAGGTGGAACCGTCACAGCCACGACAGCTGTATCAAGTAAATGAGAGATTGCAGGAGCTACCACTCCGTTTATATAATGGTTGGAAGCTTGTGTTGCCTCCGAAACGTCGTGATTTTTATTTTATTTTACTTTTATTAATTTTAATGTTTTACCTACGTGACTTTACCGATAAAACCTAAGAATATGAATCCTTGCAGTCACGAAAGCTTCAAATCCAGAATATTTATGTATACTGGAGGAATCCAATGAGTTGTAAAGTTAGTTTTTCACAGTAGGGACACGGGGTAAGAACGTTACAACAACAAACAACACAACAAGCACGATAGGAGTGCAAAGTATATGAAAGGTTATCAAATCACTTTCAATACAAATAAAGCGTGAAAATTGACAGCAGCAAAATCATATGAAGGTCTCAGCGTTGTGGATTCCCACGCGAAGGAAATTCCAGACCAGTGAGTGCAGTGGCAGAGAAAGTGTGATCTCAAAACCAAAATAAATTAGCGTATTTACCTCAAACAAATCATGCTCAGTGAAAGGTTGCATGAGCTCCAGGAGCAGCCTTGAAAGAATTAGATGGTAATCTGAAAAGAATTGTATGGTAATCTGAAAAGAATTGTATGATAATCTGAAAAGAATTGTATGATAATCTGAAAAGAATTGTATGGTAATCTCAAAAGAATTGGATGGTAATCTGAAAAGAATTGTATGATAATCTGAAAAAAATTGTATGATAATCTGAAAATAATTGTATGGTAATCTGAAAAGAATTGTATGATAATCTGAAAAAAATTGTATGATAATCTGAAAATAATTGTATGGTAATCTGAAAAGAATTGTATGATAATCTGGAAAGAATTGTATGGTAATCTCAAAAGAATTGTATGATAATCTGAAAAGTATTGGATGGTAATCTGAAAAAAATTGTATGATAATCTGAAAAGAATTGTATGGTAATCTGAAAATAATTGTATGATAATTTGAAAAGTATTGGATGGTAATCTGAAAAAAATTGTATGATAATCTGAAAATAATTGTATGGTAATCTCAAAAGAATTGTATGATAATCTGAAAAGTATTGGATGGTAATCTGAAAAAAATTGTATGATAATCTGAAAAGAATTGTATGGTAATCTGAAAATAATTGTATGATAATCTGAAAAGAATTGTATGATAATCTGAAAATAACTGTATGGTAATCTTAAAAGTACACAACTGGAAAAATGCATCTGCCTATGTGCAACTAGGAGAGTTGTTGGCAATCCAACAGAAACAAAATGTTAAAATAAAGAGGTGGAAGAGCTCATGTTGGAGGGCTTTGAAAAAAGTGAGTTTGGTCATGAAAAGTAAAATAACAATATAGTCCACCGAAAGAAGTGCGTGTTTAATGCGTGCGTACTGCCTGTTTCACAGACACGGTCTTTAACGACAAAACACAGCACAAAAAAGTGAATGGTGCCCAAAGAAGAAGTGCGGAATTACACTGGGAGAACATGTGCAGGACAATGCCGTCGTTAAAAGTGTAAGAAAAAAATGTAGGTTTGACTTGTGCAGGACATGTTGCAAGAAGGCACGATGGCAGATGGTCAAGAATAATAACGGAGTGAAAGCCAAGGAATTTAATACGCCGGAGAGAGCGTCCACTTAGGAGATGGCGCAAATTGAAATCGGCTCGTGCGGGCAGGAAAATAACGGCGTCTTGGCGGAGGCCTTCATCCAGCAGTGGATTGACCACGGCGGACGGCGACGACGACGAGCCTGCACCGCGCGCGTACCTTGCTGATGTTGGTCTCCTTCTCCCCGCGCGCGTACAGCTGGAAGCCGCGGTTGCAGGTGACGGAGCAGCGCTGGCTTCCTGGCGTCATCCCCTGCCGCCACGTCACGCCGGAGCCGCGGGCCTCAGGCTCCTCGGCACCTTCGGCCCACGCAGTCTGCGCGCCGCCGTCACGTCCACCCAGGGCCTCTTCAGCGTCGCCGGTGCAGACCACGGCGCCGTTCTCCACGTGCGGCCGCGCGCAAGGTGACTCCGGCATCTCGCAGCTGCAACACAAGGTATAGAGGTCAAGGTGTAACCTTCACACACTGTTGGGGCAAGTGCAGTTACTGAGCAGTTACGATGAAGGCTGGTGCGGTATAGGCGTGGGGGTGGTGTGGGCAGCAACCACCCTCCCTGTTTTTCTGCTTGCACACTGCACCAGGTAATTATTGAAGGCTAAGTCAACCTAGGGGAGGCCCGGGACAGGTCCAGACAATTGACGCTGATGTGAGCCGTGGCCAGGAATCTAACTCGGGGGGTTTAAGGGTTTCTTGGCGCAGTGTGGGCGCGTAGCTCGGCTATTTTGTTGCATTCCCATGACTTCTTATAAAGTCTTGCGAGTCTACGCTCATTATTTTCATAAGTATGTTGTGTTCCGAACAGCAGTACAAATATCATGTAGTTCCTTCTACGAGCTGTAAAGTGCTTTCCGATATTTGTTTTGTAATCCTTAAAACTATAAGATTACACGTGCAGATGGAGATGGTTAAGGATGAAAACGAGTAAAATCTAAATGTAAAACAACATACACATTGATATTGCCAAATAAGCCCTGCATGTGTCTAAACATGTCAAAGCTTGTAAGCTAAGCAGGGTTGTTTCAGCCTGGTGGTCTCGGCTTTGGCTCTGCGAGATCGCCAGGAGATGTTTGCATTAATTCTAGATTTGAAGCTTTCGTGACTGCAATGATTCATATTCTTAGGTTTTTTCGGTAAAGTCACGTAGGTAAAAACATTAAAAAGTAAAATAAAATAAAAATAAAAATCACGACGCTTCGGAGGCAACACAAGCTTCCGTCTTCAGGTGGTACCGTCACAGCCACGACAGCTGTATCAAGTAAATGAGAGATTTCAGGAGCTACCACTCCGTTTATATAAACGCAGTGGTAACTCCTGCAATCTCTCATATATAAACGCAGTGGTAACTCCTGCAATCTCTCATTTACTTGATACAGCTGTCGTGGCTGTGACGGTACCACCTGAAGACGGAAGCTTGTGTTGCCTCCGAAACGTCGTGATTTTTATTTTTATTTTATTTTACTTTTTAATGTTTTTACCTACGTGACTTTACCGAAAAAACCTAAGAATAAGATGTTTGCATGGCAAGATATTCCTGAATTCATCTGTGCGGAGTTGTTATTTTAATGTAATACTCCATGTCAGAAATCAGTCATCCTTGATGTGGCTGTTGAGTGTCCTGTGGGCTGACTCACCCCCACCACAGGAATGTGGAATTTCCACCAATGGCTCAGGGCTGTCAACAGGACATAACTGCTTCTACTATGCTCGTTTGAGCAAGAAACCGTTGTGACTTCTTATTTACGATTCGAATTAGCCTGCAAAACGTCAGTTTTCATTAAAGTCTATAATCGCACGGAAGCTGGTGTTATTTTATTTGTGTTTTTCCACAATATTTCTTCAAGTGATTCATATTAAGAACTCTCTCCCGACATCACGGTGCACAAACGCGTACACTCGCACAGCACGTCCGGTTGAATTTGAATCAGCACTCTGCACGTCATGGTGGGATGCGTTCAACAATCATCAGGCGTGTGTCATGTGCGACGACTTAATTTGTAGTTTATTGCCTAGTGCGGAGAGGCGTATGTATGTATGTTGAACTTCTTTCGCACCGTACCCAGCCAACCGTGATAATCGGAGGTGCGGGAGAGGGACAACAAACCAAACACAAACAGCAGTTCTAAAGAAATTAGTTATCAATCTCAATTTCAAAGTGCCTATCGCCAGTGGCTTCTTGATATCAGAAGGAAGAGCGTTCCAGACGGCCGCAGAAGCGCATCTGAAAGCGTCGCGATGCGGTGACCGAAGTCTTTGTCCAATTGGTGGGTCGAGTTTTGGAAACTTTATCGATGTATCTTGTGTGTATGTTCATGCGTGCATATGCGGCTCTTAGCAAATGACCGTTCACCCAAAACGTCCCCAACCTCATCCGATCTTGGAAGCTACGGCAGGTTGAGCCCTAATTATGCTTGGACAGGTGAATACCATGCACACACAGGTCTTATAGGCTGCTAAGTTTTCAGCATAGGTCAGTTCAGTAAAATCCAGCGTTGCGCTGTTCTTCTAAGCTCCCACTTCTTCTATTCGTATTTCCTTCACGAACCCAGTGTGAGGAAGTGTGGTCATATAACCCCCACACACCCAGGCGGCATGGGAAGGCCCTCATCCAGCAGTGGATTTACACATGGCCGTACAGGTGCGTGTAGAGGAGTGGCTCGCTGGCTTAGGGATACTGAGCCAACACTGCTGCCCCCCCCCATGATAGAATGGGGTTCTCAAGAATTAGTGAGTCCATGGTCTAAGCCTTGTTACCGATGACTGCACAACAACAACAACAACAATCGGGCTCCATTCGATGTTCTGATTAATTTCGCAAAAATTCTAACTCTGAGAATCGCAGAAAGTAACCATTTCGTTTTACTGTCACATGACAAACCAAATCTCCGCCGCAGAGTGATGCCCTGCCCCGTGAAAGTTCCCAAATGGGCATTACTTTATCGAATAACGTGGATTTTTTTAGGATACTTCACGCTTTCGCGACCTAAAGCACCTTGCTTCAAATTACAAACCCCAGCCATTGACATTTCACTGCTGCAGTCGAGCCAAGGGGGACCCCCCCCCCTGCCCAATGCAGTCGAGCAAAGGGGGACCCCCCCCCAATGGCAGCTGTGCCTATGCCGCACAAGGTGAACACAGGACCGCCCCACAAAACGGATGCGTCTGCCAGTAGGTGGCAATGTTGCCGTGTAGTTTCATCGAAATTTAGTTACGGTAATTTACGTTCAAGCACGAACTCATGAACTCTGTGAGGGTCCGCACGTCAACGAGTTGATGACATTAACAGGTTACCGAGTTAACATTTACAGATGTACATGCCGGGTTGGTGCAAGGGTGGCGCAGTGGTTACGCTCGCGCATCACAGCAAGAAGGGCCTGAGTTCGATTCCCGATTCGGGTGCCTTTCTCAGTGGGATTTGTGCGTTCTCTCCCCTGTGTTGTGTGCCAGCTTCCTGCGGGTTTCCCTCCAGAGCAAAAAAACATCACGCACTCTAACTGCCATTGAACAAACATCACAACGCTGAAAATTAAGACCGCAAATCACTCAATGATTTAGTTTGTTGCCCTTCACGCCGCGCCTCCAATTAGCCGAATAAACGAAATGCTGGTTCATGAAAGTGGAGGGCAAAACTCGAGGGTCCGGAGAGAATTCCACGCAACCACGAGGTTGGATTCCGAACCCACGACCTCCCGCGTACCCGGAGGTCGCAGCTTTGAGGAGTTCTGATTTGCACGGTTGGCTACGTACGGTGCAAAAGAAGTCCAACGTGCACGCATACATACACTGAGCAAGAGCGCTCTTAACTGTGAAAGACTAGCGTGACCCTCTTGAAAAAGGGTTTCGAGACTCAGCGAGGATTTTCTGGGTAAACAAGCGAAGTGATACAAACAAAGAAATCAAACATGCCGATAAGCAGATCGATCGACAATTTTGCACACGCATGCACACGCATGCACACACACATCCAGACGCGTCAACACGCGTGGACACACGTTCACACCAAGGCCGTAGCCATGGAGTCAACAATGGGGGGGACCAAATCTTCTAGGGGGTCTGGGGCCCCCCCCCCAGAAAAAAATCTAAATAAAAAAACAAATTTCCTGCCTAAAATATTTAAGAATTCACTAACAGATAGGAAGGACTTTATTTATTTATAACGATAATGTCTAATAATGTATTGTATTACATTGCTCTGTTTTTTCTTTTTACCTTTTATTGTTTTCGTTGTATGTAATGGCAGAAATTAGGGATTAATAAAGTACAACCATAACCACAATCATATAAACAGAAATCTATTTATAGCAATATATTGGGGGGGGACATTTTGAGAATATTTTAATATTGGGGGGGGGGGATGTGTCCCCCCCAATATATATTATAATTACGGCCTTGATTCACACACACGAACCTTTCAAACCACGCAGCTCGCTGAACAATAATTGACATTTGTAAGGCGCATTTCATCCGTAGATTTCAATGCGCCCGTGTATGCAAAGCAGTAAATGAACAGAACCTGTAGGGTAAATGGGAAGAACTAAATGGTATGCAAAGGGCTGTTTACAGAGCTGAGTTTTCAAGACAGGCTTCAAACATAACCTAACGACTCTAATTGTCTTATTAGCAAAGGAAAAGCGTTCCACACCTCGAGAGGCACACTGTGGCAAAA
Organism: Lampetra fluviatilis; assembly: GCF_964198595.1. NCBI lineage: Eukaryota > Metazoa > Chordata > Hyperoartia > Petromyzontiformes > Petromyzontidae > Lampetra > Lampetra fluviatilis. Next base: position 5,775,118 of record NC_136323.1, on the reverse strand, counting down.
AAAACCCAAACACCCCAGCAAAATACTCTTAGTTCTTTTGGTAATGTCACGTAGGTAAAAAATGAAATTAAAATTAATAAAAATAAAATACCTACGTGACTTTACCGAAAGAACTAAGAGTATGAATCCTTGCAGTCACGAAAGCTTCAAATCTACCCCAGCAAAAGATCCTTGACCTCGGAGTCCTTAGAAGAAGGTGATCTAAAGACCGCAGGGACCTCGTTGGGCAATATCTGTCGCCCTCCCCCTGCGCCTCCGATGGGCATGTTTGTCTAGGTACGGTGCCAAACGAAGTCCGACGCACGTACAGTATGCGCGTACATACGTAGAGCTAACGTGAAATCGGTTCCTGCAAAACATCGCCGGGGCTAACCCATTGATGGAGCGGCCGTCGCCAATTTGACGACCGAGCGAAACCCCGTGGGGGGGGGTGGAAGGAAAACAACCAAAGCAACGACGACGATGACGCCAGCGACCTTTTTGATCCGCGCAGCTCCTCCTCCTCGCAGTGCGGGCGACCCCCCTGACTGGCTGATCGCAGCGCCACCCCAGAGATGGCGACCTCCGGTGACCCCATGCTGACCTGCACACCCCGAGTCAGGACCTGGGGTGCCGGGGGGTCAGGCGAGGTCACCGGAATCACCAAGGGGTTGAAGCTGCAGCTGACGGGGTAGCTCCCTGGAACACAAAAGCGGGGAGGGCGGGGGGACACAGAGGGAGAGAGAGAGACACACTCTGATTTGGCTTCGCCCTTGTGAGATCAGAATCTTTATTGGACTGGAGGACTCCAATGAGCTATGGAGCTCTTTTTCACAGATGTCCAGTGTAAATATATCTATACTCTTTGGTTCTTACGTGACTTTACCGAAAGAACCAAAGAGTGTGGATTCCTGCAGTCACGAAAGCTTCAAATCTAGAGTAAATATATCTATTTGATTGACTTCTCCAAAAGGTCCCACCCCACATTACCTGCAAGAACTAATACATTTATATATTCCATCAAGGTGCTTAAGATATTCTGATCTTCAACTGCTCAGCACTCCCAGGCCTCTTAGGTTGCGCTCCTTTTGGTGATCGGGCTTTTGTTAGCGTGGCACCCAAGCGATGGACTGCCTTGCCACTTGAAATCAGGCCATCGGAGTCGGTAGAGATATTTCAGTCTGCTTTGAAAACCCATCTCTCTCAGGCGGCCTTCCCTCTTTAGTTTGGTCAATTGCCCTGGCTCCGTTGATGTTTCCTGCTTTCCACGCATGGCGCATTGGAATCCTTAGATGGATCGTGCAGTATGCATTTCGAATTATTATTCGACAACATCCCACCCATGTCGCGGACGTGGTCTATCAGAATGACTGCTTCATCTCATCCGTACGGTGTTCGACCAAACACACACTTCTCTGTCCACGGAACGCTTCTGATTTTGCGTCTCCTGAATGTGAAGTTGCATCTACATCAGCCATAGGAAAGAAGAAGAGGAAAAAGACAAATACGGAGAGAGAAAAAAACCCACCTACGGTGAACTCCGTACAGCCGCTTTGACTGTCCCCTGCTGGATGAAGGCCTAGCCACATTGTTTAAGTCACGGGTGTGGAGTGGAATATGGCAGGCTTCGCACTGCCTACTCTGTTAAGTGACAAACCATGACTAATGCCATATATCAACGGTCTCCTGGTCTCCAGTGCTACACACGAAGCCATGGGCGGCGTTTGATGTTCTCTGCTCATATTTTGTTTGTTGCGGTTGCACCCGACTCAAGAGCCGCATGGCTCACAGGGCTATACCTAATACATGAAGCTTGGATCTTGTCCATATTCGCCTTGCAGGCTGCGGGGTGCTGATGGAGCGGAACTTTCTGGACTGGTTCGTGTATCACTCACCGCTGACGTTATAGTCGTGGCCGGGAATCAAACACAGGTCAGCGGGGGTTCATAGCACAGTGCGCTCACCACGATGTACTCTATGTCAGCGTTGATGTTTTTTGGCCAGGCGTTGCTCCTCACAGAGCATTGATGATTCATCCCCCACAACCCCATGCCAATGCATGAATAGCATTGGTTTTGGTTCTTGATTATTTCGCGTTGTTTAACGTTTATTTTTTCCATCTCGTCCTTACGGCTTTTTTTTTGGGAAGGCTTTTTTTTCTCCGTTTCTTCCCATTAACCTCACTTGCAACAGCGGTGCATTATTTTCGCGTTCGTCTATCGCATGCGTGACTAAATGCGCGCATGTTGGGAGGGCATGAGAATTGAATTAATTCCACCCGACGTTGCACGCGCGCCAATTCGCTCGCAAAGTCTTCAGCGAACTCACAGGACCCTCTGAAATACGAGTCGACATGTGGTCTGAGCAATAGCCCCTTAACACCAGTTGAATTCAATGAATTTTGCCAGAAAGGTACGCACAGGAACAAAATGCATTGCATCTCCCGTTAAAAGCAGCTCTGTTCATTGTCATTAATACCGTGTAATGCAATATAGTTAATTGGACCAACTTTCTGGCATTGCAACACCTCACAGCGCTTAGACTATTGATCTTGAGCCTAATAACGATTTTACCAGCCCGTTGCATGAAATAAAAATTAAATAACAATAATAGAAAAAAAATGTGACCTCCCCCACTCCGCTACCCATTCTCCCACCCCGTGACTTCCACTGCCAACAATTGCCAGCGAAGTGAAATCTCAACGAAGCTAAAGCAGCCGTGGTGGCTGCCTCTGGGGTGGCCCGTGATGTCGACCCAATTGTCGTCTGCCAACCACTTTCCGCTACGCGTCCATCATGTCCCCGCGTCCGCGGTTCAACCTCTGACCTCTAGTCCATTACTGTAAAAAATAAAATAAAAAACATCAACCCGCTCCCCTTTCCTTTGTGTTTGCTTGTTGCCCTGTACCAACCGTGGGGAAGCTCTCCCTTACTGAGGGCTGAGCGGGACTATGAGAGGGCTTTTGGTCGGCCACATTTCTGACACAAAAAAGACAACGATCCCCCCGTACAGCTTTCACAAGCCGTTGGGACAAGTGCTGTTAGCGAGTAGCACCTATGAAGGCCCGGCCCCATTTGACTTTCCAGTGGTGACGTTTACACACACCGCACTCATTTGGCTGAGTCGACCTAAGGGAGGCCCAGGGCCGGTTCATATTATCGCCACCGGTGGTGGCCGTGAACGGGAATCGAACCCGGGTCGCCAGGTTCGCAGCGCAGTGCGCTAACCACTACAATACAAAAGACAAACACACACACCTTCGGGTTGTCCTGAAAAAATAATTACATCTCACTTTTTACCACACTAATTCGATGTCTGTGCCCGCTCTCCTCTCACTCGCACGTCGATGTGGAGATCGCAATTCCGTAGCAGACGCTCGGCCAAGATCAGGGCAGGACTAAGGTTACGAAGGGCCTAAGGCGAATAGGAAGGGGGCCTAAGTATTAGAAAATGTAAAATACAATGGTGAAGTCATCAAACATTTATTTACCGTTGTAAAAGTAACGCATTTATTTAAATCAAGACACAGGTTGCGTGGGGAATTTGAGATACGTGGCCATTGTTTAAACCGCAGCACCTGGGAGATGAAATCGAACCGGCGACCCCTGGAAATTAAGTCCAGTGTGCTCACCACTACATCACGGCAGCAGCCTCATAATGACAAGAACACTTTTGCTTGTCGCTGGCCGATTAAATTGGGAAAAAATTGAATAACACATATATATTGCTAGCCTGCATCAGCAGCTTGCCTCGTACCTTATATCACCTCTTGTTGCAGCAGCTCTTTCTCCTTCGTCAGCAGGTCTGCTGTTGTGTTGGTCTCACCTGATGACGGTTGCTTGTGTTGCGATCGAAACGCCGTGATCTATTATTTTTCTACCTACGTGACTTTACCGAAAGAACCAAAGAGTATGGATTCCTGCAGTCACGAAAGCTACAAATCAGGATATATATACCGTTATGCAAATCTATATGTAACTATATGTAAATATCAAAACTCACCTAGGGAGTAACTCGTGCCATCGTCTTCGATGAGTGACACGTGCACGTATTTCTGGCTCCGGTTGGCCAGGGATCTGCCGATGCCATCGGCAGAAAAGTAAATCACCACCGCCGTGGCGATCCGAGGGTCGGGGAAGTGCACCTGCGGCAACAGACCACACAGTCGTCAGCTTCCTGAAGACAATGGTAATACCCATCCATCCTTTGCCAATCCAGCGCTGGTTAGTGTGGCTTAAGTAAATATAATTTAGTTTTTATAAAAAAAACTATTAAAATATTAGTATGTTACCACGTAAGGCCCACTGAGCTGTACAGCTCTTTTATCAGAAGCGACCTGGCCACAAACGGTAGCTCAACGAAGTGGTTTTAACACGTGGACATTTATAGCGGCCAACTACTCCAAACGCACGCTTCTAAATGCGGAGGGAAAAACCACAGGACCCAGGAGAAAAATGCACGCGAGTACGGGGAGAACACGCAAACTCCAAATATACAGGCGTCAGGTGGGGTCGGGGTCGAACCCGCGACCTCCTGCATGCCGGGCGAGGGAGTTAACATCTCACCACCGCGACACGTGGAGCGTTCAATGCCCCACGCCGACCCAACGGCGCGGCTCCGAAACCTGACGAAGTGAGACGAAGAGCGGTCGTGGCGGCCCGGCGCTCGCTCACCCATATCCAGTAGGGGTTGTCAGAGGGGTACGTGTCGGGGTCGGCGGCCTGCAAGCACGGGAACCACGCGTAGCTTGACATGTCCTCCGGCAGCACCACGAACTTGCTCCGGCAGCCCTGGGTGGCGGCGGGGAGGGTAGAGAGGTCGCGGCCGTAGGAGGTGCGAGCGCAGCAGGGTAAGAGAATCAGAATCGGAATCTGCATGTCGACTTGGAGGCAGGAATCCGATGGGCTATGACGTTCTTATTCACAGAATCATCAGAATCGTTGTTTATCCTGAAAAAATCCGATGAACTATGAATCTCTCTTTTGTTTAATGTCCAGTAGGGGCTGGTCAGGAAGTTACAACAAGAATACAAAAACGGATAAAAGTGCAAAGTGTAGGAAAGGTAACCAAGTCCAGAGAGGACTGTTTATAGCATGACAGTACAACCAACAGTTTCATTATCGGAGCTGCAATTGAAACCAAATAAAGCGAAAAACCAATTTATTTCCACGCACTTGAGAACCCGGTATAACCACGGGTGGCAGAAAACCTGGGTTCGAACCCAGGCTCCCAGCAGTCCTTGCTCAGTCTATCTGATCCCTGAGCTACCCAGCCACATCCTCATTGCTCTCTGTCTCTCGCTGTTCAGTGGTGGTGGGAGGAGGGGCGCAGCCACATCAGATTTACACTCCAGGCCACGGGAGCCCTGCGTGAGACTGCCCTTTTCACCAGGGTGCCTTTCATTTTCCGTAGAGGCAGTGGGGGGGGGGGGTGTGCACGCTGCAGAAGGGATTGGCAATTTGCTGATGGAGAACGGTTAGTCAAAACATCAGTTATCTTGCGGAAGGAAGTTCGCGAAGATTGAGTCTGGCTGTCGAAGCTCGAGAAGCGAATTATGCACGTGTTGAAGCGGTGCTCTGTTCATTTGCGCTCCAATGTCATTATGTTATCGTATAGAACTCGCATCTCCACGTGTTGCTCCCTCGCGTGGTGCGTAAGAGGGGAAGAAATGGCAGAGAACGGCTTGAGGACATCACAAGCGATCGGTGCCAGACAGATGTGGCCACGACGACGTTTGAGCATATTGACACAAGACAGAGACGAAAGTGGAAACAAATGAAGAAATGTGCAGTGGGCACCTACGAGCTACCTGCCCATGGGTCGTGATGATGATGATGGTTATTGATAGGCAATCCTGTAATCCGATTTGTCGCAAGGGCTGTGCTAGGTGTTAATCTTATTCTCTGTGATTATCTGAGAGTTTTGCTGCAGTTGTCCGAGCAGCAGAGCATGGAAGAAAAAAGAAACACATAATGAGATAAATGTGCTGCCAGGTTTCTTGTCCGCGAGGGCGAATCCTGGCGTGCGGCGGCGTCACAAGTTGAAATGACCAAATCGCGAGTGGCCAAAAACTCGGTATTTTAACCCTCAACTCAGTTTTCTGACAAGGTATTTAACTCGCCACTCTGTGTCACCTCTTGTATTGGGGGGAGGGGGGGGGCTTTAACGCTCTCACAAGGCACCAGGGAACAACTGGAATTCTGTTCAGGCAAATTAAATGCCTCATTGAGCAGCTTTTACTACCACTGTGCCGTTAAGCATCCCTTGACGAGTTGCTTGTTTTGTTTTATTGGGTGCTCCCCTAATACGTTTGAGAGGATGTGCACTAATGCCCACTGCGGTGTGTGCTTTCACAACTCTCCCATGTTTGACGTTTCGCTGCAGAGCATGCGGTGCGAAATATCGGTTGTCGAGCAAATCAGAATCATAATCTGAATATTTATTTATATTGGAGCAAGCCGATGAGCTATAAAGCTCTTTTTCACAGATGTTACTAGTAGGTGTGGGTAAAAACAACAACATGATAGTATTGCAAAGTCCAAGAAAGGTAAACAAATCACCCAAACGCATACAAATTAAACCAAACCCTCCCCATTCTACCAGGCAAAGCCCACTGAGGTATTAACTTATTTTTTCAGAAGCGACCTGGCCACAAGTGGTCGCTCCACAAAGTGGCCCGTCATTTGGGCATTGATAGCACCAAAATATATCTAAATCATCTCAATGCGTGTTTCTAACCCGAATAGGCTGCGCTCGTCCTTGTAGACAGAGTTGCTCGGCTCCGTCCGCTCACGTGGCGAGATGTTATCTGCTTCAGCCTGGTGTACAGCACTTCGTGGGTTCGATCCCGACTCATTGAAACCAATCGGCCGAACCTAATCCCTAATCCCCAATTCGCCTCGGCGAACATCCCCACGTGACACGGGCCGCCGTGCGGGAGGCGGCCCCCACGCCGTTCCGGCTCGCCGCGCCGCACTCCTGCGGACCTGCCCTCGGCTCCGAGGTTGGCAGATCAAAAAAAAAAACACAAGCGAGTGTGACGCACGGCGGCTCGAGTCCCGGGGGCTGTTCAGAACGCAACGGAGTGCCATTCTGCCCGCGTCTCCTGGCCAAGACACCAACCCCCCTTGCCCCCCCCCCCACAGGTAGACAACACCTTTCTCCTGTCGGACCGTTGGCATGCCCCTTCTTCGGCCGTCTGCGGCAGTGGGTTTGCCATCTGCGGCGATCGCACCTTTGTTTATCCCGCCGTAATTGTTTGTCATCAGCAGCAGCACATCGTGCTGTGATCTACCCACAACTGGATGTTGGTGTCTCGGTCTCGGGACAGAATGCCATGTGGTGGCCGCTTCATTCATGAGTGGGGGGAAAAAATAGGACCATTGTTGGGGGCCTCTATTGTGTGTGGCCTCCCCCCACCTCTCTGGGCTGCCCTGATCACAATCCATACAACTCCTGCACATGAGCTGATTTCGTAGCTACATCTCTACAGTAGGCGTACTCTTGGACAGGCGAGGATTTCTTTATGTGACCATATTTCACCGCGTTGGTCAGAGCAGGTTGGTAAAGGTGGGGAAGGCAGGACTGGTTCTAAATATCACTCGCCACTGATGTTATCAGCACCCCACATTGACAACGCTGCCTCCAAAAAAGCACCCACCTATATATATATTTTAATTGAAGATTAAATACTGATCATCTTTGTCGGCAATGGCAGGTGATTGAAGAGTGCCGTGCCGGCACATTTTAAGCTCATGTAAACTGGCTACCAAGTTAAATGACCTCTCTCGCTCTGCATCTGTGTGTGTGTGTGCCAAGTGCCACTTCAAGTAAACACAAGTGCGCTGTTGTGCCTCTCAAGGGGGCAGTTCTTGGCACGTCGTGGCTCGCGGATTACTTGAAAGGAATGTGTCCCTTAACCGCACGCTAGCGACGATGCCTAAAGTCATTGGTAACATCTCTCTCTTTGGAGACCGTCTGCATTGGCATTTGATGCAGTGGTTGTTGTTGTTGTTGTTGACATACATTTCGTGAAATTTCAGAATGATGTGAAATAGAATATGATAATGATAATAATATACAGGCCTTTGTCAATCCCCTGTTAGATGAAGGCCTCCCCCTAGGGCCGTGTCAGTAATGGGGGCTATTTGACCATACTTCACCACATTGGTGGGTGAAGGAGTGCGGCACAGAACCAGGTTTTCGTATCACTCGCTGCTGATATTAGCTGTGGCCCGGAATCAAACAGCGTCCTAACCACTGCGCCACTGCTCCACCTGAAAACAGTATCGCTGGAGATTAAAAGAAAAGAGTTTGCTAATAGCTAATTTAATTGTTTCTTTAATTGTTCATGAATGGTTGCGAGAAATGCCCCATTTTGGATTATAATCATTGACCAGCTCAACTATGGTCTGGATGAAAACTTATTTTAATGGATTGTGATAATCCCATTAGATTTTCTACAACCAAATTTTGCCGAAACGCATCCTGCCTTATCGGACGTCAGAAACTAAGCAGCGTTGAGCCTGGGCGTAGTAAGTGGAAAGGTGACAAGACGGCATGCCAGGTGCTGTTGCCAAGAGGCTTCGAGGTGGCCAAGAAGTTGCAGTGCTGAGTGTTACCCACCCCGCATGAAGCCAAAGACTTAATAATGGTTTTGCCAAACGTCCCAATGTAGCAGGACTCACCGGAACAACAGTCCTGGGGATTCAGCGAGTTCATCAAGGGCAAGTGACTTATAAATAAAAACGTATTCACCGAGTCCTAAATTCCACAATGTAAAGGACATGTACATGTTCATCCTGTTCGCAAGTAGGATACCCTTCATGGAAGAACCTATTCAATTGTATCCATGTTACCGATTTTACAGGCAGATATTAACGCGAATGAATCGCGCTCATTCCAATCGGGAAGCAGAATCGAAAAACTCCACGGATGAGGTTCCACGTTTGCAACTTTGACCTCCGACCCTCTTGACCCTCGGCAGCCGTGCACGATCACAGCGATGATGCACGCGTATCGTCCTTTTAGAGAGGCGCTCGCAAACTCTTCGCTTGTAGGCCTAGTGCTTCTCGCTCGCGACGCTCCTTCACAACTAACGCGTTTTCGCCTCCCTCGCGCGCCAAAAGTTTTGACGCCAACATTTAAACCTGCAATTCGGCGCGTGATGCCACGCTAATAAATAAAAGTGAGTCTTCAAGAAGCTCTAATCCCCGCCGAGTCTATCCATGTCAGAAAGCGCTCGGCGAATAAGGATATTGTTAAATAAATTAATCTGGTTTAAAACCTCTTTACGAGCCCTTAATCCCATCCACCATCGCTTCCTAATCCAGGTTATATGAACCGCACATTAGGCTGGGTTTTGATCCAGTTAGAGGGCTCAGTCTGGATTAAGGCACACGTTTTATGCGGTCAAGCTCCCGGGATTAGAGAACTTGCCCAATATCTGTTGGGATTTGTATCTGTCGGTTATATACCTGTCTGAGATGCTGCTCTTGAATAAACACACCAAACACCTGCATCGACAGCACTTGTGTCAACCCTCTGCTGGATGAGGGCCTCGCTAAGGCCGTGTCAGGGGGGCTGTTTGACCATACTTCACCTCGCTGACCTGATGTACGTAAAGTGTAATTGTGGCATGTGTTTTTTTTATATGTAACAAATAAAACACAAGCCTACACTGTACTGTTCATTCCATTTGTTGAATTTCATTGTTTTTAGGACGTTTTTGCCGGCGTTGTTGATACAATTAATGTAAACATTAAAATGTTGCATGAGACACGTGTGTAAAATTGATTACATCAAATGGTCTGCACGCATTATTATTGAGCGATACTGTACTGCATTGGCAGTGGTGCACAAGTCTCTATTGCACACATTGGGCAGAATAAAGAATTAACGGAGCAGTACAAACGAGGTGGTGGTAAAACTAAGGCAATAATTTCGTGATTCTTGGGTCGCATTGGAAGCTTGAATCGTGACGATTCACTCCATTGCTGGAGGGAGGCATTGAAGGGGCAGATGATTAAATTTCGATTTAAAGCTTTCGTGACTGCAGGGATTCATCTTCTTGGTTCTTTCGGTAAAGTCACGTAGAAGGGAAATAATAAAATAATATAATAATAATAAAATATTGTTTTATGTTTTATTTTTATTATTTTATTATTTCCCTTCTACGTGACTTTACCGAAAGAACCAAGAAGATGAGGGCAGAGGATTGTTTCGGGGGTGACGGGGTGAGGGGAGTGAATTATCACCAGCATTGTGTAAAAAAAAGTTCAACGGAACCTCAACACGGTCATGCAATTTCAACCCGCCGCTAAGATAAAGACCCCCCCCCCCCTATAGCCTCAACAGACTGTTGGGGCAAGTGCTGTTAGCGAGCACCTATGAAGCCCGGCACGGCACACGAGGGGTGGGTGACCGGCATCACGCCCGGCCGCCTTTGTCTCCCAAGTGGCGACGTTTACACACCGCACCAAATACTCATTTGAGGCTGAGCCGACCGAGGGGATGCCCAGGACCGGTTCAGATAATCGTCACCGATGTTTGCCGCGAGCGGGAATCGAACTCGGGTCACCGAGTGCATTGCGCCGCGCGCTAACCGCTGCACTCACGCTCCGGCTACACGCACGCGCGCACGTGATCCATCCATTATCATTAGCACACTTCCAATTACACGGTGGATTTATTTAGCATTCCTTTGTGCCATTGATGTCAAGGCGGGGCAGGAGGGAGGGAGAAAGTGAGCTCACGTGCTTGTGTTTAAACGGCAGCGAGGAAATCAGTTTTATCCGCAGATTTCTAACCCTCTGCGGTGCATTTCCCCGTGTGCGAGTATGAAATGTAATTATGATGAGGTCAGTTTTTTTATTGCATGTTTATTCCAAGGCAGTGATGTAACCGCCGGTGGGATTTCAGATCGCGGTGGGCCCTCTGACTCAGACCGTTGTAAAACGTTGCGTCCATGGTAGCAGCAGCAGCAGTAGTTAGGAGTGATCTTTCGTCGCCAAACGGCTGGCAAGCTGTGAGTTTCATGAGTACTCGTTGGTGAAAGGGCAAGTTGTCTGTGGATGACTTTAAAGCGCCCTGCCTCCAATGTGCAACCCGGCTAAAGGGAATGTGTCTTTAAATGCATTGATGTGTGACGAGCGGACATATCATGTGAATGTCAGCGGCGTTTCACTGAGCATCGAGTACGTGTGAATATAGGAATTATGTTGTTGCCAATTCACACCCAAGCAATTTTGAAGAAATGTCACGATCCAGTACAATAGCCTGATTATTCATTTGGCTCATTTTTTAACGTCTATTTCACTGCGTATTGTTCCTTGGTTGTTTGTTATCTGTCTCGCACGTACAGCTGTGTGGATTCCATTGATCTAAATTCAACGCCTGTGTACAGTTCCATATAATTTGCATAACTGACCCAATAAGTAAACAAACTGCTATTTTGTTCTACGCAAAACCATTTAATACCTAACAAAAAATTGTCATCAATCATCGCAATAGTATCTTTAATAGAGGTTTGTTTTTTGGGTTAGATTGCGTACGTATAAATGTGTTGTTAAACCCGCCACCACCCGAGATTTGTTACGTAAACCTCTATTATGGATAACATTGGTCGCGAAAGCCTACGTGTTAAACATCACAATATTGTTTGACTGACACAAAGATCCCCCGTCATAGTCTAGGGACTATTTGGGCAAGTGCTGTTAGCGAGCACCTATAAAGGCCGGCACAGCACGCGAGGAGCTGGGGTGGCCATCATAACGCCCGGCCGCCTTTGTCTCCCCAATGGCGATGTTTTTACACACTGCACCAGGTACTCCACCTAGAGGGGGTGGGGGGGCGGATAATTGTCGCTGGTGTTGATCGTGAGTGGGAATGGAACTCGGGTCGCCGGGTTCACAGCACAGCGCACTAACCGTTGCACTACCACTCCCCACTGACACACACAACAAAGTCAAAGATCCCCGTATAGCCTTAACAGACCGTAGGGGCAAGTGCTGTCAGCGAGCATCTATGAAGGCAGCAACATCACACGAGGGTGTGGGTGGCCAGCACCACGCTCGACCGCCTCTGTCTCCCTAGTGGCGATGATTACACACCGCACCAGGTATTAATTTGAGGCCGAGTCGCCCTGGGGGAGGCCCGGGACCGGTTCAGATAATCGTCACCGGTGTTGGCCCTGAGCGGGAATCGAACCTGGGTCGCCGGGTTCGTAGCGCAGCGGCGCAAACCGCCACGCACGCACGCACACTCACACGCGCGCCGAGCAGCAACAACAACCACGGCGCAATGCTGTGTAGGGTGGCTCTGACGACGACGGAGAGAGAGGATGGCCGAATCAACCACGGGCAATGCCACCCAGGAAGCAAAGAGGCGGCCAAGCCACCCAGGCTGACTCCTCTATGGAAAGGGGGCGACGGTTTAGAGGGCTTGGGATTAACTGCCGTTGGGGCCAGTGCCCAGTAGAGGACCTCTGATTAATGTGATAAAGGTCACTGGAGGTTGTGGATGGGGGCGGGGCAGGGAGGATTTGCCCACACGGAATGCTTTGCACAAATGCAGAGTAAATCAATAGGAAGCTTCGCTTTTCACATTTAACCTATGGTGGTGGTGGGGGGAGGTTCTCTCTCCTACAGTAGTGCCTGAACAGCAAAAGTAAAAACAAGTGTGAAATGTATTGTATGTTGAACTTGTTTTGCCCCATACGTAGCCAACCGTGCTAATCGGAGGTGCTAATCGGAGCAGTTGTTTGATAGCGAGGAAATCTGTAGATGGCCTTTGTGTGTCATAGATCTTTTTTTTATTTACGAGACATGGTTAATCAACGAGTGGATGAATAATAAAACTAAGAGTGCGATTTGTAACGCAAACAATATTTTACACACGTCATAAATGACCGAGACTCAAGACGCACGGAAGCCAAGCTCAGTGTTACTTGAAAGCCAGGCGAAAGAGGGTAAGCCTTTAAGAAAGAGCTGGAGCCTTTTAAGTGTCTCTTGAACGCCCGTGTACGTAAGAACGTACGTTGAACCTCGTTCGCACCGTGCGTAGTCAACCGCGCGAACCGGAGTTGCGGAAATCTGACGCTTTCCAACGGAGGTTGTCAGCGCCGATGCGCAATTGGGAAACATTTCTTAAATCCCACAAAGCCCTCGCAGCCGCCTCTGTCCACCCAGCAGCAGCAGAATAAATGGGTTCCGCTGTAGTCAGTCGATCGGCAGGTTGCGTGCGGGTTACTCCCACCTCTTCCAAGACGTCTGGCCAACGTGGGAGAGAAGGCCGACATGCCCTCTGAATGGGTTCTGTAGAATTTGCCCACTAGTGGAGGCCGTTTATGTTTTTTTTTTTCCGGTAGCGGTTTGAGAAAGCAATTGCAACGTAAAAAATATATTCCTAGATGCTCAATGTTTTACGAGTGCAGGCTCAACGTGAAGTGATGAATTATTACCGAAGTGATGTCAACGGATGTACCATTCAAATGTCTCCTGCTTCATGATTTTCTTTCCACATGACTGCTTTTTTTTCGTACAATTTTTTCGTACTATATTTGTAAAAAAATATACATCATTATTATTAACATATCCCTTCCAAGACGCAGAGAACCAATGTGGCAGAGGAGTAGAAATCTCTCTCTGAGAACTTCCTCGAGAGGAGGCCCGTTGTTCAGCGGTGGCCTGAGCGGAGCAATTTCAGGAATGCCCCTTTACCTCCACATCACCCCACCCCCCCCACCCCCCAAACCTCCAGCGTCTCGCCCTTCCGAACGCCAGCCCTGCACTGCACGCAGAGATCTTTGTTCCTTGAGCTCGCGCAGAGCATCTCCCTTGCTTCCCAAAGCCGTGCCGAGGACTGGGGTGCAATCCCCCGCCCCCCACTCCACCCGCCCCCCCCCGTAGATTTATGGGCTCCGTGGTGACCGTTTTAGTTAATTGACTTGGCCTGCTCCTCCTTCCTCTTCTTCTTAGCCCTCGGCTGGGGAAAGCCGGGCCGGGGGGGGGGGACAATGAAACGAGCGTCGCCGCTCATTCCGACCGACGAGAAATCGGACGTAAAGGGCGCGACAACAACAACAACAATCAAAACAACAACAACAATACACTCCAGCGCACCTGGAAGGGTCCCCCCCCTACACCCTCCCCGGCGTTTGGCATAACGCAGATCACCAAAAACTCAACGCGTTTATCAACCGCAGTGCATTCAAAGGAAACACTTAATGTGACGTTTTGAGCAATAGCCCTTCTGCACAGTACATCTATGTGTGCAACATGTCACCCGATGAATGTGTTGGTTTTTGTTGTTATTGTTGCGTGCGCTTGTGCACCGCTGCAAACGCAACATCGCCAAATAATTAGTTGTTTTAAAAAAAATCCGTGACGTTTTATCCCCGCTGTTTGCGAGTACCCGCCCTCAAATCATCGACTCGCACCCCGGACCTGCGCGCGTTCTCCTCTCGCGACGGCGTTTTTTTTTTCTCTCTCATCGCCCACGGAAAGCGCCCGAATCGGACCCGTTGTGTGCCCGCCGACACCACCACCACCAAAGACAAAGATCCCCCATATAGCCTTAACAGACTGTAGGGGCAAGTGCTGTTAGCGAGCACCTATGAAGGCCAGAACGGTACACGAGGGGGTGGGTGGCCAGCACCACGCCCGACCGCCTTTGTCTCCCCAGTGGCGATGTTTACACACCGCACCAGGTACTCATTTCAGGCTGAGTCGACCTAGGGGAGGCCCGGGACCGGTTCAAATAATCGACACTGGTGTCAGCCGTGAGCGAGAATCGAACCCGGGTCGCCAGGTTCGTAACGCAGCGCGCTAACTGCTGCACCACCGCTCCCCACACACACACGCACACACCGGGTCAAGGCACGGTCACGTGCACACGAGAACCGGGAATTCGAGTGGCTTCGAGCCCCGCTCCTTCAAAGCCAAGCCGATCGCTGGGGTCGTATTTTTTTTGTCATCTCCCTTCCTCCACCTTCGCACACCCCCCCCCTCCCCAAAAGAAAAAAAAACGCAAGCCGCAAGTGACACGCGCCATCCTATGACGCACGACTGCAAAAGCATCTCGGGAAATTCTCATTCGCCCCCTTTAGGGGCGATCGAAAGCCACAGGTACGTTGCAGCGTGGCCAGGTCAAGTGCACGTGGCGCTCTCTGCCCTTCAGCCAATGGGCAGGCCGCAATTATATCACTTTGTGCGTCAATCGTTTTTTTTAGTTTTGCCCACTAATCTGGATGAGTGCGTGTCGTGAAAACACCCAGCCACTCACCCTCAACCACCGCCCCCCTACTTCCCGAGCCAATGTTGCCCGCTGCACATGCAGTGCTTGCGTTTGAACAGACAATTGAGTGGATACATTTTAAAAAAATACGTATTTAATCTGCTGCAGTTGCTCAAGATGTGTCTATGCTGTTGTGGGCGTGAAGGTGTACCTGGCAGGGAGAGGGGTGGAGTACCAACCCTCAGAAATAGACACTGTGCCTACTGCCACGTGTGTCTTGTAGATGTTGTGCTTCAACAGCTATATGGAGAGTTTTTTTAAACGATTTGTTTACACTGCAGGTAAAAAGCATAGTTTTGATAGTTTTGGCAGAAAAGTAGAGATATCATCATAATTGTCCACCACTACCACCATCATTATCATCATCCACCACCACTATCGTCCTTAACATCGTCACCTTATCACCCTCCACCACCATCAATATTCATTAACCATCACCCATCATCGTCGAATCCCAATCGCCCATCACCAGCTTTATTCTCACCCACAAACCCTCACCTATCCTCGCACATCATCCAAACTCACACCTCCTGGTCGTTGACGAATCCCTCACACTTCCACGAAAATCAAACGAATCTGCAATCCACCCTGCGGTAACCTCACCAACTCATTCACTCACAAAGCAAAGCCTCATCGCAGCGTTCTTCATTGCAAGGCCCTCGGGCCACTGGCGGTCTCTGTTGGCCTTCAGTGCGACCCCTGACGTCTGGTCCCCTACAATAATACACAACACGCCAATGGTGTTGTCTTGCAGGCAATTGTGGCGGCCCTCGCACCTGAAGTCTTATTGGCGAAAGAGCACCCCCACTCTCCCCCCTCTCCCCCGGTGAAAATTCGTGAAAACCACTGCCCTTGACTTAAAGCTTTCACGGCTGCAGGAATTCATA
Organism: Lampetra fluviatilis; assembly: GCF_964198595.1. Classification (NCBI taxonomy): domain Eukaryota; kingdom Metazoa; phylum Chordata; class Hyperoartia; order Petromyzontiformes; family Petromyzontidae; genus Lampetra; species Lampetra fluviatilis. Next base: position 5,758,958 of record NC_136323.1, on the reverse strand, counting down.
TTCTTTGGGTCTTTCGGTAAAGTCACGTAGATAGGTTCAAAGAAAATAACAAAAAACTACGACGTTTCGCAGCACACGGACCGCTCGTGTTGCGATCGAAACGTCGTGGTTTTTTGTTATTTTCTTTGAACCTATTTACGTGACTTTACCGAAGGACCCAAAGAATATGAGGACCACTGCCCTATTGGGTTACCGTCACTGCCCGAAGCAAAAGACGACCGCTTACCTTCGACAGGGCCGGAGGGCCCACGAGGACGCTGGCCGGGCAGTGGAGGCTGTCCTGGTGGGAGGCCGTGGCCTGGGATGCCCACTGATCCACGTGACCCGGAGGCGTGAATATGCCACAGTCCAGACCGCTGCCCTCCTTCTCGAATTCTTCGCAGAGCCCGTCGCCGGCGTACGCGTAGCACACGTTCGGCGAGCCTGGTGGGAAACACGGCACGGTCTGGGCTTACTGATGTCACTCTTGCCCCGGTGGCCTCTCTCCGTGTGCTGCGAAGAACAGACTTTGCCTGAAACATTGCCGACTACACCATCTTCCTCTTCCTTCCGATGTGAGGAAGCCACTGGGAGCCATGCACTTTTGAAATCTCGATTGAAAACTCATTTCTTTAGAACTGCTTTTTGTGTTAAGTTTGTTGTCCTTCCCCATGCATCTCCGATGAGCACCTTTGTCTACGTACGGTGCGAAAGAAGTTCAACATACATACAATGCCACACAGTTGTTGATATTGACAATGAACGTTTAGAGTTGTGTTTGTTAGTTGTGTTGGTGGACCACTGCCAATGCAACAGCGGAAGCATTACCAGGCAATGGTGTGCCACGCGTTGTTTTTTTCAGGCTGTTCCGCGCGTCGTCTGGCACGGTGGTGCAGCGTGTGCAGGGAGCATCAATGAGCGTGAACAGAAGCTCCCAACATGTGTCCCGCGAAACGTCGGACATCGTGCCGAACGACACACGCGGTACAGCCCGAAAACGCATCGGAAGGTTTCACAGCAATACGGCCGCTAAAACCTCGCAGTAGCATGGCACAGTTTCAATTCACAACAGGCTTGTTTGGATGAGAATTTAGAGGCAATGTTTTTTCTTTTTTTACGTATCAATTTTTCCCACAAAATGTTTGTTCCAACTGTCCTACCGGTATCGTATCGTGAGACGAAGTGGACATTCAGAACGCGTCACGCAGAGCCCCTGCAAGTGGATTTCACAGAACTAGTTCTGAAATGCGTCAGAGTGATCTTTTTTATTTTCCAAATGCAAAGATGTACACGTTCTCCACACGCTTTGCATCAGATACACGTTTGTTGCACGCTAATGGAAGGCTATCACGAAGGCGCTTTACGTTTTACAGACGGGTTTAGCCTGCTGATAGGAGACGCTGCTGCCACGTGGTTTCCCCAAGTTAAGTAAAGCTAATTGAGAATGCCAATGAATACGATGGGTTTTTGTTCAGTCATTGGTGACCGCGCTGAGACCATCAGCTCACTATTCTTGATCACCTTGTTTCATCATGGGCGACTGAAACCCACATTTCTATCCGGGGATCTTAGCGATGACAGCTCATTGCTCAGAGCTCGGAGCTACCCGGCAACCTGCGAATTATTTTCAAGTTAGTGGGGCAACTAGCCTGGAGGATCCACGCAGTGTAGCCAAGTGTAACTAATGAAGGCCCATAATCAACGTTTTTGGGTTTAGATCGCGTTATTTATAAATGTGTCGTAACCCTCCACCACCCGACACGGCCAATCAGTAAAAAAGTGTCACGTTGACAAAATACTAATAGTTCACTGTTTTAGCCCACCGGTGTGTTGAAGCGTGAAACCACAACATTTACAATTTGAGTAGCACGACGTTTCGCTGGTAATTGCATCCAGCATCATCGGGCAATTCGCCAGAATGGTGAGGCTCTCCTCTGTCTCCCGTTCTTATATAGAGCAGCAGCAGCAGGGTGACGTCATCATTAACTCATTAACTCAGACACATTTATAAATAACGCGATCTAAACCCAAAAACGTTGATTATGAATAATATTGGTCGCGAAAGCCTACGTGTTAATGAAGGCCCGTTAATTTATTGAAACGTAATTCAAAGCTTGTTCCCTGTGTTCCATTATCTCCCCTGCAAATGCATCAGAATCTGAATCTTTATATATCGTGGAGAAATCCGATGAGCTGTGGATCTCTTTTCCACAGATGTCCAATGAGACTTTCTCAGTACAAACAAAAGTGAATTACCCGCTCAAATGAGCGTCGAAACACCGTTGCACTGTACAGCAAGTGGTGAAACATTCCACATTCCTATGCCTGGCGCAAATCTCTCGTATCAAAGGGCCACTGTAGACTTGTGGTCAGTACACACACTTCACCTGCACTTGAACTCTCAACTTTGCGATTGCGAGCTCCTCGCTCTAGCTCTGAGCCTCATGGCTGATAAAGTGCCCAGCTCGGAAAATCCACGTGAAAGCCCACGCTATTAGAAGGAGAGCACACCAGCACTGTGAGATCATGAGTATCGACAGTCTAAATTCTCAACTCTTTTAATGCCTCTCATGATTGGGAAAAGGAAAAAAGAAACATCGGTTTGTTTATGTACGTAGCCAACCGTGCTAATCGGAGGTGCGGTTGTCTCGCCACTGCCACAGGAGCGTGGAACTTTCTGCCACTGGGTCAGGGCTGCATACAGAAGATGAGCACCTATGCCTTGGTGTTGACTTCAAGCTTTCGTGACTGCAGGAATTCATATTCTTTGCGTCTTTCGGTAAAGTCACGTAGAACAAAATTTTTACAAAAATGACGACGTGTCGATCGCAACACAAGCAATGACGATTGCAATGACGATTGCTTGTGTTGCGATTGAAACTTCGTCGTTTTTGTTAATTTTTTGTTCTACGTGACTTTACCGAAAGACCCAAAGACTATGCCTTGGTGCTCGATTTGAGTCAGGAAATCACTTCGTTGTGGGTTTACTCACCAACACACCTGTGTGCCGAAGTAGTAACGAATTGCCACGTTTTTTTAACGTGACAAAGCTTACTAATTGGCTGCGTCGGCTGGTGGCGCATTTAACGACACATTCATATTTACGCGATCTAACCCGAACAAAAAAAACTTTACTGTGGATATCCCGTCGGCGAAAGGCTAACTTGTTAAAATCACTTCGACCGTTGACTCGAAAAAACAACAACTACTACAGTTCGTAAATTAAATTCCTGTTATGCATATACGTACACGCATTCCCTAAATTACTTGCAAATAATGCTTAATGGTGCCCATTGTTATTCGTGGAAATGTTAGACGTAACAGAGACGCGTGCATTGTGCGTCCCCTCACGCAGGCAGCTGGCGACACAATGGGGCGACGATGAGAACGGTTCCCCTGGGGGGGGGGGGGGGGGCAAACGAGGGGGAGTGTGAAGAAGAAGGAGAAAAACTCCCCCCGCGCCCCCCCCCCCCTACACACAAACCCATCGGTCCTTTTCCGAACGAGCGAATGACCTTTTGCACTCCCCATAGAAAATGTTCTCCCGAAAATGCGCGAGCAGCTGCGAGAAAGTTAATCCGTCGTAAACGCCGTTTTGATAGGGACGGGATAGTGGTGGTGGTGGAGGTGGTGGAGGTAGGAGAGCGGTGGTTTGTTATCCATGGGACATTTCAACAAAACTCTTGCTACATATTCGACTCTGTTTTCGGAAATGTAGTCCGCTCGGTGCGAATCTGTAAAAAAAAAAATTGAAGTTGTCCCCGCCTTGGGAATTCCTCCGCAGCAAGACGCGTCGGTGTCAACACAACGGGACGGCTGGAGGAGGAGCTGAGGGCAAGTAAGCAGTACCCCCACCCCCCTCCCCCAGACATGCACGCAGGGCTCACCGTTACACAGGTAAAGGGACAACCCTGCAGTTCCTTGGGCATGCTGCTTGCTGGCAGAAAGGCCTCCACTAGAAGGAGCTCAAATAGAGTCCCGCTCGAGGCTATTTTCTGCATTTAGCATTTTGGCCTTCTCGTCCACGCTGGCAAGACGTCTTCGAATAGGTGGGAGTAACCCACACTTTACCCCACCGCACACGGCCTGCTGATCGATATCAATGCAGTGAATCCATTGATAGCACTGGGTGGGCAGAGGCGGCGGGAGGGGGCAGATAAGAAACTTGCATCACCGTTTCAACTACCGCGCCAGCAGATAGAATTTAACCTGCGATCTCCAGATTGCAAGTTCAGTGTGCTGCTAACCACAACAGCGTCTACACGCACGGTTAAATAATTTGTTTTAGCTCCACGCTAAGCTAGACCACACAATCACTTAAGAAGCTATCGTCTTACATCAGCACAGAAATACTCAAGTGAAGATACGAAAAGAGCAGGTTAATAACGTTCCCTTTCAAGGTTTCCCCCCTGATCACCATGGTCTTGGGGCACGCAGATTACGGGGCACGGCTACCGGGTACAGGATGTCTCTTTCGCGGGCCAAAAAAATCGGCTCAAGCAGCCCTTTGTTTTTGAGTGACGCCGAAAATGGGCGCTTTCATTCAACCACCGCGGGCAGCGGAGAACTGTTGGGAGGACCGCTGTGGTCCGGTAATTCGATTTGTCCGCTTGTGCCACGCGCGGGCACGCAATCGAGCGTTTCGGAAACCCCGCGGACCTACCCTTGGCTGTGATGTTCCACAGTCGCGTATCATCATAGGAAATGAAACGCAGGATCGGTAACGCGTGACAGCCACGGCGGGTAGATTGTTTCGCGCACGCTGGAACCTGCGATCCGGAAGCCGACGGTTCGATTCGAACCACCTGGCGCGGTAGCTTAAAGAATGAAACGGTGAATGTCCTGCCGCTATACACGCAGTGGTATTCGTGGGCACGCTCCAATTAGTCGATCTGTGGAGTGAAGTGTGGGCACTCCCACCGCTTCCAAGATGTGTGGCCAGTGTGTAAGAGGAAGCCAACATACTCTCTCGAGAGGGGTGGGGGGTCCTCTGTTGGAGTTGTGGAGTACCTTCGGCCAGCAGTGTCGTGAGCGAGCGACTGCATTCCAGGAGTGCGCCTTTACCTTTTGTTGTTGTTGTCGTGCAAAGCCGTACAAATACACACGCGTGTGCACACCGAGCAAGCGCACACACGCGCGCGCAAAAAAACGGGGGCAAACTAAAAAGACGGGAGAGAGAGAGAAAAGAATGCTGTGCAGACGGATCCAGTGGCAGTGGCGTTTCAGTAACCGTAACCCACGGACGTTAGGTGATTGATTTTTTTTTTATCTGCCGCTTACATAATAGGATATCGGCTGTCCCACGTCTGGATGCCAGTCCAGTGAGTGTAGAAGTGCCATGGTTGAAATGCCAACCTGCTCCTGTATCCGTCCCGGGGGCTGTTACAACCTCCTTTTGAGCGGAGACTCTTAACAATGCAGTGGCTCTTACAATGCATTCTTTGCAATTAAATGATTCAGTTACTTGCTTACCATTGCTTTAAAGTTAGATTTTAAAAAATACAGAAATGTGCATCGCCATTATCATCCACATCACCATCAGTGCATCTTTATAAAGTATTAACTATTTTGGTAAAACAGCATGATTCTGTTGCGTGTTGTTTTGCTATAAAATTCCCCTATTTTATTTCAATTGTGGTGACTGATGGCACGCGAAATCAGGCCGAGAAATTTCCTTCTGGAACCACTGCGCTGTGTGCAGCACACCAGCCCGTATCAGTGAATGGTCCCCGGAAGATAATATCACTGAACTACTTTGGAAGTCACTGTAATAACAACACCCCTCTTTATCCACTCCTCGGGGAAAAATTGTATATGCCCCTGAAAACAGCGTTTGTGGCATGTAAATCAAAGCCAAATCATGTTTAAATTCACTGAACTAAAATTGTAACAAAATTACGTGATAACACTGGCCAGAAATTTAATTCAGTGCCAGCACTCCACCCAGAAATCGATCGTAATCGACGATTCCATGCACTGTTATGCACCCCTGGGAAATAAATCATTAAATCACATTGGAATGTAATATTTAGACATCTGTCTCTGGGCCTGCCCCCAATATGAAATAACTTTCCATTGCATACATCATCGAGAAATCTATTTTGAATTGTATTTTTCAATTCCACGTGTCAAGCGTGTGGTGTAGGGTTTACTTGACGTAACTTAAGCGTTGGCATTCATCAAAGCCAGAATAATAAAGGCAACTGTGCCATATTAATGTTGACTCAAGCACAACACGTCATCCCTGTTATGCGGTTGCCGTTGTTGAGCTAATATATACACAATTATCCCTTAAATGAACGGCACTTTGCAACAACAAAAAAGGAAGTGATTGTTTTTTTGTTGTCCTCATTTGGTCCTGTTTGACATAGAGAAAGACACGTGTCCTGAGCGGTTGACCAAAGGCATCACCATTAGGAGCATTGCGTCCACGCATTAGTGAGCTTCCGTGATCTGCAGCAATTATTTCGCGAGCCCTTCGGCGCTATTCCCATTGTCTACGTTCAGGTCGTACTGAGTAACGTGGTTGAGTCACGGGGTGGGGTGGGGCGGGCGGTGAAAGGGGTGAGGGGTGGCGACAGGGGATGGCTTAAAACGTCTAGGTCGGAGACACTGAGCCAACACGAGATCTCGAGTTTGAATTGCAGGGCTGGGCTGTCATCCAAAAGTAGGGGAAGGTGCGGCCATGCAATTGGCTGCTCGTGCCACTGCCAGCGTAAGGGGCCCTCTGCTCGAACAAACGATTTGGTTTACCCTTCCACGTTGGCCAGACGTGTTGTAGGAGGTGGGCGCCCACCCACGCGCTATCCTTGACGCACACAACCTGGCCATCGACTAACTGGGCCCGCTCATGTAGGATTTTTTTTGTTTTTAATGGGTTCTAGATTTGAAGCTTTCGTGACTGCAAGGATTCATATTCTTAGGTTTTTTTCTGTAAAGTGACGTAGGTAAAACATTAAAATTAATAAAAGTAAAATGGGTATAACCTGCTTTTTCCCATCATGCAGTTATACTTTCACTTTAGCATTTTAATTCCAAGCAGTTTATGTACAATATTTTGACTGTACGTGTATAATGATTCCAAACGTTAACTCATACAAAACCACGCGCAGTCTACGTCAATTCAAATTTATTCAATTGTCAATGTTCTTAAAGTTTCCAAGTTATCGCAGTGTCCCATAGTGTAATGGGTGAGCTCCAACTACAAGCCACTCAATCTCGCCACTCTGAAGAAGAGGCATCACCTCACAACCCTTATCGACTATACTGTTAAAGGTCCTGTTATCAGGCAGTGTCAGCAACAAATATAGTGAGTGCTGCATTTTTATTTTATCTACACTTTGTAAATAAACAAGTGCCTTATAATAGACGTGGGTAAGAGCAAACGTCTTGAAATGGGAGTATGAAATATAACTCAACACATTCATCAATAACACCGCCTTAAACGGAAAATAACGCTTATATTAGTCTCCTTTTGTTGGGTTGTTCCGTGATGTGTGCGCAACATCATGGGAGTACTGTGTTTAATGCCCTCGTGACTTGAGTCCTACATCAAAATGTGGATGATGCACCATCATCGTCAGGCAAAATGAATCCACTGCTCCTGTAAACGGATGACGTCGGCATTGTGTGAAGTGGCTCATTCACGAATTACGTCATGTGTATCTGGTGCTCTAACTGTGCATAAAATACGTGCATCAGAATCAAAATATTTTCTGAATCAAAATATTTATTAATACCGGAAGAATCCGATGAACTATAAAGCTCTTTTTCACGGATGTCCAGCAGTCTTAGCATTCGCTAATAAAACAAATCAACCTGCCGAACACAGGCACCCCCAAACCTCTACCAACTATCGCCATCCTGCGATGTAATAGTTCACCTGGCACCTGCACACGAACTCATGTCATCCGCTCCATCTCCCTGGTGGACGTTCCCACTCTCTTGACACGTTACGTTGCTCCGCTGTTACCCCTGAAAATCGGCCATCGTAAAGCCCTCTCACGAAATCGTCCTCTGCCTAAGCACGCTAAACTTTAAAACCAAACAGTTTGAATGATGCTTTTGACCTGTGTACTCCCTCTCATCTAAGCGTCCATCTTTCCGTCTGTCAAATGCAGGACTACCACGCGTGCATCTCTCCACGCTCGGATAATGCACAGGCTTTAACGTGATGCTTATATAAGGCTTGCGATAAGTGAAGACGCGAAGGCGCTGGTGCCCTGGGTATCTACGTGTAGACAGAATCTGCTGAAGGTGGGGAAAAGTGTGGTCGTCATAGCTGGGGTGGAGCACTCGGCACCTACTACACTGCACTGTTGTTGTTGTTTGACTTGCATCCCACTGGGATTTTTGCACACAGCGTTGGTGTACAGTGTTTTTTTTCTGCAATATTTTGCTGTCTTTTCTTGGATTTTCTGTTTGCACTTAGTTACATATTCACTTTAAGATGTTTTTTGTTCATGTTTTTGTTTTTTGTTTGTTGCGGTTGCACCCGATTCAAGAGCCGAATGGCTCACAGGGCTCTATACCTAATAAATGAACTTGAACTTGATGGACGCAAAGCCGTCTGGGTGAACACCGAGCCAGGCACTCGCGCATTCACTTTTCTCACGCGCCTTAATATCATTCTTCGGTTGTGACTGCCACGGTGACTTTATCCCCGTGGATTTCCCCCGCTTGATTCCTCCCACACATGTCGAGGACTCGGTCCAGCAGACTGTTTCGTCTCAATAAAAATCGTGGGTTCAACCGCACCTGCGTTTCGCGATGCAACTCCATCCGCTTCATCTCTGTGCACTGCTCCACTTTTCAATTCCCTCCCATCATCTATTTTTCCAAGTTATTATTATAATTACGACTTGGCTTTAAACAATGAACGCACAAACTCTTTTATGTCACGTCAGCCAGGTGGCTCAGTGGTAGAACGAGCAGCTCTTTATACGAAGATTGCAATTTCAATTCCTGGCTAGATATTGTCAGCCCATCATCATTTTGTGGCCAATAAAATACCTACCGCTTTGTGAGGAAGTAAAGATTGGGTTGTTCCCTGTATAGACTTGCCCCCGCCGTAGTAATGTGGAATGCCCACTCACTGGCTCCAGGGCTTTAAGTGAGAGATGAGCACCGCTGTCCTCAAATCTCGTTTGAGGGGCAAATCACTTTGACCTTTTCGAGTGCCGTTTTGTTGCTGACCCCAACTGCCAAATTTGGGCTGGACCTGGTGCCCAGCAGTGATTAAAAAAACCCACATAGCTCACGTGCGAGCGCCTTACGTATGAACTCACAGAGCCCAGTCCCCCGTGACACCACGTCTCTCTCAACTCAGCACTTGCTTTTAACCAAGACTCTTGCAAATGTTTTATTCACTCCGTGAGTGTCTTCTGTGCGTGGGCTTTTTACGCGCGCGTCTAAATCACGCCGAGTAAAGGGTACTTAGATATACAAATAACATCATCTCCGCCGTCGCTTTAAACGAGGGTGTCAGGCATTTGCGCGCACAAAGATCACCTAAGTTGTTTGCATTCCCCTTAAAATAATTGGGCGGCTTTCCATTTTGTTAATTAAACCCTGGGCACACTGCGGGCGCTACACCACACGCACGGCGCACCCTTGCATTGCACTCAGTGTGATAGATTTTTTTTCTAATATATATTTCTGGAAGAAAAGAAAAAAAAACACGCGTGCGTTATATACATAGCTGTCGGTTATTAAGTGGTGTTATTGTGCGGATGGGGGTGGGGGGTGAGAAGAGGTGTTCTATAGATACATGAGGAAGAAACATGGAGAGATACAGAGAGACACACACACGTGGAGAGATAGAGAGACGTGGAGTGAGAGGTGAGAGTGAAGTCAACACGGAGAGATGCGGACATTGAGAAGTACAGAAAGAGACAACGCGAGGAGAGAGACATTGAAATAAACAGAAACAAGACGTGGAGTGAGACAGATTCAAGGAGAGAGAGAGCAAAATCTAGAGACAGTGGAATACAGACACAGTGACATGCCTGTAGATACGCAGAGCGAGCGAGTGGAGATAAAGAGCAAGATATGAAATAGAATTAATTACCGCAGATGTAAAGGGAAAACAAAAAATGGCAAGGCAAAAAAAACAGACGCAGAGGCACACACACACAGAGAGAGAGAGACTGAGAGAAACGAAGCGAGAAAAATGTTGGTGACGGGAGTGGTTGCCCTGTGTAAGTGGGGCACCATGCGCTGGTGCCCACGTGGTGCACGCATAAGGGCATCGCTGCTGGCTGTCTGCGAGGCAGTCGAATGGGTTATTGTTGCATGCGAGAGTGGCAGACTGCCCTCTATTATTCAGAGCCAGGGCCCAAGCAGGCGTTCGCATGGGGAACGCGTCTTGAAAACCTTACGTCATTGCTATCTACGGCTCCCGAGCGCAAGTAAATGAAAGGGATCGTTTAATGTTGCGAGCGGCGTTGTGGGCAGAGGAAGGAAATTACATTTGAGAAAATGATAAATGAAATCGCTCATTTTTTTTTGTTGTTGGCTAATTTATTTATTGATTGACTAGATCCTTTAATAACCTGTGTAGCTAGCTGTTACTTCAGTTTGTGATGGTGCAGAATAAAGATAGACAATTACGATAGGCAACCTTTGTTTCTATATATATATATTTTAAGCCCTTGGTCAAGTCACTGCAAGATGACATTGCTCATGGGGGTTGTTTGACCACGCTTCACCAAGAGAGCCTGCCACTGATGTTGGTCACCATTGGGAGTCGAACTCAGGTGCTAGCCACTGCTTTACCATTCCCTCACACTCTATGTCCCTGAACTTTATGATTGGATAAGCGTATCCGAGAATAACATAATTGACAGTCCATAGTCAATCCACTGCTGGATGACGGCCTCTTAGACCTTGAAGAATCATTGCGAACGTTGATAATTGCTTTGTATGACAACCATCATTTTGTTGTTGTTAAACTGTCGCATTCAGTCTTGCAACGCAACAACGCAAGAAAGTGGCGGTGAACCGGTGCTAGCATGTATTCCGAACGTCGATGACACCCTTGTTGCCAGTATTAAGATCATACCGATCGTGAGAAATGTACGCATTGCAGACGCTGCCTGTCTCTCCAGTCGACAGGGCTAACAAGGTACGACGAGGGGAACTTTTAAACAGGAGCACGTCCTCGACTGTTGCCAACTCGATGGACGCATTTGCGTCGCTCGGTTGCAGTGGGTCGACGATCCGAGGATGCTGTTGAGATGTCGATAGCGCAGGAAATACAAGCTAAAGCACTTCAGGGAGCGCGCGCATACGGAACTTGGAACAGATTGTAAATGACTCGAATGCAATAGTTTTTTTGGTTTGTTTCATAATAACTTTGGCTATTTTGTCATTTTTGTTCCACAACTGTGCTCGTCGGCGTTACGTCACGAGATCAAAGCATCGGTTTGCAGCTCTGTCGGGCGTAACGCTTCATCTGTTAGAGAATGGCCTGCTGAAGGATGATATCACAGAACTAACTAAACATTTTATTTTATTTTACCAGGTAAGACCCACCGAGCTTTGTTTTGTCCAGAAGCGACCTGGCCACAAGTGACAGCTCAACGGAGTGGCATGTCACGTGGGCATTTATAGCAGCGAAATACTCTAAACGCGTGACGCTGATTCTAAACGTAGAGGGGCGAAAGCGGAGGGGCCCTGGAGAAACTGCTTCTGAGATCACTTCACGGCGCCTCTTTAATCCACAAATCATGCGGCAAACTTGCCCCACAAATGCCCTTACTACACACAGAGCAGTGTCCGCTCCTCAATGTGGAAGTCAATCTGATGTAATTGTTTATTTGCGCATCTGGAATTTAGCCATATTAAGTAAAAAATAAATGTATTCAACGGGAGCGGGGTTTTTTTATTTGATGAGTGTTAATGCCATCAACTTGCTACACTTAAGGACTCGGCTTCATCATCGGCGGCTTGAATCCAGATGCAAACCCAGGATGTCGGCAGTGCCGACTCATTGCTGCCATCTCTAAACCATCCAGCCGCATCTTCAACTTCGCCGTGTATGCCAGCTGTGCCAAATAATGTCAAAGTATTAGCCATGAAAGTCTCGCTCAGTCTGAAGACTCCTTATTTCAGAAGGATCCTGCATTGCGACGTTTGACCAATGTCATGAATTGAGTTTGGACGGAAATCAAAAGTGCCTAGAGAAAAGTCAGACACACGGAGGGGGGAGGAGGTAAACACTCTACATTCCCATATCATGGTCACCTCGCAGGCACACACACAGGTACAACACCGAGCAAATCCCTGGTGCTCACGTATCTAAGCACCGAACCACGATGCAACCCCGCTTCAGACTGTGAGATTTGATCATATCGGCTGCGATTTTGGGGCAATTTGCCAAATCGGTGCTTAACCATCTTGGGGCATCTCCCGTGTGAGAATCCGCGCACGGAACGAACGACGTCCGTGGCCGCAGTGCTCTATGGGTAATCCTCATCCAACCCCCTCCCCCCCACCTTGGCCGCTGATATTTAGACATCAACTCGTCCAGTTTTGGAGGAGGTGACCTCGTGAGCGCACAGAGTTCATTTGTACGAAGAAGGAAGGGTCGGGCAATGACGTATTCTATGTAGATTGAGTGTGCCCCCCCCATTGTGATCGCAGCTTGCACACACAGTCGAAGCATTATTCTACCCCCCCCCATGCCCCCCCCCCCCCATTATTTATTGGTCCCTTTTCCGTTTTCCAACTCAATTCTGATCAAGGACCACATTCACATTTTTCCCCAGCCACTCTCTCTGATTACATTTCTGGGGAGTGCACGGGTTTCGCGCACGTACACACGCGCGCCGGCACATGCACACACACACACGCACGTACACACACGTACACACACGTGCGTGCGTGTCTATACCAATACCCGCCATTCGCAACTAAGTGACGGTGACATCACCACAGTCGCCTGTGCCAGGCCAGGTGTGTGCACGCATGCATGTACGCATGCACACGCGTGCACGCATATGCACGCACTCACATGCGTGCACGGGTATGCACACGAAGAAGCATACACTAACGTGCCAATGTACGCGCGCACGTGCATAAACGCGCACGCGCATACGCGTGCACAAACGCACGCGTGCGCACAGATGCATGGTCACACGCAAATGCACACCTACGCATACGTGTACCAAAAAAAATAAAAAACAAAGATCACCCATATAGCCTTAACAGACTGTAGGGGCAAGTGCTGTTAGCGAGCACCTATGAAGGCCGGAATGGCACACGAGGGGGTGGGTGACCAGCACCACGCCCGACCGCCTTTGTCGCCCCAGTGGCGATGTTTACACACCACACCGGGTGCTCATTTGAGGCTGAGTCGACCTAGGGGAGGCCCAGGACCGGTTCAGATAATCGTCACCGGTGTTGACCGTGAGCGGGAATCAAACCCGGGTCGCCAAGTTCATAGCGCAGCGCGCTAACCGCTACACCACCGCTCCCCAAATCCGTGTACCATGCACATACCCACCCCCGCCCATCCCCTACGAATAAAGGCAACGATCCCACATGTAGTCTTAGCGGATTCTTGGGGCGCGTGTTGTTAGTGAGCACCTTTGACGGCCAACACGGCACACGAGACGCTGGGTGGCAACCACCAACAGAAATGTTAGCCGCCAAAGAAATACGTGAAAAAATTGGACGCAAAATCAAAGCTTTGATTCTCAGGTGGCTGTGTTCTTTTTCTGCTGGAAAGATAACACCGTTGCGAATACCTCGAGCAAGTTTCATGCTTGTATCACAATTTCAAAGATTGCTGTAAAAAAAAAAATCACTTATCTGCTCCACTATGCGAGCACCAAGGCCATCACGAGCGGAGCACCTGGCAAGCTGATGCAATAGACGAACCCACGCAATGTAATCTACTCAGACAGCTAATGCGAGGGCAGGTCCAAAATATTCCCTCCCTCTAGCGCCCGATTGGTGTGGCGTAGATGCTTGCGGTGACAGATACATATCACATGTGTGTCTAAGTCATAGACCTCGCGTGGCCACGAGAAACGTAGGCAATGTAGATATTGTTTGCACCCTTGGGCAATGTGAGTCACCCGCCGACATCGCTTGCTTTGGTAACACAACTGTTCGGCCACGCATGCAGCCATCGACTGCTCCACCCATTCCGCGGCACTGATGGTCATGCATGTACACGTTGAACTTCTTTCGCGCCATACATAGCGAAGGACAACAAACTAGACGCACAAAAAGCATTTCTAAAGAAATGAGCTTTCAACCGAGACTTAAAAATGCATCGCTCCAGCGGCTTCCATGGGTCGTATCAAACGAAACCCTCGGCCCGCGTTCCAGGCGGTGGGCCTGAGGTTACCCACCCCTGCCGTCGAGCAAACACCAGACCAGCACCCCCGCGGTCACGTACCCACGCAGTTGAAGTCCTTCTCCAGGCGACAGAATGCAGAGCAGCCGTCGCCGTCACGGACCCCGCCATCGTCGCATTCCTCTCCGTCGGACCTGAGTAGGGAGAGTGCGATGCCCGGTGTTCCCGTGAAAATCACCACCACAAGACACGATAGCTCATGCCTCTGGAACCCCGCAGTCGCCAGAGTCCGCGGCGTCGGTGATTGTTTCCCGATGATCGGATGATGTTAGACGGCGTAGATTAGAATACCAAATTAGAATGCCAAAACAGAGGTGACGGAGCTCACCTGTCCACCGTTCCGTCACCGCAGAAGGCCGCGCCGTGCCGATGAACGAGCGGAGGTGAAAACTCGGAGAAGCCCGAACCGGAGAGAACGCGAACCTGGTAGGCGTAGACAGCTCCCTCCTCCACGTCCCTAGCGCAACATTCACGGTGACACCTCCGATTAGCACGGCTGGCTGCGTACGGTGCGAAATAAGTCCAAAAATCGTGCGGTATGAATAAAGCTTCTGATTCTGACATACACTCAGGACGCAAGGGGTAATTATTGTACTGTAATTCACGTTATTTTTTATTTTTTAATATGGTAAAACCCTGTCCGTTTTCAAATCAGCATAGCCAGCCATTGACTCCACAAATATATCCAGGATCACTTTACACGATTGTCGTTGTGGTTTTTCAGTATCACCTTGTGGGGAAGTCAACAGTGGTTGCCCAATGGAATAAGTCTTCCCCCACCATAGGAATGTGGAATTTCCACCACTGGCTCAGAACTGTAAACGGGATATGAGCACAGCCGCAATGCTCCTTTGAGCAGTTAATCACTTTGACTTTCATATTTTTTCGTGGGGGGGGATCGTAAATTATCTCGCGTCTGCCTCCCTCTCTTCTCTCATCCCTCACTCTATCGGTGACCCCACTCACACACTCTGCTCCAGCGATCCAACCTCTGAAGTGCAGGAGGTCATTCCTTCTCCTCTGCTGTCCTTAGGGGCCTGGGACCTCCCTCTGCTGCCCCTGGTATCATCCAATTGCTGACACTGAGGTAGAATTTGCGACCTCCTTTATATAAAATCGATTTTTGTGTTTAGTTTAGTGTGTTGTTCTTCCCCCGCGCCTCCGATTAGCAAGGTCGGCTACGTACGGTGCGAAAGATGTACAAAATCCTCAGACGTAACGTGGGAAGATGAAAGCGATCTCAAAATAGCAGGAGGGGGAAGACCTGCATGTATATGCATTGCCTTGAGTGGTGTAATCATTACTCCGCTGGTAAAAGCAGGGAACTTTAACGTGTCGGCCGAAAACCTACGCATATTGCAGGACAGTTACTCTCAAGAGAGGCAATCCTTGAACAAACCGGGGCAGGTGGCAATGCGAGTTTGTGTGGAGGTGGCTGGCGTTACAGCCATTCTGGGCTCAAAGCCAGGAATAGAACACGGGTTTATTCCTGCAACTCTACTTCAGAAACCACTCCTGCCTGCCACACCGCCCCCAACCTCCGAGGATAACGAACCGCTCGAAACTATTGTATGGCCACTCTTCTATCGCTACGACCACGCTTATTTCCGGTTAACGGACGAAATACGTTACGAGGTCGCGCTTGTTACACACAAAGGGGCTTGCCACAAATGAACCACAACTCCTCACCGATCTCGCCAAGGAGCGTAAACCGCCACGGCTGTTGGCTAACCGTCGAACAGAGACGTCACCGCATCGTGCGCTTTCAGATGCGCTTCTTCGGCTGTCTGGAACGCGCTTCCCTCCGATATCAGGAATCCACTGGAGCTATGCGCTTTTAAATCATCTAGATTGAAAACTTATTTCTATAGAACTGCCTTTTGTGTTTAGTTTGTTGTACTTTCCCCTCCAGCTCCTAATTAGCACGGTTGGCTACGTGCGGTGCGAAAGAAGTTCAACTTACATACGTATTGTTCCCGTGAACCTCACTCATTGATTCTTCCACAAATGTTGAGGAATTAGTCTACCAGACACTGACTGTTTCATCTCGGCCATACTGTGTTCAACGTCCACACTGCCGGTCACACCAGCGCACTCACTCACCCACTCACTCACCGCGCTCAATCGCTCCCCTTTAGGAATTCTCTCCCATCGTCTCTTTTTCCCCATGTTCTTGATAAATAACCTTACGTTCAAGAAACGTATCAGCTCATATGCATTACACCTTCATCCAATACAGCTGAGCTGGTTGTTGCTTGGGCCATGGCGATTTGTGCGTCTTTAGGTCTGTGTTCAGCAACTGTAATAAAAAAAAACTGGGCGCATTCAGGGTGATTTGGTGTTTTTTTTGTCTTCCAAACGGCTACGGTCAACAAACAGGGAAAGCCTTGAAGCTAATGCTGCTGCTCCTTCTGCTGCTGATGTAGGTGTCTTTCGAGAGCGTGCCCTGGGTCAAAACCATGCCTCATCCCTACGTCAAAAGCGGGCCTGGTGTGAGGGGCCATCCATTTAGTACGTGCGCATGGAGGGGGAGGGGGGGTTAACCCAAATGCGTTGCTTGCGTATGGGGAGTCTACTGACAATGTACGCATAGGAAACGGGGGGTGGGGGGTGGTGAAGCCTCGATAATAATTTGTCTACATTGGCCTTCAAATGAGCCACAGTTCAGTTTCTTCAGCTGTCAGACAACAAGTCCTGCCGGGAGAAGTGGGACTGTGGGAGAGGTGTCACTCGTGTGCCACCGTGCCCCTGAGTGCAGCTAGCACGCAGCTCAGCAAAATAAGTGGCCAAGGTATGCAACTTAATTATTTAATGCAGTGGGCGTTGGACTATCTGTTTGATTAAATACGTTAATATTATTCATCCTTGATCGTTTCTGCGTGGATTAAATATCGGCCGTTCTATAGGGTTCGGGGGGGGTGCGTCAGGCATACGTACGCAGGTGGGGGGGGGGTGTAAAAAGTCCGCGTGCGTACAGGGAGGGGGGGAGGGGTCAAGTTTTTACAAATTTTTGCTTACGTACTCAATGGATGGCCCCTAATGGGTGATCAGAGTGGCTTTGGGACCTTGCTCTTTTGAGTCACTTCGCTGAGTGGCCGGGGCTCAATTGAAACTCGCAACACCGTCCTCGTAAAGTGGCTTCGATGGTTTCCAGTAAGGGCTCATTGTTCAATGTGAAATGCCCTACAAACGGTCGAGGTGCAGCCGTTTCGACTGCTCAGCTCACACCGCTGCCGGAGAAAGGGGCCTCTACTTGAGGGAGCTCCAGAGACACCCTCTACCACAGGGTAAATATATATTCTGTTTTTGGCTACTGCCATTCCATGCTGACCAGACGTCTGGGAAATGTGTGGCAGTGCCCACAGTTGATCGCACCACACCGTGACCTGCTCATCGACTGACTGCAGCTGCAACCCATTTATGTAGCCGAATGGACAGAGGCAGAGATATTTAAGACACGTTTGTGCCATTGATGAAACTGCCCCACCAAGGGGCATTGAATCGAAGTGGTGTCCTATAGGTCGCGAGTCCAGTGTGCTCACCGTTACACCACGGCAGATAATGTTCGTAATTGTGACGTTATTTAGTTCTGGCACTTTTTGTTGTTGTATTGCCCCGTGCCTGTTACGCGGACGTGTTTTATGACCTCCGTTAGGCTAGTTTGTGCCTGTTTCACGTTCTGCTCTGGAGCAATGTGGTTCTCAAGACACACATTATTTTTTTTATTACTAATATACTTTGGATTGTGCTCCCAAGGCTATGTTTTATTGGCGAGAGCCTTGTCGTGACAGCAATTTGTTTTGTAATTGGAAATTGTTTTGCGTGAGTAATATGGGATTTTTAGATTTGAGGACATAGTTTGTTCCTGTGGCCTTTACATATTTAATCTGCTGCGATTTAGATTAGAGTTTATTGTCGGAACAATCGTTCAATATTTGTGACGCACTCTTAGAAGCTTGAGTGGACATTGATGATGTTGATGATGAAGACTATTATGATGATGACGATAATGATGATTATATATAATTAAAAGCTCTTAGTGACGTTTCTCACAAAACAAAGTCAGACGCGAAAATGATTTACTGCTCGGATGTGTGGTGAGTTGATGCTCATCTTCCGTTTACAGCCCTGAACCAGCGGTGTATATTTCACATTATCATGGTGGGGGCATGTCTATCCATTTAATGTAACTTAACTTATCAATCCCGGATGGATAATGTAATTGGCTGATTCAACGGCCTATCAGGATTTCTAAAACCACATTGTATTGCACGAACTCGCATAGAATTCCACTCACATGGAGACCCATAGACTCACATGGAGACTTACATGGATACTCATAGACTCACATGGAGACTAATAGACTCACACGGAGACTCATAGACTCACACGGATACCTATAGACACACATGGAAACTCACACGGAGACTCATAGACTCACATGGAGACTCATAGACTAACATGGAGACTCACATGCAGAATCATAGACTCACACAGATACCTATAGACACACATGGAAACTCACATGGAGACTCATAGACTCACATGCAGAATCATAGACTAACATGGAGACTCATAGACTAAGATGGAGACTCATAGACTCACATGCAGAATCATAGACTCACACATATACCTATAGACACACATGGAAACTCACATGGAGACTCATAGACTCACATGGAGACTCATAGACTAACATGGAGACTCATAGACTAACATGGAGACTCATAGGCTAACATGGAGACTCATAGACTCACATGGAGACTCATAGACTAACATGGAGACTCATAGACTCATATGGAGACTCATAGACTCACATGGAGACTCATAGACTCACATGGAGACTCATAGACTCACATGCAGTCTTAACGACACATATATGGTGAGATCACGACATGGCCTAACCTAAAATAAAATTACAAATCATCGTAGAATTTGTACATATATTCATATATCGACTCACCCGTCCGTCCGTCCATTCATTCATGCCCCCCCCCCCCCCCCACAGTAAGGGCGTTGGCCTCCACTCACCTGTCCACAAACTCGCGGCGCAGGTCCGAGACCATCGACGGCCACCGCCCCCTGAACGGCGGCTCGCGCGCCACCTCGTACCGCAGCGGGCGGCACCGGCGGCACAGCTCGCTCCGGGGCCCCGAGCTCAGCGCCGCCGCGTCCACCTCCAGCTTCTCGTCGAACGTGTGCAGCCTCAGCCCGGCGATCGCGGGCTCCTCGGCGCCGCCAACGGCCATCGGCGGCACGCGAACCGTGAGCGGGACGTCGCAGGACACCTTGTGCGGCCCCAGCGAGACGGCGGTGCCGTTGGCGAGCAGCAGCACGAGGTCGTGGACGGTGTGGCCGCTGCGCGCGCTCACGTAGGTTACCCAGAGCGTGACGGAGGTGGCGGGGGTCGGGCGGCAGAAGGAGAGCTTGAGGGCGCAGCCGCTGGGCGGCAAGGGGCACGGCACGGACAAGGTGCCCCCCGGGACGCTCAGCTCGGGGCTCCAGGTGCGCAGGCTCGCGTCGCAGGGCGTCTCCACGTCGGGCGGGCCTGCTCGCGGGACGCACGAGGTCGTGCGCGCGTTAACCCTACCCGCACGCCAGCCGCCGTCGCTGCCGTCATCATTGTCAGTGATGCTAGTGGCCGTCAGTATGCGGCTGTGGTAAAGAATCCACGCTTTAGCGGTGGAAGGAAGCGGCTGGCGGCAGCAATGTTGCGAGTTCAAATCCTGGCAGTGGATTGACTCGAAGCCATCATTCCTCTCGGGTCGATAAAATATGTACCGCAGACGAAATGAGTGGGGAATCTAATAGTGGTTGTCCCGTGGATAGACCCGCCCCCGCCATAGGAACGTGTAATTTCCACACCAGCTCAGGGGTTGTGAATAGGAGATGAGCATCGCAGGAAATCCCTGCGAGTTGTTCTATTCATCAATCATTTATCATCGTAATCTTGGCTCAGAGGACCCAACAATGCAACGTGACCGTGACTCCTATCAGTTGTGTGTGTTGCTGTCAACGTCTTTAGCCCATTAGCTTATCATGCATAATGATAACAATGATGCCATCTGACCACATCGCAGGTTAAAAGTAATATTTTCACGTCATTTAATTTAATAACAACCTCCGAGTAAATTCAAAGCGCCATTGAGATTAAGATTTACCAACCGTTAATACTGTAGACTCAGACATATTTTTTATATAATGGTTTAACACCGTTTTGGCTAGCCTATGTTTTGTTTGGCATTTTCATCACTTTTCAAGTCTCGGTAGGTTTTTTTTTGCTGTTGTTTCAAATGAACTCTGCCTCGCACCCCGCTCTCAATACGCTGGCCATTACAGTGTTATTCACTCTTGAAGGTGGCAGCAATCCATTTAATCCAGTTACTTCCCCTTGGACGGTACTGTTGCACAGAGCCAAGACAACGTTGCCCTACTTGTTGAGCTGTATCCTTTACTTAATGTGCGCTGTCGAGTTCATGAAATACGCAGGCAAGCGAGAGCGGTGCTTTTGCAGAAATGTACTTTAATAAAAATGAGAAACGAGGTTTTTGCGTTCGATCGCGTAAATATAAATGTGTCGTTTAATCCGCCACAACATTGTGGGTTTACTCTCCAACACACAGATGTGCTGTACTAGTAACGAATTGGCCACGTTCTGTTTACGTGACAATCCTTACTAATTTGCTGTGTCGGGTGGTAGCTGGTTAAACGACATTAAAATGTACGTGATCTAACCAAAAAAACTATTTCATGGATAATATTGGTCGCGAAAACCGAAGTGTTACACTGCATATCGCACGCGATTATAGTCCTGTGTACGATGGTAATATGATCAGGAGCTAAATGTCAATATCGAGTTATGCTCGCCATGACGAGAGGGCTTCAGGAGAGAGTTTGTGTAGTTTTGCTGTTCCTCCTCTGTTGACTTGCTATTTGGGTCCATAGTTTGCTTGCATGGCCACAATTGCACAACTGTGGCTTGTCTTTAATTCAACATTCATGGGAGATGGTAGCCTCCTCATGGTGGTTTCGTCTGTTGTGTGTTTCCACGTTGTCTCAAACGCAACTAATACCGTCATCTTGCCGAAATGGCCATCGTCAATTTTAATCCAGATATTGCATGCAAAGACTACGGATAAGAAACACGGATGCTGACAAATAAAATGGAACAAAGGTTGAAAAGTACACAAAGAGGCACTGAGAGAGAGAGAGAAGCACGCTGGTAATTTGACAAACGGAGGAGCAGATGGAACTAAAACGCAAATTGGAGACGTCAAATGAAGAACACGTAGGCTTTCGCAACCAATGTTATTCATAATCAACGTTTTTGGGTTTAGATCGCGTTATTTATAAATGTGTCGTAACCCTCCACCACCCGACACGGCCAATCAGTAAAAATGTGTCTTTTGTCAACGTGACACATTTTTACTGATTGGCCGTGTCGGGTGGTGGAGGGTTACGACACATTTATAAATAACGCGATCTAAACCCAAAAACGTTGATTATGTCAAATGAAGAGTAAGTGAGCCGAGGGCAGGACGCTGTGCCGGGGGGGAGGGGGTGATAACGGATGGACGAGGCAGGTGACAGAATGGCAGACAAAGGAGGGAACACGACCGCCATGGAGATGGAGCGATGAGACCAGCTCAAGCGCAGGCGCAAGATGGATTGTGGCGTCGTAGGACCGTGAGCGGTGGCAACGGCGTGGGGAGGCCTTCATCCAGCAGTGGAGAAAACATGACTGTTTATGATGATGATGATGACTCTGCTTAAACACATATATTGAATTCCACACGTCTGCAAAGGTCGTTTAAATGACTCTTACATACGTATAAATACGTAAGCGGATCGTGTAATTTACACATAAGCGTATTGACGAAACATTACCTTGTTACGGTTTGACAATAATAAGAATATGTTTCAGCCCTCTGTGGAGTTATTACTGGATGAAGGCCTCCTCCCATGCCGTGTGGAGATTGTTTTCCCTTTCCAACTTTAAAATACAACTGGGCGTGTACAAACGTCGGCAGTTTTATCCGTGTAGCTTTCAATGCTTCAGACTTATATATCCCCTCCATAAACGTAACGGATTTATTTCGTTTCATATCGTGCAAATAATTTATACGTGCGCACCACTTTCCGCCTTATTGAGCGATCCTCTCCAATAAAAGAAGATCATTCACCGCTCTCCGACCCACGATTTTTTTTTAAATGCCTCATTCCATTAAAGCAGAGCAACTTACTCCGCGCGGCGCGCGGATATTTTGTTTACAAATGAGCCGGCGTCTCGCGCCAAGCCCCATGAGAAATGAGCGACGTTGTCCTCTGCCGTTGAGACAAAGGGCCGTGACCTCTGACCTTTTGCCCTGCGGAGTTCACACATCCCCCCATCCCGCCCCACCCCATCTACAGCTCACCATTCGATGGCAGCAGACGGAGCCTGCTCGTGGCCCCTTTGCACTCCGCCACTGCACGTTTGTTTCTCAAATGATCCTTCTTCATCAAATGAATACAATTTAAATGTTTAGGAGTCTAAGTGATGCCCTGCTCAAATGAGCACTGATGGTGGTGCTCATTTTCTGAGCGTGTGGTGGACATTTCACGTTCATATGGAGAGGGCGAGTCTAGCCATATTGCAACCACCGTTGATCTCCTCCCAAAGTTGTAGCTATTTTATCGACCCCGTTGGGGGATGATGGGCTAAATAAACCCCCAACCACCATTTGATCTCAACAACCTTCCAATTGCAAATCGCTTTATCGCTCCATACAAATTAACGGTCATCGGTAAAAAATATGGAGGGGTGGGGGGGAAGGGGGAGGAGGCGCGGAGGGTGGCTAAAGCGAGTCGAAGCAGACTGCGCGTATATCTTTTTTTGCTGATACACCCGCAGTATTAACCGGGGCCGTCGCTGGGTTCGAAAACGCGAACCTCTGCAACGGCCAACTAGACGTGGAACATTGGGCCCACGCCGACGCCGCGTGTGTCGTCGGGGCGAGGGGAGGGGGCGATGCTCGCGAGAATGCGCGCGGTGTGTCCACCTTCGGCCTGCCGCGGGCTCCAGTGCCCCGAGGGGTCGCAGGGTCGCGGCGACGAGGCGTTGCACGCGTACTGCACCAGCTCGCCGTCCTCCCCGCACTCCTCGCACGGAACACCTGGCTCCCTGGGGCCCACACGGCAAGGGGACTCAGCACAGGGCGGGGAAAAGCCGCACACCGCCGAGCCGTGCGGCGGGTGACGACCGCGGGAGATGCGAGTGGGAGCGGGATTTGTTTTCGAGGCGGCGCACGGTGTCACGGATTGAGAGTTTCTGTGAACCTGTAGTCGAGTGCGAGCGTTTCGCTTGAACAACAAAGAAAAAAAAATGCGTTGATGTGGAATGGAATGCGTCCCGAGAGAAGGACGTCCTCCTCCTCCTCCTGGAGCGAGGAAGTCAGTTTATATCCAGGTTTTCAGTAAATGTATTAAATGTGAAATTTACCCCCCCACTGCCCCCCCCCCCCGTTGCTTGCCTTTCAAAAACCTGTCCACTGATGGGGGGCATCCAGCGCAGGCTGAGGAAGTCGGGGCCCTGTTGGTGAACCCGCGGCGCCAGCGGCACGGGCGTGGGACCAGCCTCCTCCCTCCAAGTCTCGTACACCATGTCCAGGTAGCAGTGCATGCGCGCCACCTGGTTCGGCGTGAACGAGCTGGTGCAGTCGTCGTCTGCCCGGCGCATCAAGACGGGCGGGTGGGGGGAGTTGGGGAGTTCGGGTCGGATTTTAGAGGCGGTGGTGTGTAGTGCAGCAGCCAGTGCAGCGCTACGAACTTGGTGACTCGAGTTTCATTCCCGCTCACGACCACCAACACCGGTGATGATTATCTGAAGCGGTACCTGGGCATCCCCTAGGTCGACTCGGACTCAAATGAGTACCTGGTGCGGTGCGTATAAACATCGCCACTGGGGAGACAAAGGCGGCTGGGCGTGGTGCTGGGCACCCACCCCCTCGTGTGCGATTCTGGCCTTCATAGGTGCTCGCTAACAGCACTTGCCCCGACAGTCTGTTAAGGCTATACGGGGGATCTTTGTTGAACGAGGTGGTTAGCTCGCTGGAGTTGCGGTCCAGAGGTTGCCTATTCAATCTCAAAGCATATCAGGAATTAAAAACCATTCGTCTCTGAAGAACCACGACGAGGTCATGAGATATCACCGACATAACACGTGGGGGATCACGTAAATGTATCAGAGAATAAATATCGCAGAATGCAAGCATTTCCGCCACGGTGTAATGGTTAGCGCACTAGACTTGTGATCCAAATGGACCTGGTGTGGGAGTTGAATCACTGGCCAAGTATCTTAAATCTCCGAATTGCCATCACGTTCATGTCTCTTAAATTTTGGGCTGCATCTAGTAATTCATTTCATTTGATCTCGTTGCTACATCGCACAGGCGTGAGAGGTGGACCCGCAGATTGGGGAGGTCCATCATCCAGCAGTGGATTGACCAAGCCTGACAATGTTGATAATAATTTGATCCTGTATTTAATTTGTATGCAGTGTTGTCGACCCCGTTAGGGGGTGGTGGGCTCGGGTCTCCCTTAAAAAATTGCATGAAAAATAAAGGTCGTGATTCATTTGTTTATTTACGGTGCAATTTTTGGAATGCATTGGCAGTTGGACCTCTGTCAACGCTTCCCCCCATCAGACAGGAATCCATGCAGCTGCCAGAGATCCCAACTCCCGTGTATCAGTACAATTACAATTGCGACCACATTACGATTGTATGTGCATCTAGAAAGTTCAAGATTAAATTTGCCACCTCCTAAATCCAAAGGCACAAACCGCCACCACCCTACAGAAATTGTCCAAAACGGTCACCTTTGCATAATAATGTAAAGCTACCCTATCCTGATGGAACTTCACAAAAAACGTGAACGATAATAGACACGTACAAACGTAGCCCAGATTCCAAAGTATTTTTTTAAATGTCTACTTATGAAAAAAATTACACTATGTTACCCTTTATATTTGCCAGCATTAGAAGTGCCTGCTTTGAGCCAAGAAAGAATCCTCATTGGGGGGAGAAAAAAACACTATTGCTGAAGAGAAGTGAAAGTAATACCATAAAAAAATCATCATCATCATCATCAGCAGCCGTGGGCAATCCACTGCTGGATGCAGGGGTCCCTAAGCCATCGCCATCTCACGATCCTGCAATGTAAAAATCCACCCAGCGCCCGCACACGGGCTGATTGGCTAATTTCACCGCTCCATCTCCTTAGGAGACGTGCTCTCAGACCCCATTCCATTCGCCATGCAGTATACGCTCAGTCTCGAATGACCGAGAATGATTCGGAGGCATGAGGAACCACAGACGAGCGGGAAAGGCGGCCACGCAATGAGCCAGTGCCAAGTTTATCATCAAGCTATGCGATCCTCTCTTTATTGAGTTTATACCGGGCCAATTGATGGGTGTTTATACGTGTGGGAGGAAGCCGGAGCACGTGGCGAAAGCCCCACACGTGCGAGCGGGCCAAGGTGGAACGGGTGAGGTCCACATTTTGGTGTTCCCGCCTTTTCCTGGCAAGCCAGGGTAGGGGCATCCCCGGTCGCAACGGCATTCGTTGCGACGACCACCGGACCCGCGATCACAGCTTGCAACAGCCACCTCCGGCCCAGCTGCGCCGAGCACGCGGTCGCGCGACGCACCGGCGTAGCTCATGTAGTTGTGGAAGGGGGCGTCGTAGAAGCGCCTCGCTCCGCACATGTCCTTGCTGTCGACCTCGGCGTCCCCGCAGCCCTTGTGGCGCGGCACAGGCGCCGTGTCCTCGCAGAGGTCGCCGGTCTCGAACGACGGCTCCACCTCGAGGCACGGGTCCCCGCAGTGCTCCACCTCCGACACGCCGCGGAAGACGTGGTACAGGCCGAGCGCGTGGCCGATCTCGTGGATCATGGTGTGCGTGTGGCCCGGCTTGCCGTAGTACGTCGGGTTGAGCGCCATGCCGCCTGCCGCGGGAAGGAGGGAGGGAGGCAGGGAGGGAGGGAGGTGCTCGTCGATGATGACGGAAAGTGTGAATCTTGTCGACTGTCCCCCCCGGACCTCTAAATTATTCTATGGGTCAGGGTTAAGGGTCAATATGAACTAAACTAAACTATTTTAATTTTAGCGAGTAACGCCCACTGAGCTATACAGCTCTTTCTCAGAAGGGACCTGAGCCACAAATGATAGTTCAACGAAGTGGCTTATCACGCGGAAATGTATATACTACAAAATGCATGTTTCTAAATGTGTTGGGAAAAACCGGAGGACCCGGATAAAAATCCACGCAATCACGGGGAGAAAATGTAAACTCCAAATATACAACAGGTGTCAGAGTCGGTATCGAACCCACAACCGCTTGTATACCAGGCGAGGTAGTTAACACTGTGGGGGTGTCACGGAGGCGAGACATTAAGTAGATAAATGGACCATCTCGGATCTCTTATCTAGGCCCAATTTTCATATTTTTCCAGATTGATGCGACATCCATACCGCATACCAGCAGAAATGTCGCATTCCCCCGACTGCTTTTCTTCCTACACCTTCTGCAGAGTGAAATCTGCACCTCCCACCCCTCCCACCCAGCCACCGCACGCACCCCACCGCTCACTTGCTCACTGCTCACCCAGGTGCGTGAGAGCGTCCTTCTCCCAGGGCCACATGGCGACCCCCGCCAGCACGTCGCCCAGCGACGTGGGGAAGTAGACGTTGAGGTGCGTCGCTCCGTCCAGCCTCAGGGTCTCCTTGAGGTCTTGAACGCTGAGGTAAGCCCTGCGAATCGGCGAGCCACCGAGATCAGCATACGAAGCACTTTATAATTTTTGTTGTGTCTTAGATTGAAAACTCATTTCTTTAGGACTGCTTTTTGTGTTTTGTTTGTCCTTCCCCGCCCGCTCGCCGGCAACTCTGATTAGCACGGTTGGCCACGTACGGTGCGAAAGAAGTTCAACGTACTGTACATCCACTGTTGCATGCTTTAACAGCAACAAGGTGAATCAAAGTCTGAATATGCATTCATTCTGGAGGAATCCGATGAGCTATGAAGCTCTTTTTTTTACAGACCTCGTCACGGCTGTAGCCAATGCTCTCCGCCCCCTGCAAGATCGAGCATCTGCTGGACACATTGTGTTTAATATTTTGTCGAGAGTCAATCAATCATAGGAGCCGTCCATAAATGACGTCACGCACCTGGGGGGAGTGGGGGTCAGAGATTTGTGACGATGTGTGGCGAGGGGGGGTTTGATAAATGTGACATCACGTAAAAATACGCAACTTTAATGAAATATAGACAACACGTTCTACTTAATTAAATAGACTTTTTTAAATAAATGTTTTCTCCTACAACATCAGAGTGCAGCACCACATTAAATACGCACTAAAATGTCAATAGTTTAAAGCGATTTGAAGAACTTTTTATTTTTTTAAAAGAAATATGGTTTTGGGGGGGGGGGAGGCAGAGCTTTGTGACGTCATATTTGAGGGGGGGGTCTGACTTTTTGTGACGCCGTGTGACGAGGGGGGGGGGGGTCAAAAATCGTCCAAAATCGCGTGACGTCATTTATGGATGGTCCCCTATGCAGAAGAATCAAGGTTGGTTGCCCTTTGTATCCCGGACCTGAACAGAGGCGGGGATTCAACAGCATGAGCGGCTGAGGGAAGGGAGAAGAATAAGGCAACCTCTCACTGAGCGAAGGTTGGACTGGAGGCTTCCACGGACAGCAAGGCTATAATGTTTGCGATTTGTCATCGTAATACCCATCACAATCACATTTTAAACAGTACCTTTCCCATACAATCGTAGAATTGTGCTTTAATTGAGCAAGAGAACGGGTGAAGAGAATGACCCAACAACAGG
Source organism: Lampetra fluviatilis (assembly GCF_964198595.1). Taxonomy (NCBI): domain Eukaryota; kingdom Metazoa; phylum Chordata; class Hyperoartia; order Petromyzontiformes; family Petromyzontidae; genus Lampetra; species Lampetra fluviatilis. The sequence continues at coordinate 5,730,736 of NC_136323.1, read as the reverse complement.
CAGATCAGAAATATTTTCCTGTGGGGTGAGAGTTGGTCTTTCACTGAAACTAAGCAGGCTAACATTGCTTATTGGCGAATCACCTGGCGATGCTGCTGCTGTTTTGCCAGTTGCACCCAGGCAGGAATAAAAAAAAACTAAACACATTTACCAATAACACTGCCTTAGAAAAAGGAAACATGTATTGGAAATATTCCAAGCAATGGCCCTTCCACGTAGCACACACAACACGAAGAGATATTTCCCAAACCGTCAGCGATTACGCATATAGATTTGCTTTTAAGGCCGTGTTATTGACGAATATGTTTTTTTTTTCTTCCTTTTTTTGTTTATCATCTAATAATAGAAGAAAATACACACCTAACGGACGCATCCTGCAAATCCTCCTCGCATGGCTTTCGTTAGACGGTGATAAATATTCGTGAAGGTGGATTTCTGTTCTCATTACAAAAAGCCGTACCGTGTTCTATTATCCACCATTTGGGGGGGCAAGCATTTAAATTAAATCTTGACATTTTATTTTCCTGCACCGTTAAATCAAACAACCCATTTACCTCGGTCGCCGGCAAACTTGATTTGGTTTAATTCTGAGCAGCGTGGCAATAAAACGTCTATTTTTAACACGTCGGACAAATACGGTCAATGTTGTTTAGCGGCAAACCGCGTAAATAAACCCAAATAAAAATTCGTCAACAAATGTTACGTTCACGAGTCCGCTCGGAACAAGTCATCGGCCTGCTAATTTATTTTAACGCCCAATATAATGCTCAGTGTGTTGGTTGTCAATGTTTCTTTTTTTTACCAGCTGGAAAAATGTAGGAAGCAATTTGGAAAAATTGTAAAGCCAAACAAATGTACGGTACTCGTTCACATCGCAGGCGGCGTGTAATTTTATTTTTGAACACTAAAAAAAAGTATAAACATTAGACGTGTCCCGTGAGTTAAAATAGCGCATTACTAAAATGACGCAACCTCAACCCCGCATCTGCAGTGTGGCAAACGGTCTAATCGCCTTCCCCTAAATAGTAGTCTGGGAGGTTAAACACATCACATTGTAAAGTAAAGTAATTACAGAGCCTGTGATATCAAACATCGTGCATTCGCATCTTTCATCATGCGTCCCACCCCTCCACCCCTTGCTGCCTCGTGGTCTCATCGCACCCGGTGCTTAAGGGGCGCCGGGGGAGAAGTCGATGCCGCGCGCTGTCTGGGATTAATAGGGCGCAGCGGCGATCTTAAGCAACGCGCGGGGGCACGGAGCGACGCGTCCTCCATTACGTTGGCCGACACTATTTCAGCCCTCCTGGAGACCTCACCCCTCCCCACCCCCCGAGCGACGATCCCCCGTCTCACGCTTATCAGGACGGGGACCCCCAACGGTGCCCGTGAATCAATGCAGCTCATGCTTACTTTGCGTTATGTATAAAATTATATCGCGTCGAACTCGGACCCATATCTGAAAGAGAGGGCCCTTGCCTATAACATCTGGCAGTTCCCCCCCAACATTGATTCAAGCAAGCCTGACTCTGCCGATGAGACACACCGTGTGTTGAAACCGGTCCAGAGTTTTCTCGTATTGAAGCAATGCCGCTGAAGCTATGCACTCCGAGAAAAGACGTGGGCGCCAATGGGTTGCGAAAAGGTCAACTTTCATTTCATTGCACCGGTGAGACAGACACACAAAAGGAAAAACAGCGGCGATGCGGGCACTCGGGAAGGAAGAGGAGAGAAAAAGGAGCGCTTGAAAGGACAGAGATGAGAATGCTGAGATGGATGTTGGGAATATCTCAGAGCAGGGCTGAATTTCTCACTCGGAACGCTGCGAAGCTGACTAGGCACTACCACAAGAGAACAAAGGTATGCCTATCCATAATCACCTCAAATACTAAGCACACGATGTTTGTTTGCCTCTCGCCTTTAAAAACAATGTCACGATACACGGTTGAAGCAGGACAACCGGATCGCTCGCTCACAGATAAATATTGTGACTCTCGAAACACGCGGTACATGCATGTAATTCTAGTAACTCTTTATTTTATTTTAGAAACTAAATTCACCCTGAACTTTGTTTATTGTGATGGCAACTCGGACGCACGTGTCCTGAGACGTTGATCGAGCTTGTATTGAGGTCCATACAGCGACCGTGCACCTTCGGGAAAACTTTTTTAGGCCAACAGCTACGGCCGACCCATCGCAATAACAGCGAGCGGCATCATTGAGTGAATGCCTCCTTTCGGCCGGGGGGATGGGGGTGGCGGTGGATTAACTTTTGAGAGCTGAGGCCAATTTCAAAAGCAATGGCCGCGAGTGGACTAATTGCGCGGGATGTGCTCAATGAGAACCTTTTTGCAACGCGGCGGCTGCCACATTAGTAAACAGGAACACTCGCCGCGGATCGCAAACCTCGAAAGCAACGCAGACGTTCAGTCGCGGGTGCAGAGCAAGCGTGTGCCGTGCCTTGTCGCAGCTGCCGTGATGTCTGCGTTTTTGTTTTCTTGATTTCGTCGCTTACTGGGATGACGGCAACTCCTTAGCGATTTTGTCAATCCACTTTGGGCGGGCGCGTTTTCTCACCACCTCCTCGCGAGACGTCAGGCCGCCTTCATCGTCAAGGAAGAGGAAGGCCCTTGCGTCAGCGGTGGCGTGAGCAAGACATTGCGGTGCTGCCCCTTTGCACTCATAGCTGTCAATCCACCGCTGGATGAAAGCGTCATACACGTGCTGTATTGGTTATAGGGGGGGGGGGAAGGTTTATTATAGATTTGAAGTTTAATTTTATTTTATTTTTATAGTTAATTTTCATTTTTTCACCTACGTGACTTTACCGAAAGAACCAAAGAATATGGGGAAGGTTGTTTGACCATACTTCACCACGCCAATTGTGTGGGTACAACCAACTCTTCCACGGCATCCAGCCAGTGTGAGCTAGTGGGACAAATTCCCTTTGGAGTGGGGGCGGGAGGGGGGGATTGGGCTCTCAGAGAGAGGTGTGAACAAGCAATTGCAGGGCTGCACCTTTGCCTTTAAAAAAATGACAAGTTCCCGGTAAAAGGCACGAACATTCATAATAAGGGACGGGGGGAGGGGGGGAACAGAAATTCCGTGGACAACCGAACTCTTGACTCGGTGCTCCTGGCTCTGTGAAGGCCATGTGGTTGGACTCGCTTACCCCACTTCGTGTAGAGACTGTGAGCGGTGGGAACGTAGAGGGGATTTTTTTGTTACATTGTGAAGGTAAGGCAAAGGGAGGAGGAAGAAAAGTAAAAGGAGTGTGGGGGGGGGGACAACTTTACTTTTAAAAATAAAATCTTGCAGTATAACAAACGCATGGCCAGTGGTGAGATCTTATCTGCTTCGCCTGGTATACAGGATCGCATGAGTTCGATCCTGACACTGACGGCTGAATATTTGAAGTTTGCCCGTGGTCGCGTGGACTTTTGCTCCGGGTCCTTAGGTTTTTCCCTCCACATTTCGAGTGAACGCGCGTTCATGTTATTTGGCTGCCGTAAATTTTCAACGTGATGATGCCGCTTCGTTAGGCTATCACGTGTGGCCAGGTCGCCTCTGAAAAAGAGCCACATAGCTCAGTGGGCTTTACTTGGTAATATAAAAAATTGTTTCGTAATAATATATATAGGATACGGTCATCGCACCGATTACATTCCATCGCGGGACCCCCGCCGACAACGAGCGCAGGTGACACGGCCAGGGAGGTTCGCGTCCCAGTCACGTGGCCGGCCCGCCCACCGTGACGAAGCCTCACTCAGTGCAGTGCCACGGGGTCAACAAGTCTAAGGAGGTCACGGCTCCCATGGACCGGCGAGACAAGGGCGTTTTTTGGCGGTACCAACTGGAATGGTAAATGACTACCGGTAGCAACCGGGGGCAGCGTCTGACCTGGGGAGTGTCCACCAATTGGCAGTGACCACCGCGGGTTGTGTTTACCAAGGGCAAGTACGCATGTATGTTGTACGTATGTTGGACTTTTTTCGCACCGTACATAGAAAACCGTGGAAGTGTCACAACGGGCAGAAAAGCTTAGAAAATAAATGTTCTATATGTTTTATAAACAAGCTTCATATTTAGTTTTCATATTCCATAGATGTTTCATTTTATATTTTGAGTTTTATTTTATTTTCTAAACTATGTTCAACATCAAACATACTAGGGTACCCTTCTTGGACATTTTTTTCACGCAAAGCTACTGCGGGGAACTTGTTATCACACTTTAGCAAAAGCTTTTGCTACCTGCTGTGGTACAAACTGGCCATATTTGGACCATTGGCTCAAGGTAATTGACTGCAAAACATTTCCACGTGATAAGCCACTTCATTGAGCGATCATTTGTGGCCAGATCACTCCTCAAAAAGAGCTCTATAGCTCAGCGGGCCTTACCCGGTCAAATAAAAAATATTTTTTCTCAGACGATTCACAGGATGGGCCGGCACACACAAAACAAATATTTGCGAGGGTGGTTCAAAGGTCAGAGGGGTGAACTAGCACCGCCGAGGTGCTGACTTTGAACGCAGGCATCCAGCCGCCTGTAATTAAACCAGGTTCCCAAGGGACCCGCCGACTCACATGAGACACCCACAAAAAAAAATAACAAACAAAAAAACCCACAATGCACCTGTGCGGCGAGTCGGGGTCGAAGCACGTCTGCGCAACGTCGGTGATGGCCGGGTCGCAGCAGTCCCCGTTGTCGTAGCGGTAATTTTCGGTGTTGCACTCGGGGTTGCAGCGCCCGTTGGAGGCGCCCCAGCGGCAGGCGGGTGGCCGCTGCGTGAGGCACTCGCCGCCGTCGTAGCCCGTGAGCGTGTGGTTGCACTCGACTTCGCACGCCCCGTTGCCGATCTTGCTCGCCTCACAGTTCGCCAGCACGACCCGCCGCCGCAGCCACGAGTCGGCCACGTCCTTGACCGTCAGCTCCCAGGTGATGTTGTAGGGCTGGAACGCGGCGTTCAGCTCCTGCGGCGGTGTGGAGGAGGGGGGGGGAGGTGCGAGAGGTGTGCGATGAGATTTGGGGTGGAATTCATGGATTGTTTGTCCGTAGATAAAAAATAACGGATTTCAGATCAAGATAAAAACGTAACTCCCGACCGTGCCTCCATATATAAATTAAACAAGTACACTGTTCTGAATCTACGGACGTATTGGCTATCCAGACCAACATATTCGAGGGAAAATCTGTTTGAATAAGCAGTGCCTGGGCCGGTTTGCACCACCTCCTGGGGCTCACTACTTATGGAGTGGGTCTCGGTGGGCTTGGCATGGCACGGTTAGCATCGACCCTGGTGCAAGGAATGAAATGGGCCTCGCCTCTTCATTGCCAAACACCCGGGCTCCTCCGGCCTGTGGCCTGTTGTGCAGTTGCACCGCCTGCACGCCCGGTGGCAATGCCACTGTCAGCGGCAGCAGCATCGCAGGTTGCTAAGGAAAGTGTATCTTTGACCTTGATTGACCTGCGCTGTACCTGCCTGTGACCGAATAACCCTAAATGCGCGTAGTCTCGCCATGCCTGAGATGCTAAGGAGAGGCGAGCTTGGATATTACTTGGTTGGGTGACCACTCACCGGGGCTTGCCAGGTGTTGTAGGCATTTGGCTGCGAGATGGGATATGCGGAAACTCGCCCCGTTGTTTCAATTGACACATCGGAAGATGCAATCGAACCTGCGACCTCTGGATTGCAAGTCCGGCGTGTTGACCATTACATGTGACGAGTAGAAAACGTAGGCAATGTAGATATTGTTTGCACCCTTGGGCAATGCGAGTGACCAGCCGACATTGCTTGCTTTGTTAACACAACTGTTCGGCCACACATACAGCCATCGCCTGCTTCACCCATTCCACGGCACTAATGGCCATGCATGTACACGTTGAACTTCTTTCGCACTGTACGTCGCCAACCGTGCTAATCGGAAGTGACGAGATGAAGCGCTTTGTATGGAAGAGTCGGCGAAGGAAAACGAACGTTTGCATGGCCAAATGAAGCAAGGAAGGCGACAAGGATAGCTTGACAGACTTGATTAGACGGTCCGCAGGAGAGGATGGCGGAGGCAACAAGAGGTGACTCGGTGGCTTGGGAGTCGGATACCAGGTCAAAACCACTGAGTTGGCGTTGCTGAGATTTCAGATTTGAATCTGGATTTCAGCCACGTGTCATTTGACCTGGTTTTCAATTGCAACGAGTTTATGTACAACTGCTCGGGCTTTTTCCTGGTTGTGTTGTACGGCTCTCTGATGTGTTTTCGGGTTGTCACCGCTATGTGTTGCTCGTCACGATGTCAGACCTTGCGCTCCACGATTAGCGAGGTTGGCTACGTACGGTGCGAAAGAAGTTCAACGTACATACGTACGTTTGATGGCGAGTTTAAACCCATGTATGATTAGGTGGCAACTTAATGATGAGATATGACAATGAAGAAAGGGCAGTCGGGCATTCACACAGCTTTCTATTAGATTAATTTTTTCGAGCTTTAAATGTTTTTTTCTGATGGAGCAGCACAGATTGTGGAGACGTTAACTCTATTCCGTGGTGATGCAATGATGCATGTGGTGGGAATAAACGTTATAAACCTCCTTTGTGTATGTATGTGGAACTCTTTTGCACCCTACGTAGCTAACCGTGCTCATCCGAAGGACAACAAACTAAACATCAAACGCGATTTTAAAGGAATGAGTTTTCAATCTAAATTTAAAAGTGCATAGCTCCGAGTAGCTTCCTAATTAGCAGCCTCTGCAATACTCATTAGGAAGCCACTGTGTATCTGTAAACACAAACAAACGAGCAGAATCTATTATCAACAAGCTACGGTTTCAGTCGAGAGAGAGAGAGATATTTATCCCAGAATAAAACACTGATTATATCTTGTTCATAGCACCCGAGTGGCACGCGGCGACCCTTGACATTCGCGATGCCGCAATCGCAGGGCTAACGCCGTCCCAGTAATAGTCTACGGGGTGAGGCACGGGGCTTAATCCGTTTATTTTTGGTTTCTTTCCAACGCACGCGACCGACTTGCAATGTCAACCATTGCGACATGTAACGCTGTGGCCCCTGATGGAGCAACGTCGCATCGTTAATACGGGCCGGTTGTGTCCTTTGTAAATCCGAAGGTGCGCCGCTTGATTGTGAAATCGCCGCGCAAATTAGCGTGGCCGAAATGGGCATTGGCACATCGGAAGTTATTCGGGCGCTGTTGCTGCATGACCAACGAAGGTCACATCTTTTTGATCTAAGTTTTCCGTCACGTCGCTCGAGAGTACAATTTTAAAATGATGAAAACGTCAACGTGCGATACTCCTGAGTTGTTTACAACCCTAAGTTGTTTACAGACCTGAGTTGGTTGCAGACCTGAGCCAGCGGTGGAAACTCTGCAACAGGGGTGAGTCAATTTCGCAGAACAACCACTGTTGACATCCCCACGGAACTTTATTTAAACCACCTTGCAGGGATGATGTTCTGCATCGACCTCCTGACGGAGAATCGAATTTGAAACCTCTCGTTCTGCTCCTAGCAAAGTGGTGTCGGTGGTTTAACACGTCCTACCGCTCGCCAATCACCACATCACCACCGCATCACCACCACCACCACCGCCTCGCCAAAGCCTCACCCACCCGGTGCTGCAGCTGAATCTGCTCCTCCGTCACCGTGGGATTCGACCGGTCATCCTCGTGCACGTTGATCACCCTGTAGCGCACCACCTTGCCGCGCCGCAGCCACCAGTGCCGGTTGTAGCTGCCGATCACCCCCACGTCGTCGCACACCGTCTGCCCGCACGTGGGCGCGAAGAGCACCGGCCCGTCGCTCGGGGTCACGCCGGGGTCGTCGGCCTCCTCCCGCCGCGGGAAGCGGCCGTCCTTCGCCACTGGCTTCCAGCGCTGGCGCAGCTCCTCCACGACGCTCTCGCCCACCACCAGTCCCGGCGGGTCCGCCCCGCACAGGCTGAGCGGGACGCCGGCGCGGATCTCGCCGTGCGTCCGGGCGACGCTCCACAGGCGCGGCGCGGCCACGTGACCGCGGTAGCCGCCCAGGGGGTCCGAGCCGTGGCCGCCGAGGATGAGCGCCTTGCAGCCGACGGCGCGGGGCGAGAAGAGTGGCCCCCGCTGCGCCAGGCCGCGCGCCACCCGGGCGCCGTCGACGTACAGCGACATGGCCCGCCCGTCGTACGTGGCGGCCACGTGCGTCCAGACGGCGGGCTCGTAGCGCGTGCGGGCGAACACCGTGGAGGATGTGCGGGCGCGGTCGGTGCGGAGGCTGAAGAAGATGCGAGAGGGGCCGACGCCGCCGCCGCTGTCAGCGTGGGACTCGTCCCACGGGGCCAGGCCGAGGGCCCAGCCCTTGTCGGTGGACACGTACGAACACTCGTCAAACATCCCTACAAAACACCGTCGCTTACGGTCACCATCATCGTCGTCAGCAGCTGCAGCAGAAGTAGCAATGATCAACAGCATTGCAACAATGTTAAGCTGACCGTTTGCGAATTCTATTTTGACATACTGTATCCAATTTTTTGTTCTGAATCAAGAGCAGAGACGTTAAAAACTCGGGTGCACAGACTTCAAGTGACCGGCACATCCGAGGCATGATTGTAGTTATACCCAGCTGTGATCGAGGGAGCAAGAGAGAGAGAGAGCACAGGATAGCGGAGAAGGAGGAGGGAGAGAAAGCGTAGCAGGTAGAAAAAACACGGAGTTGCTTGAAAATTCTTTGCAAGACTCACAACCTACACGCTGGTCCAACTGTTTTCCGGATTTACGTTTGAATGTATAAGCCAGTCCACCAGCTTATTGGTGTTCTGAACCGATATTATCCCAACAGCGTTCGTTTAAGTCAGCAAAACACTGGACTGGCTCTGCACGTTCTGGGTATCGTCAGCAGAGTCAGGCCTCTTATACAAGTGACCATGACTTTGGATCAGTGTTTATGTAAAAAATATTACAGTGTTAAGGTTGATGACAATGACGACGATGATAGTGACAATGACGTTAAGACTGGGGAATGTGAAGATGATGATGATGACATCAAGGACGGTGGCAATGACAGGGGCGGTGATGAAACAGGAGTTAAGAAAAGTTGTTGCAACTGTGTGCCATTAATTTATTTGCTTACGTTAAAGCCCGCGGCGGGAGGAGGCCGATGAACTTTCGAAGCGACACGTCAACAGCGGATTGATGTGTGTCTCCGTGCTTCGAGCTGCCAAACACCCGGCAATGTTTATCTCCCAGGGGCAACTTCTTTGCTCAGAATATTGTGCTTGTTCCATCTCATATCTGGACGGACCCGTCAACGGCGTCACTTTGTGACATTTGAAACTTTCTTTTAAATTGGATTTCCGAACAATGCAATTTTAACAAAAGGTTAGAATATTCGCTTCAATCAGATACGACGTTCACAGCGAACTAAAGTCATTTTGTAGATGGGGATGGCAAAGTTGTCACTTCGTGACTCTGAAAAAGAGAGACGTTTTGCTGAAGGTACGAGGATAAATAATATTCTGTCTTGCAACTTTCTCGTGCCAGCCTGGAAGCATACTGCCACGCACGTACGATGGGATGTGTGCGTCTCAAGCAGATGCTTTTTTTTTGTAAGTGTTACCAGCTTTTATATTCATGTGGGTGGTTAGCGCTACGCTGCGCTACGAACCCGACGATCTGAGCTCGAATCCCACTCACGGCCAACACGAGTGACGATTATTAAAACCGTGCCGGGGCCTCCCCGAGGTTGACTCAGCCTCAAATGAGTACCCGGTGCGATGTGTAAAACAATTCCACTTGGGAAGGCAAAGGCGGCTGGACGTGGTGCTGGCCACCCACCCCCTCGAGTGCCGTGGTGACCTTCATAAGTGCTCGCTAACACGACTTTCCTAAGAAGTCTGGTATGGATTGTTGGGGTATGTTCATCTTGTTTCCTTGTGTAGGGCCCCAAACGGGGTGCGGAGTGGTGGTGCAGTGGTTAGCGCACCATACTCGTGCGCTCATTCATTTGCTCGCTTACTCACTCATTCACTCACCTTCTCACTCACTCGATCCCTCACCCACCCATTAACTAGACCTCTCACTCACATGCTCGCTCGCTCATCCTCTCACTCACCTGCACGCTCACTATATCTGATTATACTGGTAGGAACCTCCTGGTTACACCAGCCCACAGGGGATTATTGTGTCCGTCCATCCGTCGTGCAGGGAGGGGCTGGGTGGGGAGGGAGGTGCTGGGAGGGGAGGGTGGGGCTGGGTGGGGAGGGGAGGGTGGGGAGGGGCTGGGTAGGGAAGGTGGGGAGGGGCTGGGTGGGGTGGGTGGGGCTGGGTCGGTGGTGGGAGGGGTGGGGCTGGGTGGGGAGGGGCTGGTCACCCCGTGATGCCCTTATGAAAGTTAACGTTTAACCTACTCACGCCGGCTTGTGCCCGCCCTCACAGTCGGGCATATTTGCGGAATACACCACGCCGCCGTTGACCCTGGCCATTGACCGAGCAACCCAACGTTCCTACCAGCTCCCTCCGCAGGAATGTGTTTATTGTTTTACTCAATGCTGAGTTAAAACTTGAGTTTTTGCAGGCAATACATTGATCGGTATTTGTTTATGGGTTAGGCCACGTGGTGGTAGTTTTATTCCAACATTCTGAGCACTATTCCTCCGCCACCCGACAACATTGTCACCTTTCCAAATATAGTATTTCATCAACTTCTGAAGCTATCAGTAGCACCAAAGGAATCAAAACTTTAGTTGCACCAATTCATTAATACGGCTAATAAGAGCGCGGACTACCTGACAACCCTACTGATTTCAAATGATTATCAGCTAATTCACTTGTTGGCCATACAACCACAATGGAGCCTCTATAGTGAAAGCACCTCAGGTGGTCCTCACAAGAGAAATGTCCCATCGTCACGGACCACCTCCTTTGAAACTCCGCCCAGAGTTACACCAGCCACGCTTCCACCGTCAAATATTTTGAGTCAAATAAAACAACACAACCCTCGTGCCGTATTGATTGGCGAATTGTTTTTCGTAATTGTCAGAGTTTTTTTTATTGTGAAATTCCCTGTGACGCTCTGCGTAAAGTGCGTTGCACGCAAGCAAATTGCATCGCATTGCATCCATTGCATCCGTACTGTTGTTCAACCAGCACGCTGTGGGTCGCGACCACTTTCCCCCCTTTAATCGCGAAGCTTTCCTCGTCTTCGCTGCTCCACTTCAGAATTCCCTCCCGTCCCGTCGACTTCTCTTTCGCAAGTTCTCACAAAAACCTCGCTCGGTTCAGGAGACGTACAAACCAGACCTTCCTTTCATCCGGAGCTGTCAGTGGGGGGGGGGGGGTAGGGGAGGGGGGCACTGCGCTCCACAAACAAAAAATATTTCTACAAAAAATTAAGCCCTGGTCTCAACTCTTATCTATTACCCATTCAACGGTGCCGTTCATCGCTGGCCTCTCTGCATTTTGAGCCTTTTGCGGCTGTGCTTGGTAAGCGTAATTCATTTATATATTAATATCCAAAAATGTGAATAAAAGTGTATGGTTTCCCGCACTGCGCTCTGACACTTGCTCACTCGCTCGCTCACTCGCTGCACTGGTTTGCACCGAGCAGCCCGTTAGCAGGGTGATTGATACTGCAGACGCGGTGCGATGCAGCGTTCCTTGTGAGCATTCCACCACCGTTGGCGTCACGCGCCCGCGTGCGCTCGAACGATCGTTACGCCACCACCCCCACCTCCTCTCAACTCCTCTTTGCAGACAGCAGGGAGAAGGCGGGGAGATATGGGGTAAAGTGGGCTTTGGGGAATAGGCGTAATTTCCCTGCGTTACGTAAGAGATTTACCTAAAGCTAAAAGACATGTGCTTTAAAATAGAGATTTTTTTTTACGGCTGTTTTACTGCACTGGGCAACGTTGGTTTAAGTTATGTAATCCCAGAACGGCATTTGTGTCTGTGTGTGTGTGAGCACGTGTGAATGTGTGTGTGTGTGGCTGGATGTGGTACCAGCTACACTAATGCTTTCCACTTGAGCTGTGAAAATGAGTAGATTAAATAGATTAACACGTTCAAATTATAATAAAATACTGTGCTGTGATGTGATATGGAGGCTTTCATGCCCAATGTTATGATTTATGATTGGTTTATTTTGGGTTAGATCGTGGAGGTACAAAGTCAATAGTTTTAAACAGGACCCTGCGGGGTGGGCTGGTAGGAACGAATAACCAAAGAATATAAACATAATGTATTATTACACTTGTTAAGCCAGGAAAGCCCTACTGAGTCAAAAGGTTTTTGTAGGGTCCTGCCAAGTGTTTGCAGTAGGGGGCGATGTTGATACACGGACGGACGGACGGACGATATAATCTATTGGTGGTCTGGTCCACTTCGTTCCTACCAGTATTATAGCCCTCCAGCACCTGACAGAGCCCGAACAAAATAAGGTTGTTAAACATAGCAAACATTTTGCTGGCTTTTCAACATTCCAATTTGCCAAAAAAACAAATCAATTGACAATCTGATTTGATTGTTCATTTTGGGTGGTTGGAGGGTTACAACCTAAAAATGGACATTGTACCGACACGATCCACAACATTATAACGTGCATTATGTATTTATTTAATCACGCTTTGAATCTATTACATCACAGCCAATCGTGCCGATGACGTCACCAAGTCCCGCCCATCACGTTCCGTCCAGCGGCACATTTGGGATTAGACGCGAGAATCTTTCACCAACAGCCATCCGATTCGTCGAGCAATCACGCCGATCATTGGTAGGCTCACCGATTACTTAAATAATCCGATTTCCCAGCTCTTACTTGCAGCCGATGTCTGGACACACCAAATTGGCCCACGACGGGTGCTTTTGATCAAGACCTACCCCGACGGTACACAACCAGGATTTGTACTACCCGGTAAACGTTGCCAACGTTGAGCAAACGTTGGAACGTGATTAAAACCGTTTTGCCCCAACATGTTAACTGGGGAGGGCTGCATTTGTCGTATTGTGTTCACGAGGCGGCCGGGCGCGGTGCTGGCCACCCATCCCCATCGCGTGCCACAGTGTCGGTCTTCATCGGTGCTGCTCGCAAACAGCACAAGCCCCAACAGTCTGGTCAGGTCTATGCGGAGCATCTTCGTCTTTCGTCGTTATTTTTCCGGGTGACTTTTCGGGAGCGGTGGCGTAGTGGTTAGCGCGCTGCGCTACGAACCCGGCGACCCGAGTTCGATTCCCGCTCACGGCCAACACCGGTAACAATTATCTGAACCTGGTCATGGGCCTCCCCTAGATCGACTCAACCTTAAATGGCAGGGCGTGGTGTTGGCCACCCACCCCCTCGTGTGCAGTGCCGGCCTTCATAGGTACTAGCTAAGAGCACTTGCCCCCACAGTCTCTTACAGGCGATATGGGGGGATCTTTGCCTTTGAGTCAATATGGATACTTAAGTTAGAAATTCATATATAGACACGGACAGTATCTGTTTCCTTGTTTATTTTTTTCTCACTTACCGCCGGTTGCGTTTTTGTGCGTTCGCGTACACACGTGGCGCACGATAGGGGCGATGTGCGAAACCGCATCATCAATCATCAAACACCATCAATAATGACGTTCATCACGGGCCGTCATCACTCACAGCCCTTTGACACCGTAAATCATTACGTCTAACTCGATGCGAGAGTAACCTGCGATGACCTGAGTCTGTGTCTTAATTTTTTTCCCAACCCGCGCTGGCACCGTTGGTTTGGAGGCATTGAGGGTTGCCACCTTCTCCCCACTCACACGCGGCTGTGATAGGGCACGGCTCGGACGTGCAGCTGTCTTCTGTGGCACGGCGATTTTAATCAAAGGGCAAACGCTGCGCCACAGCCGGGTCACTGGGAAGCCGCGATCGCGTCGGGATGACGGAATCGATCCCTTGAGCGAATATTGACTGCCGGACGTCGATATGAGTGGCTTCTGCTACTGGGGGGGGGGGAGGTGCTGTAGATTAGATGCCAGGTTACGTTTTTTTCTTTCTTTCTTGAAATCGAGAGGAATTCTCCCGTGCTCGTGGCGGTCAGCGGCACTGGACTCGCGTGCCAGAGGTCGCCGGTTCGCTTTTATTTCCCAGCACGGCAGTTGAAACGATGGTGGCAAGTTTCTTACATCCCTCCACTCCTACCACCACCCCTACCACGACCATCACGCCACCACTGCCTCTGTCCGGCCAGCTTCATGAGCGGGTGAACCCGCAGTTAGTCGATCGGCAAGTCGCAAGCTTGCGGTGGGGTTGTGTGTGGGTAGTCCCACCTCCTGCTAAGCAGAGTTGAGTCTGGATAATGCTCGGATGGGCAAACCACCTTGCACAAGATCGGCGTCGTGGGCTGCGGGGATACTTTGCGGGCAGCGATTAACAGCTTAGAAAAATCCATAGCCGCCGTTGTATTCCTCTGCTCCGATGTCTACGCAACCCGCTATGTCGCCAACCTGCGCTGACCAGCATGATGAAATGTATAGCAGCCAAATATTCTGAACGCGTGATGTTGGTTCTAAATGTGAAGGGAAAAACCAGAGAACCCGGAGAAAAATCCACGCAACCACGGGGGAGAACACGCAAACTTCAAATATACAGCAGGCGTCAGGGTCGGCATTGAACCCACGACATCCTGCATACCGGGCGAGGGAGTTAACATCTATGCCACGGTGACGAGAACTTAACTCCCTTTCAGTGGGCTTCGAGGAGATGCCATACCCTGGCTAGCCAAGAGAGGGCATTACAGCAAGTGGACTAATCGCCATATGTTTCCATCTGTACGGGGGTAGAGTGTTGCCTCCTAGCACTGGGGTTGTAGGTTTTCTCCGGGCGCACCAGTTTCCTCCCCACCCGTGTACTAAGATGTTTGCAGCCATGAATTGACTGAACACATCTTAAAATGAAATAAAAATCCACCACCGCACACGACCCTGCTAAAAAGGAGTCTGTAGACTCTCGTGGGTAAATAAAGAATCAGTAAATTAGTGAGGATTGACAACACGGGGTGTATAGTTACACCACACTGTTGGGGGAAGCAGTGTGAGAGTGGTTAGCGTACTGCCGCTATGAACCCGGCCCACCTAAGTTTGAATCCCGGTCATGTCCAAATTATAACTGAACAAGATCCGGGCCACCCACCCTAATCACCTTCACTGCTGACCGGCATGGTGAAGTATGGTCAAACAACCTCCATGACTAACAAGGCATGGTGGACGCCTTCATCCAGCAGTAGATTGGCAAAAAGGGCCCTGAATTGCTGCTCTTGAGAGCGTCACACATTACTACACCTGAACGATGTGAGATTTATAATTATTACCACCATCAAAAGCAGCGATGCAGAGTGCAGGAGCGTTCAATTAGCGAGCTTGTTCTCGTCAGTGTCAAGTTGCTCTCATCAAGACACAGCTCTCAAACTTTAATATTTCACGAAGGTTGATAAATAAACGATGAGCGGCTTGGGTGACTCTGAGACGCATAATGTACTCGTCCCCCCCGCCCCCCCCCGCCCCCCCCCCCACCAACCTCCGAGTCCATTCCTTGCCCGGTTTGAGTCCTTAACCTTCGTGAAAGCATCACGGAGTTGCGCCAAGCGACTCATGGGACGGCAGAGGTCGCAACCGGGTACCCGATACTCGTACCCTACCCGATACCCGGCCGGGTACGGGTACGGATACGGGTACCCGTTTGCGACCTTGGTGCGGCCGGGTACGGGTACGGGTAGGCCGTGAGTCACCGGTGAGTCACCGTTTGTCACTCATTTCCCAACGTCTTGTCTCTTCTCACAATTCAAGTTCCTAGAATCAACCCACCCGCGCCTGCAACATGGCTTCATCCCAGAGGTCGCAATCAGGTTCCCGATACCCGTACCCTACCCGATACCCGGCCGGGTACAGGTAGGGTACGGGTACAGCCGGGTACGGGTACGGGTACCCGTTTGCGACCCTGGTGCGGCCGAGTACGGGTACGGGTAAATAATCAAAACCCGTTTGCGACCTCTGTGGGACGGTACACCGATTCCTACCGTGTACAAGTCCGCGGTTGCGCATGCGGGAAGTTCGTGCAAAACTGCATCTCACAAACGCCGAGGGAGCACAGGCACGGGCCGAAAGGCGGTGGGAATGGCTCCTGCCTTCCAGCAATTGCCCAAAGCACCGCTATCCTGGATGCGTTATGATTTCATCGGGCCAATTAATGAGCACTCGTAAATACCGGAGGAAGCCGGAGCACCCAGAGGAGGTCCACGGGCACGATGTGCTGTTCTCGAGTTGTTTCGGCATGATGCCCCCCCCCCACCCACGTGGAGCTTCTTCAGTTCTTTAAGAAGCTCGCAGCACGGATATCCCCCCCCCCCCATCCCCATCGCTCGTGTTTTGTACTGGGCTCTTGATTAATTTAATAAAGAAGCAGCTCCCAGCACATGGAGCGAAACGTCGGACATCGTGGCGGGCAACAGACAGCACAAGCAGACACATCACAGAGCTACCCTCTGCTTAGTATATGTGCATGTTCAGAGATGTCAAGGCCTTTGCACGGTAACGAGTTTTCATTACTAACAAAACAGTGTTCAACCCTTTGGTCAGTCCGCTGATGAATGAAGGCCTCTCCACACCGTGCCGGTTGTGGGGGTTATTTGACCATACTTCACCACGCTGAACTGGGGTCCAGATGTCATTCCCCATTAATATTAGCCTTTGCCCGGAATCTAACTCAGGTGGCCAGCTTTGATGCGTAGTGTGCTAACCACACGCCCTTATAATTGTTAGAAATGTTTCACACGGTGTGATTTCCATCGTTGCGTTGACACATTCGAATGTCCTTTCTGTTCTGCCGTAATGGACCCCACGCGGTCATACATACAGGTCGTCTATCTAAGACTCGCAAACTCAATCTCTATTGATCATCAACACTTCCGTGGCTATGATATGATACCTTTGGGGAGCATAAGATAAAACCCTGTTACCTGTTACTCTTTGGGATTAAGGTGGCCGATAGGGCCAGAGTTTTGCTTTGAAAAAAAAATGCACATGGGAGGTGGTCTGGTGGTTCAGAGCTTGCACCGCTGATATATTGGGTTCAAATCCAGATTTCAGCCACCTGCGATTGGTTCTCAATTTAAGTAAAACTCTGGTCTCGGCCGAGTCACCAACCGCTCGCATATGCAAACGTAGACGCGTTCGGAGGACGTGGAGACTTTTAGCAAACTTTGGTGCGGTTACACAAAGTTTTGAAGGTGCAGTGAGTTGATGGGCTCAAAGCAGTCACCGACGACTGCACGAAAAAAAATGATCACGATTTCACGTTTCTAATTTGTCAGCTCTTAAAATTTAACAAATCCGTTTGATGCTCGTGCAACAAACAATTTCATAGCAGTGTGTGTGTGTGTGGGAAAGTGTGTAAAGGATAACAACAACAATAACAACAACAAAAGGTACCATTTGCATGCTTTGTATGCAGCTGTTCTAATTGACAGTCGTCGCATTTATTTCTGAGAGAATTCCGAATGGATTCGTCTGCTCGTGATACGATGCTGACAGCAGCGTAATTGGAATAATGTTGGAGGAAAAAAAAAATGTCAAACAGCACCCCATGTCTCATCGCAAGTAAAGGGTTTGTGCTCAGTAGCAGTGGTAACGGCCAGCACGTGTATCGATTCAGGTCCATTTGCGCCGGTGAAAAAAAATATATACGGCGCTATTGATTGCGCGGAATAAATTAACTACTCGAGCAGCGATGTCATGTTATGCCGTGTGCAAGAACAAAAAAAAAGCCTTTAAAGTTACGGTCAAGAGGCCTTTGCGGATGTCACCGTGACATCTCTTGTATGATGCTCTCCCGACTGCAGCACAGTGTTCTTCTGGTCGTACCTTTCAATTATTATTTCTCCCCCCCCCCCAACCTCGTGGGAGTGGGTGGGTGGATGGATGAGTGGAGAGGTGAGGGCAAGGAACCGTGGTAGAGCGGAAGGAAGAGCAACGTGACAGCAGGAGGTCCCGGACCAAGAAACCAGGGAGCCAACAGCAACGACACAGGGACGCAATTACCCACGTACGACAACACACCGATGGTAAAGTCACGTAGAAGGAAAATAAAAAAAAACATAATGAAATAATTCTCACGACGTTTCGGGTGAAGAACAGGTCTGTCGGAAAGACAGCTGCTTGCGTTGAGGCCGAAACGTCGTGAGAATAATTTTATTATGTTTTATTTTTATTATTTTATTATTTCCCTTCTACGTGACTTTACCGAAAGAACCAAGAAGATGAATCCCTGCGGTCACGAAAGCTTGAAATCGAAACACACCGATGGTTTGAGATGTCAGCCAATCGGTTAAGTTTGCGGTGTGCATGCAAAGCGAGATGATTGCGAAGCATCGCAAAATGTGATGTTGACGAAGTTTGGAAACCAAAACAGCGAAATTGCCTCCATGGTAAGTGGGCCCCCCTCTATGAGCAAATTAACCGGGTAAACAATCAAGCCCTCTTATTTATATCCAGAAAAAACATCACCGAGTCTCAAGACGAGCCAAGGTATGGCATCTCAAGGAGACTTTTCTGCATCGGGATTGTTGAGATCAATTCCATTACTAAGAGTTTGGCTCCATGCGGGAGGCAACCGGAGTACTATGCCCACGGGGAAGGGGCACACACTAAAATCTCCACACGGACTCAACAATTCATCACCCTACCGGAATCTCCTGGCCGCCTCAGCAATGCATTGTCGTTACCACGCATCTCCTGGGCTCCTCACCGCCTAAGCCTAACAATATCCAGTATTCGTTGGGCAGTCTCTCTGCTACGTACTTCCGAGATCTGACGAGACCGTCCGCATAATACTACGCTCGCGAATGAATGCGCTGTGGTTCGTGGGCGGTGAATGCACCAAGACACAAATCCACCGTAAAATGTTACATTCTCAACACGTATGGGTCTGAGCTTTTTACGCTGAGCATGATAGAATTATTAGTACAGTTCTTCATAAATGCAATTGCTTCCTCTCCTACCTCCCCTCCCTCCCTCCATCGAGCCTAGTGTGTGTGTGTGTGCTTGGCAGGCTGACCTGCCAAGAGATTTCAAAAGGATGGCTGAACGCCAGTTAAAGGTATCCTGGCAAGAGCCTTGTCTGAAGGTGCTCCTGGCTTGCGAGCTGCTCTCCCCCCACCCCTCTCCGTAGATGCCACGTAAAAGCGCGGTCGTTACATCTCATCTCAAATAAAACCCAAACGGCGAGTGCCCAGCTCCTTTTACACGTGGCCATAAGCGGTGACTCGAGGCCAGTGTGTAACAAACATCGTTTGGGAATTCCTCTTTGTGCGGTTTTTGTTGTTGCCAATACGTTACAAGACTCTGGACCGGAGATTCTCAAATTCCAGAGGCCCCTTGCATGAAAGCGGTGACTTAGTGGAATGTTTACTCTCTCTGTGTACTGTGTCATGTGAACAGACAGATGAACTTGACGAAATATACAGGGGAGAGTCCACGGGATGCAGCCATAGTGTTAATGGCTAGCACACCGAGGTTTGCAATCCATGTGAGCCACGGCGGGAATTTGGTAGCCAACTAAGGAACCTCCAAAGATAGGAAAAAATCTTAGAAGTGGCAATTAGTTTAATGGCTAACAAGGGTGTATGATTTGATTACCCACTCATTCCAAGTGGTTTGACATCTTTCACTGTTGTTGACCACATAAAGATATTGGAACCACTGAAGCTCCGCCACAACAGGGGGTACCAACAGGTGAACTGTCTGCTTTGGGCTCACGGACTACAGCAATGGTGCAAGTTTCTTAAATACCTGCGCCGCTATCCAAGCGGCAGTATAAATAAGAAACGGAAGTTGATCGGTCCGCAGGTCACGTGAGGTGGATTAAAGTGTGGGGCCCTCTCACCTCTGTCGAGAGCTCTCCGTAGCGCAGGAAGAGTAGGCCAAAGGTGCCCTCGAGAGGATCTCCCTCGAGCGAGGCCCTCCCACAAACGGTGGTGGCGTGAGCAATCAATCCCCCCGACCGAGACAAGACATTGAATGCCGAATTGTGAATAGGAAGCGAATTGTGCAACTTTCAGCTCGAGAGGTCAAACGGGTTCTCGTGGTCACGACGCTGCGTGTTGTGATAGAAACAAATAACGACGCGGTTTTGTGCAACTTGCCACGAACTCTCTCCTCTCTCTCTCTCTCGCCCCTCCCGTGACTATTGGGTGCGCTGCCTCCGCTTGTTCTTTGTTTCGGTTCAACGCAAAACACAGTGGACGGCACGGGGGGAGGTGCGCGCTTGGGAGTCTATCGCTTGATCTGCTTGGAAGTCTATCGCTTGCCCTGCTTGGGCTTCTATCGCTTGGCCTGCATGACGGTGGTTTCATCTGCGCAGCTCCCCGTAAGGCCGCGTCGTGCACACGACTGTTGAACGTGCGCGAGTGCGCGGACGGCGTTCCGGATGAACCGCTCGTTTCGCTCGGTCCCCATCCTGTGACACACCTCTAGAGTTCTCCCCGAGTGCCGGTTCTCTGCCGGGCGCAACATCTCGCGAGGGAGGCGGCCGCACAGTTTCCCCCGTCGAAACTCACAACTCGACTTGCGAGAGAAACCTGCCCGATTCAGCACCAAGGCTACTGAGAGAGAGAGGAGGCACAGGAAGTACAGCCCCCTGGAATCGCTTGCTCACGCTGCTGCTGGTGGAAGCCCCTGCAACTGGTGGGAGCTTTGGATAGCATCTCTAAAGGGGTATTTGGTCTACTTTTCCACACTGAGATTCGGAGTACCCACTCGTTACCCCACCGCACACGCGAGTTGCCGATTGACTAACTGCGGACTGGGGGGGGAGAGTAGTCTGGGCCGCAGATAGACACGCGTGTGTTCTCCACACATCCCCAGCGTGATGTCTCCCATCAAATTGACCGTGAATAAATAAGGAAAATAGCATTGCCTTCCCTTCCAGGAAAAAACAAAACCCTTTACATCTTAGTGCGGTACTGTATGTGACGTTGCAGCCATGGGATGTCTCCTGGATAGGCGCCACCTCTGCCATGAAAAAGGACCATTGCCCGAACCGTTGGCAGTCAGGGTGGAGGTATGGAGTGTGAAAAACAAACCTCCAACCCTCTGCGTTCTGCCCTCCTCGTAGTAGCAATGTTAATTTCACACGTGCTGTTGTACGCGAGCACCTATTAAGGCCGGCAGGGCGCACGAAAGAGCAATTTAAGGTTGAGTCGACCTAAGGGAGGACCATTGCCAGTCGGCTTCACGTATTAAGGTTACGTGTAGCTGAGAGGTCATGTACGCATGTTGACAGCTGTCTGACATTATTGTCTTGTTGCAATCCACTCGCTTGTACTGGGGTGTTCTCCTGGGTGCTCAGATTTCTGCCTGAAAGGCAAATTTTGTTTTTTTAATCGCCAAATATCTCACTGCAGGACCCTCCTAAAAAGACAGGATTATTGAGACTCATTCAAAGCTATCCTGTGTATTCAAACGTGAATTATATAGATGGGGCATCTACGCACTGTGCTCTATTCCATACTGTAACTTTAACCGTTTTCGGTTATGATTAGCACTAAATGAAAACGTCTGACCTCCGTTTCCCCCCTCTGTGCCGCTGGACGGGAGGTCACGGCCGGGACTTGGTGACGTCATAGGGGGGGGGGTTCCCCTTATGGTGGCAGGATGTGTTGGCGACCGCTGTAGTAATTGGCCAACGAAGCAGTAATCGATTCTTATTTCTCGTCGCTCGATCGACTTAATCGACCAAATGTCGCAGTCCTTCCGTGAACTATCTCCTTGCCTCGCCGTCCGCGCCTTCATTATCGCCATGACGCGGCTAGAACGCGGCTATGGGGCCATCCATAAATGACGTCACGCGATTTTGGACGATTTTTGACCCCCCCCCCCCTCGTCACACGGCGTCACAAAAAGTCAGACCCCACCCTCAAATATGACGTCACAAAGCTGTGCCCCCCCCCAAAAAAAAAATATTTCCATTTTCAAAATAAAACATGCTTCAAATCGCTTTAAACTATTGTCATTGTAGTGCGTATTTAATGTGGCGCTGCACTCTGATGTTGTAGAAGTGTTGTTATAACAATTAGTGTTGTTATAACAATTCTATATGCGCATTTTGATGTGACGTCATATTTCTCAAACCCCCCTCCCCCCCTCGTCACACATCGTCACTAATGTCTGACCCCGCCCCCCCCCCCCAGGTGCGTGACGTCATTTATGGACGGCCTTTATAACGAGCCCTCTCGGCGACCACGGCTCGCTCCTTTTGCCGCGTCCCCATGACCACGTTCAAGCAGGCGGCGGTTGGTGGTTGGTGGCGCGCGCGACCCGTGCCTAGAGTGTGTTCGGAGTATTGCCAATGCGCACGCGGCCATGGCAAGCAAAGTGGGGATGGGGAGTTTGGGGCGGGCGGGCGGGGCGGTGGTTGGGAGGAGAGTCGTCTAACCTCTTCCCCGCACACGCCAAAGCCTCCCTCCCCACCCCCCCCCCCCCCCCTACTGTGAGTTCTGTAATCACTTAGAACCGCGTGCACCTCTTCCCGCAAGACGCATGCCTCTCGGCTTTCGCCGAGCAGTGACTGGCCCGTGGGCCGCGCCAACAAAGCAAGACCCTTTGAAGTGCCACTGTTGCAGGCAAATTGGATGACCGCGACGTGAGCGATAGTGCGCGCAGCAGCAGCAGCGGCGGCGGCGCGTTATTTATTGCGGACAGTCCAAATGCGCCCACGACTCATTCGCTATGGAGTGCGTGTCCACGTGTGTGTTCGTGTGTGGGGGGCGGTAGCGTAGCGTTACTAACCCGGCGACCCGGGTTCGATTCCCGCTCACGTCCAACACCAGTGTGACGATTATCTGAACCGGTCCTGAGCCTCCTCTTGGTCGACTCAGCCTCAAATGAATACCTGGTGCGGCGTGTATACATCGCCACTGGGGAGACAAAGGCGGTCGGGCGTGGTGCTGGCCACCCAACCCCCCGTGTACCGTTCCGGCCTTAAAAGGTGTTCGCTAAAAGCACTTGCCCCAACTATCTGTTAAGGCTACACGGGGGATCTTTGTTGGTAAATAGAGCGGTAATGTAGTGGCTAGCACGCTGCGCTACGAACCCGGCGACACGGGTTCAATTCGAGCTCACGGCCAACACAAGCGACGATTGAATCGTTCGTCGCTGGGAAGACAAAGGCGGCCGAGCGTGATGCACGCCGCCCACCCCCTCGTGGCATATGCAATACGGAGACCACGGGCGGATGGGTTTGGGTGTTCGCCCCATCGCACCCGTCGCCCACGCTATGCGGACCTTAATAGGCGCCTGGTCCATCCAACAGTCTATCACAGACTGTTTGTGGTGCCATCCGTCTCACCTTTGTACGTTCAGGGTGAGCCGTGGCGCAGCGATTTGCGCACTGCGCTTCTCTCGTTAGATTCCCCCGGGTACGGCTAACACGTGTGGTGCGCGTGTCTGAACCTGCCCTGGACTTCCCCTAGGTCGACTCGGCCATGAATGAGAACACCACCCCAACTCGTGGGCCGTGCCGGTCTCAATAGCTTCTCGTTATCAGCGATTGATCCGAACGTCAAAGAGTGCGCACTGGAGGTTCTTTGCTTTTAAGTTTATTTTTGCTAAGCGTGATTCTTTGCTCGTTCGCAACCACTCTGCTTACAAACCGAGCACGCGATGTCACGGCAAAAGGGGGCGCTTTCAATGCACCCGCTTGTCTTCTTGAGTGGCCAAAAACAGAAACTCGAGAAAGTCAAATGAAACAATAAAAAGGTCATCTGTCGCGGGTGAGCTTCCCGTTCCAAAGTTTGACAGCTGTTCGTGTCCAGAGAGGACACTGTGTAACCACGGCTGTCGTGTCCGTTCGACTTTGGACAGGCACTGGCCAAGACGAGCCGAACGCCTCTGCATCAGATCTCTGAAATTTGGATAGGGAGGGTCGTTTTGACACCCAAATGGGCATGGGAACACACACACACGTATACGTGCGCGTGGATACGTGTGAATGCACACACACACACGCACATACGCATCCACGCGCATGTGCACGAGTTCACACTCACACGTTGTACGCACCCTCAACACACACACATGCAGAGACAAAGATCCCTTATATAGCCTTAACAGAATGTTGGGGCAAGTGCTGTTAGCGAGTAGCACCTATGAAGCCCAATATGGTACACGAGAGAGTGGGTGGCCACCATCACGCCCGGTCGCCTTTGTCTCCCGAGTGGCGATGTTTCCACACCGCCCCTGGTACTCATTTAAGGCTGAGTCGACCACGTGGAGGGCCATGACCGTTTCAACTCGGGTCGCCGCTGGGTTCGTAGCGCAGCGCGCCAACCGCTACACTACCGCTCCCCCTTTCGGCGTACGCACGCACGCACGCACGCACCCACTCACTCACACGTGCGCGCTTGCAATGACGTTCACGAAGGCGCGCACGAGCGCCCCAACGCCTCTCTGCTCGAACGAACCGTAAGCACACCGTCGCTGATTCGCAAGTGCGGAAAGGCGCGGCAGATTTTAAAACGAGTCGAAGCAATGAAAGAGCCACTGCCATTGACAAGAGCGAGGAGAATCCATGAATTGGAACCCGGCCGCGTTGAACCAGAGCGAAAGCGAGTGTCTACTTGATCTTCGTTTTCCGGCTCAGGGATTATTTGACGCACGGCACGAGCACTACGCTACAGGGTACGCCCGTCAGTAACGATGCTACGTGAGCGTGCTCTACATCAGTTTGATGTAGGCTACATGCACATCGCTGTCAAACGCAAGCGTAGTATGATGAGGACAAAAATACCGAGAGATGAACGATTGTTACGTGATCATGTAGTCTTGCCCGTCCAAACAAAAGTCAACATTTGTTCTCCTATGGACCCGTCATAGGAATATGGAATTTCGACCATCGCCTCCATGCCCGAGCACCGCATCAATGCTCATTCGAGCAGGAAATCACTTTGACGTGACGTATGATTTGCGTAGCCTGTGTGTACGCGGTTTCACCTGCGGAAGGAAGAGCCCTGCCGATGTTAACGATGGCCATTTGTTGGGGAATGGTGTACCGTTGGTCTCCGTGTGCCACGCCATGCACGCGGAGTAAGAGGAAAATGCGTATTTACAATCGGGAGGGAGCGTTCACCTGCAGTGGAGTCGCAAGTTTCGTTTTCGTGCGAGACCTGCCGTTAAAAAGGCAAACGATACTCTTATCTCATCCGACGTCTTTCTGTTTTGCATGTAGGGTCCTGTGTCATGCATCGTGTTCAAGGTCGGTTTAGGTTTACTGCTCGAGCAAGCGTGGAGAGACGCCGGTCTTCCGTGCAGAGCCATGAGCCGTGGTGGTGATTGGATGAATAGGACGAACAACTTCTCAACACCCCAAAAATGGGTACCAATTGTATCGACCCAATAGAGTTCCGTGACTTTTTCAGCACGTCCACACGCTTTCACAAGCATCGCCCGCTCAGTCTTCTATTGGAAGTCCTGAACAATTTTTGCAAAGTCCACGTTGCTCTGACGGGGATCAGTATGCCCGTATAATAAGCTATGCCAACTTCTCCCAATTTACAAAACGATGATAGTTTCGATGAACTCCCGAGGTATGATTGATTAAATAGCCCACCTTGACCGAGAATTGCTCCCAGCGCGCTCAAGGCCATGAGCTCACTCAGTAGGGCCACCGACTCGGCTCTGACAACACCGCGGTGGTTTCGGTCGATCTTATTGCGTACGCTTTGCTGTGTTGAATCACGACGTTTTCATTTGTCTGTTTGTTATTTCTCCCCCCCCCCCCGAACTTGTGCCGTCGACGTCATCTCGCAGCGAGCGGTGTCATCATCCCGTCGTGTCATGCAACGGCCCGCGGAAGCAAACATCGCAGAACAACAGTCTGAGAGCCATACTCTTTGGTTCTTTCGGTAAAGTCACGTTGGTAGAAAATTAATCGATCACGACGTTTCGATCGCAACACAAGCGACCGTCTTCAGGTGAGAGGAAAACGGTCGCTTGGGTTGCGATCGAAACGTCGTGATCGATGAATATTCTACCTACGTGACTTTACCGAAATAAGTAAAGAGTATGGATTCCTGCAGTCACAAAAGCTTCAAATAAAGTCTGAGATCCATTCAAGTGACCTCTTATCTACCATAGAGAGGAACCCTTAAATGTATTTTTCCGAATTCTCAGAGCTGGCATGTTTTTTATGTACCAAATTAATTAAAAACCCTTGACAGTACTCGATGCGATTGGTGAACCCGGAATGACACCCACGTCTCTGAGCACAGATACCTCGTTGTATTAGACACCGTTGAAACAAACGAAGGTCAGAAATAATCATGGAGCGGCAACCGATAGATGGAACGCATCCGTGCGGACACCGTTGGAGGAGACGGAGCGATGACGTCAGCTCACGAGCTGGATTTTCTCGTCGCAAGATCGTGAGAGTTGTCAAACTTTCGGGGAATGCTTTAATCGAGCAGTGGATTAATCATGGCTGATGATGACAACGATGAGAAATTGCATTCAACTTCGAGGGCTGCTGATGAGCTCCATGTGTGCGACACCTTGCAGGCGGTTCTCGTTAAACGTAAGAGCGGATGCCCAGTCAGTTGTTGGACTTAAGAAGAAAAAAACGCACCTCGTGGGTGTTCGCTGTTGTGCTGCTTGGGTCTCCGGTGATGTTCGACGTTTCGCTCCACGTGCCGGGAGCTTCGTCGGCTCACTGAATTGAGCAGCGCTGTACAAAATCTTTTCGACGCGATATCTAATCGCGGGGCCAAAACGTTGGCTATTTGCGTTCAGTTCTTAAATAGGTTCCGATGGCGAGGAACGAAACGTCGGACATCATGCCGAACAACACGCAGTAAAACCGGTAAACATCGTAGGGAAGAAAAAAAATGAGTGTATTTATTTTACGTTGAGGCAATACATTTACCGTATTCTTTGGATTAGAATACTCACTTTTTAATCCCTAAATTTTAAAGCGATAGTTTGCGGGGTGATGGGGGGGGCGCGTCTTATAAACCGGTAGCTATGTGTCTGCGTGTCTTTGTGGTGTGTGCGTGCGTGACCACATTTGTACAACTTTGACCAACACCTTAATTTCCGGCGCGATCTCAAACCAACTCGGCAGCGGCGTCTTGCGAATCGTGAAGAGCACCGGTGAGCGGATCGAAGTCTCTTACCTGCGATTATTGCCGGCGAGTGCTGCCCCCCCTCGGGCCGAATCCACATCTCGACGGTGAAAGCAGCTTGCGTCCGCAAGAGCAGCGGCGTGCCGCCCTTGAGTTTCAGCTGCTCCCTCTGCCCGCTGAAGTAGAGCGTCTTGACTCCCACCCGGGTAGCGCCGTCACCGCCTCTGCCCGCGGGGAGCACAGTGGGGCCGCGCCTGGGATAGCGGCTGTAGCGGCCGTAACGATTTGCGGTGCGTGCCGGGGTCACGGCGACGAGGAGGCAGACGAAGAGCGTCATTCCCTCGGCTGTGCGCATGGCCACTGCCTGGGTTCGTTTTGTGGTGTTGTTGTTGTTGTTGTTGATGCCCGTTTCCTTTTGAAGAGAGACGCTGGCAACTTCCACCACCACCACCACCACCTCCCCCTGGTTAGTTTAGCGAGGAAGGAACCAACGCAATGTACTTGATGGTTGAATTCAGAAGGATTAATAATAATAATAATACGAAGTGTCAATTTAACTATAAAGTGTCGTGCGTAATGATCAGTCCTGTAACACAGGTCTGACGGCTATTGCGCTAACCCAGTCATACTGAGCGAGCCTTTGATGTATCTCTGCACTTTGCACATAAGTTAGCGGACGAGATTGTGCCAGTCGCGCGCACTGTCTCAATCTTCTCGCGTGTGAATCTTCTCTCGTCCTCTCGTGTCTGTGTCTTCTTGTCGTTCCAACCCTCTACGCGCTACTCTCTGCCTTGCTTCTCTCCGCCCGCTTCATTCAATCTTGCTTTTCCCTTTTCACTCTTTCTGCAAGCCTCCCTCCCTCCCTTATCCTCCTCCTCCTCCTCTCTCTCTGTCTTTCTTTGCCTCACTACTGTCCGTCAGCGGAGACCACCCTCCCATCTCGCCCCGAAGGGCTTTTATAACCCAGGGCTAATCAATCACGCGTGAGGCACCGTTCCCTTTACTCACGTCTGCCCCGCCTCCACGTGTTTGGCCTGAAACGCACGCAGTTGCAAAGCGCGCAGAGACGCAACATCGTCGCACCTACCACACACAGGGAACACACACACACACATACAGACATACACAGACACAGACACATACACACAGACATACACACACACACAGACACACACACACACATACAGACATACACACATACACACAGACACACACACATACACACAGACACACACATACAGACATACACACACACACACAGACATACACACACACAGACACACACACACATACAGACATACACACATACACACAGACACACACACACAGACATACACACAGATACACACACACATACAGACATACACAAACACAGACACACACACACAGACACACATACAGACACAGACACACACAGACACACACACATACACACATACAGACACACACACAGACACACACACATACAAACACACACACAGACACACACACACATACACAGACACACACACATACAGACATACGCACACACACATACAGACATACACACACACACATACAGACATACACACACACATACACACACATACACACATACACACATACACTCACATACACACATACAGACACACACACATACACACATACAGACATACGCACACACATACACACACACACATACAGACATACACACACACATACATACAGACATACACACACACATACACACACATACACATACATACAAACATACACATACATACAAACATACACACACACAAACACATACACAGGCAACACAGACACACACACGCGCGTGAACGCCCACGTGCTTAGCGTCGAAGAAGACGCGCGCGCGCTCATGCAGATGAGTGAAAGACGCAGAGCGCACTTCTTTGATGGTCAAAGACAACGATTATCTCATCGACTTGGGGCAAGTGCTGTTAGCGAGCACATATATGAAGACCAACGTGGGTGGTCACAGTTTCAGTTGCAGTTCATTTATTAGGTAGAGCCCTGTGAGCCATTCGGCTCTTGAATCGGGTGCAACCGCAACAAACAAAAACGTGAACAAGAAACATCTTAAAGTGACTACGCGCAAACAGAAACATCCAGGAACAAACAGCAAAGTCTTCCAGAAAAAGGACCGTACATCAATGCTGTGTACAAAACAATAACAACCATGAGACAATTTAGATTAAAGTCATCAGTCTAACTCTGTACTACAACAAACAAATATGGCTAAACCAAAACGTTTTCGAAATCACCAATATAAAGCGATAAAAACAATGTAACAGTGATCATAGGAACTGTGATTCAGCACCACGCCCTGCCGCCTTTCTCTCCCCCGGTGCTGATGATTCACGTATAGCACCGTGCATGCACTCATTTAGTGCTGAGTCAACCTAGGAGAGGCCCGGGACCGGTTCAGACATTCGATTTCACGGGTGATTATGCTGTGAGCGGGAATTGAACTTGGACCCCCGGGTTCGTGATGCAGTGCGCTAACCACTAGACTACCGCCCCCCACTTCTCTGTAACGCACGCACGCGTATACACAGGAGTGGATGCAAAGACAAAGACGCCCCCCCCCCCCCCCGTGTAGCCTTAACAGACTGTTGGGGCAAGTGCTGTTAGCGAGCACCTGTAAAGGCACGCACGGCACACGAGGGAATGGATGGCCAGCACCACGCCCGACCGCCTTTGTCTCCCTCTAACCGCTACACCACCGCTTCCCGTGGACAGACCACACGTACAGACGCGCACAATAACAACAGCAGCAGCAGCAGTCGTTCGCCACTCAGAGATGGGGAAGTCACCGCGGCGCTTGTGCCAGGCTACGTGCGCTGGCAGGAGGTCACAACGCAGATCCAGGTGTTATGGCTTAACTAACACACACGCGGATTCCCACACACATATATATAAAGACAAAGACCACCAGTATAGGCTGCACAGACTCACGGTGCAAGTGTTGTTAGCGCGGCGCCTACAAACTCACACATGCATGCACAGACACACACACACCTCAACAGACTCGACCACAGACGAACCTGTCCGTTCTGGCACGTGTCTGGCATTATGCACGCTTCACATTACGATCTTTCTCTCTGTCCTTTTCCTTACCAGACCCATTGGTCTACCGCTTTCATGTTGACTTTGTCACCACGCGTACAAAGGTAAAGATCCCCCTTATAGCCTTGAACTAATTCTAAATTTGAAGCTTTCGTGACTGCAAGGATTCATACTTTTAGTTCTTTCGGTAAAGTCACGTAGGTAAAAAATGAAATTAAAATTAATAAAAAATAAAATAATAAAATCATTATCAAATAAAAAAAAAATGTCATTAATTTTAATTTCATTTTTTCCCTACGTGACTTTACCGAAAGAACTAAGAGCTTGAACTCATTGTTGTGGCAAGTGCTGTTAGCGAGCACCTACGAAGGCCGGCACGGTACATGAGAGGGCAGGTGGCCAGCACCACGCCCGACCGCCTTTGTCCCCGCCTGTTGCGATGTTTCCACACCGCACCAGGTACTCATTTGAGGCTGAGTCGACGTTGGGGAGGCCCAGGACGGGTTCCGATATAATCTTCTCTGTCGTTGGCCACGAGCATGAAAATCGAACTCGGGTCGCCCTGGTTCGTAAGCGATGCGCGCTAACGACTGCGCCACCGCTCCTCGTACACACACACGTACACACACACGTACACACACACAAGCGCACGCGCGTTGCGTGCATTGGCCCCGTTTGCATGACTCGCGCCGAGGTTATGAGTTGTGGTGTTGAGCAATTAGCAAACCGACTGAGCGCACGTCATAGCCAACACACGATGATGTCGAGTTCCGCGCTTACGCATGCGGGATAACTTCAAGAGGCGATGTTCAGTAGCAACTTACTCCAGAGAGCAGCGGCTCTCAACTTTTTAGGGGAGGGGATGGGGGAGTGGGGGTGGGGGGGGGTTGTGAGGGCGTAGCCTGCAGCGTGGATACCGTGCAGGGAGGCAATTCCAACGTGAGCAGAGAAACGTCAGAGTCACGTTGCGACGACACGACGTGAAATAAATGACCGTGCCTCACCAAACGTTCGTCATTCAAAAGCACAAGACGAACACCTCCTTGACTAGAGGTGCGGGCATGTGATCTATCTGGTTATTGTAGCCGTAGTAAACGGGAGAGGAGGGGGGTGCACAGGAACCAGTGATCTTGATTGGGTGGGGGGGGGCATACCAAAAAGATTGAGAACAATTGCTCAAGTGTCCTGGATTTTATTTGATGTAATAATGACTGTCATTATGACGTCCATTGGTAATGAACAATGAGTGAACTCAAGGAAATGGCATGGGACGAACTTAACGAGGGAGGCTTGCAGAGTTGCACTCGGGATAAATAACCGGCAAAAGCCGAGCGCCCGTCTACGTCAACCTCCCTACGCAGTTGCAGACATCTGTTTGTAGGGTCGCAGCAGCAGTACGCAGCAGAGACTGTGTACCTGTGATGGCTATTGGCGTGGGGACCTAAATGGTTTTCATATTTTGGTTATTCCAAATCAGCCACACCTTCCGTTCCATATATGCCACGTGAAAGTATTCGTATTTTTTGTTTACGTGTATAGGTCCATTGCTCTTTTGCGGACTTGCATTGAGAAGCGGCGTCTGTTAAAACATTTTTGGGACCAATGTCACTGTTCTGAGGCTCGTCAGCATTGACGAAGAGCTTCTTAGCTCAATGGATCTTATCCGAAATAAAGTAACTGCCTGAGCAAAGTCAGGGGTATTAAACAGACACGGCTGGTTTAATCGTCATAATCAGCAATAGGCATGGCCTATCCCAGGGGTCGGCAACCAAAATAACAAGAAGAGCCATTTCTTTCCAATTCGGTACAAAATTCAGTATTTCAAGAGCCGCAATGCATCTGAGTACATACTGTACATACGTACATATCGTCAAGAAGCAGCCCGTAAAGAGCCGCATGCGGCTCCGGAGCCGTAGGTTGCCGACCCATGGCCTATCCACTGCTTGGATGAAGGCTTCTCTACTGCTCGCCGGTCATTGGGGG
Organism: Lampetra fluviatilis; assembly: GCF_964198595.1. Taxonomy (NCBI): domain Eukaryota; kingdom Metazoa; phylum Chordata; class Hyperoartia; order Petromyzontiformes; family Petromyzontidae; genus Lampetra; species Lampetra fluviatilis. The sequence goes on along the minus strand of NC_136323.1, from coordinate 5,698,576 downwards.
GGGGGGGGGGGCTTTCACTTCATCTCGCCACGCTCGTCGTTGAGATTTGGTAGAGGAGTCCTAAAACCGGTTCAGTTATCCCTCGTCGCTATTGTTAGCCGTGGCCGGTTATTGAAATTGGGTGGCTAGGTTCAGAGCACAGTGTGTAAAGCCGAGGGACACATAAGTAAAAAAAAATACTATTGAAGAACAACAATGCCATTTATTTACACAGCAGAGCATCACTGAGTCTCAATACTTCCACCCCCCCCCCAGAAATATATTCGGCTAATTCCACGAAATAGTGCTTGGCTTCGTGTGGAAGGAAACTTAAGAAGTGCTTGGCGAAACCCGCCACGTGCACCGGAGTTTACCGCAGCAGCACTGCCATCTCCTGACCGCCCCCTGCAGCCCCACACCTGTAACACCTGGCCGAGCCGTGGTCACACAGCACGTGGCATGTCACGGCAAGTCACCGCCAGTGGCATCACGTGGTGCAACTGCACCGGGGGCCCAAGCACCAGGTTACGAAAGAGCAGAGGTAAAAGCTAGACATGGGGGCCCCCCGTTTAAGATCGATTTAGATATATTTTGGTGCTATAAATGTCCAAATAATGGGTCGCTTTGTTGAGCTAACATTTGTGGCCAGGCCGCTTCTGAAAAATAAGTGAACACCTCAGTGGGCTTTGCCTGGTAGGATGGGGGTGGTTTAGTGTTGTATCATGGCTTTATTTTGGTGATTTCGAAAAGTGTATTGGTTTAGCCATGTTTGTTTGTTGTAGTACATAGTTAGACTGATGGCCTTAATCTAAGTTGTCTTGCACACAGCGTTGGTGTACGGTGTTTTTTCTGCAATATTTTGCTGTCTTATCTTGTATTTTATGTTTGCACTCAGTCACATATTCACTTTAAGATGTTTTTTTGTTCATGTTTTTGTTTTTTGTTTGTTGCGGTTGCACTCGATTCAAGAGCCGAATGGCTCACAGGGCTATGCCTAAATAAATGAACTTGAACTTGATCTGTGTGCGTTTGGGTGATTTCATTACCTTTCTTGTACTTTGCGCTACTGTCATGTTTTTGTACTGCTTGTTGCAACGTTCTTACCCCGTCCCCCCACTGGACATCTGAGAAAAAGAGCTTCATAGCTCATCGGATTCTCTCAAGTATACATCATTTTTCAAATTCTGATTCGTTCCTTGCACCAGGACCCATGCCAAGAGCCTTCCCAAGGGCACGGTTGACGCCGCTGCAACCGGGTGACCGAACAGGCTCCACCCCCTCTCGTCGCTTCCGAGATCCGGCGAGATGTTGGCACATTCCAAGGTGTCCGATTGAGTCGAGAGTTCCTCTGTGACAGACAAAAACCAAAATCAGCGTCGCGTTCGTCACTGCCGCTGTGGTGAGCGGTCCGGGTGGGGTGTGGGGTGGGGGTGGGGGGGCTCGGAGGAGTGGGAGGGATGAGACAAAGGCGTCATATATATGTTTGAATCCCTGCCTCTTGGATCGATGCTAAACGGATCGGTGGTCCCGGGCCACGATTGAAACGCAAAGTCCGCCGGGTGGACACTCGCGACGCGTCCCGCGTCCCTTTTCCCCTTTGTTGAAATAATTCTATTAAAATCTCGAGCGAGTTAGTGAGTAAAGCAGAACCGTCAGCGTCATATCGCACACACAGGACAAACACGTCATGCGTCTCCATTTAGCCACTGGCTTCCAGGAGAAATCGATCATCGTAATCTTTTTTTGTTTCTCTCTCTCTCTCTCTCTGTCTCTCTCTCTGTGTGTGTGTGCCCCCCACCATCGACAAATGTTGAACAAAGCCCCTATCGGAGATAGACGTCGTTCCTTTTGTGCGTGCACGTTTTTTGTTTTTCGTTTCCAATCCTTGCTGCTTTGCTCACTCGCCCTTTTTCAATAGCGCGGCGACAAATGTAAGGCGATCCAAAAAAAATTGCCATTGTTTTGCGAACACGTACATTTTTTGGGGAAATGCGTCGACCCATATGGACGACAAACGCGAGCGAGACGGGTCGTGTGTGTTTGCCAACAGCACTTGCCCCGACAGTCTGTTTAAGGCTACACGGGGGATCTTTACCGTTGTACCTACGCGCGCTCTTGCCAGAGTGGCATCGGTTTTCACAATGAAAAACAATTGTAATCGCGCACGGCTTAACCATCTGTGATATTAGAGGCGCGTAGTAACTAAAGGAAAAGGTGGAGCCCCCTACAATTGCTTGCTCATGCCACTGCTAGTGCAGTGTCCTCCACGAGAGGAAGCTCTACAGGGCACCTCTAAAGTGTGTGTGCGTATTTTGGCGTATTCTTCCATCCTGGGCCAGACGTACTGAAAAAACTACACTTTGCCCTACGGCACGTGATCTGCCGATCGATTCGTGATCGTGAACCCGCTTATTACTGCAGGGTGGACAGAAGCGATTTAAGAAACTTGCCACGAATGCTTCAACTGCCGCGCCGGGGAGGTGGAATCGAACCAGCGACCTGTGAACTCCAAATCCAGTGTGCAAACCGCATTAAATATGAGCCTTTAAACTTAAATGTTCGGCCTTATGCGGCGGTGGCAGACAACGCTGCAGATGTAATTGGGAAGAGGATGTTACGATGGGTGGGGACACTCGTGTATGATGGGAGAGAGGGCAGGCAACCACACTGACCCGCCCGGTGAATTATGGTCGAACAAACCCAATGACGACGCGACACGGCCGCACGGGGAGGCATTCAGTCAGTAGCAGATTGACATAGGGCCGTAAATTACGTTTCAACTTCCTGTGGATATAGTTATGCTACGGTACAACGTAAATACATCAGTCAGTGGGAAACCAACGATGCATCTCCTTTTATGAATGTATTCCTTTCCGTTTGTACTCCTTTTATGAATGTATTCCTTTCCGTTTGTTAGACAGGTGTTTTGCAGATTATGATGACCGCGGTGACATTTTACAGGCCGTTTTGAAACGTTGGGGTTTTAAACTTGCCAAATATATATATGACGGTAAGTCTCAGTCAGATGCGGTGTATATCTGAATCCAAAGTTAAGCAAAACCTTCGCTTTGGCTTCCGATAAACACCGCTTCAGCGTATAATCTACGGGCATTGCCACTTTTATTTTTATTTTACAATGAAACAGAACACATTCGTCAACAACACTGCCTTAAAAAAAACATATATCATCGGCGACGTTTTGGGCAATGGCCCTTCTGATTTTAAGGCAATGTTGTTGACGAGTGTGTTGATTTTGGGCGAGTTTGTGTGTTGTTGTTTTTATTTTTTTATTTGTAGATAAGGACGAATTTCAGATTAAAACATTTCGGATTTCAGATGTTTAAAGGCCAGCTGAATATGTATTTTTTTAGCATTTTTAAACAATGTACATTCTGCAATGACTTAACGCGTCTTTGCGCGACAAACCCCAAAGCAACACGACGACCCAAGTGGCACGTGGTGTCTCTTTTGACAACAAAAGCACGGAAGTGACGCACTGTGAGTGTAATGAAAGTGACGTCATGTCACGTGATGTCATGGCTTCGGATGAAAATTTGGTGTCCAGGCCCAATTTTCGGATATTTGTTTCATGTTAATCCGAAGGTCTGGAAGCACATCCCCAATGTATGAATACTGGATACTTTTTACGCCTGTGACTGAGACCACATTACCCAGAATACATCTCTTCAAATATCAGACGCTAAGCAACATTGAGTCTGGACAAGTGCTTGGATGTGACGAAATCATCACGAAGTAACGCGATCGATCTCAACGGATCTTAGAAGCTAAGTTGGGAGTTGAGACTCGTTAGTGCTCGGATGGGTTGACCACCGGAGCTGTGAGGTTGCCAGTTAAGATGGTAGTGCCACCTCCTCATACGTATGGGTTTTCACCGTATACGGCCTTTCCTCCCACACAACTGAACACTCACTTGAACTAAAGACAATTGACTGCCATGCATGGTTTGTTGCCAAGGGGTGGCTGTAGCGTGAAGTGCAAAACAATAAATTTATGCACTCTGGTGCTATGCCTTCACTGACCAGTCAGCTTGGTGAGGTGTGGTCCAATAAGCCCCAGGACCCACCTGGGCACGGGCGGGCAGGCCCTCATGCAGAATCAGTGGCAAAAAGAGCCGTACATTTTACACACATTTAACATCAAATTTAACAAAAACGTGTGTATCTTTACATGATCATCAAACCAATTATTATAATCTGATCGTGATCATAGAATTACCAGATGATGACGATAATCATCATCATCCTAGAGCATTGCAAAATCAATGATTGATGGCTTCTTGAGTCGCCTTGCACAGATTAATATGAGTCACTTTAAGTCTGACTTCACACGTGTCAGGCACATTTGATTGATCACATTAAGTAATTGTCGACCTGTCACTGTCAGCAAATCTGTAACTTGCATCCTTTTCCATTAGTTTGCTGTAGTTTTTTTCCTCTAATGCCGTGGCGTAAGGTTTATCACACTACGCTTGTTCGTCCGGAAGCATGAATGGACAGTCTGTTGGAATATCACGTTTGGTGGGGTAAAGTGTGGGTACTCGCCACCAATTTGCAAGGCTGCACCTTTTTTATTCTGAGGATCACGCTGCTGTTACCATCCTAGATTCTCGCCCAGATCCGGAAGAACACCGGCGATCAGAGTAGAACAACGCGGATGTCCACAATAAACACCTCACTCGAGACCCAAGCATCGCATCTCCTGGCTTTGACATTCCTCCTGGATGACACTGCCAGAACCATCAACCGCATCAGAACATCAACAGGCCACTCTGCACATCTTCGTGAATGGAACATTAAAGACAAGCCACAGTAGTGTTGTGGTTGTGGCTATGCAACCCACGCTATGGACCATGTAGTAAATCACTGTAGTCTAGACTCATTCAACGGAGTTGAGCAAAACTACACGAATGCTCTCCTGAAGCCCGATCGTTGCTAGCAGACCTCGACGTTGGCATTTTGCTGCTGAGGACACAGCTAAACGCAAGAATAAAATTATAGTCCCAATGAATAATTTGCCAATATGAACATTGGGATACATTGGTGGTGGAAGGGGTCAAAACCAAAATGAAAGTCAAGCCCAAAGTTCACATGCAAATGTTTCAGGAAAGTTTTCATGTCAACGTTTGTATCTTTTAAATTTAATGCACAAGTGTCTTTTTGGCAGAGCGCAGGCTTCTGCATATGTTCGCTACCACGACAGGATGGTTTATTGAGAGCTTGGGGCGATTGCTTTTGTTGGAGTGGCTTTAACGGTATTGTATCATGGAATACAGAGACAAAGACAATAGCATGGTGTCTAAGAGTTGGAATATGCGATAATTCAAGTAACCACTTATCGCTTAGATTATCGGTTAAATTGTCGATTATCGATTGGAGTAATTGGCTCACGTGACAATTACGTTATATTACCACATTAGCAGAATATAAACCCCTGATGAAGAATGGTCTGCGGAAGATGATATTGCAGAACAACATCTGAACACTTGAATTGTCTCTAATCCACACCATTTGATGACTTTTCTCACGTGTCAACTGCGCATACAACATCATTGTTGTAATTTCTCAGGGTGTGCACTCTACCCATACACATGAACACAGTTTCACTTGGCTTGATTGTCATTTATATATCCTGGAAAAGCCTCACTGACTCTCAAAATAATTTGGCCAATTCCATCAAATGGGCGCCGCGGTGGCGAGATGTTGACTACCTCGCCTGGTAGACAGGAGGTCTTGGGTTCGATTCCAACAGTGACGCCTGCTGTATATTTTGAGTTTGCATGTTCTCCCCGCGGTCACATAAGCCACTTCGTTGAGCTATCATTTGTGGCCAGGTCGCTTCTGAAAAAGAGCAATATAGCTGGTAAATAAAAACAGTGGTTTCTGTTGTTTTTCGTTCAAATGAGTGTTCAGCCTTGCGGGAAGAAATTCGAGTACGTACCCGGAGGCATGTGGCAATCTCACAGCTTCGGTGACCAACCCATCCAAGCACGAGCTCGTCTCAACCCCAACTTAGCTTCGACGATCTGTCGAGATTTATCGCATTACTTCGTGATGATTTTGTCACTTTAAAGTTGTTAAGCGGGGAGGGGGGGAGGCTATAGCTACATCGGTATCATGTTCATCGCATTGCCATGTACGTTGAAACCCAAGTGTTTCCCCGTGGCTCGTACGCTTCACCCAAGCTCACGTGGACCGGCCCCGGTTAACGTGACCCAACTCCGTGTAAACTGCACGTGATGTGACGACCACGCGTTCTCCGTGGCCTCAATCGGGTTTGTGACTTCAGCATGGGCCGATTGTCAGTGCGGGACCGGTGCCTTCATCAGGCAGAAATTGCTCCGAGCAGTTGCGTCACTTGCGTGGTGCGTGGGGTACGGATCGCACCGGGTGACACCATCAGAGGGGGGTGACACCAAAATGAATGTCTATAAAAAAATGTTGTGCAGTGTTTCAGCATGAATCTTGATTTAAAGCTTTCGTGACTGCAGGAATTCATATTCTTTGGGTCTTTCGGTAAAGTCACGTAGATAGGTTCAAAGAAAATATCAAAAAATAAGAAAAAACTACGACGTTTTGATCGCAACACAAGCGTTCGTCACCAGGAAGAACGATTGTGTTGCGATCGAAACGTCGTAGTTTTTTGTTATTTTTTGTTATTTTCGTTAAACCTATTTACGTGACTTTACCGAAAGACCCAAAGAATATGTTTCAGCATAAATATATATATATTTTAAATATCCCTGTAGTTAGTTATAACAGCATAAATTCGTTTTTGTTGTCATAACTAAGCCCAGCTTAGATGTGCTGTATCAATATACCTACAAGGCTAAAACTCTATGCTAATATACTTTTTTAACTTTCGAAAGCGCTCCGGTCAGAGCCGTCATTGTTACCCAACTACAGTGACGCTTCGTGTCACGTGGTTTCGTCTGCACGCGCTACATGCACGCGCCGTTGATTTCGCTGCTGCTCGTGTTTTTATAGTCGCTGGTTTTGTCAAATTTTCTTGTGTTTTAGCGACAGTATTGTGGTAATTAGTATTTGTGAATCTATATCAATAACTTATTTGAGAATTAAGTAGTGATTAAAGGAAATATTGTAATTTAAAGGTGTCATTTTCATTTTGCTAGTTGTTTACGTCACTACTATTGCCATTACATTCAGTGATATACGGGAAATCCGATTTTACGAATAACATTCGTACAAAAAACATTACTAAGAGTTCTCTATGGTCTGGTACGGGCAGAGGTCCATGAGGGGTGACACCATGAGTTACCGCACTGGGTAGCACCAACTCGAGTGACGCAGCTGGCTCCGAGCCTCCCTGATTCACTCCCCTCGTGCATCTGCCCCAGCCATAATTCATCTCTGTGCAGTATTCTTCTTTAATATTATTATTATTACTACTACAGTCCTGTACTTGCTTCTACAATGTTATTCAAGTTGTGCTATCGTCGTCCACGTACGCAGCCTTTTAAACGTAGAATTCGGAACTCTCACGGACAAACGTCCATGCGCTAATCCGCGTGTTCCTCTCCCTGTTTCTCTCTGCATTGCCAAAAGGGTTGCGCGCACACGCGCGCCTCTATCTCCACGCCGTTGTGCTCACTTGGTCAGCGTGTGCTCAATTGGAAGCCCTACGAAATACTGGAAGCCCTACACTAGCAACAATTTTAAGAAGTAAAAATAATCGTTTGTTGCATTAAATGTTTAGAATGATTGTCTTAATGTGCGTATATGGGGCGGTGGGTCATGTAGCCCGCATGCCCCAGCCACCGCATGCCTCAGACAGCTTCTGTTTGGCCGCATAGAGGGGGCTAAACGGGCACGACATGGGCTAGGGAAGACGTGGATTGATGCGGTACGGGCGGATGTGGGGTTGAGTGGACTTATCGAAGACTGGGCAGAGGAGCGATGCTCACAACAACGAGCGGAGCGCAGGGCGGATAAAATACAGCAAGTTGGCACTGTAGGGTGTACAGCTGGTTCATCGGCCAGTCATGTCATTCAGCCAACCCATGGCCCCTCGGTCTGGCCGGTGACCTCTTTGCCAGCGGGCTATCGACACTTCACGTGGCCTTAAAGTGCACTGGGCCTGGCACAAGCGCCGTGGTGACGTCCCTGCCACCCTGTGGCGAATGGCGGTTGTAGTGGTCAGCCCATTGTATACAAAACTCCAGACCTCTCGACTAGCCACGCGATGTCGTTCCGCAATGACCAATTCACTCTCCATGCAAATACGAATGAACTCATCCCACGCTGCACGCACCCAATCGTTGTTAAGCACGCTCCACGTGAGGCTGTAATCAATTAACGCTGTCAGCGTCACCTGGAACACGTGCACACACGCACACGTGGAACACGCGCATACGCCCACTGAGATCTTACTCTGAATGTGAACGGGATCTATGGGAGCATTCATTGAATAGCGCGTCACGTGGGACGTTTCTAACAATCATGTGCGCGTGTAGCGTGTAACTAGTTAATTGGGATTTGAATGGAGAGTAAATTGGTGACCGTGGAAACAAATAACGCGTGGTAGCGGTGGGCTGTCAGGACTGGAGTTTGGGAAACCCTTCTGTAGGAGGCACTGCGTAATGAACCCAGCGGACCCAGGTTCGGTTCCCGCGTACAGCCAACCTGGGCAGAGACTATCCGAACCGGTGCTGGGCCTCCCCGAGGTTGACTCGGCCTTAAATGAGTTCCCGGTGCGTCTGTAAACAACGGCGTGGTTCAAGCCACTCGTCCACCCACCCGCCCAGGTGGCGTTGCGGCTTCATGGGTGCTCGCTAACAGCGCTTGTCACAACCGTCTGTTAAAGTACTCTTAGTTTATTTTTTCCACGTCGACGTCTACGCACACCTCTTTTAGCCCCGCCCCCCCCTCCCAATACGTTCCATTTATTGGCTACTACATTCTGATAAGCTCCCCCCCCCCTCCCCCTTAACTTGTATTTAAGAACTTGCATCTTGGAATCACTGCCTCACTTGATACAGCAAATCTGGCTGTGACGGTCCCACCTGATGACGGAGACTTGTGTTGCCTCCGAAACGTCGTGATGTATTATTATTTTATTTTTTATTAATTTTAATTCCAATTTTTTCCCTACGTGACTTTACCAAAAAAAAACTAAGAGTATGAATCCTTGCAGTCACGACAGCTTCAAATCTAGAATCGTCTGTTAAAGGCTATACGGGGGGGATATTTGTGGGGTTTTCTTTTTAGTCGAGAGCAGGTATGGGATGAAAGCCCACACAGTCCGCAACCTTTGAGTCAATGGCTGCCCGAGTAAGCAGGTGAGCAGCGCGGTGTTGATGGTTGAGAGGAGAGATCTGTGACGTGACGAACGAGGAGATTGTTGAGGTGGCTGGTGAGTTACAGGTTACTGTTCCGATTTAAGTATCGGCAGCAATGTACGCGATTCACGGTGCGGTGACGCGCACCTAAGGAGTGCAACGATGCTCCGGACAATATATAGTCTCAAGGTCGTCTTCGTTATTACCAGCCATGATCAATCTACTGCTGCCATCTTCCACGTGGGCCCGCTGCATCTCAGCGGTGAACGTTCTCGACTTTCGGCTGATCGTCCGTGTTTAAATATCTTACATGATGCATTGATACAGCGTCTTAAGCAAGGCGCTGTACGGTGAACTAACTATGGTACAAGGATGCTGGGCGAGATGAAACGAGATGAGTAGATGGGATGTGTGTGTAAAATATGGTGGTGGTGGTGACGATACGTGGAATCAAGGAAGATGGAAATTAGATGAGTGGATTGATGCTGGGTGGCCATGGGGAGTTGGGAGGTGGGGGGACACGGAAGGCGGAATTCGTGCGAGGTGGTGAAGACGATAAGGGGAGGAGGAATGGTGGGGACCAAAGAGAACGAGTGGGGTTGAAGAGAGGAGCGGAAGTTAGCGAGAGAGGGTGGTTGTTTGTCGTGCAAGGGCAGTTGATTCGAGTGCAGATGGGCTCGGAGCGAGAATGAGCGACACTGAGACTGTGGGCACTTTAAAGGTGTGAATGATGCCGTTGACCTGGGCATGTTCTCGAATCCTCGTCTCTGGCTTTAAGTGCAATGCCATCTTGCTCGCCGTATTTTCCGAACGGTCAATTTATGATGGATCGAACTTTGCGTTCTCCTGTGCAAAATGAGCGATCTTCGTCTTTCGCCTTATATGTACGTATTATGCACGGGGACTCATCTACTTACGAACGAGTTAGGTTCCAGAGGTCCGTTAGTAAGTAAATAAGTCCAACTTTACTCCTGTCGATTCCAAACATGTTGTACGGCATGTACACTAAACACAGGGAATGGCTGTAAAAGTTGTATAATCTCCTGGTAGATGTAGATGCCACAGGTTCTTCACGTTCTGCAGATGTAGATGCCACAGGTTCGTCACGTTCTGCAGATGTAGATGCCACTGGTTATTCATGTTCTGCAGATGTAGATGCCACTGGTTATTCATGTTCTGCAGATGTAGATGCCACTGGTTCTTCACGTTCTGCAGATGTAGATGCCACTGGTTCTTCATGTTCTGCAGATGTAGATGCCACTGGTTCTTCACGTTCTGCAGATGTAGATGCCACTGGTTCTTCATGTTCTGCAGATGTAGATGCCACTGGTTTTTCACGTTCCGCAGATGTAGATGCCACTGGTTCTTCATGTTCTGCAAATGTAGATGCCACTGGTTCTTCACATTCTGCAGATGTAGATGCCACTGGTTCTTCATGTTCTGCAGATGCCACCACCGCCATTTATTGCGCGGCAGTTGAACTTACGACTCTCGGTCCGAACAGGCAACTGGACATAAGGACAGGTTTGTTCGAATCTCTGAAAGTTCGTAAGTCGAATGTCCGTAAGTATTTGAGTCCCTGTACAGTACAGTAGTTGCAATAGCTTTTCCCTACCCCTGCAGCCACTTGAGGCTGCTACATTCACCACTGATAAAAAAAAAATATTAATGCTTAAAGCTGAATCGTGAATACACCTTAAATCGAATACACAATGCTACCTTCAATAGTAAAATATAGCAGCAATCCCAGAGTAGTTTGCATCGTAAGGGCGCCATCGCCAATTTTACTTGGATTGGTTCTTCAGCGTTGTTATTTTGGCTTTAATATGTTGCACTATTGAATCGCAGTGTTAAGTTCCATTCCCCAGGCTAGAAATGAAACTCGCTACGACCAAAAACACTTAGAGAAGGCGGCCCTGATCGCTTCGTGGCTCGGAAGCTGTAAGGAATTCATATTCTTGTGTCTTTCGGAAAAAGTCACGTAGATAGGTTCAAAGAAAATAACAAAAAATAACAAAAACAACTACGATGTTTCGATCGCAACACAAGCGGTCGTCTTCAGCTTTAAGTAAAGATTTAAGCTCCAAGTATTTTTTTTTAAACCGATTAATTATTGGATGGGATATTGTCTGGGAATACTAGATGCTGTAGGTGGGCTCTTGCCTGCAAGGCAGCCAGGAAAGTTTACGCTCCAGCAATGGATTATTCAATCCATCTGTGCGGCGATTCGCGTGTCACCGCCTTGTATTATGTGCATGGTGGGCGTTTTCATCTCCAGAGGGACACCGTTAACTTACGACGACGGTACTACATTTGCCGACTGTATCACGTACGCTATGGTATAACACCGTTGATGTAATCGCATGCGATGCCCAAGTCAATAATCTAACAATGCGGCTAAAGAAGAAGAGGAAAAAAAAATCCGTGGTTATCAAATCCCGTGGTTCGCGCAGGATGCGACCGGCATGGATACTGTGCAGGACAACAGTTGAACGCGAGCGTGGAATGTCAGCGCCACGTTGCGGCGACTAATAAACGCACGAGCACACAACATGCCAAACGAGATTCATGAGTGGGACGGGAGCGTTTTGGGAGAGGGGGGGGGGGGTGCTGGGGGAGTGGGGTGGGCATGTGGGGGGGGGGGCGATGGAACCGTTCAGTGGTCTAGATTGTGAACGGGACCGCCAAACGGAATAAACAATATTTGGAACCACACTGCCGCCTTTAATCCACCTTGAGACTCGTTGGCGAAGCCACGGCACAAATGAGATGGGGCCGCTTGAATAATTGATGTCGGCTTTCTTGCGCCGCCGTGCAAGGACCCAACGCTCATCCTAAGTGATGTTGCCGATTCTTGTCTGGGAAAGTGGTTGGTGGGGGTGGGGGGACATCTTTGGTGAGGGTTGGTGGTGGGAGGAGGAGTGGTGGTGGTGAGGTTGCGGGGGGGGGGGTAGGAGCGCGGTGTCAGTCTGCAGTTCATGCAGGGACGAGGAGCGAGAGAGAGCGCAACAAGATTAATCCGCGACCGTCGGACAAGAAATCGAGTTTGGGAAAACCCCTAATTTATATGAGAGGTGCCCGGTATAAATCAGAGGGGGGGGGGAGTGTGTGGGGGTCTCTCCCCCCACCCCACATTCCAGTCCTGCAGACGCACCAGCGTGCAACGTTACCCTCTTTACCAGATGTCCAAATGAAGGCCCGTTACACGCCGCACGCGTCTGATGATTGCTTAACACGCCCCACGTGGGCCTGGAGAGCAGCAGATTCAAATTAAGATAGAGATCATCTGTGTGCTGTGCTGTGGTGTATGTCACACGTGCTGCGGAGTGCTGATTAAAATCTAGACTTGTGCGTCCCACGAGGACTTGGTGGGGATGAATATTAAGACATCTTGTATGCGTCCACGTGATGAATAGTGTTGCTTGAAAATGAAGACTTGTTGGGACTGTATGTGTGTCCCATGTGGTGGAGAAATTGCTGCTGACAATCGAAACGTGTAATGTGTTCCACTGAAATGAAATGGAGATCTCTAGTGTGTGTGTGTAATAACACGTGGGGATTGGCTTGCCGGTCCTGCTTGTAGCCAATAAGGGTTGAGATAGGGACCATGGCCCATGCGTCATCATGACAGGCCATCAGGGGGATGGCTTAGCCATTCGGGGCCCCAGCTAATGGGGAGCCGGATGAGGGGCGTGGTCCCGAGATTGACAGGGAACCATCGAGAATGGTCGGAGCTGTCCATGGATGATTGGCTGGGGGAACCACGTGACGAAGGTGTTAAGAGCGAGGGGAGGAGAACGATCGGGAGCAGACTGGAGCAGGAGGAGAGCAGGGTCACGCGCGGACGGGGCCGGGGGTTGCCACGTGCGCGGCGGGGACTTAGTGGGTGGTCTGTCCTCTCTCCGTTGTCTGCCAGCAACGGAGAGTGAGTGAGCAAGGTGTATCGTGAAGTGAAAATAAAAAGGACCGATTCCGAAGCCGTCTCCTGAAGGATTATTACACGTGTATCATAGTGGGGAGCGGTGGTGTAGGGTTCAGCGTGCTGTGCTACGAACCCGGCGACCTGAGTTAGATTCCCGCGCACGGCCAGCACCAGTGGCTAGTATCTGAACAGTTCCTGGTTCTTTCGTAGGTCGTCTCGGCCTCAAATGAGTACCTGGTACGGTGTGTAAACATTGTCACTGGGGAGACAAAGGCGGCCGGGCGTGGTGCTGGCCACCCACCCCCTCGTGTGGCGTACCGACTTCCATAGGTGCTCGCTAGCAGCACTTGACCCAACAGTCTGTTCAGGCTATACGGAGGATATTTATCATAGGTCAAGGCCTATGATACCATCAACAGGCCAGGACTCTGGATTATTATTTGTGCTTTCGGAGTTCCTGACCCTCTGCTCACAATCATTAAGCAACTTTGTGATGGTGGACAGGCCTGAGTAAAGTGGAGTTGACATGAGTTGGAGATATTTTCTTTTCACCTTGGTGTCACGGGGATGACATCTGGCCTGTCCACGATGTAACATTTTCTTTGACAATGTAGTTCTACAACTTTTGCGTGGCTGAATTGGAGGAACGTCTATCTGGTACAACAGATACAATGGGAGGCTGATCGTTGCCCAGGTGCAATCTGCGCGGGGTCTAGCACAAGTTATAAAGGGGCCCTAAATTACAAAAAAAACACAAATATTAAAACGCATTTTTTTACTTGCCTAGTAAAGTAATTGTATCTTTTCATTTGCTATACAGCCAGAAAATACGACAAATCGCTTACCTTAAACACTCAGTCGTTCATAAAAGTTGAAGGTGGTATAGTACTATAGTAATAGAGCAAGTGCAGAATCACTGAACCGGAATTGATAGCTTGAAAGCATTTAGCGTGGAGCCCTTGAAAGTGGGGGGCCCATAACGTATGTAGCTACTTGTGCTACGAGGATAATCCGGCACTGGATGGCTCCCGATTGGTCACAAATGTTATGTATGCTGCTCACTCTGAGAAGTTGGAGACGCAACTGCTGAAACTAGAGCATGCTACTAAGAGATGGGGGCCTTCCCATCAGCCCCACAAACAAAGCACCTGCCTGGATATTTTGCCATCAAAGACTCCTCCACTGGATGTGCAGTTGTGGAGAGAGTGGAAGAGTTCCCATAGCTGGGCAGTGTGCGTATGACCACTTCGGGGGTTGGCAGCGGAGGTCTCGCTCCGAATCAGCCCCAGCAGTATTCTCTTTTCATCAGCTGCATAACGCTGTGTGCAAGCTGTCTGGCCTATCACTCCATATGCAGCTCTGGGTCTTCTCACCCACAGTTATGCCCTCCTTTGTCTGTTTGCGAAACGTGGAGCCCTTTAAAGAAACATCTGTGCTGGATTTATAAATTCAGGTTGGCTGTCCCCTCCGACCCGTCCTGGGTTTAACTAGACTGAATTGTGTGAGGAGCTCGCAGATCCTTGAAAGGTCTGGACACAGTCCCGTCGGTGAGTTATTCTTGCATGTGAGCCTGCGTTGGCTGGGTCATGTAGCCTGCATGCGCAGGCAGCCACTGCATGTCCAAACAGCTTCTCTTTGGTCAGAGAGAGTGGGTTAAACGGGCATGGGATAGGCTGAAGAGGAATTGGACTGATGCAATATAGAAGGATGTGGAGCTGAGTGGACTTGGTGATCACTGGTACCAGCGGTGTTAAGAGTGCTCTCTGTGGAGGAGGCTCGTGAAGGACGCTGCTTGGCATTTTCTTTAAAAATTAATTCAGGATTTTTTGTTATATTATAGGTTCCTCCTTTAGCATACATACAATTAATTTAACTCGTTCGTCTTAGTTTTTTTTTAAATGTCCTCAGAAAAGAAAGAAAAATTAATATTAATGAAGCTAATATATAATATTAACTTAAAGATCAAGCAATTAAAATGTGTTGATGCCAGTCAGGATAGATAATTATATCCTGCCTTTTGGACCACCCTGTACGTTGGCCATTCCAATGAATGGAAATGCCAATATAAATTGGCAATTTCAATGAAAGTTAGACTATTAAATGCACATGTAATTCCCCTCCAACTCGAGCGTTTGGGATTGATCTGGAACATCGGCCACAAATAAAATGCAAATCCATCTATAACGTTGGCCGCTTAGCGAAATTTCACTCATTGTCCATCGGGAATGTTATTGAACGGTATGTGGAGATTCCCTCTTGTAATCCTAGCAAGATGTGGAGGGCTGTTTGTGAAGATTGAGCGGGTTGATGTGTGTTTGTAAGCGAGAGTCGGAGAAGGTGGCCCATGATGTAGATCCCGACCATTGTGCCAACGCGATTTCAATCTTAATGGTTAAGTAAGCTCTCGAAGGCATTGGCATTGGTGAGTGCACTAAACGGCCAATATATATTCAATTTCCGCATGGGATGATAATAAGATGAACCAATATCATTATGGTCGAGACGAATGATAGTGGCAGCAGTGCCGGATTATCCTAGTAGCAAAAGTAGCTACATAAGCTAATGGCACCGGCACTTTCAAGGGCCACGCGCTAAATTCTTTCAAGCTATCAATTCCGGTTCAGTGATTCTGCACTTGCTCTATTACGATAGTACTATACCTCCTTCAACTTTTATGAACGACTGGGTGTTTAAGGTTAGCAATTTGTTGTATTATCTGGCCGTATAGCAAATGAAAAAATACAATTTACTATGCAAGCACTCGCTTAATCCGGCACTGAGTGGCAGCCAAATGCGGGAAGACACCCAAGAGAGCGACCCCCTTGGTGATATGGGAGCAACAAAATCGGCCCGTAGGCAGGTGCCAAGTGGAATGTGCCACAATAATGAGAGGCGGCAGCAGCTTTGGGCAGCCTTCATCCAGCAGTGGATTGACAAAACCGGCTGTACATGCACCTTACTAAGGGTTTCGCTTGGCAACGCAGTGTATGGATTCCAAAATGATCACTTGTTTTAGCCATGAACACGGTATGAAGTGGTATCGGTAATGTCGCTGGCTGGCGATGAAGCTTCGAATTGAGCGCTTGGAATTGCAACGATTTTTCGGATAAAAACGCAGTGTGCGCAGGGAGTGGGAGGTGAGAAGGGAAAGAGTCCTTAACCAGCTTATGCACACAGTGGCTGGCATCTTGCGTTAATTGTTCTGACACTGAAATGCTGGAAATCGTTAAAAGTATGTTAACGATGAGTGAGATTGGTCGCATATGGCTGTGAGTGAGCAAAACATTTTTTTTCAATTGAAGCCCAATTGGTTGTTATTGCTCATTTTACTTTATTATTTCTTTTCTGACATCATTTACGAAATAGAAAATTGAATAATGAACGTTTTAAATCAAGTATATTAGCCACAAACAATTGTCCGGAGTAATTGATGGCACGGTCATTCTATGACGTTATAATTTTTGTTCTTCATTCGATTACGGTATTTAGTTATTTTATAGTCTTAACTTAATCATGTGTGTGTCTTGTTTGCCATGATGTCATAGTAACGGTTAGAGAGACTCAGGCCAAGGCTTAAATTGAGTGCATGCAGTTTTGAATATCTTTGAAGTGAATCTTTATTTGTCAGCAGCAAAAAAAACAATCCAATAAAAAGTGAAATACAATTACCAAATTACGGGGAAACTGACATCGCGATTATCGTCACGTTGCGAAATCTGGCGCCGTATCATGGACCATTTATATTGTCGCAACCCACTTGCGTACGAGGTCTCGGGTGTGCAAAGTGCAGCATGCAAAGTCAGCACAAGGTCACGTTTCAGTTCCTACTCGGCGGGTCATAAGGATGAATCCGGCCCTAACGTCGCAACAACAACAAAACGACGTTTATTTAATGTCACCAACTTAATTTTTTCTACTTACCTAAGAGACTTTTTGACTTTTAAACAACTTTTATTGCCGCCAGCAGCAAAAGCACTGGAGGCAATTTCAATATGAAACACACAAAGTCACCAGCAAACAAAAGAAAACAAACGTTACAAATCCACGCGCTGTGGCGCTGAAAGCACCGCGCACAATACAAAAGAAAAGTCACGTGGTGGTTGTGGTGGTGGTGGTTGTGGTGGTGGTTGTGGTGGTGGTTGTGGTGGTGGTTGTGGTGGTGGTTGTGGTGGTGGTTGTGGTGGTGGTTGTGGTGGTGGTTGTGGTGTTATCGCGCACGCCACGGTGACGAGCGAGCGCTTCAGAAGGTGAACACGAGGGTGCCGTCCACGCTGGTGCAGAGGGCCTTTCCGGCTCCATAGCGTTCGAAGAAGACGTGCACATCACCGACATGTGTGTGGTACGCGTGCTCTAGCCGGAGCCGCGCCTTAAGCAGGCCTCTGAACACTGGAAGCACAGAGCAGCCGTCAGTGGCACCCTCCAGCATCTTTTTTCTCGTTCTGTACACCGCCATCTTCGCTTGCGCGCAGGCGAAGTTGGCGAGGTCATGGCGCTTGTTAGCCAGGTAAGGCACCACCCCATATACGAAGCTACTGTTGTAGAAGGGTACCCCCAGTTTCCTGAAGATGTCCCCCAAAAGGCGGAACATTGGTTTGAGCCGCTGGCAGTGTAAGTATTGGTGGGGCAGATCGAGAGACCAAGCTTGAAATTGCTTATTACACACCCAAACGCGATTGGGGGGGGGGCATCCGATCGGCTTCAGAAACTATTTGGGGCAAGTTATGTTAGCGAGAACCTATTAAGGCTTGAATGACGAACGAAAGCAATGGGGATGTCAGCACCACGCATTGCGACCGCCTTTGTCTCACTGATAATGATGCACGCGCTGCACACAGTACTCAAGGCCGAATCAACCTAGGATAGGCTTGGATAATACGTGCTCCATACGTTGACTCTGGCAAGAAATTGAAGCTGGCTCGATGGAATTGCGAGGCAGTGCATGAAACCATACATCACCACTGTTGGTTGTATTTAACTAATTCATTTTAATTGATTACAGTCTTTCTATTGGAGCCATTTGTTCTGCCAAATAAATAGATTTTTTTTTATCCCAAATGGCTTTTAAAAATTCGGCAATATTGGTGTTTAACAGAGCTCGTTTGTGCAATAAAAAAACGAATCTGTGGACACTAGTTTTAGCATATAAAAAAAACAAGTTTGGAAAAAGAAATGCGCGCACAGGTTCTGTAATGCTTTCCAACACGCGTTTGTCTTCGGAAGTATCCAATTTGCGGTACGACAGATGGTAGGCAATTGTCAGGGGCAAAACGGGCGTTTCACATTTGTAAAATGGTAAAAAACTATTTGGTCTGGTTTGTGTTTCCCAAGTTTTGCCCCCCCCCCTTTTTTAATGAATGCTCTCCGTTTTGTAGGAAGGCCATGATAGCAAAACGACTCCATATCAAAGTATTGTGCACATCAGATCGCCTTGGCAAGAGTTGGTGTGACCCCCGCGTTTCAGACCGAGAATGCGTTACCGCTTTCGACCTTGGTGTGGAAGCGTTGCTAGTGTCGTAAATTTTGCCGCACAATTACAAGACGAACTTGCAGGGAAATGCAATCTCAACAATGATGACGAAACTTCATTCAACATTTGTGGGATTATTATAGCGAGGCAGCTGGGCTGGACAATGTTACACTTAATAGACGTTGCAAAATAGTGCTGTAAAAACATTTATTCCAGGAAATGCCACGGCTCTTCCATTGCCGGCTGGGCACGTGCGGCGATGGATCCTTGACCCGCCAGGTCACCAAATCATCCCTGAGATGTCGACGCATCAACTCGGGCGGGCGCGCTGGGCACTTGTTTGCCAAAGCGAGCGGGAGAGATTCCTGAACGTTGCGCGAGGGCGGGGTCCATGGAGATGTTGATAACGAAGTCGTAATATTGACGCAATTGGGCCCCTGCTGTTGTGAACGTTAAAATAGCGGAGACTTAAAACACTAAAGTTGCGGAATGTTGTCTCTTTTGATTGATGGACGCTCGTGGCCTTAGCGGCGGCTATTTTGGTTACTTTTGCAAAACCCTGGTGGTTTTTGTCTTTGTTCTGTGGCTGGAGGATGGAGGGGGATGCAGGGTCGGCATCACTGGACCATTAGTTCTGCCCCTTTAACCGTTGATCTCCAATAAATCAGTGTAGCACAGGGTATTTACAATGGGATAAACACTGCAAGTCAATCATCATGATAATCATTACTATCCACTTGTAGATGAAGGCCTCCCCGTGCCGTCACAGTTCTTCTCAGGGTACCGCGATGCCACAGTCCGCGTAACGTGTGCTCCATCTCAATGTCGGGTTGTTTTGTTGCGTCCGGGCGTCTTGTCCATCGGCCCTCGTCGTCCGTGTGCGGCTGATGTTGGTTAAGAGCAGCAACTAACTCTTCGCGTGCGGTAGATGAATCGTAATTGCGTCAGGAGTAGCAGAGGTGTACCGCTGTGAACTGAGTCGTGATGTGTTCCATGGGCTGTTGTGATGCAGTCGCAGACCGGAGACATTTTTTTATTTTCCACAATTTTTCATGAAGTGTATCTCTCCATGGTTTGTGAGCGGATGCGGTGACGGCTAGTGGCCCAGACGTTTCGAAGCCAGGGATCTTCTGTCGTTTTTTTCGCGATGTCACTGTTATCACCTTGTGAAATGTGCTGTCCAACCCTCGTTTCTGAACTCAAATATGAAGTCTGTAAATTAACAGTTTTTGTCCCTCCCTGTGTATTCGTGTATGATGTTTGTGTGAAAGTCAAGGTGTAGGATGTGTGTGACCGCGAACACCTGTGTTTATGCAAGTGTGAACCCTGTGTATTTGTAAGGAACCGGTCAAACCTTATCACCCAACATGTGCAAGATCTTAAAAGATCACATAATTTAAGCAGGGTTGAATCTGGTTCATATTCGGATGTATGTTTAACACGTAGGCTTTCGCGACCAATATCATCCATAATAGGAGTTTTATTTTGGGTTAGATCGCGTAAATATATAAATGTGTCGTTAAAACCCGTCACCACCCAACACACCGATGTGCTGTACTACTAACTAAACACAAAGCACTGCTAAATTAATGAGTTTTCAACCTCGATTTAAAAGTGCATAGCTCCAGTGGCTCTCTAATATCGGTGACCGCTAGGGCTTGCCAGGTGTTGCAGGCTTGTGGCTGTCGGGTAGGGCCAGGACATGGCCGTTCTGAGTCTCATTTTCTGATGTGTGATGGATGTTCTCAGTTTTACGTATGAAAACGTAAACGCTCATTTAATCCTTATAGACAAACATCCGGATGTAGCAGGACCCTTCTGCGCAAACACCTTGAGATTTTTAAAATAATAAATAAATGACACTCGTGTTATCGTCCTAACTTTCCTGATTAAACGCTGCTAAAACTGCCTTAGTCTGGTCGCACTATGCAGTCTATGGATCCATGCTGCTGAAATGAATGCACTGCCAGTAAGGCTGTGCGGCTGATGTGCCGTGTACACAACACTTTTATATTTAGTGGGGAGATGTATATAGGTGACGTAGACGCATTTAATATCTGCGTGTTCAATTTGGTACTGTCATTGTACATTGGTTATGCTAAACTTTGAGCGTTGTCAACGACTTGGAAGGCCGTCGTCCAGCAGCGGATCGATCACGGATTATGCTGCTGGTGGCGTTTGAACATACACACAAAGACAAAGATCCCCCGTATCGACTTAACAGACTGTTGGGGCAAGTGCTATTAGCGAGGAGTAACCTTTGAATGCCAACACGGCACACGAGGGGGGTAGGGGTGTGGTGTGGCGGTGATTTTACACCTTATCAGGCAACTCATTTTTTAGGCTGAGTCGACCTAGGGGGGAGGCCCAGGACCGGTTGAGATAATCGTCACTGGCGTTGGTCGTGAGCGGGAATCGAACTCGGGTCGCCGGGTTTGCGGCTCCGCTAACGCTCCCCTACACACGAGGACATCGGCCAACACTGACAACCTCGGTCCCGTTGAACACCATGTGCTCTGGCTTGGTCGGAACTGTTGATATTTTCATGTAGCGTGCGCGCCATCTGGTGTTATTCAATTCTATTTGTACGTGGTCAGCGGGCACGACGGCCTATGCAAAAACTGCACTGCACACGAAATACACGTTTCAAAGGGATCCATCCAAAACGTGTGGTTGAATCGAAGGGATAATAAATACGGTGCGCATTTATACGGTCTTAAAAAAATGTTGAATTGGCCTCCCTTATCGCACAGGGCAGCCCCAGTAATCATTATTCTATCTTGAAACATAACCTTTCTATTTTAAGGCTTAGTTTACGTTGAGTGTACACTTAGCTCAGGGGTTGAAGGTTAAGAGACAATTGCCTCACAGGACCTGTTTTTGGACCAATTCTCACTTTTCACCTGTGTGTGTGCGTGCGCGCGTGTGTGTCCATAGATTAATCGAGCGTTTTAGTTATGGGAATTTCTATTGGGTGCGTGCTGCATTATTTCAATTAAGAGCTGAGATGATGAGTCGATCGAGTCAAATCGGCTAAAATAATTCAATCCACTATACTTTATACTCGTTGGTTCTTTTGGTAAAGTCATGTAGGTATTGTTATACCTACCTGGATTCCTGCAGTCACGAAAGCTTCAAATCAAGATTGAACCACTATACTTTGCGGTCGATTTCACCACCACAAAAGTCGCGTCCAACGCAACTCGGCTCTTGGTTGATATCGCCATTCAAGCCTTGCGGGCAGCAGGGCCGTATCATCCAATTGGCCCACAGTATAGGAGACACTGTGCCGAGGGTCCACGAAAAAAGATGTGACCGCATTTGATTGTGTGATAAAAAAAAATACAACCAAGATATCGTCTTGAATAAATATATTTAGATAGGTACAGTGAATATTCAGAGGCATAGTCATGTCAATCCGAATCGTTTTCCATAAGGTGACATAAATTAACACCGGAGGTTAACTTTTGGAGATTTTTTTCCATTGCAATATTAGCAACAACATCTTCAAAGGGTGTTTTTCGAACAATCTCATTCTCTATTTGAGAGGAGTGCAAGAGAAGACAAGGCGGCGTTGTTGACCTATGGTTGATTGGAGACAGTTTTAATTGTAAAAAAATCTGCTTTAGCGAGTGACAGGGGCAGTAGTTGGTAACCACGTGGCAGCAGCAGTGCCAACTATAGAGATTCATCACGGAAGACCTCCGAAACAGAAGTGTCTAGGGCAAGGCCGTAATTCTAATATATATTGGGGGGGGGCATAATGGGGGAGGGGGCACATCCCCCCCAATATACACATCCCCCTAATATTCAAATATGCTCAAAATGTCCCCCCCCCAAAAAATATATTGCTATAAAATAGATTTCTGTTTATATTATTCTGGTTATGGTTGTACTTTATTAATCCCTAATCTCTGCCATTACATACAATGAAACAATAAAAGGTAAAAAAGAAAAAAAACAGAGCAATGTAATACAATTCACTATTAGACACTTGTAAAAAAAAAGTCCATCCCATGTATTAGTGAATTTTTTCATATTTTAGGCAGGAAATTCGTTTTCAAATTTGATTTTTTTTTCTGGGGGGGACCCCCACACCCCCTGAAAGATTTGGTCCCCCCTAATGTTGATTCCATGGCTATGGCCTTGGTCTAGGGCCTCCAAGAACCTTAATCCGGCCCTGCCTTGCCCATCACCTCCAGTACAGCGGCACACGCTAGAACAGAGGTTGGGCTTTTATTTGCCGACTTTGTCCACGTTGTCCGCGGTGGGTTGAGCAATCAAATCGGCAGACAGGAGAGTAATCGATTTACTGCACTGAATAATCTGATCCGCCTGGCTCGAGATTTCCATGACTTGAGCACAGATCTGGAACGCTCTTCCTTCTGATGTGAGAGCCACTGGAGCTATGCACGTTTAAATTCGCATTGAAAACTCTATTCTTCAGAATTGCTTTTGTTTCGATTTAAAGCTTTCGTGACTGCAGGGATTCATCTTCTTGGTTCTTTCGGTAAGTCATGTAGAAGGGAAATAATAAAATAATAAATAATAAAACAAAATAAAATAATTCTCACGACGTTTCGGTCACAACGCAAGCAGCCGTCCTCAGGTGAAGAACAGGTCTGTCGGAAAGACAGGAAATTCGTTTTAAAATTTAGATTTTTTTTTCTGGGGAGGACCCCCACACCCCCTGAAAGACGCTGTCTTTCCGACAGACCTGTATTTCCGACAGACCTGTTTTTCACCTGAGGACGGCTGCTTGTGTTGTGGCCGAAACGTCGTGAGAATTATTTTATTAAGTTTAATATTTATTATTTTATTATTTCCCTTCTACGTGACTTTACTGAAAGAACCAAGAAGATTAATTGCTTTTGTGTTTTCGTTTATTGTCCTTCCCCCGCGCCTCCAATTAGAACGGTTGACGACGTACGGTGCGAAAGAAGTCCAACGTAGTTTTATGATCGTCTTGCTCGCTTGCACATTCCCCACGCTACCACCAGGTGTCCCACTGCAACCTGTTTTCCCGTGTTTGGAATACGTCGCTTTGTCTACGAATGGCAAACAGCTATTCGTTAATCCATTGGCTGGATGAAAGCCTTTCCCGTGCCACGCGAATTGTACTACTTGTCTAATTTGATCCACTAAAGCAATCCACTAAAAAGCTACCAGATTCGCGTTCGGATGTGAATGTCGTTCCGATGCGGAGCTGATTAGATTGTAGCAGCATTGTCGTGCAATATGCAGATGGAGATTTGTTCAATTATTCGACGGGACTTCAATTCCAGCACAATTATCAATTACGCAACGTCCTTAAGATTCAAGGACTTGTACGCACCTAGAGAGCAAAAGTCAACTTTGTCAAGGGAGAACAGAGTCTAAGAGCATTGGGTAATATGGTAATAAATCACGCAATTATGTTACGCTCTGAAAACAACACAGACGCACGCTGAGCAGTAATAAAGTCATTTACTCAGGAACGCCAGTCTCAAGACTGTGGCCAGTTCGATGTTTAATTGGTGTTTCGTACTCTCAGGCTTCTTCGGTAAAGTCACGTAGGTAAAAAATAAAATTAATAGAAGTAATAATAGAAATAAAAGAATGAATAAAATAAATAATAATACATTCTGTTATTTCTATTATTACTTCTATTAATTTTATTTTTAGTTTAATTTTTTTACCTACGTGACTTTACCGAAAAAACCTAAGAGTATGAATCCTTGCAGTCACGAAAGCTTCAAATCTAGAATTAATTGGTGTTTGGCTTAATGTGAGAAGGTTACTGGAGTACCCGGAGAAAACCCACCACTCCTACTTGAGAATAACATTCAAAGTTCATGAACACTGATGACAACTTAGCAGCTCTGTGGGGTTTGTACGTTTTGGCAAAATACCAACAACCCCCGGTCCCCCAACCACTTGCCTTTAAAGTGTTGGTTCACAGATGTGCACAATCACTCCGTTCGTACGGTAAAATACATGAGTCGATTCGTGGATTGAATCGCGACTCCCTCAGCCGCTTTAATTTCTAAAGGATCAGATCATACGATTGAATTTTTTTTATTTAGAATCCATGTTTAGAATCGGATCAGAATTTATTTTAATGAGATCGGGTTCTGATTTTTAGAATCATGTCTGCAGATTCCCGAACCGATTCCGATGTAATTCCTCCAAACATCTGGTCGATCCAATTTCCAATAGCAAGAGTAGGCAAACCCCACGTCGTTCATTGTTCCCCTTGTGCATAGTAATAAAGGTTTTTGGGTTATATCGCGTAAGTATAAATGTGTCGTAACCCTCCACCACCCGACACAGCCAGTAAGGTTTGTCACGTAAACAAAACGCGCCAATTAGTTACTTCACCCCACCGGCGTATTGGAGAGTAAATCCACAACATTTACAATTTGAGTACGCCGTTTCGCTGGTAATTACATCCAGGATCATCGGGCGATTTGCCAGAATAGTAAAGCAATCCACCTGCTTCCGGTATTAAAAACAGGATGGCCAAACAGCATCATGCAATAAGGTGGGACGCTGCCCTGGTGCAATGGTCAAGAGTGATCTTGCAATCCAGAGGTCGTAAGTTCAATCTCCAGGAAAGGCGATTTGAAACAATGAGCGAGTTTCTGTCCACCCAAGCGCTATACGTGGGTACACCACAATTGATTAGTCGGCAGGTCGCGTGTGGTGGAGTGAAGTGTGGGTACTCCCATCTCTTCCAAGATGTGTGGTCAGCGTGGAAGAGGCGGCCAACATATTATCTAGAGGGTCCCCCTCCTCATAGTGGAGGTTCTTCTGCCAGCAGTGGCAATGACAAGCAATCGCAGGGCTGCACCTTTGGCCAGATTGCACCTGTCACGTAAGAGACTGGGATATAGGTTGGTCATTAGTGTACCAAGACTATCTTTTGTGAGGACGTGGCTTCAAGTTCTGGCCCAAGATGACTCACCGTTCACTCACATCATGTATTTATATCCAGGTGAGAGTCCACGGAGACCAAAAGTCTCCCTTTTGAAGTATAGAAAAACATACAATTTAATTCCCAAATGTGACCGCCCATCCGAGCACTATCAAGGCTCAACCCTTGCTTGCCTTTTGAGATCCGATGAGATCGGGTGTACTGCAGGTGATTTTGCTCTATGAACTAGATTGTGTAATTTCCATCATGAGATAAAAAAAAAAATCGTTAATGGGTTAAACTGCCCCATGCTAGTTTAACACGTAGGCTATCACGACCAATATTATTCATAATAAAGGTTTTGGGTTAGATCGCGTAAGTATAAATGTGTCGTAACCCTCCACTACCCAACACAGCCATTATGGTTTGTCACGTAAACAACGCACCAATTAGTTTACTACTTCAACCCACCGGTGTGTTGGAGAGTAAATCCACAACATTTACAATTTGAATACGTTTCCCTGGTAATTACAACCAGCATCATCGGGCGATTTGCCTGAATCGTGAAGCCATCCACCTGCTTCCGGTCTTTAAATAGAGTGGGATGATGTCATCACTGAACCCATCAGCTGCAGAGATCAGAGGCAGAGAAGAAGGGGTTATTGTAATTGTATAATATATTAGTAATCAGTGCATTAGTATGCGTTTCCTCTATAAGGAATTGTAGTATTAAGATTTATTACTTAATAATACGCTTCCAGACCCTCCCCCACCTCCTCCGCCTCTGATTTATGCACCTGATGGGTTCAGTGATGACGTCATACTGCTGCTCTATTTAGACCGGAAGCAGGTGGATGGCTTCTCTATTCTGGCAAATTGCCCGAGGATGCTGGATGTAATTACCAGGGAAACGTCGTATTCAAATGGTAAATGTTGTGGATTTACTTTCCAACACACCGGTGGGCTGAATTAACTAATTGGCGCGTTGTTTACGTGACAAACCTTAATGGCTGTGTCGGGTGGTGGAGGGTTACGACACATACTTACGCAATCTAACTAAAAAAACTGTATCATGCCCCATGCTACTTTTAAAGCATTGGAGGGGGAGACTGGCTCTCCAATGTGTTCTCGGGTTGTAGCTCAAAGTTGTTTGGCATTATGTCTGACGTTCAACTCCACTTCAAGACTGGCTCCTTCAACCAGTCTTGAATCGTCAAGAGTTTTGCATGTAATCGTTCGTTGTGCCAGTCTATTACTCGGCTTATGTTACAACGGCAAGAAAATTCCGACTTTTGTCATATTGTGCAGTCAACTGGATTTATAACAACAACTTCTCTGACCCTTTCCAAAATGTCTCCATCAACATTTGACAAGGCTCCCGTTACTGAGGGGGTCCCTAAAGGACCCTGTGCTTGGCCCCTGTCTCGTTTTCTCTGAACATCAACAGTCTTGGAATCTCTAATATCCACTCTTTACTTTTTTGCTAATGACACAGCCCTGATGGACTTCAGATATTTCACAGAAGAGTTGCAACGGCATCTACAACAGTACTTCGGTAGTCTTCAGCTTCAAACCTAATGCACTAAAACTGCTCAACGTAGCAAAAAAAGTCAAAAGTTACGTAATTTAACAGCTATCTATAACCTGTCTCACCACCTATGCACATTGCGGCTCTAGACAACTTTAAATAGGTAGGGCCTCTCCTGGACTCAACTGCCTTTCAACACTCGCATTGATCACGTGGATAATATTATGTAACAAAAAAACTAATCACCGCATGACTATGGTTAGTATCACCATCACGGTTAGCGTAACCGTCACGGTTCGTGTCACCGTCACGGTTAGCGTCACCGCCACGGTTAGCGTCACCATCCTGCCCATATTTAATCACTGCGACATATCCCGCCAAACTTTTGAATGTACTCCAAAACATCTCGTGCCATTATACCACTCCACCCTCGGTTTTGACCTTCACGCCCCCCCTACAGAACTCCTCATTGCAAACCTATCCCGGCCTGGATATCCGCAGAGAACATAACTGGGCCGCCTTCATCCTAATTGTCCACTTAAACAAATCTATCTATTACCTAAAGGACCACTTCGTTCCTCGAACTCCCTCTTGTAGCCTCAGAAGTGTCTCCTCCTTCCTACTACAAATGCCATTTGTTCAACCTTTGTTGAAAAAAAAAGTTATTCTGCATTTTTCGATTTAAAGATTTCGTGATTGCAGGGATTCATCTTCTTGGTTCTTTCGGTAAAGTCAGATAGAAGGGAAATAATAAAATAATACAAACAAAACAATAAAATACAATTCTCACGACGTTTCGGCCACAACGCAGGACGGTTGCTTGCGTTGTGGCTGAAACGTCGTGAGAATTTAATTTTACTATGTTTGAATTTTATTATTTTATTATTTCCCTTCTACGTGACTTTACCGAAAGAACCAAGAAATACCCTCATGGCTCGTCTTCAACTTGGTTCCTTCCCTTTGCTTCCTCTGTCCCAAACACGTGTCCCTGTTACCTTACTTGGACCTGGACCTAACCTTCTAGCACCCCTTGCTCTTACCTTGTTTGCACTGTCGTTTGTCCATAATTAGTCTAAATATATAAAGCTTAACTTGCACATGAACCGGATTTTTTTCCATGCAGCTTCTTAAGTTCTTATTAGGTTTGCACTTTTTGTAATTTGCGCGTCTTTTTTATTTGCACCTTTACTGTCGTTAAATAACTCGTTTTGTTACTCGCGCAATGTTCCTTAAATACCCTGTACTGATTCCCTGCAATATTAACGTTTTTCGTCTGTTGCCGCTGCTGTGATCACGCACTCCAGAATCTCCCTGCCAAAACAGCCAGGAAAGTGGCTAAATGGGACCATCCGTCTAACAAATCAAATAAACTGAACCGTGCTGGGAGCCTTTTCCAGAACTGAATAGCGCGCGTGCTTGTGTGCGCGTGTGTGTACGTTGAACTTCTTTCGCACCGCACGTAGCCAACCGTGCTAATCGAAGGGGCGGCGAGAAGGGCAAAAAACTGAACGCGCAAAAAGAATAGTCTCAGCTCGGAGCGATCTTCGGTGCAACCGTGAAAACTGAGACGGCGATATGGGGTCACGCTGACCTTTTCTTTAAAAAAATATCTTGGTAGTGAAAAATGAGCAATGTAAGCCAGTGGAAGGGGGCTCTGTGAACCGCATATGACGGTATTTCTATCATAATTTAACACGTCAATGAAAGTAACGTGCTTTTCAGAAACAACTTGAACCAACAAAATAAAGGTTGGGCTTTTTTATCATCAAAGCTGCTGAACACTGGGCCAAAGGTCTATAATTGCAAGCATCGAGAGAAACACAAAACACTCGTGATAATGCAGCAGATAAGAACGTGATGTTTCTTAAATTGAGCAATGTTATTGCGACCTTTGCCTTTGACAAAATCACCTGGAATGCGCCCGG
This sequence comes from Lampetra fluviatilis, assembly GCF_964198595.1. NCBI lineage: Eukaryota > Metazoa > Chordata > Hyperoartia > Petromyzontiformes > Petromyzontidae > Lampetra > Lampetra fluviatilis. The sequence continues at coordinate 5,669,544 of NC_136323.1, read as the reverse complement.
ATATCAGAAGATAAGCAGTGGTTAGGCCTGGATGGTTCTTACACGGGCATCTGCATAACAGGCGTTTTTTATAGACCGATGTTGGGCGACAATGTCAGCGGTCATTCCATGCGCCCACAAACGCTTGCCGCCTTCGCCAAGCCACACTGGGCAACGAGCTGGCCCTCCAAGACGCTGTACGGAAGAGCGGTTGGGAATTCGGCAGTTAGTTTTTGTTTGTTTTCAATTACCCTGTGAGCCAAGATGCTCTTAAATCGCCTTTTTCGTCAACGGCGAAACAGCACCGCGTCTCCGACATGCGCAACGAGTCACGGTAAAAAAATAAATGAATAATGAACGGTAATAAGTAAGCGAAACCAAAAAAATTATAAAACGATGATAATTCAAACGTATTCAAGCGCATTCCATCACAAGATCCCAATGCACAATGGATGGAAATCGGGAAACAAAAACAGAACCAGGGGGGCAACCAACCAAACTAAAGAGGGCAGGCCACTTTTGTGAGACGGGTTTTCAAAGCAGATCTTTATATATCTACCGACTCCGATGGCCTGATTTCAAGTGGCAGGTCGTCCCATAGCGTGGGTGCCACGCTAATAAAAGCCCGATCACCGAAAGAGCGCAACCAAGACCCAGGAGTGCTGAGCAGCTGAATATCAGAAGATCTTGAGAACCTTGATGGAATATACTAATTTAATAGTTCCTGCAAGTATTGTGGGGGGGGGGGTGAGCCCTTTGAAAGCCTTATGGGTTACTAACTGTATGTTAAAATCCACTCGGAATTTGACCGGTAGCCAATGAAGAGATAAGAGGACATTGGTGCTCAGGGAAGATAGCAAAATCATAATCGCAATATCAGTGGTGCAATACGAAGAAAACAAGAAGTCGTTTTTTGGGGCCCTGCGGAGGCTGACGGTTGAACACGGCACGGGTGCGCAAGGAGTTGCTCTCGATGAATGAGTCATTGATGGGCCGAGGGGAGTGGCGAGGAATCAAGTTCACGGGAGCGATGGCCCTGGTAGTCGTGATAAACGAGTGATAAGGAAGCGATTGAACAACCGTGCGTGTCAAAATACAACGGACGTACTGTAAATGAATAGATGGTTCAGTCGGGTTTTTTAGTTAAAAAGTCCAGCATTAGTCTTTTTTTGGCAAAATTGATCTGGGTGTTGGTAATATAATATAATACGAATTGTCTTTGTCAAATGGCTCAATGTTCCATGCATGTAAAGGCGGTCTTATTTTTCAAATTGAGACGTCATTTTAATTGGCTCCCTATGAATCCCTGAAGAAAGGGTGTGCTCTGATGTTGAACAGATTTTCAGACTGAGAAATTTGGCAAAGTCACCGTTATGGAATTGTCACTCCGTCACATTTTCACTCGATGACCAGCATCGAGCCACACCTTGCGATCACTCTTGTATTCCCAATACCGTGGCTATATTGTTTCCAAGAACGTCGCTCGTAGATTTATCTTCACGTGTTGCAGACTCGGTCAACCAGACAGACTGTTTCGTATCACGCACGCCGTGTTCAACCACCACCACACTGCGGGTCGCAAGAACACCGTCACTCACCCACTCATTCACAAACGCACTCACTCACTCACACTCGTACACCAAACCGCTCACCCACCCATCCACTCGCCCACTCACCGCACTGCAGGTCACAATATTTCTCGTTCAGCTTTCCCTCGCACTGCTGGACATTGCAATTCCTTCCCTTCGTATTCTCAATCTTACAACAACTTTGCTTAATTTTATGGCCCTTACGTATTGTGCCTTCAATAGTGCCGTCACTGGCTTCCTGGAATTTTTTGGCCTCGACAATCCTGGCTTTCAGAAGAAGACGAACAGACCGTGAAGATCGCCGCACGTCTCATGTCCATGTGTATCGGCACTCAAAGCAAAGGTTGTGCACGGCATGTTGGGGGCCGTCCATAAATGACGTCACGCACCTGGGGGGGGCGGGGTCAGACATTTGTGACGATGTGTGACGAGGGGGGGGGGTGAAAAAGGTGACGTCACATCAAATGCGCAGCTTTAAATAAATACAGATAACACGTTCTACTTAATTAAATATACTTTTTAATAAATGTTTTCGCCTACAACATCAGAGTGCAGCGCCACATTAAATACGCACTACAATGACAATAGTTTAAAGCGATTTGAAGCATGTTAAAATATTTTGGGGGGCAGGGGGCAAAGCATTGTGACGCCATATTTGAGGGGGGGTCTGACATTTTGTGACGCCGTGTGACTAAGGGGGGGGGGAGGGGGGGCAAAAACGTCAAAAATTGAGTGACGTCATTTATGGACGGCCCCTTGTCTGTAATTCGCATTACAATATGGATGGTTGCATTTCAGATAAATACAATGCCAGTGAACACACGTTGGCCTTTCAATGTCTCTAGCTATGGCGTGGGTCCAAATGCATAGGTGACTTTGTCAAATGTCAATTTAGGCAAATCATAGGCTAAACTCTCCCATATAATCCGGAGGTCACTGGTTCGATTCAATCTCCCGGGGAATGTGTCTTGAATCCACCAGCCACTGTCCACCCAACGCTATAAATTGAAGGTTGCATGGTGGTGTGGTATAGTATTGGCTACCTCCGACCTCTTCTAAGACATTTCGTCACCATGGAAGATTTGTCAAAAATACCTTTTCAGACCGTTTCGACCTTCTTCCAGTGGAGGTCCTTTCAACGAGCAGTGACACAAGCATACCGTTGCAGGGCTGCCCCATTACCTATTTACCTTTTCGCAACGGTATCTTTCGCCAACGGAACAGAGTAGCAGTTTACCAAGAGGGAGTCGTTTTTTAGGCGTTAAGCCGTATTTCTAATATCAAGACTAACAACAACAACAACACTTATAATGAACCCCGTTGACGATCTTAGCTGAGGATCAATGTCATAGTTTACAGGACACGTGTAAAAGCAAGTCGGGAGATAAAAATAAAACTTCAATGAAGGGACAATTGAGGGGGCCTCCGAACGATGGGCCGAATGGCCCAGATTAGCAAACTCGGAGGGTTGATATCACTCTGGGGAAAAATGTTCCGTTTAGCCTATGTATCGTGTATATTTTATTTCTGGCCGCATTCTGCTTGCGCATGAATATCTTCTAAGGTCCTCGCCGAAAGGAGCAGGGGGGAGCTGATCACTTTTGTGCCTTGCGCAAATAAACAACTGTTCAGCATGCATGCAGATACTTTGTTTGGATGCAGCACAACATACTAAGGAGAAAAACGTGTTTGGCTCATCAATAGGTCTGCGCGACTCAATGGTGGCTCCAGTTCCTCGCTGGGCAGCGTTCAAAACCATTCCATGAGGACCCCGAGAAAAGGAGCAATTCTGCCGAAAGACAGATGCCCCCCCTTCCCCCCTCCCACCACCATCTCCCAACATCGCCACTAAACTGTAATATTCTGCCTCGGTACATTTCTGGACGGACGTAAGAAAAACCAGCACATTGATTAATACAAACAAAATGAGATAATATATGTTTTAATCATGCTTGCGAACTGTTTTAAGCGCACTTTTGAAATCTCTGGAAGGACTTTCAAACTTGCTTGTTAATTCACTCACTGAAGAATCCGAGGTCAAAGGGGGTGGAAGTTGAACTGACCGTCACGTCCAGGATGATTGGAGTTGTTGGCAGAGGCGGTGTTGTTGATGCATACGGAGGTGTGTGTCCATTTTCTCAAGAGGTCGTGCGTGTGCAGACGATGTGGCACTTTGAGAGGCCGTGTGTTTAATGCCTCTTGGTGGTCGTGGGTAGATCAGACAATTTGAAACCGCTTGTTCTGATGCAGCAACAACAGGTATGATATTATGGTAGGAACGAGGGCCACTGCCACCAACATTTTTCTCAAAGGACAAATTAATACAGTTTGTATCATCCTCATCAGCCGTGATCAATCCACTGCTGGATGAAGGCCTCGCCACAGCCACCTTGTATTTATTTCGTGCTAAAAATTGTGCCATCTGCTGCAAAATGGACATTGAAGTTAGTCAGTCACTCGGTCCGTATTTTTTCGGGGTGGTTCCATTGGCGACCCGGCCAAAGTGGTTTGATAAAAAGGGCCACAAGCGCCTTTACGTGGGAAGTGAGGTTTTACAGGGGGCTGCCTCGAAGAAAAGCAGAGACATTTTGTAAACATGACTAACGAATAATAAATGTAACAAATGATAAACCAGAACTCATGCACAATGAAACCCAGAATTAATGTTTATGCTCAAGGTCATGTTGTGCCAGTGTCACAGCCAAATGACGAAATGGCCACCAATGGAGTTATGATAGTGGTAAGCATGGTAGTTCATTGCACAAAATGCGAACATTTTAAGTGCATCTCATAAGTCATGGAGCGAGCTCCGATCGGGCCCTGTGGTTTCGGTTCCAAGTTTTAGCCACCCATGATTTAACATTCATTGAGCGCAGAGAGTTGTGAGTTTTCCGAACGGATTATTAGTCGCTATTCATAACAATTATAGCAATTTTTAAGTGTTCCCACGGGCCGGTGTTCGTTCACTCTTGAAGAGAGAAGAAGGAATCGGAGGTACGAGTGAGGAATCGCGAACAAGCGGGCAAGGCAGTGAGCCAGTGACAACTCCCACCCCCAAGCTAAACTAAAACGAAACTATTTTTTTTAATTAGTAGGTAAGGCCCACTAATAGGCGTGTTGTTTACGTGACGACCCTTACCGGCTGTGTCGAGTGGTAGAGCGTTACGACACATTTATACTTGTGCGATCTAACCCAAAAACCTTTATTATGAATAATATCGGTCGCGAAAGTCTAAGTGTTAAACTATTTAACTTTTTTTCTGAAGGTGTTATCGACCAGATAATGGATGCTCATAAATGTGGGAGGAAACCCGAAGCATACCCAGGCATGGGTGGAAGTACTCGCTTCTGCCATGGATACTGTTCCCATGAAATGTTTTGGATCGTCACACGATTCGTTCCATGCTCTAACTGTCTGGGAACCACCGCGTAGAACAAGGCAAAGAACACAAGCCACACCACACAAAGGCACCCAAGTCGGCAATCGAATCCAGGCCCCTGATTGCTGTGAGGGCACGTGTGTCACCACTGCGTTGGCATTAAATGCAAGCCTCGTGGTTCTGATGACGCACCAAGTCGCTTTGCCAGGACACGTCAATGCCAGTTGCTTTCGCTTTGTGGGTTGTAAATAGTTTACACTTGGTTAACGGTGTGGGGGTAACGGTTGGAACATGTTAGCCCGAGGTAATTTTCTTTTGTTTTGTGTGCCAGATGGCTATTATTAACACCCCTCCCCACCTCCCAGTTTTGCATGTTTGATTTTTCTGATTCTTATCGCTCGTTTGGGGGTTTTGGTGGCTCGCCACGTTTTCCCAGAGTTCCCGTACACAAGTTGGCTTGTTCTCTGCGTGAGCCACACATCCCACAGGTCTTGTCTGGACAAATCATATAATATTCATGTGCTCGCCGGGAGATGTATGGTCACAATAAATTGTGCATACAAATAAAACATCTCAACCAAATTGTAATCGTCATCGTTCATCCTCGCTCCCCTCGTCAAGCTATGGATGCTCGTTCATTTCAAATCATTTCTGAGCATTAATGCAAATGTGATTGTAAACTGCTCTTGTGAATATTTAACTATCTTGTCAGGTGATTGTAATTTTCGAACTTGCTGAGGCCATAAACGTGCAGATTAAAATATTTTTGCTCGGCTCACGGTTGTTCTGCACAGTGGCTCACTCCCGCCATAGGAATATGGAATGTCCAATACTTGGTTGTTAATAATAGCTGTGACCACTGCCGATGATGCCCATTTGAGAGGTAAACTACTTTTTAAAAATCTTTATCTGTGCTCTCAAATACGTTTTCATTTCACCCTCTGTGCATGGGATATTTAGGATTGTGATGAAAAAATATTGGCAAATAGGCTTCTTCCTTGTCTTAAAGAGCCAATCATAACAGGAATCTCAGCATGTTGTGCATATTAAGATCACATCACCATTGCATATATTCTGCACAGTCGAAGGCTCAACATTTTCAAGAGTGTGGCCTTTGTTAAACTGTAGGCATCAGAAGAAACGACAAGATGAATGTGTATTGCTTTAATCATCATCGCGGCTAATCGGTAGAGTATGTAAGCATAAACATTTATTTTGGAAACGCCGCCATCTTAACTGTTTTGCTGGCGGGTTTCACAAGGCTGTAGAATATGAACGTTAACGGGAAAGTCATCTTATCCCTCTGTTGCTGGCCCTGACTTATCCACGTGTCACCTCCCTGCCATGTAGGCACCGCCCATGTCAACATCACATCTGAGTAAACGTGGAATGTTGGGCCAATATTGGGACAATGTTGGCCCAAAGTTGGGCCAACGACATGCCAATATTAGTCCAATGGTGCTGGACCAACGGTGGCATTGGTCCAACGTTGCACGTTTACTGGGATGGCGCTGGCTGTAGAGGAGAGGCCGCGGTGACCCACCTTAGGCGTCCCAGCCATTGACCTGCAACATAGGAGGCCGGCATGCCAGAGTGAATCACCCTACCGCCAGCCGTCTGGCGTGTCTGGCGTGAGACGCGCACACGTGCTGAAAAGGAGGCGGTGGAAAATCGAAGAGCACAAAAGGGCCTTTTATTCACGGCGATGGCTCATACTGGCCTCCCGTCATAACTCTGTGCCACACGTGTGTGTGTTTCAAGCTTGATGGCGACTTCCATGGCAATTGCGGAGCTTGTGAGGGAAGGAGCCCTCTGTTGCTGGATTTTCTTTTTTTCAAATTGTTATAATTTCTTTGCCCCGTTCCTTTGCAATTGTTCCATTGGTGTTATGCCATGAGATACAAAAATCCATTGGAAACCTTCCGACAGGCTTTCGGGCCTCGCCACGTGCCCATTCGGCACCGTGTCCCGACGTTTCGCTCCATGTGGCTGGGGAGTTTGTTCACGGACGTGAGGAATTGAATGAAGCTCCCAGCACGCGTATACACAAGTGCCGAGTCTCGAGATTTTTTTTTCTTCTGGAGGTGGTTTCGCAACCGGAACTTCGTGAGTTCTTCGATGCGTTTTCAGGTTGTGCCGCGTGGCTTCGTCGTTTGGCGTGATCGCCAACGTTTATCGCACACGCTGGAGAATTCGGCAGCCTCCTTTCTTCCTCGGTTTTCGTTGAAAGTGAGCTGCTCAATTCGGTCCGGCGAAGGAACCCTCCGAGCATATGTCGAGCGAAAACATCGGACATCATACCGAACAACACTCTAGTGAAACCCAAAAACGCGTCGGTGAAATGTACAGCAAAAACCGCGAACCCCTACACGGTAACAAAAACTCCACTGGGGAGGTCTTGCAGTGTGCCCCGTGTGTGTCCGAGAACGGTTTTGGGAAAAAAAAACTGAGCCGGCTTCTGTAAGTCTCCCACATGGCAGAGGAAAATAAGTTACTTATTAGTAGCCGGTACAGCAAGTCCAGCGACACACATTAAAACCAGGTGTTTGATAAAGGCATGTCCCAATCGAATGCGGTGAGTTGAAAACTATCGGGCGTATCACCGACTTCCCAATACAACACGCGTGTTCTGGTGACACGATGGGACTCTCCATTTAGCCCCGATGCCGTGGAGTGGCTTGCAGAATTAAAGGTGAATTCTGAGCGCGTTTGGCGACTGTATGCAAATGCCTTTTCGATAAAATCATACCGATCTGGTCCGTTTTCAGAAAGTCGGCAGGATTGAGCCTTGCTACTACTTGGATGGACGTACAGCATGCACAACAGGCGTTGAAGACTGGTGCTATGTGGTTGGCCAGCAGAGGTCTGTGCAGAAAAAAGCTGCACCTCTGATGCTCAGTATTTCTGCCCCCCCCCCCCCCGCACTATAACAAGACAAAGCCAGCCGCACCATCCCAAAACAATGATGATATTGCCTGAAAACCAGTGCTACTAAACTGACAAAGCATTGAGGATTGTAATAACCCTTCAATTTATTTACTAAATTGATTTATTTACTAAATAACCCTTCCATTTATTTACTATGTTTTTACAGATTTTAGAAGCATGCCGAGTCAGACTCTGCCAGATGACCTTCGATCCATCCCATCTCACGAAACGTAAAAAAAAAACATTACAAAGCGTCATTGTTTCGTGTGGCCTTTCGGCAATTGGACCGAAAGTCACCAGCACCTATATGGTCTCAGCACCACCACAGGTCTCGGGCCTTGTGCCATCGTCTCTAAACTATGGCGCTGGACAAATAAATGTGCTTATTATTTAATATCCAACTGTTTGTCACATGTCCAGCATGAATCACATTGTGCAGCTGTGGTCAATTTAATGTTTTTTTTGTTTTAAGTGGAGCACTCTTTTTTTAATCTCTCCGTTCCTTTCGCCGTTAACCTCCAACGTCAACCAAGGCGCCGAGGAGTATGCGGGCGTCATGAGAATCCGTACCGCATTGGTCGTAGCTGTCCGTTATGAAACGGAGGGCCTCCTTGCGTCCCCACGGTACCAAGCAAGGACTTTGATTTTTTTTTTTGCAATCGCGCCTTTGGTGCCCACTCGCGGGCGGCTGGTTGCCAAGTCGGAAACATATTAATGTCAAGCACGTGGGTCAATTTTAAGCGATCACCGCTCTGCCTTTTGTCGGCGAATGCACACTCTCCCGGGTTGCTCGTCCGCTTCACGCACCAACGGGCACTCGCCCGAGAGACCCCTGATTGTGAAAGCACGGCATGTGAAGCCACCCGGGGTCTGACAACACATAAGCAGAACTGGAACGTGCTTGGTGAATGACACATGCAGCTCTTTACTGGCAATGGACTTACAAGTTTTAAAGGCCCAAAACCGTACAAGGGACTTTTACTCTCAATTGCGGCCCTGCAAATTTTTTTGGGAGGGGGTACTTTTTTGCCTGTTATAAATGCATGTATTATTAAGAGCACATTTTGTGAGAATATTTAAACGAAAACAAGACAAATGGGGCAAAAACTGCCGAGTTGGAAAAACGCTGCGTAGCTCCGCTCCCCCCCCCCCCCGATGTCCGTATTGTACGCAGGAGAGCATTGGAGGCTAAGCGGGCGACGCGGATCAAATACACATGTTTGGTTTCAAGTAGGATTTCATCGTGGGTGGTGCGCGCGTGGGGACGGGGGTGGTTTAAAGAAAATAACGACCGTCGTGAATGGCCCATTGCATTTTCTGCTATATGAATGTATCAATAAAATTAGTAAAACAATGTTGCGTCCGTCAGAACTGCAGGAATGTAATTAAGCGTTTCATCTGGCATGTAGTCGAAGAAATGAAAATGGGAGGAATATTTGGTCATCGTGTCGGCCAAGATATTGTGCATGTGTAATGAGCGACTACCGCGAAACATCGTGTAGAGGGTACTTCTTCTTTATTACTCACACTGGCACGACACAGGCCAATACTTATTCCGTCTCACATGGAGTACAACACTCGATATTAACGTCTCTACTGACTACACACAGCCGATCACTCGGTACGATCCCATCGCCCTCACTCGGCTACGCCGCTGGCTGTCGGTGTGACGATGACGGCGATGGAAACCCCGCAGGAGATCTTCCACGTGGCCGGACGACGAAGAGAGATGTTGGCGAGCAGCGACGCAACCAGGACCCAAGACCCCACATGAGCCCCGAGCCCCGGGTCCACTCCCCCTTATATCCCCCCAGGCGTGGCTAGGCCTCGCCTCCGACCACGCCCTCTCGTGGAATCTTCGAGCAGGTTCCCGGAGTATCTCGGCGAACCCCACCTTTTACCTTTGCCCCAGATACACCTCCATCTCTGATTGGTTTTTACTTAACCGTGCCCGTAACCCGTGATTCCCCTTCCAGGCCAGCAGGTGTCACACTGTCATTACTTTTATGACAACTGACCTCTGGTCCACAAGCCGGGACTTCTGGTCACTTGTGTGACCTGTGTGATCTCTTGTCTACACTTCTGGACTAGTGGTCACACGGTGGAGGGCAACAATTACCCCCACCTACCTGGCCACGTGGGAGCAATGTTCGTCGCGTATTTTCATATTTCGTAGAACTGGAATGTAGCCAAATGAAGTGCACAACCAAATTTAATGTGGTGGGTTTAATTTTTTTGTTCTCGTACAGTCATTGGTGGACTGGGCTGACATCAACTCGGTACGCTTGAAACACCAGTTAAATCACAGGCGAGCGACCAGGGAGTCGAACCTAGGGTCTCGGCTGTGCCAGCTCAGTGCTGACCTTTTAAATGCACACCTGACCACCTCCTCCAATTACACAGCTTATCTAACAACAGGGTGACATCTTCTCGAGACATTTGTACTCTTCATGAATTTGATTAGCTCGCTGCTTTGCTTTGACCAATGCTTCGTGTATTAAGGTGGGGGGGGGGTGACATTGCCAGCAGAAGAGTCTTCCAAAGAGAAAGAGGGCACTGGAAAATCGTTGCTTTCACAAAGGGTAACTATTAAGAATCAAAGCCACACATGTTGGCTCTCGTTTGGCTCGGAGCGTCGGAGACCCTGTTCGGCTCGTGATGAAAGCTAATTGCGCTGCGTTGCTTGCCAAACAATGGGCAGGAGCTTAAGACAAGGGCCACGCATGTCACACTGGAGGTTATCACAGTCCTATACATGTTGTGTTCAATGTATTTTGGCACGATTGTTGCATTGTGTGTGGAGCGTGAGTGTGTTACTGTACAACGCGCGTTGACTATATTGTCCCCTACCTCCGATTAGCATGGTTGGTTAAGTACGGTGCGAAAGAAGTTCTACATACACATATACATATTGTGTGTGTGTGTATTTGTAGGTTATCTTAGTGACACAGATAAGGGCTCTATTTTTTTTTTGTTACGAATTAATCTGCATTCATCGTATAACTCAACTGAAGCAGCATCTTGGTGTGAGGCCTGTATCCTGCAGTCGGTTAAATGATGGCTGCTAATGATACTGGCGAATCTTTCGGTGTCTGCATGCATTGAGCTTAGTATGCGTGCACCTTTCCCCCTGCTCCTGTGCGCAGAAGCATAGCGGTTAGCGCACTGCGCTACGAACCCAGCGACCCCGAGTTCGATTCCCGCTCATGGCCAACACCGGTGACGATTATCCGAAGCGGTTCTGGGCCTCCCCTAGGTCGACTCAGCCTCAAATTAGTACCTGTTGCGGTGTGTAAACATCGTTACTGGGGAGACAAAGGCGACTGGGCGTGGTGCTGGTCACCCACCCCCTTGTGTGCCGTGCCGGCCTTCATAGGTACTCGCTAACAGCACTTGCTCCAACAGTCTGTTAAGGCTACACGGGGGATATTTGTCTTTGTTATTTTGCGCACTTCTCCGCGTTTTGCTTTGTTGTTGTTGTTGTCGTCCGCGTTTCCGACTCCTAATGACACCGAGACGACATCAAGAGGAAAGCAAATTGATTGCAGAATGTAACGCAAATTCTAACACGCGTCGCATTTACCGATGGCAACTCAGAGTACTTGGGCGTGACGCAAGGGATGGGTGGCTGGTGGTCGAGACTAACCACATAATCAGTCAAGGGAGGAAATCAGGTGGAGGGGTTAGGTAGGTTGTTGCTTCCCAAGACTGACAGAGATGAAGGCTTGAGGAGGCCTTCATCCAGCAGCGGAAAGATCATGGTTGATGATGATGTTGTTTTATGCAGAGTGAAATTCCTCTTAACCGTGGCAATGCAGGGGCACCGTTAGATAATTTTGTTTTGTCCACATTACCTTACAGCCCATTTGTCAATCCACTGCTGCTGGTAGAAGACCTTCCCATGCCGCGTTTGTCATGGGGGCGGTTGTGCAACTATACCGCACGCTGGCCAGTGCGGGTTGAAAGCAATGTTGGCACAGGCGGGTTTTTTTACAATCTGGTTTAATTGTCTTTTTATATTAAACCCGATCATCTGAGATTGTGAGAAATCCGGTTTAATTGGTTCTAATCACAGTCGGGTTTTTTACAATCGGGTTTAATTGTCTTTTTATATTAAACCCGATCATCTGAGATTGGGAGAAATCCGGTTTAATTGGTTCTAATCACAGTTGGGTTTTTTACAATCGGGTTTAATTGTCTTTTTATATTAAACCCGATCATCTGAGATTGGGAGAAATCCGGTTTAATTGGTTCTAATCACAGTCGGGTTTTTTACAATCGGGTTTAATTGTCTTTTTATATTAAACCCGATCATCTGAGATTGGGAGAAATCCGGTTTAATTGGTTCTAATTGCAGAACCGCACTTCTCAACGATGGGCTTCATCCATTCCAAGCTAAGGAACTCACTGGCGCCCACGATTGTGGAGGAGCTCGTGTTCATCAAGACCTGCTCGCATTCTACGACTACCCCGTGCCCGACGGCCCCGAGTACGATAGCAGCACCGACGAGGAAGCAGCCTAAGCCTTGGATCAGAGTTTCGTATTCATTAAACCAGGCTTTAATTCCCCGAAATCGGGTTTAATTGTATTAAAGATAAAACCCGATGCCAGCCGCTGGAAAAATCGGGTTTTTTCCACACATGGGTGGAGGGGAGGTGGGGGTGGGGGGAGATCCAAAAACCGGTTCAAATATCACTCGCCGGCGATGTTACCCATGGCCATGAATCAAATCCACGTCACTGGGTTCATGGCGCGGTGTGCTAGCCGCGGCACCACCACGCCCAGTTTTTATCCACATTAAACTGGCAATAATTATATTCTTAGGTTTTTTTCGGTAAAGTCACGTAGGTGAAAAAAAATTAAAATTAATAAAAGTCAAATAAAAATAAAATAAAAATCACGACGTTTCGGAGGCAACACAAGCTTCCGTTGCCTCCGAAACTTCGTAATTTTTATTTATTTTTTTATTAAACTTTTATTAATTTTTATGTTTTACCTACGTGACTTTACCGAAAAAAACCCTAAAAATATGAATCCTTGCAGTCACGAAAGCTTCTAATCTAGAATTGGCAATAATTACCTGTGGTCTGAGCGGCTATCTCCAGATAAGACGAAAACGATGGATTTGATCCCAACTTTCAGATGACGCCTCTATCTGGATAATAGTTTTGGTCTATGGATTTTGGGGGCCACGGATAATAGGGAGGGTGGATACGAGAGATGTTATTTAAAGGTATGTGTGTATGTAAGAATCTACAATTCATACTTGTTTCGGGAGCAATGGACTGGGGTGTTTCCTAGGTGGCCTCTTCCTAAGACGAGTACCCAACGTTGTGTGTAAGGAAGACAAAGGTGGCTGCGCAAGATGTTAGCTAAGCCCCCCCCCCGCCTTGTGTGCCATGCCAACGTGCATAGATGCTTGATAACAGCACTCGTCCCAAAAAAAATATTGGAGGCTACATGGACATATCAGAAGTATTTTATGTAAATAAAGCAAGTCTACAGTTGGAATATAAAATGTAATGCGTGTGTGCATAAAGTAGTGCGGTTTGTTTACATATCGCGAGCTGTCGGCTTTCATATACGTCCGCTGTAATTTTCACAATAATATTACGACGTAAATTTGTGGTTATTTCCCTCGTCGCTCTTCTGGCCAGAAAACACACATTCTGAAATGTAATATCGTAGTGCTGTGTTGAGCTGAACTGTGTAGGTTACTATTATAGACTCATCCAGTCAATATCAAGTGATGTTTAACTTATGTTCTATGTAATGCACCAGTGTACTGAAAATAACCACTTAATTTGCGTCGCATATGTGGCCTACCCTTGTGCACGCTTTCAAAATATTTTCTGGTGATGGAGCAGGAAATTTGCAATTAATTTAGAGACTATGTTCACTCTCGCAAAGGGATAATAACCCGACTCTAAGTTATTACGTAAACATAATTAAAAAATGACAGTGTAATTTCTCCAAATCGTGTTCATCTAGAGTTATTAAAATTAGAAAAATGTGTATATATATGGATATATCAGTAACCAGAAATTATGCTGCCATCGTGTGATAGTTAGCACACTGGGCTTGCTAGCCTAAGGACATTGTTTTTTGTTTCAATATCCCAGCGTGGCAGACGAAACAATGGTGGCAAGTTTTCTTAAATCCATCGGTACACCACAGTTCGTTGATTGACAGGTCACGTGCGTCGGGAACAAGTGTGGATGCTCCAAGATGTTTGGCCGGTGTGGAAGAGTAGGCCGAATACCCTCCAGAAGGGGTACTCTGGAATTCCCTCGACGAAGCCGTTCTGCGAGCAGTGGCGTTAGCAAGGAACTGCAGGGCTTCACCTTTGCCTTTTATGAGTAGCCAGTGGGCGAAATGTTGCCAATTTGACGTGCGTCTCTCCATGGGAGCGAGTGAGGTATGTACATTATTTATATACTGAGTGTTTTTGAATGATTGTACCATGTGCCCCTTAATAGGTGCTCTAATATAACTTGCCCTGACAACCTCTGTAAAGTATATGGGGGGAGGTGGAAGGGAGGGGGGGGGGGTCTTTGTCTTCATGATGGTTTTTATCGTGGTGACGCTACCTTCCCAGCAGACCTGGATTCAATTTGCGTCCTCCGGTAACATCAGTGGCCAGTGGTTATTTTACGTAATCTCTAACTGAAGTGGTGTGTGAGCATTGCTGTTGGACAGCCAAAGGCGGCATGGTATGGTGTTGGCCCCACCACCTGGAGCTTTGTTGGTCACAATCGGTGCCAAGGTAAGCTACGGCAACCTCGCAGTTTTGTTTTAGAGCCTTGACAACAAGGGCTGCTCTTAAAAAAACTTCTCGACTTGGGAATCCCCCCCCCCCTCCTCCCGTCGCGCTCCTTCCCACGTTCTTGCAAACCTTTTCTCAATTTGAGAAGGGTATTCACTCCGTATCTCTTATTGCACCTTCGGTAAGTGACGTTAGTTTGCCAACCACTTTGCGCCTGTGGCGTACGGGGCCTTTTGGGCCTGTGCTCGGCAAAGCGTGACTTGGAAAAAAAGGCATACTCTCAAAAAGATTCGCAGTGAAAATAAAGTACTGCGTTTCACAATTAATTTTTTTGTTTATAATTTTTGCAGCTATGGGTACGAGAATAGGCTTTTTCCCTTTTTCTGGCAACAAAAAAACCTTTTACAAGGAATCATCTCTGCATTAACCACACTACTTGTGGTCAGAATGCAAACTAAAAAAATACTCGGATAATATATACATTCTCTTTGAAACTATTTTGTCCACAACAGAGACAGATTTCTTTTGAGGCTCATCTCAAACGGTGTTAGACCAGAGGACGCCAAAAGGCGCACAACACTTTTGGCATACATTATCAGAGTATGTTTTTTTTAGCATTCTGACCGCAAGTATTGTGGTTAATGCAGACATGATTCCTTGTAAAATGTTTTTTTGTTGCCAAAAAAGGGGGGAAAAAAACTATTCTCATATTTTGGTACTGGCAAAGGAGGTCCCGTGATGCAGCTATGGGCAATGAAGTGACAAAGCTGCATTAATGATGATGGAAAAATCTCTGGAACTGGCACGAGAATACCCACACGTTTTATGACGTTACATTTGTGGCGTTGACCTAAGAGCTAGCACAAAAATTGTCTCCAGCATTGGCGAAAGCTCTGCTCGGGGGGTCCGTCTCAATGCGTGGCAGAAACACGGACCAACATGGCCCAGACCCCGCACATCGTCGTATATCCACACGTGTCAATAATGAGCTAAATCAAATTTAAATACGAAGGGACGTGTGTGTGTATATATAAAGTAAAATCGCTTTGAGCAAAAACATGCTGTAGGAGAAAAAAAAAACGACGATTGTACAGGATTAACTGTTGGCTGCGCAGGCACTTTATTGCTGCCTACAGCAACAATGAAGTGAACGGTGTTTTGGCTGCAAAATAAAGAAAGCACATGCGTCGCATGTGTGCACTAAATTCTCGAATTTTAGGCGTACGAAGTTCCCCCCTCCGGCCAAAGTTAGTAAAAATAACAATGACGCTTTAGGGTTACTACGCCTTTGTTTTTTGGCGAGCAATGAAATTGGTGCTCCCAATATGAAAGGAGCGGGGAAGGGGGGGGGGGCAGGGGGGGGCGAAGAGGGAGGGGGGGAATTCTCAAACATGTGTTTTCAGATCCGCAGCGGCCGTTTCTATAGACGTTTCTAGATTTTTTTTTTCTGTAATTCGCTATGAGTAAAAAGTAAACATTGTACACGAGCTGCCATTTTTTTTTTAGTCTAAACGGCGTTCATTACTGCAATCCGATCGGTCATTGGAGATTTACGGAGAGGTGTCGTCCTGAGCAACGTTAACGCACGAAACACCAGCGGGAGATTTCCAGGCCTACAAAGTTGCTTCGCGGTGCTGTTTGTTGCTTGGAATATTTTTGGCGTCCGAAAGATCTCGGAGCTTTAATGATATCCATAAGCGCAATGCAGCGCACGATTTTGTTACGCAAAGGATAAATGAGAGAGGGTGATGATGCGGCTGTGGTGTGACGAGGCCAGCACGCTGGACTTAAAATCCAGAGGTCGCCTATTCGATCTCCTGGTGCGGCAGTTAAAATAATGAGGCAAATTTATTTTGAATAATTCACGCCCACCACCACACCCCCCCCCCCCCAATCTCTGTCCACCCATCAACCATAGTTCGTAGATCGGCAGGTCGTTTGTGGTGGGGTAAAGTGTGGGTGACCTGCACTTCCTACAAGATGTCTCTCCAGTGTGGAAGAGTAGGCAAAATACCATCTGGACCGTCTAGTACTGCCTTTAGTGGAGATCCCTTCCACCAGCAGGTTTGTAAGAAATACTTTGCAGTGCTGCATCTTTACCTTAATGTAAGAACTTCGTTCTCGTTAGTGATTTCATGACCAATAACACTGGTCAACACACTTTTTTCTGGCATAATGTATTCCAACGGGTGCTGATTCCAAATCTGGCATCAGTTTTTGTCTATCACATCAGGTTTTTGAGATACCAAATATTGAATTTTCTATAAAAACTGCAGAAAAAAATATTAAATAAATGTGGATATCTACATAAAATTATATTATAAACACACTATCCTAAAAATACAGCACCATATTTTAACACTAAAGCAGTCACTGACTCGCAACAACTTGCAATCATAAGTGAAGGAGTTAATTTCGGGTAAAATCAATGAAAACGGGGTATGCCGATAGCATAAAAATGAGATGTGATAGAGCAAATCTGAGATCAGATTTGGAATCAGCACCCTGAAATTAGTCTAAAACAGCTGCAAAAGTCCAGGCCAGAATTTTTTTTGTTGGCCAGTGTAATTGGTGTAAATGTATTTCATACCCCACGTGTTATATAGTTAGCTGCAAAAGTCCAGGCCAGAAAAAAATGTTTTTTTTGTTGACCAGAGTAATTATTATCCTCAGTGGCGCATATTTAAATAAAAATGAAGAACACATTTGCCTGAGTCAGCTTCTTTTTGAGCTGCCTTGATTGGGCAATGGCTTTGGGAGTTTTTTTTTATTGTGAAGTGCCCTGGGATGCTCTTGCGTGAATAGTGCCGTATAAAAGTAAATTGAATTGTAGAACTGTGAGTTTTCATGCAATATTGCTTTTTTTGTGTTTTTTTATTTTTTTACCAGGGCCCACAGTTTTACTTTTAACGTTTGGCAACCCAGCTGCATGTTGTTTGAACGAGCCTGACTGCTGATGAGGCCCTGAAGATCAAAATAATTCCGGAATTTGTTTTCTTGTTTAAACAAATGCTGCCGCATAATATAAGGAAAGCCGATGTACTAAAACACATTCTACTTTAATGGTCCGTGTATATGCTTACCCACAATTTTCCACGAGAAAAAAACGTTTTCGCATAATATACAGGGTGAGCATTTATAGTTAACGCCACAAATTTCAAGGGACCAAATTATTTTCTACGCTTGGAAACTGCGACATTGATGGCTGTGTATCTCTCACAGAGGAAAGTGAGCTTTAAGAGATTCACAAAGTAGTTTAATGTATTGCAGACGTGTAGATGGAGGCTTTGAAATCAAATGTTTCATCAAATTTCTTCCTCATAATAATAATAAATCGATTGTCAATAACTCTGCCTTAAAAGGAAACGTTTATAACAGGTAACGTTTTGGAGAAAATCACGTGCTGCAAAGAAGAACAATTTGCCCGCAACGTCACCTCTTACGTAAATGTATTATTGACGAATGTGAGTTTTTTTCATTGTTTGTGCCTGTGCACCAACTGCCAATGCAGCAAACAATTGCCATCGAATATTTTAGTAGAATTTAACACGTATTCTTTTCGTGGGGTATCTATAAGCGGATCACCCATTTATAATGCACAAGCAGAGTCGCTATACTAGAATGAGGATCTAAAATAAAAATAAAAGTTACACAACCAAACAAAAATCGATAATTGGTTTTTTACCCTTCTATCTGGCAACAAAACTGACACCTTTTTACAAGGGGTCATGTTTGCATAGACCGCAATACCTGCAGTCTTAATACAAACAAAATAACATAACTCTGATAATGTGCACTGTCCTTGAAGTTGATCTATATCATATTTTTACTGGCAAATGAGGTTCCCATAGTGTAGATGCTTACCCCGAGCTCTCATACTCTGATGGTGCATTGTCTTTGAGTTGTGCGCCTTTTGGCGTCATCTGGTCCAACACCATGTGAGACTAGGCTCTAAGGAATGCTGTCTCGGGTGTGGACCAATCAACTTCAAGGACAGTGCACACATTATCAGAGTTATGTTCTTTTGTTTGTATTATGACTGCAGGTATTGCGGTCTATGCAAACATGACCCCTTGTAAAAAGGTGTCAGTTTTGTTGCCAGATAGAAGGGTAAAAAACCAATTATCATATTTTTACTGGCAAATGAGGTTCCCATAGCAAACAAAAATCATCTGTTCTTGAGGGGACAGCCGCTGCTGCTCTCTTGCCATTGGGGTCACATCTTCTCGGTTCTTTCGGTAAAGTCACGTAGAAGGGAAATAATAAGGACGGCTGCTTGCGTTGTAGCCGAAACGTCGTGAGAATTATTTTATGATGTTTTATTTTTATTATTTTATTATTTCTCTTCTACGTGACTTTACCGAAAGAACCAAGAAGATGAATCCCTGCAGTCACGAAAGCTTTAAATCTAAATGTATTTTATTATGTTTTATTTTTATTATTTTTTTATTTCCATTCTACGTGACTTTACCGAAAGAACCGAGAAGATGAATCCCTGCAGTCACGAAAGCTTTAAATCGAAATGTATTTTATTATGTTTTATTTTTATTATTTTATTATTTCCCTTCTACGTGACTTTACCGAAAGAACCGAGAAGATGAATCCCTGCAGTCACGAAAGCTTTAAATCGAAATGTATTTTATTATGTTTTATTTTTATTATTTTATTATTTCCCTTCTACGTGACTTTACCGAAAGAACCAAGAGATGAATCCCTGCAGTCACGAAAGCTTTAAATCGAAGTGTATTTTATTATGTTTTATTTTTATTATTTTATTATTTCCATTCTACGTGACTTTACCGAAATAACCAAGAAGATGAATCCCTGCAGTCACGAAAGCTTTAAATCGAAATGATTTTATTATGTTTCATTTTTATTATTTTATTATTTCCCTTCTACGTGACTTTACCGAAAGAACCAAGAAGATGAATCCCTGCAGTCACGAAAGCTTTAAATCGAAATGTATTTTATTATGTTTTATTTTATTATTTTATTATTTCCCTTTTACGTGACTTTACCGAAAGAACCAAGAAGATGAATCCCTGCAGTCACGAAAGCTTTAAATCGAAATGTATTTTATTATGTTTTATTTTAATTATTTTATTATTTTCCTTCTACGTGACTTTACCGAAAGAACCGAGAAGATGAATCCCTGCAGTCACGAAAGCTTTAAATCGAAATGTATTTTATTATGTTTTATTTTTATTATTTTATTATTTCCCTCCTACGTGACTTTACCGAAAGAACTGAGAAGATGAATCCCTGCAGTCACGAAAGCTTTAAATCGAAATGTATTTTATTATGTTTTATTTTTATTATTTTATTATTTCCATTCTACGTGACTTTACCGAAAGAACCAGGAAGATGAATCCCTGCAGTCACGAAAGCTTTAAATCGAAATTTATTTTATTATGTTTTATTTTTATTATTTTATTATTTCCCTTCTACGTGACTTTACCGAACGAACCAAGAAGATGAATCCCTGCAGTCACGAAAGCTTTAAATCGAAATTGGGGTCACGGTTGATGGATCCAAGCCCCACTAATGCTTGTTCATTCTGCCTCTCATGGCACACAGTTGGTGCGAGTAACCCCCGAAATATATGTATGAAACAAACAAAAAAAACGACGCCGGCATGTTAAGGGCTGCAAAAACACCTCGATCGGGAGAGAAACGCGACGCGCATAACTTCTCGGGCTAACGAGCGGCACAATGCGTTCATCACCACGTATGGACGACCTTTTCTACCCGGCCCTTAGACGGCAAACGCTTTGAAGCGTTGCCTTTAGTTGGCAGCGTTTAACGCGGGGGCACCGTTTTAGTCGACAAGTCGGGCCCATGTGCCGCCGGGCGTTCATTTAGTCGTGTTGGCTTTTTCCAGCGCTTTTGCCCCGTCCCCACTCCGCGCGTTAAACTTGCAGCTGCCGATTCTTTTGGCGGGTGTCAATGGAAGCAATTGCAGATATTCACCCTGGGGCACATTATATTTGTATTTTGTGTTTTATTGGAGGTGAGCCGTAATGTTGTCCACTTCGGTGACCCAAGGCTGTCTCGCCGAAGCCGCCAATGAAGTCTGACCCAACACAGAAGATCCCTGGCTTTCGATCTCCCAAGAAGCTCACGGTCCACCCTAAATCGCATCCGCACAAACCATGGCAGATGCGGATACCTGATGCACAAATGGAAAATGTTTAAAACTCTCCAGTACACGCTTTGGGATCCTTGGATGAAATGCGCCTCGTGAATGTGAATAGTTTTTTTTACGTAAAATGATGCAATTCCCGATCCACAAATACGAAGGCGACATCACAGCGATACATTGCGGCGCTCCTGACACGGTCATTTGGTTTGACCACCTCAACGTGAAATTGTAGTCGTCGTTCTGCATCTACATCAGCCATACGAAGTCCAATTTAACAGTCGCTCAATGGAATCTTCACACTTTCTCTGACTGCTGCCCTCATCATTTGGAAAGTCCTTCCCATCAACCCCTACCGCACCCCAGCCATCCGGCCTG
This sequence comes from Lampetra fluviatilis, assembly GCF_964198595.1. NCBI lineage: Eukaryota > Metazoa > Chordata > Hyperoartia > Petromyzontiformes > Petromyzontidae > Lampetra > Lampetra fluviatilis. The sequence continues at coordinate 5,648,384 of NC_136323.1, read as the reverse complement.
TTGACACCTTGACCCTTTTCACATCCAGTCCCGATCTTTCTCGTCTCATCTGCATATGGATGTCTCTTTATTTCTACAAAATAAATAATTATTCTTCCACAGGATGTCCATGTCCCACTGTTCTGTACGGCATATCTTGGGACCGTGGAATCGAGATGCTCAAGGCAATGTGTGACCGCATGCCCTGCTACTCGTTACGGTATGTTAAGTTCTCGTTTTGGGGGAAATGAGTGCAGATGTTACATGAATTGTGCCACAGCGAAGATATGCAGCAGCTTCCCATTGTGAACGAGACTTTTGTCTCGATGCCTTCTGATCATGAATAGATGAAGGCCTCGGCGTGCCACGTGTGAGTCATGGGGTAAGGGGAGTTTATGTTTTTAATCATGCTTAACCAAGCTGGTCATGACTCGTTCTGGATCACTCGCAATCGACATTAGCCACGACCAGGAATGGAACTTGGGCCGCCAGGTTCATAGCACTGGTCAGTGTGGGTTGGTGAAGGAAAAAAGCATAGACGTTGTGACATAGTACAGTACAATGGACAGCGTAGTTCTTTTCTTGTGCATGGCAAATGTGTTCAAGAGTTAAGTGCCAATTTCGAGGTCTGTTAGCCACGAGAGGGCTTCGGGAAAGAGTTGGAATTGCTGGCCACGAGAGGGCCTGCCGTTGATGTTCTCACGCGGTTGATAGGTTACACCAAGTGTTGTCGAAAGAATGTCGCAGCTTCGGCGCGATGTTCACGCTTAGGAATCGCCGTTTATCTTGTTTATTTTGGACGTCCGCGTTGTTCCGCCAATGTTTTGCGAGCATCGTTATGGATCTGGGAGAGATTCTCGGATGGTGGCAGCGGCGCGATCCCGGAAGGAGGGAATCGGGACTTGAGTCTGTGGCCGTGAACATTGCTGATGTCTTGGCTGATGATTTTTTTTGTCGTTGGCTAGAACGTGCAAACTCCCTTGCAGTTTGCAATGTCTCTGATTTTATTTGGTGGTGGAATGTTCTCTAGAATAGGGAGCCAGGGGGTTTGGTGTCAGTCTCGGTGTTCTGGTTATGATGCGGATTGCATTATTAAATTATGCATCGAGCAATTTCACGTACGAGCTCCCAGACCAGGCTAGAGCACAGTGGCACTGCCAATAAATATATCAACAGTTCGTAGCACATTGACTGAGGTGCCCCAGGCTGCTCCTATACATTTCTGTAACGGGGCGATTCTTTATTTGGTCTTTTCAGAGATCTGTTTTATTTGGGGCTTGAAGGTCAGGCGTCTGTCCATGATAACCCAAACAACCTTTACGTCCATAATAACCCCTAGTTATTGTGGGGTGTCGACATAGCGCACTCAGTTACTGCAGAAAGACACATCCAGTGGTGGCATTTGTTGCACGATTGTTCGGGTAGAAAGCGCTTGTGGTTTTGTAGGGATTTGGTCGGAGTCTCCAGCGACCGGGAGTCATCCGGTAGCCTTCACGTGGCAGCCCACCTGGTTACTCATTTTTGTGTAACCCTAAACAACGAACACCGTCATCGCGGCGAAACATCAATTTGAATCCAAAGACGTTGTAGTAAAATACACGTGACATCTGAATCCAGACAACGTTGTAGTATCATACAAACACACACACGCATGCAAACCGTCGTCAGACGCAACAACCAAGGCTATCTCGGTAATATCGATTGCTTCAAAGTGCTGTGTTTTGCTTCTCACTTTGGCGTCAAACGAACTCATTTCCTACTGATGGGCCACAACGAGCATGGAGCGGAAACTCGCCTCGCCGAGACACGTCAGGGTTCCAGTCCGTTTATTCCACCTCCGTGACGCGCACCCAGCTCCCTCCTTCACCCACCGCTCTCTCCTCTCGTCGCTCCTCCGACGTGTGCTCTCTTACCCCCGCGCGCGCAGTCCCCTCTCTCATTCCTTTCTCCTTCTCCGATTCATCCCTGTCGCCCCATTCCTCAACCGCCGGTCGCATATCGCCACCGTCTCGGATTCGCGTGGCCTCATCTCTGCACCGCAGATCACAGATCGTCACTCTGCGCAGGTTACTCCCGGTCAAGTCGAGTCGGTGCAGGGATTGATGTGAGCGAGTAGGCGGTTGGGAATGCTGATGATGTGTGGATCGCTATGGCCGCCCGTCACATGTGCATTGGCGGCATGGCACAGCACACGGCAATTTGTCTTGTCGGCGATGTCCACTTCCTAAAGCAAAGATGTAACCATTTGCGAGGTTAAAGCGGTGGCAGGAACAGATGCGCCGACGAGTTCTAGCTGTGCACGACGGGCACGTGTTTGACACGTGTTTCATAGTAAATAATCTCGTTATAGCCCTATGAAGGAAACCGAGACATGTGTTCGGCGTTCTCTGAATGTAATCTGCCTGCAGCAACTCGCAAGCAGAGCATCGCCTCCACACCATTTAGTGTCGTGTTACATTGCATACCGTAGAGCCTTTTAAAATTAAACGGCAGTAAATTACATATTTCAGGGGTGCCGAATCACTCTGTTCTCCTCACCCCAATTTTTGCTATTTCTTCGCTATTTTATTAGATTTTACCAGGCAAGGCCCCCACTAAGCTCTGTAGCTCTTTTTCATAAGCAAGCTGGACACAAACGATAGGTCAACGAAGTGGCTTATCATGTGGAAATGTATAGCGGCCAAATGATCTGAACGCACGTTTATAATTGTGGAAGAAAAAAATCGGAGGACCCGGAGAAGTAAAAAATCCACGCGACCACGGGGAGAAAACACAAATTCCAAATATATCGGCGTCAGGGTCGGGATTAAACCCATGACCTCTTGTGTGCCAGGCGAGATAGTTAACATTTTACCACTGCAGTGAGATCACCCCACCCCTCCCTAACGGCACACGTGTACTACTCATCAATATGTTGTATGATTTTGAATGGGGCTCCTATATGTTACACACCTGGCTATTATCAACGGTACATTGGATAAGCAGTATCAGATGCAATGGCATCTTTAACTATTGGGTCAAAGGTAAAACAAGATATAATTTCGAAATCATTCCCATGAACTGCATTATCATAATCCTTCAAATGACTCTTCATGCATTGATATCTAATCTTGATTTGAAACTTTCGTGACTGCAGGAATCCATACTCATTGGTTCTTTCGGTAAAGTCGCGTAGTTAGAAATAAAATCAAACAAATCACGACGTTTCGAGCGCAACACAAGCGGTCGTCATCAAGCAAAGGATGACGACCACTTATAATGCGATCGAAACGTCGTGATTTGTTTCATTTCGTTTCATTTATAACTACGTGACTTTACCGACAGAACCAAAGAGCATTGACATCTACTTTACAATATCCACTTCCCTGCAATTGTCACACAAAGGGCTCTACTGCTGAGAGATCCGGATAAATACCTCTCCCCGTGACACTGGGGCCTAGAGCACAATTCGAATAGCATTGGTGATCAATTGGAAAGTTCATTTCTGGATGACTGGACCCCAAACCTACCATATGGCAATCAACAGCACAGACCACGGGAAGATGCGGCTAGCTAATGCACAGTTGGAAAACAAGACTCTCTCTGTGTGCGACTGTGAACTACAAACTCCAAATGATGGCCTTCGATTTGCCCCAAATATGAATTTAAAGGCAGGGGTGGGTGGATGATTGAGTGGGTGTATCTGCATTTCACCAACTGTCAGTCAAAGCAATTGCATGGTGAAATCAGTTTGAACAACATTTCCACAAATTTCTCTTCATTGACTGTGCAAAAAAAAAAAATCACTGTTGACCTCATAGTAATTTGATCAGTCCCATAGGGGTGATCGGCTGAGGCGATGATAGCCAATATCAGGATTTGAACTCTTTATGTCGCAATTTAGAGGTCTGCCACTCTGCCAAGCCACATCCCATCCAGCAATTCACATGGCGAAGTAAAAACGAGAGATTGTCTATGTCGGAAATGATCTGACCCGACCGATCGGGCTCTCTGACCACAGTGAGGTTCACGATAATGGTTCGTGAAAATTCCACTTTCTCCAGAATCCTAAGCACACAACGGCAAAAGGGCAGAGGGAACAAAAGGAGGGCTGTTGCCGTAAAAAAAAAGATGTTGTTAGGAGTTGCCGGAATAGGCAAGTCACATTTTCCAGTGGCTCTCTAAGATGATGTGTGTCTGCCAGAGGGTCCCGTTGTAGCTGTGCATTGCGCATGCAATGGGCTCATGGGGGACAACCCTGTGGCCAAAAGCTTCAGGCAAGTGCGACTGCCAAACAACCAAAAAATACTGAGTACATAAATTCAATAAGACTGACTTTCAGGACAAAATTCTGTATTGTAAGACAAATTTAGATGTTTTATGTGCAATACTCTTAGGTTTTTTTCGGTAAAGTCACGTTGGCAAAAAATAAATAAATAATAAACTACATAATAAAAATTATAGAAATAATAATAGAAATAAAATAATAAATCACGACGTTTCGGAGGCAACACAAGTCTCCGTCATCAGGTGGGACCGTCTTGTGTTGCCTCCGAAACGTCGTGATTTATTATTTTATTTCTATTATTATTCATATTATTTTTATTATTTTCTATTTATTTATTTATTTATTTTCCCCTACGTCACTTTACCGAAAAAACCTAGGAGTATGAATCCTGGCAGTCACGAAAGCTTCAAATCTAGAATTATGTGCAATAGTTTGATTTAATTTGTGACTCCATTGCTCAACCACAGATCTCCCAGCTGTAATTAAATGGTTTCTTTCGTCGAGGTGTGCGTCTCTCTCTCTGTGGTGGTGCCTACCTTTGTGAGGAGTGGTGGCGCAGTGATTAGCGCGCTGCGTTACGAACCCAGCGACCCGAGTTAGATACCCACTCATAGCTACCCAACAACACCAGTGACGATCGTCTGAATCAGCCCTGGGCCTCCCCTAGGTGTCGACTCGACCTCGTGTGCCATAGGTGCCGGCTAACAAGACTCTCTCCCAACAGTCTGGTACGGCTTTACGAGAGATGTTCTCTGCCTCTTCCATCTCATCTCATGTTACTCCCCTCCACGTACTCTCTTGCCTCTCCCCTCTGATCTCACTCGATTGGTCTCTACACACTCTCTGCTCCAGCAACCGAGGAGTTCTGTTGAAGCCCCTTGCAAACCTTAATTCTGTAGGAGGTCGTTCTTTCTCATCTGCTGACATCATTATCTGGAACTCTCTTCACCTAGACACCCGTGCTCTCGAATTTCTGCTCCTGTTCAAGAAGTTAGGGCTCCAGACCTCCCTCTTATCCTCCTGCTTCTGACCAACGTTGTCTTCCTCGATTTAAATAAACAAACAAGCCAAATTTCCGAAGGATCACCATGCCCCCCCCCCCACCCCGCTGTTCCTTACAACGGCATCTTTAGAATGCTGGTTGCATCGAGACGCTGCGTAAGTCCAACTTGCATTGTTTCGCGGTCGTGTTCATCTCGCGGGCATCGTGCGATGTGCCCTGCTACGCGACGGACCTTGTGAAAGGGGGACCTCCGTCGAAGCGCATTCACTGACATCGTGTTGATATGTAGATGGGAAAAAATAAAGCTCCGCTGAAAAAGACATTATACTCTCAGACAGCCAAAATTGCGTCGGGCACACGTGTTTAACGCACCAGCGCTGCAGCTGGGCAGGCTCGCTGGCGTCGGTAGTAGCGGAGCTGCAGTTTTGTGGGGTAGTTCTCTACAATTCTAGATTTGAAGCTTTCGTGACTGCAAGGATTCATATTCTTAGGTTTTTTCGGTAAAGTCACGTAGGTAAAAAATTAAAATTAATAAAAGTAAAATAAATTAAAAATCACGACGTTTCGGAGGCAACACAAGCTTCCGTCTTCAGGTGGAACCGTCACAGCCACGACAGCTGTATCAAGTAAATGAGAGATTACAAGAGCTACCACTCCGTATATATTTTTTAGATTTTTTTTTACCTACGTGACTTTACCGAAAAAACCTAAGAATATAGTTCTCTACAAACCAAAACACAACGAAAAAACCCCCCAACCACCCAAGGCTTCTGGAAAAAGTAAGAAACAAGCATTTCTCCACAGTTAACGGTACGTCCTGTAGATGCTCACGTACATTCGGACCATAATCTTGCGTAAATTACCGGTGGCACGTTGAAGTTAAATAAGACTTGCACGACGATACCAGTCCTTAGCCAACTTCTCCACCCCACTACTCCCCCACGCCTCTCCACCCCACCGCCGAATACCCGGTGTCAGAATACCACCAAATACACTGGTAGCCTTCTTGCCACTGTTAGGGGACGAGTAGATGTGTGCCTTGCCACCAAGTCCATAGCACGAGCTTGGGCAACCCTTCCATTCAGTAAGTACATGTATAAATGTGCAACTCTTATCACCTAGGTTATTACCTGCGGAGGGCCGAAGAGGACTTTTGGGTGAGGTTTATGGTGAACGGTATGCGTGTACATTGAACTTCTTTGGCACAATACGTAGCCAGCCAAACGGAGGTTCAGGTTGCTAATCGGAGGTGCCGGTAACCATTGTAGACGCTGACACGTGGGTCAACGTCTACAATGGTTACCGTTGACACGTGGGTCAACGTCTACCAATATATTTGCATTTTTCTGTGGTTAGGCCACGCAAATTATCATTGCCAAATTTGTGTTGTGAAAGAAACTCCCTCCAACCCAACCCAAGGGCCAAAAGGAATTATATAAGTTGTCGAGTGTCCAACCGTTTAACGACGCGCTAATTCTGATCGTTACAGCTCTTAACTGTCACCACCAAATGTGCCGACTAAGTACGACGTTGCGTTTTGACATTGCATAAAACTGCCTTTTGGCGTCATCTGCTCCAACACCATGTGAGACTAGGCTCTAAGAAAAGCTGTCTCGGGTGTGGACCAATCAATTTCAAGGACAGTGCAAACATTATCAGTTGTGTTTTTTGTTTGCATTCCGACCGCAATGCAAACATGACTCCTTGTAAAAAAGGTGTCAGTTTTGTTGCCAGATAAAAGGGTAAAAAAACAATTATCAAGATCTTGGAGGTCAGAGTAATAAAAAAACAATCCACTTCACCTGACCCTGCTTCTGAAAAAAAGGTATTTCCTTGGTATTCAGAAACGGATACATCAGAAGCTTGGTTGGCTACGTACAGTGTGAATGAAGTTCTACGTACACACGTCTTACGATACAGAAAGAAGAGACACCTGCATGTTTATGCCTTCTCTTGAGTGACGTAGTAATATTAATTCACAGCTGACGAAAAGCGGGACCGTGAACTTTCTTAGGAAGATTTACGAATTTGCCCAATTCCTGTAACAAGTTGACGATTCTGGGGGGAAAAATAGGACTGGCGGAGAAGCTAGCTACCTCTCGGAGGCAGCTTAACAGGCTCACGCTTAACGTGATGGAGCGATTTTAAATCGCCTCCTGTGCCGGTGCTAGATGGATTGTAATATCGCAAGACCAGGACATATGGCGAATGTTGGGGCAGCGAAGTGGGGGGGAGGCCTTCATCAGACAATGAATAAATCACGGCCAATGCTAATTATTATCATTTGTGAATAATGCGTCCTTGGGATAAATGCATCATTCCATGGTGTGGGTGTTTTTTAGGACCAATCATCGAGACGTGCGCAGTGACTGTGTGTGGATTGTGTTTTTATTACACGCTTTATATTAACTCACTCTGTTGTTGTTGTTGTTGTCGTTGTATCCTCAAATATTTTAACTCAATTTTAACCCACTACCCAATGTGGTATCGACTGCAAACTTGGTATACTTATGTCATACTGATGACAATACTATATTATATCATTAAATGTTTTAAATATATATTTTTAAACATTATTTTTTATATGTTATGTTTCGGCTTGGGTCTAATTGTCCACGCTCAACTGACGTTGGCTTTAAATCACCACGGTCCCTTTCGTTATGGCAAGCTTCGGGGCCACTTCCTGGAGTCGTGGAGTTCTTCCATTACCATTACGGTACATTTCATTAAAGCGTGTTTTAAAAAAAGTTTTTTTTAATATTACTTATTTTAGGACCAATCATCAAGACGTGCGCAGTGACTACAAGTATGTGGATTGTGTTGTTTTAGGACCAAGACCGACGATGGCGATGGACCCTGGCACCCAGCCCCCTTTAACGCAGCTGCGGTGCGGTGCTACTTGCTGCACATGCCGTGGGTGGCTGTCTCTTTCCATTCTGCACTCCCTGGAGGGGCTTTCCAAGCTGACTATGGCCGACTCGTAGCCCCGCCGGCTAGCTTCGCACCATTTCACTGCGTTTTTGTGCTTTAAAACCGTTTTGCTGTACATGTTTTGGTAATGCACGCGGTTGTCTTTGAGGTGCGTGGTCTTTCATTTAGAAATTGGCAGCGGCTTGTCAATCCACTGCATCGCTCGCTTTCAGATGCGCTTCTGCGGCCGTCTGGAACGCTCTTCCTTCCGATATGAGGAAGCCACTGGAGCTATGCGCTTCTAAATCATCTAGATTGAACACTAATTTCCCTAGAACTGCTTTTTGTCTTCAGTTCTTCCCCCGCACGTCCAATTATCACGGTTGTCTACATACGGCGTGAAAAAAAGTTCTACATACATAGTGCTGGATGCAGGCCTCCCCTTACCATTGACGGTCTTGGCTGTTGTTTGACACAAACTTCACCCCCGGTGGTCTCGGTGTGGGTTGGTTTGGTGAAGGGGTGGGTGGGTGGGAGGCCAGGACTGGTTCAGGTCTCACCTGTCGCTGATGTCAGCCGAGGCCGTGAATCAAACTATGTGCACTCACCACTGCGCCACCACTACAACGCATATTGCGTCTAGTCAGTTTGTATCGGGCCTGTGGCCAACTCCTGCTGAATGTGCCTGATCTCATCGGGTCTCAAAAGCCAAGCAGGTTTGCGGCTGGACAGTGCTTTTGATCGTCAAAGAAGAAAAAATGCTTTTTCTAGATTTGAGGTTTTTCGTGACTGCAAGGATTCATACTCTTTGTTTTTTTCGGTAAAGTCACGTGGGTAAAAAATTCAATTAATTAAATCACGACGAAATTACTGTATCACTTGATACAGTAATTTTTTTGCTGTGACGGTTCCACCTGAAGACGGAAGCTTGTGTTGCCTCCGAAACGTCGTGATTTATTTTTTTTTACTTACGTGACTTTACCGAAAAAACCAAAGAGTAAGAAATGCTTTTGATGAGCAACCGCCACACCTCCGATTAGCACGGTTGGCTACGTACGGCGCGAAAGAAGTTCAACGTGCATACACACAACGCAGCGTGAAACAGGCTGCTGCGCGGCAGAAATATCAGCAGAGGACTGCGTGGCAAAAATTCCCCGTGATACTTTTCTATGCTGCTCCACCATGTTCGCCAACCTGTACTGCCCAGCCTGGTGAATTATGGCCAAATAGCCCCCAAGACCTGCATGGCGTGGAGAGGTTCTCATCCAGCAGTGGATTGGCAAAAAGGACTGCACTTGAAACATGTCGCTTTTGTTTTTGTGGGCTTCTCTTCTCCCGGAGAGAAATGCGACGGACGTACGGACAGTTCGGTTCGGTTCGCCCGGTTGTGGTGCCGCGCGAGGATTTCTGTCCAAGCGGAGGCGATAAAATGAACGCGAGTGAGCGAACGCGCAGCTGCTCCTGTTGCTGCAGGAGGAGGAGTACGAAACGCAAACGTCTTCTCTGCCAGGACAACAGCACATGCTACCCTATTTTATTTTACGCTTCCAAAGTTCGGGGGGCGGCGGGGCGGGGGGGCGTGGTGGAAGCCAGCTTTAATGTCGAGGTTGGGCTGACAACAGACGAGCGAGGAAACGGTCGGGTGGTCTCGCGCCCACGCTTGTGCAAAAAATGTGATCGCGCCGTGCAGAGGAAGCGCCGTCAAATAAGAAACAAGTCGAGTCCAACTGAGGCAGCGTTCGGACTCGACGTTGCGTCGATTTAAACGTTGTGCAGTTTAGCACGTGGGCTTTCGCGACCAATGTCATCCACAATACAGGTTTTTTTGGGGGTTATATCGCGTAAAAGTGTAAATGTGTCATTAATGTGTATCGGTGGTGGCGGGTTTAACGACACATATGTTTACGCAAACTAACCCAAAAAAGCCTGTATTATGGATCGATGTTGTTCGTTTGCAGGGGTTTATTAAGAGCTCTGAAATTGGACAGTCGGCCTCCTGTGGCCTGTTGAATATAATCCCTGTAGTGAAATTTATCCCGAAGTCACCCTGATTTACATTGCAAACTTAGGGAAACTATCGCTGGAGTTATTCCATGGTAACCGGCCGCCAGTATTTCGGGGACTTGCGTTTAAGCTACAGAGTTTTGCTGGCTCGAATATGACCTCAGCTGCCTAATCACATTATTGATTTATTTCAGTCTAATTATGTATCCACTAGGGGCGGGGGGGGGAGCCTGCTTTCTGTTTAAACAATCCCCCATTTGAAGGAAAGGCATGGCCTGGACATTATGCAACAGTGAATTGACAAAGTGATGTCCATATACTGTACCCAGGAAAGCCTCACTGAGCCTCAAGACACACACTTGCAAGAGGGTTCTGCATTGGGTTACGTATTTGGCCAATATCATTAACACATGTTTGGCATGTAGGAGGAAACTCCAGAGGACCTGGAGATAACCCCATACATAGAGGGGCAACGCTGATCATTGCCATCTTCTGGTCATTGTGCAGCCCCATAATAATCACCTGGCAAGCTTAGTGGTTACCCGCACAAGTACAAATGCCAGGCTCGGTACCTGCTTAGCTTCGTAGAACTGGCAATATTGGGCTCGCTTAAGGTGCTTTGGTCTTTAATGCGAACATTAACAAGACTGCTGATTTACGCAAATGTTTAAAAGCCCCCGCAATATGGGCCATCGCGTGGTCAATTATTGTCACGCTTGCAACCTTCTTTGAGATCGATAATTATCAAGATACATAGTGTTCAACGTGCGCACCTGGTTTAAATTATAATTAAATGTGTCTTTTTGTTGAAGGGAGGCTTGTATAACAAGGCAATATAATAAGTTACTTGGTCTTAAACCATTGTAAAGCGATATGTACGGTCGTAATATTAAACATTACATTTAAACCATGTGACTGTCAAACTTCAACAGCAGTACAATTTTACACGCTAACGTTTAACATTTCGGGTAACATACAAAATTTTGCAGCGACATTGGAAGACGTTTTCCGAATATTGTATTTGGAGAAACAAAGGCATCCGGTATGAAATGGAGAAATAATTATCCACCACGGGTTTGTTGAGGAACATGGCCATTATAACGTCCAGTGGGAATGAGCTGCAGGAAATGTGAATGGGATTTCACAAAGAGGGCAGAAAAGTTCGGCTCGGGATACATTTTAGAACAACAAAGGTCACGCGTGACAAGTTCCCGAAACAATCGGGAGATATCCGTCAGATGGCCACAACTGGAAAACGCACTGTGTGTGTGTCTGGACCAGTGGCGGCTCCTGCAAAATCTCTCAGGGGGGGCAAATGTCTGGATGATTGATAAGGATAAGGTCCACTCATGCAATAGATAAATTAACAGCTTAAGCATGTAAAGGCAACTTCACTTCTTTAATATTAATGAAAAATAAAGTGACTCTTACAATACATCTTGTTTGTTTCTATACTCACTATTAATATACAATCCACTCAAGTTTCTTTTATTAAAGATTCCACTAGGTATAGCGACAAATTATATTGTTGGATGCAACGTGTTTACGTATGATAACGTAAGCACGTTAGGGCGAGCCCTCCCGGAAGCCATAGAGAATGCATTGCAGCGCCCCCGTTCGAAAAAAAACATCTTTGAATGTAAGTCTACGGGGCCACTCGGGGCGATTCTCAGCCGGAGTGAAATCGCCCAAAAAGAGGCGGTACTCCACAGAACGTGACATGACGCTGATTGGACTATATCCAGAGGCACAGTGACGGCTAGCGTGACTCTGTGGTTGAATGACATTGGTGGTGCGTCGCCCAATCGCCCTAATGAAGAAACCGCCCCTGCTCTGGACACAGCATAGCAGTGTGTGTACCTAGGATATCTATTGTTGGCCGAATTGGGATCAAAAAGATTGAACAAAGAAGTGGACTAGAGCAGGTTGCAAAGTGCTTTTTGGGAAAATACAGTTGCTCGTCAAATGCAACGTATCAATGTGCCTAAAGAAGACTAAGTTGATCAGTGCATGGCTATGATGTATGGACCGGATACACGAACATTGACAAAAAAGATCTGGATAAAAATCGGAAAGGTTTCATCAAGAAGCATGGAGAGACGCGTGCTTGGCATTGCGCAGAGAGGCGGACAGGGTGGGCAAGCGCGTGGAGTAGAGAACGGTACGCAAGTTAAGGACATCATATTGACTTTTAAGAAGAGTGAGTTGCCCTGGGCAGGACACATCACGAGAAGAGACGACGGCCAGCGGTTGAGAGTAACTACAGAGTGGCATCACAACGGAGAGGACGCCCACCGCTGAGATGGAGCGATTTTAAATCGTTTCGTGTGCCGGTGCTAGATAGATTATAATATCGCAAGACCAGGACATATGGCGGAATGCTTGGGGCAGTGGGGTGGGGGGGGAAGCCTTTATCAGACAATGGATAGATGACGGCCGACGCTAATTACACTGGTCAACACACTTTTTCTGGAATAAGGTATTCCAACGGGTTTAAGGTAATTTTGGGGTGCTGATTCCAAACCTGGCATCAGTTTTTGTCTATCACATCAGGTTTTTGAGATATCAAATATTGCATTTTCAATAAAAACTGCATGAGAAAAATATTAAATAAATGTGGATATCTACATAAAATGATATTATAAACACACTATCCTAAAAATACAGCACCATATTTTAACACTAAAGCAGTCACTGACTCGCAACAACTTGCAATCATAAGTGACAGAGTTAATTTCAGGTAAAATCAATGAAATGGTGTATGCCGATAACATAAAATAAGATGTGATAGAGCAAATCTGAGATCAGATTTGGAATCAACACCCTGAAATTAGTCTAAAACAGTTGCAAAAGTCCAGGCCAAAAAAAATGTTTTTTTTTTTGTTGACCAGTGTTATTATCGTTTGTGAATAATGCGTCCTTGGGATCAATGCATCATTCCATGGTGTGGGTATTTTTTTTAGGAGCCATCATCAAGACGTGTGCAGTATCTGTAAGTGTGTGGATTTTTTTTTGGTAGCGAACAAAAATGCTTTTGTTTTTACGTGTATTTATTTCAACTGGTAGCTATGTCCGTGTCGCATGAACGTGGGACTACAATCTATTACAAAGCCATGTTTGCCAGTTGTTCACCAAGGGGATTGAAAATCCATTGGTGTAAATGTACACGAGGAATGTAATTGCACATAATGAGCATTTGATATCGCTGTTCAATTTCTGTAACACAATCCCCCAGCATTACTGGATTTAAACAAAAAGCTAAAAAGAAAATAGCTTTAACTTATGCTATATTTTTTTTCATTTCTCATTTCCTTAGAGTTCCCCTGAAGGAGTCTGAGGTTAATTAACGGGGTCATTTAGACATTCTTTCAAGAAGGCCATGCAACAACCTGTAGCTATGGTAACGCAATGCCAATATTTTAATTCCAGCAGCTGCTCGCTCCATGAGACGAATGACAAACATCCACAGCTTGAAGACCGACGACCCCAGGAAAATATCTCGTGCATCGAATAAAATGCCTCCGAGCACGTCACCTTGAACGCGCTGAGATATCGCGCAGCTCTCCGACGCGTTGTTCGGCGCCGTGTCTCGACGTTTCGCGGCACGTGCCGGGGAGCTTCTTCAGGAAATGGATTTCTGAAGAAGCTCCCAACAGAAGTTTCCCTCGTCGCAGATCCACAGGCTTGGGCATGCGCCTCCTAAACTTTGACACCGCGCTAATGAAGGGTGTATGAAACCTCAACAGTCGTCCATTGATCCCGAGCCATCGTTTGCTTTCCCACAGAACCCAACTCTCTCTTTTTGCAGGACCTCGTGCGTCCATCTGCGCAACATCACCCGTGTCTGCCAATTCCTTGCCCCAGCTGCCACTGGGATCCATGCCTTCATCGCATTCCGACCCGAACTATTAAAACGCCCTCCTCAATTTCCTCCCCCAAATTCTCATCCCGGCTGCAAATGAGCCGGAATTCTCACCAGCAGCCTTACACCAGACGACATAAACCCCTCACTCAAATTCCTCGGCTGGCTCCCAATGTCATCCCAGATCAATTTCAAGATCGCACTCGCTCGCTGTCTTCAAGATCCTCCAAATACTTTTTTTGCTTGCTTTCGGTCCACCTCCTTTCTTAGTTTGCCTCCGCCCATGGCCAAAGATTTATTTAACTTTTGTGACGTACAGTGCTTTGAGTACTTTGTAGAAAGGCACTTTTAAAAAGTTATGTATTGTTGATAGTTTCTATTACACCCCCCCCCACCCCCCTTTCATCTCACTTCATCACTCTCCACATAATCTCCACTCTCGAAATCAAAGTCAACCTTAGCTCAGTGGAAGGACACTCATTTTCCGTTGCTGTCCCTATCATATGGAACTTCCTTCCCACCCCTCCTCCTCCATCGCACCCAGCCATCCATGCTGTCCAATCCCTGCCATATTTAAGTCCAGGCCCCAGACCTTTCCTCTTCCTCTTCTCCTCTGAATTTGACCCGACTGCCTCTTTCCATGAAATCAAAGTGTCCACCATTCTGTACGACATTTCCAGTTGCAGTCAGATTTCGCCTCTGTGCGATCGCACACAGCTGGTCGGTGGAGACTTTTATTGGATTAAATGCTCCAACGCTCTTTCAGTGTCGGTCGTGATTAGTCACTTTGCCAATTTGTGACTAGACGGGGCTTTGTTGCGAGCACTGCACCAGAAAAAAAATCCCAACTTCTTGAGTATTACCAGCTGATTGTTGGGCTGAGCGGCAATGTCACTCATAGTTTCCACAACGCGCTGTGATGGATGAGGTGCCAGGTTTTTAATTTTCCCCCATCAAACTTTGCTCTCGGTAGCGGCGCAAAGGTGCGTGAATTGGATACCGTACACACGCGGAGGCGTGGCTTTATTTTTAAATGACTGGCACAATTGGGCCCTTGCCAAGAACTACCACAGTAAAAGCGTCGTACAGGTACGTGTGTGTGTGCGCGCGCGTTTTCGTCTTACTCGGGAGCGGTTGTGCAGCGGTTAGCACACTGCGCTACGAACACGGCAACCCGAGTTTGATTTACACTCCATAAATGAGTCCTTACTGCTGTATGTAAACATCGTCACTGCAGAGACAAAGGCAGCCGGGCGTGTTGTTGACCTCCCATCCCCTCGTCCACAGTGCCGGCCTGCATAGGTGCTCGCTAGCAGCACTGCCAAGGGATATTTGGCGGTTGCAGTTGGGGAGTCATCGTCTGTGGGGATGGAGAACAGTTGTGTTTTTATAAGTTGTGAAAATGCATGGGGTTATTGGTGTGCAGCAGATGCTGTGCGTTGGTCACAAATTAATTGATCACTTATGGTCCCTTGATGATCGGACGAAAGCCCACTGATATAAGGGAGTGACATAAAGACTTGGACGCCATGTGGGTCACAGGTCAGAGCACTGAGCTGGCACTGCTAACATTTGGAAATCAAATCCTGTGATTTAAACCAGGTTCTCAAGTGTAGCGAGTTTATGATCTCAGCCTGGTCACCAATGACTGCACACACACACACACAAACCACATCACATTGAATTAACTTTGCCACTTAACTCGGTTAAAGTCAAATTCTGAGAAAAATATATAAATTAGTTTGGATGCCATATAATGAATATTTCTCTCTTGTAGGGCATGTAGGAGAGTACCCGGGTGGATACGGCCAAATGTGAATGGATTTTAGCAGCGTGTCTCTGATTTCCCCTTCTGCGGGACATTTTCCAATGCACAAGATAATGCACTGCTTAAAGAGGCCTCTTGACGGGGACATCAGAAGTAGTTCTGTGACGTCAACTTCCCGAGCAGTTCCCTGGCACGTCGCGACAGTTGCCGGAATGGGCAGCTCCTCTCTTGACAAGACGTCGCTGGAACAATCTGGAATAAAATCTAGGGGGGGGGGGGTTGGAAATATATTTGTTTGGGATATACCACGATATTTAACCGTACAAAATATTATTTTATTTTATTATGTTTTATTTTTATTATTTGATTACTTCCCTTCTACGTGACTTTACCGAAAGAACCAAGAACCAAGAAGACGTACATAACCCGTGATGCAGAATTATTGATATGAAATTTCTTTGTGAATCATGTTCATTATTGGGGTCTATAGGCTCTCTGGAATCGATTGCATTGAACAGGCAGAGCGTGGCTTAATGGTTGTTAGTTTTTCCGAGCCCGCATCCTTCTATCTGCTCTAAAGAGACGAGGACATGAAGATAACATACACCAGAATAATGGGCAGTGTTTAATGAGTATGTTACATGAAGTGTATACAGTATATATAAAGCACTGGAGTGATTTTTGCCATGTTGCCCTGTTTGCGCACTTGACTTTGTGATCTTGAGGTTGCCGTTTCAATTCTTATCTCCCGGTGGTGCAGTACTTGAAACAATGGTGGCAGGTTTCTTAAATTCCCCCGCCTCTGTCCACCCAGCATGATAATGAGGTTCAGCACAGCTATTTTATGAGCAGGTCGAATAGCTGTGGTGTGGCGCCACATTGGCGAGACGTTAACTCCCTCGCCTGGTGTACAGGAGGTTGTGGGTTCGATCCTGACCCCTGTATATTTGGGGTTTGCGTGTCTTTCTCCCCGTGATAGTGTGGCTTTTTCTCCGTGTCCTCCGATCGTTCCCCTCCACATTTAGAAACACGCGTTTAGAGTAATTTGGCTGCTATACATTTCCACATGATGATAAGCCACTTTGTTGAGCTCTCATTTGCGGCCAGGTCGCTTCTGAAAAGGAGCCTTACCTGGTAAAATACGAATAATTAGTTAACAGTTTTCAGTTAAGTTCATGTGGTGGCAAACAATTGTGGGTCCTCCCACCTTTCTCAAGACTCGACAGCACGCTCCAGTGGAGGCCCTTCTACCTTCAGTGGTGTTGGCAAGCGTTTGCAGGGCTGCACCTTTACGTTTTACCTTCTTTTGTATAAATTACCACTGGAAGCGTGCCTCTCAGTTCACCCTTGGCGCACTGTGGGAGTGCCCTGAGGTCAAACATATGGGGACAATTGAATTGGCATTTCCATTCCCAATGGTACATCAGCAACGAAACCCCCTGCAATGAACAGATACAATTGTCAAAATTGTAAATGTATTATGACAAGCCGCGGTGGATACGTTTTGGTGAATTGAATGGAAACCGGTGTGAGTAAGTCAGGGGAGCGTGGCGAATGTCCACAGAGTTTGAGAGATGCGGTTGGTAGCTTGAGGGCTCGTTTTCGAATGCGTCAGCAGGCTGATTTTCTCGTCTGCGTAAAATATCTGGATGAAATCAATGGCCGTGTGACTCGACGCCAAACCCCGTTGGCGTATGGGGTGACGTATGCATAGGAGTCTTAGTGGTGGAGGATTTCATGGTGATACAAAGGCTTCTTCTTCTCAGAAATCCCATAATTTGACGGTTAAGTAACTTATTTTGTGATTCCGTGTTGGCGGCGGTGCACGAACGCAACTAACAAAATAACTCGACACTCTCGCCAATAGCACTGCCTTAGAGGGGAAAGTACACTGGACGTTTTGAGCAATGGCCCTTCTTCACGGAACCGCCGGTCATCCTCGCGGTGGCTTTTGGCTCGCCATCGAACAAAGACGGTCCACTGCATCGGGCACTTTCAGATGCGCTTCTGCTGCTGCTCTGGAACGCTCTACCGATATTAGGAAGCCACCGGAGCAATGCACTTTTAAATCATCTAGATGGAGAACTTATTTTTTTTTAAATTGATTATTGTGTTTGGTTTGTCCTTCACCCGCATCTGCGAGTCACGCGGTTCGCTACATACGGTGCGAAAGAAGTTCAACATACAGCATTCATTGGTACTATTCCAACGTTTGCTGCCACGCAATAACAACACCCTGGGGCTTGCGATCAAGATGTCTGTATAATGTGGAAGAGGAGGCCAAATACCCTCTAGAGGGGCTCTCTAGACCTGCCTCTAGTGGAGGCCCTTCCACCAGTCGTGACATGAGAAAGCTATTTCAGGGCTATGTATGCACATGTTTGTCTAAAGCTGTTAGAAACGAGCAGCAATCGCAGAATACTTTGCAATTTACCGATGAAATCATTATTCTCGTGCGCAAATTGCACACAGCCTTGTGATAGCGCGCAGCTCAGACGGTAACACAAGGCCACAACGTACAACTCAAAAGATTGAATTGCAACTGCATGTTGTTCAGTCACGGGCCGGGAATTCGGTTCGAGAAGGAGCTTGGGGTGCCTGTTTGCAATGACATCTGAACACGTTTTGAAACCTTGTGAAGGCATGCTGGCCGAGTTCGACGGGCTAGTCTGTGGGATCGCCAAAACCCATCCGAGTCCAGGAATGCCAGAATGATGTGAGTGCGGTCAGATGACATCATTCGCGTGCATGTTCCGCACTCGGCCCTGTTATAGCAACCGCCTTGAAAGCGCCAATATTTTACCGAGGAGAGCGACTGCTACATACGGTTAAGGCACAAAGTACCAATTCAGTTGTTCGCCTCTGCCCACCAAGTGCTGGTGGTGGTGGGGGAAAGTGTTGGTAATCCTGCCCCCTTTCAAGACGTTTTGCCAGAATGGAAGAGTAGGCCAAATGCCCTCTCGCGGAGCCGAGGTCCCTCTCGTGAAGGCCCTTCTGCCAGTGGTGGCGTGAGCAATGCTTTTGCAGGGCTGCACCTTTATCTTTTATTCTGTAGATCGTTTCATCACGCTGGCTTGTGTGTGTTAGCTCTTGTCTGTTGCAACTTTAGAGATGTCTTGTCACTTGGAATTGTGCCTTTAGGACCCATGATCTATCGTATTGGCTGGGGCAATCAAGGGTACAAGAAGCCAGTTGAAGGTGGAAAATTAAGGAAGGCTAAAAGCAGCTTGAACAATCGGGTGCAACTGGCAGACACGAATTCGAGTCTGTGAGCAAATATCATGGACAGCTCAAGGGAAGGATGGCCACGATTGCCGACGTGTTTGAGAAAGGGCGCGGCTCGTGAGAGGGTGAGGACGAGAGTGACTAGAACTTCCAAAGAAATTAAAATTAGACCTCTGGCTATTAAGTCAACCAGTCTGAATTTATATGGAGAGAGCGTGGATCACCACTTCGTTTGGGGGGTGGGGTGGAGGGACGTCTGGAAAAAAAATATCGCGGCGGTCGTAAGGACCGATGACTGAACACTTTTTGTGTATCACTGGAACCCCCTAGTCGACCCCCAGACACCCAGACTGCCTGTGCCATCACACATCTCTCTCGCCACCCATCCGCCGCAACGATGTAACCTTCCCATTTCACCAGGACCTCAAGAACGTCCCCAGTTATCGCTTGAAGTCACGCCAAGCCCTTGTGGACCCATGCGCTTAACCTGAGACAATGCGAATTCAACCCCGATGAAGCCTGGGAAGCTGAATGGAGTTCAAAAGAACTCTCTAACGAACACCTTGTGAAGGACCCAACGCAGAAGATCCCTAATTTTGATCTTCCACGCAAGCTCATATTCAACCCAAAAACCGCATCCACTGCACAGACCATGACAGATGCAGATAGCCTATACACAAATGGAAAAATTAAATAAAAACTCTCCAGTGCGCGACTGTGGTCATCCATAGCAGAACTTCCAACATATAACGATGCAATGCCCCGATCCACCAAGACGGAGGACATCACAGCGATACAACACAACTCCCCCGCTCCTCAAGCGGCCGTCTGGCGTGACCGCCTGAATGTGAAATAGTAGTCATTGTCTGCATGAACGTAGAACTTCCTTACTCTTCGGTTCTTTCGGAAAAGTCACGTAGATAGAAGATTATTAATAGATGACAACGTTTCGATCGCAACACAAACGATCGTCTTCACCTCACCTGAAGACGGTCACTTGTGTTGCGATCGAACCGTCGTGATCTATTAATAATCTTCTATCTACGTGACTTTACCACTTGAACCAAAGAGTATGGATTCATTGCAGTCACGAAAGCTTCAAATCAACATTGTAGAACTTCCTTCGCACCGTACGTAGCCGACCGTGCCACTCGGTGGTTACAGTCGCCCCTCGCCGACATCGACCATGCGAAAGGAAGATGGACCAAAGCCGACTTGTGAGTTCCACAGGGAGGGGCTAGAGCACGCGTGCTCGCCCGCTCGCCCACTCGGTCGCCCGCTCGCCCACTCGGTCGCTCGCTCGCTCCGTCGCGAGACGGACGAGTCGCCAAGTTCTCCGGTCGGTGTTGGGAAACGTCCCGGCGGGCAGACCGGCGGCAAATCGAAGATCGGCGCTCCAGGAATACAATTCACAACGGCTGGTGGTGGCGCCGTCGTAGCAGCGGGGGAGAGTGTCGCGGGCACTGGCATCGTCCTCTTCGGCCGATGTGGGGGGTTGTTTTTTCCGCTTTATTTTGAAAGGCGAGATGCCGAGTGTTGTGCGCGTTTTATTGTTTTTTTTTGCGCGGCCGAATGGAGAAGGCTGTCCAAAGAAAGCGGTCTATGTCCCGCGCGGTTTCCTGCTGCTCAGAAATGTATCACATTGACACTGACAACTCAGTCAGTATTTCACATGCAGAGTGTGTTAGTTGCCGTGCGAGTTAGTGATTCATTTGTATGATGATGATGATAGCAATGCAGTGGCCTAATGACGTACGGCTTAAGTTGTCACTGAACATTTTGCAGGTTCCGATCGACTTGGAGGAGGCGCGTGATTGCTAGCAAGAGGCCACAACCGTGAGAAAGTTATACTGGATGTGCTGTGCCGGTTGTGGATATATTTTCCAGGTCATTGCCCCGATGGACTGTGCTGTATTAAGCCCTCCGTTTGACCAACTGACAGTGCTTCTTTTCAGTTTCTTTTTTTCTATTTAAAACAAATCTGAAAACTTGCCAAATCTCACGCAGAAGCATAAGTGTGGGAGAATGGAAGAGCACGTCATATCACGAATTATCTCGACTGCGTTGCCCCACCGGTCTATAGTCTATAACACCTTGTTATGCAAGCAATGGGCCAGACGCGACCTCTACTTCGCTTCCGAGGCGTGATGAGCTCTGGTGGATTACGGGCGAGATGGTCACAGGCGTTTGACCATCTCTCGTGCGGGTTAGTTTGCTTTGCCGACAAAAACGAGATGCCGTCAACTTTACTATCCATAGTGACCGAGCCTTCTGCCCCATCTCCCCACTTTTCGCTGGTCAAGTCCGGTACATTTTGGTTCATTATGTAATAACCACAGAAACACAACCTCCTACTTCGTGATAATTCTTTATCAGCGATAGCCACCACTCACAAAAACAAGAAAAGAGAACCGGCCGACTACCTAAGCGAGAGGAGGTGTGTGTGTGTGAACGCCTAACCCAAGATGTCCTTTCAAACCACAACGATTCATCGCGGCAGCTTTCCTTTTTTCATCTATAATTAAACTGCTTGCTATGTAAAACCGCTGCTTACCCTCTTCCCTCCTTCCTCTTCCCTCCTAATCCCCCACTCCATTTCTGTTCTCTACCCCCTCCTGCATCACCAACCAATCAACCCTCCACGGGTACCCACGCCTTCACAATCACCCACCTGTTCCAGGCAAGACAATAGCAGTCACCAATTCGACCACTAAAGTTGCGTGCGATACCCGCTAATGCTCTGAAAAACCACCAAGTGTGAATACTCTTTACTTGATAACTACTTTTTGTGTTTTAGTTTGTTTTCCTTTCCCCACATCTCTGATGAACGCGGTTGGCTACGTAGAGCGCGAAAGAAGTTCAACGTACTTCTGAGCGTGCACCCTGCCGCAATTTCGACAACTCGGGAACAATGGAGAGCATTCGCGAGAAAGCCATCTCTCCATCCTCCTCGGAAAACTCCATGCAGCGTTGTACTTAACTCTGCCTTGTTGCAAACATATACATAATCATATAAAAGGCTCACATGTTTCAGACAATGGCCCTTCTTTAGGGCAGAAAGAGTATAAAAGGATTCGCAAAGATAAAAGAGAGAGAGCATATTTTTTAAAATGCTTTTCATTTCACAGGCGCATTTGAGTTTCGAGAGGAAGCTTATTTCGAGTTAAAAAAAAGGGGCCGCATTGGGTGTCGTCTGTACAAGCACTGATATTTGTTTATTCTTATTAACAATCAGTAATCGTTCTACTTCCTTCTCTGAGGGAGGGTCATAGCCCAAAGTGTTAGTTAATCCACCCCTCTTGCTTCCGTTGTGCAGGATCCCACTGATAAAAAAAGGTAAGTCTCTCAATGGACCTCATTACATTACAGCTATAATAACTCTACCACGCTGGTCAGATGTTTGGGAGATGATGGGCATACCCAGACTTTATCCGACCACAAGCCATCTACCAACTGTGGTGAACACATCTACTCTGCTGGGTGGGGAGTGGGGGTGGATTCAAACTCGCACCGTTGGTTCAGCTGCCGTGCCGGGAAATCGAATCGAACGGGCGCCCTTTGGATTGCAAGTGCAGCGAGCCGACCGGCTGACCGTTTACACCGCGGCCGCGAGTGGTAACTACAGATGTAGAGACAGATAGGGGACTGGTGTCCGCGAGTGGTAACTACAGATGTAGAGACAGATAGGGGACTGGTGGCCGCGAGTGGTAACTACAGATGTAGAGACAGATAGGGGACTGGTGTCCGCGAGTGGTAACTACAGATGTAGAGACAGATAGGGGACTGGTGGCCGCGAGTGGTAACTACAGATGTAGAGACATAGGGGACTGGTGGCCGCGAGTGGTAACTACAGATGTAGAGACATAGGGGATTGGTGGCCGCGAGTGGTAACTACAGATGTAGAGACAGATAGGGGACTGGTGGCCGCGAGTGGTAACTACAGATGTAGAGACAGATAGGGGACTGGTGTCCGCGAGTGGTAACTACAGATGTAGAGACAGATAGGGGACTGGTGGCCGCGAGTGGTAACTACAGATGTAGAGACATAGGGGACTGGTGGCCGCGAGTGGTAACTACAGATGTAGAGACATAGGGGACTGGTGGCCGCGAGTGGTAACTACAGATGTAGAGACATAGGGGACTGGTGGCCGCGAGTGGTAACTACAGATGTAGAGACATAGGGGACTGGTGGCCGCGAGTGGTAACTACAGATGTAGAGACAGATAGGGGATTGGTGGCCGCGAGTGGTAACTACAAAGTGGGAATAACCAGGCCAGGGAACGGACAGGGGAACGATCTGGGATCTTCAGAGAACCTTGCGAGAGAGTTCGAGAAGAAGGGCGTGGCCAGGGGCGTGGCCAGGGGCGGAGGCATGGGCCACGCTGGGGGGGGGGCGAGAAGCAGGGTTCGAGGCTGCCGTGGGGATCGGGATCGACGCTGTCGTCGCTGTCGTCACAATGTCAGTCGTCGCCATAGAGGCAGTTGTCATTGTGTCCTTAAATCGTCTCTGTGTCGTCGAGTCGACGCTGTGAAGATATCGCGTTATTAATAAAGAAACCCTCTGCAGTTCGTGTCTCCGAAGTCATTGCGCATGTAACAGCGCTAGTCGCAACATGCGGACCTACATATGGCTGCCAGAACAGTTATGGCATTTGCCGCGTTTTTTTCTCAGTTAATTGTCCTGGAAAATAAATGTTGCTCACGTGCTACGACAGGCTGCAAACAAGAAAGCCCCTGCTCTTGCAAGCGTTTTTGACCGCGCGTGGTTAGGAATGAAGAAGCCTTGCGAAATGATACCCGATAGAGTTCAGCTTCACAAACGGGCTCGGCTGAAATTCACCGCAGTCACAGCAGCAATCCACTTCCACAGTACTCATTGCCATCTGTTGTAGGTAATGCTGCACGTGTTATTTGCAATCGCTCGCTAATTTTCATTATCCGAAAGGAATTGCCGTGGGCAGTCAAAATCAAGGGCAGGTTTGGGACAAATTTCACTAATTGCCATCCCACTTTAAACAAATGTGACCTTCTGTATCCGAGTTTTCTTGTCCGACCTCTCTCCCACCTGGATCATACTTACCAGAGTTCACCTCGTGCCGAGCAACACGCAGCGCAGTTTTAAAACACATCGGAGATGTACAGAGCAAAGACAATGACCTCCCGTATAGATTTTTCAAACAGGCTGTTGGAGCAAGTGCTGTTAGCGAGCAGCACCTATGAGGGCCGGCACAGCACGCGAGGAGGTGGGTGGCCAGCACCACGCCTGTGACCGCCTTCGTCTAACCACCACGCCGCCACTGATCAGCAAGCACAAACAAAGATCCCCCGCATAGCCTTAACATTTTGATTGGGACAAGAGGAGCAGTTTCACCTTCCTGAGCCTCGTTGTCAACGTGTGGGCCTGCTGGGGAAAATGCCTACCGAATTACCCCTGATGTTTTACACACTTCTTGCAGTTCGGATTTCCGTATTGTTGGGGAATTCCACTGCCTCGGGTAGGCACATCTGCAAGACAATTGCATCGCTTTTTAAAGCGTGCCCAGCGCACGACGGGGAAATCTCGCGGCGACGCGGCCGCCCCCACGCTCGCGAACGGCCACCTCGAGTGGGGGCATGTGCACGCCACGCCGACCCTTGATTGATCGCGGTCGTTAGGCCGAGCTGCTATACAATCAGGTCTCGGTTGTTTTAGTGCGTGAGTGCGTGCGTGTCCGTGCTGCTGCTTCCTATGGTGCAAGCCACACTGCTGGGAAGGAGAGTTGGTAAAGTTTGCCACAGATGCGTGCGCCGGTGGGTCTCATGCCCCCTATTCGTAATGGGATATACGTGCGCCTGGAAAAAACCGTGCTGCGTTTCCGCAGCCGTCTAGAAGCCGTGCCGTGCCTGTTTGCACCAAAAATGCACAGGTTTTCCAGGCAACCGTATTTCCCATTACAGTGAGGGCATGAGACCCACCGGCGCACGCATCTGTGGCAAACTTTACCACACCCCTGGGTTGAGTGCCCAACCCCATCATCTCTCCAAAGCTTTTCAATGGCGCGAGGCGCAGGCTGCAGCACGGATATCGTGCAGGAGAAATTTCAAATGCAACACGAGGAATTTTAGAGAAGCATCGCGGCGAAATAAATGCCTCGCATACGCCGTTGTTGGCCTGGAGCACGTGGATCTGTGATCTCCCTGTGTATTGCAGCCTTGGTGACCGCGGGTGTACGAGAACTGGGGGGGGGGGGGGCGCTACGGCCTCCACCCCCCTGCGGTGCCCCCCCCCTTCCCTTTCCCTCCTGTCGCTTCAGAGCAGCGGCCGTCATTGTTCATACTCACGACGTTTCGGGCGCAACACAAGCGTCCGTCATCAGGTGGGAAAGCATAGTCGGCTGCTGAGACAGACTGTTTTAAAAGGTTTGAAATGGGTGTAGCGCAAGAGGTGTTTCATGTTGAACACTGTTCAGCATATGCGTGGTTCACTTTGCACCGTCCCAGACTTCGTGGGCTACGTGGTGGGAAGCAATGGGCAGCGCGGCAAGATACGGTTGTTGTATTGTACTTCTATGCTGCCTGCCTTTACCATTCCACACTGATGAGTGTGAAGTATGGCGAAATAACCCCCCCCCACAACCCCCTGGACCCGCAGTATGGGATTAGCAAAAGAGGCGGTACATGTACATTCCAAACTGAAGTCATATTTTGTCTTTTTTTTTACTGGATTATTAAAATATAAACACTGCCCCGAAGTTGACGTAAGTGTGAGAGACAGCCGCGCCCATGCACATCTCTTTTCCACGTTTTCGAAATTGAAAACGCATTTCTTTTTAGAACTGCGGCTTGTTGTCATCATTCCCCCGCACCTCCGATTGGCACGGTTGGCTACGTACGGTGCAGAAAAAGTTCTACACGTTAACCCCATTAGGGCCTAGACGATGGCTGCAACCTGTCCAGGTTTTTCCAGGAAAGTCCGCTTTGTTTTCAGATTCTAGCTTGTCCTGAAAATGTGTAAGTTCACAGGAACGTTAAAAAATCATTGGCACGGAAAGTTCTCCCCTCTTCAGACGAATACTGTCAGATATTCGTCTAACAACTGTTTTCCAGGGCTGCCCGATTGAAAGCGTGCAGCTCCCAATTACAATGAGCTACGCCGCCTGGTTCCAGCTCCTGCTCAGTCGTGTCAGGCTACTGCGGGCGGGGGGGGGGTGAGGGGCGGGGGGTAACACAGGCCGGGGCAGAGCTAGAACACTTTGGGAAACACCGCATCCATTTATCTTTCAGCTGGTCGGTAGGTGCCACAGCCTCACTGAAATGGTGGGATATTTGCACCCGGAACACGAGGGATTAGGGGCTGCGTTTGGTGCCATCATGATGTGTGTGTGCTTTATAAATGCTTTAAAGGGAGGGGGGGCAGCTGGTGGAGAGATGCGCCGCATTGTGAATCTGTCAACACTGTCGCGTGAGTTTGCGAGGGGGATGATTGGATGATCAAATGCTTGGAGACGCCGACGCGTCGTGAGATTTATTTTGTTTTGGCCCTCGCAGAGGGGCTCGCCGTAGCGATTGAGACCATTACACTGCCATGACTTCATCTCCCCCCGCGATCATTTGACTCGGAGCGCTCATTAGCGTCGCCTCCTCCGCTCTACGGGAGGCATTTATTAAACACAACACGAGGCGCGCTTCAGCATTGCCAGCGCCCCTTACAGAGTTGAAAAAAATTCGCGTTCCTCGATTTTTAAATCCTTTATGTTAAGTTCGCTTGCTTGCTTGCTTGCGTGCTTGCTTGCTTACGACCGTGTAAATAATTCGGTCGTTTTTTAACCCACTTCCCGTGATCCAATCGAGTTGACATTTTCCACACAGACTCGTTGTGCGTGACAATTAATGTTCGTGAAAAAATTGTTCCAAAATTTTACACTTTATAGGACAAAAATATTATATTTAATTACCAATTGCTTAATGGTGCAATGCAATCATCTGACCCATAGGTGGCAGCCATCTCAAGCCAGAGGACGAGAGGACTCTAGCCGCCACGCATATAAAGGATTTATAGTGAAAAACTTTGTTTTTACGGGTTTACTTGTTCCCCGTTTTCGCAGCGAGCTGCGGCTGCCGCACTATTGACGCCGCGGCAGCGCCGCTGCGTTTGCTTGTTCCGTCTCGCCGCATGCCGTCGCTCGTTTCTGTTATCGTTATCGTTGCACCGCGTTGCATTTGGAAGCGGATTAAAAGGCAAAACTAAAAAAAAAACGGCCTGCTTGTTTGGGCCACGGAAGAATGGAGCGCGGGAGGGATTGAGATCGCAGCACTCAGACACGGCTGTTTTGCTTGGCAATTCATCTCTTTCATCCCAGGCATCTGCACGCGTCTTCAACAAAACATTTAAGTCCTCAAATGTCCCCACTTATCCATCGCTGGAGGGAGAGTGAAAAAGAGCAGAAATTTAAATGTCTTGACTTTCCACAACAATGATTGAGGAATGAGCCAAGAGGAATGTTTTCATTGTTTCTGGGGAAATAAAAATACCTCTTCAGCAAAAAAAATATAACTAGTGGGTGAAGAGGTCCCACAGTGGTTCGCGGATTGTGATGTGAACGCAGCAACCTGAATTTGATTCCTCATCACAGCATTCGGGGCGAGTGAGATTTCAACGAGTCCTGGGTCTGCCCTGTTTCTAATCGGCCTCAAATTACACCTAGTGTACCTGGCGTGATGTGTAACCATCAGCAACTTAGAAGACAAAAGGTGGCCCAGGTATTGTGCCTGTTTGAGATTGCCCTACGATGCTGAGGTCCAGCTGCTCACCAGTTCAAAGGAATCAACTTGGCAACTGCACCTTGGCATGCGACCCCAACCGCCGACTTCGCAAGGAAAAACGGGAACCACAGCTCGACCGTTTTCAAAGCAACCCACTTTGTTCCCCTAGAATCCAGCGCGGTAGACCGAACGCCCCAGCGATGTACGAGTTCGCAATCTTGCAATGTTACCGACCGCGTAGAACTCCGAGTTGGCTGGAACGCGCGGCGCGCGGTGAGGCTATGCAAGTCACCCTCCCGAAGTCAGAGAGATTCTAAACAGTGCGATCTAAAGTTGAACCATCGAAAGGCGCTGTACCCCCCCTCCCCCCAAGGGGATATTTGTCTTGAACTTGCATTGCTCGCTTTGTCTCTACTCTGGGACGTGTACAAACGCATTTGGAAATTTCCTTGATTCGTAACGTACTGCGCTGGGCACAAAAAACAACAACTCTCCGTGGGTTCGAGTTCCCCCGTGCGATTGATGTATTGTTTGTTCTCTGGCTCGGAGCTTTGCTCATTTACCGTAAGTGCAATCGGAGCACTTGCTCCCACTTCGCACAAATTCACCGCTAGCATTCGCCTCGGGGATGCTGCAGTTGCCGAAAGTTCGGCCTCCCCATCCTATGTCCCTCGAGCAGATGTCTATTTTTTTTTTTACGAAGTGTGGGAAAAGGATCCCGGTAGAGTTTTGTTTCCAGAGCTTTAAACAAAACAAACGGCGTCTTGAAATCGTGCAACGTGGTCACATTTCTGAAGGGGGCTCTCGCACGTTTTGGGTGTTTGTCCAAATTTATTTACGAGCCCTGGAAAGTCGCTTGATGTATTCATCGGGAGGCTACATCCTTGGGAACAGGCGTGACCTTTCGATCCCTTTCTCAACTGATTTCACAATAAGATAGAGACTAGATTCAGATTATTGGAACCTCATTTGCCAGTAACAAAATATGATGATTGGTTTTTTACCCTTTTATCTGGCAACACAACTGACACCTTTTTTTTTACAAGGAGTCATGTTTGCATTGACCACAATACCTGCAGTCGGAATGCAGGCAAAAAACATTACTCTGATAATGTATGCACTGTCCTTGAAATTGATTGGTCCACACGCGAGACTGCTTTCTTTAGAGCCTAGTCTCACATGGTGTTGGACCAGATGACGCCTTTTGGCGGGTGTGGACCAATCAATTTCAAGGACAATGCATACATTATCAGAGTTATGTTTTTTGTTTGCATTCCGACTGCAGGTATTGTGGTCAATGCAAACATGACTCCTTGTAAAAAAAAAGGTGTCAGTTTTGTTGCCAGATAAAAGTGTAAAAAAACAATTATTAGATTCAGATTATTACTTTTTTTCAATTTATTTGACTGAAATGTTTAACCTGCTAAAAAAAACCTTCAGCTCAAACATCCCGTTTGCAAGGAAGTCAGGTGACACGTATACATAGCAAACACGCATTTAGACATGCCCAGCATGTGTTTCAATCTAATAATATGTATGCAATTTCAAATACAAATATACTACGTCAAGCACAGGGACAAGACGGCCAAGGCTCTGTCTAAGGACATCACACAACAGTCATCCACATTCACAATTTATACACGTGTGTTTATTTTATTAAACCAGGTGAACTTAAGGGACCAGGAGATTATCATGTGCAAGATTGACCTTGGGCACTCATATGCCAAAAGGAGGGCGATGATTGCTGCTGCTGCTGCCTGTGTGTGTGTGTGTGTATATAATCCCAATGGGGGGTAACCTGCCATCTTTGCACTTTTTTGGCAAGTTTGGACTGACGCCGGTCCACGACGCCTGATCACAATTTGCCTTATTTTGTTAACGGCGTCTGGGGATTGTTGAATTCCGCCACGAAGCAGACGGCGCATAGTGCAGTTAGACTCTCGATTATCCGCGCACAGGTTTATTAACCGCGCACCCGAGATTTTAACGTAAGTTAATGTCCCGTTTATATTCCCTTCAGCCCAAGATAATAATCTAAAAAAACAGTTATACATTGTTATTCTTGCAAATGTGCATTACAAGTCACGTGCTTAAACGGAACAAATATGTTGCTCCGGTTGATCCGAAATCCACGTGATCGCCTCTACAGTACAGTAGTTACATATCTTTGTAACAATGGGCGGAGTTTGATTGATTTTGATTGGTGTGGCTCTGCTGCTATCCACTTAGTGGACGGAGTGTTCTGGACTTTTGTAATAAAAACAAAATAAATAAATACACTATTTACCTAAAAAAATTATTTGGTTCATTAACAAACTAGATTTTTATAACTTAAACATAATTGGCATAGAGATCTGCGGAAAATGGATATATTTGGATTATACGCGATTATGAATAACCCGCGCCCGTCCTCCCCGTCACTGGCGCGCATTATCTGGAGTCTGCTGTAGTAGTATTGTGGTTGTCATACACCGCAGTATTAACCAGGGCAGTCAGTAGAAGCGAACCCTTAAGCTCTTGCAAGAAGCTATGCACACGCCACTGCTAGGCTAGGCTATGTCGCTGCCCCAATATTGATGCAAGACAACCCCTTTGTAACCGTCTGAGCGGTAACCACGGGGCTCAGCCCTGCCTCGATTTCCGAGATCTGGTGATCGGATGCGTTCAAGATAATCTGGCTCGAATTCGTAATTCATGCGAAGAGTTGCGGTGCAGGCCACAAAGAAAGAAAGATAGAGGGAGTTCGGTGGGAGGGGGGGCAATGAACTGCATTGCTCTGCGAGAGTTCTGAACGGACTCTTCATTCCGCGACACAAGGGCGGCGACAGCGCAATATCAATCAAACTTTGTGTGGGGGGGGGCGGGAGACATGCATTAAAAATATTCGACTCAAAAACTCTCAGATGGTCCGCGGGGGACATATCCTCTTTTGACCACAGTTACGCTGGCCCACATATGTGGAACAAAAACAGGGCCCGGCCATGAGATTTTACTTTTTTGATTCGATCAAAGAACCAGCTGCTGTGGGGTCCATTGGATTGTGGGTCGCGTTTGTTATTCGTCTCCGCGTGCCGCCGCCATTTGTGTCCGGTGCCAGCGTTGAGGCCACCGGGCGGGTTTATTTGCGAATTTCAAGCCGAGCGTGGTTTTTTGCTGCTTGTTTAACCCTCCCCCCGCCCTCCCCCCCAAAAAAAAGACGCTCGTTTTATTGAACGCCGTACGAGTCCAAAGCAGCAACAAAGAGAGACGTAAAGGGATGAAAAATTCGACGGACGACGCAGACGTTTCCCATGTTCTAGCGTGTCACCCTCCAATGGAATGTTTTGGCGCTTTCGTTTTTACTCATAGCGACAAAACGCGAGCCGCCGGTACAACGCGCCGATCGACATCGGAAGGGGAACAGAACAACTCAGCGAAGGGACGTGAAGATTCATGGACGGGGGAGGGAGAAGTCGCCGCGCTTCTTAACTGAGAACGCTTTTGGGCTTGCACGTGTTGACTGCTCGTTGTCACGACGTTGCACGGCGGTTGTAGCTCTGCTTGAAATATTTTGTTGTTGTCGTACAAGCACTTTTGTGACAAAGTCGTGGAAGTTGGCTTGAAAAAACGGGTTGTTGTAGGCAGAAGTGGGATACGTTTTGGGCAGATAAGCAAAAGCAGCAAAATTCATAGCTATACTATACTTCTATGCTCCCAGGTCTGTCCTCCCCGCCCTTCAATCCGCATTGCCCAGTACGATGAAGTGCGCTCTTCAGCAGCGCTATCTCTCTTAAAATACTGTCTATATTTTTTGCGTAATATTTTCTTTAGTTTTTCATGTAAGCACATTGATGCCAAAATACTCTATTGAGTATGTTTTCAGCAAAAAAGGAACACTGTGTTATGTTTTTCTTTAACCCCTTCACACAACAATGCAATTTCTTTGGCCGTTCCTTTTGAGTCGGTGTTGCCCGTCGTCTCACCATTTCAATGCTGATGCCAACACGTGATCGACAGCTTCAGACCCCATCACGGTGGCTGCACGAGGCCTGACCAGTTCTGACGCCCCTATCACGAAGCTCAAACTCAGGAGGGATGATGCACACACCACAGGACTTCTGCTGATGGCTTTTCAATTATCCTTATCCCAGAGCTTTTCACTCCATCCGTCCCGTAGCCCAGACCAGCTGGATATTTCTCATGTGCACCTGTAGAAACTCTCTCTGTGGTTTGTTTTCCCTCTGCAGCTCCCTTGTGTGAGCTGAGCGCGAGGAAAGCGATAGAGAGGCACCACTCCTGTTGGGATGGTGGCAAAGGGAGGTCATCCACACGATGGAAGTTGGAGGTGTCCTCCTACTAGGGAGCGCTATCCCCGTGGCTATTGAGATTACAGATGTGCAATAGATTACAGATGCACAATTTAGCCATTGTATGCTAACGTACTCATATCTACTTTTGGAGTCGCGATTTCAGAATCGGTTATTTTTACTGCCGATAATTGACTATTTCATCGCCTTTTGTATATACTCTCTGTCTTTGCAGTACTGTCTCGTTTGTACTGTCTGCTTAAAAAGTCCCTTTTGTCTAATTTGCAACATTTGTCTTTAATCTGTCCGTCTCGTTTATTCTCTGACTCGCTTCTTATTTCACCCATCAAACTCACGGGTAAACGTTTGCAAGTAATCACCATACAATTAGCATTAATCATAAGTAATAATTTCCGACATGCATGCTTCATTGCACATATTGAACCGATTTGAATCTACGAAACAAGCGATCAATATATATCTCTAATATTTTTTATTTAAGGCTTTCGTGACTGCAGGGATTCGTATTCTTGGTTCTTTCGGTAAAGTCACGTAGAAGGGAAACAATAAAATAATAAAAATATAAAACAATACAATTCTCACGACGTTTCCCTTCTACGTGACTTTACCGAAAAAACCAAGAATATCTCTGATATTGTTAGACGCGCACTTTCCAATGTTTACTTTCTCCTCCCTTGCAACGGGACCCCCAGGAATCAAAAGAGTCGACTTGGCAGAATTGTTTCTAAACTAACGCCCCCCCCCCCTTCGAGTCAAAGAGAGCCACCCTTTAATTAACTTCAACAACAAACACGTATATGGGTAAACAAACAAAAAAATGGGCACGCACGCACGGATGCTTAAACAACAAAACATAAACACAACAATAATAACAAATTGCCGGTTGCGTAGTCATAGTTTCCAAATGTGATCCGCTTGAAACGGTTTGTGATTAACGACCTCGTGACTACGAGTGAGACTGATCATGACTCGGCTTCGACCGGCCGATTTATTGATGGATTATTCACTCCGAACGTAGTCGCTCGAAAGGAAATGAATAAGCTCTCGTCAAGTGGCTTTTTATTTAACACGCCGCCCCTGTTTACCCAGCAACGGGTCTCAACACACAAGGGCCCCACACTTGACTACCTAATTGCTCTTGCTGAAACATTTTTCCTTCACCAAAAAAAACAGCTGCTGCTGTACTGCCAATTTCTTTTTTTTTACAGCTTCCAAAAAAATTGCGTGTGGTTGTTTCATTTAAATAGATGATCGGTTTGGTTTACCGGGTAGAAACTAATTGCGGATTTTAAACGACGGCCCATGTTGCTGTCATTATTGATTCAAATTTATTTCTGATCATGAGCAGAAAATGTATTTGACAGGCATCAATGACCGTCTCAGTTATATTTTAAAAAAATCATTCTGCGAATTCCCGGTTGAAATATTCTGGCTGCGATTATTATAAATTGCAACGTATAATTTGCACGATCAATTAATGCCACGGTTGGGGGGGGGGGTAATTGCGAAATTAAAATAAAACCGCGATAATTGAACCATTCATTCAAATAAAAAAAACCCGATTAAGTGCGCTTATACACAACAACAGCGATGATGATGATCCAGCACTTGCTGATTCACCTCCAGCAACTAACTAACCGGCGGTCAGTCACCCCTCATCACTCTTCCATCGCCGCTAGAATGGTTACGGTTTCCACGAACGTCGCTTGTTGATCCCTCCATCCATGCTGAGGACTCGGTCTGCTACACTCGCCGTTTGCATCCCATCCACACTATTCAACCACCACACTGCTAGCCACGACAACTCTCGCCCACTCGCTCTCCCACTCGCTCACCCACTCGCCCATCGCACCGAATATCAAAGCACTCTTACTGCTTCTTCTTCTTCTTCAGTCTTCACTCGCACTGCTCGACTTTGGAATTCCATCGCATAGACCCCCCCCGCCGCCGCCCCAAGTCTCCGTATTTACAACTTGGCACACCAAGAAACACTGACTCTTGTCTATCACACCTTCAAGAGTGCTGGTCGCTTTGGCGTATTGTTCATTGTTTGCGCCTGTGCTCAACAACCGTGCTTAAAGAAAAAAAGAGCAAAAACACGGCCATCCATAAAAATCAAATGGGCACTTCGTTGAGAGCGGACAGTTTGAATGAAGGCGATGTGAAGTTTGGCCAGAACGCAGTCCGGGACTCCACAATCATCCGCACGCTTATAAACTAACATTATTGTTTTACCTACCGGGAAAGGCCCACTGAGCTATATACCTATTTTTCAGAAACGACCTGGCCACAAATGATAGCCCAACGAAGTGGCTTTAAAAACGTGCAAATGTACAGCAGCCAAACACTCTAAACGCAAGTTGCTCAATGTGGAAGGAAAAACAGGAAGACCCGGAGGAAAATCCACACGACCACGGGGAGAACATGCAAACTCCAACTATACAGGCGTACGGATCAGGATCGAACCCCCCAGAAACTTCTGGAAACGAGGTAGTTAGCATCTCGCCACCACGGCGCCCGCTGCGTCCCGTCAATCTGGAGGCCAGGGCAGGGCAGCCGTCGCCTCGCGAGCACCGCCCGACCGCTGACTGCCGAGCCGAGCCGAAGTTGTTGCCAAGTGTGGCCAGGCAACGGACCCAAGCGAGGCCCAAGACGCATCTGCTTCTTGTTTTGAGCGACCTCGTTCGCTAGTTCTCGCTCTGTGGGCTCGCTGGCTCGCTCGCTCACTCGCTCTCCGCCGTCGAGGGGATTAGAGACTCTCGTCTCCTGAGACCGGGCGTGTGCTCTCCACTCGAACGGCATTGCACCGCGCGTGTGGTAAGGGGGAGTTTGCTTGGTGGTTGAGTACATCAGCCGGGAATCTTGCAGTGGGGGGGGGGGGTGGTGCGCGCACGTTTGCCGAGCGAAATAAAAACCGTGTCGCGTTCGGCGCGGTGTCCGACATTTTTTTTTCCAGCTCCTGACGCATTGCCCACGTGGTCACCTGGTGTCACCCCGCCGCACGCCGTCTCGCGTCCACGCAACTCGCCACGCTCCCACGCCTCGCTCGGCTTCTGAGATGTTGATGAGCTTCACGTACATTGAAACGGTCGTTTGGAAAAAAAATAAACGTAAGCTGATACGTGATTATAATAGCACTCGGACTTGTGTTTAGCTCCGCGCTGCGTGCTGATGTCGCTTCGGCATCATGTCTGACGTTTCTCCGCACGTGCCGGAGGTTTCTACCTTCGGAAAGCGAGAACAGAGCTCCAAATCCTACGCGGCGAACATTCCCAACGCTAACGGACGTGAAGCGTTGTTGGGGGGGGGGCGGCGGGGTGTGGATTTTCAGCGCGATAAATCGTCCGCACTTACGTTATGCTTCGGGCGACGTCTCTGTGAAATGTCACGGTTCGGTCCCCTGGAGACTTGACATCAACCTGCTCGTCAACCTCCCCACTATCGCTGGCTCAACAAGCTCGTGGGTTGTTATCGTGACATCATTTGTGTTTTTTTACTTTCCTCGCTCGCGCCTCCCTTTCAGGGAAACCCACACTTTTCTGCGCAGTGAATGTCGTCCCGTGCCGGAATCGACCCCGAGCTCGTTAAAAAAATTAAATGGTACGGATGTGCCTGGTTTGCATAATTGGCGTGTGTTTATTGTATTACTCTCCAACACACGGTGTTTACGTGACAAACCTTACTGGCTGTGTCGGGTGGTGGAGGGTTACGACACATTGATACTTACGCGATCTCACCCGAAAATACTTTATTGTGAATAATATTGGTCGCGAAAGCCTACGTGTTAAACTGGCGAGTTTTTGTTTGCAGCACACGCGCACAAAGGCAGGGGACAGCCTCATTAAATGTACATCCTCCTCCTGTTATAGTTACTCAATTGGAATGGCAATGCTGGACCGATGATAAACCCGGCCTAAATGTGCCCGATCTCATTGAATCTTGTAAGATAATCAGACGTGAGCCCTGGTTAGCACTTCAATATGAGACTGCCCTTGGAATATCAGTTGTTGTTGCTGGCTTTTGTTTACGAAGTGGCTCAGGAGATTGCAGTATAGCAATGGAAATTCTTAATTCCTCTTATGCGGAGATTCGAGGTTTTATTCCCTTTGGATGCGTGGGTTTTCTCAAACTGCTCCAACCTCTGACGCTCGTAAATGGCGTTGGCCGAACATAACATCCCAATTCATCACCCTGCTTAAAAAATAGTCCTGAGATACGCTGAGGCTTTCCTATGCAAAAGGGGCATTATTATTGAACACTGCCTCATGCTTTCCCACTTGATGACGGACGCTTGTGTTGCGCCCGAAACGTCGTGATTTATTTTATTTTATACCTACGTGACTTTACCGAAAGAACCAAAGAGTATGGATTCCTGCAGTCACGAAAACTTCAAATCAAGACTGCCTTTATACCACATTGCCAATGGCAGTTACGGTATGCTTTTACGTTTAGGAGTGTTTGGTAACACGTTTTCTGCCCCACACTAGTACATAGTTCCCGGAGGTATAAATCAAGCATTAATAGGAATTTCACTTGATTTAGCCGGACACAGTAAAAAACTATAATCGGCTACGATGCAATTCAAGGCCTTGTGTTGGCTTGTGCACTAGCATTAACCCCAATGGGGATGTCAGAGGTGATGCCAATTCTGTTTTTCACTATCCTGCTTTGGAATATGTGCTGTGATCACGTTTCGTGACATTGTTTAGAAATGAGATGGTAATATAACGCAGCAGTGTCGTTTGTGTTTGTGGTTTTTGAATGTACTGTGGGCCTTGGCTTTCGTACATCTTATACTTAGGCCAACTGCAGGCATGGCACCTCTTTAGCAGCTCCACTTCCGGATAAAGGACACTGCATGTGCTGTCAGTCTTGGGGGGGGGGGGCGTTATTCGACCATTTTTCACCACGCTCGTCAATACGGGTTGGTTAAGTGGGATGGGTGTTACCCGCCATCGGGTCAGATTGTTACTCACCACTGATGTTTGCCCTGAATGAAACTCAAGTCGCCAAGTTCAAGTGCAGTGGGCTAACCACCACTTCACCAAATTTGCTAGGGCATCTGTGATCACGACCCAATTGCATTGCCTGTATTTATGTACGTTTACCTTCTTTCACACCGTACGTAGCTAACCAAGCTAATCGGAGGTGCATATGTATAACAACAACCGCCATCCGCCACTAAGTGGCGGTGATGGCACTGCGGTTCTTGTGCCAAGTTATGTGCACTTGAAGGTCACGTGAAGTGTAGATTGCCCGCTGCCAGGAGGTTACAGGACACACCCAGGTGCCATGGGTTGACTAACTGAGATGACTGGTAGATGCACCACCTGTGCCCCCAATTGTGCCAACTTGCGTATTTTTACGCCACCTGCCGCTCCACTCGTTGTGTCGCTCCTCCGCCCTCCGTTGTTGTTGGAGGGCGACTGCCTACAACTGCCCATTCGCGTCCTTCACGAGCCTCCTCCACAGAGGCCGATCTTGACACCACTGGTAACAGTCATTGGAAAGTCCACTCAGCTCCATATCCTCTCGGTTCACATCGTTCCATCTCTTCTTTAGCCCGTGCCGCGCTCATTTAGCCCCTCTAACTGGCCAAACAAATGCATGTGGTTTGGCATGTGAGCTACATGACCCAGCCAACGCAGCCTTGCCTCCAGATCTTTCAAGGATTTTGGAGCTACTAATATAATCCAGCCTGGTTAAACCCAGGATAGATTGTAGGCAGGACAGCCTGAATGTTTCTAACTGGCAAAGATGTTCCATTAGGGAGGTCCACGTTTCGCAAGCATAGAGAAGAGAGAGCATGATTGTGGCTGAAAAAACCCGAAGCTTCATATGGAGTGACAGACGAGGTCGCTTCCACACAGTGTTACGCAGCCAATGAAAAGATAATGCTGCTGGACTGATTCGGAGTGAGACCTCTGCTGTCAACCAGGGCTGGTCATAAGCACGCTCCCCAGGTTCAGAAACCTCTCCACAACTGCCCCGCCAATGTGGAGTTGAGCGGAAGGAGTGTTTGACACCAAACACCCAGGCAAGTGCTTACTTTTGGAGGGGCTAATAGTAAGGCCCAACCTCTTAGTAGCCACGCTCCAGGTCAAGCGGCAGCGTCTCCAACTCCTCCTCTGAGTAAGCAGCAATCACCAGATCATCAGCTTACGTAACATGGTTGACCAATAGGGAGCCATCCCTCGACCGCGCCCTCGCATCGATCAGCCTCCCATTGTATGTGTACCAGATGAGTATTCCTCCGGTACAGCCACGGAAGGCTTTCTAGAACTACGTGGTTGAAAAATATGTTAAATAATGTAGGCGCCAGAGGACATCCCTGTCGCACGTACATACGTTCTTCAGGTAGAATTACCAGTGAAGATCCCTCGGCAATTGCACATGCCTTCCCACCGATTCTACATCTCCCAAAGTTGTTTTTGTTAATTCCTCATCAGCCACGGCTAATCCACTGCTGGATGAAGCCCCTCCCCTCACGGTCCTGCAATCTACAAATCCGTCTTAGCACGTGCACATGAACTGATTTCGTTGCTCCATCTCCTCTGTAGACGTATTCTCGGAAACGTTCCATTTTTTTGCAATTTAAATAGTCTTAGTAACAAATATACCGAACTTGTGTGGCATTTGTCTATTCCTCTAAGACGAACGTAACAAGAATTGCGCCGAAGTGAATGGTTTGACATGAATACTATAACAAGTGAATCGTGTATTGAAGCACTTTAAAATAACACAACCAGAATTGTTTTTCTTCGATGTAGCGTTATTAAATATGCAGAGCCCGGGGATGTCATATTAATCTGATTTGACGGCATTTGTTGCAGTTACCATGATATGAGTTTTTGGCTGGACAATTTTTGGTCTCAAAAAAATATTTCTTCCGTTTTTTTTGAGTGGCCGTTACGAGGAGGAGATGTTTTCAGAGGATTTTTTGAAAAAACAACGGATCTACGAGTACTGGGGCAGCTGCCACGGTGGAATGGCTTAGCAGCCAGTACATTGGACTTGGGATACAGAGGTCTTTCGGTTAGCATGGTTGGCTGCATACGGTGTGAAAGAAGTTCAACATAATACAATGATCAAGTACATTACAGTTAGATGAACACAGGTTACATGTGGTGAGTAGATTGAGTGTTACCTATAACTTCCAATAAGCCTGACCAGTTTGGAAGAGTATGCCAATACTGGAAACCCTCTCGGGGGCATCTCTAGAGCTCTCTCTCTCGTGAAGTCCCTTCCACCAGCAGTTGCGTGAGCCAGCAATTGCTCGGCAAGTATTGAGGGCCCATAGTTCCAGGGCATTCTACACGTGTGTCCTGAAATATATGTAGAAGCTCTCTGCCTTAAGTCGAATTTCTGTCAGACATTACAGGTAAATAATGAAGTGTAAAGTGTGATGGTATGAGTTAATGTGTTAGGCAGGTTTCCTGTGCGCGTTGTCTGCCAACAACATCTACTTTGACATAAAAGACAAACACGTTCCCCACTCTTTTTTTTGCAAAAATGTGTTCGGCCGATTGTTGTCTTTCCCATTATTTTGTGACGCTACCCGATGACTTTGTTGCCCCTAAACACCTAGAGCTGTTGCAGCGAACTTATTGTGAGCCAGCCACATATTCTCGGTTTGTTTAACTTGGCCTCCTGGGTGCCACATTTTACTCCTTATTCGTTTAACT
Organism: Lampetra fluviatilis; assembly: GCF_964198595.1. Classification (NCBI taxonomy): domain Eukaryota; kingdom Metazoa; phylum Chordata; class Hyperoartia; order Petromyzontiformes; family Petromyzontidae; genus Lampetra; species Lampetra fluviatilis. The sequence continues at coordinate 5,608,632 of NC_136323.1, read as the reverse complement.
TTTGCCCCACGGTCAGAGATGTGCGTATGTGATGAATCGTTGTTCAAACACACCACCGCACATTGAGAATGGGCAAGGATTGTATGCAATGGTGTCTCGATTTATTATTATTTTTACACAAAATTAATTCAAATAGACTTCGAAAATATATTTTCAGCAAGTCTGGAATGCTGCCACGGTGCAATGGACAGAGCACACTGGACTTGCAACTCGGAGCTCGCCGATTCGGTCTCCCGGCCACAGTGGTTGAAGCAATCATGCGAGTTTTTCTCAAATCCCCTCCAGAAGTGTAAACATGTGCACCCTGTGGTGGAGTAAAGTTTGGGTATTCCCACCTCTTCCAAGACATTTGTCCAGCATGAGTAGGCCGTATTCCCTCGAGAGAGGCTTTCTAGAGATTCCCCCAAGTGGGAGGCGCTTCCACTAGCGGTGGCACGAGCAAGGAATTTCATGGCTGCACCTTTACCTATTCATATTTGCCCGTGACTAATCATCTGGAAAGTGCCCTATGTCTTCAGATCTTGGGAGTATTGCTCTGTGCAGCCTATGCGATATTCATTGGATATAGACCACCATGAATGATGCTCTGCTGTAGGCTGCTGCGAGGGCTATTCTGGTGGGCACCATAGGATTGTGCGGCAGAATAAATTGCCGTACAGTACTGCTTGGCTATCTCTTCTATGTTACACGCCTCCACTAGTCTGCATCCACCAGCATGGGGAAGTATCTTCGAATAGCCCCACAGCCTGGGGCAGCCAAGGGAGCACCAAATGAGTCCAAGGACAGCCTTTGGGGGGTGGGGGCTGAAGCCCTTCACAAAGTCCAAGCGTGTTCATGGGTGAGCCGAGACCCATTTTACCAAACAAGTCCCCAAGGGGGCAGGTCAGGTGGCTAATGGGGTGCTGGCGTTTGACCCACACCACCAAATGTCCCTTTTGGGCCTCCCAATGTGTTCTTCTACGTGGTACTGTGTACATGCAATCACCGTTATGATGGCCCACACTACTGCCCCCTTACGAGAGAAGCTGGAGCCGGGCCTCTTTGGGGGCCTGCGTGGGTGGGGGGGGGGCGCTGGGATCCTTAACTCGAGTTGAGAATGCTTTGCTTGAGAATGCTGCAGGGTTTTTCAACCAACATCTGCACGCATACTGCGCACTATAAGCGTCAGTGCAGACCCCTCGGGAGAGCCCCGTGTTTATGTGAACGATGCCAGATGCACCGGCTGTCTTTATTTATTCATTCATTTATCACTCCTCTACATTACTTCTCCAGCGCGAGCAGCTGCTCGGGTCCAATGGCCTGTTTTCACTCGGCCAGCATCCGCGGCGGCGGCGGCGGTGGTGTTGACGTGGGCGGTGGGTCTCACCGCACGATTGATCATCGTGACAATTACACGAACACGACATGGCTCGATGACAAACGCAAATAAATCATCGGAGGTGTCGAACACGGCTTGTTAGACGTACAGCGACACTCGGTCTCGCTGTGGAAACAGGGCGAAAAATTAACCCGTAAAAACAAAGTTTTTCACTATAAATCCTTTATATGCGTGTTCAATGGGCCACAACCCAGCCCACATTGGTCTTTGAAACGGGCGGCTAGAATCCTCTCGTCCTCTGGCTTTAGATGGCTGCCACCTATGAGTCAGATGATTGCCTGCCACCATTAAGCAATTGGTAATTAAATAAATAAGAATTACCTAAAAAGTGTAAAATTTTGGAAAAAAAATTTCACGAAAAAAATTGTCACGCACAACGAGTCTGTGTGCAAAATGTCAGCTCGATTGGATCACGGGAAGTGGGTTAAAAAACGACCGAAAGATTTGCCCGGTCGTAAGCGCGCAAGCAAGCAAGCAAGTGAACTTAATATAAAGGATTTAATAACGACCGAAAGATATGCACGGTCGTAAGCGCGCAAGCAAGCAAGCAAGTGAACTTAATATAAAGGATTTAAAAAGGATCGTGCCGCGTTTAATTTTTGGGGGCGTGGTAGGGCAGCGTTCCTCGCCGTGAAGTGTCCAATCTCCACACACACAAGGAGCCACCTCCCGACGTTTCTCATCTACGGGGGGGGGGGAGGGGGTGGAGCCCACCTGGGAAGAACTTTATTAGTAGGGTTACTCGCGGGACGGGACGAGAAGGGTATCAATGGGACTTTTCACATGGGGCCGTGGCCTGGTTCTCATTCTACTGGCAAACTCTCTTTCCCGCACTCACACTCCACTAAAGTCATGAACTCGTACTCCAACATCTTCCACCACTTTTTCCAGTAGAAACTCCCCACACACACACACCTTTCCAGATGTTTACAAAATCTCTTCCATGCACCTGCCCCCTTCCGTCAGCTCCAAACTAGGTTAACCTCACTCAACCAGACCACAACAATGGGATGGAACTATTTCATGGCAGTGGTTAGAACCAAGCAAACTTGAGTGCGATTCCCAGCCACGGTTGACATCAGTGGCAAGTGATGACTGAATCCATAGTGACACCGCCTCCACCTCTCCCCAAAACCACCAGACCTGCACCAACAGGCACTGACCAGCATGGTGAAGCATGGTGATAAAAACGTCAAGAAAGAATGGTGTGGGGATGCCTCCATCTATCAGCATCCAGCAGTGGGTTAACAAAGGGCTGGAGATTTGTATCATTTTATATTATGACGTTGATTAAAATATATTTTTCATATATTTATACTTGTATTGCATGGATATGTTTACATTTCAGGGCATTTGACGTAGTTATTTGGCTAACGTGGCATATCGCACCCAACGCTCAACGCATTTGTCGGTAAGACTGTGGCCTTAAAATAAAAGGTATATACAATAGGTGACGTTCCGGCCACTATCCCTTTTTCATAGCACACAGATGGATAAGGGTTGCCTGAAATGTCACCTATTATTAGTTTTTACATTGAAAGCAGCACAGTAGTATTATTATCGACGAATGTCACTTTGATAATTGTTTTTTTTACCCTTCCACCTGTCAACAAAACTGACACCTTTTTTCACAAGGAGTCATGTTTGCATAGACCACAATACCTGCAGTCATAATGCAAACAAAAAACATAACTCTGATAATGTGCACTGTCCTTGAAGTTGATTGATCCACACCCGAGACAGCTTTCCTTAGAGCCTAGTCTCACATGGGTTGGACCAGATGACGCCAAAAGGCGCATCTGTCTCGGGTGTGGACCAATCAACTTCAAGGACAGTGCACATTTTCAGAGTTATGTTTTTTGTTTGCATTATGACTGCAGGTATTGTGGTCTATGCAAACATGACTCCTTGTGAAAAAAGGTGTCAGTTTTGTTGCCAGATGGAAGGGTAAAAAAAACCAATTATCATATTTTTTACTGGCAAATGAGGTTCCAATGGCGAATGTCACTTTTTTTATTGTTGTTTGTGCTTGTGCACCACTGCCAACGCAGGGACTTCACTATAATAATTTGAAATTTGTTGGACAATTCTACCTCTCATCAACGTTACCATACGCACAATAACCTGGCGTGTGATACGTGCCCCCTTTTTAAATCGTGCGATGGATTAGGCACGAGCAGAGTTTGCGGGGGATGGGAGGGGGGGCACTTTGGGGGGGGGGCACGGGGGGGGGGGGCAATGCCGCACCCAAACTGGCCACCTTTATTACTTCACTTTCAGTAGTATGCAATTAAGATTACAAAAATTAAGTAATTATACACACCCGCGATTCCTCGTGTAAGGGACAAAGCCAAATTTCTGCCGCCCCACCTCCAAATATAGAAGTGAAACTCCGCCTTTGGGATGAAGAATGTACCATTGGCGAGGGGACTATTTAGGGGGCAGTAGGGGAGCTCTCAAAGTGAATTAATGCCCTCAAGTGTCTCAGCGAGCTTGTTCCCACCCAACGTCTGCACCCCCCCCACCCCCCGTGACAGTTCTGCACATTGTGGCCTCTGCCCCATTTTTTTTTAAAGCTGTGTAAACAAATATAGAAAATACGCTGGATGGGGGAAATATGGCGGTGCTTTGCAAACTGCATCTCCAATAAGTTGTAAAATAGTGGTTAGAAAACCAGCTTTTTTTCAATTTTATTTGAAGTTTTATCGTGGTTTGTCACATCGATTGCACTCAGGTGACTTTTGAAATTATGTTAGCGATTTTCATTTGCAGCAGCAACAATCGCTATCCACTTTGGTGCAGTTTGTAGGTCAATTGCGCTATGATCGTGCCGACCTGGGTATAATTCCTGGCCACGGCTAACACCAGTGGATCGGTGGCAATTGATATCTGAACCAGTTCTGACCCCCCTCCCCGACTCCTTCACCAACCCACACTGGCCAGTGTGGTGAAGTATGGTTAAAACAAACCCCGCAATCGAAAAAAGCATGGGGATACAGTGTATTCAAACAGGGATGACAATTGGTTACGAAATTATATTCATACGTGGGATGTAATGTCAATCCAGAAATGTATCTCCAAGCTTTGTTCAAAAATGCCAAGCCAATAATGGTTTTCATTTGCCTCTTAAAATCCAGACAGATTAAATAATGTCCTGTTCTTACAAAACACATTATCATCTCCCACCATCTTCAGCAATGCTTCCCTGCTGTGTCCCTTGTACACTGAAGGGATTAAGCACGTTCGAATTATGCAATTTCCTGAGAGTTTTGCCCAGTCCACCCACTTAAAATGTGATGTCTTCAAATGCTTCGTCTGAAATGGCTTGCGGTGGATTTTTATGGTGCACGTGGCATTGCCTAAACCAGCCACTCTTGTAGTTTAAGTGTTTATTTCCCCCCACTTCAAATGTGAGCAGCTAAGTGTTCATCAATGTAATCGTCTTTCCTGCTAAATTGTGACCACATTGTAGACAATTAGAGATATTTTTGTTTTTTTGAACAGGCATCTGCTGGGGTCACTGACCACCTAAAAGAGATACAGAGAGGACCCCTCAAAGAAAGATCATTATATTTCACTGCACAGAGTTACTGGGGATTATAGACACTCCAGAAAGGTTGTTCAAATATTAGGTAGGTGGGTAGATATTCTAGCGTGGAAGTTGGAGCAATGGTGCAAGTTTCTTAACATTTTCTCACAAACTGTCTACCCAGCAGTATTCATGGATAGAACGCAGGTTCCGTGTCGTGGAAATAGCTGTGGGTGACCCCCCCCTTCCCCACCTCTCACGAGACATCTGTTCAGCGTGGAAGAGTAGACCAAAACACCCTTAAGGAGGGGGGGGGGAGCCGCTCTCTCCTACTCTGTGTAGTGGAGGAGACTTCTGCCAGCAGTGGTATGAGCAAAAATTTTCAGGGCTTGCACCTTGATGGGTTTTTTTTCAGGTGGATAGATTTGGTCTTGGATTTAGGGTCGAGCCATGGTGCATTATGTCCTTGGAAACGCAGTGCACCACAGACACATGGCACCATAATGTGAGCACGTTTATAGAGTGGATGTCGTTTTTAAGTGTTCTTACGGTTGCATTTTTTTTTAAACACACACATTAAACAAATATGTATCCTACAAATACGTCATGTATCCCTAAGCAGTTGACAAAAACGTATAATTTTAGAGTTAGGATGGGCATTTACTTGAGCAATTTCTTCGTCGAGGCTTCTGACCACGAGGAACCCAGGCAACTGTGGTGGTGATCGTGAGCCGCGTGTGACCAACAACCCTGGAAATCTTGAATCGCCGAGAGCACGAGTGATTTAACGAGCGACGTTTCGGGATAGAAAGCATGGAGAGAGGGAGGGCCCTTTGTGAATCCGGGCCGTGGGCACAGCATGCCAGCAGATCTGCTCTCCTTTGTACCTCTGCGTGGTACACCAGGAGACAGTGCGGGCCATTCATTATTTATGTCGTCGGGTTTACGGTTCGAAAACACGAGCTCCGTCTCGTTAGCCGTGTCCAAACGTCCCCATGAATGAAACGTCGAAGCTGAAAGTGAAAAAGTGGTGATGTCTTTTCAATGGGGGTGGGGGAGGGGGCAGAGAGAGAGTGACGTGCAGCCCAACTGAGCGGTTTGCCCTCAAACGGCATCGAAACGTGTTCGTTTTTCAATACGATATGAGAAGAATTCTAGATTTGAAGCTTTCGTGACTGCAAGGATTCATACTCTTAGTTTTTTCGGTAAAGTCACGTAGGTAAAAAATGAAATTAAAATTAATAATTTATTTTTATTATTTTCTTTTTATTAATTTTAATTTCATTTTTTACCTACGTGACTTTACCGAAAAAAATAAGGATATGAGAAGAATCAAAGAAGAGGGAAACGTCCATAATAGAGGTTTTTTTTGGGTTAGATCGCGAAAATATATTAATGTGTCGTTGAAACCCGCCACCACCCGACACAGCCAACTAGTAAGTTTTGTCACGTAAACAGAACGTGCCAATTCGTCACTAGTGCAGCACACCGGTTGTGTGTTGGAGAGCCAAGCCACAACGTACTTGAGAGGTCGTCCCACCGCGGAGACGGAGCGATTAAAGCCGTTGCTTGTGCTGGTGGCTACACAGGATCGTGAGAGCTGGTGACGACTTTGGCGGGGGAGTGCCTTCATCTAGCAGTGGACGGATCATGGCCGATGATGATGATGATGATAATGATTATAAACTGTTGGGCAGGTTTTCAATTCACATTGCGGTGAGGAAAATGTTATTCGTTGAAATAAAAGTTTTTTTTATGGGTAGGATGGGTAGAAATGTACAAAACTTAGCAGCGCAAAAATAAGTTTATATGTTTGAGTAATTAATAGCACACGTTTATAACGCGAGTGGGGATGAGTTTTCGTTCGCAATAGGCCGCGCTCGAAGACTTTCATCTAATTCCAGACGGTTATAATCTTAATAAAACTGTTAAAATGACGCGTAAATCGGAGCACGCGGCTGCAGTGACGCCAGTCGCAGTTGTTAAACGAAAATCTTTATTCTGGAAAGAAAAACACACTTGTACGATCTACGTTGCGGTTCAAACAATCAAGAGTTTAGTTTGCTTCCCTCTTTAATGGCAACCCAGGATTATCAATCTGTTATTACGATCGTCGCATGGAAATGTAAGCTGTCAAACATGAAATTGCCCGTTACTTTTATCGTAACAAGCTGCAACCATCTTTAAATAACAAACACAATGTACATATGGCACGAATCATTGGTGAAATGTAAATCCGTATTGTTTTATAAAAAAACATATATATTCGCGTGAATTATGGTACGTCGCAAATTCATTGAATTCCCTTAAAAGGATAAATTAATGGCAACAAATAACGAATGCATGTTTGCCAGTAGAACTGCGACGTTCAGCTAATTAAGACATCTGTTGCTCTGCTTCTAATTGTCTTCACTCCACTCACTGGTGGTCGGTCACCTCCCTGTCACTCTTCTGTTGCTAGTACCACGGTTGCCGTTCCCATGGACTTCACATCGATGGAAGGGGTGATAGCCAGTGCGTAAAAGTGGTGACAATCGCAGCCAATGAGGAATTGAGGGAACGCCATCCTGATGGGGCCTGGCAGCCGTGGAGATTGAGCAGTGAGGTTGTGGAGCGAGATGGATTATGGGTGGCGTTCATCGAGCAGTGGATGGAACATGGCTGACGGCGAAACGTAACAATGCCTGGGCGACACGACTAATCTTTGTGCTGAAAACACTTTGTTGGCGAGGGAAGCGGAACTCGCTGGGCTAGAAAGACGCAAGCGGATTGAGCCGGTGACTTTCGTTAAACTTGAGCGCACTGAATTTCGATTTAACGTCGTGAGAATTATTTAATTATGTTTAAATTTTTATTATTTCATTATTCCATTCTACGTGACTTTACCGAAAGAACCAAGAAGAAGAAGTTGAACGCATTGCATTCGTTGAAATACCACGGCAGGCGGAAATGGGTGCAAGAGAGATTGATTGTGCCTTCTCATAGAACAGTTTTGCACTCGAGGGTCCGTTTAATCCCAGCCAAGGTTTTTTACGGCAATTTGATTTAATATTCGCGATGTATTCTGCGTCACGAACCCACACGTTGAGCTGACCGTGACATCAGCGGTGTCTCGTTTCACTCCAGCGCAACGCGCTCTTAAACCCCCCCCCCTCACTCCCGCTACTCCCCCCTTTTTTTCAGCGGTCGACAAAACTTGAATTTCCGCGGCGCCCTGCCTGCATCCGCTTCTGTCCCTCGGAGCGGGAGGGAGCAAAGTGGATCGCACTCGCGTGCACCATCGGGTGCAACACTCACGCCTGTCCGTCCGTCGCCGAACCTCTCTGCTCCTGCCGGAGAAGATCGCTGACCGTGGACTCGGAACCCCACCACCCACCGCCACCCACCCCCACCCCAACCCCACACACCGGGTCGCGACAAACGTGAGTCCAGAAACCTGTTCAATGCCACGGATGAGGGGCCGTTGCCCGAAACGTTGTCCAGTGTGTGTTTGTAATCTTTTTTTTTTGCTCATTTTTGTAAGCCACTGTTATGAACGAATGTGTTGCGTTTTTGTGATTCGCGCTTGTGCAGTGATGGCCAGCGGAGATTTCATAATTGTGTCGTTCTGCGGCAGACGAACCTTCGACGAACTAAAAACAAAACACAACGCACTTTTGTATGGTTCCCATCCTGCTGTAAATACATAAATACCTTCGTACATTTATTTGACTTGAAAGTCGCTGTTCCTCCGCTCCTTCTCATTTGATAGCTTTATCTGCCTGGACATGACATGTTTCTACACCCCCCCCCCCCGCCGTTCTTGCTCGAGGTCGGCGCACGTCCCTCACCTATTATTGGGCGTCATAAATGTCTGTGTTTATCCAGGAATAACCTGACCTGAGCGGGAGCCTATATTCTGCGCTGTCCGCACAAGCACCCCATGTAGGGACACCGCCTGACGTAACCCTAGAAGAGTCACTCGCCGGGGGCGTGTGGTGTGGGGACACCGGGGTCGTGACCTTAGCGTGCCTCTCCCCGTGGGTTGCGGATGCTTATCCAGCAGTTGAACGCGGTCATTTGGCTGTAGCCGGTGGCGAGATGTTAACTGCCTCGCCTGGTATGCAGGAGGTCGTGGGTTCGATTCTCGACACTGACGCCTGCTGTATATTTAGAGTTTGCGAGTCTCTCTCTCATCATCATCACGGTGGCTAGGAGATGTTAACTACCTCGCCTGGTATGCAGGAGGTCGTGGGTTCGATTCCGACCCTGACGCCTGCTGCTGCTGCATATTTGGAGTTTGGATGTTCTTCCTCGTTGTCGTGTGGCTCTTGCTCCGGGTCCTCCCGTTTTTTTTTGCGCTCCACAATTAGAAACGCACGTTCAGATCATTTGGCCCGACATAAATGTCCACTTGATAAGCCGCTTCGTTGAGCTATCATTTGTGTCCAGGTCGCTTCTGAAAAAGAGCGACAGAGCTTAGTGGGCCTTAACTGGTAAAATAAAATAAAAAAAAAAGTAGTTTAGTTTAGTTTTAATAGCCGTGTGGCACCTGACGTCATGTTTAGACCTCGTGTGTCAGCCGTTGCAAAACGTGGGTTCAATTATTTCCCGACAATTTTACAAATAGGTGTAATACATACAATTCAGACTTAATGGTTGTTTGTTAATCCACCCCTGGATGAAGGTCAGCACCATGCCTTGTCTGTCATGGGGGTTGTTTGATCGTTTCCGTGTGCTGCTGGCCACTGTGGGTCAGTTCAGATGTCCCTCGCCACTGATGTTAACCGTGACTGGCAATTGAACTCGGGACGCCGTGAGTACTGACAACCCTGCCACTCCTGCCACATTACAACTGGCTAGGGTGACATATTTGTGAAGTTGCAATGCACAAGATGCTGCCTGCAGAATGAACTCAACCGTGGCTGCATTTTTTCGACCTGTTTCGACACTCGTTAATTGCCTGAAAGAGTAAACTCTTTGGTTCTTTCGGTAAAGTCACGTAGGTATAAAATAAAATAAATAAAATCACGACGTTTCGATTGCAACACAAGCAATCATCATCAGGTGGGATAACCACAGCAAGGTTTTTTTTTTGCTGAAGACTTCAAATCTAGATTGCCTGAAAGAGTATTTATATCTTGAAAATCACAGAGCTTGGGCAATTGTTGGCACCAGCTCACCTCCTTGGCTGCTGCATTTCTGCTTGTCTGTAGTTCCTTGCTCCTCTGCGTCGCATCGTCACTCTGCGAGATTGAGGGACAACTGCGTGCGTTACAAGTTGATTTTACATCTTTGGTTCTTTCGGTAAAGTCACGTAGGTAGAAAAAATAATAAATCACGACGTTTCGATCGCAACGCAAGCAATCGCCTCTCTCTCTCTCCCACCTGAAGACGATTGGATTCCTACAGTCACGAAAGCTTCAAATCAATTTGACATTATGTTCTTGGTTCTTTCGGTAAAGTCACGTAGAAGGGAAATAATAAAAATAGAAGGGAATTAATAAAATAATAAGAAATATTTTTTCATATTTTATTATTTCCCTTCTACGTGACTTTACCGAAAGAACCAAGAAAATGAATCTCTGCAGTCACTAAAGCTTTAAATAAAAATTCAATTTAACATAATTTATTTTCTCATTATTATTATTATTATTTACTTCAGCGTTCGCTTCAATGTTGACGAGACGAGTGTTACTTTACGTGATTTTCTTGTTCCCCGCCGTGATAGCAGGTGCAGGCAGAGTGTCCCACGCTTGTTGTATTGAGTGTGGTTACTTTGACTCCTCTCCCCAGCGGCTTGAACCCAAATTGGCACGAAACCAAATGAAACTCAACGCTAAGGTGTAACTGGCAAAGCAAGCGTTGGATTGGCTATGCCCAGGAAACATGGAACTTTGGGCCGTGGTTTCAACCACATGCCAAAGTTGGCCCAAAGTTACATGTGGACTGGGTGTAACCCACTTTAGGGAAGAGAAGCGATGTCATTCTGAATGTGCGGAAAATGTTTTTTGGAGGCGGCAGTGTTTTCTGTATCGCTGTGTTGCTAGGAGAGTTGTTTGACCCAAACTTAGCAGCCTGAAATTTCAGTTGTTGAAATTTCAGCACAGGTATCCAAAACGGACGCTCGGAATGTCGCGGCAAGAGAGCATGAGCAGTGCGGAAGTCCGGAAGAGAACTTGAGCGGCGAGTGCGGTCATTGTCGTGCCAAAGAAGCTGTGCAGGATGGCGGAGGGCCGTTTTGCCGAGACGCAGGCATTGAAGTTAGTTTCCACGAATCCCGCGACCAAAGCAGATGTTGGGACACGTCGCGGAGGTCGTATGTCAACTGCTGGACCTGGCAGAGGGTAAATGGTGTTGGCTAGGTGGTGTGGTCGCATCAACGGCTCCGGCCAAGATGTCATCTTGATCCTGAATCTCTGCTGAGTGGAACGCGCGTTATGATCCCGTGCAATTTGATCGCCAAAAGGGGGTGTCCAAGTGAGGTGGGATGTCCCATGAAATAACTTTGATGGAGTATTTTATTCTGCTTTGAGTGACATCCTTTTTGGGTGATCCGTGAGGTCTGATACATAACGGCATAGAACCCCCCCGCCTCGCCTCGAGCTTATCGGTCATTGGGACAAGTGGAGTTAGGTCTGTCGTGCAAACGCACGGGAGTGATGGGGTCTTTGCCCTGGTTGTTATGACTCTTTTGCAAGGTTATGGCTATCATCGCATCTTCTTGGTATGTGCTCATCAGGTGCAGCAAAAACGGACAGGGCTAAAGTATGCTGCCACGTGTGTGTCCATTGTTGACCTATCGCACCATCTCTTGAGATTAGCCCCAGAATTGAAAGGAAACTCCCTCGCCATTACGACCCCTTGGCTTGGCCATTTAAAAAAAGAAAAATCGATGCGGCCACGTGGCTCGCAGATGTCATTGCGATCAGCTGGTACAGCCGATAACCTGAATTCCAATCCAGGCAGCCGCCTGCTGCTGAACCAGGTTCTCAAGTCTAGCGAGTTGATATTCTCAGCCTGCCAAGAAACATGGACTGCACAACAACAACAACCAAAACATTTCCAGTAAATTTGGTTGTGCCCTTCATTTGGCTAAATTCCAACTCTGAGAAAGAAAAAAAAATCGGTTCTGACGGACATTATTCTGATGTGGCAGAGCGGATGGGCAAGTGCTGCCCTCTTCCGTGTGGACCACTGGTCACTGGAAGGGATCTCAGATGTAGCTCCGTGATATCTGCTTCAATGGGCCGTTTTTTTTTTCACGGAAGGGTTTGCATTTATCTGCGAGATTTCTAAATGGATTTTTCTTGTCCGCATGACAAGATGCTGATAGCGGCGATCAAAATAAAATATCATGCTTTGGTCCCGTGCGTGACTTTTATGACTTCGCCCGAACACGCATTACTCGCTGCCATAATGTGGGACGATTGACGTTTGTTGTTTTAAAGATCACCCGTTGTCGTGACACTAACCAAATAAGCTTTGAAACGGCAACGGTTTGCGTGACAAAGGTTCGATCCTATCTGTCCAGCATTTTTACTTCCGATGCTGTGCGTAATGTAATTTCTGCTAATAACCCAATTCACAGCGAATGCAGACCCATCTCTGAGGCCAAGCAGGTGTGAGCCTGGAAAGTACTTGTAAGGGTGAGCACCGTGCATAAAACAGGAGGTGGTGTAGGCTGCTGCTGAGATACAGGGCACTGCAGCAAAATCTATTGTTGTGCTGCAAGACGCTCCCATATTTTTCTATTTACGTGGCTTTACCAAAAGATCCAAAGAATACGCTCCAACATCTTTGCCTCTGGCTGCCGTCAACAGCCCGCACTGACGGGCATGGTAAAGTATAGTCATGTAAGCCCCGTGACCTCCTGAACAGTGTGTGGGAGGTTCCATTCATCAGTGAACTGAAAAAAGGGCTGTACAGGCACATGCAAGTTTTTTTAGCAGGGCTTGCGTCGCCGAAAGGGAAGATGCGTGTAATTTCATCAGTCAGCTGCCTAAGTGGCGTAAATCACATGACGTCTTCTTCTATATTTGAAGTAGACGTCATGTGATTTTCTTTCTTCAGATAGGGCAGGTTTACAGGGCTTGGTCGCGTTTCAAAAAAAATATAGACACTCGTAAAACTTTGCTTTTGAGAAGCGTCGTTTCGTCAAATGGGGCTGTGTTGGGTTTTACAGTCGATAATGTTTGGCCGAATATCCATAAACCTATTGCTTGAAGTGTTAAGAGCGATTTGAAGCTGTGTAACGCTAGAAACCGTGTCTAAAAGAAAAAAGACGCGTAAGGCATTGGCTCTTTCTTCCTTACGACAACTGCCGTGGCGGTAAACTTGGGTGATAGATTCGTGGAAGAATTTTATCACTGGGAACCCTGTTTTTTTTTCTCTCAGTAAAGAGAACTACATTTCCCGTGCTGCTTGCGTGCCATTCGTACGAGGAAGCAGCTTTTGATGCAATCAAATCTTGTCGACTGCAAATCCATCAAAGACTTAAAACCGCAAGTGTTTTTTTTTCCATCATCATCATTTTGAAACCAAAATTCGACGAACTGGACAAATTATGACTTTATCTTTCTGTCATTGGCATAGAATCTCTTTACTTCTCTGATGATTAAAGGGCACCGCGTTAATTTGAAGAATAAAATCCATATGATTGACAATGCCGCCATTTAATTACTAGCTGAAATCTGGATTATATGACCAATAATTGAGTCCTAAACAAAAGGGCACTGTTAATTGAAACAATAAAAATACACATAAAACCCATGTTATTGTCAATACACCCATCATTTTAACATTAATTAATCTCCTTGCCAAGAGCGTTCTGCCACTTTGGGGCTGACGTGTGTTTCAGACTGCCAGCGTGTTATTGGCAATGCCCCCACCACTTTATTACTAATTATGTATCGTCGCCTCGGGCTGGCTGTCTGGCCATGATTGGAATTTGGGTTATTCTTCCAATAATTACGAATATTGTAGAAGCGCCTATCCCTATTCTGTGGGGCCATATGTCTGCTTGGAGGGTAGACGGATGGTTTGTGGAGTGGTGCTCAGGATGGGGGAGGGGGCTCAGGGGAGTGGCTATTGTGAATAAATGTACATGGGCCTCTCCACGCCATGCAAGTCTTGGGCAGTTGTTTTGTCATACTCCGACACCCTGATCAGTGTGAGTTGGTGAAGCCTGGGAGCATTGACGTGGGGACATGGAAGAGCAGTACAAACAAGAGATGTTTTTTTTTTTATGAACTGTCCTCTGCTGCTCAACCACGTGGCCCCGCTTGGGTAACGGGTGCAGTAGGTCCTCATTATACCAGTGTAAAATAATACTGTTTGCATTTGCCCTAAATCTCACCCTCGTTACACACTCCGTGTGGTATTTCTCAGTTAAGACTGTAATGGCCTGTAAAAACTACAGATGTGTTTAACCGATAAGTGAATTGTCGTTGCATAGCAATGTGAAGACGTATAATAGCTGTGTAAAAAAAAAATCTAGCTGGAAAGTGCAGCCAGGGACCTCTGGAATGGGGCCACCCCTCCCCACTTTGCCTTACAGAAAGGAAAATGATTTCTAAAAAAATATTTGCGTTTTTTTTCTCAGCACGTCACTGCGCTGTTAGCGCGTCGAACTTTGGCTCCCCGACGCGATTTGAGTATTTTTAAATGTTTGTTGGGCGAAACCTCACCCTCCGCCCCCAAACCCACCCCCAAGATGACCCCTAATTCAGAGCAGAGCTGAGCAACTGTCAGGGTTGCATCGCGGCAGTGTCGGGTCACAGGTGCGCACCGGCTGAGACATCAACAAGGCGAATGAAGCCACGCGGCTCGGTGAACAGCGACGCTGCCGAGCGACGGAGTCTTGAAGCTAAGCGGCGCGCACGTGCCGGGGTTGGATGGTCGAGGCCGCTCACAGACTTGCGCGAGCGATTTGTCACGGCGAGCTTGGCAGCGAGTCGATGGAAGAACAGGGTGCGGGAATTGACTCGGATAGTTCGACAGATACATGCCCCTTCGATAGCCTTTGATGAAATACTTGAGCGGATATATATATATTTTTTTATCCCTGGCCAAGTTGGTTTGAATGTATCAAGATATTTGTTGTTGTCGGCCTGCAACTTTCCCACTGTTGGGAAAAAAAGAACTCTGCCATGTTGATCCTGTCCAGCAGCGACTCTCTGAACACTGTAATTGCATATCTTCTGCTGTTGACGGTGTTTACGATATATATCTTTAATTCGATTTGAAATGTTTGGTGTTTTTTTGCTGTTGGTGGTTGGTCGTGACAGACGGCAAAGTGCCCACTTTTGACATTTATTCCAGCCGAGACGGAAAATGTAGTGAATTTGTTCATCTTATTGCACAAATAATAATATGAATGATGATCCTCATAACAATAATAATGTAGAGCGATTCGTTAATCTGCTGTTGGAAGACAACTTCACCATGCTGATCAATACGGGTTGTTAAAGCGGAGAGTTTCAGGACCGGTTCAGATGTCACTTGTCACTGATTTTTCACTGACTGGGACTCAAACTCAGGTTTGCCGAGATCACAGCACCGTGCACTGACCAAAGCACCACCAACTCCAGTGAAAATGAAATCAATAAATAGTTATTGTCATAGCTGCTAAATTGTAACGGCTTTTTTAAATGGCGATGAGATTCATATTACTTTTCCATCCACTTTCAATATTTCATATATTTTATTTTTTATTACGGATTTTTTTTTAAGTCAGATTGCTGCTTTGGAAAAAAAAAAAAATTCTCGTCGCGTGTTTTAAGTCACGCTATAAATCTCAAAGAGCAATTCAGGCAACCCAACCGCATGTTTCTATTGCCCTCGTACGCTTTTTTTAAATCCTTTATATTAAGTTCACTTGCTTGCTTGCTTGCGCGCTTACGACCGTGCAAATCTTTCGGTCGTTTTTTAACCCACTTCCCGTGATCCAATCGAGCTGACATTTTGCACACAGACTCGTTGGGCGTGGCAATAAATTTTCGTGAAATTTATTTTTCCAAATTTTTACACTTTTTAGGAGAAAAGAAAATTATATTTAATTACCAATTGCTTAATGGTGACAGGCAATCATCTGACCCATAGGTGGCAGCCATCTCAAGCCAGAGGACGAGAGGACTCTAGCCGCCACGCATATAAAGGATTTATAGTGAAAAACTTAGTTTTACGGGTTATTTTTTTACCTTTGTGATTTTGACAATGCAGAATGGAGGCATGGTGAATATTTTAATATTTCCAGGGGCAATTAGAGCTCCCCACCTTTACACAAACACCTTAAACAAGTGTGCCTTAATAGTGCGTTAAAACATTTCTAAACAAATTAAGAGGCAATTATGAATTGATGAGTCTCAAAATGCAATTTCAGGAGGCTCTTTGCGTTGGAATTATTGACCGAGTTCCATGAATGTGTGTTTGGCTTCATGTGGGAGAAAACCCACCACAAGTCCCTACCTCGCAGCCCAATGCCCACAACACCAGGTCGGCTCTAGAAGTTACCCATCCAGGTCCTAACTAGGCTCAAGTATGCTTAGCTTAATGTAATCAGGAAAACTCGGGGCCAGTTGCAACTTAAAAATTCTCAACGGTGGAGTGTGGTCTGTTTAAAACATGGTCAGGTTTCGTATCATTTGTATCGCATACATACATCGTTTATTCACACGCTCTCACTCAAGTGAGTCACATGATTTAAAAAAGTAGGGGGGGAAAGGTGGTAAAGACTGCAACGCATTGCCAAAGGGTGGATTGCCGATACTCAGGAATATATATTTTAACATAATTCCTAAGCTCGGTATTCTATGTGTCCAAATACCAATATCCGGCAAAGTCAATTGCTTCGACCTCCTTGCCATGACACAAAAAAGTTGCCCCGATAAATCCTCACTCGCCTGGACTAAATAACAATTACGCTCGGAGATAACCGGCAGCTCCGTTAGTTTAGGGGTCCATTTAATGAATGAGTAAAGCCAGATTGACTTAAGCCTCTTGGACCTTCCTTGGGCTTGCACGCAAGGCAATGAGCCAATATGCCGCGCAAAACTCCCACCTGTACGTGTGTCCTTGGCTCGCGCTGAGAGACGCGCCCAGGGCCAGCGCAAGCGATTTTCCAGCACGGCGTGTGTACGCACGTGGAAAAATGTTCCCGGACAATATTCTTGGCTTGGGAAATCGCGTACATGTTACTTCTCTTGCGGCTGGTCTACTACTCAAACTCCAGTCCTCGCCTGGCCCCCCCACGCTGCTCAGCTGTCCAGCGCATCATCCGCTGGCCGTTTTATTTGCATGCACAAGTTGCACGTGTGTGTGTGTGTTGATGGCTGAGTCAAGTAGCCTCCATGCCCAGACACCACATGCCTAAGCAGCTTTTGTTCGGCCGGATAAAGGGGGCTAAAAGGGCGTGGGCACGGGGTAGAGAAAAGATGGAGTGATGTGGTACAAGATGAAGTGGAGCTGAGTGGACTTGCCGATGACTGGTACCAGCGGTGTCAAGATCGGCCTCTGTGGAGGATGCTCGTGAAGGACGCTACTGGGCAGTTGGAGGCATTCGCCCTCCAGCAACAACGGGGGTTAGAGGATGGGTTGATCACAATAATAAGCGGAGCGCCAGGCGGCTAGAACACAGAAAATTGGCACAGTAGGCGGCATAGGTAGTGGATCGGCCAGTCATCTCAGACAGTGAACCCTTGACACCCCGGTCTGTCCCGTGACCTCCTGCAAGCGGGCGTTTGACACTTCACGTGGTCTTAAAGTGCACTTAGGCTGGCACAAGCGTCGTGGTTACGTCACCACCACTTAGTGGCGAATGGCAGTTGCTGTTATTGATGTACTCAATTCAAGAGAATTTTTGAGTAGATGATAATAGGGCAATGTCAATGGTGATGTCACCACAAGTCGCCATCTCTTCCTTTCGTTTTGCCAGATCGCTCGGCCGTTACACAGCGGCCTTATCCTTTTAAGGACCTTTCTTAACATTTTTTCTGATCACCATCATTCACATCGAGGACTTCAGTTGACAATTTTCTGCCCTAAACCAGTGTTGTAAATTCCACATCTCAATTCCGATGGGCGAAGCCAAAAGCTGCAACCGTTTTATATGTTCTTCGAATTGTAC
The DNA here is from genome assembly GCF_964198595.1 of Lampetra fluviatilis. Classification (NCBI taxonomy): domain Eukaryota; kingdom Metazoa; phylum Chordata; class Hyperoartia; order Petromyzontiformes; family Petromyzontidae; genus Lampetra; species Lampetra fluviatilis. The sequence goes on along the minus strand of NC_136323.1, from coordinate 5,590,620 downwards.
TGATTTTATCCATCTTGGAAAATGTAAGCGGTTGAGTTGACCCTGACCCAAATTCTAACCGGCAATGTTCGCATCATGATTCCTTTGTTTGAACCACCGTGCAGCTTGGTCAGTTGTGAGATGTATACGTGCATAATGATAAAAATGAGTAACATTTTGGTTTTTACACCGTTCTTAGCGCACAGAGCAATTAAATCAGTGGCCGATCCAAGAGTGAAGTGATGGGGCCAATGCTCCCCCCCACCCCCCACCTTGAGAGGCTGAACATTGTAATTTAATTGATGCTTACCAGGAAAAATACCTTTTCTCAGATGGGCGCGCCGTATTATGCCAAGTCGGGGGCGGTGTTGCCACGTGTTTCTTTTTTTTTCTACCCAATTATAGTCATTTTGTCAAAGTTTGAAGGCCACGTGTTATCAGGCAATTCAGTCGCAATAACTTAAGACGCGACCGTAGGGGTGTGGCACAAGTCCACGTAGCGTAACTCCCAGGCCACACCCGTGGCAGTGCCCCCCCCCCCTCAACTCCCCCCCACCCCCGACCCCCTTCCACCACCATCCCGAGGAACTCTTTAATTCTGCTGCACACAAATGGGTTGTGCGCCGCCAACGCCAGACCAGAACGGGGCTGGACATTTAAAAAGTGGTCACGTTCAACTCCCGGAAAGTTAAAGCTATCATTGGCTAATATCCAAAGGGAGTAATCACCGTTGGGTCTGAGTGAAGCATGCGGAGAGGTTTTTGACTCCGTTGGTCAAAAGCTGCTCTGTACTGCTCCAGCTCCTGCCAATTGTATCAATTGTTGACCCAGGAGGGTATCGATGAAGAGTCTCGGAGGTTTTTTTTTTTTTTGCGAGGGGACGGGTGGAAGATTCTGCGTCATTGGTATATTTGGCCAATATCATTAAAAGGGGCGTTTGGCTTCGCGGAGGTGTCGAACCGGAGAACCCAAAGTAAAAGCCACTGCATGCACGAGGTGGTAACACGCACGCCCATTCCATTGCCCCTTCGCATTGCCGCACCTAAAACATCGGGCAAGCCCTGGTGGTCATCTGTCCACGAACTACAGTGAATCCTGCTTTGCCCGTGATATTTTAATGATTATGATAAGGGTGCATTTCGGGTGATCCTCGGCCATCAGCGTTTCATATTTCATAAAGGGGGTATGTGGAGACCTAGTTAAGACCATCATCATTGCTTGCTGCAAATTATCTCTCATATGGCCAATTAATTCATAAATGTTCAAGCACTTCAATAATTAACATGAGAATAGACCAGCGGAGTGCATGCGCTGCCACTTACAGTATGGTCTCCCAGTGATCACAGCAGGACACTGTGTACATATATAACTAGTGTGTGTGTACATGCACATTGAAGAGATTATTATAATGTGTTTGCAATTTTGAACACTTAACTTTCACAATGCAATTGGCAGATGACCAGATTGCCCTGAATGTGCCTGATCTCGCTGGATCTCCAAAAGCTAAGCAGGCTTTGAGCCCGCCTCATAGTTGGATGGGTCACCAGAATGGCTTGCCAGGTCTCAACAGGCATAGATGCCTGTGAGAGGTGGCCAGGAGATGGTAGTGCCGAATGTCACCACCTCATATGCATAATGGATTTCTCCTGGTTCTCTGGTTTCATCCCACAAAGCCAAACTCTCAATATTGACGTTAGCCAAACATTACATTGCAAGAAAAGAAAAACGGCCCAGAGATTCCGTGAGGCTTTCCTGGAGGAGAATTAAGGCCATTGGTGTTGGTGAGTGCTTAGCACCTGGATAGGGCAAAGGTTCAAGTTCAGCCCTCACTCTGACGTTCAAGTGAGGCTCCCCAGCCCTAGATTTAATTTGGATGTTTGGCACCGTTACAAAAATTATTGGAATAATAATAATTTGGTCTTCCATTGCGAATTAAAATATGCCGTAAACATGCTCTAATGCTGCACGTGTGTGTGTTAAATGTGTGCAGCTGGTGCAAAAAACTCCATGGACAAATTCTAAATAAATTGCAAAATATTCTGTTCTGGGGTGGGGAGGGGAAATTTTTTAATTTAAAAACCGTACCACGCTAACCATTTATTTATCGACAGATGTTGACCACGTGTGCACCATCAGTAGTGCTCGCAAAACTTGTACGATGGAAAGCCATACATTAGCAGGTATTGAAAGAATTCCCTCCCAAAACTACAAGTTTGTTTCTTTTTGAGATGGTGGCACGATCTAACACCTGGAACGCAGACAAAAAACCTTCACACGAGTGGTTGGTTGTAACTGCATGGTGGAGGCATCGGTTGACGGCTAGATTTCAATATTTTTCAAACATTCGTCGTCATGCGAATCCTCATGTATTTAAAGATGTTTTTTTTATCATAATGCCATTTGTAAGACGCACAATATTTTACGGACATCAATTACCGTACAACAATAGGTTTTACCTATTCAAGGATTCCTGTCTGCATTAACCAGTTTCAAAGACAATGCATATAATATCAGAAGCATGCTTTTTGTTTGCATGTTCACAACTTGTACGTGTGGCTAATGCAGACAGTATTAATTGAATAAATATTCTGTTTGGTGTTTTAACACCTTGATACCTGGTTAATTGCCTGAATGGGTTAAACCTATTGTTATATTTTAATAATGGCAAGAAAGTGCCCATATTATAAATGACCGCAACTCTGAGACGCCGGGAGCCAAGGTCGGTGGAGCTGGAGAGCCAGGAGAGGATGGTGGGGGCCTTTTAAGTGTCTCTTAAACACCGCCGCCGCCGCTGCTGTTTATGTGAAGCCATCACGAACACCCACTGCAGTCCAAACAGCCGTGCCACGATTGCCTGGCAGAGAGCGGCTGGCGGCAAGAATGGAGGACCAAAATCATCACCAACACCAGTTCCTTATCGAGGATCCTACAGGTCTATTCAACACGCTTCACCCTGCCACGCAGTCTGTGTGGGCCTTCAAAGCTGGTTCTGGTGTGGACCAATCAGTTTCAAAGACAAGGCATATATTATCAGAGCATTTTTTTGTGTGCATATGGTTAACGCAGACAGGAGTCATTGAATAAGGATTATATTTGGTGTTTTAACATCTTGACACCTGTTTAATTACAAGAAATGGTAAAACCTATTGTTATATTATAGTGTGGACCTTGCTAAACAGGTTGTCGACAGGGTGATGTCTCTCTATGCAGCCAAGATCCACCCTCTGGGGTCTTCATGACAACCCACGCTGCAGCTGTGGTCTCGTACAAACAGTGTCGCGTGTTGTTGTTGCTGACTGTCCACCGATTACGTTCTACACGTGGCCACCAAGGACGCGGACCCATGGCACGGCGATTACGCACTCGCTGAATGAAAAATAAATGTGAAGTGGGATGGCGGATCCATCATCATCATGACCATCATCATTACACCGCTGGTCGTGTATTCACAAGTGTTTTTTTTAATCTCCATTAGTCCACTTTTAACTCGAGAATGCCTTCCTGTTTACGCGGCCGTATGGGTTTCATACTCGATAAAAAAAATCATGTTTTTCCAGAGTTGACATTGCAATGTTTTATTTCCCCCCATTTAATAAAAAAAATACCACGATTCATAATTAGTTCATTTTGGGTTAGATTGTGTAGGTATAATGTAACATTTTGATCTGCATTTGTACTAATAATAATACCGTTTGTTTACTCAGCTGAGCCTCGCTTAGTCTCAGGAACTCTTTCTTTAAGAAGGGTCCTGATTTCGGATAGTTGGCCAATGTCGCGAATGAGTAACCCGCAATAATCGTTGACGAGTGTTTGGCTTTATGTGATAGGAAACCAAAAATGCCCACACCTACGAAGAGACAACGCGAACTTGGTCCTCAGTAGAGCTCTTGGAACTGCTCTGCCGTACCGCCCTCTCCTGGCCACCTTTGCCGTCATGTTCGTTTGCGAGTTTTAGAAAATCTCTGCACGATCCACCGACCCATGCGACTGAAAGCCCTGGATCACAGCCGCTTTCCGCCACACCCGGATTGTATTGCAAAGGGAATAACAAAAATGAAATGAACAACATGGGCATGTTTAACCTTAGAGAAACTGTTGGCTTAGAACAACACCGCAAAGGTTTCGCTTGTTAAAAAGCAATCGACGTTCAGAAGGTTCCCACAGCTCTTCATACATTACACCGTGCATCGGCTCATCATCCCCAGGGGTCGATAACATGAGAACCACTTCTGTGTGTCGAAAGACTGCAGCGGTTGACCCCATGGGAGCGAGTGGCGAGTGACCCCCCCCCCCCGCCATAGGAATGTAGAATTTCAAGAACACCCGGCGTTAATTTGAACTTGGAGCCGTTGAGACTTTTTGCCATATGTAATGATGCTGTGTGTGGGTGTGTGAGTGGGTGGGTGGGGGTCGTGTGTGTGTAAATGCGTGTTTATAAAAAGCATTTGTCCGTGCGTGCGTGTGCGTCCGTGCGTGCGTGTGCCCATGACTCCAACTTTTCAGAGGAACGTTTTCAATGTGCCTCCTCCTCATTGCAGTTTGACATTTCCCCCCCGCCTCCCCCAAACGCTGCGTCTCCGCTGCTATTGTCATTAGCACAACCACATGCACACCGAAGGGGGGTGGTGGGACCCCCACTGCACACACTGCAATAAAAACATATGTTTGGCATCGAGAGTCAGCGAGGCATCTCGGGTCGAGTGTGACATTTGCGCGTTTTGCGTGCGCGCGGGCGATAATGCGTGCAACATAAATTTGTTCCTGAGACCGCGTGGAGGTTTAGATGGGGGGAGTGGGGGGGGTGGTGCCCCCCCCCCACCCCTTTCCCCCCCTCCCTCCCCCCAAGCAGTTTCCATCCTCGAACATCTGCCGCCAGAACTGAGAGCCACTCACCCTTTCATTTATCAGCAAGTTCTTCGTCATTTATCGAGAGCCGCAACTTTTTCCGATGGCTAGAGAGTGTTATGATGGTGATGTATTTGGCGGTGAACGGTGTTGCTTGTACGGCTGAATCTTGCCTGTTCAGGGAATAGCGTGCTCATCTTGATAGATTATATATATATATCTCTTTATTTTCTAAGTTGCATTCCATTTGTGCTATCGGTGTCGTGTCAGGGGATGAGGGAAGTTTCGTTTTGGAGCAGTGCAAACACCCCCTGTGTTAACACGTGGTCTGCGGAAGCAGATATCACAGAACCACTTCTCAATTGACTTCAAAAGGCCTCTTTAATGCGCTCCTGGGCAATATCCACAAAGACCCCGCAACGGTTATTTGTTGGATTTTAATCGAGCTGAACATGATTCGTGAATAGTTTCTTTTTGGGTAAGATCGTGGAGGTATAACGTCAGTTTTTCGTTATGACTCTCCGCCACGTGCCAGAGTCAATCAAATAACAATTTTGACAATTTTCAATCTGGTTTTGGCAACATCAAGTAAAAGTGATTCCCCGCTGAGATGAACAATTGAGGCGGTGCTCATCCCCGTTTACAGCCCAGGGACAGTGGTGGAAATTCCTCATTCCTATGGCGGGGACGAATCCATCTAAAGCAGTGGCTCTTAACCTGGAGGTGCACGCATCCCCTGGGAGTGCGTGATGCCCTTCCTGGGGTACGAGACATGGCCAATTTTTTTTAGAAGGTAAATGATCGAAACATAAAGTAAGCACGGGCACATAGGTACAACTACTTTGTTTCATCAAACTACTATGTATTTAGAATAAAAAAAAACAAATCACGACGTTTCGATCGCAACACAAGCAACCTTCATCAGGTGGCACCGATACAGCAGGGAGAGACTCGATCATGTGAGCCTTCTTGTCTCGTAGTCTGTTAAAAGCTCTAACAGATGTGTTAAAACCCTCCCCGTAGAGGTGGTTCAATCTTGATTTGAAGCTTTCGTGACTGCAGGAATCCATACTATGTATTTATTAGCATTATACATTTATTAACTGTTTCATGTTTTAACGATTGAGACCCAAACGGGTGCAAGGCTGCAGTTAAAGGGTTTAAGAACCACTTATCTAGAGGATGACCACTTTTCTTATCCACAAAAGTGATACTCATTTTATGAAACCGCCACACGGATGATGGGCTGAGTCAAACCCGCCCCCCACCCCGCAACCAGAATGCGAGCCACCTGTCGAGACACCTGGCTAGGTAACTAATGATGCTGCTGCTGCAAAGAAATCCGCAGCAAATTGTTCTGCGTGCACACAATGCTAGCCCGGGACAAACGCAACGCGCCTGTGTGTGTGTGTGGTCGGCTCCGAACGCGGTCGCCAAGTGGAATTGAAACAGACATAAATAAACTCGAACTATCGGGTGCAGGCAGGAGGCAACTATGAGTGAACTGTTGCGGAAAGCTTGCTATTTGCTCTGTACACGTGCCAAGCTCTGCGTGTGTATTTCGAGTGTCCTCAAATGCGCGTGGGCATGCTTGGGAAAGTGTGTGTGTGTGAACGGTCGTGTGGCGGTTAGCGCGTTTCGCTACAAAGCCGGCGACCCGAGTTCGATTCCTGCTCACGACCTACACCGTGACGATTATTTGAACCGGTAGTGAGCCTCCCTTAGGTCGACTCAGCATCAAATGAGCAACCGCTGCGCTGTGTAAACATCGCCACTCGGGAGACAAAGGTGGTTGGGCGTGGTGCTGGCCACCCACCCCCTCGTGTGCCGTGCTGGCCTTCATAGGTGCTCGCTAACAGCACTTGCCGCAACAGTCTGTTCAGGCTATAAGGGGGATCTTTGTTGTTTGTCTTTGCGTACAAGTGCACCTGGCCTGGCACCGGCGCCGTGGTGACGTCACCGTCACTTAGTAGCGAATGGCGGCTTTAGGCGCCTGTGCACGGGGTGTATGTATTGCAATACATTTTCTCAGATGGCTCTTTGAAAAAAGAAGCGGCACATTTTTGTGTTTTCCAGTTGAGGCGACTCGGGTTTTCAGACGTTGGCTTGGGCACGAGAGAATTGCTTCATGTTGTGTAACAAGTGAACATAAGACACGTGCGAACTAAGTAATAACTCCACCAATCATAACCGTAAACCCCAGGCACAATGCTTTCATAATCAGCGCGAAAAGCTTGGCTTTTTCAAATTTAATTTTAACCCCAATGTTGACTTAAAATAACCTCGTTATGCTTTCCCATGTTCTAACAGTACCGCGGGCAGAGTATTAACTCTTGTGCATGCTTTTTGCGGGCGTGTGCGGTGGGAGCATTAGGTATAAGCCAACTAAGCAAAATCTAAGGGCCTCAAAGACTTCAAGCGACCCGAATTAATGATTTAAAAAAATTAAGGATAAACCAAATCGAACTCGTATGCTTCAAAAAATATCTTCCAAAGCTCATAATTATCATATGATTATTACATGCATTTTAATCGCTGTCAGTCTTTTTGTGTGTGTGTGTGTATTTCAAGCGATTACTATGGTTGTAAAAAAAATTAACTCAACACAATTGTCAATAACATTGTGGCCTTAAAAAATTGGGGGGAGGAGAATTGGGGGGAAATATCTGACGTTTCGGTCAATGACCCTTCTTTACAATGCATGAAGTAACATTAAATCATTTGTTCAATACCGAATGAAAGCCTTCGCATGCCCCGTCGGCCATGTGGAGCTTTTGTTTGACCACGCTTCTCACCACACGAGTCAGTGCGGGTCAGATCTCACTTGCTGCCGACGTTAGCCGTGAATCGGGAGGCGACCCCTGATAGCCAAGTTCATAGTGAGGTGCGACGGTTACGTCATTGGTTCACACAACCGCGATGGAGTTCAGTTATGCGGCGTGTCCATCATAGAGCGGATGTCATGTGATGTACCCACAAATCATTTCTGCTTAGGTCCCACCGGTGGACTCGTACCAGCGCTGCGTGTGTGTCTATGTTTAGGTGAAAAAAAAACTTGCAAGCTTTTACTCGTGCTTTTATGAAAAAAAAAAGGGGGTGTTCACGTGCAGAATGGGACTTAGGATTTTATGGGATATTTTTCTTCTTGAAAATTTACGAGGACATTTTTTTTATGTTGTTGCCTTCCTGACCGCCGCCATTGGTGAAACTCGCCAATTTATAAATGCGCGCGTCTTGACCTCTTTCTTTCAAACGAGCACCCATTAAATGCTACCCATTACAATTAAAGCATTCACGAACAAAACATCTCTAATTGTTTAATCGTTTGCGGCCACCGCAGATTTGTTGCATGTGTTGGAGATATCGGCCGTGCTCACTCATTCAATAATTTTATTCAGCAGTCTCCAGTGTCTTCTTGGTTCTTTCGGTAAAGTCACGTAGAATTGAAATAATAAAATAATAAAAATAAAACATATTAAAATAATTCTCTGAATTCATTCAGACTCTGTCTCCTCGACAGACCTGTTCTCCACCTGAGGACGGCTGCTTGCGTCGTGAGAATTGTATTTTATTATGTTTTATTTTTATTATTTTATTATTTCAATTCTACGTGACTTTACCGAAATAACCAAGAAGATGAATACCTGCAGTCACGAAAGCTTCAAATCGAAATTTAGTCTCCATTGTCTCTGCAATATTCTCTGGATTATAAGACCCCCCCACACCGCACCTCCCTTGTATTTTAAAGCAAAAGTTCACGGTGCCTCCTACAATGCCGAGAACATATTTTTGGCAAAATCTGCACTGGTTTATATCGTCCCGGTCTCATCAGTGGTCAAGCTTCACTGCCGGTTTGGCAGCACTCCTTCTTACACAACAGTGCCCTGTTAGCAAATATATATTTTATTAAATACATCTCTTTATACGAGCCATTGTGAAGCATTTCTAGGTTACAAAATGAATAAGCCTACAACTGTTCTTAAATTTCCCCGAATACAAAAAAAATATGTTCAGCCGATCGCTACAGTGGTCTGGTATGGGTGACATCCATCAGCAATGGGGGGACAAAGGCAGTCAGAGATGGGCATGGTGATGCCCCCTAGTACGCCTGCAATTTCCGTGCAAGCCTCAAAAGCTTCTCTCTAACAGCACTTGGACTAACAATTCATACTTTTGTCCTTGTACACATGTACAATCAATTGTGATGCTACGTCCCCTATTCAAGTTTAAACTCCACGCGCTCAAGAATGAGGAGAGGTCGTGAAGGGCACAAGCCCTTGTCGGCAATTCCTCCTCGAGAAGAATTAAGCGATCATCTCTGAAGAACCAATTCTCAATGCCTTCGCCTCTGCTCTGGCCTCAACAGCTATTGCCTGGTGGCCTCAAAGGCCTCCCATCGTAACACGCACGTCACCGGGCCTCCCCGCGGGCTCTCCGATCTTAATAGCTCCGCTCGGCAACAGGCGTCGTATCTGTCTGTTGGAAAGAATTATGCACTTTTGGCTGTCACTCAATGTAATGAATGGCCTTTGTTTTGGTGGTGCGGGGGGGGGGTAACGGAAGGGGGGGCGGTGGGTTTCACTGGTAAAGGTTGGCGCGCTGTATGTGGTGATGGAAAATGGGGGGGGGGGGGCACTCTTGTACTTGGTCCAATTGTTACAGTTAATGCTGAAGGGTCGCAGTCATTTTTGATGTTGATTATATTTTGTAAATGCTGCCGCGGTGTAATGGTCATCCCACCGGGCATTCAGACCGGATGTCGCCGCTTTCGATCTCCCAGCACGGCAAAGCGTAAACAATGGTGCAAGTGTCTTTAAATCACACCAGCACCCCCCTCCCCCACCTTCCCCAAACCTCTATCCCTCCAGCAGTATTCATGGGTACAACCAAAGTTAAGTCAATCAGCTGGTCACGTGTGGTGGGGCCAAGTGTGGGTATTTTCGCCTCTTCCAAGACGATTTGTCTGGTGTGCAAGAGTAGGCCAAAATACCTTCTTAGATCTAATAGTTGAGGTCCTTCCGCCAGCAGTATGCCTAGCGAGCAATTGCAGGGCTGCATATTTTTACTTTTCCAAACTTTTAATGGTCTTTGAAACGCGATGTACTGTGCTTATTTATATACCCAAGAATGTCTTGCCGAGTCATCACCTTTCTGCAAACCCGCGCTGCACACTAGATTAATAGGGTAGATACACACACTTCGGGGCAATATGTATTTACATTATAGCGCTTGCAGGAGAAGCGGTGATTTATTTGACCAGAGTTGCGTGCGTGCGACGGGCCTCGTTATTGCTGCCTTGGGATTTCTGAGGAAGCCATACATTGTTTTTCCCGTATGGTCCCGAGTGGTGAGATTGCCCCCCCCACCACCCACCCTCCCCCCACTGTGTGTCACTGACCCAATGCCACCGCCATGAACATGCTTTAACATCGTGTGGCAGTTTCCTGTCGTTGCAACGCTATACGTGATGTTACCCTTCCCACGGTTTGGTTGAGTTTTCTGCGGCTCGCAACGAAATATGAACATTTGTTATTGGTATTATTTACAGCTTAGTTTTTTTCTCACTTGGGCTCAAATGCTTCGTCCACATTTCAATGTTTTTAATGGTCGATTTAGTGCATCGTTGTTTGCAGGGTGCAAATGTGATTTCTGGCACATCTGAATTTGCAACATAGCTGCGTGGGGCATGGTAAACTTTATAATTTTCATGATTGCCAAGGGAGAAATTAAGTAGACCTATCCAGCAAATTTACTGTGAAAGGCGTAAAAATGATCTCATCGATAATCAGCAGAGACGCAGATGGCGTTCAAAACACTTACCTCGTAAGACGTCGAGCAAGTGCTATTATTTACACAAAATTTCATGTTCAATATTAAAGTGATTTAACTTAATTTCATTGATTAAGCACGCAAAGTTTGGTTCGTGAATTCACTGATAAGGACAAAATTATACACAGTTTTCTTGTACTATGAATACACATATGTCAATGTAAAAAAAGCATTTGAACAATTAAAACTCAATTACAGATCTGGATTTCAGCCACCAGCAACGATTATGTCGTGTTATCATCAAGACTTTGGAGAATTCATGGTCCCAGCTCAATCAATAATGACTGCATAAAAATATCATCACATTACAATTGGCCTTTCACTTACATTGGAGGAATTCCAGCTCCGAGGATAAAAAAAATATTGGTATCGCTGCCACGCGATAAAATGTCTCCACTGGAGGACAATGTGTGAAAAAGTTTAGTGCCACGAATGTGGATAAGAGGTCACTCGAATAGTGGCAAGATGTTAACTACCTCGCCTGGTATACAGGAGGTCGTGGGTTCGATCTCGACCCTGACGCCTGCTGTATATTTGGAGTATGCATCTTCTCCCCGCAGTCGCGTGGATTTTTCTCCGGGTCCTCCAGTTTTTCCCCCCACATTTAGAACCAACATCATGTGTTTCAAATATTTTTGCTGCTTTACATTTCCACATGATAAGCCACTTCGTTGAGCTATCATATGTGATGGGCAGGTCGCGTCTGAAAAAAAAAGCTTCATAGCTCAGTGTGCCTTACCTGGTAAAATAAATGGAAAAAAAATCCGAAGTGGTTCTGCAATATCTCCCTACCCAGGGCGGAGGCGTTGGCCCTCCTGAACGCGCAGTGATGCAGCGCTTCGCGACGGTTCCAAACGTCCGCGCGGTGTGGCGCCGACAGCGCGAGTAGAATAAAAACTTGGAGACGGACAAAAAAAAAACACGCTCGTTTGTTTCAGTGTGTGCTTCCATTTGATTATGGAGAAAACATGATCCGTTTAAGAGGACCCGCTGGACTCGAATAAGAGCAGCGACTCACACGGGGAGGGGGCGGCAGTGGGGGGGGGGGGGAGAGCAAATGGGCCTTTGGTCATATAACATGGGTCTTTGGTAATTTGACCAAAGACTCGTGTTTGAAGCCCCACCGATAAGTTGTTAACGGTTTGCATGGCAACCCCAAAAAAACATTAATCCAGCTGTCTTTACACTTCACCGCATATGTGCATCGCCAAAAAACCCAACATTTTATAGAAAGCCAACACTATGATATCATGGTTGTGTGGTTGTGTGCGAGGATAATCACCTTGCTTGCCTCTGCGAGTTGTTGTTGCCGTCTCGTTTTGAGATTTTTTTTTTCATTTTAAAGTGCCGGGTCGCTCGGAGGTCAAGATTGCAGAGCCGGCACCACTGAGGGCACGGGTTGGATCCGGGTTAAAATCCTGCTGTGATTAAACCGCGTTTTCACAAGTGTGGCGGGTTCGTGGTCTTGGCCCAGTAACCAATATTTGCACGCACACAAAAATTTAGTTTTTTTAAACTTTATCTAGCTAAATCCAAGCTCTTCAATTAAATATGATGGTGTACCGTCACGTGCTGCTTTTTGTGTTTAGTTTCTTGCCCTTCCCACCGCATCTCCGATGAGTACAGTTGGCTACGTACGGTGTGAAATAAGTTCTGCGTGCATACATACACATGACGGATCCCAGAGGAGAGGGTTCTGGGAAAGTGTGCCTGCCCAACCGTGCAATGGGTGATGGAGGCATTTTCAGGTGTCCTGTCAAATTTCTTCTTCTGTGGCAATTCTCTGTCGCACACTGCTCTGTGAGATTCCAAGTCGATCCTTTGTCTTGTGATTTGACACTGGTAGCATGATTGGAATAAATTGTGTGGGGACGGGGGAGGGTGAGAAGACGACGAAAGTTGAAAATAACTGTGTTTTCGGATGCACCGCTATGTGTTGTTCAGCACGATGTCCGACGTTTCGCTTACATGTGCCGGGCGCTTCTTCAGTTCAGCTCTGTTCAGCAAGAGGGGGTGTCCCCTTACAATCAGTTCAATTCTTGGAGAAGCTCCCAGCAGCAGCAGCACGTGGAACGAAACGTCGGACACCGTTCCGAACCACACACGGTGCAACACGAACGCGCGAGAGCCGCATACAACACAACCACGAAAAACTTCCGCGGGGGCGGAAAAGCAGCGTGCGATAATCATTAAGGAATTGGGTTTGATCATCATCATTAATGAATTGGGTTTGATCATCATCATTAATGAATTGGGCTTGATAATCATCATTAACGAATTGGGCTTGATCATCATCATTAACGAATTGGGCTTGATCATCATCATTAACAAATTGGGCTTGATCATCAACATTAACGAATTGGGCTTGATCATCATCATTAACGAATTGGGCTTGATCATCATCATTAACGAATTGGGCTTGATAATCATCATTAACGAATTGGGCTTGATCATCATCGTAAACGAATTGGGCTTGATCATCAACATTAACGAATTGGGCTTGATCATCATCATTAACGAATTGGGCTTGATCATCATCATTAACGAATTGGGCTTGATCATCATCATTAACGAATTGGGCTTGATCATCATCATTAACGAATTGGGCTTGATAATCATCATTAACGAATTGGGCTTGATCATCATCATTAACGAATTGGGCTTGATAATCATCATTAACGAATTGGGCTTGATCATCATCATTAACGAATTGGGCTTGATCATCATCATTAACGAATTGGGCTTGATCATCATCATTAACAAATTGGGCTTCATCATCATCATTAACGAATTGGGCTTGATCATCATCATTAACGAATTGGGCTTGATCATCATCATTAACGAATTGGGCTTGATCATCATCATTAACGAATTGGGCTTGATCATCATCATTAACAAATTGGGCTTGATCATCAACATTAACGAATTGGGCTTGATCATCATCATTAACGAATTGGGCTTGATCATCATCATTAACGAATTGGGCTTGATAATCATCATTAACGAATTGGGCTTGATCATCATCATTAACGAATTGGGCTTGATCATCATCATTAACAAATTGGGCTTCATCATCATCATTAACGAATTGGGCTTGATCATCATCATTAACAAATTGGGCTTGATCATCATCATTAACGAATTGGGCTTGATCATCATTAACGAATTGGGCTTGATCATCATCATTAACGAATTGGGTTTGATCATCAACATTAACGAATTGGGCTTGATCATCATCATTAACGAATTGGGCTTGATCATCATCATTAACGAATTGGGTTTGATCATCATGATTAACGAATTGGGCTTGATCATCATCAATAACGAATTGGGCTTGATCATCATCATTAACGAATTGGGCTTGATCATCATCATTAACGAATTGGGCTTAATCATCATCATTAACGAATTGGGCTTGATCATCATCATTAACGAATTGGGCTTGATCATCATCATTAACAAATTGGGCTTGATCATCATCATTAACGAATTGGGTTTGATCATCAACATTAACGGAATGGGGTTTGATCATCATCATTAACGAATTGGGCTTGATCATCATCATTAACGAATTGGGTTTGATCATCATGATTAACGAATTGGGCTTGATCATCATCATTAACGAATTGGGCTTGATCATCATCATTAACGAATTGGGCTTGATCATCATCATTAACGAATTCGGCTTTCTCCACCTCTGCCTCGCCTCCACGGCAACAGCAGCAGACGGCTGACGCTCGGTCACCCGCCCGGTGAAATGTTTTCCCCGGGCGCGCGGGCACACCATGTCGTGTTGTGTAATTGCTGTGATTTTTACGCACATTCGTGTACCGACCGTTGAGATTGAAGCCAAATTTTAAAAAAACGTGGTTGAGGTCTAAGCTACGACGCAGTCAATTTTGTATTTATAGATATTTTTGTCTTTTCTGTGTATATGTACACAATCCACTCTTGATTATCTGAGGGTAATGGTGGGGGAGGGATTGTCCAGATTTAAAAAGAGTCACGGATAATGCAAAACACATGTTGTTGAGGCGATGGAACATGATTTTCCTATACGTAGTAAAATAAAGGTAAATATGTAGAATTTGCAATTTAGTTTTCATTGTTTCGCGATCCGCTATAGTCAGAGTGATTTCTGGCACAAATGAGCGCTGAGCCAGCGGTGGAAATTCCACGTTCCTATGGCAGGGGCCATAGGAAAGTTGACCTTTCTGACGTGTTTAATGGCTGACAATTCTTTGCGTTCACGTGGGGGGGGGGGGGCACTGGGTCACTGACTCTCGACGAGTGAGGCACAGCGAATAAATCAACGAGCGCGGGTTTCAAAGGTGCGGATTTAGCGCCGTTAATCTGCCCATGGACTGTCCAGCATTGTCTGCACGTCCATAAATTGGCGCACACTTACATGCAACTGCAGTCTTCCGTTATTTAATGAATGTACGTACTTTCTTAAATCATGAACAAAGACGCATTGTTGCTGGCCCATCCAGCGGCGACGATATTGGCTGCCAACCGGGATAGCCGCGCGCATCTTGGCACTGGCGCTGTGAGCGGATTGAGCCGGCGGTGACCCCGTGGAGATGGGGCGCTGGGTAGGTGGGTGGGTGAGTGAGTGATTTATTGAGTGGGTGGGTGGATGATTGTTTTGGTGTGTGGGTGAGCGATGGGGTGAGTGATTGGATGAATGGTTGAGTTGGTGGGTGTGTTGTAGACGTGGTAGGTGAGTGAACGTATGAGTGAGTGGATGAGTGGGTGGTTAAGTAGGTGCGTGGATGGATTGGTGATTGGACCAATGGGTGGGAAGGTAGGTTGGCTACGTATGGTGCGAAATAAGGTCTACATACACGCGTAGTTGACCTAGTAAGCCTGTGAGATTGTGATCAGGCAGTTAAGTAATTCAATGAGTGAGTACATAGATGAATGGATGGTTGTGTGGGTCGTGTTTAAATGAGTGAGTGAATGATTGAGTAGGCGGTTGAGTTAAGAGACGACGTGGCTAGTGAGCTATTGATTGAGTGGGTGGTTGAGTGAAACTGCGGGATGATGTTCCACACTGGCTTTCCCTTGTGCAAAAAATAGAATAGCCCTTTATTCTCAAGTGATGGGCTTGACTTTTGGCGTATGAATTATTTCAGATCGGATACTTTTCTACCAGTGAATCAAGTCCTCAATCTATCACAATGTGTATATTTAATTATAAACGTGCCCACATTTCGACGAAATGTCAGAGTGGGGTTTCCCCGCTTAAATGGTTGCAGGGCCGTGTGAGTCCCCTCTCTGTAACCCTTGGCTGGTAGTGGAATTGCCACGTAAATATTTGTGGGGGTTGGGAGGGGTATGCGACGTCTGGTCAAATAACCCACCCACGTGACCAACACGACATGGAGAAGGACCTCATCCAGTTGTGGACGGATTAAAGGGGGCCCTGCATCTACATGGTTAGCTCAAATTGTCCCGCTTGTAAAATCACGCCAACGCAGGCTATACCCCTTCCATCCAACGGTACCTTCAGCCAATAATTAATTAGGCTAATCAGTGGCATTGCTTTGGAATGATCATGGTAGCGTTCAGACATGAAGGGCTTGTGGTCAGGGCAGGATGTTTTGACTAATTGGGGCCTCCCAAAGGCAGCCAAGGACTTGGTCCAGTGGCTGCGTTCTCTGTGACATGTCCCCGTTGTGTCCATGCCAATCGTTCTCTCTTTAGGCAGCCCTGCCGGCTGGCCTATTTAACACAGGCCTATATACATATAAGGCCCGCTGAGCTGTATAGCTTTGTTTCGGAAACGACTTGGCCACGTATGATAGCTCAACAAAGCGGTCTATCACGTGGACATTTCTCGCAGCCAAACACTCTAAACGCGCGTTTGGGGCCGTCCATAAATGACGTCACGCACCTGGGGGGGGGGGGGTCAGACATTTATGACGATGTGTGACGAGGAGGGGGGAGGTTGAGAAACGTGACGTCACATCAAAATGCGCAACTTTAAATAAATATAGACAACACGTTCTACTTAATTAAATAGACTTTTAATAAGCGTTTTCTCCTACAACATTAGAGTACAGCGCCACATTAAATACGCACGACAATAACAATAGTTTAAAGCGATTTCATGCATGTTTTATTTGGGAGGGGGCAGATCTTTGTGGCGTCATATTTGAGGGGGGGTCTGACTTTTTGTGACGCCGTGTGACGATGGGGGGCGGGGGGGTCAAAAATCGTCCAAAATCGCGTGACGTCATTTATGGACGGCCCGTTTCTAAATGTTGAGGTGAAAAGGCGGAGGAGGACCCGGGTAAGAATCCACACGACCTTGGTGAGAACACGCAAACTCCAAGTAAACAGGCGTGAGGGTCGGGATCGAACCCACGACCTTCCTGCATACCGAGGCGAGGTTCGTCAACGTCGCGCCACGTTAGGCAAACAAAAATGGCGCCGGGTATGACGTGTGTGCGCGAGACGGACGTCGAGGTGGTCAACCGCGAGTCTGACTGCCATGGGAGGAGGGGGAGGGGCGGCCGAAATGCAGATGTTAGGATACTTATCAGGGGCAGATTTTGGAGGTTGCTGCGAGTCTACTGCGCAACAGTTGTTGGGATCCGGCCAAGGACGCAAAGCTTTGACGAGGTGCAGTGGCATCGACGACTTTGGCCATGATCTTGATCATATATGAGGCAAAGGTCCCCCGTATAGCCTTGGCAGACTGTTGGGGCAAGTGCGGGGAGCACCTATGGAGGCCGGCACGGCACACGTGGTGGTGGGTGGCCAGCACCATGCTCGGCCGCCTTTGTCTCCCCAGGAGGGCGGAGTCTGCAGATCTTACCGACCTCGAGCGGGCGTACGGATGAATGAACTCGTGAATATAAAAACAAGATATGTAACGCTTCACGAATTTGCGTTAGCCAAAATGAAATAAACTGCGCACCCATGACGATTAGCGGCGTGTGTTTCACTCCAGGCTGGACCACGTCAAACCCCTGACACGAAGCTTTGGCTTGAGCCGCGCGGGGTTTTCAGGTTGTGCCGCTCTTCGTTGTCCTGTATGACGTCCGACGTTTCGCTCCACGTGCCGAGAGCTTCCTCAGCAAACTGCTGGAGAAGCTCCCAGCGCACGTGGATTGTATGTGGCTGCTTGCCGTTTACTCCCACGTGAAGTCCAAATGCTCCTGAATAGATATTCTTTGGGTCTTTCGGTAAAGCCACGTAGATAGAAAAATTAATTTTAAAAATATCACGACGTTTCGATCGCAACACAAGCAATCGTCATCAGGTGAAACATATAGTGGGAGAGCTGCTGAGGCAGGAAAAAATATATGATAGAGTTGGCCATAAAACTCGATGCAGGTACCCCTCCTGATAATGAGTCTTGAGAACTCGGCGAGGCTGCCATGGGTAAATAAAGGGCGTTGTTAATATTATTATTTTGTTCGGTAATCTACAACATCTTTGGTCCCTCTTTCCATTACCACCACATTTGACCAACTTCCAAAATCTCCTGAGACAACTTAACGCCTCTTGGAAAAACTGATTTGGTTTCCGTGACAACCCTTACTAATTGACTGTGTCGGGGTGATGGCGGGTTTAACGACGCCTTTATATTAATGCGGTCTAACCCCCAAAAAACTCTTATTTACTATTATAAAGAGCCAAGAATGTCCGTGTGCAACGCTTGTGACGTCACTCCACGTCGACCAGCCCCCTTCATTAATAATCATGAACAAGTTGCGTCCTCCACATGGACCCCCCCCCCCTCATTAATAATCATGAGCGGGTGACATCACTCCACATGGCGGGGCGAGGTGCCTCCTCCCCCCTCCTCAGCGTCAACTTGCAGCCCTCACTACAAAGGCAGAACCCTCACGTCACGCGATCTCCGTAACGCTGTTGAGACATCAAAGTAAAAAGGACGTCATGATGAACAAGGGATTATATAACCTTTAAATGAAATAGGTCTGTGTCAACGCGCCCTTACAAATTGCACACAAATTGATGCAATGAATATATCACGTCGCAGTCTGCTTTTTGCTTGCAAGTTTCAGATTTACTGCAATACACCCGTCCTTGGACGGGCAAAAGGCTACTGGATAATAGTGGTCGTGAAAGCCTGCCCCGTGTTAAACTGATGTTCACTCTTGATGAGGTTAAACGGCTGTGGTGTATCGTTTTCAGACGTGATTTTGGGTTGTACCACGCGTTGTTCAATATTATCTCCAACATTTCACTCAGCGTGTTGCCTGGGAGATTCCTTCTTAAAGAGCTCCTAGCAGACGGAGAGAGATGTCAAACATCACACGTGGCACAACCCGGAAACACATCGGAGAGCTAAACCGATTTTCACTTTAAACCTTTTATCTCCTTGTTATTTATGGATGATTTCACTGGTTATTCTGTCACCGACCACCTTCCAAAACAGCCGTTTTGCCCATTGCCAAAACAATGCTCGTTGTTGAAGGTCTCCTTCGACATGGGGAGGTCTACCGAGAGACTCATATATGTCTTGTCTACAGGGGGGTGGGGTGCAGGCATTGTTGACATCGTGCCAGCTGTACTGAGAGTTTGATATTTTACGGACTTGCATTGGGAATTAAGCCAACATACCAGGATTAGCACCCGCGCTGTTTGCATAGGCACCTAATAACCACAGCGATATCCTTTGCTTTGAACATAATTGTGAAAATTGAGAGGGAAATTAATCTCACGACCACGTGCTTATGTTGTTAATCATTGGCAATTAATGCCCATGGTTTACGCAGAAAATCCACACCGAGTCACGCAATTCTTCTTCGGCCTAGTTTTTGTATTTGGATGTTTGGCTAATTCTATGAAACGAGAGTATCTCTTCGTAGGGGAGGAGACCAGAATATCGAGGGAGGGGGGTGGCAGGGGAGGAAACCATGGCCCCTACAAAGGCAGAAGCCGTGCATAGATAACTTCAAACAGACGGTGCTGCGCTGCACTATACTCGTGTCTCTTGACCACCTCGAAGTCTAGGCTCACGTTCCCAGGTCGTCTCCCGTCCAAGTACTAGCCAGGACCAACTCACATGTGTACTTCGTGAGATATGACGAGACAAGGTGCATTCTGGGTGATACATTTTCTACCGCGTAGTTTTTTGTTGTCGCTATTGCGCGCTGTGTTGCTCTCCATTCGGTTTTTATTTTATCACACCACGCGGTGTTCGGCACGATGTGGGACATTTCAGGTAGAGCCCCAGAAAATGCATCCTTGGGCAAGGATAGTCTCTGTCATTCGACATCCCTCGCACGATTTAATTCGCTGCCTCTACTCCACCATCCGGCAATAGCGCTGCATTGTGCTGTACGTATTCTGAATGATAAAAAACATCATAAATATATGCAGCGTGCGTATGTATGTTGAACTTCTTTCGCACCGTACGTAGCCAAGCGTGCTAAAAATAAACTAAAACATGTTATGTTACTAGGGCAGGCCCACTGAAATAACTCTTTCAGAAGAGACCTGACTATCACAAAAAATAGCTCAGCGAAGTGGCTTCTCACGGGGAAATGTATAGCAGCCAAATATTCGAAACGGTTGCTGATTCTAAGTGTGGAGGGGGAAAAACACGACGAGGAGAACAGGCAAACTCCAAATATACATGTGTCAGGGATAGAATCGAGCCCACAACCTCCTGTATACCAGGTAAGGAATTTAAAATCTCGCCAACCATGCTAATCGGACCTGCGGGCATATGTACAATATAATAATGTTGGCATCGTAGCGTGGCTTGATCACTGTGCCTCAGTGCATCGTTTGTGCAATCCAATAAGGTGTGGGTTTCGATTTAAAGCTTTCGTGACTGCAGTGATTCATCTTCTTGGTTCTTTCGGTAAAGTCGCGTAGAAGGGAAATAATAAAATAATAAAAATAAATACAATTCTCACGACGTTTCGGCCACAACGCAAGCAGCCGTCCTCAGGTGAAGAACAGGTCTGTCGGAAAGACAGACCTGTCGTGAGAATTGTATTTTATTATGTTTTATTTTATTATTTACTTATTTCCCTTCTACGTGACTTTACCGAAAGAACCAAGCAGAAGGTGTGGGTTGTCTTCTGAGCCAGTTTGGTCCAGAATTGCAAGGCCTTGCACGAAAAAAGTGACTCATCAGCTCTGTTGAGATGAATAAATGTACGTCGCAGCGTTGTGCATTCTCTGGCTTTCCTTGAATGATGAGCATTGGTCCGTAACGGGGGGGGGGGGGGGAGGAAATTTTAAACATATGGAAATAAAATTGTGCAGATGGGTGTGTGCGCGTGTTTGTGTGGGTGCAAAGGGAGAGCCTTTTTTATTATTCACGTTTTGGAATTCAGAAACTTTGTTCATCTTCATTATGCTCGTATTTATTGTATTATTGTGTTTTAATATAATGACAGCTGGGGATGCACTTTAATCACTTTTATGTTTGTATGACTTGTGCCTAGTTGCATTCTTTCTCAGTCTTTATCTACGTAGAAGATTGTCTCTTCTAGCTGTCGTACCTCTGTTTTTTTACGTATAAACTTAATTGTTGTGTTTTTTTCACCGGGAGAGTTGAGGTCTCAATGGGTCCTCACCTGTAAAAATATATACGTAGACAGATTCGATGAACAGATTAGTATTAGCTTGATTAATATTGACTGTCATACATTTGGGTTTATATAGCATTCTTCTTCCGTTTAGCTCTACCCATGACATTTACTGAAGAACTTTGCATTAGACTATCCCAGTTGCATCCAGTTGTTCAAGTTGTAGTAATAGTTTTTTATCCTTTCAACTGGTACAAAAACTGACACCTTTTTTGTATAAAGGTGTCAGTTTTTTGCCCTTTCAACTGGTACAAAAACTGACACCTTTTTTGTATAAAGGTGTCAGTTTTTGTACCAGTTGAAAGGGTAAAAATCTATTACTATATTTTGCCACTGGTAAAGGAGGTCTCATAGTGTTGTTCAAGTTGCTTACGTAACTTCATTTGTTGTTTCCCGGCACCTCGTCCCTTTAATTTTCCCAGTGGAAACGTGATGATCAGTCTCTTCTTTTCTCATTACATGTCCAATACATTCTTACTTGCCTTTCTCTAATTGTTCTTATACAACGTATTTTTGTGTCTGCTATCCATCATACATTTGTCACTCACCTTGTCAGTCCGTGAAAAATGTTTACATGCTTTGTTAAAAGCCACATTTTCTGTTGCTTCTAGTTTGCTTTTAATGGTATGTGTATTTGTCCAGCTTTCACATCCACACAGGAAAACGGACTTGCCTGCATATGTAACACTGCAGTGTTCAAACTCATGTTGGCACTAATAATTCAATTTATTATATTTAAATATAGGACCCATGTTCATAAATATATTGTTTGTATTGTTTATAACGTTCAAAAAAATGCCACTTTTTTCAAAAAAATTATTGTTGTGGTTTTCACACCTGATGATGATTGCTTGTGTTGCAATCGAAGCGTCGTGAGAATTGTATTATTGAATTTTTATTATTTTATTATTTTCCTTCTACGTGACTTGACCGAAAGAACCAATAATATATTGCTTGTTTCTGTTTATCTCTGGAAATAACCTCCCATCCACTGTGCAGCATTAAGACGTGCCGTAATGTTAACACAGATAAGCCAACAGCAAATTGTTTTCTGACTGTGCTGTCAGGCATCAGGTCATGAGAAAAACCATCCAGAGCAGTGCATTCATTCGTGTTAAATAACGGCCCACGCAAGCAGATATCACAGAGCTACCTCTGAGATGTTCTGTCACGTGACCTCGAGTCCGCAATGTGTGGGGCAGCACTTCCCCACTCACTCGTCATACGAGAGCAACGTTTCGTCACGAGGGGGTCAATCCAATGTGTTTGATTTCTCAGAGCTGCAATTTATACAACTCTACCTGCAGAATTAGAATTTAATGGAATTATTTTGTTGTGCAGTTCTTGATTGGTACTTCGGCCGAGACCAATCAACTCACTTCACTTGAGGACCCGGTGTATTCGCAGGCAGCTGCTTGTATTCAAACCGAGGACCTTCAGCTTCGCCATCTCAGCACTCGAAGCTCTGAGCCAAAAACAAATGAACATGAAAAGAGTGAAAATCAACACCATACAAATGCTGGTCTAAGTTGAACCGAGTGACGTGAATGTATTCATCATAATCTTCTGCACCAGTGGTCAATCCCCTTCTGGATGAAGGCCTCCCCAAGGCACTGCCACATCTCGCAATCCTGCTCTGTAATATTCCACCCAGCATCCTGCACACAAATTAAATTCATTGCTCCATCTCCTCCGCTCACGAACTTTGGGACCCGTTGAATTACTTTGGCTGCTACTTCGTAGGCTATCAACCCTTCATAGCAATGCATCCTGCCCAACGAAGCCCACGTACTTCACTTTATATTTTTGAAATATGCCTTGAACCTGCATTGGTTCTCTCATCCGTATGAAATTCCAAGCATGCCTCTCGCTATGCTTCCTAGCACATATAATTTGTTTAATGACCACGTTTCTGAACCCATATGTCACGAGTGTTGACGTAGAAATAGAATGGGTGTGGTGAAGTTGTGGGTGGAAGTATTGATATATAGAGCAATTAAAGTGTGTATGCACACTTTTCTCAAATAAATACATGAGCACGTATGTTACATGTTAGCGTTAAGCGCAGAACATCCATCGCATTAACGTTCCCAAGAGGACTAGTATATGCACCCGCGTTCATTTAATCTCAGTTCAAGCTCTGGATTTACTTTAAGGGGGCACAATGTATCCCCCCTCTCTGAAAAGCACAGAGCAATATAAAATCCACTCGTTTCCTTTGGTTCTTGGTAAGTGCCATCAACAGTATCCATGTGCATGTTAGAGGAATCTTTATTGGTCGCTTTTTCCCCAACCGATCTTGTAAAAATGTAAAGGTGCAATAAAACATTTTTACGTATTGTGCCATTTTTTTCTGGTAGAGTAATGGCCATCGTTAAATAACCACTTGGGATACGAGAGTACAGATGGACACGTCGCTTCTACCCAGAGATAAGGGTGGAACAGTGGCATTCCTGCTCAGCACTGTGCTGTGCTCCGAACCCGACGGGACCTGAGTTCGATTCCCAGCCACGGCTCGCATCAGTGGTGGGTGAAATCTGAACCGGTCCTGGGCCCTTATTCGCCAATCTGCACTGACCCCAACGTGGTAAAGTACTGGTCAAACCATCCTACCTCACTGACAAATAGACCACGGGGAGACCTTCACCCCAGCAATGGCTTGAAAAAGCAAAGCAAAATAAATTATGATTATTAATGAGAAGTGCCCTCTGCCCCAAATCTTGCTAGTGGATGGACCACCATTCACAAAAAGGTTTTCATGAGTTTTGCAAGGCAACGTGGTGGAAATTATAGGGCAGAGGAGCAGAGTCCATTGTTGTACTGCACTTTTTCTATGCCACCCCCACATTCATACTCTGCACCGTACGACTATTGCTAAACCATTTTTATACCAGGCAAGGCCCACTGAGCTATTAGCTCTTTTTCAGAAGCGACCTGGCCAAAAATGATAGCTCAGCAAAGTGGCTCCTCATGTGTAAATGTATAGCAGCCAAATACTCTAAACGCATGTTGATGCTAAATCTGGAGGGAAAAACTGGAGGACCCAGAGAAAAATCCACGCAATAATGGGAATAACATACAAACTTCAAATATACAGGCATCAGGGTCGGGATCGAACCCACGATCTTCCTACATGCCAGGCAAGGGAGTTGCCATCTCGCCACCAACGAACAGCCCTCCTGACCATCAGGGAGTGGAAGGACCTTTATCCAGTGATGGCTTCAAATATGCCAGGAGATTATCCATTATTACTGCACATATAATGCACTCAAGCTGATAAATGTTGTACTGCTTAATGTTCTCTCGCCCGCTGCGTTTGATTAAGCAAAGGATTTCACAGGCTTTGCGACAATTATTGTTTCAAATGTTGGCACGACACGATGAAATACAATACCGGCAAGATAAGCAGAGGGCCGCTATAAAAACACCATACATTTCCGTGAGAGAGAGGTTTTTTTTTGCTGGTGATGAAGCATGATTCTGGATAGGAGCATGCTGGCTCACAAAGTCTGTTGTCCCGTTTCTTATAATGAAGCTTGTGGGACGCAAGTTGTGATAAGATACGATATTATAACAAACATATTTGCTCGTACGTTGCCTGCCGGCCACGGGCCGCCACTCAGCACCCGTTCTGACCCGGGCTGACATGGAAAATGGTACGATATAGGTGTGTCGCTGAACATGTGTGTATGGAGAGAGAGATAGAGAAATAGCGGTCGTGCAGTGATTTGCATGCTGTGCTCCGAGCCCAAAGACATGTCTTTGGTCCCCTGCCGCAGCGAATATCGGTGGTGAGTGGGATCGGAACTTCAGCAATGACTTACCCAGGGCGACTCGCCTTTAAATGAGTATCTTGTGGTGCTGCGTTTAAACATTAGCACTGGGAAGGGTGGAGACGAAAGCGACTGGCTGTGTGTGATGCCGGTCACACCAATCCCTCGTGTGATGCGTGAACCTTCCCTTCATAGGCCATCGCTCACAGCACTCTTTAAAGACTCCGTGTGGAGGGGGTTCTCTCAGAGGTCGCAACCGGGTACCCGATACCCGTACCCTACCTGATACCCGGCTACCCGTACCCGGCCGGGTACGGGTACCCGTTTGCGACCCTGGTGCAGCCGGGTACGGGTACGGGTAGACCGTGAGTCACTGGTGAGTAACCGTTTGTCACTCATTTCCCACGTCTTGTCTCTTCTCACAATTCAAATTCCTAGACTCAACCCACCCGCGCCTGCAACATGGCTTCATCCCAGAGGTTGCAATCAGGTACCTGATACCCGTACCCTACCCGTACCCAGCCGGGTATGGGTACGGCCGGGTACGGGTACCCGTTTGCGACCCTGGTGCAGCCGGGTACGGGTAGACCGTGAGTCACCGGTGAGTAACCGTTTGTCACTCATTTCCCAACGTCTTGTCTCTTCTCACAATTCAAGTTCCTAGAATCAATCCACCCGCGCCTGCAACATGGCTTCATCCCAGAGGTCACAATCAGGTACCCGATACCCGTACCCTACCCGTACCCGGCCGGGTACGGGTACGGCCGGGTATGGGTAGGGTACGGGTACGGCCGGGTACGGGTACGGGTACCCGTTTGCGACCCTGGTGCGGCCGGGTACGGGTAAGGAATCAAAACCCGTTTGCGACCTCTGGTTCTCTGTGGCTTTGCGTGTTCGAGTGAACGCAAGTGCCATGTTAAACCGACGGGTTGCATTTCTTTGGTCCGTGCGCACACTGTGGGAACTATTGTTCCCTCGTTCCCTCTTGGGATGTTTTTTTCTGTTAATGAAAACCAATACTCGAAGATCCCTTGGGCAGCACGTGAGTCCCAGCTTGAGTCGGCGGTATCTGGCTTTCTTGGCATGGCTCCAGCATGTGGGCGTTTCGGGTCGAATTACTGCCAGAGGCTGAGATAAATTAACAAATAATGAAATAGACTTTTGAACGAACATCATACGCAATGTTTTGGCCTCATCATGGTGTATAGTGGGCACATTATATTCCAGCCATCATCATCGGCGTCACCTGCATGAGTCATGGCCTATCCACTCAAACAATCGATCAATCGTTATTTCACGTGCCAATATCACCCTTGATAAAGTAGGCATCAGTGCACATTACAACGGACTTGGAACGGTACAGGGGGTGGAGAGGGGGGGGGGGTTGTTTGACCATACTTCATCACATGGATCCGGTGTGGGTTGGTGGTGAAATGGGGGGTTGGTGCCAGTACCGGTTCGGATATCACTCACCAACTGATGTTAGTCGTGGCTTGGAATCGAATTCAGTGCAATGCGCCAACCAATTCGCCCCAAAAATGCACAGCACCAAAAAATGTCCGGAAAAGTGTCTGAAAGCTACATCATGGGACCTCCTTTGCCAGTACCAAAATATACTAATAGGGGTTTTCTCCTTTTTTCTGGCAACAAAACTGATACCTTTTGCAAGGAATCATGCTTACATTAACCACAATACTTGCAGTCAAATGTTTTTGTTTGCATTTGACTGCAAGTATTGTGGTTAATGTAAGCATGATTCCTTGCAAAAGGTATCAGTTTTGTTGCCAGAAAAAAGGAGAAAACCCCTATTAGTATAGTGTCTCAAAGCCTTAGACACACACCTGCAACGTTCGCATTATAAATAAACGTTTTATTCAGCCATGTTCGTTCCTAAATAAACGTTAACTAGTTGCAAAGGAATGTTCTATACTTAAACGGCAGCGATTTAATGTTCACAGTACTAAGTTAGGGCCTTAGCTTCGTGTGACGAACTATTTTGAGGCGCTTACTAATTCAGGAGGGTTGGTCCCCTCAATATGAAATGTCAACCGCCTTAAGATCCACATAGCTGAAAACTTGTGAACAAGTCCTGAAATTAGATTGTGCTCTGAGAACTAGAAAGGCATCCACTTTCAAAGCGTGTATCTCCCCTCTCCAGAGATCCAAAGGCACTGTGTGTGTGTGTTGTAATATTGGGTAAACATTATTAAAAATTTAGCAATATTCTTTTATTGCAATATTATGTTCCATATTTGATTTCGGAGTACATAGAGCAGTGACACAATGGTTTGTGCATTCTGCTACAAACCCAGCTAGCGGCCATGGCTAACACAAGTGGCTAGTGATAGGCTCTGTCCACACCCCCCTTCATCAACACACACCGACCAGCATTGTGAAGTATGGTCAAACAACTCTCAAGACTGACATAGAAAGACCTTCATCCACCCACCCATCCACCTCTGTATATTCAAAATGCATATGATTTCTCTTCTTGATTCTTTCGGTAAAGTCACGTAGAAGGGAAATAATAAAATAAAATAAATTAAACATAATAAAATAATTCTCACGACGTTTCGGCCACAACGCAAGCAGCCGTCCTCAGGTGAAGAACAGGTCTGTCGAGAAGACAGCGTCTGAATGAAACACCCCAGGCTTGGAGCGTATATTTAAGCCTTTTTTTATATTTTTATTGATAATACCCGAGACTCAGAGTCAGACAGAGGCACGTTTATGATTCTCAGGTTTGGTTGAAATGCCTCCTGAGGCTCATAAACTCGCTCTTAAGCACACAATAGCCGTGGGAAACAACTTCGTGTTGAAACAACAACTTGCGAAATAACAAAAAAAAGATAAATTCAGCTTGTGCTTATGGAATAAATTAGATCTTGTAAATAACGAAGTGTTGTTGAGCGTATCGCATGTTTTAATAGGATGTTTTATTAAAATGGGATGGTTGCGACATAGGGCGAGCGAAAAGTTTCAACTTTTCTTCCGAGCGTGCGATTGTTAAGAAGAAACCCGGCAGGGGAATGAGAGCAGTATTTTACAATTTTTGTTGCGTCTTTGCCTTGCCAAGTTTTTTTCAATTTCAGCAGAACCATAATTCTTCGTAAAATAACGGCACTACACAGCAGGGCACCGCTGATAATTACCAATATTATAATTTACTTGGACAATTGTAAAGTAAATATTAATGTACTTTTAGCCATTCGTGGTCCATTTATGCAGCAGACGTAAAACTAAGGAGAGAGACATTATTTAAATTGCAGCGTAAGGTCAGTTATGGGTCGGTGAAGCCAGGGCCCAGGGTCTGCCCAGGTATTGCTCGCCACTGATGTTAACCATTGCTGCGGGAATCAAGCTCAGGTCATGGGGTTCAGAATGTAGTGCGAGAACCACCGTGCAAACCGCTTCACTCTCAGCACGGCGAAGTATGGTCGAACAACGCCCATGACCGACATTGGCATTGATGCGTTAGTTTTCATTGGCAAGTTCGTTGTCCGAAGGCACTCCAACCTGCTCGCTCACGCCTGTTTGCACCCTCACCTTCATCCCACCTTGGGCCCACCTTGATCACACATTGATACCCCATTGATCCCACCTTGATCCAACATCGAACCCATATTGATCCCACATTGATCCCCCATTGGTCCCACCTTGATCCCACATTGGTTCAACCTTGATCCCACATTGATCCCATCTTGGGTCCACTTTGATCCCAACTTGTTGTCACCTTGATCCTACATTGGTCCCACCTTGATCCCACCTTGATCCCACATTGATCCCACCTTGATCCCACATTGGTTCAACCTTGATCCCACATTGATCCCACCTTGATCCCACCATGATTCAACATTGATTCCACCTTGATCCCACGTTGATCCCAACTTGTTCCCACCTTAATCCCACCTTGGTCCCACCTGGAACCCACCTTCATTCCATCTTGAACCCATCGTGAACCCACCTTGATCCCATCTTCAATAACTATCTAAGGTATAAACTGTTCTGTTAGACATCTCCAATTTGCCAACTTTGCAGCAGTCTGCATTAAAGTCTCCTTACATTTTCCGTCTATTCCAAATGGGTCGTTGTGACGATGTCATCAGAAAATATCCAATGAACGATGCTTTCCCCAACCCGTTAAGTTCGTGCCTTTTTGTCTTTCTCCGGTCCTTATTTTCAGAAAGCGTTCTGCTCGTATTTATCTTAAGCCCCGCGCGTATACAGGCTTTGCTTATCTCCACGCAATTTCAGCTGCTCCACATTCGGGACGGCTGGCTTCCCCGGAGGACTGTCTAAAATAAAAGCAGGCAAAGTCCGAGCGGTTTCCTGCTCAAAACGAGCGTCGAGAGGGCAACCCGTCTCCTGTTTATGGCCTTGAATCCACCGGGGGAAGTTTCTTTATGGCTATAGCAGAGGGGTGTGTACATCAGGATGCCCGCTGTTGACGTCCCAGCGGAGTGGCACTGCATTTATTAACCCGGCAGAGATGATGAACCGAGCCACACCCTCGACTTAGGATTTGAACCTGCAACGTTTTTAAACTTAGGGCAGTGAAATAACTTTACTGCCATGCCGGATGACTGCTGAGCGGCACTTGGCAGGAATGTAACACGCACCGTTCCCCCCCCAAGATTCAGTACATTGTCACAAATTCCCAGTTTTTGATGCAATTCATGAATCTTATTTTACTGGTAGGAACCCACTGTTCCACCAGCCCACAGGGGATTATTGTGTCCGTCTGTCCGTCGTGCATCCTAAAATGGGAGGGGTCGGGCTGGGTGGAGAGGGGAGGGTGGGGTGGGGAGGGTGGGGAGGGGCTGGGTGGGGAGGGGAGGGTGGGGAGGGTGGGGAGGGGCTGGTTGGGGGGTGGGACTGGGTGGGGAGGGGCTGGTCACCCCGTGGTGCCCTTATAAAACTCAATGTTTAACCTACTCACGCCGGCTTCTGCCCGCCCTCACAATCGGCCATATTTCCGGAATACACCACGCCGCCGTTGACCCTGGCCATTGACCGAGCAACCCAATGTTCCTACCAGCTCCCTCCGCAGGAATGTGTTTATTGTCCTTCTTACTATTTCGTCTGTATTGTTTCTCCTTGCCTTTCTTTCCCGTCCCATTTAGTAACACCCGTAACATCCAGCACTGCCATATCTTGGCCACCGCCAAACCTGACATCTGCAAACACCGGGGCAAACGCTGTTCGGTTTCCACATCCCACGTACTAAAGCAACCAGGCTGAACCCCCTGCTTGGCTTACACGATCTGATCGCATCGGGTAGCAACAATTATGTTGATTTTTTTTTGTTGTATCCGAGGCAAAAAAAAATCGTTTTCGAGGTCTGGTCGGACCGGGCATTCCAAGAGCCTTTACTCATGACACCGAGCGGCGAGCGATCGCAACTCCGATATCTGGTGTCCCCCGCATTGATGGTCGGCCGTGTGTCCCTCGGCAGACGAGAGGAACAACAAACACCGCCTTCCTGCGGCTCTTGCAAGTCTCTCTCTCTCGCGTCTGTGCGCGAGCGACGCTCGTAGAGGAGGGGGCCAGGCGGGTACGAGAACAAAAGGAGTGGCGGAGGAAATTATACGCACGTGTGGAATCGGTTGAAATCACAAAACTGCGAGCCGTTGTCCCCCCTCCACCCTCCCTTCCTTAAGAAGTTCTGTTAAAATCCAACTGATTCGCTAATTAACCGCAGCAGGAGAGAGAGAGAGAAGCTCGAGGAAAGGTCGGCAACAGCTGACGATGCAGACAATAACAGTGGAATACAGGACGCCGTACAGGGAGGGTTGGCTTACAAATTGTATAGGCTTGAGACAATCGGTTAAAGACATCAGGTGGGAAGGGGTGGGGGTGGGGGGGAAGCTCTGGGCCTGGACTGACGTGAATAGTGGCAGGCAGTCGAGAGCATGGGATGCCTGAGGGAAGGGAGCTCGAATACTAACAGAGCCAGCAGAGGCAAATACGTCTCAAGGTTCCTTATACCAATGCAGAGTCCTGCAATGGTATAATGGCCAATACGGTGAGCGAACATTTGGCCTCGCGTGGGAGGAAAGCGGAGAGTCGCGGAGAAAGCCCTAGCCCACACCTCACAACCTCCCTCACCTTACGACACCTGGGCAAGCCCTAGTGGTGGTCATAAAACCCGAGCACAAGCCAGACACGATCCTGATTTTCTTCCGAGATCCAAGAAGATCTGGCAACATCTAGAGTGGCTGGCGTGCCTGGGCAGATCGTGGGCAGTTCTGTGTTGGCTTTGCAAGGATCTCGTATTCCACTGCTGATGCACTTTTGCCATGGTAAGCAATTAAGTCGTGAGATATTTTGGGTTGCGTGAAGCAGGCTGGGTGGTGCTTCGTCGCTGGCATGCCATGCGCTCGCTCAAGCGACCTCGAGAGTCCGACGAAGAGAAGATGCCCACGTGGTCGAGCGTGCGTCCTCTCAGGCAGAGAACCCTCAAGTTTTGACTCGCGATTAAACACGGCGTATCGATCACAGGCTCAGCCCTGCTTGGCTTCCGAGGACTCGCTCAGTCTGCCATCCTGCATTTTATACGGTGCGCCACGCTTCAACGAAGGCATCTCAGAGCGCTCCACGTGAAGTAAAATTTGCACGAACGCCTCGCATGCATCAAATATGAATACAGCAAACCCATCCCTCTCGCGGATTCAGCCATCGCGGCTTCGCGCCGAATTTGGCGAGGTTCAGTTCGCCGAGCGTGCCTCTGTGGCTCGGCCATTCGCGGTTGGTTGACCGCGAGGTTCCTGCATCACATCGTAACTGCACTGCTCGCGATGATGATGCTGCTGCTGCTGCCGCAGAGGAGGAGGAGGAGGAGGGACACACGCGCCGTCTCGTCTCCATCTTGTGTCCCAAGCGGCCCGAACCGCGAACGAAACCCCGGTTTTCCCGTTGGTGCCTTTTGAGTTTGCGGATCGCGGATTTGACAATTGCGGCTATTTTCAAGAAAAGTAACCCCCACGCGGTGGGCAAGGGGTTGCTGTGTATTAAATACAAAACATTTGGTTTCAAAGAACTCAATGAAATAACAAAACAAGGTGCCCCAGGTAGGATTGTTCATAGTTTTATATTCTGCACCCGATCTGACGTGAGCAGATGCATTCTGGGTCATTTGCTTCTCGGTGGCTTCGGTGGCCCGGTAATGGGCAGCAGAGGACAGCAGCATCATCTGCTGTACTGTACTGCTATGGTGCCACGTTTGTGCTCCCTACCTTCATCAACCCGCGCTGAGCTGCGTGGTGAAGTATGATTAAATAACCCCCCGCCCCCATGACCATCATAGTGTGGGGAGGACCTCATACAGCAGTGGATTGACAAAGGGGTTGTTGCGTATTCATAAAAATAAAATAAAGAAATTAATGTGAAAAATACGTATTTTACAGTCTGTTGGCAGTGGTGTACGAGCACAAATGTAATGAATTTATGAAACAAATGAGAATAGGTTTTATCCTTTCTGGCAATACAACGGGTGTTAAAATGTTCAAACACCAAATATAAACCTTTTGCAAGGAATCAAGTCATGTTTTATTGCCAAAAAGGGTAAAATATATTTTTATTTTTTCATACTTTGATACTGGGGGAAAAGGTCCCATAAGTAATTTGCGTTGTCACTAACACTGCCTTACAATAGAAAAGTATAGAATTTGTTGATATTTTCGATTATGACCATGCAAAGCAAAAAGAGAAAATGCAGAGAGACTGATACCACGAGGTTATATTGCGAGGCCTTGACAAGACTGGGAAACTTCATCAATAAAGCAACGAGATAAAAATCCGTTTGATAAATTGTCAGCCCTTTAACAATATTGAGGGACAAAGTTGATTGGCTCAGATCAGTTATTCGTCTGCTATCCTTATTAAAGCTATTGCGTATCACCTCGAGGTGTTTTCTGATTTTCCACCGTAACCGTGCTTGCTATATCACTGTTACGGCGTATTGAAATGTGCATCTCCAAAAGTCGAATGTGTGCTTTCCACAACACAACCACGTGCCACAAGAACTCCTCGTTTAACATAGCCTCCATACTCTTTATTTTTGTGTTTTATAGCTATGAACATAATTGTTGGTGTATCTCCTAACCAATGCCATTAAGATTAGCTTCTAACGACAAGTTAATCAGATTTATATCATGAATTAAGCTAACGGAACACGATACCACTATTAATTACTTTTGCTGGGAAAGCTGTTTTTAAATTTAAAGTCCACATTCGTGGCTTTCCACAGCCACCCCTCCCCCTAGATTTGACACATTCTAAGGGTGAGATAGTATGATGAATGACATTATAGGACAATTGAAGTAAATAGAATGAGAGGGAACCCCAAGAATCGGAATGTCCAAGGAGATGAAGAAAGGATCGAGGGCTATTTCACATTTACGATGTGTCTAATTGGCTCACACAACAACGAGGAGCTGGCTGAACTCATCAAAGAGCATAAACCATCACGAAAACTCCAGTCCTCCTAGCAGTGGCTTTGGCTAATCATCAAACAAAGACGGTAATTGCATTGCGCGCTTTCAGATGCGATTCTGTAGCCATCTGGAACGCTCTCTCTTGTGATATTAAAAGCCATTGGAGCTCGGCACTTTTAATTCTAGATTGAAAACTCATTTCTTTACAACTGCTTTTCGTGCTTAGTGTGTTGTATTTCCCCCGCACCTCCGATCAACATGGTTGGCTACGTACGGTGCGAAAGAAGCTCAACATACATGCAATGCTAGTGCTTGCAACGAGATCGAGCTAGTCCGTGAGAGTCAATAGAATCCCGTGCCAATCCTTGGCCCATGGTTCAATTGGCAGAAGCCAGAGTACAGACGTGTTCTCTGCATATCACGTTTCTGTGGGGAGTACAGTACTCTTCAAATGATTCACTTCGTATTTTTTTCCGTTATCATTATTATTCTTTCATGTCGTCCGTGGGGTCGATATTTTTTCATCAACAGTTCAGGTCTCAAGAAAATGCCTCAATTGGCAAGAGGGCAACTATTAACAAAGTCCAGAAATACGAGCACGCGAGCGGATGGGGGGAGGGGCAACTTACGAATAAAAAAATAACTAAAATGTACTTCTTAACGTCCGAGGAAACGGTGATCTACTCGCCAGCAAAGTTGTTGGTCACGCTGCCAAGGCTTTTGGGGGTCCGAACCGTCGTCTGCAGTGGCCAGCAAATTGCAAAGCACCAAGTGTTCCCTTGCCAGAGCGAATCCTCTTGTACTTTAATCATGAACAGTATAAGCGCCGCCGGGGCATGGCAGGCTTACGATGCATCTCGCTACATTAGGAACATGATAATCGCAGATTTGAAGCTTTCGTGACTGCAAGGATTCATATTCTTAGGTTGTTTCGGTAAAGTCACGCAGGTAAAATTTTTTAATTTAAATTACTTGATACAGCAAGCGTACTGTGACGGTTCCACCTGAAGACGGAAGCTTGTGTTGCCTCCGAAACGTCGTGATTTTTATTATTTAATTTTAATTTAATTTTACTTTAATTAATTTTAGTTTTTTTACCTACGTGACCTTACCAAAAAAACCTAAGAATATGATAATCGCATTGTCCTTTTTGTAATGTGGCGTTATATCATGATTATCGTGGCTCGTATATTGAAAAAAAAACAATTTATTTTCTGACTTAATAGTGCTGTGAAAAATAACAAAAGCGCAAACGATTAAATCGATCAATAAATCATTGTAATCCATTGCAGTAGTGCTTTGCAAATAGTTTTACGGAGAAATTGAAGGTGCGGTCGATTGAAGACATCGTCAGAGCTGCCTTAAACCATGATTTAAAAGTAGCCGATGAGTGAAAGAGTGAATTAATGAGTGAATGATTTGCTAAACTTCACCCGATGCAACACGTCAGGTGTGTATACTGGGTGCATGGCTTCAACGATTGAACTCGGTTCTTTAATTAATGATACACACCCATGGCACCGTGCGTGTATGATTTCTTTTATGTATTTTGACTGTTACATTTCGACTAAATGAAACAACAAAACATTTACATACCAAATATTCAATTGAAGGATAGAAAAAGTACGAACGACATTGTGAAAATGAGATGAAACACAGTCTCTTTCATTGATTCATTCCGCAGATTCATGCCAGTTTATCAAATCACTTCTTTGAGTGTGGGAATCAATTGTGACATTCCTACAAACACGATGCTTGAAACATCCGAAACAATGCGTGTATTGAATATGCACTGGCGCCAAAATCTGTGCATGAATACCATCGCTGAGCACTGCCGGATCTTTATAGTTCTTCTCTGCTCACTGATTCTGGGGCGCTGCAGTGGCTAGGAGATGTTAACTACCTCGCCTGGTATACAGGAGGTCGTGGGTTCAATCCTCGACCCTGACGCCTGCTCTCGATTCGGAATTTGAACGTTCGTGTAGATTTTTCTTCGGGTCCTCCGGTTTTTATCCTCCACATTTAGAAGCAACATCCATTTCGAGTATTTGGATGTTATAAATGTCCACGTGATAAGCTACATCATTTGTGGCCAGGTCGCTTCTGAAAAGAGCTACATAGCTCAGTCGGCCTTGCCTGGTACGATAAAAAAATGTAAACTTTAGTTTTAGTTTAGTTTAAATTCCCGGCTATGGTTAACATCGGCGGCGAATAATATATGACTCCCACTGACAGTTGTCCTGTGCTTTAGTCCAGAATATCACGAAACATTTATTGATATCGCATTGAGTGATTGTTGTGTTATTGCGCAACTGCAAGTCTTCGCTTGCAAGACTTCCCCGGGAAAGGCTTGCAGATTTCTCAGGATGACAGCGACTTACTTCAAAGAAAGGACGATCCTAGGAAAACCGGGAGAAGTGGCAACCCTAAGGCAAAACAATCCTCATCATCCGAGTTTCCGATGAGAGCGGACACATTGCGGGCGATTTGGTGATGTGCAAGCCGTTGTACGCTCAAATGTCCCACACAGGCAGCGACGGACGACTTCCTTTCTCGCGGTGAGAGAAGAGGAGGGGACGGTGCGAGTGATTTTCGGTTGAGGAAAGCACGTGGTCGCATCGGTCTGCGCAACACATGCACAACCGCGAGTACTGTGCCCCCAACTTTTGAATTATTACGGTTCTCAATCTTGCCAGATCTTGTAGCGGTTGCCATGTTGTTAAAATCAGTTATGGGTTTCAAAGTATATATATATAATTTGCTCTTTCAGTCCAAGCTTGTATTGTTTTTTAATCAGCGACAACATTTACAAGGCGCAATTTGAATTCCATGACAAGCAGGTAGTGGTTGCAAGGCTTGCTCCGTAAGTCTCGCCCGTGATGCGAGTTTCGCTTGCGGGGCCAAATGTTTCGTTCGCCAGTCGGCAGATGAAGGCCATCGGAAGGCATATGGGAATCATTAGAGGGAGAGAGCCCTTTGCCGTGTGAGTCTAC
Organism: Lampetra fluviatilis; assembly: GCF_964198595.1. NCBI lineage: Eukaryota > Metazoa > Chordata > Hyperoartia > Petromyzontiformes > Petromyzontidae > Lampetra > Lampetra fluviatilis. The sequence continues at coordinate 5,554,180 of NC_136323.1, read as the reverse complement.
AATAATTATCACGATCGAAAGAAGCCCATGTCACATTCCTCGCTCTCTCTATCTCCGCGCGCTAATGCGTTTGTGTACAGAACATGGCACCTTTAACCTTTACAAATCATCGGCCCGTTTGATTTATGGCATTTATGCATGGATGTTGAACTTCTTTCGCATCGTACGTAGCCAGCCGTGCTAATCGGAGCTGCGGAGGAAAGATAACCAACTAACACACAAAAGCAGTTCTAAACAAATATGATTTTCTAATCTAGATGATGACTCAAAAGTGCAGAGCTCCGGCACTGCCTGTTACATCAGGCAAGCGAGTAGCATTTATTAAATGGGCCACACCCTGTTGATGGGACTCAAGGAAATCAGGTGGAACATGATAAAAAAAAACACATATGCCACTGAAAAGCATTTGGGCCAGAAGGCTGATAGGCTGAGTGACGATTATAACATAATATTATTTTATGCTTTTATATTAAAACACTTCTAATTAGTTTTGTTGTTGTATTGTATGAAAAAGAAATCCTTTACAATCTACTTGTATTTTGCTGATATATAGGCTGTACATTGTTAACTACATTAATCACCGAAATAGTCTATCTCGTGACGAAAAAAATTACTTTTTAGGGTTTGCTTCCGGCGATAATTCGTCTTAACAGCGGAGAGCAAAGAGGAGGAGGGGGGCTTGAGGTTGTGAAATACACTTTGGGGAAAAAGTAAAAAAATGTGGTGCCAATGCGGTCCTTTCAATAAATAGAGAATTCGAGAAACATTCTCTTTGTTCAGAGTGGGGGTGGGGAGGCGAGGGGTCAAAAGGGAGTATAAAATGTGAAATGTTGTTGAGAAAAAAAAAGTCAAAGCTTCAGGCTATTTGTTAATGTCAAAATGTGGCCCACTTTATATATATATTTGAAATATAAAAACAATCGCTGATAAATGCAGTTGCTTCACACAATCACCATGCGCACGAAGTAAAGTTTTTTGTTGTTGCCATGAACATCAATGCAATGGATTAATGCCCCAATAAGTTTTGCTTCGTAAGTATGTGTAAAAAAAAAATTGTGCTTTTAAGATCATAGACTGTTGATCAAACCTTTTTCTCTGCGATCCTGTCTACACTGGCTGACTTTGGAATTGATATGGGTGGGGCAGGGTGAGGGCTATTCTTTTTGAAATACATATTTTTCAGAATATATAACTAAATTTTTTTAACCTAGGCTAAGTGTGAGTTTACAGGCTTTGACGGTGACTGAACCCAAACGTGACAACGTACTTTTGTTTTGGGTTCATTTTGTAAGTGTGAGATGCAAAAGCTGATAGAAAACAGGCAAAGCCAGATACTATTACACCACATAATGTGTGAAACTATATTGTTTTAAAGTAAATATATGACACAAGTCCACCAGCATTCATGCACTAATGCTCGCCATCCTTACTCTGCAACATCTGCCTCTCATAAACTTTATGGAGGGGACACCATCCACGTGTAAAACATTTGAGAGTAAAATAGCTTTGCATTTTTTTGTAAAAAAAAAAAAACATTTGTTGCACTCTGAACAGTTGAGCAAAATGCATGCCTTATGCCGCATTATTCACAGTGAACCTCAGGCAACGTACATTCGTCAGCGAGAATGATAAAATGCCACATCTGGATTTATTTTTTTGAGATTCACACAAACCGTGACCCATGAACACGAGTCGTTGTTTTATCACAGTTGTTTTTTTTTGGGGGGGTTCGACGTGTTTGCAATATTCCTACATGCCACATGCAATATAAACAATCGCCGTCATCAGCAGTAACAACAATATACATTCATTTGTAAGATGCCTTCCACTAATCAGAGGTGGGACAAAGTCATTGTTATGCAAGTCCAAGTCGAGTCGCAAGTCATCAAATTCATGACTCGAGTCTGACTCGAGTCCAAGTCACATGACTCGAGTCCACATCTCATAGGTGGGACAAAGTCATTGTTATGCAAGTCCAAGTCGAGTCGCAAGTCATCAAATTCATGACTCGAGTCTGACTCGAGTCCAAGTCACATGACTCGAGTCCACATCTCATAGGTGGGACAAAGTCATTGTTATGCAAGTCCAAGTCGAGTCGCAAGTCATCAAATTCATGACTCGAGTCTGACTCGAGTCCAAGTCACATGACTCGAGTCCACATCTCATAGGTGGGACAAAGTCATTGTTATGCAAGTCCAAGTCGAGTCGCAAGTCATCAAATTCATGACTCGAGTCTGACTCGAGTCCAAGTCACATGACTCGAGTCCACATCTCATAGGTGGGACAAAGTCATTGTTATGCAAGTCCAAGTCGAGTCGCAAGTCATCAAATTCATGACTCGAGTCTGACTCGAGTCCAAGTCACATGACTCGAGTCCACACCTCTGCCACTAATGTCTCAAGGCGCCAATGATCATTGCTGATTGAGCCTGCCCCAAACGGTCGCCACCTCAAACTACTTTGCGATGCAACAATCCACTGAGTACCTTGTACGCGAGCTGATTTATTTCCTCCACCTTCTTTAAAATACTTCCTCTTGCATGCCACTTCCTTGGCTGGCTGCCAGTCTGTCATGCTACACCTCCGCATAGCGCGGTTGGCTGCGTACGGTGCGAAAGAAGTTCAACGGGCGCACGCACATTCATTATTCTTGGCGACGATCGGCTGTCATCCCGTTTAGCGACGCGCTGAAAGGAACAACAAGCAACTGCAGGAATCGTGTCATTTTATTTTCTTTGAAGCTGCACATCATTGGTGCCACAGTGTACGTACGGACGTCCACGTGTTGAACAATTATTATTTTTTAAACCAAGCAGATGCCCCAAAGAGTCATGTGCGTCTTGTTTCGGGAAATAAGTCATCAAGGTGGCATGCACAGTGCAGTTCCAGGTGATGGGACCAACGTGCGAAAGAGGCAGAGCCCTGAGCCTGGGAAGAATTCCTTATTGGTTTTTGGCGTGCTGTTGTCCTCTGTGGCGTACACCGGTACAACACGAGTTTAACGCAAAGCAGACGCAACAGCTCTGGTTGTGCTATAATGTTATGCTGCCCTGAAGACCGCTTACTTGGCATGTTATCACTTCCTGGGCTTTTTCCAACTGCCCTATCCCAAGATGGATGATGTCTCTCTGAAAATAATAAATATATTGCAATACCACGCGTGTTGGACAAGCATAACCATTTTTGGGATAAAAAAAAATTCCCCAACTGAAATTCAAATTGTGCTGGTCGTGGCACGTCCGCTTGGCGAAGGTATTTCTAAGTTAGAGTTCTCGTAGCTGTAAGTGTACCACCGTGTGTCACAGAAAAGCCCTGTTATATAACATTGCTAGAACCAAGTAGGTATAAAATAAATCCGTGATTTAATCAATCAATCAATGAATCAGTGATTTATTTTATAACTACGTGATTTTACCGACAGAACCATAGAGTATGGATTCCTGCAGCCACGAAAGCTTCAAATCAAGATTGCTAGAACCATACCTGCTAATTATACCGATTTTAAGTGGTAGGTTGGTGATTGCATACCGATTTTCAAAGCTAATCAGACTGCTTTAAGAATATATATATATATTTCTACATTTATTTTAATGAGATGTTTAACTTTGAAAATCAGCATGGGGTTTATTGGTTTAAACATCTGCAACCCGCCAATTAAATCGGTAGGCTTTGGCAAGCATATTGCTTAAATATCCCTTTCAACAGGGATTTTCATCCTAAACTAGGGACACATCCTTGGATACGCAGTGTGTAGAGTGTATGTCAGTTGTCAATCAAACCGAATATTTTAAATCCCCAAAGTTGGAACGATTCGAATGAAGTGAAATGAAGTAAATTTAAGACGTTTGCTTTGTGCTGTCATCGGCAACTGGACTGAGACCCATCATGAACTCGCTGCCCCTAAGAACCCAGTAAAATTGTGAGTGATCAACTCCCAGAAGAGAAACCCAGGCAGCTCTAAAGTGCTGACTAAAGTGCTCTAATTCCATGAGTCAACCGGGTCACTTCAATAACAGTTTTATAATAGTGGTTAGAAAGACAAAAAAAAAACTGTTGCTTTTGTTAACTTACATTTGAAGGTTTGTCACAACGAATACACTCGTGTGAATTTTGAAATAATTTTGGTCTATGATAGCAATTGGCGCAGGTTCACTTTGGCATAGTTTAACAGCAAACTGTGCTGTGATCCCGACGTCTTGAATTCTATTGGTATCTTAGCTGGGTACCCTCCCTTTACCAACTTTGCACTGGCCAATGTGATGAATCGTGATCGTGTAGTGCACATGACCGATACAGCATGATGAGTCCTTCATCCAGCAGTGGATTGGCAAATGGCTGAACATTATTGTTATTATTATGAAACAAATATAAAGAAAACTGTCCAGTTGGGTGGCGAAGTGGTTAGAACCCTCAACTCACAGTCCAGAAGCTTGGTCAAATTCCAGTTTGAGATTGGCTCCAGTCTATCATTCATTAAGGGTCGATAAAAATGAGTATCACTTGAGGATTTTAGGAGAAGGATTTGCGTTTATAGGGGGCTTACATACCTCAGCATCTCACATCTCACACCAACAACAATTCCGATGCCCTCTTGCGGTCTAACCAAGGGATGACCCCTCCAGTGGCAGGTCTCCGTGTCGTGTGTATGTAGAACCCGGCCTGCAAATGGGCATTCATCCGGCAGTAGAGAACATCGACAGAGGTTATCCGTTGGAGAGACCGCCTCTGCCATGGGAATGTGGATTGTTCATTCGGGAAGGGAGACAAACTTGCCACTTGACTTTTTGATTTTGAAAAAAATAAAGTATTCCCTGATCAGTTCTCCATTAAGTTTCTAATTGAACGTATTATGCCATCGATACTTTTTCAGCACAAGCCTTGGCTCGTAACACAAACAACTGACTGTCAGTCCCATAACTCCGCATCAAATATTGACTTTTCTGCTCGCTATGCCAATAGCTACAACATGATTCCCCTGCTGATGAACAAATTAACATTTAATCGAAACCTGATTAATTACTTGAAACCTGATCAATTACCACCGACATTATCATCCCTATTAGCCACTTACTTCACACAGCAATTCCCACGCCACATTAAATTACGTGTTTTTTTGTCTTAATTTCATCAACTCTGCCACCTTTGGTGGCGCTGTTTCAACACAAGCAAATGTATAACACAGTAAATGCATCATTTGGCGCTACAGCACGTGCGTGGGCCAGTGGTCTTGTGGCCTCAAGTGGTCCTGTGGGCCACTTGAGGCCCCTGGTGGCCTTTAGTGCGGCCCCTGGCGTGCGCCACCCCCACCCCCCCCCCCCCCCGACAATTAACAAATGCGAAAGCAACCCTTGCAGGTGGTGTTTGCCCTCCTCACACTGATGATATATTCTAGATTTGAAGCTTTCGAGACTGCAAGGATTCATATTCTTAGATTTTTTTTGGTAAAGTCACGTAGGTAAAAAAATAAAATTAATGAAAGTAAAATAAAAATAAAATAAAAATCACGACGTTTCGGAGGCAACACAAGCCTCCGTCTTCAGGTGGAACCGTCACAGCACGATAGCTGTATCTCACTTGATACAGCTATTACTTGATACAGCTATCGTGCTGTGACGGTTCCACCTGAAGACGGAGGCTTGTGTTGCCTCCGAAACGTCGTGATTTTTATTTAATTTTTATTTTACTTTTTTTAATTTTAATTTTTTACCTACGTGACTTTACCGATAAAACCTAAGAATACTGATGATATATTTATATAGAATGCCGACGCATCGTTTAGGAGGAGGTGGTCATAATCTGTTTATTTATTTGTATTCTGGGAGTGAAAATGCCGGGTACACCCCCCCCCCCACGTGATTAACGCTGAATTCAAGCTGTGGCAGCTTTCCTTGGCTCAGTCATCGCTGGGACGTGGCAGTGTCCCCATTGATGGATATGGCAGGGTGCGACTCGGGAGGAAATCAAGTTCAACTTTATTTTGTAGAGCCGGGTTTGTTGGGACTCAAGCGAGCAGGAATGGGAGTACCATTTGCAAAAAAAGTGAACCTGGGTCGCCAAAATGACAAGCGATGAAATAAAATCCAACAAATGAAACAAACAAGAAGTCGCAGCGAATCAAACAAAATTGAAGTCAGAGAAAAAGCAATCAAAGACAATCGGAGCAAAATCCATCACGTAGCAGGAAAAAAAATCGAAAATATTCAACGAACATAAATCAATATGGAGAGGTTGGGGAGTAACCACTACAATGAATTAATTCAGAACAGATGCGCGCGTGCTTGCCTGCATGCATGCCTGAAACTCATACTTACATACGCATGTTGAACTTCTTTCGCACCGTGCACAGACAACCGTGCTAATCGGAGGAGCGGGAAAGGACAACAAGACAAAAAGCAATTCTAAAGAAACGAGCTTTCAATCTAGACGTCGATTTAAAAGTGCACAGCTCCAGTGGCTTCCTAATATCGGAAGGAAGAGCGTTCCAGACGGCCGCGGAAACGCATCCGACGGTGCGCGATGCGGCGACCTTCTATGTTCCACGCGACAGCCTAGAGCCGTCGAGGATGACCGGAGCTCGCGTGATGGTTTACGCTCCTTGGCGAGATCAGCGGCGAGGTAAGTGCATGTGTGGGGGTCGCTAGCCCCCGAGATCCCTCCCTCGGTACCCCTAACGGCCGGGTTAACCTCATTACTCGCCCCCTCGCTGCTAGGCGAACCGCTGCTGCGTTCTTCACCCATGGGGTGAGAGCCGTCGCTCCAGGATTCTCCTCCCCCGCGGGTCCGCGTAGTAGGCATGTTTAATTACGTACGCGCACACCCACACACAGCTCTGCGCGGCACTCACTCAACCCTGACCACTCACGCTAGGATCGCGCACCTGTATTATACACGTCGTGAACGTGCGCGCACACACGCCTACAGCTCCACACGCGATACCCACTCTTGCGCCGCTCTGCGCCGCGCTCGCCGCTCACGTTATGATCGCGCACCTGGAGTACGCTGATTACGCACGCCGCGAGCTTACGCATACACAGTACCACACGCGTTCACACTTATAACACGAGATCACACGAGGCCACGATCAGCTATTAATGATTTATTATCCGCTACCTGGAACTAGATGTTAAATCAGTGAGTCGACGAGGCTGGCCTACGCTGATACCTCTATACCTATTCCCGATTTATCTGCTATGATTCTAATTCACCTTCTTACTCACTGTTAAGTGTCCACGGCGGTCCGCTGATCCTTGTGCTAACAGCGTACCTCGGTGCGTCGCACGGACGTCCGGGTCGCTGGCTGGAGCTGTGTCTCGTCGCCTTGCGCTGGAGTAAGACCTATTTCCCCTTTTTGCCCCACTATTTATCCTCCCTACATCAAAGGGAGGCTGCGCTGAACAATGGGCTCGTGCACCTCGAGCCCGCGCACGGCGGTTCCGGCGCTTTTGATATGCTAATCAGTGAGCGGCGTTGGCGGCGTACATCCTAATTACTCCCTTACCCTTCCTAACAATGGGGCCTGTGCGCTCAAGCATAATGTTCCCAACCCTCCATGACTATGCGCAAGAGTCCATGCGGTCCCGCTATTCATGCTGTCCCCTCCCTCCTCCGCCTGTCTCGTCGACCCGTGGGGGTGTGTGTGGGGGGAAAATGCGCCTCCACCGCGGTGGCCGAATGCCCCATGCCGCGACCCCACCATATTTAAGGCTGGTCGCAGCGCCGCGGCGCCACGTAGCACGGGGGAGGTCGTCCAATTCCCTGATCGCCGGAAACCGTGAAAGTTTAATCCCGATAAGGGCTTCTCGGATAAAAACCGGTCGGCCAGGTGACCTCCCCACGAGCTCTATGGGGGGGGGGGGAATGCGTGCGGGTGTGTTCGTGCGAGGTGAGGTGAGGGGGACGCGGGGTCGGCTCCGTCGCTTGGTGGTGGCGAGGTCTTAGATGGGGCGCCTGCTGAACGGCTTCGTGGCGGCGGCATGACATAGCCCCCCGAGGTGCTGGTCCCCGTCCCGGGTTGACTGGAGCACCTTGCTTGAGCCGCGCCCACGAGGAAACGCTGCGGGATCCGGGGGGTCCGTCCGGCCCTCGTGGCTGGTCTCGGGGTGGGTGGCTCCGTCCTCTGCAGCTCCTGCGGCGGCCTCCTCCTCCACTCCAGCGGCTCTCCCTGTACCTCGGTACCTGCGGGCTGGGGTACAAACTCAGAAGCGGAGGGGTTTAGGGGCCGTCGTCCGCGCCGTCCCCTGGCGGGGTCGGGGCGTCTCGGGGGCCCGGCGGGGCCCATGTAGGGTGCGAGGCCCCCCAACACGAGGGGTGCGGGTACTCCGGGATTACGGGGCCTTCGAGTGACGGGGTTCTCTCTCGCCGGGGCCGCTTTCCACGGTTTTAAGCGGCGGACGTTGACCACCGTCTCTCGATCCCTCTCCCCGCCATAAATTAGTACCGTCCAGGGGGAGATCTGTCGCACCACGGTCCAGGGTCCCCGCCAGTAGGTCGTCAGTTTCCCCACCTGCCCGGCCCCGACGCGAGGGGTGTGTAGCCACACCTTAGCGCCTGTCAGGAATAAGGGGGGTTCCATGCGGGGTCGGGTGCCCTGTTCCTGCCGCCGATGCGCGGCTTCCCCTTGCGGGTATGCTCGACCTCGGGCTTCTCGCAGGGTCTCCAACAGGTGTTCCACGGGGCGGCTTCCCTCCTCCGGCTGGGGGGAAGGGACGCCGAATAGCAGATCTGCGGGTAAACGAGACTCACGGCCGAACATCATTAAAAACGGGGTTTGTCCCGTCGACGTGTGTACGGTGGTGGCGTAGGCGAAAAGGGCGTAGGGGAGGTGTTCGTCCCAATCCCGTTGATTTGCGGCCGCCATACGTTTGAGTTTCCCCGCTAGGGTCTGATTCATGCGCTCCACCATACCGTTCGCTTGGGGGTGGTACGCTGTGGTTCGGTCCTTCTGGATTCCGAACTCTCGGCACAGTGCCTGGAACAACTCGGCCTCGAACTCGCTACCCTGGTCGGTGAGGACTCGTTCTGGGATCCCGTGCTTAAGTACGTAGTGTTCCACGAATGCCCGGGCCACCACCAAGGCCGTTTTATCAGGGATGGCCACTGCCACGGGGTAGCGGGTGAAATACTCTACTGCGACTAGGATATATCGGTTGCCTCGATGGGATCGCGGGAATGGCCCCTGTAGGTCAATCCCGACCAGCTGATTCGTGCGGCTGACGCGGAACGGCCTTAGGGGTACCTGGTATCGTGCCGGTTTCGGCCCGCACTGCTGACAGGCGCGGCAGCCCTGTACCCAGGCCGCCACGTCTTGTGCCAATTTGGGCCAGAGATACTGGCGACGCAGGGTCTCTCGAGTGCGTCGTTCCCCATCGTGGCCCCCGAGTGGGTGGTCATGCACCAGCCGAAGCAGCTGGGGTCGCACCTGGGCAGGAACACAGATGCACCCCGGCTGGCCGGCCTCGGTTAACTCCCGTACCACTCCGTTCTGCACACACAACCGGGCATACAAACCGCTCCAGGGTCCTGGCAGGGCGCTCTTTTCCTCCCGCAGTGCCGCCTCCACTGCCGCCAGATCGGGATCTCGCTGCTGGGTCTGTCTCAGCTGCTCGTCGTTCAGGCCCGGGAAGGCGCAGCCGACGTCCTCCTGGATCCGTCCGATCGGGTCCCGAGCCGCGGGTCCCGCGCTTGCCGTGCGGTCGACGGGATCCTCGGTGCCACCTGTGAGGGCCTCTGTGGCGCACACTGCACTCTCTCTCGCTGGGGGGGGGTCAGTGGCCGCGGCCGCTCGGGGGTCCGTTGCCTGCCGGCAGCGTCCCCCCGTGAAGCACGGGCAGGCCTCCTCCGCCCTTGTCTCAGCGTCCACCGTGGGTCGCCTCGACAAGGCGTCCGCGTTTGCATGCGTCCGGCCAGCCCGATACTCGATTTGCAGGTTGTACTCCTGCAACTGCGCCAACCACCGGGCCATCTGCCCCCGCGGCTCCTTGAATGTGAGAAGGAACTGCAGAGCATAATGGTCAGTGCGTACGCGACATTTCCTGCCGTACAAATACGGCCGGAACTGCTTACATGCGAAAATCACGGCGTACAACTCTTGGCGGGTCACGCAATAGTTCAGCTCGGCCCCACTCAAGGTCCGGCTGGCGTACGCGATGACTCGTTCCGTCCCATCCTGTACCTGTGACAACACCGCGCCCAGCCCGCTGCTGCAGGCGTCGGTGTCCAAAATAAAATCGGTGGTAAAATCGGGGAAAGCGAGGGTGGGGGCGTGGGTGAGGTGGTCTTTGAGAGTGGTGAAGGCCGTCTGGCAGGCCCCCGTCCACTGGTAGGGGTGCTTAGGGGAGGTGAGTTGGGTGAGGGGGCGTGCAATCTCGCTGAATCCCTTTACAAATCGACGATAATAGGTGGCGAGCCCCAAAAATGATCTGATCTCCGTCAGATTCCTTGGCCGTGGCCACTCCACTACGGCGCGTACCTTCTCCGGATCAGTGTGCACGCCTGCCTCGCTGACGCGATGCCCGAGGTACCCCACCTCGCGTTGTGCGATGTAACACTTACGTGGCTTGAGCTTGAGATGAGCCGCTCGCAATCGCTGGAACACCTCTCGTAGCCTGGACCAATGCTCAGACAAAGATCTACTGAACACTATCACATCGTCCAAGTAAATCAGGCACTGTTCCCATTGCAAGCCCCGCATCACCAACTCCATCAGCCGCTGGAACGTCGCAGGCGCATTGGTGAGTCCGAACGGGAGTACTCGAAACTCGAATAGTCCCATCGGGGTGGTGAATGCGGTTTTCGGCCGATCCTCCTCCGCCATCTCCACCTGCCAGTACCCGGACGCGAGATCGAGGGTGGAAAAATATCGCGCTCCGGCGAGGCTGTCGAAGGTGTCATCGATGCGGGGTATGGGGAAGGCATCGCCGAGCGTGACTGCATTTAGTTTACGGTAATCGACGCAGAACCGGGTTGACCCATCCTTTTTCGTAACTAGTACCACTGGGGCTGACCAGGGGCTCGCCGAGGGCTGAATTATGTTATCGCGAAGCATGTCCCCAACTGCCTCTTTGATTTGGGCGCGTTCGGGTGCGCCCACTCGGTACGAAGGGAGTTTGATGGGTCGGGCTGCACCGGTGTCAATTTGGTGCTTAACAAGATCGGTCCGACCCACGTCCGAGTCGTGCTCACTGAATACGTCGGCATACTCCCGCAGTAACTCGCGCAGCCGATCGGCCTCTCCCTTAGGTAAATCCGCCCATGGTACATGTAACGCGTCGAGCAGGGGAATGACCTCGGCTCGGGGAGTCGGGCCGACTCGCCAGGCCAGGTCCTGGTCACCCTCAGGACGACCGGGGTCTTCAGCCCAGAGTGCGAACACCGAGTCGTTAGAGTGGCGTGCGTGCAGGGGGTGTACAGTGGCTATCGGGGTGCGCCGCCGCAGTATCGCTGGGGTACTGTGGGGGTTAAACATCCGCATAAACAATCGGCCCCCATCTGCGTTTACCAACGTGGCGGATCCCACAACCCCATACCGTTTTGCCAACTCCGGGTGAGGAGTTAGCATTACCTCCCCTGATGGTCGGAGCGCGGGGTCGGTGGGGGATGTTGCCCCCGGCACCAGCATCTCGGTGAGCGGGCCGATGGTGACTGCCGTCGCCAGGATAGCGGCCACAGGTGCGAAGCGGGGGCGCGTCGGTTCTCGTCCCAGGAACGGTATCCGCTCGCCGTTGCTCTCCATGGTGGCGCATCGCTGGCGGGGTTGCACGTTGAGTCCCAACCGTTCTAGGAGGTCGGTACCTGCGATACACTCGTGACACAACGCACTCGACACGTAGAACTCCTGGGTGCACACCTGGCTGCCTATGCGGACCTCTAGGGTGGCTCTCCCTAGCAACCCCATTCCGGCTCCGCTCGCCGTGTGCAGCGCGCGGTCCGGGGCCTGCAGGTGACGCACGTCGACCCCGATCGCGCTGCAGTGCGCTGCGCTCACGAGCGAGGCCACCGCCCCCGTGTCCAGCAGAATTCGGGTACGCACTCCGTTTACCTCCCCTTCCACCAGCGACGTGGCCCCCGTGATCCCCGCCACCAGCTCCCGCAGCCAGTCGTCAGGAGTCACCGTTTCCGTTGGCATTGTTGCTGGAACCTGTGTGGAGATCACTCGCTCGCCATTATTCTCACAGCTTGTTTGTGTCGGGGCTACGTCGATTTGACCCCCCGGTGGTCCCCTCTCTAGGGGGGCCTTAGTGTTTGACCTTAGCTCTTGTCTAGCTCGGGCGACCTGCGGACAGTCCCTCCTGAGATGCCCTCGCCGATCGCACACATAACACGCCCGGGGAGGGGTGGCGGCTCCGTAGTGGGCTCTCTGCCCACTCCCTCCTCCCCCAGTGCGCTGCTGCTCATACTCTGCTTCTAGTCGGGCTATCCTTCCAGTTAGCCCTCCTACCGTGGAGTCTAGGTCCCCCATTTCGGATCGGATGGTCTCAACGGAGGATTGCAGTTTGGTCATATTCTCACCTACGTGGGTTACCCTCTCACCTACATGGGTTATCTTACCATCCATTTGGTCTACCCGGCCAGCAATATCTCCCATGCCGGTCTGTAACCCCGCCACCCACCCCGGGGTTTTCTCGCTGGGTCTCTGGGGCTCCCTTGCCCGTCCCCTTACTGCGATGGCGAGCTCTTCCTCCTCGTCGGAGAGTAGGCTCGCCACGGCGCACTCTCGTCCCCTCCCTCGAGGCTGCGCGCGCTCACCTGAGAGTTTCTCGCATTTTCGCGCGCGCTCGACGAGGGTGTTAAAGGAGAGGCGTGCACCGTCTACATTTGGTTGCCACCACGGGGTGCGTGCCAAATATCGTTGGATTTTACCGGCGGCGAGGCCCTCAATTATTTTGGCCTCGTACTCTGGGTACGCGAGCTGGGTCAACATGCGTACATCCTCGGCGTAATCTCGCAGATCCTCGCCGGGTTGACGACGGCGTGCCTCTAAGGCCGCCTGCGCATCCTCCTCGTCATAGGCGCCGAAGCGCCGTTCGAGTTCGCACATTAATTTTTCCCACTGATTTTGTGCGCTTGCGGGCAAAGCTTCCACAAAGTCAGCTGCCCGCCCATCTAAATGTAACTCTAACTGCTGCAACGCCTCCTCATCTGACCACCCATTAACTTTTTTAGCCCCTCTGATGCTGCGGGCAAACGATTTCCATGATGGAATTCCTTTGCCCGTAAATGTGCATTTGATTTTAATCTGGGTTGGGGGGCCTCTTTCGCTTGGGGGTGCGGGGGATCGTCCCGTTTCTGACACCAATATGTGGGGGTCGCTAGCCCCCGAGATCCCTCCCTCGGTACCCCTAACGGCCGGGTTAACCTCATTACTCGCCCCCTCGCTGCTAGGCGAACCGCTGCTGCGTTCTTCACCCATGGGGTGAGAGCCGTCGCTCCAGGATTCTCCTCCCCCGCGGGTCCGCGTAGTAGGCATGTTTAATTACGTACGCGCACACCCACACACAGCTCTGCGCGGCACTCACTCAACCCTGACCACTCACGCTAGGATCGCGCACCTGTATTATACACGTCGTGAACGTGCGCGCACACACGCCTACAGCTCCACACGCGATACCCACTCTTGCGCCGCTCTGCGCCGCGCTCGCCGCTCACGTTATGATCGCGCACCTGGAGTACGCTGATTACGCACGCCGCGAGCTTACGCATACACAGTACCACACGCGTTCACACTTATAACACGAGATCACACGAGGCCACGATCAGCTATTAATGATTTATTATCCGCTACCTGGAACTAGATGTTAAATCAGTGAGTCGACGAGGCTGGCCTACGCTGATACCTCTATACCTATTCCCGATTTATCTGCTATGATTCTAATTCACCTTCTTACTCACTGTTAAGTGTCCACGGCGGTCCGCTGATCCTTGTGCTAACAGCGTACCTCGGTGCGTCGCACGGACGTCCGGGTCGCTGGCTGGAGCTGTGTCTCGTCGCCTTGCGCTGGAGTAAGACCTATTTCCCCTTTTTGCCCCACTATTTATCCTCCCTACATCAAAGGGAGGCTGCGCTGAACAATGGGCTCGTGCACCTCGAGCCCGCGCACGGCGGTTCCGGCGCTTTTGATATGCTAATCAGTGAGCGGCGTTGGCGGCGTACATCCTAATTACTCCCTTACCCTTCCTAACAATGGGGCCTGTGCGCTCAAGCATAATGTTCCCAACCCTCCATGACTATGCGCAAGAGTCCATGCGGTCCCGCTATTCATGCTGTCCCCTCCCTCCTCCGCCTGTCTCGTCGACCCGTGGGGGTGTGTGTGGGGGGAAAATGCGCCTCCACCGCGGTGGCCGAATGCCCCATGCCGCGACCCCACCATATTTAAGGCTGGTCGCAGCGCCGCGGCGCCACGTAGCACGGGGGAGGTCGTCCAATTCCCTGATCGCCGGAAACCGTGAAAGTTTAATCCCGATAAGGGCTTCTCGGATAAAAACCGGTCGGCCAGGTGACCTCCCCACGAGCTCTATGGGGGGGGGGGGAATGCGTGCGGGTGTGTTCGTGCGAGGTGAGGTGAGGGGGACGCGGGGTCGGCTCCGTCGCTTGGTGGTGGCGAGGTCTTAGATGGGGCGCCTGCTGAACGGCTTCGTGGCGGCGGCATGACACATGCGTTGTGATCTACGGTCACACTTGTGAAGATTGCTGGGAGGCAGGGGGGTGGGGGGGGGGTGAGCCGGTTTATTGGGTTGCATGTCGCACGCACACCCAGCATGATTTGCCTGGCCGGTGTGGCGACTCCCGCGGGGCAGTAAGGTCATTGCGGAACAGCTGGGTTTAATAAAGGAATAATGAATTGAGGGAGAGATCTCCGCCTATATAAGGGGCGGGGGAGTAAGTTGAACCAGTGATCAAGGAGCCTCGTGAAGGAGGGGGGGGGGCCTTGGGCGCGGCTGGGTAGCGCCCTCTGCTATTTTTTTTACCTGTTTTAGGACAACCTTGTACATCACTTTAAATAAAGAACAATTCCATTGATACCGAGCCTGCTGCCGACGCCCCAATGAACCCTTGAGTCTCACCGCGTTAACATAGCAGCATCCGTGTCTCTCAACATTCAGCCGTTGCAAACATCGTCCCGTCGGCCCTCTATCGCGGAGCGATGTTCACGCCGCTGGGGAGGAGTTGTGTGCGAGGAGCAGATGCACCGATGAAGCTTCTCGTGCCAACGAATCCCCACCGTGTTGTTTTCGTGACTTTTTGGGGCAATTCACGTGCGTGGGATGGGCCCTGCACGTGCGCGTGAGTGTGCTGACGCGTGTGAAAATGTATACGATACGGCGCGCGCGCATGCACACGTCATCGTTAGAATAAGAATAATCGTAATCAGCAGCAGCAGCAGCAACTTTGGGGGGTTTTTTTCCACGCGACTGGAATTGCTTTTGCCGGCATCAATGCTGTGGATGCGGGTTTTTTTTCTTCTACCCCGTGACCTTAAAAACTGTTACATTTAATTGTATATGCCCCTTGCTGCATTGTGCAGCCCCCTTGGCTGAGTTTGTGGCCATTAAACGAGGTCGTTAAACGTGCACGTGATGCTGGCCCCGGTTGGAACAATATAAACATCCAGTCTCATTATCATCATCATCAGCCATCATCGATCTACTGCTGAGTTGAATTCTTGCCCAACCCAAAAATCCAACCAGCAACTGCACGCGAGCTGATCTCATCGCTACGTCTCCATCTGTGGACGTAGTATTTGACGTGGCCTGCCCAAGTATACGTACAGTCGTACAATCAGTAACCTACGTGTGTTCTATAACCCACACATTCCTTTCGTTCTATCTTCTGGGTGCAATCCCAAGCACGCATCCCTTCCCAACGTGGCTTTGCAAGCCAAGCCTCAGAGCTTGACGTTCACTCTTCTTTATCAGTGTCTGTATTTCCGATTCACTCGGCACAGCAGGTGATACAAATATTCAGCTTAAGCCAGGCATGTCCAAAGTCCGGCCCGCGGGCCAATAACGGCCCGCGGTCAGATTTCATACGGCCCGCAGCTTCGGTCTTATAATGTGTTATTTATGGCTCGCTAGCTCTGTCAGAATAAATACATCATAAAACTCATGGAAATTAAGGTATTCTATACAGTTTGTTCAATGTTATCTGACTGAATGAAAGGCAGAATTGCGTTTTTAGAGTTATTCACGTCTGCCTGAGTGGCTTATATTTGGTTACATTGTCATTTGAAAAATAAAGGTAATTGTGACAATGAAAATCGTTTTATAGCAGTGTGTATTCCAGAGGTGTGGACTCGAGTCATGTGACTTGGACTCGAGTCAGACTCGAGTCATGAATTTGATGACTTGCGACTCGACTTGGACTTGCATAACAATGACTTTGTCCCACCTATGAGATGTGGACTCGAGTCATGTGACTTGGACTCGAGTCAGACTCGAGTCATGAATTTGATGACTTGCGACTCGACTTGGACTTGCATAACAATGACTTTGTCCCACCTCTGGTGTATTCCCACGTAACCTTTGTGGTTAAAACAATGTCAGAAGGATCTATTGGCCCCCGGGCATCTTCACTTCATCAAATGTGGCCCTCTTTGCAAAAAGTTTGGACAACCCCTGGCTTAAGTCGACCCATTGGCCACGTTACTCGTCATGATGATGTCAATTCCAGCTTCCCAAACCTGCGTCGATCTGTGGTCGAATATCTCGGTCTCCACGTCTAAATGAAGAGTTAGGCCTCCTGTATCCGCTATGTGTCTAACATGGGACTGAAGGAGTGACAGAATAAAAACACACCGTGAAAACCCTTACTGAGGATTTAATAAACAAAACACTGCGATTGACGCATGGCATCCGCTGAAATAACACGTTTGGTAATGTGTACCAAGAGCTGCTGCGTCATCTCACTCCCTATCCATATTCGCTGCTGTTTGTTTTAATTAATGAAATACGGATTCGTTTCCACCACTTTTACTCATTTCAATTGTGCTGCTGCCCGGTCGTCTTTCCGATATTAGGACGCCACTGGCAGCTATGCACTTTTAAATTTCGATTGGAAAACGAATTGCTTGAGAACTGCTTTTTGTCTTTGGTTTGTTGTCCTTCCCCCCCCCCGCACCTCCAATTATCACGTATTGCGCGAAATAAGTTCTACAGACATACATTACTTAAATGGGTACACCACCGTTTAGTCGATCGGCAGGTCCCACGTGGTGGCGTGAAGTGTGCGTACTCCCAGATTATTGGTTCTTTTGGTAAAGTCACGTGGAATTTGCCACTACCATCATCAGCCACGATCAATCCACTGCTGAATGAACGCCTCAACTCCCAGGTGAAGAACAGGTCTGTCGGGAAGACAGCGTCATTCATTCAGACGCTGTCTTCCCGACAAACCTGTTCTTCACCTGAGGACGGCTGCTTGCGTTGTTGCCGAAACGTCGTGAGAATAATTTTATTATGTTTTATTTTTATTATTTTATTATTTCCCTTCTACGTGACTTTACCGAAAGAACCAAGAAGATGAATCCCTGCAGTCACGAAAGCTTTAAATCGAAATTTATACTCCCAGATTGTTCAAGACGGCTGGTCAGCGTGAGAGAATCGAGCTTGAGCAGAGCAAATTTGCAGCGCTGCACCGTTTCATTCTCTGTACATATCAATATAATGTCGTGGGCTCTCAATGCGTTTTAGTTCGTTGAAATGTTGCCGAATGAAGTTCACGGGAGGTATCTAATTTTCCCATGCGGTTCTGAGTGTTTGGCGTGGAGTTTTAGATCTATCAGATTTACTCATTTGAAAGAAAAGCTGCTTTGTTTAATTATACATATTGATGAAAAGTCACTCAGTAAAGCTCTCGAGAAACCCAAGTGCCTTGCTGTTGGATTTGAGAGCAGCTGAAATAAATTAGTGAATTCAATTACTTTGAATTGCTCCAGGCACGTAATTACCAATAATACCAGTAAAGTATATAGCGATTACATTTTACTGCCTGACATTCGTGCTAAATAAATAACAAAAATTAAACATTGGACACAACAATTCACCCCACATCCCCCTTGTAGCGATATAAAGAATTGTGCCACGTCACGTAACTTGGAGCGGTGGCACAGTGGTTAGCACACCGTGCCACGAACCCCATGGCCTGAGGTCGATTCCCAGCCATGGCCAACATAAGTTGGTGAGTCACAGCTGGACAAACCTTGGCCCGACCCTTCACCCAACCCTCACTGACCCAGCATGATGAAGTATGGTCAAAATCCCCCATGACTGACTTGGCTTAGGGAGGACTTCATCCATTGGTGCATTGAGATTGAGAAAACTGTTTAAGTTATTATTATTATTTTACATGGTTTGTAATAGCCTCGCCTCAATGATTGATGTATTGTGAATCGATACATCAGTACATCGTCACATTTCAGTTTATCCAGCGATGGTAACACTCTTGTTCAGAGCGCTCTTTTCTACATTTATTTACACCGTACAAGCATACTCTTTGGTCTGCAGCTAAGTAAGGGAAAGTTCAGTGTTATAAATTTCAGATGGATAAGCCTCCGTGGTTGAATGAGTCAGGCTTAGACGAGGCCTCACTGCCATGTTAATGCAACTCTTGAGTCAATAATTCCCAACACATTTTTTTTCAAATTTTGTTTGGCACTATTAGTAAGTTGGAGATATATTGTTAAAAGGAAGCAAATAACTGAACAGAAAATGCTGCCTCGAAGTATGGAATTACCCGTTTGAGTCAAATGACCTGGTGTTAAGGCATGGGATTTTCTCATGTCTGCCAAATGGTGACACCAGTGGAGTCAACGCAGCGGATTTTGGCTCAGCCATCGAAACAAAGATGGTCGCTGCGTTTTCAAAGGCGCTTCTGCGGCTACTTGGAACGCTCATCCTTCCAATATTAGGAAGCCCACTGGAGCTATGCACTTTTAAATAATCTAGATTGAAAGCTCACTTCTTTAGAACTGCTTTTTGTCTTTAGTTTGTTGTCCTTCCCCCGCACCTCCGATTGGCGCGGTTCGCTCCGTGCGGTGCAAAAGAAGTTCAACGTACATGCGTACAACGCGCCCATGAGCACGTACACCAAGTGAGATGTACTGGAATCAGCTTGTGTGCAGATAAATTAGAGATCTATAGGTGGACTGTTGCTTAGCAGGCAGGAACGCGGGAGTTGAGGCGTTCATTCAGCAGTGGATAGATCGTGGCTGATGACGGTAGTGGCAAATTGTGGCCGCGTGGCATCCTTTGAAATTTTGGTCCGCCCGGTTTTTTGGTTGCTCACGCAACAATTTACAGCCGTGTGTCAATCCACTGCTGTGTTGATTGTGGGGTTGTTGACCATACTTCACCACCCTGACCATTTCACATATCACTTGCCACTGAACGTAGCTGTGGTAGGCAATCAGACGTATTTACAGAGTTATTTGCCCAGTGATCTACTGACCACTTTGCAACCACTCCCAGCTTATTACTTGCTTGTAGATTCCAAAATAAAATTGGCATTAACTGCTATTGGCATTTACTGCAAGGCCATAAATATTAAAGTAGTAGCATTTCATTTTGGATTCATATGTAGTAAAAATGTAACCACAGTTAAAATCTGTAGAACACTATAATATAGTATTTACGTATGAATAAGATTATGTAACACATATTTTTTGGTTCTTTCGGTAAAGTCACGTAGTTAGAAATAAAATAAAATTAAACTAATTTCGATTTAAAGCTTTCGTGACTGCAGGGATTCATCTGCTTGGTTCTTTCGGTAAAGTCACGTAGAATGGAAATAATCAAATAATAAAATAAAACATAATAAAATAATTCTCACGACGTTTCGGTCACAACGCAAGCAGCCGTCCTCAGGTGAAGACCAGGTCTGTCGGGAAGACAGCGTCTGAATGTCTCCCCGACAGACCTGGTCTTCACCTGAGGACGGCTGCTTGCGTTGTGGCCGAAACGTCGTGAGAATTATTTTATTATGTTTTATTTTATTATTTTATTATTTCCATTCTACGTGACTTTACCGAAATAACCAAGAAGAAAAATTTAACAAATCACGACATTCCGATCGCAACACAAGCGATCGTCATCAGGCTTATGTTGCGATCGAAACTTCGTGATTTGTTTTATTTTATTTCTACCCACGTGACTTTACCGAAAGAACCAAAGAGTATGGATTCCTGCAGTCACGAAAGCTTCAAATCAAGACTAGGTAACATAATTTTTGTTCCTGGTTAGTAAGTGTTATTTCGTAATTGCTTATGCCTGAAAAGTATAGAAAAAGGCGATTATTCCCCACAAACTTTGAGTTTGTGACCAGGACAGTTATATTTTAAATGTACCTATTTTCAATGTGAAAACGGGCGAATGTGTGTCTTTTCGTTCTCGTAAAGTCAGAAAAAAACAACATATGAATCAAAATTAACATGTATTTATACTAAAGTAATAAAAACATTACTACAAAAGATTTTGAAGTAAGTAGTTTTTTGAGATTTACTATTATACCTTTAAATCATTTTCACGAATCAGCCCCCCAATGTAGTCTCCCATCATGTTCTCGTTATACTGCCCTTGGTAGCGGCGTTCAAAGTCCAGTATATCCTGGTAGAAGGGCTCGCCTTGCTCCTCCGAGTACGCTCCCATGTTCTCCTTGAATTTATCAAGATGAGGATCAAGGATTTGGACTTTGAGGGACATCCTACAGCCCATTGTGCCGTAATTCTTCACCAGAGTCTCAACCAGCTCTACATAGTTTTCGACCTTGTGATTGCCCAGGAAGCCACGAACCACTGCGACAAAGCTGTCCCAAGCCGCTTTCTCCTTACTAGTGAGCTTCTTGGGAAATTCATTGCACTCCAGGATCTTCTTTATCTGTGGTCCGATGAAGACACCGGCTTTGACCTTTGCCTCAGACAGCTTAGGGAAGAAGTCTTGAAGGTACTTGAAGGCTGCCGACTCCTTATCTACAGCTCTGACAAATTGTTTCGTAAAGCCAAATTTGATGTGCAGTGGTGGCATCAGCACCTTCTGCGGGTCCACCAGTGGCTACCACTTGACATTGTTCCTCCCCAAAGAGAACTCGGTCCGCTGTGGCCAGTCCCACCTGTGGTAGTGCGCCTTGGTGTCCCTGCTGTCCCAAAGGCAAATATATCAGAGAAACTTGGTAAAACCGCCTTGGAGACCCATCAGGAATGCCACCATTTTGAAGTCTCCGATGACCTCCCAGCCGTACTCATAATACTTCAAGGCGTCCAGCAAGGTCTTGATGCTGTTGTAATCCTCTTTGAGGTTCACCGAGTGAGCCAGGGGAAGAGACGGGTACTTGTTACCATTATGGAGCAGCACGGCTTTGAGGCTCCTGGATGAGCTGTTAATAAAGAGGCGCCACTCATTCTGGTTACAGGCGATTCCGATTGCCACGAACAGACTGGTCACATTGTGGCAGAAGCAGAGCCCGTCTTGACGGGTGAAGAAACTGCAAAAAGGTTGGTGACGCTTCCTCTGATTTGCGACTTTCACACTTTCATTCAACAAGTTCCACTGCTTGAGCCTAGACGTCGAAAGCTCGGCATTGGACTTGGTGAGACCAAGATCTCTGATCAAGTCGTAGAGGTCTTTTTGGTTGGGGTAATATGGGTTTCTCTCCTCAGCTCCACCTCTGAAATTGTCATCTGGATCTACAACGTCTTCCTCACTCTCTGACTTGCTGCTCTCTTCTAAAGATGGCTGCTCTTTCTCCGGAGGAGTTGGTACGGGGAGCTCATGGCAGTGTGGCACCGGGGCGATGGATGATGGAAGGTCCGGATTCGTGATAGCAGGTGCATTCTTGCCAGTCCGACGTTTGGAAGGGTCCACCATGCAGAAGTAGCAGTTGTTTGAGTGGTCAGTGGGTTCCCGCCAAATTCTTGGGATAGCGAATTTCATGGCTCTCTTTTTTCCTCTGTCAAATCCTACAAAAATACATTTATTTCACCCATGACTAATGAGTAAGAGAAACATTTTTCATATATGATATATATTTTTTAAATAACATAAAATTCCGAGCAACATCTTACCTTCCAGAGTTTTTTTTACATTGCTCGCAAGTGAAATGACGTGCCCAGGGTTTGTCTTGATCCCATACAGGCATGCCAAAATATGCCTTGTAGGCCTCACACATCTTAGCAGATGCTTCCACAGAGTACTTTTTCGCTCGTCTTCATAAATTGGCCGCAGACATAGCAAAATGCGTCTGCCGGATGTTTGCAGCCTCTTGATGCCCTCTCAGGTAAATGCAGATTTGTATCCACGAAGGCAGCCGGAACTAAACTGAACTGGTGGGCTTAAGGCCCCTGTATTTATAATACTATTTATATTACTGGAAAGTTCTAGAATGTTCTAGAAGTTACTCCAACTTTACTCAGCACTGAATCTATCTGGAATGTTCTGGAAAATAGGTACATTTCAAAATATCACTGTCCTGTACACAAAAGAAAAGTTTATGGGGAATAATAGCCATTTTCTGTACTTTTGAGGCATAAACAATTAGGAAATAACACTTACTACCCAGGAACAAAAAACAATTGTTACACAGTGTTATTAAGTGTGACACTTTTTTGTTACTAACACAAAATGACTTCATTAAAAGTGGTTAAATGTGACTGCAGGACTACTGGTTAAATGTTGCAATTAACTGAGAAAAATATTTAATTCACAGAATCCATTTGTGAATGAAATTGGTTACCACTTCATTGTGTCAGATCGCCACGTGATTTGTGTTATGCACCATCGTCCACTTCACAGCCATAGAAACAAAGTAACCACGTGACCAAACGCGACAGTTGAATAATAATTGCTTCGGCAGACTGCGAACAACGTTACGAACCATCATGTTGGTAGCGCAAAGTCTGCGCGTTAAACATTGGTAACGCAATGCAATTAAATTACACAAGACAATACAATTTTGATTTTTTGTAACGTCTAAATGCGACCCGTTGTACACCAACAGTGGGAGTATGTTTATTTTATAGGAAAGCATCAGTCATAGGCAGAGGATAACGGCAAGATCTTGAGGCTGGACTTAAACGGCGGGGGCGAGGTTGGAGTCGACGGCGCAGAATGCGATAAAATGCGGAATTATACAGCGGCTAAGTGTGACAGCATCCCAAGTACAAAACAACGTGTGAATATTAATTTTATAGAGAGGTCGTAGGTAGGGTTGGTTCTGAAGGCTGCCATTGGAACTGGCGCAGGAAGTCAACAGCACAGAATGCTGTGCAGTGCAATTTGTATTTAACTGGCGGCCCAATGCGACCGCGTCTTAAGATCATGTCTAGGAACTGTGGATTCGCCTCACAAGCGTTGCTTTCTTGCAACGCGTTCAATTTCAAGACGGTCCTTTCCATTCCCATCATAGTTTTTGCGGCGCCCCGCAATTCGCATACTTGGCCACGCTCGACCACCAATCACGAAAGCCCCTCACATGAGGACGCTTTGCTCACAAAGGTCAACAGGTCAGCTAAATGTTGGTTCTACACCGATCGCGATGGCAAAATCTAAAATAATGATTTTCTCAAAACTTAAAACAGCTGCCAGCCTCCTCTGCCCCCCCCCCCCCGCCGCCCCCACCCCGCGCGCTCAAAATTTCACAACGCGAGAGCGTTCATCCCCCGTGAAGATGACCGATGCCAGCTTCCATTGCTCATAACTTAGGCCTATGTCCAAATGAACGTGAAGCTTGCTGGCTGCGGAACAGCGATGTGGGAGGGGGGGGGGGGGCTGGCTTGGAGGCGGTGGGGCTGCAGAGGCACGCGCAGTGCGAGGAGGGTTGAGGGACTGGCAGCGCCTGAGCCAGCTGCGTGCGCACACACGGGACCACGCGCTTCTACACAGGCAGTTCGAGCATCGCCGTTGAGACAGCGCACGGCGTTTTGACGGGTAAGGGCTTTGACTTTGATTTGCCTCCGTGTTTTCTTTGAAAATGTCTGCTCTTGCGTACGCTCCGACTTACCTGCACTGGGCGAATGCCGCGCGGTGATTGGATATCGCGTTCACGTCCTGCGCGCTGCGTATGACTTTAAAATGGAAAGTCAGAATGTGTGATTTTTACAATCGAATGCATTTGTGGATGTGCAACATATCGCGGCTAAATGCGATCGGATTTTGAGACGTTGGACAGAAACAGTGGGCATATTTATTGTGTACAGAGAGGCGGTGGATTACGGGCAGAGGAAAAACGAATGGAGCAGAGAGTGCGTGGAGGAAAGTTGACCGATATGAGAAGGGTGGAGGTAGGTAGGCGTTGGTCCACACAGGATCTTGATGATATTGGATTGGAAGCCAAACAGAGGAATTTGAGTGTTGTGGAGATGTGGTCTTGAAAACGGGTGTCTGAGAGGGAGTCCTAGCAGAGGCAGTTTGAGTCATCTGGAGTTTGAAGGAGACGGAAATGGGGACGGTGTGGACGAGAGAGGTGCGTAAAAAGTAGCGCGCAGCTATTCAGAATTTAGAATTTTAAATATATACATCTGGGAGCGTGTATTTTTAACACATTGCCACTCAAAATTCAGGTGTGTTATTTTCACGGTCACGCCTCCCGGTTGTATTCATTTGCCGCTAACTGGAAGCCGCTGGGAGTTTAAAGACAATTCCTCAATATTTACTGTTTGCTCGACAGAGTTGGAAAAGACATTACAGTCGATGCACACAGAGTCACAGTGGAGGTGCATTGACACAGGGAAGAGGAGGGCGGGGACGCTGAATTATTTGTGAATATGAACAGAGTATAATGAGATTTTTTTGCTGTTGGGTTTTACACCAAAGGTAATCATCGATTGGGAGGAGTGAGTGATCCCAGATAACCGAAACTTAACATGTTCAATTTGGATGAGCGGCACCCTTAATAAGCAACGTTATTTAATTTCCTTTCAAGAACAACGTGACCCAACAGCGCCTTTGCTGCAATCGTTGTCCCGTAGATGGATAAACGCATGGGGCAGGGTGTCCTGGACAGTCCACGACATGAGTTTGAAACTTTATAAATGAGAATAAAACACTCGAATTAGGCACTCCGACATAGTACTCTGGGCAATGTCCCCCTGCACTGACGTCACGTTAAAATGTGTGCCAGTGATGTCAAAGCTGCCATGGTCACGTGGGGTGCGTGAGATGCACCCAAAGTTTACGGTGCGACAGCACAAATTGACGGTCACAAGTTTTGTTTTGAGAATCGATTTTTTTTGTTATGTTAAAAAAAAAGACTGGACACAATAGTCAATAACACTGCATTGAAAGAGGAAACAATATGTAAAATTATTTTTAAATATACGTATTTGTTGTCGGCATTTCCGTTAAAACATTTGTTTTTGATGTGTGCGAACGCAGCAGCATCACAAGATAACTTTGTGAACACAGCAGTAAATGTGGCTGCGATAACACGAACCCATTTAATGCAAGTTTAAGTTAAGTTTGACACGCGAATCGGGGAAACAAAAACAACAGACTTTTATTATATCGTGAACGTGTTGAGTTTGGTGCAGTATGAGATTAATATTAGATGTGAGTCGATTAATCCACGCATTCACCTACCCCAGTAGCCGAGGAACTTGTCTAAAGCATATTATTGCCTGCTAAAATTGCCTGCATTGCTTATTCCATTGTGTGTTGTGAATGCTTGCCGTCCCAAATGTGGTTTTGCAGTGGCGCTTTAATAAGGAAACTAGGATATTATTGCCCACAATATTATTGCCCGCAATATTATTGCCAGCAGAAATCGCAGGCAGAAAAGCGCCACTGCAAAAACCCATTTGGGATGGCAAGCATTTACAACACACATTTGACTGTAGTGTCATTGTAATCATCCGTGTCGAACTGATCTTTCAGAAATATCATATGACCTGAACAAAGCTGGGTGTGTCTTCCTCTTACAGGCGTCTTGTTCTTGATGTGTAAAAATAATAATAATTACTGATACAGTTGGATGCGTCGCTTCACGTCACTTCTCTGAGATTGGCAGTGTCACGCAAGTAACAAAATACACCACAAACGTTCGCCAATGACCTTGTGCTATGAAGAAAGGCAATTGCCAAACCGTAACCTTTTATACCATAATTATTTTGTTCCCCGTTTGAAAACACGGTGTTATCGACGAATGCGTTGAGTATGTTTACGTAAAAAAAAAAATGTAATCATTATCGATAAAAAATGTATTCTTAGGTTCACGATCCGTAGAACGAATCGCGTGTGTGTGAGGATAGCCATACCTGTCAACCCATACGGTTTACCCCGTATTCTTGTACAGGGACATTGAGTTTTCAGGTCCATACGGCGTACAGACATTTCAATATGGGCAAAATAAAATCGATTTGTTTGTGTTTTTCCCTTGTGATGGGACTGTGTAGGATGAACTTTGAAATGTATAAGGGGCACGGGGTGACCAATAAGGTCTGAATTGGTCTGTAATAAGGTAGGGCGCTGATAAGGTGTCCACAGGTATGGGATAGATTGTGCACGCGTGCGTGTATGTTGAACTTATTCTGCATCGCACGAAGCCAACCGCGCTAATCGGCGGTGCGGGGGGCAAGGACAAATCACTCAGCGCGTGTGCTGTCGAGTGATGTGTTTAGTGTGACCACAGCGGCCACTCAGAGGTGCTACCGTTCATGTAAACATTCGAAATTAATCGCAACCTCGAAACGTGACAATTCGTCACATTGCGAGCGCTAAACATTGTTACACGACTCCCGCAAAAGATAGTAACGTCACGTAGGGTAAAAAGTTATTGAGATATAAAACGTAGGTTTATCTAGGGTTCTAGAGGCTGTGACTTCATCGCAATAAAAAAAAGTATTACATTCCTACGTACACAATACATTACATTACGTGTAAAGAATGACAATCCCGCATTCTACAGGGCGTGTGTGCAAAAGAAAACGCTTTTTGAGCTATGGCATGAAGCCATCGTTGGGGTTGACATGTGGAAGGTCACCCATTCACGCTAATTGTATTCGTCACTCACCGCTAAAGTACTCGTGACGATTTTAGGGGAGGCAAATTGACCGGTGGATCACGCACGATGTTTGTACGTGTGATGTAAGGCCTTCGGCGAGTTTCATGCGCGATGCGAGACGTCCGATAATTGCGCAGTGCCTTTGAGTGCATCGTTGGATTCATTCCTGGCCATGAGAAGACACTTATGGTTTACGTCAGAGGAAACCGATGGGGGTTTTGTTTTTTTTTCGTGATTTTTTTTTGTCTTGCCTTTCTCACCAGCTTCATCCCAATTGTTGGGGAACGGTTGTCATAACATGAGCCCACAGAAAGGCCGTGCGGACCTTTCGCAGAGTTGCGCAACACCCCGTTGTGTTTCTAGAATACGGCCAATTTTGAGAGGAGTAGCGCAGAACTCCTTCTGGGATGCCATCACGTGAGCAGCCTCTGGGCCACGCACCTATGGGGCATCACTTTCCTCCCTGTCCTGTTGCAGTGTAATGTCTGTCACGTGACGGTGAAACCGATATTTTTACTTCCCAAGAGTTGGAAATTAGCCACATTAAGGGTATGGCCAAATGAAATATGATAGGGATGATCTCGGTCATTGGGTGGCTGGGCGGAACGTGATTTATATGTTTATTTATTTATGTATTTGCTTTGGATGAGCGCTTTAGGAGTATTAATGGACATTGGAACAGTGCCGGTGTCACAGTTTATTTTGTCATTTGCTGGTGATGGCAGAACCCACCGGCGTGCAGCGTGATCGATGTATTTCTGGGATGCAGTCACAGCGCATGTTTCAATATGTAAAGAGACTGCTCATGATTCTGACATCGGTGTAAGCGCGATTTTTGTTGAGGAGACAATTCAACAGATGTCGCTGGTCCTAGGGATGGCCCCACTAGATGACACATGTTGGCTTTCGCCCTTGCACAACTGCACAGACTGGTGAGATTTATTGAAGAATATACACGCGTTATGGTGACTAGCACATTAATCAAGGCGCACGCCCTTTAAAATGCAACACACATGGTTTTTGCAGCCAATATTATTATGAATCATAATATATCGTTGGTTCGGGCAAATTTGTGTAAAAAACAAAACTCCACCGCGCAACACGGCCAAACAAATGTAATTGTCACGTGGTGTACACACGTTTAACACGCGTCAGCTCTCCGGAATTTGGACAATTCTGTCGATTAACTAAAACAAACTTGCTTGTGAGAATTGCTCTTTAACTTGACCAACGAGTTTTAAACCGTTACAATCGGCGCATTGTTTAAACCAGGGGTCGGCAACCTACGGCTCCGGAGCCGCATGCGGCTCTTTACGGGCTGCTTCTTGACGATATGTACGTATGTACAGTATGTACTCAGATGCATTGCGGCTCTTGAAATACTGAATTTTGTACCGAATTGGAAAGAAATGGCTCTTCTTGTTATTTTGGTTGCCGACCCCTGGTTTAAACGCTCAGATGCTGCGACAAATTCATATCTGGCTGGGTCGGACGGTGGGACTGTCTCTCAGCACAAATCCGAGCGGATCGTCACGTGGCGGCCGAAACAATAATCAATCTTTCGATTTAAAACTTTCGTGACTGCAGAGATTCATCTTCTTGGTTCTTTCGGTAAAGTCACATAGAAGGGACATAATAAAATAATAATAAAATAAAGCATAATAAAATAAATAATATTATAATAATATATTAATTTATTTTATATATATATATTTTTATTATTATTTCCCTTCTACGTGACTTTACCGAAAGAACCAAGAAAATTATCAATCTATTATGAATCGACCTTTAAAATGTTTCCCAAACAAACAGAGGGGGAGGGGGGAGCTCAGGTCCTAGCGGCACGAGTGCTCCGTTTGTTCGCTTGCTTAATTAAAGTGGCAACTTTCCTGGGCTTGTACGCTTTGTCAGAAGAAGACGCTCCCAGTGAGCCGCTCGTCTGACCCCGCTGCGTTGGGAACTGCACTGCCCAGTGGCGGAGGGGGGTGTGGGGGGGGGGAACGAGAGCTGCGTTAAAAACAGCCGTGGAGAAGCGCCCCCCCCCCAGCCCACCCGCTGTGCTTCTGGTGGTCTCGCCTGCGCCGCCAGGAATAGGATCACTTGCCAGGCGGGTGAATGATTGCCACCGGTGGCAAAGTGTTGCCGGTGAATAAATCAGCTTGGATAAATGTGCAGGAGCAATAACTTCCTTTTAGGAGTTAACGTGGTGTGGTCTTTTTCCTCCCTTGCTATTTGACCCCCCCCCCTCACTCTACCTCCTCCCCCATCAACTCTCAGCGCTCAAGCAACTCACCGGGCATGCGATACGCAGATTAGAGGGTGCTCTAAAGGTTATTTAGCCTACTCTTCCATGCCGGTCAGATGTCTTGCAAGAGGCTGTGATAACCTTTTGTTGTTGTGCGTGGGTAATTTTAGTTTTGTTGGCAAACTCTTCAAATGTTTATAAATGTTTTTATTTTGCTGGGTGGTCGTAATGTTTTCGTTCGCTTGGTATGTACGTGTGTGTGTGTTGGGCTTCTTTTCGAGCCGTGCGTAGCCAACCATGTTGCATGGGATTTGGTCCTCATATATTTAATCAATGCGCAGCGTTGTGGGATGCTGTTGGCATGAATGGCGTGAAATACAATGAAAGTATCATTATTATTAGAGGTCTAAGCACCCACACTTTACCCCATGACACTTGACATGCCAATTAATTAACGAACTAAGGTGCAGCTCTTTAAACTGCCTTGTAGTGAGATCGGGAGATATATATTTTTAAAAATACGTGCCACATTGCTTAAACTGCCGTGCGAGGAGATCGAATTGCACTGCCGAACCGCTGGATCGTAAGTTGCGGTGGTGTTGCCGACCGTGACGCCAAAGCAGCGTCCAAATTCGAAAAAAACTGTCTTCGTGTAAAGGTCAAACAACAGCAAAAAAAATCTGAAAAGAAAATTATATTGGAAATAACTAATAGGGCATGATGTCATGCCTAAACATTATATATAAAGGCATTTAAACATGAACAGAGAAGAAATTTGGGATTAAATCCAATCCACCCCCCCCAGACACACACATAAAAGTTTGTTTGGCTAATCTGTCTCTATGCAGATGGGAGAGGCCACGCCAGCGTGCGCATTAAGCGTGCGTTGCGTTACGGAAAATATTACTGAACGAGTGCTCGAAGGAATGTAAACCTCACACTGATGGGCAGGCGGGCGGGCGGGCGGGCTGGCGGGCTGGCGGGCGTATGGGCAAGAGCATTGATCCCACAAAACATGACATCACCCTGAAGACGCCCATAATTTCCTTGGAACCCTCGGTAGCTAAGGATAGTTGTTTGTGCGGGTGACTGCCTATGCCTGGCGGTGCTGTTCGGCATTTTGTCGACCCGCTCGCACTGATGAGAGATCCCCGGGGGGCGGGGCGGGGCGGGGGGGGGGTCGACGCAGGTTGGTGATGACGAGGAGCATAGCTGTGGGGGACCACAGAAATGCGTGACGGATTTCACTGGTCAACACACTTTTTCTGGCATAAGGTATTCCAACGATTTTAAGGTAATTTTTGCGGTGCTGATTCCAAATCTGGCATCAGTTTTTGTCTATCACATCAGGTTTTTGAGATATCAAATATTGCATTTTCAATAAAAACTGCGGAAGAAAAATATTATATAAATGTGGATATCTACATAAAATAATATTAT
The DNA here is from genome assembly GCF_964198595.1 of Lampetra fluviatilis. NCBI lineage: Eukaryota > Metazoa > Chordata > Hyperoartia > Petromyzontiformes > Petromyzontidae > Lampetra > Lampetra fluviatilis. Next base: position 5,523,516 of record NC_136323.1, on the reverse strand, counting down.
AAACACACTATCCTAGAAATACAGCACCATATTTTAACACTAAAGCAGTCACTGACTCGCAACAACTTGCAATCATAAGTGACAGAGTTAATTTAGGGTAAAATCAATGAAAATTGGGTATGCCGATAGCATAAAAATGATGTGATAGAGCAAATCTGAGATCAGATTTGGAATCAGCACCCTGAAATTAGTCTAAAACAGCTGCAAAAGTCCAGGCCAGAATTTTTTTTTGTTGACCAGTGTTTTCCTGCACCGCCCTGTGTTACTCACTATGTGGCCTATAACACCTGTTATGCATGTCGGCCATGAAAGCAAGGTCCATTTTGAACCAACCGTTTCGCTTCTGAGATTTAGCTGTTTTAATTAATATTATTATTGAAGTCTACTTTATGACTAAATATTTTTGGTGTGCCTGTGTGTTGAATCAGTCTGTGCAGTGTTAATTTCCTCACCAATTCGAATTGGCCAAGCAACCCCGATGCGATACTCTTGTGGAAAAAAAAACATTGAGATTCTGCGAGGCTTTTCCGAGTCAAATTGCATTATTTAACGACTGCTGTTCACCTGTTAGCAGATCACTTGCAGCGCATCGTTGTACCCACATGGCGAGATGTTAACTACCTTGCCTGGTATACAGGAGGTCGTGGGTTCAATCCACAGACCCTGACGCCTGCTGTATATTTGGAGTTTGAATGTCTCTCCCCATGGACGTGTGGACTTTTCTCCAGGGCTTCCGATTTTTCCCTCCACATTTAGAATAAACATGCGTTTAGAGTGTTTGGCTGCTATAAATTGGCACGTGACAAGCCACTTCGTTGTGAGCTATCATTTGTGGCCAGGTGGCTTCTAAACGAGAGCGATATAGCTCAGTGGGCCTTATTCGGTAAAAAAAGTTTAGTTTAACATAATCGCATAATGATTTTCACGAATTATAATTAATCGGTTCTCACTCGACGCATCGCGAGCACAATAATCGATTTCAATCGACAGATCACTGTGATATTGGTGCCTAGTACGACGTGGGGGGGGGGGGAGAACGTGCGTATCACGGAGGGACCAGAGTGACAAGGATTTATTGCCGTTCATTTAACGTATTCAACAAACTATTCGAAGCACCTTGAAGTGAAAGCAGTAACTTTGCACGTGCATGCCACGTGGGATCTCGCAATGCGGTGGTTGGTTTTCCAGCAAGTGTGTGTGCGCGCGCGTGGTGCTCACTCACAGCAGTTGCCCGAACAGTCTGTGAAGGTCATATGGGGGATCTTTGTTTCGTGAGTGCGTGGGAACTGTGGATAAAATACGTACAGATGTACAACTCAAAAGAGAGCGTTCCACCCCGTATTGTTCATTTCAGCAGTAGTACATTTTAAGCGGAGTGTGTACACTCCGTGTGATTTCTCAGCTCTCGCGCTGAATGTCATAACGTGGTGGGAACGTGGCATAAGAGCAAACATCATTTTATATTTGTTTGTGTTGGAGACACAAATGCGTCTGTTGTATTTATCGTGGCACCTGAAATGCTACCATCTGAGATCGCGCGAATATTTTTCCCAGTTTTATTCCATTTGCGCTTTTGCCATTATTGCATGAGACATCGTGTCCCATTTTAAACTCTCGCTGAGCGACACACCACCCTGTACGTCTCGCACCACGGACCACATGGTAACACCAACTACCGCAGCCCGCTTTGATAAGTCACTGTCAACCAGGCCGTCCACTGGCTCACTCACTCGCCTCGACATGAATGTATCAACGCCACTCACTGCGGCAGAAGAACCCTGAGTGTTAGGGAATGGCTATCCGAAGCAGAGGCCACCACATCTGAGATCTCTTCATGAGAGATTTGCTATCCATCTTCCCGCACTCCCGACTCTCGAGCAAATTGTCACATGGTAGCCAATTTGTATTAGTTTCATCTCAGAGCTGAATTTAACGTGATGGTCATTGGTGAGTGGGCTAAGATGATCAACTCGCAACACTTCAAACCCCAGTTTATTCATGGATGGCCGAAGGCTGGAATTGGTCCTAAGCTTTCAGTAGTGGCGGCTTGAAGACTGGTCCCAGAGGCACCAGTATCATGTTAAACATTTATATAATATGCTGGTGTTATTTTGTTGTTGTCATAGCTTAGCCCTGAAATGTGACAGCATTGGAATCACGTGGTTTTTATTATTGGAATTGTTACAAAGTTATTTGAGAATGCGGGGAAACTCAGCAATGTATTCGCGACAAGTGTCTCACTGGCATTTGTGTGTGGCAGGTAAAAAAAAAATCTATACACTGCCATAGTTTCAAATCCAATTTAATATCATTTGAATATAACAGACATTTGTTTTCCAGAGGATGCTGGTTTGGTCTCCCAGCACAGCAGTAATGGTACCACTTTCTTAACCCCCCCCTCCCCCCAAACCTCTATTCACTGAGCAGGAAAAATATATGCACCCCAGTTTGTCTATTGGCAGATTACGTGTGGTGGGGTAAAGTGCAGGTAGTCCCACCAATTCCAAGGTGTATGACCAGTATGGAAGGCCAAATACCTTCGAGATCATCTCTCTAGAGCTCCCGCTGGTGGAAGCCCTATTTCCAGCAGCGCTCAGAGCAAGCAATTGCAGGGCTGCACTTTTCCCCATCATTTTCGAGATTTCGAAAATCTAGAAAAGTGGCCCGGCTAGAGGGCACCTCGAACTTTTTGTGGACTAAACGCAAGAGCGGCATTCATAGCAATTTTGTTGATGTCAATTCTTTCGCAGGCTCGGTACGATTCTTCTTCATTTCGACACATCAGATAAGAAGAACCGCACGAGACTCCAGTGCAAGTCCTCGCCAGGCTTACCGTCACCACCGCACCTCCTCACCCGCCCCCCCTCCATCCGCCGTCGAGCGACCAGCTCGGCCGGCGCCATGGCCCTCCTTCCAAAGACTCCATCGCCGCTGCTGCCCGCCATCGTTTTGCTGGCACTTGTAGCCAGCGCGTCGGCCGCCAGCCTGACGGTGGAGACGCACCGGCACGAGCCGGGCAGCGTCGGCGCCGCCCCACACGACTTGCCGCACCGCAACCTGACGTTGGGCGGCGGCTCGGACGAGCAGCAGCTGCAGCCCATAGTCTTCCACCACGTGTACAACATCAATGTCCCGCCAGGATCGCTGTGTGCCGTCGATCTGGACGCGGGCCCCCCCGACGGCGCCGGCTTCGACTCCAGGTCTGTGGTCGGCAGCGGTAGCGGCGACGGCGACATCGGCGGCGGCGAGTCAGACCTGGGCACCTTCACGCAGAAGACGCACGAGACGGGCGGCCAGGTGGTGTTCACGCACCGCATCAGCATCCCCAAGCGGGCGTGCGGGTGCAGCACGGAGGGGCTTCCCGACCTGCGGGAGCTCGTGCGGCGCGTGGAGCTCATGGAGCAGGAGATCTCATCGCTGCGCCAGCAGTGCTCCTCTGCCGCGTGCTGCGGAGCAGCGCCCGGAGCCGTAGGTCCGTCATGCGTTGTCCAATTCCAATGGGGCAGATAAACAATACAGTTAAAATCTCGCGGTGGCGAGATGTTAACTACCCCGCCTGGTATACACGATGTCGCGGGTTCGATCTTGACCCTCACGCCTGTATACATGAAGTTTGCATGTCTCTCTCCCTGTGGTCGCATGCATTTTTTCTCTGGGTCCTCCGGTTTTTCCCCTCCACGTTTTCAAATCAATATGCCTGTAGAGTATTTGGCTGCTATAAAGTTTCCACATACGACAAGGCCGCTTCATTGAGCTATCATTTGTGGCCAGGTCGCTTATGAAAAAGAGCGACATAGCTCAGTGAGCCTTACCTGGCAAAATAAAAAATGGTTGAGTTTATAGTTTTAAAAGTTCAATTAGACGACCTCCCCCCACCACCGCTACACGACTACGTGGACTGCCCTGGGATTCGTTGGCACCCCCTGGATGCTTTGTCACCATGTGCCTGGCATCATCGCCCCCCCCCATCCTATTTCACCTTCACGAAAAAGTTATGAAAGTAACCGGAGAAATGTTCGCCAAAACACATTCATGTAAATTTGAAACCGCAGGGCTGGAATGTGGTTTAAAGCCTGTGAAAAGGGAAAACAAACTTAAACATATACTCCTTTCGGCAAAGGGTGACTCTACATTTTGTTGCCTTCATAATTAGCATTGTCTAGAACGTGACGAAACAATCTAATGTATATTAGTATTTTTTGTAAACTAGTAGTTTTTTTTACTTTTTTAGCCTGCTTTATTCAACATTAGCGCCACGTAGTTTCCACTCAAATTCTTGGCTACTTAGGCCAATGAATGCCACACTCAAGTAAATGTTCATAGAGTTTTAGGTTTTAAAATGTCTGCACGAAACCTTTGACCAAATGTTTGTGATTTCAGTTACTCATGAAAGGGATAATTGCGTGACATTTTGCCTTTTTTCCTGCAAATATATATCACAAGTTCCATGACCCTTTTCCACAGTGAGCAGCAGAAGGTCATTTTACCAAAACATTCGCCAACTGCCGTATATTTTTTAACTGTTATAAAACAGCATCCATTGCAACGGCGACGAGTTGCATAGTTTGCTTCTACACCAACCCCTACGCAGTCTCCGACTCTCCGTTCACTTGACCCAACATCCACCGGCGGCGCCCACCCTCTTTCGCAGGTGGCACAGACATCGCGTCGCCCTGCAACGGGCACGGCACCTTCAGCACCGAGTCGTGCGGCTGCGTCTGCGACAAGGGCTGGACGGGCAAGACGTGCTCCCAGCCGGCGTGCCCCAGCGACTGCGGCGGGCGCGGCACCTGCGTGGACGGCGTCTGCGACTGCGAGGAGGGCTTCGGCGGTCCCGACTGCGGGCAGGCCACCTGCCTCAACGACTGCAGCAACCGCGGCGTGTGCGTCAACGGCGTCTGCGTCTGCGAGCGGGGCTTCGTGGGCGCCGACTGCTCCCAGCCGGGCTGCCCCAACGACTGCAACGGCAGGGGCCGCTGCGTCGACGGCAAGTGCTTGTGCGCCCGGGGCTTTTCGGGAGAGGACTGCCGCGAGTCGCGGTGCCCCAACAACTGCAACAACCGCGGCCGCTGCGTCAACGGACGGTGCGTCTGCCAGAAGGGGTATGGCGGCGAGGACTGCGGCGAGGGGGGAGCGTGTGCCAACGACTGCAGCGACCGCGGGAAGTGCGTGGCCGGGAGGTGCGTGTGCGAGCCGGGGTTCACCGGCCCCGAGTGCAGTGTGCTCAGCTGCCCCAACGACTGCAACGGACACGGCTTCTGCGACAACGGCATCTGCGTCTGCGACAAAGGCTTCGTCGGGGAGGACTGCAGCACGCGTGAGCTCCGCGAGACTGCCCCCCCCCCCCGCTTTTGTGTTTGTGCATCGGCGTTTGCGTTGCCGTGCCATTGAGATGGGGTCCCCCCCCCCAATCACTGTTTTGGGTGTCATGATGCACGTCGTCAATTGTGCTGTAGAGATGAAGTTGAGAAATATTCGATGTGCCACGTGGTACCTCTGCGCTAGCAATGAGTTCTAACTGCTGAGATCCTGGGTTTGACATGGGTCTCATCCACCCGTGTAGCGAGTTGTTATTTTGATTAAAAATGTCAGTTTTACTGCCGTGAGACAAATATTTATCCTGCAAGGCACGTGGGAAAGTGCAGCCTCTCTCTTGTAGATGAAAGTGGTCACTTGAGGGAATCTCATAAATAGTTCTATAACATCTCCTTATATGGGCCGTTCTCCGTCACGTGACATCGCAGTGCTTAGCGAGAGTTCCAAATGGATTATTTGTCTTTTAAGCCTTTTATGTCATTCAGTTATGGTGCTAACGCATTGTCAGATTTGCTACTCGATTCTCACAACTGTAATGACTTCCTGTAAATACTGTGATATGAGCAACATATTAGTTGATACTACGTAATATATATTACATGCCCTCTGGCGAATAGCCTACATTGCATGTGATCTCGTTAGGTCGCAGAAGCTTAGCAGGTTTTGCGCCTGAAATGGCGTCTACCATGCATATAGTAGGTTGTCATATGGCAGTGGGGCTATTGGTTGGGGAGTAGAATCCATTGTTGTACTATACTTCTTGGCTTCCGCATCTAGGCTCTCAGCCTTCACCAACCCCCAATGATCGGCGTCATGAAGCATGGTCAAACAATCCTCTTAACCCTCGTAATGCAAAGATGGCCCTCATCCAGCAGTGGATTGACAAAAGGGCTCTACGTATACACAGTACATGTAGTAAAATAAAAGATCACATGAACGTAACGCTGCATAAATAATATATTTTTTATAAGTATGCATAGCCTACAACCTAAAGAAATGTGCAAGCTTTTTTAATAATTTACAACTGATTAACAATTCATGCCATGTCAGTTAGATGGGTTGTTTGACTATACTTCACCATGATAGTCAAAGCACAGTGGTGAACAGTTCAGATATAGCCGTGGCTGAGCATCGAACTTGCCTTGCGGGTTTCATGGCACAGAGTGCCAACCGCTGCACCACCGTTCCACCCCATGTGACCATATTATTATCAACGTTCATTTACCAAGAAAAGCCTCACCGAATCCTAATGCTCCTCTTTCAGAAGGTCCCTGCTAAGTTTCACATTCGGGGGGCAACGACCGCTACGTATGTTACTCTGTTCTGAGTACTTCACCGCCGGTTTCACAAAAAGTGGACCGAGACGCTGCTGGCACGCAGTGGCCTTTTTTTTCCTTTTTCAAGAATAGTCACGCAGACGGCGCGCATTTTTGTTTTACGATTCAGTACGCCCGCAGTATTAACCAGGGTCGGCCAAGTGGCTCAGACCGCGGAGTTCCGCAACGAGAGACAAATCGCACGACCGCCCCCCCCCCCCCCACCGACCTTGTGGAGATTAAATGTCAGCGTTTGTGTCTTTCCGTTTTCAGCTTTCATCGGCCCCAAAGAAATGTCCTTCAATTACATCACGGAGTCTTCAGTGCAGGTGGGGTGGGCAGCTCTACCCTTCCCCGTCGAGAGCTGGGAGATCACGTTCACGTCCGAGGTGAGTCGAACGGCGAGCAAGGGTGCCAACGTTTCGGCTGACAAAGGTTGCCTCAGGACGTGCTGCGTTGGTGTCCGTGGCTGCGTGCTGGATACACAAGCCCTCTGTTGTGTTGTCGTTTGCGTCGGCGTGTTCGTTGGGCACGACGTCCGACGTTTCACCCAGCGTGCTGGAGGCATCTTGAGGAACCGCAGAAGCTGCCCAGCACGCGGAACGAAAGGAGCTTGCCGAACAACAAGCAGTGCAACCCACGCACACCGACGATTTAGCACGCTTGCCTACGTACTTTAGTGGAGTATCTATCAGTGGATTATCATCAGCTATTGTGAATCCACTGCTGGATGATGATGTGGAGCAACAGCGTGTGTGTGTGGAAGCAGGGGGAATCAACGGATCGCGTCGGGCTTTCCACCAGTTACTTTGTAATTACCACCCTCTTAAGCCCAATTGTCTGTCCAGTTGGCTACTATGCCAACCATTGCAATGATAGCTCATTCGGAAAAGCACATACAAGGAGAATTCCATCACGTGTATAAAAACTTACAAGTAAAATAAAGATTTAGTCTAGCGGCCTATTGCCTTTCGCGACCAATATTGTTTGAGCGAGTGAACTCTGGAGCGTCTTCTTGATTTTTTTTTTTTCGGTAAAGTCACGTAGAAGGGAAGTAACAAAACAATAAAAACAAAACACAACAAAATTAAACAATTCTCACGACGTTTCGGCCACAACGCAAGCAGCCGTCCTCAGGTGAAGAATGAGACACTTCAAGCTAGGAACTTACATATAAACTGGGTTGGGGGTGGTAGAAGAGCGCCTTAACAAAAAGAATGTGCATATCAAGATGAGTTTAGCATATACATGGGAAATGCGCAGGGGGGCGGGGGGGCTTCAAAGTCATACCATGCCCACGAACTATGCAGGATCAAGAGCACCAAGGGGGGGTGCAGGGATTAGCATTAACAAAGGAAAGGAATGCCAATGATATGTAGCTGCAGTAACTAAACAACACCGTAGAAAACTAAGGTATAAACTACATACAAAGACTAAAATATAAACTGCATAGCACCATCAGTATACTTACTATACTCTACAATAAGCTGAGTTACTAACAGCAAGTAATACATTACAATACTACGTCGTAAAAGTTATATAATATGCTTCCATCTAAACTTTATTCTCTTACATCAACCGAGCATATACCGTACTATATACTGCCATAGATAAACCCAACATTAAATTATATACTGTATTGCAATAAACCACATTTCAACATAACACTATGTATTATTCTACCTACCCTAATGTGTATCAAAATGGTTTATTACGTCCTTCCAATGATTGCTAAGCCAGAATCCATCTTCTCGATTAAAATTGTCTCTGTGTTTGTATATGTGGATCGCCTCATGAACGAATCTCTCATGATAGCCAGGTGGCTTGCAGAGAACCTCTGTCTTGGAGAAGTCAATGTCATGTGAGCCCACTGAGTTGTAACAGTGATCTGCCACGGCTGAGGTGTTTGTCCTACCGTGTTTCAGGTCAGCTTTATGTTCACGGATGCGGTCCGAGACATGTCGTTTGGTTTGTCCAATGTAACTGCTACCACAGAGGCAACTTAGTTTGTAGACACCAGGGTGCTGTATGTCTGGAACCACATATTTTACAGACGGTACCAGATCACGGATTTTATGTACTGTGTTGAATCGGACCTGGATCTTGTGTTTAATCAGGATTTTGGAGATCTTTTTTGTGACCCCAGCAATGTAAGGTAAGGTGATGGTCTTGAAAGGCTCCTCAACAGGATCCTTCTTGATGGTTGGAGAGATGGCTTTGCGGATTGTGTAGTCGGAGTAACCATTAGCCTTAAGAGCTTGGCGTATGTGTTTGATATTATATAACTTTTACGACGTAGTATTGTAATGTATTACTTGCTGTTAGTAACTCAGCTTATTGTAGAGTATAGTAAGTATACTGATGGTGCTATGCAGTTTATATTTTAGTCTTTGTATGTAGTTTATACCTTAGTTTTCTACGGTGTTGTTTAGTTACTGCAGCTACATATCATTGGCATTCCTTTCCTTTGTTAATGCTAATCCCTGCACCCCCCCTTGGTGCTCTTGATCCTGCATAGTTCGTGGGCATGGTATGACTTTGAAGCCCCCCCGCCCCCCTGCGCATTTCCCATGTATATGCTAAACTCATCTTGATATGCACATTCTTTTTGTTAAGGCGCTCTTCTACCACCCCCAACCCAGTTTATATGTAAGTTCCTAGCTTGAAGTGTCTCATTCTTCACCTGAGGACGGCTGCTTGCGTTGTGGCCGAAACGTCGTGAGAATTGTTTAATTTTGTTGTGTTTTGTTTTTATTGTTTTGTTACTTCCCTTCTACGTGACTTTACCGAAAAAAAAACAAGAAGATGAATCCCTGCAGTCACGAAAGCTTTAAATCGAAATTTAACTCTGGAGCGGTTTCGATCTTCTTTGCCTCATCTGCAGAGTCAGGCTTGCGAAACACATGCTGCAGGGATACCGGATGTTCTTGGCAATGGTACTCTTATCTTATTTCCTATTTAAAGAGCGCCCTTGGCATAAGCTTTTTAATATACAGTAGTTTTTTTTTAAGAAGCGGTAACATAACGGAGTGATTTAGGTGGCAAGTTGTGTGCAAGGGCTGAGGAATGAATGACCCCAATAGAGGGTTACTTGGGTGTCACGGAAGGGCTAAAGGGGAGGGACGGGAAGAAATGGAGGGGGAAGGGGATGTAAGAGGGAATGGGCGATGAAGAAGAGGCGGTGAGGCTTTCAGAGAGGATCAAAAGGAGGTTCAGGAGCGGGGACTACTCCATCTCAACCATGGGGCCGTGTTTAACGCAAACAAATATATATTGCACAGATTTGAAGCTTTCGTGACTGCAAGGATTCATACTCTTAGTTTTTTCGGTAAAGTCACGTAGGTAAAAAATGAAATTCAAATTGATAAAAAATATATATATTTTTTTAAATTTACTTTTATTAAAAATAAAATTTACATTTATTTTTATTATTTTAATTTCATTTTTTACCTACGTGACTTTACCGAAGAAACTAAGAGTATATATTGCACACACAACTCATCACGCATTGCCGTGGCGCGTCACGGCTGAACGCGCACGTTTTCCCCCGTCGCGTTGCTAACTTAGCGACGCGCTCCTAATGGTGATTTCAGGACAGCCCAGACGGACTGCTGTCGACGCTGAGCAGCACCGAGACGAGCCACACGCAGACGGGTCTGAAGCCTGGCGTCAAGTACGACGTCTCCCTGGTGGCCATAAAGGACAACAAGAAGAGTCAACCCACCACGTCTTTCTTCAGCACCCGTAAGCGCACCTGGAGGTGTTGCTCTCGTTGTGCTTTAACGTTTTGCGCCGCGTGTTGTAAGACCCGGATGCCCCATGTTTTGTTCCCATGGGCTGGGATTTTTTATTTTCAGTGGGCAGTGGCCGAAAAACGCAGGTTCAGATCCAGGATTTTTCAGGAAGTTGTTTTCGTCGCCGCAAGCTCCCCGAGCATGTTGGATCGACACGTGGGACGTCGTGCCGAACAAACATGAGTTACAGATTATTTAAAATATTTGGTTGCTAGAAATTTCCACGTGAAAAGCCACTTTGTAGAGCTTCAATTTGTGGCCAGGTCGCTTGTGAAAAAGAGCGACATAGCTAAGTCAGCTTTACCTGGTAAAAAAACAATTTTAGTTTAGTCTTGAGCCCATCTATGGCTCATGAAGAGTAAGGACATAGACGCAGGTTCTGAATACCGCTTCTGATACAGAACTAGGCTGCTGTCGGGCCAGTTAAGGCAGATTCCCATGGGTGGTGAAAACAACGCGTTAAAATACATGTCCCCCCCTCCCCCCCCCAGTGATCGACAGCCCCAAGGATCTCAAGGTGGATGACGTGAAGGACACCACGGCGCAGCTGTCCTGGACCTCTCCGTCCGCCTTGGTGGACGGCCTCGTGCTCACCTACGGCCCGACCAGACCAGGCGCTCGCAAGACGGAGGTGCCGCTGCAGCCCACGGTGACGGAGCACGCGCTGCAGGGCCTGCGCCCGGGCGTGCATTACATCGTCATCCTGCACTCCGTTCGCGGCCCCCAGATGAGCGACAAGCAGATCCAGAGCTTCGTCACCGGTGAGCGGCGGTCGGGACGCTGCGCTCGCGTTGAACGGTTGTTGATGTGCTCGGTTTGTGCCACTTGTTGTTGAGCGGCGTTGTGCATCGTTTTCGTTTTGCTCCCAAGTGCTGGGGAGCTTCTTCGGGAACTGAAGAATGCAGTGCCTGAAACGGTGCATTTCTCTCTTTCTTTTTGTTGCAATTAATTTTACGGAGATTTGCGTGCCGATGACGCAGCCTAAAATATGTACGTATGTACGTAGAACTTCTTTCGCACCGTGCCTAGCTAACCGTGCTGACCGGAAGTACGGGCAATATAATAAGGAAAAGAACATTCGTCTGGGTTTGTGGGTCTTGAATGTCAATGGCCTGCTGTGAAGTTTGGTCTAAAACAATGGCCAGTTAACAGAGATTCTTGCAATCGAGCTAGACTTTCGGTGAAATAAATTAACGAGTGAATGTACGATAGGTTTGTCGTCAGGTAATGTGGATACCATTATATTGTTTGGGGGGCGGTGGGGGGCATAATCTATGTCCCTATAAAGAGGTTTGGTTGTCAACTGTGCAGCAGCTCTGCTCTGACAGAAGGATCAGATGTTGAGTTGTGGTAGCATCGGCACAACTGACCATGATACTTCTTGATATTTATTTTTGCCTTGCAAACGTTTTGTTACTATAGCGTGCAGTATACTCGTTCTTAAATAGTTTACCTAGCAAGTGTTGCCAAGTCTGAGAGAGAGTTAACCGAATTCAGTTGAGTGTACATTTGTCTGACGTACAATGCAGTGCAGGGAAGGCCAAAATGTGGTAGCATGTGTTCTTAAACCGTCAAATGCATGGTAAGATGCCCAATCACAATGTTGTGGTGACCACTCATCCATAAAAGCCCACACTGTACCGATGCAGTACGACACACAACCCTATTGCCTGTGGCCACCTGTCCCACTCTCCACATCTGAACACACAAATTATGGTTGATGGGAGTTTGTGACTGCCCACTCAGCAAAAGTGGACATAATATCATCAACCGCGGTGGCTCGGAAACGGTATTTGTGGGCACACTGCACCGTGTCAGTTTGCACCTACAGCAATTAATACAAAGCGAAGGAGACGAATAAGAGATCGAGCTTGCATGAAAATTACGTGATGAAATGGTGTTTCGCTGAGTGTGCATTCAACGGAGGATGATTTCATAGCAAAAAACGACCTTTGTATGGATGGAATGGCCATTTGTTGAAACATTATTAATGTTTAATTGTTTTTTTTTAATGAAAATACTGACGCTCATCTCTAAACTTGTCCTATTTGACCAAAGGGTACCAAACAACCGATTTGGATACGAAAGAATATCTCCCAGAGAGGCCGCCGGAGTCGGTGATAATTCCCACTGCAAGTCCAGTTGATTCGCTGAAAGAGCTGCAGATTTACGACGTCAAGCCGCACAGCATGACGGTCTCGTGGGCGACCATGCCCGACATCTACAACCACTTTGTCGTGCAATACAAACCGTACGGAAGCACCGAACTGCCCTCGGAATATTCCGTGCGCGGTAATGTGACAACCATTGCCCTCAAAGAGCTCCGCCAAAACACCGAGTATGAGATCTCTCTTGTGGCGTCGAGGGGACGGAAGGTTTACAAGCCCCTGAAGGCCCGGGTGACCACAGGTAGGAATCGCCTTGCTGGAATTTTCCATCCCATCTGCAAATTTATACTAACGCCATTTCCATTTGCTTCACAGGAAACATTCCAAGGGTTAACGCTTGCATATATATATACAATACCTTGACATCTTTTTCCATTCCTTTTCAGGGAATATTAACTGAAAAAAACATCCATCGCTGCACCATCTCTCTGCTTTCATGACTTGCGTGGCAGTATATCTTTGCTGGAGGTATCAGCAGTATTTGCTTGCAGATAAGCTTCACGTTTTCCATAACCACTTTCGGTAATTCATTCCTATCGCACACACCTTTGCACCATTAATACAATTGTCTTCAAAATTATTGTCAAAAAAACTTCGTACGAATATAAAACAGTGGCATGGCTACACATTAACATCACCAAAAATATGTTACGGCGAGACATAATTTATTTCTAACATGTTTTGTACATTTTGTTGTAAAATCGTATTTGTCAAGTATTATTTAATTTAAACGTGAAAAGTGAATGCGTGGTAAGTCAATGTTCTATAAGTGATGAAAACTAACCGTTCAATGTTTTTGGTAGAAAAAGAATTGAAACCCATTGCTGAGACCACAACAGAGTCACCCGTTGATAAGGAACTCTATACCACTGGGATGTGGATGGCAAGAGAAGTTTCAGTGATATCAATACTTGGGGTTCCAACTGATTCAGCAGTTGAATTGCACATAACTAGCATCACATCTGAGAGCATGAAGGTGTCGTGGGTGGTAGATCCAAAAGTCTTTGAGCGCTTCATTGTGCAATACAAGCCAGCTGACAGTTCTGAGAAACCACTCGAAAAAACATTACCTGGCAAAGTTTCTACAGTTGATCTTACAGACTTGAGCGATGATACTGAATATATCATTAAGCTCATTGGTTTCAGACGAGGAAAGCCCTCCAAGCCACTGGTGGCTCAAGTTAAAACAGGTACATCTTCATATGTTTTAATATATTTTCTTCTTTACCTAAACAATCCAGACATTTTGAAAAAGTAAGTCTTATCCTGACAATTACTTTTATTTACTTTGCAGAGCCTGAACCAAAATCAACTCCTTTACCCACGGCAGTCATCGATGAGGCCATTACACCAACCGTTGTTGAGTTGCCTAGAAGTACCACACACGAACCTTCAAAGGAGGTGTCAATAACTTCTGAGTCTGGGGTTCCAACTGATTCTGCCAATGAACTTGTGATATCTGACATCACGTCTGAGAGCATGAAGGTGTCGTGGGTGGTAGATCCAAATGTCTTTGAGCGCTTTGTTGTTCAATACAAGCCTGCTGACAGTTCTGAGAAACCACTCGAAAAAACATTGCCTGGCAAAGTTTCTACAGTTGATCTTAGAGACTTGAGCGATGATACTGAATATATCATTAAGCTCATTGGTTTCAGACGAGGAAAGCCCTCCAAGCCACTGGTGGCTCAAGTTTTGACAGGTACGTTGTTAAAATATATTAACATTTTTGTTACCTTGCTACAATATACCATACAATTGGATTGTAACGGAGAGAGTAACATTTAAAATTGTTTTCATTTACTTTGCAGAGGCCAAATACATATCAACTCCTCCACCTGCAGTTGTTGATGAATCTGCAACACCGACAGTAGTTGGGTTACTTGACGCTACCACACGTCCACACCAAAAGGAAGTTTCAGTACAGTCACCATATGGGTCGCCTACAGATTCAGCCGATGAATTGCATATAACAGATATTACCCCATACAGCATGAAGGTTTCGTGGGTCGTAGATCCAAAGCTCTTTGAGCGGTTCATCGTGCGCTACAAGCCCGCAGACAGTTCTGAGACGCCACTCGAAAAAACATTGCCTGGCGAAGTTTCCACAATTGACCTGACAGACTTGACGGAAGATACCACGTATACTGTTGAGCTGATCGGTTACAGACGAGGAAAGCCTTCTAAGCCACTGGTGGCACAAGTTAGAACAGGTAATTTTTCAACATTTTTTATCTATGTACTGTCCATGAACAGTTCACTTATTAAATCTTGACTTAAAGCTTTCGTGACTGCAGGAATTCATATTCTTTGGGTATTTCAGTAAAGTCACGTGGATAGGTTCAAAGAAAATAACAAAAAACTACGACGTTTCGATCACAACACAAGTGGCCGTCATCTTGTGTTGCGATCGAAACGTCGTAGTTTTATGTTATTTCCTTTCAACCTATCTGCGTGACTTTACCGAAAGACCCAAAGAATGGTTAACTTATTCTCAGTGTCATATTAAAAATAATACGTTAAAAGTGTAACACTCTTTTACCCTTGCATACCTTACAGGGACAGATCTCTTACCTGAAGTAACGACTATTGGCACAACAGTCACTGCTCAACTTCTTGATACGACCACTCAGCTGGCCGTGCACGAAATGTTTGTGCCGTCACCCTTTGGAGCGCCAACTGACGCAGCCGAGGAGATGCGCATTACGGATATTGCCTGCGATAGCATGAGAGTGTCATGGGTAGTAGATCCTCGAGTGTTTACTCGTTTCATTGTGCGATACAATCCCGCTGACCTTCGTGAGAAGCCCGTCGACAAATCGTTGCCTGGACATGCAACTACGGTTGAACTCACGGATCTAAGAGAAAACACAGAATACGTAGTTGCACTTCTCGGCTTCAGACGAGGAAAGCTATCTAACCCACTTACAGCGAAGGTCACAACAGGTATCTAAATATATCTATATTTCGCATCTATTTGCCATTGTTGCTTATTTTAAAAAGTATGTAGCTTTATACACAAAGTAGCTGCGTTCTGTGTCGATGTATCATATTGCTGCGGATGTACTGGGTTCACTCATTCCCTACTCTGCCCCCCCACATCTCATGTCAGAATCAGAATATTTATTTATACTAGAGGAATCCGATGAGCCATGAAGCTCTTTTCATTGCCACCACCAGGAAGACATCTCTTCAGCTCATTTCATGTTTCTCCCTTTCTATCTAGATCAACAATTCCCACCCCAGCCCTCTCCCCCACGCATGTTAAACAAACAAAGGCCAGACATGATACATGACAATAGATACTCATGATGCTAGACATTGTCCAGAGTACCCAGGGAATATCACAATACCGTTATGCAAATCTACACCTCTCACAAGTTCTGTGTGAGACCTTTATAATATCACTACACAATAATGTAAATACCATACATCCCCATATTCTGTTGTTACACAGCTAATACACTACGTTTACAATGTACACATTCTAATGCCACATGAACCATGTGCCAGTTACGAAACGCACATGCTACTTTGTGCTGCAAACCTTCACTATTCACTAAACAATCTCTTTGACATTCAGTGCACAAACCTCATACTAAAATTACGTGACTTTCACTCAAGCTACACAAGTTATTCTAACACGACACTAATTCAGAATCAGAATCTTTATACTGCAGGAATCGGACGAGCTATAAAGCTCTTTTTCACAGATATCCAGTAGGGGCAGGTTCAGGAAGTTACAGCAACAAACATTACAAAACACGATAGGAGTGCATTGTATAGAAAATGTAAGAAAATTACTAAAAACAATTATTATTATTTTTACCAGGTAAAGCCCACTGAGCTATTAGCTTCTTTGTCAGAAGCGACCTGGCCACAAATGATAGCTCACCGAAGTGGCTTATGACGTGGAAATATTATAGCCGCCAAATAATCTAAATAAACAAAGAGAATGTTTTTTAATTATAATTCGTGAACACATCCAAGTGCTGAGTCTCTTGGCCATGTCTTAATTTCGCCTCACCCTCCCCCGCCTTCTCCTCATTACACCATCATTAACATCCTACTCGGTAAGTCTCGTCCAGCTGTTCCACTTTGGCCACCGATACACCACCAATACCAGGCCATTCGACCACTCAGTGATGGTGACGTCATCACGGCACTTGAGCCAGGCCAGGTGCCCTCTCCCGTCAAATTCCAGCAAACGGTTGGCGGTTCCGTCCCAAGACGCCGCTTTCGGCATCATCCACCATCCCGCATGCCACGTGTCTCTACGCCATGTTTGACACCTCACGCCAATCCCATCATTGTCGGCATCGTCACAGTCAATGTTATCACCTCCGTGAGCCCACAATCACGGTGTCATACTGCCTCCCTGTCCTTACCACTGTATATATGTAGTTTTGTTTTATTTCCTACAGAGTGCAAACAAAAGGTGATTACATTGCCTCCAAAGGTTTTACCGGAAGAAGTATCTGGCACAACGGGTTTATACGAGTTGCCCGCTTCCATCACGCAGCTACGTCCAAGTGTAGTTTCCATCGAGTCAACCGAAGGCGTTCCCGTTGTTTCGGCTAATGAGTTGCACATAACGGAAATTGCACCCAATAGCGTCAAGGTCTCGTGGGTGGTTGATCCGAACGTATTTGACCATTTCATTGTGCAGTACACGCCTACTGCCAGTACTGAGAAACCATTGGAGAAAAGATTACCCGGTCAAGTCTCCACGGTAGATCTGCTAGACTTGACTGAAAATACAGAATACACCATTAAGTTGATCGGTTACAGGCGGAAAACGCCCTCCAAACCTTTGATGGCGCTGGTGACAACAGGTATTTGTTTTATTACTTTTACAATGCTAAAGATAAACAACACAAATTTACAGGAATATAATTCTGATGACATCATTGTATGCATTAACTAATCAACATGACTTATCTTTTGCAGACATAAAAGTGGTGACGTTAATGCCAGATGTGTTAATCGAGCAAATACCAGGCACAACAGCTGTATACATATTATCTGAGACCACCAAATATGTCCCTCCAAAAGAAGTTTCAGTTCGGTCAGAATACGGAGCTCCCACTGATTCAGCCGATGAATTACACATAACGGAAATCACATCAGACAGTATGAAAGTATCTTGGGTGGTAAATACAGAAACATTCGACCACTTCATTGTACAATTCAAACCCAGTGACAGTCTGGAAAAGCCATTCGATAAAACGATACCTGGTCAAGTTTTTACGGTAGATCTGGTGGACCTCAATGAAGATACAGAATATGTCATTATACTCCTCGGATCTAGAGGTGGGAAATTATCAAGGCCACTTGTGGCTCAAGCTAAAACAGGTATTTGTTACATCACTTGTTCTTTTAAAGAGCTTGTCGTATATGAAATGTATGAATACAATTGACATTATCTCAATCCAGTAGAGGAATACTATGCATGTGTCATTTTCATTCTTGGTTTAAATAAGTCTCAACTGTGTCGGCATGATAGAATTGTAATATGAATTATAGACAAGGTATAATTCATACAACCAAACAGATTAGACGTAATTTCCTCGAAATTGTATTGAATCTGGACACGAAATTTGCATGTGCCAAGTGCACCTCGTGTATTGCTTTTGTGAAGGATGTGATCCCTGACATGCAATACCCCGGTGTCTACAAACTAAGCTGTGTATGCGGCAGCAGTTACATTGGGGAAACTTAGCGACATGTTTCGGACCTTGTTCGTGAACACAAGGCAGATCTGAAACATGGTAGGACCAATACCTCAGCCGTGGCTGATCATTGTTATAATGCTATGGGCACACACAAAATAGATTTTTCCTAGACGAAGGTACTCTGCAAACCCACTGGCTTTCAGCAAAGATTGGTTCATGAAGCCATCCAGATATATAAACACAAACACAATTTCGACCGAGAAGAAGATAAATACAAACTGAGCAATCATTGGAAGGACGTTATTAACCAGTTTAAGTCAGAACTGGCCGTGATGTTTCCATCCTCCCTGCCGATGTTAGCAGTTATTTTCGACTCGCTGAGTTACATTACCGGGTTAAATGTCTTTACATTAACAGGCTAAATGTCTCACTAACACAGCCACCGTTGCTCGCTTTCCTCGATGTGGCGGTAGTTTTCGTTTTTTCTTACATTGACATGCAAATACTGTATCTCACAATACAATGGCCACCTCCACAGCTTTGTCGTCGTGGAGGTAGCTCAGCTCTCCGATCTTACATTTACATGCAAATTTCATCTCTAGCCCCGCCCACTTCGCGTATGACCCTTGGGTTACACCCATCTCAAACCTTCATAACATCCTGCCTCGGCAGCTCTCCCACTATATTTTTTCACCTGATGAAGATTGCTTGTGTTGCGATCGAAACGTCGTGATATTTTTTATTTTGTATCATTATTTTTCCATCGACGTGGCTTCACCGAAAGACCCAAAGAATAATACTTTTGATTTAAAGCTTTCGTGACTGCAGGTATTCATATTCTTGGTTCTTTCGGTGAAGTCACATAGAAGGGAAATAATAAAATAATAAAAAATATAAAACAATTAAATTCCCACGACGTTTCGACTGCAACACAATCAATCATCATCAGGTGTGAAATCCACAGCAATAATTTTTTTGCAAAAATTTTAATTTTTTTTCAAATGTTTCTTGCTGCGGATTTCTTGTGTTGCAGTCGAAACGTCATGATAATTTTATCGTTATATAGTTTAATTATTTTATTACTTCCCTTCTACGTGACTTTACCGAAAGAACCAAGAATAATAATACCTTTGTTGTTAATGAAACTAATTGGATGTGCAATACAGTTGTTGCCTTCGCAAAATAAAATGCAGAATTTATCCTCGCATCCATACTGCATAACATTATTGAGTTGAAGAAATGTATATAAAAACCCTACATTTAAATAGTCGCATTAATAAATAATTCAGGATGTGTTCGTAACATTATCCATGAAGTTACACGACAACACTTGATAAAAGTTACGTATGTTTCCTGCGTTCATAATGGCATGCGTCATTCATCAACCCTTGAGAGCATTTTCTGATTCATAATATATGTCCTGAAGAGGCCTACCTGGACCAAGTCCCTACACCGTAATTAATGGACCTTAACAATTTTCTCGGGTTATACCATGAAGCTAATTGGTTACATGATGTAAAAAACCATTGACGCCACTGATGGAACAGTTTAAAACGTGGGCATGTTAAACACGTAAATGTATTTTAAAGGAACATGTATTAAACAATACATGTGTAAATATGTTTAATTTATTTAAGACACTTAGCAGACACCATATATGACCGTCAATAGCTTATCGTGTGAAAAGTTAATTGTTTACAACAAAAGTTTAAGTTTACTTGTACGATACAAACCGATGCACAGTTCTGCGAAAAGATGCAAAGACATGATCTGGCCAAGTGCATACAGCCATAAAGACTTTATTAGTAAAAAGAACATCCAAATCGAGAGTAAATCAAATTGAAACAGGGATCATGTTTTATTTCATAATGCTTCATTTAACTTTGAAATATAACAATGTCTTAATGATCTAAATATAACAATGTAATATTGATGTTTTGTTAAGAAAAAAACAAAGGTTCAACCGGCATTTTTTGTTGTTTACACCAGCAGGAGGTATTGCTGACGTTTCAACAACCAAATTAATTGAGACGACGACGCGTTTACCTGCGAGAGACATTTTGGTGGAATCGCAGAGTGGAGTTCCCACCGATTCGGCCGATGAATTGCGCATAACTGAAATCACGTCTGAGAGCATGAAGGTGTCGTGGGTGGTAGATCCAAAAGTCTTCGAGCGCTTTGTTGTGCAATGCAAGCCCATTGACAGCCCTGAGAAACCATTAGAAAAAACATTGCCTGGACACATTTCTACAGTTGATTTTACAGGCCTGATCGATAACACTGAATATATTATTAAGATCATTGGTTACAGGCGAGGAAAGCCTTCCAAACCACTGGTGGCTCAAGTTAAGACAGGTACATTTTCGTATTTTTAATATATTTTCTTAATTACTTAAACATTCCAAACGTTGTGAAAGAGTATGTGGTATGCTTACAATTACTTTCATTTACTTCTCAGAGCCCAAACCAAGATCAACTCCTTTACCCACGGCAGTCATCGATGAGGCCATTACACCAACCGTTGTTGAGTTGCCTAGAAGTACCACACACGAACCTTCAAAGGAGGTGTCAATAACTTCTGAGTCTGGGGTTCCAACTGATTCTGCCAATGAACTTGTGATATCTGACATCACATCTGAGAGCATGAAGGTGTCGTGGGTGGTAGATCCAAAAGTCTTTGAGCGCTTTGTTGTTCAATACAAGCCTGCTGACAGTTCTGAGAAACCACTCGAAAAAACATTGCCTGGCAAAGTTTCTACAGTTGATCTTACAGACATGAGCGATGATACTGAATATATCATTAAGCTCATTGGTTTCAGACGAGGAAAGCCCTCCAAGCCACTGGTGGCTCAAGTTAAAACAGGTACATCTTCATATGCTTTAATATATTTTCATCATTACCTGAACAATCCAGACATTTATAAAAAGTAAGTCTTATCCTGACAATTACTTTCATTTACTTTGCAGAGCCTGAACCAAAATCAACTCCTTTACCCACGGCAGTCATCGATGAGGCCATTACACCAACCGTTGTTGAGTTGCCTAGAAGTACCACACACGAACCTTCAAAGGAGGTGTCAATAACTTCTGAGTCTGGGGTTCCAACTGATTCTGCCAATGAACTTGTGATATCTGACATTACGTCTGAGAGCATGAAGGTGTCGTGGGTGGTAGATCCAAAAGTCTTTGAGCGCTTTGTTGTTCAATACAAGCCTGCTGACAGTTCTGAGAAACCACTCGAAAAAACATTGCCTGGCAAAGTTTCTACAGTTGATCTTACAGACTTGAGCGATGATACTGAATATATCATTAAGCTCATTGGTTTCAGACGAGGAAAGCCCTCCAAGCCACTGGTGGCTCAAGTTAAAACAGGTACATCTTCATACGTATTAATATATTTTCTTCTTTACCTAAATAATCCAGACATTTTGAAAAAGTAAGTCTTATCCTGACAATTACTTTCATTTACTTTGCAGAGCCTGAACCAAAATCAACTCCTTTACCCACGGCAGTCATCGATGAGGCCATTACACCAACCATTGTTGAGTTGCCTGGAACTACCACACACGAACCTTCAAAGGAGGTTTCTGTGACATCTGTGTCTGGGGTTCCTACTGATTCCGCCAATGAACTTGTGATATCTGACATCACGTCTGAGAGCATGAAGGTGTCGTGGGTGGTAGATCCAAAAGTCTTCGAGCGCTTTGTTGTGCAATGCAAGCCCATTGACAGCCCTGAGAAACCATTAGAAAAAACATTGCCTGGACACATTTCTACAGTTGATTTTACAGGCCTGATCGATGACACTGAATATATCATTAAGCTAATTGGTTACAGGCGAGGAAAGCCTTCCAAGCCCCTGGTGGCTCAAGTTAAGACAGGTACATTTTCGTATTTTCAATTTCTTTTCTTCATTACTTAAACATTCCGCACGTTTTGAAAGAGTATGTGGTATGCTTACAATTACTTTCATTTACTTCTCAGAGCCCAAACCAAGATCAACTCCTTTACCCACGGCAGTCATCGATGAGGCCATTACACCAACCGTTGTTGAGTTGCCTAGAAGTACCACACACGAACCTTCAAAGGAGGTGTCAATAACTTCTGAGTCTGGGGATCCAACTGATTCTGCCAATGAACTTGTGATATCTGACATCACATCTGAGAGCATGAAGGTGTCGTGGGTGGTAGATCCAAATGTCTTTGAGCGCTTTGTTGTTCAATACAAGCCTGCTGACAGTTCTGAGAAACCACTCGAAAAAACATTACCTGGGAAAGTTTCTACAGTTGATCTTATAGACTTGAGCGATGCTACTGAATATATCATTAAGCTCATTGGTTTCAGACGAGGAAAGCCCTCCAAGCCACTGGTGGCTCAAGTTAAAACAGGTACATCTTCATTTTTTTTTACATATTTTCTTCATTACCTAAACAATCCAGACATTTTGAAAAAGTAAGTCTTATCCTGACAATTACTTTCATTTACTTTGCAGAGCCTGAACCAAAATCAACTCCTTTACCAACAGCATTCATCGATGAGGCCATTACACCAACCGTTGTTGAGTTGCCTAGAACTACCACACACGAACCTTCAAAGGAGGTTTCTGTGACATCTGTGTCTGGGGTTCCTACTGATTCCGCCAATGAACTTGTGATATCTGACATCACGTCTGAGAGCATGAAGGTGTCGTGGGTGGTAGATCCAAAAGTCTTCGAGCGCTTTGTTGTGCAATGCAAGCCCATTGACAGCCCTGAGAAACCATTAGAAAAAACATTGCCTGGACACATTTCTACAGTTGATTTTACAGGCCTGATCGATGACACTGAATATATCATTAAGCTAATTGGTTACAGGCGAGGAAAGCCTTCCAAGCCCCTGGTGGCTCAAGTTAAGACAGGTACAATTTCGTATTTTCAATTTCTTTTCTTCATTACTTAAACATTCCGCACGTTTTGAAAGAGTATGTGGTATGCTTACAATTACTTTCATTTACTTCTCAGAGCCCAAACCAAGATCAACTCCTTTACCCACGGCAGTCATCGATGAGGCCATTACACCAACCGTTGTTGAGTTGCCTAGAAGTACCACACACGAACCTTCAAAGGAGGTGTCAATAACTTCTGAGTCTGGGGTTCCAACTGATTCTGCCAATGAACTTGTGATATCTGACATCACATCTGAGAGCATGAAGGTGTCGTGGGTGGTAGATCCAAATGTCTTTGAGCGCTTTGTTGTTCAATACAAGCCTGCTGACAGTTCTGAGAAACCACTCGAAAAAACATTACCTGGCAAAGTTTCTACAGTTGATCTTACAGACTTGAGCGATGATACTGAATATATCATTAAGCTCATTGGTTTCAGGCGAGGAAAGCCCTCCAAGCCACTGGTGGCTCAAGTTAAAACAGGTACATCTTCATACGTATTAATATATTTTCTTCTTTACCTAAATAATCCAGACATTTTGAAAAAGTAAGTCTTATCCTGACAATTACTTTCATTTACTTTGCAGAGCCTGAACCAAAATCAACTCCTTTACCCACGGCAGTCATCGATGAGGCCATTACACCAACCATTGTTGAGTTGCCTGGAACTACCACACACGAACCTTCAAAGGAGGTTTCTGTGACATCTGTGTCTGGGGTTCCTACTGATTCCGCCAATGAACTTGTGATATCTGACATCACGTCTGAGAGCATGAAGGTGTCGTGGGTGGTAGATCCAAAAGTCTTCGAGCGCTTTGTTGTGCAATGCAAGCCCATTGACAGCCCTGAGAAACCATTAGAAAAAACATTGCCTGGACACATTTCTACAGTTGATTTTACAGGCCTGATCGATGACACTGAATATATCATTAAGCTAATTGGTTACAGGCGAGGAAAGCCTTCCAAGCCCCTGGTGGCTCAAGTTAAGACAGGTACATTTTCGTATTTTCAATTTCTTTTCTTCATTACTTAAACATTCCGCACGTTTTGAAAGAGTATGTGGTATGCTTACAATTACTTTCATTTACTTCTCAGAGCCCAAACCAAGATCAACTCCTTTACCCACGGCAGTCATCGATGAGGCCATTACACCAACCGTTGTTGAGTTGCCTAGAAGTACCACACACGAACCTTCAAAGGAGGTGTCAATAACTTCTGAGTCTGGGGTTCCAACTGATTCTGCCAATGA
The DNA here is from genome assembly GCF_964198595.1 of Lampetra fluviatilis. Classification (NCBI taxonomy): domain Eukaryota; kingdom Metazoa; phylum Chordata; class Hyperoartia; order Petromyzontiformes; family Petromyzontidae; genus Lampetra; species Lampetra fluviatilis. The sequence continues at coordinate 5,499,078 of NC_136323.1, read as the reverse complement.
ACTTGTGATATCTGACATCACATCTGAGAGCATGAAGGTGTCGTGGGTGGTAGATCCAAATGTCTTTGAGCGCTTTATTGTTCAATACAAGCCTGCTGACAGTTCTGAGAAACCACTCGAAAAAACATTACCTGGCAAAGTTTCTACAGTTGATCTTACAGACTTGAGCGATGCTACTGAATATATCATTAAGCTCATTGGTTTCAGACGAGGAAAGCCCTCCAAGCCACTGGTGGCTCAAGTTAAAACAGGTACATCTTCATACGTATTAATATATTTTCTTCTTTACCTAAATAATCCAGACATTTTGAAAAAGTAAGTCTTATCCTGACAATTACTTTCATTTACTTTGCAGAGCCTGAACCAAAATCAACTCCTTTACCAACAGCATTCATCGATGAGGCCATTACACCAACCGTTGTTGAGTTGCCTAGAAGTACCACACACGAACCTTCAAAGGAGGTGTCAATAACTTCTGAGTCTGGGGTTCCAACTGATTCTGCCAATGAACTTGTGATATCTGACATTACGTCTGAGAGCATGAAGGTGTCGTGGGTGGTAGATCCAAAAGTCTTTGAGCGCTTTGTTGTTCAATACAAGCCTGCTGACAGTTCTGAGAAACCACTCGAAAAAACATTGCCTGGCAAAGTTTCTACAGTTGATCTTACAGACTTGAGCGATGATACTGAATATATCATTAAGCTCATTGGTTTCAGACGAGGAAAGCCCTCCAAGCCACTGGTGGCTCAAGTTAAAACAGGTACATCTTCATTTTTTTTTACATATTTTCTTCATTACCTAAACAATCCAGACATTTTGAAAAAGTAAGTCTTATCCTGACAATTACTTTCATTTACTTTGCAGAGCCTGAACCAAGATCAACTCCTTTACCCACGACAGTCATCGATGAGGCCATTACACCAACCGTTGTTGAGTTGCCTAGAAGTACCACACACGAACCTTCAAAGGAGGTTTCTGTGACATCTGTGTCTGGGGTTCCTACTGATTCCGCCAATGAACTTGTGATATCTGACATCACGTCTGAGAGCATGAAGGTGTCGTGGGTAGTAGATCCAAAAGTCTTCGAGCGCTTTGTTGTGCAATGCAAGCCCATTGACAGCCCTGAGAAACCATTAGAAAAAACATTGCCTGGACACATTTCTACAGTTGATTTTACAGGCCTGATCGATGACACTGAATATATCATTAAGCTAATTGGTTACAGGCGAGGAAAGCCTTCCAAGCCCCTGGTGGCTCAAGTTAAGACAGGTACATTTTCGTATTTTCAATTTCTTTTCTTCATTACTTAAACATTCCGTACGTTTTGAAAGAGTATGTGGTATGCTGACAATTACTTTCATTTACTTCTCAGAGCCCAAACCAAGATCAACTCCTTTACCCACGGCAGTCATCGATGAGGCCATTACACCAACCATTGTTGAGTTGCCTGGAACTACCACACACGAACCTCCAAAGGAGGTTTCTGTGACATCTGTGTCTGGGGTTCCAAGTGATTCTGCCAATGAACTTGTGATATCTGACATCACGTCTGAGAGCATGAAGGTGTCGTGGGTGGTAGATCCAAATGTCTTTGAGCGCTTTGTTGTGCAATACAAGCCTGCTGACAGTTCTGAGAAACCACTCGAAAAAACATTGCCTGGCAAAGTTTCTACAGTTGATCTTACAGACTTGAGCGATGATACTGAATATATCATTAAGCTCATTGGTTTCAGACGAGGAAAGCCCTCCAAGCCACTGGTGGCTCAAGTTAAAACAGGTACATCTTAATTTTTTTTACATATTTTCTTCATTACCTAAACAATCCAGACATTTTGAAAAAGTAAGTCTTATCCTGACAATTACTTTCATTTACTTTGCAGAGCCTGAACCAAAATCAACTCCTTTACCAACAGCATTCATCGATGAGGCCATTACACCAACCGTTGTTGAGTTGCCTAGAAGTACCACACACGAACCTTCAAAGGAGGTGTCAATAACTTCTGAGTCTGGGGTTCCAACTGATTCTGCCAATGAACTTGTGATATCTGACATTACGTCTGAGAGCATGAAGGTGTCGTGGGTGGTAGATCCAAAAGTCTTTGAGCGCTTTGTTGTTCAATACAAGCCTGCTGACAGTTCTGAGAAACCACTCGAAAAAACATTGCCTGGCAAAGTTTCTACAGTTGATCTTACAGACTTGAGCGATGATACTGAATATTTCATTAAGCTCATTGGTTTCAGACGAGGAAAGCCCTCCAAGCCACTGGTGGCTCAAGTTAAAACAGGTACATCTTCATTTGTTTTAATATATTTTCATCATTACCTAAACAATCCAGACATTTTGAAAAAGAAATAATTATCCTGACAATTACTTTCATTTACTTTGCAGAGCCTGAACCAAAATCAACTCCTTTACCCACGGCATTCATCGATGAGGCCATTACACCAACCGTTGTTGAGTTGCCTAGAAGTACCACACACGAACCTTCAAAGGAGGTTTCTGTGACATCTGTGTCTGGGGTTCCTACTGATTCCGCCAATGAACTTGTGATATCTGACATCACGTCTGAGAGCATGAAGGTGTCGTGGGTGGTAGATCCAAAAGTCTTCGAGCGCTTTGTTGTGCAATGCAAGCCCATTGACAGCCCTGAGAAACCATTAGAAAAAACATTGCCTGGACACATTTCTACAGTTGATTTTACAGGCCTGATCGATGACACTGAATATATCATTAAGCTAATTGGTTACAGGCGAGGAAAGCCTTCCAAGCCCCTGGTGGCTCAAGTTAAGACAGGTACAATTTCGTATTTTCAATTTCTTTTCTTCATTACTTAAACATTCCGTACGTTTTGAAAGAGTATGTGGTATGCTTACAATTACTTTCATTTACTTCTCAGAGCCCAAACCAAGATCAACTCCTTTACCCACGGCAGTCATCGATGAGGCCATTACACCAACCGTTGTTGAGTTGCCTAGAAGTACCACACACGAACCTTCAAAGGAGGTGTCAATAACTTCTGAGTCTGGGGTTCCAACTGATTCTGCCAATGAACTTGTGATATCTGACATTACGTCTGAGAGCATGAAGGTGTCGTGGGTGGTAGATCCAAATGTCTTTGAGCGCTTTGTTGTGCAATACAAGCCTGCTGACAGTTCTGAGAAACCACTCGAAAAAACATTACCTGGCAAAGTTTCTACAGTTGATCTTACAGACTTGAGCGATGATACTGAATATATCATTAAGCTCATTGGTTTCAGACGAGGAAAGCCCTCCAAGCCACTGGTGGCTCAAGTTAAAACAGGTACATCTTCATATGCTTTAATATATTTTCATCATTACCTAAACAATCCAGACATTTAGAAAAAGTAAGTCTTAACCTGACAATTACTTTCATTTACTTTGCAGAGCATGAAGCAAAATCAACTCCTTTACCAACAGCATTCATCGATGAGGCCATTACACCAACCGTTGTTGAGTTGCCTAGAAGTACCACACACGAACCTTCAAAGGAGGTGTCAATAACTTCTGAGTCTGGGGTTCCAACTGATTCAGCCAATGAACTTGTGATATCTGACATCACATCTGAGAGCATGAAGGTGTCGTGGGTGGTAGATCCAAATGTCTTTGAGCGCTTTGTTGTTCAATACAAGCCTGCTGACAGTTCTGAGAAACCACTCGAAAAAACATTACCTGGCAAAGTTTCTACAGTTGATCTTACAGACTTGAGCGATGATACTGAATATATCATTAAGCTCATTGGTTTCAGACGAGGAAAGCCCTCCAAGCCACTGGTGGCTCAAGTTAAAACAGGTACATCTTCATTTTTTTTTACATATTTTCTTCATTACCTAAACAATCCAGACATTTTGAAAAAGTAAGTCTTATCCTGACAATTACTTTCATTTACTTTGCAGAGCCTGAACCAAAATCAACTCCTTTACCAACAGCATTCATCGATGAGGCCATTACACCAACCGTTGTTGAGTTGCCTAGAAGTACCACACACGAACCTTCAAAGGAGGTTTCTGTGACATCTGTGTCTGGGGTTCCTACTGATTCCGCCAATGAACTTGTGATATCTGACATCACGTCTGAGAGCATGAAGGTGTCGTGGGTGGTAGATCCAAAAGTCTTCGAGCGCTTTGTTGTGCAATGCAAGCCCATTGACAGCCCTGAGAAACCATTAGAAAAAACATTGCCTGGACACATTTCTACAGTTGATTTTACAGGCCTGATCGATGACACTGAATATATCATTAAGCTAATTGGTTACAGGCGAGGAAAGCCTTCCAAGCCCCTGGTGGCTCAAGTTAAGACAGGTACATTTTCGTATTTTCAATTTCTTTTCTTCATTACTTAAACATTCCGCACGTTTTGAAAGAGTATGTGGTATGCTTACAATTACTTTCATTTACTTCTCAGAGCACAAACCAAGATCAACTCCTTTACCCACGGCAGTCATCGATGAGGCCATTACACCAACCGTTGTTGAGTTGCCTAGAAGTACCACACACGAACCTTCAAAGGAGGTGTCAATAACTTCTGAGTCTGGGGTTCCAACTGATTCTGCCAATGAACTTGTGATATCTGACATCACGTCTGAGAGCATGAAGGTGTCGTGGGTGGTAGATCCAAAAGTCTTTGAGCGCTTTGTTGTTCAATACAAGCCTGCTGACAGTTCTGAGAAACCACTCGAAAAAACATTACCTGGCAAAGTTTCTACAGTTGATCTTATAGACTTGAGCGATGCTACTGAATATATCATTAAGCTCATTGGTTTCAGACGAGGAAAGCCCTCCAAGCCACTGGTGGCTCAAGTTAAAACAGGTACATCTTCATTTTTTTTTACATATTTTCTTCATTACCTAAACAATCCAGACATTTTGAAAAAGTAAGTCTTATCCTGACAATTACTTTCATTTACTTTGCAGAGCCTGAACCAAAATCAACTCCTTTACCAACAGCATTCATCGATGAGGCCATTACACCAACCGTTGTTGAGTTGCCTAGAAGTACCACACACGAACCTTCAAAGGAGGTGTCAATAACTTCTGAGTCTGGGGTTCCAACTGATTCTGCCAATGAACTTGTGATATCTGACATCACATCTGAGAGCATGAAGGTGTCGTGGGTGGTAGATCCAAAAGTCTTTGAGCGCTTTGTTGTTCAATACAAGCCTGCTGACAGTTCTGAGAAACCACTCGAAAAAACATTGCCTGGCAAAGTTTCTACAGTTGATCTTACAGACTTGAGCGATGATACTGAATATATCATTAAGCTCATTGGTTTCAGACGAGGAAAGCCCTCCAAGCCACTGGTGGCTCAAGTTAAAACAGGTACATCTTCATACGTATTAATATATTTTCTTCTTTACCTAAATAATCCAGACATTTTGAAAAAGTAAGTCTTATCCTGACAATTACTTTCATTTACTTTGCAGAGCCTGAACCAAAATCAACTCCTTTACCCACGGCATTCATCGATGAGGCCATTACACCAACCGTTGTTGAGTTGCCTAGAAGTACCACACACGAACCTTCAAAGGAGGTTTCTGTGACATCTGTGTCTGGGGTTCCTACTGATTCCGCCAATGAACTTGTGATATCTGACATCACGTCTGAGAGCATGAAGGTGTCGTGGGTGGTAGATCCAAAAGTCTTCGAGCGCTTTGTTGTGCAATGCAAGCCCATTGACAGCCCTGAGAAACCATTAGAAAAAACATTGCCTGGACACATTTCTACAGTTGATTTTACAGGCCTGATCGATGACACTGAATATATCATTAAGCTAATTGGTTACAGGCGAGGAAAGCCTTCCAAGCCCCTGGTGGCTCAAGTTAAGACAGGTACATTTTCGTATTTTCAATTTCTTTTCTTCATTACTTAAACATTCCGCACGTTTTGAAAGAGTATGTGGTATGCTTACAATTACTTTCATTTACTTCTCAGAGCCCAAACCAAAATCAACTCCTTTACCCACGGCAGTCATCGATGAGGCCATTACACCAACCGTTGTTGAGTTGCCTAGAAGTACCACACACGAACCTTCAAAGGAGGTGTCAATAACTTCTGAGTCTGGGGTTCCAACTGATTCTGCCAATGAACTTGTGATATCTGACATCACATCTGAGAGCATGAAGGTGTCGTGGGTGGTAGATCCAAATGTCTTTGAGCGCTTTGTTGTTCAATACAAGCCTGCTGACAGTTCTGAGAAACCACTCGAAAAAACATTGCCTGGCAAAGTTTCTACAGTTGATCTTACAGACTTGAGCGATGATACTGAATATATCATTAAGCTCATTGGTTTCAGACGAGGAAAGCCCTCCAAGCCACTGGTGGCTCAAGTTAAAACAGGTACATCTTCATTTTTTTTTACATATTTTCTTCATTACCTAAACAATCCAGACATTTTGAAAAAGTAAGTCTTATCCTGACAATTACTTTCATTTACTTTGCAGAGCCTGAACCAAAATCAACTCCTTTACCCACGGCAGTCATCGATGAGGCCATTACACCAACCGTTGTTGAGTTGCCTAGAAGTACCACACACGAACCTTCAAAGGAGGTGTCAATAACTTCTGAGTCTGGGGTTCCAACTGATTCTGCCAATGAACTTGTGATATCTGACATCACATCTGAGAGCATGAAGGTGTCGTGGGTGGTAGATCCAAAAGTCTTTGAGCGCTTTGTTGTTCAATACAAGCCTGCTGACAGTTCTGAGAAACCACTCGAAAAAACATTGCCTGGCAAAGTTTCTACAGTTGATCTTACAGACTTGAGCGATGATACTGAATATATCATTAAGCTCATTGGTTTCAGACGAGGAAAGCCCTCCAAGCCACTGGTGGCTCAAGTTAAAACAGGTACATCTTCATTTGTTTTAATATATTTTCATCATTACCTAAACAATCCAGACATTTTGAAAAAGAAATAATTATCCTGACAATTACTTTCATTTACTTTGCAGAGCCTGAACCAAAATCAACTCCTTTACCCACGGCATTCATCGATGAGGCCATTACACCAACCGTTGTTGAGTTGCCTAGAAGTACCACACACGAACCTTCAAAGGAGGTGTCAATAACTTCTGAGTCTGGGGTTCCAACTGATTCTGCCAATGAACTTGTGATATCTGACATTACGTCTGAGAGCATGAAGGTGTCGTGGGTGGTAGATCCAAAAGTCTTTGAGCGCTTTGTTGTTCAATACAAGCCTGCTGACAGTTCTGAGAAACCACTCGAAAAAACATTGCCTGGCAAAGTTTCTACAGTTGATCTTACAGACTTGAGCGATGATACTGAATATATCATTAAGCTCATTGGTTTCAGACGAGGAAAGCCCTCCAAGCCACTGGTGGCTCAAGTTAAAACAGGTACATCTTCATACGTATTAATATATTTTCTTCTTTACCTAAATAATCCAGACATTTTGAAAAAGTAAGTCTTATCCTGACAATTGCTTTCATTTACTTTGCAGAGCCTGAACCAAAATCAACTCCGTTACCCACGGCAGTCATCGATGAGGCCATTACACCAACCGTTGTTGAGTTGCCTAGAAGTACCACACACGAACCTTCAAAGGAGGTTTCTGTGACATCTGTGTCTGGGGTTCCTACTGATTCCGCCAATGAACTTGTGATATCTGACATCACGTCTGAGAGCATGAAGGTGTCGTGGGTGGTAGATCCAAAAGTCTTCGAGCGCTTTGTTGTGCAATGCAAGCCCATTGACAGCCCTGAGAAACCATTAGAAAAAACATTGCCTGGACACATTTCTACAGTTGATTTTACAGGCCTGATCGATGACACTGAATATATCATTAAGCTAATTGGTTACAGGCGAGGAAAGCCTTCCAAGCCCCTGGTGGCTCAAGTTAAGACAGGTACAATTTCGTATTTTCAATTTCTTTTCTTCATTACTTAAACATTCCGCACGTTTTGAAAGAGTATGTGGTATGCTTACAATTACTTTCATTTACTTCTCAGAGCCCAAACCAAGATCAACTCCTTTACCCACGGCAGTCATCGATGAGGCCATTACACCAACCGTTGTTGAGTTGCCTAGAAGTACCACACACGAACCTTCAAAGGAGGTGTCAATAACTTCTGAGTCTGGGGTTCCAACTGATTCTGCCAATGAACTTGTGATATCTGACATCACATCTGAGAGCATGAAGGTGTCGTGGGTGGTAGATCCAAAAGTCTTTGAGCGCTTTGTTGTTCAATACAAGCCTGCTGACAGTTCTGAGAAACCACTCGAAAAAACATTGCCTGGCAAAGTTTCTACAGTTGATCTTACAGACTTGAGCGATGATACTGAATATATCATTAAGCTCATTGGTTTCAGACGAGGAAAGCCCTCCAAGCCACTGGTGGCTCAAGTTAAAACAGGTACATCTTCATTTGTTTTAATATATTTTCATCATTACCTAAACAATCCAGACATTTTGAAAAAGAAATAATTATCCTGACAATTACTTTCATTTACTTTGCAGAGCCTGAACCAAAATCAACTCCTTTACCCACGGCATTCATCGATGAGGCCATTACACCAACCGTTGTTGAGTTGCCTAGAAGTACCACACACGAACCTTCAAAGGAGGTGTCAATAACTTCTGAGTCTGGGGTTCCAACTGATTCTGCCAATGAACTTGTGATATCTGACATTACGTCTGAGAGCATGAAGGTGTCGTGGGTGGTAGATCCAAAAGTCTTTGAGCGCTTTGTTGTTCAATACAAGCCTGCTGACAGTTCTGAGAAACCACTCGAAAAAACATTGCCTGGCAAAGTTTCTACAGTTGATCTTACAGACTTGAGCGATGATACTGAATATATCATTAAGCTCATTGGTTTCAGACGAGGAAAGCCCTCCAAGCCACTGGTGGCTCAAGTTAAAACAGGTACATCTTCATACGTATTAATATATTTTCTTCTTTACCTAAATAATCCAGACATTTTGAAAAAGTAAGTCTTATCCTGACAATTGCTTTCATTTACTTTGCAGAGCCTGAACCAAAATCAACTCCGTTACCCACGGCAGTCATCGATGAGGCCATTACACCAACCGTTGTTGAGTTGCCTAGAAGTACCACACACGAACCTTCAAAGGAGGTTTCTGTGACATCTGTGTCTGGGGTTCCTACTGATTCCGCCAATGAACTTGTGATATCTGACATCACGTCTGAGAGCATGAAGGTGTCGTGGGTGGTAGATCCAAAAGTCTTCGAGCGCTTTGTTGTGCAATGCAAGCCCATTGACAGCCCTGAGAAACCATTAGAAAAAACATTGCCTGGACACATTTCTACAGTTGATTTTACAGGCCTGATCGATGACACTGAATATATCATTAAGCTAATTGGTTACAGGCGAGGAAAGCCTTCCAAGCCCCTGGTGGCTCAAGTTAAGACAGGTACAATTTCGTATTTTCAATTTCTTTTCTTCATTACTTAAACATTCCGCACGTTTTGAAAGAGTATGTGGTATGCTTACAATTACTTTCATTTACTTCTCAGAGCCCAAACCAAGATCAACTCCTTTACCCACGGCAGTCATCGATGAGGCCATTACACCAACCGTTGTTGAGTTGCCTAGAAGTACCACACACGAACCTTCAAAGGAGGTGTCAATAACTTCTGAGTCTGGGGTTCCAACTGATTCTGCCAATGAACTTGTGATATCTGACATCACATCTGAGAGCATGAAGGTGTCGTGGGTGGTAGATCCAAATGTCTTTGAGCGCTTTGTTGTTCAATACAAGCCTGCTGACAGTTCTGAGAAACCACTCGAAAAAACATTACCTGGCAAAGTTTCTACAGTTGATCTTACAGACTTGAGCGATGATACTGAATATATCATTAAGCTCATTGGTTTCAGACGAGGAACGCCCTCCAAGCCACTGGTGGCTCAAGTTAAAACAGGTACATCTTCATTTTTTTTTACATATTTTCTTCATTACCTAAACAATCCAGACATTTTGAAAAAGTAAGTCTTATCCTGACAATTACTTTCATTTACTTTGCAGAGCCTGAACCAAGATCAACTCCTTTACCCACGGCAGTCATCGATGAGGCCATTACACTAACCGTTGATGAGTTGCCTAGAAGTACCACACACGAACCTTCAAAGGAGGTGTCAATAACTTCTGAGTCTGGGGTTCCAACTGATTCAGCCAATGAACTTGTGATATCTGACATCACATCTGAGAGCATGAAGGTGTCGTGGGTGGTAGATCCAAAAGTCTTTGAGCGCTTTGTTGTTCAATACAAGCCTGCTGACAGTTCTGAGAAACCACTCGAAAAAACATTGCCTGGCAAAGTTTCTACAGTTGATCTTACAGACTTGAGCGATGATACTGAATATATCATTAAGCTCATTGGTTTCAGACGAGGAAAGCCCTCCAAGCCACTGGTGGCTCAAGTTAAAACAGGTACATCTTCATACGTATTAATATATTTTCTTCTTTACCTAAATAATCCAGACATTTTGAAAAAGTAAGTCTTATCCTGACAATTACTTTCATTTACTTTGCAGAGCCTGAACCAAAATCAACTCCTTTACCAACGGCCGTCATCGATGAGGCCATTACACCAACCGTTGTTGAGTTGCCTAGAAGTACCACACACGAACCTTCAAAGGAGGTTTCTGTGACATCTGTGTCTGGGGTTCCTACTGATTCCGCCAATGAACTTGTGATATCTGACATCACGTCTGAGAGCATGAAGGTGTCGTGGGTGGTTGATCCAAAAGTCTTCGAGCGCTTTGTTGTGCAATGCAAGCCCATTGACAGCCCTGAGAAACCATTAGAAAAAACATTGCCTGGACACATTTCTACAGTTGATTTTACAGGCCTGATCGATGACACTGAATATATCATTAAGCTAATTGGTTACAGGCGAGGAAAGCCTTCCAAGCCCCTGGTGGCTCAAGTTAAGACAGGTACATTTTCGTATTTTCAATTTCTTTTCTTCATTACTTAAACATTCCGCACGTTTTGAAAGAGTATGTGGTATGCTTACAATTACTTTCATTTACTTTGCAGAGCCTGAACCAAAATCAACTCCTTTACCAACAGCATTCATCGATGAGGCCATTACACCAACCGTTGTTGAGTTGCCTAGAAGTACCACACACGAACCTTCAAAGGAGGTGTCAATAACTTCTGAGTCTGGGGTTCCAACTGATTCTGCCAATGAACTTGTGATATCTGACATCACATCTGAGAGCATGAAGGTGTCGTGGGTGGTAGATCCAAAAGTCTTTGAGCGCTTTGTTGTTCAATACAAGCCTGCTGACAGTTCTGAGAAACCACTCGAAAAAACATTGCCTGGCAAAGTTTCTACAGTTGATCTTACAGACTTGAGCGATGATACTGAATATATCATTAAGCTCATTGGTTTCAGACGAGGAAAGCCCTCCAAGCCACTGGTGGCTCAAGTTAAAACAGGTACATCTTCATACGTATTAATATATTTTCTTCTTTACCTAAATAATCCAGACATTTTGAAAATTAAGTCTTATCCTGACAATTACTTTCATTTACTTTGCAGAGCCTGAACCAAAATCAACTCCTTTACCCACGGCAGTCATCGATGAGGCCATTACACCAACCGTTGTTGAGTTGCCTAGAAGTACCACACACGAACCTTCAAAGGAGGTTTCTGTGACATCTGTGTCTGGGGTTCCTACTGATTCCGCCAATGAACTTGTGATATCTGACATCACGTCTGAGAGCATGAAGGTGTCGTGGGTGGTAGATCCAAATGTCTTTGAGCGCTTTGTTGTGCAATACAAGCCTGCTGACAGTTCTGAGAAACCACTCGAAAAAACATTACCTGGCAAAGTTTCTACAGTTGATCTTACAGACTTGAGCGATGATACTGAATATATCATTAAGCTCATTGGTTTCAGACGAGGAAAGCCCTCCAAGCCACTGGTGGCTCAAGTTAAAACAGGTACATCTTCATACGTTTTAACATATTTTCTTCATTACCTAAACAATCCAGACATTTTGAAAAAGTAAGTCTCATCCTGACAATTACTTTCATTTACTTTGCAGAGCCTGAACCAAAATCAACTCCTTTACCCACGGCAGTCATCGATGAGGCCATTACACCAACCGTTGTTGAGTTGCCTAGAAGTCCCACACACGAACCTTCAAAGGAGGTGTCAATAACTTCTGAGTCTGGGGTTCCAACTGATTCTGCCAATGAACTTGTCATATCTGACATCACATCTGAGAGCATGAAGGTGTCGTGGGTGGTAGATCCAAAAGTCTTTGAGCGCTTTGTTGTGCAATACAAGCCTGCTGACAGTTCTGAGAAACCACTCGAAAAAACATTACCTGGCAAAGTTTCTACAGTTGATCTTACAGACTTGAGCGATGATACTGAATATATCATTAAGCTCATTGGTTTCAGACGAGGAAAGCCTTCCAAGCCACTGGTTGCTCAAGTTATGACAGGTACATCTTCACGTATTTCAACCTTGTTAAGTGAACCTATTACATATTGTTTAAGAACATGCAATATTTGCAATCTTTTTAAATTACCTCCTGGAGCCAACCGTTGTTGAGTCACCTCGGTCTGCCTGTGATAAATGATTGTTTTACTGAAGTAGCTTACGTCTATATTTAATCTTTAAATTTAATCCATTTTATCAACGTACACCACTTTTAGTTGATTTTGTTACAATCCAGCTACAAGCATAAAAGGTTTTAACAGACATGAAAACGGTTAACATCTTGTTCGCATGTGGCCAGGTATTGTAAGTTTAACTTATTTTATATTTCAGGTTTTTCATTTAATTTTTGTATGTATTTTCACGGAACGATTCAAAATAATTACGTGTTATATTTCTTCGCAGGTAAAATATTTCTCACAACGACAGAGGCAGATCAAATTGCAGAGACAGCGACCATCGCTGAATCAACTGATTCGACCACGCATCTGTTTCCAGAGGAAATGTCTGTGACTTCAGCACCTGCCATTCAATTTGATTCTTTATATAAGCTAATCATATCTGATGTTGCACCCGATAGGCTCAGAGTTTCATGGGTGGTTCATCCAAGTGTTTTTGATTATTTCCTCATAAAAGTTGAGTCCCTGAATAATTCGACAACACCATATGAACACATCTTTCCTGGACATATTACGACAATTTACCTCACAGATCTGAGAGAAAACACAGAGTATATCATTCAGTTCTCCGGATCCAGAAATGGAATTTTTTCGAAACCAATAAAAGCAAGGGTTATTACAGGTAATAGACAATGGCACAATGCAATATATTTAACATTTATTTTGTGACAATTATATAACATTTATGTTCATATTCCAGTGCTGTATTGTGCATATGATTTAATTAAGTTTGTTTTGCAGCTTTAGGGATATCTACAGAACTGCTTGTCAAAACATCAGAAATACCAAGTGTCATTGAAGTACCTGAAAGCACGACACGTGCTCTTCCAATAGGCATTTCAGTTACCTCAGAGTCTGGGGTTCCAATTGATTCTGCCAATGAACTTCTCATAACCGACATCACACCTGACAGCATGAAAGTGTCATGGGTGGTCGATCCAAACGTCTTTGACCGCTTTCTTGTGAGATACAAGCCCACTGACAGCTCTGAACCCCCATTAGAAACGTTTCTTGCTGGCCATATCACCTCAATAGATATTTCAGGGTTGACTGAAAACACTGAATACGAAGTCACTCTCTTAGGTTCAAGACTGAAGAAATACTCAAAGCCACTGAAAACAAAGGTTATAACAGGTGATCTTTATTCCTGTACTTTAAATGTATCTTAGGTATTCTTTTCTGGAACAAAACACCAATTCCATTCACGTGCTCCAAAGCTGTATTCTCTTGTTACCAAATATAAATAGATATATGCATTTTTACACACGTCTTAACACCGTTGGGTGACAAATAGCACGTGTAATTGCATTCGTCGTAAGAAAGTAATTTTTCTCATGCAGTTGTTTCTGAATTGTAATTTCAGTCTTAAATGCAGATAACCTACTAAATTATCTAACCATGTAATATTTGTCTCTACTCGCACATCGTTAACTATTTTACCCCGTTTGAAATGCCTATACTATTATTTTTTTTATCAATAAGCTTGCAATGTTATTATAATGGTAGAATATACATACAACATTCTGGAATTAATTTTTTGTTTTGCAGAGCACAAATTGTTGGCAACTGTAACCACCACAGTGTTAGATAAAGGAACAAAAACTCCAACCATCATTGAAACAAGTGGAACTACTATTCACCTACCATCAAGGAATATATCAGTGGCATCAGTGTCTGGGGTTCCAATTGATTCTGCCGATGAACTTGTCATATCTGACATCACGCCCATAAGCTTTAAAGTGTCATGGGTGGTAGACCCTGCAATCTTTGATCATTTTGTTTTGGAAGTTCAATCCATGGATATTTATCTGAAACCATTTAAAGAAATCTTTCCTGGAGATGTCATATCTGTGGAGTTGACAGGCTTAAGAGGAAACACAGAGTATGTTGTTATTCTCATTGGCTCGAGAAAAGGAATATTATCAAAACCACTAGAAGTTAAAGTTACCACAGGTAAATTATTTCGTCTTAAAATTATGAGTGCATTCATATTTTCAAATTTCATGACGAAAAATGTCTTCACTAAACATATAAAATATGAGTATTTTAATCTATTTTCAGATCTGCAAACGGCGATAGCCTCTGAAAAAACATTTGAAGATACACAAAAACCAACTGTCGCTCATGAAATGTCTAGTTCTACAATGCAACTGCCACCAATGAAAATTTCGGTCACATCCGTTTTTGGAGTCCCAATTGATTCTGCCGATGAATTAATTATATATGACATCACATCCTACAGCATTAAAGTGTTATGGGTGGTAGATCCAACATTTTTTGACTATTTCCTTGTGCAATGCAAGCCGGCTGAGGAGACTAAAAGAACATTAGAAAAGATGGTGCCTGGTAATGAATCTACAGTTGAATTCATGAACTTGGAAGACAACACTCAATATATTTTACAACTTATTGGTTCCAAAGGAGGAAATGTTTCTAACCCATTAATTGCTACATTTATCACAGGTACTATGTTTTCCCACAAACATTTCCCATTACTTGAATCTAACATTTACATTGTCTGTTATGTTACCATTGACAATTGCAAAATGTATGAACTTCAAATCAATATCTGTTTGAAAATAATTGTTCTTAAGTAAATTCAAAGGTAACTAAAATAATTTGTACGCTAATATGCAAAATAATCAAAGGATATATTTTATGCTGCTATTCTAACATGACCATTTTTAGAAGAGCGGCAAATTTTCACAGCATTTCCAAAAAATGAAACTTTAATTTGGATATGTTTTTTCTTATCAGAATACTTTCGTTATATCTATATTAGTGGTTATATTATATTACAGTTCCTTAAATGAAAATGACGTAATTAAAGTTATTTTAATCACTGAAACTATAAATGCTTAATTTCAGATTTGAAGTTTTCGTGACTGCAAGGATTCATACTCTCAGGTTTTTTTTCGGTAAAGTCACGTAGGTAAAAAGTTATAATAAAATAAAATAATAATAAATGAAAATAACTAAATTAAATCACGACGTTTCGGAGGCAACACAAGTCTCCGTCTTCAGGTGGGACCGTCACAGCCAAATTTACTGTATCAAGTGAAGAGAAATCCAAGAGACAAGATCTTATATACTGTCCTGGTTAAGGGGAGGGGGGAGGAGCTTATCTACATGTGGCAGTTGGGGACTGGGAGGGTGGAAGTGGGCGGGGCTAGAAGGGAAGGTACAGCTGATACACCTCCACAAGAATTACGGCCGATGTTGGCTACGAAAACCAAAAATAGCAGCACTGTTCAACGCTGGGGATGTCAACAATTCGGTGAAATAGACTAGTAGCTGTCAAAAAGATTGTACACATATGCGTAGTTAAATCTTTTTTACATGGTTAAAAACATCTTTCCAATGATTGCTCAATTTGTACCCATCATCACGGTTGAAGTTATGTCTATGTTTGTATATCTGTAACGCTTCATGAACAAACCTTTGATGGTCGCCAGAAGGTTTGCAGAGCGCCTTGGTCTCGGAAAAGACAATATCACGAGAGCCCACAGCATTGTAACAATGATCAGCAACGGCGAAAGAATCAGTTTTGCCGTGTTTCAGATCTGACTTGTGCTCGCGGACACGACCAGAGACATGACGTTTCGTTTCCCCAATGTAACAATCACCACAGATGCATCTCAGTTTATAGACTCCAGGGTACTGCAAGTCAGGAATGACATCTTTCACAGATGGGATTAGCTCACGATATTGTCTTTTCCGAGACCAAGGTGCTCTGAAAACCTTCTGGCTACCATCAAAGGTTTGTTCATGAAGCCATCCAGATACACAAACATAGACATAACTTTAACCGTGATGATGGGTACAAATTGAGCAATCATTGGAAAGATGTTATTAACCATGTAAAAAAGATTTAACTACGCATATTTGTACAATCTTTTTTGACAGGTACTATTCTGCTTTACCGAGTGTTGACATCCCCAGCGTTGAACAGTGCTGCTATTTTTGGTTTTGGTAGCCAACATCGGCCATAATTCTTGCGGAGGTGTATCAGCTGTACCTTCCCTTCTAGCCCCGCCCACTTCCCCCCCACCCTCCCAGTCCCCAACTGCCACATTTAGATAAGCTCCTCCCCCCTCCCCTTAACCAGTATTTAAGATCGTGTCTCTTGGATTTCTCTTCACTTGATACAGTAAATTTGGCTGTGACGGTCCCACCTGAAGACGAAGACTTGTGTTACCTCCGAAACGTCGTGATTTAATTTAGTTATTTTCATTTATTATTATTTTATAATTATTTTTTACCTACTTGACTGTACCGGAAAAAACCTTAGAGTATAGTGCTTAATTTGTTTACGTATTTACTTTGTTCACAGATTCGAAAATCGTAACACCCACAAAATTGCATGAGAAAACCTGTGAAGAAACTGGTACAACCACTGAATTGCCTCAAAAAAAAATTGTGGTGACATCAGTATCTGGGGTTCCAATTGATTCTGCAGATGAGCTGATCATATCTGACATCACGCCCGATAGCTTTAAAGTTTCATGGGTAGTAGACCCTGAAGTCTTTGATGAGTTTATTTTGGAAGTTGAATCTCCAGACTCTACAATTATTCCTCTAAAGGAAACTGTTCCAAGACTTGTTAAATCCGTTGTGCTTACAGCTTTGAAAGAAAACACAGATTATGTTGTGAGACTTATTGGCTCCACGAAAGGAAAGTTATCTAAGCCACTGACAGCTAAAGTGACCACAGGTACTGTACTGTTATCGCTCTCTGGTTTGATTGACTGAATGTGTTGTGCTCGTGGGGGGATTCTGTTCAATAGCACATTTGAAACTCAAACTCTATTTTTTTAATCTTAATTTTGGAGCTTTCGTGACTGCAGGAATTATTCTTTGGTTCTTTCGGTTAAGTCACGTCTGAAAATGTATTATTTTATTTTCAGACGTGACTTAACCGAAAGAACCAAAGAATCTATTTTTTTAATGAATTACTTTCACTCTATTCAAAGATTCGAATATCATTATAACTGTAACACCTACAAAATTGTATGATGAAACATCGAGCTTTAAATATGAAGTAGCTGGTACAACCACTCAAGTGCCTACAAAGGAGGTATTGGTGACATCAGTGTCTGGAGTTCCAACTGATTCTGCCGATGAACTTGTAATTTCTGACATCACTACTGATAGCATGAAAGTGTCATGGGTGGTCGATCCAAAAGCATTTCACCGCTTCATTGTGCAATACAAGCCCACTGACAGTCCTGAAAACCCATTGGAGAAAACTTTACCTGGTCATCTATCAACAGTTGATCTTACAGAATTGACTGAAAATACAGAATACACCATCATGTTGGTTGGCTCTAGGTGGAAAAAGCCCTCTAAACCACTGGTTGCTCAGGTTATGACAGGTACATTTACACAATAATTTACACTGAATTAAGAAAACATTGTACTGAAAACACATTTTATATTCATACATAATCAGGTTCTATTAGGAGACGCTCGCGTTTATTTTCTAACCATTAATTTCCAATGTTTCTTTTCCAGAGTGCAAAATTGTCCCAACTACTGTGCCTGAACTATTTGTTGAAGGAACAGGAACACCAACACTTGTTGAAACACCATTACCGACCACACGCGTTCCTCCAAAGGAGGTTTCAGTGACATCAGTGTCTGGAGTTCCAACTGATTCTGCAGATGAACTGGTCATATCTGACATCACGCCCGATAGCTTTAAAGTTTCATGGGTAGTAGACCCTGAAGTATTTGATAAGTTTATTTTGGAAGTTGAATCTCCAGACTCTACAATTATTCCTCTAAAGGAAACTGTTCCTGGAGATATTACATCCGTTGACCTCACAGATTTGAAAGAAAATACGGAATATGTTGCCAGGCTTATTGGCTCCAGAAAAGGAAAGTTGTCCAGGCCCCTGACAGCTAAAGTTACCACAGGTACTGTACTGTTATCTCTCAGTGGCTTGATTGGCTGAATGTGTTGTGCTCACGACGGGTTCTGTTCAATAGCACATTTGAAACTCAAGCTCCATTATTTTACTAATTAATTTCACCTCATTTACAGATTACAAAATCATTTCAACTGTAACGCCTACAAGATTATATGACGAAACATCGAGCTTTCCACATGAAGTAGCTGGCACAACCACTCAAGTGCCTACAAAGGAGGTCTTGGTGACATCAGTGTCTGGAGTTCCAACTGATTCTGCCGATGAACTTGCCATTTCTGACATCACTACTGATAGCATGAAAGTGTCATGGGTGGTCGATCCAAAAGTCTTTGACCGCTTCATTGTGCAATACAAGCCCACTGACAGCCCTGAAAAAGCATTGGAGAAAACTTTACCTGGTCATCTATCAACAGTAGATCTTACAGAATTGACTGAAAATACGGAATACACAGTCAAATTGATTGGATACAAAAAGAAAAAGCCCTCTAAGCCACTGGTTGCTCAGGTTACGACAGGTACATTTACACAATCTTTTACACTGAATTATGCAAACATTGTACTGAAAACACATTTTTTTTCAAACATAATCAGGTTCTATTAGGAGACGCTCGCGTTTATTTTCTAACCATTTCCAATGTTTCTTTTCCAGAGTCCAAAATTGCATCAACTATTGTTCCCACACTATTTGTTGAAGGAACAGGAACACCAACAATTGTTGAAACACCATTACCGACCACACGCGTTCCTCCAAAGGAGGTTTCAGTGACATCAGTGTCTGGAGTTCCAACTGATTCTGCAGATGAACTGGTCATATCTGACATCACGCCCGATAGCTTTAAAGTTTCATGGGTAGTAGACCCTGAAGTCTTTGATGAGTTTATTTTGGAAGTTGAATCTCCAGACTCTACAATTATTCCTCTAAAGGAAACTGTTCCTGGAGATATTACATCCGTTGACCTCACAGATTTGAAAGAAAATACGGAATATGTTGTCAGGCTTATTGGCTCCAGAAAAGGAAAGTTGTCCAGGCCCCTGACAGCTAAAGTTACCACAGGTACTGTACTGTTATCTCTCAGTGGCTTGATTGGCTGAATGTGTTGTGCTCACGACGGGTTCTGTTCAATAGCACATTTGAATCTCAAGCTCCATTATTTTACTAATTAATTTCACCTCATTTACAGATTCCAAAATCATTTCAACTGTAAAGCCTACGAGATTATATGACGAAACATCGAGCTTTCCACATGAAGTAGCTGGCACAACCACTCAAGTGCCTACAAAGGAGGTCTTGGTGACATCAGTGTCTGGAGTTCCAACTGATTCTGCCGATGAACTTGCCATTTCTGACATCACTACTGATAGCATGAAAGTGTCATGGGTGGTCGATCCAAAAGTCTTTGACCGCTTCATTGTGCAATACAAGCCCACTGACAGCCCTGAAAAAGCATTGGAGAAAACTTTACCTGGTCATCTATCAACAGTAGATCTTACAGAATTGACTGAAAATACGGAATACACAGTCAAATTGATTGGCTACAGAAAGAAAAAGCCCTCTAAGCCACTGGTTGCTCAGGTTACGACAGGTACATTTACACAGTCTTTTACACTGAATTATGCAAACATTGTACTGAAAACACATTTTTTTTCAAACATAATCAGGTTCTATTAGGAGACGCTCGCGTTTATTTTCTAACCATTTCCAATGTTTCTTTTCCAGAGTCCAAAATTGCATCAACTATTGTTCCCACACTATTTGTTGAAGGAACAGGAACACCAACACTTGTTGAAACACCATTACCGACCACACGCGTTCCTCCAAAGGAGGTTTCAGTGACATCAGTGTCTGGAGTTCCAACTGATTCTGCAGATGAACTGGTCATATCTGACATCACGCCCGATAGCTTTAAAGTTTCATGGGTAGTAGACCCTGAAGTATTTGATAAGTTTATTTTGGAAGTTGAATCTCCAGACTCTACAATTATTCCTCTAAAGGAAACTGTTCCTGGAGATATTACATCCGTTGACCTCACAGATTTGAAAGAAAATACGGAATATGTTGCCAGGCTTATTGGCTCCAGAAAAGGAAAGTTGTCCAGGCCCCTGACAGCTAAAGTTACCACAGGTACTGTACTGTTATCTCTCAGTGGCTTGATTGGCTGAATGTGTTGTGCTCACGACGGGTTCTGTTCAATAGCACATTTGAAACTCAAGCTCCATTATTTTACTAATTAATTTCACCTCATTTACAGATTACAAAATCATTTCAACTGTAACGCCTACAAGATTATATGACGAAACATCGAGCTTTCCACATGAAGTAGCTGGCACAACCACTCAAGTGCCTACAAAGGAGGTCTTGGTGACATCAGTGTCTGGAGTTCCAACTGATTCTGCCGATGAACTTGCCATTTCTGACATCACTACTGATAGCATGAAAGTGTCATGGGTGGTCGATCCAAAAGTCTTTGACCGCTTCATTGTGCAATACAAGCCCACTGACAGCCCTGAAAAAGCATTGGAGAAAACTTTACCTGGTCATCTATCAACAGTAGATCTTACAGAATTGACTGAAAATACGGAATACACAGTCAAATTGATTGGCTACAAAAAGAAAAAGCCCTCTAAGCCACTGGTTGCTCAGGTTACGACAGGTACATTTACACAATCTTTTACACTGAATTATGCAAACATTGTACTGAAAACACATTTTTTTTCAAACATAATCAGGTTCTATTAGGAGACGCTCGCGTTTATTTTCTAACCATTTCCAATGTTTCTTTTCCAGAGTCCAAAATTGCATCAACTATTGTTCCCACACTATTTGTTGAAGGAACAGGAACACCAACAATTGTTGAAACACCATTACCGACCACACGCGTTCCTCCAAAGGAGGTTTCAGTGACATCAGTGTCTGGAGTTCCAACTGATTCTGCAGATGAACTGGTCATATCTGACATCACGCCCGATAGCTTTAAAGTTTCATGGGTAGTAGACCCTGAAGTCTTTGATGAGTTTATTTTGGAAGTTGAATCTCCAGACTCTACAATTATTCCTCTAAAGGAAACTGTTCCTGGAGATATTACATCCGTTGACCTCACAGATTTGAAAGAAAATACGGAATATGTTGTCAGGCTTATTGGCTCCAGAAAAGGAAAGTTGTCCAGGCCCCTGACAGCTAAAGTTACCACAGGTACTGTACTGTTATCTCTCAGTGGCTTGATTGGCTGAATGTGTTGTGCTCACGACGGGTTCTGTTCAATAGCACATTTGAATCTCAAGCTCCATTATTTTACTAATTAATTTCACCTCATTTACAGATTCCAAAATCATTTCAACTGTAAAGCCTACGAGATTATATGACGAAACATCGAGCTTTCCACATGAAGTAGCTGGCACAACCACTCAAGTGCCTACAAAGGAGGTCTTGGTGACATCAGTGTCTGGAGTTCCAACTGATTCTGCCGATGAACTTGCCATTTCTGACATCACTACTGATAGCATGAAAGTGTCATGGGTGGTCGATCCAAAAGTCTTTGACCGCTTCATTGTGCAATACAAGCCCACTGACAGCCCTGAAAAAGCATTGGAGAAAACTTTACCTGGTCATCTATCAACAGTAGATCTTACAGAATTGACTGAAAATACGGAATACACAGTCAAATTGATTGGCTACAGAAAGAAAAAGCCCTCTAAGCCACTGGTTGCTCAGGTTACGACAGGTACATTTACACAGTCTTTTACACTGAATTATGCAAACATTGTACTGAAAACACATTTTTTTTCAAACATAATCAGGTTCTATTAGGAGACGCTCGCGTTTATTTTCTAACCATTTCCAATGTTTCTTTTCCAGAGTCCAAAATTGCATCAACTATTGTTCCCACACTATTTGTTGAAGGAACAGGAACACCAACACTTGTTGAAACACCATTACCAACCACACGCGTTCCTCCAAAGGAGGTTTCAGTGACATCAGTTTCTGGAGTTCCAACTGATTCTGCAGATGAACTGGTCATATCTGACATCACGCCCGATAGCTTTAAAGTTTCATGGGTAGTAGACCCTGAAGTCTTTGATGAGTTTATTTTGGAAGTTGAATCTCCAGACTCTACAATTATTCCTCTAAAGGAAACTGTTCCTGGAGATATTACATCCGTTGACCTCACAGATTTGAAAGAAAATACAGAATATGTTGTCAGGCTTATTGGCTCCAGAAAAGGAAAGTTGTCCAGGCCCCTGACAGCTAAAGTTACCACAGGTACTGTACTGTTATCTCTCAGTGGCTTGATTGGCTGAATGTGTTGTGCTCACGACGGGTTCTGTTCAATAGCACATTTGAAACTCAAGCTCCATTATTTTACTAATTAATTTCACCTCATTTACAGATTCCAAAATCATTTCAACTGTAACGCCTACAAGATTATATGACGAAACATCGAGCTTTCCACATGAAGTAGCTGGCACAACCACTCAAGTGCCTACAAAGGAGGTCTTGGTGACATCAGTGTCTGGAGTTCCAACTGATTCTGCCGATGAACTTGCCATTTCTGACATCACTACTGATAGCATGAAAGTGTCATGGGTGGTCGATCCAAAAGTCTTTGACCGCTTCATTGTGCAATACAAGCCCACTGACAGCCCTGAAAAAGCATTGGAGAAAACTTTACCTGGTCATCTATCAACAGTAGATCTTACAGAATTGACTGAAAATACGGAATACACAGTCAAATTGATTGGCTACAGAAAGAAAAAGCCCTCTAAGCCACTGGTTGCTCAGGTTACGACAGGTACATTTACACAATCTTTTACACTGAATTATGCAAACATTGTATTGATTACACATTTTCTTTTCATACATAATCAGGTTCTATTAGGAGATGCTCGCGTTTGTTTTCTAACCATTAATTTACAATGTTTCTTTTCCAGACTCCAAAATTGCATCAACTATTGTTCCCACACTATTTGTTGAAGGAAAAGGAACACCAACAATTGTTGAAACACCATTACAGACCACACGCGTTCCTCCAAAGGAGGTTTCAGTGACATCAGTTTCTGGAGTTCCAACTGATTCTGCAGATGAACTGGTCATATCTGACATCACGCCCGATAGCTTTAAAGTTTCATGGGTAGTAGACCCTGAAGTCTTTGATAAGTTTATTTTGGAAGTTGAATCTCCAGACTCTACAATTATTCCTCTAAAGGAAACTGTTCCTGGAGATATTACATCCGTTGACCTCACAGATTTGAAAGAAAATACGGAATATGTTGTGAGGCTTATTGGCTCCAGGAAAGGAAAGTTGTCCAGGCCCCTGACAGCTAAAGTTACCACAGGTACTGTACTGTTATCTCTCAGTGGCTTGATTGGCTGAATGTGTTGTGCTCACGACGGGTTCTGTTCAATAGCACATTTGAAACTCAAGCTCCATTATTTTACTAATTAATTTCACCTCATTTACAGATTCCAAAATCATTTCAACTGTAACGCCTACAAGATTATATGACGAAACATCGAGCTTTCCACATGAAGTAGCTGGCACAACCACTCAAGTGCCTACAAAGGAGGTCTTGGTGACATCAGTGTCTGGAGTTCCAACTGATTCTGCCGATGAACTTGCCATTTCTGACATCACTACTGATAGCATGAAAGTGTCATGGGTGGTCGATCCAAAAGTCTTTGACCGCTTCATTGTGCAATACAAGCCCACTGACAGCCCTGAAAAAGCATTGGAGAAACCTTTACCTGGTCATCTATCAACAGTAGATCTTACAGAATTGACTGAAAATACAGAATACACCATCATGTTGATTGGCTCTAGGTGGAAAAAGCCCTCTAAGCCACTGGTTGCTCAGGTTACGACAGGTACATTTACACAATCTTTTACACTGAATTATGCAAACATTGTACTGAAAACACATTTTTTTTCAAACATAATCAGGTTCTATTAGGAGACGCTCGCGTTTATTTTCTAAACATTTCCAATGTTTCTTTTCCAGAGTCCAAAATTGCATCAACTATTGTTCCCACACTATTTGTTGAAGGAACAGGAACACCAACACTTGTTGAAACACCATTACCGACCACACGCGTTCCTCCAAAGGAGGTTTCAGTGACGTCAGTGTCTGGAGTTCCAACTGATTCTGCAGATGAACTGGTCATATCTGACATCACGCCCGATAGCTTTAAAGTTTCATGGGTAGTAGACCCTGAAGTCTTTGATGAGTTTATTTTGGAAGTTGAATCTCCAGACTCTACAATTATTCCTCTAAAGGAAACTGTTCCTGGAGATATTACATCCGTTGACCTCACAGATTTGAAAGAAAATACGGAATATGTTGTAAGGCTTATTGGCTCCAGAAAAGGAAAGTTGTCCAGGCCCCTGACAGCTAAAGTTACCACAGGTACTGTACTGTTATCTCTCAGTGGCTTGATTGGCTGAATGTGTTGTGCTCACGACGGGTTCTGTTCAATAGCACATTTGAAACTCAAGCTCCATTATTTTACTAATTAATTTCACCTCATTTACAGATTCCAGAATCATTTCAACTGTAACGCCTACAAGATTATATGACGAAACATCGAGCTTTCCACATGAAGTAGCTGGCACAACCACTCAAGTGCCTACAAAGGAGGTCTTGGTGACATCAGTGTCTGGAGTTCCAACTGATTCTGCCGATGAACTTGCCATTTCTGACATCACTACTGATAGCATGAAAGTGTCATGGGTGGTCGATCCAAAAGTCTTTGACCGCTTCATTGTGCAATACAAGCCCACTGACAGCCCTGAAAAAGCATTGGAGAAAACTTTACCTGGTCATCTATCAACAGTAGATCTTACAGAATTGACTGAAAATACGGAATACACAGTCAAATTGATTGGCTACAGAAAGAAAAAGCCCTCTAAGCCACTGGTTGCTCAGGTTACGACAGGTACATTTACAGAATCTTTTACACTGAATTATGCAAACATTGTACTGAAAACACATTTTTTTTCAAACATAATCAGGTTCTATTAGGAGACGCTCGGGTTTATTTTCTAACCATTTCCAATGTTTCTTTTCCAGAGTCCAAAATTGCATCAACTATTGTTCCCACACTATTTGTTGAAGGAACAGGAACACCAACACTTGTTGAAACACCATTACCGACCACACGCGTTCCTCCAAAGGAGGTTTCAGTGACATCAGTGTCTGGAGTTCCAACTGATTCTGCAGATGAACTGGTCATATCTGACATCACGCCCGATAGCTTTAAAGTTTCATGGGTAGTAGACCCTGACGTCTTTGATAAGTTTATTTTGGAAGTTGAATCTCCAGACTCTACAATTATTCCTCTAAAGGAAACTGTTCCTGGAGATATTACATCCGTTGACCTCACAGATTTGAAAGAAAATACGGAATATCTTGTAAGGCTTATTGCCTCCAGAAAAGGAAAGTTGTCCAGGCCCCTGAGAGCTAAAGTTACCACAGGTACTGTACTGTTATCTCTCAGTGGCTTGATTGGCTGAATGTGTTGTGCTCACGACGGGTTCTGTTCAATAGCACATTTGAAACTCAAGCTCCATTATTTTACTAATTAATTTCACCTCATTTACAGATTACAAAATCATTTCAACTGTAACGCCTACAAAATTGTATGATAAAACATCGAGCTTGCCATATGAAGAAGGCGGCACAACCACTCAAGTGCCTACAAAGGAGGTCTTGGTGACATCAGTGTCTGGAGTTCCAACTGATTCTGCCGATGAACTTGCCATTTCTGACATCACTACTGATAGCATGAAAGTGTCATGGGTGGTCGATCCAAAAGTCTTTGACCGCTTCATTGTGCAATACAAGCCCACTGACAGCCCTGAAAAAGCATTGGAGAAAACTTTACCTGGTCATCTATCAACAGTAGATCTTACAGAATTGACTGAAAATACGGAATACACAGTCAAATTGATTGGCTACAGAAAGAAAAAGCCCTCTAAGCCACTGGTTGCCCAGGTTACGACAGGTACATTTACACAATCTTTTACACTTAATTATGCAAACATTGTATTGATTACACATTTTCTTTTCATACATAATCAGGTTCTATTAGGAGATGCTCACGTTTGTTTTCTAACCATTAATTTCCAATGTTTCTTTTCCAGAGTCCAAAATTGCATCAACTATTGTTCCCACACTATTTGTTGAAGGAACAGGAACACCAACACTTGTTGAAACACCATTACCGACCACACGCGTTCCTCCAAAGGAGGTTTCAGTGACATCAGTGTCTGGAGTTCCAACTGATTCTGCAGATGAACTGGTCATTTCTGACATCACGCCCGATAGCTTTAAAGTTTCATGGGTAGTAGACCCTGAAGTCTTTGATAAGTTTATTTTGGAAGTTGAATCTCCAGACTCTACAATTATTCCTCTAAAGGAAACTGTTCCTGGAGATATTACATCCGTTGACCTCACAGATTTGAAAGAAAATACGGAATATGTTGTAAGGCTTATTGGCTCCAGGAAAGGAAAGTTGTCCAGGCCCCTGACAGCTAAAGTTACCACAGGTACTGTACTGTTATCTCCCAGTAGCTTGATTGGCTGAATGTGTTGTGCTCACGACGGGTTCTGTTCAATAGCACATTTGAAACTCAAGCTCCATTATTTTACTAATTAATTTCACCTCATTTACAGATTCCAAAATCATTTCAACTGTAACGCCTACAAGATTATATGACGAAACATCGAGCTTTCCACATGAAGTAGCTGGCACAACCACTCAAGTGCCTACAAAGGAGGTCTTGGTGACATCAGTGTCTGGAGTTCCAACTGATTCTGCCGATGAACTTGCCATTTCTGACATCACTACTGATAGCATGAAAGTGTCATGGGTGGTCGATCCAAAAGTCTTTGACCGCTTCATTGTGCAATACAAGCCCACTGACAGCCCTGAAAAAGCATTGGAGAAAACTTTACCTGGTCATCTATCAACAGTAGATCTTACAGAATTGACTGAAAATACGGAATACACAGTCAAATTGATTGGCTACAAAAAGAAAACGCCCTCTAAGCCACTGGTTGCTCAGGTTACGACAGGTACATTTACACAATCTTTTACACTGAATTATGCAAACATTGTACTGAAAACACATTTTTTTTCAAACATAATCAGGTTCTATTAGGAGACGCTCGCGTTTATTTTCTAACCATTTCCAATGTTTCTTTTCCAGAGTCCAAAATTGCATCAACTATTGTTCCCACACTATTTGTTGAAGGAACAGGAACACCAACACTTGTTGAAACACCATTACCGACCACACGCGTTCCTCCAAAGGAGGTTTCAGTGACATCAGTGTCTGGAGTTCCAACTGATTCTGCAGATGAACTGGTCATTTCTGACATCACGCCCGATAGCTTTAAAGTTTCATGGGTAGTAGACCCTGAAGTCTTTGATAAGTTTATTTTGGAAGTTGAATCTCCAGACTCTACAATTATTCCTCTAAAGGAAACTGTTCCTGGAGATATTACATCCGTTGACCTCACAGATTTGAAAGAAAATACGGAATATGTTGTCAGGCTTATTGGCTCCAGAAAAGGAAAGTTGTCCAGGCCCCTGACAGCTAAAGTTACCACAGGTACTGTACTGTTATCTCTCAGTGGCTTGATTGGCTGAATGTGTTGTGCTCACGACGGGTTCTGTTCAATAGCACATTTGAAACTCAAGCTCCATTATTTTACTAATTAATTTCACCTCATTTACAGATTCCAAAATCATTTCAACTGTAACGCCTACAAGATTATATGACGAAAGATCGAGCTTTCCACATGAAGTAGCTGGCACAACCACTCAAGTGCCGACAAAGGAGGTCTTGGTGACATCAGTGTCTGGAGTTCCAACTGATTCTGCCGATGAACTTGCCATTTCTGACATCACTACTGATAGCATGAAAGTGTCATGGGTGGTCGATCCAAAAGTCTTTGACCGCTTCATTGTGCAATACAAGCCCACTGACAGCCCTGAAAAAGCATTGGAGAAAACTTTACCTGGTCATGTATCAACAGTAGATCTTACAGAATTGACTGAAAATACGGAATACACAGTCAAATTGATTGGCTACAGAAAGAAAAAGCCCTCTAAGCCACTGGTTGCTCAGGTTACGACAGGTACATTTACACAATCTTTTACACTGAATTATGCAAACATTGTACTGAAAACACATTTTTTTTCAAACATAATCAGGTTCTATTAGGAGATGCTCGCGTTTGTTTTCTAACCATTTCCAATGTTTCTTTTCCAGAGTCCAAAATTGCATCAACTATTGTTCCCACACTATTTGTTGAAGGAACAGGAACACCAACACTTGTTGGAACACCATTACCGACCACACGCGTTCCTCCAAAGGAGGTTTCAGTGACGTCAGTGTCTGGAGTTCCAACTGATTCTGCAGATGAACTGGTCATATCTGACATCACGCCCGATAGCTTTAAAGTTTCATGGGTAGTAGACCCTGAAGTCTTTGATAAGTTTATTTTGGAAGTTGAATCTCCAGACTCTACAATTATTCCTCTAAAGGAAACTGTTCCTGGAGATATTACATCCGTTGACCTCACAGATTTGAAAGAAAATACGGAATATCTTGTAAGGCTTATTGCCTCCAGAAAAGGAAAGTTGTCCAGGCCCCTGACAGCTAAAGTTACCACAGGTACTGTACTGTTATCTCTCAGTGGCTTGATTGGCTGAATGTGTTGTGCTCACGACGGGTTCTGTTCAATAGCACATTTGAATCTCAAGCTCCATTATTTTACTAATTAATTTCACCTCATTTACAGATTCCAAAATCATTTCAACAGTAACGCCTATAAAATTATATGACGAAACATCGAGCTTTCCACATGAAGTAGCTGGCACAACCACTCAAGTGCCTACAAAGGAGGTCTTGGTGACATCAGTGTCTGGAGTTCCAACTGATTCTGCCGATGAACTTGCCATTTCTGACATCACTACTGATAGCATGAAAGTGTCATGGGTGGTCGATCCAAAAGTCTTTGACCGCTTCATTGTGCAATACAAGCCCACTGACAGCCCTGAAAAAGCATTGGAGAAAACTTTACCTGGTCATCTATCAACAGTAGATCTTACAGAATTGACTGAAAATACGGAATACACAGTCAAATTGATTGGCTACAGAAAGAAAAAGCCCTCTAAGCCACTGGTTGCTCAGGTTACGACAGGTACATTTACACAATCTTTTACACTGAATTATGCAAACATTGTACTGAAAACACATTTTTTTTCAAACATAATCAGGTTCTATTAGGAGACGCTCGGGTTTATTTTCTAACCATTTCCAATGTTTCTTTTCCAGAGTCCAAAATTGCATCAACTATTGTTCCCACACTATTTGTTGAAGGAACAGGAACACCAACACTTGTTGAAACACCATTACCGACCACACGCGTTCCTCCAAAGGAGGTTTCAGTGACATCAGTTTCTGGAGTTCCAACTGATTCTGCAGATGAACTGGTCATATCTGACATCACGCCCGATAGCTTTAAAGTTTCATGGGTAGTAGACCCTGACGTCTTTGATAAGTTTATTTTGGAAGTTGAATCTCCAGACTCTACAATTATTCCTCTAAAGGAAACTGTTCCTGGAGATATTACATCCGTTGACCTCACAGATTTGAAAGAAAATACGGAATATCTTGTAAGGCTTATTGCCTCC
The DNA here is from genome assembly GCF_964198595.1 of Lampetra fluviatilis. Lineage (NCBI taxonomy): Eukaryota > Metazoa > Chordata > Hyperoartia > Petromyzontiformes > Petromyzontidae > Lampetra > Lampetra fluviatilis. Next base: position 5,468,814 of record NC_136323.1, on the reverse strand, counting down.
AGAAAAGGAAAGTTGTCCAGGCCCCTGAGAGCTAAAGTTACCACAGGTACTGTACTGTTATCTCTCAGTGGCTTGATTGGCTGAATGTGTTGTGCTCACGACGGGTTCTGTTCAATAGCACATTTGAAACTCAAGCTCCATTATTTTACTAATTAATTTCACCTCATTTACAGATTCCAAAATCATTTCAACTGTAACGCCTACAAGATTATATGACGAAACATCGAGCTTTCCACATGAAGTAGCTGGCACAACCACTCAAGTGCCTACAAAGGAGGTCTTGGTGACATCAGTGTCTGGAGTTCCAACTGATTCTGCCGATGAACTTGCCATTTCTGACATCACTACTGATAGCATGAAAGTGTCATGGGTGGTCGATCCAAAAGTCTTTGACCGCTTCATTGTGCAATACAAGCCCACTGACAGCCCTGAAAAAGCATTGGAGAAAACTTTACCTGGTCATCTATCAACAGTAGATCTTACAGAATTGACTGAAAATACGGAATACACAGTCAAATTGATTGGCTACAGAAAGAAAAAGCCCTCTAAGCCACTGGTTGCCCAGGTTACGACAGGTACATTTACACAATCTTTTACACTGAATTATGCAAACATTGTATTGATTACACATTTTCTTTTCATACATAATCAGGTTCTATTAGGAGATGCTCACGTTTGTTTTCTAACCATTAATTTCCAATGTTTCTTTTCCAGAGTCCAAAATTGCATCAACTATTGTTCCCACACTATTTGTTGAAGGAACAGGAACACCAACAATTGTTGAAACACCATTACCGACCACACGCGTTCCTCCAAAGGAGGTTTCAGTGACATCAGTTTCTGGAGTTCCAACTGATTCTGCAGATGAACTGGTCATATCTGACATCACGCCCGATAGCTTTAAAGTTTCATGGGTAGTAGACCCTGAAGTCTTTGATAAGTTTATTTTGGAAGTTGAATCTCCAGACTCTACAATTATTCCTCTAAAGGAAACTGTTCCTGGAGATATTACATCCGTTGACCTCACAGATTTGAAAGAAAATACGGAATATGTTGTCAGGCTTATTGGCTCCAGAAAAGGAAAGTTGTCCAGGCCCCTGACAGCTAAAGTTACCACAGGTACTGTACTGTTATCTCTCAGTGGCTTGATTGGCTGAATGTGTTGTGCTCACGACAGGTTCTGTTCAATAGCACATTTGAAACTCAAGCTCCATTTTTTTTACTAATTAATTTCACCTCATTTACAGATTCCAGAATCATTTCACCTGTAACGCCTACAAGATTATATGACGAAACATCGAGCTTTCCACATGAAGTAGCTGGCACAACCACTCAAGTGCCTACAAAGGAGGTCTTGGTGACATCAGTGTCTGGAGTTCCAACTGATTCTGCCGATGAACTTGCCATTTCTGACATCACTACTGATAGCATGAAAGTGTCATGGGTGGTCGATCCAAAAGTCTTTGACCGCTTCATTGTGCAATACAAGCCCACTGACAGCCCTGAAAAAGCATTGGAGAAAACTTTACCTGGTCATCTATCAACAGTAGATCTTACAGAATTGACTGAAAATACGGAATACACAGTCAAATTGATTGGCTACAAAAAGAAAAAGCCCTCTAAGCCACTGGTTGCTCAGGTTACGACAGGTACATTTACACAATCTTTTACACTGAATTATGCAAACATTGTACTGAAAACACATTTTTTTTCAAACATAATCAGGTTCTATTAGGAGACGCTCGCGTTTATTTTCTAACCATTTCCAATGTTTCTTTTCCAGAGTCCAAAATTGCATCAACTATTGTTCCCACACTATTTGTTGAAGGAACAGGAACACCAACACTTGTTGAAACACCATTACCGACCACACGCGTTCCTCCAAAGGAGGTTTCAGTGACATCAGTTTCTGGAGTTCCAACTGATTCTGCAGATGAACTGGTCATATCTGACATCACGCCCGATAGCTTTAAAGTTTCATGGGTAGTGGACCCTGAAGTCTTTGATGAGTTTATTTTGGAAGTTGAATCTCCAGACTCTACAATTATTCCTCTAAAGGAAACTGTTCCTGGAGATATTACATCCGTTGACCTCACAGATTTGAAAGAAAATACGGAATATGTTTTGAGGCTTATTGGCTCCAGGAAAGGAAAGTTGTCCAGGCCCCTGACAGCTAAAGTTACCACAGGTACTGTACTGTTATCTCTCAGTGGCTTGATTTGCTGAATGTTTAGTGCTCACTACGGGTTCTGTTCAATAGCACATTTGAAACTCAAGCTCCATATTTTTACTAATTAATTTCACCTCATTTACAGATTCCAAAATCATTTCAACTGTAACGCCTACAAGATTATATGACGAAACATCGAGCTTTCCACATGAAGTAGCTGGCACAACCACTCAAGTGCCTACAAAGGAGGTCTTGGTGACATCAGTGTCTGGAGTTCCAACTGATTCTGCCGATGAACTTGCCATTTCTGACATCACTACTGATAGCATGAAAGTGTCATGGGTGGTCGATCCAAAAGTCTTTGACCGCTTCATTGTGCAATACAAGCCCACTGACAGCCCTGAAAAAGCATTGGAGAAAACTTTACCTGGTCATCTATCAACAGTAGATCTTACAGAATTGACTGAAAATACGGAATACACAGTCAAATTGATTGGCTACAGAAAGAAAAAGCCCTCTAAGCCACTGGTTGCTCAAGTTACGACAGGTACATTTACACAATCTTTTACACTGAATTAAGAAAACATTGTATTGATTACACATTTTGCTTTCATACATAATCAGATTCTACTAGAAGATGCTTGCGTTTGTTTTCTAACCATTCATTTCCAATGTTTCTTTTCCAGAGTCCAAAATTGCATCAACTATTGTTCCCACACTATTTGTTGAAGGAACAGGAACACCAACACTTGTTGAAACACCATTACCGACCACACGCGTTCCTCCAAAGGAGGTTTCAGTGACATCAGTTTCTGGAGTTCCAACTGATTCTGCAGATGAACTGGTCATATCTGACATCACGCCCGATAGCTTTAAAGTTTCATGGGTAGTAGACCCTGAAGTCTTTGATGAGTTTATTTTGGAAGTTGAATCTCCAGACTCTACAATTATTCCTCTAAAGGAAACTGTTCCTGGAGATATTACATCCGTTGACCTCACAGATTTGAAAGAAAATACGGAATATGTTGTCAGGCTTATTGGCTCCAGAAAAGGAAAGTTGTCCAGGCCCCTGACAGCTAAAGTTACCACAGGTACTGTACTGTTATCTCTCAGTGGCTTGATTGGCTGAATGTGTTGTGCTCACGACGGGTTCTGTTCAATAGCACATTTGAAACTCAAGCTCCATTATTTTACTAATTAATTTCACCTCATTTACAGATTCCAAAATCATTTCAACTGTAACGCCTACAAGATTATATGACGAAACATCGAGCTTTCCACATGAAGTAGCTGGCACAACCACTCAAGTGCCTACAAAGGAGGTCTTGGTGACATCAGTGTCTGGAGTTCCAACTGATTCTGCCGATGAACTTGCCATTTCTGACATCACTACTGATAGCATGAAAGTGTCATGGGTGGTCGATCCAAAAGTCTTTGACCGCTTCATTGTGCAATACAAGCCCACTGACAGCCCTGAAAAAGCATTGGAGAAAACTTTACCTGGTCATCTATCAACAGTAGATCTTACAGAATTGACTGAAAATACGGAATACACAGTCAAATTGATTGGCTACAAAAAGAAAAAGCCCTCTAAGCCACTGGTTGCTCAGGTTACGACAGGTACATTTACACAATCTTTTACACTGAATTATGCAAACATTGTACTGAAAACACATTTTTTTTCAAACATAATCAGGTTCTATTAGGAGATGCTCGCGTTTATTTTCTAACCATTTCCAATGTTTCTTTTCCAGAGTCCAAAATTGCATCAACTATTGTTCCCACACTATTTGTTGAAGGAACAGGAACACCAACACTTGTTGAAACACCATTACCGACCACACGCTTTCCTCCAAAGGAGGTTTCAGTGACATCAGTGTCTGGAGTTCCAACTGATTCTGCAGATGAACTGGTCATATCTGACATCACGCCCGATAGCTTTAAAGTTTCATGGGTAGTAGACCCTGAAGTATTTGATAAGTTTATTTTGGAAGTTGAATCTCCAGACTCTACAATTATTCCTCTAAAGGAAACTGTTCCTGGAGATATTACATCCGTTGACCTCACAGATTTGAAAGAAAATACGGAATATGTTGTCAGGCTTATTGGCTCCAGAAAAGGAAAGTTGTCCAGGCCCCTGACAGCTAAAGTTACCACAGGTACTGTACTGTTATCTCTCAGTGGCTTGATTGGCTGAATGTGTTGTGCTCACGACAGGTTCTGTTCAATAGCACATTTGAAACTCAAGCTCCATTTTTTTTACTAAGTAATTTCACCTCATTTACAGATTCCAGAATCATTTCAACTGTAACGCCTACAAGATTATATGACGAAACATCGAGCTTTCCACATGAAGTAGCTGGCACAACCACTCAAGTGCCTACAAAGGAGGTCTTGGTGACATCAGTGTCTGGAGTTCCAACTGATTCTGCCGATGAACTTGCCATTTCTGACATCACTACTGATAGCATGAAAGTGTCATGGGTGGTCGATCCAAAAGTCTTTGACCGCTTCATTGTGCAATACAAGCCCACTGACAGCCCTGAAAAAGCATTGGAGAAAACTTTACCTGGTCATCTATCAACAGTAGATCTTACAGAATTGACTGAAAATACGGAATACACAGTCAAATTGATTGGCTACAGAAAGAAAAAGCCCTCTAAGCCACTGGTTGCTCAGGTTACGACAGGTACATTTACACAATCTTTTACACTGAATTATGCAAACATTGTACTGAAAACACATTTTTTTTCAAACATAATCAGGTTCTATTAGGAGATGCTCGCGTTTGTTTTCTAACCATTAATTTCCAATGTTTCTTTTCCAGAGTCCAAAATTGCATCACCTATTGTTCCCACACTATTTGTTGAAGGAACAGGAACACCAACACTTGTTGGAACACCATTACCGACCACACGCGTTCCTCCAAAGGAGGTTTCAGTGACGTCAGTGTCTGGAGTTCCAACTGATTCTGCAGATGAACTGGTCATATCTGACATCACGCCCGATAGCTTTAAAGTTTCATGGGTAGTAGACCCTGAAGTCTTTGATAAGTTTATTTTGGAAGTTGAATCTCCAGACTCTACAATTATTCCTCTAAAGGAAACTGTTCCTGGAGATATTACATCCGTTGACCTCACAGATTTGAAAGAAAATACGGAATATCTTGTAAGGCTTATTGCCTCCAGAAAAGGAAAGTTGTCCAGGCCCCTGACAGCTAAAGTTACCACAGGTACTGTACTGTTATCTCTCAGTGGCTTGATTGGCTGAATGTGTTGTGCTCACGACGGGTTCTGTTCAATAGCACATTTGAAACTCAAGCTCAGTTATTTTACTAATTAATTTCACCTCATTTACAGATTCCAAAATCATTTCAACTGTAACGCCTACAAGATTATATGACGAAACATCGAGCTTTCCACATGAAGTAGCTGGCACAACCACTCAAGTGCCTACAAAGGAGGTCTTGGTGACATCAGTGTCTGGAGTTCCAACTGATTCTGCCGATGAACTTGCCATTTCTGACATCACTACTGATAGCATGAAAGTGTCATGGGTGGTCGATCCAAAAGTCTTTGACCGCTTCATTGTGCAATACAAGCCCACTGACAGCCCTGAAAAAGCATTGGAGAAAACTTTACCTGGTCATCTATCAACAGTAGATCTTACAGAATTGACTGAAAATACGGAATACACAGTCAAATTGATTGGCTACAGAAAGAAAAAGCCCTCTAAGCCACTGGTTGCTCAGGTTACGACAGGTACATTTACACAATCTGTTACACTGAATTATGCAAACATTGTACTGAAAACACATTTTTTTTCAAACATAATCAGGTTCTATTAGGAGACGCTCGCATATATTTTCTAACCATTTCCAATGTTTCTTTTCCAGAGTCCAAAATTGCATCAACTATTGTTCCCACACTGTTTGTTGAAGGAACAGGAACACCAACACTTGTTGAAACACCATTACCGACCACACGCGTTCCTCCAAAGGAGGTTTCAGTGACATCAGTGTCTGGAGTTCCAACTGATTCTGCAGATGAACTGGTCATATCTGACATCACGCCCGATAGCTTTAAAGTTTCATGGGTAGTAGACCCTGAAGTCTTTGATAAGTTTATTTTGGAAGTTGAATCTCCAGACTCTACAATTATTCCTCTAAAGGAAACTGTTCCTGGAGATATTACATCCGTTGACCTCACAGATTTGAAAGAAAATACGGAATATGTTGTGAGGCTTATTGGCTCCAGAAAAGGAAAGTTGTCCAGGCCCCTGACAGCTAAAGTTACCACAGGTACTGTACTGTTATCTCTCAGTGGCTTGATTGGTTGAATGTGTTGTGCTCACGACGGGTTCTGTTCAATAGCACATTTTAAACTCAAGCTCCATTTTTTTACTAATTAATTTCACCTCATTTACAGATTCCAAAATCATTTCAACAGTAACGCCTATAAAATTATATGACGAAACATCGAGCGTGTCTGGAGTTCCAACTGATTCTGCCGATGAACTTGCCATTTCTGACATCACTACTGATAGCATGAAAGTGTCATGGGTGGTCGATCCAAAAGTCTTTGACCGCTTCATTGTGCAATACAAGCCCACTGACAGCCCTGAAAAAGCATTGGAGAAAACTTTACCTGGTCATCTATCAACAGTTGATCTTACAGAATTGACTGAAAATACAGAATACACCATCATGTTGATTGGCTCTAGATGGAAAAAGTCCTCTAAGCCACTGGTTGCTCAGGTTAAGACAGGTACATTTACACAATCTTTTAAACTGAATTAAGCAAACATTGTACTGAAAACACTTTTTTTTTCAAACATAATCAGGTTCTATTAGGATACGCTCGTGTTTATTTTCTAACCATTTCCAATGTTTCTTTTCCAGAGTCCAAAATTGCATCAACTATTGTTCCCACACTATTTGTTGAAGGAACAGGAACACCAACACTTGTTGAAACACCATTACCGACCACACGCGTTCCTCCAAAGGAGGTTTCAGTGACATCAGTTTCTGGAGTTCCAACTGATTCTGCAGATGAACTGGTCATATCTGACATCACGCCCGATAGCTTTAAAGTTTCATGGGTAGTAGACCCTGAAGTCTTTGATGAGTTTATTTTGGAAGTTGAATCTCCAGACTCTACAATTATTCCTCTAAAGGAAACTGTTCCTGGAGATATTACATCCGTTGACCTCACAGATTTGAAAGAAAATACGGAATATGTTGTAAGGCTTATTGGCTCCAGAAAAGGAAAGTTGTCCAGGCCCCTGACAGCTAAAGTTACCACAGGTACTGTACTGTTATCTCTCAGTGGCTTGATTGGCTGAATGTGTTGTGCTCACGACGGGTTCTGTTCAATAGCACATTTGAAACTCAAGCTCCATTATTTTACTAATTAATTTCACCTCATTTACAGATTCCAAAATCATTTCAACTGTAACGCCTACAAGATTATATGACGAAACATCGAGCTTTCCACATGAAGTAGCTGGCACAACCACTCAAGTGCCTACAAAGGAGGTCTTGGTGACATCAGTGTCTGGAGTTCCAACTGATTCTGCCGATGAACTTGCCATTTCTGACATCACTACTGATAGCATGAAAGTGTCATGGGTGGTCGATCCAAAAGTCTTTGACCGCTTCATTGTGCAATACAAGCCCACTGACAGCCCTGAAAAAGCATTGGAGAAAACTTTACCTGGTCATCTATCAACAGTAGATCTTACAGAATTGACTGAAAATACGGAATACACAGTCAAATTGATTGGCTACAGAAAGAAAAAGCCCTCTAAGCCACTGGTTGCTCAGGTTACGACAGGTACATTTACACAATCTTTTACACTGAATTATGCAAACATTGTATTGATTACACATTTTCTTTTCATACATAATCAGGTTCTATTAGGAGATGCTCACGTTTGTTTTCTAACCATTAATTTCCAATGTTTCTTTTCCAGAGTCCAAAATTGCATCAACTATTGTTCCCACACTATTTGTTGAAGGAACAGGAACACCAACACTTGTTGAAACACCATTACCGACCACACGCGTTCCTCCAAAGGAGGTTTTAGTGACATCAGTTTTTGGAGTTCCAACTGATTCTGCAGATGAACTGGTCATATCTGACATCACGCCCGATAGCTTTAAAGTTTCATGGGTAGTAGACCCTGAAGTCTTTGATAAGTTTATTTTGGAAGTTGAATCTCCAGACTCTACAATTATTCCTCTAAAGGAAACTGTTCCTGGAGATATTACATCCGTTGACCTCACAGATTTGAAAGAAAATACGGAATATGTTGTCAGGCTTATTGGCTCCAGAAAAGGAAAGTTGTCCAGGCCCCTGACAGCTAAAGTTACCACAGGTACTGTACTGTTATCTCCCAGTGGCTTGATTGGCTGAATGTGTTGTGCTCACGACGGGTTCTGTTCAATAGCACATTTGAAACTCAAGCTCCATTATTTTACTAATTAATTTCACCTCATTTACAGATTCCAAAATCATTTCAACTGTAACGCCTACAAGATTATATGACGAAACATCGAGCTTTCCACATGAAGTAGCTGGCACAACCACTCAAGTGCCGACAAAGGAGGTCTTGGTGACATCAGTGTCTGGAGTTCCAACTGATTCTGCCGATGAACTTGCCATTTCTGACATCACTACAGATAGCATGAAAGTGTCATGGGTGGTCGATCCAAAAGTCTTTGACCGCTTCATTGTGCAATACAAGCCCACTGACAGCCCTGAAAAAGCATTGGAGAAAACTTTACCTGGTCATCTATCAACAGTTGATCTTACAGAATTGACTGAAAATACAGAATACACAGTCAAATTGATTGGCTACAGAAAGAAAAAGCCCTCTAAGCCACTGGTTGCTCAGGTTACGACAGGTACATTTACACAATCTTTTACACTGAATTATGCAAACATTGTATTGATTACACATTTTGCTTTCATACATAATCAGGTTCTACTAGAAGATGCTTGCGTTTGTTTTCTAACCATTAATTTCCAATGTTTCTTTTCCAGAGTCCAAAATTGTACCAACTATTGTTCCCACACTATTTGTTGAAGGAACAGGAACACCAACACTTGTTGAAACACCATTACCGACCACACGCGTTCCTCCAAAGGAGGTTTCAGTGACATCAGTGTCTGGAGTTCCAACTGATTCTGCAGATGAACTGGTCATTTCTGACATCACGCCCGATAGCTTTAAAGTTTCATGGGTAGTAGACCCTGAAGTCTTTGATAAGTTTATTTTGGAAGTTGAATCTCCAGACTCTACAATTATTCCTCTAAAGGAAACTGTTCCTGGAGATATTACATCCGTTGACCTCACAGATTTGAAAGAAAATACGGAATATGTTGTCAGGCTTATTGGCTCCAGAAAAGGAAAGTTGTCCAGGCCCCTGACAGCTAAAGTTACCACAGGTACTGTACTGTTATCTCTCAGTGGCTTGATTGGCTGAATGTGTTGTGCTCACGACGGGTTCTGTTCAATAGCACATTTGAAACTCAAGCTCCATTATTTTACTAATTAATTTCACCTCATTTACAGATTCCAAAATCATTTCAACTGTAACGCCTACAAGATTATATGACGAAACATCGAGCTTTCCACATGAAGTAGCTGGCACAACCACTCAAGTGCCTACAAAGGAGGTCTTGGTGACATCAGTGTCTGGAGTTCCAACTGATTCTGCCGATGAACTTGCCATTTCTGACATCACTACTGATAGCATGAAAGTGTCATGGGTGGTCGATCCAAAAGTCTTTGATCGCTTCATTGTGCAATACAAGCCCACTGACAGCCCTGAAAAAGCATTGGAGAAAACTTTACCTGGTCATCTATCAACAGTAGATCTTACAGAATTGACTGAAAATACGGAATACACAGTCAAATTGATTGGCTACAGAAAGAAAAAGCCCTCTAAGCCACTGGTTGCTCAGGTTACGACAGGTACATTTACACAATCTTTTACACTGAATTATGCAAACATTGTATTGATTACACATTTTCTTTTCATACATAATCAGGTTCTATTAGGAGATGCTCACGTTTGTTTTCTAACCATTAATTTCCAATGTTTCTTTTCCAGAGTCCAAAATTGCATCAACTATTGTTCCCACACTATTTGTTGAAGGAACAGGAACACCAACAATTGTTGAAACACCATTACCGACCACACGCGTTCCTCCAAAGGAGGTTTCAGTGACATCAGTGTATGGAGTGCCAACTGATTCTGCAGATGAACTGGTCATATCTGACATCACGCCCGATAGCTTTAAAGTTTCATGGATAGTAGACCCTGAAGTCTTTGATAAGTTTATTTTGGAAGTTGAATCTCCAGACTCTACAATTATTCCTCTAAAGGAAACTGTTCCTGGAGATATTACATCCGTTGACCTCACAGATTTGAAAGAAAATACGGAATATGTTGTAAGGCTTATTGGCTCCAGGAAAGGAAAGTTGTCCAGGCCCCTGACAGCTAAAGTTACCACAGGTACTGTACTGTTATCTCTCAGTGGCTTGATTGGCTGAATGTGTTGTGCTCACGACGGGTTCTGTTCAATAGCACATTTGAAACTCAAGCTCCATTATTTTACTAATTAATTTCACCTCATTTACAGATTCCAAAATCATTTCAACTGTAACGCCTACAAGATTATATGACGAAACATCGAGCTTTCCACATGAAGTAGCTGGCACAACCACTCAAGTGCCTACAAAGGAGGTCTTGGTGACATCAGTGTCTGGAGTTCCAACTGATTCTGCCGATGAACTTGCCATTTCTGACATCACTACTGATAGCATGAAAGTGTCATGGGTGGTCGATCCAAAAGTCTTTGATCGCTTCATTGTGCAATACAAGCCCACTGACAGCCCTGAAAAAGCATTGGAGAAAACTTTACCTGGTCATCTATCAACAGTAGATCTTACAGAATTGACTGAAAATACGGAATACACAGTCAAATTGATTGGCTACAGAAAGAAAAAGCCCTCTAAGCCACTGGTTGCTCAGGTTACGACAGGTACATTTACACAATCTTTTACACTGAATTATGCAAACATTGTATTGATTACACATTTTCTTTTCATACATAATCAGGTTCTATTAGGAGATGCTCACGTTTGTTTTCTAACCATTAATTTCCAATGTTTCTTTTCCAGAGTCCAAAATTGCATCAACTATTGTTCCCACACTATTTGTTGAAGGAACAGGAACACCAACAATTGTTGAAACACCATTACCGACCACACGCGTTCCTCCAAAGGAGGTTTCAGTGACATCAGTGTATGGAGTGCCAACTGATTCTGCAGATGAACTGGTCATATCTGACATCACGCCCGATAGCTTTAAAGTTTCATGGATAGTAGACCCTGAAGTCTTTGATAAGTTTATTTTGGAAGTTGAATCTCCAGACTCTACAATTATTCCTCTAAAGGAAACTGTTCCTGGAGATATTACATCCGTTGACCTCACAGATTTGAAAGAAAATACGGAATATGTTGTAAGGCTTATTGGCTCCAGGAAAGGAAAGTTGTCCAGGCCCCTGACAGCTAAAGTTACCACAGGTACTGTACTGTTATCTCTCAGTGGCTTGATTGGCTGAATGGGTTGTGCTCATGACGGGTTCTGTTCAATAGCACATTTGAAACTCAAGCTCCACTTTTTTTACTAATTAATTTCACCTCATTTACAGATTCCAAAATCATTTCAACTGTAACGCCTACAAAATTGTATGATGAAACATCGAGCTTGCCATATGAAGAAGGCGGCACAACCACTCAAGTGCCTACAAAGGAGGTCTTGGTGACATCAGTGTCTGGAGTTCCAACTGATTCTGCAGAAGAACTTGTCATTTCTGACATCACTACAGATAGCATGAAAGTGTCATGGGTGGTAGATCCAAAAGTCTTTGACCGCTTCATTGTGCAATGCAAGCACATTGACAGCCCTGAGAAACCATTAGAAAAAACATTGCCCGGACACATTTCTACAGTTGATTTTACAGGCCTGATCGATGACACTGAATATATTATTAAGCTCATTGGTTACAGGCGAGGAAAGCCTTCCAAGCCACTGGTTGCTCAAATTAAGACAGGTACATCTTCGTATTTTCAATAACTTTTCTTCATTACTTAAACATTCCACACGTTTTGAAAGAGTATGTGGTATGCTTACAATTACTCTCATTTACTTTTCAGAGCCCAAACCAAAATCAACTCCGTTACCCACGGCAGTCATCGATGAGGCCATTACACCAACCGTTGTTGAGTTGCCTGGAACTACCACACACGAACCTTCAAAGGAGGTTTCTGTGACATCTGTGTCTGGGGTTCCAACTGATTCCGCTGATGAACTTGTGATATCTGACATCACGTCTGAGAGCATGAAGGTGTCGTGGGTGGTAGATCCAAAAGTCTTTGACCGCTTCATTGTGCAATACAAGCCCACTGACAGCCCTGAAAAAGCATTGGAGAAAACTTTACCTGGTCATCTATCAACAGTTGATCTTACAGAATTGACTGAAAATACAGAATACACAGTCAAATTGATTGGCTACAGAAAGAAAAAGCCCTCTAAGCCACTGGTTGCTCAGGTTACGACAGGTACATTTACACAATCTTTTACACTGAATTAAGAAAACATTGTATTGATTACACATTTTGCTTTCATACATAATCAGGTTCTACTAGAAGATGCTTGCGTTTGTTTTCTAACCATTCATTTCCAATGTTTCTTTTCCAGAGTCCAAAATTGTACCAACTATTGTTCCCACACTATTTGTTGAAGGAACAGGAACACCAACACTTGTTGAAACACCATTACCGACCACACGCGTTCCTCCAAAGGAGGTTTCAGTGACATCAGTGTCTGGAGTTCCAACTGATTCTGCAGATGAACTGGTCATATCTGACATCACGCCCGATAGCTTTAAAGTTTCATGGGTAGTAGACCCTGAAGTCTTTGATAAGTTTATTTTGGAAGTTGAATCTCCAGACTCTACAATTATTCCTCTAAAGGAAACTGTTCCTGGAGATATTACATCCGTTGACCTCACAGATTTGAAAGAAAATACGGAATATGTTGTAAGGCTTATTGGCTCCAGGAAAGGAAAGTTGTCCAGGCCTCTGACAGCTAAAGTTACCACAGGTACTGTACTGTTATCTCTCAGTGGCTTGATTGGCTGAATGTGTTGTGCTCACGACGGGTTCTGTTCAATAGCACATATGAAACTCAAGCTCCATTTTTTTACTAATTAATTTCACCTCATTTACAGATTCCAAAATCATTTCAACTGTAACGCCTACAAAATTGTATGATGAAACATCGAGCTTGCCATATGAAGAAGGCGGCACAACCACTCAAGTGCCTACAAAGGAGGTCTTGGTGACATCAGTGTCTGGAGTTCCAACTGATTCTGCAGAAGAACTTGTAATTTCTGACATCACTACAGATAGCATGAAAGTGTCATGGGTGGTAGATCCAAAAGTCTTTGACCGCTTCATTGTGCAATGCAAGCACATTGACAGCCCTGAGAAACCATTAGAAAAAACATTGCCCGGACACATTTCTACAGTTGATTTTACAGGCCTGATCGATGACACTGAATATATTATTAAGCTCATTGGTTACAGGCGAGGAAAGCCTTCCAAGCCACTGGTTGCTCAAATTAAGACAGGTAGATCTTCGTATTTTCAATAACTTTTCGTCATTACTTAAACATTCCACACGTTTTGAAAGAGTATGTGGTATGCTTACAATTACTCTCATTTACTTTTCAGAGCCCAAACCAAAATCAACTCCGTTACCCACGGCAGTCATCGATGAGGCCATTACACCAACCGTTGTTGAGTTGCCTGGAACTACCACACACGAACCTTCAAAGGAGGTTTCTGTGACATCTGTGTCTGGGGTTCCAACTGATTCCGCTGATGAACTTGTGATATCTGACATCACGTCTGAGAGCATGAAGGTGTCGTGGGTGGTAGATCCAAAAGTCTTTGACCGCTTCATTGTGCAATACAAGCCCACTGACAGTCCTGAAAAAGCATTGGAGAAAACTTTACCTGGTCATCTATCAACAGTTGATCTTACAGAATTGACTGAAAACACAGAATATACCATCAAATTGATTGGCTACAGAAAGAAAAAGCCATCTAAGCCACTGGTTGCTCAGGTTACGACAGGTACTTTTACACAATCTTTTACACTGAATTAAGCAAACATTGTATTGAATACACATTTTGTTTTCAAACATAATCAGGTTCCATTAGGAGATGCTCGCGTTTGTTTTCTAACCATTAATTTCCAATGTTTCTTTTCCAGAGTCCAAAATTGTACCAACTATTGTTCCCACACTATTTGTTGAAGGAACAGGGACACCAACAATTGTTGAAACACCATTATCTACCACACGCTTACCTCCAAAGGAGGTTTCAGTGACGTCAGTGTCTGGAGTTCCAACTGATTCTGCAGATGAACTTGTCATATCTGACATCACGTCTCGGAGCATGAAGGTGTCGTGGGTGGTAGATCCAACAGTCTTTGAGCGCTTTGTTGTGCAATACAAGCCTGCTGACAGTTCTGAGAAACCACTCGAAAAAACATTGCCTGGCAAAGTTTCTACGGTTGATCTTACAGACTTGAGCCATGACACTGAATATATAATTAAGCTCATTGGTTTCAGGCATGGAAAGCCTTCCAAGCCACTGGTGTCTCAAGTTAAAACAGGTACATACTCATATATTTTAATATATTTTCTTTATTACCTAAACAGTCTACACATTTTTAAAGTGTTTGTCTTATCCTTACAATTTATATCATTTACGTTGCAGAGCCTGAACCAAAATCAACTCCTTTACCCACGACAGTCATCGATGAGGCCATTACACCAACCGTTGTTGAGTTGCCTGGAACTACCACACACGAACCTCCAAAGGAGGTTTCTGTGACATCTGTGTCTGGGGTTCCAACTGATTCCGCCAATGAACTTGTCATATCTGACATCACGTCTGAGAGCATGAAGGTGTCGTGGGTGGTAGATCCAAAAGTCTTTGAGCGATTCATTGTGCAATGCAAGCACATTGAAAGCCCTGAGAAACCATTAGAAAAAACATTGCCCGGACACATTTCTACAGTTGATTTTACAGGCCTGATCGACGACACTGATTATATTATTAAGCTCATTGGTTACAGGCGAGGAAAGCCTTCTAAGCCACTGGTTGCTCAAGTTAAGACAGGTACATCTTCATATGTTTTAATCTTTTCTCAATGAACTAAACATTCCTCACATTTTCAAAGAGTATGTGGTATGCTTACAATTACTTTCATTTACTTTGCAGAGCCCAAACCAAAATCAACTCCGTTACCCACGGCAGTCATCGATGAGGCCATTACACCAACCGTTGTTGAGTTGCCTGGAACTACCACACACGAACCTTCAAAGGAGGTTTCTGTGACATCTGTGTCTGGGGTTCCAACTGATTCCGCTGATGAACTTTTGATATCTGACATCACTACTGATAGCATGAAGGTGTCGTGGGTGGTAGATCCAAAAGTCTTTGACCGCTTCATTGTGCAATACAAGCCCACTGACAGCCCTGAAAAAGCATTGGAGAAAACTTTACCTGGTCATCTATCAACAGTTGATCTTACAGAATTGACTGAAAATACAGAATACACAGTCAAATTGATTGGCTACAGAAAGAAAAAGCCCTCTAAGCCACTGGTTGCTCAGGTTACGACAGGTACATTTACACAATCTTTTACACTGAATTAAGAAAACATTGTATTGATTACACATTTTGCTTTCATACATAATCAGGTTCTACTAGAAGATGCTTGCGTTTGTTTTCTAACCATTCATTTCCAATGTTTCTTTTCCAGAGTCCAAAATTGTACCAACTATTGTTCCCACACTATTTGTTGAAGGAACAGGAACACCAACAATTGTTGAAACACCATTACCGACCACACGCGTTCCTCCAAAGGAGGTTTCAGTGACATCAGTGTCTGGAGTGCCAACTGATTCTGCAGATGAACTGGTCATATCTGACATCACGCCCGATAGCTTTAAAGTTTCATGGATAGTAGACCCTGAAGTCTTTGATAAGTTTATTTTGGAAGTTGAATCTCCAGACTCTACAATTATTCCTCTAAAGGAAACTGTTCCTGGAGATATTACATCCGTTGACCTCACAGATTTGAAAGAAAATACGGAATATGTTGTAAGGCTTATTGGCTCCAGAAAAGGAAAGTTGTCCAGGCCCCTGACAGCTAAAGTTACCACAGGTACTGTACTGTTATCTCTCAGTGGCTTGATTGGCTGAATGTGTTGTGCTCACGACGGGTTCTGTTCAATAGCACATTTGAAACTCAAGCTCCATTATTTTACTAATTAATTTCACCTCATTTACAGATTCTAAAATCATTTCAACTGTAACGCCTACAAGATTATATGACGAAACATCGAGCTTTCCACATGAAGTAGCTGGCACAACCACTCAAGTGCCTACAAAGGAGGTCTTGGTGACATCAGTGTCTGGAGTTCCAACTGATTCTGCCGATGAACTTGCCATTTCTGACATCACTACTGATAGCATGAAAGTGTCATGGGCGGTCGATCCAAAAGTCTTTGACCGCTTCATTGTGCAATACAAGCCCACTGACAGCCCTGAAAAAGCATTGGAGAAAACTTTACCTGGTCATCTATCAACAGTAGATCTTACAGAATTGACTGAAAATACGGAATACACAGTCAAATTGATTGGCTACAGAAAGAAAAAGCCCTCTAAGCCACTGGTTGCTCAGGTTACGACAGGTACATTTACACAATCTTTTACACTGAATTATGCAAACATTGTATTGATTACACATTTTCTTTTCATACATAATCAGGTTCTATTAGGAGACGCTCGTGTTTATTTTCTAACCATTTCCAATGTTTCTTTTCCAGAGTCCAAAATTGCATCAACTATTGTTCCCACACTATTTGTTGAAGGAACAGGAACACCAACAATTGTTGAAACACCATTACCGACCACACGCGTTCCTCCAAAGGAGGTTTCAGTGACGTCAGTGTCTGGAGTTCCAACTGATTCTGCAGATGAACTGGTCATATCTGACATCACGCCCGATAGCTTTAAAGTTTCATGGGTAGTAGACCCTGAAGTCTTTGATAAGTTTATTTTGGAAGTTGAATCTCCAGACTCTACAATTATTCCTCTAAAGGAAACTGTTCCTGGAGATATTACATCCGTTGACCTCACAGATTTGAAAGAAAATACGGAATATGTTGTCAGGCTTATTGGCTCCAGAAAAGGAAAGTTGTCCAGGCCCCTGACAGCTAAAGTTACCACAGGTACTGTACTGTTATCTCTCAGTGGCTTGATTGGCTGAATGTGTTGTGCTCACGACGGGTTCTGTTCAATAGCACATTTGAAACTCAAGCTCCATTATTTTACTAATTAATTTCACCTCATTTACAGATTCCAAAATCATTTCAACTGTAACGCCTACAAGATTATATGACGAAACATCGAGCTTTCCACATGAAGTAGCTGGCACAACCACTCAAGTGCCTACAAAGGAGGTCTTGGTGACATCAGTGTCTGGAGTTCCAACTGATTCTGCCGATGAACTTGCCATTTCTGACATCACTACTGATAGCATGAAAGTGTCATGGGTGGTCGATCCAAAAGTCTTTGACCGCTTCATTGTGCAATACAAGCCCACTGACAGCCCTGAAAAAGCATTGGAGAAAACTTTACCTGGTCATCTATCAACAGTAGATCTTACAGAATTGACTGAAAATACGGAATACACAGTCAAATTGATTGGCTACAGAAAGAAAAAGCCCTCTAAGCCACTGGTTGCTCAGGTTACGACAGGTACATTTACACAATCTTTTACACTGAATTATGCAAACATTGTACTGAAAACACATTTTTTTTCAAACATAATCAGGTTCTATTAGGAGACGCTCGCGTTTATTTTCTAACCATTTCCAATGTTTCTTTTCCAGAGTCCAAAATTGCATCAACTATTGTTCCCACACTATTTGTTGAAGGAACAGGAACACCAACACTTGTTGAAACACCATTACCGACCACACGCGTTCCTCCAAAGGAGGTTTTAGTGACATCAGTGTCTGGAGTTCCAACTGATTCTGCAGATGAACTGGTCATATCTGACATCAAGCCCGATAGCTTTAAAGTTTCATGGGTAGTAGACCCTGAAGTCTTTGATAAGTTTATTTTGGAAGTTGAATCTCCAGACTCTACAATTATTCCTCTAAAGGAAACTGTTCCTGGAGATATTACATCCGTTGACCTCACAGATTTGAAAGAAAATACGGAATATGTTGTAAGGCTTATTGGCTCCAGAAAAGGAAAGTTGTCCAGGCCCCTGACAGCTAAAGTTACCACAGGTACTGTACTGTTATCTCTCAGTGGCTTGATTGGCTGAATGTGTTGTGCTCACGACGGGTTCTGTTCAATAGCACATTTGAATCTCAAGCTCCATTATTTTACTAATTAATTTCACCTCATTTACAGATTCCAAAATCATTTCAACTGTAACGCCTACAAGATTATATGACGAAACATCGAGCTTTCCACATGAAGTAGCTGGCACAACCACTCAAGTGCCTACAAAGGAGGTCTTGGTGACATCAGTGTCTGGAGTTCCAACTGATTCTGCCGATGAACTTGCCATTTCTGACATCACTACTGATAGCATGAAAGTGTCATGGGTGGTCGATCCAAAAGTCTTTGACCGCTTCATTGTGCAATACAAGCCCACTGACAGCCCTGAAAAAGCATTGGAGAAAACTTTACCTGGTCATCTATCAACAGTAGATCTTACAGAATTGACTGAAAATACGGAATACACAGTCAAATTGATTGGCTACAGAAAGAAAAAGCCCTCTAAGCCACTGGTTGCTCAGGTTACGACAGGTACATTTACACAATCTTTTACACTGAATTATGCAAAAATTGTATTGAATACACATTTTGTTTTCAAACATAATCAGGTTCCATTAGGAGATGCTCGCGTTTGTTTTCTAACCATTAATTTCCAATGTTTCTTTTCCAGAGTCCAAAATTGTACCAACTATTGTTCCCACACTATTTGTTGAAGGAACAGGAACACCAACACTTGTTGAAACACCATTACCGACCACACGCTTACCTCCAAAGGAGGTTTCAGTGACGTCAGTGTCTGGAGTTCCAACTGATTCTGCAGATGAACTTGTCATATCTGACATCACGTCTCGGAGCATGAAGGTGTCGTGGGTGGTAGATCCAACAGTCTTTGAGCGCTTTGTTGTGCAATACAAGCCTGCTGACAGTTCTGAGAAACCACTCGAAAAAACATTGCCTGGCAAAGTTTCTACGGTTGATCTTACAGACTTGAGCCATGACACTGAATATATAATTAAGCTCATTGGTTTCAGGCATGGAAAGCCTTCCAAGCCACTGGTGTCTCAAGTTAAAACAGGTACATACTCATATATTTTAATATATTTTCTTTATTACCTAAACAGTCTACACATTTTTAAAGTGTTTGTCTTATCCTTACAATTTATATCATTTACGTTGCAGAGCCTGAACCAAAATCAACTCCTTTACCCACGACAGTCATCGATGAGGCCATTACACCAACCGTTGTTGAGTTGCCTGGAACTACCACACACGAACCTCCAAAGGAGGTTTCTGTGACATCTGTGTCTGGGGTTCCAACTGATTCCGCCAATGAACTTGTCATATCTGACATCACGTCTGAGAGCATGAAACTATCATGGGTGGTAGATCCAAAAGTCTTTGACCGCTTCATTGTGCAATACAAGCCCACTGACAGCCCTGAAAAAGCATTGGAGAAAACTTTACCTGGTCATCTATCAACAGTTGATCTTACAGAATTGACTGAAAATACAGAATACACAGTCAAATTGATTGGCTACAGAAAGAAAAAGCCCTCTAAGCCACTGGTTGCTCAGGTTACGACAGGTACATTTACACAATCTTTTACACTGAATTAAGAAAACATTGTATTGATTACACATTTTGCTTTCATACATAATCAGGTTCTACTAGAAGATGCTTGCGTTTGTTTTCTAACCATTCATTTCCAATGTTTCTTTTCCAGAGTCCAAAATTGTACCAACTATTGTTCCCACACTATTTGTTGAAGGAACAGGAACACCAACAATTGTTGAAACACCATTACCGACCACACGCGTTCCTCCAAAGGAGGTTTCAGTGACATCAGTGTATGGAGTGCCAACTGATTCTGCAGATGAACTGGTCATATCTGACATCACGCCCGATAGCTTTAAAGTTTCATGGGTAGTAGACCCTGAAGTCTTTGATAAGTTTATTTTGGAAGTTGAATCTCCAGACTCTACAATTATTCCTCTAAAGGAAACTGTTCCTGGAGATATTACATCCGTTGACCTCACAGATTTGAAAGAAAATACGGAATATGTTGTAAGGCTTATTGGCTCCAGGAAAGGAAAGTTGTCCAGGCCTCTGACAGCTAAAGTTACCACAGGTACTGTACTGTTATCTCTTAGTGGCTTGATTGGCTGAATGTGTTGTGCTCACGACGGGTTCTGTTCAATAGCACATATGAAACTCAAGCTCCATTTTTTTACTAATTAATTTCACCTCATTTACAGATTCCAAAATCATTTCAACTGTAACGCCTACAAAATTGTATGATGAAACATCGAGCTTGCCATATGAAGAAGGCGGCACAACCACTCAAGTGCCTACAAAGGAGGTCTTGGTGACATCAGTGTCTGGAGTTCCAACTGATTCTGCAGAAGAACTTGTCATTTCTGACATCACTACAGATAGCATGAAAGTGTCATGGGTGGTAGATCCAAAAGTCTTTGACCGCTTCATTGTGCAATGCAAGCACATTGACAGCCCTGAGAAACCATTAGAAAAAACATTGCCCGGACACATTTCTACAGTTGATTTTACAGGCCTGATCGATGACACTGAATATATTATTAAGCTCATTGGTTACAGGCGAGGAAAGCCTTCCAAGCCACTGGTTGCTCAAATTAAGACAGGTACATCTTCGTATTTTCAATAACTTTTCTTCATTACTTAAACATTCCACACGTTTTGAAAGAGTATGTGGTATGCTTACAATTACTCTCATTTACTTTTCAGAGCCCAAACCAAAATCAACTCCGTTACCCACGGAAGTCATCGATGAGGCCATTACACCAACCGTTGTTGAGTTGCCTGGAACTACCACACACGAACCTTCAAAGGAGGTTTCTGTGACATCTGTGTCTGGGGTTCCAACTGATTCCGCTGATGAACTTGTGATATCTGACATCACGTCTGAGAGCATGAAGGTGTCGTGGGTGGTAGATCCAAAAGTCTTTGACCGCTTCATTGTGCAATACAAGCCCACTGACAGTCCTGAAAAAGCATTGGAGAAAACTTTACCTGGTCATCTATCAACAGTTGATCTTACAGAATTGACTGAAAACACAGAATATACCATCAAATTGATTGGCTACAGAAAGAAAAAGCCATCTAAGCCACTGGTTGCTCAGGTTACGACAGGTACTTTTACACAATCTTTTACACTGAATTAAGCAAACATTGTATTGAATACACATTTTGTTTTCAAACATAATCAGGTTCCATTAGGAGATGCTCGCGTTTGTTTTCTAACCATTAATTTCCAATGTTTCTTTTCCAGAGTCCAAAATTGTACCAACTATTGTTCCCACACTATTTGTTGAAGGAACAGGGACACCAACAATTGTTGAAACACCATTATCTACCACACGCTTACCTCCAAAGGAGGTTTCAGTGACGTCAGTGTCTGGAGTTCCAACTGATTCTGCAGATGAACTTGTCATATCTGACATCACGTCTCGGAGCATGAAGGTGTCGTGGGTGGTAGATCCAACAGTCTTTGAGCGCTTTGTTGTGCAATACAAGCCTGCTGACAGTTCTGAGAAACCACTCGAAAAAACATTGCCTGGCAAAGTTTCTACGGTTGATCTTACAGACTTGAGCCATGACACTGAATATATAATTAAGCTCATTGGTTTCAGGCATGGAAAGCCTTCCAAGCCACTGGTGTCTCAAGTTAAAACAGGTACATATTCATATATCTTAATATATTTTCTTTATTACCTAAACAGTCTACACATTTTTAAAGTGTTTGTCTTATCCTTACAATTTATATCATTTACGTTGCAGAGCCTGAACCAAAATCAACTCCTTTACCCACGACAGTCATCGATGAGGCCATTACACCAACCGTTGTTGAGTTGCCTGGAACTACCACACACGAACCTCCAAAGGAGGTTTCTGTGACATCTGTGTCTGGGGTTCCAACTGATTCCGCCAATGAACTTGTCATATCTGACATCACGTCTGAGAGCATGAAGGTGTCGTGGGTGGTAGATCCAAAAGTCTTTGAGCGATTCATTGTGCAATGCAAGCACATTGACAGCCCTGAGAAACCATTAGAAAAAACATTGCCCGGACACATTTCTACAGTTGATTTTACAGGCCTGATCGACGACACTGATTATATTATTAAGCTCATTGGTTACAGGCGAGGAAAGCCTTCTAAGCCACTGGTTGCTCAAGTTAAGACAGGTACATCTTCATATGTTTTAATCTTTTCTCAATGAACTAAACATTCCTCACATTTTGAAAGAGTATGTGGTATGCTTACAATTACTTTCATTTACTTTGCAGAGCCCAAACCAAAATCAACTCCGTTACCCACGGCAGTCATCGATGAGGCCATTACACCAACCGTTGTTGAGTTGCCTGGAACTACCACACACCAACCTTCAAAGGAGGTTTCTGTGACATCTGTGTCTGGGGTTCCAACTGATTCCGCTGATGAACTTTTGATATCTGACATCACTACTGATAGCATGAAACTATCATGGGTGGTAGATCCAAAAGTCTTTGACCGCTTCATTGTGCAATACAAGCCCACTGACAGCCCTGAAAAAGCATTGGAGAAAACTTTACCTGGTCATCTATCAACAGTTGATCTTACAGAATTGACTGAAAATACAGAATACACAGTCAAATTGATTGGCTACAGAAAGAAAAAGCCCTCTAAGCCACTGGTTGCTCAGGTTACGACAGGTACATTTACACAATCTTTTACACTGAATTAAGCAAACATTGTATTGATTACAGATTTTCTTTTTATACATAATCAAGTTCTAATAGGAGATGCTCGCGTTGGTTTTCTAACCATTAATTTCCAATGTTTCTTTTCCAGAGTCCAAAATTGCATCAACTATTGTTCCCACACTATTTGTTGAAGGAACAGGAACACCAAAAATTGTTGAAACACCATTACCGACCACACGCGTTCCTCCAAAGGAGGTTTCAGTTACATCAGTATCAGGAGTTCCAACTGATTCTGCAGATGAACTGGTCATTTCTGACATCACGCCCGATAGCTTTAAAGTTTCATGGATAGTAGACCCTGAAATCTTTGATGAGTTTATTTTGGAAGTTGAATCTCCAGACTCTACAATTATTCCTCTAAAGGAAACTGTTCCTGGAGATATTACATCCGTTGACCTCACAGATTTGAAAGAAAATACGGAATATGTTGTAAGGCTTATTGGCTCCAGAAAAGGAAAGTTGTCCAGGCCCCTGACAGCTAAAGTTACCACAGGTACTGTACTGTTATCTCTCAGTGGCTTGATTGGCTGAATGGGTTGTGCTCATGATGGGTTCTGTTCAATAGCACATTTGAAACTCAAGCTCCACTTTTTTTACTAATTAATTTCACCTCATTTACAGATTCCAAAATCATTTCAACTGTAACGCCTACAAAATTGTATGATGAAACATCGAGCTTGCCATATGAAGAAGGCGGCACAACCACTCAAGTGCCTACAAAGGAGGTCTTGGTGACATCAGTGTCTGGAGTTCCAACTGATTCTGCAGAAGAACTTGTCATTTCTGACATCACTACAGATAGCATGAAAGTGTCATGGGTGGTAGATCCAAAAGTCTTTGACCGCTTCATTGTGCAATGCAAGCACATTGACAGCCCTGAGAAACCATTAGAAAAAACATTGCCCGGACACATTTCTACAGTTGATTTTACAGGCCTGATCGATGACACTGAATATATTATTAAGCTCATTGGTTACAGGCGAGGAAAGCCTTCCAAGCCACTGGTTGCTCAAATTAAGACAGGTACATCTTCGTATTTTCAATAACTTTTCTTCATTACTTAAACATTCCACACGTTTTGAAAGTATGTGGTATGCTTACAATTACTCTCATTTACTTTTCAGAGCCCAAACCAAAATCAACTCAGTTACCCACGGCAGTCATCGATGAGGCCATTACACCAACCGTTGTTGAGTTGCCTGGAACTACCACACACGAACCTTCAAAGGAGGTTTCTGTGACATCTGTGTCTGGGGTTCCAACTGATTCCGCTGATGAACTTGTGATATCTGACATCACGTCTGAGAGCATGAAGGTGTCGTGGGTGGTAGATCCAAAAATCTTTGAGCGATTCATTGTGCAATGCAAGCCTGTTGACAGCCCTGAGAAACCATTAGAAAAAACATTGCCTGGACACATTTCTACAGTTGATTTTACAGGCCTGATCGACGACACTGAATATATTATAAAGCTCATTGGTTATAAGCGAGGAAAGCCTTCCAAGCCACTGGTTGCTCAAGTTAAGACAGGTACATCGTCATATGCTTTAATATTTTCTTAATGAACTAAACATTCCTCACGTTTTGAAAGAGTATGTGGTATGCTTACAATTACTTTCATTTACTTTCCAGAGCCCAAAGCAAAATCAACTCCTTTACCCACGGCAGTCATCGATGAGGCCATTACACCAACCGTTGTTGAGTTGCCTGGAACTACCACACACGAACCTCCAAAGGAGGTTTCTGTGACATCTGTGTCTGGGGTTCCAACTGATTCCGCTGATGAACTTGTGATATCTGACATCACTACTGATAGCATGAAACTATCATGGGTGGTAGATCCAAAAGTCTTTGACCGCTTCATTGTGCAATACAAGCCCACTGACAGCCCTGAAAAAGCATTGGAGAAAACTTTACCTGGTCATCTATCAACAGTTGATCTTACAGAATTGACTGAAAACACAGAATATACCATCAAATTGATTGGCTACAGAAAGAAAAAGCCATCTAAGCCACTGGTTGCTCAGGTTATGACAGGTACTTTTACACAATCTTTTACACTGAATTAAGCAAACATTGTATTGAATACACATTTTGTTTTCAAACATAATCAGGTTCCATTAGGAGATGCTCGCGTTTGTTTTCTAACCATTAATTTCCAATGTTTCTTTTCCAGAGTCCAAAATTGTACCAACTATTGTTCCCACACTATTTGGTGAAGGAACAGGGACACCAACAATTGTTGAAACACCATTATCTACCACACGCTTACCTCCAAAGGAGGTTTCAGTGACGTCAGTGTCTGGAGTTCCAACTGATTCTGCAGATGAACTTGTCATATCTGACATCACATCTCGGAGCATGAAGGTGTCGTGGGTGGTAGATCCAACAGTCTTTGAGCGCTTTGTTGTGCAATACAAGCCTGCTGACAGTTCTGAGAAACCACTCGAAAAAACATTGCCTGGCAAAGTTTCTACGGTTGATCTTACAGACTTGAGCCATGACACTGAATATATAATTAAGCTCATTGGTTTCAGGCATGGAAAGCCTTCCAAGCCACTGGTGTCTCAAGTTAAAACAGGTACATATTCATATATTTTAATATATTTTCTTTATTACCTAAACAGTCTACACATTTTTAAAGTGTTTGTCTTATCCTTACAATTTATATCATTTACGTTGCAGAGCCTGAACCAAAATCAACTCCTTTACCCACGACAGTCATCGATGAGGCCATTACACCAACCGTTGTTGAGTTGCCTGGAACTACCACACACGAACCTCCAAAGGAGGTTTCTGTGACATCTGTGTCTGGGGTTCCAACTGATTCCGCCAATGAACTTGTCATATCTGACATCACGTCTGAGAGCATGAAGGTGTCGTGGGTGGTAGATCCAAAAATATTTGAGCGATTCATTGTGCAATGCAAGCCTGTTGACAGCCCTGAGAAACCATTAGAAAAAACATTGCCTGGACACATTTCTACAGTTGATTTTACAGGCCTGATCGACGACACTGAATATATTATAAAGCTCATTGGTTATAGGCGAGGAAAGCCTTCCAAGCCACTGGTTGCTCAAGTTAAGACAGGTACATCGTCATATGCTTTAATATTTTCTTAATGAACTAAACATTCCTCACGTTTTGAAAGAGTATGTGGTATGCTTACAATTACTTTCATTTACTTTCCAGAGCCCAAACCAAAATCAACTCCTTTACCCACGGCAGTCATCGATGAGGCCATTACACCAACCGTTGTTGAGTTGCCTGGAACTACCACACACGAACCTCCAAAGGAGGTTTCTGTGACATCTGTGTCTGGGGTTCCAACTGATTCCGCTGATGAACTTGTGATATCTGACATCACTACTGATAGCATGAAACTATCATGGGTGGTAGATCCAAAAGTCTTTGACCGCTTCATTGTGCAATACAAGCCCACTGACAGCCCTGAAAAAGCATTGGAGAAAACTTTACCTGGTCATCTATCAACAGTTGATCTTACAGAATTGACTGAAAACACAGAATATACCATCAAATTGATTGGCTACAGAAAGAAAAAGCCATCTAAGCCACTGGTTGCTCAGGTTATGACAGGTACTTTTACACAATCTTTTACACTGAATTAAGCAAACATTGTATTGAATACACATTTTGTTTTCAAACATAATCAGGTTCCATTAGGAGATGCTCGCGTTTGTTTTCTAACCATTAATTTCCAATGTTTCTTTTCCAGAGTCCAAAATTGTACCAACTATTGTTCCCACACTATTTGTTGAAGGAACAGGGACACCAACAATTGTTGAAACACCATTATCTACCACACGCTTACCTCCAAAGGAGGTTTCAGTGACGTCAGTGTCTGGAGTTCCAACTGATTCTGCAGATGAACTTGTCATATCTGACATCACGTCTCGGAGCATGAAGGTGTCGTGGGTGGTAGATCCAACAGTCTTTGAGCGCTTTGTTGTGCAATACAAGCCTGCTGACAGTTCTGAAAAACCACTCGAAAAAACATTGCCTGGCAAAGTTTCTACAGTTGATCTTACAGACTTGAGCGATGATACTGAATATATAATTAAGCTCATTGGTTTCAGGCATGGAAAGCCTTCCAAGCCACTGGTGTCTCAAGTTAAAACAGGTACATATTCATATATTTTAATATATTTTCTTTATTACCTAAACAGTCTACACATTTTTAAAGTGTTTGTCTTATCCTTACAATTTATATCATTTACGTTGCAGAGCCTGAACCAAAATCAACTCCTTTACCCACGACAGTCATCGATGAGGCCATTACACCAACCGTTGTTGAGTTGCCTGGAACTACCACACACGAACCTCCAAAGGAGGTTTCTGTGACATCTGTGTCTGGGGTTCCAACTGATTCCGCCAATGAACTTGTCATATCTGACATCACGTCTGAGAGCATGAAGGTGTCGTGGGTGGTAGATCCAAAAGTCTTTGAGCGATTCATTGTGCAATGCAAGCCTGTTGACAGCCCTGAGAAACCATTAGAAAAAACATTGCCTGGACACATTTCTACAGTTGATTTTACAGGCCTGATCGACGACACTGAATATATTATAAAGCTCATTGGTTATAGGCGAGGAAAGCCTTCCAAGCCACTGGTTGCTCAAGTTAAGACAGGTACATCGTCATATGCTTTAATATTTTCTTAATGAACTAAACATTCCTCACGTTTTGAAAGAGTATGTGGTATGCTTACAATTACTTTCATTTACTTTCCAGAGCCCAAACCAAAATCAACTCCTTTACCCACGGCAGTCATCGATGAGGCCATTACACCAACCGTTGTTGAGTTGCCTGGAACTACCACACACGAACCTCCAAAGGAGGTTTCTGTGACATCTGTGTCTGGGGTTCCAACTGATTCCGCTGATGAACTTGTGATATCTGACATCACTACTGATAGCATGAAACTATCATGGGTGGTAGATCCAAAAGTCTTTGACCGCTTCATTGTGCAATACAAGCCCACTGACAGCCCTGAAAAAGCATTGGAGAAAACTTTACCTGGTCATCTATCAACAGTTGATCTTACAGAATTGACTGAAAACACAGAATATACCATCAAATTGATTGGCTACAGAAAGAAAAAGCCATCTAAGCCACTGGTTGCTCAGGTTACGACAGGTACTTTTACACAATCTTTTACACTGAATTAAGCAAACATTGTATTGAATACACATTTTGTTTTCAAACATAATCAGGTTCCATTAGGAGATGCTCACGTTTGTTTTCTAACCATTAATTTCCAATGTTTCTTTTCCAGAGTCCAAAATTGTACCAACTATTGTTCCCACACTATTTGTTGAAGGAACAGGGACACCAACAATTGTTGAAACACCATTATCTACCACACGCTTACCTCCAAAGGAGGTTTCAGTGACGTCAGTGTCTGGAGTTCCAACTGATTCTGCAGATGAACTTGTCATATCTGACATCACGTCTCGGAGCATGAAGGTGTCGTGGGTGGTAGATCCAACAGTCTTTGAGCGCTTTGTTGTGCAATACAAGCCTGCTGACAGTTCTGAAAAACCACTCGAAAAAACATTGCCTGGCAAAGTTTCTACAGTTGATCTTACAGACTTGAGCGATGATACTGAATATATAATTAAGCTCATTGGTTTCAGGCATGGAAAGCCTTCCAAGCCACTGGTGTCTCAAGTTAAAACAGGTACATATTCATATATTTTAATATATTTTCTTTATTACCTAAACAGTCTACACATTTTTAAAGTGTTTGTCTTATCCTTACAATTTATATCATTTACGTTGCAGAGCCTGAACCAAAATCAACTCCTTTACCCACGACAGTCATCGATGAGGCCATTACACCAACCGTTGTTGAGTTGCCTGGAACTACCACACACGAACCTCCAAAGGAGGTTTCTGTGACATCTGTGTCTGGGGTTCCAACTGATTCCGCCAATGAACTTGTCATATCTGACATCACGTCTGAGAGCATGAAGGTGTCGTGGGTGGTAGATCCAAAAGTCTTTGAGCGATTCATTGTGCAATGCAAGCCTGTTGACAGCCCTGAGAAACCATTAGAAAAAACATTGCCTGGACACATTTCTACAGTTGATTTTACAGGCCTGATCGACGACACTGAATATATTATAAAGCTCATTGGTTATAGGCGAGGAAAGCCTTCCAAGCCACTGGTTGCTCAAGTTAAGACAGGTACATCGTCATATGCTTTAATATTTTCTTAATGAACTAAACATTCCTCACGTTTTGAAAGAGTATGTGGTATGCTTACAATTACTTTCATTTACTTTCCAGAGCCCAAACCAAAATCAACTCCTTTACCCACGGCAGTCATCGATGAGGCCATTACACCAACCGTTGTTGAGTTGCCTGGAACTACCACACACGAACCTCCAAAGGAGGTTTCTGTGACATCTGTGTCTGGGGTTCCAACTGATTCCGCTGATGAACTTGTGATATCTGACATCACTACTGATAGCATGAAACTATCATGGGTGGTAGATCCAAAAGTCTTTGACCGCTTCATTGTGCAATACAAGCCCACTGACAGCCCTGAAAAAGCATTGGAGAAAACTTTACCTGGTCATCTATCAACAGTTGATCTTACAGAATTGACTGAAAACACAGAATATACCATCAAATTGATTGGCTACAGAAAGAAAAAGCCATCTAAGCCACTGGTTGCTCAGGTTACGACAGGTACTTTTACACAATCTTTTACACTGAATTAAGCAAACATTGTATTGAATACACATTTTGTTTTCAAACATAATCAGGTTCCATTAGGAGATGCTCGCGTTTGTTTTCTAACCATTAATTTCCAATGTTTCTTTTCCAGAGTCCAAAATTGTACCAATTATTGTTCCCACACTATTTGTTGAAGGAACAGGGACACCAACAATTGTTGAAACACCATTATCTACCACACGCTTACCTCCAAAGGAGGTTTCAGTGACGTCAGTGTCTGGAGTTCCAACTGATTCTGCAGATGAACTTGTCATATCTGACATCACGTCTCGGAGCATGAAGGTGTCGTGGGTGGTAGATCCAACAGTCTTTGAGCGCTTTGTTGTGCAATACAAGCCTGCTGACAGTTCTGAGAAACCACTCGAAAAAACATTGCCTGGCAAAGTTTCTACGGTTGATCTTACAGACTTGAGCCATGACACTGAATATATAATTAAGCTCATTGGTTTCAGACATGGAAAGCCTTCCAAGCCACTGGTGTCTCAAGTTAAAACAGGTACATATTCATATATTTTAATATATTTTCTTTATTACCTAAACAGTCTACACATTTTTAAAGTGTTTGTCTTATCCTTACAATTTATATCATTTACGTTGCAGAGCCTGAACCAAAATCAACTCCTTTACCCACGACAGTCATCGATGAGGCCATTACACCAACCGTTGTTGAGTTGCCTGGAACTACCACACACGAACCTCCAAAGGAGGTTTCTGTGACATCTGTGTCTGGGGTTCCAACTGATTCCGCCAATGAACTTGTCATATCTGACATCACGTCTGAGAGCATGAAGGTGTCGTGGGTGGTAGATCCAAAAGTCTTTGAGCGATTCATTGTGCAATGCAAGCCTGTTGACAGCCCTGAGAAACCATTAGAAAAAACATTGCCTGGATACATTTCTACAGTTGATTTTACAGGCCTGATCGACGACACTGAATATATTATAAAGCTCATTGGTTATAGGCGAGGAAAGCCTTCCAAGCCACTGGTTGCTCAAGTTAAGACAGGTACATCGTCATATGCTTTAATATTTTCTTAATGAACTAAACATTCCTCACGTTTTGAAAGAGTATGTGGTATGCTTACAATTACTTTCATTTACTTTGCAGAGCCCAAACCAAAATCAACTCCTTTACCCACGGCAGTCATCGATGAGGTCATTACACCAACCATTGTTGAGTTGCCTGGAACTACCACACACGAACCTCCAAAGGAGGTTTCTGTGACATCTGTGTCTGGGGTTCCAAGTGATTCTGCCCATGAACTTGTGATATCTGACATCACGTCTGAGAGCATGAAGGTGTCGTGGGTGGTAGATCCTAATGTCTTTGAGCGCTTTGTTGTGCAATACAAGCCTGCTGACAGTTCTGAGAAACCACTCGAAAAAACATTACCTGGCA
Organism: Lampetra fluviatilis; assembly: GCF_964198595.1. Taxonomy (NCBI): domain Eukaryota; kingdom Metazoa; phylum Chordata; class Hyperoartia; order Petromyzontiformes; family Petromyzontidae; genus Lampetra; species Lampetra fluviatilis. The sequence continues at coordinate 5,437,251 of NC_136323.1, read as the reverse complement.
AAGTTTCTACAGTTGATCTTACAGACTTGAGCGATGATACTGAATATATCATTAAGCTCATTGGTTTCAGACGAGGAAAGCCCTCCAAGCCACTGGTGGCTCAAGTTAAAACAGGTACATCTTCGTATATTTAAACCTTGTTATCATTACGTGAACATTCCACATTTTTCAATAGAACATTCAAAATTTGCAATGTTTCCTTGCAGAGCCATCCATTGTTGATTCGCCTAGGTCTGCCTGTGAAGAATTATACGTAATTTTACATTTTTATAGTCTTTAACACTGAATGTAACACACATTTTCCTCATTTCACTTAATTAATCTTTCATGTGTTGCTTTTTTCACTTACATTTTTTTGTAAAAATTCACTTTTTTTATTTCATAAAAATTATCTTCCTTTACAACATTCTTCTCGGCCTGAGTCACCATTCTGTCTTTTAATTCTTGTCAATACCACCGATACATTAATCGTAAAACGTGTCATATTTGTGTCAAAACACATTGTAGATGTCTGGTGCTTGAACAGTTTTTGTTGTAGTGTTGCACTTCACCCTTTCAGATTGTCTTCATACATTAGCTACCACTTTCAAAGTGTCCATTGCCTATACCAGGGGTCGGCAACCTACGGCTCCGGAGCCGCATGCGGCTCTTTACGGGCTGCTTCTTGACGATATGTACGTATGTACAGTATGTACTCAGATGCATTGCGGCTCTTGAAATACTGAATTTTGTACCGAATTGGAAAGAAATGGCTCTTCTTGTTATTTTGGTTGCCGACCCCTGGCCTATACTGTACAGTAATCCCTTAACGATTGCGAGGGGCCGGGGGGTGGGGAGGGGGGTTTGCGTTATTTTTCCGACGGCTTGAATGTAATAATAATGATGTATATTCTTGGTTCTTTCGGTAAAGTCACGTAGAAGGGAAATAAGAAAATAAAAATATATAAACACTAATTATTTTATTATTTCCCTTCTACGTGACTCTACCGAAAGAACCAAGAATATGAATCCCTGCAGTCACGATAAAAAATAATGATGTACCCTTACTTGTAAGGGATCTTCCACTGATGTCTCAAGGCATCAGTGGAAGGTTATATTTTAAAGATTCCCGTCCCTTGTCCTTCACCACCGGACAAGAAGCAGTGAGGCGTGGGAGCGGCGCGAGTAGTCTCCGTCGCGGCTGGACGCTCTCCCTCGCAGTTGGCCCTTAGTCTGGCGCAGAGGTCGCAAACGGGTTTTGATTCCTTACCCGTACCCGGCCGCACCAGGGTCGCAAATGGGTACCCGTAGGCCGGGTACGGGTACCCATTCCCTACCCGTACCCTACCCTACCCGAAATGAGTGACAAACGGTTACTCACCAGTGACTCACGGCCTACCCGTACCCGTACCCGGCCGCACCAGGGTCGCAAACGGATACCCGTACCCGGCCGGGTGCGGGTACTCGTTCCCTACCCGTACCCTACCCGAAATGAGTGACAAACGGTGACTCACCAGTGACTCACGGCCTACCCGTACCCGGCCGCACCAGGGTCGCAAACGGGTACCCGTACCTGGCCGGGTACGGGTAGCTGGGTATCGGGTAGGGTACGGGTATCGGGTACCCGGTTGCGACCTCTGGTCTGGCGCACCGTTTATCACACGAGTGGGCCTTTCCTTTGCAATGTTGTGGAATGTTTGTACCGTGTAATATTCGTTTATTTAAGTATCAATGCGCTATCGAATTCGAGAATGAACAACAGCAATTCCTCATGGGCTTTAGTAGCTCTTCTCAGTTTGAAATATCTAAAATTTCTTAAGACATTCCTGGAATGAAAAATACCTTGAAAAATACATCATACATATTGTTACATAAATCCTTTTAAAGGGTCTAATTTTTTTCTATAGATTTGCATTCCTTTAGCAATTTAGGGACTGCTAAAACATTGACAGAGACTCCTGGTGAGTCTGCTGATGAACTTGTCATATTTGACATCACATGCGCTAGCATGACAAACCTACAGCGGTAGATCCAATAGTCTTTTACAGATTTATTGTGCAATACAAACCCACGAACAGTCCTGAGAAACCATTTAAAATTGCCTTACCTGGTCACGTGTCAACATGATATCCTGTACCTGACAGAAAGTACTAAATATAGATGAATGTTGAATACCTACAGGAAAAGAAATCCCTCAAAGCCACTGGTGGCAGAAGTTGAAGTTGGTTATTTTATAGGTTGTCATCCTGAAATTATAGTATATTTTAACACAACTTATGAAAGCTGCTTGAAATTCTTTATACATATAAACCAATAATTATTTGTACGGTGATGGTAAAAGTTTCACCACCCCCCCCCCCCCTCAATATTACAGACTCCAAAGCTATGTTAGTTGATAGGACAGACATGCTAATCTTCAGGAAGTACTACACATGTATCACCTCCACAGGATTGTTCAATAATCTCAGTGTCTGAGATTCCAACTGATACTGTCAACAAACTTGACATGTGATATCACGTCTGATAGCATGACGGTAGCATGGGTGGGTAATCAAAGAATGTATTTGTGCAATACAAGCCCACTGACAGTCCTCAAAAAACACTTTCAACAATTAATCTAATATCTTCAACCAAACTTTACTTTCTGTCTACAATGGTGTAACTCAACATAAATATCCCACTCACCCCATTTCCTCGTATTTTGTCAAAATCCCTATAAAAATTTATATTGGTAATGAAATGTGGTTTTCACTTCATAAATGTATCAACTATCTTACCATTGTGAACTCAAAAGAGTAACACGTTTAGATTGACATGGTAATATACTGCAAAAAATTATATAATCTACTTACAGGAGTTGCATATGTATTTTTGATATATATTTAACAGCTGCTGTTTAGTTGTGTATTTTAGAGAATGTCTCATCATCAAGTAAAAACTTTTTTTTCTTTTCCAGAAATTAAACTTTTAACACCTCCAGAACCCGCAGGTGTAGTTGAAGGATCACAACCAATAACTACTTTTGAAGACCTTGAAATTACCACGAAGTTCCCCGACAAAACGATTTCAGTGACATCTGTTTCTGGGGTGCCAATCGATTCTGCCAATGAACTTATTATATCTCACATCACAGCCAATAGCATTAGGATTTCGTGGGTAGTAGATACGAAAGTGTTTGACCGCTTCATTGTGCGCTGCAAGCCAACAGGCAGTATTGAAAAGCCATTTGAAAGAAATTTGGCTGGGCACGTTTCCGTCTTAGATATATTCGATTTAACAGAAAACACTGAGTATACTATTATTCTTCTTGGTGCAAGGCGTGGATTGTTTTCCAAGCCTCTGGTGGCGAAAGTAACAACAGGTATTTAATTTGATACAATTATTACGATGAGCGCGAATACATTTCCATATTTTAGTCACCTCGAGTTGGTCGTCATGTTGAGCTGAAGTCCAAATTCTCCAGGCCGATTTTTTTGCTTCTCAGGCTGGCCTGAATTCCCCGCATCAGAATTTCAAACAACATTGTCGGCAGTAAAAACATTTAATTGAGCATTTAATTTCATCAGCAGTGCAATCTTGACCTATTTTTGGGAGAGACCTGCCCAACTCACATGATGAATTGAGTAACTCAGTAAATCAGGAAAAGACCGCTTTTCTTTTAAGCAGTCTGAGTTGTCCTTAAAATAAAAAATAATAATATATAATTTACATTCTCTTTTGACTCAAATTCCGGCCAAATCAAGTGTATTTGAGACGATTCGAGGTGGTTGTCCGTGAAAACAAGGTCTAATTGTATAACAGTTTACATGCTAACTAAATCTATTGCTTTTACAGAGACCAAAGTGAAGTCCACTGCAGATACTTCAACGTACCATGCAGTACCCACGACTGAAGTTCCACGGCATGTCCAGCAGATAACAGTGACTGCCTCTCCTGGCGTTCCATTTCAATCTGCCAATGAACTCACAATATCTGAGATAAGCGACGATAGCATTGTCGTTTCATGGAAATCAGATCCAACCTTGTTCGATAAATTCATCATCCGATACAGACCTACCTGCAGCTCAAAAAAACCTTTGGACCGCATTGTGTCCAGCCATGACTCCATGGTTAAAATTAAAGGACTTCTTGAAAGCACGGTTTACGAAATATCCATCCTTGGCATAAAACGAGGGAGATTCTCCAAACCTGTTTCAGCAAAGATTATCACAGGTATTCTTCCATGTTATAATATTGTTAAACTTGTCCACAACGATTATCTACATTCTTACCAACGATAAACCCCTAATTCTGACTTGTATCGATACATTTTTATCACTAATGTGAAATTGCAGGAAATGGATTATGCATTTAATAAGCATGTCTGTTTTCTTTCACAGTGTTTAAGAAGATTATTTGTTACTGTTGAATGCTTGTTTATGTCCTCCTAGCAAGAGTAACATTCTTCTTCTTTTCTAACAGCAATGTCAAAGGATAAAGGCATGAAGCTTGCCACAACAGCGATACCCACTGAAACCGATGTCCCTGTGCATACCACATCATTCCCTGATACGGAAGTTGTATCTGTGTTTGCAATATCCGGAGTTCCACTCGACTCTGCAAACCAACTGTATATTTCTGAGATAAAGCCACACAGCATCAGAGTTTCGTGGGTGGTGGACGAATATGTGTTTGACAAATTTGTCGTGAAATACAAGCCCACGGATAGTGCTGATAGACCTTTGGAACAGATTGTACCCGGCAACGTTAAAACCATTGTGCTTAAACATCTGAAGGGGAGCACAGAGTATGAAGTTACAATAGTTGCAAAGAAAAGAAGGAAATATTCCAAACCATTGACTGCAAGGGTGATGTCAGGTACACATCAAGAATGTCTGTGCATTACAAAAAGTTTTTAATGCGTATTTCGTTTAGCAAATGGAAAGTGGGAGAACATCTAAATCTATTGTCTGAAAGCAGTAGAGTAAAATTAATTACTTGCTTGTTTGCCCGTCCAAGGACGGGTGTATATTGAAGTAAATGTGAAATATTCAATAGAAAAATGATTCAGCTCATGATTATTAATGAGGGACGGGGGGTTGCCTCATGTGGAGTGACGTCACGCGCGGGACACACAGCCTTTTGGCTCGTTATGTTAGTCGCTACGTTTATTTCTTTATTAGCTTTACTTTCCATAAAGAAAGGTCAAAATGAAAGCTAATTTGCGTAAACAAATGTTCGTTTCCCGCTCCACCTTCTTCACGCGGAGTGACGTCACCCGTTCATCATAATTAATGGGTGACGTCACGCGCGATACACACAGACATTCTTGGATAAATCTAGAAGTCAATTGCCTGCCTGTCAAGCAAGATACGCCCTTACAAAGTTCACGCGTGCGGTTCATTTTGCCCCCAGGTATTGACGGGGCAAAGAATCTGCAGGTGGTGTCAGTGACCGACTCGACGATGGACATCGAGTGGGAGAACACCCAGTCTCCCATCGACCACTACACGGTGCATTACAGCACCTCGTCGGGAGACCCACCAGGCGACATCAAGGTGTACAAGAGCCCACAGCCTACCACCAAAACAACAATCACTGGTGAGTTGTCCACTGAAATAGCAGTAACTGTTATTGTCTGAAGCTTGTGTTGCCTCCGAAACGTCGTGATTTTTATTTATATTTTACTTTTATTTTTTTCAACCTACGTGACTTTTACCGAAACAACCTAAGGATATGAATAAGAATATGTTATTGTCTGTTCAACGGTAATCCCCTTTGAAGCATGGTGACCTGTATAGGCTTGCATTTAAACAATGTGTGTGCTACTCTTTGGTTCTTTCGGTAAAGTTACGTAGGTGAAAATAAAAATAAGAATAAAAAATAGAAGTAACTAAATTAAATCACGACGTTTCGGAAGCAATACAAGCTTCCGTCATCAGGTGGGACAACCACAGCAAGAAACAAAATTAATGTGTGTGTTACTCTTTGGTTCTTTCGGTAAAGTCACGTAGGTATAAAAATAAAATAAATCTTCTTGGTTCTTTCGGTAAGTCACGTAGAAGGGAAATAATAAAGTAATAAAAATAAAACAAAATAAAATTCTCACGACGTTTCGGCCACAACGCAAGCAGCCGTCACTCGGGTGAAGAACAGGGCTGTCGGAAAGACGCTGTCTTTTATTTTATTGGTTTATTTTTATTATTTCCCTTCTACGTGACTTTACCGAAAGAACCAGAAGCAGTCACGAAAGCTTCAAATCAAGAATGTGTGTGTTAAACTGACAATTACACGTGGGCAAACACTTTTGTCAAATCACTTCTGGATGAGTGGCCCTGGGGGACACGGGCCACACAATATTAGTGTACTTGAAAATGTTGCGATCCAAATTTGGTATGCTTTTAAAAAATATATATCACTTTGTTAGTGTTTAATTAGACTTTGATCTGTTACAGCCTCGATGCGCCCCGAAGGCGATGATGATAATTTGCACTCGAAGGTGTTAGATGAGTTTGCGTAGAAGGGGGACGTTCATTGATTTATTTTCTTGGTTTCTTTTATAGGCCTGCAGCCTGGAACTGAATACATGATATCTGTGGTGGCTCTGAAGGGAAACAAAGGAAGTGCTCCAGCAAGTACGACCGGACGAACTGGTAGGGTCGATTTTACATCGTCCGTTAAACGCTTTAATTGCAATAATTTTGATGAAGCTGAATTCCTGGGTCCAGAAATTAGCCCAAATCTCAGTTACGATGACAGCCGCTTATCATATCGAACAACATTTAGCATGCATATTATATTTAACACACATTTCACAGGCAACATTTTAACGTCTCATATTTGCCCAAAAACATCTTTAGCGCCTCCTACAGCCCCTGTATATTACTGCATAAACGAGACAAAACTTTTATCCTTCATAATAAACACATTTTTTTAAAATATCAAATTATATGAACATTATGTAAATTAGAAAAATATTTTACTGACAATAAACATATGTAACAAGTATTCTTTCTTAGACACGAATCGGGAACGTAACCTTTGCAAGAACACCTGTACCGCTCACAAACCTGTCAGCCCCTTATCAGTGCCCGGCCTAATTACAGACCAATTCAGACCTCATTGGTTACCCCGTGCCCTTATCAACCTCAACGTTCATTCTACAGCCCCATCACAAGGGAGAAACACAAACAAATAGACGTGAAAAAAAATTGACCGTAATGAAACGGCTGTAACACCATATGAACCTGAAAACTCATTTTCCCTGTACAAGAATACGGGTAAACTGTATGGGTTGACAGGTATGCTATTTCCTCATCTTGAATAATAATCACAAAAAATGCACCCAGCTCTCCGTTTAGCTGTGTTTCTTAGGTCCTCGTATGCTACAGAGTGCATCATTATACGTGCGATTAATGACAGGTAAGCCTACAACCGGCTACATGTCACGCACAGGAACAGCTGCCCCTGAGGGGGTCCCCTTTCTGAGTTGCTGGGACATGCACTTGCTTTATGAATACAAATCATGATAATTTCTCTGCTTCAATTATTTTACAGCCACAAAGAATGAGGAGTCTGGTGTTTAAACGTTCGAGAGCCCCTTTAACCCCCCCCCCTGCTTGGCCTTATTTTGCAGTCATTGACGGTCCAAAGGACCTGCAGGTCACCAATTCTAGTGACACCACCATCTCGCTCAGCTGGACGGCTCCCAGCACCAGCTTCGACCGCTACACCATTACGTTTGCCTCGGAGACCAGCGACGACGGGCGGGAGGTGACCGTCCCGGCCGACGCTACCACGGCCACCCTCTCTGACCTGGAGCCAGGCACAAAGTACGCCATCCGCCTGCGGGCCGAGAAGGGGTCTGTACACAGCGCCTGGGCCTTCACCAGCGGCAAGACTGGTGGGTCAGAACGTCGATATGTTAAGAGCACTGCGTGTCCGGATTTTTTTTTTATATATAAGATGTGCACTACTTGGGCATATTTGGCACAAGACAGAGGAAAGTGGAAATAAGTGACGAAATGTGTAGTGGACACCTAAGAGGTATCTGCCCATGGATTGTGTTGATGATAATGACGACAGATAGTCACCAGTAAGTGAGTGACTATTATCTTATTTATTTCAGCAGGAAAGGCCCATGGGAGTCCTGCAACTGCACTGCTGCTATACAGTGCATTGTAATGATGTTCTGCAAGGGCTTTAAAGCAAATGTTTGATAAGAATATAAGTCATGCTTAAGATTATCAGTAGAACAAAATTGAAACGTGAAAGCTTTCATTGTGGCCCATAAAAATGTCAGGACGGTTCTCCTGAACTCTCGTTAGTTTTTTAACTTCGGATTACAATCGATTGTATCTGGAAGATTTTAAATATATTGAATCTAAGGATGACAATTTTGCACAGCGTGCCAGGCCCTGACCAACGGAGAGACTGGTGGGATAGGACATTGTTTATTAAGGCTTCTTTTATGTTATATGTGGTCATTATTCAATGTCTGTTGTAAATTCTCATAATGTTCTAAAAGGGATGGAAAGCTGAAATTTGGCATGGAATATAGTTAAATGTCCGTGCACATCTAAGCACGTAAATAAATAAATAAATGCTTGGAAATACATTGAGGGACAGACAGAGGAAGACACGGATGAGAGAACATACGCAGGTTAAACGCATAATTCCGTCGGAAAAAGTAAGTTGGCTTAGGTAGGTCACGTAGCTGCAAGGCATGGTCAAGAATGAGTGGAGCCAATGGTCAAGAATGAGTGATGGATTGGCAGCAGAGGGATTCAACTCATCTTAGACATTCGCCATGGAGATGGAGGAGATGAGATCAATTTGTGCGCTGGTGCTTGTTAGATTGTTGCATCGCAGAAGCATGAGAGATGGCAAGGACTTGGGGAGGCCATCATCCATCAGTGTGTTCATCGTGGGTGACAATGATGTTTGTATCTTAAATTTTTATTGGGAAAAAACAAAAACTTTTGAATTTGGGCCACTAAAAATGGCAGGATATTTGTGGACCAACTCTTGACTCAATTTATTAACCGCATCAGAATATTTTTTTAATTATAAATTCGTCATTGATGATGATCCATGTCGACCCATGACCTCGTTTTAATCTGGCAAACTTTCTGGTTTAGAGTTGAGTGCTCTGACACAGCGCCACCTTGTCACATAAATTACGTGAATATTTATTTAATATTTTACGTAATGTTTAAGATCACCACTTGATTATTCAATTTGACAGGAGTACGTTGATCATATCTCCATCCTCTAAACCCCTTGAGCTATTTATACAATGTTATAGTTTAACTCTCAAATATGAATTTATCTTCTAAATTTGCAACTGAAATGTGAAATCTAAAATGTTCTTTCCAATCCTTTTTGAACGCAGACTTTTACGGAATTTCTTTGTCAAATAGTTTGCACTTTAATGTTATAAATACTGCAATTGAATGTATGGTCGTATTTGTTATAAGCTAACCTGTAATTTACTTAATGTGTTTTTAACGACTTGGACTAACAATGCAGTGAATTTAACAACAGTAACAAAATACCAATTTGCCATCAATATTGATACGACAAAAGTTGCTTACCATTTTCAACATTTACTCATATATCGGATAAGTCTCACCTTCACTGGGAATTATTGAGCATGTAAATTATTCATTACTTTAGATCGATTCTTATGGTCAAGTAATTGTATGCAAATGTAGTTTTTTTTTTCCGGCTAAAGGAACAAAGTGAGACAACGTGTGAGATAGACGACAACTAGAGTGAATTCTTCAATTGGATTATAACCCCCAAATCCTAACAATTCATCAAATGCCAAGTTTTTGGGGTAGCAAGGCAGGGGGCGGTGGACAAGTTGAATCGGTACATGCCTAATTGCCAATCTACCTCCGGGAATATTCACAAAGTCTTGTGTGCAGCTATTATGTGTATAAGTTTGTTCACAACGTGTGTGTTATGATGCCCACTCCAGGCTGCAAGCCGGCCACTGCAATGCGGTTTTCGGATATCACTCCGACCAGCTTAGTAGCGTCTTGGGCATCGCCACCCGCTACACCCGACTACTATATTGTCAAGTACAGCCAGAGGAACAGAGAGCCACACACGGTCGCAGTGAGTGGAGGACAAAACTATGTGGTGTTGTCTGACTTAAAACCTGACACAGAGTACAGAGTGCGGGTCATTTCCGTCAAAGGAGTGTCTTCGTCCAAACCCCTGATTGGTGACGTCTTCACAGGTACATTACCCATGGCGCATTGCCGCTCGCCTCTCTCGCGCTCTTCGATTGCCTCAAATGTCTCACCTTATCTTTGATATATGTAAGAAAGAAAGCAAAAAAAAACATCTCTGATGTGTTGGAGCTGCACGTCGTTCGACTTGTGTCTGACCACCTTTCCCTCCACGTGCTTTGGAGCTTCCCAGAGGTTTCGAAACGTCGGACGCCCGTTACAAACCCAGTAAACCAATCGGAGAGCTACCCACACATCTGGTGTGCATTTAAAAACGTTTCTTTTCTGCAGAGTGTTGCCAGACCGGAGGGGAGGGTTGCATCCAGATGTAGAGCTTGCGTTTTAAGTGTTGAATGCACACTTTACTTTGGGAAGATTTGTCTTTCAGGTTGTCACCAGCGTGGCTTGGAGTGACTGTGCAGTGCTTCCTCATCCCACCCACAACCTTTGTTTCTCACCCAGAGTTGTCTTCCGTTTAAAGTCGCCAAGACGTTTCCCTCCATACTGTCGTCATACAAAAATATAAAAAAAACACATTTTGTATGATGACAGATATGTGAGGATGCTTCCGTACTGTGATGGTTAGCGCACTGGACTTTCAAATCCAGGGGTCTGCCGGTTTGATTCAATCTCCCAGATGGGGCGGTTGAAACAATGGGGACATTTATTAAATCCCCCCCCACCTCCACCTCTCATTACCGAGCAGCATTAATGGGTACACCACCGGTTGGTCGATCATCATCGGCAGGCAGCGTGTGGTGGGTTTAAAGTGTGGGGACTTCCCACCTCCTTCTGTGAAATCGAGCCAGTGTGGAAGAATAGGCCAAAATACCCTCTCTAGGGACTCTAGGGCTTCTGTGAGTGGAGCACCTTGTGCCAACATTGGCATGAGCAAGCGATTGTAGGGCCGCACCTTAAAAAAAAATACTTTCACCAAGATATCTGCCTTCAATCTTGATTTGAAGCTTTCATGACTGCAGGAATCCATACTCTTTGGTTCTTTCGGTAAAGTCACGTAGGTAGAAAATAAAAATAAATCACGACGTTTCGGGCGCAACACAGGCGTCCATCATCAGGTGGGAGAGCATATCTGCCTTGAGAAGAAAAAAAACGCTTTTCAGATAAAACCTAATTTACGGCACCCTGCATGTTTATCCTCTTAGCCGTGACATCGCAAAAGTGAATTAATTTGTTCAATCGTTTCACCCCCCCCCCTCCCCCCCGAAAAAAATGTCTCCACCACTTCTACAGCTTCAGGAAGCCTCCAGCCACCGTGCCCCGAAGCGAACGCCGAGGATGAGGATCTGAATAGCAGAGAAACGGGGGAGCCAGACTACGTCGAGATACAGTCTGCCTCCAACGACGCGAAAAAATGCAAATTCATAGAGAACGCCGAGTCGGCCTTGACCATGCCACCCCCCGTCGACAAGGAGCTGTACGGCCTCAGCCCTGTTGACGTAGAGTCCTCGACGATGAGGCTGTCGTGGGCGTCGAAGCCCTTCGCTTTCCAGACCTTTGTCGTAAAGTACGGACCGGTGTTCGCTGGGAAGATGCGTAAAGTAGTGGTGGCCGGAGATTCCCGGTCGCTGGAAATTTCAGGGCTTAAAAGCAACACCGAGTACGTGGTTTCACTCGCAGGGGTGCGTGATGATACCCTGTCACCGCCACTGACAATACGTGTCACGACAGGTACTGGATTATCCTTTTCATTATTTTTTCTCACGAACAAAACATTTTCATTGCAACGATTTTAGAATTGTCTCTTCAACTGTCGGTGTATACATCACGTATGAACACTGTTCTTATTGCATTGCAAACGGATGCGGTTTTGATCCGATGTTCATTGTAAAGGATATTTCTGCGGTGGTGTAGCGGTTAGCAACAACTCGACTTTGCAACCCAGAGGTCGCCGGTTCGATTCGACCTCTCCGGCGTGACGATTGAAACGACCGTGGCAAATTTTCCTAAATCCTCCTCGTCATCGTCGTCCTCCGCCCCCTGGCACCTGTCCAACGCCGGCAGTGTGAATGGGATCAGCACCGTTCGTCGATGGGCAATGTTGCCTGCAGGCGGGGGGGCAAAGTGTCGGTGTATTCCCACCTCTTCCAAGATATCTGGCCATCATGGAAAGGGTAGAAAATATATCCTCCAGAGGTCCCTGCAGCGGAGGCCCTCCCAGCAGCAGTGGCATGTGCAAGCAATCGCAGGCCTGCACCTTCTAGCATTCGGAGATATTTGAATGGAATTTAAGCTTCTCAACGTTGTTTGGTCAATGTTAGGCCACAGCATCATTATTTTTGGTCGTACCAACAGGGCGTAGAGTTTCAGCTCCCATTGGGCGACGATCTTTTATCCTTGGGGAAGTGGGGGGGCATCTGATTTAATTGTATTCAAATATCGTACTCAAAGCAAAAATGTGTCAATCTCCATCACTAGGTTGTTGATTAACATCTTCCGTTTGTGTACACTGTACTTGAAAAGCCACAGCCTCCGTCCGCGTGAGAAGAAGCCTTAATTTGAGGCGTGCAGACAGCGTCCACAAGAAGCAGTTGGCTGCTACGCTTAAGGATGAAGGTGAAATCTCGAGCCAATTGACAGACGTGTCGGCCTCGATACCCCACAGCAAACGCGGGTCTGACAATCACGTTTCAGGGGACAAAGGTACATTCAATATGAGAGACAAATAGCTGCATTGGTTTATTTCGTGCCCTTTTCACTAACACTTTGCATTATGGGAACATAATACTTAGCTATCAAAAAATATATAATTTTTCTGGAAATTGAGCCCCCCAGGATGTATTGTGGGCAGCTTTCCATGGACAAGATTGATGAAGTATGGTTAAATAGCCCTGACGATGTGCATGGTGTGGGAAGACTGTCACCCAGCAATGGATTGACAAAAAGGCCGCACATGTCCCTGTCGGGAATTGATGGCAGACGACCTGATACAGAAAATAGATTCTTGAATGTATTGATTCTTGAATCTATCTGGCGCTAAGCTTTGACCATTACTCCTTCGTATGCATGGGTATTCTCTGGCTAATCCAGTTTCCTCCCATGTGCCAAACACTCGTTAATGGCATTCAGAATCAGCATCTGTGTTTAGGCTACAAGAATCCGATGAGCTATGAAGCTCTTTTTAACAGATGTCCAGTAGAGGCATCAATTTGCATTAATTGATCAAACATCTCCAATTTAGCAGGATCCTCTTACAAAAGTCTTGAGATTCAGTGAGGTTTTCACCGGTAAATAAAGAGCATTATTATTACTACAATAAAAATGTAGGTGATGTAAAATGTATTTCATTTACCAACTTTTATTTCCTCCTACATTTGCCTGTCTCACTCTTTATCCTAAAGTTGTTGTCTTTTTCATGCACTTATCATTTCAAACGAACATGTTTTGACCTCACATTTTCTTAAACCACATGCTTTGCCCTATCCTTCATCAAACTAAAGCTTCAGTAACAATCATTCTATCAAAAAATAACAGATGTGTTTAGTTTAATCTGCATTATAAAAACTGGTTTGTTTTGAAGGCATCAACAATGTGAGGGAAACAAAATGAATGGGGAAACTCAGAGGCCTTGCCATTACAAGTTGCCATTCACCTCTGCTTGCCAGCCTTCTCTCTTAGCGAGCACTAATTGAGCCATGTCCGAGCGTTCAATATTAAACTTCTTTTGCCTCACCACCCTTTCTGTGGGACCCCCGTATGGTTTGGGGCAGCGAGCCCCGTTCTGCATCTTTCTATTCCCTCCTTTTCATAACCAGTTTGGCTCGGGTCGACGGTGTGTACGTGAGTCATCACGTGATGTAATGGGCGCGCACATTGCCTCGATATAAATTGTCAAAAAAAAAAAGTTCAACTTAATTCAACCACCGGTGCTGACGTTCACGCGCTCCGTTTAAAGAGCCGACTTTCTGCCTGTCATTCAAACACCTCGGGCTTTCACGACCCCGTGCCTCCTCGTCGCCGCTTCTTAACGCATCTCTCCTTCTCTTTACAGGGCTGAGCAAAGCTTGGTCACTTCTAACCACCCGTGCGTGTGCGCGTGCGTGTTGTTTTCTCTTCTTCTTTTTCTTGCAAATTTGACATTTCACTTCTTAATGTTTTTTTGTTGTTGATGCCCGTTGTTTTGCCCCCCCCCCCGCCCCCAACGAAGCAGGTCTGGAGGTGAAACTTGTAAAGTCTGCATCTGTGATTGACCGCAAGGCACCCGAAGCTAAATCTGAGAACGGTTATTTCTCCGAGATATATTCCTTCCTCAGTGGTTTACCTACAGATTTCAGCAGCTCAGCTAAGGGAAAAGGTACATGGAAATAAAACGCGTGTTTTAAGTTAAATTACTTAATGAGAACATGGTGAGGGTGTTGACAACTGTATTGTTATTTGGGGTGCAACGTTGCATCTGTTTGTCGTTTATTATCTATTCGTAAGTCTCACGGTGTAACGCATCGATGTCCGCATGTAAGAATCGGTGTATTTTTGTTAATTGCTAAAGATATCCATGCCAATGTCACAGCTGGGCTAATGAAGTGAACTAAACTTGCTTCCAATGCAGTTCCAGAGGAAATGATGATTCGTCGCGACATCGTTTTGAAGGACGTGTTCTGTTTGTAACAATTGCAGCGTGGGTCTCGGTGAAGCAAGGACATTAACCCCATCTGTTCAAATGTCGTTTGAAATCTTCTTTTGCGTGCGATGCGCAGATCCACCCATCCATCCCATTTGCATCCGAATGCTCTTCCTCTCCGGATCATTCTTTAACAGTCTTCTCATTTCAGCCTGCCGAGAGTGCCTTGGGGAACCGGCGAATTTCCCGGGTCGCGTGACGCCACCGATTTAAAAGCCATCCCATCCCACCGCAAGAGGTTAAACTGCGAAGAGGGAGGCACTGTTGCCAGACTCTCCCCCCGTGGGAACCACCTTGCCCCTCGATTTGCATCACCTGACCTGCGAGGGTCCGCGCAAAAAAAAAAATGTCCACGTGGCAGGTGATTTCGGTGAGAATTTGGGGCAAATCCGAGCGTGGGCAGGAGGGCACCGGGTCAACGGGGTTCCTCTCTCAGTTTAACACCTCCCTCCATTGCGATAACCACAACATGCTGACGCCATGCCTCGCAATGCAGTGTAAACTCCCGTGAGCTTCATCGAGCGCTTGCAAAAGCACCGAGTCTGGTGGGGGGGGGGAGACCATCCCCCTCCTGCACGTTGATGCTTGGTGAGAGAGGGAGGGAGTTTGCAAATCCCCAATCCTTTGTTCGGAATAACCGCGAGAGTAACCTTAGGACTAAATCACCCAGGATCCTTCTGATCTCATCGGGATATCGGATGCTAAGCAGGTTTGAGCCTTGACATTGCTCTGACGGGCAACCGCCGTCGATACAAACACATGCTGTTGTAGGCTGCTTGCAGGGCATCGTCAGCAGAGAGACATGCAGCAAAATGAATTGTTGTATTGCACTATGCTCCCATGTCTTCGCTGCCCGCGTTCACCAACCTGCGCTGACCAGCGCGGTAAAATACTGTGTAGTCAAATAATCCACGAGGCTTGGGGAGGCCCTCATCCAGCAGTGGATTGACAAGAAGGCTGTTACATGTAGACGTATTTTCTTTGCTTCGTTTTCACGACGCAGCCACGAATACAGTGACCCCGGTTCCATATGAGGTGCAGGGCAGCTGGTTAGAGTTATCTATGCTATTTCAACGTCCCCCCATTCACTAACTTACCCTCCCCCCACTAAGCTGGTTGTGCCCAGCAGCTTATACCTGAATAAGGGAACACATGCATGCTTCCATCCTTTCAAGAAAGGCAAACGCCTTCATGATAGCCAAATGCCACAACAAAATGCCAATTCATTCACTGACTTTCATGGCAAATTTCCACAACGTGTACCCTGCATTAACATCCATTTCGCTTCACTGCATTGCCATTCCGATCACCGTCTCCTGTGCAAATGTCACGTTCGCTTTGCAAGGAGATAAAACCGCATGGTTCCACGCTGTATGCAGCATCACATCTATCTAACCCATTAACTTTTTACACGACTAAAATCGCGACCCACGCTTGATGCATTTGCGTTCGTTTTTATTTTTTTGCCCCGACTTGTCGTCTGCAAAGTCGATCGTGCGATTCGAGTCGCTTGCCTCTCGACCGCTGCCTCGCGCGGCCAAGATGTTGTATCTCTTGCGAACGTCGAACGCTGTGCGTGGCTGCGAGCAGCGATAGAGACTCCCCGGAACATTGACTTTAAGGACATCAGGGAGACGTCCGTCGTCGTGACCTGGATCGCTCCGTCCGCCGACGCAGACAGCTTCAAGATCGCTTACGTCCCAACGGCTGGAGGTGCGCTAGCATAGGCGGTGCTGTGGGGGGGGGCGGGGTCTAGGGGGGGAGGGGGTGGTCTGGGGGGGCAGAGTGGGGGGGGGGGGTGATAAGGGGAATAATAGATTTGAAGCTTTAGTGACTGCAGGAATCCATACTCTTTGGTTCTTTCGGTAAAGTCACGTAGGTATAAAATAATATAAATCACGACGTTTCTGGCGCAACACAAGCGTCCATCATCAGGTGGGAAAGCAAAGAGTATGGGAATAATAGACTCAAGATCCGGTCACCACCTTCGTTAAGTGGCAAATAAAAATAAATCCCGCTGATGGCACTGCTGCAGAAGCTGTGAACCACCGCCAAGTGGCCCGAATTCAAGAGAGATGGCAGCAAGGGACTCGTTCAGCCGTTGCATGGCTTTCAAACTTGGATGTATAGAAGAACCCTGAGGGCGATATTCACGAAGAGTGGACTCCCTCAACTAAACACTCTTCCCATGTGAACAGGGGCTGTAGGAGCCAGTTGATTTGTTTTATTGTAATGGGACAATGGCTGTGGACCCAGTGATCTGCGTTTCTAAAACGATCTAGGGTCTCTGCTCTATCAGCTTAGCCTTAAGTGAGTAACTGGTGTGGTTTGTAGCATTGGAACATTACCCTTTGACTTTTGCTAAATACAGTATGCTCGCTGAAAGCGGGTCACATACCAATACCCGCCAATCGCCACTAAGTAACGGTGATGCCACCACTCCGTTTGTGCCAGGCGAGGTGCACTTTGAGGCCACGTGAAGTGTCGAAGGCTCGCTGGCAGGAGGTCACGGAACAGACCCAGGTGGAATGGGTTGAGCGACTGATATGACTGGCAGATGCACCAGCTGTTCCTCCAGGAACAGGTGACTACTGCGGGTCACATGCCCCCAGAGCCTCTGACGCTAACGGGGAGGGATCTTTGTCGTGATGTGGCAGGCGAGCCCGAGAGCCGGCGGGTGGCTTCGTTGCTGACGGAGGTCATGCTGACCCGCCTGACCCCCGGCACGGAGTACGAAGTGAACGTCATCAGCGTCAAGAGCTTCCAGGAGAGCGATCCCCTTACGGGGACCTTCACCACCCGTACGTCCGCAGAGCCCTTCACACATCCCCTCCCTTCCCCTCCCGCTTTTGTTTGAGATAAAAAAAGTTTTACGGGCTCACATCATTACAGCTCACAATACAGGGTGCTTCGAAAAAATGTTAACACTTTCTGGGACAATCGTTTTTAATGGAAAAATAACATGATAACAAATGTATGTTAATAGCTTCAAAAAGTCAAAATTCTGCACTTGTTCACCACATTATCAACACATGCCTGGAATCTTCTCCAGGTGGTCTCCATAGCCCGGAGGCACATTTATTGTGGTATTGTTGCAAATTCTCAGAAGTATTAAAACAAATTTGAAGCACCCTGTATTATCATCAGCCATGGTCAATCCTCTGCTGGATGAAGACCTCCCTCCCTCACTGAACCTATGACACCCAACATACAGATCAAACAATCAATTATCACACGTACAAATTGACGCACGTATCATAAACATCGCGCAGGTACGATTTGACTCGCCAATGAATCGACGCATCGTCGCATAACTCGAGAATGACACTGACCGATCGTCCGCTCGCAACAACAACAACAAAATTCCATCCAGCTCGCATCCGTCGGAATAATGCAATCTCGGCAGCGGCGGCGACGAGGATGTTTGATGGGCAAGCAAGCGCGCGGGTACGGTTGCGAGCAGGTGAACGTCATGCGAGCGCCGCGGGGTGCTGTGTGTTGCAGTGCTGGGTAGCCCGTCCGTTCTGAGCGCGGAGGATGTCACCGACAGCTCGGCCCTGCTCAAGTGGAAGCCCACGATAGGCCCCGTGGACACCTACTCGCTCACCTACAGCTTCGAAGATGGTGAGCAAATGCATCCAATCGGTTTAAAGCATCACCACTCGCCCAGAGAGTGATAATATCCCATTCGTTTTGGATAAAAACAAGAAAAATAGTGCGTACATATGGATCATGCAATGCTTTCCAACGTGTGTTATGTTCTTGGAAGTATTTAATCAGCAGCATGGAAGACGAAGGATATCTTTTGGGCCAAAAAACCCATGCATTCTTGCAAATACTCTCGACATTTTTGCACTTTTTGCCGTCTCAAAGTTGTAGGAAACCCGTTGATCAATTTGGTCAGTTATTAACACAACTTTACAGTAAGATTTCGTTCACATTGGATCATCTTTACCAGAGTTATCGTGCCTCCCCGTTACGGACGGACGTCCAGACACAGCTACTGCATTAATGCATTCGACCTCAATCGTCGTAAACTTTGCCCATCCTTTTCATTGCATCGTCTTCTCGTGGCAACGTCCATTTGTTGTCCTTCCCCCGCACCTCCGTACGTTGCGAAATAAGTTCTACATACTCTTAGGTTTTTTCGGTAAAGTCACGTAGGTAAAAAATAAATATTAAAAAGGGATAATAAAAATAATAGAAGAAATAATAGAAATAAAATAATAAATCACGTTTCGGAAGGCAACACAAGCTTCCGTCTTCAGGTGGAACCGTCACAGCACGATTGCTGTATCCTCTTTACTTGATACAGCAATCGTGCTGTGACGGTTCCACCTCGTCGTGATTTCTTATTTTATTTCTATTATTCTATTCTTTTTATTATTCTTTTTTATTATTTATTTTTTACCTACGTGACTTTACCGAAAAAACCTAAGAGTGTGAATCCTTGCAGTCACGAAAGCTTCAAATCTAGAAGTTCTACATACATATGTCAATCACAACACATTATTATGTCACTGCTCCACCACTCCCCCCACCACCACCACCACCACCTGCGGTCTTAATTCACCGTTCCGTTGTGGCTCTCTACCTTCGCCCCCAAATTAGGAGAGCCCGTGACCGTCACCGTTTCGGGCGGCACGGTTGAATACCAGCTGACCGACCTGAATCCCGATACGCCGTACGTCGCCAAGGTTCGCGCGGTCAAGGGAGCCCAGCAGAGCGCGGACACGGCGGTCGCCTTCGTCACCGGTGAGCGACGGTCGCGGCCCGCGCGCCGAATGCCACTTAGATGTTGCCACTTGGCCCGGTTTTCTCAGGATCGCCCTCTTGCGGAGGTAGATAATAATGATGATGATGATAATGGCTTTCATATTTATCCAGGGGGCGGTGTGGTCTCCCAAATTGGGTATTTTCTAATTTTAAAAATGTGGATGATGACACCGGCGCACATCATGGGCTATGCTCTTTTCGAATAATGTCATGGAATCTTCAACACGTAGGCTTTCACGACCAATATTATCCGTGATAGAGATTTTGTTGGGTTAGATCGAATTGTAAATGTTGTGGGTTTACTCTCGAACACACCGGTGTGCTGAACTAGTAACTAATTGGGATGTTTTGTTTACGTGACAAACTTTACTAAATGGCTGTGTTCGGTGGTGGCGGGTTTAACGACACATTTATACTGGTAGGAACGTCCTGGTTACACCAGCCCACAGGGGATTATTGTGTCCGTCGTGCAGGGAGGGGCTGGGTGGGGAGGGAGGGGCTGGGTGGGTGGGGAGGGTGGGGCTGGGTTGGGGGTGGGAGGGGTGGGGCTGGGTGGGGAGGGGCTGGTCACCCCGTGGTACCCTTATAAAACTCAACGTTTAACCTACTCACGCCGGCTTGTGCCCGCCCTCACAGTCGGGCATATTTGCAGAATACACCACGCCGCCGTTGACCCTGGCCATTGACCGAGCAACCCAACGTTCCTACCAGCTCCCTCCACAGGAATGTGTTATCTTGGGATTTAGCCAATTTCAGTACAGAACCAAATTTTATATTGCGCGTTTTTTTGTGCAGTTATTCGTGACTGGGCTGATATCATCACTTGTGCACTATCCCTTGAGAACCCATTGTAATCACAGGTGGCTGCCAGCATTCTAACCCAAGATCTGAACAGCTTTTGCCTCAACTACGCAGTCATCTGTTTTATTTTTTTATCAGTAACATTTCTATCATGTTACACATTTGAATAATGTTTCCTCTGTGACATCTGGTCGTAATGAAAAAGCGGCAGTAAATTTCTCGCATTTAATCGCTGACATCTGGCCACGTGAAAGGAACGTACCATGTGTTACGGATGTTATCCACTCGGGATGTATCAATCATCCCCTCCACTATTCATCGTATGGTCACAATTCAGCATCAGGATTCAATTTATGAGCGTGTAATTTTTTTTTGCCATGGTGGTGCACAGAGAATATGTGGTGATGAATATATATAATTTCAATAATTTAGTCGTTTGTCAATTCACTGCTGGACGAAGGCCACCCCCGATGCCGTGGTCAGTCATGGGGGTTGTTTGATGATACTTCACCTTCGGCAACCGACACTGACCAGTGTGGTAAAGAATGGTTAAACAAACCTCCCTGCCTGGCACGGCACGGAGAGGCCTTCATCCAGCAATGGCTTGAGAAAGCATAGTAAATGATCTGTTGCGATCAGCGGATTGTCGAATAGTGTTGGTGCAAACTGCTAAACAAATTCGAGGATCGCTGGCCAAAATCTGGTGAGGATGACGATGACGACGACATTATACAGAGCAAAATCCGTAAGTATATATGTTGAACTTCTTTCGCACCGTACGTAGCCAACAGTGCTAATTGGAGGTGCCGGGAAAGGACAACAAAACTAAACACAAAAATCTGTTTTAAGTAAATGAGTTTTCAATCTAGATTTGAAAGTGTACCAGCTCTAGTGGGCTTCCTAATATCGGAAGGAAGAGTGTTCCAGACGACCGCAGAGGCGCATCCGAAAGCGCCGCGTGATGCGGTGACCGTCCTTGTTCGATCGCCAGTCAAAATCCGCCCCTGCTACGAGGATGAGCAGAGTTTGCCGCGGTAGTTAATGCTCCTTGACGAAGTGATCAGCAAGCTATTGTGGTTCATTTGTGGCAATGTCGTTGAACGATGATTATTGAACCGTTGCGAGCAGCCCGAAAGAAGACGAGCTTCCCCATGGACTGCAGCGAGGCCTTGCAGGGCGACCAGTCCAGCGGCGTGTTCACCATCTTCCTGAACGGCAACGCCAGCCAGCCACTGCTGGTCTACTGCGACATGACCACCGACGGCGGAGGATGGATCGTGAGTGGCCATTTTTCTCAACTGGGGTTGTTTTTTTGTTATGTTTGCCTCCTCTTCCTCACAATAATTTTAATTTCGCGGACGGAAGTTGTACAGAAATTGTACAGAAAACGATTTGGCATTGCGACGGGGCACGTTTAATTCCTCAGCAACTCAAAAAGAGCCTTTTGCGTGACATTTCGTCTCACAAGGGGACCCCCCCTCCCTAGTGGCAGCCGTCCCCGTGCAGCACAAGGTGTAGACACAGTTATCAGAGGGCCGCAGGGTTTCTGCGGGCAGTCCATTGATGTACTGCAGTTCTATGCTCCCCGACTCCACCGACTCCCCCAATTGACCGTTGTGGTGAAATATGGTCAAACAAATCCCACGACACCATACGAACTTGTGAGGGCCCTCATCCGGCAGTGTAGAGACAAAAAGGCTATAAATGTCAAATGTTACATCTCAGAATTGTTGGAGTTGACCAACCGACTCCCAAGTGTTTCCGACTGACGTACACGGCATTGCCTTGACATTCATTCAGAACGGTTCGCTAAGCACAGTGTTTCATGTGCACTCACACAGGTCGTACAGAGGCGTCAAAACGGGCTCACGGACTTCTTCCGTAACTGGAAGGCGTACGAGAAAGGCTTTGGAGACATCAACGATGAATTCTGGCTCGGTAAATATCATCTCGGCCGTTAGCCTCCGTCACCCGAAATGCACCCCATCTGATAATTTTTTAGAAGCCGCGCAGAGGGTTAAACACTGCTGCCGGTGCTACGTCGGGAGAGAAGGATGCAGCAAAATCCACTGTTGTACTGTGATTCTATCCCCCCCCCCCTCCACGTGTTCACCAACCTGCATTGACCACCGTGGTGAAGTATGGTCAAATAATCCTTACGACCTGCACGGCATGTGGTGGGGAGGGGAATCCTCATCAAGTGGTGGATTTACAAAAGGGCTTAGTTTTATGGTGTCGGACTCAATTTGATATGTGGTGCAGAGCACTGTTAAGCATCATCCGTTGACTAATGTACTTTGCGTTTACAGTAGCAACGTGCATCTCTATAAACGTGCGTTTTACATTATTTGGCTGCTGTAAATTTCCACGCGATAAGCCACGTCTCGTTGGGCTGTCGTTTGTGGCCAGATCGCTTCTCAAAATAGATCTGCATAGTTTAGTGGGCCTTACCTGGTCAAATAAAATATATAGTTTATGAGTTTAGTTTAGTTTACTCGTTATTGGTTTTACATTGTCTGGGAATAAAACAGGTGTTAAATGTTCAAACACCAAATAGATAATAAGGTCGATCAGTTTCAAAGACAATGCATATATAAATCAGAGCGTGTTTGTTGCCATGTTTTTCCACAAGGACTCTGTGTGGTTAATGCGGACTCGATTCCTTGCTGAAAGGGGGATCTATTTGGTGTTCGAACATCATAACACCTCCTGTTTTATTGCCAGAAAGGGTAGAACCAATTCTTCTTACTCTTTGGTTCTTTCGTTAAAGTCACGTAGATAGGAAAATAAATAATAGATCACGACGCTTCGATCGCAACAACAAGCGACCGTCTTCAGGTGAGAGAGAGAAGCGTGCCGTTGTGACAATAATTCCTGCAGTCACGAAAGCTTCAAATCACAATTCTTCTTCTTATTATTATCATACATTTTTCAAACTTTGATGCTGGCAAAAAATGTCCCATAGATTTAGTTTACTCATCACTGTGTGAGTCAAATTATTATTTAAAGCTTTCGTGACTGCAGTGATTCATCTTCTTGGTTCTTTCGGTAAAGTCACGTAGAAGGGAAATAATAAAATAATAAAAAGAAAACATAATAAAATACAATTCTCACGACGTTTCGGCCACAAGGCAAGCAGCCGTCCTCAGGTGAAGAACAGGGCTGTCATTCGGACGCTGTCTTTCCGACAGACCTGTTCTTCACCTGAGGACGGCTGCTTGCGTTGTGGCCGAAACGTCGTGAGAATTGTATTTTATTACGTTACATTTTTATTATTTTATAATCTCCCTTCTACGTGACTTTACCGAAAGAACCAAGAAGACTGTGTTAGTTTTCACGGGTTATACGGTCATAGTTCTCCCGATGCGTTTTCGGGGTCGTGCTCGCGCGTGCGGTGCGGGGGGGGGGGGTACAGCAAGCCCCGAAGCCACACGTCAGTGGCGAGGTTGGGGTGGGGAAGAGGGGGGCTTCACATCCTCGCCCTCGTCGCTGCGACACCCCCGCAGGCCTCCAGAACATCTTTGCGCTGACGTCGCAAGGGCGCTACGAGCTGCGCGTGGACCTGCGAGACGGCGAGTGGGGCGCCCACGCAGTGTACGACCACTTCTCCGTGGCCAACGCCAGTGGCCTCTACCGACTCAAAGTCGGCGAATACAGCGGGACAGCCGGTGAGAACACCGCCCCGTCCCCCGCCCGCTCGGAAAGAGATCGACAGAATTATCCACCCCGCCGCCGCCCGCCACCCCCCCCAAAAATAAATGACACTTGTTCGTCAATCGACGTTTCAGAGCAGCCTCTTAGTGCTGGGTGGGGGTGGGGGGAGTGAGCGGTGAAAGAGGCACGAGCCCCCTCTGCTGAATGGTTCAAGTCACCCTTTTTTACATTAATGTGCAAGTCTTCGTTTGATATAAAAAATCTCCACGGAAGTTGGGGGGTGGGGGGGCTGTACAAAAAGCCTCGTAGTATCTGTTGAACTTCTTTCGCACCGTACGTAACCAGCCGTGCCACACGGAGGCAGAGTAGAATTAAGCGACGGGCATTGCCGCCTTGCCTCGTACGCACAGGGAGAGTGGTGTGAAGTCGAGAGCAAAATGCACAACAGACGAGCGCAGATACTGTCGTTACTTACTCACTCTGCTTAGAGTTTAACATCCCTATTAAATTTGTTAAGCATTGACTGCAGCGCTCGTGTTGTGCTCCCCCCGCCCCAGTTTTTGTCAACAAAGTCGCGCTAAGGGGCTGTCTCAGGATTTCTTACGTGCGTGACGTTGAACTTCTTTCGGCCCCGCACGTAGCCAACCGTGCTAATCGGAGGTGCTTGTCACTTTCCTGTGCTCCATCCACCCCTCGTGGTCCCTACGCAGGAGACTCGATGACCTACCACCAGGGCCGTCCGTTCTCGACGGTGGACCGGGACAACGACGTGGCCATCACCAACTGCGCCATCTCCTACCACGGCGCCTGGTGGTACAAGAACTGCCACCGGGCCAACCTCAACGGCAAATACGGAGACAAAAGCCACAGCCAGGTGCGGGCACGGCGCTCGGCTTCGCGGCACGGCCACCGATCACGCCGCCAAAACAACGGCCGTTGCCATCAAACCTGTTGGGTTTTTTGTTTTCACTGCGGTACAATTCAATGCCTTCGTCAGAAGCGGGGAATCAGAATAGTTATTTATGCCGGAGGAATCCGATGAACTATGAAGCGATTTTCCGCAGATGTACAGTAGGGGCGTGAAATGAGCGTTACAACAAACAATACAGAAACATGATAGGAGTGCAAAGTATAGGAAAAGGTTAACAAATCACGAAAAAATACGTGCAAAAAGAAATAAAAGTTTTCGTCAAACCCACGCTGACCTGCGTGGTGAAGTGTGGTCATAAACCTCTGTGGGGGAAGCCGTTATCGACCAGTGGATTGACAAAAGGGCTGTTGCTGTAAGTGTGCGTATTTTGTTTCGGATTGATATTTGTTTTGGAACTCAATATGGGTGACGAGAGTGGCGCTCCGTGTCGTAATCACGTGGTGGGATACCCAAGAAGTAACCTCCTTTGTGACGCTTTTCAAATAAGATTGAAAGAGTTGACGCATCAATAACGTCCATCTGTGTGTTTGCCTGTAACATGGGGTTGTGGTAACCCTCGTGAAGGTGATCCAACGTTCATGAAATGTTAGTAAACAGTTGTGTTGCTCTTCGGGACTCACCCTCGAAGAACACGTGGTACATTAATCAAAGGGTTGCATAACATTTAACAATTTTAAAAAATGATAATGGGAAGCCTTCTTAGCCAATGTGATGGCATCGCAAAGGAGCATGTCCTTAAATTTCGATTTAAAGCTTTCGTGACTGCAGGGATTCATATGCTTGGTTCTTTCTGTAAAGTCACGTAGAAGGGAAATAATAAAATAATAATAAAAATTATTTTCATAAAAAATATTTATTATTTTTTATTATTTTCCCTTCTACGTGACTTTACCGAAAGAACCAAAACATGATCATGTCCTTGCCTGCAAAAATTTCATGATGCGTGATTTCCCGCACCTCCGATTTGCACGGTTGCCTACGTACGGTGCGAAAGAAGTTCAACGTACATACATAAGTATCACGAATCATGTGTCCCTAATTCGTGAATTTGAAACGAGGATCTAAGCAGTGGCAGCTAATCGCGCTGACCTCTAAAACACCCAGCCATCACTTAGGGTTTTGATCTGCGTTAACTTAACATAATACACTCCGATTCCTAGAATTTGTGACATTGCTAAGATGTTTCGTAGGCTATGTCCAATGTTGAAGTAAGGACAATGACGATTTATCCTAAATAAAAACTTCACGAACAAATATTTTGGCTTTAAATATAATTGAAACGGTGTCTACGACGCGAACGTTGTCAACTTTTCGCGCATTTTCATTTCTCACCCCACCGTGTAGCTACATTCGTTTGTCGTTTTTTTGTTTGTTTTGTTTTCTCCGATAACAGGGCGTCAACTGGTACCACTGGAAAGGCCACGAGTACTCGGTTCCGTTTGTGGAGATGAAGATTCGCCCATTCGCCGCCGCCAAGAGGGGCAGCAGACAGCACCTGCGGAATTAGACATGGGCGTCGATTGAGCATGTGGGTTGGCTGCGTACGATGCAAAAGAAGTTCAACATACTTGCATTCATTGAAGGAAGAAATGCCCCTGCACCCACCGCCCCCCTCCCCAAAAAAAAATAACGAAACAGCTTTTTGCCTTTTGTAGACACACAGACATGTAGCCTGTAGGTCCGACGTGAGATTGAAGTTTGTCAGCGAGTAAAATACTTTCGAATTACTCTTTTGGCGTGCCGTCGTTGTGGCATTGCAGTGACATCGTAGTAAAGTGTAAATCAATTCGAACAACATGCTCCGCACAACCTGAGAACACATCGGAGAGCTGTTCAATTAAGTCGCAGCGCGATCATGAGGTCAAATTTTAGTTTTTCATTAACGAAGTTTCAATCTCGTGTCGGGCAGCCCAGGTGAACACAGCTCCTAGCTACGTAGGTGAGTATAATATCTGCGAAATGAGAGCTGTCCGGTTCTCAGATGTGTTTTCAGGCTGTACCACGTGTCATTTGGTATCATGTCCGTCGTTTTACACCACGTTCTGAGACCTTATCCAGGGACAAAATTGAGCATCTCCCGTTCTACCTTGATTACGTAAACGTCACCGGCTGCTGACGGTCATCGTCAAGAACCAGCCACATGAGCGGCACTCCAGCGACGCTTTATAATCAAGGGCGAACGGCGATCTGTGCTCAATTCGGTTCCCGGAGAAGCTCCCAGCACGTGGAGCGAAACGTCGGACATCATCCCAAAGTACAACACGGCAACAACCCGAAAACAAATCGCGGTGATCTGTACAACTCGACCGCAATGACCTACGCAGTCGAATAACAGCTGATTTGCTTTTTGTAGAGTTGTCTTACGGACAGTGCTGGCAGTTGACTGACACGTTGGGTTCCACGTTGAAAGTCAACGGGTCAGCAATTACACATCACGCATCCGGGTATTTTTTTTTGTTTTTTAAACGTCTCGCGCAGCGTCCGTGAGCCGTATCATCAGACTACCTTTCTGCCAGCACTGCGCTCTAACAGATAGTTGACAAAGAGATTGAAAGATCAGTTTATATATTCTTAACAAGCATAGAGACAATACTTTATTACGACGAAATGTTTCATTTATGCTGTTTTTATTTGGGTCAACTCCGTCTATGTTATTTTACCGATCAGAAGCAAGGAACGGAGAGTTTAGATACACGATCAAACCTCTAGCTTGGTGACTGCCCACCATCCAATTGCTTCTGTTGTTATACGATGTTATTTCATGTAGTATTGAGAGAGTTTATTCAATAGAGTTTATTACATTATATTCAGTATCCAAAAGAATCGACATTTTTTTGTCATCTGTGCCCTATAATGAACACGTTTGCTTTTTGCAAGACATTGATACTTAACCCCTGCATAGACGCCTCTGACGGGTTAAAAGTTGTGAATGGTGCTAGAAAAAAAAGTGATTACAAATTTCACACTGCCTGAACTCACCTTCGCTTACTCTGGCTAAGATATTTGCTGTTTTGAGAATATTTTTACCAATGCACTGTACATAAAAGAGATGCTTATATAAACGGTCAGTAAACAAAACTTGTGAAACTCATAGCTTTGTATTGCAATATATTTTAATTCTGAAAAACAAATCTTAATTTTATATATATCTCTCTCTTGGAAGAAAAGAAATTCGACTTAACAAGTTTAAGATTAACAAGTTTAAGATCGGCATTACTGCAGCTCGAATTTTGGAGGGCATTGCCAAGAGGTTACTGTGGTGCCAAAGCTTTTTTTGTGTCTTGTATTTAAGTAAATGTATATGAATAAATTGGTTAAGTCCCTTGGAGTTAAAACTATATCCAAATTGGAATATTTTCATTGCTCTATATGCTGTGGATGTGTTTCAAGAAGGGGTGGAATGATTTACCCGCCGCTGGCAATTCAATGACTTCTCGTGAACTGCCACCTCCAGCGGCTGCAGGAGTGACATTGATTTTTACGTGTGCTTCAAAATGTATCCCATGAATCGATGTATCATCCCACCCTTAAATTCGAGACACTGGCGATGTTGCTGTCAAGCTTAAAGTTAAGTACCCGCATTTTACTTGCTGGAAATCTGCATTTTATCCGGTAGAATGTCAGTGTTTATGCCATAAGACCTATTATGTTTTTTTGAATAATCTTAAGATGCCTCTCACCATAAATGCTCCTGTTTGAATGAAATGCTTTATTAAATCAACATCGGCTTCATATTCCCTGTACAACAGTGTATTGCAATAAATGGGAATGATCCTCAACAATGTGTTTGTTGTTGTTTTATGACTGGATGTGAACGTGTTTTTGTTTACACAGGCCTTTAGCACCACCACGACGCTCTGCAAGGCAACCGAGTACCCAGGACTCACCCTGGGGAACACTTTTGTGTTAATGAGTTCGAAAGCAGAATGACAATATCTCAATACATCACCAGCACTTTGAATAGAAGTGAGTTTTAGTAATACCGTTTTGATTACAGAAGGGTTTCTTACACAATGGCTACTATTAATCTTCTTGGTTCTTTCGGTAAAGTCACGTAGAAGGGAAATAATAAAATAATAATAAAAAATCAATTAAGTAATTCTCACGACGTTTCGGCCACAACGCAAGCAGCCGTCGTCAGGTGGGGCTCCGGGCGGGTGTGTAACGCAGAGGCCGGATTCAGGCGCGGGGCTTTAGGGGCCGTCCATAAATGACGTCACGCACCTAGGGTGGGGGCGGGGTCAGATTTTTGTGACGATGTGTGACGAGGGGGGAGGGTGGTTTGAGAAATGTGACGTCACGTAAAAATGCGCAGCTTTAAATCAATATAGACAACACGTTCTACTTAATTAAATATGCTTTTTTTTATAAATGTTTTCTCCTACAACATCAGAGTGCAGCGCCACATTAAATAGGCACTACAATGACAATAGCTTAAAGCGATTTGAAGCATGTTTCATATTTTGAGGGGGGGGAGCAGAGCTTTGTGACGTCATATTTGAGGGGGGGGGTCTGACTTTTTGTGACACCGTGTGACGAGGGGGGGGGGGGTCAAAAATCGTCAAAAATCGCGTGACGTCATTTATGGACGGCCCCTTAGGGGCTGCAGCCCAGGGCCCTCCGCAAGCTGGAGGGCCTCCAGAGATTCAGTGAAAAGTGACTTCGTTTGTGAATGCTGCATTTTATTTGTTGTTAGCCTTGTAAAAATAAATTCGATTTTTATTTTAACTTTGTTTTCCTTTTGAAAATATTACCGGGAGGCTCACATTACCTGTAGCCCAGGGGCCTACACAATCTGAATCCGGCCCTGGTGTCACGGTGTCTCTTTTTCTGGGCGAGATTCTCTGATTTTGGTGCTTTGAGACCATTCATGAGGTGGCTCTTGTTTGGGACCGTTAATTGTCTGGTACCTCCCCTCCAGACTTGTTCGCCAAGGGAGACCCGATCAGGAGTGCAAGACTCCAGGCGACGTAGCTCTGAGGTTCACTTGAACACACAAACTCCACCACCACGACATCGCTGTCAACCCACACCGGTTCACACCGTATTCGTGTACAGGGAAATTGAGTTTTCAGGCCCATACGGCGTACAGCCGTTTCAATACGAGCAACAACAAAACACATTTCTATTTCGATTTAAAGCTTTCGTGACTGCAGGGATTCATCTTCTTGGTTCTTTCGGTAAAGTCACATAGAAGAGAAATAATAAAATAATACAAATGAAACATAATAAAATAATTCTCACGACGTGTCGGCTACAACGCAAGCAGCCGTCCTCAGGTGAATAATGAAACACCACCAAGCTTGGAGCGTATATTTAAGCTGCTTGTGTTTCATTCTTCACCTGAGGACGGCTGCTTGCGTTGTAGCCGAAACGTCGTGAGAATTATTTTATTATGTTTTATTTTTATTATTTTATTATTTCCCTTCTACGTGACTTTACCGAAAGAACCAAGAAGATGAATCCCTGCAGTCACGAAAGCTTTAAATCGAAATTTAACAAGAAGAAGACATTTATATTTGTTTGGGTTTCTCCCTTGTGATGGGGGGGGGGTCTGACTTTTGGATGAACGCTGAGATTTATAAGGTGTGCGGGGTAACCGAAAAGGGTCTCAATTGGTCTGTAAGAAGGTAGGGGCACTGATAAGGGGTTGACAGGTATGCCACGATATGGTGTACGATCCGCCGGTGGGGATGGCAATAAGTTCAGGAGGTGAATGCCAGAGGTGTGGACTCGAGTCATGTGACTTGGACTCGAGTCAGACTCGAGTCATAAATTTGATGACTTGCGACTCGACTTGGACTTGCATAACAATGACTTTGTCCCACCTATGAGATGTGGACTCGAGTCATGTGACTTGGACTCGAGTCAGACTCGAGTCATGAATTTGATGACTTGCGACTCGACTTGGACTTGCATAACAATGACTTTGTCCCACCTATGAGATGTGGACTCGAGTCATGTGACTTGGACTCGAGTCAGACTCGAGTCATGAATTTGATGACTTGCGACTCGACTTGGACTTGCATAACAATGACTTTGTCCCACCTCTGGTGAATGCCAATGTCGAGGTCTGCTTGACCACCACTAGAGGGCTTCGCAAGAGCGTTCGTGTCGTGTTCCTGCTCCGTTGAAGGAACGCTGACTGCGGTGGTTTACTGCATGGTTGACAGCAAGGCCGTAATTATAATATATATTGGGGGACACACATCCCCAAAATCTTCTTGGTTCTTTCGGTAAAGTCACGTAGAAGGGAAATAATAAAATAAATAAAATAAAACATAATAAAATAATATGATAATATATTTTATTATGCTTTATTTTTATTTTATAATAAAATAATATAAAAATATATTTTATTATGCTTTATTTGTATTATTTTATTAATAAAATAATAAAATAATATATTTTATTATGTTTTCTTTTTATTATTTTATTATTTCCCTTCTACGTGACTTTACCGAAAGAACCAAAAAGATTAATCCCTGCAGTCACGAAAGCTTTAAATCGAAATACATCCCCAATATTCAAATATGCATGCTCAAAATGTCCCCCCCAATATATTGCTATAAAAAAAATTGTTATGCTATGTAAATAAAAACAACAATTTGCTAAACCTTGGCCACAATATCAGGACTTGTCTTCATATAAATCAATGCATAGATTTATGTTTATATGATTGCGGTTATGGTTGTACTTTATTAACCACTAATCTCTGTTATTACATACAATGAAACAAGCAATTGTAAAAAAGTAAAAACAGAGCAATGTAATACAATAAATAACAAGCCCATCCCATGTATTAGTAAAACAAACATTTAGGCAGGAAATTAGTTTTCAAATGTCGATATTTTTCTGGGTTGGGACCCCCAGACACTCTGGAAGATTTGGTCCCCCCCAATGTTGACTCCATGGCTACGGCCTTGGTTCACAGTTTGGGTTGCATGGCCACAGTCACACTGCCTTGTCTTTAATTTTACTGCGTATTCTACCCGATGCTGCAAACAATCGTGCTGTATAATATACACTCACATTGCGAGCAATGTACAGGGTGGGAAAGTCCCTACATCCTTACCTGCAGCAGTCATATAACACATTTTCAAGCCAGGGACTTCTATTATATATTTCGCACACGCCATCCCTCATGAGCAATAGTCTAGGCATTCCAGTGGAACGTTTTTAATTAATTTAAATAATGAGAGAAACGTGTCCGGAAGACCTGGCTTCGATTCCTGACTGTGACGAGCACCAGTAGCGAATTATATCTGAAACGGTCATGGAAATCCCCCCACCCCCCCTTGTTCACCAACTCGCACGAAAGAAGCGTGGTGAAGTATGGTCAAGGAACACCCAGGACCTCCGATTAGCACGGTTGGCTACGTACGGTGCGAAAGACGTTAAACATACAGACAGCATGGCAGAGCGTAAAAACGCTGAAAAATATAATTGTGATAACAATTGTTCAATATTGCCACAAGGTGGCGCCCGTCGTCAAGAGCCGGCATGGGGGGATCAGTTTATATTCTGTATTGTTTTCCACTATACAATTTAACGCGTAAGCAAATTCATAGTTGATAATTAGTTTTTTACCCTTCTATCTGGCAACAAAACTGACACCTTTTTACAAGGAGTCATGTTTGCATAGACCGCAAGACCTGCAGTCATAATACAAACATGTGAGACTAGGCTCTAAGGAAAGCTGTCTCGGGTGTGGACCAATCAACTTCAAGGACAGAGCGCATTATCAGAGTTATGTCTTTTGTTTGTATTATGACTGCAGGTATTGCGGTCTATGCAAACATGACTCCTTGTAAAAAGGTGTCAGTTTTGTTGCCAGATAGAAGGGTAAAAAAACAATTATCATATTTTTACTGGCAAATGAGGTTCCCATGGTGCAAATTCAGTGTCTATATAGTTTCAGCATGTTGGCACAGGATATACGGCAGTGTGAACAAGTGACAAAAATTGCAATGGACACCTATGGGCTCTTTGCCCATGGAGTTTGATGATGATGATATAAACACAAACTTCGGTTTAACACTAAGGCTTTCGCGACCAATATTAACCATAAGAGGTTTTTGGTTTTACTCTCCAACACACAAGCGGTGTGCTGAAATCGTAACGGATTGGCACGTTTTGTTAACGTGACAAACCTTACGAATTGGCTGTCTGGTGTTGGCAGGTTTAACGACACATTTATATTTACGCGATCCAACCTAAAACCTCCGTTTTAAACAAACTTATTAACAGTGATATAAACTAGGCTGACACTAGTTTGACTACGCCAAAACTATTTCATGCAACTTTTTTTGTTGTTGAAATGCTGGCCGAATATGTTTTTCCCCTGCAGTGTCATTCATTTTTTTCCCTCCACAACTTTATTGCCATTGTGCTTTAGCGGTGTTATTTCCGGAGACAAAGCAACTATTGGGATCTCGCGAAAAACCAATTACATCCTTTCGTCTTAGCGAACGGCCCGCGGAAGTGAATACCACAGAACTACCGTGACATTCCTTCATGTGACCTCTGTACCACACAAGCCGAGGGCAAAACTCTCCCACCCGCCCCTGCTACTGACACTTAATCCGATATTGTGAATTCTGAGAGCTGATTTTTTTTGTTCCAAAAATAAGTGCAGAATCAAGTTACATTTCATTTTTGCGGTAATTGGTGACCGTTCTCACACTACATTTGAGAACGTGATTAAATCACAGGCCGGCCGAAACCTGGATTCGAACCTGGTTACAAAGCGGTGCCAGCTCAACGCTCTGACCTTTGAGCCCACCCGGTCATCTCTGACCTCTGAGCCCCACCACTATTTTTCTCCAATTAAGCTACGACATTGTTTACCCAAATTCATTTGAGCGTAATTCTTTCACCCTTTTGATTGACATTTCCTTTGTTCCGTTTGGTTTTGCGTGGGACGATAACGGAATGTCCAGAGAACACCCATTCATACCAGGGGAGACCACTGCACAACATCACTGAAATTTATTGCATAAATGTGACATTGATTACAGTCTGCGCGTTATTGAAATCATGCCTGGGTGCACAGAATACAAATCTCCTGTTATAGTAATCAGTAGAAGGTTTGCCGCGCTGTATGGCTTTAAGGTCACACTTTTTTTCTCTGAATAATTAAGATGTAAAACATCTTCTAATTTTATATTTGAATTCATCTTCATGATCAGCCATTATCAATCCACCGCCGGATGAAGGCCTCCCCATGCCTTTGCAATCTTTTTACGATCCTACGATTTAACACTTGCACACGAGCTGAACGCATCGCTCCGTCTCCTCTTCTGGAGGTGTTTAAATGCGTTTCATTCATTGATTACCAGCGCATTTTTGAATTCGGCACCCGCTAAATGTCCAGATACAAACTATGGGCACCCCCCTAAGCTGAAGCACAAAAGCGTTCACTATTGGATAGGGGACAACCTATATTATTTTAGAATTTTAACATCTTGTGTTCAGAATCAGCAACCCTTCAAAAACCTCCAGATACTAACTTGCATAGCTCTACATTCAAACGCACAGCACGTGTTATGACTTTGTCTCGATTTTTTTTGGGAGCTACAATTCTTTTGTACATTTGATGTTATTATTTTCTAATCTTATTGCGTACTGCACGTGGATTTAGCAACGTTGAAAACCTCTAGATTTTTATTTATTTAACTACCCATAAAATAAGTTTGTTATTTTGTTGTTGGTCCTAAACTATTCGGGAAGGTCAAATGCGTAAAAATAAAACCAACCATATGTTTCTATTTATAACCACAAAATCAACTGTATAGTTACGTAAATATTTTCAGCTTGCTATCCCTCTTTGAACATCAGTCTAACTTAGATCAAGACAGGCATGATGCACGCGCTAAATCGAGTGCTATTGAAATATAGCAGCAGCAGCAGCAACAACAAGAACAGAATCTAAATGAAGTAAACACACGTCGCCGGCCTGAATGGCTTTGGCCCACTCTTGCTGGTGTTGTTGTCTCATTTTGAACCAAGGGAAAACACCAAAAAACACAACCAAGGCGCGTATTCACATTTGTGTTGTGGCCAGAGCTTTGCGTTTGGGGTGAGAGGGCGGGGGGGGGGAGTTTGTAAGCTCTGGCGAGGTTTTTTTTCTCTCTAGGGGAGGGTTGGAGGATGGACTCTGGGAGGCGAGAGGGCGAGGGAGGGGTGGGGAGGAGAGAGAGAGCGGGAAGAAGAGATTAGCGCTGCTCCGAGTTCAAGAGACGAGTGGAACGATGGTAGCTTTACCGCTCCGACTACCGTCATCATCATCACCATCATCATCACACTTCTTGTTCGGGGAGATGTGCCTCCGCACCCGCTCATGGGATGATGTAGCAGCGACCAGGAGCCGGGCTAAGCGTCCGGTCTGCGTTTGATTCAAGAGGAATAAGGCAACGAAGGATAGTGAAGGGAAGTGATAGGTTGGCTGGCGGCGGCGGCGGTGTGGGTTCGAGATTGAAGGGGGTCGCGAGTGGCTGTGGGGAGACGGGATCGCTGTTGGATTCGCAAGCGACCTGGGCACGCTGACTGGCACGTACGCATTCGCTTATCCAGACACACGTGGTGGTCTCTCAATCACTATCCACTTTCCACGCTGCGTAACACACACACACGACTTGTGCACGCGCTGTGTACACACGTGTGCACTGCATTCATACGTGAAACAAACACACACACACACACTACTTGTGCGTGTTGTACGTACACATGCACGTGTACAGCGCATGCGCTACGTACGCACACGTGCAATACATACACCTACACGACATTCACATACTACTTGTACATGTGCTGTGTGCACATGCACTACATTCATGTAACACACGCGACATTGGCATACCGCATGTGCGTGTGCTATGTACATATACACGCCATGTCCACATACATGTATACGCTATGTACATTACATGTAGCATACTACATTCAAGCGCTACGACACGTATGGCGCATGTATGAATGTAGCACGTGTAATGCGTGAACGGTATACGCGTGTCAATGTGTTTCATTGTGGTGTAACATGTCAATGTGTGTGTAACATACGTTTAACATGACAGAAGTATGCCCCGTGTATTTGAACATACGTAGCGTAGTGTGTGCTGTGTGTGTAGTGCGTGTTTATTGTATATGAATGCGTGTGAAATGTGTTTAAATGTAGCTTGTGTAACATGCTTTCATTTAGTGTGTGTGTGTGAATATTGTGTGAATGTATGTAACTGTTTCAAGACACGATACTCTTATGTTTACACGTTACACACACTTCACTCATACATGTAACACACTACATTCACACACGTTGACACATGTAAACTGTTTACACATTACACACTTCATACATGTGACACACTACATACACACTGACACATGTAAACTGTTACACATACTTAAAGCCAGAGGTGTGGACTCGAGTCATGTGACTTGGACTCGAGTCAGACTCGAGTCATGAATTTGATGACTTGCGACTCGACTTGGACTTGCATAACAATGACTTTGTCCCACCTATGAGATGTGGACTCGAGTCATGCGACTTGGACTCGAGTCAGACTCGAGTCATGAATTTGATGACTTGCGACTCGACTTGGACTTGCATAACAATGACTTTGTCCCACCTATGAGATGTGGACTCGAGTCATGTGACTTGGACTCGAGTCAGACTCGAGTCATGAATTTGATGACTTGCGACTCGATTTGGACTTGCATAACAATGACTTTGTCCCACCTATGAGATGTGGACTCGAGTCATGTGACTTGGACTCGAGTCAGACTCGAGTCATGAATTTGATGACTTGCGACTCGACTTGGACTTGCATAACAATGACTTTGTCCCACCTATGAGATGTGGACTCGAGTCATGTGACTTGGACTCGAGTCAGACTCGAGTCATGAATTTGATGACTTGCGACTCGACTTGGACTTGCATAACAATGACTTTGTCCCACCTATGAGATGTGGACTCGAGTCATGTGACTTGGACTCGAGTCAGACTCGAGTCATGAATTTGATGACTTGCGACTCGACTTGGACTTGCATAACAATGACTTTGTCCCACCTCTGCTTAAAGCACACGTCACTATATTCTAACACACAACACTAAAACACGCCGTTACACGCATTCATATGTTACACGCACGCAACTGAGTTCAACACTTTACATGCAGTACATGCAGACATGTTAACACACGTACGTTCGTCTGACATTATGTTTAAGCACCTAAGGCTACATCCACACGCGTTAAACCACTGCATTTACTATTGCACACACACGCATGCCACATACACTCGCTGCATCGAAGGACGTTTAACATACATACACACTCATGTAAATTCATTATTATTACTACATAAATGTCGTGTGCTGATAACGGTTCCACGGTCTAACACATACAGCCATACACATACAACGCATGTTCACACACGTGGACACATTACTGTGAATGCACCGCATTCTGTAACGTGTGAGAATGAACGTGGTCATGTATGTTGGAATGCATTGCGTGTGTGTGTTTGACTTGTATCTTGTGTGTATGTTGTAGCGCGTGTTTAATGTTCAATGCAGCCTCTGTGTGAACATCTGAATGTGAGTGGCATGCACCGTGCCGGCTTTCATAGGTGCCACTGACTCACAGCACTTGCCCCGACAGTATGTTAAGGCTATACGGGGGATCTTTGTCTTTGTGTGTAGAGTCTACGAACTCGGCGACACGAGATCGATTGCCAGTCACGGCTAACGCCAATGACAAGTAACTGAACCGGTCCTGGGCCTCCCATAGGTCGACTCAGCCTAAAGTTATCACGTGCTGTGATGTACAAACATCCCAAAACGTCTGTGAAGGCTACACGGGGGATGATTACACACCGCAGCAGTTACTCAATTGAGGCTGAGTCGCCCTAGGGGAGGCCCGGGACCGGTTTAGATAATCTTCACCGGTGTTGGCCATGATCGGGAATCGAACCCTGGTTGCCGGGTTCGTAGCGCTGCGTGCCGACAACTCCACTAACCGCCCCCCCCCACACACCACACACACACCACGCACACACCACACACACACACACCACACACACACCACCCACACCACACACACACCACACACACACACCACACACACACCACACACACCACACGCACTCCACACACACCACACACACCACACACACACCACACACACCACGCACACACACACCACACACACCACACACACACGCACACACACACCACACACACACCACACACACCACACGCACTCCACACACACCACACACACCACACACACACGACACACACCACGCACACACCACACACACCACACACACCACACGCACTCCACACACACCACACACACCACACACACACCACACACACACCACACACACCACACACACACGCACACACCACGCACACACCACACACACACCACGCACACACCACCCACACACACACACACACCACACACACACACCACCCACACACACACACACCACACACACACACCACACACACACCACACACACCACACGCACTCCACACACACCACACACACCACACACACACCACACACACCACGCACACACCACACACACCACACACACCACACGCACTCCACACACACCACACACACCACACACACCACACACACACCACACACACACACCACACACACCACACACACACGCACACACCACGCACACACCACACACACACCACGCACACACCACCCACACACACACACACCACACACACACACCACCCACACACACACACACCACACACACACCACACACACCACACGCACTCCACACACACCACACACACCACACACACACCACACACACCACGCACACACCACACACACACCACACACACCACACACACACGCACACACCACACACACACTCCACACACACCACGCACACACCACACACACCACACACACACCACACACACTACACACTCCACACACACGCACACACCACGCACACACCACACCACACACGCCACACACACCATGCACACACCACACACCACGCACACACCACACCACACACGCCACACACACCATGCACACCACACACACACACCACGCACACACACTCCACACACACCACACACACACATTACACCACACACACACACCACGCACACACCACACACACACACCACCCACACACCACACACACCACACACACACACCACACACACCACGCACACACACTCCACACACACCACGCACACACCACACACACACACTCCACACACACACTCCACATACCACGCACACACCACACACACCACACACACACACCACGCACACACCACACCACACACGCCACACACACACCACACACACACCACACACCACGCACACACACTCCACACACACCACGCACACACCACACACACACCACACACACTCCACACACACACACACTCCACATACCACGCACACACCACACACACACACCACGCACACACCACACACTCCACACACACGCACACACCACGCACACACACTACACACACACACTACACACACCACCCACACACCACGCACACACCACACACACACTACACACACACACTCCACACACACACTCCACATACCACGCACACACCACACACACCACACACACACACCACGCACACACCACACACTCCACACACACGCACACACCACGCACACACACCACACCACACACGCCACACACACACCACACACACACCACACACACACACTCCACATACCACGCACACACCACACACACACACCACGCACACACCACACACTCCACACACACGCACACACCACGCACACACACTACACACACACACTACACACACCACCCACACACCACGCACACACCACACACACACTACACACAACCCACACACGCACACACTACACACCCCACACACACACACCACACACACACACCGCTCCACACACACTCCACACCAAACACACGTGTGGAAAACGCAACAGGCCTGCAGGTGAGGGGGGTGGGTGGTGGTCCGGGTGGAGCGATTTTATGGGGCAGCAGCAAACGAAATTCGGGGAGCACAGGTGGTCCATCCTCCCCGACAGCAAAGGTGGCGTCAAGAGGGAGCTCTCTCGACACGGGCTGCACTGCAATGTCTTCACCGAGCACGGTACCTCTGCGCTGCCCATGCCGCACTACCAACTGCACCTCCACACGTGCCACCCAGTGTGGGCAACTCGTGCCATCGTAGGGATTATGATGCCTCACTCTCTCCTCATACTGCACCCGTGCTGTATTCATACCTGTCGTACCCCTCCCCACCCACCACCACCCCACCACTGTAACTCCGAGCTAAGTGTATTTTTGTTTGTGTGTATGTACGTTGAACTTCTTTCGCACCGTACGTAGCCAAACGTGCTAATCGGAGGTGCGGTTATTTCGGGGGCCCGCGTCAAACCAGGCCAGTGCGGCTCCGGTTGCTTTTCTACTGCAGGAGCTGAGCCGTGCCGCTGACGTTGCGCGCGGATAATGAACAAGTCTAGGCGCACGTGTGTAGGTGACGCGGTGATGTTGCACGCAACGGACTGGTCGTAAGAACCGTCCGCTGCTGACCCTGGTTCGTCCAGTACCAGATTCGGGTGCCGCGGTGGCGAGATGTTAACTACCTCGCCTGGTGTGCAGGAAGTCGTGGGGTTCCATCCCAACTCGGACGCCGGCTGTATATTTGGAGTTTGCATGTTCTCCCCGTGGTCACACTGGATTTTTCTCCGAGTTCTGTGGCTTTTCCCTTCGCATTTAGAAACATGCGTTTGGGGTATTTGGCTGCAATGAATTTCCACGTGATAAGCCACTTCGTTGAGCTATCATTTGTGGCCAGGTTGCTTCAAAAAGAGCTAAATAGCTCAGTGCTGAAATAAAAAAAAAGTTTGCAGATTTAATTAAGATTGAGACATCCTGTGAGAACAGTGTAGCACGGTTTGGGCGTGGCTCGGCACATCCGAGCCACGCCAGCCCTGAACTGGCGTGGCACGGATGTGCTGGTGGAAAAGGGGTGAAAAATGACGTCTTGTCTTTGCTGCACTCTGCCATATGATGATGCCTGTGCCATATAACCACCTGGGGAAAATATTCATACTCTATTTATATTTAGGAGTAACTAAAAGGTGATTGCCGGATCAAAGCAATTAAACCTAACCTTTTGTTGCAAGAAGCAGAGGAAATAGTTGATCATTCCTCAAAGGTAAATATCACCATAAGGTTTTGGTGGCATTTAGATGACCCGTGTAATTTGCTCTCCACTGCACCACAAAGACTCCCCCTAACTCTAAAGGCAATCCTAATGTATCTTGCTGTCAACACAAGCTACACTCTGACCTACAGCTCACTCCGTTAAATGGCGAGCAGTGGACGGTGAGGGACGCTTTGGGTTTACTCTCTGGTCAGACGAGTCCCACGCGATTCTAACAACAATTCCAGCTTGTGTAACGTGCCCGCTATTTTCTGGCTCGCGGAGAAAGAGGCCATGAAGAGAGGCAGCAGTCAGGCGGTGAACTGGTGCAAACTCCCCCCCCCCCCGCCCCCTCCCCCAAGCTCTGTGGTCCTTTATGTATGAAGGTGTTTTAGGCCAATGAATGGGTGTTTCCATATGGGAGTAAACCGGAGCAGCGGAGAGAAAACCCACACGTGCGAGGGGGAAACACTCTATTCCCATACACACGGAGAACAGGTGGGGGGGCGTGGGTCCATATTTGCTCAACCACCTTCTGGCAATCACTTTAATGTGCTTTACAATTTGGACGTAAGGACTTTTTTTTTTCTATCTCCCAGGAAACCAACTGAGTGCCTCCGTGAATTTGCAGAGCGTCGATCGATCGATGGCACTCGGGGAGTGGATAACGTCGACCTGATGTATTTCAACTCGGGTCACGTAACATTTCATAAGTACACATCCCGGAATATATATTTGTCTTTTTCAAGGTGGCATCCGAAGTGAAGCTGAGAAACAAATATTTGGTTAGGTTTAAAAATTTTATGTGGTGCGTTTGTCGGATGTATTGATAACAAAAACGGCATTGCTGGTGAGTGATTTTTTTTTGTAAGCATTTGAGAAGTGGGTAAAGCGGAAACCCCTTCTAAGAAAGGCTCCTTTTTTCATTGTTCACAAGAATAGGCGACTGATTCGTGGGCTTCTTTGTTGTAATAATAGGGGGGGGAGGAGGTGGGGGGGATGTTTAGCCTCGCAATGTGCAAACATTTAACATGTGCAGATGGGCTCGTATCCAGGGTTACAGAGATGAGCACGTATTCAGTCCTTGGGCTGCAACGTACAATTGAGCTGCTGAACTGGGCCTGGGGGGTGGGGGCTGCTGGAAAATTATTGTTCGACGAATGTTTTTATTTTTTATAACTCGGCAGAAATGAGTTCTGAGCGGAGCGGTGGGACAGCGGTTAGCTCACCGAGTTTTGAAACCCCAGTGACCGCCTTCGCAAATGCGCCGCGAGCTAGCCACGGTGATGTATGGTCAAACGACCCCCACCTCCCACACGACCAATGTGGCCGTATCTTCATTCAATAGTGGATTGACAAAGGCTTTCGACTTTTTTTTCTTTTACCGCGACAAGTTTGTTGTTTCGAATAAGGTTGGCGGTCGCGGTGTCTCCATGTCTGACTTCCATTCTACGAAGTATTTTGAAACTTTATTTTTAATACAGTCTCGGTGGGTAAGTTCTTCATCTGGCAGTGGATTGGTCATGGCTGCTGATAATGATGATGAAGTTAGCCGTTTTAAATAAAATAAAAGTCGTTTGAAGAGGCTCTTATTCTCCATGAAGTAAAGTATATACACAGAGAGACCGTTGTATGGCCTGATATGGTGGCACTGTTGACCCATGCTATTATTATAACCACCAACCTGCCCATTTTGTTCCTCATATTCGCATAAGTGTTGCAAATCACAGATTTTAGGAAGAATTTTCCATCACTTTTCTTATCCGCAAATAGGCGCTAACATTTGTGCGGATTATAGGCAGGTCGATTTGTGGCAGGGTAGCAGATAATTTTAAATGCGGTTAATAGGAAGAGCGAAAAAATAGGCCACAATTAAAAACGCAAGCCAGAGGCTGCGTCGAATGTACACAATGGATTTCGCGAAAACAACTTTATACTGTCTATTTTCAGACTCGTGGCAAAGCAAAGATCACAGGAGAGATAAGCTACAATTTACTGCGTTTGCGTGCAGCGATACGGCGGAGTGATACGAAACGCATGTTCGTTTTAACTGCATTACACAGGCTCTCAGTCATAAATTTCAGTCGTAAAATATGAGTTGCGCTGTTGACAAGGCTGGCCAGCGCTGTGAGTCGTGCTCTTGCGTTCTTTGACCACATCAGCTGATTTTACAGCTCATTTGCTACTTGCCTTAATTAAATCGAGTTGCGTTGTTGGGCGTCAATTTGTAATTCGCGGTGCCGGGAAAATTTCCATGTATTTAAAATCACTCCTCTTTAATCTGTCTGGCTTGCCACGCTCAGTGTAAAAAATAGGAGGCCTTTCCCACCGTCTTAATTGAATTGTCGGTAATTAAATTTCATGCTCGCATACATCTCTGCGTGCCGCTTGTTTTTATATGCACTGCTTCATCAAATGTTGTTATAATATGTCCAGTTGCACGTAATGATTAACCCACACTGCCTCACTCCACCCCCCCACTCCCCCCCCACTCCCCCCACTATTTAATATTGATGAGCCAGCACCACTGAGCTCTTGGGGTTTGAGTTTGAATCCAGGTTTAAACCATCTGCGATTTACCTAGTTATCAAGCGCAGTGGTGAGCTGACAGTGGGTTGCACAGGAAAAAAACCCATCATAATGAATTCGGTTTTGCACTTAACGTAATTAAATTCCAGCCTTGATTAATAAATGTATTAGTTCGTGGCAGC
Source organism: Lampetra fluviatilis (assembly GCF_964198595.1). Classification (NCBI taxonomy): domain Eukaryota; kingdom Metazoa; phylum Chordata; class Hyperoartia; order Petromyzontiformes; family Petromyzontidae; genus Lampetra; species Lampetra fluviatilis. The sequence goes on along the minus strand of NC_136323.1, from coordinate 5,393,321 downwards.
CTAGAAATACTGTACATCAGCCGTGCATCCCCGCAGCCTATTACAACCTGTTTTATGCAGGGTGGTGGTCACCCATCCAAGCACTATCCAGGCTCAAACATGCTTAGCCACCTATGTCTGACGAGAGCGGGGGGGGGGGGGGGGCATTCAAGATGATTTAACCATGGATATCTCTCGTATATTAATAATTAGTGAGATTTTATAGCAATTATGAATTAAGAGCTCACCGAAGCAAAAGACCTGAGCTACCACCACCACCATCATCATTCGCACTGTCTTCATAACAAAATAATACTGGTAGGAACCTCCTGGTTCCACCAGCCCACAGGGGATTATTGTGTCCGTCTGTCCGTCGTGCATCCAAAAAAGGGAGGGGTGGGGCTGGGTGGAGAGGGGATGGTGGGGAGAGGCTGGGTGGAGAGGGTGGGGCTGGGTAGGGAGGGGAGGGTGGGACTGGGTGGGGGGTGGGAGGGGTGGGGCTGGGTGGAGAGGGGAGGGTGGGGAGGGGCTGGGTAGGGAGGGAGGGGCTGGGTGAGGAGGAGAGGGTGGGGAGGGGCTGGGTGGGGAGGGTGAGGCTGGGTGAGGAGGGGAGGGTGGGGAGTGGCTGGGTGGGGAGGGTGGGGCTGGGTGGGGAGAGGCTGGTCACCCCGTGGTGCCGTTATAAAACTCAACGTTTCACCTACTCACGCCGGCTTGTGTCCGCCCTCACAGTCGGGCATATTTGCGGAATACACCACGCCGCCGTTGACCCTGGCCATTGACCGAGCAACCCAACGTTCCTACCAGCTCCCTCCGCAGGACAATGTGTGACATATTATGCTGACATTTAGGGCAATGACCCGACCACGTTGTCATTATTTCAATCGCGTTTACAGAACAGTTTGAATTCACATACCTTCTAAATGTGACTGCATCTTGAAATGCAATTCGGAAACACGAGGCATATCTATAATAGGAATGCATTGCCTTACTCGAGGAAAATATATAACACACTAACATTGCAACAGAAAAATAATGCGGGTGGGCCTGGGGCAATGTCCCTATCAGTGGAGCTGAGAAACCGGCCGGAGGTTTACACGTGTGACTAAGTCTCGTTTGGAATTCCCAGATGCCAGGTTGCGTAACTGATGGACTGCTCAAGCCGTGCGCCCAGTACCAAGGCTTCACTATATTTCGAGTGTGGATCGGCAGAAAGAGACAGTTGAAGGAAGTGTCTCTAAATTCTGCCCACCCGCATGCCCTCAGCCAATTGGGTGGCAATGCTCGTCGTCATTTCCACGGTGGCCAGGCGCGTAGGCTAAGCTATATTTTGAGTGTGGATCGGCAGAGAGAGAGAGTGGAGAGTTTCTGAATTCCGCCCGCCCGACAACCCTCAGTCAATTGGGTGGCAACATTCATTCGGAGCGGTCCGTTTGTCATTTCCACGGTGGCCAGGCGCGTAGGCTAAGCTATATTTTGAGTGTGGATCGGCAGAAAGAGAGAGTGGAGAGTTTCTGATTTCCGCCCGCCCGACCGGTAGCAACGTTCACTCGGAGCAGGTCATTTGTCATTTCCACGGTGGCCAGGCGCGTAGGCTAAGCTATATTTTGAGTGTGGATCGGCAGAAAGAGAGAGTGGAGAGTTTCTGAATTCCGCCCGCCCGACCGGTAGCAACGTTCACTCGGAGCAGGTCATTTGTCATTTCCACGGTGGCCAGGCGCGGTAACCTCACGTTCCATGGACGTCGTCAGTCCGGCGCGCGTCTGCGCGTCAAGAGGAGGAGAGGGCATCGTGATAGTTTCATCACGGCATACAGTAATCGCCATACACCATCCCGTTGAACCCCGCCGTCCTCTCGGCACTCGCGCTCGCCTGGCACGGCACGCACACGGAGGGACTGACTGACCCGGCAATATGCAATGCCATGCCGTCGCTGGGCAAGAGGGTTCGGGGCAGGTGTTCCTGTCTACATCATTGTCCGCTGGGGCCGTCGACAGTGTGTGCAGCTGCCCGTTTAAAAAAAAAACGCCGCTGCCCGAGACAAAGATGTGTGCTTTCGGCAAGACGTATTACATCTGTTGCTTATTGCGTGGCCAGCGTAGTTGGTCTTCGTGGTCCGCGATGGCCTGGGCTGTGACGAGGTTTGGTGGTGTGGCACGTGAATAACGACGAGTTTGAAAATATGGGGTGCCTGTTGAAAAGTATCGTTCGTTATTTAAATAAATATGATGTACTTATATCACAGCAGTTGTAGGTAGGTTGATGACACCGTAGGCATGCGCAGTTGGTGGTATGAAGGTGCTATCGTGCAGACTTGTCTTCCGCCTGAACCTCCACGTGCTGCGATGTACAACGACAGAGATTGTGAGATCAGGGCCGTCCATAGGAGGTGCGGGGTCTGGGCCAAATCCCACAGTGGGCCCCCCACCCCACCATGCCTTCAGACTAAACCAGAAGAGTGATATCGAAACGCAGGGCCCGGGTCGGTCGCCCCGATTCGCCGTGTACTCGAGGGTTACTCCGCCTGGCGGTGAACCGGGATCAAAGTGATGACGTGAAGAGGTGGCCAAGAGTTGTATTGGAAATGTTTGTTTTATATTTAAATTAGCAATGAAACGCAACGTTCCAGTGTGCCGATGGAGGGAGCTTCAATCGGTGTTAATATTCCCCTGCTAGGAGTTAGGAACGTCGACATCTATCGAGAAGATTCAACTTGAAAGGTGTGCAAATAAGCGTGCAGTGTTAACATGCTCGTAATTATGCAAGTGATGTCGAACTTCTTTCGCGCCGTACGTAGCCAACTGCGCTATTCAGAGGCTCGGTAGGAAGGACAGCAAACTAAACACAACAAGCAGTTCTAAAGAAATTAGTTTAACACGCAGAGACAGGAAGAGGAGCGCCTGGATGCGAGAACATACCCAAGTTAGACTCATCGCATTGAATGTGATGAAAAGTAAGTGGGGGGAGAGAAGGGAGGGGGGGCATGTCGCTTGAGGGGGATGATGTCTGGTCGCCGAGACCAACTACGCTATAGTAGCGGGAGGGAAATGAATACATCCGTGATGCGTTCTTTCCAGCAAGGCCTCCACACAGCAGGGAATTAATTGAGAAAAGGGGGGGGGGGAGATGAAAATAATGAACTAACTAATCGACGAAGGCGGTGTTTAACCTCGAATGCGGTGAGAGCGGGAATTTTTTTCTACGTGGTTTTTTTTTTCCCCCTAAATCTTTTTCGAGCTGATCGAGCTCGCTAGAGCTACCGACGCTTGTGCGGCATCGCGTCGGAGGAAGAGGTCGGCTTTTAATGCCCCCGGATCGTTGGCAGGGATGGTGAAGGGGAGGGGTGTCGAGGGGGTGGGGTGTGGGGGAGCGGGGTGGGGGCCCCCTGGAAACATCCACATGGTCTAGACTCCAGATGAAACGCACGCTGCAGTTGAGTGAAACGGTTTGGCGGAAGCCAAAATACGTTGCCTTTGACAATAGCTAAGGGGCAAATCGCATCCAGCTCCGATAAAAGCCGAAGTGATTACTTGTTGAAGGTTTGCCGCGAGATTATAATCTATGTATGCCCCCGTACATGTAGCGTCTGTTGTGGAGGTGTTGTCCCACAGCTGATGGAAGCGTATTATTCTTCGCGTATCAGCAAAGCGTTGCGGAACAAAGTATGCTTTTAATCAGGCTCAGGGTCGAGACGAGAGCAGAAACGCTGGCAGTGATCAAATGCAAAAATTCTGCAAATGTGTTTCAGCCGCCCGAAGGATGTTAACAATTTCCCATTCAGTTCGTTGTCTTTTATTCAATATCGTCTAATGAACCGGTGAATGGCTGTTGTGATTGAATGGCTTCATTAAAAAACACACGCACACACCGATAAACAGCGGTTGAGATACAAATTGGCCTGAGTCACCTTTTGCTTTTAAAGCCCCCAGGACAATTTTCGGGACTAGGATGTAGTATGTGCTTAAAAGAAAGTTGCGACATTTTTGTTTCTTGCCAAGACTAAACATTTCGCACGCACAATGTCTTTTGCAAGAGAGAGAGACCCGAGTCAAGCCTCCAGTGCGATGGCTCCCAGCCTCCAAAACCCCACGCTCGTGCCAAGCATCTCTCTCTGACGGTGACTCTGGGGTTTTGTAGCCCCCCCCACTCCCCCCGTTTGCTGTTTGGCACGATTGTCCAAAGTTTCGTTTCCCACAAATTGTAGTCGCAGAGGAAGCTCCGAGCACATGGAGCGAAACGTCGGGCATTGTCGTGCTGAACGGCGCATGCCGCTGCAATCCTGAAAAGACATTGGCGCAGAACTTCTTCTGCAATGTCCCCAATATCGGAGCGTCGGAGTCTCACCGCTCAGCTCCTACCACATTTCCTTTGTCCACATCCATGGGTAGCACATAGAGGTCCCTCCGTTATGAGATGCTCAGAGTAGCCGTTTTAGGTATTTATTCACAGATCTATCGATCTGTGTATGACCACGCCGTTCCAACTGGAAACATTCTGCGGGTAAAATGCGTGAAATATTTTTCGTGTTTCCCGGAATCGGGAGAGTCGCGACAGATGCTTAGACGTCGCGCGTCGTTAAACAGGCAGCAAGGAGTAATGCGCGCGAAGCTTCCTGTGGTCAGGTCTCAATTACCCCCCCCTCGCCCCCCCCCCCCGCGGGGCAGCGATGCACAGCGGCCGTCGTAAAGGTGATCAGTAACGCGGCAGAAGAAAACTGAATCTGAGAATCTCACCGGAGGGAGATCTTTAGTTGGGATTCCTCCGAGAGTAGCGCCTTACCCAAAACGATTGGCGGTTGGCCCATGTCGCCGTCGCGTGACCTTCTTTTAATGGTGGGAGGTTAGGGGGCGGATGGGGGGGCCGAGGAGGTGCTCGTACGAAAACTTAAGAGAGGCGGTGGTGGGTGGTGGTGGGGGGGTGCACGACACAGTCGGGCGCTGTTGAAAAGGCTTTAAACAAATGTGAATCGTGGGACGGAATGTAATGAGACTTCTGGCTTGGCAGAAAAAGTAAGAATTTCGAGGGGTGGGTGCAAAGCCTTCGGCAAGAGGAGGTCACGGGTTCGATCCCGACCCTGATGCCTGTATTTCTGGAGTTTGCACATTCTCCCCGTGGTCGCGTGGATTTTTTCTCCGGGTCCTCTGGTTTTTTCCCCTCCGCATTTAGAATCAACATCAACGTGCGTTTCGAGTGCTTGGGCTGCGGTAAATTTCCACGTGATGAAAAACGGCCACTTCACTGGTTCTAACATTCTTTGATGGGCCGGGTCGCTTCTAAAAAAGAGCGAAATACCTCCATGGGCCCTTACCTTGTAAAATAAAATAAAAAAAATTGGTGGTGGCGGTGGGGTCGGGGTGAGTCGGGCGGCACTGCGTAGGTAGACTTGAGTCGGACTTAAAGTGGAGCTCCTGTGTGTTCGTTGCGAAGCGCATTGTTATTACACCAAAAACACCCACACACACTCACACATTTGCCGAGCGCGAGCTTGCACGCACGGGGGGTGGGGGGCGGGGAGGAGGTTGAAAAGAAAAGCCGGGCATAGAGAGCCTCTGATTTCTTGCAACAACAGAGGAATCATCCGCAAGTGTCGGCGCAGGAGAGAAAGTGGGGTTTCTCTTTCATCGCGTGCGCTGGAAACGGTCGCGGCGTAAAATAACAGAGATGCTTTATCCTGACAGAAGAAAAAAAAACCCACAGGCACACAGTTCCCTCACCACCCTCACTCCCTTCACATTTAAATTGACGCTCAACCGTCGATTCTTTGTGATAACCTCGCTTGCAGTTGCAATAGACTCGTGTTTCTCTCGTCTGTTTACGTGTTAGCGCTAAGGTCACCCCCATATCTGTTTTGGTGTAACACGTAGGCTTTCGCGACCAATATCATCCATAATACAGGTTTTTTTTAGTTTAATCGCGTAAATATATAAATGTGTCCACCTGGTGTCGGGTGGTGGCGGGTTTAAGGACACATTTATATATTTACGCGATCTGACCCAAAAAAAAACTCCATTATGGATCTGTTTTGATGTTTAACGCTTTTGTAGTGTCCTTTTGAAGTTTGTGCCGTGAATCCACTTGGAGGTGATCTGCCCCGAGCTGATTTGCACTGCGGGGAAATTACTTTCGTGCAATACTTTGAATTCCTCATCGCTGAACGCTGCTGTTTTCTTCTTGTTGATTTGATCTCCTATTCGTGTTTGCCTTTGTCTTCGTGGTGACCTCCGTCGAGGGTCACTCTTGCAAATGAGACCCGTCCACCTGGTTAAACAAAGTAAAGTTAACTAACCACACACAGCATTATCAGCATCATCATCATCACTCACTCATCCGCTCACTCATTCACTCACTCTTGCAAATGAGACTCGTCCACCTGGTTAAACAAAGTAAAGTTAACTAACCACACACAGCATTATCAGCATCATCATCATCACTCACTCATCCGCTCACTCATTCACTCACTCTTGCAAATGAGACTCGTCCACCTGGTTAAACAAAGTAAAGTTAACTAACCACACACAGCATTATCAGCATCATCATCATCACTCACTCATCCGCTCACTCATTCACTCACTCTTGCAAATGAGACTCGTCCACCTGGTTAAACAAAGTAAAGTTAACTAACCACACACAGCATTATCAGCATCATCATCATCACTCACTCATCCGCTCACTCATTCACTCACTCTTGCAAATGAGACTCGTCCACCTGGTTCAACAAAAGAACAACACGATACATTTATATTACCTGAAAATAAACTTAAGTGACACACGCAGCATCATCAGCAATCATCACTCATTAATTCACTGACTCATCAATTCATTCGCTCATTCACTCACTCTTGCAAACGTGACTCATGCACCTGGTTCGGCAAAAATTAAGCACGCACGCATAATCACTCACTCATTCATTCACTTCTTCACTCACTCTTTACACATGTGACTCATGCATCCGTTCGACAAAATAAACCACAAGCATGGTCAGAATCATCGCTCACTCAGTCACTCATCCATCCACCCACTCATTCACTCACTCTTGCATATGAGACGATAGCCTGGTCTCTTCACGTTCTCACCTGGTTAAACAAATTACCCTTGAAACTTGAACTTCCCCATTTGTAGCCTCTTGGGCATTGCTGCGAATGTTTTCACACGGCTTCTTATAAACAATAGAGTGCAATATGTCTATAAATGCAGCTTGGATGTATAAACTTTCCACATTCGACCGCATCTCATGCTGACATAAACTGCAGGACAGCTTAGCTAATAATAATATTTAACATTTATAAGGTGCAATTTCATCCGTAGATCCCAGTGCGCTGTCACATTCCTCCTGTTTTGATGGCTTTTTAACCGAGGCGTGAACACCACGCACATCCACGGCTGGACAAAGGCCTCCCCACGCCGTATTGTCCATGAGGCTTGTTTGTTGACCATACTTCACCATGCCGGTCCGTCCGAGTTGCTGAACGGGACACTCAGGATCGGTTCGTATATCACTTCGCCGTAACCGGGAATTGAACTCGGGTCACCGTGTTCTCAGCCCCATGCGCGACCCACTGTGCAATAATAGTCGTTGGTATGCTGTTCTGCACACGTGTTATACTGCACCACAGTCCTGTACATTGAGATGGCTATGGTGCTGCACGCCTGCGAACCAGCGTGTTGGAAACAAGGGTTGGTGGATTGCGTAAAAAAAAAAGTGGAACTTCCAAAACTACTGGACTGTGAGATGGCCATGGGTTTCTATGTGAGGCTGTGGGTCGTTCTGTCGTTCTATGGGCCCCATGTAAGTCGATGGGGTTCTATGTGAGCCTGTGGGTCTCTATTAGATTGCAAACTAATTTATTTAGAACTTAATTTTGTGTTTAGTTTGTTGTCCTTCCACCGCACCTCCGATTAGTGCGGTTGGCTACGTACGCTGCGAAAGAAGTTCAACATACATATTCATCCAATGCATATATATGTGAATGTGTGTGTCTCAGCGGCATGGCGTTCATTGACTAAGACTCCGGTGCAAGGGATGAAATGGGGGGCCCTTCTGTGTCCAACTATTTCTCTCCACCGCACCTCGGTCCCTGTGGCCCATGTGCCCCCCCCCCCAAATGCAGTTGCACCACCTACACACTCGCTAGCGACATCGACAACCCCCCCACCATCCCGTCCGCCTTAAAAAATAATTCACCAGTTCCAGTCGTTCATCCCGGCTCGCACGCACATACGCACACGTGTGCGTGAGGCTGACATTCCATGTGGCACGGGTGAGGGGGGGGGGGCCTGGGTGGGGGAGAGCGTGGAATTCGACGCGCGTGGCACCGTGTGGCACATCGCGATGGAGGGGCGTCACACGCGTCCTCGCCGCTGCCCCCCCTCCCACCACCGGAGCGACACCCGGCCCGCAGCTGTGATCTGGCCGCGTAATCTTTTCCATCTCGCGGGGCCGGACAACGTGAAGAGGGTCCCCCCCCCCCAACCCCGCATCGACAAATCGGCATTTACCTTTGACAAGGGCGACTCGTCAACGTGCGACCGGCACTGCACCCTGGGTAACGGGTGCCCGTGAAGGACAGGTGGAGGGGGGGGGGTCGTGGACTCGGGCACGGCACTCGATGTGGCTCCACTCGGGACTCAGAAATTGGGAAACTGTAGAAGTTTGCATTATTATTATATTTCAATAGGAGCCCTGGTAACAGAGCACAAACCGCGACGTAGGGATAGGGTACAGAAACTCCGCGGGCATATGCCCCAAACGCAGTGCGCCTGAGTTTAGAGAAGGGTGGGGAAATTGTAGAAGTTTAAGTTTATTTGATTCACGGATGGCCCTGTGTAGCCAGTTGCCCGGCTGCTATTTTCACGAGGGAGATGCGTGGCGCTGCGTGAGCACGGTAGCAATGGGAACAAACAGGAACGTCGATATTGCAGAGAACGAGCGAGTGCAGGGTCCTTGAGGAACGTCGCGCGGCTTACAAACGAGGCGTTTGACAACCGGAAACGAAATGCACGGGAATGACAAACAGTGCAAGCGTAGTTTGAAAAAGTTCGGTACAGGTACAAGAAAGCTCTCTACTGCGGAAGAACCGCTAAGAGCGAGCTGTGTTTTTCCGGGCTGTACCCACGTGTTCTTTGGCACGGCGTCCGACGCGTCGCTCCCACATGCAACCGTACGTAGCCAAGCATGCTATGCGGGGATGCGGGGGAAGGACAACGAACTAGGCGCACGCAAAAAATAGTCTCGGTAAGCCGGGAGCTTCTTCGATTCCGGAAGTTTTGCGACCCTGTGCCGAGTTGGGGCGGGTGGGGGGTTGACCCCGGCTGGTTCGGACGTCACTCGCCACTGACATTCGCCGTGGCCAGGAATCTAACTCGGATCGCGCGGCTTCCTAACACTTCATTGTGAATACGAAGATTTATTAACAGAGACTTTGAACGCATGCAGAAGAACCGTCCGCCGGGAGAGAGCTGCAGCAGTGAAATGAGCTCTCATATTCTTAGGTTTTTTTCCGGTAAGATAACGTAGGTAAAACATTTTAATTAAAATTAATAAAAGTAAAATAAAAATAAAATAAAAATCACGACGTTTCGGAGGCAACACAAGCTTCCATCTTCAGGTGGAACCGTCACAGCACGATAGCTGTATCAAGTAAGATATCAAGTAAGATACAGCTATCGTGCTGTGACGGTTCAACCTGAAGACGGAAGCTTGTGTTGCCTCCGAAACGTCGTGATTTTTATTTCATTTTTATTAATTTAAATTTTTTACCTACGTGACTTTACCGACAACACCTAAGAATATGAATCATTGCAGTCACGAAAGCTTCAAATCTAGAAATGAGCAGCAGGTGCCGGGTGGATTGTTCCACCGCGGGGGGATCGACAGCGGCTTGGGGACGCCTGCATCCAGCAGTGGAATGAGCATGGCTGCTGATGACGATGGTGAAAGGTAGTGTTTCATTACGACAAAGACAAAGATCCCCAGTATAGCCATTAACAGACTGTTGGGGGCAAGTGCTGTTAGCGAGCACCTATAAAGGCCGGCACGGCACACGAGAAAGTGGGTGGCCAGCACCACGCCCGGCCGCCTTTGTCTCCCTAGTGGCGATGTTTTTACGCACCGCACCAGGTACTCATTTGAGGCGGAGTCGACCTAGGGGAGGCCCGGTTCAGATAATAGTCACTGATGTTGGCCGTGAGCGGGAATCGAACTCGGGTCGCCGGGTTCGTAGCGCAGCGTGGCGCTAACCGCTGCACCACTGCTCCCCCCCCACACACGCACGCACGTGCACGCACGTTCAAGCGTCACATCGGTAGCGTTTATATTTATCCCGGCAAAAAAATTATAGCGCCGAGCACTTTGCGTTTACAGGCCCGGCAAGGTTCGTGGGGGGCGGGTGGCTGTTGGGGTGAGCGGTTCCGTCAGTAAAATGGATCGGAATGTTACCAAAACGAAAGCGATTGCAACGCTTTGATGGCCCTCGTGACGCACACATCGGGGAAACCCGAGGGGGGGGGGGGTAGAGGAGGGGGGGACCAGCGCGCTGCCTGGCATCGGGAGAGGAGTTTTGGGAAATCTTCCGCGCCGCGTGTGTCGCGCGCCCGGGCGAGAACGTTTTGGCACCGTCGCTCCGGCTGTTGTTGACCGTGCGTCGGTGTTTCACATGACGCAGGGGTTGATGCAAGGTTGTTGTTTTTCTTACCACAGCCCGAAACGTCGGAAGCCCACCGTTTCGGGCACGTGCTCGCGTAAGCACATGCTGCAGGCCCATTTAAATAAATATAAAAATGTTTACGTGACGAGACAAACATTTTTACTATTATTATCATCATGAATAATACCCAAAACAGCATGTGTATTTATATATATAGTAAGCGTCGTAATACTTTCACTGTTCCAGCCACACACCTCGGGTAAGTGATGTGGCCTATGTTTTGCAATTACAACGCCACCCCCCCCTGTCCACGTCAATTCGGTGGCAATGCTGTTGGTGGGTCCTCCCTTCAGCAGTCGTCCTTAACGTGCATATAGCTGCCGAGACGCACGCTGTCATTCATTCATGCCCACGGACGACGACGATGACGATGACAACAAAAACGTAGAATTTTTTCGCCACCGCTTCTGGGTGGATTTTCCTTATCCACAGGAAAGACGTGCGTTGGCGATTCGGATTTTATCGAGCGCATGCAAGAAGAGGGACACTTCTCCGTCACTATACGTGGAACAATGCGATGAAGGCGTCACTTTTGGGCCGCTCCTCTTTTTCCTGCGGAAAAATATGCGCGTGATAACAATAATAAAATGTAATAAATCAGTTCGCGGATAATGTGATTTTAAGTCTTTTTTGTGACGATCGATTCGGTTGGGGTCGCCGCGCTGGACAGCAGTCATGGGTAACAGGGCGTCGGATACGAGTCTCTCTCTTCCCTGTATTTGCGCAATATCTCAGCGCACCGATGCACGCACAATTGACTAACACGAACAGACAGGAATGGTGTTGCCGTTTGAGTGGACGTACTATAATCGTTTCAGGCAGTGGCGCGTCCTAATGGCACATGGACATTTTTCCTAAAATTAGACAACATTCACGTGGCATATAACAATGGTCACTTAAATGTACACTTTGAGATCAGCAACAGTGATGATTATCAGAACCGGTCCTGGCCCTCCTCCCCTAGGTCGACTCAGCCTGAAATCAATTCCTGGTTGCGGTGTGTCATCATCTGCACTACGGAGACAAAGGCGGCCGGGCGTGGAGCTGGCCACCCACCCGCTCGTGTGCCGTGCCGGTCTTCATAGGTGCTCGCTAAGAGCACTTGCCCCAACAGTCCGTTAAGGCTATACGGGGGGATCTTTGCCTTTGTGTGCGTATGCGCGCGCATTCTCTACGCGTGTAAGAGCGAGCGAGTGAAGCGCACGCGTCCGGAACGCAGGCAAAGCGCTCCCCCCGCTCACGTGACGCATTCTGCGGCCGCGCTGATTTTTTTTTTTACTACGGTGGCATCGTTAGGATGCACTTACGCTGATTTCAGCGCGTTCACTCGGAGCTTTTTGCGCCCGGGCTGCGCCGTCCATTATTCATCGGGAGGAGACGCGGTGGCGCGAGCAGAACATCCGTCTCCCTTTGCGAAAGCAACCCCGCATCGACTCCGCTAAATGCGGGCGCGGCGAGCGTTTTTAGCGGAATCCTGACGACGCGCCCTCCCGTCGCAACGTGCGTGGCGGCGGCATTGGAGCGTTTGCCCTGAGCGTCGAGCGGAAGCCGGGGGGTGAAGGACCTATGGCCCATAAGCCAGATGCTGCCCATGACTTCCTCTCCCCCGAGCTGCACGGGGCACGAAGCGTTTGCGTTTAGTTTGCTTTCGCAAGGTCCTCCGCTCGCAAGGGCTTCGTGTGTACGTGTGTACGTTGAACTTCTTCCGCACTGTACCGAGCCAACCGTGCTCATCGGAGGTGCGGGGGAAGGACAACAAACTGAAAACACAAAAAGCAGTTTTGTGTCAACTTTTGTGTCAACTTCAAACAACACCGGAAATATTCTGTGGAGATTAGACCCTCCTGGGTTTGTTTTTTGTCAAACAAAATCAAGGATATTGTTGACATATTTCCACGGGGTAACGTTAAAATGTGACTGCCAAAGGAATGGAGAGCATCCGAGAGGACGTCAAAACCGAGAGAAGGAGATGGAGCGATAACATCTGGTCAGGTGCAGGTGGTTAGGCGGATTGCTGCATCTCAGGATTGTGGGAAGCGGCAGCGACGGGGGCTTGGGGAGGCCTTGATGCAGCAGTGGCAGTGTGTGTGTGTCCGCACGGTACATAGCCAACCTACTCTTAGTTCTTTCGGTAAAGTCACGTAGGTAAAAAATGAAATTAAAATTAATAAAAAATAAAAACAATAAAATCACGACGTTTCGGAGGCAACACAAGCTTCCGTCTTCAGGTGAAACTGTCACAGCAAAATATCTGTATCAAGTGCTGTGACAGTTTCAACTGAAGATGGAAGCTTGTGTTGCTCCGAAACGTCGTGATTTTATTGTTTTTATTTTTTATTAATTTTAATTTCATTTTTTACCTACGTGACTTTACCGAAAGAACTAAGAATAAGAATCCTTGCAGTCACGAAAGCTTCAAATCTAGAATAGCCAACCTAGCCAGCCATGCTAATTGGAGGTGCGGGGGAAGGACAACAAACTAAACACAAAAAGCAGTTCCTAAGAAATTCATTTTCAATCTAGATTATTTAAGAGTGCATAGCTGCAGTGGCTTCCGAATATCGGAAGGAAGAGCGTTCCAGACCGCCGCGGTAATAGCGCCTTTCATCCAGCAGTGGATAGACCATGTCCGACGACAATGCTGATGAACTGTCGGGCATAATGCACTGCCGCTCTAAGTTTAGATTTTGCGTTGCCAGTGGCGTAGACATGGCCAATGGGGAGGTGGCATTTTACCCCCGGCTCCCCCAAGACAGCTGTTTTTCAACTGGCAAGTAGGGGTCAGGAAATCGGACACTGGTCAGCTTGGACTTCGTGTCAGTTAAGTTAAACAAGTACTGTGTGTGTGTACGTGGTGAGTGATTGGTGCTTAGCACCCTTTCGGTACCAGTCTGACCCAACCTCACGCCGACTCGTTTGACGGAGTTCCCGTAGTTTATACGGAGTGCTCTTGCCAACAACGTGTGGGTAATTGACAGCACGGTTTATGCTGGGAAGCGTTGGATCCAAACCATGGGGCCAGCAGAGTAGAATGGGCGACCTCCCACTGAGCGAAAGTTGGACTGGGGACTTTGACGCAGAGCATTGGTTGCTGGGGTGGAGAGTGTGTGGAGGGGAGTAGAGTGAGATGAGAGGGGAGAGGTAGGGGAGTGCGTGGAGGGGAGTAGAGTGAGATGAGAGGGGAGAGGTAGGGGAGTGCGTGGAGGGGAGTAGAGTGAGATGAGAGGGGAGAGGTAGGAGAGTGCGTGGTGGGGAGTAGAGCGAGATGAGAGGGGAGAGGTAGGAGAGTGCATGGAGGGGAGTAGAGTGAGATGAGAGGGGAGAGGTAGGGGAGCGCGTAGAGGGGAGTAGAGTGAGATGAGAGGGGAGAGGTAGGGGAGTGCGTGGAGGGGAGTAGAGTGAGATGAGAGGGGAGAGGTAGGGGAGCGCGTAGAGGGGAGTAGAGCGAGATGAGAGGGGAGATGTAGGAGAGTGTGTGGAGCGGAGTGGAGCGAGATGAGAGGGGAGAGGTAGGGGAGCGCGTAGAGGGGAGTAGAGTGAGATGAGAGGGGAGAGGTAGGAGAGTGCGTGGAGGGGAGTAGAGTGAGATGAGAGGGGAGAGATAGGGGAGTGCGTGGAGGGGAGTAGAGTGAGATGAGAGGGGAGAGGTAGGGGAGCGCGTGGAGGGGAGTAGAGCGAGATGAGAGGGGAGAGGTAGGAGAGTGCGTGGAGGGGAGTAGAGTGAGATGAGAGGGGAGATGTAGGAGAGTGCGTGGAGGGGAGTAGAGTGAGATGAGAGGTAGGGGAGTGTGTGGAGGGGAGTAGAGTGAGATGAGAGGGGAGAGGTAGGAGAGTGTGTGGAGGGGAGTAGAGTGAGATGAGAGGGGAGATGTAGGAGAGTGCGTGGAGGGGAGTAGAGTGAGATGAGAGGTAGGGGAGTGTGTGGAGGGGAGTAGAGTGAGATGAGAGGGGAGAGGTAGGGGAGCGCGTGGAGGGGAGTAGAGCGAGATGAGACATAAGCAGGAGCAAGTCCATGTAAATGTATGCCACGACCATAAATTGAACTCAGGTTACTGGATTCACTGCGCAGTGCACGCACGGACAACTGCAAGTAGCACACCCATTCAGACGTACACACACACACGTGTGCGCGTGCATCTTTTACCCCACTAGTTCAGTATAAAACAACCTTGCTGTCAATTAGGGCATTACGGTCTACGAGATAAGAGCCACGCTGTGTAGATAAGAGACACGAGGCGGCTGTGTAAATGGGGCTCCCGTGATGAATGGGAGCGCAGGGAACTTGAGAAATTCTTTCTCTCGCATTTGACCTCGCCTTAGTGCTTCACAAATAGCGCTTTCTCCTCTGAGCTTCGGCGGCGGCAGCAGCAGGAGGAGCGGCAACAGCACACACTGCCTGTTTTTTGTTCAGACCTCCCGTTTTAATGTTGATTAGAATCAGCCCGGAGAGAGAGAGAGACGGGAGAGACGGGAGAGCGAGCGCGCTCGGAAGGCTTCGTGTCTTCGTGGCCGCCCCGTTATTTTTTGTTTTTTTTATGAGCCTTGCAACACACCGGCCGGACGCTCCGTCCAGCGCTGATGCGGCACTCTCGAATTTAAGTGGGCAATTGTTATCGCCGGTCGTCCGGTCGGTGTTCCGCTGCCCCCCCCCCCATCTATACAGCCTAAACTGGCTCTTAGGTTCCCATTCCTCGGACGCCTAATGAATGAGATTTGGGAGTGTGTATGTTTGTCCGAACCGTCTTTCATCGGTGTTGGTGTAGTCCCTCTGCCAGATTCTGAAGAATTCTTAAAACAATTCTTCCACGCCTCCTCAATGTCCTTTGTAAGTTCATTTTGTGCACGTTATAATTTACGAATGAATGGATTCATACACATCATACGTGTGTAGTAACGCTTATGACTCGTTCACACCGGAGTTGGAGGCACACTTGTTTATTTAACACCACACGTTGTGACATACACACTGAGGGGGTATCGGCCCCCTCACCCGTCTATCTGAGGACACACCTCTAGGCTAACCCTAGCCTGCCTCTGAGTCCTCCTCTAATGGGCTAGGGGAGGCTATCTTGGCCCGACACTGGTCAGTCGGGCCCGGTACCCAGAGTCCAGACCAGCACTGGCTCTGGCTCTGGTACCACGCCACTGGCTCGAGCCTGCGCGGTCCTGATAAGGACAGCGTGCCAGGGGGAGACCAGGGCTCTATCTAGGACGTCTTCCGTCTTCTCTTCTTAGCTAACACCACACTCCCGAGCCCTTCGATACATTCCCCTTTTATACCCAACCCCTCCCTGAGGGGTGGGGCCCCGGGGGATCATAATGACCGAATCGACCCCCCAGGGTGTCTGGCGCGGACGTCGCAGAGGGCACCTGCTCGTGCACTCACGTAGCCCCGCCTACTGTGTTTGTTTACCATAGGCTGCCATGCATAACGGGCTCTCTCTCTAACACCCCTACATCACTCCCCCCCGCATAGCATGCAGCCGTCCCGGCTGCCAACATACAAAAATTTGACAATAAAGGTGCCTTCACCCCCTGACCGCGCGTGTGCCTCACTATTTTTGAACAATAACAGGAACCAGAACAAGAACGCAACAGCAAGGTGAGAAACAACCCGTCGCACCCCCCCGAATAAATACGAATTCCGTAAAAAAAACAGCCTATATACAATCAGCAGGGAACCCACCCCGCACACACAACACACGGTGAACCCAACATATGTACATCCGAGGAGCGAGGAACACACCACCCACACAACACCCAATAAACACAACAGCTATGTACACATTTTGCCGGCCTCACAACAGTTTGCGCATTTTAGCGCGCGTCCTTGCAGCGGGCCCCTCACATGGGGTAACCCCGCGTGGCGGACCATCAGGTGGCGAATGTCCGTCTTGGGGTGAGCATTCATCCGACTCCGCGTGACCCTTGGCATCCGCAGGCGGGGTGATCGGGCGTGAGCCCGTCACTCCTGATGCTCCTGAAGGTGGCACAGCCGGCAAGGCATTTGGTGAGAGCGACGGAGACGGACCCAGCGAGTCGGCCGACCCCCCACACGTTAGGCCACGCGCATGTGAAGTGGGATTGTGTACCCCCGCGAAGGGTTTTAACCTAGAGGGGTGCACGAACCATCTCCGCTTCCCCCACTTTATGCGCACGCACTGCGGACGTAACACCTCCACCACTTCCACAGGGCCCCGCCACGGCCGCACCAGTTTAGAGGAGGTCGCCAGTGGCACCTGGGGGCAGTGCAACCATGCCTTGTCCCCCGGCTTCCACTGCAGTATGTGCGCTCGACTCAATCTGAGGCGCTCATTCGCCTTCTGACGGAGGTCAGAGTTTTGCATTGCAGCATCCCGTGCCTCGGTCAATTTGTCCAGATTAAATTTAACATGGTCAGCCAGATTAGTTTTTCCCTGCGGCACGGGGATCCGCAACTGGGCACGAACAGGCGGGTCTGGTTCTCGGCCGTACATGAGGTAAAAGGGAGAAAACCCCGTAGCTGCATGGGGTGCCATCCGGTACGCCGCCAAGACCCCCTGAATTTGTAGGTCCCAATCCGTTTGCGAGTCCGAAACTTGTTGTGATAACATGGACGAGATGGTGCGATGCAAACGTTCGACCATCCCGTCAGTTTGTGGGTGATATGGGGAGGTCCGAATTTTCTTTGTGCCCAGGAGATCGCAGACTTGTCGGAGTAGTTTACCGGAAAAATTCCTGCCCTGGTCGGTCAGCAACCTCTCCGGAGCACCCTTGTCCAGGACATAACCCTGAACAAAGGCCTCCACGATGGCTGCTGCCGACTGGTTGGCCAGAGGCCAGGCCATAGGCCAGCGTGTAAAATACTCGACACCAGTCAACAAATATCTATTCCCCCTGGGGGTGGCGGGGAATGGTCCCAAAATGTCCAGAGCGACCAGCTCGTTTATCCTGGACACCTTGATCGATTGCAAAGGCGGGTTAGACTCCCGTGCCGGCGGTTTGCGTTGTGCACATTGAGGGCATGATCCCAACAAATCCCCAACATCCCTCGTCATGCCAGGCCAATAAAAATCAAGTTGCAACAAGGCGAGAGTCTTTTGGGTCCCCAGGTGTAGGAGGCGCTCATGAGCGGCCCATACCACCCTACCCCGCAACCCAGTAGGGACCACCAGCCGATGTCGACGTGACTTCCCGTCCCAATGCATCAGCAGACCTTGGCACATTTCCCATGCGTCGGAACCACCTCTTTCCCCCCCCCCCGCACCGCCAACGCGACGTCGCCACCCGAGGAGGGAGACATCCTCCATCTGGAGGCGCCCCCATTCAATGACGGGCAACCCCAACAGGGAATCTTTGCCCTGTTGTTCGATCGAATTAGGAACCACTGCATCGTCGTCGTTGGCGGCCGCCAAGACAGGTACCGATGTGTCCCCTGGAGGCCTGCAACGTCCAGACCCCAGGAGGCATGCACACTCGGAGGCGGTTGGCAAGCGTGACAGAGCGTCCGCGTTGGTGTGGCGAACGCCCTTACGGTATGTGGTTTGGAAATCGTAATCCTGGAGGACCTCCAACCATCGGGACAATTGTCCCGATGGCTGTTGAACCCTCAGGGCGTACTGCAGTGCCGCATGATCTGTGCGGACGGTGAAATGCCGACCGTACAGATATGGGCGATACTGTTGGACGAAATGGACAATTGCCAACAGTTCCCTACGGGTGACACAATATCGTTGCTCCGCTGGAGACAACACCCGACTGCCGTACGCAACCACACGTTCCACGCCGTCAACCACCTGGGAGAGCACGCCCCCAATACCCGTGTTGCTCGCATCGGTGTCGAGCAAGAACGGTTTTGAAAAATCAGGGTAAATCAGGGGGGGAGCGTTTACCAAAGCATCCCGAAGGGAGCAAAAAGCAGCTTCCTCCTCCTGACCCCAGCAGAACCGAACCCCTTTAGATGTTAAAGCATGTAGGGGTTTGGCGATAGTCGCAAAATTAGCGACGAAGCGTCTATAATACGACGCAAACCCAATGAAACTCCTAACCTCTCCCACTGAGGTGGGAGTCGGCCAGGAGCTAACACACTGCGTTTTGGCGGGATCGGTAGAAATACCTGAGCGCCCCACGATGTGCCCCAAATAACGCACCGACTCGCGTAACAAATGGCATTTTTGGGGCTTAAATTTCAAATTAGCAGCCCGCATCTTTAGGAAAACTGCCCGCAACCTCTGGAGATGTTCCTCAAAAGTTTTGCCAAAGACAATGACGTCATCCAAATAAATCAGGCACGACTCCCATTGCAATCCAGCCAAAACCAATTCCATCAACCGCTGGAAAGTTGCCGGCGCTGAGTGTAAGCCCATCGGCAACCGGTTGAATTGAAACAGGCCGTGCGGAGTACGGAAAGCAGTTTTAGGCTTTGAATCATCGTCCAGAGGAAGCTGCCAGAATCCCGAAAGTAAGTCCAATGTGGAGAAGAATCGCGCTCCCGCCAAGGCGTCAAGCGATTCGTCCATCCGTGGGAGCGGGTATGCGTCGGCAACCGTAATTTTATTAAGGCGCCGAAAGTCAACGCAAAACCGCAACGAACCGTCCTGCTTCTTAACCAGGACGATCGGCGCTCCCCAAGGGCTGTTGGAGGGAGAAATGATGTCGGCGGCTAGCATGTCATCAACAGCCGATTTGACATGGTCCTTTTCGGCGGGACTCAACCGAAAAGGATTCTGGCGTATTGGCGCGCTGTCACCCGTATCAATATGGTGACGCAGCAGATGAGTGCAGCCCAAATCGTATTTATCCCGACTGAAAACGTCGGAAAATTCCCTCAGTAGTGTCTTAAGACGTTGGCGCTCTAAATTTGACAGGTCCGTCGATCCCGCGCAAAGCGCCTCGAGCCACCCTTCATCGCTGTCCGAATGTGGTCGCGGTGCAGGGACAGCGCCGACATGACTCGCGACGGGTTCCTCACAGGGCACCGGCGTTGCGTGAGCAAGCACGGTCCCCTGTGGGACCACCACCGTCTGTGAGCCCACATTGAGGACCGCGATGAAGGGTTCTCCTTCCCCTCTCACTATGGTCTGGGCCGGGAGTAAATTAGGTCCACTGACCCCGGCCCTAGACGGTCCCAGCAGAACCCCTTGAGCCCCAATGCCCTTAGCGAAGGGCCGCCGAAGTTTCAAAGGAATTAACATTTGCGCCCCCGGAGGAACGCGCACCGTTCTATCTACGAACGCCGGCACCGTCGCGAACGCCGTCCGGCTCGTAGCGGGGGATGGCAGAAACGCCATGCGTCGGCCCGATGGGAGCTCAATGCATCCCTGGTCGATTAATATCCTAATCGGCATTTTGGCCAGGAAATCCGTCCCCAGCAGGCACGGAACCGCCAGCGAGGAGGAAACAAAAATCGGCCCAGATAATTTAATATCCCCGACACAAATTTGGGCTCGAATCTGTCCGATGATGCCAAGTGAACCCCCGTTAGCAGCAAAGAATGGCACATTAACAGGCATCAAAGGACGGCTCTGGACAGGGAGAATGTTATAAATCAACTCCGAAATAATGGTCGCCGATGCTCCTGTATCGACCAGGATGCGCACCTCCACCCCATCGATGTGACCCACAACGGCCGACGACCCCGACGACGCGGCTACAACCCGATGGGCCAACACGGACCACTGGCTGGGTTCAATGTGAGTACCCAGAGCGGTGCGTGTTGGTGCCATGGTACGCGATATTGGCCCCCCCTTCGCTGCGGTGTTTGAGTGTGCGACGGGCGTGTGCGTGGGCCAAACGTGAGGGGTGCCGCGACTCGCCGGATTATGATGGTGGAGCTTGTGACGAGGGCCAGCGTCCCGTTGAGGCGTCGTCCCGCGCTGCCGAGGAGAGCGGCACCCCGAGGCGACGTGGCCCCGGATGCCGCAGTTGTAGCAGCGTGGAAGCGCTGGTGGCGACGATGGACGTTGTAGATGGCTCGAACCGGCCCGGTCCTCCCGCGCTCCCGCTCCGTGCTGCCGTCGATGGTTGACGGCGCAAACCTCTTCCGCCGGGAGGGTGGCCGCAGCGACGGCGCGCCCGCTCGCCGCCTTGCTGGCCTTCCGTCGTTGAGAGGACAGGTTTGCGTGGAGGAGACGGGCCGCTTGGAGGAAGCACATTTCTGCATCGTCCTGTGCGACAATGACGATGTCTAAGTCGTCCGCCAGCAAAAGTATCTTCTCTGTCACCATGGCGTCGATCCCTTCGTCGTCCATTCGTGGAAAGGCTTCCTTCGCCAGCGCCAGGAGGCTTGTACGGTACGCCAGGGGCGACTCCTTCGCCCCCCGCTGGCGATCGTAAAAGAGTTGACGACAGTCCGATGGTGGCCCATACACAGCGGACAGCACTTGCATCGCCTTCCGCAGCGTGGAACGCCTCTCCTTCGCTGCCGATGTTAGTGTGGCGAGGGCGTCGCTGTCGAGGAGTGCTGGCAGTGCTCGGAGAGCCTCGGCGTCTGTCCACTGTGCCATCTCCTGGTGAGCGAGGAAGCGCCGCTGGAAGCCGCCCCAGTCGCCCTCCTCGCCCACAAATTCTTTGAGCGGCGGCAGTCGCTGATGTAAGGCAGCGGCTGCAGAGGACGATCGCGCTCCCTCGTCTCCCTCACTCGACTCAGCGTCGGCCCGAAGCAGCGATGGCATCGCCGGTCGCACCCGTGGTGACGCGGCAGGTACTGTACTCCCGCCGTTGGACGCGATGCTTAGAGCGGCCACGCCCTCAACAGCAGCTGCGGCGATGGCGGGAGATTTAAAATGTTGCTCCGTTGAAATGGCGGGAAGGCGCTGTGGTCGTTGGCTGCTGTCGCCTCGTGGCGGTCCCGCAGCCCCCAGCCGCGTGATGTTATCGAGCATGGCGGCTGCGGCGTACAGCAGCTCGGCCAGCTTCGCGTGCGCCTGTCTCAGCCCCTCCGTCGACGGCTCCCCTTCCTCCAGCTGCTGTGGCGTGGATGCACCCAGCCCCGGCTGCTCGATGGCATCTTCAGCCGTCTCGGGCTCTCCAACTGCAGCGGTGTCCTCCGCCCCTGGTACTCCGACTCGAGTCGTCCGGCGTGTATCCATGTTCGTAATTTGTTTCACTTCTGACGCCAGATGTAGTAACGCTTATGACTCGTTCACACCGGAGTTGGAGGCACACTTGTTTATTTAACACCACACGTTGTGACATACACACTGAGGGGGTATCGGCCCCCTCACCCGTCTATCTGAGGACACACCTCTAGGCTAACCCTAGCCTGCCTCTGAGTCCTCCTCTAATGGGCTAGGGGAGGCTATCTTGGCCCGACACTGGTCAGTCGGGCCCGGTACCCAGAGTCCAGACCAGCACTGGCTCTGGCTCTGGTACCACGCCACTGGCTCGAGCCTGCGCGGTCCTGATAAGGACGGCGTGCCAGGGGGAGACCAGGGCTCTATCTAGGACGTCTTCCGTCTTCTCTTCTTAGCTAACACCACACTCCCGAGCCCTTCGATACATTCCCCTTTTATACCCAACCCCTCCCTGAGGGGTGGGGCCCCGGGGGATCATAATGACCGAATCGACCCCCCAGGGTGTCTGGCGCGGACGTCGCAGAGGGCACCTGCTCGTGCACACATGTAGCCCCGCCTACTGTGTTTGTTTACCATAGGCTGCCATGCATAACGGGCTCTCTCTCTAACACCCCTACACGTGTATAAACACTTGATAATTGTCTGAAAACACATTCATATATCGAGGACTGCAGAGCTTGGGCAATTGTTGATGCCCGCTCACCGGCCGTTTACCTCCCAGCTCATCTGTGGCTCCCGAGCGATCGTGAAATGCAATTTGCGTGAACGACGACGCCGTATAAAACTAAATGTTATTATTCCCATAGCTCAAATCTGCCTTCAGAAGAAGGGACGTTGGTCCTAATGGGCTTCGAATCAGTCACAACTCAAGTCGATCTATCCACTTGATAAACTAAAGGGCCACTGGCGATGAAAAGCTTCCTAAAAATGTATCGCCACGTCCATGCGAGAGCTTCGTTAGACTCTCCTCCTCCTCCTCGGATGAAGACGTCTCCTCTGCAACTGTCTCCTGCTCAGCCCACGAGTCTCTCTTGTCAACGCCGCTGGCGTGACGCGACGTAGATGCTGGTCTCGTTGGCCCGGGGGAGGGGGGGGCGTCTCTCGTTCATTGGCAGATCCGCCGGAGGTGCAGTGAACAAACGCTGCGATGATGCTGCTGCTGTGAAAAATACCACAGCGGGAAAAGCGCGAGTGTAGAGATTTCATCTCAACAGACGCGACACGTAGCCGCGTAATGTGTACAGGGCACGCAACGATGTTGCCGCCAATCAAAGCGGTTCGATAAATTGCCGCTGCTCGAGGTTGTGATTCGCTTCGTTTTCACCGTCTCGTTTGCATTGCTCCTCGTTCGTTCCGTCTGTCGGATTATTATGATTTTGTTGGCTCTATTTGTCGCAACGTAACGTTGCCAAAACAGAACTGCGCGTTTTAATGTGCACCAAGTTAAGAATGATGGATTTCTCACCATGCACAATCCCATGCCCGTATCGTGAAAAAACGTGAACTAGAAATGTTTTTATTACATTTTGTCGTATTTTTTTGGGTCAAACTGCACACACACACACAGAGCAAGTCACATTAAATGTGACATTTCACTTAAATGTGGATAAATCCAGCTCTGAGACTTAATCGTTTTGGTTTTATCGACTTGTGCCGTGCATGCAAATGGGAATGCGTGCACAGCATACGTGTAAAGAGTAATATTGAATTGACTTAGGGCGTAGTTCTGCAATGTCATCTTTCCGGGCCATTCTCTGACGCATCGTGCTGCACCACCAATGGGAATTTGTCCACGACACTTTGTTGATATCACGATTTTAATATTATCAACATCATGAGACATCTATTCACTGCCGGATGAAGGCTTCTCCACGTCATCACGATCTCTCGCGGTGTCACGATGCCACAGGTCATCCGTCTCGTGCCTGCACATCAGCTCATCGCATCGCCACTCCATATCCGGTGGTGGACATCCACTGCTTCATCATTAGTCTTGACCACTGGCCCATCAACCCTTCTAGCGATGTTTTTTATTTTTATTTTACCAGGTGAAACCCACTGAGCTGTGTAGTTCTTTTTCAGAAGCGGCCTGGCCACAAATGATAGCTCAACGAAGTTGACTTACCAGGTGCAAACGTATAGCAGCCAAAATACTCTTAAACGCATACTCTTTGTTTTTTTCGGTAAAGTCACGTAGGTTAAAAAAGAAAACAAATAAATTAAATCACGACGTTTCGGAGGCAACACAAGCTTCCGTCCGCATGTTTCTAAATGTGGAGATAAAACCAGAGGACCCGGAGAAAAATCCACGTGACCGCGGGGAGAGAGACACCGCACACTCCAAATATACAGGTGCCAAGGTCAGGATAGAACCCACCACCTCCTGTATATCCGGCGAGGTAGTTAACATCTTGCCAACCCCACTTTATCTTCATAACAGTTTAAAGCAAAGAGAGAAAAAAATTATTAAATATAATTAGGATGGGGGGGGGGTGTTAACAATATATATTGCAAAATTATTATATCGAAATTGACTCAGTGCATCATTACTTGCCAAATGTAATGGAATGGGAGAGGGTTCGTTTTAATAAAACTATATATATATTAAAAAAATCATTGCTGAAAGGATTGTGACTACTGATTACCTGTGGCGCCTCTTCACGCCGCAGCGACAGCCACAGTGAGAGGCAATCTGGAGTTGTTGTTGTTGCGAGCGCGCGCTAAAGAGCGCGTGGGACGCTAGGACACGGTTCAC
This sequence comes from Lampetra fluviatilis, assembly GCF_964198595.1. Lineage (NCBI taxonomy): Eukaryota > Metazoa > Chordata > Hyperoartia > Petromyzontiformes > Petromyzontidae > Lampetra > Lampetra fluviatilis. The sequence continues at coordinate 5,368,830 of NC_136323.1, read as the reverse complement.
GGTCGTGCGACGGGCGCGCGAGAGCGGCGGTGGTGGCGGCGGCGGTGGCGGTGGCGGCGCTCAGCAACAACGGATTTCTCGGCCCTGTGGTCCTTGCCCGGTGGCCGCCAGCTTAAGGAACCGACGGCCATAGGATTCCCGCGAGTGACGGGACCACCGGTTGAAAATGACACGAGCCGCACGCGATGTCCTGTTGCCACGTGTCTCGCCGCTGCCTGGCTCGCTCGCTCACTCGCTCGCTCGCTGCGTAACGCGCGAAGTGCAAACACACAAACGTGTGGTTCGGAACATGCTCAGGGACGGGTGGACGTCATCTTGACATGCAAAGCAGGCTGGGATTCGGCGGCGTAGCGTGGTCGGCATGGGCTCTGGTGGGTCTTGGTGCAGTCGCACGGCCGACGGCCACGCCTCTGCTGGGATTGCTGTTCCGCTGTTGGAGACATTGCGCTTGATAAGCACGGACGGCTGCGTACGGTGCGAAAGAAGTCCAACGTGCACACGTACAGGGATAGGGGCAGCGGTTCGCCACTAAGCGGCGGTGACGTCACCAAAGGGCTCGTGCCAGGCGAGGTGCACTTCGAGGTCACGTGAAGTGCCGAGGGGTCACCGACAGGTCAGACATATATAGACACACACGCACAAACCCATTCATCGCCATGGATCCACACACGCAGCAAAGGGCTAATATCCACGTACAGCCTGCATAGGTCGTTGGGGCAAGTGCTGTTAACGAGCATCTATGAAGGCCAGCACGGCGCACAAGAGGATGGTGTGGCCACCACCTCGCCACCTTTGTCTCCCAGTGCTGATGCATAAACACCGTGTTAGGTACTCATTTGTGGTTAGACATGCACCTTGACAGCCAGAGACTCTCATGTTCATGCAAGGATAAAGATCTCCCGTATAGCCCAAACAGACTGTTGAGGCAAGAGCGGTTAGCAAGCGCCTGTGATGTCCGGACCGGCGCGCACAAGCTGGTGGTGCGGCCAGCACCACGCCCGGCCACCTTTGTCTCCCCAGTGCTGACGTTGTCACACCGCACCGGGTATTCATCTAAGGCCGAGTCGACGTCGGATAAGCCCCCCCCCCAGACCGGTTTCAGATATTCGATGTGGACTGCAAGCCGGAATCGAACCTCGGGTCGCGAGGGTTCAACGGTGCAGCGGCAGCTGACCCCCGCCACGCTACCATCCCCCCACCTCCCCCCCCCCCCGAACAAAAACACGGACGCGCGCGGGCACGCTCCAGGGCCAAGCTCGCTTTTTGGTGAGGGCTGGACACGAATACAGTACGCGACAGCTGGCTCCCCTCGGTATGTCTGCGAAGGGGGGCTGCTTCGTGTCGGGTCTGGCTTCTCGCCAGACCCGGGTCTGAGCTGCTGCGGTGGTGGTGCCAGGGGCATGGCAGCTGCGGCTCAAACGTGACAGGCGTGCGTGCGTGCGTGCGCACACACTCACACACTCACTCACTCTTGCACACATATACACACACGCGCACGCTCGCGCACGCATGCACGCACGCACGGGCATGTTACGTCTGTGTGTGTGTAAACGAGCCAGGCCGTCCTTTGTGTGTGTGTGTATTTATACGCGTGTGTTTTATAAATATAGCGCCGTGTGTACGTATTTATAAGAATATATAAATTTGGAGTTATCTATATAAAGAGACGTGCGCCCGCGACTTAACCAATCGTCTGCAGGAGTGTGGCCGACTCGGCGATTTTGTCGCGAGATGGATCTTCGGGTCGGCTCGCCGCGTGAGTACGATGTGTTTCGTGCGCCCTCCTCCACCCGACACGGCCAATGAATCGAGCCGTCACTTGGACGGACGTGGCTGACTTGTTACAGCTTCAGCAGCACCACTCGTGCTGTTGTGTGAGAGCGATCCACGCACGATTAACAATCGGCTGTTGACATTTCGCTGATAGTTACAATCATCATCATGATCAGCAGGCTGTTGCCAGAATCGTATAATAATAATAATTACATGTGTATAGTGCTTTCCGTCAAGGATCTCAAAGCGCTGTACAGGACACGGCAGCAGCAGACACTCAGCATAAAAATGATACTATGAATACATTTTTTGAATAATTTACAACATGAAATAAAAGTTTAATAAGCGGAAACATATAAATAGGTTTTAAGGCGCATTTTTAAAATGTCCACAGACTCAGAGATCCTTGACATCTCGTGGAAAAGCATTCCATAGCCTGGGGGCTACACGGCAATAATAAAATCTCGGTCACCCATAGACCGAAACCTCGACCTGGGAATCTCGAGAAAAGATCTGCATCATGCCCAGATCTTAGAGACCTTGAGGGGACATATGGGTGCAGCGTGTCAATGATGTGGGCTGGGGCAATATGGTTTACGAATAGTATGGATTACGTATCGTAATTCTGTATTGGTCGCGAAAGCCCTCGTGTTAAATTGTCACAAGGACTTTTTTTTACGCGGGTTTAGCAGCGATTCCCACGTGTTTATTCAGGATTCCCGTGTCGGTATCATCATCATCAATAGCAGCCATGGTCAATTCACTGCTGGATGAAGACCTGCGCAAGCCACCGCCATCCATGATACTTAGCAAATCGTCTCGTGATATTTTTTGACGACTTTAGAAACGGTGGCACGGCCTAGTGGGAGCGCGATCGCCGCTTTTGTTGCGGAAGTTCATGGTTCGATATTCAGCGGCCGCCCTGGTTAATACTGCAGGTGTGTGTTGAGCGTTACAATACCACGACGGTGCTCTCTGCCACACAGCTGTCGTTCAATGTCCCGTGATGTCATTCGCAAAAAAGAATGCCCAACATCTTGGTCCAAATTTTTGCCAGATTTGAAAAATTACTCAGTGGGGGATCGCACAGAGGAGTAGCTGGCAATCATCGCCACTGCCCCCCCCCCCCCCAATCGCAACACCTTGGCAGGACCATCCTGAAAAAGAATCATGAAACTCAGTGAGTAAACAACCATAACAATCATAAATAAGGTTGGCTTCGAGACATCTATTGACTCTCTCCTTTCATTCCACTACGACAGATGCAAAATGCGTCCGCACGTTTCATTTACAACCTACCCCACTGCTCCCGCACCTCCGCCCTTATTTTAGATATGCACCGGCTCACCATCTACTACGGGCATTCAAGCTCCTTACCCTGGTATTTAAATTTCTTCATGGCACCTCGCCCCACCGTGACCTCGCTTCCCTCGTCTCGTTTCGTGTTACCATCCCGCCCGCTCTCAATCTCTCCTACTCCTCACCGCCCCCCCCCCGCCCCACCTCTCCTTGCGCACAATCACCGTCTCTGCTCCTTTTCCTTGCTCGCCCCCTTGTACTGGAACAAACTTACACTCTGCATTCAGCGAGAAGCACCCCTCTCTCCCTGTCGAGTTTCCGCTCCTCGCTCAAGACCCACACATCTTCTCACTGGCCCATCCTTCCCTCCATCCCGAGGCACACCCCGTAATTCCGGTATCCACTAAATCTCCCTCCCCATACCCCATCCATAACCCTTGTGAAACGCTTTGGGTAAAAGCGTTTTATAAGATCAAACTTTGTAAAGTTCGTTTTGCTGATTTTCGTTTTTGAGGGGTTCGCAGTATCGACGGGACTGAACGCGATGAAGCATTTTCTAGACTTACAACTAAACGTTGATTCTTCGGTTGACCGATTATTGCACCCCTCCCCCCACCTCCCGGCACTTGCATCGAGTTGCCCGTTGTGTAATCGATTATTTTTCAATTCACATGTGTCGTAATAGGTCACGTGACTACTCAGGGGCCAGCTACGCTCACCAAAGTCCCGCGGAAAATATGAATTTTCTTTACTGGATTTGCGGCATCCGTATCGTCACATTCCTTTGAATCGCGATGGGATATAATCATTTATTTTATTTCACGCCCGCTAATTTCTACCTGTGCACGGCCGCGCGGTGGGAAACGGACAGGCTTCTCTGTACGTCGTGTTCATGCCATTCCTACGCGGGTTGTTCAAGTCAACGATCCCCGCTGCTCGCAGCCGCGTATTCGGGCAAAATTACGGCGGACGGGGAGGATGGGGGACAAACCATCCCCCAGTCACATCGCAATGCCGCTGGATGGTGACACATCCTCACCGCAGCTACGCGCAACACTCGAGCTGCTAATCTAGGACGTGCCGATACGGACATAATCTGTGTTTCTGTCACACTTATTACCTGGGTGTGTCTTTACTTTGGTCACAGCGAAAGGAATTCCCAGGGCACAAAGCGAACACCTCTATAGATTAAATAAACAGGTCTCTGTTTTGTCCTACCGCACAAAAAAATGTAATATCTTTTTTTCCATCCATCAATCGGATTTCCAGTCCAGACTCAGACTTTATTATTTCAGCCGGTGAGGCCCCATTAAGCTAAGCAGCTCTGTCACAAGAATGACCACAGCCCAGGGCTGTCAGCAGTGGTGGCGGCAGTGACAGGACATTAACAGTGTGGGAATGTACAAACTAACAAGAGAAAAAACAACCACGTCAAATGATTTCCGCGAAACCCACGTCAGAACCTTCTGCAAACAGGATAGACGGTGAATAGTGCCTAAATACAAATCAAAGAGGAGTGTCAAAAAAAATCCCGTCACAGATGTTCATATAAATAAACCATATGCACAACCTTGTGATGTAACGGAGGTCAGTGATAGCATGCACAATTGTTGTTAAGCAAGGATTATTCGTGCCAACGAGCGAACTCTGGATGGGTTTCGACTTTTTGGGTCTCATCAGCACATTCAGGCAGTGCGGCAACACCCATTGTTGAACCGCGCAACGTTCCCCGCACTGGTGAAGTATGGTCAAATAACCGTTGGATGGGGGCTCGTTGATTTATTTTTAGCGTCGTTTTATCGCTGTCCATTTAGCCGACCTGTCCCCCACCCCCCCCCACCCCCCACGAGGATTCACGACGGGGGGAGAGGGGGCGAGGGCGGACCGGCTTCACGACGCAAAGTCCAGCAATGAAATAAATAGCAATCGGCACAAAATACTAAACTAAAAACATGTTATGATAATTGTTTTTTTATCCTTCTATCTGGCAACAAAACTGACACCTCTTTTACAAGGAGTCATGTTTGCATAGACCACAATACCTGCAGTCATAATACAAACAAAAAACACAACTCTGATAATGTATGCACTGTCCTTGAAGTTGAATGGTCCACACCCGAGACAGCTTTCCTTAGAGCCTAGTCTCACATGGTGTTGGACCAGATGACGCCAAAAGGCGCACAACTCAAGACAATGCACCATCAGAGTATGAGAGCTCGGGGTAAACATTTACACCATTGGAACCTCATTTGTCAGTAAAAAATATGAGAATTGTTTTTTTACCCTTATATCTGGCAACAAAACTGTTTGCATTATGACTGCAGGTATTGTGGTCTATGCAAACATGACTCCTTGTAAAAAAAAAAGTGTCAGTTTTGTTGCCAGATAGAAGGGTAAAAAAACAATTATCATATTTTTTACTGGCAAATGTGGTTCCAATGGTGTAATAAAACATGTTAGTTGTGTCGTGTAAGAGGTCCTCATCCAACAGTCGATTGACAATAAAGGCTGCACACGTGATATATATGTTGGGCTTCTTTTGCAACGTGCGTAGCCAACCGTGCTAATCGGAGGTGCACGGGCATCGGGGCGCAAACGGAGAGAGCTGCAGAGTGTGCCGAGCGCGGTCTGAAATAAAAGTCGGCGAGACGCGCCGTCCCGTCCCGTCTGTCGGGACTCCACGATTTGTCGCCTCCGAACGTGCCGGCGCGCTTGCAACCGAGATCCGGGCTTCAAGACCTCGGGTCGGCACGCAGCTCATGCCGAGCCAACGGCGGCCGCCGCCGCCGCCGCCATCACCACCAGCACCATCGCGGCGTCGTCGGCGGTAATAAGAGCCGTGATTCACGCTCGAATGTGCCGTGTAGCTCTCTCTGATTTCTGCTGCCGGGTTTGTACCGCGTGTGGAGCCGGCGTTCCTATCCACGTGCCAGGCGCCTCCGCCAGGAACTGAACCGGGGAAAGTTTGTAACTCGGCACGGATGTTTTTCGCTGCCGATATTGTAATTGATTTAAATTTGCGTAGCCCATTTCCAACAAATTTTTGTTGTGAGAATCGTTCTCCAACTCACCGGTGAGTGAGCTGAAACGATGCTAATTGGTGCGTTGTTAAACGCTTGCACGCGTGGCTCTTAATTTATTTGGAGGCTTCTTAATGACACAAATATGGTCAGATCATTACGTGGGCCAACGCAAAATATCAATTATGGATCAAAGCTCCCTCCTGTTTACCGTCCCCTGAGGGCAACAATAACCCCATTTGAACGCTTTCCCTAAATGATGTGAAAGTCATCTGACAGGGAAGTGCGTGCAGGCTAGGAACAAACGAGAGTAATAATCCAGCGAGCGACGCAGCGTGGTGCAAGCCTCGCTCTCCGTATATCGTGCCACGCCGATTCCCGCTCACGGCCAACGCCAGTGACGATTATCTGAACCGGTCCCGGGCCTCCCCTAGGTCGACTCAGCCTCAATTGAGTACCTGGTGCAATGTGCAAAAACATTGCCACGAGGAAGACAAAGGCGGCCGGGCGTGAGTGCTGGCCACCCACCCCCTCGTGTGCCGTGCAGGCCTTCACAAGTGCTGCTCGATAACAGCACTTGCCCCAACAGTCTGTTCATGCTTTCGTAGGGGGTCTTTGCCTTCGTGTCCCTCCGTCACCACCGTCCCCCCCCCCGTTTGTCACCGGCCCACGAGTGTGTGAAGGGTCCAGACAGCGGGGCTCCGTGCTGTGGCAGAGCTATTTTGGGACACAGAAGCCACCATCAGGTGCTATTACCGCGTGGAATGTGACCTCTTTTTTGTTTCGTGTAAGGTAGAGGTTGCGATCTGGAAAAGCATCATGGGGGGGCGGTGGTGGTGACAGATAGCCCACGTGTTGTTTGTTTTACTTCAGAAGTGGATAGGTGAATGATTTAAAGCAAGATATTGTAAGGGCATTAAATATATACATTTGGTTACAACCTCGTGTCTGCTAATGGAGAAGCTGTCCATGCGTAAGTTGATCAGGATCGCAGACATCGAAGTTGACAAGGAACGTTCAGTAATTGAGCTGAAAGTTACACAAGTATGTTTGGCGAGATCCATGTTGGAAAGTGTTCCAACAGGCGAGAGTGGAGCGGAACTCATAGTTGAGAGAATGCATGCAAATCAGAGGTATCGTCACGCAGGTTAAAAAACAAATAAAATTAAATCACGACGTTTCAGAATCAACACAAGCAACCGTCATCAGGTGTTGACTGCTCCAGCAAAATTACTGAAACGTCGTGATTTAATTTATTAGTTTTTTAACCTACGTGACTTTACAGAAAAAAAAAAAGCATGGACCTTTGCAGTCACAAAAGCTTCGAATCCAGAGGTATCATATTGACTGTCGAACCACGTGATCTTCGGCAGGCCACGTCATTGAAAGGGATGGTAGGGAGTGGTCGAGAGCAACTCAAGAGCGGCGGTCAAAGAAAGGGTGCGTGCCGAAAAGGACATCCACCGCAGAGATGGAGCGATGAAATCGGCTCGTGCGCAGCAGCGATATGGATCCTTGCACGTGTTTATATTACACAATAATCCATGGTCAGTGTAGTATGCTGTTAGCGAGCACCTATTGAGGACAGCTCGGCATGCAATGGAGTTGATATGGCTGGCGCCACGCCTGGCCTGCCTTCATCTCTCTTGTCACGCAAAGTACTCTTCTTGTGGCTGAGTTGACACGGGGGAGTCCCAGGACACGTTCAGATACCAGCTCCCAGAGGTGTGTATGACCAGGACTCAAACCTGGACTACCTCTCCAGTGACCCCGACCTCCTCCTCACTGCCAACCATAACACACGTGATCGTAGCATTGAAGCCGTAAGGTAACGTGGATTTGGCCCCAATGTCATCGTCGTGCGAATTGTATTCGGCATAACGTACAACCGCCGACGGTGCCCGAGTCTTCCGGGATAACGTTGCACGGCAAGTGGCATCATTAGTGGCAGGGTGCACATACTGAGCCGTTGCTTGCGGTCGCTGGCTCCGTTTTAATTGCAGCCACGTTCGTGGGAAATGGTATTTGGTAATGCGATATTAACACGTGTCTGGCTAATGTATTTCGCGACGGACCGCCAATTCAAACTTTCAGACTTCTCTCTTTGATTGCTAATTGCATTAGTCACCCCCCCCCCCCCATTACTTAGGCTGTCTGCTGGCGCGCGGCTTTTGGAGAAAAAATATTTCTGTGCCTTTTCAGATTCTTGGCGCCGGCTGCCAAAGCAGCGGGAGGAGGATAAGAACCTTCTCTCGAGCTTACGGCCTCGAGTTAATGTCCAGTGTTTCATCTTCTTGGTTCTTTCGGTAAAGTCACGTAGAAGTGAAATAATAAAATAATAAAAACAAAAGATAATAAAATAATTCTCACGACGTTTCGGCCACAACGCAAGCAGCCGTTCTCAGGTGAAGAACAGGTCTGTCGTTTAAATCGAAATGTCCAGTGTGTTCCAGACAACGCACATCTGCGTGCTCCTTTGCTTCGTTGCAATGCGTAGCGTGCGAGGGGTGCCTCGCTTTGTTTTTACGTACGTTCCTGTGCGGCGTCGCCACAAAGTGTTGTACGTGTGTACGTACGTTGAACTCCCTTCGCACTGCTAACGTAGCCAACCGTGCTAATGCGAGGTGTGTTCTGCAGGTAGAGCGGTGGCGCTGTGGTTTGTTTGAAGCCAGCAACCTCGGATTCAATTGCCAGCCACGGGCCTACGTGGCTGAATTGCCGTCTGGACTGGTCCTGGGTTATCGCTGTGCTTGAACCGTAAAATACATACGCGCCTTTCGCTTCACGGAGGACGTTAAAGATCCCGTGACGTCGTTCACAAGAGTAAGCCATTGTGTGCCGGCGACCAGGGTCAAAAGTTCGATGAAGAACACCGCCCATTACTCAATTGGAATTATACAGAGCAATAATTGCCCTCTCCTGCCAACGTTTGGCAGGAATCTTTCCGAAAAAGAGTCACGAAACTCGGTGAGGTTTCTCTCTGGGTAAACGGAATAATAATAATAATACACCCCACTCCGCCCATCTGTGGCAACCCACACTGACTGACACAGTGCATTGGCATCGGTCTATAAATAGATTTCAGATAATAATTATTGTTGTTAAGAAATATGTATATATGTGCAAATAGGAAGAGGAGGTTACGATGGTGGGATGTGTGCAGGAAGGGGGAGGATCAGGTTAACGTGACCTCGAAGCAACCAAAGGCACCAAACGCCATGACGTGGTGATGATGACACAGCAAAAGCAATCTTTAAAGGAGCTGTCAAACGCCACATTTGGTGTGAGTGAGGCAGTCGGAGCCATGGTCCTGCCCTTAGGCGGGGAACTTGAGACAGGCCGGCAGGTGAGAGATAACATCACAGGGTGAAATTAAACAACGAAGCAACGAGGAAGAGAGCTCAAGATCTTTGTGCTTGGAGGAGGAGCAGTCACAATGCAGTCAGCGCACTGCGCTGTGAACCCGGGGACCCGAGTTCGATTCCCAGCCAGGGATGACATCGGTGCCGTCGTGGAGGGAAATCGAACAGGGGAGATGCCGATTTAAAGCTTTCGTGACTGCAGGGATTCATCTTCTTGGTTCTTTCGGTAAAGTCACGTAGAATGGAAATAATAAAATAATAAAAATAAAACATCATAAAATAATTCTCACGACGTTTCGGCCACAACGCAAGACCTGTTCTTCACCTGAGGACGGCTGCTTGTGTTGTGGCCGAAACGTCGTGAGAATTATTTTATTATGTTTTATCTTTATTATTTTATTATTTCCATTCTACGTGACTTTACCAAAAGAACCAAGAAGAGGGGAGATGCCTTTGGGCGGGGAATTCGAGGGGATGTTGGAGTGTAGTGTACTACTGCGCAAAGCGTTCTTTCTTCTTGGTACGGCCGTTGCCGTGGGTTGAGAGTTTTCGCGAGAGCGCACGACGGGATAAAGGGAGCTCCGGCTTTGGTGGTGGTGAGATGTTAACTACCTCGCCTGGTATACAGGAGGTCGTGCGTTCGATTCCGACTGCGACACCTGCTGTATATTTGTAGTTTGCATGTTCTCGCTCCCCGTGGATGGGTGGATTTCTATCCGGGTCCTCCAGTTTTTCCCTCCGCATTTTAGAATCAACATCGCGCGTTTAGAGTGTTTGGCGGTCATAAATGTCCACACGATGATAAGCAACTTCGTTGAGCTATCAATTGTGGCGAGGTCGCTTCTGAAAAATAGCTGCATAGCTCAGTGGGCCTTACCTGGTTAATTTGAAATAGTTTTTTTTTAATCCTTTATATTAAGTTCACTTGCTTGCTTGCTTGCGCGCTTACGACCGTGCAAATCTTTCGGTCGTTTTTTAACCCACTTCCCGTGATCCAATCGAGCTGACATTTTGCACACAGACTCGTTGTGCGTGACAATTTATTTTCGTGAAATTTTTTTTCCAAAATTTTCCACTTTTTAGGGAAATTTTTGTTTCATATTTAATTTAAAATACCAATGTGATAAAAATGAAACTCTTACTCAAGAAAAACAGAAATGAATAATAAAATAAAACCGATGCCACGCATATAAAGGATTTATGGTGAAAAACTTTGTTTTTACGGGTTAATTATTTATAATTTTAATAGTGCTCAACCGGGCTTCAGCACTGGGGCAGTGAGGCGGCCAAACGCGCCCTCCTGCTCCACTGTGACGCTTCTGAACGCTGCACAGAAGACGGAGAGCGAGAGAGGGAGCGAGGAAGGTTTTGCTGCGGGGGGGGAATCGGGAAGGGCATGCATAATGCAGATCGCAGCACGCACGGCGCGCCCCCGCGTTTCGAGCTCTCCTCTCTCTCTCTCTCGTGCGACGATTACGAATTCAGGAGTGGTCCCGTGTAGCGGCTCGCGAGCCGAAATGCGATTAAAAATGTATTGCTCACGAGTCGGGAGGGGCCCGGGGAAGGTCGTTTGTCAGAGCGAGCGAGCGAAGGGTTGACGTCATGCGTGCTCCTGCTTCTCGGCGGCGGTGGTGGTGGTTGTTGTTGTTGTTGCGGTTGTTTGTTGTTGTTGTGGTTGTTTTGTTATTGTGGCGCATTTTGCGTCGTTGGTTTCAATCGGATGCCGGCGCGCGCCGATCGATCGTTCTCATTTGAAATTGCGCACCGCTGCTGCTGCTGCTGCATTGGCAGTGATGCCATGAGCGCGATTGACAATGAAAAAACGCGACACCACCACCACAACCACCACCACCGCTACCGTCACCGCCACCACCACAACCACCACCACCGCCACCACAACCACCACCGTCACCACCACCACAACCACTACCACCACCACGAGTGCTCCGATGTGACCCCCCACCCGCCCCCTAGCGCTCGCACGCCCCACCGCCCCCCAGCGTTCCTCGCATTCAAATGATCACCGCGAATGAATAATTAAGATGAAGCTAATTGTTATTGAATGTTGCGTAAACGCAAAGTAGAAATCTGCATAGAGCGGTGCACTTACCGCATGTTTTATTCAGATGGCGGGCGCGGTTGCGTGCGTCTGCGTGCGCGTGGATGGGTGGCATGTGACTGGCGATGCAGTGGTTAGTGCACTGCGTTACCAATCTGGCATCCCCACTTAGATTGCTGGCCACAGTTGACATCAGTGGCAAGTGGTGTCTGACCATAGCTTGGCCTTCCCCTGGGTTGACTCGGCCCTAAGTGAGCACCTGGTTTGGTGTTTAAGCGCTGTGTACTGTCAACTTTAATTTGGTGCTCACTAACAAAAACTCGTTTCAGGCGTCTATATGGGCTCTGTGTGTGTGTTTGCTTTTGGGGTGACTTCGTGCAAGCGAGCCATTCACGCTTCACGTGATCGCATCAAAGTGCACCTAGCCTGGCACAAGGGCTGCGGTGACGTTACCGCCACTCAGTGGAGAATGTCGGCTGTTGTTTGTTGTTGTTGGAGGAGCAGTATACAGTAATCCCTCGCCACTTCGCGGTTCAAGTTTCGCGGCCTCAGTGCATCGCGGATTTTTCGAATTGATTTAAAGGCCTCATTATACCTGTGCAGTAACACCATCATCATCATCATTCATCATCACATTCATCGAACTGCACAGGTCTGTCATCGTCGTCATTGTCATCGTCATTGTCATCGTCGTCGTCGTCATTACTGGAGTCAAGTCTCAAGATACTACTGTCATTGGTGAGTGTAGAACACCATAATACGTATCGTATGAGAGAGAGAGAGAATGTATAATATTAAGGTTTTACAATTAAATAGATTTAAGTAAAATATATATATAAAATATAAATATACATATTTTAAACATTCTGGTACCCACACACACATATACGGAAATTCCTATGGGGCCAATCCTACTTCGCGGATTTTCACCTATCGCGAGGGTTCCGGTCCCCATTAACCGCGATAAACGAGGGATCACTGTAGAACCATTTGAAGGTGGAAGCGGCAGGTGGGCGGCGAGGGCAGAGCGCTGCGAACCTGGTGGCGCCTGAGTTCGATTCCCGACGACAGATAGCGGTGGTATCTGAACCTGGCGTGTGCTCTTCAGGGGTAGGCTCGAGAGAGAGAGAAAAAAAGCGTAGCAGCTGCCGCAGTGGTATGCAAACCTCAAGAATGGGGAACGACATGCGGTTGGGACATCTTCACACGGTGTGTGTGTTTGTGTGTGGGATGGCGTCCTGACATCCTTGTCAGTGCGGGACAATGCCACTTAATTCTGACGGGGCATTGTTCGTCTGAACTCCCCAAATTGCACGGGGCATTTAGCTTGCCTGTCATCCAGCTGACATATGCACACGGCGCCGGTGATGGATGGTCTTGTATGTGTATATGTGTGGCATGTTACTCCCCTCTTAAGTCAATCACACTGCTTGGATGAGAGCCTCCGAGGGACGGCCGAAACCTCCCGATGTCCGGGTTTGACCCGGTAGACTGGGAATTGGCAATCCACGTTCAGGCGGCAGGGATCGATTATGCCGAGATCTGGTACCGGTGGTATTGAGTTGAACTGTTTTAATCAAGATTGAACTGTTTTACGGTATGCGTGGCAGTCTTGATAATAGACCCAAGTGCTGACAGGAAGGGGGGGGGAGGTCATTTCACCATATTTCACTACACTAATCGGTACCGATTGGTGAAGGGGTGGGGCGGGGGGTCCAGAATGAGGGCCAGTTCAGATATCACTCACCACTGATGTTACCTGTGGTAGGGGATCGAACTTGAGTCGCCATTGCTCCTCCCATTATTTCAACCAGTGACACGCAGAGGTCGCAAACGGGTTTTGATTCCTTACCCGTACCCATACCCGGCCGCACCAGGGTCGCAAACGGGTACCCTACCCGTACCCGGCCGGGTACGGGTAGGGTACGGGTATCGGGTACCTGATTGCGATCTCTGGGATGAAGCCATGTTGCAGGTGCGGGTGGGTTGATTCTAGGAACTTGAATTGTGAGACGAGACAAAACGTTGGGAAATGAGTGACAAACAGTTGCTCACCAGTGACTCACGGCCTACCCGTACCCGGCCGCACCAGGGCCGCAAACGGGTACCCGTACCCTGCCGGGTACGGGTAGCCGGTTATCGAGTAGGGTACGGGTACCCGGTTGCGACCTCTGGTGACACGTCACTGAAAACAGGGAGAATAAACGTGGGGAGCTTAGAAGTAGAGCATAAGAACTGATGTTTCTGCACTACCCTCTGCTTCCCACCATGCAACCCCATGGGCTACAACATTTGTTTAGGCATGGGGGTGGCCCATCCAGGCACTGACCAGGCACTGTCCAGACTCAACGCTGCTTGGCTTCCAGTCTGACGAGACCGCATGCATTCCAGCTGATGTCTTGTATGCCTGATCCAAAAATGAAAGCAGCTTCATTGAAAGCATCATTATTGTGTTTTTTGCTTGCGTTGAATAAGGGCCCTCCGTCTCATAGACGCAGTGCTCTTGCGAATAACTTCCTGGCCATTGCAGCGTGTGTATTTTTCTTATATTATTAGAATCCCACCTCTGCCAATGAGGTTGAAACCGGTGCAGAGCTTTCCTGTTCAAACGAACTTTTAAGTTGATAATATAGCTCTGGAAATCCCGCAGGGAGATGGACAAAAAAATGTTTTGATATTTTTTTAGTCGAAAGTAGCTCTGTTTATTCATTCATTTCATAACAGCAAAAATGTAAACAAAGTTTTTTGCTTAGTTTCTCGCACACAATGCGTTTGGGAATCGGTGGTGTAACAACTTGCTGTGAATTCATTTTCACCACCCACCCCCCAAAAAAACTATTGAGAGTGAGGAGGGTAGGCTGCTGTTGGGACTTTGCCCCATCGCAATGAAAATATAAAATCTGTGCCGAGGAAGTTGACGCAAAAAACGCCGGTTAAAAATAACATCACGCGGTGAGTTTTAAACCCTGTCGTAAAACCCACTCATCACCGAAGCACACAAACTAAACCATTTTTATGTTCCTATACCAGGGGTCTGCAACCTTTAAGACATAAAGAGCCACTTGGACCCGTTTCCGAAGGAAAAAATAAACTGGGAGCCGCAAAACCATTGCAACATTTAAAACAAATATAACACTGCATATATTGTTTCTTACCTTATTGCTATATACAGGATCGTGCAGTCAGCTGTCAATCTGAATAAAAAAAGGACTTTTTCACTTAACAATGTAAAATATATTTTTGCAAATTAATAGCTAAATTACCTGGTTAATGGGATTTTTGCTCCTGAACCTCAGTGCACAGTGTCTGCACATCAGGGCTGTAAGACGTCACCTTCATTTTCACACAGGCTTGCAAGCTGTCATCTGTGAGGCGTGATTGATGTTTGTTTTTAATATAGTTCATGTTGGAGAAGACCTGCTCACATACATATGTGGAGCCGAAGATCGACAGGACTCCAAATGCATACTTTTTCATGTTTATATAAGTGTTGGGGATGGCATTCCATGTTTCGAATACAAGTTTGTCCTGTTTGGGAAGGTTTTCAATATCACTCCATTTATGATTCTGAGCCAGAATGGCCTTCTGACGGGCAACATCCTCAAGAGTAGCGGTCAAGCATTTGAACTTGGACACCCATATATCTTTGTCGGCTATATCGGCCAGTTCCATCTCAAGATCAGGTTGACTTACACCTGCAAATGCAGTCATATTCAATAGGGATGGATCGATCGCCAGGGGAGTGACAGGGAAGGATGTCGTTTTTTCCTCTCTGAACTCACAGAATCGTTTCCCAAACGAACTTTGCATTGTGGTGATTGCAGACTTGAAATATTCCAAATTTATCGTATCATGACTTTGTTTGAACTCTCTCAAAGAGGGAAAGTGAGACAGTGTACCTCTCTGTAAATCTTTGACAAACACTGTCAACTTGCGCTCGAATGCCAAAACCTCCAGCATGTGCAGGGCTGTGCCTCCTTTCACCTGAAGGGTTGTATTTAGCGTGTTTAGATGTGCTGTCATGTCTACCATAAAATGTAATTTTTCCAGCCACTCTGGCTGTTCCAGCTCAGCAAAGGTGAGCTCTTTGCTGCCCAGGAAGGTTTTTACTTCTTCCAAACATGTGACAAAGCAACGGCAACGTTATTGCCTGTCACCGGGCGGGCAGTGTGGAGCGGAGCGGCGACCTGTCAGCAGCGGCAACGCCAGAGCAGGTGTCACAGTGCGCCTCCTCCCTCGCTAGCATCCGCCCCGGAGCCGCGGTCAAGGTTCAAAAGAGCCGCATGCGGCTCCGGAGCCGCAGGTTGCCGACCCCTGTCCTATACTAAACCAAACTATTTTTATTTTGCCAGGTAAAGCTTACTTAGCTATATAGCTCTTAATCAGAAGTCACCTGGCCACAAATGATAGCTCAATTAAGTGGCTTATAACGTGGAAATGCATAGCACACGTTTCTAAATATGCAGGGAAAAACCGGAGGACCTGTAGAAAAAGCCACACGACCACAGGGAGAACACGCAAACTCCAAATGTACAGCAGGCGTCAGGGGTAGAATCGAACCCATGACCTCCTGTATACCAGGCGAGGTAGTTAACGTCTCGCCACCGTGACGATATGTTAACAGTCAAAATCCGCGCTAATTACCCCAAATCTCCGAGTGCCTTGAATGTTTTTCCATTTTAATTCACAGTTGTTACAGATACGAATTTAATTAGTTTTGTTTAGTTGAATCGAGCAAGAGTTGTCAAGAGCTTTGCGAGAGAAGAGAGATGATGGTGGGAAAGAGTTCCAAAACAAGTCGAGCGGCGTGTGGACAGACGCAGACAGAGAAGTGTTGTGACCTGCAGTGTGGTGAGTGGTCGGCTGATTGGGTCAATCAGTCAGTGGGTGACTGAATATGTGAATGGGTGGACGGATGAGTGAATGGGTCAATGAGTGGGTGAGTGTGTGGTTGAATAGTCAAAAGAGTGGGTAGAAGCCTCGGCATGAGTGGGAGGAATCGACGAGCGAAAGTCATTGGATGCGGTGAGCATACATAATAGCAGCAGCGATAGCAGAGTGCCGAGGAGGCGGCTGACCGTTGCCAGCGAGCGAGCGGAGTGAATAGGCGAGTGTTGGCTCATCAATCAAAGCCGGCTGCGTTAGCGTTGCGTAACGCGCCTTGTTGGAAGGGGTTTACGTTGCAATAACGGGCGCTGAGAGTTGGCGCGGTAAGAAAAAAAACACGACAAAAAGTGCCTTGATTATGCCCCAAAGAGAACGAAAGTAGAAGAAGACGAAGAATTCCAGTGTACTGAGAGGAGAGCTTCAATAAGAGAGAGGCGTGGTGAGTGCGGCACGATTGACGGGAGAAGGAAAGGGGGCGTCAGACAACCTGGGTGGCCTTGGGGGGAGGGAGGCGAGGGATGGGGGGGAGGAGGGAGAGGGGTGGGGGGAGGAGGGAGAGGGATGGGGGGGGGGCAAAGGGATGGGGGGGAGGAGGGAGAGGGATGGGGGGGAGGAGGGAGAGGGATGGGGAGGAGGAGGGAGAGGGAGGAGGGAGAGGGATGGGGGGGGCAGAGGGATGGGGGGGAGGGAGGTAGAGGGATGGGGGGGAGAGAGGCAGAGGGATGGGGGGAGGGAGGTAAAGGGATGGGGGGGAGGGAGGTAGAGGGATGGGGGGGAGGGAGGTAGAGGGATGGGGGGGAGGGAGGTAGAGGGATGGGGGGGAGGGAGGTAGAGGGATGGGGGGAGGGAGGTAGAGGGATGGGGGGGAGGGAGGTAGAGGGATGGGGGGGAGGGAGGTAGAGGGATGGGGGGGGAGGGAGGTAGAGGGATGGGGGGGAGGGAGGTAGAGGGATGGGGGGGAGGGAGGTAGAGGGATGGGGGGGAGGAGGGAGAGGGATGGGGGGAGGAGGGAGAGGAGTGGGGGGAGGAGGGAGAGGGATGGGGGGAGGAGGGAGAGGAGTGGGGGGAGGAGGGAGAGGGATGGGGGGAGGAGGGAGAGGGATGAGGGGGAGGAGGGAGAGAGATGGGGGGAGGAGGGAGAGGGATGGGGGAGAGGGATGGGGGGAGGAGGGAGAGGGGTGGGGGGAGGAGGGAGAGGGATGGGGGGAGGAGGGAGAGGGATGGGGGGGGCAGAGGAATGGGGGGAGGGAGGTAGAGGGATGGGGGGAGGAGGGATGGGGGGGAGGAGGGAGAGGGATGAGGGGGAGGAGGGAGAGGGATGGGGGGAGGAGGCAGAGGGATGGGGGGGAGGGATGTAAAGGGATGGGGGGGGGCAGAGGGCTGACTCCCCCAACGAGCTAAGGGACAAACTCATGCAGCCTCGCCAGTGCACCGAGCAGCATTGAGGCCAACAGACACCAACGATGATGCTGATGCCCGCCTCTGAACGTTCAATGCATTTAACAGCCCTCTGTCAATCCACCGCTGGATGAGGATGTTCCCACAACCGCGTTGGTTACTTGACCATACTTCACCATCGCCACGCTGATCAGTGCGGGTGGTACAGTACGGTGGGAGTACAGTACAGTGAGCGTACAGTACGGCGGGAGTACAGTAAGAGAGTACAGTATGGTGGGTGTACAGTGGGCGTACAGTGCAATGTGTTTTGTCTGTGCTGCTCACAAAGTTGGCACCTCATCGGCCCGTAACACCTAAGATGCATTGTTTTAAATGTTCAAATTTATTCCGTTAACATAAACAGATCACCTGGAGAGAGAAAGTAATCCCTTGGGGTGTGTTGCACACTCCAAATTAAGGACGTGGGCAGGTGCTCCAAATCGAGGGCAAACACATTGTGAAATATAGATATAAAACAATATAGTTTTATATTATATTATTTTAGTATTTCCCTTCTACGTGACTTTACCGAAAGAACCAAGAATATGAATCCCTGCAGTCGCGAAAGCTTTAAATCGAAACATTTATTGTGGTTAATCTGTAAGATGCAACAGCTCGTGGTGCCACACACAGCAATCTTCACCTAGTCGCCATTAACCACGTGACTAGCAGAGGTGGGACAAAGTCATTGTTATGCAAGTCCAAGTCGAGTCGCAAGTCATCAAATTCATGACTCGAGTCTGACTCGAGTCCAAGTCACATGACTCGAGTCCACATCTCATAGGTGGGACAAAGTCATTGTTATGCAAGTCCAAGTCGAGTCGCAAGTCATCAAATTCATGACTCGAGTCTGACTCGAGTCCAAGTCACATGACTCGAGTCCACACCTCTGGTGACTAGTGTACACTTCCGGTGAATCAATAACCCTGCCAGCCAACCCACCCACAGGCCCAACTCAGCCATCACATGCTGGTGTACACACGTGCATTGATGTATTGCACAGCACATCAGGACTTTTTCAAAAGATTGGTCCATTCTTAATGTGCCACAGGTGGAACTTCTCGTTTTGCGAGAATGGTTGTCTGTGCGTGGGTGTCGAGCGTGACACCCACGCCCAATAAGATCCGCAACTTTCCAGCCCGATATAGTCACAAGTTGAAAGTAACAGAAAGAATAACAAAGTAGTTGTGGCTTTCACGACCAATATCATCCATAATACATGTTTATTTTTTTGGGAGGGAGGGGATTAGAAACCTGTATCATGAATAAGAAAGTAATTTATCCGGGAGAGGGGAGTACATTGTTTGCAATTGTACTTCTTTTGAGTTGTTCCCGAACCGTCGGGTGTTGAAAGCGAAATGTCACGTCCGAGTCCCGCTTCCACGTTAGGGGCCGTCCATAAATGACGTCACGCACCTAGGGGGGGGGGGGTCAGACATTTGTTACGATGTGTGACGAGGGGGGCGGGGGTTTGAGGAATGTGACGTCACATCGAAATGCGCAACTTTAAATAAATACTGTATAGACAACACGTTCTACTTAATTAAATATAGGTTTTAATAAACGTTGTCTCCTACAACATGTGCAGCGCCACATTAAATACGCACGACAATGACAATAGTTTAAAGCGATTTGAAGCATGTTTTATTTTGGGGGGGGCAGAGCTTTGTGACGTCATATTTGAGGGGGGGGGGTCTGACTTTTCGTGACGCCGTGTGACGAAGGGGGGGGGGGGTCAAAAATCATCCAAAATCGCGTGACGTCATTTATGAACGGCCCTTTAGTCCGACCCCTTACAAAGAGACGCCTCGTCCCTCCTGAGGGGCTCGGGTTGATATCATCTCGAGGCGGAGGGAGGACGCGTTCTTCATCATCATCGTCGTCCGTCCCATACAGCTATTTCTCCTCTCTCTCTCTCACTTTCTCTTTGCAATGTTTAGAGAAACAGTGGTGGTGGGGGTGTCTGTGGGGGGTGGCTCAGCCGCCCTCTGGCCCAAAGCCACGAGACGCCACCCACCGGCTTCATAATGGACCTGATTGATCGCCAAACCGTCCGAGATACACATTAGCATGTCTTCCACCCCAAACCTGCATCAATATGCGCGCTGTGTTGTGAGCGAGCCAGTGAGCGAGTGAGTCACTCGCTCTCTGTGTGCTGGGTTTTTTTTTATTTTTCACGTGAATCAATTTCGGATTTTTTTTCTCATCTTGCTACGTAGCCTCTGACTGACTGACGGTGAGACGAGACCGTAACGGAAGGAGTATAGTACTGGTAGGAACCTCCTGGTACTGGTAGGAACCTCCTGGTTACACCAGCCCACAGGGGATTATTGTGTCCGTCCGTCGTGCATCAAAAAATGGGAGGGGTGGGGCTGGGTGGAGAGGGGAGGGTGGAGAGGGGCTGGGTGGGGAGGGTGGGGAGGGGCTGGGTGGGGAGGGTGGGGGGTGGGAGGGAGGGGCGGGGCTGGGTGGGGAGGGGCTGGTCACCCCGTGGTGCCCTTATAAAACTCAACGTTTAACCTACTCACGCCGGCTTGTGCCCGCCCTCACAGTCGGGAATATTTGCGGAATACACCACTCCGCCGTTGACCATGGCGATTGACCGAGCAACCCAACGTTCTTACGAGCTCCCTCCGCAGGAATGTGTTTAGTCGTGCCCTTGGTTTAGTCAAGAAAGCATCACCCAGTGCCGGATTATCCTCGTAGTAAAATGGCCCCTCTATCCATTCCGGTGATTCTGCACTTGCTCTATTACTATAGTACTATATCGCCTTCAACTTTTATGAACGACTGGGTGTTTAAGGTTAGCGATTTTTTCGTATTGTCTGGCCGTATATGAAATGAAAAAATACAATTACTTTAAAATGCA
The DNA here is from genome assembly GCF_964198595.1 of Lampetra fluviatilis. Lineage (NCBI taxonomy): Eukaryota > Metazoa > Chordata > Hyperoartia > Petromyzontiformes > Petromyzontidae > Lampetra > Lampetra fluviatilis. The sequence goes on along the minus strand of NC_136323.1, from coordinate 5,348,124 downwards.
TGTAAAAAAAATTTATGTTTTAATATTTATGGCTTTTTTATTTTATTTAGGGCCCCTTTATAACAACATATGCTACAGGCCCACACTAGCTTCACCCGGCACTGGCATCACCGCAGTCTGGAGATTCCTTTTACATGAAGATGCTGCATTAGATCGTTTGGCCAGTAGCATTTAATAAGTGTTTTGGCTTCGTCGGCTCTGTACTACGAACCTTGGAACCTGAGATAGATTCCCGGTCACTGCTAATGCCTGTGGCCAGTCGTGTCTGAACCTAATTCTGGTGCTCTCCTAGGTCGACTCAACCTAAAATGAGTAATGTACCTGCGAACATCAGGACTGGGGAGACAAATACGGGCAGGCTGGTTGGGCATGGTTCTGGCTACCACCAGCGCCTAGATTGAAAACTAATTTCATTCCAACACTTTTTTGTGTTTAGTTTGTTGTCCCTCCACCGCACCACCAATTAGCGCAGTTGGCTTACGTACGGTGCGAAAGAAGTTCAACGTACATACGTAGAGCGCCGACTTCGCCGGAGGCGCTGGACGGAGCGAATGATAAATTACGTCAAATTTTCTATCCCATATATGGAGGGCTTGTGCATGGCTCTGCCCTACATCTTAACATAATGTATCATTCATTTTGCCGTGGAATGTCATTCCGTCCTGTTACACAGCGCCCGCTGACAACACTTCCTTGCCCCCTGCAAAATGGACGCGCCCCTTACATCGGATCGTTGTCTCTGTGCGTGCGCGCAGTGAGAAGTCGTACGCGTGTAGGTACAAGCGTCCATATATTATTCAAATGTGCTCGTAGCCCGGCGGTTCGTGATGGCTCGTTGCCCCCCGCTCGTGACAGCGTGCCATGTCGGGGAAATTCAATTACGTGGGGAAGAACTCCGATACTGGGTGGGTGAGCTGGGGCAGGCAGGCAGGGCACACGTGAGCGCACCGCATCAATCTCACGCGGTAGGGTTGAGGACCTTCGTCGCCCAACCACCGAGGGCGATGATCCCCCTGTTGGAGGCAAGTGCTGTTCGCGAGCACCTATTAAGGTCGTCGCTGCGTACTTGGAGGGCCGGCGCGGCAGGCGCGGCTCGCTGATGTTTCCACACCGCAGCGAGGTATTCACTTAAGGCCGAGTTAACGCAGGGGACGGCCAGGACTGGTGCAGATGTCGCTCGCCCACCGACGTAGGTCGTTGCTGGAAATCCAACTCCCCAGGTCGCCGGGTTCGTTTCGCGACGCGCTAAACGCCGCGCCACCGTTCCACGGCGCGCTAAGCGCCGCCCCACCGTTCCACAGCCACGTCATTGATTTGATTAATTAATTAATTAATCGGCTTTGGTTAAAATGGTCCGAGCACCCGCAACCCCCGGCCCATTCGATGGATGGTTTGTCACAAAATCCAGCGTCGCAATTTGTTCCAAGATCGAGTATCAACACTGCGGTGGATGCAATGCGACGTTTCGCCCCCCAATTTGAAGACAACAAAAAAGCTGTCCCAGTGTGACTTCCTCCGTGAAACGCCGCTACGCTCCACTCACCCACCCACGCCTCTCCCCTTGTCAGGAGAAAATCCGGGCTGGTGGGTGGAGGAGGAGCATTGGTTTGGCGCAGCGCCACGGACTGATGTGATTATCCGTGACTCGAGACCCTGGCGTTCGGAGAACGATAAAAAAAAATCCAACGTGACTTACGGCACGCCATGGGCCCGCCTGCCACGGGGAGCAATGCGACAACGTGCGTGAGCCCCGTGCGTAAGAAGCGCGTCGCCGTCCCGTAGCGACGGAGGGACGGTAGCTGCGTGTGCAGCGATCTATTGAACAAAAAAAAAATGTTAAGGAATGAAACAGGTGGATAATCCCACAAATCTGGCTGTACTAGTGTAATGCGGGCGTAAGCGACCTTCCGGAGGTGACGTCACGGGGGGTGGAGTCATGTGACGTGGGGGTAAGGTTCGGGGCTTTAAGCGGGTAAACCGGAAGGGGAAGGTAGTCGGGGTGTGAGCGGAAAAGAGTGAGGCCACGCGGGCAAGTGTGGAGAGGGGGGGCGCCGACGGCGATCGGGAGCCAACCCCGAAGATAAGAGGAAGCTGCGGAGTGGTGTGCAGCTGGGGAGGAGACAGCCAGGAGGGCTGCGTGTTAGAGGCAGCGGTGTGGCTGCCAGGAGGAGCTGCGGAGAGAGAGAGAGAGGGGGCTGCTTGTTAGAGGCAGCGGTGTGGCTGCCAGGAGGAGCTGCGGAGAGAGAGGGAGAGAGCAAGAAGCTGTGAGAGCTGCGGAGGGAGAAGAGCAGCAGAGAGTACAGCCAAGGGGGGCTGTGTGAGAGAAACAGCAGCGGAGCTGCTGTTGTGGATCGGGCCGACATTGGAGTCAGCACCGTGGAGAAGCTACAGAGTAAAGACAGCCGTGTGGGTGTACAGCACGAACCGAATAATAAAGGACACTGGGACAGACATCGTGGTCCAGTCGTTTATTACACTGGTGTCGGAAGTGCAACGGCATGTCGAAACAAGTGAGGAAGAAAGTTAATCCGGCGCCTGCATCGGCTTCTTCGTCCGACGACGACGAACTCCCTCCAACCGCGGATCCTGTTGGGGTGGTGGAGGAGAGCCCGGCTGAGGAGACCACGGGAACGGGAGTGGAGGATGTTGGCGCGGTGGCGGGTCCGTCGACATCATCAGACGCGGATCAGCGATGGCAAGCGATGGCGGTACAACTGGAGGCACTTAAGGACGTCCTGGCGCATTTATGCCATCTCGTCGCGCCAGGGACGATGGATGATGCAAGTGGTGCTCCGCGGCCCGCCACGTTGCCTGTCCTGCCGCCGCCATTGCCCACGCGGCAAGAGGCCGCCATTTTGCGCGCTCCGTGGCGCCAAACCGCCATCTTGGCCACGCCGCGGGCCGACGCCATTTTGAATTTGCCATCACAACCACCACCATTGGAAGACGGCGGGAAGAGGAGTCGGAGTCGCCACCTTACAACAGTTAAAGAATTTTCCGTCGGTGGGGACTGGAGCGCGTTCGCCTGCCGCTTCTTGGCGGCGGTACGCACAGCAAGATGGACCGATGCGGAGGCTTTGGAGGTGTTGCCGACTCACCTGGACGACGAATCTGTCCGATTCTTCCGTTCCATAGCGACCGATAAGAAGGCAACTTTATGTGGTGTTTTTCAAGAAATGGCCGATGCTTATGAGCCACCAGATGATGCGCATCGGCGATTCGCTCAACGACAACGAGCACCAGAGGAGTCGCCCGTGGCGTTCAGGGGTGCGGTGCTGGAGCTGGCCATGGCAGCTTATCCTGAGACGCCACAGGACCTGCTGGAGCCTCTCATATTAGGGAAAATGTTGGAGCTGTCTCGGGATCTAGGGATCCCCATGCCTGTGTGTGGGCATGAGAAGCTAACTTCCCGGATGGCTGCTAAGTGTCTCGATGCGCAATTCAACCTCCGTCGCTGGAAACAAGTGATGGCGTGGACGGGGGAGCCCGTCAAAGAAGAGGAGGCGCTGGGGTGGAACCCTGCGCAGGCCGTCTATGTTCCGGATGACCGGGGCCCTCAACAACTGACGCCCGCCTCCGCTCCATGGACGGGACGCGGCGGGCCGAGACCGCGCGCGGTGCTACCAGAACGGGGCCGTCAGGAGGCGAGGCCTGCGCTTCGGCGCAACGAGGCCGAATGTTTCCGCTGCGGGCGTAGGGGCCACTACGCCAGAGACTGCTGGGCCCGCTTCCCGGCTCCGCCGCAGCAGGAGGCCTCGCCACCGGTCAAGTCGGCTAAAGATCCTCCGAAACAGGCATGTCGGCACGCACCAGACACTCGGCAAGGCTTTCCACCTCACCCACCACCTGTGTTGCGCGATCCTATTGTTGTTGTTAAAGAAAGGCCATCGACGGGGCCTTGTCATTCAGTTACGCAGTGGCGCAAATTGGCACGGAGAGTTGTCGCGGCCGCTACGGGTTCGTCCACTGTACCGGGGTCCATACAAGGTGTGGACGTGCGCATTTTGGTCGACTCGGGCGCGTCTGCGACTATTATATCGGATGTCATTTTCCATCTGTTGGGCATTCCGTCGCGGGCTGTGCGTCCGGTTTATGGGTCGTGCGTCGCTGCGAACGGGGGTAGCATGGGTATCGTGGGTCAGGTGGATGCTAAGATATCTATTGGGGATGTGTCGGCCTCGGGTGTTGTGTTGATATCGAGATCTTTGGCGGTTCCTTGTTTGTTAGGCACCGATTTTTTGGCTAAGATGCCCATTTTGATCAAAATCAATGAGAATTGTATTGAACTGCCGGGGGGCCGTCAAATCTCGTTTCTGCCGTCGCCCTGGGGGCGACCTGCTTCGGCCGTACAAGTGCAGGCGCTGTCCGTCGCATCTGTGGACATCCCACCTGGTACACAGATGCTTATACCCTTGCGGTATCGGAAGCCCCTGCCTGATCGGCTAGGAGCAGTAGGGGTCTTGTTGTCACCGTCCGCCACGATAACAACCGGGTTGGCGTTAGTGGGGGCACAGACCATCGTCCGGCCGGATCAATTACCGTTTTTACAGGTGCTTAATGCGGGGGGAGAAAACGTCCGTGTCCCGGCCGGTACGGTTGTGGCACATGCCACTACGGCGTTTGCGACCCATGATTGTCCACATAGCCGGGGAGTTGTTGCTGGGGTTTCCGAGCCAAGGAGTTCGGATGATCGTTGGGTTGCTCAATTATGTGACGAAAATTCTTCCCTGTCCATGGAGCAACGTGGTGCGCTGCGTAAATTGTTGTTGACATATTCCGACGTGTTCAGCTCCGATGATTTGGATTTGGGCCGCACTTCCTTGCTTTACCATCACATTGAGACGGGCGATGCTGCCCCTATTCGATTAAATTCGCATCGGATGAGTCCTGCGGAGCGAGAACACGTACGGGGGGCAGTGGAAGACATGTTGGCTGCGGACATTATATCGCCATCTAACAGCCCATGGGGCGCTCCAGTCGTCTTGGTTAAGAAGAAGGATGGCAAATTGCGATTTTGTGTTGATTTCCGCAAATTGAATAAGATATCGGTGGCAGATGCGTACCCCCTGCCGCGTATGGATGACTCCCTCGACGCATTGTCGGGGGCTAAGTTCTTTTCCACACTGGACCTCTCTTCGGGATTTTGGCAGCTTCCCCTTGACGAGTCCTCACGGGAGAAAACCGCATTCCGTACGCCGCAGGGGTTATTTCAATTCAACTGTCTCCCGATGGGATTGAATGCGGCCCCTGCTACATTTCAAAGATTGATGGAGCTCGTTTTGACGGGGTTGCAGTGGGAGACATGTCTTATATATTTGGACGATATCATTGTCTTCAGCCGCACATTCGATGAACATTTGACGCGGCTGGAGACAGTGTTCACGAGGATGCGTTCTGCCAAATTGAAATTCAAACCAAAGAAATGTCACCTACTGCAACGGTCCGTCCGCTATTTGGGGCACATTGTGAGCGCTGAGGGAGTGTCCACGGATCCGGAAAAGACGGCGTGCGTCCGGGATTGGCCGACTCCGGCCACCGTGGGGGATGTTCGGCGGTTTTTGGGATTTGCCTCGTATTACCGAAGATTCGTGCCGGGTTTTGCGACGATTGCGAGGCCTTTGCATCTCCTTATGGGTAAAGGACGGAAGTTTGTTTGGGGACAGCCGGAGGAGGCGGCCTTTCGGAGTCTGCGTGATCTATTGGCCACGGCCCCAACATTGGATTATCCCGATTTCGATCACCCATTCATTCTTGATACGGACGCGAGTGACACAGGTATTGGGGCGGTGTTATCACAGTCTAAAGGGGGTGTAGAGCGTGTCGTGGCGTATGGTAGCCGAGTCTTGTCTCCTGCGGAAACCCGCTACTGTGTCACTCGCAGAGAACTATTGGCGGTTGTTTTTTTCCTACGGCAATTTCGACCATACCTCTACGGTCGTTCTTTTATTGTGCGTACGGATCATGCGGCCTTGCAATATGCCCTTAAAATTGACCAGCCATCCGGACAGTTGGCACGTTGGTTGGACACGCTACAGGAATTTTCCTTCCAAATTCAACATCGGAAGGGAGTGCGCCATGCGAACGCTGACGCACTTTCCAGATTACCGCGGCGCGCCCCTTGTAAATGTGAGTCGGGGACGCATAGGTGTTCGCCGATTCCAAACCCCCCTCAGCCGCTCACGTTGGCCGTCGAGAAGTCGGACACTCCGATGGAACCGGGACCGGCTGACGGGGTTTTGAATCTGCCGCGGTCTGTCTGGATCCGGGAACAGATGATGGATGAGTCATTGGTGTCCTTGCGGAAGCGGTCTGCTAAGGACGATGGGAGTCCGAGTACGGCTGTGGGGCCGCAAACCGCTCTCCGAGATGGTCTGCTTATGTGGCGGGAGGGGTTCCAGGAACGTTGGCGCCTGGTGGTACCAACGTCCTTGCGGTTCGAGTTGATTAGAACCCTCCATTGTGACACTCTCTTACATTTAGGGGTGCAGAAGACCTTGTTGACGTTGCAACGTCATTATTTTTGGCACGGCATGGCGACAGATGTCGTAGGGCACGTGCGCGCGTGCCCTGCGTGTGCACAACGTAAGCCGCCGAAACATCCTTACGTGCCGCCTCTCCAGTCGATTCAGGTGTCTCGAGTCAATGAATTGGTGGCACTGGACATATTGGGACCTTTTCCACCATCGGCGAGGGGTAATAAATATTTGCTGGTAGGGGTTGAGTACCTCTCCCGTTGGCCGATGGCCTGGCCGTTGCCCGATCAGTCGGCCGCGGCCATTACCGACGCCTTTTTGTTTGGGTATATTATGGATAAGGGGGCGCCTGAGAGACTCCTCACGGACCAGGGCAGGAATTTCTCTTCTAAATTATTGGCGGAAGTGTGCGCGGGCCTTGGGACTAAGAAAGTACGGACATCCCCATACCATCCGCAGACGGATGGTATGGTTGAACGGCTGAACAGGACATTGTCTGCCATGCTTTGCCACACCGTGAGTGAACAACAATCAGATTGGGATCTGCACATCCCCGGGGTGCTTTCGGCGTACAGGATGACGCCTCATGCGGCTACAGGATATTCGCCGTTTTACCTTATGTATGGTCGGGAAAACGTGCCGCCGGTGGATGTGCAATTGGGAACTGGGGTGAAGGGACCTCGTAAACCACTTCCTGAATACATTCAGGACACGGTTCGCCGAGTCACGGAGGCGCGGGAGAATGCCCGCGTGGCTACGGCCAAAGCCCAGGCCCGGAACGAGCGATATGCGCGACGGTCTGAGGGGGAGTGCCCTTGGAAGGTTGGGGACCTAGCCTGGCTTCATTGTCCACAGGTACGTCCGGGGACCTCGCCGAAATTGCACAAACCCTGGCATGGTCCCGTACGCCTCATTGCGGTTCCCAACCCACAGACAGCACGCGTCCAGATTGGGTCTCGTCGCTGGGTTGTGCATACGTCGCGCTTGAAACCATATGTTGCTCCCTTACATGATGCGTCATCCCCCAATGTTGCCTTGCCGGGGTCTGTTGCTGATGACTCTCCCCTGCCTGCGTCCATTGATCTCGCTGGAGCGCCTGTCGTACCTGTTCCAGACAGGCCGGCCGTGACATTGCGGGGGACGAGGGGCCCTGCTCGGAGGACGCCTGCCAGGTCTGCGGGACCTTCGAGCCCTGCAGCCCTTCCGACCCAGCTGCGGGCACGGTCACAGGACAAGCCCAAGACTAACTCTTTAGGGACACGGGACGTCGGTGGACTTCCAGCTGCGACAGGGGGATTACCCCCTGTCATTCCTCGACTTTCATCGCGTTCCCGTTCTGCGAGTGGGCCGCCGACCGTCCGGGACGGGCCGGCGACCCGCACACGTTCCAAATCGCTTACGTTTCGTTGATTGTTGCTGTCTTGTTATTTTTTTCTTACAGTTGTATTTATTGCATGCTTTTGTACGATCGTTGATGTTCATTGCGTTGTTGTTGTTCTTGTTGTTACATTATATGCTTAGTGTCCTTTAGGGGGGGAAGCTCGGTTCGCCGCATTACGATTTGCTATTGGTCAGCCGAGGTCGGCTGGGATTTTTCTACGGGGGAGGGTGGTGTAATGCGGGCGTAAGCGACCTTCCGGAGGTGACGTCACGGGGGGTGGAGTCATGTGACGTGGGGGTAAGGTTCGGGGCTTTAAGCGGGTAAACCGGAAGGGGAAGGTAGTCGGGGTGTGAGCGGAAAAGAGTGAGGCCACGCGGGCAAGTGTGGAGAGGGGGGGCGCCGACGGCGATCGGGAGCCAACCCCGAAGATAAGAGGAAGCTGCGGAGTGGTGTGCAGCTGGGGAGGAGACAGCCAGGAGGGCTGCGTGTTAGAGGCAGCGGTGTGGCTGCCAGGAGGAGCTGCGGAGAGAGAGAGAGAGGGGGCTGCTTGTTAGAGGCAGCGGTGTGGCTGCCAGGAGGAGCTGCGGAGAGAGAGGGAGAGAGCAAGAAGCTGTGAGAGCTGCGGAGGGAGAAGAGCAGCAGAGAGTACAGCCAAGGGGGGCTGTGTGAGAGAAACAGCAGCGGAGCTGCTGTTGTGGATCGGGCCGACATTGGAGTCAGCACCGTGGAGAAGCTACAGAGTAAAGACAGCCGTGTGGGTGTACAGCACGAACCGAATAATAAAGGACACTGGGACAGACATCGTGGTCCAGTCGTTTATTACACTAGTAACGAATTGGCCACGTTCTGTTTACGTAACAAACCTTACTAATTGGCTGTGTCGGGTGGTGGCGGGTTTAACGAAACATTTATATTTATGTGATCTAACCCAAAAACCTATATTATTAAAAAAAATTACTAGATAAGGCCCACTTGCGCTATAGAGTATAGCTCTTTATCATAATCGACCTGGCCACAAATGATAGCTCAAAGGCATGGCATCAAGTGGAAATGTATAGCAGCCAAATACTCGAAACGCGTGACGTCGATTCTAAAATGTGAAGGGAAAAACCAGAGGACCCTGAGAAAAATCCACGCGACCACGGGGAGAGAGAGACACTCAAACTCCAAATATACAGCAGCAGGCGTCAGGGTCGGGATCGAACCCACGACCTCCTGCATACCAGGCGAGGTAGTTAACATCTCCTAGCCACCGTGATGATGACGAGAGAGAGAGACACGCAAACTCCAAATATTCAGCAGGCGTCAGGGTCGGGATCGAACCCACGACCTCCTGCGTACCAGGCGAGGTAGTTAACATTGCGCCACCACGGCCTCGTAAGCCCGTATGTAGATGCTGTCAGCCAGGCCACTTAAGGTGCCAGGCGATTATTTACAATGGACCTCTTCAAATACACACAGTAAGAACCTGGGACGATTTCGAAAATTAGTCTTTATCATTATTACCAGCCATGGTCAATCCACTGCTGGATGAAGGTCTGCCCAATCTGCCGCCACCGCCGCCACGTCTCACAATCCCCGCGATGTAATGATCCACCCGGCGTCTGCACACAACCTAATTTAATTTCTCCGTCTCTTCGTTGGACGGACTGTCAGCTGCGTTCCATTGCATGGCTGCTACTCCGTTATTGTACTTGACAATCGACTATCCCTTCCAGTGACGTGTCCTGCCCCAAGCTTGCTTACTTTTCTGAACAGTACACGTGTTCACCAACGTGCGTATGTTGCTCTCGAACTACTGCAGGCTGTGTCTGTGAAACATAGTTCCTTCGCGATAGCCTTGTGCTCTTAAGAAAGGAGTGAATACCAAATGCACTCAATTATTCTTATTATTCTCCTCCATGTTGTTGTTTTCCTCTCTGTCTCTGTGTAATTCCAAACGTGTACCTCTCTACGTTTGTTTAACACGTTGGGCTTTCGCGACCAACATTATTAATAATAAAGGTGTTTTGGGTTAGATCGCGTTATTTATAAATGTGTCGTAACCCTCCACCACCCGACACGGCCAATCAGTAAAAAATGTGTCACCGGTGTGTTGAAGAGTGAATCAACATCATTTACAATTTTGAGTAGTACGACGTTTCGCTGGTAATTACATCCAGCATCATCATATTTGTCTTTTGTAAGCGTGACACATTTTTTACTGTTTGGCCGTGTCGGGTGGTGGAGGGTTACGACACATTTATAAATAACGCGATCTAACCCAAAACACCTTTATTACTCTTTACGTTCCTTTGCATGCTTTTGTTCCACACTCATGTTTGGACGTCAACGGCTCTGATCCACGTACGAACAGCGAGTCCCATTATCGTGGCAATATTGCAAATACTGGTTGCAAAATGACCCAGCATTGTTGAGAATCCTTCCTTCCTCCAAAAGCATTTTCCTCCCTTGCAGCTTTTTTTCAAAAACACAATTGCACCCTTGCCCCCATTGTCTCCGAGAGGTCGTGTTTCAGGTCACGGTGCAAATCCTCCTCGCCTGAGCAGTTAATTAAATAAAAATGTCCCAATAACCAAAGTGGCGCGCAGCACAATCAGTGGGAAATATCGAAATGGTTCCTGGCTGCTATGGGTTCCCCTTCCCCTCCCACCTTGGCTGTGTCTCCACGTTGTCTGATGATGGAGAGACACAGACGGTGTCTCCTGCCGTGTCCCGCACGATGCCCGTCCAGTGTCAACACCCACAGCAGGAAGCTTGCCGGACCGCCGGTGGTGGTGGCTGCGCACGGGAACTGTAATCCTGCACTTGAAGGCAGCGTGGGTTGGCGCATCGAGGAAAATGTACCGAAACTCCCTTCCCGTGAGTGTCAAGGAGGAACCGTACCTTGGCTTTGCCAGGAGAAGTGATACAGATAAACGTGGACTCCACCTGTGACTGACGTGATGGGATAGAGTGTTGCCCCCTCGCACGCATGTGCTTTCCCCAGGCGCTCCGGTTTCCTCTCACGTGTAAACACTCTTTAGTTGTCCGATAGCATCTTCATACATAGAGGACTGCAGAGTTTGCGTGGGGGGGGGGAGGGATTAGCCACCGGCTCACCGCCTGGCTGCCTTTTCCACTTATCTGCGGTCCCTCGCGTCGTTCTCTCCCTACGAGAGTAACCGAATGCCGTGCGGCGCGTAACAGGTTGAAATTGTTGTTCATCAGAGTCCGATTCTCTCGCGGTTCCGGTGACTGCCTCGCTGTGTTTCCATGACCACTGGCAAGCCGGCCGCAGTGGCCGGATAAGGACCCTGGGCCCTTCCAGCAAGGCCTGGGGTCCGTTGTCCCAGATATTTTGAGGGTTGTGTCACCAACCAGGACAGGTAGGACTGAGCAAAAAAGGTGAGTCACAGTTTCAACTGAGATCTGTTGCCGGTAACAATCTGGTAACCCAGCAGCATTTGTTTACCAAAGCGTGTCTCTGCCGATGAGACCCAGAAGGTGGAAACCAGTCTGGAGGTTGCTCTTGGAACTCTCTTCTGCCCGAGGTATCAGGATATTGTTGAAGCTCGTCTGAAATCTTATTCGGTTTGATAAACGTTTGGCTCGTTCAGCTAATGGCCTTCAGTATTTATTTCATTATATTTGTTTTTAGTTTCGTGAGCGATTGTCGTGTTGCGTGTCTGCCACTCTATCGTGTCTAGCGCTTTGATATCATTATTATTATAGACCTCTTGATAATATTGGTCCCAAAGACCAGAAGGTTGCTGGACTTAAAATAGATTGTTTATTTGTGTGCAGACACCACGCAGAAACCCCCCCGTTCTACTTGTGTCGACATGCTCTCAGCGAAAAATATTTATCAGCGAAAGAGAAACAGAAAAAAACATCCATTCGAAAAAGATTCAACGGCGCTTGATGTTTGATCATCTGCTCGTATTCACACGGAGGGGATTTTGACCCCGTGTCCTATGCAAACACCTGGGTGGCGTGTGCGCAGCGGCGGCTCGCTCACTCGATCCGGGTGTTTGCCATCTTCCTATTGGTCTTTTTGTTTCTGCAGTGTTTTTTGTTATCCTTCCCTCTTTTCACTCAGGGCGTCTAATCCCATTGTGGGACGAGGAGGGAGGGGGGCGTGTACAAAGACACCCTTTGTAAGAAGGGATCAGCAATCCCCTTCCGCAGAAAGGGCAGCTGGAGCGGCCTGGCGTTTAGCGCCCACCCTCTGAGCCAGAATCTTACGGGGTTGGCAGCGTGGTTCTCGCAGCTGCCCAGCAATTCCAACCGGTGAATTAGTGAAATGCCCCCGCTTGCTCTCAAGTGGACGTTAACGACCCCGTGACGTCACCAACAAGAGTGGGCCATTGTGTGGCGGCGTCGCAGCCCAGATGCCGAAAATTTGGAAGGCGTCCGCAACTGTGCTGTAAATTGTGATGTGTTTTTACCGCTTTTGTTAATAAAAACCATCCACTATGAGACATCTCCTGTACCAGTGGCAAAATATAGTGATAGGTTTTTACCCTTTCAACTGGTACAAAAACTGACACCTTTATACAAGGCATCATGTTTGCAATAACCACAACACAAGCAGTCAAAATGAAAACAAAAAGAAACTCTGATAATGATAATGTATGCACTGTCCTTGAAGTTGATTGGTCCACACCCGAGACAGCTTTTCTTAGAGCCTAGTCTCCATTGGTGTTGGACCAGATGACGCCTTTTGGCGTGTCTACCAAGCTATGCCTTTTGGCGTCATCTGGTCCAACACCAATGAAGACTAGGCTCTAAGAAAAGCTGTCTCGGGTGTGGACCAATCAACTTCAAGGACAGTGCATATCATTATCAGAGTTGTTTCTTTTTGTTTGTATTTTGACTGTTTGTGTTGTGGTTATTGCAAACATGATGCCTTGTATAAAGGTGTCAATTTTTGTACCAGTTGAAAGGGTAAAAACCTATCACAATAACCATCCATTTCCAACCACACAATCCCTCTGTCCGCTCGCCCCCCATGACCGGGCTAACGACGAGGTCGTTGGCAACGATCAACCAGCTGGTCGTCCACCGTGCCCCAGTCCTCAGCCTCGCGGATCAGCTCGTTATCGTCCGTGCTGCCCATTTCATTTCCAACGTTCTCAATCGGAGTCTTCCCCGCACCTCCGATTAGCACGGTTGGCTACGTGCGGTGCGAAAGAGGTTCAACACACATTTCCTTCTTGTGGCGCCCTATTTCGTTTGAATGTTTTCTCGTCTCCTCCTCTGTGCCTTGTCCGCCGAGCGTGGATAAATCGCCGGCAGTGGCGTGTAGCTATCGAGTGTGCGGACGGTGCAACTGCACCGGGCGGCACCACAAACCGGAGCGGCCCAGGTGCTGGGGCTACGAATAGGAAGAGAAATTGGATGGGGGAGGCCGGTGGAGGCCCAGTTGATTTGTTGCGGCAGGGCCCATGTCAGTCATGCCCACAGAACTACAGTTGTCTTCATTTGATCGTGGCCGCACGTCATTCTTCATGTCCTGATTGTGGGGCAGTTGTGCTCCGAACATATTCATTGCTTACGTTTCATGTCCTCGAAAGATGGAGTCCACTCGTGTGTGCGGCCGCGAGCTGCATTGTTAAATCGCAGGATCGTGACAGATGGCGACGGCTTGGAAACACCTTCATCCAGCAGTGGATTGGTCATGTCTAATGAGGATGGTGATGATGTGAGCTCTGGCAATTCGTAGCTGTCGTAGCTGTTGGGAAATGGAATGAGATTGCGCTTTGAATGGGCTCTCACCTGGCCCGAACAAGGGATATTGAATTGCTTTTGGTGTTTGACACACACGCACGCTCGCGCACACATCCCACGTGGGGATCCCTCGCGACTCCGCAGTCGCGAGTATTCTTACCCTGCGAGCTTTTTCATGCGCCCCGCCGTAGGTGAGGCTTGCCGAGCAGCCGTCCCGCTGCGATGGAACCGCACGCGCTAGAAAATAGGGCGTGCGCAAACCCACGGCATCGCAACTCTTGGGATTGGTGTGTTGATTGACGACACACAGTCGATGATGACTGTTTATTACTGTCGAGCCGAATAAGCATGGACACCCCCCCACCCCTCCACACACCCCCCCCCCAGCCCGCCGCCAGTCAATAAGTTCCGAGCTGGATAATAATTTCAGCGTCACAATTTTGCCGTAAACCCGTTGGAGAGGCAAGAGGGGACGGTGTGCGAAATGTAAAACCTGCGCGAAGAATCCGGGGTGGCTCGGAGCCCCCTTCTATGGTGGATTCCGGGGGTGCGGGCCCGGAGCCCCCTTTTCTTCTGCGGAAGAGTGAGCAGTAGCGGCGGCGGCGGCGGCAGACGATGCCGAACGGGAACGCGTCGCCGGCCGACCATGCCGCCGTGCCACGACGGGGCTCGGCGGCGCGACACGGCAGGAGGAGCCGCGGAGGTGAGAAGCTCGAGAGCGCGAGAGTCGCTCGACGTAGACGACTGTGGTTGATGTTGTTTGTTAACCGGAATAAAACAACAATGCGGATGTGCTAAACCGTCGTGAAAATAGAATTCTGTGATAATGGCTAGTGGTCGAGACTAACGACGGAATGGCAGGCAAATGGGTGAACGGAGGACTGGCGCCGCAGGAGATGTAGTGATGGAACGTTGTGTTTAGTTTGTTGTCCTTCCCCAGCACCTCCGATGGGCACGGTTGGCTACGTACGGTGTGCGAAAAAAGTTCAACATTGGATTGTCACATCGCTGGACGATGAGAGATGATGATGGCTTGGGGAGGCCTCTATCAGTGGTGAGATCATGTCTAACGACAATGAGGATTGGTGATGATGACGACGACGATGATGCCTACAAACACAATAACTTATGAACAAAAGCGGCCGCGTGAACAGGAATCGGGAGCTGTGACGCTCAGGCTCTGTTAACGCTGAGAAAGGAGCTGACCAAGCGATCCTCCACCCGTTGCGTTCACAATGTCGTCTGTTCGGGCGGTGACGCGGCCTAGCGGTAGCGCTGCGATCGCCGCTTGTTGCAGAAGCCTCGCTTTTCAAACCCAGCGGCCGCCCAGGTTAACGCTGCGGTGTGCAACAACCACGATAATTCAACTCCGTGTGGCGTCTGCTTCACAGTGAACGTTTAGGATCCCCCTGATGTCATTCACAAGAGCAGGCCGGCCGGCCGGCGTCAGGGTCCAAGTTTTCCAATTTCGAAAACTACACGGAGATGACGATTAGCCATCATCGCCCCCGGGCCGGCATACCGATGCCCCAGGTCACTCATGTGAATGAGACTCATCCTGGACTCTGTAGCTTCTCACCTGGTTACGCCAAATCAACCTTAATGTGACAAGGCTCGGACACACTCGGCATTCGTAATGTGCCCAGCAATTTATTTCGAGATGCACTGGGGGCTTGGTCTTAGTCTCGGATAATCTCTACAAGCTTTTAGGCGTTTGATGTTTAAGCTGCGTATTGCGAATGCGGCGCGTTGTTTGTGCGATTCTGGTTGTCGTAGCAAACAGAAAATAGACCACATGGTTTTGTGTGCATGTGTGTGTGTGATTGTGTGTGTGTGTGGGGAGCGGTAGTGTCGCGGTTAGCGCGCTGCGCTACGAACCTGCCGACCCGAGTTCAATTCCCTCACATGGCCACCAACACCGGTGGTGATTGTCTGAACCGGTCCTGGGCCTCCCCTAGGTCGACTCAGCCTCAAATGAGTACCTGGAGCGGTGTGTAAAAGCATCGCCACTAGGGAGACAAAGGCGGCCGGGCATGGTCCTGGCCACTCACCCCTTCGTGTGCCGTATCGGCCTTCATTTGTGCTCACGAACAGCACTTGCCCCAACAGTCTGTTCAGGCTATACGGGGGATCTTTGTATTTGTGTGTGGGGAGTGGTGGCGCAATGATCCTCCCATTGCTCTGTTATCCCAGCGATCTTGAGTTCGATTCTCACCCAGGGTCAACATCAGTGGCGAGTGATACCTTAACCGGTCCTCCCCTAGGTTGACTCGGCATAAAATAATAACATAACATCGTATGGTGCTGGCCTCACCGCCCACCCACCCCCCCCCCCCCCCTTCGGGCAACGCTTCCCAACCTCTTTCATTTCATAGGACACCAAACCCAAAAAATTCACGTGCGCCAGGGTGGGAGATAAGAGGGCCGGAGGTGGAGGCTAACGACTGTCTGCATACTACGGCTGCGACCAATGAAGAGGAGGCGGGGGAGAGGGGGAGGATGTGGGTGTTGGATCGGTTGGATCGGCCACTGAACGGCACGGGTGGAAGGTTGTTTCTTTGCCAGTGATTCCACAAACACCGTGGCGCGCTACACCTGGGACTTCACACCCGGCACACCGATTACGAAGAGCAGCCCCAGTGTGCCATGTCCGGCCTTGATAGGTGCTCACTGACAGCACCTGTCCCCCAACAGTTTGTAAAAAAAACAGGCTATGTGTGTCTGGGACCTTCATCCTTTTATACAACGTGAGATCTGCTCAATGAGATTTGAATCGAATTTTTTTAAATCCTTTATATTAAGTTCGCATGCTTGCTTGCTTGCGTGCTTGCTTGCTTGCGTGCTTGCTTACGACCGTGCAAATCTTTCGGTCGTTTTTTAACCCACTTCCCGTGATCCAATCGAGCTGACATTTTCCACACAGACTCGTTGTGACAGACAATTAATGTTCGTGAAAAAAAAATTCCAAAAATTTTACACTTTTTAGGCAAAAAAAAAATACTTGACATATATTCAAATAGAACTCATTCTTGGCTTTAGCTGAACGTCACAGTATAAGAGCCCAGAGCGTAACCCCTCCACAGGCCGTGGCGGAGTAGCGCAGTTGGTAGCACCCTCGCTTCCCATGCCAAAGGTCGCGGGATCGATCCCCGCATCCTCCACAGGCGAATATATTTTTAAATCCTTTATATTAAGTTCGCTGCCACGCATATAAAGGATTTATAGTGAAAAACTTTGTTTTTACGGGTTTACTTGTTTCTGTATCCGATGTTCGTATTTATTGAGGGTCACGTGCCGCTGGTGGAAATTCCGCATTCCTGTGACGGCAGGGGGACGAGTTTATCCAGAGGACAACTGCCGTTGACTTCCCACACAGATGCTTGTTGTCAGCCGGTAAATTCCACTCGGTGAGCGAATGCCTCCCTTCACTTTCTCCCGTTCCTTCCAATTTTCCCCCAGCGGCCCCTTGCCCAGTCGCGGGGCCTCCGAACTCCGCGATGTCGCCTCACCGCTGTCCGTTCCGCGGTCGCCCCTCTCGCTTCTCTCGAACCCTTCTCTCGGTCTCCACTCGCCGGGGTAGTCAATTCTGCCCGTCTGTCGTCAGTTATTCTCGTGACACGGGCCACAGAGTGGTGCCTGTGTATTCACGCACGCGCATGTACTACGCGCGCGCTATAAATAAACCACGCGCAAGCTTCGCGGTCGCGCACACACACACACGCGCACGCAGACACTCACACGCTGTGATGGTCCAGCGCATCTAAGAGGCTTTTAATCCTAATGGAACATGCCGTAAACCTAGGAACATATTTTGTTGTGCCGCCCCCCCCCCGTTCCGACGTAAACGACGGGCGGATTGCGGAGTCCGTTGTGCCATTTGCTCTCGGCTTTAAATAAAACACCGGCGGGGGGGCGGCGGTGGGGGGGGGGGGTCTTAATCTGTTTCACCTTCGCAAATTTTTAGCTCGGTTTCTAAATATAGCCGCGAGCGAGCGCGCGGGGAATGCCAGCGACAAACGCCGCCTATTATCGGGGCGGCCGTCTGATTGGGGACTAATCAGCGGGGCGAAGGTGAAGCCCTGCAACTGCTCGCTCATGTTACACGCCGGTGGAAGGGGCTCGCACTTAGAGGGAGCTCTCAACAGAAGCCCCCCTTTTAGGGGGGAATTTTTTGGCCGATCTTCCACACTGACCAGATCAAAATCAGAATATGTATTTACTCTGGAGGAATCCGATGGGTGGTAAAGCTCTTTTTCACAGATGTCCAGTCAGGGCGGGTAGGAACGTTTCAACAACAAACAGTACAAAGACACGATGGTAGTGCAAAGAACAAGAAAGGTAAACAAATCGCCCAAACGCCAACAAGTGCAACTAAACCATCCCCATCCTAGCAGGCAAAGCCCACTGAGGTATCAACTTATTTTTCAGAAGTGACCCGGCCACAAATGATAGGTCAACAAAGTGGCCCGTCATTTGGACATTTATAGCAGCAAAATAATCTAAATTATCTCAAAGCGTCTTGGTTCGAGGTGGGAGTTTGCACACATTGCCCGACAATGTTTTTTCCTTTGAAGTTATTTAATAAGAATTCTATTTATAAAGCGCCTTTCATCAAGGATCTCAAAGCACTGTACAAGACGCAGCAGCAGCAGCAGCAGACACCCGATAGCGCTACGGTAACTCGTACATCTAAGCGCTAAGAAATGCCGAAATACAAAAATTAAAATGCTAAAAGCCATTTTATGAATTTGCTCAAAGGTGAATGAACAGAACTGCATCGGTGAGTTTTTACGATGAGCTTTTTTGCAAACGTCCACATACTCCGACGTCCTGAGATCCCGTGGGAGAGAAAGAGAGAGACACACACAGAGCGCTCCAGAGTCAGGGGCCCTGCTACACGGGGGCGGTGGGTGACCAGCTCGCTCGCCCGTCGACCGAAGCCTCTGTGACCTGGGGAACTCGGGAGAAGATCTGTGTCCCCCCGGATCTTAAGGACCTGGACGGGACTCATGAGAGGGAGGGGGAGGGGGGTGCAGCAGCGTGTGTTTGATGTAGGCTGGCGCAAAGTGGTTCCGTGTTTTTGTGGCTTGGCACTAGGATTTTACACGGAATCCTATGCGGTTTGATTGTAGGCAAATATCAATTGGACCAGTTGGCCGTCAAAGAAGGTCCAATCCCGATGCAGTGTCGTGGGACCATCCGAACGGCCCTCGTCTCCGGCTAATTCCTCTCGTCTCGTTGCTTCCTGGCCTGCGATGAAAAGCGCTTCCGAGATTTATGACCGGGAGGAAGCGAGCAACAAGGCCCACGCTTTGGTGTCTGAAATAGCTGACCCCTCTGGGCGGTCGCGGGGACCTGGGTGGTGGTGGTGGTGGTAGCGATATTGGCAGCGACGGTGGTGGTGGCGGGAATGGCAGTGCTGCTCGTTGGCAGTGGTGGTTGTGGTCGTGGTGGTGGCGGTGCCACAGCCATAGTGCGAGGAATACTGGATGTGGTGTCCCGGGTGGAACTCAGCCGCAGACAGCTCCAGATAAAATTAAGCACTGGCCTTTAGACTCGAGGGGGTGGGGGAGTCTTTCTCGGATGAATAAATTAGAGTATCATCAGCGTTTAAAAAAAAATGAGGTGCTTGGTTCTGGGAAACACTTGCCACCCTAAAACACGAAGCTGTGAGCGCTAATGAGAGTAAGTGCTGCTGCGAATACGTGAACAGATTGCTAGGTCACTCCGCTATTTGTTTTTATTCTTTTCAATGTCATTGGATAATCCATCACATCAGACAATGATTGAGTGGCCAGCAAGTATGGGCAGATGCTAACGGATTTGTGGCTCTGCTCGGCTTACGTGTGTGTACGCGTGCGCACGTGTGTGCACGTGTGTGTCTGCGCTCAATTGAGCTGAGCAGTGATTTTTGGTCATCGTGTGCAAGCGACCTGTTTATAAGAATTATAAAATCCTTGAACCGTCAACGCTGCTCACGTGGTCGCCTAACAGAGCTAAAAATCCGAATGCAGGAAGACGTGTCACACATGCCCTTCCAAGGCACAAACACTCTTAACACTGCCAATAAAATTCAACGTTTTAAGTACGGCATTAGGTCATTTTAAATAACACTAAACGTTGGAAACTGTCGTGGTTAAACCGTTAGTGCGTACGACTTCTAAATGCAGAGGTCGCCGGTTCGATTTCATCTCCCTGTGAGAGAGGGGTCGAAACGATGCCGCAAGTTTCTTAAATCACTCCGCCCCTGACCACCCAGTGGAATAAATGGGTACTAGTCAATATGCAAGTCGTGTGTGGTGGGGTAAAGTGTGCGTATTCCCGCCTCTTCCGAGACGCCCGGCCGGTGTGGACGATTGGGCCAAATTCTTTCATCGAGGGGCTTTCCAGAGCTCGTGCTTGCACAGAGGCCCTGTCCGTCAGCAGTGTGAGCAAGCAAGAAATTGCAGGGGCTGCACCATTTTATCCGCTGCCTCTTATTTTCGTTGTCGTTATCTCAGTGGACGATGATTGTCGCATCTCGCTGTGGCCGTTGGCTTCCTGCCAGCAAAGTTGACGACCCGGAAAATCCTGAGTGCTTGATCATCAGGACTTGGTGACGCTGTTTGGCAGGACCATAGCATCCCGCCGTTTGTTGCAGAGGTTCACGGTTCGAGTCGAGCGGCCGCCCTGGTTAATACTGCGGTGTGTAACAACCATAATTAATCATTTTAATATATGTACCGTCTGCTTTACAGAAGACGTTAAATATCCCATGATATTCGCAAGAGTATGCCCATGGTGTGCTGGAGTCGGGATCCAAATTTGCCAAATTCTAAAATCACACCGCAAATTACACAATTGGAATCACGCAGAGCAACAATTGTGCCCCGGCTGGCAGATTGATGCTGCAGGTCACCCTCGCAAATGCGACCGATGCTGGACTTTTGAGTTGTCACCAGATTAAACGAAATAAACATGTGCTATCAGCATCGTTGTCATCACAACAGGTCATATTATGGATGCCGAACGCTAAGGCAGGAGGAGTAATCGATATTATGTTTTATTTAATCTCGCTCGCTCGCCCTCCCGGCGAATTCTCTCCCAAGGTCACGCGCAGGCACACAGCGCCGCCTCGCTTGTCTTACTTTGCATCAGTGAGACCCCGGTGACTGTGCCGCGCCGATGAAGACGAAACCGGTCCACGGTTGTCTATCACCGCGTCCCCCGCACCCTGCGATCAACACGGTTGCCTACGTACGGTGCGAAAGAAGCTCAACGTACATACATACATGGGAACGGTAACCATGATAGTCGCAATAGAAGAGTGATAAGGAGGCGACGGATCACATACGTGCACTGCTGCTGCCAACCAGTGTCACGTTTGCGCGCAATTATTTTGCGACAGTGGCCCGAAAACGAGAGTTGACCGCAGTGCACTTCTTCTGCGATTGCCGATTGATTCTTTTAGAAAACAACGCGCGGAGGGGAGGGGCCGCGTGCTTTTATTTATACCACACGAGCTTTACTACCCGGCTTCGCCCGAGACTTGGAATCTTGATTAATAGACGGCCTACGGCCCTACGCGGAGGGTTGGGGGGGGATGCGAGACGTCAGCAGGCACACTGCGTGACACTGCCGCATGCGGGTGATATCACAGATGTGACGTCACCGCTCACTTGCCGTGCAAAATATATCCATTATTGTGCCCCCCCCCCCCCCAAAAAAAATACTAAAGTATCTTTTTTATACTTTTTTCATTGTGTACAGTCTGGAAGCTACCCACATGCCAAATTTCAAGTTTGTTGCATGTCGGGAAGTATGCTAAACATTTTGAACAGACAAACATTCACAAATTTCCATTTTTTATCTATAGATTGCCGTGCGTTGTTCGAAGCCCACTTCACGAGCACACGGCTCTTTCTGACTGCAGCATCATTCGTGTCACCATAAATAAAAAAAATTTGATTTATATTTATTTCACCGATGTGTCGTGTTCTTTTTTCATCGAGAGCCAGTGCTTTGCCGGCCGTCGGCTGACCGGCGAGCAAGGGGCCCGCACGGTCAGCTGACGGCGGTCGGGGGGCGCGCTTCAAATGTCGCGGCCCTTCGAACTTCGCCATCGCTGTGTCAAAAAATTTGTTTCGCGTTATTCAACTTTTTATCTCAGAATCTGTTCTGCGCCGCCTCCCCAAGGCCAGCTCGACCTTGAGTTCCTTTGCGTGGCACGCGAATTGCAATAGTTGCTCACTGACTGCACTTGCGCGAAGAGTCGATAAGGCTACGCGGTGCGGGTCTTTGTCTGTGTGTAAGTGGAGAGCGGTGGCAGATTGGTTTACCCACTACTGCTTAAATATTTTGATATTTTTTTGGGGGGGGGTGGCAGGAGGGGCGAGGGTGGGAGGCATATATTGATCCACACCCAGCCCCTCCTAGCGATTTGATTGTGAGGATCAAGGTTTGCGACGCTATTCGATGATCAACAATCTTTTTTGTCTCGTTTTTATTGTCTCATTTGTATTATTTACAGCGCCTCGTTTTGTTCATGCCAATGGCCCAAGTGCAGTATCATCAGACCGCTTGCTATGATCATCCTCATAATCTTAAACCATGGTCTGTCCACTGCTGGATGAAGGCCTCCATGCATCCGCGCCTTCTCTCGTGAAGCCGACAAATCCATCTCACTGCTGCCGTCTTGTGAAGCTACAATCCATAAATCGATGGTCAATCTCACGATACAGCTCGTATATGTTACGTAAAACTGTGTAGACGTGGCACGCACCGTGCGGAGGGGAGTAGAGTCAAGGATGTAATGGATGGACAAAGAGAAAGGGAAGGAAGGGAAGGAGGGGAAGAGGGAAAGCCGGCACGGAAGTCCCCGAGACGGACAAAGAGGTGGGCACTGATCCAGATGAGCAGCAGCAGCAGGGAGGAGTGAGGAGGAGGAGGAGGGATGACCAGGCCAAGATGTAGGGGATGATGATGAGATGGTGGTGGTGACGATGATGGCGATGATGAGAGGGTGGTGATGATGATGAGAGGGTGGTTATGATGTAAGAGGATGGTGATGAAGATGATAGGGTGGTGATGATGACGATGAGAGGGTCATGATGATGAGAGGGTAGTGATGATGATGACGATGAGAGGGTCATGATGATGAGAGGGTAGTGATGATGATGATGAGAGGGTGGTGATGATGACGATGAGAGGGTGGTTATGATGATAAGAGGATGGTGATGAAGATGATAGGGTGGTGATGATGACGATGAGAGGGTCATGATGATGAGAGGGTAGTGATGATGATGACGATGAAAGGGTGATGATGATGAGAGGGTAGTGATGATGATGAGAGGGTGGTGATGATGACGATGCTGAGAAGGGAGGGAAGAGAGGGAGAAGAGAGAAGGAATGAGAGTGAGGCAGAAGGGAGCTGCTGCACTGAGGAGGAGTGGCGTCTGTTTTCACAGTGGGCAGTGGCCGGGAGAGGGGGAAAGGGGTTCAGAGCGGTGGTGGACACACACGGAAGTCACGTGGTTTACAGGAGGCTTGAACTGGTTTATTTAGATAGAGACAGGGCGATATATCGATGAGAGAGGTGGAATTCAGAGTGAGGGTGGCCACACAGAAGCCGGGAGATTTACGCCGAGGCTTCGGCTGATTTAGACAGAAAGTTGTAATCGGTTCTTTATCACCCCTGTTTTGGCCGCTGCCAGGGATAGGATTCACTTGCGGGGCGTCGTTAAAGCCAAGGCCGTAATTATAATATATATTGGGGGGGGGCCACATCCCCTCCCAATATTCAAATATGCTCAAAATGTCCCCCCCAATATATTGCTATAAAATAGATTTCTGTTTATATGATTGTGGTTATGGTTGTACTTTATTAAACCCTTACATACAATGAAGCAAGATACGATAAAAAAAAACAGAGCAATGTAATACAGTACACTATTAGACATTTTTGTAAAAAAAAAAGTCCATCCTATGTGTGAGTGAATTTTTTAATATTTTAGGCAGGAAATTCGTTTTCAAATTTAGATTTTTTTTTCTGGGGGGGGGGGGGGGGGACCCCAGACCCCCTGGAAGATTTGGTCCCCCCCAACGTTGACTCCATGGCTACGGCCTTGGTTAAAGTGAATCGAATCGCGACCCACGACGCGAAACCGAGTCACCCGTCCCGTAGCTGCGGGTGGCTGCGCAGGCGGGAGGGTCAGACGTTTCTGTTTTGTTCTATTATCAGAACCCCGTTCTGTTATCAGAGCCCTGCTAAACGGGGGCGCTCTGTGTCACCTCCCCCACTCCACCCCCTGTAGTTTGCTCGCCGTAGAAGTTGCCTTCCTGTTTGCGCAGGATCATACCGACCCGAACGTGACCTCCGCGTCTTCCTCCTTTGCAATTGCATTTGACTCGTACATCCCCCCGTCTGTTCACACATTGGTACAATAGTCAGCCTGCACTTCTGTTCAATGTGTCTGGAACTAAATTTTGTAATTTGCGCCACGGTCAGTCGAAAAAAAAAATCTGCCCGAGCCGACTTTCGCTCCGGGGAAATGAATAATTTCACATCGAATTGCGATCGCGCAAAAAATGTTCGATTCCTCCTTGACGCAGTTGTTTTTTTTGCTCCGATTTCCAGCCGCTCTGCTTTATTGTGTTTGTTTCGCCTTTGTCATTTCGGCTGACCGAGGTCACGCTTACACGCCGGTCCAGTTCCGGAGTGCTCACCTCGTTTAAACAAAGTAAACTCAACTCGCCTTCCCAACAGACCCCCCGCCACCCCTCGTGAGCATCGGGTGACGGGTGTCGCTGCGAGTTTTATAATTGTGTTCTGTGATATTCTGACGGGTGTTCACCCAGTAGAGGCCCAAGACTTTTTATTTTTCAGGAAGGTCCTTGTAAGTTTTTAGCAGGAGGAGGGCTAGCGATGTTGCAGTTGTGTGTGATCCCAACCGAGGGATTTGCAGGTAATGTTTCAGCGTTGGGGATGTTCTGGCCAATGCCAGTTGCATTGCACGGTTTTTTTTTGTTTTAGCTCTGGGAGGAAACCGGAGAATCCACAGGAAAACCCACGCAGCATGCGTGTAGAGCAATAACAAACTCCACGCCGATTGGCGGCTCAGTGGAGAGTCGAACCCAGGGATTTGCGGCTACGAGGCACGAGTGTTACCACTGCACCACCCTAACACCATTTTTTTTATAAAGGGGGCCCAAGGGGATTGAACCACGCTTTGTGTATAGTTTATGTAGTTTGCGTGAGTGTGCGTGTTTTTATATAGCAGCATGGGGAGCGGCAGCCCGAGTTCGATTCCCGCTCACGGCCAACATCGGTGACGGAATATCCGAACCGGTCCTGGGCCTCCCCTAGGTCGACTCAGCCTCAAATGAGTACCTGACGCGGTGCATAAACATCCCCACTTGGACGACAAAGGCGGCCGGGCGTGGTGTTGGCCACCCACCCCCTCGTGTGCTGTGCCGGCCTTCATTGGTGCGCGCTAACAGCACTTGCCCCAGCAGCCTGTCAAAGCTACATGGGGGGGATCTGTGTCCTTGTTTATTGTTCAGATTCAGTCGCGTGGCATCCTGCCAACGAGCCTTCTCACTTTATATGGCCTCAAAGTACACCTAGTCTGGCACGTGCGGTGCGGTGATGTCACCGTTGTTGTTATTGCGTCCCACATTACACAGTGAGCACTAATTTAAACGAAGGTAGAAATCTTGCATGTGTGTGTCTGTGTTTCATGTTGCAAAGACAAAGATCCTCCGTCTAACCTTTAACAGACTTTTCGATTTAAAGCTTTCGTGACTGCAGGGATTCATCTTCTTGGTTCTTTCGGTAAAGTCACGTAGAAGGGAAATAATAAAATAATAAAAATAAACCAATAAAATAATTCTCACGACGTTTTGGCCACAACGCAAGCAGCCGTCCTCAGGTGAAGACCAGGTCTGTCGGGGGAACAGCGTCTGTCGGGGGAGACAGCGTCAGACGCTGTCTCCCCGACAGACCTGGTCTTCACCTGAGGACGGCTGCTTGCGTTGTGGCCAAAACGTCGTGAGAATTATTTTATTGGTTTATTTTTATTATTTTATTATTTCTCTTCTACGTGACTTTACCGAAAGAACCAAGAAGACTTTAACAGACTGTTGGGGAATGTGATGTTCGCGTGCAACACCAATGAAGGCCTGCACGGTACAAGAGGGGGTGCGTTAGCGGCACCACGCCCAACCGCCTTTGTCTCCCCAGTGGCGATGTTTTTACATACCGGACCAGGTACTCATTTGAGGCTGATTTGACCTATGATTGGCCCAGGACCGGTTCAGATAATCGCCGCTGGTGTTGGCTGTGAGCGGCAATCTGGCAAATGACCCGAGGTGGACAAGGGCAGTTGCCAATCTCAAAAATAAATTCAAATGCTGGCTGTTAGTTTCCACTCCACTACCCCCCCTCCCCCATCTTAATTACATTACAATTGTGCTATCGGATTCGTGTCACGAGATGAAGAGATTTCCACTCGGACCCCGAGCGTTCAGCGGAGTAACATCCATCGCCATGCGCCCGTAGAACGACTCTGGGAAAGAAACGTCACAGAACCACTGCTGAGGTCCTTCAGTCGACCTCCTGTCTCCGGCAGGCAGCTCGCTATTGAGCAGTGCTGGTGGCTACGCACGCGTGTAATCCACCATTATGAAGGCAGCGAGGGTTGGCGGATCACACGAATGTGGCGAAACCAGAGGTCGCAAACGGGTACCCGATACCCGTACCCTACCCGATACCCGGCTACCCGTACCCGGCCGGGTACGGGTACGGGTACCCGTTTGCGACCCTGGTGCAGCCGGGTACGGGTAAGGGTAGACCGTGAGTCACCGGTGAGTAACTGTTTGTCACTCGTTACCCAACGTCTTGTCTCTTCTCACAATTCAAGTTCCTAGAATCAACCCACCCGCGCCTGCAACATGGCTTCATCCCAGAGGTCGCAATCAGGTACCCGATACCCGTACCGTACCCGGCCGGGTAGGGTACGGGTACGGCCGGGTACGGGTACCCGTTTGCGACCCTGGTGCGGCCGGGTACGGGTAAGGAATCAAAACCCGTTTGCGACCTCTGGAAACCCCCCCCTTCCCCCGTGGGCATCGAGGTCGTTAGCCGCTGGCTTGCCAGTGGCACTGCGAAGAGTTCGACCGTGAGATGCAGTGCAGGGCGACAGGAGAGCAAGGAGAGATGTGGGGGGGCTGCCACGGAGAAACGATGCCCGCGGTAGTGACGGTCTAGGACTCAGGGGTGGGGAACCTTTTTTCTGGCAAGGGCCATTTGGATATTTATAACATCATTCGCGGGCCATACAAAATTATCAACTGAAAAAATTAGCCTATTATATTTGGTCAAACATTTAATTAACTCGCCCCTAATGCGATGGCTGGAGCTGCTTCTCTTTAGCGAGGCGTGTGATGTTAGCTGGTATTGATGATGTTGCAACTCACAACTGCTTTTCCAGGTTTGATCCTAGATTTATTGAATTTCGAGTCCCGCCTGCGGTTGCCTTGGCAGGGCCAGACCAAATTATATCACGGAATGATATCACGGGCCTTATACAGCCCGCGGGCCGGACGTTCCCCACCCCTGGTCTAGGTCCTTGTCGTAGAGACGAGGTTGACTGCTGCTGCGGAGAGCTCCACCGTGAGCTGTCGTGCAAGGCGGCAGGAGAGAAGGGTACTACGGTGGCTAGGAGATGTTAACTCCCTCGCCTGGTATACAAGAGGTTGTAGGTTCGATCCCGACCCTGATGGCTGTTTATTTAGAGTTTGCCTGTCTCTCTCCCGTGGTTGTGTGCTTTAATGTGTCTGTGTCCTCTGGTTCCCCCCCCCCCCGCCACATTTACAATCAATATACGTTGAGAGTATTTGGCTGCTATGAAACTCCACGTGATACGCCACTTTGTTAAGCTTGTCATTTGTGGCCAGGTCGCTTCTGAAAATCAGCTGCGGTATTTAGCTCAGTGGGGCTTACCTGGTATTTTATTTTTAAAAGCGAGAGAGAGAGCGAGGAGAGATGCGGTGGACATACTCTTAGTTCTTTCGGTAAAGTCACGTAGGTAAAAAAATGAAATAAAAAATAATAAAATAAAAGAATGAAAATCACGACGTTTCGGAGGCAACACAAGTCTGCATCACTTGATGCAGCTAATCTGGCTGTGACGGTCCCACCTGATGACGGAGACTTGTGTTGCCTCCGTGATTTTTATTGTTTTATTTTATTATTTTTTATTTCATTTTTTTACCTACGTGACTTTACCGAAAGAACTAAGAGTATGAATCCTTGCAGTCACGAAAGCTTCAAATCTAGAATGCGGTGGACAACCAAAGGGAGAGAGAGGCACGATGACACAGGAAGGCAATTTCAGAGCCGACCCTTCTGCAGGATTCGAACCTAGCGTCTCAACGGTGTTGGCGGCTCAGCATCTCTGACCACCCCCCCCACGTCTCCTCTTGAGACACTTTGCTCTTAAAGAGCCACCGCGGCCGGCGCCACGCAGAGACAGACGTGGGTTTTATTGCACTGTGGGGGGGGGGGCATCCTGGGTGGAGTGGTTTTGTTTGCATTGCAGAGTGACATCTCTTGCTCTCGTGAGGATTACATCTGGGCAGAGATAAGGACAGTTGCTAGCTGCCGATTCTTTTATTTACAATTTTTTTTGTTTGCATTGCTCATCTAGCTGCCCCCCCTCCCCTGCACATCTGATAACGATCGGCTCAGATCGGGCAGACTCATTTTGTGGGGCGCGTAAATGTGGGTCCCCCTCGTGCGCTCGCTTGCTGCCCGGCTAAATCGTGGTGTTTGTGCCGCATATGGGGTACTTCGACGCACAGAACGCCCCTTCGGACAAAAAAAATTGCTGCACATCGAAAGTATTTTTTTAAAATCCTTTATATTAAGTTCACTTGCTTGCTTGCTTGCGCGCTTACGACCGTGCAAATCTTCCGGTCGTTTTTTAACCCACTTCCCGTGATCCAATCGAGCTGACATGTTGCACACAGACTCGTTGTGCGTGACAATTTATTTTCGTGAAATTTTTTTTCCAAAATTTTACACTTTTTAGGAAAAAATAAATTCTATTTAATTACCAATTGCTTAATAGTGGCAGGCAATCATCTGACCCATAGGTGGCAGCCATCTCAAGCCAGAGGACGAGAGGACTCTAGCCGCCACGCATATAAAGGATTTTAGTGAAAAACTTTGTTTTTACGGGTTAATTTTTTTGCACGTCTTATCGGCCGCCACGATCTTCCGGGAGAGAATTCTTTGCGGCACAAATTGGTTCAATAGCAAGCAAATGTCTGGACCGGTTTTCGACTCTCACCGTCTCGTCAGCGTGCTCGCACCAATGCTGCCACATATTTTAGTGACACTGACCCGTTTCAAAGGCAATGCGGTCTTTGCAGAGCCTGTTTCTTTGCATGTTGTGCCACAGCTATGTGTGGCTAATGCAGACTTGGTGCTCTGCAGTCGGTGTCTATTTGCTGTTTGAACATCTTAACACATCCTGTAGCCCGAAAGGGTAAAAACCAATTCTTTATTTTTCATCATTTTCGATACTGGCAAACGGGTCCTAGTTAGATGCAAAACTATGCAATACACAAACGCAAAGTAATATTTAGCCTAATTGTGCAGAACATAAGTAACACAATAAATAAGCAGACTATGCACCTCCTCCTCGTATTAGTCCCTCCGCAGACAACACAAAAATAAGTCGTATTTTTACACGTCCCATCAGCCAGACAGACGGTGATCAACTAGACGGGGCAGCCGGTCCCATTGCATGGGGTGACGTGGCACTCTCTTGTCGATCACCTGAATCGTCGTCAATCACCGCTCACCGTACAGCGCTCACGTGAGTGCTGATTGGTTTCAGTGGGTGGCCGGCTGGCGAGAGAGGTTCAAGTCCCTTATTATTATTACACGCTTTTATTGAACTCACTCCGTCTGTTGTCGTATCCTCAAAAAAAATTCTAACCCAATTTTTACCCACTTTCCAATGTGCTATTGACTGCAAACTGGGTATACTTATTGTATCATTAAAATTTAAAAATATATATTTTTAAACATGTTACACGCTTTTTTATTTAACTCTGTTGTTGTATCCTCAAATCTTGTAACTCAATTTCATCCGTCTTCCCAATGTCGTATCGACTGCAAACTTGGTATAGATATGTCATACTGATGACAATACTATATTCTATCATTAAAAATAAAAAATAAAAATTTTAAACAATTTTTTTACGGCTCTAATTGACCACGCTCATCTCACGTTGGCTATAAATCACCACGGTCCCTTACGTCACGGCAAGCCTCGGGGAGCCACGCCCAGGGGGCGGGGGATGTGGAAGGAGGGGAGGGGCGATGGGGGAAGGGGGCAGGGGTACGGGCAGCTCGGATAGTACATTTCATTAAAGCGTGTTTTAAAAAAAAGTATTTTTAAATATTTTATTTTTACACTCACTCTGTTGTTGTTGTATCCTCAAATCTTGTAACTCAATTTTAACCCACTTCCCAATGTGGTATCGACTACAAACTGGTATACTTATGTCATACTGATTACAATACAGTACTATATTCTATAAATAAAAATATTGCGAAAAATTATTTTTATATGTTATGTTTCGGCTTGGGTCTAATTGTCCACGCTTAACTGACGTTGGCTGTAAATCACCACGGCCCCTTACGTTATGGCAAGCTTCGGGGCCACTTCCTGGAGTCGTGGAGTTCTTCCATTACTAGTACGGCACATTTCATTAAAGCGTGTTTTTAAAAAAAGTTTTTTTTTTATATATATTACTTATTCAACCACTTGCCCGTGATTAAATCGGTGTCTCAAGTATAGCGAGTCAATGGTCTCAGAACAGTCACCAATTAATTTGTACAACATTTTTTTTAAATTGTTTATTCCCCGCTCGATTGGGATAAACTTCCAGCTTTGAAACGAAAGTGGAAAAAGATTCTTCCCATTTAACCGCCACGCGATGACATCGCTCCAGCGTGGCACATGGGAAATTTCCCGCACCCCTGTTGTGGATTAGAGGCCACTTCAAGGGATGTCAGAAGTAGTTCTGTGTTATCTCCTTCCACGGGGCTGTTTACGAACACCGCCCAATGAGAGCTCCAAAAGGACACTTGGCAATCACGCGATGTGATAGCGCAGTTGGACAAAAAAATGTGAATAAATATATTTAAATGTATAATCTTCAACTACATTATGAGGTGCATTGCATCTATATGATTGGCAGCTCGAATGCAGCAGTGTAAAGTGTGGGTACTCCGACTTCTCTCTCTAGACATCTGACCGGGGTGGAAAAGGAGGAGGCCAAATTGTTCTCGAGAGGCTCTCGAGTGCTATCTATAGTCGGGAGGCCCTTTCACCAGCAGTGCCACGAGAAGGCACTTGCAGGGCTGCACCTTCACCTATTCTTGTACATGTGTGGGCATGAGCACGTGTGTGCGTATGAGTTGACAGCGGTAGTGCAGTGGATAATAGAGGGGTTTTGTTTGGGTTAGATCGCCGAAATATATAAATGTGTCGTTAAACCCGCCACCACCCGACACAGCCAATTAGTAAGGTTTGTCATTTAAACAAAATGCGCTAATTAGTTACCAGTTCGGCACACCGGTGTGTTGGAGACTAAACCCACAACATTTTTCAGACCGTTACACGAGTTAGATTCCCGCTCACGGCCACCAACAACCGATGAAGGTTATCTGAACCAGTCCTGGCCCTCCCGTAGGTCGACTCAATCTTAAATGAGTGCCTGTTGTGGTGTGTGAACAGAGGGGGTGGCCACCCACCCCCTCATAGGTGCACCGTGCCGGCCTTCATAGGTGCTCGCTAACAGCACTTGCCCCAACAGTCTGTTCAAATTACATGGGGGGATCTTTGTCTTTGCCCGTGGGTGGAGTGGCGGTGCAGTAGTTATTGCACTGCGCTATGAATCTGGCGATAATGCGCGCACACGCACGGCCACACACACACATGAGTACACACCACTCCCCTTAACTGCGCAGTATTGAACGCTAGTGTGTAACGTGCCCCTGATAACACAGCCCTCTCGCTCTCCTCTCATCCATCTTTCCCCCCTCACCCCCATCACCCCCATCACCCCCCACCAGCCACCTCATCCGCCCTAGATGCGTGTCCCGTTCCCCGCAGGGCAAACACTATCCCTTGCCGGGGCAAGATTCAGCCTCCGCTCAGCTGTTAAGCCGGCTCGTTGGGTCGGCCAGACCACCGTGCTCACACAGTGCCAGGCTATTTATAAGCACGGCCGTGGTGGTGGTGGCGGCGATGGCAATAGTCGGCGGTGGTGGTGGTGGCGGCAGTGGCCAGAGGCGTCTGTATGTTTTATAATAGATCCCCGCGTATCTTCGCGCGCGTATTTGAGGTCAGAATGTTTTGGGTAAAAGACGCCGCAGAGTTGTGCCAACTGGGGTCCGCTTTTTTTTCTTTTGCTGGGTCGCGGCGCGCGACGTTTGAGGCTTTGTTTTGGGTCTCGCCGCCCCATTCCTAATGAGGTGTTAATGGGCCTCGTTCAAGAGTGCGGTGGTGGCGAAAGCCAAAAAAATGCCATCGGCTTCCTGATCATCTCCCGGCAAGCCAGTGGGGGTCAACTCCACATTACCGCGACGGGGGTGTGTGCGGGAAGTCCACCCGCGGAATAAACCACCACATGGTATCTTCTTGGTTCTTTCGGTAAAGTCACGTAGAAGGAAAATAATAAAATAATAAAAATAAAACATAATAAAATTATTCTCACGACGTTTCGGCCACAACGCAAGCAGCCGTCTTCAGGTGGAGAACAGGTCTGTCGACTGACTTTACCGAAAGAACCAAGAAGATGAATCCCTGCAGTCACGAAAGCTTTAAATCGAAATTCACCGCATGGTAGTCGTGGTGTCCACGTTGGAGGAAGAGTCAAACGCAGCTGGGATTTAAACTCGCAAGCTTCGAAATTGCGAGCCCGTTGCACTCTAAACGAACCGTGCACGCGCTTGGCCAGACATCACCGTGGTCTCGTGCCCGTGCGATCACAGCCGTTTCGTAAATTTAATTGCACAATTAGCACCTCCCCCGATGTGCATTTCATTGCTGGGGCAGTGCTGGCTGTGAAAGCGAGAATATTTTTGAGTCGTGGGGATATAGAAGTACGGTACAACGATATATGTTGCTGCATTGCCCTCTCCCAACCTACCACGTAAACCCTAAACAGGCTCGATGACATCCAAGCGCTATCCAGGCTCAGCCCTGCTTAGCTTCCGAGATCTGGTGAGATCGAGCGCAATCTGGCTGATTTGGTCATGGGCCCACTACACACAAAGATCCCCTGTATAGCCTTAACAGACTGTAGGGGCAAGTGCTGTTAGCGAGCACCTATGAAGGCCGGAACGGTACACGAGGGGGTGGGTGGCCAGCACCACGCCTGAGGGCCCACTACAGTACACGCACACAAACACGTTTCTAAATGCAGTTACGTTCATACAGATAAACATGTGACTCTGGCAGCTAAACTGAGCAAAACTTCTGCAACCCAGTAATTGGCTGACTTAGGAGCCATTTCATCCCTGACCGTAACCGCACCGGGATCGCTCGCGCCTCCTCCCACTTGCGAGCGGCCTCCTCCGCACGCAGTCTGGATGTGTTTTAGCGGCAAATTAGTTGCTCCCTTCCGGCCATGTGATTCCCATTACCGCCAATCGGTGCGGCCTCGGCAGCGGACGTTTGACGCGGTTGCGTCCTCCCGAAGATTTCGTTTTTTGGTGCGTTACGACTGCGGAGGTTTTCGCGGTTTTGCGCCGTTGCACGGCTTGCTCAGCACACGGGCGCTTCCAGGTTGTGACGCACGTCTTTCGACGTCGCGTCCGACGTTTCGCTCCGTGTGTGTCGGCGGGCCGGGGGGGGGGGGGCTTCTTCAAGGAACTGAAGAAGCTCACCTTGGGAAGTTTCCGAGAGAAAAAAACCCGGCTGCCAATGCGAGGCTGCCGGCACGCGGAGCGAAACGTCGGGACGTTGCGCTGAGCAACACGCGGCGCGCAATTTCTGGGGCGCGTCGGAGGGACGGGAATTTCAAACCTTTTGAAACAGTCTGCCTCAGCAGCGGATCATGCTTTCCCATCTGATGACAGACGCTTGTGTTGCGCCCGAAACGTCGTGATTTATTTTATTTTCTACCTACGTGACTTTACCGAAAGAACCGAAGAGTATGGATTCCTGCAGTCACGAAAGCTTCAAATCAAGATTGACGGAAACAAAATTTGACAAGAAAACCTGATGGCTTCTTCGGTCAAACCGTGACCCCAGAAACCGTAACCCCAAAAACGTAGGCAGGCAGGCGCTTTTAATTTTTCCCTTCTCACCTTGGGACCCACTCATCCATGGCGTCCTCCTGGTGGGAACGGAACTTGGCGGGGGCATCAGTTTCTTTCGAACAAAAGCTCCGAAATGTGCCTCTGATTTGTGACTCTATTCTTAATGCTTTCCAAATAATGTTCAAACACGTGAATGCCGTGGCTTGATCCGGTCCATCTGTGTGTCTGTCCGCAACAGGGGGGCCACGATAACTGAGATAATTTATCAAATTTCTGCACACGGACCGGACTTCTTTTCCCATCTCGTCAATTTAAACATACTTATACGTAGTTACACATTCACGCACTTGTTCTCATATATACATACAAACATCCAAACACATTGACGTATACTGGCTGCGTTATAGTTCAAGAATCAAATTCTACTTTGTCTCGTTTTTCCCCAACGTTACTTGTTTTTTCCTCACTCCATCAATCGACAAATGAATACATCAGCACGCTCACTAAACACTTTACCCCCTAGCCAACCCTCCATTTCAAACCCGATCGCTAAGCGGCCATTACTGCCGCCCCCCCCCCGCTCCTCCTCTGCCGGTGCTGCGATGATGTCACAGAGGCGCTGCACCGGCCGCTTCCGCTGGTGCCGGAATCGGAGGGGCTGGCGCTGGAGGAGGGGCCCTCCTCGCTGGGGCTCCCCGAGAACGACCCCAACCTCTTCGTGGCGCTCTACGACTTTGTCGCCAGCGGGGACAACACCCTGAGCATCACCAAAGGTTTGGCGAGGGGGCGGGGATCCGGGGCACGTGGGGCTCTGGGAAAGACGGGGGTCTGGGGATGATAGCGCTTACTGATGCGCCTCTGCGGCCGTCTGGAACGCTCTTTCTTTTAATATTAGGAAGCCACTGGAGCGATGCACTTTTAAATCAACTAGATTGCAAACTAATTTCTTTTGAACTAATTTTTGTGTTTAGTTTGCTGTCCTTCCCCCAAACGTCTAATTCGCCCGGTTGGCTACGTGCGGTGCGAAAGAAGTTCAACATACTACGTAGATGCCAGTTTTTTCAGAGCACTTTCCTTTAAATCCAAAGCGCAGGGCACTTTAAAAAAATGAAATCCCATAAATGATAACCGTGTGCAATGAAATGAAAATCAATGTGCAGATAGGATGCACCCTACATGATACATAGGAGAAACAAGATAAGCTCATTAAACATTTATGGAGCGTGCAATTCATATTCTCGTGTGTCAGCAAACTCTTTTTTAAACGCACAATATTCATGTATTCACACCATGAATGCAAAGATTCTACAAGCGAGGGCGGGCCGGCTTCACGACGCAAAGTCCAGCAATGAAGTAAATAGCAATCGGCACAAAAAAAAAACTAAAAACATGTTATGATAATTGTTTTTTTACCCTTCTATCTGGCAACAAAACTGACACCTTTTTTACAAGGAGTCATGTTTGCATAGACCACAATACCTGCAGCCATAATGCAAACAAAAAACATAACTCTGATAATGTATGCACTGTCCTTGAAGTTATTGGTCCACACCCGAGTCAGCTTTCCTTAGAGCTAGTCTCACATGGTGTTGGACCAGATGACGCTATAAATTGCCGCGTTATTTTCATTTTTCCCGGTGGGCGCAGGCGAGAAGCTGCGCGTCCTCGGCTACAACCACAACCACGAGTGGTGCGAGGCGCGCACACGCAACGGCCAGGGATGGGTGCCCAGCAACTACGTGACGCCGGTACACAGCCTGGAGAAGCACGCGTGGTACCACGGCCCCATCTCGCGCAGCGCCGCCGAGTACCTGCTCAGCAGCGGCATCAACGGCTCCTTCCTGCTGCGCGAGTCCGAGAGCAGCCCGGGGCAGCTGTCCATCTCGCTGCGCTGCGAGGGGCGCGTCTACCACTACCGCATCAACACGGCGAGCGACGGCAAGGTGAGGCCGCCGCTGCCGCTATCGCGACTGCTGCCGCCAACACCGTTGCCACTAACCACGACCGCCACTCGCACCGCTACCACTGCCGCATCAACACGGTGAGCCGTGGCAAGGTGAGGCCGCCACTACCGCTATCGCCACTACTACCGCCACCACCGCCAGCATTGCTACGACCGCCACTAGCACCGCCACCACTGCCACATCAACACGGTGAGCTGTGGCAAGGTGAGGCCACCGCCACCACTGCCGCATCAACACGGTGAGCCGTGGCAAGGTGAGGCCGCCACTACCGCTATCGCCACTACTACCGCCACCACCGCCAGCATTGCTACGACCGCCACTACCACCGCCACCACTGCCACATCAACACGGTGAGCTGTGGCAAGGTGAGGCCACCGCCACCACTGCCGCATCAACATGGTGAGCCGTGGCAAGGTGAGGCCGCCACTACCGCTATCGCCACTACTACCGCCACCACCGTTGCCACTACCACGGCCGCCACTAGCACCGCTACCACTGCCACATCAACACGGTGAGCCGTGGCACTACTACCGCCACCACCGCCAGCGCTACCACGACCACCACTACCACCACCACCACTGCCACATCAACACGGTGAGCCGTGGCAAGGTAAGGTCGCCACTACCGCTATCGCCACTACTACCGCCACCACCGTTGCCACTACCACGGCCGCCACTAGCACCGCTACCACTGCCACATCAACACGGTGAGCCGTGGCACTACTACCGCCACTACCGCCAGCGCTACCACGACCGCCACTACCACCACCACCACTGCCACATCAACACGGTGAGCCGTGGCAAGGTAAGGCCGCCACTACCGCTATCGCCACTACTACTGCCACCACCGCCAGCACTATCACAACCGCCACTACCACTGCCACCACTGCCACATCAACACGGGTGAGCCGTGGCAAGGTGAGGCCGCCACTACCGCTATCGCCACTACTACCGCCACCACCGTTGCCACTACCACGACCGCCACTAGCACCGCTACCACTGCCACATCAACACGGTGAGCCGTGGCAAGGTGAGGCCACCGCCACCACTGCCGCATCAACACGACGAGCGGCGGGCAAGGTGAGAGACATTACCCGCCGGCACGTCAGAAATTCCGCGTGCAGCAGCCCCCCCGAGTTCGACGCGACAGGGACCTGGGGGGGCTCACTGGCCCACCCACGTGGCACGGGGGGGAGGTGAGGAGGGGGGGAACCGGGGGGGGGGGTGGGGTGTGGGGGGTCGAAGAAAGAATCTTAAACCTGACTTCCTTAAATCGCCCCCCGTGCGTCGCCCATTATGTCATCGTTTAAAATTATCAATGGGACTCGTGGCAGCGCTGCGGCAGACTGCAATGCGCAGGAGGCACGGTGGGGGGGGGGCGTTGTAAATCTGCGCTCTCCTCCTCCCCGGAGGGGGGTGTAGACATCTCCCCCCCCCGTCACCTGCTTCCGCGCCGGATGTAACGGATCTGTCGAGAGAATGCGCTGTGTGTGTCGCTGTCAAGGGCCTCACTTCGGCCGGACCCTGGCGTTTCGCGCGCGGTCGCGGGGGCTGATCCGCGCGCTCCGAGCGACGGCACGTTTACACCGCCGGTGCCGACCGGCGACACCGCCGCCGCCGCCAGATGTTCCGTCTAGACAAAAATGTAATGACGTGAGAGAGATGTGGACAAGATGCAGAGATCTGGTGAGATGAGACAGATGCAGAGAGCAGATAAAGATGTAGTGAGATGAGAGAGATGTGGACAATAGACAGATGGAGTGAGATGAGTGAAGAGAGCTGCTGAACACCAGATGATGGAGTTGAGTGAGAACAATATGACCATTCATGATGAGTGGCTTTTGATGTCCACGACGTTTTGGATTGAAGACGACGTTCGCATCGCCCCTATTCATTTATTAAATTCCTCACGAATCCGGGAACCACTCTGAGCTGCTAGGGGGCCCTAAGCATTTGCGTTAATTTGCCGGTGCCGAAGCGCCACCGCTGGTTGCGCCTCCCGAAGGAAGCCGCGTGGAGTGGCCCCGTGAGATGACCACTGCACTGCCCTTTTACTGCGGCGGGGGTGGGGGGGGGGGCGGTGGTGCAGCGGTGAGCGCTACGCCGCGCTACGAACCCGGCGAACCCGAGTCCGATTCCTGCTCGTGGCCAACACCGGTGACGATTATCTTAACTTGTCGTCGGCCTCCTCCGCTAGGTCGACTCGGCCTCAAATGAGTAGCTGCTGCGGTGTGTATTAAACATCGCCACTGGGGAGACAAAGGCGGCCGGGCGTGGTGCTGGCCACCCACCCCCTCGTGCGCCGTGCCGGTCTTCATAGGCGCTGCTCGCTAACAGCACTTTGCCCCAACAGTCTGTTAAGGCTACACGGGGGCTCTTTGTCTTTGGCGGCGGTGGTGGTGGTGCCGGCGACGTCACTCGAGGGATTTTTGCCGCAGGGATGAAGGGGGAGTGGCGTCTCTGCATCGCGGCACGGGGAGGCGGTGTGGAGACGATGGTGGCGGGGCGATCGCGAGCGGTGGCGCAGCGGTCTGCGTTGCGCTGCGCTCCGAACCCGGCACCTGAGTTCGATTCCCGCTCACAGCCAACACCGGTGACGATATTGGGAACCGGTCCTGGGCCTCCTCTAGGTCGACTCAGCCTCAAACGAGTACCTGGTGCGGTGTCTAAACATCGCCACTGGGGAGACAAAGGCGGCCGGGCGTGGTGTTGGCCTTCGTGTGCCGTGCCGGCCTTCATAGGTGCTCGCTAACGGCACTTGCGCCAACAGCCTGTTCAGGCTATATGGGGGATCTTTGTCTTTTTTGGTGCCGGGGCGATTGCTAACGGTTCAGGCTGTGGCGGAGGCGCTTGGCCAAAGCAAAATGTTCGTGGCCAGGAATCGTAATGGATCTAGGGCTGCATCGAATACCAGCACGGATTCGAATCCCGATTGAACGTAACAAAATAGTTTGCATAAGCGAGCCGATGAATCTCTCTCATCTCTGTCCCTTCTGCATCTCTATTCTCTCATCTCACTGCACATCTTATCTGCCCAGTTGTTTCTTGTCTACATCCCCTCTGTCCATGACCTCACTGGGAATATCCGTCTCTCGTCTGTATCCCTTGCCTCACGCCTCACGCCATCTCGGTTCATCGTTTGTCCACGATTCTCCTGAATTCTCTCTAAATCTCAATACGTTTCCATCTCACGCCGGTATCTCTGCTCGCATTCTCTCATCTCACGAGGATTACCGTGAATTGACAGCGGGAGGGGGATGGGGGGTGGGATGAGGAACCCCCCCCCCACCACCACCCATTGGGGTCCAGGGGGCCTGGTTCCCAGCGCGACCTTTGACATCTGTCGTCGTGAGCGTTAGGGAACCCAGAGAGGGGGGGGGCGACGCTCAACCTTGATTTCAAGTCTCAGCGTTGTTTTTTTCTTTTTCATGTAATTATGATGATTATTATTTTTATTTTCTTCTAAGCGATTTTGACAATGAGGGGAATGTCTCGCCCAGGCCCAGCCCTGAGGCCTGAGCTTGGGAGCGTTTGATTTTCTGGGTGCCAAAGTGGCTGGGAGATGTTAACTACCTCGCCTGGTATACAGGAGGTCGTGGGTTCGATCCTGACCCTTATACCCGCTGTATATTTGGAGTTTGCATGTTCTCCCCATGGAGGGAAAAAACTGGAGCACCCGGAGAAAAATCCACACAACCACGGGGAGAGAGACACGCAAACTCCACATATACAGCAGACGTCAGGGTCGGGATCGAACCCGCGACCTCCTGCATACCAGGCGATGAAATGAACATCTCGCCAGCGTGGGGCAACGACCCCCGGCAGCGGGTGATGTCACCACCACCTTTCGACCGTCGCCGTTCAAGGGCCTATCGCTTGCAATCGTTAAAAATCCGCCCTCCTTCGGCGGCTCCGGTGGCATGGGCGATGCGCACCGCCGCTATCGCGTGTCTTGTCGAATCGCTCGCGAGAGAACGGCCAAATGACCTCCCAACACTTGTACAGCATGGGGATGCCCTAATCCAGCAGTGGATTAACAAAAGTGCTGTAACACGTGTACTTGCATACGGTCAAACTCAAACGTATGAGAGTCTCTCTTGCTGCACAACAATATTATTGTTTTGTTCATGTCCAGTCAGCCTACGGTGTGGGCCTTTTGGACTCGCATTAAATAACGGCGTTTCTTTAAGCTGACGTACCGTAAGTGGTTTCAACTTTGAGGGCCACGTCAGGTGATGTTGCCGGCAGATTGGTGTATCCCACAGAGATGGAAGCTGCGTGGGAGAAGCTGGTATGGAGGGCAGCAGTTTATCCGCCCACTCATCTTGCCACTAATTTACTCGCTCGCTCACTCTTTCAGCCAATCACTCATCCACCAACGTTACTGACCATTACAAATGTTGAGCTTCTTCTTCTTTCGCACTGTACGTAGCTAACCAGACAAAAAAACTAACACAAAAAGCAGTTCCATAGAAATGAGTTACATCCAATCACTTGCGCTCAACACCATCACACCCATCCATTCATCCAGAAATCCACTCACCCACCCAGCTACTCATCCACCCACTTATTTACTTAGTCGTCCATCCGACCATTACAATAATTCTCCAACTCGCCCATGTATTGACTCGCTTACTCGCTTGCTCACTCGCTCGCTCACTCACTCGCTCAATTGCATAGACGCCACCATTCCACCCGTCCATCCATTCGTGCACACACCCACCCACTCACCCACCCAGCTACTCATCCACCCACTTATTTACTTAGTCGTCCATCCGACCATTACAATAATTCTCCAACTCGCCCATGTATTGACTCGCTTGCTCACTCGCTCGCTCGCTCACTCACTCGCTCACTCACTCGCTCAATTGCATACACGCCACCATTCCACCCGTCCATCCATTCGTGCACACACCCACCCACTCACCCACCGTTTCGGAGTAACGCGTGATGGACAGCGTGCATCGTTAACGCAACGCAATTCCACTGAGAAACTGTGTTGAGACTCCCGCCGGCATGCTAATGGAGGCTGCTTAAATTGGTGCATTTCACCATTGATTTT
Source organism: Lampetra fluviatilis (assembly GCF_964198595.1). Classification (NCBI taxonomy): domain Eukaryota; kingdom Metazoa; phylum Chordata; class Hyperoartia; order Petromyzontiformes; family Petromyzontidae; genus Lampetra; species Lampetra fluviatilis. The sequence goes on along the minus strand of NC_136323.1, from coordinate 5,307,207 downwards.
CCTGTTTGTTTTTGTTTATGCAGCACTTAATGGGCTGCTCCCTAAATTGCGTCGGTAATTACAAAGCGAAAGCGAGCAGCGGTGATGATGACGATGATGACGACGGTAACGCCCAAAGTTCCGAGTCTTCCCAGACTGCTTGGAACTTCTCTGTTTTTGTTCCAATGCTGTGTGGGCTAAGTCCTTACCCTCCATTCCCCATTCTTCTCTCCCTCCCTTCCCTCCATTGCCAGAGGGAAGCGATCATAATTTAATTGTTTTATATATATTATGTATGCTCGGATTAGCTTTTGTTACCCCAAGTGAAATATAAAAAAGGTATTTTTAGTCCATCACCATATTGCCTTTACAGATGAATATTATCAAGCGGCAGTTTTTTGGTTTAAGCAAGCAAACATCTGGACCTGTTTCAACCTTCTTGATCTCATCAGCACAGTCATTAAATGTTAAACAAATGCTGTCAGATTACCAGATGGTCATTGGCGAGAGCAGTGAAGTCTAAAATGTTTGGCTCTGTTCAACGCAAACGGAAATGCAGACAGTAATTCTTGAATCCAGATTGAAAGCTCATTTCTTCAGAACTGCTTTTTGTGTTTAGTTCGTTGTCCTTCCCCTGCATCTCCGATTCGCACGGTTGGCTACGTACGTACACAAAATAAGTTCAACATACATTCCAAACCGTTCATGTGCGTGTGTGTTCTTGTCATGCGTGTTCTTTGGAGAGCGGTGGTGTAGCGGTTAGCGCACTGTGCTACAATCCCGGCGACCCGAGTTCGATTCCCGCTGAAGACCAATAACTGACAATTATCTGAACAAGTCCTGGGCCTCTCCTAGTTCGACCCAGTCTCAAATGAGTACCTGGTGCGGTGTGGAGGAAACATCGGCACTGGGGAGACAAAGGCGGCCCGGCGTGGTGCTGCCCACCCACCCCCTTGTGTGCCGTTATGGCCTTCATAGGTGCTTGCTAACAACACTTGCCTCAACAGTATGTTTAGGCTATACGGGGGATCTTTGTCTTGTCATGAGGCATTGATGAATATCTGCAGCAGTGTCTCCCCCCCCCCATGTCAGTTAATTTTTAGCCGTCCAATCAGCATCAGTAAACACTGCTGCTTTGTGGGAAAGTGGCGTAAACCTACAGCGGTTAATGATTTTAGGGAATAGCCTAACCCACCCAGGCAGCCAAGAAGCGAGAGAAAACTCATCGGGAATTTAGTTTACACTGCATCCCAGCCCCCAGCGGAAAGGAATGCATACGCATGCAACAAGGGCATTAATGTTCGAGGTCACAATTACAATAATAATGTTGTTATGTTCACCAGAGCGAATTACGCTGAGAAAGGGGGGAAGAAGAACACACAGATTAGAGAACATACGAACGTTCGAGACATTTTAATTCATGATGGTTTTTTTTTGGGTCAGATCGCCGCATTAGCAGAATGTGTGTCGTACACCCTCCTCCACCCGACGTGGCCGATTGATAAAGTTGTCACGTGATGAACAAACGTGCCAGTTTATTACTGCTTCAGCAGCGGCAGCGGCACCGGTAATGTGGGAGAGCAATGCGCAGCATTTAACTTGGGCGCCGCTGTGGCTACGAGATGTTAACTACCTCGCCTGGTATACAGGAGGTCGTGGGACCAATCCCGACCCTGACGTATGCTGTATATTTGGAGTTTGCATGTCTCTCTCTCTGCCCGTGGTCGCGTGGATTTTTCTCCAGGTCCTCCGGTTTTTCCCTCCACATTTAGAAACGTGCGTTTAGAGTATTCGGCTGCTATATATTTCCAAATGATGTTAAGGCACTTCGTTGAGCTATCATTTGTGGCCAGGCCACTTCTGAAAAAGAGCTGTCGAGCTCAGTGGGCCTTGACTGGTAAAAAAAATAGTTTATCGTTTTAACTTTATTAATAGCCAGCGTTGGGTGCCGTTGTGAAACATTCCTTAAAGAACCCTGCGCTCATGATCTGCAATGTTGACATTTTTTGTCGTTGCTATGCTCACGCACCAAGGATCTCCCGTGTAAAAGAGCCCGGGCGACAGCTGGCTAAACGGGGCCCATCGTCCGTGTCAGAAAACTACAGAGCGAACAATCAATCGAGAATCAGGATATTGGTAGGGAAAGCCTAGGTGTTCAATTTTATGGACGTCATATTGACTGTTAAGGAGAGTAACTCTAAACATTCGTCAGTAACAACATGGCGTGTGTGGCCTTAAAAGAAAAACAAATGTGTAATTGGAGACGTTTTGGGCAACGGCCCTTCTTCATGGCACATACATAGGGAGGTGCAGTAGACAGATGGAGAGAGTTGGAGACTGCTCTTGTTTTCATCATGGGGGCCCTGATAGGCCTTAGTTTGTAGACAGAAGAAGTACATTCAGTAAGCTGAGAAATGTAAGTGTACGGCAACCGAAGCGACGATGGTCGAGACTAACAATGGATCGGCAGGCAAAGGAGAGATGAATTCCCGAGAGAACGTTGAGTTCAGCTGCATCGCAGGACCATGAGATATTGCTCCAGCACGCCGATGCTTTATTCCAGACGTAGATAGATCATTGCTGATGATGATAATATTCATGTTCATTTGTTGCATTTCATTACTTGATTTCCCTTTCTGTCTATTGCCGATCATCTTGACCTTGTTTGCCTCTCGTACAAGAGCTTCGATCCAACAACAAGTGACGTCGTGAACATCGCTCGTCCGTCCGGCATTTCATCCGTCCATCTCTCCGTCCCGCTGTCTGTACATCCTTTCCTCCATGTCCCTCCATCCATCAGTCTGTCCGCACGCCTGTGTGTCTGTCTTCACGTCCGTCTGTCCATCTGTCCATCCCCTCTGTCCAGCGATCCTTCCATCTGTGTCCACGCATCTGTCCGTCGTTCATCCCTCCGTGTGTCTGCCCCTGCATCCGTCCATTTGTTCATCTGTCCATTTGTTCATCTGTCCCTGCGTCTTTCTGTGAATGCATCCATCCGTCCGTCCGGCCGTTAAGAGCCTCCTGAGCTAGGCCGGACACATAAAGCGTTGCCAGCTACACGCTGCATGGCAAGCCTCAGCGAACACAGACTCAACGTCCCACCCTCAAAGCCCCTCCTACCGCGGCGCTATCGAGCACTGCATCAAGATGCTGGCTGCTGCATGCGAAGCCGATCCATTGATCCGCGGTGCCTGAGAGATAGAGATCGCGTACGTGGTTTGGTGGGTTTACGTGTGTGTGCGTGTGTATGCGCGTGTTTTTTTTTCTCAACTTCTCCTTCACACGCAAAGGTGCCTGTCACCTGACGCCGCCACCGCTGTCTCAGCGAATTCCGCGACCCGTCGCCTCCGCGCAGAGTTTTGGTGGCGACGACTCCGGCCTAGGGGTTTGCTGCCATGGCGGGGAATTTCAAAGTCGAGCGGTGCAAGAGAACAAGCGGAAAGAGCAGTGGCATGAGCTGCAGTGCGGTGGATTCGACAAAACAGTCAGTCTAGGAGAGCGAACCCCCAGCGTAGGTGGAGGAATCAGCGAGTGAAGTTCAAGTTTTTATTGTCCATCGCCCGCACCTCCGATTAGCACGGTTGTCTACGTACGGTGCGAAAGAAGCGCAACGTACATAGATACACACATGGGAACAGGAACCACGGTAGTAGCAATAGAAGGTGGATAAGGAGGCGACTGATCGACCGCTGGATCACCGGTCAACGTGACCGCTCTACGTCACGGCTTGTCGAGACGCCTCGGATCGTCTCACACGAGAGATTCCTGTTGCGCAAGCGCTGGGGGGGGGGGGGGAGCGATGATGTTAACTGCCTCGCCTGTCATTCAGGAGGCCGTGGGTTCGATCCCGAACTTGACACCTGTATATTTGGAGTTTGCGTATTATCCCCGTGGTCGCGTGGATTTTTTTTATGGCGCCCTCCGGTTTTTCCATCCACATTTAGAGTCAACATCACGCGTTTAGAGTATTTAACTGATATACATTTCCACGTGAGTAGGCACTTCGTTGAGCTATCGTTTGTGGCCAGGGCGCTTCTGAAAAAGAGCTACACGGCGCAGTGGAAACTGGTCAAATAAAAAATAGTTTATAGTTTGACTTCCCACCCCCCGACCTTCGCTAGCGGCACGAATAGAGAGCATAGCCCCCCCCCCCCCCGGGTGTTTTATCTTTAGATATAAATTAGACGCAGGCTTTGCAGCCACCCGTTCCCCCGCACATCCACATCCTCCCGACTCCCTCTCCACCCACCCAACCCGGCCACAACTCGCTGCCAGCAAAACTAGAGCGGATATCGGGTGATGGGATCAAGCCCTTGGGTAATTGCCCAAGACCCTGGCATTAATCATCGGCCGTTTCTCTCTTTCGCTCTCTGATGTCACCTCTCTTCAAATGCCCTCTTTTGCTGGAGTAATTGGGGCCTAAAAGGTAGATGGGGCGGGGGGGAATAGCGCGATTTGTATGATTTTTTTTTATAGTCGGGAATTAATATTACTTTTGTTTGTGTTTGCGACGATTGTGTTGCAATCGCCACCACGGTTAAAGAAGGTGCCCATTCTGCCAGCTTTTTGAACAACATGAAACAAATTTAATCAACTGACAAAGCATGGCGTTTTGCTGGCCGCCCGTCCTCCTCGTGTGCCGTGCCAGCGTCATTGATAGGTGCTGCTCGATAACAGCACTCGCCCCAATAGTCCATTAAGGCTATACAGGGGATCTTTGTCCTTTCTTTGTTTGCTATGGGACCAATGTGACCGCGAGGTCACTCGTGTTTACCGACGGAGGTTTATTTCTCGCCCAAAAATAACCGTCGGCCAGCAGCGTTTCCTAGAAGCAGCTTGGCCCGTGTGCCAGCGTGCGACACTTTTTTTTTTACACCTCCCCTCTACACCTCATGGCAAGAGGCATGAGTTGGGGGCGGTATCGTGGCGGTCGGGCATTTTGCCGCGTGTTGCCAAACCGCACGGCGGCCGCCCTGGTTAATACTGTATTGGAGCCCTGCGGTGGTGAGATGTTAACTACCTCGCCTGGTATACAGGAGGTCGTGGCTTCGATCCCAACCCTGATGCCTGTTCATTGGAGTTTGCATGTTCTCCCCGTGATCGCCTGGATTTTTCTCTGGTTCCTTCCGTTTTTCCCTCCACATTTAGAAACGTGCATTTAGAGTGTTTGGCTGCTATGAATTGTGCTAAGCCAACTTCATTGAGCTATCATTTGTGGTCAGGTCACTTCTGAAAATGAGTTATATAGCTCAGTGGGCCTTAGCTGGTGAAATAAAAATAACAGTAAATTAACCATAAATACGCGGCGTCTACTTTGCGGCGGATGCTAAAGATCCCGTGACGTTATCGGAAGAAAAAAAGCTGGGGGCCGTGCATACCGGCGTAATGTTCCATATTGCCAAACGTGAAAAACGATTCCACACAGGTCACTCAGTTGGGCTCGCGCGCGGCAATCCATCGCCTCCCGTTGTGAAACTACTGCAGGCGACGTGGAACTGCGGCGCCGCTGTGACGGCCTCGTGCTGTACGAACGGCGCGGACACCAAATGAACGATTTGACGACGACGGATTTGATGATTTTTACGAGCGGAACTCCCGATGCGTCGTCGGTTTTTTGCGTCGTGCGTTGTTGGTTCGCGACGTCCGACGTTCCATCCCACGTGCCGAGAGCTTCCAAGGTGCGCAGAGTTCTTCATCGCAAGGCCGGCGAGGGTCCACTGGCGGCCTCTGGTGGCCTTTAGTGCGGCCCCTCACGTGCCGCCCCCCCGGCAATACCCAACAAATGTTTCAAACGCCCCATCATCATCGTGCTGCTGCCAAACCCAATGGTTTCAAATGTGTGGTGGCCCTCACACTGATAAAGTCTCATCGGCAAAAGTTGAACAACACTGGTCTAAGGGAACCGATCGGTCGATTGATCAGTCAGTCGGTCGGCCCGTCCATGACTGTACGTACGTATGTTGAACTTTTTTTGCACCGTACCTAGCCAACCGTGCTAATTGGAGGTGCGGGGGAAGGAAAACAAACTAAGAACATAAAAGCATTTTGAAAGAAATGAGTTTTCCATTTAGATTTAAAAGTGCACAGCTCCAGCAGCTTCTTAATATCGGACGGAAGCGCGTTCCAGACGGCCGCGAAAGCGCATCCCAAAGCGCCGTGCGGTGCGGTGACTGCCGTCTTTGTGCGACGGCCAGCCAAAAAGCCGCCGCCGCGAGCTACGACCGGAGTTCGGTTTCTGCTCCCTGACGAGATCACCGCAACACCTTGCCGTGCGTAACCCGTCCGTCGCGCGGCGCAGGTGTACGTGACGTCGGAGAGCCGCTTTGGCACGCTCGCCGAACTGGTGCACCACCACTCGGCCGTGCCGGACGGCCTCGTCACCACGCTGCACTACCCGGCGCCGCGCCTCACCAAGCCCACGGTGTACGGCGTGTCACCCACGCACGACCGCTGGGAGATGGAGCGCACGGACATCACCATGCGCCACCGGCTGGGCGGCGGCCAGTACGGGGACGTCTACGAGGGCCACTGGAGGAGGTACAACCTCACGGTGGCCGTCAAGACGCTCAAGGTGGGCGCGTGTGTACGTTGTGTGTACGATGCGTGTACGTTGCGTGTACGTTGCGTGTACGTTGTGTGTACGTTGTGTGTGCGTTGTATGTTCGTACGTATGTTGAACTGTGAGCAGATGACAACGGATGTTGCAAAAAAAATTCTTTGCACCCAAAAACATCATGTATGTTGATTACCATGTGAACGACACAACTGGTAATGGATATCCGTTGTAATTTATATCTATACATTATCCCCCCCCCCCACCCCCCATACGCTTTGGTTTTTTCGGTAAAGTCACGTAGATAGAAAAAAGAATAGATCACGACGTTTCGATCGCCACACAAGCATAGAGGGGGAACCTGCTGAGGCAGGCTGTTGATAAAGGTTTAGAGATGGACGGGGCAGCTCATGCTAATGTAGGAGCGAGCAGGGGAGTGCGAGTGGGAGAGAGAAATTTGCTTGTAAATGTAAAGATTACCCCCCACCCCCCATCCCGGCCTTCGCACCTGATTTGCTCGCAAGTGACGACATCACATTTAGCCCTCGATTTAAGACCGAAACGGGAGAATTTCTCCACAACTCTGGCTGTCTGCCCGATGGTGCTAGTTGTAATCACCGGCAACACGTCAAGACTCGAATTGTAAAAGTTGTGGGTTTACTCTCCACCACGTAACGAATTGGCACGTTTTGTTTACGTGACAAACTTTTACTAATTGTCTGTGTCGGGTGGTGGCGAGTTTAACGACACATTTATATATTTATGCGATCTCACCCAAAAACCTTTTATGTATGTATGTTGAACTTATTTCGCACTGTACATGGCCAACCACGCTGAACGGACGTGCGGGGGAAGGACAACGAACTAAGCACAAAAAGCAGCCCTAAAGAAATGCGTTTTCAATCGAGATGGTTCAAAAGTGGCATAGCTCCAGTGGCTTGCTAATATCGGGAGGAAGAGCGTTTCCGATGGACGCAGAACCGCATCTGAAAGCGCTGCACGCGATTTCGGCCGCCGTCTTGTGTTCGACGGCGAGCCAAAATCCACTGCCGCTCCTGCTGCGATGATCAGCGGAGGTTCAAGTGTTGGTTGGTCAGCGGCCAATGGTTATTCACGAGGGATGTACGTTCCGAAGATGCCTGTGAGTAGCAAACTTCGTGGATTACCGTATTGGCCCACGAATGACCCTAAATAAAAACGATATTGAATACGTGAACACATTGTCCTGCAGAGGGAGCTGGTAGGAACGTTGGGTTGCTCGGTCAATGGCCAGGGTCAACAGCGGCGTGGTGTATTCCGCAAATTTGGCCGACTGTGCGGGCGGGCACAAGCCGGCGTGAGTAGGTTAAACGTTGAGTTTTATAAGGGCACCACGGGGTGACCAGCCCCTCCCCACCCAGTCCCACCCCTCCCACCCCCCACCCAGCCCCACCCTCCCCACCCAGCCCATCCCCACCCTCCCCACCCTCCCCACCCTCCCCACCCAGCCCCTCCCCACCCTCCCCTCCCCACCCAGCCCCACCCCTCCCATTTTTGGATGCACGACGGACGGACAGATGGACGGACACAATAATCTCCTGTGGGCTGGTGTAACCAGGAGGTTCTTACCAGTTTAAGCGTCCCATCACTTTATCATCACTTTATCTGTCATCACTTCATTCCATCACTTTCTCGCGTCGCATTCCCTCTCGTCGCTTTATCTCGTCACTCTCTCGATGCAGTCGCGTAGAGTTCCAGATGCGACTCGCGGATCGGCAGAATCGCGTACAGCGAGTGCGGTGACTAACGAAGGAATATACCGCACTGCGCGTAGCGATCGCCCGCCCCCCTGCCGCCATAAGTCTGGCAACAGCCTCAAGGACACAAGTCCTGAGAATCAGAATCTTCATTTATCCTGGAGAAATCCGATTTGCCACGATGCTCTCTCTTCACAAACGTCCGGTAGACGGCGATGAGGCTGTAACTGGGTAAATAAGTGTAAACAGTCAACGTATCAACTGGCCTATAGGGAAAACTGTTTCTTGTTCGAAAATTGGCGAGGTTTTTGCCCAATGCACCTGCATCATAGCGGAGAGGCGAAATCGGTGCCGGTATGCCAGTGCGCACGGACACCACAGTTCCTCTTCTAGTGCAATGTAACATCAATTTCATATATATACACCATGTGACATTCGAAAGCATTTAACATACATGATATACTTCGTGACAACATGGCTCGTATGTTCATTATATTCCGCATTGCTGATATTTTTAATGAATTAAAATGCTTGTTTTGTAAGCTGCATAATAACGCGTTCGGAGGGAGAGGGATCCGCGCGTGTGCTTATATGCCTCGAAGTCAACCGTCCCCTTGCACTGCTGCAGTCGAACCAAGCGGGGACCCCCTCCACCCCAGTGGCGGCTGGCCCTGCCCGGCACGGGGCGGCACCTCGTAATTGTTATGCCCCTGGCGTGGTGTGGCCTTCCACAGGAGGACATGATGGAGGTGGACGAATTCTTGACCGAGGCGGCCGTCATGAAGGAGATTAAACATCCGAACCTCGTGCAGCTCTTGGGTTAGTGCCGCACCTCGACATGCCGGGCAGGCGAACGCTATCCACTATCAGGTGCGTGCGGTGCGTGCGGTGCGGCAGTGGAGTGGCCGCCGCGTGTGTCCGGGCGCCGGGCTGCAAAGAGGTGGGGAAGTTAAACAACAACTATGAACTATTATTTATTTTGCCAGGTAAGGCCCTTTTTCAGAAGTGAACTGGCGATCACAAATGATAGCCCAACGAAGTGGCTTATCACGTGGAAAACGTATAGTGGCCAAAAACGTTGATTCTAAATATGGAGGGTAAAATCGGAGGGCCCGGAGAAAAATCCACGCAACCACGGGGAGAGAGACACACAAACTCAGGATCGAACCCACAACCTCCTGTATACCGGGCGAGGTAGTTAACATCCCGCCACCGTGGTGCCCAATGTGGACGGGAGGAGGCCTCCCCAGTTCATCCGTTGCACCCAGGGCCTTTGCCAACCGCTGCTGCGCCACTGCAGTGTGCGGATAGGGAAGGGAATTCCGAAGCGGAGCCATTTGAGCGTCGGGAACCACACGAGTGGGTGGGCGAGTGAGTGAGTGAATGAATGGGTGAGTGGTTGACTGAATGATAGAGTGAGCGAGTGGTTGACTGAGTGAGTGTGTTGTTGTGACATGCGGTGTGGTGGTGGTGGTGGTTTAACGCGGTGCAAGGTGAGGCGAAACGGTCAGTATGGTAGGGGTGGAGGAATCAATGGGTGAAGTTCGTGGGATCGTTGACCACGATAGTAGAGATAGAAGAGCTATGAGAAGGTGACTGCCTGTCGGTGAGCGAGTGGCCGCAGTGAATCAATGAGTGGGCATTCATTGCAACGGTGAGCGTGGTGGAGATTAACAACAACGGGCAAACAAAACCTACGCAAAGCGATCGGTTCCACCCTCGAATCGAATCGCAAAACCCCCAAAACGCGACCGAATCATCGAATCGCTGGGATTGGTGAGAGTGGTGTGGTTTGGGGGGGTTAGCGGCCAGACCGGAGGGACAGTCGGTGAGGCTGGCTCCATCTCCCGCAGGCGTGTGCACGCGCGAGCCGCCCTTCTACATCGTCACGGAGTTCATGCCGCGCGGCAACCTGCTGGACTACCTGCGTGAGTGCGACCGCGACGAGGTGACGGCCGTGGTGCTCCTGTACATGGCCACGCAGATCTCCTCCGCCATGGAGTACCTGGAGAGGCGCAACCTCATCCACCGGTGAGCATCACCGATAAAAAAATTATTATGATTTGTAAAAAATTTTTTTTAATAAATTCTCAATTGTTTCTATGTATGTTGACCTTCTTTCGCCACTGTACGTAGCCGACCGTGCTCATCTATTTCTCATTTATTTTTGGGGAAAAAATAAAAAAGTCCTTCCGGTTGACCTTAAAATCCTGGCTGAGCGGAGTACGGCTTGGAGAGGTTTTCACCGGGTGGCCGCTCTGTCACGCGCCGTGGTCCGTGTCATCCCTTGCATATTTTGTAATTATTTACTTTTAGAGACTTGCTCACAATTTCTCTATTTTACACTCCTATCGTTTTGTGTACATTGTGACTCGCTGACCCAGCCGCCCCTGCTAGGTCACCTGTGACGAAGAGCTTTGCAGCTCATCGGATCCCTCCCTCCCCTCCCCGCCCGCCCCCCTCCCTCTCCTCTCTCCCTCCCTCCCTCCCTCTCCTCTCTCCCTCCATTCCTCCCTCTCCTATCCTCCCTTCATCCCTTCCTCCCCCCTCTCCCTCCCTCCCTCCCTTTCCTCTCCTCCCTCCCTCCCTCTCCTCTCTCCCTCCATTCCTCCCTCTCCTATCCTCCCTTCATCCCTTCCTCCCCCCCTCTCCCTCCCTTCCTCTCCTCCCTTCCTTCCTTCCTTCCTCCCTCTCCTCCCTCCCTCCCTCCCTTCCCTACCCGCTCCTCTGGTCCAAATCAAGATTCCGTCCAATTCTGTCCCCCCCCCCCCGCCCCCCCTCCGTGTGGCTCCAAGGGACCTGGCGGCGCGCAACTGTCTGGTCGGGGAGAACCACCTGGTGAAGGTGGCCGACTTCGGGCTGAGCCGGCTCATGACGAGTGACATCTACACGGCTCGCGCCGGCGCAAAGTTCCCCATCAAGTGGACGGCGCCTGAGAGCCTGGCCTACAACAAGTTCTCCATCAAGTCCGACGTGTGGGGTGAGTCCGTGCGTCACGCTGCGTCTCTCTCGAAATGTCCGAACCTGTGCTGGGCCTCCCACTGCCCCCTCCCCACCCCACCCCAGGGTGTGTAGGAGGTAGCAGGTTTGACGCCGACCCTGACGCCTGCTGCTGTATATTTGGAGTTTGCGTGTCTCTCCCTCTCATCATCGTCACGGTGGCTAGGAGATGTTAACTACCTCGCCTGGTATACAGGAGGTCGTGGGTTCGATCCCGACCCTGATGCCTGCTGCTCTATATTTGGAGTTTGCGTGTGTCTCTCCCCGTGGTGGCGTGGATTTTTCTCCGGGTCCTCTGGGTTTTCCCTCCACATTTAGAAACGTGCGTTTAAATTTCTACATGATGAGCCACTTAATTGAGCTATCATTTGTGTCCAGGTCGCTTCTGAAAAAGAACTATTTCGCTCAGTGGGCCTTACCTTAGTTTTAAATGACAACCTGGCATCAGTGCGTTCTATTAGGAAGCCACTGAAGCTATGTATTTTTAATTCTCGATTGAAAACTTATCTCTTTACAACTTCTTTTTGTGTTTGGTTTGTTGTCCTTCCCCCACACCTCCGATTAGCACGGTTGGCTACGTGCGGTGTGAAATAAGTTCGGCGTACGTGTGCCGTGCTGGCCTTCATAGGTGCTCGCTAATAGCATTTGCCCCAACAGTCTGTTAAGGCTATGGGGGGGGGGATCTTTGTCTTTTCGTGCGTACGTGTGCGTGCGTGTGCGCAGCGTTCGGCGTGCTCCTGTGGGAGATTGCGACGTACGGGATGTCGCCGTACCCGGGCATCGACCTCACTCAGGTGTACGACCTCCTGGAGAAGGGCTACCGCATGGAGCAGCCCGAGGGCTGCCCCCCAAAGGTCTACCAGCTCATGCGCTCATGTGAGTTGCCGAAGCTTCGATGAGTCTCGAGGCTCCCGCGAGAGAGGGTCCTGCCTGCGAGGGTGGTTGACCGCTGCTGCTTTTATTTTTTTGTCCGACGTGTAAACTTTCGTGAATCAGCAAGTCGTGCGTGCGCGGCGAGGTCAAGTGGTGCGGTACTCCCATCCCTTCCGAGACATCTGACCCGCCGGGAACAAGTAGGCCTCTAGGCTGACTCGACATTAGACACGTGCCGGGTGCTACGTGAACACAGCAGCACTTGGGACACAGGGGGCGGCTGGACGTTAGACTAGTCCACGCCAAGGCCTTGCGCACCACGCCTGCCCTTTGAGAACTCGCAGGGCGGTGGCGGCCACTCACGCGCCTACAATCCATCGCTGCGGAGGCGGCGAGGGTTGGCGGATCGCACAAATGTTGCGTGGGTGGCGAGGCGCCACACCACGCCACCATAGCTCGCCAGGAGACGGCAGTACACCAAGATGACTCATCGACCATCTGTTTCCAATCCGTACACGGAGGGATAGTGTTGCCCCCTCGCTATTCTCCGGGTGCTTCCCATTCACCCCACACGCAGAGACAACTCAATGATTTGCTGAAAACAACTTGATATGTACAATATCGGCAGAGCTTGGGCAAGAGTTGGTGCCAACTTTACCACCTAGCTTCCTTTTCCGCCTGTCTGCCGTTTCGCCCTTTCACCTCGGTCGTTGTTTTTTTGTTGTATTTTTGTATTTTTGTAAATCGCTGACCCCGTGGCCCGTCCTGGACATCGGTTAAAAAAAAGAGGCTTCATAGCTCATCGGATTCCTTTCCCGGTCTAAATAAAGATTCTGATTCTAATCGTCTGCCTCTCTACGAGGGCGAACAATCACGGTGCGGAGGCGCGTAGCAAGTTGAATGTATTATTATTTAAATTAAAGGATAACTCGCCCGACAGCGCTTGTGCGGTAGGCGATTGTGTTTATTGGCTCGCTGTGTTCCAGGCTGGCAGTGGAACCCGCAGGATCGCCTCTCCTTCAGCGAGACCCACCAGGCCTTCGAGACCATGTTCTACGACTCGAGCATTTCAGACGGTTCGTTTGGCACCACCAAACATCACAGCCTGCACCACCGATGCATTAAAAACAAAGACGAAGATCCTCCCCCCCCACCCCGTATAGCCGTTACAGAATATTGGGGCAAGTGCTGTTCGCGAGCACCTATTAACAAGGCCGGCACGGCACACGAGGGGGAACGGGGCAGCCTACACCATGCCCGGCCACATTTATCTCCCCCAGCGCTGATGTTTATTACACTCAGCAACAGCAGTTATATTTATACGGCTGAGTCGACCTAGGGGAGGCCCAGCATCGGTTCAAATATCCGCCACTTAATTATTGGTGGTGAGCGGGAATCGAACTTTGGTCGCCGGGTTCACGGCACGGCGAACTGACCACGTCACTGCGCGAGATTCGACCCGCGTTCGATTCCCAGCATCACGACCGACATCATTGACGATTATCTGAACCGGTGCTGGGGCCTCCCCCTAGGTTGACTCAGCCTCACACGAGGACCGCGTGCGGCGTGTAAACGACATCGGCACCCGAGGGAGACCAACACGGCCCCGGGCACGACTCTGACCACCCTCCCCTTTGTGCGCCATTCCGGCCTTCAACGGCGCTCGCTAACAGCACTTGCCACGACAGTCTGTTGAAGCCTAGGCGGGGGTGGGATCTTTGCCTGTGATGCGTGTCTGTTGTGCGTGCGTGGGGAGTGGGCGGGGTGGCCTTTTTCTGTTCTGCCTTCACGCGGGGAAAAGTTACTTAAACGTGACCTCGGTGAACGCGTCGGTCGAAGAAGGAGCTTTTCTTAATCGCACAAAACCACGCATAGTTTTGGAACGGTAAAAAAAAATTGTGAATGCTAAGACACCAGCTTTTTTGTTTATCTCCCCAACCGCACCGGGGCACCTGCCTCGCCGCCGACGCCGTCTCACTTGACAGAAGTTGAAAAGGAGCTCGGCAAGAAGAAGCCGAGCGACTTGCAGGCACCCGTGCTGCCCACCAAGTCGCGGCGGACGCCCGAGCAGAAGGGAGACAAGTGCTCTCTGGAGGCCAGGGTCGACTCCGAGCTCCGTAAGTGAGGGCAACTACATAGGTGTGGGATGGCCGGGGGGGTTTAGAGAGCATCCCTCTCTAGATTTGAAGCTTTCGTGACTGCAAGGATTCATACTCTTAGCTTTTTCGGTGCAAGTCACGTAGGTAAAAAAAAAAACGAAATTAAAATTAATAAGAATAAAAAGAATTTGTATTTTATCTATTAATAAACATAATTCTTATTTTTATAAATTTTAATTTCATTTTGAAATGAAATTAAAATTAATAAAGATAAAAAATAATTTTTATTTTATTTATTAATAAAAATAAAAAAAAATTGTATGAATTAATTTCATTTTTTTTACCTACGTGACTTTACCGAAAAAACTAAGAGTAAGCATCCCTCTCCCCACCTCAGCCCCCCCTCTCTCTCGAGAGAGAGTTTGACCTACTCACACATTGGAGTACCCACACTATACCCCACCACGCGCAGCCTGCCAATCGTGCCCATTTATGCTCGTTTGAGATGTGATCGGTGTGGGGTTGTACGCACGAATGTACGCTGAACTTCTTTCGCACCGAACGTAGCCAACCGTGCTAATCGGAGGTGCGGGGAAAGGACAAGAAAACGTTGGGTCTCTGTGTGAGTCTATGGGTCTCTGTGTGAGTCTATGGGTCTCTTTGTATTATGTTGAACTTCTTTCGCACCGTACGTAGCCAACCATGCTAATCGGAGGTGAGGGGGAAGGACAACAAACTGGGCAGACAGAGGTGGTGGTGGTGGGGGGCGGGGTGGTTAATAAACTTGACCCCCCCTCCCTATCATTTAATTGCCAAGCTGCGTGCGACATTAGATGGATGTTTGACCGCACTATGCGCAGAATCAGAATCTTTATTTACCCTGGAGAAATCCGATGAGCTACGAAAGTTACGACCTTCACGCAAACTCTGGTCATGCTCGCAGCGCTTTCAGATGCGCTTCTGCGGCCGTCTGGAACGCTCTTCTTTGTGATATTAGGAAGCCACTGGAGCTGTGCACTTTTAAATTTCGATTGAAAAGTAATTTCATTGTAGCTTCTTTTTTGTGTTTAGTTTGTTGTCCTTCCCCCGCACCTCCAATTATTGCAGTTGGATATGTATGGTGCGAAAGAAGTCCAACATACGTGTATATGGCTAACAAACACCGATCAGCTCGCTTTGCTGATCGGTGCTGGAGGGTGTAGGCGGGACACACAGGACCAATTCAGATCTGCCTCGCCAGTCATATTATTAGCCCGGGATGGGAATCAATCTCATGCCGCCAGGATTGACAATGAGCCGTTAATTCATTTGGGCGGCAAGGATGTGCCTGACAGCGCCTGGGTTCGATTCCCGACCCGGTTCGCCTTCCTGTATGGAGTTGTATGTTCTTCTCCCTGTTCTGCATTAGTTTCCTTTGGGTTCTCCGGTTTCCTCCCAAAAGCAAAAAAAATCCGTAAAACCTAACTAGTATTGGGCCAAACATCCCAATGCTGAAAAATGCCCTGCAATGTTACTCAGTGCGGATCACATGCAAAGCAAGATCGCCCCCTACTGCTAAATCGTGGCTGAACCCTCTTGAAAAAACCAGTCGAGTCTCAACGAGGCCTTCTTCAGCTAATCAATCGTCAAAATAAAAAAAATACGTAACTTTTTAAACTCCCCTCCCGACCGCTCGCAGGGAAGGCGGACCACTCATCGCCCAAGGGAGATGCTGGCAAGCCCACCGCCCACAACAACAACAAGGGCAGCAGCAGCAGCAGCTCGGTGATGAACGGGCAGGGCAGCCCCGAGGGCAAGCGCCTGCAGCCCCAGCGCAAGAGCAGCTGGATCTTCGGCTCGTTCATCCGCCGCCTCCGCTGCACCCCGACGCCGGCGCCGCCCAAGCGCAGCAGCTCCTTCCGGGGCCCGTGGGATGGTTCGACGGGGGTTGGCGGCGGTGGCGGCACGGATGCGGGCGAGGGCTTCGTGCACGTGAGTGTGGTGCCGCCGCCGCCGCAGCCGCAGCAGCCGCAGCCGTCGTCGTTCGGCGGAATCGGCGGTGCCGGCTGCGGCAAGGGCAGGGCGCGGTGCAACTCTGGCAACGGCGTGAGCAACGGGCACGCGGGCGGCGGCGGCGGCGGCGGAGGAGGAGCCGGCGGGAGCAGGCTGGCCGTCCTCGCCGGACTGTTCACGCCGCGGCTCATGAAGAAGCCGATGGGCGTCGCGGCGAGCGACCTGGCGCTGAAGCGGGAGGAGCGCGTGATGACGCGTGAAGACGCCCTGCTGCTGCTGCAGCAGCAGCAGCAGCAGGGCGTCATCACGCGCTCGTACTCCGCGTCCTCGGCGCAGTCGGGCGCCGAGTTCCCCGTCGGAAGGACCGTGAGCCTCATGCGCGACAACCGCTGCCCCTTCAAACCCCGTGGCCGCCCGGGAGCCGGCGACCCGGCCGCCTCCTCCATCGCGGAGGTGCCGGAGATCTCGGTGTTCTCCAGGCGGCTGCTGCTGCTGCGGGACGACAAGCGGAGCCTGTCGAACACGGCCACCGCCGCCACCGGTGCGCCCGTCGTGCTGCGCAGCTTCCTCTCCGCTCCGTCATCGTCGTGCGACGAGGAGCACGACTCGGACGACTCGGACGACGAGTTTGAGCGGACGATGCTGTCCGAGAGGCTGAGGCCGGCGGTGTCGAGGCCCGGGCGGGCCGGTCAGAACGGCGGCGCGGGCGGCCGCGCGCCGGCGGAGCGGAGCGTCGACTCGTCGTCGGACTCGCCCGTGTTCCAGCAGCGCCAGTGCTGGCCGCTGGTCCGCCAGGTGGACTGCGTGCCGGCGGGGAGCGTGCGGATCTTCCCGGCCGACGCGCAGACGCCGAAGCCGCGCAGCATCCCCGTGATGGGCGTGCGAGCCTCGGAAGGGGCGGTGGACAAGCGGAAGGGCGGCGGCGGCGGCGGCGTCGCGCTACTGCCGCCTACCAAGCCGGGGAAAGCGACGACGCCACCGGCATCGGCGTCGCCGGCCGGCGTGAAACTCGCCTTCAAACTCGCCCAGACGTCCTCCGCTCCCGGCAAGCGGCCGAGTCCCGGCTGCGGGGATGCGGCGTCTCGCGAGGGCGGAGAGGCGGCCGGGTGCTCCCCGTCTCCGTCTCGGCACAGCTGCGGCGGCGACTCTTCCAGCGACGGCGGCGGCGGCCAGGACGGGCCCGCGGCGGGATCTGGCGACGCGCCGGAATCTCCCGACGCGGCGGAGGCCGCGCCGACGCCGCGCCGCTTCTCCTCCTCCCCCTCCACCTCGGCGTTCGCCGGCTGCTCCCCGCACGGCGCCGAGCCGGCGCCGCGGACACCCCTGCGGCGGGCCCGGCACGCGGCCGGCTGCGGCGGCGGCGACGACGACTCGAGGGAGGGCGGCGGGACCGGCGGGACCGGCGGCGGCGGCGGCGCCGCGGGCGACGAGGTCTCCAAGGACGTGGTGCTCGAGCGCCTGCGCTCGCTGCGCGAGGCTCTCGGCGCCGGCCGTCAGGAGCAGCCGCCGGCCGCCGCCGGGAGCGGCGCGGGCGCGCTGCTCGAGTGCGTCGCGCACCTCCTGCAGTGCTGCGGCCGCTACGCCGACCACATCCCGCAGTCGCGCGAGCGCTTCGCCTTCCGCGAAGCCGTCGCCAGGCTGGACGCGGGCCTCCGAGAACTCCAGGGGGCGCCCGCCGGCAACTCGGGGTGCCCGGCGCCGTTGGGCCTCTTGGCGTGCGTGCGCGACATCAGCAGCATAGTGCAGCGTTAGCGAATGCAGCTGCTGGGGAGGGGGGTCGTGCGCGGCGACCGCCGAGCGAACGGAGCCGTCGTCATTCGACGCGGCGACGTGTCGACGCGGAGGGGTGCGGCTGTCGGTGCGGCTGTAGGTGGTGGAGCCGTAGCGGTGCGGCGGTGTCGGGCCGTCATCGGTGGCTAGAGCGACGTTCTAAACTGTTCACCGACCCGTGCCAACGATGCGGCGTGCGGTAAAACGAACTGGCCATTGGGTGGAGGGGAGGCCGTCGTGCATGCTGTGGCAGGCCTGTAAATTGTGTCGACAGCCAACATACGAACCTCGCTGGAACTAATCCAGAATATTGGCGCCGGATGATCCGGAAACGCTGTGGAACCAACTTGGAACACTTTTTTGCGCACACGAACGTCCACAGCGCGACCATCTCTCTCCACGCCTACATCTCCCGTTTACATCACCGTTACCATAATGAATACCATTATTTCCCCCCGCCCTCCCCTTCCCCCACCGAAGCTGCTCTCCTGTTCCGTCGGAACGGACCGGAGGTTGCGGTTTTGCGCGCTCGTTCGCCGACAGCCGATGCTGCGCCAGGGACGCCACGATCGTCGGACGGGAAGACAGAAAAACCGCGGCGTGAACCTTTTTTGCCGGTGCTGCTCAAAGTTTGCGAACGCCGGGGGGGGTCCCACGGTGGGGAACCGGGTGGTGTTTTTTTTTTTTGCTGCGGGATCACAGTAGACACCATCGCGCTAACTTGCATCCCGCCTCGTCGGATCTCGGAAAGCAAAGCGGGTGGGGCGAGCCTGCTCCCCGCTTTGATGGTGTGACAACGAGCGCGAGCCAGGCGGCGTGGGGCTGCTAGATGGTCAGGAGATGGTAGTACAGCAAGGGGCTCAGTTTGTATATATATAGAGTCGGGTAGTTGAGTCTATCGGAGGATGGAATCCATCTGTGCAGAGCTTAGAGTGACCGCCCCAAAAGAATGTCCAAGCAGAGAATCCGGTTTGGGAGCGGAAGAGCAATTGAGATGGAGCGTTACGGCCTTTACATCGCAAAAGAGAATCCGGATTGGTCGAGGTTCGTGACATGTCGTCTCTCCGGAGCCACACAATTCGGTGCCACTTTAGCAGGGTTTTGGCCGATGGACGGAGTTGAAATGAGATGAGTTGTGAGGGTGGGATGATTTGTTAGGGGAGGATGAGGTGTGAGGAGGGGTGGGGTGAGGTGCGAGCGTGAGATGAGGCATGATTCTGGTTGCTGCAGAAGCAGAAATTGTCCGCCACAGACTTTCCCATCCCGATTCGTTTTGGCAGGAGGCTGTAAAGCTGGGTCCCCACCTCATAAAGAATACATATTCATGGATAATATCTATCTATTGATTTGCA
Organism: Lampetra fluviatilis; assembly: GCF_964198595.1. Classification (NCBI taxonomy): domain Eukaryota; kingdom Metazoa; phylum Chordata; class Hyperoartia; order Petromyzontiformes; family Petromyzontidae; genus Lampetra; species Lampetra fluviatilis. The sequence continues at coordinate 5,287,853 of NC_136323.1, read as the reverse complement.
ATTGCAGTAACTACATTGTCAAGCCATCAAACACGTCAGGAACGAACAAAAAAACGGCCAGCTGTAATGATAAAAAAAATTGCAAAACGAACCATCCGATATCTTTGGATCTTATTCCGAACGATATTTCGTAGCAACGCCGTGTCACACCGAACATAGTCCTAGGCGAAACCATCTTGACTCCGGACTCCTCGCTCCCCGGATCCGCTGCTCCACCACTGGTGGACGTCGTTCTAGCCACTGCTCCCCTCCCCCCCCATCCTCTGGAACTCTCAGCTCAAGTCAACTCAGCCCGGTCCCCTCTCTCCCTCTCTCACTGCCTTCAAGGCTGTCCCGAAAATGTTCCTTGTCAATGCCACACTTTCAGAGATCCCCTACATTGCTTCATTTCTCTCCTTCGCTTGAGTGCGTGAGTGGGTGAGTTTGGTGGGTGAGAGAGTGGATGGGTGGGTGGGTCAGTAAGAGTGTGGGTGAATCAATGGGTGAGTTGCTTCTTCTATTGAGTGGGTGGGTGAAAGAGTGGATGGGTGGACGAGTGCGTGAATGAGAGTGTCGGTGAGTGGGTGGGTGGATGGATGAGTCTGTGGGTGAGCATTTGAGTGGGTGGGTGAGCGTGTGGGTGGGTGAGCGTGTGGGTTGGTGAGTGAGCTCGCTCCCTTCTGCTCTCCCTCCCTTGCTCGGTGACTCTTCCGCTAATCCTGTGCTCCTGAGACGTTCATTATGTCATGAGCCTTATCGTGTCAAGTGTAAATTGTCGTCGTCATCGTCGACGTGTGCGCATGTCATAGGCGACGCTGCCTCCCTCGTGCCGCAACACACCCGCTCGCGCGTTGTACGTACCGCGCGGCCCGTTTTGAAATGCGCGCGCGTAGTTTTGTTGTTGTTGTTGTTTACAGCGCGCTCGTTGCGCTTGTTTCACGACGGACGAATGCATGCACAAATCGATGGCTTGAACAGCGACATGCACACGTTGATTTTTGTGGAGCATTCCATGTGTGCGCGCGCGTGTGTATGTCCAGAGCCTTCCGACACGATTATCTGGACCGGTCTTGGGCCTCCCCTCGGTCGACTCAGCCTCAAATGAGTACCTGGTGCGGTGTGTAAAGCATCGCCACTGGGGAGACAAAGGCGGCCGTGCGTGGTGCTGGCCACCCACCCCCTCGTGTGCCGTGCCGGCCTTCGTATGTGCTCGCTAACAGCACTTGCGCCAACAGTCTGTTAAAGGCTATGCGGGGGATCTTTGTCTTTGTGTGTGTGTCCAGGGCCTCCCAGAGGTTCCTGGAGGCCCTGCAGCAGAATGCCACGTGGGTGGGGGGGGGGTCTACAGGCCCGTTGTGTAGGGGAGGGGAGGGGAGGGGGGAGCTCTTTTGTGTGAGGCTGGAAGCAAATTCCCCCCCCCCAGCTATCCCCCCGCCCTCGCCCGGCTCTGTGTGGCCCTGTGTGTGTTGTAAACAAACAAAAAACTTGCAAAGACATTGGCGGCCGCGTGCAGAATTGCATTGACGGACCCCCCCCCCAAAAAAAAAACGGTAATGCGCCCGCAACCCGGATGTGTACCGTATTGACGTCCGGTAAACTTGAAACGAGTGCGTGCCTGCGTGCGCACGTGCGTAAAACTGCTGGGGGGGTGTGGACCCAAGCCCTGGCTCTCACCATGGGTTTTACCATGGGGGCAGACGAGTGGACCCGAGCGATGCGGAGGGTGCCCCGGCTGAGACATCCCCGGCTCGCGCCGAGCAGAAGATTCGATCGGCGTTCGTGAGAGAGACCGGCGGAAGAGCCCCCGACGATCGGCTCTGCTCATCTCCCCGGGGTTTTGCCGTCGCAGCTTGTGCCAGCCCCCGGCTGGCAGTGCCACCCACCCCCGTGTCGGAGAGAACGGTCCCCAGAAGATGTCGTGACGGAACTACTTCCTAAGCCGCCCTTCTTTTATACATCTATATATCATACCTCGTTATCTACACCCGGGGAGCCGCAACCTTTCACGTGCGCGGTGAATAGTGTTTGGGCGAATGTCATCGGAGCAAGGTGGCTTAGCCCTGTGTTTGTGGGTGGCAGGCGGTTTCGCAGTGGAGGAAGGTTCGCAGGTCCAGTTTGACGAGGCAACAAACTCCAGCTTGGGTTTGCCGGCCCCAGGTGGCTTGCGCGAGCGGATTAATTGAAAGATCTGGAATGGGAGATGAGTGGGTGGACTCGATGGTCAGGTCGCCGAAACGCTGAAATCCGGGGTTTGGATCTGGGTTTCAGCAGCTGTCGGAGATTGTACTGGAGCCTTAAGTGGAAAGGATTGATGGTTTTGGCTTGGATAGAAATGCCTGCACACGCAAACATTTAATTGATTTCGAAAATTTTCTGTGGCAAAAAAAAATCAAGCTCTGAGATTTAAAACAAGAACATTTTTGCGTGATTCACTTGCCAAATTCACTCTGAGCAGGGCATGTATACAGTCTGCCACTCGTGTGGGCAATAAGTTCGATTGGAAGTGACTTCGGAAGTAGGTCTGTGATATCATATTCGGGGAGGGGGGATGGGTATTCCCCGACACAGGGTGATGCACCGCTAGCTCCAGAGTTCTCAACGGAAGTGTCTTCATCGCCTTGACATGACGCCGATTGGACAATTGCAATGTAATTGTAATGACTAAACTGGAATGTGAACAACGGTGGCTTCGCGATCGGCGCTTTCTCTACCGGAGGGGCGCACGCAGCTTCCCCCAGGAGGACTTGCCTGGTTGACGTCCAGCACCGGTCCAGCAGCAACAGCATGATCATCAAGCGGCAGCAGCAGCAGCACAAGCTGGCTCCGCTTACCATTCACAAATGCATCCACCTACACCTGAGACTGGAAATACCCGAGGCGGACCTTGTAGCCTCCTCAACCCGGGTTTTCCACGGACCTGCAAAAAAAAATGTGTGTTCTTGCCTACCTTGGCAATTTGAAAAAGTTGGTACAAATTGAGAAGCCACCTCCGGCTTCTGTTGATGCCTGAGGATGAACTGTGGGGACTGACACACAGGCCACTTATTTATAAACGTTATTGAATTTCGCAATGTGTGCGTGCGCGCGCGCGTGTACATAGATTCCTCTTTAAGCGCGAGTCAACTCGGCCTGAGATCCGGTGCATTAGTGTCTCATTAAAGACACCACGATATAACTGCACGTGTGTATGTTTTTTTTTGTTTAGTGGGGAGCGGTAGTGTAGCGGTTAGCGCGCTGCGCTATGAAACCAACGACCCGGGTTCGATTCCCGTTCACGGCCAATATCAGTGGCGATTATCTGAACCGGTTCTGGGCCTCCCCTAGGTCGACTCAGCCTTAAATTAGTACCTGGTACGGTGTGTAAACATCGCCACTGGGGAGACAAAGGCGGTCGGGCGTGGTGCTGGCCACCCACCCCCTCGTGTACCGTTGTGGCCTTCATAGGTGCTCGCTAACAGCACTTGCCCCTACAGTCTGTTAAGGCTATACGGGGGATCTTTGTTGGGATCTTTGTTCTTTTTGTCTACGTAAACAACGGTAAAGGTGCAGCCCTGCAGTTTCTTGCCAACATCGCTGCCGGTGGAAAGGCCTCTCGCTCCAGAGCCAGCTCTTAAAGGAAGCTTCCTCCAGGGGGGGTATTTTTGGCCTACTCTTCCACGCCGAGCCAGACGTCTTGAAAGAGGTGGGAGAGCCCACGCGGTGCCCCCACCACACTGCGGAGTGAGCCGAGAGGCGTCGCTTTCATGAGTTGGTGGCCCACTCTTCCACGATGGAGAGAGGCGTGAGTTACCCACATTTTAACCCACCACGAGAGACCTGTCAAATCGTCTCAACTGCGGTGAGCACATTCATGCACCGCTGGCTGGAGAGCAGCAATGGATAGTTAATTGTCGATTTAAAGCTTTCGTGACTGCAGGGATTCATCTTCTTGGTTCTTTCGGTAAAGTCACGTAAAAGGGAAATGATAAAATAGTAAAAATAAAAAATAATTAAATACAATTCTCACGACGTTTCGGCCACAACGCAAGCAGCCGTCCTCAGGTGAAGAACAGGTCTGTCGGAAAGATAGCGTCTGAATGAACACCACCAAGCTTGCTTGGCAGCGTATATTTAAGCTGGGTTAGAGGAGGAAGGGCGCCTTGACAGAATTCAAATTCCTTGCAATGGTGCAATAACCTTGCACCATTGTTTGCTGAGAGATTGACCTCGGTGATCGATGCATTGAGAGTCCAGTGTGCTAATCATTACACCGCGGGCTGCATCTAACGTATTACATATGTATTGTTTTGTCTATATGTGTTTATTTACACAATTGTGAATGAATCTAGTATTAGGGTGGCACTCACTTAAGGGTGCCACTCAAAAGGATGTCGAGATGTTGGCTACCTCGCGTGGTATACAGGAGGTCGTGGGTTCGATCCAGACCTTTGACGCCTGCTGTATATTTGAAAATTGCGGTGTCTCTCCGTGGTCACGTGGGTTTTTCTCCGGTTCTTCCCGTTTTTTTACCGAGCCACATTTAGAATCAATAACACGCGTTTATAGCATGTTATTACTGAAGTATGTTTCCACACCACCATAAGCCACGGTCGCTTCTGAAAAAGAGCTACATAGCTCAGTGGGCCCTTACCTGGTATTTTAAAAACATCAGTTTAGTTTAGGTGGCCAGGAGATGTCAAAGCAGAAATAGAAATCCCAAATCTATCCGTGCGGCGCTTTGAGTGCGTTACTCCGAACAACACGCTGTGCAACCCCCCGAAAACACATGGGTTGGGGGGGGGGGGTAAGAGCCGTGCCGTGGGCTGTCTGGCGTGTTAGGTCCCGGCTCGCTGCGAGCGTGGACCGACGGGGATGAGGCCAGCGACCGCAGTGAACATTCCACGGTCCTGCCCCGACTGCCAACAGCGGCCACAAGGCCTGGGTCAGCTGACGCCAGCGAATTCCACGGTGGCATTGCTGAAATAATGCATCAATCCCTCCAAACACAATCGCATTTTCTGTTGTTGCAATATACGTTTTGCTTCGTCCGGCTTATGGCTAAATTGAAGTCATGAGAGCGATTTTAATATTTAGGACCAGACTGTTTGGCCGTTTGGTAGCGTTTCCGGCAGCCCAATTATGTCAGGCTGTTACTCTATTGAAATATCTTACGGGGTGGGGGGGCATCGAGGATGTGATCCATTGTTGGAAACGTGCAGCCACTATGGGGGTGACCTACGACACGTCGAACAGATGTATCGTCGTATTGCCATTGCAACAGGGCGAGAGGCACAAACAAACATTCGGTTCACGATTTGGAAGATGAGACGGGTGGCGGAGGGAACCAGTCAGATGTCTCACGCCGCTGATGTTGGCACGTTGCGGAGAATCGAACTCGGTTCGACGGGTTTCGAAGTTCGAAATCCCACTGCGACCGGGCGCACCACCGCTCCTCCCAAAAAACGAATTCGAGTTGGTGGATGGTTTGGAGACGCTGCCGAATTGCAAAGGGTGCGCGCGCTCGACCTGCGATCCAGAGGTCACTGGTTCGACTCCATCTCGTGGAGCGGCAGTTGAAACAGCGGACACGTGTCCTAACACCCCCCATACCCCCGCTCCTTCCACCCCAACTCCCTCCAACGCACCCAGCAATGTAAGTGGCTACACCAGAGTCAATTGGAGGGTCGTGTGTGCAGGGCCGTCCAATGGGGTGGGGTGGCTAGGCCCCGGGGCAAATGCCACCGTGTGGAAATCCCCCGACGCCTCCAAACGGAACCAAACGTATTACATCTGACACCGTGACGTCGAAGCGCGCCCCCCCCCCCCAAAGTGCGGGGCCCGAGGCGATCGCCCCGATTCGCCGTACCCTAGGGACGGCTCTGCGCAAGGCCGTAATTATAATATATATTGAGTTGAACACACCCCCCCCCCAATATTAAAATATGCTCAAAATGTCCCCCCCAATATATTGCTATAAAATAGATTTCTGTTTATTTGATTGTGGTTATGGTTGTACTTTATTAATCCCTAATCTCTGCCATTACATACAATGAAACAAGAAAATGTAAAAAATAAATAAAAACAGAGCAATGTAATACAATACACTATTAGACATTATTGTAAAAAATAAATAAGAAGTCATCCCATGTGTTAGTGATTTGTTTTACATTTTAGGCAGGAAATGGCAGGAAATTCGTTTTCAAATTGAGATATATTTTTTTTACTGGGGGGGACCCCTAAACCCCCTGTAAGATTTGGTCCCCCCCAATGTTGACTCCATGGCTACGGCCTTGGCTCTGCGTGTGGGGTGGGATAATGAATGGGTTACTCCCACCCTCTTACAGGAAATCTGGACGAGTAAGGCAACTACCGAGCCGGCGTTTTGACATTCGAACCGTTCCTGATCCACCTTCTTGCCCTTCAACGCGCACGACCATCGCCGGTCAAACATCCTCCCCCCATCGCCACGGATCGTCAACCCGCGACTCGGAAGCCGCATGCGGCTCATTAAGGACCCACCAGTCTCGTGTTCACATTCATTGCGTCTCTTGAAATATTAAGGGTTTTTTTTTTGTTTACGGAATTCGAAAAAAAAATTACCTTTTGTTATTTTTGTTTCCTGACCCCTGCCCATGACCAACAGGGCGTGGGGTGGTGCATCATCAAAAGCAATGGCAGAGATGCCCTCTGCTGGCTGTCGATGGTATTTGGAGGACCGTTATTGTTGTCATCATGCTTGTTTACCACGGGAGATAAGTCTCGTGACTCGTCCAAGAGGAGGAGGTCCTGTCAAGATTTCTCGGGAGCGTACGATGAAAAAAGAGCTTTAGAGGTCATCGGATTCCTCCAGTACAAATAGAATAAATATTTGGATTCCGATTAATAATCCAATTGAGTATTCTGCCGTGTATTTTTTGTTACAAATTTGGCACATTTTCTGATTTAGTAATTGTTTTAAATGTGGCACATTTCTTAAATGTGAATTTTTTTAATTTGACCATTGTTTAAAATATGTCACATTTCACGTCAATCTCCCGGCCCCAGTCAGCTGAAACAATGGGCTCCATCATTTGAAATTATTTCATTCGTCACGAAACTTCCAATGGAAACGGTTACCGGTTCGTGACCGGTCGGAAACCGAAAATGGTTACCAGATTACCGCTTATAATTTAACAACCCCAATGGGAACCATGGGGGAAAGGGAGGAATCAACAAGGATGAGAATAACGGAGTCTTGGAGGAGTAGTGGATGGGGGTGTGTGCAAGAGGTCAGTCGGCCCGTGCCACCTGGGTATACCCCATTGACCTCCTGCCAGCGGGCGTTCAACACTTCACGTGGCCTCAACGTGCACCTAGCCTGGCACAAGCGTCGTGGTGACGTCACCGCTACTTAGTGGCGGTTGCTGTTACGGAGGTAGACAAGCACGTGGTGATATTGAGGTGGCGAAGATGGGAGCCCAGACGAAGACGGCAGCGTACGGGAGGAGTCTTAGTGGGATGAGTTAAAGGTGAGTGGAGGGGTAGAAGGATCGGAAACCTTCACACGATGTATGATTATGGGGAGGGGGGCTTTGGGGTAGGAGGAGTCGAGGGGGGTCGTAGGAGGAGCAGTGGCTGTTAGGAGGCGCAAGAGAGGAAGCAGGAGGAGCCAAAGGAGTTGGGGTGGGAGATGAGGTGGAAGAGGAGGAGCCAAGGGGGGATGATCGGAGGAACCACAACTCGGTGGAAGAGGATGAATATGAGGAGGAGCCACAGGCGATTGGGACGAATACATAGAGAAGAGAGGAGTTTACAGAGTAATGGGGGGGGGGGGGCAGGATGAGGGTGAGGAGGTGGAAGAGAACTCGCCAGCACCACAGGGAAGAGTAGAAGGAGGCTCCAAGTGAGAGTTAGGATATTTGTTCTGAAGGAACCCGATGAGCTATGAAGGTGTTTAGTAGGGGGCGGGTCAGAACGTTAACAACAACAAACAACACACACACACAATGCGGAGGAGGAGCCGTTAGCAAACGAGGGAGGAGACAGGGACATGAGGGTCTTGAGCGGGATCCGTGGGTGGGAGGGGGGCAGCGATGGCCATGAGGAGGAGTCGAGGGAGAGAAGCCCTGGTAAGAAAACAAAACAAAAATTCCTGGGGAGTAAGTGTTATTTTCTAATTGCTTGTGCCTCAAAAGTACAGAAAGTGGCTATTATCCCGCACAAACTTTGCTTTTGTGACCAGGACAGTGATATTTTGAAATTTACCTATTTTCAATGAGAACACGCGGTGTGCATTTGTGTCTTTCGCTCACGTAAAGTCCTGGTTACAAAAGCAAAGTTTGTGGGGAACAATATCCATTTTCTCTACTTTTAAGGCATAATCAATTAGAAAATAACACTTAGGGGCCGTCCATAAATGACGTCACGCACCTAGGGGGGGGGGGGTCAGACATTTGTGACGATGTGTGACGAGGGGGGGGGGTGAGAAATGTGACGTCACATCAAAATTCGCAACTTTAAATAAATATAGACAACACGCTCTACTTAATTAAATTGACTTTTCAATAAATGTTTTCTCCTACAACATCAGAGTGCAACACCACATTAAGTACGCACTACAATGACAATAGTTTAAAGCGATTTGAAGCATGTTTAATTTTTTGCAGGGGGGGGGGCAGAGCATTGTGACGTCATATTTAAGGGGGGGGGTCTGACTTTTTGTGACGCCGTGTGACGAGGGGGGGGTGGGGTCAAAAATCGTCCAAAATCGCGTGACGTCATTTATGGACGGCCCCTTACTACCCAGGAACAAACATCGTGTTGCATCGTGTAATGTAGTGTCATTATCCCGGACGAGGAGGGGGAGGAGCCAGGACGAGTTTGCATCCGAGGAGGAGGGGGAACAGGAGGAGCGAAGGTCATGGAAGTCTTCGCAGCAGGAGTCGTGGGAGAAATGATGCAGAGTCGGAGGAGTTCGTGGGAGGATGATGAGGAGGAGTCGTGGGAGAAATGATGCAGAGTCGGAGGAGTTCGTGGGAGGATGATGAGGAGGAGTCGTGGGAGAAATGATGCAGAGTCGGAGGAGTTCGTGGGAGGATGATGAGGAGGAGTCGTGGGAGAAATGATGCAGAGTCGGAGGAGTTCGTGGTAGGATGATGAGGAGGAGTCGTGGGAGAAATGATGCAGAGTCGGAGGAGTTCGTGGTAGGATGATGAGGAGGAGTCGTGGGAGAAATGATGCAGAGTCGGAGGAGTTCGTGGGAGGATGATGAGGAGGAGTCGTGGGAGAAATGATGCAGAGTCGGAGGTGTACGAGGGAGAAGGAGGAGGAGCCACGGGCACAAGAGGGATGAGACGGAGGAATATGAGGAGGAGGATCCCGGTGGGGGGGTGGGGTGTGGAAGAGTAGGGAGGGAGAGGAGCTGTAGCTCTGAGCAATTAATAATTATTCATAATTATCATCACGGACGAGGAGGAGGAGAACCGGCCCTATACCTTTGGGGGCCCTAAGCAAAATTTGGTTGGAGGCCCCTTTGATGTATGATTTTTTTTCACCCACGAGCTAGCAGTGACTCTAGGGGGCCCTCTGCTGGCCACGGGGCCCTTTGCAATTGCAAGGGTCGCTTAGTGGCTGGGCCGGCTCTGAGGAGGAGCCTTGGCGATTGCGAGGCGGAGTCGGAGGAGTGGCTGGGCCCGGAGGAGGAGGAGCCCGGCTGGCGGGTAGCGGAGATCGGAAATCCGGTGGGGGTGGCAGGAAGTAAAATAAGTTACAAATGTAGCGAGCCGGACATCGTCAGCCCGTGACGCCGCCCCGTGGCCCCGCATTTTCCATCCCAACCTCCGACCCGCTGCTGCTGCTGCTGCCGCCTTCCCTTCGCCGTTCTTCCCCGAGTCGATTCCAAATCGTCGTCGTGTGGTGCACAGCTTTGCGTGGCCATGTCGGGTCGTCTGGAGAGACACGGTAATGCCGGCGCTCTGTTCGTCTCATTGTCTAAATCTCTCCCCCCCCCTCTCCACAACCCCCTACCTCCTCCTGCACTCTCCGCTCCGCTCTCTCCACCAGCAGCAGCAGCACCACCACTCACTCACTCTCTTCCATCTCCTCTGATCCAACAACCCCAATGGCTTTACCACATTCACCACCACACTCGCCACCACACCCACCACTACCACACTCACCACCAACACACTCACCATCACCACCACACTCGCCATCACCACCATAACATCCACCACACTCACCATAACATCCACCACACTCACCATCACCACACTCACCATCACCACCACACTCACCATCACCACCATCACACTGACCACCACCACACTGACCACCACCACCCCACCCACCACCACCACACTCGCCACCACCACCACCACACTCGCCACCACCACCACACTCGCCACCACCACACTCGCCACCACCACACTCACCACCACACTCGCCACCACCACACTCACCACCACCACAACACTCACTACCACCACCACACTCACTACCACCACCACACTCACCACCACCACACTCACCACCACACTCGCCACCACATTCACCACCACCACCACACTCACCACCACCACACTCACCACCACCACACTCACCACCACCACACTCACCACCACACTTACCACCACCACCCCACCCACCACATTCACCACCACCACATTCACCACCACCACACTCACCACCACCACACTCACCACCCCACCCACCACCACACTCACCACCACACTCACCACCACCAACCACTCTACCGCTACAAACCCGCGTAGTCTCTGAAAAAGCCCTTGTGGGGGTGTTTTTTTGGGGTGTTTTTTCGTCCGCGTATTCTTGTGTGTTCAGAGGCCCTTCCAGTGGGTTTTGTTCTTGATCGCCATTCCACCGGATCGAGATGCTGCAGGGGAGTGGTGTGGGTTGATGGGTTGATGGGTTAGTGGGTTGATTACGACCTCCGTCCGTCTTTGTATCTCTCGCCCCCCCTCCCCACGACTTCACCCAAGCCGTTATCCGTGATTTAGAAAATGTCTTGCTATTCGTTTTTTTGGGCCGATGCAAGTTTTAGCAGGAGTTAATTTAACATATTGTTGTGTTCCTCTCGTTTGAATCAGTTCGCGCGGATACGTAAATTGGCGAAAGTGAAAGTAAAGCGTGTGTAACGATTACGTTTTAATTCTCGTTAACGTCAACTATTCGCATCGACCGGCGCGGCGCATTGAGCTTTGTGGAGGGAGGGCTCTTGATAGAATACATCGACAAATGTGTCAATCCACTGCTGGATGAAGGTCCCCCACCCCATACCCGGGTCATTAGGGGTTTGACCATACTTCACCACGCTGGTCAGTCGAGGGTGGGGGGGTCATCGCTCGACCACTGATGTCTCAGCCATGGCCCGGACCGCAATTGCATTTGGGTGCATTTGGGGTCGCGAGGTTCATCGCGGAGTGCACCAAATCGCTGTGCCACTACTTCCCCACCACCAACACCCATCCATGTAATTTATTTCAAAACTATTAATAACACCTTCTGCCAATGAGTCCCACGACTGCTTTTCGAGAGGTTCCTACGTTCAGTATTTTTTGCCATTTTAATATAATTAGTGCTGCACTGTAGGTAAGCGTTCTGTAATAATCACGGCATTGTCTGATGATGCGGCGAATTCCTTTGTTGTAGTCACCGTGCCGTGCTCCCCAACCCACAATGACCGGCGTGGTGAAGTATGGTCAAATAACGCCCTCCGGATGGTGGGGCAAATCCCTTCGTCCGGCAGTGGACTTGCAAACAATTGCTGCTGTACGCGTGTTGATGCTTGTTGAAACCGCTACCGAATTGTTTTCAATATTCTGCTGTGTGATCACCAATGAAAACACGCCCTGACGTCCCTTGTTTACCTGGACACTGCACTCACGTAATCGGGGCCCATGTGTCGATCCGCTGTTGAACGAAGGCCCTCCCTCCGCCGACTTTGCCTTGGGCCGTGGGAGTCGTTTGACCATACTTCACCACGTTTGACCATACTTCACCACGCTGGTCAGTGCGAATTGGCGAAGCGAGGGCGAGAGCCCGCCACCCCACCCCTCATTGGCCTGTTAAGATGTCGTTGCCCACCGATGTCATTGTTATTTAAATTTTTGAATATTCGTTGCCGCCCAGGTTTGAATTGCAGGTGCGGCGAGCCGCTGTGTCGCACCCCCCCTCTCTCTCGTGTAAGATGGAGCTTCAAGTCCCCCCGAACATTCGCCACTGATTGTTGCGTGGAGTTCGCTAACGCGTCCGCTCTACCAGAGCGGATGGTGGAGACTCATGATTTGTGTTTAGTTTGACCCCCCCCCCACCACCGGTACCTCCGATTTAGCACACGGCTTGCTACGTACGGTGCCAAGCAAGTTCAACATACACACATTCGCTTGTCATCGTGATGGTCGTCATCCATAAGAGCACACCAGAGTGTGTGGTTTAATGCAAAACATCCATTACGCTTGAGTTATACGAGAACCATGGAGTTGTTATTACCTGCCCCAAGTCTACACAGTGGATAGCCAATAACAAACAAAAATACTTCTCATAACAAAAACTCAACACGCTCGTCAATAACACTGCCCTAGAGTGGAACAATATTCTTTGAGCAATGGGGCCGATGCTTTAGGGAGGGAACGGCCCTTCTTCATAGCAGACGATTACGTGATGTTGCAGGCAAGTGGCTCTTCATCATCACAGCAGCGGGCACCTGACCAAATCTCCGCTGTGAGGAAGGGCCGTTTGCCCGAAACGTCACCTACGATGTACACCATCAAAACCCTTTATAAGCTCTTGTTGTTAGCAGATCTTTCTCCTAAATCAGCAGTTGTCTTGCTGTATCGGTTCCACCTGATGACGGCGGTGGCTTGTGTTGCGATCGAAACGTCGTGATTTAATTTTTTGTTTTATACCTACGTGACTTTACCGAAAGAACCAAAGAGTAAGGATGTACAGCAGTTTGTGTTCCTCCTTTTGGCGAACGCGTCGACCTTGTTGTTATTTGTGCCATGGCCGTTTGGCTCGCCGTGTTTTTGTTTCTGCAATTAGGAGAATGCACGGCTCTCGCCCGCTTCAATGAAAGTCGCCCACCGCCAGAGGTCGCAACCGGGTACCCGATACCCGTACCCTACCCGATACCCGGCTACCCGTACCCGGCCGGGTATGGGTACCCGTTTGCGACCCTGTTGCGGCCGGGTACGGGTAAGGAATCAAAACCCGTTTGCGACCTCTGCCCACTGCACAGCAGCAGAGCCGTTGTCACGCACCTGTCCATCCAGCAGTGGGTAGCGCGTGGGCCACGGATGTTTCGGTTCAATGTTCATTTTGCCAGAGAATGTGTCTGCGTCACGTCCTCGTCCTGTGGAAGGTTTGCTCTGTTATGGCTGGCCGGAAAGAGGCTTCGAAATCGAAGGCTTCACAGGCCAAATCTAAGTTGTATTTCAGTTTTGTTTTATTGTACAAGCAGTAAAATTAACAATGCTCATTTAGAGGTCCTTATCAGGTCACTGCTGGTTGAAGGCCTCCCATTTCCCTGTCTGTCATTGTTGGTGTTTGGACCATACTTCGCTATGCTGGTCAGCCCGGTTTGGTGCATATGGAGGCCCAGGACCATCTTGGACCACCGCCGCTGTTAGCCCTTGCCAGGGATTGAACTCGGGTCGCCAGGTTCACAGCGCAGTCCGTAACCCACTGTGCTATTGGAATACTCATTGGTTGAAAACATCTTAATATGTAAGGAGGCTGCAGAGCTTGGGCGTTCGTTGGCCTTCCTGCTCTAATATTGTGTCGCACGCTTACAACCCACAATTTTATCTTCTGTTTTGACGTAAAATTATCGGATGTCCATTTATTGACGTGATCGACGACTGCCGATTGTCGGATTGATTGGCCGTCCAATCGGGTAGCGCAAAAATAGGAGGGGGGGGGGGGAGGAAAAACCTCTCCCCCCATTTGCGTCTGTGTGCCGCTGGACGGGCGGTGACGACAAGCTGGGCTTGGTGATGTCATCGGCATCATTAACGGGGTCAAGCGGGCTGTGGCTTTGTGTGGGGGGGTGGGGGTTTCCCACCTTCACGAGGCAGGATTTTTTAAAGGGGCTCGAGTAGTCCGCGTTCGTCCTTAAAAGGTATAAAAGATTATATAACAGGCGGCATTTCGGGTAATGACTTTTGTACATAGCACGTTAAAAAAATATGGAGTCGATGAAATCGACAAAGTTGATTTATTGTCCCAGCGCTAAAAAACTATTTTTGCCCACGTGATTGTGAAAATTGATTTTAGTCGTTGAATCGATGTGTCGTTGCACGCCCTACGGTTGTAGTGAGTGTGGGAAATAACTCTGGATTTATATTTTTCGGTTTCTTTAAAGAGACTCCCTGCCCCCAAGGGATCACCCAACCACCCTCGATGCGCTCGCTCAGTGTCTCAGACGCTGCCATTATGTACCTCCTGAGAGAGAAAGGGAGAGACACCCTGCCCTCGGGCCGGAAACGGAGAATTTTAATTTTCCCTCGCTCGGTGTCTTAGACGCAGCCATTACGAACAGTCTGATAGACACCCAGTCCTCGGGCTGGAATATATTATCGGTGGGGACTCTCTTGGTGTGCACTGACAGCAGTCATTTGTGGGCCTTCCGAAAGAGGGAGACACACCCAGTTCTCAGGCTTAAAGAGCTTCAAGTTATTTTGTTCAACCAGGTGGGTGCTCAACGGGATCCTGAGTCTCAGTTGCAAGGGTGAGCTGGGCGAATGAGTCGGTGGGTGGTGAGTGAACGAGTCGCCAAGCGGTCAGAATGGAAGAGCAGGCCACTTATCCTCCCGAGGGGCTTTCCTAGCAGTGGCCATTACGCCGCCAGCAGTTGCAGGGCTGTGCCTTAACCTTCACCTGTTAGCGGAGAACTGCACTTGGGTGCCCTCCGACTCTTTTTCCGTCTTGCTCGGTTAATAAATAATCTGTACACTTGTGACTGCCACCACCAAGAGTGGCAGGCGGGCATGGTAGGTGGTCATGGCAGGCAGTCAGGCACGGTAGGTGGTCGTGGCAAGCATGGTAGGTGGTCATGGCAGGCAGGCAGGCATGATAAGCAGGCAGGCATGGTAGGTGGTCATGGCAGGCATGGTAAGCAGGCAGGCTTGCAGGCAGGCAGGCATGGCAGGCAGGCATGGCAGGCATGGTAGGTGGTCATGGCAGGCATGGTAAGCAGGCAGGGAGGCTTGCAGGCAGGCAGGCATGGCAGGCTTGCAGGCATAGCGCAGGCAGGCATGGCAGGCAGGCATGGTAGGTGGTCATGGCATTGCAGGCAGGCATGGTAGGTGGTCATGGCAGGTATGGCAGGCAGGTATGGCAGGCAGGCAGGCATGGTGCACCGTGAGCCTCCCACGTAATTTTTATGCCCGGAAACAAAAACAAGCAAAACAAAAAATAAAAAAATAAACAAGCTCTCCGCTTCACTCGAGGAAACGGTGGCAGGTCGATCGGACCAACGGGGCGGGTTCTCCTGTGGCTTCTCGGTCGGTTCCGGCTCGTGACAGAGCAAGCGCCAACTCCCGGTGCGATACAGCGGGGGCGACGGCGAAGGCTCGCCGGCACATCTCTCTCTCGCCGTCTCTTCGGCAAAAAAATCTGATGTGTCGGAGTTTTCTCTTCCGGTGTTCCGCGACAACTTTCTTCCAGCGTCCGCAGCAGGTTGGGTTTGCGCGGCTCTCGGTTGTGCGTTTGTGCGTTTGGCGGCGCGTGAGTACTGCACTGGTGAGCGGTGAGTACGTGACGCTCACTCGCTCACCAATTCGGTCACTCAACGTGCAGGAGTAGGAGAGCAGGCACCTGTGCTTTGTGTCGAAAGGTAAACAAGCTAAGAGTGCAGCATTGAAACGGCGTTGCTCACGCAACTGCTTTGCTCACGCCACTGCTGACGGAAGGACCTTTGTTACGGGGTATTTGGCCTACTCTTCCACGCTGGCCAGACATCGTGGAAAGAAGTGGGAATACCCACACTTTACCCCACCACACGCAACCTGCCGATCGATTGCGGCGTACCCATTTGCGAACGGTTGTTACAACTACCGTGCCGGGAGATGGGGTCGAAACGGTGACCTCTGGCTCATAAGTCCAGTGCGCTCCCCATTACGACCACGGCAGCGACACACCACCCCTCCCCCAGAGCTGCTGTGTGTACCCGGCTGAAATAAAACGCGACGCTCGCGGACGTGCAGAATTTCCCCAGCGGGTGCGAGGATCGGCTGCCGAGGCTTCTGTAACGTCGTCGGAGTGGCACGCAGAGGTCGTGACCTTACGAGAGGTGCCCCCCCCCCCCACTGACGAGACGATAACGAGACCGTGAAAAAATAACAACGGCATGAAAATCATCACGTTCAGCAGTTACCACCGTGGCCTTAAGAAGGGAGACGGTATGTGAATAGGTGACGTTTTCGGGCAATGGTCCTTCTTCACAGCTCATGACCTTGCTGATCTCGTCAAGCAAACTCCGGTCATCCTCGCTGCGGCTTTTTGGCCAACCGTCGAACATCGCGCGCTTTCGGATGTGCTTCTGCAGCCGCCTGGAACGCTCTTCCGATATTGGGAAGTCACTGGAGCTATGCGCTTTTGAATTATCTAGATTGAAAACTCATTTCTTTATAACTGCTTGTTGTTGTGTTTAGTTTGTTTTCCTCCCCCCGCACCTCCGATTAGCACGGTTGGCGACGTACGGTGCAAAAAAAGTTCAACATCCATACACAGTTCAACATGCAAGACTTATCAGGAAATGGTGGTGGACCTTGCGAGGTGACGCCAGCTTTCGTGACAAGGTGGGCAGACGTTATTGATGGGGTTTTTTGCAGACGTTATTGATGGGGTTGTTCATCCAGGAGATCCTCGCAGATTCTCGTGGCTCTGTTTCAGGAGACTCAAGCAAGGTTTTTGGAGTAAGGAGGGGGGCGGTGGACAACTGCTTTGTATGAATGTACGTTGAGCTTCTTTCGCACCGTACGTAGCCAACCGTGCCAATCGGAGGTGCTTCGTAGATCCCAGTTGAGTAGGTTTGGAATAAAAGAAAAGAAAACAATTTTAGCAGGTGGAAATCTCGATCGCGGCGGTGGCGATGAGACTGAAAAGAGGAGTAGCCGTGAAGGGCCTGTGGCGAGGTACGTCGGCGTCGGAGGCATTTGCCCGTGCCGTGAGCGTGAAATCGATCGAACTAATCGCGAGAAATAAATTGCGCGCGATTTATGGCAAAATTTGTGCCCGATTCACTGGTGTGACGTCCGGGCTAACGGAACGACGGACAAAAACCAGCGCAGGGGGGCCGCTCGCTGTCGGAGTAATAATAACAAATGATGCAAACGACGCACAAACCCATCTATTCACGACTCTAACTGCGGACGTGAATGGTGAGAGTTCCTCGAAAATTCTGCCGTTGCGAAGGTCGCTTAATTTATTTCGTGATTATTGCTAATCTCCATCCACCGCCGGAAGCGGCGACGACGATTGCTTTATCTCGACCCTGAGGGCACCAAGCTAAAACAACGTGGCCGGTTGTTTTTTTATCTCTCATTCGTCTTTGGTGCGTCCGACAACAACAACAAAACGGGCATTTCGTGTAAACTCAGTTGACCTCAGCCGAAATAAACGTACGGCTGACTTCCACCAGGGGGTCGACATAGAGCCGCGAATCCTTGTTATCTTTCTAGATCTTATTCCGTCTCGTTATTTGTATTTATCCCCATTGGCCAAACACTCGAGTTGACCCGACGCGAAGAGAATTCGAGACGGAGTCATCCACTCCACCGCACGCACCGGGCAGTGTGGGGGGGGGGGCGGTCGTCACGGCGACCTCGGCAGCGCGCGCGGTTGCCGTTGGCAACGGCGGCTGTGGCGGCTCGGAAGATCAGCGCGCGTGGTTGCCAAGTGACGGAGCCGGGGGGGGGCGGAGGTGGTGGGGGTGGTGGGAGGCGTGGTCAGGGGGGGTGTGGCAGCGGTTAGGAAGGCGGTGATTGGAGGATTGGTGGGGGGCGTGGTCAGGGGGGCGGGGGGCGTTTGCAGGGGGGGGCAGTGGCGGCCCCGCTTGGGGTTTCGTTTGTGGCCGTCCACCGTCACCCGCTATGATTTTTCCAGGATCGAGTCGTGGTGGTGGTGGTGGGGAGAGTGGTGGTGGTGGGGGGGAAGTCTGCGAGTCGCCGATAAGCGACCACCTGCCCCGTTGCCGTTGGCGATTCGGTGTAAAACGGCCGAGATGGAGGCGGCTGCCCCCCTTGCGTTGCCCGGCTCGCGTTGTCGCAAGCTGCCCTGTGTGGGGGGGTTTTAGTTCTTCGACACGCGGAGAGACGCTTCTTGGCGTCCTCCCCCGCTGCCCAATGTTTGCCGAGGCTTGGAGTGACAATCCAGCATTAGCTGCCCCCCCCCCCTCATCATCAGAATCTGAATGTTTATTTATACTGGAGGAATCCGATGAGCTACGAAGCTTTTTTTCACAGGTGTCCAGTAGTTCATAGAAGTGTCATTAGACCCCGATAACAATAATAACATTGCTGTTTATAACGTGCACAATATATGGGATAAGCCTCGCTTCGAATTGGATGTTTTTGACCCTCAGCCGAAACCTCAGAGTTCGGAGTGAGGCGTTTCTAGGAAACGCCGTCAATTGAGATGGGGGGGGGGGGATGGCCCCCCATCTGCCAACGGGGGGTGTCCCCGTGACCTTCCACGCTGGGTTCATTGGCTTCTTTTTCCACCAAATCGCAGGCAAAAACACTTTGCAATGGCCTCACGCGTGTGCGGTGAGCTCGCGAACCTGCGACGAACCGTCACTTGGTTGGGTCGGTGGTGTTTCTTCACGTTTGTGTTGTGTTTGTCAGGGGGGGGGGCACACTTAAGGGAGGGCCCACATTTAACGGGGGGCCCACACTTAAAGGCCATGTGGGGCCGCCACTGGGGCACTGGCCTTCACAGAAGAACATTCGCGATTCAGGTTTTTTTGGGTTAGATCGCGTAAATGTATAAATGTGTCGTTAAACCCGCCACCACCCGACACGGTCAACTAGTCAGGGTTGTCACCTAAACAGAACGTGGCCAATTCGTCACGAGTACAGCACATCAGTTGTGTGTTGGAGAGCCAAGCCACAACATTTACGGCATTTCGCCAGTCATGAAGCTGGTTGTAATTACTGGCAAAACGTCGTACTCAGATTGTAAATGTTGTGGCTTGGCTCTCCAACACACAACCGGTGTTGCTGTACTAGTGACGAATTGGCCACGTTCTGTTTACGTGACAACCCTTACTCGTTGGCTGTGTCGGGTGGTGGCAGGTTTAACGACACATTTATGAACATTTACGCGATCTAACCCAAAAAAAAACTGTTATGAATGATCTAACCCACAAACCTTATGGATGGTATTGGTTGTGAAAGCCTACGTGTTAAACTGAAGAACACTTGTTTAGAAGGAGAGCTGAGATTTGACGGAACCAGTCGTGGCTATGGAAAACCAAAACGTCACTTACCACTCGCTGTTAACCCCTTCATCATCAGCCATGATCAACCCACTGCTGGATGAAGGCCTCACCAAAGCCACCTATACATTAGCAGTTGATTACCATGCAGCACAAATAATTGCAAGTAACGTGAGTGTAAGAATCTACTTTTAACTTGACAGCCGCGTATCGTTACTTCCCTTTCCGCACCTCAGATTAGCACGGCTGGCTGCGTACATTGTGAAAGAAGTTCAACATGCGTGCACAGGTGAAAACAACAGAACCCTTGTGTGCACCAGAGGTTTCATTTTTCACAGTATGAAAATAACCCAGAATGCAGCTGATCCCATCAAACCTCAGAAACTAAGCAGCCTTGAACCTGGATAGGACTTGGCTGGGTAACCACTTCTCTCTCCCCCCCTACTGCCGAGGCATATATAACCTCGTGCCACGGCAGATCTCTCGTCTACTTGAGCAGTTTTTTTCTTGTTGTGGTTGTCCCACCTGATGACGATTGCTTGTGTTGCGATCGAAACGTCGCGATCTATTATTTTTTACCTACATGACTTTGCCGAAAGAACCAAGGAGTAAGATTCTAGTAGGTTAACTATCATACTCGCTATGGGTTTTCACGACCTACATTATAATTCGTCATACGTGTCTTCTGGCGAGAGGTCTTTCCCGGACCCTGGCGATGCCTGTTGTTGTACATTTGGAGTCCGCGTGTTATCTCTCTCTCTCTGTGATGGTCGTGTGGATTGTTCTGCGGGTGCCACCACCCCTCCACCCCCCATCCCCCCACGTCGACATTTAGATTATTTGGCTGCTGCAAAAAATCGCCACTTGTGATGATGATGATGACGATGATGTTATGAGCCACTGCGATGGGCCATCGAACACGTGCGTGTGGCCAGGTCGCCGCTGAACAACAGCTCATAGCTCGGCGTGCTTTTACCCTGGTGGGGGATAAACAAAAATAATTCCAGTTAATCACCCTCCACCACCCGACCAAGGCCAAACGAATCAAGTTGTCACGTGATGGGCAAATGTGCCGATGTGCATCGCCGATAACGTCGCTGTACGTTTCCCGTCTGCCTGCGCCAAGGGCCACTGACAAATCTGGTGAAGTATGGTCAAATAACCCTCACCGCCTGCGTGGCGTAAGTGGATTTTGACAAACGAGCTGTGCGCGGTCGTGAAACGCGACCTTCGATTTCCGTATACGAGTCCGGATACAAGTACTCAACGAGATATATATTTTTAATGATTTAGCATTAAAACTGTGACCGCATCTCGAAGGGGCTTATGCATAGGGGGAACATGCCCATCAAGATATTTTGAAGAAAGATAATTAATTTTTTGAAATGTTTTTATTATTTATAAACGACATGAGTGTGTGTGGGTGTTGTTCAGTGGGGAGTGGTAGTGTAGCGGTTAGCGCGCTGGGCTACGAACCCGGCGAACTGGGTTCAATTCATGCTCACGGTCAAAACCAGTGACGATTATTTGAACTGGTACTGTGGGCCTCACCTAAGTCGACTCGGCCTCAAATGAGTACCTGATTGCGGTGTGTAAAAACATCGGCACTGGGGAGACAAAGGCGGTCGGGCGTCGTACTGGACACCCACCCCCTCGTGTACCTTGCCGGCCTTCATAGGTGCTCGCTACAGCACTTGCACCAACAGTCTGCTAAGACTACACGGGGATCTTTGTTTGTTTGTTGTGCAGTGGGGAGCGATAGTGTCGTGGTTATTGCATTCCGCTACAAACCCGGTGACCCGGGTTCAATTCCCGCTCACGGCCAAAACCAGTGACGATTATCTGAACCGGTCCTGTGCCTCCCCTGGGTCGACTCGGCCTCAAATTACTACCTTGTGCAGTGTGTAAACATCGCCACTATAGGGAGAAAAAGGCGGCCCAGGCGTGGTACCGGCCAACCTGATTCCCTCGTGCGCGCCGGGCCTTAAATCGAGTGACTGGTGCGCTACGTGAAACATCGGCATCGGCGCTGGTGAGATGAAAGGTCAGCCGGGCCGTGCCCGCTTACGGTGCTTGCCCCCAAGAGCCTGCGCAGGCTACCCGGCGGACATCTTCGTCTTTAGCCGCCTTCGCCACAACGCCCCCCGCCCCCCCAACCCCCTTGTTTTCGCACTAACAGGCTGGCGTGTCGTATCTGTTTGTTAGAAAGATCTCCCGAAAAATGCGCCCCAATCTTATCCAGACCCTGGACGAAGCTAAGCGGCGGGGTTGAGCCTCAATAGTCCCTGGATGTTGAAAGCCTTTGCGGCAGAGGTCGCAACCGGGTACCCGATACCCGTACCCTACCCGATACCCGGCTACCCGTACCCGGCCGGGTACAGGTACGGGTAGCCGTTTGCGACCCTGGTGCGGCCGGGTACGGGTAGGCCGTGAGTCACTGGTGAGTAACCGTTTGTCACTCATTTCGGGTAGGGTACGGGTAGGGAACGGGTACCCGTACCCATACCCGGCCGGGTACGGGTACCCATTTGCGACCCTAGTGCGGCCGGGTACGGGTACGGGTAAGGAATCAAAACCCGTTTGCGACCTCTGCTTTGCGGGGCTTACGCGGCGGTGCTCTGCTCCCACACACGTGCGTTTCCCCCCCCCCACGTGGTGAAGTATGGTCGAGCAGCCCCCAAAAGAGCCTCGTGCCGTGGGGTGAGGCCTTCAATTGAGCGGTGGATTCACCATTGCTGATGATTCTTGTATTTTGCCTGTGGCCCCAACTAAGGCCCCTCTTTTATCGCCCATGTGCACGGACAGGGGACGGGGGGTTGTTGGGGAGTGGGTGGGGGGGGGCTTCCCTCCACACGGGGAGGCGAGCAACCCGCGCCTTATTCGACGGTTGAGCTCCATCCTGGACGAGGAAGCGGTGGCGCATCGGTTAAAATAAAATAAAAAGCTTTTATTTTTATAGTACCAGGTTAGGTCTCCACTGAGCTACATAGCTCTTTTTCAGAAGCGAGCTGGCCACGAACGATAGCTCGACGAAGTAGCTTACGATGTGGAAATGTGCAGCAGTCAAACACTCTTGAACACGTGTTTCTAAATGTACAGGCGTCAGGGTCGAAATCAAACCACGACATCCTGTGTACTGGGCGAGGGAGTTAACATTTTGCCATCGCGGCGTGGTGTGCTATGAACCCGGCAGAGGTCCCCGAGTTCGATTTTCAGCTCGCGACCAACGACAGTGCCAAATGTTTGGACCCTCCTTTAGGCTGACTCGGCCTTTATTGAGTACCTGCCACGGTGTGTGTGTGTAATAAACGTCAGCACAGGCGTTGTCTTTTGCTTGCCTCCGACTCGCTCGTGCGCCGTGCCGACCTTAATAGGTGCTCGCGAACAGCGCACGACCCATAATAACCTGTCGAGGCTCTGCAGGGGGGGGAGGGGACCTTCAACTCTCGGCGTTACTGAACTGTTGGTTAGACTCCTGTCGGGGGGTGGGGGACGACTCGGGGAACTGGTACAGAGGGAGAGGGATCTGCGGCTGAGGAATTTGAAGCATGTGAAAGTGATTGTGGATCGCTACACGTGCGTGCGTGTGCAGGCATGGTCGTGTGGGTGTGTGGCTTGCGTGCTTGCTTACGGTTGGGAGCGGTGGTGCAGCGGTTAGCGCTGCACTACGAACCGGGCGATCCCCAGTTCGATTCCCGCTCACGGCTCGCATCGGTGACGAATATCTGAAGCAGTCCTGGGCCTCCTCGAAGTCGACTCGGCCTTAAATGAATACCTGGTGCAGTGTGTAAATATCAGCATTGGGTAGACAAAGGCAGCCGGACGTGGTGCTGACCCACCCACCCCCTTCGTGCACCGTGCCGGCCTTGCCCCAACAGTCTACTGAAGGCTACGTGGGGCAAAATGTCTTTTGTAACGGTGGTGAAATGGTTCTCGCACTCTCGTGCGTGACTACAGTCCACGCGTCCCAGGTGAAATCCCTGCTGCTCGTACAAGGTTCGTGGCGGGCGGTGCCCCAGCGTGTCACGATCCTTCCCCGAGGCCAGGGGGGCGATCGGGGGGGCGGCAACCCGCGGCAACCCGCGGCAACTCGCTGCTTCGGAGCCGCGTACGGCTCTTGAAGGGAACTGCCACTTCGTGACGTTTAATTATTTGGGACCACGGTCTCGAATTGGGCCGAGTTCGAAAACGAAATTAAAAAGGTCTCCTCTTGTTGTTTTTTTTGGTTGCCCCCCCCCCGCACCGGGTCAGCTCGGCCATAATTGTCTGCCCTGCCGCCGAGCGTAAACATCGGCACTCGAGGGGAAACGAAGACTGCGGTTGGGCACGGCGTTAGCCACACCCGCAGCCTCGGAGGACCGTGCCAGATTCAATAGATGCTCCCCCAAAGCGCACATTTTCCGCGACGGTCTTACTTACAGCTGTACGGGGGCGGGGGGGGGGGATCTTTGTGCGTGTGTGTTTGTGTTTGTCTGACTCGCCATTGCACCCACTGTGGCGGCGCCACGGATCGAAAAGGGTGCCGCGATCGTTCGTCTGACCGTACCGCTGGCGCCGCCCGCAGACTCCCTGCGGCTGCCCGCCGTCAAGATGCGCTGGCGGGAGAAGCTGCAGACGCAGCGGGTGAAGAGGGCACTGTCCTTCCGCTGGTCGCGAGCTTTCTCCGGCGATGCGCTGCCCGTCTCTCCCACGCACAAGGTACGTCTTCCCCCACCGACCACCGCTATCCTGAAAAGCTAATCGAACTGCGGTGGTGGAATGCAATACACACGTAGCTTGCCTGTACCCCAGCGCTGTGTGGCAGCAGCGGCGAATGTTGGTGGATAAGGGTGTACACAGTGGCAAGATGTTAACTCCCTCGCCTGGTATGCAGGAGGTTGTTGGTTCGATCACGACCCTGACGCCTGTTGTATATTTGGAGTTTGCATGTTGTGTCTCTCTCTCCCCGTGGTCGTGTCGATTATTCTCCGGGTCCACCGGTTTTTCCTTCCACATTTATGAGCACGCGTTTAGAGTGTTTGGAAAATGTCAATTATTTCCACGTTATGTGCCACTTCGTTGAGCTATCATTTGTGGCCAGGTTGCTTCTGAAAAAGAGCTCAGTGGGCCTTACCTAGTTTATTGCCGCACGCAAATGCCGTGAATCTCCCTTGCCGTGGGAGTCGATGAGGTTGCCAAGGCCTTGCTCGCCACGAGAAGGCGGTGCAGCAACAATGTGGAAGTCCAGCTGTTCCGTCTGTATGAGATATAGCGTTGTCCCCTCTCGCGCATGGGTAATCTCCCACATGCAGACACTCGATAAATTGGTTAATAACACCTGAATATGCAGAGGACGGCAGAGCTTGGGTACTTGTTGGCACCACCCCGGAGTCGTTCCGTCTCCCTCTCTTTTTAGAGTGAGCGAATGCGGTGCGTTTTAATGTAAAAATTACAAAAAAATAACTCGTGACAAAACTCAACACACCGTACGGGTTTAAAATAAAAATGTATAATGGATGACGTTTCGGGCAATGGCCCTCCTTCATAGCACGTAAACGAAGCCTACATCGTTGCTTCCTTCCTTATACATTTTTCCTCATTGGTGCCACGCACGGCGCTGTTCTTGACGAATGCGTTCGGCTTCGTTTGTCACCTGCGCTCGTGTGCCCACGGCCAACGCAGCGTCACCACATAACTTGTTTTAATAACTCGCGGGAAGCTGCCCCCCCCCCCCACCCGGTGAGATCCAGTGGCATGCATCCATCCCGCCCAAACGGCGCGTGCTTATCCCTCATACGACTTCGAAACAAAGAACGACGAAATATCTTTGCCAGTTTTGGGGCTTATCCTAGGTCCACTCTGCCTCAAACGCGTACCCGGTGTATCCCGCACCTCCGGTTAGCGCAGTTGGCTACGTACGGTGCGAAATAAGTTCAACATACGTACATCAGCAATTGGGGGGTGGAGGAGGGGGAGACACATGCAGCTAAGCCGTGCGAGGGGCTCCGACGCTGCCACCTCATGCACCAACGACGGCGCTTCGCGGAAACCTGCCCCCAGCGGCCCGCGAGGGCCACACGGAGTCGGGGTTGGGGAGGCGGGGGGGGTAATCTTTGGTCCCCCGTTTTGTCCGTTCTCCTCGAGCAGGGGGAGGCCGGCCCGTCGGAGGGCCTGGCGTCCGTGGAGCGGGCCCTCACCTATTACCGCGCCATCCTCGACAAGGGCGTCCTGGAGCTGCTGCCGGGCACGGCAAGCCGGGTGCTGGAGGCCGTCTGGAGCCTTCTCTCTGGCCTGCCGCCCCAGCCCCTCAGGTTGGGGAGTGCTCCCCCCCCCCCCCCTGTACCCCCTTCCCACTTCACTGGTCCCTGGCATACAAACCCCTGAAGCGGCGATGACAGCCGTGAAATTTCCTGCCTTCCATTCCCGATCTCGGGCATGTCTCTCTGTCTGGAGCCTGTGTGTGTGTGCGTTCTCCCACTGTTTTCGCGTGCGTTTCCTCTGCTTTGGCTTGTGGGCAACCGTACCAGCCTGCACGGGTGCTCGCTAACAACACTTGCCCCAGCAGTCTGTTAAGACTACACGGAGATGTTTGTTTGTTTGTTGTGCAGTGGCGAGCGGTATTGTCGTGGTTATTGCACTCCGCTACAAACCCGGTGACCCGGGTTCAATTCCCGCTCACGGCCAACACCAGTGACGATTATCTGAACCGGTCTCGGTCCTCCACTAGGTCGACTCGGCCTCAAAATCACGACCTAGTGCGGTGTATAAACATTGCCGGGCATATGGTGCTTGCCACCCATCCTCTCGTGTGCCGTGCCGGGCCTTCATAGGCGCTACTCGCTGACGGCACTTGCCCCGACAGTCCTTTACAGGCAACACGGGGGGGGGGGAACTTTGTCTTTGTGTGTGTGCGTGAGCAGCCCGGAGGTGGCGTGGCGCGAGCGGCGAGTGTACCGCTCGCTCACGGACCTGGCGCGCTGCTCGGACCGCTTGCTGGTGGGGGGCCGCCCCCCCGAACACTCGGCCGCTCTCGCCGTCACGCAGCGCGTGTCCGACAGCCTGCGGGTACGCCGGCCCCCACCCCTCCTGCCCCCCACTCCCCCTGCCCCCCCACCCCATGCCCCCAACGACCCCGGAGCACCCGGAGAAAATCCGCGCACGCGCTTTTGCAGCCTTCTGGAATGCTCTTCCTTCCGATATTAGGAAGCCACTGGTGCTATGCACTTTAAAGTCATCTACATTGAAAACTGATTTATTCAAAACAGATTTTTGTGTTAAGTCCTTCCCACCCGCACCGCCGATTAGCACGGTTGGCTATGTACGGTGCGAAAGAAGTTGAACATACGTACATGCAACTTTAGTCCTCGATTAAATGTTGAATAATTTCAAGTTTGTAACACGGCGCCGCTGCATGGATTATTCGCTCGCTCTCAAAAGGAGAGAGAGAGAGAGGACGACTCAAAGTGGCACGTGGAGGGGAACCGCAGACGAGCTGGGAAGGCAGCCATGCGATGAGCCGGCACCAACAATTTCTTAATATTTCCTAATGCGGCCTGCTGAGCGCGCGTTGTTCCGTTGTCGTGCCCGACTGCAGGAGCTGCTCCGAGTGATGCAGAAGCAGGAGGAGAACGCCCCCCCTGCGGACGATGTGGACGGACGCTCGCTGACAGCGCACGGGTATTGGCGCTCGCTCGGTTTGCGCGAGTCTCTCTGTCGCTCGTGTGTCCGACTGTTCTTCTTTCAACCGGCCTGTCTCTCGGCGCGACCGTCCTTATCTCTGCCCGTCTGTCTTTGTGTCTGACTGCGTTTGTCTGCATCTCTGTTTGTCTCCCAGTCTGTCCTTCTCGTAGTCCTTTGCTCGGCCATCCCGCCTCCCTACCTGCGTGTGTATGTATCTGTCTGTCTCTCAAGCCTATGTGTCTGCCTGTCTTTCTTTCTGCCTGTCTCTCTCTGTCTGTATCTCCGTCTGCCAGTCTGTATGCCCGTATGGCTGTCCGCTCCTCTGTCTCCCTGTCTGAACTGTCGCCTGTCCACCCCCTCTGTCCATCTCCATGGTGGAACATCCTTTCGGGTGGCGCATTCCCTCCCTTAGGCTCTCTCCCCTAACTCTCCGCGCGATTCGACGAATCGTCACGATTCCGGCCCGCGATTCAATTAAAGACTCGAGCTCTTGTCATCGTGTAACCACGCACCTCGCGCCACGATGAGTACGCCCCTCGTCCGTTCTCACGCCCCCCGCCCCCCCTCCCCCCATCGCTCGTGTCCGCGGCGACCCCTCGGCGCGCAGGCCGGACGCCGCCGAGCCGACGTTGGACCGCTCCGCCACGCTCCCCACGCAGCACAGCCTCTCCCTGGGGGTGCTGCTGGAGACGGACGTCGGACCGGGCCCCCCACCCAAACCTCCCAGGCCGCGGCCCCCCGATTTCCTCTCCGCAACCGCCCTCACGGTGCCCAGGTGAGCACCCCCCACCCCCAACCGTGCCCCCTCCGTTTCTTCATCTAATCGTTGCGCGGGTCTCTTTTTGCCCACATTTGTGCCTAACCGAAGATTTTAAAAAGCGGTAACGGAAACGTCAATTTATTTTTTTTACACGGCCGGGGGTGGGGGGGGGGGGTTGGGGGAGGTGCAACGGCCGAGGAATGAGTGACCGCAACAGAGGGCACGCCGGGGTCACAAAAAGTGCTTTAGGGGAGGGGGTACGGAAAGGAGTGGAAGGGTGAAGGGAGCGGAGAGGAAGGGAAGGCGATCGCCGTTCACGCGGGGGGAGGAGATGGTTGTGGTTTTTGTAAGTATGGTGAACTTCTTTCGCACCGTGCATAGCCAACCATGCTAATTGGCGGTGCGGGGGAGCTAATCAGAGGTGCGCGGGGGAGCTGATGGGAGGTTTGCCCTGTGTGTGTGTGTGTGTACGCGTGCAGCGTGAGCCTGTTTGCGAGGCGCGTCGCGGGCCACACCGCCCTGGTGCCCGTGGCCACCGTGCTGCCCATGTGCCGCCCCGTGGGGGGCAGCCTTCCCCGCGACGGTGGCGCCGTCAGCTGTTCGGTGAGTCTGGCAGGAACGACAATAAAAAATCCGTCGTCGAATTAATAACGCTGGACTGAGGTGGCCGGGGGATGGTTAAAGAGGGTTGAGCCAGCGACCCCTGAGATCTCTGGGCTCGGATCCAGTTGCCCGCCTGGACGGCCCTTGCCCCAGTGATCTCCTGAGGCTATAGGGGGGGATCTGTATGTGTGTGTGATGTTATATGTGTATGTCGTTGTTGCTGTTTTTGCATACGTGGGGGAGCGGTTGTGTGGTGGTTATCGCTCCGCGTTACGCACCCCCACCCACTTGATTTGGATTTTCCGCTCGAGGCCAACATCCAGTGGCGGTTATCCAAACCGACTCGGCCTCGAGTGAGTACCTTGTGCGGTGTCTGGGCGTTGGCGCTGGCATGCACGGCAGTGGCGGCAGCGACAGGGGTGGAGGGAAGGCCCAGAGGCACGAGAGCAAAACACAACAACAGATAATTTGTAATCACTTTTTTTTTTGGGTTATATCGTGTGAATACAAACATATTGTTCAATCCGCCACCACCCGACACAGCCAATTAGCAAGGTTTGTCACGTAAACACAACGTGCCCATTAGTTACTAGTTCAGCACTCACTGGTTTGTTGGAGAGCAAACCCACAACATTTACAATTTGAGTAAATATAATGGGTTTACACGAAAGCCCACGGCAGACAATTGCCGCGAACAGGATGAACAAAAATGGGTAAACGACGCACGATGCGTGGCGTACGCGCGCGGTTGCTCCTTACCCCTTGTGCCCGTTTAGCACCGTGTGTTTGTGCGTGCGTGTGCCGCTCGCGCGACGACGGCGCAGCAGGAGGCGCCGTGCTCCACGCGGTGCTGCACCCTGCCGGCGCTGCTCAGCAAGTCGCCCCTCGTCTCTCCTCCTCCTCCGGCGTCAGCGACGCCGGCGGTGGCAGCCGCGGCGGCGATGTCGCCGGCATTGGCGGCAGCACCCCTGGAGATGCGCGGCACGTGGAGTCGCTCGGAGGAGCTGCTGGTGTCGGGCGCCGACGAACCGAGGAGCGGCGCCGGCGTGCTGGCGTTGCACACCAGCATCGAGCTGCTCGGTGCGTTCCCACGCTCGCGCGCGCTGTGGTGTGGTCGGGTTGGGGGGGGGGCTCAGGAGTTCGGTGGGGGCTGGGTGTCTGTCTTTCTCTCAAGGGGCTCATGATGGCCATATCGGAGACTTCTGAGCCAGAACCTATGATCTCGGGTGTGTGTGTGTGGATGTCCGTCTCTGAATGAGTTCATGATGACTGTTTGAGTTTCCTGAGCCAGCTTCACAAAATCTAGTGCCGAAGACACTAAAGCAGCACACTGGCAAGATATTGGCTTTAGGCCCTGGGTTCTTGGTGTCTCTCTCAGGAGGTTAACTTAGCCAGCACCACGTAAACTGCACTTAATTGCCCTAAACAAATTTGCTTATCTCAATTGGCTCTTATCTGGATTAAATTGAATATCATCTATCGAGCTGATCAGGGTGAATTGGTGAAGTTGGCGGTCTAGAACCAGGTTAGATTATCCCTTGCCACCGAGCCATGGCTGAGAATTAAACTCGGGTTGTGGGGGAAATATTCATCCAGCAGTGGATATCTGGGTTTGTCTGACAAGTGTGTGTTCTCATGTACCGTCGCGGCTAGCATATGGCGCTATGAACCTGGTGACCCCGGTTCGATTCCTGCTCTCAACATTGGTGGCGAATATCTGAACCGGTCCTGGGGCTCCCCCTAGGTCGACCCGGCCTCAAATGAGTACTTAGTGCGGTGTGTGTTAAACATCAGCACTGGGGAAACAAAGGCTGTACGGTGTGGCGATGCCGGCCTACGTAAGGTGCTGCTACTCGCCAACAGCGCTTGCCCCAACAGTCTGTTATGGCTACACGGTGGGTCTTTATCTTTTGTGTGCTCGTGTGACAGACCTGGAGAGCGATGGGTGCTCCATGCCGGAGTTCCTGCCGCCGTGCGACGGGTGCTGCACCCTGCCTGCCTGGCACAGACATCATCAGCAGCAAGAGGAGGAGGTAATTGTGCGAATGTTGTTTTTCCTCCTCGGTCCGCCCTCGTCCGTTTTTAACAACCGTTTCAAATCGTTGCCCTCGGAGCTGACGGTGAAAAGAATGAAATTGGAAAAAATGTGAGACGAACCCGCACACTCCGATTTGGCACGGTTGGCTACGTACTGTGCGAAAGAAGTTCAACGTACGTACAGCACCGGTAGACCGACGACAACGAACGTGTGAACAGCCTTCACCGGAATGAACCGGAGGCTTACCGCGAGTGAAGATGAGCGGTGTGCGACTCGTAATTATGATCTGGGTAAAAAAAATGAACAAAAAAATCCATGCTCTTTGGTTCTTTCAGTAAAGTCATGTATCTCCTCCGTGGCTCCCCCCCCCCTCTCTTATTTATATAGCGTCTTGCTTCACTGCAGCTCTCTTACTCATTCCAGCAGTTGCTTCTGGCTGTGGTGGTCCCACCTGATGACGAGCGCTTGTGTTGCGCCCAAAACGTCGTGATTTAATTTATTTTCTTTTTTATTTTCTTTTATTCTTTTTTACCTACGTGACTTTACCGAAAGAACCAAAGAGTATGGATCCTTGCAGACACGAAAACTTCAAATCTAGAGGGAAAAAATCCATGGCCAAAAGATGTTCCCCACACATCAATTTATCTCTGACCACCACCTTCAAACGCACCTATGCTACACAGAATCAGAATCTTTGTTTAGATTTGTAGAGGAATCCGATAAGCTAATGAAGCTCTTTTTCGCGGATGTCCAGTCGGGGCAAGTGGTCATAAACGTTACAGCAGCCAACAATGCACAAAAAACCCAACGATAGGAGTGCGAAATAGAGAAAAGGTAAGGAAATCGCTAAATATAATGTGATTGTATAGGTGTGATTTATCAAGATTGGGCAAGGCAGCATCAACAACAACTAACAGTCCCAGAGCGCACCAACATAACACCACGCAGTAGTCGCTCAGCCCGATGGCCACGTTAACAATGATCAAAACAATTCCACCGTGAATGTGACCTATAAAGTGACGCTGCTAATTTTTCATTGCCATCTGTTGGTTCGTCGTGCATTTGTTTCACTCCGAATTCGCGGTTTTAATTTGCCCCTTGAATGTATTTCAATTCCCTGTTGAGTTACGTTTCGACGGGTGTTTCTATGTTTGTTTTTTATGTGCCGCTGCTGTTGTGATGGGTTTTCCTTTTCAGATTGCATCGCTGTGACGTTTAACATTTTTTTTGCATCCTCCTCTTACCCCTCCTGTCCTGCCCATGAGGCTCACCCTTGACAAAAGAGCTCTTTAGCTCAACCGTACGTCATGTGGCCACATGTATGTACAGTAGTCCCTCGCTTCACGTTTTTGAATCCGTTCCACGTACACTACTGAAATAACTGTTAATCGAATTCGCTTATAAGTTGAAAAATAAGTCTACAAGAGAGCTGTTTCCACTGCCAAAACAGACAACGTTGTAATGCGAACAAAGCTAGTCGAGGTCTAAACGGTTATAAATGGGCATCACTGATTGGCTGAGGGCATGGCTCAGCCCCACTTAAGAGCGGTCTGATTGGCTAAAATTGGCGACCGCGTGCATAATGTAAACATACCGTCAATCAAAATGTTAACATACTCTTTGGTTCTTTCAGTAAAGTCACGTAGGTATAAAATAAATTAAATCACGACGTTTCGATCGCAACACAAGCGACCGTCATCAGGCGGAACCGATACAGCAGGACAACTGCCGACTTTACCGAAAGAACCAAAGAGTATGGATCCCTGCAGTCACGAAAAGTTCAAATCTAGATTCAAAATGATAATGTTCGTCGAAACCATGGGGTGGTCCTATGGGAGGCGAAACGTGAACCGAAAAACCTTCAACCGATGTTACAGTTCACCGAAGGACTACTGTATGTTGAACTTTTGCACCGTACGTAGCCAACCGTGCCAATAGGAGGGTGCACATCTGCGGCACTAAAGCCATGCTGCCTGCTGGACACGTTTGTTTATCCTCTGTTGTGTTGATTAGTCACGTGAGAGCAACAGGGAATTTCACTTTTAGGCCCCACTCCTTCCTCTTTGTGCTCTGCCACTTTCTGGCTAGGCCATGTCTCTTCTTCTGAACATAGAGTTGAGCCAGTTTGGATAGTGGTGGGCAGATGTGGTATTTCACCAAATGACTGCTGATGATGCTGCTGCTGCCGGTGATGATTTCCCGTCCGCCCGTGACGTCGTCCCCTTGCAGCAGGGTCCGCTCCTCCTCTCCGAGCCGGTGTATCCCTCCTACCCTCGCCGCCGCCACCGCCACAACGACGACGACCACCACCGCCGCGACGACCTCGGCGCCACTGCCACCCTTCCCATGAACCGCAGCCGCTCGGGTCGGCCGTCCGTGTCGCCACCGCCGTCGCCCCGTCACGCGAGGCGGAGCGAAGAGGGCGACCGCCCGCCGCCGGCAGGAACGCAGTGCGGCGGCGGCGACGGCGGCGGCGAATACGACGGCGGCGGCGGCCCTCTGCCACCGCAGCTGCCGCAGAAGAAGAGGCGAGCGTCGGACACGGGGCGCGCGTCGCTTCCGTCGGCGCTGCTGCTCGCTCCGTCGGGACTAGCCGCGGCGCCGCCACCGGCCTTCTTCTCCTCCTCCGTCCTCCTCGCCGCGTGTCGCGAGGAGGAGGCGGAGGATCCGTCGTCGGCGTCCTCGCCGCCGGCATCCACGTCGGAGGCCGCGCTCACGCCGGGCATCTTCACGCCGCTCGGGCAGCTGGCGCCGCAGCCGCCGTGGGAGCTGCAGCAGCGGCAGCAGCAGGAGCTGTTCCCGCACGAGCTCTCGGCGGAGCCGGCGCAGCAGCCGCCGCCGCTGCCGCAGAAGAAGAGCAAGAGTGAGCGGGGGTCGGGGGTGGGGGGAAGAGTGTACACCACACAAACAAAGTCTACCAAATGAAATAACCTACCACATGCGACAAGTGAACTTAACGTCGATGCGAATCCCGTAGAGCGGTGGTTACCTCGCGTCCGTCCATGGGGGTGACAACTCGAACGTCCGTCCTGTCTCTGGCCACGATGGTTTCTGGATAGTTGACTTTGTCGCAAAGTGTCAAAGAAAGCATGCCTCTGTCGCCTATGAGCAAGTGCTCATCAGCGACGGGGAGGAAAAGGCGGCCAGGCGAGGTGTTGGCCACCCACTACCTCGGTTGCCCTGTGCCAGCCTTCATAGGTGTATGTATGTTGAACTTCTTTCGCACCCTACGTAGCCAACCGTGCTAATCGTAGGCGCTACTCACTCTAACGGCACTTGCCCCAACAGTCCGCTTCAAGGCTACACCGGGGGTTCGTTGTCTTTGTGTGATCCTGCCGTGGGCTCGCAGTCCAGACCTACATGCAGCTGCTGTCCGACTACGCGCTGCCCGTATCGAGCTCTGCTCAGCTACCTCCGACACCGTTCGCGCCGTTCAGCCCTTCGTCTCCGCTGCCCTCACCGCTCTCCTCCCCCTCGGCGTCGCCGCTCTTCGCCTGCTCGGCCTTGCCGCCAGCCCTGCCGCCAAAGCGCCGGCAAACCGTGAGTGGCGACGAGGTCCGGCGACCGGAGGACGATCGGTTCGCATGGTTGCGGCGGGCACGAGAGTGTCCGCACGTTGGCGGTTCGCGCCGCCGCGACGCGGCTGCCTCCAATCCGGTGCTACGGGAGGAGGGCACGGCGAGAGTTGGTGGATCAATCGCACAAGATGTTGCGAAACTCCCCTTTCTACGCGGGCGTCCAGGAAGAGGCTGTATACCCCTGGGGTGGGCAGGAGAAGGGAGCGGTGCAGCGAAGTGTGGACGAACCCTCCATCTGTATTGTGTGTGTGTCTGTGCGTGACGCAGATGGTGATTGTGACGGAGGTCTGTCCACCGGTCGTTCCAAGCGAGCGGTTCGTTGCGTCCGGAGGTCGACCCTTTGGCGACCCCGATAGCCCCGGGTGAGTTCACCTGCTCTACCCGCCCACCCACCCCGTCCTCCCCCCCCACCCCCCACTCATGGGGAGAAAGAAGAGATGGATCCGCAGTCAACTGTCATGATGACGAGGATGATGGTCGATGTAGGGCTTTAACGATGCATCACTTCATCGTTTAATGTCGATTGATGCGCTCACGCAGTCAATCATGTGCAACGATGACGAAGACGACGATGATGATGTTTCTGTTCGTGACGATGATTACAACAGCGGTGACAATGGGGTTGACGTTTCTGCTCGTGACGACGATGATGGTGATGATGACGATGGTCATGTTGACGACGACGACGATGATGGCCGTGTTGACGTTGATAACAATGATGACGACAATGATGACGATGTGTATTTGGCCGCGATAGGACTCAGGCCGCCAACGACGAGGTGTTTACGCTGGAGCGTGAGGAGGTGACGGGAGAGTCTCGAGCGCTCTCCGTCACCGATTTCACGGAGCTACACGCCGGGCTCGTCTTCAAGAAGGAGGTGAGGGAGGTCACCGGGTCGCGCAGAGGTCAGGGCGCTGAGATCCTGGGGTCGAATCCAGGTTTTGGCTGTCCGTGATTAAACCGGTTTCTCAAGTGTAGTGAGTTTATGGTTTCAGCCATGTGACCACTGTGACTGGCAATCAACACCGATACCCTCGCGTAGAAAACCCATAGGCTCCCATAGAGACCCATAGGCTCACATAGACACCCACATACTCGCACATAGAGACCCATAGGCTCACATAGAGACCCACACACTCGCATTGATGCACGGACATGCATAGAGACCTACACACTGACACAGAGACCAATTACTGATGAGTTATGAATTGGGAGGAAACCCTTACCACCCAGAGAAAACCCCATGCAGGTGAGGGGCGGAGGGGAAGCAACACTCCATCCCCGTACAGGAGTCGAGCCAGGGCACGGGCTCGTCCTCGACGTCCACGGAGAAGGCAGCTTCAACAACGCCCGTGCGATCCGCCAACCCTCGCCTCGGGCAGTGCTTGGGTGACAGGCGTGCGTAGGCCCGCGCCCGCTGCTCGAGTAAATGCTGGCGTGTGCGCGGCAACGAACGACCGGGCAGAACCGAGCGAATCGCTGGCGCAAAAAAAAACTAAAAAAATGACTGACCGATCCGAACGATCCGCTCGCGTTGCAGGGAGAGGACGGGCCGAACCTGAGGGGCGGCTACGTCAACTCGCTCCTCGTCTACGCCACCGTGGAGGGCAACGGTAAGCGGCCCGACGATCAAACACGTGCAGCAGGCAGCGTTGTATTGTTGGTGGTGGTGGTAGTGACGGCTGTGGTGGTGGCACAAGCGCCGTGGTGACGTCACCGCTACTTAGTGGCAGATGGCGGTTGTTGTTGATGCTGCTGTGGTAGTGTTGACTTTAGCCATGGTGACAATTGTCTTCGTATTGGTAGTAGCAATGGCTCTAGATGATGATGGTGGTAGTAGTAGTGGTGGTGGTGATGATGCTGTGGTAGTGTTGGGGTTAGCCATGGTGGTGACGGTGGTGACGGTGGTGACGGTGGTGACGGTGGTGACGGTGGTGACGGTGGTGACGGTGACGGTGGTGACGGTGACGACGGTGACGGTGGCGACGGTGACGGTGACGGTGGCGACGGTGACGGTGGCGACGGTGACGGTGGCGACGGTGACGGTGGCGACGGTGACGGTGGCGACGGTGACGGTGGCGACGGTGACGGTGGCGACGGTGACGGTGGCGACGGTGACGGTGGCGACGGTGACGGTGGCGACGGTGACGGTGGCGACGGTGGCGACGGTGGCGACGGTGGCGACGGTGGCGACGGTGGCGACGGTGACGGTGGTGACGGTGGTGACGGTGACGGTGGTGATGGTGACGGTGGTGATGGTGATGGTGGTGATGGTGGTGACGATGATGGTGGTGACGGTGATAGTGATGGTGGTGGTGGCGTCGGTGGTGACTCTGTTGTTGCTGGCTATGGGGATGTTTCCACACGCCGCTCTACGTCCCATCTCACGCAGCTGGCTTCCGGGACGTGTTCCTCATGACGTACCGCTCCTTCCTTTCGCCCAAGGAGCTGTTGCAGAAGCTGCTGCTCCGATATCCTTACTGACCGCTCGAGCTCTCACCGCTCGCTCCGTCGATCAATCGAGCCTGGCTCCAGCGAGCCGTTTGTCAATTGGCAGTCGGTGATGAATGAGTGAATGGCAAACTTGGCACGTTCGTCAATAACCTTTGCACCTTAAGAGGGCCATAGTCCAAAATGTTTATACCCTAAGCGAATGCTCTTATTGATCATTAGTTCAGAAGGTGTGTAAGCGGATGGACTAGATAAAAAAAACATATATGTGGATAGACTGTATTTAGTAAACTTTTTTTATGGATTTTTAAAGTTGGAATTTCACTAAATAAAGTGGAAAAAAACTAATTTCACGTCATGGGGTTTGTTTTTGTGTTTGTTTTGCTGAGTCATCTTGCTAAGTTTGAGAACCCTGAGTCACTCCTCACACGTTAGTCAATAAGACTGGCTGTTAAAATAGCAATAAGAGCTGTTTTGGGCAATTACCCTTCTTGCACTAAATCTATACTAAACTTTTTATTTTACAAGGTAGGGCCCACTGAGCTACGTAGCTCCTTTCAGAAGTGACCGACCGTCACAAATGATAGCACAACAAAGCGGCTTCATTGTGGCGTGGACATGAATAGCAGCAAAATACTCTATAAACGAATGTTGATTCTGAATGTGGAGAGAAAAACTCCAAATATACAGGCGTCAGGGTCAGGATCAGGAACGAACTCACGACCTCCCGTGAACCAGGAGAGTTAGTTAACATCTCGCCACCGTGGCGCACAGATGACAGCCATTGCCTGCAACGTCACCCATTTAATATGTAATTCCCCTTTAAGGCCGCGGCGTTATTAACTAAAGCGAGTTTCCCGTTATTTGTGCTCATGCACCAACTGCCAATGTGGTATCCTAAAATAATTGTGTGCGCGTTACCAGTTAAGGAGATGTTGATGGATTGAGGATGATTATGGCGACGACGATGATGATAACGATGAAGGCCTTGACTCGTCACCGCCCACGCTTGCCAAGTTTTGCCGTGCTTCGGGTGCGGAGGAGCTGATTGGACGAGACACGTTGCACATGACTCTGCGCGTCGTGCAGGAGCTACGGTGAGCGCCGACGGCCGACTGTTTGACACCTGAAGCATCGCGAACTTGCGACCCCCCCCCCCCACCCCCCCCCCCATCAGCTCAATCGATCTTCCGCGGTTCCCCGTTGCCCACCGTAGTTCTGTTTTTAAAACGACGCGGAATCCCAACGGTCAGCCGCTCGAGTGTAACCGTGACCGCCCCCCCCCCCTCCACGTGACCCCCTGCAACCCGCTGCGACAGCCCGCGGGAGCTGTCACGTGAGCTGCTGTCGCTGCTGCTGGAGGCGAGCTGCTCGCTGCTCTCCGGGGGGGACTTGGGGGGCGCGCGGCGCCTACGTGATGCGGTGCTCGCCAAGGCCGAGGAGCGGCGCCTCGAGCAAGCGGTGCCGCCCGCGTCACCGCTGTCGGCGCGCAGCGTCTCGTCCAGGCACGCACACACACACAGTGCCTCATCCCAGGCACGCACACACACACAGTGCCTCATCCAAGCACGCACACACACACACACAGTGCCTCATCCCAGGCACGCACACACACACACAGTGCCTCGTCCAAGCACGCACGCACACACACAGTGCCTCATCCCAGGCACGCACACACGCACACACACAGTGCCTCATCCAAGCACGCACACACACACACAGTGCCTCATCCAAGCACGCACACACACACACACAGTGCCTCATCCCAGGCACGCACACACACACACACACAGTGCCTCATCCCAGGCACGCACACACACACACACACAGTGCCTCGTCCAAGCACGCACGCACACACACAGTGCCTCATCCCAGGCACGCACACACGCACACACACAGTGCCTCATCCAAGCACGCACACACACACACACAGTGCCTCATCCCAGGCACGCACACACACACACAGTGCCTCATCCCAGGCACGCACACACACACACACAGTGCCTCATCCAAGCACGCACACACACACACACAGTGCCTCGTCCAAGCACGCACACACGCACACAGTGCCTCGTCCAAGCACGCACACACGCACACACACAGTGCCTCATCCCAGGCACGCACGCACACACACACACAGTGCCTCGTCCAAGCACGCACGCACACACACAGTGCCTCATCCCAGGCACGCACACACGCACACACACAGTGCCTCGTCCAAGCACGCACGCACACACACAGTGCCTCATCCCAGGCACGCACACACGCACACACACAGTGCCTCATCCCAGGCACGCACGCACACACACACACAGTGCCTCGTCCAAGCACGCACGCACACACACAGTGCCTCATCCCAGGCACGCACACACGCACACACACAGTGCCTCATCCCAGGCACGCACGCACACACACACACAGTGCCTCGTCCAAGCACGCACGCACACACACAGCGTCTCGTCCAAGCACGCACACGCGCACACACACAGTGCCTCATCCCAGGCACGCACGCACACACACACACAGTGCCTCGTCCAAGCACGCACGCACACACACAGCGTCTCGTCCAAGCACGCACGCACACACACAGCGTCTCGTCCAAGCACGCACACGCACGCTCCCTCGCTCACTGTTCTGCGTGTGGCACCGGTGGTGGTGGTGGCGGTGCTCGTGGTGATGGTGGCGACGCTCGGCGCAGGAAACGGACGCTGCTCGACTTCCCGAGCCAGGAGCTGGCGGAGCAGCTAACGCTGCTCGACTCGCAGCTCTTCCTCAAGATACAGGTGCGACAGTCGACACGCGTCACCTAGCCTGGCACGAGGTGCCGCCATTCGCCACTAATCGACGGTGACATCACCGTGGCGCTTGTTGCCGGAGGGTGGCTGCCTCCCAACGAACTTAGTAGCGTCCTTCTCGAGCCTCCACCTCCACAGAGGCCGACCTTGACACTGCCGGTACCGGTCATCGGCAAGTCCACTCGTCTCCGCATCCTCCTGTACCGTGTCAGCCCATCTCTTCTCTAGCCCCTGTCGTGCCCGTTTAGCCCCCTCTATTGGGCTAAATTGAAGCTGCTTGACTATCCGGTGGCTTGGCATGCGGGGGGGGGGGGGGCTACATGACCCAGCCACCAACAACCCCGTCTGCAATATGAGCTTGCGCACGCGCCTGTATCCATATCTTTCGCGGATCTGTGAGCTCCCGTCTAGGTAAACCCCTGGAAAGAATCGTAGAGGTAAGCCAGCCCGATTGGTCCAAGTTCTCAACGCTCGTGTACAATTTAGCCCCCTCTAATCCGGTCGATGACGATAGTGATCGTGTTGTTGCTGCTGCATCTCCGTGGCTTCACAGATCCCGGAGCTGCTCATGTGGGCGCGTGACCAGGCGGAGGAGCAGAGCCCGAACCTGGCTCACTTCACGGAGCACTTCAACGCTGTGTCCTACTGGTGGGGGATACGGCACGCACGCACGCATGCCTCATGCACACGATGTTAATGCGCGCGCCTGTGACGCATCCCGCGTTTATGCGTACACGTCTGATGCATGCAAGTAGAATAATCTCCAACACGGATTTCTCTTAATACCTACGGCTCCAGAACACACGAGTGTAAATCAAGAGGTGGCTTTTTGCACTGTCTGTTGACCAATCAGATCGATGTCGTCAACTGCGTTACCTCTTGATGAGCCTAACGATGATCGTGGTGCGATCGATGGTGGTAAAAAAAATACACCTGTGGCACAACACGGGAAGTGGAGTCGTCAAGGATAGACCGTATGGAAAAAGAAAAGAGTGCCAAAGTTGAGAGTGAAGATGCAGATTTGAAAAGTGGAAAAAGAGCGGAACAATGGGACTGAAGGTTAGGAGGGTGAGAAGGAATGACCAGGCCAAGATGTTGGGGATGATGACGAGAGGGCGGTGATGATGATGATGATGAGAGGTTGATGATGATGATGACGAGAGGGCTGTGGTGATGATGATGAGATGGCAGTGATAATGAGAGGTTGGTGATGATGGTGATGATGAGAGGTTGGTGATGATGATAGGGCGGTGCTGATGATGAGAGGGCGGTGGTGAGGATGATCATGAGAGGGTGGTGGTGGTGATGATTATGATGATGAGAGGGCAGTGATGATGATGATCATGAGAGGGTATGGAAGAGAGGGAGAAGAGAGAAGGAAGGAGCGAGGTAGGATGGAGCTGCATGGAGAAGGAGCGGCGTCTTGTTTTCACAGCAGGTGGTGGCGGAGAGATGGGGGGGGGGGTCAGAGTTAGGGTGGAAACGCACAAACGCAACGCGGTTTACTGGAGGCTCGGCTGATTTAGAGAGCGAGATCGTGATCCGTAGATGAGAGGGGAGGGGTTCAGAGTGGCGTTGGTCACACAGAAGCCACGTGATTTACAGGAAGCTCGAGCTGATGTTGAGAGAGAGAGAGGGGATGAGGGGAAAATTGAAACTGATCTTGTTTTGTTTTTGTCTCCAGGGTTCGTTCGATCATAATTCAGCACGAAAGGGCACAAGATCGGGAGAAAATGCTGATTAAATTCGTCAAGATTCTCAAGGTTTGTGCTGGGCTTGGGGTTTTTTTTTTCTCCTTCCCATAAAAAATGGTAATGATGGGGGATGGTTGTCAATGCGATTTAAGGTAATTGGCGATTATGATAATGGTGGCAATTGATAATATATTTATGATATTGAGGCTGATGATGATAATACAATGTTTTCATCATCATGAATAACAGATTGCAGCTATGATGATGGTCGTCACTGCTATTTATATTTATGACGTTATTGGTAGTGGTTGAATTGGTGGT
Organism: Lampetra fluviatilis; assembly: GCF_964198595.1. Lineage (NCBI taxonomy): Eukaryota > Metazoa > Chordata > Hyperoartia > Petromyzontiformes > Petromyzontidae > Lampetra > Lampetra fluviatilis. Next base: position 5,246,557 of record NC_136323.1, on the reverse strand, counting down.
GGTTGGTTGTTAAATTGGTGGCGGTCGCAATAACAGCGGTGGTCATGATGATCATGATTGCGTGATGACCTATGTTGGTGCTCATGGGGGGGTTGATATATTAACGATGACGATGTGGAGGATGACGATGTGGAGGATGGCGATGTGGAGGATGTGGACGATGGCTGACGTTGACGATGTTTCTGGGGCGCAGTGCCTCCGGAAGCTGAACAACTTCAACTCGTACCTCGCCATCCTGTCGGCCGCTGACTCGGTGCCAATCCGCAGACTGGACTGGCACAAGCAGACGAGAGAGGTAATGCGTTTGACACGGTGGTCCCTTGTTTCACCAGGCAGACTGTTGGGACACGAGGCTGTCGGTCAACGCCGACTAACACCCGTGAAGGTGGTGCAATCGGTGTTTCACCGGCACCGCACCCAACCACTCATCTCCCCAGTGCTGATATTTATACTCGCCGCTTCAGGTGCTCATTTTAAAGCCGAGTGGACCTAGGGGAGGCCCAGGACCACCGATGCGAACCCTGGCCTACTCGGATAATTGAGAGTCTACTGTATGTACACAACGGCTGACTTTTCAGCCCTTCTATGTGCAATGCGGAAGGATGAACGTACAAACATATTGTGTATAAAGTGACGGGGGCCGTGGGGTTATCTCCGTGCAGCGGCTGGCGGAGCACACGAGCATCATGGACAGCTCGTCCTCGTTCCGCGCCTACAGAGCGGAGCTCGCCGACGCTCAGCCGCCATGCATCCCCTACCTGTGAGTTGCTCTGCACCGCCCCACCTAGCCCCACCCCACCTAGCCCCACCCCATCTAGCCCCATCCCACTCTGCATCCCCTACCTGTGAGTTGCCCTGCACCGCCCTACCTAGCCCCACCCCACCTAGCCCCACCCCACCTAGCCCCACCCCACTCTGCATCCCCTATCTGTGAGTTGCCCTGCACCGCCCTACCTAGCCCCACCCCGCTCTGGATCGCCTACCTGTGAGTTGCCCTGCACCGCCCTACCTAGCCCCACCCCACCTAGCCCCACCCCACCTAGCCCCACCCTACCTAGCCCCACCCCGCTCTGGATCCCCTACCTGTGAGTTGCCCTGCACCGCCCTACCTATCCCCACCCTACCTAGCCCCACCCCACCTAGCCCCACCCCTCCTAACCCCACCCCTCCTAGCCCCACCCCTCCTAGCCCCACCCCACTTAGCCCCTACCCCACTCTCGATCCCCTACCTGTGAGTGGATGGGATTCCCCCCCCATCTAGCCCTGCCCCGCCCTGCCCCACCCCGCCCTGCCCCACCCCGCCCTGCCCTGCCCTGTTTCTGCCCCGCCCCGCCCTGCCCTGCCCCACCTAACCCCACCCCACTCTGCTCCACCCTGCCCTTCCCCCTCACCCTACCCCGGTTGATGCTGTGGGTGTGTTAACCATAACAGAGGTGCCGTTTGCTTCACAGCGGACGACGATAGAGATCCCATGATGTTCTGGTAAAAATAGTCGACCGTGTTTGTACACACAAACACAAAACCTTCGTGATAGCATTGCGCTTGAAGAATGGCGGTAATACTAAATGAAACTAAATTATTCTTACATTGGCCATTCTTCCCAGGAGTGCCACAAATCTAACAACCCGAGTTCGATTCCTGTTCCCAGCCAGTCATGAGTGTCCAATATCGGAAGCAGTCGTGGGCCTCCGAGAGGTCCGCTCGAGCATAAATGAGTAGCTGGTGTGGTTGTATATGAAATATCGGCACTCCCGATACAAATGTGGCCGAGCGTACTGCTGGCCATCCACAGCTTTTTGTGCGGAAACCGGAAATTCGTAGGTGCTACTCGTTAACGGCACTTGCCCCAACGGTCTTCTGAAGGCTATACGGGGGACCTTTGCCTTTTTGTTTGTTGTGCAGTGGCCTGGTTCTCCAGGACCTCACGTTTGCCCACCTGGGAAACCCCGACACCATCGACGGGAAAATCAACGTGGCCAAGTGCTGGCACCAGTTCTCCATTCTCAGCACTGTGCATCGATTCCAGCGCTGGTGAGTGAGCCAAGCACTGTTTCGCACATACATCGGTGGGTGGGCGGCTGGGTGGCTGGGCGCCTGGGTGAGTGGGCGGGCAGTTAGGTGGGTGGGTGGAGGCTGGGTGGGTTTGTGGGAATATCTGTGATTCACCAACTCTCAGATACAACAAATTAATCCTATAACAGTTGCCCCTGATAAATGTGTTTTTGAAGTTTCCGTATTTCACTGACTCGCTGTCTGATCACCGCTGGCTCCCCCCACTCCCACAACCCCCCTTCCACCCACCGTCCCCTCCAACTGTGTCGTCTGCTGGCGCCCTGCAGCCGGTACCAGCTGAAGCGCAGTGAGACCATCATCGCGTTCTTCAACTACTTTGGTGACCACCTGTCGGAGGAGGCCCTGTGGGAGCTGTCGGTCAAGATCAAGCCCCGCAAAGTCGCTCCGCGGCGCAGCAGCAGCGTGCGTGAGCCGGCGCGCTCGTGAGCCCCAGGGCCACACCACCCTCCCACGCTTCGAGAGGCGTGTGCCGGCCGCCGCCAGTTGCGTACGAGCGGTGCGCCGAGTTCGCATTACACGCGTGGTGGTGGGGGGCGGGACCGATGGGGGCGCACGGATGGACGCAGGAATGACGACGCCGCCGAAAAAAGAAAAGAACTTGACGCTCGATTCGAAGCTCGAATTTCGTGAATCGTGATAACCTGTCAAATCACTCTGTGGCGGGGAGGTGCTAGGATTTGTGTGAAGACACAACCGACGCACCAAGCGACAATTCTGGATCTATCCGTAACATCCGAGTCTCGAAAATTAATTTGTCAGACTGCACGGGGGGGGCGGTCGGGGGGAGGAGTGGGCGAAGCGTGCTTTTGTCTCGCGGGACGAGCCCGTGTCCTTTCGGGACTCTGGCGGTGCGTCCTGTCACCCAATGTGGTGTTTGCCGAGTGGGCAATGCTCGCACGCGTCTGCTGCTGCTTCTCCTGCCCTCTCGTGAAAAAATATGGAAAGGAAAATGTAGCGATGGTCCATGATGATGGTGATGGCGGGGTTGATGATGTTGTACCAGTGCCATGCCCTGTCCATTTGTAAAAAAAGAATGTATTCTAGATTTGAAGCTTTCGTGACTGCAAGGCATCATATTCTTAGGTTTTTTCCGGTAAAAAACCTAAGAATAAAAAAGAATGTGTTTACCACAAATCAAACTGACTTAAGTTTACAGAATTAATACCTTTTTTGTTAAGCTTCTGGCTGTAGTGCCGATGTAAAAACACATTGCTGTGAAAGAGCCTTGCCACATGACATTCGAGGGCTCGCCGTGCGAGAAAGAGAGGCTTCTGGGACGAACAAACATCGACCCCGAGAGGAAGGTCCACGAGGTGGACGTGCCGGCCGCTGCTGGAAGTCGTTGCGATGAGCGAGTCTGAGGCCGGCATTCTCATCTTTGTCCTACGGAAGTGAGCATCGATTCACTTGCTGGACATCTGTGAAAAAGAACCACGTAGCTCATCGGATTCCTCCAGTCTAGATAAAGATTCTGATTCCGTCGCGACCGGAGGCACAATCTTAACGGAAATCGAGATAATTTAACAAAGGAATATCCGTACTACTTGTAAGGATCGCCATAAATCACGACCAGAACTCATGTGTGCACTCAAGGGGACTGGTATAGTTTGTCAAGGGAGCCGTGTGTACAAACCAGGCTTTGCCTTTTAAAGTCAACAAAATGTAAAAAAACTGCGTACAGTGTTGCTGAGACTGTAATATAATGGCTTCTACGGGCTGTATGTATGCGTGTACATCTATTCCTCTGTACAGCCTTATTAACGCCTGGGCCAAGTCCTGTTTACGAGCACCTAATGAAGGTCAGCACGGTGCACAAGGGAACAGTGCTGCGATCAGCATCGCCCCACGCATGGTCGCCTTTATCTGCCCGGCGCTGACACTGCTCATATTGACACACTGTGCTAGGCTCTCATCGAAGGCTGAGCTGGGACTAAGCGGAGGCCCCAGGACAAGTTCTTAAAGCAGCCTGCCACCGATGTTGACTTTGTTGTTTTGTTTAATACGCAGCAGGCGTTTGTGAACAAAGTTATCCATAATAGAGGTGTTTGTGTTTAGATCGCGTAAATATGAATGTCGTTAAACCCGCCATCACTCGACGCAGCCAATCAGCAAGGTTTGTGGGTTTACTCTCCAACAAAATATAACGAATTGCCATATTTTGTTTACATGACAAACCTTACTAATTGGCTGTTTCAGGCGGTGGTGGGTTTCGACGACACGCATTTATATTTATGTGATCTAGCCAAAAAAAAAGCCCCTTCTGGATTTGTTATTTTTGTTAGCACAGAGCGCAAAGCCACCGCGCGATGGCCGATCTCACACAAAACGAACATCGGCGCTGGAAAGACAAAGGCAGGTCGCACCACGCCGTTGCAAATCCACAAATAGGTGCTCGCCGACGGGACTTTCCCCATTAAAAGATGTAATTTACGGCAATAGGCGCAAGAGATCGAGTCCTTTACGGTTCGCGTGTGCGTGTAAATGTATGTGTACATTATATATTTAAAAAAAGGTATATATATGTTATGTATTAACCTACAGTGGTGCTAAACCCGTGTCCGCTTAATGAACGAACGTTGTGCTGGCGTCCTCGAATCGGTCCAATGAGCGCGATGCCCCCCCCCCCCCCCCGACGTCGCCGAGGTTTTTTTTCGGCGGCAGCAACAACTCACGTGCAACTCGCGTGTGCCCTTGGTGTAAGGGAACGAGCAACAGAGAGGTAGACGGGGAGAATGGAACTACAAAATATCCACCCAGGAACGGACTCGCAGCTGTCGGGGGATAGAAAGCAAGTAATGTCTGGTGAAACGAGCGGTACTCCTGTGTATACGGTATTTTGCGTAAAAACACCGATATGCATGAGGGTGTTACCAGTCAAGATAATCGGCCCATCATCACTCTGGGGTCGATAAAGTAAGTACCACGTTGTGGAGAAGTCTCTTCGTTTCATATGGATAGATTTGCCTCACCCTCTCCTGCCCCCTGCCATAGGAATGAGGAATTTCCTACACTGGCACCAAGGCTCCAAAACGGCGGGGGTAGGGGGGGGTGCATAAGCACCACTGCCTTAATGGTAGTTCGTGCAGGAAATTGCTTCGACTTAAATTTATTTCGCTGTTGTAGCCAGTCAAGCGAGAAAGATGAAAAAGCATCGATCGGTCGACGTGGAGACGCCGATGTTGTCGCCACCGCCGTTCAGCGTTCATCTTCTCCGAAGACTTGCGCAACGCGAGAGAGCCGTGTGAATGCGGAGTTGCTTCTTTGCTTTTTTCTTTTCTCCCCCGAGGTCCCAACTTTGTAAACTGCGGCGGCGGCGTCGGCGCGGACTTTGGCGCACTTGAGCGCGCGTCGCAGCGGGCTCTGGAGACTTGTTGTGGACGGCGGATAACTCGACTACGTTTAACTGCAAGCAGAAGAGTTACGCGCCAGTGTTGCATTGCAAAGCCCAACCGTCTTGGACGTAGCGAGGTATCCTCGGCGACGTGGAAGCTTGCGGATACTCTGCCAATGAGTCGAACGAACAAACGGGGAAAGGTCGTTTGCGGGTTTTGGCGAAGGTGGACTTTGAGTCTCACTTTTCCGCCCATGTGGTTTCCATTTGACCCCCAACCCCCGCCCTCCACCCCAAGTGACCTTCCGTGCTTGGGAAAGGTAAAGTTTTTTTCGAGTTGGTGAGACGCAAGCGAGCGACGAACTCGTCTCGCTCGTCCCTGTTTGGTGGTTGTGAATATTGACTGTGTGTACGTGTGATGCATGTCAACTGGGAGAGGGGGGAGGGCGGAATTGGATATTTTTTTTACATTGAAAGATTTGTGTTGAATGTCTTTTGTTAAGTCGTGAGTCGCAGCACTCCTTCAGTTTGCCGACTTGTGCATCACCTGCCCCCCCCCCCCACGTGACCGTGTTGACGAGAGGAGCAGTTGGTGCACATGTCCGTTTTGGTAAACGCGGCGGTTGTTCTTTGCATCCTCGCCATCATCATTATTATGATGACCGTATTGGATAATGCCGAGTTGTGTGTGACTGGTAACTGAAAGTCCTATTCGGCCTTGCGGCTCGGTGGGGGAAAAACAACCGGGCTCCTCTTATCGGAAGGTTGAAAATTCAAATCCTGGTTGGGGACAGCGGGTGGGGGGGGAGTGTTTGAACCCCATCATCCCTTGGTGGTTGTCCTCTGGAGAGGATTTGGCATTTGGGATGGCTGTGTGGGCCACTGCCGTGAAAGCCCAGTTGGGATTGGGAGATCGTCACCTCGACTCGTTTTTACTTCGCTGTCGGGAAAGGACGTTCTCCCGGCCCCTGGTCTGTAACGTACTCTGCTCTGCGATGTTGTATTTAAGTGGGCAGATTGGTGTCTTTTTTTTTTACAAATAAATGTTTTATTGTTATATATATATGTGTGTGTGTGTGCGCCTGTGAGAATGCGTCGCGCGTGGGTTATTATCGTGTGGTTTACATTTTGCGTGCCGCGTTTCCAAAATCCAGGACCTCGCTCGCTCCCTTTCACCTCGTCAATGACCGAGACTTAAAACATTTTTGTTTAAATCTTCTTTCTTTTGGGGAAGTCATCAGTTTATATCGGCCAGGCGGTGATCCAAGAGAAGAGACTCGCAATCGCAAGAGAATTGCCAAGTTGAAATCCCAGCCGGGAGTCGGCAGATGATGAACAAACTTTCCCGTGCGTCGTCAGGGTTGTGCACCGCGTCTTGCTCTGCAGTCATTGTCCGACGTTTCGCTGCGCGTTTCGTTTCCAGAAGAATCTACCCGACCACGTGATGCACCTCCGATTTAACACGGTGACGCGATGCCCGATCCACAAACACGATTGAGACATCGCAGCGATACGCTCCGCTCCTTCTGACGCGATTATCTGGCTTTGCCACGTGAATGTGAAATTGTCGTTACTCCACATCGGCCGTACGAAAGCAGGAGATTAGCACGGTTGGCTACGTACGGTGGGAAAGAAGTTCGCCATGCAAGATGCAGTCGCCTGAAGAATCTCCCCAGCGTGTGGGACGGAACGTCTGAGATCTTACTTGAGTTTTTCTAGATCGCCTTGGCTCAAGGCGCTTTATTTACACCGTTTAAAAAGCGATGGCAACAAAAATATCGATTCAACTTGTCTAGGATTTTCTATAACAATTTAGTCAAATTGCTTTACAAGAATTATAAATTGAAAATTATTATTTGGCTGATGGGGGGAAAGAGATGGCAAGGGAGGGTGATGATAGGGAGGGAGGGAGGGAGGTGAGGTTAGAAACGGGAAGGGATGACAAGGGAGGGTGATGATGGGGAAAGGGAGGGCGAGGTTGGGAAGGGAGAGGATGGTGAAGGTTTTCAGGACGAAGACGGGAAGTCGTTGAGGAATTAATGGCAAAGGCATGCGAGGGTTCGAGGATGAGTGGCTTCACAGGGCAACATGGGAGTCAGGAAAGGGCAGGGGAGGGACGGGAGAGTGGGAGTGCAATATATTCCTAGCGATAATCACTCTTATTGCACCCAATAACTGCAATGTGTAAAAATACACTCGCGTGTTTGACCGCAAGTGTTGCGGTTAATGCAAACATGATCCCTTGTTTAAAAGTGTCAGTTTCGTTGCCAGTTAAAAGGGTAAAAACATATTACTACACTCACGTGGTTAAAAAAAGACAAGTTACATTCACATCGAAAGTCAAATTGATGAAGTGTTTTGGGTTGGATCGCGTTAATGTGATGTCGTAAACCCACCTCCTCCTACGCGTTAAATTTAAAAGTCGAATTGTCCCCTTGCTTAAACGTCTTCAGTGGTGAGCCTGAGCCTGTGGTGGAAATTCCACCTTGTCATGGCAGGGCCCAATCACTGCATATAGGACAACCACTGTAGACCTTCCGGGATAATCTTATGAGAAGCTTGAGGAGTTGCCAAATTATTTTCTGGACCAGCGAAACGAGATTTTAGTTTCGCTGGCTGGAATGTGTCCGGAACCACCTCCCACACCTCCCGTGGGCGAGGTCGTTGCGCAACGCGTTGATTTGCATACAGGTGTGTGCACAGGTAAGGTGAGGTCACGTCGCCCCGGTGCGGTTCCTGCGTGCTTTGTGATCTCTGTGTGTGTGTGTGCGTGCGCAATTGTGTGGGGGTGCGGTGGTGTAGTGGTTAGCGGACTGCGTTACGAACCCGGCAAACCCGAGTTCGATTGCAGCTCACGACCAGCACCAGTGGTGATTATCTGAACCGGTTCTGGAACTCCCCTAGGTTGACTCGGCCTCAAATGAGTACTGTACCTGGTTCGGTGTGTAAACATCGCCACGAAGGAGACAAAGGTGGCCGGGCACGGTGCTGGCCACCTACTCCCTCGTGTGCCGTTCCGGCCTTCATAGGTGCTCGCTAACAGCACTTGTCCCAACACTCTGATCGGGCTATACGGGGGACCTTTGTCTTTGTGTGCGCGATGATGGCAGTGGTGGTTCGCGCGCTGCGCTACGCACCCGGCGGCCCGAGATCGAGTGCCCCGCTCGTGGCCAATATCTTCTCTTTCCGATTTATTTTACCAAGTGCGCGGCTTGTGAACAATATTGTCTCAGGAACTTGGGGGAAACAAAGGCGGTCGGGCGTGGTGTTGGTTACCCCGCCCCTCACCGGCCTCCTGTGAAAACAGACGCCGATCTTCCGTGCACCAGCAGCATCGAGACCCCGTGGTGCAGCCGCCTCGTCTCTCCTGAACTCTTTGCTCCCGTTGCTTGTCCATCATTTTCCTCTCATCTCCCATTCTGTATCCCCCTTCTCTCTTCCCGTTTCCGTTCTCTTGCCCACCCCCCAAGACATCAAGAAAACGACACAAATCTTTATTTTTATTTTGTTTATGATTTATTACTGAAAGAACCAATAATAAGTCTACATTATAGACTGCCAGTACGCTCACCGAGGTTAAGAACCAGGCTATAGTCTACATTATAGACTGACAGTACGCTCACTCAGTTTAATAACCATTGCTACAGTCTACATTATAGACTACCAGTACGCTCACTCAGTTTAATAACCAGGCTACAGTCTACATTATAGACTGACAGTACGCTCACTCAGTTTAATAACCAGGCTACAGTCTACATTATAGACTGCCAGTACGCTCACCGAGGTTAGGAACCAGGCTACAGTCTACATTATAGACTGCCAGTACACTCACCCGGCTTAATAACCATTGCTGCAGTGTACATTATAGACTGCCAATACGCTCACAGAGGTTAAGAACCAGGCTAGTCTAAATCTTGAAGTTTTCGTGACTGCAGGAATTCATATTCTTTGGGTCTTTCGGTAAAGTCACGTAGATAGAAAAATTATTTTAAAAATATCACGACGTTTCGATCGCAACACAAGCAATCGTCATCAGATGAAAAAATATAGTGGAAGAGCTGCTGAGGCAGGATGTTATAAAGGTTAGAGATGGGTGTAGCCCAAAGGTCATAAGCAACGTGGGCGGGGCTAGAAATGAAATTTACATGTAATTAATTGTAAGATCGGAGAGCTGATCTACCTCCACCACGACGAAGCTGTGCAGGTGGCCATTGTATTGTGAGAGATTAGCATGTCAATGTAGGAAAAACGAAAACTACCACCACATCGAGGAAAACGAGCAACGGTGGCTGTGTTAGTGAGACATTTAGCCTGTTAATGTAAATACATTTAACCTGGTAATGTAACTAAGCGAGTCGAAAATAACTGCTAACATCGGCAGGGAGGATGGAAACATCACAGCCAGTTATGACTTACACTGGTTATCCTTTTGAGTGCAAATAAAAGTGTGTGCATTGGAAAAACTTGGGGGGGGGGGTTTACCATTTTTTTTACAACATGCACGCATCACGTGTGCCCGCGTGATTTCACGCCAGCGTGTGGCTTGGCAGTCAATTCACCCCGTCCTGCCACACAGCATTTCACCACACCATCACCTTTCCATCATCAACTCAGAGCTCACCTCATTTCCATCCCTTTGAGCCCAACCTCGACTCCCCCACAAGACAAAGATCCCCCCTGTAGCCTTAAACGGCACACGAGGAAGTGGGTGACTAGCACAACGGCCGTCCGCCTTTGTCTCCCCAGTACCGATGCTTGCTCACCGCACCAGGTACTAATTTGAGGCTGAATCGACCTAGAGGAGGCCCAGGATCTAGTTCAAATACTCGTCACTGGTGTTGGCGGCCGTGAGTGGGAATCGAACTCAGATGGCTGGATCAGTAGCGCAGCGCGGCTAACCACTGCACCACCGCTCCCTCCACGCAACTCCTCCACATAGCGCTTGAAAAACAAACACCTAAATTTCGATTTAAAGCTTTCGTGACTGCAGGGATTCATCTTCTTGGTTATTTCGGTAAAGTCACGTAGAAGGGAAGTAATACAATAATAAAAATAAAACATAATAAAATAATTCTCACGACGTTTCGGCCACAACGCAAGCAGCCGTCCTCAGGTGAATAATGAAACACCGCCGAGCTTGGAGCGTATATTTAAGCTGGGTTGGAGGGAGGAAGAAGAGCGCCTTGAAAAAAAGAATGTGCATATCAAGAGGAATCGCATAAATATGCTAAATTCCTTTTGATATGCGCATTCTTTTGTCAAGGCGCTCTTCTTCCCACCTCCAACCCAGCTAAAATATACGCTCCAAGCTTGGCGGTGTTTCATTCTTCACCTGAGGACGGCTGCTTGCGTTGTGGCCAAAACGTCGTGAGAATTATTTTATTTTGTTTTATTTGTATTATTTTATTACTTCCCTTCTACGTGACTTTACCGAAAGAACCAAGAAGATGAAACGAACACCTCTAAAATGTGTTCACGGTTTGTGCCGCTTAATGTTCGCGCGTGAAGTCTGACGTTTCGCTCCACATGCTGGCGTCTGCGGCCTGTCAATCCATAACAGCTCTGGGCTTGTACACTTTGGCCTCCTGCCAGCAAGCCTCAGGAGACCCTTCAACGTGGCCTCAAAGTGCACCTCGCCTGGCACTGCATCTCCTCTCATCTATCTGCATCTCTATATATTGCCTACATCTTCATTCTCATCTCACCACGCACAACTTTGTCGAATGTCAACACTTCATCTCATCGCATCTCTATATCTTGTCCACAGGGTGTTGCAGATGTCTTGTGACCCCAATTTTCTTCTCTAAATCGTAATATTTTTGCATACCAACGGGCGTGAAAAACAAAAATTTATAAAAATAAAGGAAAAATGTTGGGTAAATTAATTGGAGGTCGCAAGACACGTTGACCACCCTGTACATCTCCATTCTCATCTCTATCGCACACACATCGGTCCTCTAAACTCACTACCCATACTATAATATCACCTCGCCTCACCTCTATCCCTTGCCTACATCTCTCTCTCTCTCTGAGCGGTACATCACCAGCTCTCGTTATCATCACCCACCACCAGCACCACCGACTACCACCACCACCACCACCAGCATCAATTCCCTAGCCTACTCCATATAAGCAGCGCGTTTTCTGCATCTCCGCATGCACACACGACTCGGTTTATTTAATCAGCCTATCTATTGGCTTCCACGCAGTGCCGGATTATATCGTAGTAGCACAAGTAGCTACATAATGCTACGGGCCCCGCATTTTCAAGGGCCCCGCGCTAAATGCTTTCAAGCTATCAATTCCGGTTCAGTGATTCTGCACTTGCTCTATTACTATAGTACTATACCGCCTTCGACTTTCATGAACGACTGGGTGTTTAAGGTTAGCGATTTGTCGCATTATCTGGCTGTATAGCAAATGAAAAAATACAATTACTTTACTATGCAAGTTTAAAATGTATGTGTTTTAGTATTTACGTGGTTTTTAGGGCCCCTTTACAATATACGCTACAGGTCCCGCACTAGCTTAGTCCGGCACTGCTTTCACGCCACTGTTATTAAGCAGCAGCAGAAGCTTGATAAAGCAAAGCAAACAGGGCACCTGTTTCCACCATCTGGGTCTCATCAGCGAGGCGCGGGCTTTGTTTTTAAAAAAATAACCCGTAAAAACAAAGTTTTTCACTATAAATCCTTTACATGTATATGCGTGGCATCGGTTTTATTTTATTATTCATTTCTGTTTTTCTTGAGTAAGAGTTTCATTTTTATCACATTCGTATTTGAAATTAAATATGAAAAAAAAATTTTCCTAAAAAGTGGAAAATTTTGGGAAAAATTTTTCACGAAAATAAATTGTCACGCACAACGAATCTGTGCGCAAAATGTCAGCTCGATTGGATCACGGGAAGCGGGTTAAAAAACGACCGAAAGATTTGCACGGTCGTAAGCGCGCAAGCAAGCAAGCAAGTGAACTTAATATAAAGGATTTTTTAAAAAAAAAATTGCCCCCGCAATTAACGAGTTAGTGCCACACCACCTCTGTGTAATCTCCGAGGGGCGTTGGACGCCAGCGAGTTTATGAAACTCGCCCACTCAGCACCGCAGGACAATTGATGTCGGTGGGAGGAGCAGAACCTCCCGTAGTCAGGCGTTGAGTTTCTCAATGTAAGTCCCTCCCCATTGCTCCGGGCAGGAGACACGCGCGAGCTAAGAACGCGACCTTGCAAGGGGACTTCCTCGAGAGAGACACGGAGCAAGCGACGAAGCAGAGCCGACGTTATCCGCTTGCCCCCGATCTACCAACCACTTGGAGGTAAGAAGGACATTCCACTCCACGTGTCCACTCTTAGTATCGAGCGGTGTACCCCCATCACCTCGGCACCACAGTTTTCCTCCCAACAGAATCTCCATCACCATCACGGACGCCGGTTTAGCTTCGTCTGCTGACGTTCGCTTGATGTACTCGCATAACTTTTGGCAAGGCGCAGCCCCAGCAACTGCCGGCTGAGTATGATGAAACGTGAAGCGGATATGATGACGATGCAGGTGATGTAATCGCTGGGAGAGTTACAGGCGACCCGTGGCTTGCCGGCCAACATTGGTTTAAAAAAACAAAAACGCGACCAACACCATCGCCCATTATATTTCTGTACTGTTTTTTTTATTTCACGCGGACAACTTTTTCTAGTTTTTCTCCTGTGTCGCCTTTTCATTGAACAGAACTCATCGCGTTCGACAACCCGCGACTCCGTCGTGATGTTCCTGCTTGCGCTGCTCGCCCTCTCGCTCCGATCTCTCTCTCCTAGCCTCTCCACTGCTAGCCTGTTCTCTCTCTCACTCTCCTAGCCTCTCCACTGCTAGCCTGTTCTCTCACTCACTCTCCTAGCCTCTCCACTGCTAGCCTGTTCTCTCTCCTAGCCTCTCTACTGCTAGCCTCTCTCTATCTCTTCTGCTAGCTTCTCTTCTGCTAGCTTCGCACGCTCACAATTAGGATTCCGCTAGCTTCTCTACCGCTAGCTTCTCTTCCGCTAGCTTCTCTACTGCTAGCTTATGTTCTGCTCGCTTCTCTACTGCTAGCCTCTCTACCGCTAGCTTCTGTTCTGCTCGCTTCTCTACCGCTAGCTTATGTTCTGCTCGCTTCTCTACTGCTAGCCTCTCTACCGCTAGCTTCTGTTCTGCTAGCCTCTCTACCGCTAGCTTCTGTTCTGCTCGCTTCTCTACCGCTAGCTTATGTTCTGCTAGCTTCTCTACTGCTAGCCTTTCTCCCCTCGCCTCTACAACCTCGCCCTTGCCTCCAGTGGGGGGTTATCTTCACTCCGACCAACTCAACTCTCTCTCTTTTTGTTTTACGATCAGAGGAAACAAGAATATGCTCGGTGTAGTCGGCACTTTGCTTCGTTCATCATTTCGTTTTTTTCGTTTTCTTTTCAATGTTTTGCTTTATGAAAGATTTCACAAAAGATTTCACGCTCTGCTCTCCTTACCCCTCTTCTCTCTCTACCCCTCTCTCTCCCTACTCCATGTCACTCCCTCTCTCTCTCTCTCCCACGCTCCCGTATATATCCCCCCTCCTTATCAACTCCTCTCTATACTAATATGGTTTTCCCCTTTTTTTCTGGCAACAAAACTGACACCTTTTTCAATGAATCATGCTTACATTAACCACAATACTTGCAGTCAAATGCAAACAAAAAACAATACTCTGATAATTTATGCATTGTCTTTGAAACTGATTGGTCCACACCAGAGACAGCTTTCTTTGGAGCCTAGTCTCATATGGTGTTCGACCAGATGACGCCTAAAAGGCTTCTCTCTAATTAAGCTGGGGACCTCCCGTAGCCTCACGCCCCGTGGCTTCTGCCGCTATCGCCTCGATCTCCCGTCAGCCTGGCGCCCGTCACGTGCCTGCAATTTGCGGGCAGCCAATCAGCGTTCTGCGTCTTGAGTGGCCCTCTCCTCTCCGTTGCTCTCTCTCTCTCTCGCCTGGTCGCCCCGATGCGACAGCGCTGCCCGTAAGGGGCCGTCCATAAATGACGTCACGCGATTTTGGACGATTTTTGACCCCCCCCCCCCTACTAGTCACACGGCGTCACAAAAAGTCAGACTCCCCCCCCTCAAATATGACGTGACAAAGCTCTGCCCCCCCACCACCCCAAAAAAATAAAACATGCTTCAAATCGCTTTTAACTATTGTCACCTGAGGACGGCTGCTTGCGTTGTGGCCGAAACGTCGTGAGAATTATATTATTTTGTTATGTTTTGTTTTTATTATTTTATTACTTCCCTTCTACGTGACTTTACCGAAAGAACCAAGAAGCTATTGTCATTGTAGTGCGTATTTAATGTGGCGCTGCACTCTGATGTTGTAGGAGAAAACATGTATTAAAACGTATATTTAATTAAGTAGAACGTGTTGTCTATATTTATTTAAAGATGCGCATTTTGATGTGACGTCAAATTTCTCAACCCCCCCGCCCCCTAGGTGTGACGTCATTTATGGACGGCCCCTTTAGCAAATCCCCCGCGTGCGCGCGTCACTCCAGTTCTCCTGCTGGCTTCACGGCTTCTCTTCCATGGCAACAACCGCGTGAACGACAATTATTATTCTCTTGGGGTCTTTCGGTAAAGTCGCTTAGAAAAAAAATAAATTATTCTAACAATAACAACGCCATTTGTGCCTGTTGAAAGCGACACCGAGTCTCGAGAACGATTTTATTTTAAATGTTTTGAAGATTCGTCCTGCACAGGGGGATGTTTCGGCCAATTCCATTTCGAGGGCATAAAGGAGAGATGTTTGTTTATTTTAAATCACGATTGCTGAATACAGATCCCAAGATCCCCTCGCCCCACCCTCGAAACACCAATTGGCAAACAAGAAATATCACATTTCGATTTATAGCTTTCGTGACTGCAGGGATTCATCTTCTTGGTTCTTTCGGTAAAGTCACGTAGAATGGAAATAATAAAATAATAAAAATAAAAGATAACAAAATAATTCTCACGACGTTTCGGCCACAACGCAAGCAGCCGTCTTCAGGTGGAGAACAGAGTCTGAATGAGACTGTCTTCTCGACAGACCTTTTCTCCACCTGAGGACGGCTGCTTGCGTTGTGGCCGAAACGTCGTGAGAATTATTTTATTATGTTTTATTTTTATTATTGTATTTCCATTCTACGTGACTTTACCGAAAGAACCAAGAAGAAGAAAGATCACAGTTTAACACGTAGACTTTCGCGACCAATAGCATCCATAATAGAGGGTTTTTTGGGTTAGATCGCGTAAATATATAAATGTGTCGATTGTAAATGTTGTGGCTTTGCTCTCCAACACACAACCGGTGTGCTGTACTAGTGACGAATTGGCCACGTTCTGTTTACGTGACAACCCTTACTAGTTAGCTGTGTCGGGTGGTGGCGGGTTTAACGACACATTTATATATTTACGCGATCTAACCCAAAACAACCTCTATTATGGAAGAAAGAGCACTGTTGAATGAAGGTGTACTAATAGCGTGGAGTTCATACGTGCCTTGAATTGAGCAAGGTTAGTATTGTTATTATAATAAGAAATGTGTGAAGGAGACGACGGTGGGAGGCAGTTTAAAAGTGGAGCGCTGTAAGGGGAGAAGCATACAAATAAGTTGGGTGGCCTGCAGTGTGTGAGCGAGCGGGTGAGTGGGTGGGTGAGTGGGTGAGCGAGCGGGTGAGTGGGTGGGTGAGTGGGTGAGCGAGCGAGCGAGCGGGTGGGTGAGCGAGCGGGTGAGTGAGTGGGTGAGTGGGCGAGCGAGTGGGAGAGTGGGCGAGCGGGCGAGTGGGCGAGTGAGAGGGTGGCGAAATAGATGAGTGGGTCCGTGGGTGAGCGAGTGGGTGAGCGAGTGGGAAAGTAGTTGAGTGGGTGAGTGCGTGCGTGAGCGAGGGGGTGAGTGGATGAGCGAGCGGTTGAGCGAGTGGGTGAGCGGGTGAGTGGGTGGGTAAGTAGGTGAGTCGGTCCGTGGGTGAGCGAGTGGGTGAGTGAGTGGGTGAGCGAGTGGGAAAGCAGTTGAGTGAGTGGGTGAGGGAGCGGGTGAGCGAGTGGGAGAGTGGGCGAGCGGGCGAGTGAGTGGGTGGCGAAATAGATGAGTGGGTCCGTGGGTGAGCGAGTGGGTGAGCGAGTGGGAAAGTAGTTGAGTGGGTGAGTGCGTGCGTGAGCGAGTGGGTGAGCGGGTGAGTGGGTGGGGAAGTAGGTGAGTCGGTCGAGTGAGTGGGTGAGCGAGCGGGTGAGTCAGTGGGCGAGCGAGTGGGTGAGTGGGCGAGCGGGCGAGTGAGTGGGTGGCGAAATAGATGTGGGGGTGAGTGGATGAGCGAGCGGTTGAGCGAGTGGGTGAGCGGGTGAGTGGGTGGGGAAGTAGGTGAGTCGGTCCGTGGGTGAGCGAGTGGGTGAGCGAGTGGATGAGCGAGTGGGTGAACGAGTGGGAAAGCAGTTGAGTGAGTGGGTGAGTGGGCGAGCGAGCGGGTGAGTGGGCAAGCGAGCGGAGAAGTAGGTGAGTCGGTCCGTGGGTGAGCGAGTGGGTGAGTGAGCGAGCGAGCGGGTGAGTCGGTGAGTGGGTGGGGAAGTAGGTGAGTCGGTCCGTGGGTGAGCGAGTGGGTGAGCGAGTGGGTGAGTGAGTGGGAAAGTAGTTGGATGGGTGAGTGGGAATGTAGTTGAGTGAATGAGTGGGTGAGCGAGCGGGGAAGTAGCTGAGTGGGTGAGTGTGTTGTTTTCACCTACAAGTGTGTGAGTGGGCGAGTGAGCGTTTTGGACATTTCAAACGCTCTTGTCGGCCTCAAGGTGCACTTAGCCTGGCTCAAATGCCGTGGCGACGTCACCGCCACTTAGTGGTGAATCGTCGTTATTGTTGAGTTGGGTGAGTTGGTGGGAACAGCAGTTTGGTGGGTGGGTGAGTGAGTGTGTTTACGACATGCAGTGTAAGTGGTTGAGTTAGTGGATGAGTCAGTGTGTTGCTGTGACTTGCAGTGTTGGTTTGGTGGTCGAACACAGATTTTTTGTCGACATGAAACAGACCGAATCTGGTGGACCCGACTCAAAGGTGGGACGTTCGTGTGAACAGTTACCATTGTTGGGAGCGATAGGGCATTGATAAGATAAGGGGCCGTCCATAAATGACGTCACGCACCTGGGGGGGGGGGGGATCAGACATTTGTGACGAAGTGTGACGAGGGGGGTGTTTGAGAAATGTGACGTCACATCAAAATGCGCAATTTTAAATAAATATAGGCAACACGTTCTACATAATTAAATATACTTTCTTATAAATGTTTTCTCCTACAACATCAGCGTGCAGCGCCGCATTAAATATGCACTACAATAACATTTAATTCTAGATTTGAAGCTTTCGTGACTGCAAGGAATCATATTCTTAGGTTTTTTCGGTAAAGTCACGTAGGTAAAACATCAAAATTAATGAAAATAAAATAAAAACAAAAATCACGACGTTTCGGAGGCAACACGGAGACTTGTGTTGCCTCCGAAACGTCGTGATTTTTGTTTTTATTTTATTTTATTTTCATTAATTTTGATGTTTTACCTACGTGACTTTACCGAAAAAACCTAAGAATACTACAATAACAATAGTTTAAAGCGATTTGAAGCATGTTTTATTTTCAAAATGCAAATATGGTTTTTGGGGGGGGGGGGGGGAGCGTTGTTACGTCATATTTGAGGGGGGGGGGTCTGACTTTTGTGACGCCGTGTGACTAGGGGGGGGGGGTCAAAATCGTCCAAAAATCACGTGACGTCATTTATGGACGGCCCTTAAGGCTTTCTAACAATCTCCACATCCCGCAAATGCCGCATGTAATTTACGCGGTGACTCATTGTGGGCATATGCAGATTTCTAAACCGCCACCGGCTGAGTGATTACGAGAGAAGGGAGGTTGGGGTTTTGGATGCCAGCAACCTCGCCTTTTCAAATGACTGCATCCAACCGGTTTTCCAAGCGAAGTGTCTGCGCGAGGAGGAGCGACGCGCCCTCACAATTACAACGGACCAATAGATGCAAGTGACGTTGCATCTCTTAATCCGTTGGCGCTGTGGGTTTGATGTCCATCGGATTACGACAAGGCCCTAGCCATGGAGTCAACATTGGGGGGGACGAAATCTTTTCAGTGGGTCTGGGGGTCCCCCCCTCCCCCCCCAAAAAAAATCTAAATTTGAAAACTAATTTCCTGCCTAAAATATGTTTAAAAAGCACTAACACATAGGATGGACTTTTTTATATTTTTTTTACAGTAATGTCTAATAGTGAATTGTATTTCATTGCTCTGTTTTTCTTTTTTTAACTTTTCTTGTTTCATTGTGTGTAATGGCAGAGATTAGGGATTAATAAAGTACATACATTACCACGATCCTATAAACAGAAATCTATTTTATAGCGATATATTGGGGGGGGGGGGCATTTTGAGCATATTTGAATATTGGCGGGGATGTGTGTCCCCCATATATATTATAATTACGGCCTTGGACTACGTGACGATGTTTTTTGCTGCTGTTGGCAACTGCCAATTTCGGCTACTGCCACCCCCCGTATTAAGAGCCCTGTGAGCTGTGAATGAGACTGTTGGCGGACTGACATCGGAGGGGTGAAATCAAGAGGAGTGGAGGGGGCAGCGGTACGAGTGTAGGATGGAGGAGCAATGTTGGAAAGCTGAACTTGCGAAAGGGGCCGTCCATAAATGACGTCACGCACTCCTTGCAAAAGGTTTCTCTTTTGTGTTTGAACATCTTACACCTCCTGCTTCAATGCCAGAAAGGGTAAAACCTGTTCTTATTTTTCACGCTTTGATACTGGCAAAAAGGTATCCCATGACACTGCATAGCTGCTATGTGGATTGTTATTACATCGAAGGGCACTGTGAGGCATGGTGATGTTTTGGGGGGGGGGGGGGGTCTCCATCCAGCAGTGGATTGACCATGGCTGTTTTGTGATGATTGATGATGATGACGAAGCATGTACATGTAATCAGGGGGAATGCCTCCCTTGACAAATAGATTCGTTTCACTTTACCCTGCAAAAAAAGTTCAGGTTAACCCTAAATGGCCCTCGTATTTTAATGATTTAAGGGCGATGTTAATGACGAATGTGGTGAACGGGGTTTGTTTTTTTCGCAACTGTCATTGTCTCGGCCTCGCTATGCGCTGCGTTGCACCACTATCTGAGTAGTTAACCTCGCTTTCAATAAACTTTCAGAGCCAGGGTGAACATCCGACTCCGACGTATTTAATTAATTGAACTAGGTAAAACTGATGGAAAAACACAGTACAAAATACAGCATCTGTTAATACTTGCAATATCAATACAATGAATGAACACAAGGAGCATCAAAACATTGTCTTAGATAACATGAAACTCAACAATAGGTCCTGGATGGACCAGGCACATACATTAGCACCGAATAGCTACACAAGAGAATAAGCTACTGTATTAAATAAGGTCACTTCTTGTACTTACCATACTGCAGCCTAAATGTACAGCGCTGCACATAACACCGAACTGTAATTAAGATACTTCTTCATCCTTGCACTAAATATTGCATCAAAGTTATATGGGTACAAGTCTCACTCGACTCATTCAATTAGAAGTAAAATTCACAATAATGCAAGTGGCAGGCTTCGTTGTTAACTAGGCCTCATATTTATCATAACAATTTAACAGCATTATAAAGGCATTTACAGCATTATAACGGCAATCTTAACATTGTAACAGCATTCCCAGTATTATAAGAACATAAGCGAACTTACAGACAATGCTTCTTAAAGTCCCACAATGAACATATGCACCTGTCTTTACCGAGATGCTATTTGTGCCTCCATTTTGTACTCTGTGTAATGGCTGACACCCTGCCTCATGGCTTAGAGAATGTTAAATCGTAACTTCCTGGTCACGTGACCAAACTCAACACCATATCAGGAAGTTCCTGTGTAATCAACACCCCCATACCTGCCATGGGGTAGAACAGTCATCGTATGCACAACAACAGTTTAGCCTACAACACTTCTTGTCAACAATAGGGGGGCTAAGCGTGGCTGTCGTGGTTTAAGAAGTTAAAGGTAAATTACAAAAATATTCCAATAACCGCTCACTGAGATCCTGGGTTAGAATCCCCGTGGCTGCCTGCCTGCGATTAAACCGTGTTCTCCATTTGAACGAGGAGATGGCTTCTGCCCGGTCACCAATGACTCACAACAGAGACCTGTAGACTCTCGCAGAGCCTCACAGAGAGACCTGTAGACTCACATAAGAGCCCGTGGACTCGGAGACCCATATACTGGCACAGAGACCCAGAGAGTCGCACAGAGACCGGTTTACCTCGCATAGATTAAGTTATTAAATCAGGTTCTCCAGCCTGCACACCAATGACTACACACACAAAAAAAACATCGCATTACATTTCTTTCTGCACATAATTTGAATAAAAATTCCTTCTGAGAATTAACAATCTACATATTGGTCTGACTGTCATGGAATGAACATGTAATGACTTGGATTCGATTTCCAGAGGCAGGGAACAGATTAACCCAAAGGCATTTGCCCCTCCTCATTTTAAACCACAGAACGTTTAGCGTTCACTGATCACCTCATGGGGTGACTCGGCAGAATCAAGTACGGTCTGTTACCCTGCAACACCGCATGTTGTTTTCATGATGCGAATTGGTTATACAACACGACGATGAATGTATCAGGGAACACGTTTTTTTTTATAACGAGGATGCGAATTGGTTATACAACACGACGATGAATGTATCAGGGAACACGTTTTTTTTTATAACGAGGATGCGAATTGGTTATACAACACGACGATGAATGTATCAGGGAACACGTTTTTTTTTATAACGAGGATGCGAATTGGTTATACAACACGACGATGAATGTATCAGGGAACACGTTTTTTTTTATAACGAGGATGCGAATTGGTTATACAACACGACGATGAATGTATTAGGGAACACGTTTTTTTTTATAACGAGGATGCGAATTGGTTATACAACACGACGATGAATGTATTAGGGAACACGTTTTTTTTTATAACGAGGATGCGAATTGGATATAATGCGATCGCGTAACGGCTGCCTCGGCATAGCGTCGCACAAGACACTGGGATGCTGCTGGATGCTTCTAGACGCGACCCACACGCACCTCAGTCTTTGTTCAGCCTGCGCACTCATCTCACGTGCTACCGCGGACAGTGCATTAGCCTGTATTATATATTATTTATGATAGCGCGATTGGTTCCTAACGCGGTGTACTTCAGGAACGCAACTACTACCGCGTTATAGCAGAGGAGGCTGTACCATATTCAAGCGCAGTTTGTTCACCGGGTGAGAACTGAAGATCAGGATGTCTTACTTGTAATAGAGAGCAGGGGTATTCGCCTGCCAGTAGTCCAATTGACCGGCCCCATACTGGACATCTGTGAGAAAGAGCATCATAGCTCATCGGATTCCTCCCCAAGTGTAAATAAAGCTTCTGATGCTGAGTTACTGTACTTTGCGGATATTTTTCAAAGTTGGCAAATAAGGACCCTAATGTCGGCACACGATCGCCTAAAGTGGCGAGATGTTAATTACCTCACCTGGTATACAGGAGGTCGTGGGTTCGATCCCGACCCTGACACTTGTATATTTGGAGTTTGCGTGTATCTCCCCCCGTGGTCTTGTGCATTTTCCTTCGGTTTCTCTGGGTTTTCCCTCCACATGTAGAAACAGGCTTTCAGAGTAATTGGCTGCTATAAATTCCAACATGATAAGGCACTTCGTTGATATATAATTTGTGACCAGGTCGCTTCTAAAATAACAGCTACATAGCTTGGTGGGCCTTACCTGGTAAAATATCAGTGCTTGCCTTTATTACAGACCCATTTAGACCTTATTGGTCACCCCGTGCCCTTATACACTATACACTACACTACTATACACTGCACTACTATACACTACACTGCTATATACTACACTATTATACACTACACTATACACTACTATACACTACACTACTATATACTACTCTATTATACACTAACATATACAATACACTATTCACTACACTACTATACACTACACTATACACTACACTACTATACACTACACTATACACTACACTATACACTACACTATACACTACACTATACACTACATTACAATACACTACACTATACACTACGCTACTATACACTACACTACTATACACTACACTATACACTACACTATACACTACATTACAATACACTACACTATACACTACGTTACTATACACTACACTATACACTACACTAGACACTACACTATACACTACACTATACACTACACTATACACTACACTATACACTACACTACACTATACACTACACTATACACTACACTATACACTACACTATACACTACACTATACACTACACACTACACTATACACTACACTATACACTACACTATACACTACATTACAATACACTACACTATACACTACGCTACTATACACTACACTACTATACACTACACTATACACTACACTATACACTACATTACAATACACTACACTATACACTACACTATACACTACACTATACACTACACTATACACTACACTATACACTACACTACACTATACACTACACTATACACTACACTATACACTACACTACCACATACCTTATCGGTCACCCCGTGCTCCTTATAAATCTCAACGTTCATCCTACAAAGTCGCATCACGAGGGAGACACGCAAACAAATAGACAAACACATCACTTTTGCCCGGCTGTACGCCGTATGGACCTGAAAACTCGGTTTCCCTGTTCACAAATGCGGGGTATACACCGTGTGGGTTGACACGGTATTGGATGCTATTCGACGGATTAACGAGGGTGGGATATCAGTGCCACATACATCGAGACGAAGATCCCCTCCCATCACCCTATAGCCCCAACAGCAGCAGCACACGAGGGAGTGGGTGGCCAGCACCACGCCCGGCCGCCTTTGTCTCCCCCAGTGCCGAAGTTTCCTTACAAACCGCACCAAGGGAGACCCGGGACCGGTTCAGATAATCGTCAGTTATTGGTCTTGAGTGGGAATCGAACTTGGACTATATATATATGTGTGTGTATTGAACTTCTTTCGCACCTTATGTAGCCAACCATGTTCGGTGGAGGCGTGAGAAAGGGGCCTAATCCAGCAGTATTACTGTATTACCATAATTCGCAACAGTGTTGTACAAAGATCCTCTGTATAGCCTTAACAGACTGTTGGGGCAAGCGCAGTTAGCGAGCAGCACCTATGAAGGTCGGTGGGACGGCACGCAAAGGGGTTGGGTGGCCAGCACCACGCCCGGCCGCCTTTGTCTCCCTAATGACGGTGTTGACACTCCGCACCAGGTTAGCATATGCAGATTGAAAAAATAAAAACACTGGTTGAGCAATTTGGATTTTGAGGCCGAGTCGATCCAGGGGGGTGCCCAGAACCGGTTCACATAATCGTCGCTGGTGTTGGTGGAGGCCGTGAGCGGGAATCTAACTCGGGTGGCCGGGTTCGTAGCGCAGCGCCACGGTGGCTTGGAGATGTCATCTACCTCGCCTGGTATACAGGAGGCCGTGGGTTCGACCCCGAGCCTGACGCCTATCTATTCGGAGTTTGCATGCGTCTCTCTCTCCCTGTGGTCGTGTGGATTTTTCTCCGGGTCCTACGGTTTTTACCTCCACGTTCATAAGCCACTTTGTTGAGCCGTCATTTGCGATAGCCAAGGCCGCTTCTAAAAAAAGTGCTGTGTAGCCCAGTGG
This sequence comes from Lampetra fluviatilis, assembly GCF_964198595.1. NCBI lineage: Eukaryota > Metazoa > Chordata > Hyperoartia > Petromyzontiformes > Petromyzontidae > Lampetra > Lampetra fluviatilis. Next base: position 5,222,354 of record NC_136323.1, on the reverse strand, counting down.
GCCTTACCTGGTAAAAAAAAAATTGTTTTAGTTCTAACGCACCCTATCATCACCACAACCACATTTACACAGCGCTGGAGGGCGGGGATTTGGTAAGCATAGATCAGACTGTGGCATATGTGGCACATTAGGAATGGATCACTCTTTTAATTATGTCCTTGTGCAGCAAGGGAGTAGAGTGTGGTTCTGTGAAAGTCCTGATGTGCTGTGCAGTGCATCAATGCATGTGTGTACAGCAGCATGTGATGACTAGGTCGGGCCTGTAGGTGGCTTGCAGGGTTATTGAATGACCGCGTGGATACACCAGCCACGTGGTTAATGGCGACTCGGAAGGAATGCTGTTCGTGACACGTGATGTTGCATTTTACAGAGTGACGGTGCTGTTCTTCAAGATTAATATTAACCAAAATAAATGTGCTTGCCCCCGATTTGGAGCACCTGCCCACGTCCTTCATTTCGAGTGTGCAACACATAATGTACGTAAGCAATTTCACACGCGGACTTTATTTAGTGTAACTTTAATAGTGCTGCTTGTCGCTGGCCGCTTGGCGTGTTGGGCACTGTGTGTCGTGCGTTGTTTATATGTTCCGTACGTACAGGGTGGCACAACAGTCAGTACACACGGGGTTATATTTATTTTAACGAATCACATCGGGTTGTTTAATTTTTTTGTAAAGAATATTTAAACTGACCCCCATTAACATTTATGGATGCACGAATTCTCTTTTGGAACGAACTTCAGATGATTTTTTTAATATTACACATGCATTTTTTTGAACATTCGTCAATTATATTCTTGTCTACGTGCAGTGTTCTTGGTAGAGTTTTGTGAATATCATCCGTAAAAGGAAGACGAAAAATATATATTAATGATAATAGATAAACTATTAACTTTAATAAAGAAAAACTAAAACATTCCATGCCAGTATTATTGGTTCTGTCGGTAAAGAAACGTAGAAGGGCAATAATAAAATACTTTACCGAAAAAACCAAGAATATGAATCCCTGCAGTCACGAAAGCTTTAAATCAAAAATTCCATGCCAGTGTCAAAAGACGTGAAAAAAATCTTGTACACCCCATCGTGTGCCGTGGCGGCCTTCACAGGTGCTGCTGCTCGCTACTAACGGCACTTGCCCCAACATTCTGCTAAAGTCTATGTTGGGTGGGGGGGTCTTTGTCTTTGTGCCTGGTGCAGCGATGTCTGGAAAGGGTAACGGCGGTACGGTGGTGCTCGCCTACAGCGGAGGGCTGGACACGTCCTGCATCCTGGTGTGGCTCAAAGAGCAAGGCTACGAGGTCATCGCCTTCCTGGTACGGAGGCATCAGCGTCGTCGCCGGCGCTCGGCTGTCATCACTCGTCCATTATTGTCACTGCTGCGTCATCGGCCTTGTCGGCGTATTCGTCATGATATTCACGGTTGTAATTGTCATGTTTTTAGAGCAGTTTTTTGTGTTTTAGATTGTTGTCCTTCCCCCGCACCTGCGATTGTCACGGCTGTATGCCCGCGCGTGTGTGTGTGTACGTGGGGAGCAGCAGTGCGGGCCTTTATAGGTGCCCACTCACAGCACTTGCCCCAAAGATCCGTTAAGGCTATACGGGGGGGGGGGGGGGGGGTAGGGAATCTTTGTCTCAGCTTCACTTGTTCTATCTGCCCAGGCCAACATTGGGCAGGATGAGGACTTTGAAGCGGCCAAGAAGAAAGCGGAGAGCTTGGGCGCAAGCAAGGTGAGGATGTCCCTGGTTCTATTCCTCGACGTGGCACCGTAACCCATGACCATAGTTGGAACTCTACGTCACAGTACAGCGCACACGGTACATTGTGCGGAAGCAAATGTAATGTCGCGGCTCCAAAATATTTTTGGCAAAAAAATATGGGTTTGACCGTCAATCGACGAACGTGACTCTCACGTGTTGCAGAGCGGGTCGGAGAGTGCTGCCCCGTGCTGTGTGCGGACCAGAGTGTCACCTTGAAGTGATCTCGGACGTAGCTCTGTGATATCTGCTTCAGTGGACCGTTCTCCAACACCGTTCTCCCATTGACATGTTTCATTGCTTCTACATACTATTAACATTCCCTCCCTTTGTTAATGCTACCCCCTGCCCCCTCCCTTTGATGCTGCTAATCCTGCATAATGCATGGGCATAATATGACTTTGAAACCCCCCCGCCCACCTCCTACGCATTTCCCATGAATATGCTAAATTCCTCTTGATGTGCACATTCTTTTGTTAAGGCGCTCTTCTTCCACCTCCAACCCAGCTTATATATAAGCTCCAAGCTTGGCAGTGTCTCATTCTTCACCTGAAGACGGCTGCTTGCGTTGTAGCCGAAACGTCGTGAGAATTATTTTATTATGTTTTATTTTTATTATTTTATTACTTCCCTTCTACGTGACTTTACCGAAAGAACCAAGAAGATATATATTTGTAAAAAAAAAACATTTTTCGAGGTAAGGCTCACTGGGCCTACGTAGCTCTTTTTCAGAAGAGACCTTGCCACGAATAATAGCTCAACGAAGTGGCTCATCATCCCGTGGAAATGTATCGAAGCCAATTACTCTAAATGCGTGATGTTGATTCTAAATGTGGAGGGAAAAGCCGGAGGACCAAGAGAAAAATCCACGCAACGAGGGGGAGAGAGACATTCAAACTCCAAATATACAGCAGGTGTCAGGGTCCGAACCCAAAACCTCCTGTATACCAGGCGAGGTATTTAACATTTTGCCACCACGGCACCCATTGCCATGCGAGAGTTCCGAATGGATTTTGCCTGAAGACGACCGCTTGTGTTGCGATCGAAACGTCGTAGTGTTTTTTGTTATTTTCTTTGAACCTACCTACGTGGCTTTACCGAAAGACCCAAAGGATATGAATTCCTGCAGTCACAAAAGCTTTAAGTCAATATTTGGATTCTTCACCGCCTGACACTATGCAGCCTCCAGCGCAAATTGGTGATAAATTTGGGTGAAAGCGTATGACATTTTCCTCGTATCGTTCATCGTTATTTATTGCTTTCGCCGGAAAGTAAAACGCTCGCGATGCTCAACCACGCCGGCTCGCGGCCGTCGCGCGCCCCCGCAGGTGTTCGTGGAGGACGTGCGGGAGGAGTTTGTGCGCGAGTTTGTGTGGCCCGCGGTGTGCGCCAACGCCCGCTACGAGTCGCGCTACCTGCTGGGCACGGCGCTGGCGAGGCCCTGCATCGCTCGGCGCCAGGTGCAGATCGCGCGCCGCGAGGGCGCCGCGTACGTCTCGCACGGGGCCACCGGCAAGGTGGGTCAGAGGCTGCGACGCGCGCTGGCCGCACGGGCGGAGTGGGCAAGACTCCAGAGTCTGGTCATGGGAGAGGTTGGGTTAGACTCCAGAACCTGGTCATGGGAGAGGTTGGGTTAGACTCCAGAATCTGGTCATGGGAGAGGTTGGGTTAGACTCCAGAGTCTGGTCATGGGAGAGGTTGGGTTAGACTCCAGAACCTGGTCATGGGAGATGTTGGGTTAGACTCTAGAGTCTGGTCATGGGAGAGGTTGGGTTAGACTCCAGAGCCGGGTCATGGGAGAGATTGGGTTAGACTCCAGGGCCTGGTCATGGAGATGTTGGGTTAGACTCCAAAGCCTGGTCATGGGAGAGGTTGGGTTAGACTCCAGAACCTGGTCATGAGAGAGGTTTGGTTATACTCCAGAACCTGGTCATGGGAGAGGTTGGGTTAGACTCCAGAGTCTGTACATGGGAGAGGTTGGGTTAATCTCCAGAACTTGGTCATGGGAGAGGTTGGGTTAGACTCCAGAACCTGGCCATGGGAGAGGTTGGGTTAAACTCCAGAACTTGGTCATGGGAGAGGTTGGGTTATACTCCAGAACCTGGCCATGGGAGATGTTGGCTTAGACTCTAGAGTCTGTTCATGGGAGATGTTGGGTTAGACTCCAGAACCTGGTCATGGGAGAGGTTGGGTTAGACTCCAGAATCTGGTCATGGGAGAGGTTGGGTTAGACTCCAGAACCTGGTCATGAGAGAGGTTGGGTTAGACTCCAGAATCTGGTCATGGGAGATGTTGGGTTAGACTCCAGAACCTGGTCATGGGAGAGGTTGGGTTAGACTCCAGAACCTGGTCATGGGAGATGTTGGGTTAGACTCCAGAACCTGGTCATGGGAGAGGTTGGGTTAGACTCCAGAATCTGGTCAAGGGAGAGGTTTGGTTAGACTCCAGAACCTGGTCATGGGAGAGGTTGGGTTAGACTCCAGAACCTGGCCATGGGAAAGGTTGGGTTAGACTCCAGAACCTGGTCATGGGAGATGTTGGGTTAGACTCCAGAGCCTGGTCATGGGAGAGGTTGGGTTAGACTCCAGAGCCTGTTCATGAGAGAGGTTGGGTTAGACTCCAGGACCTGGTCATGGGAGAGGTTGGGTTAGACTCCAGAACCTGGCCATGGGAAAGGTTGGGTCAAACTCCAGTCTGTGGCGTATGAACAGATGAATTCATGGATGTGCGAAGAAACTGATTAAAATGCACTAATGCCGGGTACTTAAACCAGCTGAGAGACAATTGAAATCACACCTTTATAGCAAGGAAGAGCTGGTTACAAATGCTGCAAAAGGTTGAAAAAACATATTCGTCAATGAATGAGTGGGGGAATGAGTTTAAGGAACGAATAAGTGAGTGTTTTATTCACCTGTGTCTACGCTTGCAGGGAAACGATCAAGTCCGGTTCGAGCTCACCTGCTACGCACTCTACCCAGGGGTCAAGGTGAGATCGTGATCCCAGGTGTCATGACCCCAGAGCCCAGGGGTCGTGACCTACAGCCCAAGGGTCGTGACCTACAGCCCAGGGTTTGTGACCCCACAGCCCAGGGGTTGTGACCCCACACCCCAAGGGTCGTGATCCCATGGCCCAGGGGTCGTGACCCACAGCCCAGGGGCCATGACCCCACAGGCCAGGGGTCGTGTGTGCATTTGTGCGTGTGTGTGTGTAGATTTGTATTGTTTGATATCCGTTTATTGTTATTTTCCCTATTTCGATCCCGTTTGTTTTTGCGCTCCTCCTTTCCGCAGATCATCGCGCCATGGCGTCTTCCAGAATTTTTCAACCGGTTCCAAGGCCGCAACGACCTCTTTGCGTACGCAAAGGTGGGAACTTGACCTGCGCGACCCTTTCCCCCTCAGCTGCACGCAGGTCAGAAGCGCTGGGCTGGCAACCGCTGACCTCCTTGGGCTTCGAATCTGAGTTTGTAAACCGAGCTCTCGGGTGCGGGGAGTTGGCGTTCTCGGCCCGCTCACCGATATGACTCTCATAGAAACCCTTAGACTCCCATAGAGACCCGCGCGCTCATACAGAGATCCACACACTCGCATAGAGACCCATAGGCTTCCCGAAACCAAAAATTACATCGAATTAGATTTGCACCTGTGCGTTGCGATTTGGCTAAATTCCAGCTCTCCTTTGGGAGTAAAAAATTTTTTGCTGCGTTGGGAATGGAACGTTGCAACGTCGCCCACCACCACCACCGTCGTCGTCGTCGTCATCGTCGCTTGCCCACTTGCCGGAGTGTGAAGGTCTCATAGGAGACACCCCCAGGCCGCCCTGTTACCCTGAGTGTGCGTCGTCACGCCGAGCGCGGTTTTGTTGACGTCAGCTGCCGACGGTGGCCGCGCGGTCCCCCCGTCAACCGCGGTCGGTCCCGGGGGTTGGCCACCGGCGTCGGCCCCAGTTCCGCGGTAGAACCGCCGTCCCCCCCGGCGCCACCGTCGATGATGGTGATCTCAGAAATAGTTCGGCGATATCCACTTCTGCGGGCCACTGCCGGCGCCCTGCTGGAGATCCGTACGAATTCGGCGCCTCGTGACGTGACACCGGTTGCCAGAGGTGTGGACTCGAGTCATGTGACTTGGACTCGAGTCAGACTCGAGTCATGAATTTGATGACTTGCGACTCGACTTGGACTTGCATAACAATGACTTTGTCCCACCTATGAGATGTGGACTCGAGTCATGTGACTTGGACTCGAGTCAGACTCGAGTCATGAATTTGATGACTTGCGACTCGACTTGGACTTGCATAACAATGACTTTGTCCCACCTCTGCCGGTTGCACATTTGAGAACGGAATGGGGAAAAGGGACCACAGAAGATGCAAAACAAAAATAAAACGTTTTCTGATGAGACGATCTCTGGATCAACAAGTCGGGGTTTATGTGGCCGGACAGGAGGCCGAGTGGCTCGGAGCTCGGAGGGCTGGGCTGACATCAATGAGATTCTGAGTTTGGAATCCAAACTTTGTCCGCCCGTGATTTCAAAGCTGGGTTCACGCGTGTAGTCCTAGTAGTCGGTAGCAGCACGAAAAATAAATCCCATGAGCTTGCCCGGCAGCTCCCGTGGAAATTTCTACTCCCTGTAGTGTTGAGCGGTGGCCACGTGGGGTCACTGTGCACACACGCCGAGTGACATGGGAAACACGGCACCTTTAAACTAAACTGTAAATTGTGAGAATAGGTTTTCCCCTTTTTTCTGGCAACAAAACAGGTGTTAAAATGTTAAAACACCAAACTGAAACCTTTTACATGGAATCATGTCTGCATTAACCACAATACTTGTGGTCAGAATAAAAAACAACATACTCTGATAATATATGCATTGTCTTTGAAACTTGTAAAACATTTTTTTTTTACTAGGGTAAGGGCCCACTGAGCTATACAGCTCTGTTTCAGAAGCGATCTGGCCACAAATAATAACCCAACGAAGTGGTCTATCATCATGACGTGGAAATTCGTAGCAGCCAAATACTCTAAACGCTCGTCGATTCTAAACGCGGAGGGAAAAACCGGAGGACCCGGAGGAAAATTCACGCAACCTCCTGTAGACCAAGCGAGGTAATTAACATCTCCTAGCCACCGCGATGATGAGAGCGAGAGAGACACACAAACTCAAAATATACAGCAGGCATCAGGGTCGTGATCGTACCCACGACCTCCTGGATACCAGGCGAGGTAGTTAACATTTCCTAGCCAACGTGATGATGATGAGAGAAAGAGAGAGACACGCAAACTCCAAATATACAACGGGCATCAGGGTCGGGAACTAACCCATGACCTCCTGTATACCAGGCGAAGCAGTTAAAATCTCGCCACGGTGACACTCGCAATTGTACCCCGGCAGCACCTCGGCAGCCCGTATTCAATAGAACGGCAACAGATTGAATGAATGCGGCGTCGTCGAGATACAACTGCCGATAGAGGCGCTGTGGGGTGTTAATGGTGGCGTAGCAATGTGGCCACCTCCTTCACAGGTGCTCGCTCACAGCACTTATCCCAACAATCTGTTTAAGTTCTAGATTTGAAGCTTTCGTGACTGCAAGGATTCATACTCGTTGGTTTTTTTCGGTAAAGTCACGTAGGTAATAAATAAAATAAAGTAAATCACAAAACTGGTTTTAAACAGTCTGCATCAGCAGCAGGTCATGCTTTCCCACCTGGTGACGGACGCTTGCGTTGCGCCCGAAACGTCGTGATTTATTTTATTTTATTGTTTATACCTACGTGACTTTACCTAAAGAGCCAAAGAGTATACTGTTCAAGGCTGTATGGTGTGGGGGGCGGGGGGGAGGAATGTTTGTACTGATGTGTAGATCCAAAGATTAACATCGACCCGTTAGGCTCACGATACACGCATGGATGGAATCGCTTGTGAAGGTAGAGTTGATTTAAAAAATAATAATGTCCAAATGTAATGATGGTTGGGGAGGTGGGCAAAGTGGTTAGCACACTGCCCTCGCAATCTGTCTGGCCACTTGAGTTCGATTCCTTGGCCACGGCTAAAATCAGCATGCGAGTCATTTCTTAACGGGTTCTGGCCCTCCTTCACAAAGTAGTCACTAACTGGCACGTTTTGTCTCCGTGACAAACCTTACTCATTGCCCGTGTGTCGGGTGGTCGCGGGTTAACGACGCATTTGTACTCACGCGAAGGGCCCCCAACTCGCGAAAACGTGGCAGGACCCTCCAGAAACATAGTTTATTTGAGACTCGATGAGGCTGTCCTGGGTACACAAGAATAGTCGTAATGAAAACACGTCCGCTCGTTTTGCCACGCTACTGTCTTGTCGCAGGGTGAGAGAGTCCTGCCCCCTATGGGGTGATCTCAGATATAGTTCTGCCATGTCCGCTTCTGCGGGCCACTGCCGGGGGCTCTGCTGGAGATCCGTACGAATTCAGCGCCTCGTGACGTGACACCGGTTGCACATTTGAGAACGGAATGGGGGAAAGGGGACCACAGAAGATGCAAATAAAAAATAAAACGTTTTGAATCTGACGAGACGATCTCTGGATCAACAAGTTGGGGTTTTTGTGGCCGGAGATGAGGCCGAGTGGCTCGGAGCTCGGAGGGCTGGGCTGACATCAATGAAATTCTGAGTTTGGAATCCAAACTTTGGTCGCTCATGCTTTTTAAATCTGGACTCTCGCCTGTCGTCCTAGTAGTCGGTAGCAACACGAAAAATAAATCCCATGAGCTTGCCCGGCATCCTCCGTGGAAATTTCTACTCCCTGTAGTGTTGAGCTGTGGCCACGTGGGGTCACTGTGCACACACGCCGAGTGACATGGGAAATACGGCACGTTTAAACTAAACTGTAAACTCTTTTTTTTATTATTTGGTTCTTTCGGTAAAGTCACGTAGATATGAATATAATAATTTGTATTTTATTTTAAAAATGTTAATTTTCATTCATTCTATTTTTTATTGGTATTTTTCTATCTACGTGACTTTACCGAAAGATTAAAAGAATATGAATTCCTGCAGTCACGAAAGTTTTCAGTCAAAATTTAAACTCTTTTTATGTTACCAAGGTGTAAGGCCCACTGAGCTATACAGCTATTTTTGTGGCCGCAAATGAAAGCCCAACGAAGTGGCTTATCATCATCACGTGGAAATTCATAGCGGACAAATAATCTCAACGCACACGTCGAATCTAAACGTGGAGGGAAAAACCGGAGGACCCGGAGGAAAATTCACGCGACCACGTGGATAACACGCAAACTCCAACTATACAACGGGCGTCAGGGTCGGGATCTAACCCACGACCTCCTGTATACCAGGCGAAGTAGTTAACATATCCTAGCCACCGTGGGCACCCACGGTGACACAATTGTACCTCGGCAGCATCTCGGCAGCCCGTGTATAATTCAACGGCAAGAGATTTAATTAACGCGGCGGCGTCGATGAGATGCAACTGCAGCTCGAGACGCCGTCGATGTTAGGGGTGGTAGGGGTTTCGATTTTAAGCTTTCGTGACTGCAGGGATTCATCTTCTTGGTTCTTTCGGTAAAGTCACGTAGAAGGGAAATAATAAAATGATAAAACATAATTAAATACAATTCTCACGACGTTTCGGCCAGAACGCAAGCAGCCGTCCTCAGGTGAAGAACAGGGCTGTCGGATGCTGTCTTTCCGTATTTTATTATGATTTTTTTTATTTTATTTTATTATTTCCCTTCTACGTGACTTTACCGAAAGAACCAAGAAGGTGGTAGGGGTTGTGTACCGATACGGCCGCCTTCTTCACAGGTGCTCGCTCACAGCACTTTCTCCAACAATCTGTTCAAGGCTGTATGGTGGGGGGGGGGGGGGGCGGCGGGCGAATCTTTGTCATTGTACCAATGTGTCGATCCATCAATTAACATCGATCCGTTAGGCTCACGATACATGCATGGAATCGCTTGCGAAGAAAGAGTTGATTTTACAAAAATAAAGTCCAAATGAAATGATGGGGGAGCGAGCGCAGTGGTGAGTGCAATGCTCTAGGAATCTGGCAACGTGAGTTCGATTCCTTGGCCACGGCTAAAATCAGCAGGCGAGTGGTATCTGCACCGGTTCTGGTACTTCTTTACGAATCCTCGCCGACCAGAGCGGTGAAGTATGGTCATACCGCTGATCTCAGCACTGGATCTCTGCAGCGGTCATCCCCCCAAGTGTGTGTTCTCTATGTTGGCTGTTGTTCCATTTCCAATCTCGTCCATTGACCGTGATCCCATCTGTTCTCTAGGTTGACAAACTTATTCCTTTAGAACTGCTTTTCTGTGTTCAGTTCGTTGACCTTACCCCGCGCCTCCGATTAGCACGGTTGGGCTACGTACGGTGCAAAAGAAGTTCGATACGCGTACGCACATCCCCTGTATAGCCACGATGTGTTTCTACCCCAAGCCCGCTTGCTTTCCTTGACACCCAACACGATTTGTATCACTCCGTCCTTTGACTGCCCTTCCGTCACCAGCTCGTCACGTGGGACATCGCGCCGTGTCAGCCTCGGGCCTTGTTTTGACCATATTTCACCGTTTCTGTGCTCGACGCCGGTTGGTGAAGTGGGGGCTAACCCCCCACGTGCGTGCCTCGTCGCCGTTTGTCCGCGGTGATCTGTCCGCTGCTGACGAAGTCTGCCCAAAGCCGACGTGATTCGTCGCGGTCTTTTGACGACGACGCAAGGCATCTTTGCGTTGAGCCGATTTCATTGCCCCATCGCCGCTATTGCTGTCCTATCTGGGCGTGATTTTCCTCCTTTTGGCTGCCATTCTGTCACCAGTCTCAGGTGAAATTTCGATTTAAAGCTTTCGTGACTGCAGGGATTCATCTTCTTGGTTCTTTCGGTAAAGTCACGTAGAAGGGAAATAATAAAATAGTAAAAAATAAAACATAATAAAATAAAATTCTCACGACGGCTGCTTGCGTTGTGGCCGAAACGTCGTGAGAATTTTATTTTTATTATGTTTTATTTTTATTATTTTATTATTTCCCTTCTACGTGACTTTACCGAAAGAACCAAGAAGACAGTCTCGGGTGGCCGGATAAGCAGCTTGGCATGCAGGGTGGTCTGGCTGACAGATAGCTGAGAACGCAGCCAGCCAGGCCAGCCAGGCAGGTAGCCAGGTAGCTCATAGGGGGCTGACTGGGCAGACGGACAAGAGAGAGACAGGCAACCATGTATGCAGGCAGGCTTACTGGTGGCTGGAAATGCAGACATACGGACAGCGAGGCAGGCATACAGACAAACAGGGCAGGCAAGCGTACAGGCAGTAAGAGATACTAACAAACAGACTGACACGTGCTGGATGGGTATTAGGACAGGCAGGCAGGCGGCAGGCTTCCAGGCGGCTATACATGCAGACATGCAGACAGGCAGGCAGACATACACACGGGCAGCAAGAGAGACAAACAGAGGGACAGGCTCACAGGTGCTGGCTGGATATTCAGACAGGCAGGCAGGCAGGCGCTCATACAATAAAGGTCACATAGGCACAAATTGGAGCGATCAGAAGCCCAGCGGGGTATGGATGGTGGGGGGCAGCAGGGGGCCATGCAGGGAGGGGCCCCCCACCCCGATACCGGCGATGGGTTGGGGGGTGGGGGGGAAGGGTGGAGGATGGGGGGGGGGTGCTCAGCGGGGGGTCTCATCCCAAGCGATCGCTCTTGCATCTCGGTGGCTCTGCCGAGGAGCGCAACTTTTTCACGGCAATTTTTCCGCCGCCTCGTTGAGGAAGATTTTTTTTTTTTGGGGGTGATGGGTTTTGACGATTTTTTTTTCTCTCGACCGATTTTCGAAAAAAAGCCCTCCCTCCCCTCCCCTCCATCTCTCGCTCGCCGCATGGCCCCTTCCCCGCGCCCCCCCCCCCCCCGCACCGCATCCCATTGTCGATCGCATTCATCTGTCCCTCTCAGCAGCCCGCCTCGCCGCCACACACGCACGCACGCTTTTACACTCGACAATTCCTGTATTCCCGAATGTTCAAATATTGACAATTTATAATGCCTTGTAATGGTAAAGTGAAATTTCCAATCGCACCCCCCCCACCACCGCCATCATGTATGTATATGTTTACCAGCGTGGGATTGTTACTGCCGCGGCGTAACTGTCAGCACGCCGCAAACCTTACATCCCAGGTTCGATTCGATCGCCGGTTGAGACGATAAGGCGGGTTTCTTGCAGGCCACGTGTGGTGGGGTGAAGCGTGGTGACTCTCACCCTCTTCCACAACGTCCGGCTAGCTGGGGGGAAGAGTAGGCCAAAGAATACCGTCTGGAGGGGGCCGATCTTTCGAGCTCCCTCCGGCGGAGGCACCTTCCTGCCAGCAAGTGGCGTGAGCGAGCGCTTGCAGGGCTGCACCTTTACCCTCGCGTGCTTTCCATCAGCTTTACCATCACGCGCCACGGGGAGGAGGCAAGTTGCCAGCCTGCACTGACCGGCTTGGTGCAGTGTGGTAAAAGTAAAACCCGTGACCTGCACAGTGTGGAGAGGCCCTCATCCAGCAGTGGATTGGCAACAACGTGGCTGTACGTGTACTCAGCTCTCGAGCCCTCCCGGAACATTCAAATTGACACCAGTCACTCGCTCAGAATCATCTATGTTTAAATAGCCTTCGACAGACTATTTGTGGCAAGTGCTGTTGGCGAGCGCCTACGAAGGCCACGAGGGGGGTGGGTGGCCAACCGCATGCTCTGGCCGCCTTTGTCTCCCCAGTGCTGATTGTTTACAGTCCGCACCAGGTACTCATGCAAGGCGGAGTCGGCTTATAGAAGGCTCAGAACCGCTTTGTATATTCGCCCAATGGTTCACAACTGGTTTATTTTCGGTTGAGATGTGATTCTTTTTTTGTCGTTTGACTAAAAAACCCTCCACCACCCGACCAGAGCCATCTCGAATCGAGGTCGCGAATCGTAACATTTGCCGCGGAGGCGAACGTCGACAATTTGCCGCCCTCGCTGGCCATGAGCGGGAATCGAACTTCGGTCACCGGGTTTGCTGCGTGGCACACTCGCCGCCGCACTCAATATGGTATATGTTATCACCTAATCCCGCTGTTAATCACAGGCCTGTGGTCGTATGGGTACCGTTAGATAAACGCGCCACACCAGCTCTATTAGGTTTTTTTTTCTCCTCGCCGTAATGGGAGATTTTTCACGTTTCATGATTTCTGGGGTCGGGAACGGCGATCGATTTGTCTGTGTGCGAGCGCTGTAATGAAATGATAGCGCGCTGGCTGGTACAGCAATTGGCTCGCGCGCAAAGCGCCAAGCCAGGCCACGTGTCCTCGCAATAACGCAACGCGTGGACGGGAGCCCAAAAGCCGCTGCGGCGAGGATGGACGGAGTTCGCGTGGCGGTTTATGCTTCTTGGCGATCAAATATGCTCGGGTTGAAAATCACCTTCTTAAGTAGCCTTTATTAATAAGAATCTGATCGATTGTATTATTAAACGTCGTTCCAGGTTGCTCCCGTTTAGAATGGAGTTTATCTATTTAAATTAAAAAAAATATATTTTGGACTTAATGGATTTTATGGAAGTTGCCATCAATGGAGGCAACATTGGTTCCTCTATAATAGAGGGTTTTTTTGGGTTAAATCGCGTGAATATATAAAGTGTCGTTAAAACCCGCCACCACCCGACACAGCCAACTAGTAATGTTTGTCACGTAAACAGAACGTGCCAATTCGTCACTACTACAGGGAGTGATACATCATATTGGGTGTAATTACAACTAACTTCATCAGGCGACAGCCATATTTGTCGCCTGATGAAGCTAGTTGTAATTACTGGCGAAGCGTCGTACTCAGAATGTAAATGTTGTGGCTTGGCTCTCCAACACACCGGTTAGTGCTGTACTAGTATACTACACTATACACTACACTATACACTACACTATACACTAGTGCTGTACTAGTGTACTACACTATACACTACACTACACTATACACCACACTATACACTACACTATACACTAGTGCTGTACTAGTATACTACACTATACACTACACTATACACTACACTATACATTATACTACTATACACTACACTATACACTACATTATACACTACACTATATACTATACACTACACTACACACTAGTGCTGTACTAGTGACAAATTGGCCACGTTCTGTTTACGTGACAACCCTTACTAGTTGGCTGTGTCGGGTGGTGGGGGGTTTAACGACACATTTATATATTTACGCGATCTAACCACAAAAACCTCTTATGGATGATAATGGTCGCAAAAGCCTCCGTGTTGTTTCCTCTGTCTCCACGAAGAGGTTTATTTTATCCCCTGGTTAAATAAAGGTTACGACTACGACTGCCATTGATTGATATTGATTGTTAATCTCATGGTGCATGCATCGAGTGCTATATAATAAACGTTGTCTTGATTCGTATATATCTTGTAGGTCATGGGTTCATGCTTGGCAATTATATATTGGTGATATCTGTTATTTTGCACCAAATCAGTTGGACTATAGATATTTTATGGGGTTTGATTAAATTATTCACTTACAATGCATAACTTATTTTTGGCAATGTGCCAATTTAATGGAAATGGAAATTCTAGCATGGTATTGATATCAATTATGATCTTATCGATTTGGATACAATGATGATAATGATGATGATAATTTATGATGAAGAAGTTTGACAATATTGCTGCTGATTATGTCACTGAATGATTTGTTTTTTTGGCAAGAGACAAAATTATTTTTGTGACCAATTATGATGATGACGATGATGCTATTGATGGATTTATTGATGATGAAAAAAATCCATTGGTCTGGAACAAATTATTTTCTGTTGTTGGTGATTAACTGGACATCTGTGGAAAAGAGAATTGTAGCTCATGGGACTCCTTAAGCGTAAATACATATTTTGATTCTGAGTTATGACAGTGGCAAATTGAAGATGATGACAATGCTCTGATTGATGATGATGATGTTGATGATGGTAACAATGATGATGATGATGGTAACAATGATGTTGATGGTAACAACAACGGTGATGATGATGGTAACAACAACGATGATGATGTTGATGGTAACAATGATGATGATGATGGTAACAATGATTATGATGTTGATGATGGTAACAATGATGATGATGATGGTAACAATGATGTTGATGGTAACAACAACGGTGATGATGATGGTAACAATGATGATGATGATGATGGTGGTAACAATGATGTTGATGATGGTAACAATGATGTTGATGATGGTAACAATGATGATGATCTATTCTGCTGCCCGCAGGAAAATGGAATCCCTCTGCCGGTCACCCCTAAGAGCCCCTGGAGCATGGATGCGAACCTCATGCACATCAGGTCAGTGGCTCTCCTCTGCATCCAAGTCAACTCATGATGCCATATACGCCCTCCCCTCCCCCAAACCCCACCTCGTCAAAGACATCTGGCCAGCGTGGGAGAGTAGGCCAACATAGCCTGTATAGCGGGGCTCCCCAGAGCTCCCTCTGTTGGAGGCCCCGTCTGCCAGCAGTGGCAGAGGCTGTACATTGCAGGGCTGCCCCTTTACCTCCTCTCGCTATTCGAAGGACTCTCAAGAATCGGGGGGGTGTCCCATTGCGTTCCATTCTTTTTTTAATCTCGTTTGTGCCGTCTTTCTCATGTTGTACCGTGTGTCTTAACACAGTCTGCCTCAGCAGCAGACCACGCTTTCCCACATGATCACGGACGCTTGAGTTGCGCCCGAAACGTCGTGATTGATTTTATTTTATACCTACGTGACTTTACCGAAAGAACCAAAGCTTCAAATCAAGATTGCGTGTCTTATTTTCTTCCGTAGCTGTCTCGGGCTAACTCGCGTGCAAAAAAAACATGTGATCCGATCTGAATGAAGCTTTAGTGTGGCGTTGCGTTTCCGTTCGGGACTCGCCGTGGAGAAAACCGGCCGCGATCGATCGAAGGCCTTGCCGCAAAATGTTTCGGCACGAGACCAGCGCTGAAATGATTGGCAAAGGCCGACGCTGAAAGGAAGCGAGCACCTCCCCGCCAGCATGAAGTCATTAAACGCGACGCCATCCCCCGCGCGCAGCTTGAAGCGTAAAGTTAGGAACGGCGATTTGAACACTTCCGAGGACAAAGCGAATGTTGGAAATCTTCGCGGGGATCCGTGCACACGCGTGATTTGTCTCCCTCCATTTCTGCCGTTCGCAGCTACGAGTCGGGAATCCTGGAGAATCCCAAGGCAAGTGATATGCAAATTCCTTTGTCAAGGCGCCCTTCCTCCTCTAACCCAGCTTAAATATAAGCTGCCAAGCTTGGTGATGTTCATTCAGACGCTGTCTTTCCGACAGCCCTGTTCTTCACCTGAGGACGGCTGCTTGCGTTGTGGCCGAAACGTCGTGAGAATTGTATTTTATGATGTTTTATTTTATTATTTTATTATTTCCCTTCTACGTGACTTTACCGAAAGAACCAAGAAGATGAATCCATGCAGTCACGCAAGCTTTAAATCGAAATTTAAGTGCGAGAGCGTTTGCAGGATACATACACAGCCGCACTTGGGTGACACTCAAACATCTAGTTTGTTATGTTCAAGTTAGGCCTTGGCAAGGTAAAGTAATTAACCATTTTTACCGGGTAAAAGGGTCAAGGGTAAAGATGTCGACATGCCAAGGGGTAAGGTAAAGGGTAGGGTAAAGGTAGCGAAAAGTATTACCCGGTAAACACCTTGTTTACCGACTACCTTGCTTACCGCTCGCTAAAAGCTCCGTGGAGCAGTCCGTGGCCTCCATTTTAAATTGGAATTATCGAGAGTATTCTATATGAATAAAGCGCTCTACCTAGCATTTACCTGTTATAAACCTTTTTCATGTGTAGTAGTACCCCAGTAATTATCCTGTAATCGGGTAATTTGTATGGGGTAAGGGTAAAAGGTAGGGTAAAGGTAGGCTCGTTGCTTTTACCTTTTAACTTACCTTGCCGAGGCCTAGTTCAAGTTCTTGCCTCCCGGTTTTATGCGTACGCTGTTAAACTGAAGCCACCGCCAATTGAAATGCAATCCTTGAATATTTACCAATTGCTCAACGGAGTTGAACAATGCCTTGCCCGCGTTATAAACGGAGGCGCAGTTACTGTCGGCATAAACGCAGAGAAGAAGGGGAGGAGGAGATTCCACAGTGAGTGGGAGAGTGAGTAGGTGAGTAGGTAGGTGAGTAGGTAGGCGAGTGAGTAGGTGAGTGAGTAGGTCAATTAGTGAGTTGGTTGTATGGTGCGACGAGCTGTGTCGGATGCAGAGAAGAAGGGGAGGAGGAGGGGATTCCTCTGAGTGAGTGAGTGAGTAGATGTGTAGGTGAGCGAGTGGGTAGGTGAGTGAGTAGGGGAATGAGTGAGTTGGTGGGTGGCAGGGTGCCACAAGGCACATAGAGTCATTGGCGTAGAGGCAGAAAGGAGGAGAGGGAGCTGGGGGAGCCCCCTTGTGACTTTGAACATTGGACGGAGATTCTCAGCTGTTGACTTTCACACCAAAAGTAGCGAATCGAGAGGAGAGATAGCACCTGACATTCCATGTCGACACTGAGTTGCACCAATATCATGAAGCTGGTCTCCGTGCCATTAACATCAGCCGTTCGCCAGCATTGAGTCAAACAAGCCTGACTCTGCTGATGAGACACTGCACGTTGAAACCAGTCCAGAGTTTGCTCGTTATTGAGTATTTTCTGCCGAGCTTACAGACATCCCGAGAAGGTTTGCCGTTGGGTGCCGATGCAATTTGACTTTGTAAATTCATTCCCACCGAGAAAGGTGGTTTATTTAATACTTTATATTTTAGAGAGAGAGAGAGGAAAACGAGCCGTTGCCGTGCGGCCGCTATTACCGGATGTTTGCTGGGAGTGGAAGCCCTTTTGTGATCTGCTCCCAGTGTAACAATGGTCGTGTCCGTGGACCTTAGATTGGGGGCAGAGACACGGAGGGTCCCTCGCTCGCCCGAGGGGTGGTGAGACGCACGATTGTCAGTGAGCGCTGTCGTCGTTGTGAGCGACAGCGGTGCTTACTGTTCATGTCAAGTGCTCGCAAAATTCAGCTGGGGTTAGTGGTGTATTTGTCCTCATTGAAATCATTGTCACCGTCATCGCCACCGTCATTATCGCCGTCTTCAACATGTTAATTATCGTTATCGTCACCTTCGTCAGCATCTGATTTATCATTGTCATTATCACTGTCATCGTAAATATCATCATTATAATCATAATTATTGGCGTCATCATCATCATTATTGTCAATGTCATGATCATTATACTTATCATGATCGTGATGGCAATCATCATGAGTGATGCATCGTGGCTGGCATAGGCCCACCAGGCATCATCATCCTAATCATCGTGATCATCATCACGGTCGTATCTACTGTAATCGTCGTCATCATTTGAAACATTCGCCATCGTCGCAACCGTGAGCAGTGGCGGCAGTAGCTGACACGCTGCGCTACGACCCCAGCGACCTCGGCGGAAGTGCGTTTATTAATAAGGGAGACCCAGGACAATGGGCCACAAATACTGCGCTTTGAGCCCCGTGACCTGAGTTCAATTCCCAGTCACGGCTAGCGATGTCCGAACTGGTCCTGGTGCATACAAAGCAGCCAAATAATCTCAATGATCTCAATAATCTCAATAATCTCAATAATCTAAATAATCTCAATGATCTCAATAATCTCAATGATCTCAATGATCTCAATAATCTCAATAATCTCAATAATCTAAATAATCTCAATGATCTCAATAATCTCAATGATCTCAATAATCTCAATAATCTCAATAATCTCAATGATCTCAATAATCTCAATGATCTCAATGATCTCAATGATCTCACTGATATCAATAATCTCAATAATCTCAATGATCGCAATAATCTCAATAATCTCAATGATCTCAATGATCTCAATAATCTCAATAATCTCAATAATCTCAATGATCTCACTGATTTCAATGATCTCAATGATCTCACTGATCTCACTGATCTCAATGATCTCAATGATCTCAATGATCTGAATGCATACCGAGCTGTTTGTGGAACTCTCTCCCTCCTGGAGCCCTCTAGAGCAGAGGCCCCTTCTCCACCAGCAGGGGCACGAGTGAGCAATTGCAGCGCTGCGCCTTTATCCGTTTTTAGTTTTTAAGGAATCGAGACCTCACAAAGTGCCCGCCTGTGAACGTGGGAGGAGGGTGGGGGGGGGGGGCTCATTTCACTGTGGCCCGTCACCGGGAAATAAAAAAGGAACTTTCGCCGAGTTGACCCCGGGGCGATAGCGCGGCTCGCCGTTTCATTAAAGCGAGGAATTGGGCTCCGAGACTCGATGGCGGTGAAGCGGGCGCGCGTCCGTGGGCACGCGCGCGCGGACCGGCGATTAACAGGAAGATTCCTCCACGATCCTGGCTGTCGAGCGATGAGGCCGGCCGTTGTAATTACCGGCGAAACGTCACCGTCCGTACTCGAAGTGTAAATGTCGCGGGTTTACCCTCCAACACGCCGAACTGGTAACTAATTGGCAGGGTTTTGTTCGCGTGACAAACTATTTTTCCGCATCGGGCGGCGTCGGGTTTAGCGACACGTTTACGGTGGCGCGATCTAACCCAAAAAAAAAAACTCTCGTGGGTAATGTTGGCCGCGAAAGCCTCCGTGGAATAACTGATTAAGCGTGTCCTATTCGTTTCTTCCCCCGCGCATCTGCGTGAGGGTGTGCGTGTTCCTTCGGCGCGTGGGGAGGGCGGCAGTTTAGCGCTTCGCGCGCTGCTCTACGAAGCCAGTGGACTCGAGTTCGATCCCTGATCGCGGTCAACACTGGAGACGATTGTCGGCCACTCCTAGGTCGACTTGGCCTCAAATGAGTACCTGGTGACGTGAGAGTGAAATGCGTGGGATCTGGGGAGAATTGGGAGAGTGTGTGTGTGTGTGTGGCTGGCCTGGGTGGTCGACTCGGCCTCAAACGAGTACCTGGTGCCGTGTGTTAACATCGCCACCAGGGAGACAAAGGAGGCCGGGCGTGGTGCTGACCGCCGACTCCGTCGTGTGCCGTGCCGACCATCATCGGTGCTCGCTAACAGCACGGAAGACACTTGCCCCAACAGTCTGTTAAGGCTATACCGGAGGGGGGGGGATCTTTGTCTTTTGTTCTATGGCCCCCTGAAGAGACGCGGAGGGTACGGGGGGGGACACGCGTGTGTTCCATCGGTCCATGTGCCCGGGGGGGGGGGGGGGTCCCTGTAAGGAGGCATGGGGGAGGGGGGGGGGACACATGGGGGACGCGGCAGGGGGAGCGGAGGCAACCAGCAACGGCCACCGACTGTACAATGCAGCAATGGGCACTCAGAAGTTGCTCAGCCGTTGGATGACCTCGTGCCATCGCACCGGAGGAGAGGGAACGGGCAGACCCGGGATTAGTTGGGGACGGCCACACTGGCCGCTGTGGGTGTTGTGGGTGCTGTGGGTGTTGTGGGTGTTGTGGGTGTTGTGGGTGCTGTGGGTGCTGTGGGTGCTGTGGGTGATGTGGGTGCTGTGGGTGCTGTGGGTGATGTGGGTGCTGTGGGTGTTGTGGGTGCTGTGGGTGTTGTGGGTGCTGTGGGTGTTGTGGGTGTTGTGGGTGCTGTGGGTGATGTGGGTGCTGTGGGTGTTGTGGGTGCTGTGGGTGTTGTGGGTGCTGTGGGTGTTGTGGGTGCTGTGGGTGTTGTGGGTGTTGTGGGTGCTGTGGGTGTTGTGGGTGCTGTGGGTGATGTGGGTGCTGTGGGTGTTGTGGGTGTTGTGGGTGTTGTGGGTGCTGTGGGTGTTGTGGGTGCTGTGGGTGCTGTGGGTGTTGTGGGTGCTGTGGATGTTGTGGGTGTTCGGATGCCCTCAACATATTGAAGGGTTTTTTTTCCTTACAACAAGGGTTAGGGGGTTACGGTTCTGATGGAAACCTTGAGACGCACAACAACAGCAGCGCGCAGACAGCAGCAGTTAGACTCTGCACTGGCTCGGCTGCCAGTGCAGTCGTTGCGTAGATTCGGTGCAGTTGTCCGATCGGCGATGCAACCGATGAACCAGCGCGAACCAGCGGTGGAAAACGTGCCGCTATACCACGGCATGTCATAAGCGGCACTTCTCAGAACACCAAACACGTGTGGCGGCACTTGTCCGAACGGTTTCCGTCCCTACGCCGTGCCTCGATGTCTCCGTAAGGAAAGAAGCGGCAGGCGCGCCTCTTGTTTGCGTTGCTTGTGTTGTCAATATTGTTCACTTTAGTTCCTGAAGCACCATCTGGGGCGCCGTGGTGGCTAGGAGATGTTAACTCCCTCGCCTGGTGTGCAGGAGGTCGTGGATTCGATCCCGACCCTGGCGCCTGCTGCTGTATATTTGGAGTTTGCGTGTCTCTCTCTCTCATCATCATCGCGGTGGCTAGAAAATGTTAACTCCCTCGCCTGGTATACAGGAGGTCGTGGTTTCGATCCCGACCCTGGCGCCTGCTTCTGTATATTTGGAGTTTGCGTGCCATGGTCACGTGGATTTTTCTCCAGGTCTTCTGGCTTTTCCCTCCAACATTTAGAAACGTGCGTTTCGAGCATTTAGCCGTTCTAAATTTCCGCGCGAAAAGCCACTCTGTTGAGCTATCATTAGTGGCAAGGTTGCTTCTGAAAAAGAGCTGCATAGCTCAATGGACCTTACCTGCTGAAATAGAAAATAATATATTTTCTTGGTTCTTTTTTTTTCAAATTTTCTTGCTGTGGATTTCACACCTGATGACGATTGCTTGTGTTGCAGTCGAAACGTCGTGATAATAGTTATTGTTTTATATGTATATTATTTTATTATTTCCCTTCTACGTGACTTTACCGAAAGAACCAAGAATATGAATCCCTGCAGTCACGAAAGCTTTAAATAAAAAAAAATAGAAAATAATAGTTTAGTTTAAGTTTATGTGTGCCTGCACCTCCGACACGTTCCATCCCGTTTGTTGCCCGTTCCCTTGTGCCCATCACTTTGATGTTGCTGTTCTCCGTCTGCGTGGATGCAAACAAGCTGGGCTAAATGGGACTGTCTGCATAACAAATACGCGTTGACTGATTAATTGAATAGGCATCATTATCGCCACTTCCACATTGACATTTCCACCCACGAGGTGGGAAACATTCACCAGTCGGATTCTACAATCGCCGCACCTCTGCAGCAGCAGCGGCGGCGGCGGTTGCGGTGGCGGTGGCAGCGTTGGCGGTGGTGGTCGCGGCGACGGTTGTGGTGGTGGGTGGCGGTGACGGTGGCTTGTCGAGGGCTTGGGAGCGGCGGTGTGGGGATGCGAGACATTTGGAGACCCCCCCCCCCCAAAAAAAAAAAAACCCGGAGTGGGCGAACATCCGATCAAAGATCACCGATGTTTATCGCCGTGATGAATGGCCAATTTCCCCGGCGAGAAAGCGAAGCGGGCCCGCGTGGGCCCTCGGGCCTGGGAACGGGTGGGGGACCGGGTGCGGGGGTGGGGGGGTGAAGGGGGGTGGAAGTACGTTCTGAAGCTTGACGGTGGGGGGGCCGAGTAAAGTGGCTTAACAAAGAGCCGGGGCTCTCTTGCTTGGGGCCATGCCGCCCCTGTCGCACAAACTCCTGTGTTCTTGAAAGACAGAAGTGTCCCATGTGAAGTGGCGGCCACAAAGATATCTTTTACCCCCCACCCACCCATCTCTAGCTCGCTCGCGCTTTCTCTCCCTCTCTCTCTCCCTCCGTCTCTTCGCCCTTGTTTTATCTGTAGTTTTTTTTTTGCTGTTTGCGGGGGAGGTGACTGCCAGGGTCTTTAGCGATCTCTGTTCTTTTAATTAACCCTCTCTGGGAGGTGCTGGGCCGCTGGCATGTGTGTGTGCGTGTGGAACAAAAAGATGTGTGTGCGTGTGTGTACTTATGTTGTGGGGGAGCGGTTGTGCAACGGTTTAGCGCTACGCTGCCCTACGAACCCGGCGACACGATTTCGATTGACGCTCGCGGCCAACATCCGTGACGATTATCTGAACCGATCCTGGGCCTCCCTTAGGGCGACTCGGCCTCAAATGATTACCTGGTGCCACGTATAAACATAGGCACTAGGGAGACAAAGGCGGCCGGGCGTGGTGTTGGCCACCCACCCCCTCGTGTGCCTTACCGGCATTCATAGGTGCTGCTCGCTAACAGCACTTGCCCCAATAGTCTGTTAAGGCTACACGGTGGGGGGGGGGGGACTTTGTCTTTGTACACCCAAGTGGGTGGTGGGCATGAGTGCGTGTTCCAGTTTGTGGTGGGTGGTTGGGTTGTGGGGGGGGGCATTGCGTGTGTGCCCATGTTGTTGGGAGGGGGCACGTGTGTAGATGACGGGTGGTAAGGACTCTCTTGAGAGGGAGTCTTGACATTCAGGAAGGCTTTTCCGAGGAAACTAGCAGAACAATAATGAATAATAATCTCTTCCCAATGCAGGTGGCTGCCCCTCCGGACATGTACCTGATGACTCAGGACCCTGCTAAGGCTCCTGACTCACCGGACGTGTTGGAGATTGAGTTTAAGAAAGGTGAGTGAATTGGTGTCATCGTCGATTTAAAGCTTTCGTGACTGCAGGGATTCATCTTCTTGGTTCTTTCGGTAAAGTCACGTAGAATAGAAATAATAAAATAATAAAAATAAAACATAATAAAATAATTCTCACGACGTTTCGGCCACAACGCAAGCAGCCATCCTCAGGAGAAGACAGAGTCTGAAGCAGACTTGTGTTGTGGCCGAAACGTCGTGAGAATTGTTTTATTATGTTTATTTTTATTATTTTATTATTTTCACTCTACGTGACTTTACCGAAAGAACCAAGAAGATGGTGTCATCGTCGTCATCGTCGTCGTCATCACGTGGGTGGGTGAGTCGGTGGACGAGGGAATAGATGAATGCGCGAGTGCGTGAACACGTGAGCGGTGCATTGAGCGAGCGTGGTGAGGTGGTCGGATGGAATCGTCGATTGGTTGAGCTCTGGTTTCAAGTTGATTTTGATTAACCAGGTGAGAACTCGAGATCAACCAGGATGTCTCATTTGCACGTGTGACCCGGTGTCACACGAAAAGGACAACAGGAAAAAACGAATGAGAAATGAACAAATACAGCAATGAAGCATTAATACAAATGTGTCCTCATGCGTGACAAATCCAACAAATATTACACAAACGTAAATCATAGGGAAGTAATACATTACAAGTCGGCTTGGACATATGCCATTTCGAGTGATCATAGTACAATTACAATAAAGTTAGACGTATTTAACAGATAATAACATGACTGAGTGTATTAATATGTAAACAGACAAGGACATGTCAATATAATTGTCATCGTCGTCGTTAAATTGATTTACAATAATAATTTACAGGTGTATCGATCCACTGCTGGATGAAGGCTTCCTTGTGTTGCGTCTGTCATGGGAGTTGTTTGGTTATACTTCACCATGCTAGTCAGTGTGTGGGTTAGTGAATTACCGTAATTGTCATCACCATCATCATTGTCGCAATCACCATCATCACTCAAGTAATTATTTGTTTCAACATATTCTCATCTGCATCATCACCACGACCATCGCAATCATCATATCAGTCTCATCATCATTATTATCACTGCCATCATTATCGTCATTGTTATTTTCATCACCATCACCACCATAATCATCCGTGGCATCCGTCAAAATCACGATAAACATCTCTCTATCGTCGTAACTCATCATCATCATCATCATCCATAACACCGTTATAATTGTCACGAACATCATCATCATCATAATAAGTGATGATCATCATCATCACTTATCTGCTCGCATCATTAGTCAAGCACACGAGTAACAATTGCATTCCCATCTGTGTCAGGAAAGGCCTTGAACCAGGCCGTTCTAAGTACTGGTGACATTTGAAACGGCGTGAAAGGAACCATTTAGCAGAATTCCAGATTCCTCCCACAGTCTGTCCCTCCCCTCCCCACCCCCCTCTTCTTCCCTCCTGCCCCGGTGCTCAGGGATTAAGTTTCGCTGGTGGGCTATAATTTGTTTGTCTGTCCACTCATTAACCCGTTCATTAAGAGGCTGTTCCACCAGCGTGCCAGGGTCCATCAATCGCGCGCCAGCTCGCTAGCGGCCCGTTAACCGCGGGGCTCATTCATGGTTTTAGTTTTCTTTTCTTTTAACGCGCGCGACAAAGCGAATGACCCGCTTTAAATTCATACGATGGGAAAAGTGAAATCCGTCTGCCGCCCCCCCCCCACCCAACTGCTCTCCTTGCTGCCCAGCCCACATTCCTGAAGCGCTTGCTCACTCGCTCACTCACTCACTCATTGACTTGCCCGTTAACTCACTCGCTCACTCACTCGTTCACTCACTCGCTCACTCACTCGTTCACTCACTCGCTCACTCGCACACTCACTCCTTCACTTGCTCGCTCACTCACTCGCACATTCACTCGTTGACTTGCCCTTTAACTCACTCGCTCACTCACTCGTTCACTCACTCGTTCACTCGTTCACTCACTCACTCACTCGTGGACTTGCCCGTTAACTCGCTCACTCACACGTTTACTCACTCACTCACTCGTTCACTCACTCACTCGCTCGTTCACTCACTCACTCGTTGACTTGCCCATTAACTCACTAGCTCACTCACTCGTTCACTCACTCGTTCACTCACTCACTCATTCACTCACTCACTCGTGGACTTGCCCGTTAACTCACTCACTCACTCGTCCACTCACTCGTTCACTCACTCGCTCACTCACTCACTCGTTGACTTGCCCATTAACTCACTTGCTCACTCACTCGTTCACTCACTCGTTCACTCACTCACTCGTTCACTCACTCACTCGTTGACTTGCCCGTTTACTCACTCGCTGGCGGGCGCATCGATTTGCTCTTCGACTCACTAACTCGCCTGCTCGCTCTGTCAACCCACTCACTCGCTCATTCACACAATCACGTATTCATTAATTTGTACAGAACATTTCACTTATTTTTGTCATTCGCTCACTCACCGTATCCACTTCACCCTAGCTCGACGAATTGGCCACACTCTCACCATCCTCCCAAGCACCGCCACAACTACCACCACCACTCATCCCATCCCGGTCACCGCTCCATCTTCACCACAACCACCACCAGCACCATCAGCACGCGTTCCAACCAAGTCGCCCTCATCCACCACCGCCGCCACCGCCTTCACCAAAAGGCAAAGTTCCCCCTTGTAGCCTTCAAGAGACTGTTGGGCAAAGTGCCGTTCGCGAGTAGCACCCACGAAGCGAAAGCCAAGACTGCACAAGAGGGGATCGTGTAGCCAGCACAACACACCCGACCGCCTTTGTCTCCCCAGGTGTTGATGTTTACACACCACGCCATGTCCACATTTTAAGACTGCGTCAACCTCGGTGAGGCCTCAGTTTTGGGTCAAATATTCGCCACCGGTGTAGGCCATGAGCAGGAATCGAACTCGGGCGAGCAGGTTCGCAGCAAAGTGTGGTGCTAACCCGTTGCGCCACCGCCTCTCCCCCACCACCATCATCGACAACAACTACCACCACCACCAACCACAACTACCACCAACAACAACCACCACCGACCACAACTACCGCCACCAATCACCACGGCCACCAACCACCAATCAAAACCACCACCACCAACCACCACCCAACACCCACCACCACCACTCAACACCCACCACCACCACCCAACACCCACCACCACCACCACTCAACACCCACCACCTCACCGTGAATAGAGCGAGCGAGCGAGCGTGCCCCTCCAACCACAACCGCCACCCGCCGGCCCACCAGCCCATCCTCTGCCCAGCGCCGCACGCCCACAGCGGCGACACAAAGCGCCAAATGATGCAAGCATGCGTTTTTAGTGAGGCCAAATGGCCGGTCTATTGAGTGGTGAGGGACATAATATCGTCCGCTCGGCGAGCAGATTAGTGGGCCTCGCTGAAAAGGAGTAAAGTGTTTCACGGCTAAATTGATGAGTGCGTTTCTCCTCCTCGGCGTTGCCGCCTTCCCGGTTTCCCCAGCTCTTTAAGTCGCTCCCCCCCCCCTTTTTTTTGTTACTATTATCGGTTTTTTTTCTTCTCTATTCTCTTCTCTCTTTCTTTCTTTCATTCATCTTTTTTAAAAGGCGGCCGGGCAGTCGGGGCGGGCGTGCTAGGCTGTGCTGGGTGGGCGGGGAGAGCCTTAGCAGTGGCGTGAGCCCAACAGATGGCTGGGGATTTTGGCCGATGCTCATTTTAACACGGACAACCAAAGGTGGAGGCAAAGTATGCGCGTGTGTGTATGTGTGTGTATGTGTGTGTATGTGTGTGTATGTGTGTGTATGTGTGTGTATGTGTGTGTATGTGTGTGTATGTGTGTGTATGTGTGTGTATGTGTGTGTATGTGTGCGTGAGAGAGGAGCGGTAGTCTAGCGGTTAGCGCGCCGCGCTACGAACCCGGCGACCCGAGTTCGATTCCCGCTCACGGCCAACGCCAGTGACTATTATCTGAACAGGTCTTCGGCCTCCCCTAGGTTGACTCAGCCTCAAATAAGTACCCGGTGCGGTGTGTAAACATCGCCACTGGGGAGACAAAGGCGGTCGGGCGTGGTGCTGGCCACCCACCCCCCTCGTGTGCGGTGCCGGTCTTCATAGGTGCTCGCTAACAGCACTTGCCCCAACAGTCTGTGAAGGCTACACGGGAGATCTTTGTCTTGTGTGTGAGAGAGCCGTGGGGAAGGAGGTCTTGATGATTAGGACTATGGTTTATTCATGACCAGATACGACAGCTGAACTCGAAAAAGTTGGGGACGGAAAAAATGCCGTCGCTGGTCATGGGGGTGGGATTAAGAGGGTGGCCGTGGTGATGGCAGTGACGGTGGCGGTGGGCTGTCGTGGCGGTTGATTTGATGTTGTGATGGTGGTGATGTGGTTGATCACCACAAATGAGCGATGATGATAAATTACTGAGTTATGGTTGATTTGATTGTGTGGTGGTGGTGATGTGGTTGATCACCAAAAATGAGCGATGATGATACATTACTGAGTTATGGTTGATTTGATGGTGTGATGGTGGTGATGTGGTTGATCACCACAAATGAGCGATAATGATGATAAATTACTGAGTTGTGGTTGATTTGATTGTGTGGTGGTGGTGATGTGGTTGATCACCAAAAATGAGCGATGATAATAAATTACTGAGTTATGGTTGACTTCATCATGATGATGATGGTGCTGAACACTACAACGAAGATAAGCAATCATGTGTGTTGGTTAGTTTGGTGATGATGGTGATGATGAACAATCGATAGTTAACTTTAGGAAAATGCGCGTGTGATATTTAATTTAATGATGACAGTGACGGCCATAATCGCAACTAGAGTTTCACTCCTGGTGGTGGTTGATGATGACCGCAATGAATGAACAAATGAATAATAAAGTTTTTGGGTTAGATCGCGTTATTTATAAATGTGTCGTAACCCTCCACCACCCAACATGGCCAATCAGTAAAAAAGTGTTGCGTAAAAAAGTGTTAACGTGACACTTTTTTACTGATTGGCCGTGTCGGGTGGTGGAGGGTTACGACACATTTATAAATAACGCGATCTAACCGAAAAACCTTTATTATGAATAATATTGGTCGCGCAAGCCTACGTGTTAAACTGAATGAACAAACGAATAAGTTCCACTTGATTTGACAATCATCACCATTATCGTCAATGTCAATGCACTGCAAAATCCCGTGGCACCACCAGGGACCAGGCCAGTCACAATCTCGGCATCTCAGTCCGTCTTTACCCTGGGGGTGGTTCAGAACGATTGTCTCACGGTAAGGGCAGCACAGAGCAGAGCGGCACATGACAGGGTCGGCATTCGGCAAGCATGCGCAGTCAGTTGGAAGGATGACAGGGTCGAACTTGCAAAGGGTGTGATGTGCTCGCGTGGCCCACTCAGTGCTCCACATCTCGACGGGTAGATGCTTGGCAAGAGGTCCCTGGTCCAAGCGCCTCGAGGAGGTTTGAGCCCAAGGCCTCTCTTGTATCCTCGGCAATGATAGCCGAAGAAGGAGGAACATCCAGGAGACGTAAGGCTTTGGGCCTGAATGTCAACTCTTGGTTTTGGCACGAAAACTTCGAAGCTAGAATTAATACCCACTCACTCACCCGACCACTCAGCAACCAGCTCACCAACCAACTCACTCACTCACCCACCCACCCACCGACTCATTCACTCAACCACTCACTCACCCACCCACTCACCCACCCACCGACTCATTCACTCAACCACTCACTCACACCCTCCAGGTTCCACCGAGCTGGTGGAGCTCACAAGAGGGTTGAAATCGAGTGGACGACACTGGCGCGTGACACGAAGCCGCACAAGGGCCCTTCTTTATTTTTTCGTCTGCGTTTGTGACCGTGGCCAAGATGGTCAGGCGTGGCAGGGGGACGAGACCCGATTTTGCCGTGACGGCGCGGGGGAGGATGGGGCCCAGCCGGGGGGGAGAAAGACCGCAGATTGGCCGGGAGGGGCCGTGAAATCCGGCAGGCTGCTCGGGAACGGGGGGGGGGGGGGCACGATTGTGATGCCGTGAGTTAGCGGCCGAGCGAAAGAATGAATGAATGAGGGAGTGAACGTGCGACGGAGGGAGAGAAAGGGGTAATAAAGGGTTGCTATGCGTGCTGTTGTGGGTGAGTGACTGAGTGAATGAGTGAGTGAGTGGATGGCTGGGTGAGTCTATGAGTGAGAGTGAGGAGAGAGGAAGGGAGATGTGGAGAGAAAAAGTTCGCGAGTGGGTGAGTGAGTGAACGTGTAAGTGGATGAATAAGTGAGAGGATGAATGGGTGAGCGGGTGGGTGAGTGACTGAGAGAATGAGTGAGTGAGTGGATGGCTGGGTGAGTCTATGAGTGAGAAAGGAAGGGAGATGTGGAGAGAAAAAGTTCGCGAGTGGGTGAGTGCGTTCGCGAGCAAGTGAGTGAGTGAACGTGTAAGTGGATGAATAAGTGAGAGGATGAATGGGTGAGCGGGTGGGTGAGTGACTGAGAGAATGAATGAGTGAGTGGATGAGTAATTTACCATGAGAGACGGCAAGGGTTGGATTTATCCAGCAGTGGATAGGGCATGGCTCGCATGATGATGACGACAACGGGGCAAAAGTGAGACGTGAAGTCTGGTTCGGATCCTGATGAATTTTACCGACTCACTGCCCTGGCTCTTTGCCCCATTTTCGGTGATGGAGACATTCACACGTTTTTTTTTTTTGCCAACAAAAAGAGCTTTCTCCAAACACACGAATTAGACCCATGCTGTTTGGTGCTCCCTTCACACTGAAGCTGCCCTCTCTTATCTCGTCCATCGCGACTGCCACACAGTTGTCGTTGTATAGGGATACCGAGTGAGTTATCGAGCAGTTGGGTGCATGAATGAGTGAGTGGGTAAGTGGACGATTGAGTCTGTGGTTAGTTGAGTGATTGGTTGGGTAAGTGGTTGTTGGCTGGATGGAGGAGTGGGTGTATGAGTGAGCGGTTGGGTGAGTGGATGATTTACTCAGTGGGTGAATGAATGGCCGAGTGGACGAGTGGTTGGGTGGGTGTGTGAGTGAGTGAGTGAGCAAGTGAGCGAGCAAATGAGTGGGTGAGAGAACGAGTGAACACTGGGTGGGTATGTGAATTGGCGAGTAAATCTAACGAGTGAGCGGTTGGGTGAGTGGATGACTTATTCAGTTGATGAATGAATGGCCGAGTGGACGAGCGGTTGGGTGGGCGTGTGAGTGAGCAAGTGAGCGAGCAAACGAGTGAATTGGCGAGTAAACTAACGAGTGAGCGGTTGGGTGAGTGGATGACTTACTCAGTGGGTGAATGAATGACTGAGTGGACGAGTGGTTCGGCGGGTGTGTGAGTGAGCGAGCGAGAGAACGAGTGAATATTTGGGTGTGTGGGTATGCGAATTGGCGAGTAAACTAACGAGTGAGCGGCTGGGTGGTTGCACGAGTGAGTCAATGAGCGACCGAGAAAGCGAGTGAATGAGCGAGTAGTTTGTTGCGAGCGAGAGAACGAGCGAGCGGAGCTGGTAGTCGTCTGCAAGCCGGAGCAAGGCGGTGAACGAGCGACTTAGAGGGCTCGGATCAGTGTGGCGGGCCGGTGACAACAAAGAGAGAGCCGTGGCCAGTCGAGCCAAGCACGCGGCTCAAAGAGAAACGCTGCCCTGGCCAATAAAACCCGAGCGTTAAAGTCGCTTTATGTGGATTTAAAGTCATTATACATTCACCGCCCGCTGCGCGTTGCGTGCGTCGTGTGTGTGCATCCCGCGCGCCTTTTGTCTTTGTTGTCAAATCCAATTACGCGAGATTACTCGCGACGCGCCTGCGGGGGGCCGGAGTGCCCCCCCGCCCTGCCCCCCGCACGCGAATGTCCGTCCAATCCCCGTTTCATTCGTCGGCCTGGCTCTGTCAAAATGTATACGATTGTATTTATACGTAGGCTGATCCGTTTATAGATGCGGGGGGAGGGGGGGGTGGTGGCGGCCACGGTCGCTGCCGCTGCCACAGCGGTGGCACGGTTGGCAGCCCGCTGGACGCTGCGATCCAGAGGTCGCCGGTCCGATCCGATTCCAGCTCCCGGTGCGGAAGGGCGAAACGGCGGCGCAAGTTTCTTAGTCGACGATCGGCAGGGTCACGCGCCCAACTCTTCCGACGCCATCTGGCTATGTGTGTAAAAGTAGGTGCCACGGTGGCGAGGAGATGTTAACTACCTCGCCTGGTATACAGGAGGTCGTGGGTTCGATCCCCACCCAAATGCCTGCTGCTGTATATTTGGAGTTTGCGTGTCTCTCACTCTCATCATCACAGTGGCTAGGAGATGTTAACTACCTCGCCTGGTATACAGGAGGTCGTGGGTTCGATCCCCACCCAAACGCCTGCTGCTGTATATTTGGAGTTTGCGTGTCTATCTCTCTCATCATTATCGCGGTGGCTAGGAGATGTTAACTACCTCGCCTGGTATACAGGAGGTCGTGGGTTCGATCCTCACCCAAACGCCTGCTGCTGTATATTTGGAGTTTGCGTGTCTCTCTCTCTCATCATTATCGCAGTGGCTAGGATATGTTAACTACCTCGTCTGGTATACAGGAGGTCGTGGGTTCGATCCTCACCCAAACGCCTGCTGCTGTATATTTGGAGTTTGCGTGTCTCTCTCTCTCATCATCATCACGGTGGCTAGGAGATGTTAACTACCTCGCCTGGTATACAGGAGGTCGTGGGTACGATCACGACCCTGACGCCTGCTGCTGTATATTTTGAGTTTTCGGTGTCTCTCTCCCCGTGGTCGCGTGGACTTTTCCTCCGGGTCCACCGGTTTT
Organism: Lampetra fluviatilis; assembly: GCF_964198595.1. Classification (NCBI taxonomy): domain Eukaryota; kingdom Metazoa; phylum Chordata; class Hyperoartia; order Petromyzontiformes; family Petromyzontidae; genus Lampetra; species Lampetra fluviatilis. Next base: position 5,190,234 of record NC_136323.1, on the reverse strand, counting down.
TCCCTCCACATTTAGAAACGCACGTTCAGATTATTATTTGGCTGCTGCTATGAATTCCCACGCGATAAGCCACTTCCGTTGAGCGGCCAGGTCGCTTCTGAAAGAGAGCTACGTAGCTCAGTGGGCCTTACACCTTTTGGTTAAATAAAAAGAGTTGAGTTTAGTCGGCCAGCATTCCCTCTCGGGGTGGTTGGGGGGGGGGGGGTTCCTCAAGAGATTCCTCGAGCGGGGAGGGCCTTCTGTCAGCAGTTGTCCAGAGGGATGAACCACCTCGACCGAGATGAGCGGAAAAGAGAACGGAGGAGGAGCACTGGTCAGGAAGGTGAGGAGGAGGAGGCAGAGAAGAAACGACCAGGCCAAGGTGTAGGAGATGATGAGAGGGTGATGATGACGATGGCTCGCGCGAGCGTGCGTTGCTGCCCGCGTTTGCCGTTGTTTTCCCGCGACCGTGGGGGCTTCTGAGTGAGAGGTTCAATTGGGGGACCCCCCCCTGCCGATAGGTGCCCATCCGCCTGTCTGCCCCGCTCGCCCATCCGACGCGTCTCTCGCGCGGAGGCTCCCTCCGTGTCTTGTCGGTCACGCTTTCATTCTGTCCGCTCTCCGCCTTTGTGTGCGCGAGTCGTGTAACGGTGCGGGGAGCGGCGGCGCAACGGTTGGCGTCGCGCTGCGCCGCACGAAACCGGCGGCCCGAGTTCGGTTCCCGCTCACGGACACCAACGCCGGTGACGATTGTCTGAGCCGGTCCTGAACCTCCCCTAGGTCGACTCGGCCCCAAATGAGTACCTGGCGCGGTGTGTAAACATCGCCACTAAGGGAGACAAAGGCGGCCGGGCACGGTGCTGGCCACCTTCACCCCCTCGTGTGCCACAGTGCCGGCCTTCATCTGTGCTGCTCGCTGACAGCACTTGCCCCTGCAGTCTGTTAAGGCTACACGGGTGATCTTTGTCTCTCCGCAGGGGTCCCGGTCCGTGTGTGTAACGAGACAGACGGGGTGGCTCACGACTCCGCTCTTGACATCTTCACTTATCTCAACGAGATCGGGTGAGATTTCACACAAACACACACACAGACACACAAAAACACAAACACAAACATGGATAGACATACGCTACGATAAACATGCGCAGAGCCAGGAGATGTGGGTTTTTAGACACCGATTGTCCGTCTGACTGCCCCTACATCTATCGGTCTATCCATCATTTCTGTCTGTCTTCCTGTTCATACGTCCATTCGTCTGTCTCTCTATTGCGTTGTTTAACTTAATGACTGTCCTGTCCATCCATCGATCTGTGTGTCGTATCTATCTGTCTCTCTGACCACGTGTCTCTTCTGTCAGTCTCTCCAGCTCTGTGATTGTCGATCAGTTCATGGTATCCATCTACCCACCTCTCTATCTCATCTGTCTGTCTCTGCGTGTATCTTTATTTGTCTGTCCGGTCATTCTGTCCTTCTGTCTGTGCCTGTCTCTCTGTTCCTCTGCGTCCCTCTGTCTCTCTGCCTGCCTCTCCCTTCTCTCCCACCCCAGCCTCTCCCTCCCTCGCTCCACCTTTGTCTTTCTCCGTCGCGTTTCTTTTTTTAAATTGACGACGTCCTCCCCGTCTCGGTTCCGAGCGCACAGACACACACAAAGACACAGACAGACACACACACGCGCCCGCACACACACACACGTGCGCCCACACACACACACGCGCCCACACACACACACGTGCACACACGTGCGCACGCATATGCGCGCACGCACACACGCACGCGCGTGCTGGTTAATGCCCTTTGTGCGTGCGCGTCCCGCATCGGCCCATCGGCCCCTCTCTGTCTCTCCCGCTTCTTTTGGTTCCTTCCATTGTCCATCCGCGATTAATGGACGAGCTGGGGGGGGGGGGTAGGGGGTGGAGGCACAGAGCCATCTGAGACGAGACGAGACGGAGGAGGAGGACGCGAGAGAAGTCGGGAAAGCAAAAGCAGCGATTGAGAATGTGTGGAGTGGAACAAAGCGGTCAAAGTTTACCCCCAAGACGACCGTCTTGGGAGTCGATGCGGCGACGAATGCATCTCCGCTTTGCAGCGCCGAGCCAGTGGTGGGAATTCCGTATTCCTATGGCGGGGGCAAGTCCGTCCACACGACAATCACTGTTGACCTCGCTACGAACACTGCCCCGTGCGTCTATAAACAATTTATTTTATGTTACCAGGTAATGCCACACTGAGCTATAGAGCAACTTTTCAGAAGCGACCTGGCTACCACAAATGATAGCTCAACGAAGCGGCTTATCACGTGTAAATTTAAAGCAGCCAAATACTCTTAAACGCGTGACGTTGATTCTAAATGTGGAGGGGAAAACCCGGAGGACCCGGAGAAAAATCCACGTGGCTACGGGGAGAGAGACATGCAAACTCCAAATATACAGCAGACGTAAGGGTTGGGATCGAACCCACGACCTCCTGTATACCAGGCGAGGTAGTCAACATCTCCTAGCCACCGTGATGATGAGAGAGAGACACCACAAACTCCAAATATACAGCAGGCGTCAGGGTCGGGATAGAACCCACGACCTCCTGTATACCAGGCGAGGTAGTTAACATCTCCTAGCCACCGTGATGATGATGAGCGGCGGTGGGTGCTGGCGGGGGTAGGGGGGGGGAGTGGGACTGACGGGGGGGACGGGGGGGGGGCTGGGGGGGGGGGCGGCTTTTCAGAATGAGAATCTTTATCTCGACTCGAGGAATCCGGTGAGCTGTGAGGCTCTTTCTTTTCACGGACGTCCCAGCAGGACAGCAGCTGCATCGGCTAGCAATCGGCGAGCTGTGTAGACCATCGCAGGCCGATCGGTTTGACGGGGCTTGAGCGGAGAGGGGGGGGGGCGGGGGGTGCCATGGGGAGGGGGACATGGAGACATGGGGGGTGGAAGACGTAGAGGGGCGGGCCACATTTCCTCCACCTCATTAGCCACGAGGACCCGTGAGTTAATATCATTAATTAGCGCTCTCTCCAAGGGTCATTGTGTGGCTTTTGTTTCGGGAGGGAGGGTGGGAGGGAGTGGAGGGAGGAGGGGAGGGAGGGAGGTGTGGAATGGGAATGCAATCTGGACGCACTCTCCCCACCCGCCTCTCTGCATCTCAATTCAAATGTTCCTCTCTACATCATCATCATCTTCTTCTTCTAAGCCACAAGTCCATTATTCGCCAGTGGGGTTGGTCAGTTGTTTCCGATTTTCTTTCCGTTTGTGCTGCTATTCTTGAGTAGCGTCCGCTATCCATATATGGAGATCGGTTGACTCACATAGAGGCCCATAGACTCACATAGACCAATGTGATGCATAGGCTCGCATAGAGGCCCATAGACTCACATAGACCAATGTGATGCATAGGCTCGCATAGAGACCCACAGACTTGCATCCACACCATGTGATGCATAGGCTCGCATAGAGACCCATAGACTCCCATAGACCAATGTGATCCATAGGCTCGCATAGAGGCCCACAGACTCGCATCCACACCATGTGATGCATAGGCTCGCATAGAGGGCCATAGACTCGCATAGACCAATGTGATGCATAGGCTCGCATAGAGACCCACAGACTCACATAGACCAATGTGATGCATAGGCTCGCATAGAGGCCCATAGACTCGCATCCACACCATGTGATGCATAGGCTCGCATAGAGACCCACAGACTCACATAGACCAATGTGATCCATAGGCTCGCATAGAGGCCCACAGACTCGCATCCACACCATGTGATGCATAGGCTCGCATAGAGACCCACAGACTCACATAGACCAATGTGATCCATAGGCTCGCATAGAGGCCCACAGACTTGCATCCACACCATGTGATGCATAAGCTCGCATAGAGGCCCATAGACTCACATAGACAAATGTGATCCATAGGCTCGCATAGAGACCCACAGACTCGCATCCACACCACGTGATGCATCGACTTGCATAGAGGCCTAAACAAATAGCCAAAATTCCTCGCGTCACGTTTCGCCACATCATTCCACCCCATACTTCACCAAGCTGGTCAGTGTGTGGCGGTGGAGGCTGGGAACGTAGGCGTGTGACCATAGAGGTATAGTACAACAATGGATGCTGCCGCACTGCCCCCACAGCCTGTAACACCTGTTACGCGTGGCGGTCACCCATCCCGGCACTCAATCGGGCTAGGCGCCTGCGTGACTGCTGCGTTCGTGCCTCGAGAGCGAGCGTGCAGGCGGGCAGGCGGGCGAGCGAGCGGTGTGGGTCGGCACGTGTGGAATCTGTCGTCCGACAAGAGAGCGGGCGCGTCCGTGGGAGATCTGGCCAAAGCCTTGGCGACCTGCGCGTGCGCTGGTGGATGTGGGGGAGCGGTGTACGGGCGACGTGGCAGGGCACCAACACGCGTACACACGGGCGCTCGCACGGAGCATCTGTATCCGACAACCAAGCACGGGATTTTGAAGGGGAAAACTCTAAATGAACCTGGCCTGCAGGACAAGCAGGTTTCATAAGTGGGGGGGGGGGGTACTCGTGCGTTTAGAGCGAGCGTGGAAACGTTGGTCGATGTCGCGTCGATGTCGTGCCAACGCCGGTTCAACGACGGGTCCGAAGGCCCAACGTTGGCGCAACGTCGGATCAGTCGGACCAATTTGTTCGTTTCCTGAGTTTTCCATTGTTTCTCTGTCGTCGCGACTACTGTGGTGGTGACGGGGTCGTGGTGGCGGGCTCGTGGTGGCGGGGTCGTGGTGGCGGGGTCGTGGTGGCGGGGTCGTGGTGGCGGGGTCGTGGTGACGGGGTCGTGGTGGCGGGGTCGTGGTGACGGGCTCGTGGTGGCGGGGTCGTGGTGGCGGGGTCGTGGTGGCGGGGTCGTGGTGGCGGGCTCGTGGTGGCGGGGTCGTGGTGACGGGGTCGTGGTGGCGGGGTCGTGGTGGCGGGGTCGTGGTGACGGGGTCGTGATGCCCGCTGGCCCCTGAGCACTGTCGCCGTGTTCCCTCTGCAGGGGGAAGCACGGAGTGGGGCGCATCGACATCGTGGAAAACCGATTCATCGGCATGAAATCCCGAGGTGAGGACTTTCTTCGATCACGTGTTTATCAGCATTCTCGTCGTCGTCGTGGTGGTGGCTACGCTGCTGCATGTAACCCAGCATCGTGGAGGCAGCAGCAGCAGCAGCGAGGGTTGGTGGATCACCGCATGCACGGATGTTGTTGCGAAACTCCCTCTCTTCGTGGGCGTCGAAGAGGAGCCGTACTCTGGCGAGCCAGTAGAATCTTCTTGGTTCTTTCGGTAAAGTCACGTATTATGTTTTATTTTTATTATTTTATTATTTCCCTTCTACGTGACTTTACCGAAAGAACCAAGAAGATGAATCCCTGCAGTCACGAAAGCTTTAAAGAGCGAGTGGAAGTTGGGACTCTTCGCTATTTGCTTCCATCTGTTTGGGGATAGAGCGTTACCCCCTCGCACGTGTGCGTTTTCTCCAGGTGCTCCGGTTTCCTCCCCGATTATATAATAAGCACTCATTAATTGGCTAAAAACATCTTAAAATAATAAAAAAAACCTGCTGAAAGAGAATGCTACAACTCTGTGTGGCTCTCCTGGATACAAAATTAATTATATAATTTTTAGGGTTAAGGGGCCGTCCATAAATGACGCCACGCGATTTTGGACGATTTTTGACCCCCCCCCCCCTTCGTCACACGGCGTCACAAATAGTCAGACCCCCCCTCAAATATGACGTCACAAAGCTCTGCCTCCCCCCCCCCCCAAAAAAACATAAAACATGCTTCAAATCCCTTTAAACTATTGTCAGTGTAGTGGCGCTGCACTCTGATATTGTAGGAGAAAACATTTATTACAAAGTTTATTTAATTAAGTAGAATGTATTCTTGGTTCTTTTGGTAAAGTCACGTAGAAGGGAAATAATAAAATAATGAAAATAAAACAATAAAATTCTCACGACGTTTCGATTGCAACACAAGCAATCATCATCAGGTGTGAAAACCACAGCAAGAATTGTATTGTTTTATTTGTATTATTTCCCTTCTACGTGACTTTACCGAAAGAACCATGCATATGAATCCCTGCAGTCACGAAAGCTTTAAATCGAAATTTAAGTATAATGTGTTCTTTATATTTATTTAAAGTTGCACATTTTGATGTGACGTCACATTTCTCAAACCCCCTCCCCTTGTCACACATCGTCACAAATGTCTGACCCCCCCCCCCACCCCCAGGTGCGTGACGTCATTTATGCACTGCCCCTTAGCCGCGTAGTGATGTGGCCAAATTTGTGTCGTAAGACTATCCACCACCCGACGTAGCAACCGCCGTCACCTCTCCCTGTAATAACCCACGCGGAACTGACCTCACCGTCGCTCCATCTCCCAGGTGGACGTCCTTTCAACACGCGTTCCATCCCCTTGGCTGCCACTCCGACATTTTTCTCCATCTGCCCATCGTCCCTTCGAGTGACATTGTCCTGCCCAAGCCTCTTGCCTTCCGTTCACAGTTTGAATAATGCCCCTCCACCCGTCGATGCTCTCTAATCTAGAAACACCTTGATATGTAGAGGAACCCAGAGCTCGTGCGATTGTTGGCAGCTGTGTTTTCCACTCGTCTGTGGTTCTCTGCGCCTCTGATTCGTCCCGTCTCTTCAAGGGCAAGCGAATACCGTGTTGCAGCTGAGAATTACGAGTTTAAATTATAATTACACGTGCGTCTTTGTGCACTTATCAGTTTTCCGTTTTTTTTGTATTCGTTTACAACTTTAAAAGACGGAGGGCAAAAAAAAAAACTTCAAATATCCCAGCAAACTCTTGCGGCCGCAATTTTTTGTACGAAAGCGACGAAAAAAAATGCAAGAAAGAATTAAGCTGTCTTAAATCCTACAAAGCACTTAATTTAAAAATACGAGTTGGCACCGGTAAAATATATATATACGCACAGGAATATATTAAAATTAAAAAAAAGCAACGAGAAAAGACTGACGTGGTTTTGGGGAGTTTGGCGTAACGACAGGACAGCCACCTATTAGCAAAGGAGTGGCGGTTCCCATGCAGAGAGACGTCCATCTCTCCCTCTCGCTCCCTCTCGCTCCCTCTCTCTCTCCGTCGCGTTCCCTCTCCCCGCTCCGGCGAAGGTCGCACGACTGTCCTTCAAGCCCGCCGAGCCGCCCTGATCACTGTTATTTCACCGCGCTAACGGAAGGAAATCGTAATAAATGGGCCCGCGTCTCGCGTGACGCGCGTCCCCGCGCCCGCGTACCACCGCGTACCACCACGTACCACCGTGTACCGTCGCGTACCACCACGTACCATTGTGTACCACCACGTACCATCGCGTACCATCGTGTACCATCGCGTACCACCGCATACCGCGTTTGCGCCACGTTCGAATTTGGCCAAGCCACGGTGGCTAGGAGATGTTGACTACCTCGCCTGGTATACAGGAGGTCGTGGGTACCATCACGACCCTGACGCCTGCTGTATATTTGGAGTTTGCGTATCTCTTTCTCTCATCATCATCACGGTGGCTAGGAGATGTTGACTCCCTCGCCTGGTATACAGGAGGTCCTGGGTACCATCACGACCCTGACGCCTGCTGTATATTTGGAGTTTGCGTGTCTCTCTCTCTCATCATCATCACGGTGGCTAGGAGATGTTGACTCCCTCGCCTGGTGTACAGGAGGTCGTGGGTACGATCTCGACCCTGACGCCTGCTGCTGTATATTTGGAGTTTGTGTGTCTCTCTCTCTGTGGTCGCGTGGACTTTTTCTCCGGGTTCTCCATTTATTCTATATTTAGAATCACGTGGTTAGAGTATTTGGCTGCTATGAATGTCCACGCTATAAGCCACTTTCGTTGAGCTATCATTTGTGGCCAGGTCGCATCTGAAAAAAAGAGCTACGTAGCTCAGTGGGCCTTACATAGTAAATTACGAATTGTTTAAATAGTAATATTTAGCCACCCTTGATTAAAACCAGACCCTGAAGTGCAGCGTGTTGGCGGTCTCGGCCCCGCTCACCGATGAACGACCGCGGCGTGCACATAGCGTCGAAACTCAATTCTGGTTCCGCGCCTGATTTAACCAAATTCCCCACGCCTCCGATTGGCACGATCGGCTACGTGTCGCGTGAAAGAAGTTCAACGCACGCACGTGCAAATTCCAGCTCCTTTGAGATCTTTCAAACAACATCGCTTCCAGTGCCGTGCGATGGGCGTCAGCTCTCGTATGCAGAAGCGGTGGGCAAGTGCTGCCCCGCTTCTTGCGTGTGGTCCAGGGTGTCGCCTGGAGGTGCTTCGTGACACCCACGTGACGAGGCGCTTGCTGCACGAAGATTCTGTTGTCACGCTTGGACACCCCTGGGAGCGCGTGACGTTGCGCCCGAAATGTATTTCATTGCCGTAAATATCCGCTTCCGCTGGGCCGTCCTCATATCCGCGGCATGCCCTGCACTGACCTGCGACGGTTCCGGATAGATTCTTCGTCTCGCGCCGAGGGGAGTGCAAAGGTCAAGATCCCCCCCAGTGTAGCCTTAACCAGCTGTTGGGGCAAGTGCTGTTAGCGAGTAGGTCACCTATGAAGGCCGGCACGGCGCGCCGAGGGGGTGGGGTGGCCAGCACACACCAGATGAGGTACTCATTTGAGGCTGATTTGACCTAGGGGAGGCCCAGGACTGGTTCAGATAATCATCACTTGTGTTGGCATTGAGTGGGAATCGAACTCAGGTCGCCAGGTTCACAGTGCAGTGCGCTAACCACTGCACTACCGCTCCCCAGCCACACACACACACACCACACACACACCAAAAACACACACAACACACACACACCACACACACACAGGCACACGCCACACATACCACACACACACACACCACACACACACCAAAAACACACACAACACACACACACCACACACACACAGGCACACGCCACACACACAGGCACACGCCACACACACCACACACACACACACCGCACACAGGCACACGCCACACACACCACACACACACAGCACACAAACCACACGCAACACACTGAGCCGCGCGAGTCTCGCTGCGTTAGGAGCGGAGAGTAATTGGAACCTTCCTTGCAGCATCCCTCCACTGCCCCCCTCCCGCCCCACCCCTACCACCCCCCCCCTACTCCACCACCACCACCATCTCCCCATCTCCCCCACCTGCCAAAAACCACCTGCTGCGATGTGCATTTCAGCCGCGGGTTTTCACGAACGTCACTTGTGGAAATGCCATTTCTCTTTCAAGCCGGCTGTCAGATCAGCGATTTTTTTTTTGTGTTACCCCCCCCCCACCACCACCATCCGCCCCGACCCCCCCTCGTCCCTCCCCCCCCATTTCGTTCCCCATTGTCAGTGGATCGCCACCGTGCCCCGTGTCGCAAGGGGCACGCAGAGCGGCGCTCGCGGTGCGACCCGCGCGTTTGCTGATGATTCTCAGAGGGGTCGAAACTGGTGCGTGGATATCAAGTGGCGTGAGCGGACAGCATCCAGATCCGACTGCGTACACACGCGTGCACACGTACACACGTGCACACGTGCACACACGCACACGTACACACGTGCACACGCGCACACAATGTTCTGCATGCCCAGTTGGATCTGGAGAGCCAATAGGTGCAATGGACTCAATAATGTAGGGTGGCGCAAGAGGTCACGGCACACAGGGTTATTGTATTGATTTTAACAAAGCACAGAGGGTTATTTTTAAGTTTAACAAATGTTCAAACCGACTCCCATTTAACATGCATGCATGATGAGTGAATGCTCCTTTTAAATAAATGCAGGTCTTTTTATTTTTTAAGATTACAGGTGCGATCTTTGAACATTAATCAACGATGTTTTGTCTCAATTAAGTAAATTTACTTTCCCATTTTTTAAATGCCAGCCCCGACAAAGGGAGAAGAGAAAAAAAATAGATGTTAAGAATGATCACAGATAAAATATTGACTCGAACAATAAACAATTAAAACAAGTTTAATGCCAGTGTTAAAATTAATATAATAACCCTTTGTGTTTTGATTGGAAGCTTTCGTGACTGCAGGGATTCATATTCTTGGTTCTTTCGGTAAAGTCACGTAGAAGGGAAACAATAAAATAACAACAAAAAAACAATAAAATTCTCACGACGTTTCGATTGCAACACAAGCAATCATCATCAGGTGTGAAAACCACAGCAAGAAAATTTGAAGAAAGATTAATTCAAATTTTCTTGCTGTGGTTTTCAACCTGATGATTGCTTGTGTTGCAATCGAAACGTCGTGAGAATTTTATTGTTTTATATATTTTTTATTTTATTGTTTCCCTGCTACATGACTTTACCGAAAACCCCCTATGTGTCTCCTGGCTTTTGGGCCACCGTATTAATCACATAGCTCCTCGGGTCTAAAACACTCTAAAGCTACTCCGTGAATACAGGGAGCACAAACGTGGGGGGACTTATACGTATCGTACGATACAATGGATCTTGATCCCCACGACGTACTCTCGTAGCAGCCTATAGCACCTGTTTATGCATGGCAGTTCAGTCACCCTTTCAAGCGACATCCAGGCTCGAGCCTGCTTGGCTTACAAAAGCTGGCGCGAGATGGGGCGCGTTCTGGGCTGCTTGGTCATCGACAAACGCTCGCCCCGTACCTGCACCTGATTTCATTGTTGATGATGTGGGTTAGGCCCACTACGTCACGGCGTGTGGCCAAATCCGTGTCATCAGGACCCTCCACCACACGCGGCAAATGTCACCGCTCCCGATCACTCGCTGGGAATGTGAAGGATTATTCTCTTGACCAAATGTAGCAAATGGGGGTGCTTGTGAGAATATGTTCTCCAAAACTCGCCAGCGATAATTTGCGTGCCACTGTGAAATGGTAATACACGTGGAAATATAATTTATATGGCTGTGTCGTCGGGGGGATGCGGGCTCTTGACGACACAAACTCGACCAGATCGTTACCGAGTGGCCTAACCCCTCTTCCACCCCCCCCCCCCCCCCCCCCCCCCCCCACAAAGCAAAGCAAAAAACATAAACGAATCGTGACATTGGCTGCGGAAACCTACGCGTCAAGCACCTGTTTGCGGTTCAACTGAAGATGACATTGACAACGACGACGATGCTCAGGCGGAGGGAGCCGACGCGAGCGATTGATGATGTCAGCGCCGTCGAAGCGGAGAATCGTGGCGGCAGCGACTGCTTGAGGTGCGCATGCTGACCCAAGCAGCCGCTCGCTTGAAAAATAAATGAAGGCCCGGGGCGATGTATTCTTAATGCCGTGGACCGCGCTGTTTTGAGGATCGTCCAGGCAGGCGGGGAGACAGCTTCTGGCCGGTGCACGCCGCCACCGTTACGGGATTCGCCGATGCTGTCTGTGGCACCGACGCGCTCGCTCGCCGCGCGCGCTTTAACATCTCGTTCCAAACCATTGTGCATCCTCCCACGTCGGAGCGTGCGATCGAACCGAAACCGACCCGCCGACGACCTCTAGAGGCACGGCGCCCTGCAATTTCCTGCTCGTGCCCCTGGCTGACGGAAAGGACTCCCGCATGAGCAGGAGCTCTCTCTCTCTATCTCCCTTTGTTGGAGACTGTTTGGCCTACCCCTTCCATCCTGCCCCCTGCCCCAAATACCTTTGTAGAGGTGGGGGTACCCACACTTTGCACCACCACATGGCGGTTCATCCATTTATTCTGCTGGCTGCTGGGTGACCTTGGGCCGATGGGGAGGTGGGGGGGGGAGGTGGTTTTGCGAAACTTTGCAGACCAAAACGCCAACCTCTGGTCAGCAAGTCCAATGCCCTGCTACGCCACGGCAACATCCCATTGCGTGAATCATCCAAATTAAAACGCTTATCCACAAGACACCTTTTTTTGGGTTTTTTCCTGCCCATTATTACGAGTTGCCTTGCCAACTTGCAACAACCTACCCATCAATCACCGATTTGAGCGTCGATCTCCCCCTTTCTGGGTATCCGCGCTGCTGCTACTGCTGCTGCTCTCGCCGCCCTAGATTCTCGGCGCGGATCCGGAAGAACGCCCGGGCTCGCGAACCCAGTGGAACAACGCGGACGGCCGGAATGAGCACATCAGTCTAGGCGCGAACATCACCGAACCGCACCCGGCTTCGACGTTCCTCCTCCTCCGGCAAGACACACCGGTGGTGGATCCATCGAGTGCATGAGAAGGCCGATGAGCACACGTCCTGCATGAATGGGAAAAATCAAAGACACAAGCAGCAACAGTCGTGCGATTTGTGGCCATGCAGCCCAAAACTATGGGCCGCACAGTAACACCCAATGTGGTCGGCGCTCCTTCAACGGAGGAGGAGGGAGGGGGAGCAAAACCAAACGACACGAACTCTCACCTGCAGCCCACTCGCCGTGACCAGCGGCAGACCTCGTCATTGGCCATTTAGCCCCCCGAACAAATCGCGCTGCCGGCCGCCGCCATCGTGCGCGAGAAACAGAACTGCCAGCTGCGCGACTGTGCAGACTCGTCGACAAGGACGCCAGTTTGTTTTCACGGTTTTGCGATCGGCATTTCGCGGCACTTTTGGAGAGGTTTTTGAAGCTGGAACGACGTCGTTTTTTGTTTGTTTGTTTGTCAGCGGTTCCGCAATGCGTCGCGGTTAAAAAGTTGTAGGCGGTCGACGGTTGGCCTCGCCGCTCCAGAAATGTTGCCCTCGAAATGAGGGGTGAGGGCAGGGGAATCGGCAGGCAATTTCAGGGGCTGCACCTTCACCAAATTTTAGTGGGAGGTGTGTAAGCCGTCGATCGGTTGGCGGCGGTGTTGGCGTGAACGGGGGGGGGGGGGGGTGTGTAGGAGTTGGGGAGGAGGCGAGGCTTAAGCACTTTGTAGTCCATCATGGGGAGTTGTTTTAAAGGCTGGCGGTAATGCCAGTTTTACGCAGCCGATTATTACCGAGAGCGTCACTCACTGGCGCGGAGGAAGCCATCCCACCGTGCAATCTCTGTTTTTATTGTTCGCTCCGTCAGCGGCTGTCAGCCGCGGAGGCGGCCGCGCGCGGGGAGAAAACACGCGCGGATGAAGAGGGCCGTGTTTTGAGCCGCGCTGGGCGTCAGTAATTTTCCTGTCGGGGGGCGCTAATTGCTCGTCCTGGCGATGAGATAACGAGAGGCTGCACAAAAATCTGCTCGGTTTTTTTTTCTTGAAAAGGGGGGGGGGGGCGGGTGGTGGTGGTGCAGTTTACTCCCGGCCCCCCCCCCCCACAACCATCCCCCAAACCCCTTCCTGCCCGCATCTAATCCACCACTCATCCTCCACTCCCCCCTCCTCCATCTGCCAGCGGTTATTTTTTGTTAAAGTTGTAAGGCTCTGGCTTCTCCCTCCCCCTCCCTCCCCTCCTACTCCCACTCGTGGGACGATGGGAAGACCTGGCTGTACTGAGGACTGTGAGAGCAGACCGGGAAGATCCGGTGTCGACTCTGCAACTGCCGCTGCAGAATCGGTCGGATGGAAGGAAAGCGATGGCGAGGCGTTGTTCCGTCTCGCCGGTATCGTCGTCAGGCCCGTCGTTGCTGACGACGCAGGAACGCCTCGCTCCGGGCCTCTTAGTCAGGAGGGTCCTGCCGAGTTGTTCCGCAGTCGGGAGAGGATGGCACCGTTGGCTACGTTGCTGCGGCGCGAACTCGACGTACATCCACACAGACGGATGATTGCTACGGAGATTCCAATTGAGTGAATTGCGGTGAAACACTTTTCAAATTTGACGAAGCGTTCAGATGTTATCGAGCGTCATGGGAACTTCCCTTGCCAGTATCAGCATATAAGAGTAGTCTTCTTGGTTCTTTCGGTAAAGTCACGTAGATTGGAAATGATAAAACAATAAAAATAAAACATAATTTATTATTTATCATTTCCAGTCTACGTGACTTTACCAAAAGAACCAAGAAGATGAATCCCTGCAGTCACGAAAGCTTTACATCGAAATATAAGAGTAGGTTTTACCCTTTCTGGAAATAATAAAACAGTTGTGTTAAGATGTTAAAACACCAAACTGAAACCTTTTGCAAGGAATCGTGTCTGCATTAACCACATGTACTTGTGGTGAACATGCAAACACAAAAACACATGCTCTGGTAGTCTATGTTGTGTCTTTGAAACTGATTGGTCCAACATTGCCAGAAAGGGTAGAACTTATGCTTATAGGTATTCAGCGTGATAACGTTCAACTTGATCTGAAGTCAGATGCTCTCGATCGCCGCAACAACAAAAAATCAACTCTCTCTTTTTTCCTCCCACCATCCTTCCCCCAATTGGATTGCAATTGTGCTCTCTGTTGTCACGCCCCGAGATGAGGAATCCATTCGGAGCTCTCGCGCAGCAGTACGTGTGCGTCATCGGAGCAGGGATTTAAATTAAATGACTCTGTCGGTAGCGAGGCTCCCTCGGAAGGCCGTGCGGCACATTTCGGCGTCGGCTATTGCAGAGCGCGGTCGTGTCGCTACGGTTCTCTGCGGTGAATGCGATTCGTCGGTCGACGGGACCCACCCTGCAACTTTTGCAGTCATCTCGGAACGGGAAAGGGTTAAGAGAACGACCCGCGGAAACGGATATTGCAGAACGCCCTCCCGAGGTCACTTCAGGTGGCCTCTTTAACCCAGACGCTAGAGGGCGCTACATTTTTTAGATGACTTAGAGAGTGCACAAGATGTGCAACTTTTTTGTATGGTGGCGGGTGGTTGCGACGGTGGATTTGCCGCCTACGGTTAAGCCGGGTTCTCAAATGTAGTGAGTCGATGGACGACCGCACCGTATATGGCATCACAATCATTCGCTCTTTTTTATGCATCGGTCGGCAGAATTGCAGGTCTAAGAATTTCAATATTCAGCTTACGCCGTGCGACAGATATCTCCCCAGAAGGGTATCGAGTGACGCTGCCCCCTCCCACCACAATGTGTGGCGAGGAGGTCACTTCCGCAATCTCACAAATAGTTCTGTGATGTCCGCTTTCTCGGGCCAGAATTCCGAACGGAAGCTTTGTTGGCGCGTGGTTGCAACCATCGGTAACCGGCGTTCCATTTTGTGGCTGCGACGACACCGAAAGACGAGGTTTGAATGAAGTTGAGAAGTTGATCAAAAGTTGACGACCAAAATTGAGCGCACTCTGCTTCACCCGGGTTAATGCGAGCACGGCATGATTGGCGATTAGGAACAACGCCGTGAGTTGATGTTAGTCTGTCGGGGCCAAGGCATCGCTTGCGTCACCGTCTTGCATAAGAAATTAACGGTGCCTCCTTAATATTGCGTGGGCGGGCGGGATGTTAATCAGGTGCCAAATTTAGCCGAGTAAGTAAAGCAAATGTCACGAATCCAGCCAAAATTGCAAAGGAAAAAACTTTAAAGTATTTATATGCAAAAAATGTGTTGTTCGTGTCACAGGCCCGTGACGACGCGACGCGTTGTAACCGTTCAAATTGTTTCGCGAGCCGCCCCTCTGTGCCCACCCGGCCACCCACGCACATCTCAACCGTTCCACACACGCGCGCAGGCAACACACGCACGCATGCACAGCACACGCACAACACGCAAACGCACAAACGCGCGCGGCCGCGTGGGCCCTCCCGATGGAACTTGCCGCCGTAATTGCTAACGCGGTTGCTGCTGTTAGGACAATTGTCTGACGTGGCTATTGTCGCCGCTAATTTCATTTTGGTTTCTGGCCACGTCCGTTAAAAATAACGCGCCAAATTTCGATTTAAAGCTTTCGTGACTGCAGGGATTCATCTTCTTGGTTCGTTCGGTAAAGTCACGTAGAAGGGAAGTAATAAAATAATAAAAATAAAACATAATAAAATAATTCTCACGACGTTTCGGCCGCAACGCAAGCAGCCGTCCCCGGCGGGGGGCACTGCCGCTGGCCCAGTTTGCCTCTCCTTGTGCCCCGCCGGCGGAGAAAAACAACAACACGTGCTCGATGGACGTCGGTCGGTGAGGTCATCAATGCGGTGATCTGTGTGCAGATCCGCGACCACCGCATTGATGAGGTTCACGTTTCGGCGCGTTAACAATCCACGATGATATGATGATCAGGATGTTACGAATGATAATGATGATTCTATTAATGATGATGACAATGTTGATGATGATGACGATGCTAGTCATGACACAGATGATGATGATGACGACGACGATGATGATGTTACTCACCAAAGATGACGATGCGACGAATGGCCATGACGACGACGTTGATGATGATTACGATACTGATGACGATGTTACTAATGAAGATGACATTGACGATGTTGACATTGATGACTATCGGTTGTGTTGCCAGGCATCTACGAGACCCCTGCCGGCACCGTGCTTCTCGCCGCCCACTTGGACATCGAGGCCTTCACTATGGACCGCGAGCTCCGCAAGATCAAGGAAGGCCTCGCCCTCAACTTCTCCGAGCAAGTCTACAACGGTATGACGCATCGTCAGCGGCTGCCCTGCGGACGGACTGATCCCCCGCCATAGGATCGTGCCATTTCTCCCACTGCCTCGGCCCGGAGGTGGTGAGATGTTAACTACCTCGCCTGGTATACAGGAGGTCGTGGGTTCGATCCCGACCCTGACACCTGGAGTTTGTGTGTCTCTCTCCCCGTGGTCGTGTGGATGTTTCCCTGGGTCCTCCGGTTTTTCCCTCCACATTTAGAATAAACGTCGCGCGTTTAGAGTTATTTGGCTTCTATAAATGTCCACGTGATGGTGATAAGCCACTTTGTTGTGCTAAAATTCGTGGTCAAGTCGCTACTGAAATAGAGCTACATAGCTCAGTGGACCTTGCTTGGTAAAACACTTTTTTGAGTATAGTTCAAGAGAGCCACTGAACGTTTGCACGAATCGGGGTTGGTACCTCGATGTTTAATACCTTTTATCTAAAGCCTCCGTCAGTTAGGCCACTTCAGCCGCGATAGAGGCACACCTTCTGTACGCACTGCACAGAGTGTTCTTTGCGTGTCGAACGCACAGAAGAGTTTGATTTCTGTTTTCTCTTTTCCCGCCAACTCAATCGCCGGTGGCGATGTTGACGCCACGTCACCGAGCATCCACTCGGGCAGCGCATAAACCGGCGTCGGAGAATGACAGCCCGCTGAAGTGGATACGACAGAGCTACGTCTGAGAATGCTTCGAGTAACCTCTGCTCCACATGGGGTGGTGGTGGTGGGAAGGGAGGGGAGGGGGCAGCACTTTCCCACCCGCCCCCGCCACGGAGAGCGATGTCCGTCGCTCGATGGTCAAACTGATAGTTTTTTACTCTCATCGGCTGGAATTTGGCCAAATTAAGCTGGAAGGGCCAAATTTAATGTGTTGTTTTTGTGCAGTCATCGGTGATCGGTGCCGAGACAAAGGCTGTTGTTGCTCTCGCTAAAGAAAACCCGGTGGAAGATAAGGGAGATGATCAGGAAAGGAATTTGAAAGCCAGAGGAGGAGGGGGGGGGGAAAAAAAACCCGCGCCTAGAAATGCGCGTGTGCCGAGCTGGGCCTTTGTTGCTTGGAGCCGAGGGTGGGAGGCAGTGGGGGGGGCAGTGGGGGGGGGGAAATTGGTGGGGGGGGGGGCTGTGGTCAAAAGATCATAATCATCATTGTAGGAACAACGAGTCGGTCTGTCCACGGCAGAGGTCTTGCAGCTCTACGGAAAATAAACCCTGGCCTCTTTGTAGTATCCACAGCTGTGCCCTCTTTGCCACGGTTTACTGGGCTGCAGTGCCCCCCACCCACCCACCCACCCCGCCCCTCCTCCCCCCCTCCCCTCCGTGCCCCTCCCCTGCCATTCATTCCCTGCCCGTAATGAATCTTTGAGATGAGACTCTGCCAAGGCTCCTCCTTGTGCTCAATGGGAATGAACACTTTGACGCGAAGTTTTATTTTGTTTAACCAGAGGTGAGAAGTAGTAATAGGTTTTCTTTTACCCTTTTATCTGAGAATTCAAGAGGAGTCTTCGTCCATTGGGAGGGGGGACGGTGTTTCATCCCAATTGGCAAAATTGATGTTTTTTGTTTGTTTGTATTTATAATGTGATGGCGGTGATGATGATGATGATGATGATAATGTGGATGGATTGTGACGATACTAATGATGAGTGATTATTATTATTATTGATTCTCATCGTAACGCTGATGATGACTGATGATGATTTATTAATGATGATGATGGTTATTGAAGACAAATGTTTCCTGATCATTTTGGTAATAATTTCATTATAGTCATCGGACGATTATGATGATGATTATTATTGACGATCATCATCATTTGCAGATCATCATCATCGTAGTAATATTCATTGTTTCAACTCCCCCCCCCGACTCCCCCCTCGACTCCCTCCACCGCCAAAAGGCGCCAAGTGCCGATGGCAGCGATTTGACGGCGGTTCACAATAACCAACAAGAAGGGAACGCGTGGGGGGGGGAGAGGGCTCCTTTGTGAAACCCACTGCCGCATTAGCGCTCCGTGCTTATTCATCAGGGTTAATGTGACGTTGATTTGGGGTTAAGGGCAGGCTTGAGGTTGGGGGAGATGGGGAGGGGAGAGAGGGAGGGGAGGGGAGTGGAGGGAGAGAGGGAATGGAGGGAGGGGAGTGAAGGGAGGGGAGTGGAGGGAGGGGAGTGGAAGGAGCGAGGGAGAGAGGGAGGGGTGAGAGGAAAGGAGTGAAGGGAGAGAGGGAGGGAGTGGAGGGAGGACTGGTGCTCCTCTCACATTGCAGCCCTGAGACAGTAGAAATTCCACATTGCTGTGATGGGGCCGAGTCTCTCCATAAGAAAACCTGTTTTGACATCAACTTGGTACCTACTCACTTTATCGACCCCGGAGGGACGGATGATGGGCTGAATCAAGCCTCCCCCCTCAAAACCAGGATTTGAACTTGCGACTTTGTGATTGCGAGCCGCTTTCTCTCCCTCTGAAGCACCTGGAGTGCCCATCCGATGGAGACATTTTAAAGGAGCGGGGGGGGGGGCAAACCCCTCCGTTATATATTCATCAATACAGTGCGTGCAGCCTTAAAATAAAAAAAATGCGTATATAACAGGCGACGTTTCGGGTAATGGCCCTTCTTCAGAGCTCATCGGCGAAGGGGTAACGTCCTCGGCTGGCTGGAAAGCTCACCGGAGGAGCTTGGCGTCGCGTGACCGGCTCAAAGTTTGAGCGGTCGATGATGAATTTGTCCGGGGGCGAGCGGCGAGGCCTGGTCGGGTAAGGGTGGATTGAGAGCGAGTTGCGAGTTGGGCGAGCCGGTGAGTTATTGAATTTGGGAGTTGAGTAAACGAGCTTACGAATGGCTGTAATTTTTAGGGTGGGTCGGTGAGTGAGCGGGATGAGTGAGTGAGTGAGTAAATGTCGTAATGAATTGGTTTTACGTTGAGTGAGTGAGTGGATAATTGAGTGGGCGGGCGGGTGAGTGAGTGAGATGCTGACAGAATGAATGAATTGGTGCATGAGCAGATTAGACAAACGCTCATCGAACGAACGGCCAAGTGCACGGGTTAGACACCGATTGAATTAATTACCGAGGAGTAAGTGAACGATTAAGTGAATGAGTGAGACGCTTGATTGAATGGTCGGTTTAGGGTGATAGCGATTGAGCGATCGAGCGAGCGATTGATTGAAAGAGCGCAAAAACCGCTCACCCGTTCATTCACACACGGGCGACTTCACACTGCAGCCATACCACCCTGGGCTCTCACGCGTCCAGCGCATCTCCCTCACTTCCCCTCCTGCCCCCACCTACCACCCCCGGCCCACCACTCTTCCCCCCCCGCCACTGCTCCCTCACTGCCAACATAAGGGACTTAGAGATGTGAGTGGGGATAAGGGAGCTTTCGTGTGCTCAGGGGACCTCGGTTGTGGAGGAGGGGGCGGGGCGGCGTCGATCGGGGGGCGGGGGGGCCATGTCAGGGGATGGGAAATGCCCTCGGGATAATGCCCACACACCTGTACGTCTCCCCTGCCTCTCTGCCTCTCTGCCTGGCTACCCCCCCCCCCCGCCCACCCACCCGCCCGTCCCCCTTCGCCCCAAGGCTCTGGGGCTGCCCGCACGACTGAAATCTACAGATTTTGGAATCTCTGCCTCACTTGATACAGTAAATCTGGCTGTGACGGTTCCACCTGATGACGGAGACTTGTGTTGCCTCCGAAACGTCGTGATTTTTTATTTTATTTTATTTCTATTATTACTTTTATTAATTTTAATTAAATTTTTTTACCTACGTGACTTTACAGAAAAAAACCTAAGAGTATGAATCCTATGAATCCTTGCGAAATCTTCAAATCTAGAATGAAATCTACAGCCTCGGTCGTGACGGCCGTGCGTCAGTCGGCCGTGGCTCACGGTTGGAATCCGTCAGGCCGCCCTGGTTATTGCTGCACTGCGGCATTAACCGCAGAACTCGACGTGCCACCTGCTTCGCAGTGGATGTGAAAAGATTGGAGCGCCACAGTAACGAGATGTTCACTACCTCGCCTGGTGTACAGGAGGTCGTGGGTTCTAATCCTGAAACCGGACGCCTGCTGCTGTATATTCGCAGTTTGCATGTCTCTCTCCCCCTGGTCACGTGGATTTTTCTCCGGGCCCTCCGGTTTTCCTCTCCAAATTTTGAATCAACACGTATTTAGAGTATTTGGCTGTGATAAATTTTCCACTTGATAAGCCACTTTGTTGAGCTATCATTTGTGGCCAGGGCCATATCGCCCAGTGGGCCTTACCTAGTAAAATACAAACATTGTTTGTAGCTTTTAGTTTTATTTGCTGACGTCACTGTAAAATAGTTGATCATCGTGTGCCGTGCGTCAAGGTAAGAATGTTTTTTTGTTTCTTTCAAAATTTGAAAAATTACACCGCAAATTATTGTCTGGGATTACACACGGCAATTTGCATTACATTGAGGTTACACACAGCAAATTGAGATTACATTGGGATATACACACAGCAATTGGTATTACATTGGGATTACACATGGCAATGGGGATTACATTGAGGTTACACACAACAAATTGGGATTACATTGGGATATACACACGGCAATTGGGATTACATTGAGATATACAAACGGCAATCGGGATTACATTGAGGTTATACACACAGCAATCGGCATTACATTGGGATTACACACATCAATTGGGATTACATCAGGACTACATACAGCAATTGGGATTACATTTGGATTACACACCGCAAGGTTGCCCCCTGCTGTGAAACAACCGGCTGTGCTCACTGTCTAGCACAGCAGCGGCTTCCTGTAATGAATGGCGCAGATTCCAAACTTCTAATTAGTGGTTGGCGAAAGTCATGGGGTTGGACACACGCTTACTGCTGCTGTTGCTGCTGCTGCTGCTTTGAGTGGTGGTGGTGGCGTGGTGCTGGCCACCCACCCCTCCGTGTGCCCTTCCGGCCATCAGCGGTGTTCGCGAACGGCACTTGCCCCAAAAGTATGTTAAGGCTACACGGGAGATCTTTGGCTTTGGTGTCCGCCCCTCACCTCAAACCCTCCGATAAAGAAGACGGCAGAGATATACAGGCAAGAGGCAGAGATGTGGCGAGGTGACTGCACTTGGCTCCCCCCCCCCCCCCCAATGATTTTACGTGAATCCAGGACCCCACTGGGCCGCTTGGGGCCATTGCACTTTTGGCGTCGGGAAGGCATCGGGTCGAACGGTGTTGTTGGCGGTGTTGCAACGGCGCGGTGGGATCGGTCGAGGGGCGCGGGGGGGGGGGACACACACGCGGCTCTTGAAAATGAGTCTTGAGACTCGGTGAGGCCTATTGTTGGGTAAATAAAGAGCGCTGTTGTGGTTTCACACGTAGGAGGATTTCGTGACCAATACAGGGTTTTTTGTTTGTTTGGGTTACATGGCGTAAATCTAAATGTATATTCTTTGCGTCTTTCGGCAAAGTGACGTTGATAGGTTTGAAGAAAATGACAAAAAATAACGCGTAGATAGGTGTCTATCTACGCGACTTTACCGAAAGACCCAAACAATATGAATTCCTGCAGGCACGAAAGCTTTAAGTCAAAAAATATAAATGTGTCGTGAAACCCGCCACCACCCGACACAGCCAATTAGTGCGGTTTGTCCCGTAAACCGAACATGGCAATTCGTCACTAGTACAGCACACGGGCTGTGTGTTGGAGAGAAAATACACAACATTTCCAATCTGTTGTGGTTCATGTAGTTTGCCACAATATTGAGAAGTCTCCCACCATCGCCACCTCCCCCCCCCCACCGTTTCTGTCTTAAGTGTTTCGATTGCAGAGAAAAAAATTGACAGGTTTCTGTTTTTCCTCATGGGCAAAAAAAAAAACATTTGAAACGCATTCGTCAATAACACCGTAGCCTTCAAAGAGAAAATATGCAAATAAAAAAAAATAGGCGACACTCGTTATTTACGCGCTATGGTGAAGGGCCTCTGCCTGAATCATCGCCGATTTTATATTTTTATATATTTTTTCCCTTGCCACCGTTATTAATGAACGCATTGAGGTATATCTGTTAATTGTGCTGGTGCACCTCTGCCAATACAGGA
The DNA here is from genome assembly GCF_964198595.1 of Lampetra fluviatilis. Lineage (NCBI taxonomy): Eukaryota > Metazoa > Chordata > Hyperoartia > Petromyzontiformes > Petromyzontidae > Lampetra > Lampetra fluviatilis. Next base: position 5,167,719 of record NC_136323.1, on the reverse strand, counting down.
TCGCCAAACAATGAATCACCAATGTGAGAGCTTTGATGATTAAAATGTCGCGGTTGAGCGTCACGATTTGATTTAATTAAAAAAACACTATGATTCTGTTATGCTTTCCAACCAAGGGCGTAGAGCGTCCACGCGTTAGCTCTGTCCGTCTGCCTGTTCAGCCGTCGGCCCGTGAACGTGATCCAATGCAACCGAACATTCCCTGTAGGTGCTGTGCTGCCAATCGGGGCTCGCCCGAGAGAAAACCACGCCACGTCGAACCAAACTTGGAGACACAAGTTAGAATGTGTTATGTGTGTGTGTGGGGAGCGGTAGTGTAGCGGGTAGTGTAGTGGGTAGCGTAGAGGTTAGCGCGCTGCGCTACGAACCCGGCGACCCGAATTCGATTCCCACTCACGGCCAACACCACCGGTGACGATTACCTTGAACCGATCTTGGACCTCCACGAGATCGACTCGTGGGTACCTAGTGCGGCGTGTAAACATCGCCACTCGGGAGACAACAGAGGTGTGGACTCGAGTCATGTGACTTGGACTCGAGTCAGACTCGAGTCATGAATTTGATGACTTGCGACTCGACTTGGACTTGCATAACAATGACTTTGTCCCACCTCTGAGATGTGGACTCGAGTCATGTGACTTGGACTCGAGTCAGACTCGAGTCATGAATTTGATGACTTGCGACTCGACTTGGACTTGCATAACAATGACTTTGTCCCACCTCTGAGATGTGGACTCGAGTCATGTGACTTGGACTCGAGTCAGACTCGAGTCATGAATTTGATGACTTGCGACTCGATTTGGACTTGCATAACAATGACTTTGTCCCACCTATGAGATGTGGACTCGAGTCATGTGACTTGGACTCGAGTCAGACTCGAGTCATGAATTTGATGACTTGCGACTCGACTTGGACTTGCATAACAATGACTTTGTCCCACCTATGAGATGTGGACTCGAGTCATGTGACTTGGACTCGAGTCATGAATTTGATGACTTGCGACTCGACTTGGACTTATAACAATGGCTTTGTCCCACCTCTGGGAGACAAAGGCGGCCGGGCGTGGTCTTGGCCACCCCACCCCCTCGTGTGCCTTGCCGGCCTTCATGGGTGCTCGCTAACAGCACTTGCCCCGTGGCGAAGGGCCTCTGCCTGATGCTACAAGGGGAGGGGGGGGGAGCTTTGTCTTGTGCCAATGCGCGTGCGTCCGAGTGCGCGCGTGCGCACAGAGGCCGAGCGAACTGGCAAACACGCGCACACACACACACAGACAACCACCCCTCTGCGTGTACACACACACACAGACAACCACCCCTCTGCGTGTGCACACACACACACAGACACCACCCCTCTGCGTGTACACACACACACACAGACAACCACCCCTCTGCGTGTACACACACACAGACAACCCCTCTGCGTGTGCACACACACACACAGACACCACCCATCTGCGTGTGCACACACACACACACCACCACCCCTCTGCGTGTACACACACACACACAGACAACCCCTCTGCGTCTGCACACACACACACACCACCACCACCCCCTGCGTGTACACACACACACACAGACACCACCCCTCTGCGTTTACACACACACACCACCACCACAACCCCCTCTGCGTGTGTACACACACACACTCGCGCTCCAAGCAGCGGGCTGAGCGGGCGGGCCGAACGAGCACCGTGTGGCCGACAGATGGGCCGCAGACCCCGGCAACATCTGTTCATCTCGTATCACCTTTAAAGCCGCGAGCAAAATGCGACGCGCTCAGCCTCCGGTGGGGGTGGGGGGGTGGGGGGGGGGGCCCCGCCTGATTGAATGACACGGGCGGTGTGGCGAGGCAGCCCCGGTCAGCCGGCGTTGTGTGTGTGCGTGCGTGGCCTGCCACGGGACCTCCACCGCGGTAATGAAGCCATTAGCGGACTTGTGAACGACTCGATTAGGCGCGCCTGTGACTGACCGGCCGGAACCCTGACGAATGACCCTTCATGCCCTGATTCCCACCCCCCCCCCCCCCCCGGGGCCAGCTCGTGGTCAAGCTGGACGCGGATAACCCGATACCTGCAAAGATATTTATTCATCTTTGGTTTTCGTCCGCGTTTGTCGCTTCATTCACGTAACCAGCCGACAGGCCGACCATGCGAGATTAATGGTCTCCGTTATTTCGAGGTGACCGCTCCCCAAGTGGTTCGGAGTTTCTGGGGGACGATGGGCCGTACACCGCGTCGATGTCTTCGTAGGTTTCGTGTCGAGTCGACCGCCGGAGTGTTGAATTAGCGTGGTGGTGTAGTGAGTTGAATTAGCGTGGTGGTGTAGTGAGTTGAATTAGCGTGGTGGTGTAGCGAGTTCAATTAGCGTGGTGGTGTAGTGAGTTGAATTAGCGTGGTGGTGTAGCGAGTTCAATTAGCGTGGTGGTGTAGTGAGTTGAATTAGCGTGGTGGTGTAGTGAGTTGAATTAGCGTGGTGGTGTAGCGAGTTCAATTAGCGTGGTGGTGTAGTGAGTTGAATTAGCGTGGTGGTGTAGCGAGTTCAATTAGCGTGGTGGTGTAGTGAGTTGAATTAGCGTGGTGGTGTAGCGAGTTCAATTAGCGTGGTGGTGTAGTGAGTTGAATTAGCGTGGTGGTGTAGTGAGTTGAATTAGCGTGGTGGTGTAGTGAGTTGAATTAGCGTGGTGGTGTAGCGAGTTGAATTAGCGTGGTGGTGTAGTGAGTTGAATTAGCGTGGTGGTGTAGTGAGTTGAATTAGCGTGGTGGTGTAGTGAGTTGAATTAGCGTGGTGGTGTAGTGAGTTGAATTAGCGTGGTGGTGTAGCGAGTTGAATTAGCGTGGAGGTGTAGTGAGTTGAATTAGAGTGGTGGTGTAGTGAGTTGAATTAGCGTGGTGGTGTAGTGAGTTGAATTAGCGTGGTGGTGTAGTGAGTTGAATTAGCGTGGTGGTGTAGCGAGTTGAATTAGCGTGGTGGTGTAGTGAGTTGAATTAGCATGGTGGTGTAGTGAGTTGAATTAGCGTGGTCGTGTAGTGAGTTGAATTAGCGTGATGGTGTAGTGTGTTGAATTAGCGTGGTGGTGTAGCGAGTTGAATTAGCGTGGTGGTGTAGTGAGTTGAATTAGCGTGGTGGTGTAGTGAGTTGAATTAGCGTGGTGGTGTAGTGAGTTGAATTAGCGTGATGGTGTAGTGAGTTGAATTAGCGTGGTGGTGTAGTGAGTTGAATTAGCGTGGTGGTGTAGCGAGTTGAATTAGCGTGGTGGTGAGTTGAATTAGCGTGGTAGTGTTGTGAGTTGAATTAGCGTGATGGTGTAGTGAGCTGAATTAGCGTGGTGGTGTAGTGAGTTGAATTAGCGTGGTGGTGTAGTGAGTTGAATTAGCGTGGTGGTAGTGAGTTGAATTAGCGTGGTAGTGTTGTGAGTTGAATTAGCGTGATGGTGTAGTGAGCTGAATTAGCGTGGTGGTGTAGGGAGTTGAATTAGCGTGGTGGTGTAGTGAGTTGAATTAGTGTGGTGGTGTAGGGAGTTGAATTAGCGTGGTGGTGTAGCGAGTTGAATTAGCGTGGTGGTGTAGTGAGTTGAATTAGCGTGGTGGTGTAGTGAGTTGAATTAGCGTGGTGGTAGTGAGTTGAATTAGCGTGATGGTGTAGTGAGTTGAATTAGAGTGGTGGTGTAGTGAGTTGAATTAGCGTGGTGGTGTAGCGAGTTGAATTAGCGTGGTGGTGTAGTGAGTTGAATTAGCGTGGTGGTGTTGTGAGTTGAATTAGCGTGGTGGTGTTGTGAGTTGAATTAGCGTGGTGGTGTTGTGAGTTGAATTAGCGTGATGGTGTAGTGAGCTGAATTAGCGTGGTGGTGTAGTGAGTTGAATTAGCGTGGTGATGTAGTAAGTTGAATTAGCGTGGTGGTGGAGCGAGTTGAATTAGCGTGGTGGTGTAGTGAGTTGAATTAGCGTGGTGGTGTAGGGAGTTGAATTAGCGTGGTGGTGTAGCGAGTTGAATTAGCGTGGTGGTGTAGGGAGTTGAATTAGCGTGATGGTGTAGTGAGTTGAATTAGCGTGGTGGTGTAGGGAGTTGAATTAGCGTGGTGGTGTAGCGAGTTGAATTAGCATGGTGGTGTAGCGAGTTGAATTAGCGTGGTGGTGTAGTGAGTTGAATTAGCGTGGTGGTGTAGGGAGTTGAATTAGCGTGGTGGTGTAGCGAGTTGAATTAGCGTGGTGGTGTAGTGAGTTGAATTAGCGTGGTGGTGTAGGGAGTTGAATTAGCGTGATGGTGTAGTGAGTTGAATTAGCGTGGTGGTGTAGTGAGTTGAATTAGCGTGGTGGTGTAGGGAGTTGAATTAGCGTGGTGGTGTAGCGAGTTGAATTAGCGTGGTGGTGTAGGGAGTTGAATTAGCGTGATGGTGTAGTGAGTTGAATTAGCGTGGTGGTGTAGGGACTTGAATTAACGTGGTGGTGTAGCGAGTTGAATTAGCGTGATGGTGTAGTGAGTTAAATTAGCGTGGTGGTGTAGTGAGTTGAATTAGCGTGGTGGTGTAGTGAGTTGAATTAGCGTGGTGGTGTAGTGAGTTGAATTAGCGTGGTGGTATTGAGTTGAATTAGCGTGATGATGTAGTGAGTTGAATTAGCGTGGTGGTGTAGTGAGTTGAATTAGCGTGGTGGTGTAGCGAGTTGAATTAACATGGTGGTTACACGAGTGAATTAACATGGTGGTGTAGTGAGTTGAATTAACACGGTGGTGTAGTGAGTTGAATTAGCGTGGTGGTGTAGCGAGTTGAATTAGCGTGGTCGTGTAGCGAGTTGAATTAGCGTGATGGTGTAGTGAGTTGAATTAGCGTGGTGGTGTCGCGAGTTGAATTAACACGGTAGTGTAAGGAATTGAATTAACATGGTGGATGTCACGAGTTGAATTAACACGGTGGCACTACCTTGTGTGTGCGTGAGCAGGCTTCTGGTTCAGCCCCGAGTGCGAGTTTGTGCGCGAGTCCATCTCTCGCTCCCAGAACAACGTGGAGGGCTTCGTGCGTCTTTCCGTGTCCAAGGGCCACGTGTACGTGCTGGGTCGCCACTCGCCGCTGTCCCTCTACAACGAGCAGCTCGTAAGGTGAGGCCCCGTGGGTCAACGTCGTGGGTTCGATCCCGACCTTGACGCCTGCTGCTGTTTATTTGGAGTTTGCGGTGTCTCTCTCTCTCATCATAATCACGGTGGCTAGGAGATGTTAACTACCTCGCTCGGTATACAGGAGGTCGTGGGTTTGATCCCGACCCTGACGCCTGCTGCTGTATATTTGGAGTTTGCGTGTCTCTCTCTCTCATCATCATCACGGTGGCTAGGAGATGTTAACTACCTCGCCTGGTGTGCAGGAGGTCGTGGGTTCGATCCCGACCCTGACGCCTGCTGCTGTTTATTTGGAGTTTGCGGTGTCTCTCTCTCTCATCATCATCACGGTGGCTAGGAGATGTTAACTACCTCGCCCGGTATACAGGAGGTCGTGGGTTTGATCCCGACCCTGACGCCTGCTGCTGTATATTTGGAGTTTGCGTGTCTCTCTCTCTCATCATCATCACGGTGGCTAGGAGATGTTAACAACCTCGCCTGGTATACAGGAGGTCGTGGGTTCGATCCTGACCCTGACGCCTGCTGCTGTATATTTGGAGTTTGCGTGTCTCTCTCTCTCTGTGGACTTTTCTGCGGGTCCTCCGGGTTTTCCCTCCACGTTTAGAAACATACGCTTAGAGTATTTGGCTGCTCTACGTTTCCACTTGATGATAAAGCCACTTCGCTGAGCTGTCATTTGTAGCTCAGTGGGCCGTGCCTGGTCAAAATTTTATCGTTTTAATTTTTAGTAATATTATCTGGCGAAACGTCGATAGCCGTGTAAGCGCCAGCACTGAGCCGCCAAACACAGGAGCTGGATCGCCAAATCAACCGTGGCCAAATTCCAATTAATTAATCCATCAACCCCCACCACAACATTCGTTATTCCATATCACCCGGAACGGATTTATTTTCATAACTGCTTCCGAATAAACAGGAGTCAGAAGAGGGGGTGGGGGGGGGTGGGGGTGGTTGAGGATTCGTAGCGCAGCGGCGAGCGCGCACCGCGATGTCAAAATCCGGTCACCCGACTTCGATTCCCGTGCGCGCGATTGGCATCAGCGGCGAGCGACATCCGTCCGCCAATTCACCGTCTCGCGTTGAAGTATGACCATGCACCAAAAGAGAAAACGCCTGCACCCACGACCGCAGAGACGGTGTGGGCGTCCGCCGCGCCCGTCCAGCAGCGGATCGACAAAAGGGGGGCGGCCGTGACGCGCGAATTGGATCGGCGTTTCTGGCGGGGCACGATCTGCGCGCGGGTTTATTTTTTGTTTTGTTCGACGCGTCGCTGAAAGGAATCCTCGCGTGAGTGCGTGCGCTCGAGGTGCTCGGAGCACATTAACGTCCCCCCCCCCTGGCCGCAGGGACGCGTCCTTTGTGAGCAGTGCAGCGCAAAGTGTTTCCGATTGTCTCTCCCTCTTCTGCTGCTGCTGCGTGTGCGGCGCTTTGCCTGCTGCTGCTGCCGCTTCATCAGTACGAGCTGGCGACAGAAAGGGGGGGGGGGGGGACGGCACGATGGCTTGGGGGGGGGGTGGGGGCTGGGCCCCCCATCGAAGTGGAGAGGCAGCGGAGGTGGCACGGGCAACTCATTTAAAATAGAGAGACGTTTGGGGGGGGGGGGATGCAATAGAGAGGAGAAAATCGACACAATAAAACGCAAATTGATAAATAACAATACGTCCCCGCCGCCATAGACGCGCACATTAAACACTTGACTGTTTCGAGTGGCCGCTTTTGTGCTCTCGGCTCGCGGATTTAATAAAGGGATAAAGGGAGGCAAGCGCCAGCCGCGGAGAGGGGGACCTTCTGGTGAAAGGGGACCCCATTAGGTGGCTTGTGTACAAGACGCCCGCTTTTACCGTGGTCAAGGCCAAGCATCATCCCCCCCTCCGCCTATCTGTCGGGCGATGGGTTCCCATTTGCAGATTAAAAAAAAAAATTCGCAGCCTTCAGCGCTTTTATGCGACGCGTCGCTCGGCACGTAGAAATTATCGCGTAGACGCGGGGAAAAGTGGGAGGGGAATACATATATTTTAATGTGTTGTGATGTGATGTGTTTGTCTGGTTTTTATTTATTCGCATGCCCAATTGCTTCCCTGGATGTTGTCAGAGCAGCGGTAATAGGGGGCGGTGTTGGGTGTCAACAATTAGACATTTAACAATGCGTCGATTGATCAATTGAAGTGGATACTTAAGTTCATGATATGGTTTGAAAATTTGCATTCGACGTCGATGAAGAGATCGTGGCATTATTTTCAGGCGCTGCATTTGCAATCCGGAGGTCGCCGGTTCGATTGGCTGGCGTTTGCGGTCGGAACGACGGCACGAGTTTGTTTTGTCAAATCCCTCTGCCTGCTCCCAGCTCTTCCGAGACATCCTGGCCGGCATGGAAGAGTAGGCCCATGGGCTTTCTCGTGCCCCTTCTGTTGGAAGCCCTTCCGCCAGCAGTGGTGCGAGATGGCACTTGCAGGGGATGCCCCTTTGGCTGTTTTCGCTTTCATTTCACACTGAATATTTGCCGGGGTGCGCCGGTCGACTGGGGTAGGTGGAACGAGTAGCAGCCACGGCCAATAGCGAGAGTTGTATCGGGGATGTGGTGGGCCGGACACGAAAAGATTTTCTAACATAAAAAAAATATTTATTCTGGCTGTGGGTGAAACTCACGTCACTGGACATCTGTTAAAAAGCGCAGCTCATCGGATTCCTCCGGCGTAAATAAATATTCGGATTCTGATTGTGGAGTTTCCGTCTCTCATTCACAGCATGAACGTCCAGGGAGACTATGACCCCGTAGATGCCGCGGGGTTCATCAAGATCAACTCGCTCCGGTGAGGTCCCAGCTCACACCACTCACCCCGCCTCACCACGCCTCACCCCTAACCCTCTTCGGAACCCGGCACCGCACGTCAGCGAGAGCTTGCGCTACGATGCCACTGGAGCATTTCCTCGAGCATCGTCACCGGCAATCGGCCCCTGCAACGCATTTCCCGTGAGCGACCGTGACACAGACCTCGTGCTAGATTCATAAAGAAAAGGTGTTCAGCACTTCCTGAATGGTGTGGGGACTGAACAGTGGGCGGGGCTACCCAGTCAGTGGGGCTACTCAAGTAGTGGGTGGAGCTACCTGAGTAGTGGGTGGAGCTACCTGAGTAATGGGTGGAGCTACCTGAGTAGTGGGTGGAGCTACCTGAGTAGTGGGTGGAGCTACATGAGTAGTGGGTGGAGCTACATGAGTAGTGGGTGGAGCTACCTGAGTAGGGGTGGAGCTACCTGAGTAGTGGGTGGAGCTACCTGAGTAGTGGGTGGAGCTACATGAGTAGTGGGTGGAGCTACATGAGTAGTGGGTGGAGCTACCTGAGTAGTGGGTGGAGCTACATGAGTAGTGGGTGGAGCTACCTGAGTAATGGGTGGAGCTACATGAGTAGTGGGTGGAGCTACCCAAGTAGTGGGTGGAGCTACCCGAGTAGTGGGTGGAGCTAACTAAGTAGTGGGTGGAGCTACCCGTGTAGTGGGTGGAGCTACCTGAGTAGTGGGTGGGGCTACCTGAGTAGTGGGTAGGGCTACCCGAGTAGTGGGTAGGGCTACCCGAGTAGTGGGTGGAGCTACCCAAGTAGTGGGTGGGGCTACCTGAGTAGTGGGTGGAGCTACCTGAGTAGCGGGTGGAGCTACCCGAGTAGTCGGTGGAGCTACCCGAGTAGTGGGTGGGGCTACCCAATTAGTGGGTGGAGCTACCCAAGTAGTGGGTGGAGCTGCCAACTCACCATGTGGCTCGGTTGAGCCTCACAGAAATGTCCCAATCTTGATTTTTTTTTCTTGCTGTGGTTTCCCCCACCTGATGACGATTGCTTGCGTTGCGATCGAAACGTCGCGATCTATTATTTTTCTACCCACGTGACTTCACCGAAAGAACCAAGGAGTGAGAAATTTCCCAGCTTCACGCAATTCGGGTTGGCGTGAGATGTCGCGCGAAACTGACACGTGCCCGCATGTGTGCCCTTTCACAGGCTTCAAGAATACCGTCGGCTGCGCACCAAGTTGGAATCGCAGCTGCCGAGCGTGTGATAGGTTTCTTCGAGCTTATGCCAAGGCCCCAGCGTTTGATGCCCTCGGCCCGATGTTTTTGACTCTCGCAAGCCAACGTTTTAACTCCCACGCACTACACTGCTGCCCAGGCCAGAGTCACACAGAGTACGGGGGGGGGGGGGGGGGCCCATTTCATTCCTTGCACCAGTACCCATGCCAATCACGCCAACCACGCTAGGCCAACCGAGTTGGCGCAATCTATTGATAAATGTTTAAATTGAATGCGGGAGGAAAGCGTAGCACCCGTAGAAAACCCATCGTTCGTTCGAGGGGGTAACGCTCAAAGCTTCCGCAGGCATCGATTCAAGATTCTATTTATGTACGCCAATTTGCCTGGCCACCTTGCGGTCTCATTCTCAGGCAGTTGTCTCCCAGGCTCACGCTTGCTTGGCTTCTGATTTTACAAGAAAAATATTTCATTGTTCAAAATGTATGCTTTGTAGAGTCATTCTCTGATTCCCGGTATAAAATAATTGATCCGGCGACACTTTCAGGGCCCCGGGTTCGAGTTCAGATATCGCCGGATTTTATCGCACTGAGTTGTTTTGACAGTGTCTTGTTCATTCACGTAAGCGGTGAACGCACAATAAAATTAACAAGTTGGGAGAAAAAAAAAGACCATGCGTCGTAGGCATGGGTGATGTAATGCTTTGTCACGTGCCTTTTTCTTCGGACGTATGTAATCAGCTGCACATAAGCCGGTGGGAAGCGGCCATGGCCACGTGCGGGTCTCCATATTTGCAAGCAGTGCTTTTACCTTAGGGGTTGCATCTTTCGACTTTCGGGAGACCCTAAGAAAAAATCAATGAGTCCAGTTTTCAAGAGGATAAGTTCTGAGAAGCAACGCGGCTAAAGTTTTTGTTCGTATCAGATCATCTTTACGAGCGTTATAGCGTCCTCCGCTGCCGCTCTCTTACTGGCAGACGGACACGTCGAGTGCATGAAGGATTTGAACCTGAATTGGAAAGTATAAAACAATATACTCTTTGGTTCTTTCGGTAAAGTCACGTAGGTATCAAATAAAATAAAATAAATCACGACGTTTCGGGCGCAACACAAGCGTCCGTCATCAGGTGTTTGATACCTCCGTGACTTTACCGAAAGAACCAAAGAGTATGGATTCCTGCAGTCACGAAAGCTTCAAATGAAGATATAAATAATTTGTTTGTAGTTCAGGGCGAACGGTGTGACTTGGCTGAGCCATTGTTAACGTCCTCGAATAACACTTGGGGTAGGTTAAGAAGTAAAACATCAGTCGTCTTTGTGACACCACTCATCCGAAGCCATGTTAAACTTATTTCAATTATTTGAAACAGAATCTTAGCATGAAAAAAACACGTATCTAGAAAAATATATTTATATCGCCGAGTCATTTCACTCCTGAATGATTGCTTCCTGGCAATGTGTCGGTCAAGGAGGTTGTTTTTTTTTTACCATACTTGACCATTCCTGTCGGTGGGAGTTAACTCATAAAATGAAACGACCGTATTCAATAACGAAAACTATTTTCTGTCTGGTTGCGGTCACGACAGCGCTCGTAAAGATGATCCAATATGAACACAATTTAATTATAATGTGGCAATGCTATGACGGACGACTTAGAGGGTTACCCGAAGCTAGGTGGAGAAAAAAAATCCAACACTCGGTCCCATGCAGGTGAAACGGATGGAGTCAACATTTGTTGTGCCGCATGCTGGTAAGCCACCTTAAGGTTTGTGTGTGATCCACCAACATCTCACCACCAACTTCTCGCCACCGACCCCCACGCCACCGACCCCTCGCCACCGACCCCCTCGCCTGGCTAAATGATGCTTCTATTTTTTGCTGTCCCCAAAATGCCACTGGCTGAGACCGGAGCAAAGGAAGCGGAAGGAGAGATGACAACAGCGGGGTGAAATCGCAGAGTTCGGAGGGCACTAATAGACAACAACTACTAAGGACAGGAGGGAAATGGGAGACAATTGGGGAGGCCTTGGCCCAGCAGTGGGCCAAGGCAGCCTGCAAACAACAACAACAACAACAGTATTCTTGGTTCTTTCGGTAAAGTCACGTAAAAGGAAAATAGCAAAATAATAAAAATTAAAAATTAAATTCTCACGACGTTTTGATTGCAACACAAGCAATCAACAGGTGTGAAAACCACAGCAAAAAAAACACAGCAAAAAATGTTCTTGCTGTGGTTTTCACACCTGATGATGATTGCTTGTGTTGCAATCGAAACGTCGTGAGAATTTATTTTTTATTTTTATTATTTTATTTTTTTACAGCAATAATTTTTTATTAGTTTATTATTTCCCTTCTACGTGACTTTACCGAAAGAACCAAGAATATTAATACATGCAGTTACGAAAGCTTTAAATCGAAAAAACAACAACAACAGTAACAAATACCAACGCCAGAGTAATGATTTCGTCGGTGAAAAAAAAAGTATTCGGTGGAAGAAAAAAACAAGCGAGCAAAAACAAAAAGATATAATCGCCGCTAATTTCTGGAACCCTCGATTAAAAAAAACAGCGAGGGCTTTTGAGGCGTGACCCTTGCGGAGCCGGGTTCTGTCCCGTCGACGCAGATAAACGAGTGATGGGGTTAATTCATTAACCGATCAATAGGCCATCGCACGGCGCGCTCGGTAAGGAGCGGCTGTGGGGACAACGGGTGCTAAAGGCCACGATGCGCTGGGACGACTTTGGGGCAATCGTTGCCGCAGTCATCACCGGCAACAGTCGCCTTTCGTAAGCGTAAGGATAAAACGACGAAATATCGGACAAATCTGTTCGCTGCTCAAAAATGTTCCAATGAAGCACCTGGATCGCATGCACTGGCACTCAGCAGTTGGGGGGGGGTGGTGGGGTTGTGGGAAGAAGATGCGTTCAACATAACCTGTACCTGTCACGGGACGCTTCCTTAACTCGAAGACTTCCAGAAGGACCCAGGTTGCGCTGATGCTGGTGGCGGTAGCAGCAGCATCGTTCGCTCCAGGTGTACGTGACGTGTTCCCGTGCCGCAAGAATGAGCGGTGGGGTGGGGGGGCAAGACCACGCCGGCAAATCACCGCGACTTACGGCTCGCTCGCTATCCCAGGCCAAGGGCAGTCTCCCTCCGTCGCCTTTCGTGGCGTCGCCCTTGGGCACCGAGGTTGCTGCGAAGTCGGCGAGACTTTGGCTTGGAACTCGATGTGGCTTGCGGTGTTGCCATTGCCGCCATCCATCGCCCGGATCGAGGCGGCTGTTGACTGGACATCGAAGGAAGGACGGTCACCGCATCGCGTGGCGCTTTCACGGGCACTTCTGCGGCCGTACATAATGCCGCTGATTATTAAGCCACTGGAGCTATGCACTTTCACTTTCAGCGCATCTAGATTGACAACTCACTTCTTTAGAACTTGATAAATGTTTTTTTTTACCATTCTATCTGGCAACAAAACTGACACCTTTTTTTACAAGGAGTCAGGTATTGTGGTCTATGTAAATATATGTAAACATGACTCCTTGTAAAAAAGGTGTCAGTTTTGTTGCCAGATAGAAGGGTAAAAAAACCAATTATCATATTTTTTACTGGCAAATAAGGTTCCAATGATCTTTAGAACTTGTTTTAGTGCTTCGTTTTGTTGTCCTGCGCACCTCCAATTAGCATGGTTGGCTACGTACGGTGTGAAAGAAGTTCAATACACATCATCAGAGTCTGGTGATCGTGATTGCACTGTGGAGGACGCGCGTGACGTGGAGCCGAACAGCTTAAATCAATAAGTAACATCGGGAAATGATTCAAGAAAGGGAGTTTGCCCAAATCTGGACAAATCTGTTCACAGACGATCAGGTCGCGTGTCTATCCGAGGTTGTGCTCTGTCGACCGATCGTTGTTCATCAGACGCAACTAAAGGTGTCTGTGGGTGTCCATCATGTTAGTCTGTGTGTATGTATGTTGAATTTATACTGGTAGGAACCCACTGGTTCCACCAGCCCACAGGAGATTATTGTGTCCGTTCGTCGTGCAGGGAGAGGCTGGGTGGGGAGGGAGGAGCTGGGTGGGGAGGGGAGGGTGGGGAGGGGCTGGGTGGGGAGGGTGGGGCTGGGTGGGGAGGGGAGGGTGGGGAGGAGCTGGCTGGGGAGGGGCTGGGTGGGGAGGGTGGGATGGGTGGGGCTGGATGGGGAGGGGAGGGGCTGGTCACCCCGTGGTGCCCTTATAAAACTCAACGTTTAACCTACTCACGCCGGCTTGTGCCCGCCCTCACAGTCGGGCATATTTGCGGAATCCACCACGCCGCCGTTGACCCTGGCCATTGACCGAGCAACCCAACGTTCCTACCAGCTCCCTCCGCAGGAATGTGTTTTCGCACCGTACGTAGTCAACCGCACTAATCGGAGGTGTGGGGGGAAGAGAAACGAAGTAAAAACAAAAGCACCTCTCAAGAAATGAGTTTTCATTCTCGATGATTTAAAAAGTGCACAGCTCCAGTAACTTCCTAATAACGTGGGTATTCCAATTTGCGAGTCGATGGGACTCTTTTAAGGTCTGTGAGTCTATATGTGAGACTACGGGTATTTGTGTAAAATGTCTTTTAAGTCTGTGAGTCTCTATGTAAGTATATATATATGTGTGTGCGTGTCGTCCATTTGCACATACGTCTGCACTTTTGCCAAATTTCCTGACAGAGGCTCGCTTAAATCGACTGGCCCACATTGCTTGCTGGGGCCACATTCACTGTGCACACCCCCCCCCCCCCCTTTTATTACTACACGCTTTTATTTAACTCACTCTGTTGTTGTCGTTGTCGTTGTTGTCGTATCCTCAAATCTTGTAACTCAATTTTTACCCACTTCCCAATGTGGTATCGACTGCAAACTTGGTATACACTACTTATGTCATACTGATGACAATACTATATTCTATCATAAAAAATAAACAAAACAATTTTAAACTATATTTTTACACGCTTTCTATAAACTCACTCTGCCTGTTGTTGTTGTCGTATCCTCAAATCTTGTAACTCAATTTTAACCCACTTCGCAATGTGGTATCGACTGCAAACTTGGTATACTTATGTCATACTGATGACAATACTATATTCTATCATTCAAATTTATAAATATATATTTTAAACATTATTTTTGTATATGTTATGTTTCGGCTTGGGTCTAATTGTCCACGGTAAACTGACGTTGGCTGTAATTGGCCACATTCCTTTACGTTATGGCAAGCTTCGGGGCCACTTCCTGGAGTCGTGGAGTTCTTCCATTACCAGTACGGCACATTTCATTAAAGCGTGTTTAAAAAAAAATTAAAATATTACTTTTTTTGGCTTAGTTCCTGCTCTGCGCCAGAGCAGATTGAGACAAAGACGGTCGCAGATTTTGACGGTTTGGTTTTGTATTTCCGTGCGCGCTGGGGCTCCACACGTAAAAGCCACGGTGCTTTTGCCGTGTATCAGCACGTCGCAAACGAGTAATTCACGCTTTCCCTTGAACGCTTGGCCGTAAGTCGGAGCCGGAGCAACCCTGAAAATGATTGTGCTTCTGCGGATAATACCCGAGGCTCGTCGAGGCAAACCAAGGCACCCCGTAGGATTATTACGGTTCAATGCTAATGCGTGACCTTTTGCATGCCATCTCAATGAAAGCCCACTGCGCATTAGCTCCATTAAAATAGACATATCGGAGCACTTAGTGGGTGTATGTTTTTTTTTTGGGGGGGGGGGGGTGAGACAAACATTCAGAGCTCTTGCTCCCATTTATTTGGAAATATGTATCAAGGTTTGCAAGTGTGAATTCGATTCACCTTGCACTATTGCGTATTACAATTGTTCAATTGTTTTTTTTTGTTATTTTACGAGTTTTCCTTCAAGGCTTCGCCGCACTTCACGTTCCACACCGGGGGTTTGGGGGAACTTTCCCCCCCCCCCTCTCCCCCACCGCCCCCGTACTTTGTACGTACAACAAAACTGAACACAGAAAGCGGTCGAGACGAACGCAGACTTTGCGTTTTAAATGCGGCGGCTGTGGCGTTGGTGGCGTTGGTGGCGAGGGTTTGGCGGATCGCCGCGCAGATTTTGTGAAACTCCCTTTGCCCCCGTTGGCGTCAAGGAGGTGCCGTAAACCCTGGGTCGCCAGGAGGAGACGGCGATACAGCCAAGTGCACTAATTGCCATCTGTTTTCATGTGTACAGGGGATAGGGGCCGTCCATAAATGACGTCACGCACCTAGGGGGGGCTGGGGGGGTCAGACATTTGTGATGATGCGTGACGAGGGGAGGGGGGGGGGGGCGTTTGAGAAATGTGACGTCACATCAAAATGCGCAACTTTCAATAAATATAGACAACACGTTCTACTTAATTAAATAGACTTTTTAATAAATGTTTTCTCCTACAACATCAGAGTGCAGCGCCACATTAAATACGCACTACAATGACAATAGTTTAAAGCGATAGGGGGGGGGGCAGAGCTTTGTGACGTCATATTTGAGGGGGGGTCTGACTTTTTGTGGCGCCGTGTGACGAAGGGGGGGTCAAAAATCGTCCAAACTCGCGTGACGTCATTTATGGACGGCCCCAAAGAGCGTTGCTCTCCTCCACCCCAGCGTAAGACGTGGGGTTTTCAACTGTAAATAATTTTTATTTTACCAGGTAAGGCTCCACTGAGCTACGTAACTTTCTTTCAGAAGCGACCTGGCCACAAATGATAGATCAACGAAGCGGCTTGTCGTGTGGACAGTTATCGCAGCCAAATATTCTAAATGCATATTTCTAAATGTGGAGAGAAACCCCGGAGGGCCTGCAGATAAATACATGCGACCAGAGGGAGAGAGACACGCAAACTGCAAATATACAGCAGCAGGCGTCAGGGTTGGGATCGAACCCACGACCTCCTGTACACCAGGCGAGGGAGTTAACATCTCCTAGCCACCGTGGCTCCCGACTTTCTCCGGAAGCTCCGGTTTCCTCCCACGTGAGCAATAAACACGGTTGGCTACGTACGGTGCGAAACAAGTTCAACATACGTGGACGCACACAGAGAGAGGCCCATTGACTCGAGCGGTCCCATCGTTTATTGTCCTTCCCGCGCCCCTCCGATTAGCGAAAGAAGGTCAACGCACGTTTATTAGGAAAACAATGCAGGAGCCTCCTGAAAGAGAGTCTTTAGGAGACGTTATGGCTCGAGTGGATAAGTAAAATGAGGCAGCGGTGCGGCTGCCTCGCAGCGACAAGGGACCTGGGTAAAACATCAAAATTAATGAAAATAAAATAAAATAAAAACAAAAATCACGACGTTTCGGATGAGCTCATCATGATGAGCTCCCCCCTCCCTCTCCTCCCCCCTCAACTCGCTTTTAAGGGATTACATCTTGAATCATTGCCTCACTTGATGCAGCTAATCTGGCT
Organism: Lampetra fluviatilis; assembly: GCF_964198595.1. NCBI lineage: Eukaryota > Metazoa > Chordata > Hyperoartia > Petromyzontiformes > Petromyzontidae > Lampetra > Lampetra fluviatilis. The sequence continues at coordinate 5,151,170 of NC_136323.1, read as the reverse complement.
GGGTCGGTCCCACCTGATGACGGAGACTTGTGTTGCCTCCGAAACGTCGTGATTTTTGTTTTTATTTTATTTTATTTTCATTAATTTTGATGTTTTACCTACGTGACTTTACCGAAAAAACCTAAGAATATGATTCCTTGCAGTCACGAAAGCTTCAAATCTAGAAAGGGACCTGGGTTCAATCCCTGACTCTCCCCCTGTTCTGCAATGCTTGAGTGTGTGGATCTCGTGTGTTGTCTCCCCCTGTTCTGCAGTGCTTGAGTGTGTGGATCTTGTCAGTTCTCTCCCCCTGTTCTGCAGTGCTTGAGTGTGTGGATCTTGTGTGTTCTCTCTCCCTGTTCTGCAGTGCTTGAGTGTGTGGATCTTGTGTCTTCTCTCCCCCTGTTCTGCAGTGCTTGAGTGTGTAGATCTTGTGTGTTCTCTCCCCCTGTTCTGCAGTGCTTGAGTGTGTGTAGCTTCTGTGTTCTCTCCCACTGTTCTGCAGTGCTTGAGTGTGTGGATCTTGTGTGTTCTCTCCCCCTGTTCTGCAGTGCTTGAGTGTGTAGATCTTGTGTGTTCTCTCTCCCTGTTCTGCAGTGCTTGAGTGTGTGGATCTTGTCTGTTCTCTCCCCCTGTTCTGCAGGGGCTTCATCCAGGGTTTGTCCACTTTGTTCCCATCGCAATACAATTGGTGTTGGCGAAACATCCTGATAAAGGATCCTCATGAACAAGAGTCGTTGGTCTCAGTGTGTCGTTCCTGGGTAACTACGCAATAATTATCGTGACTATTCACTGATGTTCATCTCCACTCTACAGCCCTGAGCCAGGGGTGAGGAAATTCCACAATTCTATGGCGAGGGCGAGTCTCTCCCCAAAGTCTTCCCCACAAAAGCGGTACCTATTTTATCGACCTCGGAGGGAGGGGCCGGGGGTGATGATTGACCGAGTCACCACCGAGGTGCCACGTGTGTGTGTGTGAGCGTGTGCAATGAGATCCGCTCTGGTTACCTGAGAACCCTGGTCGCCTGCCTCTTAGTGCACGACGCTGAACAAACGTGCGCCAATGTAGCCGGCCCGTGGGCAGGAGCTGAGCACGAGGTAGTGGCATCGCGGGGGGGCATAGACGCGCGGCGAAAGGGGTGAGGGGGGGGGGCAGCACTGTCACCCGAACAGCGCAGCAGCGGATAGCGCATGGCCAATGAATAACGACGCCCGGCTGTAATGGGAATTTTGATTTGTGCGGCCCTGTTGCAATCGGAGGTCAGGGCAGGAGGAGTGGTCGCGGTTAACTGCCACTTAGCATTGGGGGGTGTGGGGGGCTATTTATTTATTTATTTAGCCCCCCCTCCTCCTCCTCTTCTACATCTCTCACTGTGAACCACAGCCACTCCAACGTCCCCCCCCCCCTCCCCCGGTCTCCTTTGTTTATTTGTATTTAATTTTTTTCGTTGCTGGCGTTGGAGAGGAGGAGGTGGGGGGGGGTGGAGATGTTTATTATCGCGCCGTTTTCTTTATTGCGTTTTCCTTGCGCCGTTGAAGTGCGCGTTAATGTGCTGCCCCCGTCCTCACTTTAAATGGCAGCGTTAATGGAGTGACGGGGGGGGGGACAAAGGGCGCCCCCCCCCGCCCGCCCGCCCCCTCCCACTTCTTTCTCTTGCACCAGACAAGACTCTGTGGCCTTGTCAATGGCATTTGGGGGCTCATGGCAATGGTTTGTGGGGGGCGTTTTGGTAGGGGCTGGAGGGGGGGGGTGTAGCACTTAATGCGTGCGCCTTTACTTTTGTACGGCGGTCAGGCTCATTTTTTCACATCGCTGTTGCGGCTTCCATAACTCTCCCTAATTCGATATTTGGGGGGGTGGGGGGGGCTTTTTGTGAGTCCATCTCGATCGTTTGGCGCTCTCCGGGCAAACGACGACGAGAGAGAGAGAGAGAGATCCTCAAGTCGCCGCGTGTCTCTCGCTCTGCCACTCGCTCGCTCCCTCTCTTTTTTTTTTACGATCAGTGGAAACAAGACGATGCTCGGTGTATTCGGCACTTTGCTTCGTTCATCATTTCGTAATTTTTTTTTTTAAACTTGGCTTCATGTAAACCCCCCTCCCTCTAGCTCACTCTCTCGCTCGCTCTCTCGCTCGCTCCCTCTCTCTCTCACCTCTCTCTCTCCGGTAAATTACATCAGCTTGTTTGGAATAAACAGAGGATTAATTTCTTTCTCTTCTCCCCGTCAGCTCCGGTTCAATGACGCGAAGCAAATTGGATTGATTTAAGCTCCGATGGCCAAACATTCTTGTTTTCCCTTTCACTCTCCCAACCTGTTCCAACCTATCCCGCCCACCGACCCTCCTATCAACTCCCATCATCACCACCACCACCACCACCACCCACCCACCCCACGGCTGTAGCGGACGAGATGACCCCGTCTGTTGCTCCTCGTTAGCCGCAGCTAATTTAAGAGGTCACCCCTGTGACCAAGCGCTCGGCTCGATCGCATTCCCCGGCGGGTCGGGTACTCGGGTAGCGTTGATGTTGTTTTGTGCGGGTAGCCAGCGCACGCGTACACACACAAAGACAAAGATCCCACCCGTATAGCCTCAACAGACTGTGTGCTTCATGCAGACTTGACGCCTTGCAAATGGTATCAATTTGGTGTTGGAATATCTTCACGGGTAAAGCCTATTTTTATACTGTTTTATTTCTTCCATACCGTGTCAATATTGTTTGTGTGGCTAGCCACGGCACGTGGTACACACGCTCGCGGTGCAAACAAAACAGATTTTCGGCTGGAATTTTTTTTTGCAGAAACGTCGATATCCTGACATTGGTTTTATGTATGGTGAATACACGCGAAAAAATGTACCGTTTTTTATTGGCTTGTTGGTGTTTAAGTTCCAAATGTGATTTTTATTTACTGATGACCTGCCAGGTAACGGCGAGTTTGAGACCAGATGTCTCTTTTTTTAAGGGATGCCAGGGCGATAGAATTAACATTGCAAAATCCAGTGCTCGATTGCCAAAAAAAGCAAAATTATACATTTAAAAAAATGCGAACGGCAAACGGATTCTGATGGAGCAAATTTTTTGTTCAAAAAAAGCGTGGACATGGACATCCGCAGAGAAAACGAAACAAAAGTTGATCATTGCTCAAAGAGGCGTGGAAATATGCATCCTTGGACTTACACTGAAGAGGCAGTGAGAATAACCCGTGGATTGGAGAACAAACGCCACGAGGCATCATCACATATGGCCATTCAGTAAAGTAAGTGGGCTTTGGGCAGCACGTGCTATCACGGCTCGAGTCTTACGCTGACCGCGAGTCAAATCTAACGACAGCCGAGAGGACGTCCGCTGCGGAGATGGAGCAATGCGCTGGATTGTTCTTTGCATCGCAGAACCGCGGAGGGCGGTGACGGCTTAAGGGAAGTCCGGTTCACCATGGGAGTCCGGTTTACCATGGAAGTCCAGTTTACCATGGAAGTCCGGTTTACCATGGAAGTCCAGTTCACTATGGGAGTCCGGTTCACCATGGGAGTCCGGTTTACCATGGAAATCCAGTTTACCATGAAAATCCAGTTTATCATGGAAGTCCATTATACAATGGAAGTCCAGTTTACCATGGGAGTTCAGTTTACCATGGGAGTTTAGTTAACCATGGGAGTTGTTGCACGAACCTTGTTTTGATCATCTCGAGAGAAAACGTCAAACGGCCAGCAGCATCAGCAGCAGCATCAGCAGCAGCATCAGCAGCAGCATCAGCAGCAGCATCAGCAGCAGCAGCAGCATCAGCAGCAGCATCAGCAGCAGCATCAGCAGCAGCATCAGCAGCAGCAGCATCAGCAGCAGCAGCAAACGGGCTATGGTAGTAAGACGGGAGCGTAAAACACGCGGTTCTTTTGGTTATAAGAGCTGGGGATAAACGAGACGAAGGTAGGGAAGGAGTAGAATAACAGCGGAGGGTGGAGATACATTTAAGGAAAAAGAATCCCCGTTCGTGATGAAGTTTGTGTCGCGTTAGGGTCGCGTAAATGTGTCGCGCACCCACCCACCCACCTTCCACCCGAATTTTACGCGGTACAATAAAATCCTGAACGATGAATATGATGTAAAAAAAATAATTTACAGGTGAGAGTGGAGCGCGGCATAGGTTTGGGGGTTCAATCCCGGGTACAGGGTGTGTGGAGAGGACCACGTGTTTGAATGAGAGAAGGGGGGTGGTGGTTACTGGCAGAGGGAGAGCATGTTCAGGACTTCCCAGGTGATGAGAGAATTGATGAACCTCGTTCAGGTCACCCCAATTCATCAGCGGCGTTGAGACAAATTCGTTCAAGTCTGTCACGTGAACAGAACGTGCAACACAGTTTGTACGACTGCTTAGCGGTAATATTGAATAATGTTGGTCGCGAAAGCCTGCGTGGTACATTTTGTGGGGGAATTTTATTTATTTATTTTGTATGCTCGCTGGTACGAGGGTTCTGAATAAAGGGGGGGGGGGGGCTGAGAGGGAGGGAGAGGGCAAGACATCTGCCTGTGCGGTGAGCCAGCAAATGCTGCTGCAGGCTGTGTTGAGTGTGGATTATGCGGATTAAACTCGACGTGCCTCACCACCACCACCACCGCCCCGATAATTACCCGTCGACTTTCTCGCTTTCCCTTTCACCACCGCCGACGCCGCATTCATGCAGCGACACGGACCTCTGCGTTTGTTTCACGACTCCCGCCAGCCCCGTTACGACTGCACGAATTCGTGCTTGGTTACACGAGAAGTCACCCACTCCTATAATCCGCGATTGTGCGTGATGGGGTCCTTATTTTAGTTTTTCTCTCGCGGGTACGTTTTTTTATTTTGGCTTTTCGTCCCTTTGTTGTTGTTGAGTGGGTGAGCAAGTGGATGAGTGAGTGGGCGAGTGAGTGGGTGAGTTAGTGGATGAGTGGGTGAGCAAGTGGGCGAGTGTGTGAGTGGGTGAGTGGATGAATGGATGAGTGGATGCGTGGGTGAGTTAGTGGATGAGTGGGTGAGCAAGTGGGCGAGTGGGTGAGTGGGTGAGTGGATGAATGGGTGAGTGGATGAGTGGGTGAGTTAGTGGATGCGTGGGTGAGTGAGCGGATGAGTGGGTGAGTGAGTGGATGAGTGGGTGAGTTAGTTACCATGGGAGTTAATGGATGAGTGGGTGAGTGAGCGGATGAGTGAGTGAGTGAGTGGATGAGTGGGTGAGTGGATGAGTGGGTGAGTGAGTGGATGAGTGGGTGAGTGGGTGAGTGAGTGGGTGAGTTAGTGGATGAGTGGGTGAGTGAACGGATGAGTGGGTGAGTGAGTGGATGAGTGGGTGAGTGAGTGGATGAGTGTCTTCTTTTTTCATAATCAACGATTTTTGGGTTTAGATCGCGTTATTTATAAATGTGTCGTAACCCTCCACCACCCGACACGGCCAATCAGTAAAAAAAGTGTCACGTTGACAAAAGACAAATAGTTCACTGCTTTAGCCCACCGGTGTGTTGAAGCGTGAAACCACAACATTTACAATTTGAGTACGACGTTTCGCTGGTAATTGCATCCAGCATCATCGGGCAATTCGCCAGAATGGTGAGGCTCTGCTGTGTCTCCCGTTCTTATATAGAGCAGCAGCAGGGTGACGTCATCATTAACTCATTAACTCATCAGGTGCAAAGATTTGAGGGGGGGGGGTTATTGTAATTATATACTTGATTAGTAATAAGGCTATTGTTACGATGCGAGTTGTAGATTAGTAATCATTTGGAATGTGTTCTATTGTGATTATGCTACATTAATAATCAGTTAGTGCTTGTTTCCCTTATAAGGAATTGTAATGCATCTTATTTAATAATACGCTTCCAGGCCGCACTAAGCATGTAGCTGTCTGAGCGATTAAAGTTATTTCTGTTTCTCTCAATCTCAATGGATTCTCTAATTAGTCTTTGCCAGTAGTAACTAGTTTTACACAACACTTCAACGTTGTCAAAATCAATTGAGTGTCCCTGTTGACAAGCATGTTCTGCCACTGCCGACAGTTGTGTTTGCGATAGTTTAATATTTCTCTGGTGTTCTTTTAGTCTTACACTAACGTTACGCCCTGTCTGTCCAATATAGCATCTGCCACATACACAATTAATCCGATATACACCTTCTGTTGATAATTTAGGTAATTCGTCTTTAGTGCACGTTACTAGTTGTTGAATTTTGTGTACTGTACCAAATCTTACTGTAATGTTTTGCTTTTGCAAAACACGGGCTAATTTGTCAGTTACTCCTGAGATAAATGGTATTTTTATTGTTTTAATAATCTGATCGCTTTCAGCAGTGTTGCTTTGCGATCGTGATTTGGCATTTAGTGCTCTGTTAATTTGAGCATTATTGTAGCCATTCTGTCTTAGTGCTTCTTTAACATGTTTAATCTCTCTCACTAGACTTTCATCATCTGACACTGTTTTAGCCCGATGTATGAGCGTCTTGATTAGAGAGGATTTCTGAGCTGGGTGATGATGCGATTTCGCATTCAGATAGGCATCAGTGTGCGTTTGCTTTCTGTAAACGCTGTGTGTTATTTTACCATTTAGGCCATGCCCAAGTAAAATATCCAGGAACTGGAGTGTGTTATTCACCTCCATTTCCATGGTGAACTGAATGGCCGGGTTTTGTGCATTGAGATGATTTAGAAAATCGTTAAGTGTATCTTTACCATGTGGCCAGCAAGTGCTCTGGAAAACTTTGAAACCAGAGCACTTGCCTCGAGCACATTAAAACCATCCTTTTGGTTTAGATATGTGGATGACACTTTGGTTGTCTGGCCACATGGTAAAGATACACTTAACGATTTTCTAAATCATCTCAATGCACAAAACCCGGCCATTCAGTTCACCATGGAAATGGAGGTGAATAACACACTCCAGTTCCTGGATATTTTACTTGGGCATGGCCTAAATGGTAAAATAACACACAGCGTTTACAGAAAGCAAACGCACACTGATGCCTATCTGAATGCGAAATCGCATCATCACCCAGCTCAGAAATCCTCTCTAATCAAGACGCTCATACATCGGGCTAAAACAGTGTCAGATGATGAACGTCTAGTGAGAGAGATTAAACATGTTAAAGAAGCACTAAGACAGAATGGCTACAATAATGCTCAAATTAACAGAGCACTAAATGCCAAATCACGATCGCAAAGCAACACTGCTGAAAGCGATCAGATTATTAAAACAATAAAAATACCATTTATCTCAGGAGTAACTGACAAATTAGCCCGTGTTTTGCAAAAGCAAAACATTACAGTAAGATTTGGTACAGTACACAAAATTCAACAACTAGTAACGTGCACTAAAGACGAATTACCTAAATTATCAACAGAAGGTGTATATCGGATTAATTGTGTATGTGGCAGATGCTATATTGGACAGACAGGGCGTAACGTTAGTGTAAGACTAAAAGAACACCAGAGAAATATTAAACTATCGCAAACACAACTGTCGGCAGTGGCAGAACATGCTTGTCAACAGGGACACTCAATTGATTTTGACAACGTTGAAGTGTTGTGTAAAACTAGTTACTACTGGCAAAGACTAATTAGAGAATCCATTGAGATTGAGAGAAACAGAAATAACTTTAATCGCTCAGACAGCTACAGGCTTAGTGCGGCCTGGAAGCGTATTATTAAATAAGATGCATTACAATTCCTTATAAGGGAAACAAGCACTAACTGATTATTAATGTAGCATAATCACAATAGAACACATTCCAAATGATTACTAATCTACAACTCGCATCGTAACAATAGCCTTATTACTAATCAAGTATATAATTACAATAACCCCCCCCCTCAAATCTTTGCACCTGATGAGTTAATGAGTTAATGATGACGTCACCCTGCTGCTGCTCTATATAAGAACGGGAGACACAGCAGAGCCTCACCATTCTGGCGAATTGCCCGATGATGCTGGATGCAATTACCAGCGAAACGTCGTACTCAAATTGTAAATGTTGTGGTTTCACGCTTCAACACACCGGTGGGCTAAAGCAGTGAACTATTTGTCTTTTGTCAACGTGACACTTTTTTTACTGATTGGCCGTGTCGGGTGGTGGAGGGTTACGACACATTTATAAATAACGCGATCTAAACCCAAAAATCGTTGATTATGAACAATATTGGTCGCGAAAGCCTACGTGTTAAACTGTCTTCTTTTTTGTTGACCTAGTGTGGTGAGCAGGTGAGTGTTTGCTAAAGGCTATGCGGGGGATCCTTGTCTTGTGATTGAACAGCGTGGATAAGACGAAACCGTCAAGCCTGCTCAATTACCGTATAACCCCTTGGATCAGGCCACAGTTTTTATTTGCATTGAACCAATGCTGCTGAAATTATGCAATCCCAAAAGGCCATGCGGTCGACCGGAAGTGTAAAATAAATCCTCATTTGTGCGTGTGGGAGGTAAAGATTGTTTATGTTGTCACAGTGCAGTAGTTAAGCGTCGTTATTGATGACAGCATTTGCAGATGACGGTTCACTGCACGCCTCTAACCCACCCAGCCATCACTGGGAGCCAGTTTTTCGAGTGAAACACTACCACCTTCCATCGATAGTGACCCCACCTCCCCGCCTCTGCATTGGAATCTGTCAGCTACAGTGACCTCATTCACTCTCATAGAGCTTTGTCGGCTAAAGCAACCTCCATTCACACTCCAAACACAGCCTTCAAATCGTCCAGAATAATGCGCTAGGATAAATTTCAATCTCTAGAAATAATTTTAACACGTAGTAGGCTTTCGTGGCTAATATTATCCATAATAAAGTTAGATATAAATGTGTCGTTAAACCCGCCACCACCCGACACAGCCAACTAGTAAGGTTTGTCACGTAAACCAAACATGCCAATTCGTTATTAGTACAACACACCGGTGTGTCGGAAAGTAAACCCACAGCCTTTACAATCCGAGTACAAAGTTTCGCCAGTCATTACAGCTAGCATTATCAGGCGACAGCCAGATTTTGTGGAGAAATCCTCCTGTTTTTCTCTTAAATTATCGCACATCACACAAACTAAAAAAACCCCTACACTGATTACCAATCAAATTCAGAATACACTTCGAAATCATAATCTTGAAATATTGAGGGTTCCTTTATGAATTCGACGAAAATGTATCTTCTTGTTATTTTCGTAGCCGACCCCTGCGTTAGCTAAAACGACTTCATTCTGAAATCTCACTAATATCCGCCAGGAACCATGGCCTATAGGAGGACACCCCCAACTTTCACCCTGATCCTGTGCCACCCCCCCACAAACCCCACCGTGTACCCCCACCGTATCGTCAATAATCCCAACCAAAGCCACTGAAGGGGGGGGGGTGGATAGCCCCCCCCCTCCATCCCTCCTGCTTCTGGCTTGGCCGCTCAACATCAGCCACCGCTTAATCTGCTGTTTACTCAAGACACTAATTGTGTTGTCAGCAAACTTAACGGGGCCTTAAGTATGTTTGAGGGTAAACATTTGCTACCCCCCCCCCCACTGCCTCATCCCTTGAGCTGCTGAAGCTCTGTACTGGTCACGTGGGTTGCGTTTGGTGGGGAGCAGTGGCGCAGTGGTTAGCGCACTCGCCTAAGAACCAAAAACCCCGAGTTCGATTCCTGCCCTCGGCCGTTACGAACGGTAGCGAATATTTGAACCGATCCTGGGCCTCCCCTAGGTCGACTCAGCCTTAAATGAATAACCTGCTGCGGTGTGTAATCAACATCGGCACTGGGGAGACAAAGGCGGCCGGGCGTGGTGCTGGCCATTCACCCCCCTCGTGTGTGCCGTGTCGGCCTTAATAGGTGCTCGCTAACACCACTTGCTCCAACAGTCAGCTCAAGGCTATACGGCGGATTTGTGTTTGCGCATGCGGGTGGCATGACGGTGCAGTGGTAACAATGTGTGCCTTCCAGCAAGAACATTCAGCTGAGTTCGATTCCCCAACCACTCGCTAGGACGTGGACAAAGCAGCAGTTTCTCGGATGTGGCTCCCTTACTGGGCGGATGGGGACGGGTCTCTTCACTTTCACTGTCGTCCCTTCACTCAACCCATCATATTCTTAGGTTTTTTCGGTAAAGTCACGTAGGTAAAAATTAAAATTAATACTTTTATTAATTAATTTTTTTTACCTACGTGACTTTACCAGAAAAAACCTAAGAATATGAATCCTTGCAGTCACGAAAGCTTCAAATCTAGAATCAACCCATCATCATCAGCGCCTCCCGACTCTGACTCCCGGCCGGGCATCGGATCAAAAGAGTTGAAGTGGTTGCTGAACCCAGCCGGTTAAGGGCCCGTGCCAATCATCGCTTGTGCTAATTGGGAGCTTTGTTGACGAAGGCACTCGGGCCAATTTGAATGCATAATCATTTGTTGACGTCCCGCAAATGACTGACGGACCCAAGGGTCTGATGATGGGAATGTCCTTGTCCTGACACACCTGTCGAAGCCGACCACCCGTGGTTCCCTTCCGCCCATTTGACGGACAATGCCGCTGCTCGGTCCGTCGGAGCACGATTTGGTTATTGGGCACAGGGGTCACGGAAGTTACGGCGGTCGCGGAAATCGTGAATGTTTGAATCAGAGTGGACGATAGCTTGGCGATGACCGCGTTGTTAAATGGTGTCGCGGCTGTGATGATGATGGTCGTGGCGCCTGTGGTGGTGATGGTTGTGGTGGTGCTGCTGCTGATGACGACGACGACGATGGCTCTGCTGAGAGTGATTCTGCTACTGCTGTTGGTGACCATTAATGGTGTTGATGATGATGATGATGGTGGTGGTTTTGTTGGTCGTGGTGATGGTGGTTGCGATGTTGGTTTTCGTGGTGGAGGTGTTGCTGCTGATGGCGTTGCTACTGCTGATGGTGGTTTCGGTGGTGGTGATCATCATGGTGGCAATGGCGCTTCTTGCAGATCTCTCAATGGCGCTGCTACTGCTGCTGCTCGCGCTACCGCTGCTACTGAATCAGAACCGGAATTTTCAGACTGGAGGAATCAGATGAGCTATGAAGCTCTTCTTTCACAGATGTCCAGTTTGGGGGCGAGTCAGCAAGTCTCTGCCGTTCCCGTTGTTGCTGCTGTTGCTGCTGCTGCTTCTGATGATGCTGGCGCTTGGTGGTTGATGGCAGCGGTCGTTGGCGATGCCACCGCGGTTGATAATCCTTCTCGTCGCCGTGCCCTTTTCCTTTGTGAGTGGCAGTTGTGGCCAGGGTCACGACCTCTCCGAGTTCTCAGCGGCTCCAGCTCACCTGAGCAGCTGTGACCCCTGCATCTCAAGGGACCCAGAGACGGGGCCGCTGCCATGACCTCTTGACCTCAGGTGCTGCCCCCCCCCCTACCCGCCAGCGCCCCAGTGCCCCTCCTCCACTCCCCTCGCCGCCCAGCGTGACCCCCCCCCCTTCCAAAAAAGAAATCCCCCTAAAACTTGTGACCGCTTCTCCGCGGAAATCCCATCAGCCCCAGTAGCCATCTGCGGGGGGTAAAACGATACGTTTTGTGAGATATTTTTTTCCCTTGTTTTTCAGGGCGGGCGGGCGGGGGGGGGGCAATAGATGGCGAGATTTTTGTTTTTACTTTTTTACACGCAGAGGGACTGAAACTGGGCGAGCTGTGATGTCCTCTGCCTCTCATCGATTTTCGCTCGCAACCGCCCCCCCCCCCTCGCTTTCTGTAAACGCGAGTAAACTTGTTGCGGCCATCGGGGGGGGGGGGGAATGCCTTTTAGTTGGACCAATGGTGATTTTTGTTGTTTGTGAAGGGAAATCACATTTGGACGGGTAGACCACACCACACATGCACCTCCAATGGGCACGGTTGGCTACGGCCTGTGCGAAAGAAGTTCAAGACGCGTACGGTGCCGAAGAAGTTCAGCATACAACACACACACGTGCATACACAGGCGTTATAGGCTCTTGAGAGGTGCGCGCAAGAGCGCAGGCGGTTGACGTTGACGAACGGTGTCACGTTTTCTTTGCTGCTCGTGAGTCACCACTTACCAGCTCATCATCATCATCAGCAGCATCAGAGACAAAGATCCCCCGTGTAGCCTGTCACAGACTGTTGGGGCAAGTGCTGTTAACGAGCACCTATGAAGGCCGGCACGGCACACGAGGGGGAGGGGCAACAACCACGCCCGACCGCTTTTGTCTCCCCAGTAACGATGTTTACACACCGCACCGGGCACTCGTTTGAGGCTGAGTCTACCTAGGGGGAGGCCCAGGACCGGTTCAGATAATCGTCGCCGGTGTTGGCCGTGAGCGGGAATCGAAATTCGGGTCGCCGGGTTCGTGGCGAAGCGCTCTTACCCGCTACACTACCACTCAGCAGCAGCAGCATCACACACAAACACAGGATTGTGTGGGTTTAACTCGGAACAGAGAACTAACGATCCTGGGGAGAAGAAAAAAAAAACCTCAGCAGGTGGCAACCCCCGGGTTCTCTGCTCGCCGCGTCGCATGCGGCGTTAGTCACACGTGATTAGGTCGCTCGCGTGTGATGTGGCCGACGGATCATCCTCTGGGCACCGACGATCGGCAAAGAGGATCGTAGGGGGTGGTGGGTGGGTGGGTGGGTGGAGACGAGCGGCGACCACCAGGGAGGAATGGGCGCCAATGTGGCGAGATGTTGACTACCTCGCCTGCTGTACGGGAGGTCGTGGGTTCGATCCCCACCCTGACGCCTGCTGTATATTTGGAGCTTTGCGGTGTCTCTCATCATCATCATCACAGTGGCTAGGAGATGTTAACTACCTCGCCTGCTGTACGGGAGGTCGTGGGTTCGATCCCCACCCAAACGCCTGCTGTATATTTGGAGTTTGCGGTGTCTCTCATCATCATCACGGTGGCTAGGAGATGTTAACTACCTCGCCTGGTATACAGGAGGTCGTGGGTTCGATCCCCACCCAAACGCCTGCTGTATATTTGTAGTTTGCGGTGTCTCTCTCTCATCATCATCACGGTGGCTAGGAGATGTTAACTCCCTCGCCTGGTACACAGGAGGTCGTGGGTTCTATCCCGACCCTGACGCCTGCTGTATATTTGGAGTTTGCGGTGTCTCTCTCTCTCTCTCCCCGTGGTCGCGTGGATTTTTAGCCGGGTCCTCCGGGTTTTCCCCTTCACATTTAGAATAAACATCAGGCGTTTCAGAGTATTTGGCCGCTGCTATGCACTTCCACACGATGATGATGATAAGCCCACTTCGTTGAGCTATCGTCTATGGCCAGGTCGCTTCGGAAAAAATATCTACATAGCTCCGCGGTGCCTTACCTGGTAAAATAAAATGTTGAAAAATCGGAGAAACTCGCTCACTCCCTCCACTCGTCCGTGTCCTGCACGCCCATTAAACAGTGCAGGCTTTTGCCCCAGGGCTGCCCGGCTGTGATGATGATGATGGTTCTATTCTCTGCCAATCGTGCGTATGATGGCAAAAAGGGTCCAGGAGCCTAATGCCAATGTCGAGGTCTGCTAGCCACGACGAGAGGGCTTGAGTAGAGAGTTCGTGCAATTGTGGTTTACTGTGATGTCCTCGTTTTGGTTCTTTCGGTAAAGTCACGTAGAAGGAAAATAATAAAATAATAAAAATAAAACATAATAAAATAATTGTCACGACGTTTCGGCCACAACGCAAGCAGCCGTCTTCAGGTGGAGAACAGGTCTGTCACCTGAAGACGGCTGCTTGCGTTGTGGCCGAAACGTCGTGATAATTATTTTATGATGTTTTATTTTTATTATTTTATTATTTTCCTTCTACGTGACTTTACCGAAAGAACCAAGACGATGAATCCCTGCAGTCACGAAAGCTTTAAATCGAAATGTGATGTCCTCCTCCTACAATGTTGAAGGAGCGTAGACCACAGTGGGTTTCCTGTGCGGTCCACAGCGTGGGTTGCTTGGCCACACTCGCACGAACGTGGCTTGTCCTGAATTGTCCATAAATTCAGCAGATGTGCGCAGTGGCCTGACGATGCTCCGACGTGCTTCATGGTTCCGCCGGTGTCTTCGAGGAGGAACGCGTGTTGGACTTCTTTCGCGCCGTACGTAGCCAACTAAACGCACAAAGAAACTGTGAAATGTCAAAGCCAGGCGGTACGATGTTTGCGTCTCGAATGAGGCGTTGATTCTCGACGTCCGCGTTGTTTGTACCACTCGCGAGCAGAACGGTTTTCTTTCTCCCCGGATCAGGGTGAGATTCCAGAGTGGTGACAGCAGCGGCGTGATCGCCAAAAAGGTGGATGGGGGCCTTGAGACGTGCTTAAGGTCTTGGTTGATGTGTCGGTTACCTCTGCAATACAATGGTGGTTGTGGTGATGATGGTGAGTGGACTTGCTGACGACTGGTACCAGCGGTGTCAAGATCGGCCCCTGTGGACAAGGAGGAGGCTCGTGAAGGACGCTGCTACTGGGCAGTTGGAGGCAGTCGCCCTCCAGCAACAACGGAGGGTGGTGGAGCGACGCTCACAACAACGAGCGGAGCGCCGGGCGGATAAAGTAAAGCGAGTTGGCACAGTAGGAATTAAAGCTGGTGATGTATCTACCGGTCATCTCAGTCAGTCAACCCATGACACCACCTAGGGGTCTGTCCCGAGACCTCCTCCCGGTGAGCGAGAGCCTTCGACAGCTTCACGTGGCCTCAAGGTGCACCTAGCCTGGCACGGGCGCTTCGTGGCGAATGGCGAGTATCGGTGTTGGAGGCGACTGTAGGCGTGGCTCTTGTGGCTACGTGGGCTGGCGTCCACTCACGCACATTATCGACATGCATTTCTGTCGGCGCGAAAACACAAGGACAGGTTTTACACCCTTTCTGGCAATGAAACAGGCGTTAAGATAGATTCGAACAATCGTGAAACGTACATCCGTCAGTGTGACGGTCCCACCTGATGACGGAGACTTGTGTTGCCTCCGAAACGTCGTGATTTTTATTATTTTATTTTTTAATTAAATGTTATTTCATTTTTTACCTACGTGACTTTACCGAAAAAAACCTAAGAGTATGAATCCTTGCAGTCACGAAAGCTTCAAATCTAAAACTACGCATTTTATCTTCGTGCATCTGGCGCTCTAGCTTTGCGCTAAAAGTCACGCGTAATAGCATTCGCTTAAATAAACAAACGAATGCACCGCGGACCGCGTGTCGCTGACCCACCCACCCATCCCAACACGCTGCCAGCTCCTCCCCTCCTGCACATCGACGATTGCCGCGTGGAGCCACCAACCGTCCGTTCGTTCGGAATGCCACGCGGGCTGCAGCTTCCCTGTGGCTAAGCCATCGGGCATTAACATGATTCGCGTACGCGTGCCCGTGACGGGATTATTGACATCGTCTATTTGATTTGTATTCTCGGCAACTATTCGTTCAGCGTCTATACAACTCCATGGATCTCTATGTAACTCTATGGAACTCTATGCAACTCTATGGATCTCTCTAACTCCATGGATCTCTATGTAACTATGTATCTCGATGCAACTCTATGGAACTCTATGCAACTCTATGGATTCTCTATGCAACTCTATGGATCTCTCTCACTCCATGGATTTATATGTAACTCTTTGGATCTCTATGCAAGTATATGGATCTCTCTAACTCCATGGAAATCTATGTAACTATGTATCTCGATGCAACTCTATGGATTTCTATGTAACTCGATGGATCTCTCTGTAACTCTGGATCTCTATGTAACGCTATGGATCTCTTTAACTCTATGGATCTCTTTAACTCTATGGACCTCTCTGTAACTCTATGGATCTCTGTAACTTTATAGATTTCTACGTAACTTCATGGATCTATCTGTAACAGCACAAAGAAGATGTGTGATTTTTATACATGTATGGGTCTCGTTATAAATCGGTTATCCACCAACAGATGATTTAGGCCGTTTGGTTATGCATTGTTCTGTCATTTATACCATGAGACCCGACCACAATAAATGACTTACGCTTGCAAGTGGCGTCGTAGGATCCTCGGTATTAATTCACCCGGCACTTACTTAACTCCTTTTCGCTCCCTGTGGAGTATACGGCCGCAAATAAGCCCACGCCTTGCCGGACGGTCTCTTTAGCAGCCTTCTCTGCTTCACCCCAAGACAGCCCACCCCACATGGTCTTTAGTTGGTCTTGAACGGTGGTGGGCTTCGGCTTGCCCCGTGGTCTCTTCCCTTGTGGTGTCCACCGTAGGTCACAGTCTTCGCTGTGAACTCGGGTTCCATTCTCAGCACGTGTCCCAGCCAACCGGGTCTTCTCTCTCTCTCTTTGTGACGTCCCGCCGCGTTACGCATCTTGAATTGGTCTCGATGTGCAGGTCCCGGTTTGAAATCGTGTTTGGCCAGAAGATGCGGCAGATTTTCTTCCGGGCAGTTGTTGTAGAAGGTTGATAAGGAGTCCACGTCTATATCGGTGGTTCTCCAACTATCACTATTGTACAGTAACACTGATTTCACATTGCTGTTATGGATTCGTACCTTTGTCTTTAAACTGTATTGGCCAGACTTCTAGATGTTTCTCGGTTGGAGGAAGGTGTGCCTTGCCTTGTTTAGCCTGGATTAAATGCCTTTAGAGGTGGAGTTTTATTTGCTTATGACAGCGCCAAGGTATGTAAAACTTGAAATAAAAATTAATAAAAATAAAATCACGACGTTACGGAGGCAAGTGAGACTTGATGCAGCAAATCTGGCTGTGACGGTCCCACCTGATGACGGAGACTTGTGTTGCCTCCGAAACGTCGTGATTTTTATTATTTTATTTGTATTAATTTTTATTTCATTTTTTACCTACGTGACTTTACCGAAATAACTAAGAGTATGAATCCTTGCAGTCACGAAAGCTTCAAATCTAGAAGTATGTAAAACTATCAACCTGTTCCAGTGGTTTTCCCTTGATTGTTGTGTTTGTCGTTGTTGTTGTTGCTGTGTTGATTTTCATTTCTTGGGTCTTTGTTTACATTTATCTGCAGGCCCTAGTTGGTCAGCACAATGGCTCAATGGAGTTGTTTTCTCCCGCATGTGGGATTGTTGAGAAGTGAGCAGAACTATGACATCTGCGAAATCAAGATCTTCGAGCACTCGGCACATACGTACACAAATGTTCCCAATGCTCTTCCGTGTAGTTAATAGATACGTAACAAGCAGTGCCGGATTAAGCTAGTGCGGGGCCTGTAGCATATGTTATAAAGGGGACGTAAAAAACACATCAATATTAAACACACATTTTTAACTTGCATATTAAAGTAATTGTATTATTTCATTTGCTATACAGCCAGATAATGCGAAAAATCGCTAACCTTAAAAACTCAGTCGTCCATAAAAGTTGAAGGCAGTATAGTACTATAGTAATAGAGCAAGTGCAGAATCACTGAACCGGAATTGATCAATTGAAAGTATTTAGCGCGGGGCCCTTGAAAGTGCGGGGCCTGTAGCCTTTGCTTCTTTTGCTACGGGGATAATCCGACACTGGTAACAATGCTTGGAGTCATCAATTTAAATCGATTCTTACACTTAAGATACGCACATGAAATCCTACGCTTTAGAATTCATTCTTTTTACCACCCTCCTTGCACACCCTCCACTGGAATAAACTTCCCCTGGACATTGAACCACACTGTCCATAAACTCAACACTGACCATAGACTCAGCACTGCCCATTGGCTTAGCACTGCCCATTGACTCAGCACTGCATCATAGACTCAACACTGCCCAACGACTCAGCACTGCCCATAGACTCAGCACTGCACCATAGAATCAACACTGTCCATAGACTCAACACTGCCCATAGACTCAACACTGCCCATAGATTCAACACTGCCCATATACTCAACACTGCCCATAGACTCAACACTGCCCATAGACTCAAAACTGCCCATAGACTCAGCACTGCCCATTGGCTCAGCACTGCCCATAGACTCAGCACTGCCCATAGACTCAGCACTACCCATCGACTCAGCACTGCCCATAGACTCAGCACTGCCCATAGACTCAGCACTGCCCATCGACTCAATACTGCCCATAGACTCAGCACTGCCCATAGACTCAGCACTACCCATCGACTCAGCACTGCCCATAGACTCAGCACTGCCCATCGACTCAATACTGCCCATAGACTCAACACTGCCCATAGACTCAACACTGCCCATATATTCCTGTGCACTAAGCAGCCCCCATCCTTAACCTCATTGCATTCCTCTCTGAAATGCTCACCACCTCTTCTCCATCGCCCATTCCCTTCCTCTTCGCTCCCCTCGCCCCCCTCCCCCGTCCCTCCTCTATAGCCCTTCCCCAATCCCTACGCACCCCTCGATGGCGATCACCCGTTCCTCGTCCCTTGCACAACCCCGCCATCGAAACGACGTCTCGCTTTCACCGTCGTGCCTTCGAATAACGTTAAGCGCCTTGATCTCAGGCTATTTCTATAAATATACAATGAGACAAGAAGATCCGCAAAATAGGACATGTTTACGATGAACAAAATACGCGCAAGTGGCGCGCAACAAATTGCCAAACAATGCAATCGACACGGGAAAAAATGACGAAATCGATTGATTGCATTGACCCGCGATCCTAAATCGTGATACAACATTTTTTTTTGGGTGGCGGTGGTGGTGTCGGTGGTGGTGGTGTCGGTGGTGGTGGTGGTGGTGGTGGTGGCGGTGGTGGTGGTGGCGGTGGTGGTGGTGGCGGTGGTGGTGGTGGTGGTGGTGGCGGTGGTGGTGGTGGCGGTGGTGGTGGAGCCGGTGGTGGCGGCGGCGGTGGTGGTGGCGGCGGTGGTGGTGGCGGTGGTGGTAGTGGCGGTGGTGGTGGTGGCGGTGGTGGCGGTGGCGGCGGCGGTGGTCGTGGTGGCGACGGCGGTGGTGATGGTGGCGGTGGTGGCGGTGGCGGTGGTGGTGGCGGTGCCGGCGGTGGCGGTGGTCGTGGTGGCGACGGCGGTGGTGGTGGTGGCGGTGGTGGTGGCGGTGCCGGCGGTGGCGGTGGTCGTGGTGGCGACGGCGGTGGTGGTGGTGGCGGTGGTGGTGGCGGTGCCGGCGGTGGCGGTGGTCGTGGTGGCGACGGCGGTGGTGGTGGTGGCGGTGGTGGCGGTGGCGGTGGCGGTGCCGGCGGTGGCGGTGGTCGTGGTGGCGGTGGTGGTGGCGGTGGCAACGTGCTGACGACGTTCAGGAAGATTTCCTGCGCGAGAGCGGCTCTGCCGTATCGCCGCGCAAAAGCAACGGAACGATATTCCGCAGCCCACGTCTGATCCTGCAACGTTCGTTTCATTTTAAACCGATATACATATAATCGCGCAGCCATTTGCCGCATGCATTTCATCGTTGGTGATACGTCGCGTGACGATTACGCGATGCGAATGCATTTGTTGAATCATTGACGATACTGCCTGCGTGAAAGACACTTGTTGACACATACGCGTTGAGCATCGAACAGAGCAAGACATCTCGTGCCATAGCGTCCTGGGTTTTCCTGTTTTATATATTTTTTTGCTTTTGAAATGGTTCTTCAGCTGCGGGCAAGTGCTGCGATTTAACACAACGGCCATTACAAGTTCGTGCCAAACGCACCAAGACAAAGAGCCCCCTTATAGCCTTTCACAGGCTGTTGGGGCAAGTGCTGCTAGCGAGTCGCACCTATGAAGGCAGGAGCGGCACATGAGGGGGTGGGTGGCCAGCACCACGCCGGGCCGCCTTTGTCTCCTCGGTGGCGATGTTTACACACCGTACCAGGTACTTATTTGAGGCCGAGTCGAACTAGGGGAAGCCCAGGACCCGATTCACATAATCGTCACCGGTGTTGGCCTTCAGCGAGAATTGAACCCGGATCGCCGGTTTCGTGTCGCGGCGCGCTAACCGCTGCACCACCGCTCCCCCAAACCCGCCACGCACAAGTGGCTCCTGGCTTTGCGCTGACAACATTGCCCCCCTCTCCCCCTCCATCTCCAACTCCAATCGCCGCCGCCGCCACCACCACCAACTCAGTCTCAACCACACCTCCCCCATCACCCACCTACTCCCATCACCCACCTAACGCACCCCCGCCCCGCACGCCTTCGAAACCCAACAAACAAAACCACCAAAAAAATCCGACAAACATTGAATTTGCAAGGACGCATCCCTCTAAAGTGTTGCGAGGAGTGGAAGGGAGTGGGGGGGGGCACGTAAATGCGGAGAAGAGAACACATCCCCCCCCCCCCCAAACAGCTTCCCCTTTCTTGCGTGAAGTGATACATTGTGCGAAGAGTAGAGATTTTTGTAAAAAAGAAAGAAGGTAATGATAGTAATAATGGGAAGCGTAACAAAGCTGGTGATGATTACGAGTCGGGCAGGCGGCGGAGGTGCCGTTCCGTGACGGGTTAGAGACCCGGGCACCCCGTAGCGTTTAATTGTTGCCCCCCCCACACCCCCACCATCTTTCTCTCGCTCTCCGGTAATTACTGTCAGCCAGTAGAAGATATTAAAAAAATTAAAGAAGGGGGGGGGGGGAGAGAATAAACCCATCGGCAGATCAGAGTAGATCCTTCCACTTCAGTCTGCCCCACACGCCCGCCCACTCGTCCCACAATTCTCCCAAATGTGCCCATCCTCTCGAGAAAAAAATCGCAGAATTCGGAGCTCGGCGATGTTAGCACACTGGGTTTGGCTGCCAAGCCCCCCGCTGTTCCGCGATTACCCGTTCACTCCAGCCAAGTCATTATCTTCGTGGGGGGCCCCCTCCGCCCCCCTCCCCTCCCCTCACCTAGCCCTCCCTCCCCTTCTCTCCCCACTCCATGTCTCGCCCGGGTGTTTTTTTGCGTTTTAATTTTTTTTCGCCCCCCCCCCCCCGTTCTTTCTCTCTCGCACGGAAATTTTTTTTGTGTGAAGGCTCCGACACTTTCAAATCGCTTTTCCACCTGACATCAAAATGTTCCCATTCGCCAACACCGCCAAGTCCTTAAGTCTGTCATTCAGGCAGAAGGTAAAATAATTTAAAGATGAGGAGGCAGGAAGGGAGGAGGGAGGAAGGAGGCATGAAGGAAAATGTCTTCATCCACAAAAAAAGCAGCAATGCGGCGGTGAGACGGAGTCCTCGGTTGAGGCTTCACGAAGCGTTCCTGGCCAACTCAACGGCGCAGGGATGAGTGTTGCGACACGCTCACTGCCCCCAGCTCACGCTGCTTGTGTTTTTTGTTGTGCCACGGGTTGTTTTGCGCTTGCATAAGAAGCCCAATTTATGAATCACAATGGCGTGCAGTGTGTTCGAACGACAATTTCTGTTGAGCTACACACTTATCCGCTACCCGGGAGGAAGCTAAGGCACCCAGAGAGACCCTGTGCGTACGAGGGCATGAAACATCGATTAATCGGTTACTTGTATTTTCTATCCACTGCTGGATGAAGGTCTCCTACAATTACGTGTAACCGCTTGGCGGAAAATCAACAATGGTTTTCGTGCGGACATAATGACGTGCGTGTGTTGAGCGTCCATAATGTAGTTTTTTTTGGGTTAGATCGTGTAAAAATAAATATGTCGTTAAACCCGCCACCACCCGACACAGCCAACTAGTAAGGATTGTCACGTAAACAGAACGTGGCCAATTCGTTACTAGTACAGCACACCGGTGTGTTGGAGCTTCTTTCGCGCCGTACGTAGTCAGCCGTGCTAATCGGTAGTGCGGAATGTGGAATTTACACCACTGGTTCAAGACTAACAAACGTATGTTCCAGTCGTAGGGATTGTTTGAGCACACTTCATTGCCCGTCGGAGTGGTTTGGTGAAGAGGTGAGGCCCATGAGCGGTTGAGATGTCACTCACCGCTGATGTTAGCCCTAGCCAGGGATTGAACTCGGCTAGCTGGGTCCATAACGCATGCAGTGTGCGATCCCCCTTCGCCGAACAATCTATTTAAAACTATTAAAACTAAACTAAAACATGTTTTACCAGGTAAGGCCCACTGAGCTGTGTAGTTTTTTTTCAGAAGCGATCTGGCTTTCACACATGATAGCTCAACGAAGTGGCTTATCGCTGGGTAATACATAGCAACAGCCAAATGCTCCAAATGCGTGACGCTGATTCTAAATGTGTGTGGAAGGGAGGGGGGGAGAGCAAAATCCACACAACCATGGGGAGAGAGACAGGCAATTTCCAAATATACAGCAGGCGTCAGAGTCGGGATCGAACCCACGACCTCCTGTATACCAGGCGAGGAAGTTAACATCTCCGAGCCACCGTGATGATGATGAGAGAGAGAGACACGCAAACTCCAAATATACAGCAGCAGGCGTCAGAGTCGGGGTCGAACCCACGACCTCCTGTATACCAGACGAGGTAGTTAACATCTCCTAGCCACCGTGATGATGAGAGAGAGAGACACGCAAACTCCAAATATACAGCGCAGGCGTTAGTTGGGATCGAACCCACGACCTCCTGCATACCAGGCGAGGTAGTTAACATCTCCTAGCCACCGTGGTGCAAGAGCAGACGGCAAGATAATTTGACTTTAATTAGCGACTGTAAGTATATTTTTTATAATTAGCGTCGCCTACTGGGGCAGTCGTCACATACGTTGGTAGTCTTGATCCCGTGTGTTGGAAATTCTACATTCTATTCTTAGGTTTTTTCGGTAAAGTCACGTAGGTAAAACATCAAAATTAATGAAAATAAAATAAAATAAAACAAAAATCACGACGTTTCGGAGGCAACACAAGTCTCCGTCATCAGGTGGGACCGTCACAGCCGAATTAGCTGCATCAACTTGATCAACTTGATCAACTTGATGCAGCTAATTCGGCTGTGACGGTCCCACCTGATGACGGAGACTTGTGTTGCATTCGAAACGTCGTGATTTTTGTTTTTATTTTATTTTATTTTCATTAATTTTGATGTTTTACCTACGTGACTTTACCGAAAAAACCTAAGAATATGATTCATTGCAGTCACGAAAGCTTCAAATCTAGAATTCTACATTCCTATGCCAGGCACCGGTATATCCGTACGACAACTATTGTTGAATTTATGTTTTAGCTAAGCAGGTTGGAGGTCGTTTTAATTTTTTTATCTACCCTAATGGGACGATTGGCAAAGACGACCCCGCCGATCAAGATGAGAACTTGCAACCTGCTGCCACGGGGTCTCGTGGTAGCCAATTAAGTTGTGAGGGCTGGCACGAGTACCATTTGAGAGTTGTGCATTTAATCGGAATCACTTTACGTGTAGATTCTGTGACTTTTAAGGGTCAATTTGCTACTCAATCTGTCCTAATGTTCGTGTCTCTGGGACCCTCCTCGAAGCATTTTTTGTCAATTAATTTTTTTCCAATATTACAACTTTTTCCAGGGCCCCACAGTGCAAAGTTTGATCTCCAAAGTCAGTCAATCTCTTCGCCCTCCCTCTCTCTGTTCCGAATAAAAAACAAAGTTGAGTTTTTTTTGTGTGATTTGCTTAGCTTTCCTATACTTTGCCCATCTCATCGTGCTTTTTTCGATTTAAAGCTTTCGTGACTGCAGGGATTCATCTTCTTGGTTCTTTCGGTAAAGTCACGTAGAAGGGAAATAATAAAATAATAAAAATAAAACATAATAAAATACAATTCTCACGACGTTTCGGCCACAACGCAAGCAGTCGTCCTGCGTTGTGGCCGAAACGTCGTGATAATTTTATTTTATTATGTTTTTTTTTTCCCTTCTATGTGACTTTACCGAAAGAACCAAGAAGATCGTGCTTTTTGTCAATGTTTGTTGCCGTAACGTTTGCGACCCGCCCACGACTGAACATCTGTGACAATCAGAGCTTTATGGCTCATCGGATTCCTTCCTCCAGTACAAATAAAGATTGTGATCCTGATCGTCACATCGTGAGACGACGACGCGTCGACTGTCATCCAGCAGCGGATGGATGGTGGCTGACAATGACGACGACGACAGCGAAGATGATGACGATTTAACACGTAGGCTTTCGTGACCAATATCATCCATAATAGAGGGGTTTTTTTGGGTTAGATCGCGTAAATATATAAATGTGTCGTTATACCCGCCACCACCCGACACAGCCAATTAGTAAGGTTTGTCACGTAAACAGAACGTGGCCAAATTTCGATTTAAAGCTTTCGTGACTGCAGGGATTCATCTTCTTAGTTCTTTCGATAAAGTCACGTACGTGACTTTACCGAAAGAACCAAGAAGAAGAACGTGGCCAATTCGTTACTAGTACAGCACTAACCGGTTGTGTGTTGGAGAGCCAAGCCTCAACATTGACAATGCCAGTACGACGTTTCGCCAGTAATTACAACTTGCTTCATTACATTTATATATTTATGCGATCTAACCCAAAAAAACCTGGATTATGGATCATGATGATGACAATGTGAATGAGGTCACGTCCACGCTGTTAATTACGTTAATTGCAGCTATTGTGAGGATTTGATTATTATTTCCATCACGATGGCGGAAAATTGACCATGTCCCCGAATGGATGAGTCGGGGAGTGAGCGTCGCGGGGAACGCGTGCGAAAGTGAGAGCGATCATCATCATCCCAACAGATGTTGAAACGCGTTCGTTTTAATATTTAATTGGAGCGTCGTTTAGAGTTGTAGTGGGGTGGCGCGCGTGATGGATTGCCGGAGGGATGGTCGGGGGGGAGAGTTCTGGCTTGGCGAGAGTAATGCAGGGTGCCGCGGGTTTTCGTCTGATTAACGACAGGACACTCGCTCGATCCGTCACTCCATCACACGTCCACTGCCCCATGGAATAGTGGCGTTCGTTTTTTTTTTTTATAGGGGCTGACAGCCGCCACTCGCCACTTAGAGCCGAGCGTTCACTTCGAATCAAATTTAATGAGACTTCGTGTGACCTGTGACCTGGGCTCACCCCGCACACATGACCTCATCATCATCACCACCGCCATCATCGAAAGCGATAATCTATCCGTGATCTATCCGCTGCTGGACGATAGGCATGTCCCACCCGAGCCGTCGCCATTCCCTTGCGGGCGATGCGCGTTGCTCTGGAACGCGAAATGATTTCATCGCTCCATCGCTCGCAACGGCGCACGTACGCTCGGTGCGTTGGGTGGGGTGCAACGGGAAGCGCTCTGCTGCACTACGAAACCCCGAGGTTCGATTCCCCCCCCCCACCACCCCCGCTCAAGGCCACCAACACCAGTGACGATTATCCGAGTCGGTTCCTGGGCCACCCCCTAGGTCGACTCGGCCTTAAATGAGTGCCTGGTGCGATGTTGTGAAAACATCGTGGCTGGGGAAGACAAAGGTGGCGTGCCGGGTGTGGTGCCGTGCCGGCTTTAATTGGCGCTCGCTAACAGCGAGCGCAACCGACGCTTTATCTAGCTAAACTCGGGGTCTCCGAGCTGTGTTCGCGAATCAGAGCCGTGCACGGTTCTAATTGTGTTTGTGTGCTCTGTTTGTTGCTGTAACACTCTTTCCCGCCCCTGTGGTGAAACTGCACTCCGGTTTTTCCCTCCACATTTACAAACATGCGTTTGAGACTATTTAGATGCATTTGCTGCTATAAATGTCCAAACGATAAGCCACTTTGTTGAGCTATCATTTGTGGCCAGGTCGCTTGTGAACAATTCGCTAGTACCTCAGTGGGCTCTGCGTGGTAGGATGGGGATGGTTTCGTTTGATTGGTGTGCGTTTGGATGATTTGTTTACCTTTCTCGTACTTTGCACTCGTGTTTTAGTACTGTCTGTTGTTGTAACGTTGTTAACCGCCCCGACTGGACATCTGTGAAAACGAGCTTCATAGCTCATCGGATTCCTCCAGTTATAAATAAATATTCTGATTCCTAATATAAATATGCTGATGCGTTCATCCATTGAGGCGCCTGCCGATTTTGGCTGCACCCCAAACCCTGAACTGAACCCCGAGCGTAGGATGGATCCGTTAGCACGGAACAGGACCCCTCCACTGGCTTGTTTTGGGGTTTTTAAAATGTTTTTTTTCTTTTACTCTGATCACACCGACAGGGCCGGCCGATGTCTCCTGGGGCGATGACGGGGCCATCTGGCCGCGGCACGAGAGGCCCTCTTAGACGATGTGTGTGTGCGTATTTCCCCCACTGCGGCCGAGTTGAAGCCGCGATCGGGCACTTCCATAATTACCCATCGACGAGCCACCCCACCCAATCTCTCGTGCTTTCCCGAGACGCGGCCTGATTTATCGCTTCACTGGGACACACCGTCCTTCGGGTGCAGATCGCAAGCGCTTTATAAACAATGCACGCGACTTTTTGAATCCGCTGCTGGATGAAGGCCTTTTCACGCCGTGCCAGCCTTGGTGGTTGTTTTGACCGTACGTCGCTGCCCTGGTCAGAGGGGGCAGGGGTAAGGGGGGGGGTGAAAGATGTACTCAGGACCGGTTCGGAAAACTCTCGTCACTGATGTTAGCCGTGGCCGGCAATCGAATTCAGCTTCATAGGCGCCCTTCCCCCCCTTCCAACCCAGCTTAAATATACGCTCCAAGCGTGGTGGTGTTTCATTCAGACGCTGTCTCCCCGACAGACCTGGTCTTCACCTGAGGACGGCTGCTTGCGTTGTGGCCGAAACGTCGTGAGAATTATTTTATTATGTTTTATTTTTATTATTGTATTACTTCCCTTCTACGTGACTTTACCGAACGAACCAAGAAGATGAATCCCTGCAGTCACGAAAGCTTTAAATCGAATTCAGGTTTCTGGGTTCGTAGCACAATGTGCCAACCACTGTGACGTCGCTCCATCCCTCGTCAAATAATACATGTCCATTATTAATACAGGAAAGCCTTGTTGAGTCCCAAGGCTCGTTTTTAAAAAGAGGATTCTGCTACACTGGAATGGTTGGCATCGTATGGAAGGAAACTGGAGAGCCCGGAGAAGAACCGACCCCAAATACGAGAGGGTGATACTCGACACTGCCATCTCCCAGCCACGTGTCTACAACACCTGGCAAGCCTTGGTGGGCAACCATTGAAGGACTAACCAGGCTCAGCTTGCTTAGCTTCTGAGATGTGCCAAGCAACGGTGACTTTGTTTTCATTGGTTTTGAAGACAGTATTGTCTTCACGCTTGTTCTGCGTGTTTTTCCCAGTAGGGGAATACGATGTTTTTTTTATATCAAAATTTTCTTCGATGATGATGATAATGATGGCAGCTGATGACTGACAAAATGATGATGATAATGGTCATAAGGATAAAGATGACCATTAGTCTTTAGTAAGAGGTTGACAATTCACCCAGTGTCCACCTCTGTTGGTAGAAATTCCACATTCCTAGGGCAAAGGCCAGTCTATCCACAGGGCAGCCACGGTTCACTTCCTGTGAAGTGGCACAAAATTGTATCATATCTCAGACAACTGTTTTCATTTCCATGAAATATTTATTTTTGTTTACTATTTATTTACCGGATTACAAACGCGTGCATGAAAAAAATATGAAGTGAAATCTATTTAAATACAGAACTCAGTGTGATGCCTGTCTCTAAAAAAAATGGAAATCGTCTATGCAAGTGTGTATATATATATAAACATACGCTTTTGTTGTTCGCCAAAAAAAAACGCCGGGAACACAACACTGTAATACAAAACCATTTTCGCGGAGTGGAGCTCTTGAAACGGAGTGGGCGGGCGCGGGGGGAGAAATTAAGAACAATCAGCTTCAAGCTGCAAGGCACATCCACTATTGTGTCAAAAAAAAAATAAAAGTCCAGAGAAATTACAATATTTTTCACGCGGCACTTTGACGCGAGATAACATCCCGCGCGCCTTTCTCCCGACCACTGATACAATTATGTTTTTGTATAAAACGTGCGGATGCACTCTCGTCCCGGTGGAAACACACCATCAATGGCACTTTTAACTTACTGGCAAAATTACTTTGAGTCATTCCGAAATTGCGAGGCGCAACGCTCCCCGTGCAATGGGGGCTTATAACAATATTTTGTTTGTTCTCTTATCCGTGCCTGATTTTTTTTTCCTCACCCCCCCCCCGTTCCTCCGTTCACCGTTAATTGATGACCTCGTGTAACGACAGCCTCGAGAATGCTATAATACAAAAAAAGGGGACTGATTTTTTTTTTTTAAACGAGAGGCACCAAATATTAGAAACAGCATGACTCCTTTCAGTGGCGCGAAATGGGCGCAAATGTGTTGCTATAATGCTGCCCGCTATCATTCCGCGCTCTGCGGGAGCCCATTGTTGCTTGCTGGAAATGATAGCCCTTCTCTCGCTGCAAAATCTATACGGATTTCACATTTCGCACTCATTTTGTTGATTTTTTTTCAGCACACTTGCTCCGCTCTTTTCCGACGTTCTTTCACGTTAACCCCTTTCGCGGCAATCGTGAAAACAGCAGCAGCAGCAACAGCAGCAGCGGAGGCAGTAGTGACGGAACAAAAATATTAATTTTTTTTGCATTTCTCTTCTCAGACCCCCCCACCCACTTCCGCGCCACTAACCGCAGCCGACTCCGTCCATCCGTTTGCCTCCTGAAAGTGTTTTTAAAAAAAGAGAAAACGCCACATATAACCCAAGATGCATAAACAAACAGCAGGGTCCCTTTGACCAAATGACTAACGTTTTATTCCTCGGCAACGGCTGTATTCATTGCAGCTTTCTGTGTGTTTTGGCTCTCTCTCTCTCTTTCTTTTTTCGGTCAAGACCTTGTATTGATTGACTTTTTTTGTCAAGGGCAATTCATCAGCTGATCATAACATTGCTAAATGGCCCGGACTGCCAGAGCCGAGAAGGGCCTCTCTCACCCGGGTCTGCCAGAAAGGATCGGGGTTTTTTTTTTTCTCCTCCTCCTTGTTATCGTGGCACCTTGGCCCGCCCCGGTGGTTCCAAATGTGTGCCACCATTGCCAAACCAGTGGCCCACCTGCCGTTATCGTCGCGGTTGGGTCCACACGGCACTTAAGGTGACCCCGGTTTTTGTCCCGCGGCGGGAACAAAGTGCTCAGGACCGGCTTTCTCGATGGGGCCCCGATTTTAGGCGGTTGGCGGCTTTGCCACTTGAAGGTAAATGGGCCGAATTATTACCATCATCGCTGCGTAAAATAACGCCAGAACCCCCCGCTGGGGCAGGAGCATCGCGTATTGAACAACCGTG
The DNA here is from genome assembly GCF_964198595.1 of Lampetra fluviatilis. NCBI lineage: Eukaryota > Metazoa > Chordata > Hyperoartia > Petromyzontiformes > Petromyzontidae > Lampetra > Lampetra fluviatilis. Next base: position 5,122,131 of record NC_136323.1, on the reverse strand, counting down.
GATCAATGCAAAATATCAATCAAAGCAGATTAGAATGAAAGCTGCTAGGGTTTTCTTTTTGTTGTTGTTGTTGTTGCTGCTGCTGCTGTTGCTGTAAAGGTTTTCGAGAGCCCCCATTTTAAAACACTTTATTTTCCTTGTTCTTTTGCACGGACGCGTGTAAACGGCGGATTTTTTTTCCACACATAAACAGCACCGCAAGGTAAACTGTCACCCCTTGTTATCTGTAAAAAAAAAACACGCCGCACGAACGTGCACGATTGTGTCATTTGGCTACTTTGCGCTCAGCCATATGTGCCAAAGGCCATTGTGTTATACATTAGTTCAGTCCCATTGAGCCCTTTGTGGGATTTTGTAAAAGCAAAAGAAAATAATCGTCCCCATTTTTGACTCTTAATAATCATTGCTTTGTGTTAAAGAACATTGTGCCTCGCCAGACGCGAGGCAGCCCCCTCAAAGATTTTCCCTCCACGAAATTACCGTTGTTCTCGCATTGTCCCCATCATTGATGAATTAAAACGTACAACCGGCGCAACTTTCGTAAAACTTTCAGCACATTTAAGTCAAAGAGCGTTACGTTGTTAATTTGGTTTTAACGACAAACAGCAGCATCAGTTTGTTCATATTAATATTCATGTTCGTAATTACCACTCTACTTTAACCCAGGTGGCTAAGCGGTAGAGCGAGGAGTGGAACACTGGTTCGCGTACTATGCTATGAACCCAGCAACCTGAGATCGATTTCAGGTCATGGTTAACATCAGTATCGTGGGATATTGGAACCGGTCCTGAGCTCTCTTATTCAACAAACCACACTGATCGGCATGGCCGAGTACGGTCCAGCAACCCAGCATGGCCGACACAGCATGGGGAGGTTTTCATCTGACAGCGGATTGTCACAGGGCTCTAACATATTTAAAAAAAATGTATCAATCAAGCTCAATGTTTACAATGTAATAAAAACACGTTAAATTTCGATTTAAAGCTTTCGTGACTTCATGTATTCATATTATTGGTTCTTTCGGTAAAGTCACGTAGAAGGGAAATAATAAAATAATAAAAATAAAACATAATAAGATAAAAATTCTCACGACGTTTCGGCCACAACGCAAGCAGCCGTCCTCAGGTGAAGAACAGGGCTGTCGGAAAGACGCTGACATTAGCGTCCTAATGAACATTAGGATGCTGTCTTTCCGACAGAACATTTGGACGCTGTCTTTCCGACAGCCCTGCTCTTCACCTGAGGACGGCTGCTTGCGTTGTGGCCGAAACGTCGTGAGAATTTCATTTGATTTGTTTTATTTTTATTATTTTATTATTTCCCTTCTACGTGACTTTGCCGAAAGAACCAAGAATAACAACACGTTAGTTTTCACAAATTATATTTATATATTTTTTTTTACGTATAGTCCAATGTCATTGCCGTCAGATGCAGCACCTGCAACTTCACGCTGAGGTCTCAGTGCATTTGCCAAATTGCACGGATGTTTAGCACGAAGCAATTTAATTGCACACTTGTAACACAACTATGTATAAGTCATAATGGCTTTTATTCTTAACTGGCAATAATGGTGCAAATATCAAATTCCTATGATGCCGTGAAAGTAAGAAGTCAATAGTCCATGGACGGTTTTGGCTAAATGTTTTTTTTGTATTTTTGTTTGGAGTGGTGGCAGAGTGGTTAGCGCACTCGAATCCAGTGACCATTTTATTCCGGGCCATGGCTAACACATCACTCACCGCTGATGTCTAAACCGGTCCCACGCGAACCTTCACTGACAAGCCCCATGATCAATATGCCATAGGGAGGCCTTCATCCAGCAGTGAATTGGCATTGGCCTGTAAATCGATGTTATATAAATTATGTTAGATTTTCGTTGGTTGTGTAATTCATCCAGTTTTCTTTTTTTTTTCACGGTTGAATAAACACAATTCAACCTGCCCTGACCAGTTTGGTGAAGTATGATGATCGAACAACCCCGACAACCAAAATGCATGAAAAGGCCTGGCATCTAACAGTGGTTTAATACATTCATCCATATAACGACATTTACTATTTACACACAGTTCTGAAAATCATGCACGTGTAGCTTTCACACCCTGTGGGTTGGCTCATCCTGACAAAATGCCTGAAATATATTGTCTTTCTCCGTCGTTGGCAACTGAGACTTATTATCCCAATAAATGTTTGTCTCAGATCTGTTCCCATATTTCTTTTCGCTCATTTTGTTTCGCACTTTTTGGCCGAAACGAATACATAAATTGGGCTTAAATGGCAATTTATCGACGGCTGAACAAGGCCCCTATATTATGACGCTCTGTTACTTTGGTATTCGTATTATAATAGATCATAATTTACAGACCTTTGTAATTTCACTGCTGAATGATGACCCCCCCCTGCCCCATGATCAAAGCTCATTTCCTCGGAATGATCGGGCGATTGCCGGTGCAACTCCCATGCTTTGTAACGAATAAGACAACCAGAATCGTTATTATATATTTCAGTTTGCCTTGAAAACTCACCTCTTTAAACTGACCTTCATCCCCTCGTTCTGTCCGTTTAACCTGGTTCTGTGAATGTACTGCTTTCCATATGTGGCGCATTGGGACCTACGGCTGAAATGTGCCTTAAAAATGTAAATTATTGTAATCATGATGTGCCAGTCATGGGATGTGTTCGACTACACTGGTCAACAACAAAAAATCATTTTTTTCTGGCCTGGACTTTTGCAGCTGTTTTAGACTAATTTCAGGGTGCTGATTCCAAATCTGATCTCAGATTTGCTCTATCACATCTCATTTTTATGCTATCGGCATACCCCATTTTCATTTATTTTACCCGAAATTAACTCTGTCACTTATGATTGCAAGTTGTTGCGAGTCAGTGACTGCTTTGGTGTTAAAATATGGTGCTGTATTTTTAGGATAGTGTGTTTATAATATCATTTTATGTAGATATCCACATTTATTTAATATTTTTCTTCCGCAGTTTTTATTGAAAATACAATATTTGATATCTCAAAAACCTGATGTGATAAACAAAAACTGATGCCAGATTTGGAATCAGCACCCCAAAATTACCTTATAACCGTTGGAATACCTTATGCCAGAAAAGGTGTGTTGACCAGTGTTATAATTCACTGTGTTGGTTACTGCAAGTTGGAAAAGGTAAGCAGCGAGGACTGGTTCAGATATCACTTTTTCCTGACATTAGCCATGGCCCAAAATGAAACTTGGATCGCTGATTTAATAGTCAGTTTAACACTTTGGCTTTCGCGACCAATATCATCTATAATACAGGGTTTTTTTGGGTTAGATCGCGTAAATATATAAATGTGTCGTTCAACGCACCAACACCCGACACAGCCAACTAGTAATGTTTGTCACGTAAACAGAACGTGTCAATTCGTTACTAGTGTAATAAACGACTGGACCACGATGTCTGGCTCAGTGTCCTTTATTATTCGGTTCGTGCTGTACACCCACACGGCTGTCTTTACTCTGTAGCTTCTCCACGGTGCTGACTCCAATGTCGGCCCGATCCACAACAGCAGCTCCGCTGCTGTTTCTCCCACACAGCCCCCCTTGGCTGTACTCGCTGCTGCTCTTCTCCCTCCGCAGCTCTCACAGCTTCTTGCTCTCTCTCTCTCTCCGCAGCTCCTCCTGGCAGCCACTCCGCTGCCTCTAACAAGCAGCCCTCTCTCTCTCTCTCTCCGCAGCTCCTCCTGGCAGCCACACCGCTGCCTCTAACACGCAGCCCTCCTGGCTGTCTCCTCTGCAGCTGCACACCACCCCGCAGCTTCCTCTTATCTTCGGGGTTGGCTCCCGATGGCCGTCGGCGCCCCCCCTCTCCACACTTGCCCGCGTGGCCTCACTCTTTTCCGCTCACACCCCGACTGACTTCCCCTTCCGGTTTACCCGCTTAAAGCCCCGAACCTTCCCCCCACGTCACATGACTCCACCCCCCGTGACGTCACATCCGGAAGGTCGCTTACGCCCGCATTACACCACCCTCCCCCGTAGAAAAATCCCAGCCGACCTCGGCTGACCAATAGCAAATCGTAATGCGGCGAACCGAGCTTCCCCCCCTAAAGGACACTAAGCATACAATGTAACAGCAAGAACAACAACAACAACGCAATTAACATCAACGAACGTACAAAAAGCATGCAATAAATACAACTGTAAGAAGAAAATAACAAGACAACAACACTCAACGAAACGTAAGCGATTTGGAACGTGTGCGGGTCGCCGGCCCGTCCCGGACGGTCGGCGGCCCACTCGCAGAACGGGAACGCGATGAAAGTCGAGGAACGACAGGGGGTAATCCCCCTGTCGCAGCTGGAAGTCCACCGCCGTCCCGTGTCTCTAAAGAGTTAGTCTTGGGCTTGTCCTGTGACCGTGCCCGCAGCTGGGTCGGAAGGGCTGCAGGGCTCGAAGGTCCCGCAGACCTGGCAGGCGTCCTCCGAGCAGGGCCCCTCGTCCCCCGCAATGTCACGGCCGGCCTGTCTGGAACAGGTACGACAGGCGCTCTAGCAAAATCAATGGACGCAGGCAGGGGAGAGTCAGCAGCAACAGACCCCGGCAAGGCAACATTGGGGGATGACGCATCATGTAAGGGAGCAACATATGGTTTCAAGCGCGACGTATGCACAACCCAGCGACGAGACCCAATCTGGACGCGTGCTGTCTGTGGGTTGGGAACCGCAATGAGGCGTACGGGACCATGCCAGGGTTTGTGCAATTTCGGCGAGGTCCCCGGACGTACCTGTGGACAATGAAGCCAGGCTAGGTCCCCAACCTTCCAAGGGCACTCCCCCTCAGACCGTCGCGCATATCGCTCGTTCCGGGCCTGGGCTTTGGCCGTAGCCACGCGGGCATTCTCCCGCGCCTCCGTGACTCGGCGAACCGTGTCCTGAATGTATTCAGGAAGTGGTTTCCGAGGTCCCTTCACCCCAGTTCCCAATTGCACATCCACCGGTGGCACGTTTTCCCGACCATACATAAGGTAAAACGGCGAATATCCTGTAGCCGCATGAGGCGTCATCCTGTACGCCGAAAGCACCCCGGGGATGTGCAGATCCCAATCTGATTGTTGTTCACTCACGGTATGGCAAAGCATGGCAGACAATGTCCTGTTCAGCCGTTCAACCATACCATCCGTCTGCGGATGGTATGGGGATGTCCGTACTTTCTTAGTCCCAAGGCCCGCGCACACTTCCGCCAATAATTTAGAAGAGAAATTCCTGCCCTGGTCCGTGAGGAGTCTCTCAGGCGCCCCCTTATCCATAATATACCCAAACAAAAAGGCGTCGGTAATGGCCGCGGCCGACTGATCGGGCAACGGCCAGGCCATCGGCCAACGGGAGAGGTACTCAACCCCTACCAGCAAATATTTATTACCCCTCGCCGATGGTGGAAAAGGTCCCAATATGTCCAGTGCCACCAATTCATTGACTCGAGACACCTGAATCGACTGGAGAGGCGGCACATAAGGATGTTTCGGCGGCTTACGTTGTGCACACGCAGGGCACGCGCGCACGTGCCCTACGACATCTGTTGCCATGCCGTGCCAAAAATAATGACGTTGCAACGTCAACAAGGTCTTCTGCACCCCTAAATGTAAGAGAGTGTCACAATGGAGGGTTCTAATCAACTCGAACCGCAAGGACGTTGGTACCACCAGGCGCCAACGTTCCTGGAACCCCTCCCGCCACATAAGCAGACCATCTCGGAGAGCGGTTTGCGGCCCCACAGCCGTACTCGGACTCCCATTGTCCTTTGCAGACCGCTTCCGCAAGGACACCAATGACTCATCCATCATCTGTTCCCGGATCCAGACAGACCGCGGCAGATTCAAAACCCCGTCAGCCGGTCCCGGTTCCATCGGAGTGTCCGACTTCTCGACGGCCAACGTGAGCGGCTGAGGGGGGTTTGGAATCGGCGAACACCTATGCGTCCCCGACTCACATTTACAAGGGGCGCGCCGCGGTAATCTGGAAAGTGCGTCAGCGTTCGCATGGCGCACTCCCTTCCGATGTTGAATTTGGAAGGAAAATTCCTGTAGCGTGTCCAACCAACGTGCCAACTGTCCGGATGGCTGGTCAATTTTAAGGGCATATTGCAAGGCCGCATGATCCGTACGCACAATAAAAGAACGACCGTAGAGGTATGGTCGAAATTGCCGTAGGAAAAAAACAACCGCCAATAGTTCTCTGCGAGTGACACAGTAGCGGGTTTCCGCAGGAGACAAGACTCGGCTACCATACGCCACGACACGCTCTACACCCCCTTTAGACTGTGATAACACCGCCCAAATACCCGTGTCACTCGCGTCCGTATCAAGAATGAATGGGTGATCGAAATCGGGATAATCCAATGTTGGGGCCGTGGCCAATAGATCACGCAGACTCTGAAAGGCCGCCTCCTCCGGCTGTCCCCAAACAAACTTCCGTCCTTTACCCGTAAGGAGATGCAAAGGCCTCGCAATCGTCGCAAAACCCGGCACGAATCTTCGGTAATACGAGGCAAATCCCAAAAACCGCCGAACATCCCCCACGGTGGCCGGAGTCGGCCAATCCCGGACGCACGCCGTCTTTTCCGGATCCGTGGACACTCCCTCAGCGCTCACAATGTGCCCCAAATAGCGGACGGACCGTTGCAGTAGGTGACATTTCTTTGGTTTGAATTTCAATTTGGCAGAACGCATCCTCGTGAACACTGTCTCCAGCCGCGTCAAATGTTCATCGAATGTGCGGCTGAAGACAATGATATCGTCCAAATATATAAGACATGTCTCCCACTGCAACCCCGTCAAAACGAGCTCCATCAATCTTTGAAATGTAGCAGGGGCCGCATTCAATCCCATCGGGAGACAGTTGAATTGAAATAACCCCTGCGGCGTACGGAATGCGGTTTTCTCCCGTGAGGACTCGTCAAGGGGAAGCTGCCAAAATCCCGAAGAGAGGTCCAGTGTGGAAAAGAACTTAGCCCCCGACAATGCGTCGAGGGAGTCATCCATACGCGGCAGGGGGTACGCATCTGCCACCGATATCTTATTCAATTTGCGGAAATCAACACAAAATCGCAATTTGCCATCCTTCTTCTTAACCAAGACGACTGGAGCGCCCCATGGGCTGTTAGATGGCGATATAATGTCCGCAGCCAACATGTCTTCCACTGCCCCCCGTACGTGTTCTCGCTCCGCAGGACTCATCCGATGCGAATTTAATCGAATAGGGGCAGCATCGCCCGTCTCAATGTGATGGTAAAGCAAGGAAGTGCGGCCCAAATCCAAATCATCGGAGCTGAACACATCGGAATACGTCAACAACAATTTACGCAGCGCACCACGTTGCTCCATGGACAGGGAAGAATTTTCGTCACATAAATGAGCAACCCAACGATCATCCGAACTCCTTGGCTCGGAAACCCCAGCAACAACTCCCCGGCTATGTGGACAATCATGGGTCGCAAACGCCGTAGTGGCATGTGCCACAACCGTACCGGCCGGGACACGGACGTTTTCTCCCCCCGCATTAAGCACCTGTAAAAACGGTAATTGATCCGGCCGGACGATGGTCTGTGCCCCCACTAACGCCAACCCGGTTGTTATCGTGGCGGACGGTGACAACAAGACCCCTACTGCTCCTAGCCGATCAGGCAGGGGCTTCCGATACCGCAAGGGTATAAGCATCTGTGTACCAGGTGGGATGTCCACAGATGCGACGGACAGCGCCTGCACTTGTACGGCCGAAGCAGGTCGCCCCCAGGGCGACGGCAGAAACGAGATTTGACGGCCCCCCGGCAGTTCAATACAATTCTCATTGATTTTGATCAAAATGGGCATCTTAGCCAAAAAATCGGTGCCTAACAAACAAGGAACCGCCAAAGATCTCGATATCAACACAACACCCGAGGCCGACACATCCCCAATAGATATCTTAGCATCCACCTGACCCACGATGCCCATGCTACCCCCGTTCGCAGCGACGCACGACCCATAAACCGGACGCACAGCCCCCGACGGAATGCCCAACAGATGGAAAATGACATCCGATATAATAGTCGCAGACGCCCCCGAGTCGACCAAAATGCGCACGTCCACACCTTGTATGGACCCCGGTACAGTGGACGAACCCGTAGCGGCCGCGACAACTCTCCGTGCCAATTTGCGCCACTGCGTAACTGAATGACAAGGCCCCGTCGATGGCCTTTCTTTAACAACAACAATAGGATCGCGCAACACAGGTGGTGGGTGAGGTGGAAAGCCTTGCCGAGTGTCTGGTGCGTGCCGACATGCCTGTTTCGGAGGATCTTTAGCCGACTTGACCGGTGCCGAGGCCTCCTGCTGCGGCGGAGCCGGGAAGCGGGCCCAGCAGTCTCTGGCGTAGTGGCCCCTACGCCCGCAGCGGAAACATTCGGCCTCGTTGCGCGAAGCGCAGGCCTCGCCTCCTGACGGCCCCGTTCTGGTAGCACCGCGCGCGGTCTCGGCCCGCCGCGTCCCGTCCATGGAGCGGAGGCAGCCGTCAGTTGTTGAGGGCCCCGGTCATCCGGAACATAGACGGCCTGCGCAGGGTTCCACCCCAGCGCGTCCCCTTCTTTGACGGGCCCCCCCCGTCCACGCCGTCACTTGTTTCCAGCGACGGAGGTTGAATTGCGCATCGAGACACTTAGCAGCCGTCCGGGAAGTTAGCTTCTCATGCCCACACACAGGCATGGGGATCCCTAGATCCCGAGACAGCTCCAACATTTTCCCTAATATGAGAGGCTCGAGCAGGTCCTGTGGCGTCTCAGGATAAGCTGCCATGGCCAGCTCCAGCACCGCACCCCTGAACGCCACGGGCGACTCCTCTGGTGCTCGTTGTCGTTGAGCGAATCGCCGATGCGCATCATCTGGTGGCTCATAAGCATCGGCCATTTCTTGAAAAACACCACATAAAGTTGCCTTCTTATCGGTCGTTATGGAACGGAAGAATCGGACAGATTCGTCGTCCAGGAGAGTCGGCAACACCTCCAAAGCCTCCGCATCGGTCCATCTTGCTGTGCGTACCGCCGCCAAGAAGCGGCAGGCGAACGCGCTCCAGTCCCCACCGACGGAAAATTCTTTAACTGTTGTAAGGTGGCGACTCCGACTCCTCTTCCCGCCGTCTTCCAATGGTGGTGGTTGTGATGGCAAATTCAAAATGGCGTCGGCCCGCGGCGTGGCCAAGATGGCGGTTTGGCGCCACGGAGCGCGCAAAATGGCGGCCTCTTGCCGCGTGGGCAATGGCGGCGGCAGGACAGGCAACGTGGCGGCCCGCGGAGCACCACTTGCATCATCCATCGTCCCTGGCGCGACGAGATGGCATAGATGCGCCAGGACGTCCTTAAGTGCCTCCAGTTGTACCGCCATCGCTTGCCATCGTTGATCCGCGTCTGATGATGTCGACGGACCCGCCACCGCGCCAACATCCTCCACTCCCGTTCCCGTGGTCGCCTCAGCCTGGCTCTCCTCCACCACCCCAACAGGATCCGTGGTTGGAGGGAGTTCGTCGTCGTCAGACGAAGAAGCCGATGCAGGCGCCGGATTAACTTTCTTCCTCACTTGTTTCGACATGCCGTTGCACTTCCGACACCAGTGTAATAAACGACTGGACCACGATGTCTGGCTCAGTGTCCTTTATTATTCGGTTCGTGCTGTACACCCACACGGCTGTCTTTACTCTGTAGCTTCTCCACGGTGCTGACTCCAATGTCGGCCCGATCCACAACAGCAGCTCCGCTGCTGTTTCTCCCACACAGCCCCCCTTGGCTGTACTCGCTGCTGCTCTTCTCCCTCCGCAGCTCTCACAGCTTCTTGCTCTCTCTCTCTCTCCGCAGCTCCTCCTGGCAGCCACTCCGCTGCCTCTAACAAGCAGCCCTCTCTCTCTCTCTCTCCGCAGCTCCTCCTGGCAGCCACACCGCTGCCTCTAACACGCAGCCCTCCTGGCTGTCTCCTCTGCAGCTGCACACCACCCCGCAGCTTCCTCTTATCTTCGGGGTTGGCTCCCGATGGCCGTCGGCGCCCCCCCTCTCCACACTTGCCCGCGTGGCCTCACTCTTTTCCGCTCACACCCCGACTGACTTCCCCTTCCGGTTTACCCGCTTAAAGCCCCGAACCTTCCCCCCACGTCACATGACTCCACCCCCCGTGACGTCACATCCGGAAGGTCGCTTACGCCCGCATTACACTAGTACAGCACTAGTGTGTAGTGTATAGTGTAGTGTATAGTGTAGTGTATAGTGTAGTGTGTAGTGTAGTGTGTAGTGTATAGCAGAGGTGGGACAAAGTCATTGTTATGCAAGTCCAAGTCGAGTCGCAAGTCATCAAATTCATGACTCGAGTCTGACTCGAGTCCAAGTCACATGACTCGAGTCCACATCTCATAGGTGGGACAAAGTCATTGTTATGCAAGTCCAAGTCGAGTCGCAAGTCATCAAATTCATGACTCGAGTCTGACTCGAGTCCAAGTCACATGACTCGAGTCCACATCTCATAGGTGGGACAAAGTCATTGTTATGCAAGTCCAAGTCGAGTCGCAAGTCATCAAATTCATGACTCGAGTCTGACTCGAGTCCAAGTCACATGACTCGAGTCCACACCTCTGGTGTATAGTGTAGTGTATAGTGTAGTGTATAGTGTAGTATACTAGTACAGCACTAGTGTATAGTGTAGTGTATAGTGTAGTGTATAGTGTAGTGTATAGTGTAGTGTGTAGGGTATAGTGTAGTGTATAATGTAGTGTATAGTGTAGTATACTAGTACAGCACTAATGTATAGTGTAGTGTATAGTGTAGTGTATAGTGTAGTGTGTAGTGTAGTGTGTAGTGTATAGTGTAGTGTATAGTGTAGTACACTAGTACAGCACACCGGCGTGTTGGAGAGCAAAGCCACAACATTTACAATCTGAGTACGACGTTTTGCCAGTAATTACAACCAGATTCATCAGGCGACAGCCAGATTTGTGGAGAAATCCTCCTGGTTCCTTCCTTAAATAGAGGGGTAGATGTGATGACATCACTTGTGTGCTCTTCTTACGCGAAGTGGGGAGGGAATTAATTAATGTGTATAAATGAATTTAGGGATCCATTGCCGTTTGGATTATTTCTCTGTTAATCAACGTACATCATGCGTGCGCATTATGCAAGTCCATTGTTCTTGTACCTCCTGTCGAATGTGTATACTAAAATAGCTGTATCAACGGTACTCCCTATTGAAAAATGGTGACCTGTATAGGCATGCATTTAAACAATGTATTATTTGGCGATTCGTTTCCAAGCAGCACTAAGTATGTAGATATTGAGAGGAATAAAATATTTGTAATTTCTCTCAATTTCGATAAATGCTCTCATTAGTCTTGGCCAGTAGTAACTAGTTTTGCACAGAACTTCAACATTATCCAAATCAATCGAGTGTCCTTGTTGGCACGCGTTTACTGCCACTGCCGACAGTTGTATTTGTGGGTATTTAATATTTCTTTGGTGTTCTTTTAGTCTCGTGCTGATCATTTGTCCTGTTTGCCCAACATAGCATTTGCCGCAAGTGCAGTTAATCCGGCACACACCATCTGATGATAGCTTCGGTAATACATCTTTTGTACCAGATATTAATTTCTGTATTTTATGTACCGTGCCAAATCTAACTCGGATGTTTTGTTTTTCAAAACATCTGGCTAGTTTATCAGTTACACCCGCAATGTACGGTATTTTAATAGTTTTAACTACTTGTTCAGTTTCAACTCTCGTATTATTTGATTTGGTTTTGGCATTCAATGCCTTGTTGATATGTGCATCATTGTAACCGTTCAATTGCAGCGCTTCCTTAACATGCTTAATTTCGCTTCTCAGACTATCACCATCTGACACTTTCTTAGCCCAATGTATGAGTGTCTTGATGAGAGCGGATTTCTGTGCAGGATAATGGTGTGACTGCATTCAGATGGGCGTCAGTGTGCGTTTTCTTTCGATACACGCTGTGTATTATTTTACCATTTCAACCAGAAATGGGCGAGTTTCCTCTTCCATGGTGAACTGGATGGATGGGTTTTGCGAGTTGAGATGATTTAGAAATCCGTGTGGTCCGACCATCAATGTGTCATCCACATATCTAAACCAAGCAGAGGGTTTTAGTGTGCTTGAAGCTATTGCTTTTGTTGCAAAATCTTCCATGTACAAATTCGCTATCACAGGAGACAAAGGAGAGCCCAATGCTGCTTCTTCCTGTTTAAAAGCATGCCTATAGAGGTCACCATGCTTCGATAGAGATTATCTTTGGTTCGGCTATTTTAGTACACAATCGACAGGTGGTTCAAGAACAATGGGCTTGAATAACGTGGATGCATAATGTACGTTTATTACCATATAAATAACTCAAACGGCAATGGATACCTATAGTCATTTATATGCATTCATTAATCCCACCCCGCGCAAGAAGGGCACACAAGTGATGTCATCACATCTACCCTTCTATTTAAGGAACGAACCAGGAGGATTTCTCGACAAATCTGACTATCGCCTGATGATGCTGGTTGTAATGACCGGCGAAACGTCGTACTCAGATTGTAAATGTTGTGGCTTTGCTCTCCAACACATCGGTGTGTTGTACTAGTGACGAATTGGCACGTTCTGTTTACGTGACAAACCTTACTAGTTGGCTGTGTCGGGTGATGGCGGGTTTAACGAGGCGTTTATATATTTACGCGATCTAATCCAAAAAAGCCTATATTATGGTTTCATAGTGCTGTGGGCAAAGCACATTAATTGTCTTACATTTCTCTCAATTTGAAAGATCGCATCCATGTAAAAAAAATAATGTAAACATGTTTCCAGGTATTTATTTAAAATATATTTACGCGTTAAACATGTATTCGAAACAACAGCCAATTTTCATAAACATCTGAAAATAAATAGCAAAAATAAAGATATGAATGACAATAAAAACATATTTAAAGAATAATGGTAACATCATTGTGTTCCCGAAAGGCGGTTTGTGATTTCACTTCTCCGTGGGCTGTGCTCTAACACACGGGGGGTGACATGACACAGTACAGTTGGAATAACAATGAAGGAAAAATAATAACTAAATGAAAATGAAAACCGCATCAAGTTAAACATTTTCTTCACTTTACCCTGAAATACATGATAAAGGGAAATTATAATTCAAGTTATTTAAACAATCAACGTGGCCCTCATTCATCCTTGGGCCAGAGACAGAATGGCAAAAATGAAAATAAAATCCAGTTTCTGAGGTTCTATGCAATTAATTTACTCAACATTTTTTTTTGTCATCTTGGTCTCGTAGATCATGGTTGTAGTCTAGCTGACTACAATGGTCATATATAAAGTTCACTCTTCGTTGTTAAATTTTGCCGTGAACAGCACTCATTTAGGACCAGTCGGTCTTCAACAGTGCACTGCAGCATCTCATAACGTAATAGATTTTTGTCCGCATCTTCATTTTGACTAATTAATTATGTCTCATCACCGTCAGTCGTGGTTCTGTGGCTACCTTGGGAACGTGGACGCTTGCGCTAATCAGTTTCTACTGACTAAAAATAACAAAAACTTTGTCGACCAATGCTATTTAAATTTATTATTTTATTTCTATTATTATTTTTACCTACGTGACTTTACCGAATAAACCTAAGAGTATGAATCCTTGCAGTCACGAAAGCTTCAAATCTAGAATTTCGTTAACAACATTAACACTGGTGCCTTGTGACCTTCGCAATACAGTCGTGAATCCACAATGTCAGACATAAATGGCCTAACACGACATCATTGTCACTGAGAGTCGGAGAGGGTGGCTGGATTATTGGAGAGAATCCTTTATTTTCCGAATGTTTTTGGGCGACCGCCAAATTGAGACGTGTCACAATGTTGGTTTTGACCAAGGCTCTGTGGCATCGTCACTAAAATTGTGATGTCTCTATCCCGACCCTCCCCTCCCCTCCCCCCCAAAAAAGCTGCAATTTTGGGGAGAGAAAAAAATTATGCCAATCAAATTGTGGGAACATAAATTCACTGTGTTTTGTGTTTTAGCGTTGACATTAAACGCCTTTGCCCCGTCTATCCACAGCAAACAACCTGTCATCTTAACTCCACCCCACACGAGCACCAACGCTCAATTGAATAACAAAAAAACGTCTTCTGGACGTGGGACCACGACAACAACAAAATAATGAGGCTCTCATTTCCCACCGGTTTATACGATCTACCAAATTAAAAGCAGGCTCGTATCGAGTCAACACGTGCAGCTAACGCACGCACGCATTGCACCAATTTAATTTCATACAGCGTATAGGCTTACGGGGTGATGGTTGAGGGCGGGGGGGGGCTCTGGAAGCGCGGGTCACGACGGGGGCGAGCGTTGACTCTTCGTCCGCCATCTTAGGCGAGGGTTCTAAAAATGTTTTCAAATATAAAGTCGGAAGGCGCGGCTCGCTTTCGTTTTAAGTCGGGCGAAGGTTGCCCACTGCCAAGTGACGGTGACGTCGCTGCGGTGCCTGTGCCAGGCCAGGTGCACTTTTGAGGCCTTCACGTGGTCGGAAGGGCACGTCCGACGGGGGGGGGCTAGGGACAGACCCAGGCAGGCGCCATGGGTCGGCTGACTAAGATGACCGCTAGCTGCCACCACCACCAGCTGTATTATCCCCCCACCGCTGGGGATATTTTATCCTCCCGGTGCTCCGTTCGCTGTTGTGAGGTTACACCCCAACACCACCACCCTCACCTAAGATGGCGACGGACGGCTGCGGCGACGTCATCGCGGTTGAGTCTCGAGCTCCCGCGCATGCGCGGTGCGCGTCTTCGACGTTGGGGGGGCGGGGTGTGGGGGGATAGGGGGGCGGGGTTAGGGGGGTGGGGTTCTTCTCCGCCATTTGTTTGCGCGCCCGAGTTTCGTGACCGCGTGCGGTGGGTGTCGCGGAGAAGGAGACGCAGTACGAAGAAATGTCGAGCCAAGGAGGAATTAAACCCGACGCGTTCGCTGAGGCCATACAGAGGGCCCGTCAGGTGATGCCGCAGCTGCACTTTGCAACGCAACGGGGTTTTTTGTTTTAATTTAGTCTTAAAATCTCAACGTTGGCCGTTTCGCCATGCGTCCCGTTGCCAGGGTGGCTCAGGCTTCAGGCCTAGGGTGAAGCCCGTGGGAGTAGGCCGCGGGCTTTATGTGTTTTATTTTGACTTAAAACGTTGACGTTTTTATTTTTTTAAGTAAAAGTTAGGTTGTGTAATATGTTAAGCGTGCAAAGAGCAATGTAGTGATGTTAGGAGAGTATTGATGTTGGAAGCAGAAGCTTCCGTTTGAGTGGCGCGAGGCCCACGTATTAACAAACAAGGTCTCCTTTGTATTGTGCTTAAAGCTGGATTTAATTTATTCCCTATGCTCGGTTTCATCGAAATACAGCTTCGTAACGTCGATTGGACACTAAACTTGCATTTCATAATCTGTTTTGCTTTGCCTATGAATGTTTTTTAACAAACACGGTGCATCTTGATAGGAAATACTCGAAAGGAAATACTCGAGTTAACCGAGTCCATTACATCTGATAGACGAATTTTTTTTATGCACTGGCCAAAACACCAGGTTACGTACACTTTCTACTCTTCGGGTCTTTAGGTAAAGTCACGTACACTTTGTAATCAACGCATTCAGGGTGCATTGATTCAACGGATTTCCAATTAGATGTTGAAGATGGTGCTTTACTTGTGTAATCAACGTGAACATCGATTGGGCTTAAATTATTGCGGTTTTATCGAATCAGAAAAGGGTGAAACAATGTTTGGTAAAATAATAGTCCCTTAGTATGGGTCGTACTCAACACCAAACACACACACACGTCCAATTGTTTACACGACAAAATATATAAGAAAACGTGGCCAACTCGGCACCAACGAATATATGAATACAATTGTCAAACATTAAAGATGCGTTACTTAGTTTCAAATGTTTTTGTTCGACTCCGTGCTATTTATTTAAAACTATAGTAAAATCCCCAAAGTTTCATGTTTCAATCGGTGTCGAATTGGGGGAAATTTAAGCGTGTTTTATGCAAGAGGTTATATGGCATATTTACTGACCTTTCCAGTAAATGTGACGATGTTCTAATCTTTAATGGTGTGAATTAAAATTGTTCAAAAATCGATTTGGAAAACATCCCACAATGTCCAGACATTTAAATGATCTCAAGGGTAATTGCTTGAACACGGAATTTTATTTTTTTAAATGCAGCTTATTCAAGTAAATTGGCAAGGCAGATAAATATTACTATTATATAATACACCATCAAGACCAAGATATATTTTCACTTCAAAAAAATCATTCAGGATGGAGTAATACATTCATTTGTTCAGAAAGTGAGAATATTATACAATTAAAATAATTTCCTTCAAAATGTTGTCCACTTAAGACCACGGAAATATGTAATACAATGTATTGATTTAGCAGTGTTAACTATGACCTTTGTAATCCGTTTGAGAGCCCATTTAGACTAGAATATGTTAAAGGGAGACCTGGAAAACTTTTATAGGCTGTACATAGTATGTACTCTAATAAATGATCCATTTCCGTTTTTGGTTTGGGCCAAAATTATTGTAATGAACCCTTCACCACCCAACAAGATTGTCAAAGATATACATATCAATGTATTGATCAACTTCTCACGGATGGCTTCAGACTTTTCATAACTAACATCAACATACGATATTTTGCTCAAACTGCTTTTGAACTTCAAGTGGTAATACAATGCGTATTAAATAAGATCACTCACATGCTGTCGTGTACGTGTGCTTCTGCAATTCGTTTGACGAATTGGTGTTGAAGACGGCAACTCTTGTCTTCACCACTGCAGTTGCAATGCAGCTTGCTTAAATTGTTTATTTTTATATCCGGATTCTTTATGCGCACAAAAAAGACAAGTGAAAGACAAACAGTGCATTTTTTTAAACGTATGCAGGTGAGGTTAGAAACCCAAGAGGCCTTGTATGAAACCCACACAAAAAATAACAATGTATACAAAACCGACTTTTCAATCAATTAAACAAAGCATACTAATTACAATTAAACATCTTAAACTCAGTGTTAAAAAGGCCATGGTTTTTATGTTTGTGTATATGTGTGTGAGAGGCCCTTTGCAATAGCTATTGTCGGTGATCTCTCACTATTCTATGAACTAAGTTGTGTATTGTGACCCCATGTTGACATTTAACAGATGACAATTTAGAATAAAGATAACTTTGGCACCCTTTCAAAAGTCGAGTCTCCACTGAGGGAGGCAAGGCATCCGTATTTATAGTTTGTAAAATATTAAAGCACTACTTTGGCTGCATTTTTAATTTATAAGGCAGTTGTAATGGCGAATAAGGAAGTTTCTAAGCAAAGGTGACTTTATGAAACTCTTCAAATCGGTGGCATGCATCCAAATAATTTGGTCAGGACACTAGCAAGATGAAACTTGCGCCATGTATGTGCTTAATGTTTGACATAATTGTTAACAATGCACTATTTTGCATAGGTCTGGTGCAATTAAAACTTACACGCTTAATGGAGTGTCATACACAATAATGAGCATGGAGCAATTCACCATGCCTCGAGTTAATTAATTGTCGATTTAAAGCTTTCGTGACTGCAGGGATTCATCTTCTTGGTTCTTTCGGTAAAGTCACGTAGAAGGGAAATAATAAAATAATAACAATAAAACATAATAAAATGCAATTCTCACGACGTTTCGGCCACAACGCAAGCAGCCATCCTTGCGTTGTGGCCGAAACGTCGTGAGAATTGTATTTAATTATATTTTATTTTATTATTTCTCTTCTACGTGACTTTACCGAAAGAACCAAGACGATTAATTAATTGTATTGATGTATCTCTTTGATTTAGTTAAATGATAAGTTATTTTGTTCAGCATACAATTTACAGTCTGGTTTGTAATCTGTCTCGTTTGTACAGATTGTTTTAATCCACTTGCCAATATGCAGTAATAGCATTTGATTTGAATATGAAATCTAAATATGTTTAGGTGACTATTACACTTGCAATTGGATGCATGGATGTGTGCCATGAACCTTAGAAATAAATATTGATAGATTGGGGTCTCATTACACCCATATTGATTAATATCCCATTACATGCATTGTATGTATATCTCTGCAATGTTTGAAGCAGCAAGTTAAGCCGTGCATGTTTTAGTGAGGTATTATTGATCGTGCGTTTGTGTTGTGCCACTAATAGACAGTTATGTGCAATGTACTGAAATACAATGTTGGGGTTTCAGATTGCAGCAAAACTTGGAGTGGATCCTGGGACCGGACCTGCTATAATAACATCCCCAGGTATGTATGACACTAAAGCTACATGCAAGTTGAGCAGCTAAGGTTACACATAGTATGGTGTAGTGTACAGATTAAAGGTAATGAATGGGTTTTGCCTGCTATCTTTCGGCTTTAGCATCACACTTAAAACAATATCAGAAAAATGAAGTTATGAAAACATATATTGCCATATTTTCACCCTGGAAAACATCCACATGCAATCTTTTATAGGCCTGGGATCAAAAACAAAATAATTGTAAATGTTTACCCTGTAGGTTTTTGACACCCAAATTGGATAGTTTGGGATTTTGCACCCTCTGCTATGTCCAGATACAAACCCTCATAGGTGGCGGTAAAAAATAATTAAATTAAAGTTCGCAATTTTGGCATACACATTTTTGGGAGTCCAAAATTTGGGATTCTTTTTTTTCGATCATTCTTGTTAACATCATTAATTGGATTTTATTAGCATGTACCAAAATAATTGGAATTATATATCAGTCACTCACGTGTTTGTATATATTTATTGATCCACGTGAATTTTGTGATGTATAATTCTTTAGCATTTTTAGACCAACCTTTCCATGCACAATTTATATGGAACATGTTTAAATAGTATGAAGTATATTTTCAGTTGTAGATGTACGAATAATAACTGACCACTGGCTTTCAAAAGTAACATTAAATAATAAAAGACAAGGCCAGTCTGCCAAAGCATCCATTTATCCTTCGTCTCAGTGACTTTAATTACTCTGTTGTATGCATTTTAATGTTCCAGACCATGTTTTTCAAATGTAATATTCATGCCGGGGCCTCGCATTCACGGCGCAGCTACCATTTTACAAATTCCGGGCATATTAATTTTGATTTTGACTGTGTAAAAACTATGCCGGTGAGTTGGAGAGTGAAAAGGGGTTTTGTTCTCTTTGCTAACAAATTGCACGTAATTGGATGTTTCGGTTAGCCTTCGCTGTGAATCCACAGTCTGTTGGATCAAGTGAAATTGATTTGGACATGTTCTTAATAAATGATGTTTCTCAGGCGTACTATCTGTTAGGGCGTCTGCTCGAGGAATAGAGAGAATACCAGCTCTTTTTTATCATTTCCGCCTCCTATCAAGCAAATAGGTCCACTCAGAGTAAGCTGGAAGTAACGTGCAAGCGAAACTCTGTGCTTTAGTGGCAGTGATAGTCACCCATAATACTTGTAATTTTCTCTGGCAAGCAATGGGAATCTGTCAGTAGGAAACAATGGAAAATGACTCTCTTGTCCTTCCATCTCGTCATTGGCGCTCGATGAGACCGGGAGTTTTTGCACCCAAACTCTTCCATTGGTACATGACACGCCATGAATGGGCCCCCATTAGGTGCAAGCTATACTCCTGGGACACGGTAGTCATTTAAGAAGGTCAAGGGGAAAGGAGAGCTTGATGTTTATTTATTTCATTTCTTTGTACTGCAGAATTATCTTAGATGGGCTGGCTGAATAACCCTCTTCGCCATCCAGAAAGAAAGTTTTGCGTCCTCCCTGCCCCCCCCCCATCACCCACCCCCACCAACTTCTCTCCCGCGCGCTTGGTGTCGTATTTTTTGGGTGAAGCATGCGTCTCCTTCTCTTTGCAGTGAATCCGAATCCGCCCGGGGTGTCCTCCCTTGGGCTGGGTGCTCTCAAGAGGCCTCTGGAAGATGGCGGTGAGCTGGTCGCATTTATTTGATGAGCGGGCGATTGAAAGCACCCTGTTGTTGCACAGAGAAATTATTGTTGTCGTTGGCCGCATGAGTGTCAAGGCAAATTATATGCACATGGCGTTATCGATTCGTCAATTAAGACCAGTTCTCAATCACAAAGCATGTTTCGTTTGGTGAATCGATGTATTTTTGAGTTGTGCGCGTTAATGGTTATGATGGGGTGGAGGAGGTTTGAGTTGTGTGCGTGTTAATGATTGATGGGGTGGAGCTGGCTGTGCTGTAATTTGCATGCTATGCTGTGAACATGGCGATCGATTTAAATTCCCAACCATGTCTATCAGGGCTCTACGTGCACTCGGTGACAAATGTTGGACTGCCTGTCACATACCGCTTGACCTAATTAAAAGTGAATGCTAAATTTAAAAAAATCTGTCCATAATGACCACTTACGGTGTAAGTGTGCAAATTGATTTTTTTAACCACAGTGACATTTCCTTCATCCTGTTGAATATTGATTTTAGTTGCAAGTATTGAGCCACGACCATATGTTTTAGTCTTTGCATCAGTTAATAGTTTGTAGTGGCGATGCATTGCTTGAACTTGCTGGTGACAATGGTGGTAATCACTTTATTGCATTGGCCACATTCAATTTCTGTTTAAGGCAGTCGGCTCAATTACTTGGGTTAATAGGTTGGGGATTGGGGTTGCCCGTATATAACATCTCAATGATAAAGCAAAATTAATCTTCAATTAGACTTTAGAATGGTGTAATGATGTGAGTGTTTCATCTGTTGTTATTTAAATTTGTTTATTTGAGGACATGTTTGCATTCACTGACCCTCGGCAAGTGAGGATCGGCGAATAAATCAACATGCTCACGAAAAAGCGTTATTAGAGTTTGGTTCATCCACAATCTGGATAATCCACCCACAAATAAAGAGTTGTCTATCTTGGTCCAATAATGAAATGCATATTTCTTTGTCACTTGTCATTTAAACGATCTAATCTTGCTGTGTTATTTTACAGATCAACCGGAAAGTAAAAAGCTTGCTTCGCAGAATGACAGTGAGTGCCACGATTTGTAACAGTCCTTTAGAGCGTCTGAAGTGGGCCCTGTTGTTGCTTGTGTGGTAAACGAAGAGCGAGACTTAATGGTACAAGCGAACGAGAGACGTCTCGAGCAACTTTCAACGGGTCCCCATAATTCTGTTTATAGATTACATTTGCACCTCTCAACCTCAAATGAGTTTCCCTAAAATAGGCCACCCTTCTAAAACATCACCACAACTTTCGATTTAAAGCTTTCGTGACTGCAGGGATTCATATTCTTGGTTCTTTCGGTAAAGTCACGTAGAAGGGAAATAATAAAATAATACAAATAAAACGATAAACGTGAGATTTTTTATTATTATTTCCTTTCTACATGACTTTACCGAAAGAACCAATAATATGAATCAGCACAACTCTTAGACATCCTCTTTCTATACATTGTATGGATGCACACCTGTAGATGCCATTGCAGCTGTGTGAGATTCTGTTTAAGTTCAATTTGCCTGAGCCAGTTAAACATTTTATTAGTTACTGGGCTTGGTATATTCATGGATGTTTTTTTGTCTGCTTAAACTCGGCAGGCATCCGCACTGACTGAATTTCACAATTATACATTGACTGCAGATAACGTTTCTATTCCTTCATTCGTTTCTCAATCCACTTGTCCTGGTGAGGGTCACAGCGTCAACGTTTTGAGTTGGGTGGTTCAGACTTTCCTTTCCATGGCGACAGACTTTAGCTCTTCCTGGGGAAATTCCCAGGCGTTCACAGGCCAGCCAGGCGACATAGTCCCACCAGCTAAGGCATCGTATTACATAGCTGTAAATCCAATCAACGTTGTGTGAACTCGGTAAAATTGAATATTAAAACGTTGATGTATATTCCCGCAGTTGTCAGCGCCCAGCTTGCTGCCATTGCCTTCCAGCACCGGTAAGCATCTCGACAGCATCCACGCTTTAGTTATAGATTTTTTTTTTAGCTTTGCAATTCACGTTCAACCGTTCTATCTCTGTGTGCCTATGAACAAATCGTCCAGATTATGCCCGGTTCCCATCAGATCTCAACGTAAGCAGGGAGATGAGCCTGGATTTCAACAAGGGCTGTGAGTGTAAATTCCCTCTCTCTAATCCAGCTGGGTGAATGTGTACGGCTCTCAAATGGGAAGATTGTGACTTCAAATCCTGACTGGTGGATGGTTCGGTGCCTTCCTCTCCCAGAGTCAATAAAATGAGTACCAATTTTTTGGGGGATACATGCTGTTGTCCTCTTTATAGAGTCACCCCCCCACCATAGCAATGTAGGGCACTTCCACCACCGGCTTAGGTTTGTAAGCAGGAAGACAGCTCTGCCTTATGCTCAAGTGTGCAGGAAACCACTTCTTACTCCTTTTTTATTACGAATTCCACCATGTGTGTTAGTGACGCACTTCCTAAACGTTGTCTTCTCATCCGCAGCGATTGAGTTTGTGGCATAAAACAAGGAGCCGGGGATGTAACACTGCTTGTGTGACTGTTATCTCATGCAAGTTGTTGTCCCTCAGGCCTCAAATGTCAATCGAGTACAAAGTTCCGGACAAGATGGTCGGCTTCAGTAAGTGACCAATCACTCGTAGACCCTTGGAATGTGCTTCATGGTTATGATGAACAGTGTTGTTTGGGTAGCTGCTGTGGAGAAGAGGAATATTTATGCCTTAGTCATTCACTGGGAGTCAATGGAGTATATAAAAAAATAACTTGCATACAATAAGGAGTATGTATCAATAGCCACCATTTTATACATTCATTAATTCGAAAATAAATGGAGGCGTAAATACTTTTCTTGGTCTTGAGTATGATATTTCTATTTTTTCCAAGGAGGTATCTTGTTCTCAAAATATATATATTTTTTAACTCTATAACTTCGGCTCATTCATTGCAGTCCGGCCCAAGTTTATAATGCACCATCGTGGCGAAATGAGAGCCAATCGGGACGGGCTGCGTCAATGCACCTAGCCCGAGGCAGGACGCAAACGTTGGGATGATGTTCCGCGTTTCTGCGAAGCTTCCCAGAAACTATCGTTGGTGAATCTAGGCTGCGGAAAAGTCGCACACTTTTTTTTGTTACTTACGTGAACACGCATGGCTCTGCTGTGTTGGCGCCATTTGTTTAAACAGGGTCTGGCTTTGCATCTTTGTTGCAGTTATTGGAAGGGGTGGAGAGAACATCAGTAGGATCCAGTCCGATTCCGGATGCAAAGTGCAGTTTGCGCCAGGTAAGGCGACGAAGATTTAAACTTCTTGTTACATTTCACAAGGGTTCTACAACGATATTTTCCGGCCAGCCACAATAAAATTAGGCTGTGCTGGCACGACACGTGATGTCATATGGCACGTGTACAGATGTTACAACATAACATCTGTACTTGTGACTGCTAGTCTGTGCCTATTGTCTCCATGCACCTCTTCTCTCTTGTTCACCTTGCTTTCATTTCACTAATCGGTATTTCTTGTCTGTGGCTCTTTCAAGTGTTATCCATCTCTTTCATCTCAATATTCTATATTTCCGTGTCAACGGTAAGGTATTGATTGGCGTAACTGACTTTGGCCTGTGGGCCACCAGATAAATAACTGGATTGCACTGGAGGTCATTGTTTAGCGTGACACATGAGTGTGTTATGTATTTGGAGTGTAAGCTATCAAGCAATATTCTCAGACTCTTTTCCTCGTCCAACTTTTCTCTCTCTTTTTTATATGCATTATGATCTCCGAAGGGAAATGTAATTGATCGCATCGCATGCTGGTTCATATCTTCGCTGTGATCTTGGCAACCGGAGTTCAATTCACAGCACCCATTGGCAAGGGATATCTGAAACGGTGCTGGGACTCCCGCACGTTCACCAACCAGTGTGTTAACCAGCATGGTGAAGTCTGGCATGGTCAGACCATACTCTTAGGTTTTTTCGGTAAAGTCACGTAGGTAAAAATTTGATACAGTAAATCTAGCTGTGACGGTCCCACCTGATGACGGAGACTTGTGTTGCCTCCGAAACGTCGTGATTTATAATGTTATTTATATTACTTATTTTATTATTATTTATTTTTACCTACGTGACTTTACCGAAAAAACCTATGAATCCTTGCAGTCATGAAAGCTTCAAATCTAGAATGGTTAGACCATCCAGCAGTAGAGTGAGGAGCTGAAAATACGTTTACCATTCATTGAATAGTGTTTATATTCTTTGGGTATTTGGGTAAAGTCACGTAGATAGGTAAAAAAACAAAAAAACTATGATGTTTCGATCACACCACAAGCAGTCATCAAGTGGATGACCTGATGACGACCGCTTGTGTTGCGATCGAAACGTGTAGTTTTTTGTAATTTTTTTGAATCTATCTACGTGACTTTACCCTAAGATCCAAAGAATATGAATTTTTACTTTTAGGTTTTTTCGGTAAAGTCACGTAGGGAAAATAAATAAATAATATTGATATCAATAATAATAGAAATAAAATAGTTATTTTATTTCCATTATTACTTATTTATTCTTTATTTTTACCTACGTGACTTTACCGAAAAAACCTAAGAGTATGAATCCTTGCAGTCACGAAAGCTTCAAATCTAGAATATGAATTCTGCAGTCACCAAAGCTTTAAGTCAAGATTTTAAGTGTTTGCATTGAGTGCAATTATTCCTCATTGCTGTATTCTTTGTCACTCTATATAATTATAGTCCCTAGACTCATGACGTTCTAATCTTTGTCCCTATAGATTCCAAAGATTAATATCACCGTAGATACTATAGATTCACACCACATAAAACATTTAATAAAATCTAACCACTACAGTTTCTCGATATTCCTACCAGCATAGGTTCTACATGCACAGCATGGGCAATACTGTATGTGAATGTAATTGTAACAATTCATCAAATAATTTTGCAGTTGAATCATTAAATCCCACGAGTGCATTACTTGCTTGTCATTCAAATGGTGGCATTGGTAAACAATTACGTTGCTTCATACATGGGACCCTTGAGAACAGTGTGAGCTATCGTCTTGTCTGAAGATTTAATCGTGAATGCGAGAGGTCTTGACTGCTGCATCCTTTCTGGTTGTCCACAGACAGCGGAGGACAGGCGGACAGACCGTGCACGCTTACAGGCACCCCCGAAGCCATTGCGTGAGTAATATGGGGGGGGGAGCTTAAGAGGCTGCGTCGTGCTGACTTCTCTCACGATGACACCTTGCTATCGAGACGGGAGATTTCCCATTTAGAACTCGCAGAGGGGAACAGTTGTACCACCTTTTGTGAGAGTACCCCTGCAAGATGTCGCATATCTCCTCCCTCTTGAAGTGTGTGTTTTTATTTCTACCAGGGGCACACTTTTTATACCCCGTGCAAAGCTTATGTGGGAAGTTGTAGTCCGTGGCACGCTGGATTATGTTCATCCAACAGTTGATGAATGTTTTTGTCACGAATTTCATTCACAAAATGGAGACTGGGTTTTATAAAGTCCTGGGTTGAGTGCCGCTCACGAGGTTCATAATTGCCGTGTCACACAGTGAGCCGGCACTGCTTTGTGTGTAGTCATAATAAAAAAGACCACACTTTATTTAATGAACAAAGTTAATGCTGTGTTAGTGATACACTGACCAGTTCTCATCCGAACACCACTATTCTCAAGTTAAAAAAATTCTGGCAAAATTGCCCGTTAAGGCTCGTAATTACCAGTGAAACGTCGTACTCAAATTGTAAATGTATTGGGTTTACTCTCCAACACACCGGTGTGTTGAAGTAGTAACTAATTGGCACTTTTTGTTTACATAACAAACCCTAATCATTTGCTGTGTCAGGTGGTCGTGGGTTTTCGACGCATTTATATTTACACGATCAAACCCCCAAAAAATTAACCCGTAAAAACTTAGTTTTTCACTCTAAATCCTTTATTTGCGTGGCGGCTAGAGTCCTCTCGTCCTCTGGCTTGAGATGGCTGCCACCTATGGGCCAGATGATTGTCTGCCAGCATAAAGCAATTGGTAATTAAATATTTAAAAAAATTTCCCTTAACAGTGTAAAATTTTGGAAAAAAATTTTCACAAAAATTAATTGTCACGCACAACGAGTCTGTGTGGAAAATATCAGCTCGATTGGATCACGGGAAGTGGGTTAAAAAAACGACCGAAAGATTTGCACGGTCGTAAGCAAGCAAGCACGCAAGCAAGCGAACTTAATATGAAGGATTTTAAAAAAACCATCGTGTAGCCACTATTCTCGTTCGCAGACGCTCACTCAAACGCGCGTGTGCGCGCGCATTCCACATGCACAGGGAGGCGAAGCGCATGCTGGACCAGATCGTGGAGAGGGGACGAATCCCTCCAGGCCCCGCCGGCGTGGACCACACGAGCCACTCGCAGGAGATGATGATCCCCGCCGACAAAGTGGGCCTCATCATCGGCAAGGGCGGCGAGACCATCAAGCAGCTGCAGGTAGAGGAAACTGAATATCCCAATTGAACTGGTGTTTGTGCGGTCGGAAGGTGCGCGCGCAGTTGTCGCGGCAGGTTTGTGAATAGCCCGTCCGTTGTGTGTTTATCGCTCACGCAAGCGGCGGTAGCCTTGTGTCTCGAGTTTTTTCTTTTTATCCATCCCACCCGCCGGTCTCATTCTGCCACAATGGTATTGTTTCTCATTTGTCCTGTCTTTACACCGTTTAGTTTGCTTCATTTCTTCCAAATGTAATATTTGCTGAAATTGTACATTGATTCTCAAGATTCGTTGCATTTATCCTGAGCATAATGTGTTTTAATCGACTGGAAATAGAGTGGATATTGTGGCACAGGCGGCAGGTATATTTGGATTATTTTTTTTCCCCCCCACTGGGGAGGTCTACATTTGAAAATAAACTTTTACACCCCACGTGAAAAATACAGTCCTAACATTTCTAGAACCTCATAAAATTTCAATTCCAGCTTCAAAGGCACACATTCGACTGAAACGGTTTGTAGCATTTTGAGTGCATGCACTCAGAATGCCGGATCCCGAAGGAAAGATTTAAATTATTCCGTTGAAGGGTTAATACTTTTTTTTACTCTTATCGACGTATGCTGCGGTGTTCTATTTAATCACGAGAAATGTGTTTGTATTCTCCCTGTATTATTTACTATTGTGCAAGTTTGTGCCTTTGGGAAATACAATTTTTCACCTTGATGGAATCATACTGCAGTTGCAGGCTTTGCGATGAAGAGAAAGTGAAAAAGTTCATTTTTACCCTTTCTAAAAGGCACTTAAGGAGTATGAACGTTGAGGCCTTGAAGCAAGCCGGTTAACCATTTCTCCCAGCTGAGGCTCATTACGTCTTAAACCTTGTGGAGCCCCTGAAGTACACGGTAGATCAGCAAGGCCAGTCTTTTGCACGAGTTTTATATTGTTTGTCCCCGGAAAGGATCGCAACCTTTGTCCATGGAAAATATTGGCACGCTCATGTCCCTGAATGCAATAATTACCCCACACATAAAAATCCAACTGCATTGTCCCGAATTTTTTTGTTATTTCCCCCCCCCCCGTCCTGCTGCTGCCGGCTAGCTTAGAGAGTAAGATAATGGCATCCGTGAACCATTTCTGCGAACGGTGGTTGTTGAGACAGCCTTTGTGCGACGCTACATCGCTGTGGCCTCAACGTCACCTCTGCCTTTTTTTATTTTGCACAGCCCATTTTGCGCAAGGTTAAAGTGTTTTTTTTTAACGCCCACCCCAACCGTTCCGCCAGTTCCTTCCTTCAAAGTCATGTTCCCTTCTATCATGTTAACTGGAAGAACATGGAGCGAGTCACGTGTCCGAGAGAGAAATTATCGTCATTTGTGCATCACGTGTTTATTCCCCACCTCCGGTAGTTAGGCTTTCTGTTCACCCTTCGCGCTACTCCAATCAATGATGCGAGTGCGGCCCCTGCACCAAACTGGAGCCCAGTAAATTAAGTCATGAATGGCCAATGGAGTGCATGGCTTCACACCTCTCCTCGCTTTAAGCTGCGACTTTGAAACTGGCGTTTAAAATTCCGCGCTGGCACTGCACAGACGCCCACGTCGCTTTTGTTTGTGGCTAATTTTTTTGTTTTCGTAAATGTAGGTGGGGGGGGGGGAACACGTTGGGCTTTTTTTGTACGCATCGCCATTATCGCTGCCACCATTATGGAAATATTTTTGTATTACAGAAAGTGTTTTCGTTTCACAAATAGTACTTTAACATTCAGGGACACCACCAATAGCACATTGGCGACATTTTCGTAAAAAGGATTTTTGCCTTTGGTATAACAGCCATGCAACCAAGGCCACTGGTACCTTCAGCTTGTAAATGTCAATCCCAAAGCCATTCTCTCCCTTCCACTCAATTGCCGTGACTCACAATGTGTTCGCGCAGTCAATAAATAGTGAAACATTCCCATCTCTTTATGTCTTAAAAGCTTAAGTAACAAGACCTTTATATAACTGTTAAGCGAATGCCTGGGTATATAGCACATTGCATTGCTTTTTGTAGGATGTTTACTTAGTTTTATTTATTGATGCATTTTTGAAATCCAGCCTAATTTTGAAGCCCAATCTGGCGTTCACAATTTAACACGGCTTACATTCATTTGTTGAATGGATGCTTTTTCCTATATTATACCATGACTGCCTGTTAATGGGAAATGGATTAATGATGCTCCCCTCCTCTTGTCCAGACGTGCTACCGTTAACAGTGACATTAGGGAAAGTGCGAGACACTTAGAGCCTGCATTAGTTGCACGCTTGGTGCCAAGTGGCCTTGGTGGTGGTGGTGAGCGTGTGGCTGGCGGTGGTGGTAGTGGCAGCGTGGTATGGTTTTTTTTGTATAGTGATGAGCATTGTTAGCGACGCACAATAACCACTGCTTATCCTCCCCGCTAATTGGCAACAGTCTTGAGTCATCTGACAGAAAATTGACAGAATGAAAATGTAAAGACTACGTCGACAAAACCGAAAATTTAGGAAACGTCAAAATGCAATATGTTCCCTCGCTGAGACCTAATAATGGTATTAGAGAAATATTCTTAGGTTTTTCGGTAAAGTCACGTAGGTAAAAAATCAAAATTAATAAAAGTAAAATAAAATAAAAATCACGACGTTTCGGAGGCAACACAAGCTTCCGTCTTCAGGTGGAACCGTCACAGCCCGACAGCTGTATTAGAGAAAATTTTAATTGCTTTGGATGATAAATGACTTCAAATTCAATCCTCTTCTAGGATCAAATACATGGAGGCAAAGGTGAAGAGGTCATCACAGCTGATAGTATTGATGTCGCCATACCTCGAAGGCTCTTCTGCCAGATCACACAAATGTTGCTTGACACCCAACCTCCGAAGTCCATTAAAATTAGCAACCTGCGATTAGCACGGTTGGCTATGTACCGTGCGAAAGAAATTCAACATACACACGTTAGCTGAAGCAAGATGATTTTGGATCTTAGAAAGTGGTGAGCATGGACCTGCATTGAACGGATTGGTAACGCGAAGTTTGTGACTGGATCCTGCGTCTCAGGACCGTGCTGGTGTGCGGATGCTGCTCATCCAAGACGGCTCTCAGCCAACGGGCGCTGACAAGCCCCTGCGCATCATGGGCGAGCCCTTCAAAGTTCAGGTATAAATTTTGATTTAAAGCTTTCGTGACTGCAGGGATTCATCTTCTTGGTTCTATCGGTAAAGTCACGTAGAAGGGAAATAATATAAATTTAATAAAATAAAATTCTCACGACGTTTCGGCCACAACGCAAGGACGGCTGCTTGCGTTGTGGCCGAAACGTCGTGAGAATTTTATTTTATTCTATTAAATTTTTATTATTTTATTATTTCCCTTCTACGTGACTTTACCGAAAGAACCAAGAAGAGTTCAGGTATACACACTTAAAAGCTGCTACTTCTGCCTGACAGTGCCTGCAATGGGTATATGTGTGTGATTCCGAATGGAATTTGTCAATTGGTATCAAGACGCAGCTACTGCCCTCTGTTCAAGTCCAGGCTCAATACCTTTTTAACGCCTCTTCCAAGTAAGGTTGAGAGTGTTCATACATTAGCTCTGTCTTTAACGTGGGGTCATGGTACCCCTTATAGAGGTGATCTAAGATAAGTTAAATCATTTGTTTAAAGTTGTGTTTTTCATTAGTTATTAATGACCTAACATATAGAAAACTGGCCATATTGATCAAAGGGTTGTAATTTACAAACCTATCTATGAGGTATGCCTTTTCGGCCAAGGTGGTGACGTCACATGCCTTGCGCCCACCTCCCTATGACATTTATGTTCGATGACATCTTACGAAGTCACATATTTCCTCGCGTGAAACATCTCATTCCGCAGCTCTAAAGGTAATGTGGTTATTGCCAATTAAATAGCTAGGAGGACAAACGCATTGGACAGCGTTGGGAATCCATGCCCCTGACTTGAGCCTTGTTCTGCTTTCCACCGCAGCAAGCCAAGGAGCTGGTGCTGGAATTGCTGAGAGAGAAGGATCGGGAGGACTTCCGTCCCGGCGGCGGCGGCGGCAACAACAACAACAACAACGGCTTTGGGAATAAATCTGGTGGTGGTGGTGGTGGTGGTGGCGGCGGCGGTGGCGGCGGCGGAGGTGGTGGCGGCGGAGGTGGCGGGGGCGGCGGTGGTGGTGGTGGCGGTGGTGGCGGCGTTGGCAGCATGGAGGTGAGACAACTCGTGCGGGACACATAAACCCCAAGTGTGTAATGGTGGGCTACGTGACGTCACATGTCACGTGATATTGTTAAACATAGTATCCACACGTTAAGATGTGACTTTATAAAGCTTGTACATGTGACCACTCATCTGGACCTTTTGTCTCACGAATCTGTACCTCTGTCTTGCTGAGCCATATCTCTTGGCAGCCCTTAGCTCGGTGGCCCACCCCAGAGCCTTAAATGGAAGAGCCCAGCTTTATTAGGATAATGGAACAAATAAGACAACACAAAAATTTCCTATGAGATGGTCAGAATGAACCAAGCATTATGAATGACGCAATTGAGAATTGATTGACGAATAGAATGGTGACGCAACAATTGTGGACAATGCATCCAATCGCGGAGGTGGTAAATCGTTATCCCTTCAACCACCTGCTGTTGACATGAAGTCTCTCTGACGGTTTGGTTTCCTTGCGAGAACGGCTTGGCATGGCTGTTAGCCGTGGTTGCATGTTATATTTTAAAAACGGCAAATGCTGCCACTGTTTGCACAGTTGGCCTTGGGTAAATGCTTTTGCATTGAAAATAAATAGAATGGTGAATTTGCAGGGATGGGGGGGGGTGTTTTCAACGAATGGCTGAGTAGAAACTTCACATGCGGTTATGCCATAAATCAGTTGTACGAGATTAACATGATTCATAGAATTATTACTAGGCTATTGTGATTGATTTTACAGTGGAACATTGGTGCAGTGGTTAACACAATGTCCTATGAGATTTGCAGCCAGGCTAATTTTATGAGTGAGTGATATATGAACTGGACCATGCCACTTCACCAGCCCTCGCTGACCAATGTGATGAAGTTTGGTGGTCAAAACATCCCCTGTGACCTGAAGAGTATCTGGAAGTTTTCATTCATTATTGTATTTTAATATGCTCTCGTGCATGTCGTGATAGTGTTTTGTTAATGTCTTTAGCAAATCAAATTGTTAAATTAACATTTGACCGGCAAATATATGACTTATTTAGTAGATTGTACCATAGGATGCGTCTTGAGCTTCTCAATCTGAATATTTGACTTAATTCGTGAGAAAAAAGGATGTAAAATGTATAATTAGGCATGGTGTTTTTGCACTTTAGTGATATCGCTATTGAGAATAGGTTTTACTCTTTTTTCTGGCACCAAAACAGGTGTTAAGATGTTAACACACCAAACTGAAACCTTTTACAAGGAATCATGTCTGCATTAACCACAATACTTGTGGTCAGAATGCAAACAAAAAACTTACTCTGATAATATATGCATTGTCTTTGAAACTGATGGGTCCACACCAGAGACAGCTTTCTTTTGAGCCTCGTCATGATTTCACATACTGGTGAAATCATATGTCGACGTCATGCATGCAATGTGTGACATCTCGTCGTGTGGCTTGAAACGTAACGGTATTACCAGCAATTACGTTCTTCCGAAGACAGTCGCTTTTAGGACAGCGTTATCGGAATCGTGCATACGCATGGTTTTTCCTCCGTGACTTGGTTGCATCTTCATTTGACTTTTCAAGCTTGGCCCGCGGTTCGCTTTGACGTTAGGTTTGGGACCAAGGTCAGTGGCTGGGCCTCCTCGATGGGCGCACGAGAGGGTTTTCTCTACATCGGCCACGTGGTTGTCTCTCGCTAGGTGACCGTGCCACGCTTTGCCGTCGGCATCGTCATCGGCCGCAGTGGGGAGATGATCAAGAAGATCCAAAGCGACGCGGGCGTACGGATACAGTTCAAGCCAGGTATGTGCCTTGTGTGTGTCTATACATGTGTACAGACATGTGTACAGACGGGAGTGCTGCTGTTAGTCTGCCCCGCTACGAACCCGGTGACACATTTGATTCATGCTCACGACTAACACCTGTGACGATTATCTGAACTGGTCCTAGACCTCCCTAAGGTCCTGGGCCTCCCCTAGGTCGACTCAGCCTCAAATGAGTACCTGGTGCGGTGTAAACGTCGCGACAAGGGAGCCCAAAGGTGGCTTGACGTGGTGCTGCCACCCACCCAATCGAGCCGTGCTGGCCTTTAAAGGTCCTCGCTAACAGCACTTGCCCCAAAAGTCTGTTCACACTATAATGGGGATCTTTGCCTTTGGACATGTGTGTGCATGCAAATGTTTGAGGTCAAGTAACTTGCCCAACTCAGGCGATAATTTGTAAAATCCTGAAAACCCACTCGGATGCACATTTGCTTGCGTGCGCCATTTGAATGGTGGAGATACTGCGTGTAAGCATGTGCGGCTTGGATAGGCACTTTAAATTTGATCCCTCTTGCCTTAGGGCAGCTTGGCAGACGAGTGTGATTTATTGATTGTTTTGCAGTTGCTTTAGGTTGCTTGGAGTTGACATTTCACCCGCCTTGGTTGCCTATAGTACTCATTGTAAAACCCTGTGATATCACATGCATGAGTTGAGGGCCGGCTTTGCTCAATCTCACGCTCTCTCACCCCCCCCCCCACACCTTGGCGTGTACGCGTACAGATGATGGCAGTGGACCCGAGCGTGTGGCCGTGCTAGTCGGTTCGCCTGACTGCTGCCAGCACGCGTCCCAGCTCATTCACAACCTGCTCGACAGCATTCAGGTTGACATGCACAGCACAATGTAGCCGCGTCCGGCTCGGTTGCATTACAATCCCTCCTTTAATGTTATTGTGCCATTTATTGAGGGACTGTTATCTTGGTGTGGTCTTGGGACTAGTTTTGTTGTTGTTTTTGCTGCCTTGCCCAATATTGATATATAATGAATGCATTTACGTTTAGTGACTTGTTTACCATTTTCTTAATTTTGCACTCCCAGCAATTTTTTTTGTACTGGAAATTTGAGCCGCTCATACTGGACATCTGTGAAACAGAGCTGCATAGCTCATCGGATTCTTCTCGTCTAAATAAAGATTCTGATTCCATACAGCATTACTGGGATACGGGGCTTAAATGGCTCGGCAAAGACTTTGGCCCAGGAATGTCAGCACCATGGCCTTGTCTGTGTCACTGCACATGGCTGTCCCCCATTTCTACACCACACCACACAGCCCACAGCACTGTGGATTAGGAGGCACTGTGAAAAAAACGTCTTTAATATAATTTTGAACAATTTTTTACGGAAGCGCAGGTTGGTAGGTAGGCTAGCTGTTCGCTGAAGATTCACAATTTGGGGTAACATTTGAATTAAAGAATAAATTATATTTTTGTTGCAATTGTGATTAACGTATTGCCTAAAATTGCTGCTTGGGGATGCTAGAGGGAAGCCTTCATTCAGCAGTGGATTGATCCTGGCTGATGATGACCGCAGCATTTTTCCACTTCGTCGATGTAACCTACCTCTCCCCCATGACTGATGATCCTCATCACTGTAAGCAGGAGGGGGCTGTTCCTGGTGGCGGCGGTGGTGGCGGCGGCGGCGGCGGCGGTGGTGGCGGACGCGGTCGTGGCCGGGGCGGTGGGGGACGAGGGGGCGGCTTCTGTGGTGGTGGTGGGGACTGGGGCAGCCACTCCCCCGGTGGCGGTGGAAGCATGCAGGAGCACTTCACCTATCCAGTACCCACCTCCAAGTGTGGACTCGTCATCGGCAGGGGTGAGAAACCGCAGCGGATAATCTCACGGTGGCGAGATGTTAACTGCCTCGCCTGGTATGTGGGAGGTTGTGGGTTCGATCCCAACCATGAAGCCTGTATATTTGGAGTTGGCATGTTCTCTCTTCCCGTGGTCCCGTGGTTTCTTCTCAGGGTCCTCTGGTTTTTCCCTTCACATTTAGAGTCAACGTGCGTTCAGAGTCTTTGGTTGCTATACATTTCTGCATGAGAAGCCGTCACTTCGTTGAGCTGTCATTTGTGGCCAGGTTGCTTCTGAAAAAGAGCTATGGAGCTCGGTAAGCCTTACCTGGTAAAATAACAATTGTAATTGTTTAGTTTTGTAGAGTTTTACCACCACTCCTGTTTGTGGATATGCTCACGGTGTATATGCCAGGGCAGTTGATGGCGGGAGTCGCTGACAATTTACCCTAGATCATGGGTAAGGGGGGTAACCTTTTCCTTACCGAGTGCTAAATAATACCTTTGCCCTGCCCATGCATTAACACGTTGGCATTACCAATAATACAGACAAACAACGTTTGTATCTACCCAGTATATGGGGGGGGGAGGTGTCCTTAGTTTGACAGAAGTGAATAGTATTGCTTGCAATGGTCACCATGAACTTCTTCGAACTTTGCATCACCCAAAGTGATGACTTAGGTCCTTTGTCCAAATGCCAGCCTTTTTTTTTTGCGTGGATGGTATATATATTCATACTGGTAGGAACCTCCTGGTTACACCAGCCCACAGGGGATTATTGTGTCCGTCCGTCGTGCATCCAAAAATGGGATGGGTGGGGCTGGGTGGAGAGGGGAGGGTGGGGAGGGGCTGGTCGGGGGGTGGGAGGGGTGAGGCTGGTCACCCCGTGGTGCCCTTATAAAACTCAACGTTTAACCTACTCACGCCAGCTTGTGCCCGTCCTCAGTCGGCCATATTTGCGGAACACACCACGCCGCCGTTGACCCTGGCCATTGACTGAGCAACCCAACGTTCCTACCAGCTCCCTCCGCAGGAATGTGTTATAGCCCTTTGACAAGCCACTGTTGGATGGAAGCCTCCCCATGATGTGCCGGTTATTGTGTTGTTTGACCGTTTTTGCTCCTGCTGCTTGGTGAGGGATTGATGAAGGAGGAGGCGAGGAACAGGACTGGTTCAGATGTCACTCGCCACTGTTGCTAGACGTCTCCGGGTATCGGAACACAGTTTTCCCCCACCCGGTTCAGCGTGCAGTGTCCGCTATCCGCTGCGCCAGCGCCTTAGCCCGACGCAACATCGTTAACGTGCGTTAAATGTTTCCGCCAACCGTCCTTGTCGCCAAACGTGCACGCCGGCTTGGCACGGTTATTAGACCGGCAACCCCCTTTGCTTCCACGCTCGGCCCTCTCGCTTTCAGTCTCTCCTCTCTTTTATACCCTGCGTCATTTTAAATGCCTTAATTTGGCATGCCCTGGCGCACAAACACAGTCGTCCAATGTTGCAATTGCGCGTGTAGAGCATGGCTTTAATCAGTTGGGCCACCAGTAGGGGGGTTGACCACGGGTCGAGTGGGAGGGGTTTGGCCTCTTTTGTCATGTTAAGCATCTGGGGCCCCAGCACCTTATAAATATAGAGAGGGAGTGCTTTTCTATGAAGTTGGTGAAGTGAATAATAAACCCTGTGCCTTTTTTGTTTAAACGCCATTCTTCAGCAGCAGCAGCTACGGTAGCAGTAGTGGCTATAGGTGGATATAAATGCATTTTGTTATTATTCACTTTGACGATTTGAACAAGTTAATGTATGCTGCCAATGAGAGACTATTCGCGCGAGTTCTCTGCCAAGCCACCGAATTGCAGTTGCACCTCCTGCACGAAGTGGAGACGCATTGAAAGTTGTCAAAATGGTGAAGCTGACCATGCGTTTTTATGTAAAAATTGCTCACCTGAACGAGTTGTGAAAATAGGAAAATACAGCCTTATGAAATTTAATCTCACACGGTGTTATTTTCACCAGGATTAATTACCCTGAGATTCACAACCCATTTCAACTGGGATTCTGGCAATGTGATGACAATTCATTAGCTCCACGTAAAATGTATTTAAAAAAGGGGGGGGGGAAGTGGTGTATTGATTATCATGCATTGCTTTGAACATGGCTCCCTGAGTGATTCCTAGCTATGCCAAACATCAGTGGTGAGTGATATAGGACTGGTCCTGGTACCCCCCCCCCGGCCCCCTCTTCTTTACTGACCGGCGTGGTGAAGTATAGTCACCGACACTGTGTGGTGAGGCTTTCATCCAGCAGTAACTTGTGTATTATGATTAAAATAACAACTTAATATATCACACCAGATTAAATATAACTTGACGTAAATATCAAAGCCATTGATTATTTGTGCAATTTTTGCTTTGAAAAAGGGCAATTGCACAACTTGAATGTGTATTATTAACCAGCGTGAATGATGAACATGGTGCATTTTATTTCTTCCTAGAACACTGCTGTCAAAACATTCTCTTAAATTAGAAACTAATTTTGCTCTAAAGAATCCTTTCTTATCTCGTCCCTGACCCCAATACAATTGAAATCCCAGCCTGCACAAACTTTTACCACAACAAAAGAAAAAAATGTGAAAGGCCGTTCAGCCTTGTGACAGTCAACCATTTAGTGGCAATGTACTCGGAGCCGATGCGTCCTTCCAGTGCCCACACACGCCTGCGGTGCTCTAGTTTTTATTTCATATATTCTCCAATTGTTATCCCTGTTGTGTTATCAGTTTAATGTCATGAGACCAATTCACTTGGGGCTCTCGCAGTAAAGTGCAATAATTTAAAGTTAGAGAGAATGGCTTGTGGAAGCAGATATAACAGAGCTACCTGAGATCCCTTAAATTGACCTTTGTTTCCTCCACACTGCAGGAGGCAGCCCTAATCTGACCGCCCGAGTGCAGAGAATGTTTGCTGCATTCGTCAAACCGATTTTAAGTTTCAGAGCTGAAGTGGAGTCAAATTATATGCACAACCAATGTGATGTTTTTTGTAATCATTGGTGGCCAAGACCTTACTACACTTGAGGACCTGAAATACTCACAGGCAGTTGAAACATGCACTTAAACCCACAATCCTCAGCGGTGCCAGCTCAGCGGGTCTGACCTGTGAGTCACCCACTCACACGGTCTTACTTCTTAGCACTGTGCTTTCGGCCAGACTCTGAACACATTCCAAAATGTCTCTTCCGTTGCCTAAACGGCCCTTGCAACCCACCCAGCGTTTGGGCAACCCGTCGACTTCGAGATCAGCCGACGAGCTGTGCGGCACAACCGGCACGTCCCTAATTGCGGCGATTGTTGCCTTCCTGGATGGCCCGTTGCACACAGAGCTCGCCACTTTTTGTTTAAACTCTTTATCTACTTGAAGAGTTATTAAAGGACTTAATAAGGGGGAGGTTTTGAAAGCGTCCGTCGGACACAATGCAGCGTTGTTGTTCATATTAAATTTCTCACGGCTGGCCGGGCCCCGTTTGACGACAATTTAACACGGGCGAAGTGGGGCCGGCCCCTTTACCCGCCGCTCCTGAACCGCGGTGAAAGAAAACGCTGTCAAGATCAGAAGGTTTTCCCCTTTGCTGGTGGCAGAACGATAAATCTGTCTTCTCCTCCCCGGGACGTATTACCATGACAATGGCCCAGAAAGCGAAACCGCCTTTGCGGGCTGGGCTGAATGGCACCGCCGGCAAAAAGGCGCTGTCAGCTCGTGTTTTAAAGCCGCCTTGATTAATTGCTTTCTGATTTTCATCAAATGACATTACAGTCGAGTTCACTTTGCACTTCTGTGCCCTCCACGCGGGCCGGTCCACGAAGAAAGGGGCAGACTGTTTTTTCAGTTGGGGGGGGGGGAGGGGGTCCCCGCATCTGTCCCCCGAGGACCCCGTAACAGCCCCATTGACCTTTCGCGAGCCGGGGGTACCTTCACTGATGCCTTTATTACGTAGCCTCCTCAGCCCCCTCTTAACCTCTCTCTGCCCTACGACCGATGGGCCTGGTCCTTCTCCCCGCCGCTCACTTTCCCCCCTCGCGTCGTCCCGGCCGACTCGGGCCGCGCGCCGCTGGGGCACGCGCCTTGACTTGACACCTCCGCGCGGCTTGTCGGCCGTGCCAAGAGTCTCCGTAATCGCCGCCTGCACTGCCACAGCAGCGATCGTCAACGCCCGCTCGTTGCGTGAAATGCCCCCGCTGCGGCCGGACTCCCGTTGGCGCTGCGGTCAGAGGGCTGAAATGGGCCGCTGCGCTAAGCCCGAGTTGCGTTCTTTGAAAGTCTGCGGCCGAAGCTGTCGTTTCTGAGCCACACTGCCTTTCACACCTAGGCCAGCAGCCAAGAATGCCCACTTTTGCACAGCGGTGTTAATCCCGAGTTAAAATCTAGGCATTTGTTGATTTAATTTCTCGTCACCGAGCCTCAGCGATTGGATGAATCGCCGTGATCGTGTGTGGTGATTCTATTCAAGGATTGTTGTTGTTTCCTGTCTGCGTTTTGTATGGGGGGTTTTTATGCTTTCTAATGAGTGCAGTTTTGTTTCTTTGCTTATCCCATATAATCGATCCAACACGTACAATTTTATGCATGATATTATAAAGATTAATATTAGTCAATTAACAGGAGTGTAACAATTCACCCTCCGCTGGTGAGTTGATACATATGCACGTTTTTAGGGGTCGTGATTTAATGAAAGGATATACATTTTAGCAAACGCATTACATAAAACGTATACTAATCGAAGTTTCAGTTTCATTTATTAGGTATAACCCTGTGAACCATGCGGCTCTTGACTCGGGTGCAACCGCAACAAAAAAAACACGAACAAGAAACATTATAAAGTGACTACACGCAACAGAAAAATCCAGGAAAAAAACAGCAAAGTCTTTATTTTTACTCCCGAGTATCGCGAGTTAATTTTTTTAAAATAATAGATGAATAATTTTACCCTGTTATAAACATACAACATGCCTAAAGAAAACCACACAGGGAGAATCAACAGTAGTTGGGGAATTGTGCTCACAAAGCTAATAACAATTTAACTCTTCACGTCGAAGCAAACGACGGCCCTTTGAGCTAGCAAGTGAACGCAGCAGCCAACGTTCCACCAAGGGACCTGAAGTCCTCATGCAGAGGCGTGGCCGCCCCCTGCCTTCACCCCATTCCATCCTGGGGGGGGGGGGGGGTGACGGACAGGGGTGGCTTGTGAAGGGGCGGGAAGGGGGCAGCCCCACCGGCCGTAGGCTGACCACCGCGGACGTTCGCTCGCTCACTGTCGGAGCCATTGTGAGAGTTCTATGCGGCTGGGCAAAGGCGCGTTACACCGCCACCAACATGTCCGGTGGGGGGGGGGGGGGCACAGCATTAACGCGCCGTGACGCATGAGTCAAGATCCTCGTTTGCCCGACGGGCCCCGAAGACGCGACGATTGCGAGATCGATGTGTGGAGGCCGGCACTTTGTTGCGTAGCCGACTTGATGGGGGTGGGGGGGAGGCAGGCACAGGTTCGCGTGCGGTGGACATAAGAAAGGATTGATGATCGATTACGGGTTTTTTTTAAGCCTTCCTCATTCGACCCTCGGGCTATGCTCTCTTTGAAATTTCCTGAAAGTCTGTTTGCCGACGAGGGTTTTTTTTTGTGACAAGGGACCACCAAGAAATTGGGAATAATGCAGCGTGAAACGTCTAAAAGTGTGCGTGGCCAAAAGTCAATGCGGCACATATGTGGTGTTTTGGAACTGTCCGAGCAGGCAGCTTTTGTCCTTTGATGTGTGTGTCCCTTGAGGTTAAATGGTTTGGTGTAATTTTACGTGAAAATAATTACCATTTTATTAAAGGAAAATGCTACCTAAACGACAAACATCCCATGTTGTCTGGAGGCATTATCAGTCTCTCCAACGTGAGTTTTGCTAATGATAAATAACGACTTAAAAGTTGCTGACAATCCTGCTATCATGGCTTGATGGTGATAACACTGCATGGACCAAAATAGTTAGCACTTGGGAGACAAAAGGCAGCCAGGAATGCTGCTAGCTGCACCACCCTCTCATGTGCCACACCGGCCTTAATAAGTGCTTTAATTAGTAGGTGTAGACTAAATTAATAGGTATACACTCAGTCTGTGCAGCAATTCCAGATGAGGCTTTGTGCAAAATACATAGGAGGGATGTTATTAGAATTAACCCTTGCGTTAATTTCCTTTTTTCTCAACAGCGAACTTCACACCCAATTTATTTAAAGTCGGCGAGGTTTCTCTCCGTGCCTTGATCCCCCCCCGACGGTGCTCGTGGTTTTTTCCTTATATGTGTGCATGTTCGTGTGGCTTCGATCACAGGAGGGGAGACTATCAGAAACATCAGCCAGCAGACGGGCGCGCAGATTGAGATTCAGCGCAACGCCCCACCTGGCGCTGACCCTAACTTCAAGCTGTTCTTCATCCGCGGGGGGCAGCAGCAGATAGAGCACGCTCGCCAGCAGATCGACAACATCGTCAACTCGGTAGGCCCCTCTTGACACCTTTCTACCTCTGAAAACCTCGCCTGGTCTCAAGATTGCATCATTGACATGTTTCGCGAATTGTATTAATAAGTGTTTGGAACCAATATGGGAGGAAACCACAGTGCCTGGATAAAACCCACGACATATACTCGGCCATAACACCGAAAGCTCTGCACGGATATTAATCCATCGTTACACACTCTTGTGTATAAGAGTCGGTTATGAAGCTGTTAACTCACTCCACAATAATCACTAATTATAGTTCATTTGCTGGCTATGGTTACTTGTGGACATTAATATCTGGTACCTGGCTTTGGGCTTTGTATGTATGCATGTTGAGCTTGTTTCGCACCATACATAGCAAACCGTACTAATTGTAAGGTTGACTTGGCCTCAAAAGAGTAACTGGTGCGGTGTGTCAACATCGACACAAGAGCAGACCAAATCAGCCCGGTGTGTATGGTGCTAGCCTTAACAGGCATTCGCTAGCAGTACTTGCCCCAACAGTCTATGCAGAGGATATTTGTTCATGTGTGCGTTTGTTTGTTTGTGTTTTTCAGGGTGGCCCACCTGGCCCACCTTGTGGCTTTCCTGGCCAAGGTCAGGGCCCTGGTCCCTTCCATCCTGGTCCCCCAGGCCCTCCCAGGTACATATCTTAACACAAGTGGGCAGCTCGTGCTACAGACGGGGTGACGTGCACTCGCGTTACACTGACTGGGACCTTCATCAGACATTCACCACTCACAATACTCACCGATTTTTCAGTCCGCAGCTCGCATAACCTTCACCAGTTTATACATTGTAGTAGGAAGCCCATTGACGATTGTGTGATGCACTATGGGAGAAAGCTACACAAGTTTGATTCCTGGGCCTACCCATTTACCAACCCACACGGAACAATGTGGTGAAGTATGGCCAAACAATCCCAGTGGCAGCCTTTCATCCAGCAGTGGATTGACAAAAAGCCTGCCATTCTTTATCGCGAGCACAATAATCACTGAATCATAGCTGCATCTGATGATCACATCACACTTTCTCACCTGCTGCATCCCGTGCGGTTCACGTGTTCATGGGTGACGTCCCCTCTGTTTTCACTCTGCCGTAGGGGCCCGCCGTCGCAGCCCTTTGAGCAGCCGGGTTGGGGAAACTTCCAGCAGCCGTGGCAGCAGCCTCAGCAGCCACCCATGCCGCCAGCAATGAACCCTGGTGAGTAATGGACACCTCGATTTGGGGTTGCAAGGACTGGAGTTTGAGGAACGCCAATCCAACCTAACCTATGCCTACATTCAACTTTGTGTACAAATATACTTTAAAATGAAGGAGATCATGCGGTGTTCCTGGGCCAGTGCTGGGCCAGCAGAGCCCAGAACCCATTGGTTATGGAACCCAAGGCTCATTAGGTTCGCTTTCCCAAAGCTCCTGTGCCAATGGCTACTGCCTTTGCCATTCGCAGGCAACGCGCCGGCAGATCCGAATGCGGCCAACTGGGCTGCCTACTACGGGCATCAGGGCGCCATGCCAGGCGGTATGCCTGGTGGGATGCCACCAGGAATGCCGGGCGGGATGCCGGCCGGGATGCCGGGAGCCATGCCCGGTGGTATGCCCGGTGGTATGCCCGGTGGCATGCCTGGTGGGATGCCTGGTGGGATGCCCGGCGGGATGCCCGGTGGGATGCCGGCTGGAATGCCGGGCGGAATGCCGGCTGGAATGCCGGGCGCCATGCCGGGCGGCATGCAGGGCGGCATGCCTGGGAACATGCAGGCTGCCATGCAGACCGCCATGCAGCCCGGCGTACAGCCTGGCATGCAGGCCCAGCAGATGGGAATGATGGGAGCTCAGCAGCCGCAGCAGCAGCAGCAGCAACAGCAGCAGCAGCAACAGCAGCAGCAACAGCAACAACAACAGCAGCAACAACAACAGCAGCAGCAGGTGGTTGCTCAGCAAGCGGCCGGTAAGTAGCACTTGGCTTTTAACACGTTTGGCAAAGTGATGAATGCGTTGATTGTGCTATTATGAGGTATGAAACGATTAATCGTTTCAAATTTATGTGCTTTATGATGCATGTGGCCGATTGTACTTGTGAAAAACTATTTCGATTCATGCTTTTGTATGATATTTTATTTAAGGTGCTTTTTGAATTGAGTTTTAGTTACGTTAAATTTAGGATAACTGAGTGGTGATACTGTACAAATGACACAGAAAAATACAAACGAGAGGTAAAAAGTGAAGAAATAAAACATTGATTATTGATTTGAATTATTTGTGACCTTGTACCATGAATATTTGTCCAATCGGGAGGTGGGTGAATTATTTCATACCAAATTGGTTTTCTTGAAGGAAATTTGCAACCCAACAACCAAGCACAGCTTGTCGATGATTAACTAGATTGTGTCCCAGACTGTTCTACACAATGCTTTGTCAGTGAGAAAAAAACTTTAAAATGTAGGT
This sequence comes from Lampetra fluviatilis, assembly GCF_964198595.1. NCBI lineage: Eukaryota > Metazoa > Chordata > Hyperoartia > Petromyzontiformes > Petromyzontidae > Lampetra > Lampetra fluviatilis. Next base: position 5,078,823 of record NC_136323.1, on the reverse strand, counting down.
ATGTTTAACTTCTATCGCACCGTATGTAGCCAACCGTGCTAATTGGAGATGTGGGAGGATAACAAACTTAACACAAAATAAGTTCTAAAGTGCTTAGCTCCAGTAGCTTCCTGATGTCGGAAGGAAGAGCGTCCCAGACGGCCGCAGAAGCGCATCTGGAATCGCGTGAAAAAACTGACTCTAGTAAAGTCGCTGTGGTTGTGACTGCCTTTTTAATGTCACTAGAACAATGATGGAACGTGGCTTCAAAGATTTGTGTTCATTATTTACATTTATACGATGCGTTTCCTGACACTTGACCGTGTGCCCTCGCTTGTACGATGGTGGTGAAGCAGATCCCAACCAGGCGACGGTTGGGCAGAATGGGCAAGTGGACTATACGAAGGCATGGGAGGAGTACTACAAGTCCATCGGTGAGCACGTCTATCTGCACCGAGGACACAAGCTCTACAGAAACGAAGAAGAAGTCACGCATATGCGCATGACTTTTGAACACTCTTTCGACATATCTTTGGGAGGGCAATAGCGTCTTCACGTTTCTGATCTCGGAAGCGAATCCAAGTTGAGTTTTAGGTGGTGCGTGGATGGGTGACCATGCTTAATACAGACTGTTGTAGGCTGTTGCTGGGCTCCGTTGTGGAAACAGAGCATGGCAGTGCAGCACCAAAAATCGTGTTGTGCTGTCATTCTATACTCCCACTCATATGCTCTTCTTCTTGACTAAATCCATACTGACAAGCGTGGTTCAGTATGCTTAAGTAACCCCCATGACCTGTAGAGGATGGGTAGGCCCTCATCTAGCAGTAGATTGAGTAAAGAACATCACTGTGGTACAGCGGGGAGACAAAACGCAGTTGAGTAATCAGTCTTTGCTTCGTAAAGGTAACGTGTGAGTGAGTGAGTGCAAGAACATTAATTTTATTTGTCTGCAAGCCAGGCTGCAGTCGACTGCCTACTAACTGCGCTTAACAGTCATTAAATTGGGCAAATTCATTTTAATATATAGAGGACTGCAGAGCTTGGACAATTGCAGGTAGTGCCTCCTAATTGCTTGGCTGTCTTGCACCTTTTGTGGTTCCTCGTGCCTCTGAGTCAATTCTCTCCCATCGTCGAGAGCGAGTGAATGCTGTGCGCGTTACAAGTTTTTTTTTTCTGTGCCAACAGGCCAGCAGCCTGGACAGCCTGCCGGCGCTCAGCCTGACTACACCAAAGCCTGGGAGGCTTACTACAAGAGCCAAGGTGAGTGGGTTGTGGCAGGTGCACCCACCAAAGTCTCGCGCAAAGAGCGATCATTTTAACCTTCAACAGAGACCGTTGGGACCAGTGCTGTTGGCGAGCACCGATGAAGGCCGGGTGTCTGTTGGTCCAGGGCTTTACTTTTTGCAGGTTATTGCTTGAATGTTTCGGCCCGGTACAGGTCACCGGTCACGAGCACGAAATTTGTGGCTAACCGATCGGGGGAAACAGTGTTATGTACGCAGAGCGCAGAGCCACTTTGAGCCATTGGCCAATAACAATAACGATGAGAATGCGGAGTTCGAATCCAGACAGTTGCAAACCAAATCTCGTAACTTGATAGTCTGTCGTATAGCTAAATTCCTGCGGTAAGAATAAATGATTGGATTTACTGCAGTGAGGCAAATGTTATTGTCATTATCCATATTTGTTTTTGAGCTTGGCCCATGTAGTTTTATGCCAAAATCGTTGTCATTAATCCTCGGTAAAAAATAATTTTAACACGGGGGCCTCACCCACTGCAGTAAATCAAGACCCATGCAAAATTTATATTTCTGGTTTGCTTCATAGGCTGTTGGCCACAGGTCACTTTTTTAAGGGGGTTCTCAGATGTAGATCAGCGATTTCCGCTTCTGTGTGCCGTTCTCTCACCATGAAGCGTGGCTCTGCGCTGAGTTTTTTTTCCAAATGGCCAGTTCATTTCACGATTGCTACAGCACAATTGGGGGTACCATTGGGTAGAGGGGGTGGGAATGGGAAGGACAGATTTATAGTTTTTAAACGTGCCCGTTTGTCGTTTTCTTCTTCCCACACAATGGTGCCGGCGTGCAGCCAGTGCCCAGGCTGCCGTGAGCGGAGGCAGCGACGCGGCTGCCCAACAGGCCGCGGTGGCAGGTGCGGTGGGGCAGGCCGGCCAAGCCGACCCTCAGTCCACCGACAGCCAGTGGGCCGAGTACTACCGGCAGCAGATGTCCTACTACAACCAGACCGCCGTGCCCTCTCCACCGGGCGCCCCGGGGATGCAGCAGCAGCAGCAACAGCAGCAGCAGCAGCCGCCGCAGCCTCCGCAGCAGCAGCCGCAGCCGCCCGGAGCGCAGCCGCAGCAGGGACAGATGCAGCAGGGGCAGCGCCAGGGGATGGGAAGACCTCCGCCACCCCCGGGGCACTCTCACTCTACCCCGTGAGCAAGCCAGGTCTGTCTGTGTACGTCTAACGTGTGTGCGTGGCGTGTGTTTTATGCGTGTGTTGTTTGCCCGGTTGTTTTGTGTGTATCTGTTGCGCGTGTGCTTTCGGAGCGGCCTTGCTCGCCCGTCGTTTAAAAAAAAAAAATTGAAACATTGATCGCCGTATATTCTGAGGTTTATTTTTTTTCGCTCCGTATGTTTGGGTTTTTCTATCTTAAAATCAATTTTATGTATTGAATTGAAGTACGCGGACGGTAATTCTGCGCTGTTGTTCGGTTTGTTGCCAATGTTCCGTTGAGCGCTGCTGTTGTGCCGATTTTATCCGTCCCAACAAATTTCGCGCCAGACTTTTTGCATAACCCCACCCCCCCCTCCCCCTTCATTGACGATTTCTTTTACACCCCCCCTCCCCATCCCTTTGTTTGCCAAAAACATCTTAACAAATTTATGACTCGTATAAAGTTGTGTTTTTTTTTCCCCCCAGACCTTTCAGCGGTGGAAGATGCTTGTGTTTGCGAGACATCACAAACGTTCTCACATGCGACCTCTCTCTCTTCTTCGCGTGCCGCGTGGCACTTAACGCCGTGTCATCTTCATCGTTGCCCTCCTCTATTCTCTTCCCCCTCGCTCTCTCTCCCTCTCCACCTCCCCGCCCCTCCCCGTGTGTGCATTTTAGCCGCGCGTGCCCTTCCGTCCGGAGGAGCCCCACCTTGTCGATGTGCCAAAGCCAGCCGCCCGATTTAACGCAGCTGTTGTGTGTTTCTGTCTCTGCATTTGTTTCCCCGCAGGCCCTGGTAATTTGGTGGCCCCCCCCACACTGTGCTGGGACGTGCGGAAGTGTAAAACGTTTGTGGGTGCTCACTTGATGTCATCTTGATGAAGATAAAAAACCGTACTGCAATGTGTAGCGTGTGAATGCTGCGCGACAAAAGGAAAGAAACGCAATGAATGCAGTCCCCAACTTCTTTAATCCCGTCGAATATTAACTCGACGTCACGTTTGAGAACTTCCATAACTTGAGTTCTATTTCTTGTCGCTCTTATGCTTGTTGTAGTCCAAATTTTAAGGTAGTTGTGTAGCGTAAACCTCAAATCTCGACGTATTCCATGGAAACAAATGTGGTCGGATTAAAGAAGCGTGACTGTAATTACTCTGGGGGTGGGTGGGGGGGGTTAGGGTCAACTATTATGTACAAACAAGTAATTTCTGGGTACTCAACTTTTCTGTAGGCGGTAGTCGTGAAGGTGAAATCTTTGCCGAAAAAAGTAATGTTCCTAAATGGTGTTTGAAGATGCTGGGGGGGGGTGGGGGGAGGAGGAGGAGGCGGCAGTTGTGTCAAGTTTCCGCGCGTGCTCCGAGGCCTGTGTGTGATTGAGTTTTCCAGCTGTGAATGATGACGTTATTTGGTTGGTGGGCTTGACGTCAACTTTTTTTTTATTTTATCCGTAAGGAGTTTAGAATTCATAGATGGGGGGTCCGCTCGCTTGGTCGGGTTTTTTTGTTTGTAGTGTGAGGTTTTTGTAATTCGATGAAAAATGTTTGTCCATCTAGTCTTCTTGTTCCCCCTCCCCCCCCCCCACACACGTGGTGCACGGAGGAAGCAGCGTAACCTCCGGGCCAACGATTAGAAAGTCGTAACGTCTTGCGCGTCGGCGCCCGCCTTGGTCCACGCCCGTGTGTTCACTTTCCCCGCGGCACTAACTTCTGCTGCAGAGACGACCCCGCTGAAATTGGGGGTGGGGGGGGGGCGGAAATCTCTCCCGGAAGTGGTAGCTTCGTTACGCGGTTATATACCCAGAATCCCTCGTGTGCTGCTTCTCTGCGGCAGCAGCAGAAGTAAAAAAAAAACACAAGCATTGCTACATAGCTTTGTTTGAATTTATATTTTGCTTCCTGTTTTATATTTTTTTTATTTGAAATTTAAACGGCCAACCTTGTAAATTGTCTTTCGTCTGAGTTTCTTACACCCCTGTGCTGTGCAGTTGAGAGGGAATGGAGGAATTCAGTACCAAATTGTCTGCGGGGAAAGCAGTTAGTTGGTTGTTGTTGTTTTAGGACACCGGCGATTGTTAAAGCCTTGTTGTAACAAACTTTGCAGCGAGGGCAGCAAGTGCAGAAATGTAAAAGTTTGGTTGGCAAAAATTTCACCTTTACCCTGTGAAAATGTAAAACTTAGAATTTTTTTTCATTTCTAACCCGTAGCCGAAAGCCTGCGTAAATAGATTTGAATAAACGTACGTGAAGTAACGTTCGGTTAAAACAACTGGTTTTGATGGTAATGGTGATGTAGAAGGCTTTTTTTTCAACTTGTGTATGCTTCAATGTGTTTAACAAAACTGTTTTTGAAGATGCTCATAATTAAAAGAAATGGCAGAGGTGTTGCATATGTTTCACTGATGCTGTGATGTCACACAAATTGCTTGTTGCTACTCATTTTGTGCTGCCCTGATATGTACTGGTCAAGGTTGTTTGCGATTAAAGGTTGTCATGTTATGTTTTATTTTATTTTTCCTCTCTCCTGACATTTTCTGCGAAAAGCAAGTGGGCGGGGGAGGGTAAGTGTGCGGTGGGGATGTGAAGGCTGCGTTCTCTTCTCCCCCCCCCCCCCACGTGCCCTCTGTCCCCTGTCGAACAGAAAAACCATCAATGCCGCGCCTCGCGTTTGTTAGAGAAGTCAAAAACGTGTACACAGACGCCTCGTGGAGCCCCCCCCCAGTGCCCGTTGCGTAAGCGCCTGTCCGTGGTGTGCGTGCTTCGTTGTGAACTCTGCTGTGTGCCCCCTTGTCACTTTGCCTGGTAGGGGGAGGGGGGGGATTGGGGGCGGTTGGTTGGTTCACAAAGATCCTATGTTACCATGCGTAACGTTCGAGCAGGTAAGAACCGCAGGGGGCAAGTGCGTACGTATGAATGCGAGGACTACCGTATTCTCCGGATTATGACGCTTCTTTCCCCCCCCCTGTAATTTACAAAGCAAAAGTGGCGGAGCTGCTGGGGGGGGTGGGTGGGGGGGTGTGGATCTTATCATTCGGTAGGTGTGCGTGTGTCACCACACCTGTGTGGCTTGATTGTCACCTTGCAAAAGTTGGGGGATGCTTGTCATCCGATAGGTGTCCCGTTTGCATGCCAAACCAGATTCGTATAACCTCGTTGACGCCGGGCGCAAGTTTTGGTGGGGGGGGGGCGGTGGTGCGTCTTACTTTCCAGAGCGTCTTATAATCCGGAAAATACGGTAACTGATGGGTGGGGATGGAGAACGGGAGACATAGGGCGAACGCGTTGGCTCGTTGCTTTGCAATCAGTTCCCGCTAGCGCAGTGTTGTGCTGTCTTGCCCGTGTCAGATGCAGCCCCCCCCCCCCCTCCCAGCTAGTGATCGGACACTCGCCACCCTTCGTGGCGTAACGCGTCGTTGAGCAGTGGCCTACGATGGTAGGCTTTGGGTGCATCCTATATTGGCATTGTGCTATGCCTGCCGGACTGCTGCTGTTTGTCGGTTGTGCGCGCGTGTGTTGTGCTCGCCTGCTCTGTTGGCTGTTATCTAGTGCGTGTCTTCTAGAACGCAGCGCACCAGGACCCATCCCCGCGCATCCCCCTACTACTACTACAGACTATTTAGAGGCGCCCGGAATAAGCTGCCCGCATCCCCCGCGCTGGCCGACGCAGGCAAAGTATTTGATCCCCTACCTCTGCCCTGTGCTCTGCCCGAATCTTGCGATGAGTTGTCTTGCCTGTCGCGTTCCTTGCTCAAAAGAAAACAAAGATGTCATGGGTTAATTATGGGACGAACATGTAGGCAGGTGTGTCTGTGTGTTTCTGTGTATGCACGTGTGGGTATATGGAAAGCGAAGGTGTGTAGTGGTTAGCGCACTGCTACGAACCTATGTGTACGTTGGCATGTTTGTTTGTTTGAAAGCACTGTATTTGAATCCCCTTGTGCCCTGCCCAAATCTTGCGATGAGTTGTCTTGCCTGTGTGTTGCCAACGGTGTCCGTCGGGGTTAATTTTGGGATAAATGCAGTTGATGGGGGTGTGTGTGCGTATACATGTGTGCGTTTTCGGAAGTGGTGGTCTGATGGATGCCGCAGTGCGCTAAGGTGGTGCGCGTGCGTGTATATTCGTGTCTGCGTGTATGCGTGTTGCGAGCGGTGGTGCAGTGAGGTCAGTACACTCCGCCAAAAAACTGGAGGCCGGAGTTTGATTCACCAGCTACAGCTAACATCAGTGGTGAGTTGTATCGAACAGCTTCCGGGCCTTACCTAGGTCGACAGTGTGAGCAGCCGCATTAGGAAGACAACTTTGCCATACCATGCCCTCGTTCATCCACCTTGTTGGCCTAGATAAGTGTTCGCCAACATCACTTTTGCCCCAGCGGTCTTGTGAAGGACTATGCGTGTGTCTGTGTGCTTGTCCTTGTGCACGCGTCTCTCCACATCAAGTTGAATACGTACATCTCAAAATCATGCCGTACGATTGTCGCACTCGTGTTTTTGTTTAGTCGACACGATGAACTTGCGAATGGCGAGGAGCGGGTAGCGATATTGACGGGTCACTCGACCTGTCGAGTTTTGTTTGGTGTACATTGTAGCTGCCATGTACATGCATTTACATGTTGCTCTGCCGCATTGTTTGACAACAGCCGGTCCTGTGACTGTTTTGTGTTTCTGTTCTGAGATATTCTGGAGCCCCGTGAGAAGCTGACCTCCAGCCCCACGATAGGAATACAGCTCGCGTGCATTCGTGCAAAGAAGCGTGTTTAATTAGCTATGCCCTTTAATTAGCCTCTTGTTAGTTTTCTGACCAGTCTGATAGAAATGTGGTCAGACTTGATTTGCCCACTGAGCCTGCAAGTTAACCAAGATATGTCGGTTTGAGCAAGTGGGGCTAATGAAACCCAACTGTGTGCTGAACTTGTATATGTGTGGTTGGTCATCTCTGGGTGCTGCAGTTTCCTTCCGCCAATTAAAATTGACTTTGACCTAACATCGCAATGTAGCAGGGACCCTCTAGCAGAAGAGGGCATGAGACCCCGGTGAGACTTTCCAGTTAAAATAACAATTTTGTTCCAGTATAAATGTCTTGCTTAGCAACTTACCCGGTTAAATAAAGGACACCATTGTGTTATTTAGCGTGCATAGGTGCTCTACCATTAGCGTGTAACAATTGTTTGCCCATGCATTGGTATGCTCTGCCACTCTTGCTTGAGGGTGTCCACTGATGACAGTGTTTGTGACTGTTTGTGTTGTCCGGCCATCTCAGTGCGTTAACCCAAGACGTCATGTGGGTCTGAGCTGCTGACAGGAAGCCTTGCCGACGCATCATGGGGCCTCAAAGTGAAGCTCACGTGTACCTAGCCTGGCACAAAGCGCTGTGGTGACCTTGCTTTCACTTGATGGCAAACTGGCTAACATGTTGGTAGTTAACGGCGCTTGCCCCGAACATTCTGCAAAATGCTTTAAGGCGGAAGGGGCGGCTATCTTTGTTGTGTTGAAACAAAGTTCCAAACGGTCGTTGTGGCTTTATGCACAGAAGAGGGTGTGTTGTGCTGTGTATTTTCTGCAAACGCTTTGTCTTATTGGTTAGTCTTGCCTGTTTAGGCATGTGATGATTCACACCACTGGCATGTGATGATTGTCCTGATTCACTTCCAGAATCGGTACTGGTTTGCTTATCCTGTACCGTCATCTGTCAGTCTCGTTGGTTCCGCCCGTCTTTCTTTGTATATCCTTGACTTTCTGCTGTTTCTTTCGTACTGCCTGATTATCTGCTGTCTCGTTCTCATTGCCAAGTCCATAGTGTCAGGAATACCGTGTCTCATTCTGCCCTGTTAGTACTGCCGTGTGGTCTGTCTTCTCGTTCGTATTGTTTAGAATTCAGTATCGTCTGCATTGACGCGTGTACTGCCGGTCATTTGTGCTGTCACCGTGTCTGTATTGTCCCGACTGCGAATCTGGTTGTCTTCTGCCGTTTCGATTCTATCTTCTCCGTACGGTCGTGTCTGTACTGCCTCGTTCCGTTTGTCTTCAGTCATCCATCCGCCTGCTTCGATCCACCTCTCCTCCACCCTATCATTTGTACCGCCGGTCTCGTGTGCCCGCTGCCTCATTTGTCGTGTCCCATCTGTGCTGTCTGTCCTGCCCATCTCTGTCTGGTCCACATGATCGTTGTTCGAAGGGTCGGCACTTGCGTAAGAGAGCATCACGAGTCTTGGTTCGATTCTTTAACACGCACCGAGCCGGAGCTCTGGATTATCGCGACCGCCGCAAGAGCCGATTCTCTTAATCATTTCATCGTCTTGTTGTGTCCGACTGTGTGTTTGCTGTCAGTGAAATAGGAAATACTCTATACCAGTTCTGTCTCTCAAGACTTGGCCGTGCGCTTAGAGTTTGTTTGAGCGAGAGTGTGTCGACTGTAGGTGGGAGATGTCCCTTGAGGACCAGTTGACGTGGGGGACCCGATCGGTCGCGTTTAGGAAAAACAAAAAAATATCCGAAAGCTAAAAGGTAAGTGGGTGTCGTAGGGGTTTGCGCTGGGGAAAGAGGGACCACATCTCCTGCATCTGTCTGCCTGTGCTCGGTCTGTGCAGAGTAAGGCTCTGAGTGGCTGCGTTGTTGTTGGTATTGAATGTGTGTCAGATGAGTCTTGGTAACAATTGCAGAAGGCCATGAATGGTAGACATCTCGGGCGCTTAACAAATGTAAAGAATCGTTTAGTATTTTGTGATGAATAAAGGAGGGTTTTTTTTTGCATTTTCCGCTTCAAATCAATGTATATTTTCAGCGCACGACAGTTGCATGGCATCTGTGCCGTTCAACGCATCCACACCTCGTGGTCCACAAATTGATTTGCCCTTGGACCATTAGGAGGCTTGTGTTCCCAAAAGGCACGCGCACACCTGCGTATTCGCTTTCGAGGGTACATTCTGAATCTTGAAAACCGTGAACAAAACGTTGGGAATGTGGACTTTAATTGGTAATCGAGTTGTTGGTAACAAACACTGACTTAAAATATATACAAGGTTGACATTTCAATAGGTGTTAAGGATTTACCCCCCCCATTCCAGGGATTCAATGAGCTGTCTTTAGAGGTCGTGCTTCAACGATTGTATTTTTGTCTCGGTGGTGCTGTGTTCATAGCTCTCCTTAAATTGTCTAATCACGTAGTGTCATCTTCTTGGTTTTTTCGGTAAAGTCACGTAGAAGGGAAATAAAAATAAAACAAAATACAATTCTCACGACGTTTCAGCCACAATGCAAGCAGCCGTCAGGTGAAGAACAGGGTTGTTGGAAAGACAGCGTCCGAATGAACACCACCAAGCTTGGCAGCGTATATTTAACCTGGGTTAGAGGAGGAGAGCGCCTTGACAAAGTAATTGACAACAGATGAATTTATCATTTATGGAAAATGCAGATATTGGATTAGTCTACTTGTGGGTGGTGGGGGGGGTCTCAAAGTCATATGCTCGTGTATTATGTAGGATTAGCAGGGAGGAAGTAGGATTAGCAGTGATAAAGGGAGGGAAATTTTAATAGCTGCGGCAGTAGTGTCAGTTCTACAGTTGCCACGTGGAGCACAACTAGGCTTGTGATGCGGGGGGGTGCGAGTGCGTAATTAAATTCTGGTGCGTGAACGAGTGTGAGCTTTTGTTTGCTTTACTAATTGTGGGTGATGGTTGTGATACAGACTGCGCAAAAGCGTTGGGCTCTGGTCCGCCTGTTGTGACGGCAATTGCCGTAGAGACCGTCTCGCGAGAGCCGTTAGTTTTTTTTGGGCACCAGCTACACAAGACTTGAAGACCTTTTTCCCCTGGTCTCGTCTTCAGAGATAACCTTTGGCCACTTTGGTAACATGAGCGCGGAACCCTTGGCTGCTGCTTTGCAAAGTGGTGAAAGAAAAATCAAAACATTTCTCCTCTTTGATTCACACCGCCGCTGTCGGGTTTTGAGCCGAGCTGCGTTTCGCAGGGGGTCGCGTGTGTTTTTGCTCCAGTATTCGACTGACTGTCCGTGAATAATAAAAAAGTTGTGGAAACTTTGCGTCTCTTACGAGTCTTCTTGGCTGTGAACCTACGGGCACGCCTTGCAATCATTTCGATGCGTCACGTGTACGTTCGGTTGTGATCTGCAGCTCCCCCCTCGTTCCCCCCCTTTTAGTCGCCGGCATTGCTTAGCAGACGAGACCCGCTGTAGAACATTTCAATTTCCCAGCCATTGGTTGACGAGTCAACCGGGCGGTGATGGCTCCCACCTCGAATCCAACACTGGAGCCGAGGGTTGGTAGATCGCACAAATGTTGCAAAACTCCCCGTGGTCTTCGTGGTCTTCGTGGTCGCCATGTATGCTGAACTTTCGCGCACCGGACGTAAGCCAACCGCGCTCGTCGGAGGTGCGGGAGAAGGAAGAACTGAACACAAACATCTTGGTTAATTCGGTAAAGTCACGTAGAAGGGAAATAATAAAAATAAAACAAAATTATTTTTTTATTTCCATTCTACGTGACTTTACCGAAAGAACCAAGAAGATGAATCCCTGCAATCACGAAAGCTTTAAATCGAAATGAACACAAACAGTTCTACAGAAATGTGTTTTAAGCCATAACCCTGGATTTCTAGAAGGCAGCTCGGTACTGCAAAATGCGGATTTATTTCCGTTACATTTGGATGGGTTTCTCCAGACGCTTGTTTTCTCCCACGTGTAAATGCACGTGAATTGGTAAAAACCAAACTATCTTCATGTACAGGGGACTGCAGACTTTGGTCGGTTTGTGCCAGTACACTACCGTGCTGTATTCTATCATGTCTGGTTTCTCAGCGTTAGTGAGAGCTACTTGCATGAACGACATCTGTGTATGCAACTTATGCACTCGACACGCGCTTTAAAGAAAGGGCCATTGCCCGAAACGTTGCCGATTTTTTTTTAGTCCGTGTGAAATGCGTTGCTTGTGCACCACTTGCAACTGCATCATTAATGCGTTTACAAATAAACTAAACTAAGAAAGACTTCAATGCACACGGAGACAACGTTGTTGTTGGGAGCTGTAAAATAAAGCAGGAATCCCATGGGCAGTCGTCTCACACCACAACCCCCTTTTCCCCTCTGGAAGATGTAAGGCGGATCAATACATTTCGTTGTGAAAGTCAAAGATCTCAAGAATTGTGGTCTTATCAATAACAACCTGTGTGCGAGTCACTTCCACGAGTCGTCTTCCGTTGGATCGCTTCATCTTAGTCTTGCACCCATCCGTGAAATGTCTTCCCAAAGGGGTCACGTGCCAAAGGAATAATTTACGATGCGTCGTGGTGTCGCTGCAAGCATCTTCCAGAAGTTGCTTCTGATCTCCGTTTTGTACAAAATGGTAAAAAAAAAACACGACCGAATTTTGTGCACCGTCTTTTTAAAATCCTTTATATTAAGTTCGCTTGCTTGCTTAGGATCGTGCAAATCTTTCGATCGTTTTTTAACCCACTTCCCGTGATCCAATCGAGCTGACATTTTCCACACAGAACTCGTGCGTGACAATGAATTTTCGTGAAAAAAACATTTCCAAAATTTTACACTGTTTAGGGAATTTTTTTTAAATATTTAATTACCAATTGCTTAATGGTGGCAGACAATCATCTGACCCATAGGTGGCAGCCATCTCAAGCCAGAGGACGAGCGGACTCTAGCCGCCACGCATATAAAGGATTTAGAGTGAAAAACTTTGTTTTTATGGGTTATTTTTTTTACAAGTTGAAAGTATTTCGCGAATACGCGTCCGGGGCTGGAGGCTGGTGGGGGGAGTGGTGGGATGACACCACCACACCTCCGATTAGCACCGCACGCAGCCAAACCGTGCTAAGGAATCTGGTACAACGCTGGAGGAATGGGGTGAAATCATAACGCAGACGTCACCCGCCAGGAAGCCAGACAGCAAAACTTAACAAAAAGTACATGTTGGAACGACAAGCACTGGCTAGTTAGTAGCACTAGTGCAAAATATATCTATTTCTCGAGTCTTACAAATACCTCACGGTTATTTTTTGTGAAATAGGCCGAGTTGGTTCTCCCACTTGATTTCCCAAATAATTATATTTATGTTGCTAGAATTGAAATGTTTCAGTAAAAGACTTAGAAAATCGAGTGTTAAAAAAACAGTCGGTAAAGAGACTAAGATCCTTTTTTTTATTAAACATTAAACGGAGTGAACATAACTTGTCACTCGTAAGACCCTCGTTTTAGTCTCAAGTGTCCTGCGAATAAAATGTTCGGTTGTCCTCGTTAAGTAACTGACAATTGTATTAAGTGGCGTGTAATCTACAGTATACTACTCTGACAATCCTTTGAGCGAGCTGAGTTGGAGTAAGTTGTGTACGTGAGTTGTGTGGGGGGTGTTGGCGCGTTGGTTGGCTGGCGATTACAACCAGCTTCATCAGGCGATAGCCAGAATTGTGGAGATTTCCTCCTGTTTCGGTCTTAAATAGAAGGGGTGAATTGAAAATGTGGGTTTACTCTCCAACGCACGTGTGCTGTGAACTAGTAACGAATTGGCATGTTGCGATCGAAACGTGATTTATTTTATTTCTACTTACGTGACTTTACCGAAAGAACCAATGAGTATGGCATGTTCTGTTTACGTGACAACCCTGACTAATTGGCTGTCAGGTGGTGGCCTGTTTGACGACACATATTTACGCCATCTAACAAAAAAAAAACTTACGGATAAAATTGGTCGCGAAAGCCTACGCGTTAAACTGACCATTCCGGCGTCAACGTGTGTTTTGGCGTCAAATCCCCGAAGAGAGTTCAGTTGATAATTGTTTTTTTACCCTTCTATCTGACAACAAAACTGACACCTTTTTTACAAGGAGTCATATTTGCATAGACCACAATACCTGCAGTCATAATGCAAACAAAAGACATAACTCTGATAATGTTTGCACTGTCCTTGAAGTTGATTGGTCCACACCCGAGACAGCTTTCCTTAGGGCCTAGTCTCACATGGTGTTGGACCAGATGACGCCAAAAGGCGCACAACTCAAAGACAATGCACCATCAGAGTATGAGAGCTCGGAGTAAACATTTACACCATTGGAACCTCATTTGCCAGTAAAAAATATTATAAATTTTTTTTACCCTTCTATCTGGCAACAAAACTGACACCTTTTTACAAGGAGTCATGTTTACATAGACCACAATACCTGCAGTCATAATGCAAACAAAAAACACATAACTCTGATAATGTATGCACTGTCCTTTGAAGTTGATTGGTCCACACCCGAGACAGCTTTCCTTAGAGCCTAGTCTCACCTGCAGTCATAATGTTTGCATTATGACTGCAGGTATTGTGGTCTATGTAAACATGACTCCTTGTAAAATAGGTGTCAGTTTTCTTGCCAGATAGAAGGGTAAAAATTTTTTATTTTTACTGGCAAATGAGGTTCCAATGGTGAGAGTTCAGTTGTGAATGCAAAGCAGCAACGTGATCGGGCGAGACACGGGCCAAGCCACCGCGCCTGATCGGGAGAATGGAGCGCGGCTGGCGGTGAGTGTGCAACGGTGGAAGGCCCCCAGGATGGAAGGTCCCCAGGGTGCACGTGCTTCAAGTGTCCCGGGGCCTGTGGTTGAAGTGCACACACATTGAAGCTGCCGATTCCTGTCGAAGTCACCACGGGCCAACGCGCGGTGCGCTTTTCCTTGTGCCGCACAAGAGCATTGGAGAGATCACTGTTCAAATAAATGCTGAGCCACTCGACTGGATTCAACTCCACGGTGTGGCAGTGCGACACACGGTAATCGACTGCACGGGTTTCGAGACAACCGACTCCACGCACCTTCATAGGTGCTCGCTGACACCAGATGTTGCCCGGCATCATTGTTTAAAGGCTACGCGGGTGGGGGTGGATGGAGGGCGCTTTGTGAGCGGTAATTATAAGGCAGTCGGGCGTCTTCTGAGCGCTTAGCGCTCCGTGATAGCATCGGCCCTCTAAGGGTGTTCAGCGCCTCGGCTGACGAGATCAGAATTATCTCAATTAAACTTCAACAGCACGCCCTCCCCAAGGCTTTGTTTGCCCAGGTGCTGATCTATGCGCCTCCTAATGATGTGTTTAAGGAAGCTCCGGAGAGATCTTCCCGACAACTCGCGCCACGCAGTGTCCTCGGGGTTATTAGGGTTGAGTGGTTGGTGGTGGTTGTCGTTAGAGGGGAGATAGCTGGAGGTCGATGTTTTTTTAATTCTTTACCAATTGCTTTCGCGCAATTGTCTCATCCGTGTCGTGTCATCGGATGAAATAAAAGTGTCTGGATCTCGAGTAATAAACCATTGCGGCACTCCCTTGTGTGTCAGAACGGTCGCGGATGATTACATCATAGAACTACTACTGAGATTCCTTTAAATTACCTCTTTAACCACATTCGGTGCATGGTGTCATACTTGCACCTGCCCTCCTGCAACGATGTTCACTACGCGAGTAATAAAGCGGAATAAATATTTGTTCCCAAAGCTGTAATTTAGCCAAATGTAATTGACAAACCAAATTAAAATTGTGTGCAGTCGCTACTGACCGGGCTGACAACCCATCTAACTCGCCACGCTTGGGCAGATTCATAGCGGCTGAGCGAATGCAAATCCGGATTTGAACCCAGGATCGAAGCCGGTGGTTCTCAACCGGACGTACGCAGACCTGTGGGGGTGCACGAGGTGATTTACAAATGTGTGAAATTATAGCACACACGAGGGTCATTGGTGAATGATCGGGCATGAATCTGCAAATATGAAATAAACTGGGATAACATTTTAATCCATACGGTAAACTAGAACGATATAAAATACATTTAATGCGGTTTCCAAGAGTAACCAGCGAGTCCAAACAATTCGTCATGCATGATTATATATATGTTTAATAACAGGTAACATGGATTCATATTCTTGATTTGAAGTTTTCGTGACTGCAAGGATTCATCCTCTCAGTCACGTAGGTAAAAATATTAAAGAAAAAAAAAATGCTAATTTAATTTAGTTGTTTTTTTCATAAATTTTTTCTTATATAGTTTTACCTACGTGACTTTACCGAAAAAAACAAAGAGTATGGATTCATATGCTTGGGTCTTTCGGTAAAGTCACGTAGATAGGTTCAAAGAAAATGACAAAAAATAACACCCAAGAAGATGAATTCCTGCAGTCACGAAAGCTTTGAATCGAGAGGTGACATGGACAATTGGTTAAAATATTGATGTTCGTTCATCATTCACTCATTTCAACAAAGGATGAGAACCACTGCTTTAAGCAGTGTCGGCTCTGTGGCTCTGACACGGCCGATGAATCCCCTTCCCTGAACCCCACCCGTGCATCTCCCCACGGTCCTTATCTCTCCTTGTTGCCAACGTCCGTCTGTAAATAAACGTTAAGGCAGGGGACTTGTTTACCCGCTTCCACACGTGAACGGGTCCGAGGCGTCATCCATCAGAGCCTGCCGCTACCCCTAAACACCACACCAGAGACTCCAGGTTGAGGTGCTTCTGCCATAGTCTGTCTCTGGGGTCCCCACCCCCACCCACTGCAGCGATGAACCAGGTGTTTGGTACGATTAATTTTTCTTCACGGCGCGACATGAACTCCGGTGTCGCGCATTGACAATTAGAGCGACGTCAGTTTCGCTAAACTTTGTAATTCGCATTTTTGCGTTCGCGTCGTCTGCGCGCTCCGGTGTTGCTTTAGCGGCTCATGAACCGCAGTTTTACTCGACGCAAGCCTGCCACGATTCTTCCCGACGCGATGCGACTTTGCGACCCAACATGACGCCTGCAGTTCGCATTCTGTGAGAAATTCTCGACGGTGGCACTTGATCTGGAAATAGATTTTTTTTTTTTTTACAACTCGCTCATTACATGGGCAATTGTGATTTTTGTAGGAGCGGTTTAATCGTCGTTATCATTATCGCGCGCTTCGCTGTTTCATGAACATTTTGTTAATGATTAAGTTTAAATAAATGCATTTTAAAACATTAAACAAGCAATGATGATATTTTCCAAAACGGCCGATACGATTATCGTGGGCCTATGTCGCCATAACGTAGCACCACGTGGCAAGGCGTCGTTACAGATAAATTACCGTAATCTCCAGATTATAAGGAACTCCAGAAAGTATGACGCGCACCCGGTGTCAAAAACGTTGAGAAAATCTTGCCACACACCGGATTATTATACCGAGTGCGCCTTATCACCCGGAGAATACGGTAATTGTCACTTTCAATGATAACCGTATTAATGTAAAACAGCAGCAAATTGCCGTTGATTTCCCCACGCCTATATAAAGGTCCCATCACGAATTGCTTTACTAATTGGAGGTCACATACGTGTCCAGGGGCAGTAATCGCCATCAAGCAACGCCATCAAATGCAGGTGTTTTTTTTTGTCAAATGCAACCACCTGACCAAGACTCCAACTTGTTCTGGTATAAGTCGGAGGCAATGCCCCCCGCCCCCCCCCCCCCCCCCCACAGTGTTACCAACCACGGAGAACGGCGATGGTGGTGGAATAACATCGGTGAGATTTCTTAGTGGCGGCGTGAGACCGGGGAGCCGAGATAGATCAGTTGTATGGACCAACGTGAGTCCGTCTAGTTCAAAACGCCACGCTCCATTCTTGATCATCAGTCGCGGCGTAACATGCGGTCATATTATTGAGTTGCGATGAACACACGCGTCCTGTTGACTTGTGCGGCGAAGAAGGGCCATTGACCAATGCGTCACCTATTACATATATGTTTACTTTTAGGGGAGTAGCACATTCGGCAGTGACGCCGTGGCCTTACAATAAACACAAATAGGAGACGTTTCGTGCGACGGCCCTTTCTCGTAGCACGTGAACAGAGAGTCAAGAGAGGGAGAGCGTGTTTTTGACCAGTGGCTTGCGCACTGCTACGAACACTGCAACCCGAGTTCGATTCCTGGCCTCGGCTACCGGTCTTTGCCCAACTCCTATTTTTTTATTTTTATCCAACAGCGGACTTGACGGAGGGCTGTAAAATGATTCTCACCGTTCTCACAACTTGCATGCCTTGGTCACACACAGGGGCTGACGATACACGCGCACGCAGGGCTGTCCATTACTGGGAGTTCGGGGCGCAGGGGCAAATTAATTCAAAACCGTAAGTATTACAATGTGACACCGTGACATTACATCTGACACCGCGCGGGCCTGACCGACCCCCCTCCCCCCCCCCAAAGCGCGGGGCCCAGGGCGGCCGCCCTGCTTCGCCGTGTACCCGAGGTACGGCTCTGCTGCGTGCGGATCGGTACCCGTACGCACGCGTGTGCTCTGCTCGTGATCAATGCGACGTGCCCTGCCCTCTGAGGAGTGTGCACTTCCCCCCCCCCCCCCCATTCATAACCCCCCCCCAACCCTTTATCCCATCACCGCTCCCCCCCACCCCCCATCCCCTTTTACCCCATTGGCTTAAGACCGCATCGCACTTGGCAGTGCTAATTTGCAAAAGCGGCGAAGGGCCCGATCGGAGCCATTCAGGGCGCCTTTAATACACTGTCCGATTGAGTTAAAGCCATTGACAACATTGGGAAAACTCCCTTTGTGCGCCCGGTTCCTCGGACAAAGCACGGGGAGGAGGCGTGGGGAGGACCGTGGGGGTGAGAGGGGAGGAGGGTTGTGGAGGGCAAGAGAGAGAGAGAGCGGGGGGGGGGGAGCGGGCAGAGTTGGGAGAGAGGGGGGCGCGAGCGAGAGAGGGAGGAGAGTTTTTGGGAGGTAAATGGAGGAAGATAGACGGGAGAGGGATTCACAGTTGAGACGTAAATGGGAGAGTTTCGGGGCGTGGGGGGGAGAGCGAGAGAGGAGAGATGGAGACGAGGGGAGAGCTGGGAAGACATGAGTGGGGAGAGAAAATCATGGTTTGCGATGGCGAAAATGAAGTCGGTACGGCACACGGGGTGGCTAGCAACCGCGCTCGGCCGTCTTTGTCTCTCCAGCTTTGATATTTACGCACCGCGACACGCACTCATTTGAGGCTGAGTCGACCTAAGCGAGGCCCAAGATGGAATCGGAGCTGTTTTTCCTCTGGATTACAAGTCCAGCGTGCTAACCATTGTGCTCGCTGGTCCGTTGTTACATTGATATATTCATCACAGTACTTTACATTTCTATATATGCGGCATACTGGTAATCGGTTTTTACCGGTTTTAATTCGGTTACGGGTAATGTAGTTGTTTTTTAATAACCCGAAGATGGATATTCTGTACACAGAGGAGCGTGGCCGGCAGCACGCCCGGCTGCCTTTGTCTCCCTATAGTGACGATGTTTGCACACCACACCAGGTACTCATTTGAGGCTGAGTCGACCTAGTGGAGGCCCAGGCCCTGTTCAGATAATCTACACTGACAGACACAGGATTATATATATACACACGTGTAATCGTACACATATGTCAACACGTTTATGCTCGTATAAGCTACACATATATTTATATGAATACACTTACGTACCAGGGTTGTTAAAACGTTTTTTTATACCGGTAACCGTAAGTAAAATAAAATATAAATACTGTATATATGTTTACCTTCTTAAATCAGAAATTAAAGGAGCTAACGTGCTGTTCATGGACACACCACGGCAGATGTATCCTGGATGCGGTGTTTGCGATTTCACAAATTTATCGCCGGTCGCTGATATTTTTTTTAATATGTGGGGCAAACCGTTAACCCGTTGTTACCATTCAGTTACCGGTATAATGCAAAACCAGATTTAAACAACCCTAATATATTGATGCACGCTTACTTACATAGACAAAGATCTCCCGTATAGCCTTGACAGACTTTTGGGGCAAGTTTTCTGATAGCGAGCACTCATGAAGGCCGGCACGGCACCCCAAGGGATGGATGGGTGGAGAGCACCACGCCCGGCCGCCTTTGTCTCCCCAATGTTTAAGTTTTACACACCGCACCCAGGTAACCCATTTAAGGCCGAGTCGACCTAGGGGAGACCCAGAACCCATTTCAATATTCGTCACGGACGACGATGGCCGTGAATTGCGAATCAAACTCGGGGGTCCGGCTGGTTCAGTCGCGCAGTGCGCTAACCACTGCGCCACGGCTCCTTTGACACACGCACGCACACACGCACAGAGCGACACACACGGCCACAGTCACACGCGCGCACAAGGCATCAATAGAGTTCGCATTGCGCGCACAAGAGCTCACAGCGAGCTCATAAAAGCTCACAAATATAAATGCAACCTGGGAACGCTTTGTGGTCTGGGTAGGGGCGTGGGTGCGCGCGCGCGCGCGTGCGTGTGTGTCGTGGGGTGTGTGTCGGGGTGTGTGTCGTGGGATGTGTGTCGTGGGGTGTGTGTGTGGGGGGAGCGGTGGCGCGGCGGTTAGCGCTACGCAGCGCTACGAACCCGGCGGCCCGAGTTCGATTCCCGCTCGCGGCCAACACCGCTGACGATTATCTGGAACGGTCCTGGGCCTCCTCTCCTAGGACTACTCAGCCTCAAATGGGTGCCTGGGTGCGGTGTGTAAAAACATAGCCACTGGGGAGACAAAGGCGGTCGGGCCTGGTGCTGGCCATCCACCCCCTATTGTTTCGTTCCGGCCTTCATAGGTGCTCGTTAACAGCACTTGCCCCAACAGTCTGTTAAGGCTATACTGGGGGTCTTTGGGGCATATGTGTGCATGTCTGTGTGTATGCCTGTGTGTATGTCTGTGTGCATGTCTGTGTTGTATGACTGTGTGCGTGCCTGTGTGTATGTCTGTGTGTATGTCTGTGTATATGTATGTGTGTATGTCTGTGTGCGTGTCTGTGTGTATGTCTGTGTATATGTATGTCTGTATGTCTGTGTGTATGTCTGTGTTGTATGTCTGTGTTGTATGTCTGTGTGCGTGTCTGTGTTGTATGTCTGTGTTGCATGTCTGTGTGTATGTCTGTGTGCGTGTCTGTGTTGTATGTCTGTGTTGTATGTCTGTGTGTGTCTGTGTGCGTGTCTGTGTGCGTGTCTGTGTGCGTGTCTGTGTGCGTGTCTGTGTTGTATGTCTGTGTGCGTGTCTGTGTGCGTGTCTCTGTTGTATGTCTGTGTTGCATGTCTGTGTGTATGTCTGTGTGCGTGTCTGTGTTGTATGTCTGTGTTGTATGTCTGTGTTGCATGTCTGTGTGTATGTCTGTGTATGTCTGTGTGCGTGTCTGTGTGCGTGTCTGTGTGCGTGTCTCTGTTGTATGTCTGTGTGCATGTCTGTGTGCGTGTCTGTGTGTATGTCTGTGTGTATGTCTGTGTGCATGTCTGTGAGGAGCGGTGGCGGCAGTGGTTAGCGCACTGTGCTCAGAGTTCAATTCCCGCACAACGCACCAACAGCAATCAGTGACGAAATATCTGAACCGGTCATGGGCCTTCCCCCTAGGTCGACTCAGCCTCAAATTTGTACTTTGGTGATGTGTGTGACACATTACCACTGGGGAGACAAAGGCGGCCGGGCGTGGTCTCGTCCACACCACTGCCTTGTGTCCCATACCGGCCTTCACACGTGCTGCTGGCTAACAGCACTTGCCCCAACAGTCCACCTGGGCTATACGTTTTATTCATTTACCTTTGTCTTTGTGCGTTATCGCGCGAGTATCAATCTGTGGATGTACCCGTTCGGGTCTGTATGTGTGTGTCTCTACGGCTGTGTCTCTTTGTATATAAGTATAATCTGTATATATATATACGTATCTCTAGAGGTGCTCGCTAACGACACTTGCCCCAGCAATCTGTTTAAGGCTCGAAGGAGGATTATCATATAAGGAGGATTCTTTATACTTTTTGTTACGTCTCTATATAGGTCTGTATAGATGCATATACACTTACACACACATATATGCATCTGTTTATAAGACTACGCATACACCTATGTAATTGTGTTTATATCTACACGTGTGTGTGTGTATATATGTGTGTGGGGAGAGGTGGTGTAGTGGTGAGCGAACCTGGCGACCCGAGTTCGATGCCCGCACACTGCAACCAACGCCAGTGAGGTTGATCTGCACCGGTCCTGGGCCTCTCCTAGGTCGACTCTGCCTTAAATGAGTAACTATACCGGTGGGCAGTAAACATCAGCACTGGGGAGGCAAAGGCGGCCGGGAGTGGTTGCTGGCCCACCCACCCCCTCGTGTGCCGTGCCGACCTTCATAGGTTGCTGCTCGCTGGCAGCACTTGCCCCAACAGTCTGTTCAGCCTGTACGGGGGATCTTTGCCTGTATATGTACGTACGTATGTGTGTGTGTTGGGGTGGATGTGTGAGTGATGTCAACCGCTTAACTCCGCTGAAAGGCACATGGAGAATCGTGAAGTAGAGTGACGCGGGATATTGGCACAATTAAACTCCTATAAATGGTGCATTTGTATATTCATTCACGCGAAGGGAATGTGCGGAGAAGGATTATGGAGTCCTGAATAGAAGGGGGGGAGGGAGGGGGGATCCGGGGTCTTTCTACGGCTGGGGTCGGTCCCATTTAAAAACCCCATGAATAGGGAACAGCCGTTTGCACTTAAATGTGTGTCAGATACATTTATGTGTGTGTGTATTAGGGTGGGAGGCAAAGAGTGGGGGAGCGGTGGCGCAGCGGTTAGCACGCTGCGCTACGAACCCCGGCCGCACTGAGTTCTAATCCCCCTTTCACGGCCACCAACATCCGAACCGGTCCTGGGCCTCCCCTAGGTCGACTCAGCCTCAAATGAGTACCTGATGCTGTGTGTAAACATCGCCACTGGGGAGACAAAGGCGGTCGGGCGTGGTGCTGGGCACCCCACCCCCTCGTGTGCCGTGCCTGACTTCACAGGTGCTACTCGCCAACAGCACTTGCCCCAACAGTCCGTTACAGTCTATACGGGGGATCTTTATATTTTTTGTGTTTACCTCGAGGTAGGTCCCGATAGGGATGTCCTCTAGCTCCGACACTGTTTAACATCTCATTTGACCACGTAGTTCGATAAGCTTTCCATGGATGCACCTGAGGAATTTCCATCTGGTATGGATGCTAAGGGAGACTGATCGATGGGCGGGTGCAGTCAATGGATGGCATCCCTATTGGTCAACCATGTTTAGTTGAGTTTGCTGATGACCTGGGAAGAAGTTGGTGTCGTCTTAAATCAGCCTCACAAAAAAATAAGTAATATAAAAAAAAATCACGCTTTAATGAAATGTACCGTAATGGTAATGGAAGAACTCCACGACTCCAGGAAGTGGCCCCGAAGCTTGCCATAACGAAAGGGGCCGTGGTGATTTACAGGCAACGTCAGTTGAGCGTGGACAATTAGACCCAAGCCGAAACATAACATGTAAAATAATGTTTAAAATATATATATTTACATTTTAATAATATAATATAGTATTGTCATCATTATGACACAAGTATATCAAGTTTGCAGTCGATACCACATTGGGAAGTGGGTTAAAATTGAGTTACAAGATTTGAGGATACAACAGAGTGAGTTAATAGAAAGCGTGTAAAAATAATAAAAAAAACAAAGCACCTGCCTGGGCATTCTATGACACATCTCCAAAATTGATGAGGCAGTTGTGGAGAGTGTGGAAGGAGTTCCCGTACCTGGGCAGCGTGCTTATTATGACTGGTTCCCGTTTGGCAGCAGAAGAGGCGGAGGAGCGACGATCACAACAACGAGCAGAACGCCGGGCAGATAAAACTTAGCAAGTTGGCACAGTAGGTTGCACAGGTGGTGCAGGTGGTCAACCCATGGCACCTGGATCAGTCCCGTGACCTCCTGCCAGCAGCGGAACGTCCACACTTCACGTGCCCTCAAAGTGCACCTAGCCTGGCACCAGCACCGTGGGGCGACGTCAGTTCCACTAAGCGGCTGTGTGTTGTGATTAATGGCTATACAGGTGTCGCGAGTTCAACATGTGCAACAATTGGTGAACGCAATGCAATTTAAGGGATACAAAAAAGATATCTACGTGTAAACAACTCGTGGTCATATACGAAGAATATCCGTATTCAACATCGTCGGTCATGGTCAATCCACTGCTGGATGAAGTCATCTCCGAGCCTCGCAATCCTGCACGGCACCTGATCTCCACCCGAGCCGATTCCATCGCTCCATCTCCCCGTATAACGTCCCAGCGGGAGGAGCGTTACATTTCTGTTGTTACTGTCGACTTATTTAAATGCAACCAACCTGCACTTCTACAATGTGTGTGTGTGTTATGAATGTTGATACACAGATGTCCTTTATGTATCTTGGAAGGGCCTGTGGCAGTGCCGTGACGCGATGCTCAAGAGGTCCCTGCGTTGGGATGTTTGGCCAATTCTTTTGTCGGTGCGATGGGTATCTAGATTTGCAACTATTGTGCTAAGATTGTTTTTTTTTTTACGAATAAAGACGTCATGGAGAAACCAGAAATTGCTTCGGAAAATTGCGTGAATCGCGTGCACACCTACACACGTCAGCGTGTGCGTGTGTGTGTCTGTGTGTATGGCGTTAACGTGCGCGTGTGCGTGCGTGGGAGACAAAGGCGGCCGGGCGTGGTGCTGGCCACCCACCACCTCGCGTGCCGTACCGGCCTTCACAGGTGCGACTCGCCAACAGCACTTGCCCCAACAGTCTGTTCGAGCTATACGGGGGGATCTTTGTCTTTGCAGTGGTTAGCCTTAACACCGCGGGAAGACAAAGGCGGCCGGGTGTGATGTTATCCAGCCAACCCCTCGCGTGCCACTTCCAGTCTTCATAGGTGATCGCTAATAACACTTGCCCCAACAGTCTGTTAAAGGCTACACGGGGGCCCTTTATCTTTGGCAGTGCGGTTTGATTCCAGGCACGGCTGTCATCAGAATGATGTCCCCTCGCCACTTTCGTGGTGACGCAGTGGTCAAAACAACCAACAATCGACACGGCATGCGGAGATCTTCATCCAGCAGCGAATTGCAGTCGCGGGCTGTAAAAAGGATGAAGCGATGCATAAACAGAACTTGAAATTCCGTTTCTAATCAAGTTTAAGACGTTTCGAGTTGGGATTTTGTATTTGCGTATGAGCATAGCCCGGACTGTTTTTTATTAGTCGGTGAAATTTCGACTCTCTAGCCCTTCTAGAACATCATTATAATTCACATCAGTCGTCATCGTCTCTATTATCTGCTATTTGAGTTTTTCTTTTCTGAGATATCGCGTTAAACACACGGAATACATTGATGATTTTAAAACATTGTCTTTACATTGTATCTGTTCCTAATACCTGCCGCATATAATTTGTATAACTATTATAATCAAGTAAAATGACGTTCTTATATACTGACGGATACAGGCAAAGAGAGGGGTGTGTGTATGTAGGAGGCGACCTCAGCTTCTAGGTCGACTCAGCCTTAAATTAATACCTGGTGTGGCGTATGAACAGCAGTACTGGAAAGACAACGGTGGTAGTGGGGCGTGGTGCTTACCACACCATCCCCCGTACGGTGCCTAGGACTACTACTTTTTAAGGCTGAGTCGACTTAGGAGACGTCCAGGGCTAGGTGAAGATTTCGATTACCCCTATTGTTAGCCGTGACGGTACAAATATTCCCCGTATCGCTCACGTAGACTGTTGGGGCAAGTGGTGTTAGCGAACACCGGTACGTGTACAAATGCATATACTCACACACACGTAGATATGTACGTACAAATACAAAGATACCCCCTATAGCCTTTGACTGTTGGGCCAAGTGCTGTTAGGGAGCACCTATTAAGGCCAGGCACGGCACACGCGGAGGTAGGTGGCCAGCACCACGCCCGGCCGCCTTTGTCTCCCCAGTGGCGATGTTTACACACCGCACCAGGTACTCATTTGAGGCTGAGTCGACCTAGGGGAGGCCCAGGACCGGTTCAGATAATCGTCACTGGCGTTGGTGGCCGTGAGCGAGAATCGAACTCGGGTCGCCAGCACACACACACACACACACCAGCACACACACCAGCACACACACACACCAGCACACACACACACCAGCACACACACACACACCAGCACACACACCAGCACACACACACACCAGCACACACACCAACACACACCAGCACACACACACCAGCACACACACACACACCAGCACACACACCAACACACACCAGCACACACACACCAGCACACACACACACCCAAGCACACACACACACATCCCAGCACACACACACCAGAACACACACACACCAGCACACGCTTAACGCATCTCACGCCGCGTGTGTTCGCGACTCCGACGGCACCGCCAGAGACACCCACGGCTCAAGCCGCGTCTGTTTTCTGGGCATGCCAATGTGCCGGGGGTGTCGTAGTATTGTCTGTGTGTGTGGTGGGGGGGGTGATGGTTGTGTGTGGTGGTGGTGGTGGGGGGGGGTAGCTAATCTAGCGGGTAGGGGGCGAGGGGCTGGGGGGGGGCTGCAGTGCGAGCGAGATGAGACACGAGTGCTGCGTCTTTACGGGGGGAAGCGCACTTCGGCAGGTGTTCCCAAGATTGCCATCTTTAGTTGCAGACATCACACAGTGTCCATGTCGGGAGATTACAGGGATAGGCGTTAGAGGGGTGGGTTGTTTAGTGGGCTGTGTAGGAGGAGGCGAGGGGGGGGGGGGTGCTTTGGGGGGAGGGGTGGTGGTGGGGGTGAGAGTGAGGGGTGGGAGGTTGTTGGAGTCACGGCAAATTATTTTGTGTGTGTGTGGAGGGGGGGGGGTTTCTGTATCGCGTTAATACTCCGATCTACATATTTGCTCATGAAATATATCCTTGAACAAAACAAAAACAGTCACCGGTTTTGCTCGGCACAAAACGCCGAGCGGCCAGCAACAGCCAGCGCTGTTAACGTTTTAATTGATAAAGGCTGAATGGGGTTCATGAATGGAGCGAGGTACGTGGAAAGCGACGAGGACGATGCTGATGATGATGCTGATGATGATACTGGGAGGAGTGATTCCAGAGTGGAGCGGTGCCGAGGGAAGAAGCAGAGAGAGAGACGTGAGGTGACCTGCAGTGTGGTGAGTGGGTTAGTGGGTGGATGAGTCGGTGAGTAAGTGGTTGAGTGAATGAGTGGGTGAGTGAGTGAGTGCGTGAGTGGTTGGGTGAATAAGCGAATGAGTGAGTGTGTGCGTGAGTGGTTGGGTGAATGAGCGAATGAGTGAGCGTGTGTGTGCGCGAGTGAGTGCGTGAGTGGTTGGGTGAATGAGCGAATGAGTGAGTGGTTGGGTGAATGAGTGAATGAGTGAGCGTGTGTGTGCGCGAGTGAGTGCGTGAGTGGTTGGGTGAATGAGCGAATGAGTGAGTGTGTGCGTGAGTGGTTGGGTGAATGAGCGAATGAGTGAGCGTGTGTGTGCGCGAGTGAGTGCGTGAGTGGTTGGGTGAATGAGCGAATGAGTGAGTGGTTGGGTGAATGAGTGAATGAGTGAGCGTGTGTGTGCGCGAGTGAGTGCGTGAGTGGTTGGGTGAATGAGCGAATGAGTGAGTGTGTGCGTGAGTGGTTGGGTGAATGAGCGAATGAGTGAGCGTGTGTGTGCGCGAGTGAGTGCGTGAGTGGTTGGGTGAATGAGCGAATGAGTGAGTGTGTGCGTGAGTGGTTGGGTGAATGAGTAAATTAGTGAGCGTGTGTGTGCGCGAGTGTGTGCGTGAGTGAATGAGTGATTGAGTGAATGAGTGGGTGAGCGAGTGCGTGAGCGAGTGAGTGAGCGAGTGAGTATGTTGTTGTGAACTGCAGTGTGGTGGTGGTGGTTGAACACATTGCAGATGAGACATTTACCGAGAAGAGCCCCTCGAAATGGGTACAAGAATCAGTGAGCAAAGTAACATTTGCAGTAGCTGTACAAAAAATAAACCCGATAAAGTTGCGAGGTGACCAGCATAAGATTCATACATCTATCCGTGCGGAGCTTTGCGTTTAAGTCTCCTCCCTGGGCATTGTCCGGATTTCCTCCCAAACGAAGTTCACCCTGTCATTTCCAATGGAGCAATACCCTCCTGGCAAGGAGTCCTTGAGCCTCGGAAGCGTCTACAGCAGAGGTCGCAATCGAGTACCCGATACCCGTACCCTACCCGATACCCGGCTACCTGTACCCTACCGGTTGCGGGTACGGGTACCCGTTTGCGACCCTGGTGCGGCCGGGTACGGGTAGGCCGTGAGTCACTGGTGAGTCACCGTTTGTCACTCATTTCCCAACGTCTTGTCTCTTCTCACAATTCAAGTTCCTAGAATCAACCCACCCACGCCTGCAACATGGCATCATCCCAGAGGTCGCAATCGGGTACCCGTACCCTACCCGATACCCGGCCGGGTACGGGTAGCCGGGTATCGGTTAGGGTACGGGTACCCGTTTGCGACCCTGGTGCGGCCGGGTACGGATACGGGTAAGGAATCAAAACCCGTTTGCGACCTCTGGTCTACAGACGGAGGCTTGGAGCGATGACGGAGCGGTTCGGCCATCGCGCTACGAAACGCGGCCACGTGGGGTCGACTACCCCGACCACGGCTCACATCGTTTTCGCGGGCGGTATCTGAACCCGTGTCTGGGCTTCCCCTAGGTCGACTCAACCTGACACGAGTAGAGCACCGCGCGTTGCGGTGCGTGAAGGAAGACAAAGGCGGCCGGGCGGGTTTCTGGCCGCAAAGCTCGTGGCGCCGTTCACGGCCTCGAGAAGGTGCTCGCTAACAGCACTTGCCGCAACAGCTTGTCGCGGCTATACGGGGCATCTTTGTCTTCGTATGTGTGTATGTCCACGTGGCATTTAAACAAAACTGTACATAAATGGAACCTCATGGTAGGACCGCGTGGTCCCGTCGACACGTCGATCTGTTCCGCTCTACGCGATGCGCTCATTAAAGTTTCGTTCGTGACTACGGCGATTTTGGCAACCCGGCGAAGAACGTTGGTGGTTTGCGTAGTGGGGCAGTGGTTCGCGCACTCACTGGAAAACACCGGTGGCGATTTTGTTGAAACCCGGTCCTGGGCATTTAGATCGACTCAGCCTCAAAATGAGTACCCTGGTGCGGTGTGTAGTAAACATCGGCACTGGGGAGACAAAGGCGGCCGGGCGTGGTGCTGGCCACTCACCCCCTCGTGCGTCGTGCCGACCTCCATACGTGCTCGCTAAATCGCACTTTGCCCAACAATGTTTACTGCTACACGGGGGACCTTTGTCTGTTTGTACCTTTGTATATATATGCATTGGTCTGTATATATATGTGTGTAGGTATGCACGTATGTGATAAGTGTACATTCCAAGTAACGTTGTATACGATCAATGTATTTTAATACGATTAAGTGTATCGATATATACAATGAATAAATAACTGACCTTAGTCCATCAGCTTGTTGACTTTTCCGGTTTCGACAATCCGGGTCTCATCAGTTTGCTAAGCTGTTGGTGGGGGGGGGGGTACCCCATCGATATGTATCCAGTATATTTATGTGTTCAACGTCATATGTGTGTATACGCCGATGTGTATATGTAATCGAGTAATCTTCTCCGCACATGCATACACATACACTTACATTCGCAGTTATGAATTAAAGCTAATCCACACAAAGAACCCCCGTATAGCCTTAGCAGACTGTTGGGGCAAGTGCCGTTAGCGAGCACCTGTGAAGGTAGCGGTTAGGTAGCCAGCAAACACGCCCCACCGCCTTTGTCTCCCCAGTGACGACGTTTAACAACATCGCACCGGCTACTGATTTGACGTGAGGCCGGGGACCGGTTCAGATAATCGTCGCCGGTGTTCACGGTGGCCGTGAGCGGGAATCGAACTCGGGTCGACGGGTCCGTAGCGCAGCGCGCTCACCGCTACACTCCCGCCCACCCACACAAAGACAAAGATCCCCCGTATATCCTCAACAGACTGTTGGGGCAAGTGCTGTTAGTGAGCACCTATGAAGGCCAGCACGGCTCACGAGGGGGTAGGTGGGTGGCCAGCCCCACGCCCGGCCGCCTTTGTCTCTCCAGTGGCGGCGATGTTTAGACACCGCACCAGTCACTCATTTGAGGCCGAGTCGACCTAGAAGAGGCCCAGGACCGGTTCAGATAATCGTCGCTGGTGTTGGCCGTGAGCCTGAAGCGAACTCGGGTCGACGGGTTCGTAGCGCAGCGCGCTAACCGCTACACTACCGCTCCTACACACACACATACACAACTACACACACACGTACACACACACACACGTACACACACACACGTACACACACACACGTACACACACAAAGCCAAATATGTCCATTATAGCCATCGAGACTCTTGGGGCAAGAGCTGTTCGCGAGCACCTATCAAGGCCGACACGGCTCACAAGGCCTGCAACACACACGCCGCCCGGCCGCCTTTGTCTCCCCAGTGATATATGTTGTTGTTACGCACCATATACACATTTAGAGGCTGAGTCCACCTAGAGGAGTTCTTGAACTGGTTTAGGTCGCCGTGAGCGAGAATTAAATTCGTGGCCGCCAGGTTTGTATCGAGGTGCCCTAACCGCACACAGCAGACACACACAACACACACACACAGCACACACACAGCACACACACACAGCACACACAGCACACACACAGCACACACAGCACACACACAGTACACACACAGCACACACACAGAACACACAGCACACACACAGTACACACACAGCACACACACAGCACACACAGCACACACACAGCACACACACAGCACACACAGAACACACAGCACACACACACACAAAGCAAACACAGCGCACACACACAGCACACACACACAGCACACACACACAGCACACACAGCACACACACACAGCACACACACAGCACACACACACAGCACACACACAGCACACACAGCACACACAACTCGCTCCAGTTTTCCAGGAGCCGCACGTTGCAACCGCAATGTTTAGAGAAGGAATCTCGCTGCTCTAACGGCGGAGGAGAGGCATAAAAGTTGGTGCATGGAGGAGGGAGGAGGAAGACGAGGATGGGTAAGGAGGAGGAGGAGGGGGAGGGAGGAAGGGAGGGAGGGAGGTGGAGACGGTTAATCGTGTGTAAATGATGCGTGAGCCAATGCGCCTTTGTGTCGGAGCCGGGGGTCTCTCTCCTCTCGCTCACGCCTCCTGCTCCCCCCCCCACCCCCCCCAAAAAAAAACCACAACCCCCACCCATCACTTTCCTCTTCACCAACGCGAACCTCCTCCCCTTGCTTCCTTCCCACTCTCCGCCCCATCATTGTGGACCCCACCAACCCCACCAAGCCCTCTGTCCTCCCCTCCGACTCCTATTCACCTTAAACGATACGAGCCATGCAGTGGCGTGCTTGGCACGGGTCCTGGTGCATGGAATTCAACGGGTGGTCCCGTGTGGAACCTCGTTGTCCCTGACGCAGTTGCACCGCCTGCACACTCGGCAGCCTGCGCCTCTGCCCCAAATCCTCAACCCAACGGAACCCCACAAACTCACCCCGACATCCTCTCCCAGTTCCCTCCTTAGTACCAAACTCCGCTCTTAAACCCCAACGAGTATCAGCAGCAGCAGCTCTACCACCACCGCCTGGCACTCTACTCCATCCATTCCTCACTCGTTGCCCCCCCCCTCCCTACCACCATCTCTCTCTCTCTCGCTTCTTCTTCCAAATACCCCGAACAGGAGGAGGCTCTGCGGCCCTGCTTCCTTCCAGCGACTCCATCGCCTCCAACCCACACGGCACCCCTCCCTCCGGGACCTCTCTCCCTCTCCACCACCTCCTCCTCCTCCACTTACCCCAACCATCACCGGCACCACCCCACTCTCACCACCAAGCACATCAGCACTCCCCCCCCCACCTATCCCCCCCACCCACCCACCCCCACCACCCACCCCCCACCACCCCCACCCCCACCCACCACACACGCTTGCACAGATTGAGTGACATTAATGGGCCTTGTAGACCGCGCCAATGATCTTCAACGGGTCCATTATTAATACTGTGGTGCTGGGGGGGGGTGAGGAGGGGTGGTGGGGGGGCGTCAGCGGGCAGTCCTTTATAAGGCCGGGTGCGTGTTGTGCCACTCATGATAACTGCATCGAGAGAGAGAGAGAGGGGGGCCCCAACTTACTCGACACTGCGGGGAACGAGCGCTGTGCAGACCCCCCCCCCAACTGCGCTCCCCTTTTCTCCCCCCACTCCCCCACAATAAGTAGACAGACACGCAGACAGACACACACACAGACAGACACACACACAGACAGGCAGACACACAGACAGACACACACACACAGACAGACACACAAACACACACAAAGATCACCCCCCGCCGCTTCCGCGGGAAGACACACACACATATATATAAAGGCACTTACGACACGGAGATAGACAATCAGACGGGTAAGCAAAAGGAGACAGAGGGACAGACAGGACCGGCACACGTAAAGAGACACTCACAGAAAGATACGGAGAGGCACACCGACCTACAGACAGGGCGGGTATTCAGACAGACAGACAGACACACCAAGAAAGATACGGAGCGACAGACACTCGGGAAAAAGACGCAGTCAGACAGAGACACACAGCCGGGAAGATACTCAAAACGACACGGACGAGGACCACCACTCCTCGTGCCGCCCAGTAAAGCCTTCACAGACTTTTGGGGCAAGTGCTGTTAGCGATCGCCTACACAGACACACAGCTGCAGTCACACGCGCGCATAGATAGAGACACAATCAGAGACGCGCATGCCACTGCACAAGCGTTAAAACAAAAACAAAACAGACACAAAAAAACCCATCTTCAACTCAAATAATTACATCTCCTCCCACCCACTCAACCTCCTTGGAAAGAATTAAAAAAAATTATAGATATATCCGTGAGACCTCCTGCGAATTTTAGTTCGTTTCAGAACCCCCCCCCACACACACACACCAGTCAAAACCATGTCGGCATTTGCCAGCACCACCCATATTCTGTTCGCCGCTCAAGCCGTGGCGAGCGAACTTCAGGCGTTCAGGCCGAGCCTCTCGCTCAAGCCGTCCGGCCTCTCGTCCCTGGCCGAGATCATCACGTCGGACATACTCCACAGTTTCCTGTACGGCCGTTGGCGCAGCGCTCTCAACGAGCAGAGAGACGGCGGCGGCGTCGGCGGAGGAGGCGTCGTCGGAGGAGGAGGCGTCGTCGGCGAGAGATCCAGCGGAGCGTTCAAGACGTCGCGCGGCATCGGCGATGCGATGGTCACCGGCGTGCTGCCCCCGTTTAGCTTCTCGGGAGGTGAGTGATGAGTGGTGAGCCGTGTCCAGTTACTGTGTCTGCGGCGTAGAAAGTGGGTGCTGTGTGTGGGCACCGCGGTCGAAATCGTGGCACCTGCTGGGTCTGTCCCGGCGACCTCCTTGCCAGCTGGGGGGGTTCGACCGGCTTCACGTGGAACTTAACGCTGCACCTAGCCTGGCACAAGCGCCGTGGTGACGTTACCGATACTTAGTTGTTGTTGTGTGTCTCTTGTGTGTGTCTCTCTTGTGTGTGTCTCAACTCGTGGAGGGGTAGCGTCACGGTTAGCGCGTTGGGCTACGAACCCAGTGACCCGAGTTCAATTCCCGCTCACGGCCGACACCAGTGACGATTGTCTGAACCGGTCCTGGGCATCGACTAGGTCGACTCAGCCTCAAATGAGTACCTGGTGCGGTGTGTAAAATATCACCACTGGGGAGACAAAGACGGTCTTCATAGGTGCTCGCTAACAGCACTTGCCCCAACAGTCTGCTAAGGCTATCCGGGGGATCTGTGTCTTTGTCCTGCACTTGCCCCAACAGTCTGCTAAGGCTATCCGGGGGATCTGTGTCTTTGTCTTGCCCCAACAGTCTGCTAAGGCTATACGGGGGATCTGTGTCTTTGTCCTGCACTTGCCCCAACAGTCTGCTGAGGCTATACGGGGGATCTGTGTCTTTGTATTGCACTTGCCCCAACAGTCTGCTAAGGCTATACGGGGGATCTGTGTCTTTGTCCTGCACTTGCCCCAACAGTCTGCTAAGGCTATCCGGGGGATCTGTGTCTTTGTCCTGCACTTGCCCCAACAGTCTGCTAAGGCTATACGGGGGATCTGTGTCTTTGTCCTGCACTTGCCCCAACAGTCTGCTAAGGCTATCCGGGGGATCTGTGTCTTTGTCTTGCACTTGCCCCAACAGTCTGCTGAGGCTATACGGGGGATCTGTGTCTTTGTCCTGCACTTGCCCCAACAGTCTGCTAAGGCTATACGGGGGATCTGTGTCTTTGTCCTGCACTTGCCCCAACAGTCTGCTGAGGCTATACGGGGGATCTGTGTCTTTGTCCTGCACTTGCCCCAACAGTCTGCTGAGGCTATACGGGGGGAGGGGTCTCTTTGTCTGTGTGTGTCTCTGTAGGTGACATGAGTGTGCGCCTCTTTGTGAGTCTGTGAAGATGTTCTCTGCCATGATGATGATGACTTTGTGGGATAACGCTGCGGCGTTACATTGTCAGCAGCGATAGTTGCGGCAATTTCGCCACCACGGGTAACATCAATATCACCACCACCATCATCGGCACTACCACCAGCAGCAACTGTAGAACAACATCTGTAGCCGGGCGAAACATTTTCAGATTCGTACCACGAATGTGGAAGCCGCTTTTATATTTGAGCAATGAAGATCGATACATTTCATACAGCCACGCATACAATAATATGAAGGGGAAAAAAGAATTCGCTGAGATTTTATCATTTTTCATTGAATTATTTGACTTCGATGTAAAAAAAATGTACTGTCAAATTGTACAAATCGTCTACCATGAACTTGTGAACCGATGTTCATAGCACTCGTCTGAGTCTCATCGTCATCTTCATCATCGCCATCGTCGTCGTATCCCTCCTCTGTCAAGTTCCTGAGTGCAAATTGAAGTCTCGCGATTGCATTCAACGCGACCTCTTTGGAGCGAGTCCAAAAGTTCCTCCACCTAACGTGGAGCGAACTCGCTCCCGCCTTCGCCATTTCACTTTGGTCTCTTTCTGTTTCCTAAATTTTTTTCGCCCACGATCCCGGCGAAAAAAGGTAGCAATTGAGTGAAAACGGTGATCGGGGAAATGTATGTACATTTCGATGTTTTTTCAGACTAAAAATCACGACGTGAACGTGCTCCGTTCCAGACGTTGATATCCGCAGACGCTGTGGATTGTAACAACATCAGCATCGGCATGCTTCGATTTAAAAAAAAAATGATTCATATTTAAACACGTGTTCAACTGACATAAAGAACAAAAACAGCGTGTCCTTTATGACATCGTCAGCAGCTTCATTGCACCTTTGCTTTGTTCGTACCCAGACAAAGCTTCACCGAGTCTCGCGACTCTCATTAAGAGGGTCCTGCCGTCACGGGTCTGACACGTTCCCACTTTAATTCGCGTTGTCTCATCACATCTGTCGAGTTTTAACGATCAGAACGTCGCCTGATCAGTCGACTGAGCGGAATGAACTTTGATTTCACTTACATATACAAGTATATTTGTATTCATATGTACGGGTATGTACACTGATATACTGCATTTATATACTGCATTGAAATACTGCATTGATATACTGCATTTATATACTGAATTTATATACTGTATTGATAAACTGCATTCATATACTGCATTTATATACTGCACTGATATACTGCATTCATATACTGCATTGATATACTGCATTTATATACTGCATTGATATACTGCATTGATATACTGCATTGATATACTGCATTTATATACTGCATTTTTATACTGTATTGATAAACTGCATTCATATACTGCATTTATATACTGCATTTATATACTGCATTTATATACTGCATTTATATACTGCATTTATATACTGCATTGATATACTGCACTGATATACTGCATTTATATACTGCATTGATATACTGCATTGATATACTGAATTTATATACTGTATTGATATACTGCATTGATATACTGCATTTATATACTGAATTTATATACTGCATTTATATACTGCATTGATATACTGCACTGATATACTGCATTTATATACTGCATTGATATACTGCATTTATATACTGCATTTATATACTGTATTGATATACTGCATTGATATACTGCATTGATATACTGCATTGCCGGCGGCAACCTGATCCAAACCACCACCCGCCCCCCACCACGCTTCACGAACCCGCACTGAGCAGTGTGGTGAAGTATGGTCAAACAACTAAAGTTGATGATGATGCCGATGGCGATGATGATGGCGATGATGATGGCGATGGTAATGATGCTGATGGCGGCGATGATGATGATGCCGACGATGATGATAATTTTATTCCTCTGGTGGTAGTGGTGTTGATGCATATTTATACAAATGACGTCAATTGATTCATCACCGTTCCATTCATCACCGTTCCATTCGCATTGACTTTAAAACAACAAACACTTCCGTAGGATTTCCTCGGCAATCCAAGGTACGATCAGTGTCTGTCTCTGGGTAAAGCCAACGTGGTCGTTGATGCCACAACATTCAGTCTGGGGCACTTTTGATATAAAAAAAAAAATCCTGAACGCAATGAAAAAACCCCAAAAGACTTCACACAAATCAAGTAACCATTGGCCCCCCCACGGAGAGTTCTTCCCCTCCAACACTTAGCCCCCCCACCACCCCACCACCCTCATCCAAGGCCCCAATTCTCCACCCATCCCCAACTTTCAACCATGAAAAGTAACAAATTAAGTGGCACAATAGCGCTAATTGGGGCGCTCTGCACGCTTCGTCCAATACTCATTGACTGTAAGGCACGGATGAAGGGGCAGTGTTTGTAGAAGGTGGAGGGGGGGGCAAGTGGAGTGAGAAGGGGGGGGGGGTAGTAGGAGGATGAGAGTGGGGAGGGGTTGGGTCAGAATTCAATACGAATCGTGCAATCCCCATCGCCATAGCGTCTCGTCCCCTTTCTCAACCGCGTCCACAGTTTCTGTGATCGCACGATTTTACCACCAAGCTAAGCAGGCATTTAGGCCTGGGATGGGTGATCACTCACCGCCTCCCCCCCAACACCTGTCAACTGGGGGGGGGGGGGGGTCGACAGCGTAGTAAGATGCAAAGCTGCCTTGCACTTCTTTGAACAGCGTTCACGTGATGTGACTCCCCCGTCTGCACCGACGATTCACCGATTCGGTGCGCGGTGAAGTGTGGAGCTCTCGCGGGTCGCGTGGGAGAGCGCCTGGCGCGGTGCGTAAACATCGCCACTGGGAGAGACAAAGACGGCAGGGCCGTGGGGCTGTTCAGCCATCCCCTCGTGTACCGTGCCAGCTTTCGTAGGTGCTACTCGCATACAGCACTTGCCCCAACAGTCTGTTAAGGCTTTACGGGAGAACTTTGTATTTTGTCTGTGTATATATATAATTTGATTCATCGGTCCTTTATCGATCTACTGCTGGATGAAGGCCTGATCATAACAGCTTCTGTAGCTTAATTTATCCACCTCCTCTCAACGTGGTGTGATTGGTTTTATATATGCGTGTACATTTCATGTACGCGCATGCATGGACGAACTATGTGTATATAGCTCAATAGATGCTCGCTAACACTGCAGTTATTTTCCAGAGCGTCATATAATCGGCAGAAAACGATACAGTATATGGATATAAAAGCAAAATTGTTATTTAGAGATTCAAAAAATCGTAAAATTGTTCAAGCGGATTTAAAGTAACGTTTATCCAATTCGATACCTAATTTATAAGTTACGTGCACCCGAAATTCTGTATATTGGGTCGCCAAATAGCGAGATATGATGACTGTATATATTGTGTACGCACACGCTGTATGTAATAGGTGCTCGCGAACAATTCATATGAATGGATTTTCAATTAAAACTCGGGGCAATTGCTAAACTTGTTGCACCCGTATTCACTAAATCATCATCACCATCACCATGTTTAACCCACTGCTGGATTAAGGCATCCCCAAATGGTCACCGCCTCTCACGATCTTACAAAGACAAAGGATCCCCCCCCCGTATAGCCTTCACATACGTGTGGGGCAAGTGCCGTTACCGAGCACTTATTAAGGCCGGCGATGTTTCAGATCGAAATCAGTTACTGAGTCTATCCAGGGCCGGTTCAGATAATCGTCACTGGTGTTGGCCGTAAGCAGGAAACAAACTCGGGTCGTCTGGTTCGCACACACACACGTGTGTGTGTGAAACGATGCGTTTTCCAATACGATATCCAACGTTGTGCGCTGCACCTGCTGGCACCAAAACGTCGGACATCGCGGCTGAACAACAGCCGATTGCGACCAGGAAACAACGGAGAGATACACAGCTGCACATCCGCGAACAATTTGTCTTAATAGGTGCTCGCAAACTGAATAATAATGTTCACTTCGTTAAACTAGATGGAATTCGAATGGGCCTATCTATAGGGATAAGAGCCGTTTTACTTATTCGCTAAAAATGCGTTGAGTGTACATGTGTGTAAGTATATTTAACGAAACGGAACAGGTGGATTTCTCCACAAATCTGGCTGTCGCCTGATGAAGCTGGTTGTAATTACTGTCGAAACGTCGTACTCAGATTGTAAATGTTGTGGTTTGGCTCTCCAACACACCAGTGTGCTGTACTAGTGACGAATTGGCCACGTTCTGTTTACGTGACAAACCTTACTAGTTGGCTGTGTCGGGTGGTGGTGGGTTTAACAACACATTTATATATTGACGCGATCTAACCCAAAAAAACCCTCTATTATGGATGATATTGGTCGCGAAAGCCTCCGTGTTAAACATGTGTTGATGTTTTATAATCATTGCGTGATAGACATTAAAACGTGAAACGCAATGGATTTTCCAGATATATTTCTATTTGTTTTCAATTCTAATATACAATCAGCTTATTGTATAAAATAACAATTTGATAATAGAAAAAAAGCACCACTTACATATTTATTCGTGTCAATACATTGCCAGATATAGTATATGCCGTACGTATGTTGAACTTCTTTCGCACCGTACGTAGCCAAGCGTGCTAATTGGAGGTGCGTGTGGGGAGCGGTGGCGCAGTGGTTAGCACACCGCGCTACGAAGCAGGCAGCCCGAGTTTTAAATGAGCACCTGGTGCGGGGAGACAAAGGCGGCCGGGCATGGATGGTACTGGCTCCGTCGCTCTTAATAGGTGCTCGCTAACTGCACTTGCCCCAACAGCGTGTATGCCTACACGGGGGACATTTAGCTTTTGTGTGTGAACAAAGCGCGTGTTTGTATGTGTATATACGTACATAAAACAAACGCACATGACATCCGACATCCTAGGTATATATAGTATGCACACATAACTAGATTACATAGACGCACACACATGTATATATGTAGGTGTGTGTGTTTTTATATAGATATGGGGAGCGGTGGTGCAGCGGTTAGCGCCGCGCTACGAACTCGGCGACCCGAATTCTATTCCCGCTCACGGCCAGCACCAGTGACGAGTCTCTGAACCGGGTCCCGGGCTTCCCCTAGGTCGACTCAGCCTCAAATGTGTACGTGGTGCAGGGTGTGTGGTAAACATCGCCGCTGGAGAGACAAAGGCGGCCGGGCGTGGTGTTGGCCACACCATCCTCTCTCTCTCTCTCTCGTGTCCCGTTAATAGGTCCTACAGCACTTGCCCCAAAGTCTGTGAAAGGCTACGCGGGGGATCTTTGTCTGCGTGAGATGTTTACTATACTTCAATTAACCAATGTTGATAGAGGTGTAAAGTCGATTGTATCATGCCGCATTTTACATTTCAACCATTGTTAATCATCTAGGCGTAATGCCAATACAATTGTCCCGTATTTAACCGGCTGAGAGCTATTTTTTTTTATAACAATTGATCATCATCATCATCAACAGCCATGGTCAATCCCCTGCTGGATGAAGGCCTCCCCAATCGATCTCTCCGCACTCCAAAGACGAATACA
The DNA here is from genome assembly GCF_964198595.1 of Lampetra fluviatilis. Lineage (NCBI taxonomy): Eukaryota > Metazoa > Chordata > Hyperoartia > Petromyzontiformes > Petromyzontidae > Lampetra > Lampetra fluviatilis. Next base: position 5,039,559 of record NC_136323.1, on the reverse strand, counting down.
AAGATCCCCCGTGTAGCCTTTGACAGACTGTTGGGGCAAGTGCTGCTTGCGAGTGGCACCTTTGAAGGCCGGCACGGCACACGAGGGGGTGGGGTGGCCAGAGACACGCCCGGCCGCCTTTGTCTCCCCAGCGGCGATGTTCAGATAATCGTCACTGGTGTTGGTGGCCGCGAGCGGGGAACGAATTCGGGTCGCCGGGTTCGTAGCGCAGCGCGCTAACCGCTGCACCACCGCTCCTCGCTCGCTCGCTCGCACTCACTGAGTCGCACGCTCATTCTAACGTGCTCGCCACGCTCTCACACACTGACTGAGACACACACGGTCACTTGTGTGTGTGTGTGTGAAGGCGTGCACACACACACTTGCACGCACACACAATTGCACACACACACACTTGCACACACTCACACACATTTGCACACACACGCGCGCGCTCACATTTTCACACCGTCACTTACGCACTCACTCTCACACACACACACTTGCACACACTCACACACTTGCACACACACACTCACACACTTGCACACACACACTTGCACACACACACTCACACACACACACTCGCACACACTCACACACACACACTTGCACACACACACTCACACACACACACTCGCACACACTCACACACTTGCACACACACACTCACACACACACACTTGCACATACACACTTGCACACACACACACTTGCACACACACACACACACACTTGCACACACACACACACTTGCACACACTCATACTTGCACACTCACACACACACACATGCACACACACACTTGCACGCACTCACAAACTTGGCGGGGTTTAATTTTTTTTGCCGTAACGTGCTGTGGCAGGCGTATCAGCAGCAGTTCGTGGGAAAAGTAGCGAGAGGGAAGAACAGCAACAGCAGCCCTAGCAACAGCAGCCCTAGCAACAGCAGTCCTAGCAACAGCAGTCCCAGCAACAGAAGTCCCTAGCAACAGCAGTCCTAGCAACAGCAGCCATAGCAACAGCAGTCCGTAGTAACAGCAGTCCCTAGCAACAGCAGCCCCAGCAACAGCAGCCCCAGCAACAGCATCCCCAGCAACAGCAGTCCTAGCAACAGCAGCCCTGGCAACAGCAGTCCCTAGCAACAGCAGTCCCTAGCAACAACAGCCCCAGCAACAGCAACCGCAGCAACAGCAGGCCTAGCAACAGCAGTCCTAACAACAGCAGCCCTAGCATCAGCAGACCTAGCAACAGCAGTCCTAGCAACAGCAGTCCCAGCAACAGCAGCGACAGCAACAGCAGTCCTAGCAACAGCAGCCCCAGCAACAGCAGTTCTAGCAACAGCAGCCATAGCAACAGCAGTCCTAGCAACAGCAGTGCTAGCAACAGCAGTCCTAGCAATAGCAGCCCTAGCAACAGCAGCCCTAGCAACAGCAGTCCTAGCAACAGCAGTCCTAGCAACAGCAGTCCTAGCAATAGCAGCCCCAGCAACAGCAGACCTAGCAACAGCAGCCCTAGCAACAGCAGTCAGCAACAGCAGCCCTAGCAACAGCAGTCCCAGCAACAGCAGCCCTAGCAACAGCAGCCCCAGCAACAACAGGCCTAGCAACAGCAGTCCATAGCAACAGCAGCCTTAGCAACAGCAGTCCCAGCAACAGCAGCCCTAGCAACAGCAGCCTCAGCAACAGCAGGCCTAGTAACAGCAGCCCTAGCAACAGCAGTCTTAGCAACAGCAGCCATAGCAACAGCAGTCCTAGCAACAGCAGTCCTAGCAACAGCAGCCATAGCAACAGCAGTCCTAGCAATAGCAGCCCCAGCAACAGCATCCTTAGCAACAGCAGTCCTAGCAACAGCAGCCCTAGCAACAGCAGTCCTAGCAACATCAGTCCTAGCAACAGCTCTCCTAGCAACAGCAGTCCTAGCAACAGCAGTCCTAGCAACAGCAGCCCCATCACCAGTAGCCCTAGCAACAGCAGCCCTAGCAACACCAGCCCTAGCAACAGCAGTCCCATCAACAATAGAGCACCCAGCAACAGAAATAGAGTTTTCAGGTCCACACGGCGTACAGCCGTTTCAATGCGGGCAACAACAACAATGTGTTTGTGTTTCTCTCCCTTGTGATGGTACTCTGTAGGATGAACGTTGAGATTCATAAGGGGCACGGGGTGGCCAGTAAGGTCTGATTCGGTCTGTAATGAGGTAGGGCACTGACCAAGGGGTTTGACAGCTTTGATGACATTACAACAACCTCCACCCCCTCCCAACCTCTGCGCCGAAGATAAACTCACCTTAGGATTCGGTCCGCGACCAGCGAGTGAGTTTCTGCGTTTCTCTCTCCTGGGCCTCCCCGCTGTAGGTCGACTCAGCCTTAAATCAGTACAAAACACAAAAATCAGGACTTTTATAAGAGAGACAAAGGCGGCCGGGCTTGATACTGACCACGCCACCGCAAACCCCCCTATTGTGCGCCGTTCATAGCCGCCTGCTAACGGGCACTTGCCCCAGCAGCTTGTGTTAGCCTATCCGGGTTACCTTTGTATCTGTAATTTAAAGCCCCACCAACCCCCCGCCGAAATGATGAATGGCGGTCGCATTCCTCTAGGCAATACGCGGCGAGTGCGTGCACCGTGTGAATTTATAGGCATTAATTCGTGACGAGAAAGCGTGGAGCTCTTTTCTGTAACAAAAACGTGGGCTTTAAAAATAAAGAAAAAAAAGTTGGGGTAGGAGGGGGACAAGAGAAGTTGGGGGGAGGGTACGGGCGGAGAGTTTGAGGTATGAAATGGGATTTAAATGCCGTCGTTTGAGCGCTGCTTGGCGCTGATGTGAATGCTCAGCCGTGTGGTCCGAAAGCGAGTATCCCGGGCGGACGCGTTCTCACTCGCTCGGCGTGCGAGAGTTGCGAGCGAGTGTGTGTGTGTGAGAGTGTGTTAGTGTGAGTGTGTGAGAATGTGTGTGTGAGTGTGTGAGAGTGTGTGTGTGAGAGTGTGTGTGTGTGAGAGTGTGTGTGTGTGAGTGTGTGTGAGAGTGAGTGTGTGAGACTGTGTGAGTTTGTGCGTGAGTGTGTGAGTGTGTGTGAGTGTGTGTGTGTGAGACTGTGTAAGTGTGTTTGTGAGTGTGTGAGAGTGTGAGAGTGTGAAAGTGAGTGTGTGTGAGAGTGTGAGTGTGTGTGTGAGTGTGTGTGTAAGTGTGTGAGTGAGAGTGTGAGTGTGTGTGAGTGTGTGTGAGTGTGTGAGTGTGTGTGAGTGTGAGTGTGTGAAAGTGTGTGAGACTGTGTGAGTGTTTGAGTGAGTGTGTGAGAGTGTGTGTGTGTGAGTGTGTGTGAGAATGAGTGTGTGAGACTGTGTAAGTGTGTGTGTGAGTGTGTGAGACTGTGTGTGTGTGTGAGAGTGAGTGTGTGAGACTGTGTGAGTGTGTGAGTGAGACTGTGTGAGTGTGAGAGTGTGTGTGTGAGTGTGTGTGTGAGACTGTGTCAGTGTTAGAGTGTGTGTGTGAGTGTGTGACTGTGTGAGTGTGAGAGTGGATCGTACGGTCTCGGCTCATTAAAGCGCATTACGATTTCATTGAGGGTTAGTGACGCACCGGGGTGGGGGGGGGTGACAGGCGCATGGGATCGGAGTGAGGTTACAGGGTGTATAGACCGCGAGACAGCGAGACTCGCCGATTGCACTTTCATCGTCATCATCATCACCATCATCACCATCATCACCATCTTCATCATCACCATCATCGTCGTCATCATCATCATCACCATCATCGTCGTCATCATCACCATCATCGTCATCATCGTCGTCATCATCACCATCGTCGTCATCATCGTCGTCATCGTCGTCATCATCATCATCGTCGTCATCATCACCATCATCGTCATCATCGTCGTCATCATCATCATCACCATCATCATCGTCGTCATCGTCGTCGTCATCATCATCATCATCACCATCATCGTCGTCATCATCACCCTCATCGTCGTCATCATCACCATCATCATCGTCGTCGTCGTCATCACCATCATCGTCGTCATCGTCGTCGTCATCATCATCATCGTCGTCATCATGGTCGTCATCATCATCGTCGTCATTATCACCCTCATCGTCATCATCATCATCGTCGTTATCATCACCATCATCATAATCGTTGTCATCATCACCATCATCGTTGTCATCATCACCATCATCGTTGTCGTCATCATCATCATCATCATCGTCGTCATCATCATCATCGTCGTTGTCGTCATCATCATCACCATCCACACGCAGACACACACACGTGGACACGCAGGTATAACAAAGACAAAGATCCCCCCGGTATAGCCTCTACAGACTTGTGGGCCTGAAGCCGAGCCTTCTTTCACAGGTGCTTCTCGCTCACAGCACTTGCCTCAACAGCCTGTTGGGACTGCATGGGGGATCTTTGTCTGGTCTGCTCACGTAGTATGCATGTCTCTTGAACTTCTTTCGCACCGTACGTAGCCAACCCTGCTCATCGGAGGTGCTGGGGAAGGACCTTCAGTGCACCTAGCGTGGCACAAGCGCCGTGGTGACGTTTGCTGCTGTTGTTGATGTTGTTGTTGATGTTGTTGTTGATGTTGTTGATGTTGTTGTTGGTCACGCAGGAGTCGCCACTTTGGCCAAGCTGGACAAGATGTCGAGTTTGGCTCTTCCTGCCGAGCTCACGGTGGCGCCAAGCTCCGTGCCCGGGGAAGACCTGGGCATCTACACGAGGACCTGGATCAAGCAGGGGACCGAGATGGGACCTTTCACGGGCAAGATGATTCCCCCGGACGGTGTGGACATCTTCAAGAACAACAACCTCATGTGGGAGGTTAGTTCGCTCGAGTACCCAGATGGAGCCGTGAAACCGGGGCATTGCAACGGGGGGCTGAGATAAATTATAAACTAAACTTAGTTTTTTTTTAACCAGGTTAAGGCTTTACTGAGTTATGTAGCTTTCTTTTTGTTCAGAAGCGACCCTGGCCACAGATGAGAGCTCCGACAAAGTCTCTTAACGTCGTGTGGACATTTATAGCAGCCGAAGACTCTGATCGCGTGTTTATAAGTGTGGAGGGGAAAACGGGATGACCTGGAAAAACGGGACCACGGGGAGAGAGACTTCGACAAAGTCCAAATATACAGCAGCAGGCTTCAGGGTCGGGATCGAACTCACGACCTCCTGTAGACCAGGCGAGGTAGTTAACATATCCTAGCCACCGTGATGATGATGAGAGAGAGACACGCAAACTCAAAATATACAGCAGGCGTCAGGGTCGGGATCGAACTCACGACCTCCTGTATACCAGGCGAGGTAGTTAACATCTCCTAGCCATCGTGATGATGATGATCAGAGAGACACGCAAACTCCAAATATACAGCAGCAGGCGTCAGGGTCGGGATCGAACTCACGACCTGTATACCAGGCGAGGTAGTTAACATCTCCTAGCCACCGTGATGACGATGAGAGAGAGAGAGAGACACGCAAACTCTAAATATACAGCAGCAGGCGTCAGTGTCGGGATCGAACCCACGACCTCCTGTATACCAGGCAAGGTAGTTAACATCTCAAGAATCGCTTCTACGTTTACTCTACAACGAGGCCCCCCGATATCTTTGGATCGTCTTCTTCTGAGGAAAGATGTCTTTAGATTATTTTGATTATTTGGTTGCTATAAATTCCCACGTGATATTTAAGCCACGTCGTTGAGCTATCATCTGTGGTCAAATCGCTTCTGAAATAACAAAATCTGATAGCTCAGGGGGCCTTAACTGGTAAAATAAAATTAATAATTTAATAAAATTAATAATTTTATTTGCTTAACTTTCCTACACTTTTCACTCCTATCGCATAGTCTACTGTTTATTGTTGTTGTTGTAACTTTCTGACCCGCCCCAACCGGACATCTGTGAAAAAGAGCTTCATAGCTCATCGGGTTTCCTCCTCCAGTCTAAATACAGATTCAGATTCTGAGTACTCGCAGGTCAAGGTTCATTTTCTGGGGTGATCGGGATGTTTTTGTTGTTTGCCTGCACAGCGCAGCTCCCAGACTCCGGAAACGAACGCTCGCAAGGCTCGTTAGGTCCCGTCTCTAAAAATCTCACCTCTTTAAATTGTCCCTTTACCACCACCCCACTCTCACCCCCCGGTTCTGACCAATCGCTCTGCAGGGTCTGTTAATTTCCTGCTTGGTGGGATCTGCGGATGAAATGCGCCTCACAAATGTAAATTACGATTACGACGGCAGTTCTGCAGTGACAACTTCCGGGGGACTTACTCTAACGCAGGGTGATGTGCACCTGGCTGAGGTTGTTCCAAATAGAAATCGCTTGGGGGGGGGGGGCTTCGTCCAGCAGTGGATTGAGCGTGGCTGATTGATGATGATGATGAAGTGCCGATGACGATCATCATCATGCCTGACAATCACGATGATGATAACCATGGCTGATGATGACGATCATGGCTGATGATGATGATGATAATCACAAGATGATAATGTTGATTTTCATCATGGCCAACGATGATGACGATCGTGGCTGACGATCGCTTATGATGATCATGACTGGTAGATGATGATCATGTTGATGATGACCATCATAACTCGTGATGATGACGATGTCCTCGCCAGGTGTTCAACGAGGATGGCACGGTGCGTCACTTTGTGGACGCGAGCCAGGACAACCACCGCAGCTGGATGACTTACATCCGCTGTGCGCGTAACGAGCAGGAGCAGAACCTGGAGGTGGTGCAGATCGGCAACAGCATCTACTACAAGGCCCTGGAGGTGGGCGCAGGGGTGGAGGAGAGTGACGGGGAGAGATGATGACGGAGAGAGATGGAGAGAGATGATGGTTGAGAGAGATGGAGAGAAATAGAGAGAGATGATGACGGAGAGAGATGATGACGGAGAGAGATGATGACGGAGAGAGATGGTGATGGAGAGAGATGGTGATGGAGAAAGATGGTGATGGAGAGAGATGGTGACGGAGAGAGATGGTGATGGAGAGAGATGGTGATGGAGAAAGATGGTGATGGAGAGAGATGGTGACGGAGAGAGATGGTGATGGAGAGAGATGGTGATGGAGAAAGATGGTGACGGAGAAAGATGGTGACGGAGAGAGATGGTGATGGAGAGAGATGGTGATGGAGAAAGATGGTGACGGAGAGAGATGGTGATGGAGAGAGATGGTGATGGAGAAAGATGGTGACGGAGAGAGATGATGACGGAGAGAGATGGAGAGAGATGATGACGGAGAGAGATGATGATGGAGAGAGATGATGACCGAGAGAGATGATGACGGAGAGATGCAGAGAGATGATGATGGAGAGAGATGATGATGACTGAGAGAGATTGAGAGAGATTATGAAGAGGGATGTTGGAAAGAGACGGAGGAGCGGAGAAAGAGAGATGCTGAGAGGGATAGAAACAGAGCCAGAGCAACAGAGAAAGATATAAAGCCACACAACACACAAATGTAGAGCGAGATAACGACAGAGAGACAAAGACACAGGGAGAGACACACACAGCGACATAGAGAGAGAGACACGCAGAAAGACACAGAGTTGAAGTTCTTCAATAGACCTCTTCATCACAACGAGTACATGCCCCGGAAAGAGTGTTTGCCGTATGCCAATCAAACTCGATTTTCATTTTCACTCAAAATTAAATTTAGGGCAGACCCGATTTCGATTCTCGCTCACGGCCACCAACACCGGTGACGATTATCTCACAGCACTTGCCCCATCAGTCTGATAAGGCTATACGGGAACGCTTTGTCTTTGTGGTCATTGGTGGCCGGGCACGGACCCATCAATTTGCTAAACTTGAGAACCCGCTTTTGAGATAGTCGGGTGGCTAAGACTTGTATGTAAACTCATGCTTTCATCAGCACTGGCTCAGTGTTTCCGGCACGGCCATTATGACCTCATCGGAGCAACCCAGCAGTTGTCAATATTTAAGTTGATTTAGTTTAACCAGGCGAGAAATGAAGAGATCAGGATGAGTCTCATTTGCAAGAGTGACCTGGGTGAATGAGAGTGGGTGAGTGAGTGAATTAATGAGTGGGTAAAATAAGTGGGTGAGTGAGTGAATGGTTGGGTGAGTGAATGAATGAGTGGGTGAATTCGTGGGTGAGTATGTGCGTGAGTGAGTGGGTGAAAGAGTGGGTAGATGGGTGGGTGAATTAATTAGTGGATGGGTGAGTGAGTGAATGCATGAGTTGGTGAATTCGTGGGTGAGTATGTGCATGAGTGAGTGGGTGGGTGAATGAGTGGGTATCTGGGTGGGTGAATTAATTAGTGGATGAGTGAATGAGTGAATGAATGAGTTGGTGAATTCGTGGGTGAGTATGTGCGTGAGTGAGTGGGTGGGTGAATGAGTGGGTAGCTGGGTGGGTGAATTAATTAGTGGATGGGTGAGTGAGTGAATGAATGAGTGGGTGAATTCGTGGGTGAGTATGTGCGTGAGTGAGTGGGTGAATGAGTGAGTAGCTGGGTGAGTGAATTAATTAGTGGATGGGTGAATGAGTGAATGAATGAGTTGGTGAATTCGTGGGTGAGTATGTGCATGAGTGAGTGGGTGGGTGAATGAGTGGGTATATGGGTGGGTGAATTAATTAGTGGATGGGTGAGTGAGTGAATGAGTGAGTTGGCGAGTGAGTGATTAGGTAAGTTCAAGCTGCAATTTTACTTTACTTAACCAGCTGAGAAATTCACAGTGACCAGGATGAGTATTCGTTTACAGGAGTTACTTAGTTCACCAAAGCAAACCTTCAACCTCACGTCAAAAACCTCCGTGAACGTACAGCTAGCCGATCAGACCATTAGACAATTCCTATCTTACAATAACAATAATAATACAATGTACATGTGTAAAGCGGCTCATTTCATCCACAGATCCTAATGGACCACTGTTTATGGAAAGCCAGGAAATACACAGATTTTCAAGACAGAACCTAAACAATATACCTAACGACTCCGATTGTATTACACTGGTCAACAAAAAAACAATTTCTGGCCTGGACATTTTGCAGCTGTTTTAGACTAATTTCAGGGTGCTGATTCCAAATCTAATCTCAGATTTGCTCTATCACATCGCATTTTTATGCTATAGGCATTCCCCATTTTCATTGATTTTACCCGAAATTAACTCTGTCACTTATGATTGCAAGTTGTTGCGAGTCAGTGATTGCTTTAGTGTTAAAATATGGTGTTGTATTTTTAGGATAGTGTGTTTATAATATCATTTTATGTAGATATCCACATTTATTTAATATTTTTCTTCTGCAGTTTTTATTGAAAATGCAATATTTTATATCTCAAAAACCTGTTGTGATAGACAAAAACTGATGCCAGATTTGGAATCAGCACCCCAAAATTACCTTAACACCGTTGGAATACCTTATGCCAGAAAAGTGTGTTGACCAGTGAATTATTGGCGAAGCGTTCCATGGTCTCGGAGGTGCACGGTGGCAAACAACCCCATGCAGAGCATTGACCTCGGAATCCTTCGAGAACAAGGCTATCCGAACATCTCAGAGTCGACAAGGATCATCAGTTCCTGTCGATATGTCGGGGCGACGCCACTCAACAACCTTGTAGATCGGCAGTAGCAGCAGCAGCAGGATGTCATAGTCCACTCGAAACTTGACTTGTAGCCAGTGCGAGAGACAATGTAGCTGGTGTGTGTATGTACAGTCGGTCTTCGACTTACGAATACCGCGCTGACTTTATAAATATACCATTGACTTAAAACGCGAAACTCTCACTTGCAAATTGCACCGCGGGACTATTTTCGCTCAGCTGAGCGATCCTCCACGAGATGTGAAGAGTCAGCCTCGCGCTGGGAGTGAGCGCTTGCGTGTGTGTGTGTTGGGGGCATTTAAATCAATACATTACTCAGTTTAACACGTAGGCTTTCGCGACCAATATGATGCATAATCAACGTTTTTGGGTTTAGATCGCGTTATTTATAAATGTGTCGTAACCCTCCACCACCCGACACGGCCAATCAGTAAAAAAGTGTCACGTTGACAAAAGACAAAATAGTTCACTGCTTTAGCCCACCGGTGTGTTGAAGCGTGAAACCACAACATTTACAATTTGAGTAGCACGACGTTTCGCTGGTAATTGCATCCAGCATCATCGGGCAATTCGCCAGAATGGTGAGGCTCTGCTCTGTCTCCCGTTCTTATATAGAGCAGCAGCAATACATTACTGTGTTCCGACTTACGAACGGTCAACATGAACTCATTTTGTTCGTAAGTCGGAGACGTTTAACTTCTTTCGCGCCGTACGTAGCCAACCGTGCGAATCGGAGGCGCGAGGGGGGTGGGATAACACAACTAAAATACAAAAAGATGACGTGTGTGCTCACGAAACGGTGCGAGCGTAAGGACTTTCTATAGCAGCCGGAGTCGATGACTGCACCACCTCTAATAGATTCGTAACCCTCTCTGTGCCTTCTCCTCCTCTTCAATTTGCAGCCCATCCCGCCTGACCAGGAGCTGCTGGTGTGGTACAGTTTCTCGCACAACACCTTCCTGGGCATCCCCGGAGTGCCCGGCATCGAAGACGAACAACGCAAGAAGCACAAAGACGGTGAGACGCAAGGGGGGACACCGCGGATAAGAGACACGCGGACACCGCAGACACGCATGGAGACGCATTGAGACGCAGCTACAGAGACATGGGGAGACATGGACTCACAGACACACAGACGCAGAGACACAGACACACAGAGACAGACACGGAGACACGCAGACTCACAGACACATTGACGCAGAGACGGACACACAGAGACAAAGATACAAAGATTCCCCGTATAGCCTTAACAGACTGTAGGGGCAAGTGCTGTTAGCAAGCACCTATGAAGGCCGGAACGGCACACGAGGGGGTGGGTGGCCAGCACCACGCCCGACCGCCTTTGTCTCCCTAGTGGCGATGTTTACACACCTCACCAGGTACTCATTTGAGGCTGAGTCGACCTAGGAGAGGCCTGGGACCGGTTCAGATAATCGTCACTGGTGTTGGCCGTGAGCGGGAATCGAACTCGTGTCGCTGGGTTCATAGTGCAGCGTGCTAACCGCTGCACTAACACAGAGACATACGCGCAGAGACAGACACGGAGACACAGACACGCAGAGACACAGACGCAGACACAGACACACAGAGACACAGACGCAGAGATAGACACGGAGACACAGATACAGACACACAGAGACACAGACACGGAGATACAGACACGCAGAGACAAGCCGGTTAGGATTTTATTTCGATTTAAAGCTTTCGTGACTGCAGGGATTCATCTTCTTGGTTCTTTCGGTAAAGTGACGTACAAGGGAAATAATAAAATAATAAAACATAATTGAATAAAATTCTCACGGCTGCTTGTGTTGTGGCCGAAACGTCGTGAGAATTTTATTATGTTTTATTTTTATTATTTAGTTATTTCCCTTCTACGTGACTTTACCGAAAGAACCAAGAAAACATAGCAAACTTAGAAATGTAATGCAATACCACCCAGAGAGTCGGCTAACACAACAGTCAACATCCTACCTGGTTGATTAACGTTATTCCAAAGAATGCAACATTTGAGAGAGAGACAAAACACAGACACGGAGACACAGACAGACACACAAGTAGAGAGATCAATTAGTAGTACGAGTGAGCTGATGACGAGTTCCTTAGCGGTAGGGTTAGTAGTTGCTGTGTTTGGTTGGCTAGTAATGGTTAGGGGTAAGGTTAGGTTCAGTGGCAGGGTGAGTGCTAAGGGTTGGTGGCCTATTTGAATATAACATTCCTAACAGCAACTTTAAAATAATTTTAGCTCACAGAACTGCACTCTCGTGTGAGAGAGACATCGTGGAAGTCGTAGCCGAGCTGTGGAGCCGCGAGAAGAGAACCACGTGCTCTCTTCTGGGTTCGCATCTTCCGCGGAACTTTTCGCGTGGCCCAAACCCGAAGTGAAACCCCCTCTCACCTTCCAAATCTACCCCGGCTCATCAAACCCGCTCTGGATATTCCTATAGAGTGGTGGTGGTGGGGGGGTGGGTGAGTGAGTGGTGGCGGTGGTGGTGGGGGAGGCAGAGATATTTAACTCAAGTTTTGGGTTCGTCCCGGCCTATAATTAAACGTTGTTTTTTGTTCCTCTCTAAGCTGAAGCAATTAATTTGATTCCTCGAGAGCGGCAGACAGCCAGCGTTACCTTTGTTGCCGGCGAGTAAACAGCCGAGGGCAGTTGGGAATCTCCCGAGTTGATCGTATCCAGCAGTAGCATTTGTTTAAGCAATTGAAGAAGAAACATAAGAAGGCAAAACACAATCCCTCTAACGGAGTCGATCTTCCGGGCCTCATCGGCAGAGTCGAACAATATCGCTGCTGGGCCCTGCCCGATGTTTTTCGTTGAGAAAATCCCCTCTCCACGGCGGAGGATGTGTCTCGTTGTCCTTCCCCCGTTACCTCCGATTAGCACGGTTGGCTACGGTACGGTGCGAAAGAAGTTCAACGTGCACACACAACGTACGTACCACAGGAGCAGCAACAATAACAACAACAACAGAGCAGTGGTGTGCAACACGTGACTTTGCGTGGCAGCTGCCGCTGGGCACTGTGGGTACCGGTGATGGATGAGTGCCGTGGGCGAGGAGCGTGGCTCAATTTCCACTCTTGACTCGACGGCCAAAGAAACAGAAATCGAATATTCATGACCGTCTGTCAACGCGTCTATTTGTATCTCCGTCCATCTGTCTGTCGATCCGTCTGCCTGTCCATCTATTAGTCTCTCTGTCTGTCTCCCTGTCTGCTTGCTCATTTATATCCCCCTCCGTCGATCTGTTTGCCTGTCCCTCCGTCGATTATATCTCCCTGTCCGTGTCTCCATCTATCCATCCATCCGTCCGTCCGTCCGCCAGTCTGTCTGCTGGTCCGACTGTCTGCCTGTCCGTCCATCTCTCCATATGTCCTTGTATCCGTCTGCCATTAATATCACACGACCCGTGACTTCACATCACACGACCCGTGACTTCATATCTATCCCCCCCCGACCCCAACAGACGAACTCCAACTTCTCGACTGCCAGGGTGTCGGCGTCGGCGGTGGTGGCGGCGGCGGCGGCTTCATCATCAGCAGCAGCGCCAGCAGCAGCAGCAGCATCAGCCTCAGCAGCAGCAACAGCAGCAACCTCGGCGGTGGCGGCGGCGGCGGGAGCAGCAAACTGCGCTGCGTCATCTGCCACCGCGGATTCAACTCGCGCAGCAACCTGCGCTCGCATATGCGCATCCACACGCTGGACAAGCCCTTCGCCTGCCGCTTCTGCAGCCGCCGCTTCAGCCAGTCGTCGACGCTGCGCAACCACGTGCGCCTGCACACGGGCGAGCGCCCCTACAAGTGTCACGTGTGCCAGAGCGCCTACTCGCAGCTCGCCGGCCTGCGCGCACACCAGAAGTCCGCGAGGCACAGGCCCGCGGCCCTCTCGGCCGCTGCGGCCGCGGCGGCGGCGGCGGCCGCGGCGGCCGCGGCGTTGGTCGGCGGCGGTGGCGTCGGCGGCGGCGTTGTGCCGGTCTCCCATAATCAGAATCATAATCATCAGCAGCAGCATCATCAGCAGCAGCAGCAGCATCATCAGCAGCAGCAGCATCTTCATCAGCAGCAGCAGCATCAGCGGTCACACGCGCTTCCCGCGGGCTGCATTCCGATTGCCGCTGGGTCGATGCACGGCCACATGCCGGCCTTAGCGCTGTGACGAGATTGGCGCTGCCGGGGTGTTTGTCCGTGACTCTCGATTCTGCCCGACTCTCTGTGACTCCTCTCTCCTTCACGGCTGTCCGGCGTGACTCTCTCCATCCTACGCCTCTCCCTCCCAGTCTCTCTCCGACACTTCTATTGTGATGACCCTCGTCCAAATCGATCTGGGGTCTCTGCCTGACTCTACACCTCTCCAGGACCCGACAGTCTATTCATCTATTAATCGCTTTTAATTTAACCCGGTAAGGCCCATTGAGTTGCGTAGCTCTTTTTCAGACCTGGCCACAAATGATCGCGCAAGGGAGTGGCTTATCACGTGGAAATATTTAGCTGTCAAATACTCTGAACGCGTGACGTTGATTTTAAATGTAGAGGGACAAAAGCGAAAAATCCACGCGACCATGGGGAGAGAAACACACAAACTTAAAATGTACAGCAGGCGTTAGGGTCGAGATGGAACCCACGACCTCCTGTACACCAGGCGAGGTAGTTACCATCTCCAAGCCACCGTGATGATGATGAGAGAGAGAGACACGCAAACTCCAAATATACAGCAGGCGTTAGGGTCGAGATGGAACCCACGACCTCCTGTATACCAGGCGATGTAGTTAACATCTAGCCACCATCTTTCCCGATCTGGCCCGAGTCAGACGCTCATGAATCCATCAGCCCACCGGACCGGGGTAAAGCTACTGGACATTTGTGAAGTAGAGCTCCGCAGTATTCATCCGGTATAAAAACAGATCCTCATTCTAATCGGCGAAACTTCAGGGTTGGTTTTCACTTCCCCCGGGAATCATCGGCAGCAAGAGTCCCATCCAAACCACGTGATGGGTTCTAGTCAGCATGAATCTGTCGTAGAGCCCAGGTCCGTCCACTGTTTGGTAGCGCTGAGCTGGGTTTTGAGATAGGAGAATGTCCCGATCGGACACTGAACCAGTGGTGGACATTCCACATTACCGTGACGAGACGCAGTCCATCCATGCATTTCGACTGGTGACCACTGTTTCCTGGCTTGGGGAGGCTTTCATCCAGCAGTTGATTGATCATGGCTGATGATGATGACGCTACTGCTGATGATGATGGTACATATACTGCAGCTGTGGAGGCTTCGTGCCATCCCAGCCTTACAGACGGGCTAATGCCCCAGCTGCAGGCAGGTTGCTGCCGTTCACCTCGAGACGCACAGGGACAGCTGCCATCGGGGGGGGGGGGTCCCCTAGGCGACAACTACGGCAGGGCATTGGAATCGTTGAGGTGGAGGTTGGTGGAGGTTGTGGAGGTGGTGGAGGTTGTGGAAGTTGGTGGAGGTGGTGGAGGTGGTGGAGGTTGTGGAAGTTGGTGGAGGGTGGTGGAGGTGGTGGAGGTGGTGGTGGAGGTGGTGGAGGTTGTGGAAGTTGGTGGAGGTGGTGGAGGTGGTGGAGGTTGTGGAAGTTGGTGGAGGGTGGTGGAGGTGGTGGGGGAGGTGGTGGAGGTTGTGGTGGAGGTGGTGGAGGTGGTGGAGGTTGTGGTGGAGGTGTACGTATGGCTCTGGCGTGCGAATACAAAACCCAGAATCCTTACAGAATCCCGAGATCGCTCCTGGACAGTGATATATATTATCGATAGCAACGCCACGTCTGTGTGTGTGTGTTGGGATGGCTGTTAATGATCCTTTACGCATCACCGAATGTCACCGAGTCCCAAGGCTCGCGTTCAAGACACGTTCTGCCGTCCGTTGGAAAAATTGTTGCAAAATTATTTTTTTCTCGTTTTGTTAAAAAAATATATATATTGTCGAGCGAGCGAGCGAGCGTCGTCGGTCGATTTTTTTTATTTTCCGCGTGTTCAGTTGCGACGGCAGGTTCGGGGACGGAAGGAGGGCGGGCGGGCGAGGGGGAATTGCGGAGTTGCTCCTGCCACAACAGTCGCGTGCACGGGATGGGCCAGGAACCCACTTTCTCTACTGCCACCTGCTCGCACCAACTCCCACAGCCCAGCGAGTCTGGACTTTCGCAGCACGCGGTTGTGATCTTCCCGTGATCCGTCAACCCGCGAGACGACACGCCTCGATAGAACGCTACCACGACCCGATTCTCCAGATTCGAGAGGACGCCACTTTTTCCCCCACACCTCCTCCGCCCCGTGTGTTGTGAAGCAAAAGTTTGGGGGGGTGGAGGGGTGGTGCGTCTTATAATCCGACCAGATTTGTGCAACTTTGTATCTCCAGCCGGGGCAAGCGTCTTTCGTTGCGGTCTTCCTGTCCGGTGCGTCTCCGTGATCCGGAGAATGCGGGGGGGGGGGGGGGGGGTAGGGGTCACCCCGTGTCTGTTCGTTGCCGCACTCGTTTCGCCGGCTCTGCCTGCGTCGAAGACAACGTCGCTGTCCGCGCGAAGCGAGGCGAGGCGCGCTCGAGGCGACGTTCATCGGGGAAGAAACGCGCTCGATCGGGAGCGGGTGTCGTGTCGCTCGCCGTGTCAACGCGGTCATCGCTTGTGGAACACGTGGGCCCCGTGGGCCCCGCGGGCTCTGCAATCGACCCCGCGGCTTCGTTTCGCACGGCCAAAATCTTGCCCGTGTTGTGGCCACGGCGGTTTATCAATATAATTTTATTTTTAATTGTTGCTGCGAATTAATTAATCGTGATCTGTAGCACACCCCCGCCCCTCTCCTCCAAGGTTTCTCAAGCTCCAGTTTTTTCGCGGCCGTAGTATGATCCGCTTACCACGGCTTTTTTATTTTTAAAAAAGGTCTCCGTACAGATGTAAATTGAGTTGTTACACGCTACACGCGCCCGATGCTTGTTAAACTCGTCCCACGGGCAGAGAGCTGATTCAAATTGATGGAGAACGCGTGTGTGTGTGTGCATGTGTGTACGTGTGTGTCCCTAGTGACGTAACGCCTATTCAAATCGATATCCTCTCAACCTTTGAGTCAGCGTTCTTCGTGGGACGTGTTTAACAATAATCAGACATGTGCAGCACTAATTCAAAATATCGCAATTCAAAATTGGTGCTGCCCAGCCCCGCCCCCACGGCGAGACGTGTGTAGCAATCATCAGGCAAGTGCGGCGTGCATCATGAAACTACTTAACTCGCATTTGAAAGCGAGAGGGATCGGTGAAACTTGCAGAGACGGGGACTGGTGATGAGTCTGGGGGGCTAACTGGAGTGCTGGAGACACCATTGCCTGCAGTCTGTGTGGGATACTTGTGCTAACACATATACAGTACACGGTGTAAATAATAACGACGACGATGATGATGATGATGCTGATGATTATTCCTGTTACAATTATTACCATCACCTGTATACCTCAACACGTAAACAACCTCTCTCTGTCTCCATCGCTCTGGCTCCATAGGTACGCGTTAGAGCTTTCGGAGAGAGAGAGAGGAGATAAGATAAATATTCCCTGTACATTTATATGTATATGTATTTATATAAACACGGTATTTTGCAATAAAAAAACATTGTAATAAAACTTGCGGTCTTTGCTTGGATTAGTTCTTTGTCCTGCCGATCGGCATGGTTGGCTGCGTACGGTGCAAAAGAAGTTCAACATGCAAATACATTTTTTTCAGAGAGTTTACAAACATTTTCAATTATCATCAAAGGATGCTAGATGGACGATGACCAATAATACTGCAGTAGTAGCAATACTAATCATAACGGGCTTGTCAGCCAGAGAGGCAAGCAGTTTGAAGAGGCGAGTTTTCAAGACAGACTTCAACATATCTGGCGACTCTGGATCTCGTCCGATTTCAAGTTTTTCAAGTTCCATGTATTAGGTTTAGCCCTGTGAGCCATGCGGCTCTTAAGTCGGGTGCAACCGCAAACAAACAAAATATGAACACAGAACATCTTCTTAAAGTGACGACGCGTAACAGAAGCATCCTGGAATAAACCAGCAAATATTCCAAATTTTTTTTATTAAAACGCTGTGTGCAAAAATTCCAATGTGGTGCAAGTTAGCAAAACAAAACAAAAGACAATTTAGATTAACCATGTGTTTTCGAATCACCAAAATAAAGCTATAAAAACACTGTAACGACAGTAATCATAGGGAGTGTGATTCAAATTTAATAATAAACGATATACATTGCACGAACGACCAAACTTGCAGTCATAGCTGACAGCATGACGCTCCCAGTGTATGATGTGTGAGTGAGTCAGTGTATGATGTGTGAGTCAGTGTATGATGTGTGAGTGAGTGTATGATGTGTGAGTGAATCAGTGTATGATGTGTGAGTGAGTCAGTGTATGATGAGTGAGTCAGCGTATGATGTGTGAGTCAATCAGTGTATGATGTGTGAGTGAGTCAGTGGTAGTGTGAATGAGTGTATGATGTGTGAGTGAGTCAGCGTATGATGAGTGAGTCAGTGTATGATGTGTGAGTGAGTCAGTGGTAGTGTGAGTCAGTGGTAGTGTGAGTCAGTGGTAGTGTGAGTCAGTAGTAGTGTGAGTCAGCGTATGATGTGTGAGTGAGTAAGCGTATGATGAGTGAGTCAGTGTATGATGTGTGAGTAAGTCAGTGTCGGCCCCCTCTGCTTAGGTCGCGCGTTCCACAGCTGCACTGGCAAAAAGCCCGACCAGCCCTGCAGGAACAGAGAGGAGATTTGAACCCCCGGAGTGCTGAGAAAGATCGGCGACCTCATGGACCTCGTTGGAGAGTCAACGCGGAATCGGTTCCCGTGAAATATCGCGGGGTTGCAGTACTTCATATTGGTGTGGCTAGGTGGAGTGTGGAATCGCATGGCTGTGAGAGGTGGCAGCCTTCATCTCCAGCAGTGGATTGCGCATGGCTGCTGCTGATGATGATGGTGGTGACGGTGGTGATAACGTGCGGTTTCGGAAACACGGACATCAAAAATGAAGATGCGATTCCAAAAAAAAAATTCATCGACTGACACGTCCAGCCGGTAGGAATCGATGAATCGTGCTACTCGATAATCTACTTATCCGAGCTATCATTGCCCGGCTCGAGCTGCGGGAGTAGTTTCGCTGTTGGGCACAACTTTGGCTTGTGTGGTTGAGTGGGCGGGCGGATAGGTGGATAACAACCTCATACTCCAAATAACGCGAATATCGGTCTCTCTCTGAAGCACATTACAAGCGTCGCGTCTTTTAAATTGCTCTGTCCAACGCGCGGCTGGGATTGTTACAATCGGCGAGACATTCTAGAATAAATCATGCCCTGGCCATTGTAATCGCTGGGAAGACAATTTTGTGGATCATTTCAAATATTAATTCACTCGGGGACCACACCTGGCCCTGCTCGTTCGACCTGACAAGCCGGACGGGTTTGGGCCACGCGGTTGGATTCCGGGCTCGTCGCTCGCTCCTCTGCACAAGTTAAACGGCGCTGGAGATAAGATGTGAGTTGGGATGTGTGTGTGTGTGCGAACTCAATGCATCATTATCATCCGAAACGTCGTGATTTTTATTTTATTTTACTTTTATTAATTTTAATTTTTTACCTACGTGACTTTACCGAAAAAACCCTAAGAATATCATTATCATCATCGGTCATTATCTGTCCACCGTTGGATGAAGGCCTCACGAAGCCTTCGCCATCTCTCTCTCCTTCATGGGTTCTCTCTATGTAACTCTATCCGCCTGTAATCTTCTTGCAACAAACGGGTCCAAATCATCTCCAAGCTAAAGCTAAACTCAACAATGTATTTGATTTTTATTTTACCAGCTCAGGGCCAAATGAGTTGCGTAGCTCTTTTTTTTCAGAAGCCTCATGGCCGCAAATGATAGCTGAAAGAAGTTGTTTTATCACGTGGAAATGTATAGCAACCAAATACTCCAAACGCACTTTGATTCTAAAATTGGAGGGGAAAACCATGGAAGTCCAGTTTACCATGGAAGTCCAGTTTACCATGGAAGTCCAGTTTACCATGGATGTATAGAGTTTTTCGTAGGTGGGGGTCTACATCCTGCGGCTCCGGAACCGAATGCGGACTGGTGTAGACTAATCGGTTTCAAAGTCTATACTCTGAGAGCATGTTTTGTTTGCATGCTCTCACCGCAAGTACTGAGTGTGGTGAATTGCAGTCCTTGATTGCTTGTAAAAGGTTTCTATTTTGTGTCTGAACATCTCAGCATCCTGCTGTTTTTATTGCCAGAGAAGGGTACACACCTATAATCATAATAATTATTTATCATACGAGCACTGTTTCGTGACCTTATCTATTGAGGACCCACCGGCTCGCATTCAACAGGTGGCATTGCGGATCTTGAATCTTTTTGTTGGTTTTTATTGAACTCCAATAACCTGAGTTTAACACGCAGTAGGTTTTCGCGATCAATATTTTCCATAATAGAGGGTTTTTTTGGGGTTATATCGCGTAAATATGTATTTAAATCCGCTACCGCCGGACACAGCCAAATTAGTAAGGGTTGTCACGTAAACAAAAGTGCCAATTCGTTACTAGTTCAGCACACCGGTTGTGTGTTAAGAGAGTACAACTCACAACATTTACAATTCGAGTACAGGGACTCCTCTACTTACGAACGAGTTAGGTTCCAGAGGTTCGTTCGGAAGTCGATTTGTTCGTAAGTCCAAACATTACTCTATCGATTCTAAACATGTTGTACGGCACGCACACTAAACACGAGGGAATGGCTTTAAAAGTTGTATAATCTCCTGTAGATGTAAATGCTACTGGTTCTTCATGTTCTGTAGATGCAGATGCCACTGGTTCTTTATGTTCTGTAGATGTAGATTCCACTGGTTCTTCACGTTCTGTAGATGAAGGTGCCACTGGTTCTTCGTGTTCTGTAGATGTAGATGCCACTGGTTCTTCATGTTCTGTAGATGTAGATGCCACTGGTTCTTTATGTTCTGTAGATGTAGATGCCACTGGTTCTTCACGTTCTGTAGATGTAGATGCCACTGGTTCTTCCTGTTCTGTAGATGCCACTGGTTCTTCATGTTCTGTAGATGCCACTGGTTCTTCATGTTCTGTAGATGTAGATGCCACTGGTTCTTCATGTTCTGTAGATGCAGATGCCACTGGTTCTTTATGTTCTGTAGATGTAGATTCCACTGGTTCTTCACGTTCTGTAGATGAAGGTGCCACTGGTTCTTCGTGTTCTGTAGATGTAGATGCCACTGGTTCTTCATGTTCTGTAGATGTAGATGCCACTGGTTCTTCACGTTCTGTAGATGTAGATGCCACTGGTTCTTCCTGTTCTGTAGATGCCACTGGTTCTTCATGTTCTGTAGATGCCACTGGTTCTTCATGTTCTGTAGATGTAGATGCCATTGGTTCTTGATGTTCTGTAGATGCAGATGCCACTGGTTCTTCATGTTCTGTAGATGCCACTGGTTCTTCATGTTCTGTAGATGTAGATGCCACTGGTTCTTCATGTTCTGTAGATGCAGATGCCACTGGTTCTTCATGTTCTGTAGATGCCACTGGTTCTTCATGTTCTGTAGATGTAGATGCCACTGGTTCTTCATGTTCTGTAGATGCAGATGCCACTGGTTCTTCTTCATGTTCTGTAGATGCCACTGGTTCTTCATGTTCTGTAGATGTAGATGCCACTGGTTCTTCATGTTCTGTAGATGCAGATGCCACTGGTTCTTCATGTTCTGTAGATGCCACTGGTTCTTCATGTTCTGTAGATGTAGATGCCACTGGTTCTTCATGTTCTGTAGATGCAGATGCCACTGGTTCTTCATGTTCTGTAGATGCCACCACCGCCATCTATTGCGCGGCGATTGAACTTACGACTCTCTGTCCAAAGAGGCAACTGGACACACGGACAGGTTTGTTCGTATCTCTGAAAGTTCGTGAGTCGAATGTTCGTAAGCAGAGTCCATGTGCAACGTTTCGCGGGCAATTACAACGTCCTCGCATAGTCTCTATATCGATCTCTTGCTCACGTGACTCTGTTTAGTGATGCTGTTACTGCTGCTGCTACCCGCTGTTGGCAGTGGTACACAAGCACAGTTCAACTCAAATATGCGATGTTCCGGGCAATGGCCCGAAGTGATATTTATATATGCCATGAAGAAAAGGCCGTGAGCCTGGAACGTCTCCCGATGATTACATGTGCACATTTTAACGCCACACATTGTTAATGACAAGTGTGTGGGTGTTATTTACTGTACAGCATATATGTTATGCATAGTTTGTGGCCACAAGGTGGCAATACACGTTTGTAAAATATTAACTCGTTAACATTTCAGTGTGGCTTTGCATTAATGCATCGATGAAAGTGTTGCTTAAGGTGTCTTTGGCACCGTACTTAGCCAACCGTGCTACTCGGAGGTGCAGTTTTGAGTCTATGGGCAGTGCCGAGTCTATGGACAGTGTTGAGTCTATGGGCAGTGTTGAGTCTATGGGCAGTGTGAGTCTATGGGCAGTGTTAGTCTATTGGCAGTGTTAGTCTATTGGCAGTGTTAGTCTATGGGCAGTGTTGAGTCTATGGGCAGTGTTGAGTCTTTGGGCAGTGTGAGTCTATGGGCAGTGTTAGTCTATTGGCAGTGTGAGTCTATGGGCAGTGTTGAGTCTATGGGCAGTGTTGAGTCTATGGGCAGTGTTGAGTCTATATAGGGCAGTGTTGAGTCTATGGGCAGTGTTGAGTCTATGGGCAGTGTGAGTCTATGGGCAGTGTTAGTCTATTGGCAGTGTTAATCTATGGGCAGTGTTGAGTCTATGGGCAGGGCTGAGTCTATGGGCAGTGTTGAGTTTTTGGGCAGTGCTAGTCTATGGGCAGTGTTAGTCTATGGGCAGTGCTGAGTCTATGGGCAGTGTTGAGTTTTTGGGCAGTGTTAGTCTATGGGCAGTGTTAGTCTATGGGCAGTGCTGAGTCTATGGGCAGTGTTAGTCTATGGGCAGCGTTGAGTCTATTGGCAGTGTTGAGTCTATGGGCAGTGTTAGTCTATGGGCAGTGCTGAGTCTATGGGCAGTGTTAGTCTATGGGCAGTGCTGAGTCTATGGGCAGTGTTGAGTTTTTGGGCAGTGTTAGTCTATGGGCAGTGTTAGTCTATGGGCAGTGCTGAGTCTATGGGCAGTGTTAGTCTATGGGCAGCGTTGAGTCTATGGGCAGTGTTGAGTCTATGGGCAGTGTTAGTCTATGGGCAGTGCTGAGTCTATGGGCAGTGTTAGTCTATGGGCAGTGTTGAGTCTATGGGCAGTGCTGAGTCTATGGGCAGTGTTAGTCTATGGGCAGCGTTGAGTCTATGGGCAGTGTTAGTCTATGGGCAGTGTTAGTCTATGGGCAGCGTTGAGTCTATGGGCAGTGTTAGTCTATGGGCAGTGTTAGTCTATGGGCAGCGTTGAGTCTATGGGCAGCGTTGAGTCTATGGGCAGTGTTAGTCTATGGGCAGCGTTGAGTCTATGGGCAGTGTTAGTCTATGGGCAGTGTTAGTCTATGGGCAGTGCTGAGTCTATGGGCAGTGTTAGTCTATGGGCAGTGTTGATTCTATGGGCAGTGCTGAGTCTATGGGCAGTGTTAGTCTATGGGCAGTGCTAGTCTATGGCAGTGCTGAGTCTATGGGCAGTGTTAGTCTATGGGCAGCGTTGAGTCTATGGGCAGTGTTAGTCTTTGGGCAGTGTTAGTCTATGGGCAGTGCTGAGTCTATGGGCAGTGTTAGTCTATGAGCAGTGTTAGTCTATGGGCAGTGTTGAGTCTATGGGCAGTGTTAGTCTATGGGCAGTGTTAGTCTATGGGCAGTGTTAGTCTATGGGCAGTGTTAGTCTATGGGCAGTGTTAGTCTATGGGCAGTGTTAGTCTATGGGCAGTGTTAGTCTATGGGCAGCGTTGAGTCTATGGGCAGTGTTAGTCTATGGGCAGTGTGAGTCTATGGGCAGTGTTAGTCTATGGGCAGTGTTAGTCTATGGGCAGTGTTAGTCTATGGGCAGTGTTAGTCTATGGGCAGTGTTAGTCTATGGGCAGCGTTGAGTCTATGGGCAGTGCTGAGTCTATGGGCAGTGTTCGTCTATGGGCAGTGTTGAGTCTATGGGCAGTGTTGAGTCTATGGGCAGTGTTAGTCTATGGGCAGTGTTAGTCTATGGGCAGCGTTGAGTCTATGGGCAGCGTTGAGTCTATGGGCAGTGTTAGTCTATGGGCAGCGTTGAGTCTATGGGCAGTGTTAGTCTATGGGCAGTGTGAGTCTATGGGCAGTGTTAGTCTATGGGCAGTGTTAGTCTATGGGCAGTGTTAGTCTATGGGCAGTGTTAGTCTATGGGCAGCGTTGAGTCTATGGGCAGTGTTAGTCTATGGGCAGTGTGAGTCTATGGGCAGTGTTAGTCTATGGGCAGTGTGAGTCTATGGGCAGTGTTAGTCTATGGGCAGTGTTAGTCTATGGGCAGTGTTAGTCTATGGGCAGTGTTAGTCTATGGGCAGTGCTGAGTCTATGGGCAGTGTTAGTCTATGGGCAGCGTTGAGTCTATGGGCAGCGTTGAGTCTATGGGCAGCGTTGAGTCTATGGGCAGTGTTAGTCTATGGGCAGTGTTAGTCTATGGGCAGTGCTGAGTCTATGGGCAGTGTTAGTCTATGGGCAGCGTTGAGTCTATGGGCAGCGTTGAGTCTATGGGCAGCGTTGAGTCTATGGGCAGTGTTAGTCTATGGGCAGTGCTGAGTCTATGGGCAGTGTTAGTCTATGGGCAGTGTTGAGTCTATGGGCAGTGCTGAGTCTATGGGCAGTGTTAGTCTATGGGCAGCGTTGAGTCTATGGGCAGTGTTAGTCTATGGGCAGTGTTAGTCTATGGGCAGTGTTGAGTCTATGGGCAGTGTGAGTCTATGGGCAGTGTTAGTCTATGGGCAGCGTTGAGTCTATGGGCAGTGTTAGTCTATGGGCAGTGTTAGTCTATGGGCAGTGTTGAGTCTATGGGCAGTGTTAGTCTATGGGCAGTGTTGAGTCTATGGGCAGTGTTATTCTATGGGCAGTGTTAGTCTATGGGCAGTGTTAGTCTATGGGCAGTGTTAGTCTATGGGCAGTGTTAGTCTATGGGCAGTGTTAGTCTATGGGCAGTGTTAGTCTATGGGCAGTGTTAGTCTATGGGCAGTGTTAGTCTATGGGCAGTGTTAGTCTATGGGCAGTGTTAGTCTATGGGCAGTGTTAGTCTATGGGCAGTGTTAGTCTATGGGCAGTGTTAGTCTATGGGCAGTGTTAGTCTATGGGCAGTGTTAGTCTATGGGCAGTGTGTATGTATGTTGAAGTAATTGCCGTGCTAATCGGAGGTGCGGGGGAAGCACAACAAACTAAACCCAAAAATGCAATTCTAAAGAAATTAGTTTTAAATTTCGTTTTTTTAAAATGCGTAGCTCCAGTGGCTTCCTAATATCGGAAGGAAGAACGTTCCAGACGGCCGCAGAGGCGCGTCTAGAAAGCGTCGCGCGATGCTGTTGACCGTCTTTGTTCGATGGCTGTCAGCGAAATTCCGATTTAAAGCTCTCGTGACAGCAGGGATTCATCTGCTTGGTTCTTTCGGTAAAGTCACGTAGAATAAAAAAAACATAATAAAATAATTATCACGACGTTTCGCAAGCAGCCGTCCTCAGGTGAAGAACAGGTATGCCGAGAAGATTTTGTCTCATTTTATTATGTTTTATTTTATTGTTTTATTATTTCCATTCTACGTGACTTTACCGAAAGAACCAAGAAGATGAGATCAGCGAAGTGTGCTACTTGTGTGTGGTTCATTCGTGGCAAGCCTCCTTTGTGTGTAATAAGCGTGCAATGAGTAGTATCTCAGTGTCACTTTTGTTAGTTTTTTTTTCTAATTTGCAAACATTTGGAACCCTGCCGCCTGCACACGCAGGGGCCTGCTCTTGTGAGTGACGTCACGCGATCTTGAGCGTCCACTAGAAAACCAGACGTAGGGGGTGCTCAGATATCATTAACGGTTATTCAACATACGCAGTATTAATCAGGGCGGCCCTTGGGTTTGAACCGCGATCCTCTGCGACAAGCGGCAAAGTCGCTACCGCTGGGCCACATCACCGCACCCTCCCCCCCCTCGGCATCCCCTCTCCCCACGGCACCCCCTTTTTAACAATAATCATTGCTGATTTTATCTGTAATATGTTTAACACTTTTATTTTCCTCCATGGCCACTGGCAACACTTTTTTTTATTTCCCCCTTTTGACTAAAAAGGGTCATTGCCCGAAACGTCGTCTACTACAGTAATAGTCTTCATGTGAATGCCACACTGTTATGTGGCGAAAGTGTTGTGGGTTTTGTTCTATTAGTGGGGGTATTTTTTTCTCCGCTTGTACGACTCTGACCTCTGGTGGACACGCTTGGAGTTGCAAAATATCAGCTCGGGTTGGCCACTTTGAAAACACACCCTGAGTTCTCACTTCGCAATGACAAAAAACAAGGTCACGGTGCTTGATGGTGGCGGTGGTGATATAAGAGTGCACGTAGCCTGGCACAAGCGCTATGTTGACCTCGCCGCTACTTAGTGGCGAATGGCGGCTGTTGTTGTTGTTGATGTAAGACGGTGTTCTTCATTGCAAGACGCGCAGGGCCACTGGCGGCCCTTGACATGCTGGGGCTCCCTACCTCACCGACAATACACGAACAGTGAAAACCCCATGGTCATCATCATCATCACCGTGTTGCTGTCAAACCCCCAATGGTTTCAAATGTGTAGCGGCCCTCACATACTGATGAAAGTGACCCTCCATCTACCCCTCTGAAAATTATTCAAGAACCCTGATAACACTGGTCAACACACTTTTTCTGGCATAAGGTATTCCAACGGTTTGAAGGTAATTTTGGGGTGCTGATTCCAAATCTGGCATCAGTTTTTGACTATCACATCAAGTTTTTGAGATATCAAATATTGCATTTTCAATAAAAACTGCAGAAGAAAAATATTAAATAAATGTGGATATCTACATAAAATGATATTATAAACACACTATCCTAAAAATACAGCACCATATTTTAACACTAAAGCAGTCACTGACTCGCAACAACTTGCAATCATAATTGACAGAGTTAATTTCGAGTAAAATCAATGAAAATGGGGTATGCCGATAGCATAAAAATGATGTGATAGAGCAAATCTGAGATCAGATTTGGAATCAGCACCCTGAAATTAGTCTAAAACAGCTGCAAAAGTCCAGGCCAGAAAAAAGTGTATTTTTTGTTGACCAGTGTAATCGACCTCCGATTGGCACAGTTGGCTACGTACGGTACGAAAGAAGTTCAACGTACATTCAGGGCCATTGTCATATTTCAGAAGCTAAGCGTGGTTGAGCCTGGGTCATGTTTTATGGGCGACTATTACCCACCCATGGTGGACGCTAGATCTGCCAGAGTGGCCGTTCCATCTCATCCACAGTGTGGTCAACCAGTCACAACAACGCACTCACCCATTCACACTCACCGACCCACTCGCCCACTCGCTCAACCACTCACTGACCCACTCGCCCCCTGATTCAACCACTCACCGACCCACTCGCTCAGTCACTTTCTCATCCATTCACACTCACTGACCCCCTCACCCATTCAAATTCACCGACCCACTCGCTCACCCACTCACCGACCCCTTCGCTCACCCACTCATTCGTCCAGTCACTCTCGCACCCATTCACACTCGCCGACCCACTCACCCATTCACACTCGCCCATTCACACTCACCCATTCACACTCGCCCACTCACCACACCGCAGTTCACGCCGCTTTTCTTTCTGCATCTTCCCACTTTGGAATTCCCTCGTCTCGTTTCCCAAACCCTTAGAACCTTTTGCTCATTCAAGTCATCTATTATATTTATTTATTATAGTCTTGAAAAGTCCTGTTTGTTACTGGCTGCTTGGCTTTTTTGTGAGGCCTGTGCCCAGCAAAACGCAATATGTTAAAAAGAAATGTAGATCGTAGTGGTAATTGTTTTTTTTACCCTTCTCTCTGGCAACAAAACTGACACATTTTTTTAAAAAGGAGTCATGTTTGCATAGACCACAATACCTGCAGCCATAATGTAAACAAAAAACATAACTCTGATAATATGCACTGTCCTTGAAGTTGATTGGTCCACACCCGAGACAGCTTTCCTTAGACGCCAAAAGGCGCACTGACTCCTTGTAAAAAAAAAAGGTGTCAGTTTTATTGCCAAATAGATGAATAAAAAAAACAATTATCATATTTTTTACTGGCAAATGAGGTTCCAATGGTGTAAATGATCGTAGTGGTGCCTACTCAGTGTCTTTGACGTGGCCATTATGGACCCCCCTCCTAGAGTCACCCAGTTGGACCCGCTCAATTGTGTGGTGCCAATCAAGACAACCAACCCCCCCCCTCCCCTCCGTCCAGCAACGCGTACATTCCCCTGTAGCCCCACGACAGATGCTCGGTCTGGCCCGGGGGCTGCCGTGGATTTCTATTTTCAGGCGCAGTTGCCGCGTGTCCACATTTAGACGGCGGGTGGAGGTTTTTTTGGCAAAGTGGCAACAGCAAGTGGTACGGCAAAGGCGGTGGCGGCGGCGGCGGCGACGACGAAGAGTAGGGGGACGACGTGAAATGATAAAGCGAGAGTTCGGGATGATTCATCGGCCACCACTTCGCTTTGTCGATTTGTAACGCACGCACGCGCTCGCACGTGCGCGCACTCACGCACGCAATCACGCGTAGATCCGTCGCTCGCAAACACCGCCCGGCGGTTCGGGGTGGATCGGCGTTGTGCCAGGGCCTAATGCGTGAGGGGTCAGCGATTTTTAAAAGTTCAACGTCGCACAGCCAAAGTGATTTTCCAGTTCGAATGAGAGCTTGAGAGGCTACGGCGCGCCACTCTCAGGGACGATGAAGGGTTATGTTTGGAGTTAGGACTACGTTCAAGTTAAAGGGATATAGGGTCAGCGTAACGGTTCGAGCTAGGCGCAGTTATAGGTTTAGATATAGGGGGCCACGTTAAAATAACCGTGAAAACTCGGGGCCAATTCCTCAATAGACTCCAGAATCGAGTCTCTAATTACACTGGTCAACACACTTTTTCTGGCATAAGGTTTTCCAACGGTTTGAAGGTAATTTTGGGGTGCTGATTCAAAATCTGGCATCCGTTTTTTGTCTATCACATCAGGTTTTTGAGATATCAAATATTGCATTTTCAATAAAAACTGCAGGAGAAAAATATTAAATTGATGTGGATATTTGCATAAAATGATATTATAAACACACTATCCTAAAAATACAGCACCATATTTTAACACTAAAGCAGTCACTGACTCGCAACAACTTGCAATCATAAGTGACAGAGTTAATTTCGGGTAAAATCAATGAAAATGGGGTATGCCGATAGCATAAAATGAGATGTGATAGAGCAAATCTGAGATCAGATTTGGAATCAGCACCCTGAAATTAGTCTAAAACAGCTGCAAAAGTCCAGGCCAGAATTTTTGTTATGTTTTGTTGACCAGTGTAATCTCCAGTGAAAACTAATTTTTTTAGAACAGTTTTCGTGCGTGTTTAGTTTCGTTGTTCTTCCACTGCGGTTGGCTATGTACGGTGCAAAAGAAGTTCAACATTAGTACGCACAATCCACTGCTGGATTGAAAGCATTTTCACCATACCGGTCACTGCAGTTTGTTCAAAACAGCTACAAAAGTCCAGGCCAGAATTTTTTTTTTTGACCAGTGTTACACTTCACTTGCACGCTCATCGCCAATGAACGTTAATTATGACAGAGAGGGCTGGTAGGTCCGTGTGATTCTCTACTGCTGTGCTCACACTGTGCCTGGCTGTCTCGGCTAACTGGCCTTCACTGAAAAGTGGGGCCCAGATGTCCACGGGAAGGGATGGGCGACGACCCAAATTCATCACATTCTGGGGCGGCGAGATTCGAGAAGTTGCTTGGTGGCCTGGTGGAGGGGGGTGGAGGGGGGGTTAGGGCATCACAGTGGCTATGAGATGTTAACTACCTCGCCTGGTATGCAGGAGGTCGTGGGTTCGATCCCGACCCTGACGCCTGCTGCATATTTGGAGTTTGTGTGTCTCTCTCTCTCATCATCATCACGGTGGCTATGAGATGTTTACTACCTCGCCTGGTATACAGGAGGTCGTGGGTCTGATCCCGACCCTGACGCCTGCTGCATATTTTGAGTTTGTGTGTCTCTCTCTCTCATTCATCATCATGGTGGTTAGGAGATGCTAACTACCTCGCCTGGTATGTAGGAGGTCGTGAGATCGATCGCAACCCTGACACCTGCTGCATATTTGGAGTTTGTGTGTCTCTCTATCATCATCATCATGGTGGTTAGATGTTTACTACCTCGCCTGGTATACAGGAGGTCGTGGATTCGATCTAGACCCTGACCGCCTGCTGCATATTTGGAGTTTGCGTGTCTCTTTCTGTCTGTGATCGTGTTGATTTTTCTCCGGGTCTTCCGGTTTTTCCCTCCACATTCATAATCAACCTGCGTTTAGAGTATTTGTCTGCTATACATCTCCACGTGATAAGCCACTTTGTAGAGCTATCATCTGTGGCCAGGTCGCTATGAACAAGAACTATATAGCTCAGTGGGCCTTACCTGGTAAAATAAAAAATAGTTAGTTTAGGGTTGGCACCGCTGCCGGGTTCGCAGCGCTAACCGCTGAACCACCGCTCCACACTCGCCCCCCCCCCCCGCCCCCCCCACGTGGCTCTGTGGAATTAAACTGGGCCCCTGCGGCTTGGTCCGCGATCAATAACGCTGCGTTCGCTTTCTCCTGCTGGTCGCGAGGCGCGTCGTCGTCGTCCCGGCTGCCCGGACGTTTCGCTCCTCGTGGCGGGATAGCGCCCTCGGCGACGAAGTGGCAAAGCTCCGCCAGCGTGCGGTTGCAAAACGTCGGCGCGGGGAGACACGTCGGCGCGCGTCGAGACGGCGAACGACGCAAGCAGAGCGACCCGGAAGATCGGAGTCGTCAGGATCGTTATTCAGACTGGAAGAATCCGATGAGCTGTGAAGCTCTTTATTTCACGGATGTCCGGAAGGGAGAGATGGACGGGGTGGGTGGGGGGTGGGCAACTCGAGTGCTTCGCATCGCCTCTCTTCTCATTCACTCTGCTAGCCAAGAGGGACCCCCCCCCCCCTCAGTGGCAGCTGTCCCTACGCGGCACGAGGTGTACGCGGCACGGGGCCTACAGGTGGCTTTACCAATCCTCGGCAGCCGCAAGCGCAGGCAGCCACCTCGCCCGGCTTGTCGTCTGGAGCGAGAATGTGTCGGTTTGCCCCCTTTTGTTGGTAGGAATGTTTACACGCTTTTATTTAACTCGCTCTGTCTGTTGTTGTTGTCCTTGTTGTTGTCGTATCCTCGAATCTTGTAACTCAATTTTAACCCACTTCCCAATGTGGTATCGACTGCAAACTTGGTATACTTATGTCATACTGATGACAATACTATATTCTATCATTAAAAATTAAATATTTTTAAACAATATTTTTTATATGTTATGTTTCGGCTTGGCTCTAATTGTCCACGCTCAACTGACGTTGGCTGTAAATCACCACGGCCCCTTACGTTGTGGCAAGCTTCGGGGCCATTTCTTGAAGTCGTGGAATTCTGCCATTACTCGTACGGTACATTTCATTAAAGCGTGTTTTTTAAAAAAGGATTTTTAAAATAGTATTTATTTTTCAGACTCGAGCCAAGTTTTGCGCCCATTTATCCGAGGGGGGTGGGGGGATGTGACGCGTTGTGCACTTTGCGCCGCGAGTTATCCGTTGTTGAGCGATCCGGCTCAACAACGGATAACTCACGGAGCATCGGATTTTGATCGTTTAGGAAATGTCATTGTATCGTAAAACATTATGTCACCTTCTCCCGGCCAGCCAGGACATGGCATCTTGATGTCCAGTTGCTGGTTGGTGAGTGTACCAGTGTCTGAGGAAGACAACATTTCCGAGGTGTGTATCACCTTGCTGTGACGCACGGATTATAAACACGGAGAGTGACAAAGAAATAGAACGATAATGATGATGACGAGGATGATGATGATGATGACGACGACGATGATGATGATGACGACGACGACGATGATGACGACGACGACGATGATGATGACGACGATGATGACGACGACGATGTTAACGACGATGACAATGATGACGATGCTGACGACGATGATGATGAAGGAAGAGGCAATCCAGGTGGTGGCGGGGGGTGGCTTTTGAGGTCCGAGCACCGAGCCGGCTCTGGGTTGGCATCTAGGTTTTAGCCACTGCCCGTGAGTTGATGGTCTCAGCCCGCTTGCTAATGAATGCAGAACAAACCCATCACATTGACTTCATGTTGGGTAGATTACAGCTCCGATGGTGATAATATCGGTTTGAATGTCATGCAACGAGCATGACTCTGTGTCACAGGGTGGGTGAGAGAGCGAGAGAGAGAGAGAGCTGCCTTCTACACTCGGTATGTGGACCGGCGGTCACTTGAAAGGATCTCCGACGTAGCTCTGTGGTATCCGCTTTCGCGGACCATTCTCGAACACTCGGGGCTGCGCTGCTGCGCAATAGACGCACATGACAGCACGCCTGCAGCACAACGGGGATGACATTTGGAGGGCAATTTTGTGCAAATATTTTTGTCAGGATCATATTGCGGCAGCGCTGTTTGGTTGGAGTGGCTGTGTGAGGTGCATTGTGGATGCAGGAGAAGGGGTGTGGGGGGGGGTGGCAGTGGCAGGGGGGGGAGAGATGTGGGGGGGGGGTGGTGCGTGGCGGATGGGGCGAACATTAATCAGAGTTCTTTCAAAGCAGAAATCGAAGCCAAAACGGAAATGAGCGAAGGATCGTAATGTTCACGACTTCACGGTACCGCGCTCCTTCCAGCGGGTCTCGAGCACAAGCGCAGCCTCGTGCATCCATCACCCCTTGTCGACAGCCATCGAGTGTCTGCGGTTGGATCAAGGTCCTCGCCAAAGGGAGACCACGCAATCCCCAAATGGGATCGGGATCGAACTCGCGACCTCCCGCATTCCAGGCGAGGTAGTGGAGATCTCTCCCGTATACCAGGCGAGGTAGTTGAGATCTCTCCCGTATACCAGGCGAGGTAGTGGAGATCTCTCCCGTATACCAGGCGAGGTAGTGGAGATCTCTCCCGTATACCAGGCGAGGTAGTTGAGATCTTCCCGTCTCCCGGTGCAATGCCAGTCATGCGACTCCTCTTTTTCTGTGCTGCTCTCAGATGTTAGCTTCGTTCTCTTGGCGTTGTGACCCAGTGATGGCGTGGGGTGGAGGCTTCCATCCAGCCATGGATAGATCATGACCGCCGCTGCTGATGATTGATCGTAACGATGGAATACGGATAATGATAATAATGCTAACTGCGGTGAATTGAATGCAACGCAGTGACCGCTTGCAACTTGTGCTGATCCACCCAATACTGGACATCGGTTAAACAGCGATTAGTAGCTCATCGGATTCCTCCGGTCTAAAATAAAGAGTGTGATGGATGCATATTGAGATGAGCTCATCCACGTAAGAACCAATTGGTGCCGCTCTGTAGGGGAAGTCGACAGTGATTGTCCAACGACTCGGCTCACCCCCCGCCGTAGGAATGCGGAATTCCTAACACTGGGTCAGGGGCCGTAAACAGGAAATGAGCAACGTATCAATGCCGAGTCGAGCCAGAAAATCACCGAGGCTACGCCGCACGTGGCTGTCTGTAATCCAGCTCTGTGGAGGCATCAGCAGCAGCGGCGGCGAGCGAGGGGTCGAGGGTTGGTGGATCACCGCGGGACTGCCGCGCTTGTCAAGCCGTCGTGGAATTCATCTCCCGAAGTGGCTCCGCATCTGCGTGGCGCCGCGATGGGGGGGTGGGGGGGTGGAATTTTGGGTGATGTCAGCAGGAGGCATTGCGGGTAGGGGAGCCGACTATCGAAGTTAGGCAACGCGCAAGTGGATTTTATTTTGGGGGGGGGATGGTCAGGGACGCGACGGGCGGTGGCGAACGTGGGGGGGGGGGCGGGGGCGTGAGGAGGGGAAGGTTTGCGAGGGTGTCTGGAGTAAAAAACATTTTTTTTTTTACAAAAAAAAATCGCCGCATTCCAGTACGTAATAGTTTCCGTAGATTTAACAGGGTGCGTGAAAAGTTACCGACCGGGCGCGTATGAATTATTTGTCCTGCTTGGCTCTGGAATTTGCTCTACGAAAAAAAACACGTGCGCGCGCTAAGACGAAGATACACGCACACAGAGACAAAGATCCCCCGTGTAGCCTGTAACAGACTGTTGGGGCAAGGGCTGTTAGCGAGCAGTAGCACCTAACGAAGGCCGTCACGGCACACGACCAGTTGGGTGGCCAGCACCACGCCGGGGGGACGCCTTTGTCGCTATGCTTACACACCGCACCAGGTACTCATTTGAGGCCGAGTCGACCACGGGGAGGACCAGGAATGGTAAATATAATCGTCACAAGCTTGGTGGTGTTCATTCAGACGCTGTCTTTCCGACAGCCCTGTTCTTCACCTGAGGGCGGCTGCTTGCGTTGTGGCCGAAACGTCGTGAGAATTGTATTTTATTATGTTTTATTTTAATTATTTTATTATTTCTCTTCTACGTGACATTACCGAAAGAACCAAGAAGATAATCGTCACTGTTATAGGCTGTGAGCGGAAATCGAACTCGGGTCGCCGGGTTCGTAGCGCAGCGCGCTCACCGCTACACCACCGCTCCCCACACACACACAGACACGCACCGCAAAAGTGATGTTGTTAATTGGTTTTTTAACCCTTCTATCTGGCAACAAGACTGACACCTTTTTTTACAAGGAGTCATGTTTACATAGACCACAATACCTGCAGTCATAATGCAAACAACAAACATAACTCTGGTAATGTGCACTGTCCTTGAAGTTGATTGGTCCACACCCGAGACAGCTTTCCTTAGAGCCTAGTCTCACATGGGTTGGACCAGATGACTTCACGGGCAGTGCACATTACCAGAGTTATGTTTTTTGTTTGCACTATGACTGCAGGTATTGTGGTCTATGCAAACATGACTCCTTGTAAAAAAAAGGTGTCAGTCTTGTTGCCAGATAGAAGGGTCAAAAACCAATTATCATATTTTTTACTGGCAAATGAGGTTCTAATGGTGAGTGATGTTGATATCAAGGGCAACGGAGAGAGCTGGGGATAGTGAACGTCGCGCCCCCTTCTTTCCCCACGTCTCACGACGGTTGCGCTCAACTCACTGACGGCGGTGGCGTAGCGCGAGATGCGTGCGCACGTACCTACGCTGAACTTCTTTTGCACCGTACGTAGCCAGCCAAACGTGCTCATCGCAAGGTGCGGAGGGAACGAGCCGACAGGGCGGCGAGTGATCGTGCGAATGCGCCAGCCCTGTGTCTCTTCCTCTCGAGGAAGGTCACGGGGGTGTGGGAGTTGCCATCGTCGCCGATGCTTCATCTCGCTTTGTTGGCGTTGTTGTTGGCCAAATGATTGGGGGCCGCGGCTGCCAAGGATCGCTCGCTCGTAACAAGGGGAAGATCTCGAGCCAGCGCCCGGCTTGAGATCTTTCCCTTGTTACGCAGTTGACAAGTCGTCTTTCAATAAATGACTCCCCCTCCTAGGCTCCTAGTATAATGATAGTTTAAAAATACGTAAAATTTGCATTGTACCAGGTAAGGCACACTGAGCTATATAGCTGTTCTTCAGAAGCGAACTGGCTATCACAAATGATAACTCAACAAAGTGGCTTGTCATCATGTCCAAATTTATAGCAGCCACATACTCTAAACGCACGTGGATTGTAAATGTGGAGGGAGAGAAAAAGAGACACGCAAACTCCAAATGTACGGCAGGCGTCAGGGTCGGGATCGAACCCACGACCTCCTGCACACCAGGCGAGGTAGTTAACATCTCCTAGCCACCGTGATGATGATGAGAGAGGGAGACACGCAAACTCCAAATATACAGCAGCAGGCGTCAGGGTCGGGATCGAACCCACAACCTCCTGTATACCAGGCGAGGTAGTTAACATCTCCTAGCCACCGTGATGATGATGAGAGAGAGACACCGAAACTCCAAATATACAGCAGGTGTCAGGGTCGTGATCAAACCCACGACCTCCTGTATACCAGGCGAGGTAGTTAACATCTCGCCGCCACGGCACCCTGATATCCGCTAACGAGTGTCTCAATCGAGCAGTCAAACTGAGCCAACTGCTCGCAATCTGAAGGTTGCAAGTTCAATTCCCGGTCGGAGGGGTGGGGGGGAGTTGACTCGGCCCATCATCCCTCTAGGGTCGATAAAATAGTACCAATTTGTGGGGAAGTCAATAGTGAATAGACTCGCCTACCGCACCCCACCCCCGCCATACGACTGTGGAATTTCCACCACTGTCTCGTTTGATCAGGAGGGGGAATCGCTCCGACTTGACCTTCCAAGAATCCATAAACGAAAAAATCCCCACAACAAAAAAAAACCACTTCCCCAGAGGAGAAAACGAGCCGAGAGACGGTGTGGACGCGTGGCTCTGCGCCAGGACGGTTTCCGAGGAACGGCGTTCCCGGGGAATCGGCGTTCGAACCCGGCTGCGATGGAGTCGCCGGATAGCGGCTAACACAGCTGCTGCGTGTTAGCCGCTATCCCCCGCCACCTCCGCCGACCGAAATCCCCGGCGGCGTGGAGCTTGAGTCCCCGGCCGCAAGAGTCGATGACGGATCGGAGGAAATCACCGTCTGTGACGGGGGTCACGTGATTGCGGGGGAGGGCCTGGGAGGGTCTGGGAGGGACTGGTGGCCACTTTTCCTAACATGTCCCAATTCCCCCGAAAAAAATATATAGGCTCTATATTTTATTTAGTGTTAGTTATTTCAACAAAATGTGTAATTTGTCAATGCCCCCCCCGCCCCCCTTGTCGTCGTGCGAATATGAAGAGATATATTTTCGAACCGATCGCAGAGCAGCAGGGCCTGTGAAAGTGAATATAATGATGATTATCTCTGCAATATTCACTTTCGCAGGCTGCTGCGAAAGTGAATTTCTGAGACCCATGCCAGTTTTTATCCACAGTTAGGCTGCGGCACTTTCAAACTCGCTTCACTGCAGAAGAAGTAAGTTTGAATTCAAACTGAAAATCGATTTTCATATTCTCAGAGCTGGAATTTTACGAACGTAATGGGTGTTTTTTTTTGTGTGAAGTCATCATCGGGACCAGGCCGAGACCTTCTACTCTCTACACTTGAGAATTCACTTCCCGTGCAGTACTAGACTTACAACATTTGACTTAAAAAAAAAACTTTAAACTGCTTTTTTATTTTACCAGGTAAGGCCCACACTGAGCTAGACTGTAAAGCTCTTTTTAAATCCTTTATATTAAGTTCACTTGCTTGCTTGCTTGCGCGCTTACGACCGTGCAAATCTTTCGGTCGTTTTTTAACCCACTTCCCGTGATCCAATCGAGCTGACATTTTGCACACAGACTCGTTGTGCGTGACAATTTATTTTCGTGAAAAAAAATGTCCTAAATTTTCCACTTTTTAGGAAAAAAAATTCATTAAATTTAAAATACCAATGTGATAAAAATGAAACTCTTACTCAAGAAAAACAGAAATGAATAATAAAATAAAACCGATGCCACGCATATAAAGGATTTATAGTGAAAAACTTTTTTTTACGGGTTAATTTTTTCAGAAGTTGACCTGGCCACAAATGATAGCCAAATGAAGTGGACATGTATAGCAGTAGCCATATAATCTAAAAACATGTTGATTCCAAATTTGGAGGGAAAAACCGGAGGACCTGGAGAAAAATCCGCACGACCACGGAGAGAGAGTGAGAGACACGCAAACTCCAAATATACGGCAGACGTCAGGGTCGTGATCGATTCTACACCCGCCTGTATACCAGGTGAAGTAGTTAACATCTCCTAGCCACCACGGCGCCCTTACGAACACCCGACTTGTCAACCAATGGGTCTCGGGAAATAATTATGTTCACAAATCGAGGACTGATCGTACTGTCATTCTTGGCTCTGAAATCCAGATTTGAAGGAGATGGCGATAGAAGTTGGATAAACTTTCTATAGAGGTTTTTTTTGGGGTTATATATCATGTAAATATAAATGTGTCTTCTTGGTTCTTTCGGTAAAGTCACGTAGAATGGAAATAATAAAATAATAAAAAAAAAACATAATAAATAAATTCTCACGACGTTTCGGCCACAACGCAAGCAGCCGTCCTCAGGTGAAGAACAGGTCTGTCGATAAGACAGACGCTGCTTGCGTTGTGGCCGAAACGTCGTGAGAATTATTTTATTATGTTTTATTTTTATTATTTTATTATTTCCATTCTACGTGACTTTACCGAAAGAACCAAGAAGATGAATCCCTGCAGTCACGAAAGCTTTAAATCGAAATATAAATGTGTCGTTAAACCCGCCACCACCCGACACAGCCAATTAGTAAGGTTTGTCAAATAATCAAAACATTGCCAGTTCGCTACTAGTTCGGCACACCGGTGTGTTGGAGAGTAAACCCACTACTACATTTACTATTCGTGTACCGTGACGTTTCGCTGGTAATTACAACAACCACAACCAGCATCATCAGGCGGACAGCCAGAGTTGGTGAGACATCTTCCTTCTGTTTCGGTCTTCAAACGTTCTCCCTCTGTGACCCGACGCAAGTGCCAGCAACTATGAGTCGGGCCCGATTCCTATTGATGGGGTGGAACCCCAGGACTGTTATAGATTGGGCGGGGTTGGGGGTGGTGGCCCTCTTTGTAACACATTCCTGCCGAGGGAGCTGGTAGGAACGTTGGGATGCTCGGTCAATGGCCTGCAGGGTCAACGGCGGCGTGGTGTATTCCGCAAATATGCCCGACTGTGAGGGCGGGCACAAGCCAGCGTGAGTAGGTTAAACGTTGAGTTTTATAAGGGCACCACGGGGTGACCAGCCTCTCCCCACCCCTCCCACCCAGCCCCTCCCCACCCTCCCCACCCAGCCCCACTCTCCCCACCCACCCAGCCCCTCCCTGCACGACGGACGGACACAATAATCCCCTGTGGGCTGGTGTAACCAGGAGGTTCCTACCAGTATTAAATGGTATTCCTCCCCTCGACTCCTTTACCACCACCCATGCCAAACACTCGACTGTCGGTTCCTCGCGGTTATCGCAGTTGTTGTTGTTGTCTTAACGCGACGTACGAACTGCACAAAGCCAAATGTACATTAAAACCAACACCACTAGTGCACATTTTCAGCGCGGAACTGGAAGCAATGCGCACGGTGATTTCCTTGGCTTTGCGCGAATGCATGTTGAACTTTCTTTGCACCGTACGTAGCCGACCGCGCTGAATCGGGAGCTGCGAAACAACCAAGGTGCACAATCGAATTGGTCATTGTGCCGCAGTATTGCATTTCAACCGCCGTTAAAGCGATGTACAGTGGTACCCCGGAGATCGAACTTAATTCGTTCCAGAGGGCCATTCGAACACCGAATTATTTTCCCCATAAGAATTAATATAAATGACATTATTTTGTTCCAGAACACAAGACATCTCTCATGATTAAGCATTTTTACACGAAGTTTACAGTAATTACATGCATAAAATCACAAAAAAAACCAAGAAACTTGTGTATGGGTAAACACCAAAAAAACACTAAAATAAAGGAAATTACTGAAAAAGTTAAGGAACGATGTTTTGCGGGTCTGCACTGAGTGAGAGCTACGTGTTGCATTACATTACATTTCGATATTTTGCTAGGTTATTTAATTTTAGTGTGTCTTCTAATTTTCAAGCTTGCGTGTACCGTACCACGTCGTCGTCTTGCTTACCGTACCACGTCGTCGTCCACTCATTGACATGCTAATTTTTTCTCTGCCCCCTCCCTCTCTCCGCCCCCTCTCTATATTTAAGGCCTCGTCACAGAAACGACCTCTCTCTTTCTGCCGATACGTGTTCTCTCTCTGTGTGCCTGTGTGATGTCTGTCTGCTTGTGTGTCTGTCTATAGTTTTCTGGTTAGATTTTTGTTGCTATTTCTTTTATACCTGATGATGATTTCTTGTGTTGCAATCGAAACGTCGTAGTATGCTATTATTTAATTTATTATTTTATCTTTATACGTGACTTAACCGAAAGAACCAAAGAATAATTCCTGCAGTCACGAAAGCTCCAAAATTGAGATTGAGAGCTACGTGTTAACGGAGCCTCTCATACAGTAAACCCTTTGTCTGGGCAAGCGTCATGCACGCTGGCCATACGCGTCTCAGTCGGACAGGTTCTTTCAAGTCGCGAGTTCCCGTTCGACCTCCGAATTTAGTTCGGTTTCCGGGGCAAAAAATGTTCGGAAATATCGTTCGAACACGGATTTGTTCGAGTTCTGGTGCGTTCGATCTCCGAGGTTCTATGTGTTTATACACTTTTGGGGGGGGAGAGTGATGGGGGTTGGAACACAGAATGTTGAGGCAACCTCGGGCTGCAACCCCACCCAGCCCCACCCAGCGCCCCCCATCCCCCCCGCGTTAATCGGGCTTTCGTCGTCAGACTATGGGAGCCTTCGGCCTTGCTTGTGGAAGTTAAAAAAAAACCACGCCGCTGCTGCGCATGGCCCGGAGCTGAACAAGCTCCCACGGGGAAAACCCCCAAAAAAACTCGATTTAAAGCTTTCGTGACTGCAGGGATTCATCTTCTCGGTTCTTTCGGTAAAGTCACGTAGAATGGAAATAATAAAATAATAAAAATACAACCTAATAAAATACATTTCGATTTAAAGCTTTCGTGACTGCAGGGCTTCATCTTCTTGGTTCTTTCGGTAAAGTCACGTAGAATGGAAATAATAAAATAATAATAAATATTATGTTTTATTTTTTTGATTTTATTATTTCCATTCTACGTGACTTTACCGAAAGAACCAAGAAGACCAAAAAAAACCCTCACGACCCGCGATAATTGTGGTGCTGGGAGCAGCTCACGAGACCCAACGAGACGCACTCCGATTGTCGCTGCTCCCCCATTGGTGGCAGCTGTCAGAGCCACTAGGCCCCCCACTCTCTACCACTGTCACAGCCACTAGGGCCCCCCACTCTCTACCACTGTCACAGCCACTAGGGCCCCCCACTCTCTACCACTGTCATAGCCACTAGGGCCCCTCACTCTCTCTACTACTGTCATAGCCACTAGGCCCCCCACTCTCTACCACTGTCACAGCCACTAGGCCCCCCACTCTCTACCACTGTCACAGCCACTAGGCCCCCCACTCTCTACAACTGTCACAGCCACTAGGCCCCCCACTCTCTACCACTGTCACAGCCACTAGGCCCCCCACTCTCTACCACTGTCACAGCCACTAGGCCCCCCACTCTCTACAACTGTCATAGCCACTAGGGCCCCTCACTCTCTACCACTGTCACAGCCACTAGGCCCCCCACTCTCTCTACTACTGTCATAGCCACTAGGCCCCCCACTCTCTACTACTGTAGTAGCCACTAGGCCCCCCACTCTCTACTACTGTCACAGCCACTAGGCCCCCCACTCTCTACCACTGTCACCGCCACTAGCCCCCCACGCTCTACCACTGTCATAGCCACTAGGCCCCCCACTCTCTACTACTGTCATAGCCACTAGGCCCCCCACTCTCTACTACTGTCATAGCCACTAGGCCCCCCACTCTCTACTGTCACAGCCACTAGGCCCCCCACTCTCTACCACTGTCATAGCCACTAGGCCCCCCACTCTCTACCACTGTCATAGCCACTAGGCCCCCCACTCTCTACTACTGTCATAGCCACTAGGCCCCCCACTCTCTACCACTGTCATAGCTACTAGGCCCCCCACTCTCTACCACTGTCATAGCCACTAGGCCCCCCACTCTCTACCACTGTCATAGCCACTAGGCCCCCCACTCTCTACCACTGTCACAGCCACTAGCCCCCCACTCTCTACCACTGTCACAGCCACTAGGCTCCCCACTCTCTACCACTGTCGTAGCCACTAGGCCCCCCACTCTCTACCACTGTCATAGCCACTGGCCCCCCACTCTCTACTACTGTCATAGCCACTAGGCCCCCCACTCTCTACCACTGTCATAGCCACTAGGCCCCCCACTCTATACTACTGTCATAACCACTGGCCCCCCACTCTCTACCACTGTCATAGCCACTAGGCCCCCCACTCTCTACCACTGTCATAGCCACTAGGCCCCCCACTCTCTACCACTGTCATAGCCATTAGGCCCCCCACTCTCTACCACTGTCATAGCCACTAGGCCCCCCACTCTCTACCACTGTCACAGCCACTAGGCCCCCCACTCTCTACCACTGTAGTAGCCACTAGGCCCCCCACTCTCTACTACTGTCATAGCCACTGGCCCCCCACTCTCTACCACTGTCATAGCCACTAGGCCCCCCACTCTCTACCACTGTCACAGCCACTAGGCCCCCCACTCTCTACCACTGTAGTAGCCACTAGGCCCCCCACTCTCTACTACTGCCATAGCCACTAGGCCCCCCACTCTCTACCACTGTCACAGCCACTATGCCCCCCACTCTCTACCACTGTAGTAGCCACTAGGCCCCCCACTCTCTACCACTGTAGTAGCCACTAGGCCCCCCACTCTCTACTACTGTCATAGCCACTGGCCCCCCACTCTCTACTACTGTCATAGCCACTGGCCCCCCACTCTCTACCACTGTAGTAGCCACTAGGCCCCCCACTCTCTACTACTGTCATAGCCACTAGGCCCCCCACTCTCTACCACTGTCACAGCCACTAGGCCCCCCACTCTCTACCACTGTAGTAGCCACTAGGCCCCCCACTCTCTACTACTGTCATAGCCACTGGCCCCCCACTCTCTACCACTGTCATAGCCACTAGGCCCCCCACTCTTTACCACTGTAGTAGATACGACTCTCATTTTCATGAGTGACTTTGGTCACAAACAATGACAAAAGCGAAAAGAAAATAGAAATCCGACCAAAAAACAAACTAATAGAAAATCTGAGCCAAAACCATCATGTAACGGAATAAATTGAAAATGCCGCACTAACACTAAAATGGTATTAAAGAAAATTAATTTCCTTTAACCCAACGATGGCTTGGACAAATTACATTTTTTACATTTTAAATTACTTTTTAAATTAAATTAGAAAAAACCCGAGCCGCTCCCATTCTTTCCTTCCCTTGGTCGCTCCCTCCTGCTCGGTGCATGTAATTCCCGTGCTCCTGACACGTTTGTTATCATGGGAAGAATTAAATCCAAGGTTTTTTACTATTAAACTATTTTTATTTTATTCAGGTAAGCCCCCATTGAGCTATGTAGCACTTTTTGCAAAAGCATCCTGGCTATCACAAATGATAGTTCAACGAAGTGGCTTTTCACGTGGAAATGTAAAGCAGCAGCCAAATTATCTGAACCCACATTGCTGCTAAATGTGGAGGGAAAAACTGGAGGACCCGAAGAAAAATCCACTCGACCACTTGGTGAGAGACACACAAACTCCAAATATACAGCAGTCGTCAGGGTTTGGATCGAACCCACATCTCGCCACCATGGCGCCGCCACAATTATAGATGTAAGTTATCTCCAAATATTCGCTATTGTTATGTTTTTGTAGTGCAGGGCCGTAAAAGGCTTTGGGCCCTGTCCGTGGGGTCAGAGTTCACAACCGTGGGACATCCGCCGTCAATGACCGGCGATGGTAGCGCGTTTGAAAAAAAACACACAAATTAAAAGCATTTCTTTCCCCGTCCAAATATGGAACGAAACGAGCAGCACGGGAACGGCAATCGAAGGACTCAAGGACGCGACCGCGGGGGATCGCTCACAGCGCTCACGGTCACGCACGGAATTTAGTTTTTGGACAAACTTCACATAACGCCCGTGTCAACCGTCTGTGTGTGTGGTTATTTTTTGGTGCATGTGTGTGTCAGGCTGTTATTTTTTCCCCCCCAAGTAATTGTTGTGGGGTGGCGGTGTGGTGGTATAATGTGCATCGGGGTGCCACGGTGGCGAGATGTTAACTCCCTTGCCTGGTATACGGGAGGTCATGGGTTCAATCCTGAGCCTGACTCGTACAGTTTGCATGTTACCTCTCCCCGTGGTCGTGTGGATTTTTCTCCGGATCCTCCACTATGAATTCCCACGTGTAACGGCGAATAGCAGCTTCGATGAGCCATCGTCATGCGTGGCCAGGTCGCCTCTGAACAAGAGTTAATACGTCAGCGGGCTTTACCTGGTAAATTAAAACAGTGCAGCACAACCGCGACAAGCTTTGGCCGGTCCTTTATTTGCTGTGCCCGGCAAAACGGGTCTCATCCATCCGTGCGCCCATCCACCCATTTTACGCGG
The DNA here is from genome assembly GCF_964198595.1 of Lampetra fluviatilis. Taxonomy (NCBI): domain Eukaryota; kingdom Metazoa; phylum Chordata; class Hyperoartia; order Petromyzontiformes; family Petromyzontidae; genus Lampetra; species Lampetra fluviatilis. Next base: position 4,995,628 of record NC_136323.1, on the reverse strand, counting down.
AACCCAAGTGGCAAACGCCGAAAATCATAACTCAGCGGCTCCGGAAAAACACTCGGCACACAGCTCCCCCGCAACCAATGCCCAGATGTGCGTAAAATCTTTGTTGCGCGGGCATTTGCAATTAAATACTTTTTTTAAAAATGCTTGGGCCAAAAAAAAAGGTAGCGTTCTGCTGCGTACCAACGCTATCAGAGCAGCGTTAGAATGCGAACGCGTGGGCGTTAGGGTGAGCGCCTGATGCCTGCGTACGTTCGTTAGCTCCTTCGCCCGTACGTCTGTGACTTAACTTTTTAGTTTTGTTTTTTTGTTTGCGCTTTGCCATTGCTTCCGGCTGGATTTTGTTATCAAAGAAATGTCACTGTCGGTCTTGGTCAATCCGCTGCTGGATGAGCCGACCTGCCGATCCACTCACCGCTGGGTGGACGGTTGCTTTGAGGGTGGCATTTGTTAAACTATAGTCGTTAACAGGGGTGGTCGTTAAGAGGGGATCTACGCTACACTACAATATACACTACTATACACTACACTATACACTACCACACACTACACTACACTGCATAATACACTACACTATACACTACACTATACACTACACTATACTCTACACGACACTATACACGACACTATACACGATACACTACACGATACACTACACTATACACTACACTATACACTACAACACACTACACGGTACACTACACGATACACTACACTATACACTACACTATACACTACACTATACACTACACTATACACTACACTATACACTACACTATACACTACACGACACACTACACTATACACTACACTATACACTACACGATACACTACACTATACACACTACACTATACACTACACTATATACACTACACGATACACTACACGATACACTACACTATACACTACACTATACACTACACGATACACTACACTATACACACTACACGATACACTACACGATACACTACACTACACACTACACGATACACTACACTATACACTACACTATACTCTACACTATACACTACACGATACACTACACTATACACTACACTACACACTACGCTACACACTACACATTGGGCTCTATGGAGGCCCGTCGTTGACCTATTAGTCGTCAACAGGGGTTCTACTGTATGGCAGCTCAGTGGGGGCCTTACCTGGTAACAAATAAAAACGAGTTTAGGGTGAAGGGACGGGGGGTGGGGGGGTGTGGGGGCCTGGACTCCGCTGGTTTCTGTGCGGAGAAGTTGGTGGGGGGGGTGCCGCGTCCCCCCCGCACCACGGCCACCCAAAGTCAACACGGGACACGTGCAACTGTGCTCGCTGCGGGGTTTTTTTGGGGGTGGGGGGGGGGCAGCTGAGGGCAGCCAATAGGGGGGGGGGGGCTGTGGTGGGGTGGGGGTGTTGAGTTACGAGAGCGAGCGAGCGAACTCAAAGCGCGTGCAAGGAACACGCGCATTGAGCGCGTGTGCGTCTCGCTTGCCGTGGGAAGGTGGTTTAAAAAAAAAAATTGTGAGTCGTGAAGTTGTTATCTTTTTATAATCGTCACTCAAAGAAGAATCATCGGCGGAGGAAGTAGATATTTAAAAATAATTGCTCAACAAATAAGCCGGGACGACTTGGTGTGCTCCACGCATCCATCTCTCCACATTAAACGTAAAAAAATAAATGTGCAGAATGTGAATATTTCTTACACAACCCATCTCGCGCGCACGGTCTTGTGGGCGTGCATCACTTCAGCAGCATCGATTTCACGTGAAGCAAAAACCCTGGGAGGGGTTTCGACGCACATTGCCTCATCAGCACAGTCAGGCTCGCTCGCATCGAAGCGAGCCTGGCGCTCGCTGGATGAAGGTCTCGGCCCTATCATCTAGAGCCATGGATCTATCCTCTGCTCGATTGAAGCCTGCATGTGCCATCATCACGGCGGTGAGCTGGATGAGGGTCTCCCCAGACCGTGTCCGTCACGGCGATTAATTTGCCACGGCGGGCCTTCGTGGTCGAAACCGAACCGAATTCGGGAACTTACCCGCGAATTACTTCATTGGGTACTACACCAAAATCAACACCGGCCCTGACCGGCAAGACCGTACAGCGCTTTCCTGACGGCCTCCTCCTTCGCACCGTGAGGACGGCGCATGAAGACCAAATCCACTCGTGATTTCGTTTTCGATTCAATCGCTTCGAGCTGCCTCGCCCGGGAGATGGGGTCGAACCGGCGAGCTCTGGCTTGCGAGGCCCCATTGTGCCGACAGCCATCACCAACCGTGGCAGCCCCCCCCCCGCGCCCCGAGTAAGCCGGTGATATTTTACGCTTCACGAACAACGGGAAAACGAGTCAAGCTATTCAGTCGCCCACGTTTGTTTTTCGCCCTTGAACGCCTTGGTCCGTGAGTGTCGGAGAGTTCCAGCCGGGGAGAGCGAGCGAGCGAGCGAGAGGAGAGACTGCATGGAAACTGGACAGGGTAGGGGTTGGGGGTGGTGGCGGTGACGGTGGTCTTGAGCAAAGCGGTGGTGTCGTGGTTAGCGCGCTGCGCTACAAACCCAGCGAAGCGACCAGAGTTCAATTCCCGCTAATGGACAACACCAGTGACGATTATCTGAACCGGTCCTGGGCCTTTCCTCGTTCCACTCAATTGAGCACCCTGGTGTGGTGTGTAGTAGACATCGCTACTAGGGAGACAAAGGCGGCCGGGCGTGGCGCTGGCCACCCACCCCCTCGTTTGCCGTGCCGGTAGCCTTCATAGGTGCTCGCTAACGGCACTTGCCCCAACAGCCCGTTGAGGCTACACGGGGGATCTTTGTATTTGGTCGTGGCGGGTGGCAGCTGTCTGCCATGGGGTGACTCGACGGGACGTGGGGGGCGCCACAAGAACAGCTGAGACCGGGATCGCGAACATTTTTGCGTCCAATTTTGCGACGCAGCCGGGGTGAAGGAGGGGGTGTGGGGTTTGGGATGGGCGGGGGGGGTAAAATCGTGGGGTTTCTGTGCGGTGACACTTGTGCAGCGTGTTTATCCCCAATAGCCGGTGAAAGGCTGTACGTGGGGATGGAACTTTGTCCGTGTGCGCGCTCGCTATCAGTCGGTCGACCCCTGAACACCTGGGTCTGCCCAGTGCCACCAGCGAGCCTTCGGCCTCGAGGTGCACCCAGCCTGGCACTGGCGCCGTGGCGATGTCACTGCCACTTGGTGGTGAACGGCGATTGTAGTTGTTGTTGTGTCTTGATCAGCGCTCACGAACATCAACTTCTCAAAGCAGTCTGTTGTAGGCTGTAGCTGGAGGTCGTTGGTCCGTATCGACAGCACGCTGCGCTACGAACCCAGCAACCCGAGTTCGTTTCCCGTTCACGGCCACCAGCACCAGTGACGATTATCTGAACTGATCCTGGGTCTCACCTAGGTCGACTCGGCCTCAAATGAGTACCTGGTGCGATGTGTAAACATCGCCACTCGGGAGACAAAGGCGGCCCGGGCGTGATGCTGGCCACCCACCCCCCCTTGTACCGTACCATCCTTCGTAGGCGCTACTCGCTTAAAGCACTTGCCCTAAACGTCTGCAAAGGCTATACGGGGGTGGATCTTTTGTCTGTATATATATGTGTGGATCCGTCTTTGTCTTTTGTAAGCGTCTTCAACCTGTGCGTGTTTCCTCATCAAGGTCCTCCTCGTTTTGGCTGCAAGTATCATTCCTAAGCACGCGTCTCTCCGTAATTTTTGTGCAAAAAATCCTCACACGCACGCACACACTCGAGATGTAGGGGGGGACATTGCCTAATATGGTCTGCGCTGGCCCTGTAATTCCATTACTGTGCAATCACCCATATCAGTGTTACCACTGTGTGGAGGAGGCATCTTGTACATTTGTTTTAACATTTGCCCATAATCAGGACTCAAACCTCGGATGTTCAGGCCCCAGGTTCAAGCGGCAACTGTGATCGGACGTCGAAAGCCAAGCAGGTCTGCGCCTGGTCAATACGTTGACGGAATGATTTTGCGGTTATCGCTAGCTCGGCCTGTGAGGTCACCAAGGGGTTGCAGCACGGCGGTGGATTCTTGAATCTCGGCACGAGCACGATGCACGGGTCTATCCACTGCTGGATGAAGGTCACCCCGCCCGCACGGTGTCTTCACGGTCACCGTTACGAGTCGTGATCTATTCACAGCTTTCATATTCTTAGGTTTTTTTCGGTAAAGCCACGTAGATTAAAAAATTAAAATTAAAATTAATAAAAGTAAAATAAAATAAAAATCACGACGTTTTGGAGGCAACACGATAGCCATCGTGCTGTGACGGTTCCACCTGAAGACGGAAGCTTGTGTTGCCTCCGAAACGTCGTGATTTTTATTTAATTTTAATTTTACTTTTATTTAAAAAAAAATTCTACGTGACTTTACCGAAAAAACCTAAGAATATGAATCCGTGCAGTCACGAAAGCTTCAAATCTAGATCTATTCACAGCTTCCTTCAGCGTGTGAGCTTCCGGCATGTGGGGGGGGGGGGGCGAAACGTCGGACATCGTTCAGAACAGCACGCGGCATGACCCGAGAGATGCACAGCAGTGGCGTTTGACCGCGCACACGCCCGTTATCTCTCACCGTGGGGCATCATTGGTATAGAGCTCTTGCCAATTCTCTCCGGTAACTCGGCAGCATTTCTTTAGCGAACCGGACTCGACCGGTTGAGACGCGGGAGTTGGAAATCGGTCCAGAGTTTTCTCGCTTTAAAACATAATTTGGGAAAGCCGACGCGGGGCTGGTGAACTAACACGCATTTTTTTTTTCATAACTCGACTACTGCTTTTACAGTAGCGGTAGTTGAGTTAAGAGGGGGTGGGCGGCGGTCGGATGGGTCGCGTGGGTGGGTGGCTGTTGGAGTTGGGTGGAGAGGGGGGGAGGAGGTGGTGGGAGGAGGGAGGGAGGGAGAGAAGACGGGGGGTGGGGGGGTGGTGAGGATTGTCAGGAATGCGAGCGGCGGGCAGCGCGCTGGACTTTTAAGGAAAGTGGTTCTCACAGCTGCAGTTCGGCACCGCACGGACGCGCGCACACGCACGCGCGCTCACTCCGCGACTGGACGACGGACCCGATCGCAAGCCCCCCTTTTCTCCTCGCCATTCCTCTCGGTGAGAAACGGTCTCCGTTAAGCTCCTCGCGAAGCGCACAAAACGTCCCGTTGATTTGTTCGCTGCTGTTGTTGTTCTTGTTGTTGTTGTTCTTGTTAACGTTCAACCTGAGGACCGGCTTTCGAACGGGGACGGGGGCGGGGTGGGGGGGGGCGTTTGGCTACGTACGTTGAACTTCTTTCGCACCGTACTTAAGCCAACCGGTGCCAACCGGTGCTAATCGGAGGTGGGTGTTTCAATGCCCGCGCCATTGGGGCGAAAGCGCGAATTAATGTTCGAAACGTTGTTCCGCGACCCGCGCTAAATTGTTGCGTTGTTGTATACGGTGAGGTTGGTTTTTTTTTGTGTGCGTTGCTCTCGCTCGGTGACCGTCAACGAATGCTATTTATAGATCCGCTGGGCCGCGTCGCGCGGCGTCCGAGGGTGGAGAATGCGAGAAGTGTGGCCGAGCGAGAAAAAGTTTGGCCGGTTTTTTTTTCTCTCCACCGAAAATAATCAAGCGTGTCTGGGATTATGCGACGAAAACCAGGGAGTGAGAGACCAGGCCCCAAGCCAGCTAGGAGGAGTGGGAGACTATCGGCGTAAGGCACTACCACTACAAATACAAGATACGCCTGTCCCCACGGTAGCAACAACAATGGTAATCCTGTATGATTGTACCCAATATGCCTATAATCCTACGGAACATGTTTGGGGCAAAGTGAGGCGAAGATGGATAATGGCTCCGTGCCAATTTTTCTTTTTCTCCCGGAACAGCATTCCACACTATTCCGGGTGGAATTAAACGCCGAGTCGAGCGAGGCAGCCCCCACCCCCCCCCCCCCCCCCGATGAAATGAAGTTTAAGCAGAATCCGAGTCTTTATTTCGACTAGAGGAAATCCGATGAGCTATGAAGCTCTTTTCTTCACAGGGGTCAGAAAGTTCGCTCGCAGCGCTTAAAACAAACGTGGCCTCGCACCCCTTACCTGTTTCCAAGACACCCCCCACCCCTCCATCATTTGCACTTAACATACAGAACACCAAGTGCGTCTTACAATCGGGAGAACGCGGCGCAAATTGGAAAAGCCCGTTCGTTGCCAGTGATCGCAGGCCGTGTAAGCGCGGCCGTGTCGAGCGGCCACGGAATCAACGAGTCTGCGTGTGCTGCTAGCGGTGTAATGTTTCAACGTGGGGGTGGCGGTGGTCGAGCGGTCTAGCGGTGAGAGCGCGACTGCGCTACAGAACCCGGCGACCCGAGTTCGAGTCCCGCTCGCGGACCATCACCGGTGACGATTGTCCGGACCGGTCCTGGGCCTCTTCGCCTCGGTCGACTCGGCCTCAAATGAGTGACCTGGTGTCGCGGTGTGTGGTTAAACATCGCCACTGGGGAGACAAAGGCGGCCCGGGCGTGGTGCTGGCCACCCCACACTGCCATGTGCCGTGCCGGCCTTCAGAGGTGCTACTCGCCAACGACACTCGCCCCAACAGTTTGTTACGGGCTACACGGGGGAGCTTTGCGTAATGTTTCGCGGTGCGCAAAGTTGCGCTTTCATAGTTGCTCACGAAGCCTTGCTGGCTCGGACCTTTGCCCGACTGTTGAACGGACTGGCCATGATGAAACGGAGTGAACGTCAAAGTTAACCCACCCCCCCCCCCCCCCGGGTAGAAGGCGCAGCCCCTGCAACTGCTCGCTCACGCCACTGCTGGCGGAAGGGCCTCCGCTTGAGGACGCTCCTCTCGAGAGCTGTTACTCCACAGGGTGTTTTTGGCCTACTCTTCCACGCCGGTCGGTACGCCTCGGAAGAGTTGGTAAGCACCACCCACACTCTGCCTCACCGCACGCGGAGTTGACACTTAATGTCTAACAGCGCCTTGGTCTGGTTCTGTGCGCCTAAGCTGTTGACAATGAACCTCGCTAATTTTTGGCCTACTCTTCCACAATGGCCGTACACCGCACTGGACTCCACTATTTATTTCAACCGCTACCAACCCACGTGCAAGTGTATGATCGTGGTGAAGCGCTTAGCATTGAGGCGCTTTATACATCTACCCACCAAACGCGACCAGCCCATCGACTCGCCGTCCGTAGTAGGGGTCAAACCTCTTGACCCTGCTGGGTGGACAGAGCGCGGGGGCAGTGCGGCGGGGGTGGGTGGTGGAGGGGGTGGTACTTAATAAACTTGCCACCGTTGTTTCCAGCTGCCGCGCCGGGAGATCGGAACGATCCGGCGACCTCCGCCGACCGTTACTTTCACGGCCGGCGCCATCGTCGTCGCTATTTTTAGCGACGCGCCCGTTGCTGTGCGGGGTCGTCGTCCACCTGCTCGCTCGTCCGCACGGGTTCTCGTCGTCTCGACGGGTCCGTCGGTTTCATGCGGCTTGAGTGGTAAACTCGCGGGGGTTAACTCGCAGGGGTTAGGGTGCAGCTGGGTGCAGCGGTTAGTTCGGAGCGTTTAGCATGCACTGGCTAGCGCAACGTACTACGAAGCCTGGGGCCACACCCGGGTTTGATTCCTGGCAGTGGCTAATACCGGTGGCGAGTGACATCTGTGAACTGATGCTGGCAAGGGAAGGGGGGGGGGAAGAGGAGACCATTATCCAGCAGTGGATGGATCATGGCTCATGATGATGATGGTGACAGGTGGTGGCTTCTTTCACCCAGCAGTGGGTCGTCAATGTACCCTAAATTATTATGATTATTTTTTTTTCCGAAGTTTTGGGGCAACAAAAAAAACCCAGATAATTGACCACCAAAAATATAGTCGTGAATGACATTCGGTGAAGCGTTTAGACAAACAAGAGTTGATATTGTGAACGTGCCAACTTTAACCCTGCGTGTTAAATATTCAGGACGTGTCAGTATTTTGAGGGGTGGTGGCGTTAACGATTTAACGACGCTTGCCGCTCGGTGTCAGGGTTGACGCGACATCGTGTTGATCACAGGGACCCTCCTTAAAGAGCCTGCACAATGCTTGAGCCTCTGCTAGGCAAATGCATGATCATCCATAGCCTCTCTTGGTCAGTCCCACTGCCGACTGATAATGCACACGCCTTGTGTCGATCCACTGCTGGATGATAAAGGCCTCCCCACGGCGTGTCTGTCACGGGGGGGACGGGGGGGGGGTTCTTCGACCATACTTCACCACGCTGGTCATGCAGTGCGGATCGGTGGGCAGGCGGGGAGGTTTCCGTGACCGGTTTTGGATATTACTTGCCGGCTGATGTTAACCGTGGCTGGGAATCGAACTCGGGTCGCCAGGTTTATGGTGGAGAGCGATAATTGCTGCGCGGCCGCTGATTTCCCAACAGGGTCAATTGTCGTGCAGTAAGCATTTACTTTGTAGTTAATGATTGCGTGCAAGTCTTTAGACGTTGCGGCCGCAAGTTTGTGAACAGGAAAACTCCTGTTGTGAACGCGTGCACTAATTATATACGCTTACAGGGTGATCCATTCATAAACACCGTGTGTGCGCGTGTGTGTGCGTGATGTCGTAGGGTAGCGGTAGGCGCTACGCCGCGCTACGAACCAGGCGACCCACGGTGACGATTATCTGAACCGGTCCCGGGCCTCCCCTAGGTCGACTTGGCCTCAAATGAGCACCTGGTGCGATGTGTGAACATCGCCACTGGGGAGACAAAGGCGGCCCGGGCGTGGTGGTTGGCCCACCCCACGCCCTCGTGTGCCATGCCGGCCTTCATAGGTGATCGATAACAGCACTTGTCCCGACAGTCTGCTAAGGCTATACGGGGCATCTTTGTTTGTGTGTGATGTCTCGGTAAACATGGAACGTTGGCTCAACGTTGACCCAATGGTTCCGACCACAGGACAACGTTGGGGGAGGGGTGTAAGAAAACAGAGGGCGAATCATTTGCGGGAGTAACTCGGGTGCTCTGATTTTCACCCTCCCACGTGTTTCATGATAATAATAATAACAGCAAAGATAAACTCATCATCTCTTGACATGAAAAAAAACCCAATGTAGAAGCAGAACCCTCCTGAACAAAGTTAACCACTGCACGCGCAGAGATACAAACGTGCGACGATTATGAACCACGACTGGCATGAGACCTGTACCAGGATGTATAATGAATCCGCGATAGAATGAACAATACATTTTGTCCGTGCGGAAGGATGACGATCAGCGTTCAGGGGTGGGCTGATATCGGGATTTTTTTTTAATCATCTCTTTAGATCCAGAAATCACGGTGTGATCCACACATCATCGGTTTCCATCCAGAAATCACGTGACCGGCAATCACATTTATGATAAAAAAAAATGTCTGCTCAAAATATCACAGCTTGATCCATGCTATAACACATGCACACGGTATTCAAAATATGTGTGGTCGACCATGGATAAAGCATGGCTGTGATATTTTGAATACATCTGCCGATGTAAAAATCGGTCGATTCCCGTTCTAGTATTCCTTACATGGGCAAAGCCGTGACCAAATACTTCATATACTGTATGGGCCGATAGCATTGACATAATCTATCATTCATTCTGTAGCAGATTAATTTTATCCTGTTGCAGCTCACTCCGATGAGAGGAGGTTTTTACGCAGATTTTAGGAGCGATTCCATTTGTGTGTGTGTGCGCTAACGATCCTGTGTTGTCATCATCATCAGTAGTCGTGCTCAGTCCACTGCTGGATGAAGGCCTCCACGAGCCACCGACATCGGTATCTGGGTGTTGCATGTGTAAATAGCCGGCGAATTGTCTCGGGACAAGCTTCCAGGTATGTTTAATCATCGGCAACTCGGGTCAATCCACTGCTAGACGAGAGCCCCTCCCCAAGACGTCGCCGTTCACATGCCTTGACGATGTGCAAGCACTTTGTCCGGGGGATGATGATGCCATGTGTGTAATGAAGGAGCCTCTTATATCGGTTGGCTGTATGCAAGAGAGTATTGGGTAAACCTGATCTATCTTTACAGAGCACCGTCACTCAAGGCGCTTGACGCGGCTTGCGGAACGGTGACAGAATGGAATGATTTCGATGGCAGGGGGCACTGCAAGCACTGAGGATTGAGTGACAGCGATAGAGGAGGAGGGGAGGGTCGTTTAGGGATCACGAAACGGTAGGGGAGACACGGAAAGCAGCGGAGGGAATAGGAAAAGATTGGGCAATGGAGAAACGGGTGAGCTTTACATTTTGTCGTGGTATTGTTGGTGGATTTCAGGAGGTCTGGCTCGCAATGGAACCGTTTGGCGAATGTGTCTGCCGTGTGGCACGGAGGACAGGCGCCGAGTCGGCACCGCTGGGGTCATCGGTTAAAATCCGGGTTTCAACCACCCTCAAATAATCTGGTTCTCTGGCCTCGAATATTAATTATAATTTACTTAGTGCGGCTGCGGTCGTCCAGAACAGACCGTCCAACGACGCAATCCTCCGATCCACAAATACGAAGGAGACGTCGCAGCGCCGATACACTCCGCTTGCTCCTGACGCGGTTGTCTGTGCTTGTGACCACCTGAATGTGAAATTGTAGTCTACATCAGCAGCCGTACGAAAGGAAAATATTTACTTGTTTACCAAGGAAAGCCACGTTAAGTCTCGTGAATATTATTTTTGCAGGAGGGTCCTGCATCTACATTAGATGTTCATGTTCAGATGTTTTCAGCGGATTAATTACACTGGTCAACAAAACATAACAAAAATTCTGGCCTGGACTTTTGCAGCTGTTTTAGACTAATTTTAGGGTGCTGATTCCAAATCTGATCTCAGATTTGCTCTATCACATCTCATTTTTATGCTATCGGCATACCCAATTTTCATTGATTTTACCCGAAATTAACTCGCTTATGATTACAAGTTGTTGCGAGTCAGTGACTGCTTTAGTGTTAAAATACGGTGCTGTATTTTTAGGATAGTGTGCTTATAATATCATTTTATGTAGATATCCACATTTATTTTATATTTTTCTTCTGCAGTTTTTATTGAAAATGCAATATTTAATACCTCAAAAAACCTGATGTGATAGACAAAAACTGATGCCAGATTTGGAATCAGCACCCCAAAATGACCTTAAACCCGTTGGAATACCTTATGCCAGAAAAGTGTGTTGACCAGTGTTATGAGTTTGTTATTATGCAAGCGGGAGGAAACCGGAGCACCCAAAGACAACCCACGCCTTGCGCAAGGGGGAAACGCTCGATCCCCGAACTGACAGAAACGGATGGCGATTAGTCCACTTGCTGGACCGCCTTCTCGTGGTGAGCCGGGGTACGGCACCTCCTGGACGCCGACGGAGGGAAGGGAGTTTCGCACAGCATCTGTGTGTGATCCACCAACCCTGGCTGCTACTGCTGCTGCTTCCACAGTGCTGGATTATCGGCAACCCACGTGCAACAGCGTAGCCACCACCACCACCGCCTCCGCCTGGCTCGCAAGTTGATGGTCTCAGCCCGGTCACCGATCATGGCAAGATAATTCAGCAGTCTGAGAATGTAAAAAAAATATATATACATATGTGTAGGTACACTGAACCTCTTTTGCAACTTAAGTAGCTGACCGTGCTAATCGGAGGTGCGGGAATATATATTTGATGAGAATGTGACCAATCTTCTTGGTTCTTTCGGTAAAGTCACGTAGAAGGGAAGTAATAAAATAATAAAAATAAAACATAATAAAATAATATAATAAAATAATTCTCACTATTTTATTTTTATTATTTTATTACTTCCCTTCTACGTGACTTTACCGAAAGAACCAAGAAGATGAATCCCTGCAGTCACGAAAGCTTTAAATCGAAATGTGACCAATATATCGCTGCTCTAGGGCACATGGGTCAGAGTGCAGATGGCCCCTGACTGTGCGGGTGAGAGGTTGCCCCACATGATCTCAGACGTAGTTCTGTGATGTCTCCGTCCCGTTGGGTCATTGTCCCGACACAGGCTCGTGCACTGCTCACTGCACGCATCTCGTGACGTCGCCGCGACAGCGCGATGGGAATAACGGGGGGAGGTGGTGAGGGCACAATTGTCCTGACATTTAAAATCAGACTACCGTGTTTTATTTATGCTGGAGGAATCTGACGAGCCGCAAACCTCTTTTTCACAGATGTCTAGTTGGGGCACGTGGTCAGAACGTCTCCACGACAAACAATAACACAAACGAGTTTATAGAAGTGCGAAGTGTAGGAAAGTTAAACAAATCGCAAAAGAAATGTGACCGTATGACAGATCCAACGGTGCCACTATATTCTTTCCCTTCCCCGCCACACGTTTTTGATTCTTTTCCAGCGCAGTTTTTTTGCGTGCTCCATTCAGAGTAAAATAAAAAATAAAAAGGACCCAATAGAATAAAATGGACGGTTGTGAAATAAATAATTTTAACATATAAATAATAAAGAACCTAAATGTCGCGTTCACAATGGTCGAACACAGTACTTCGGCCGCTGTGTGGGCGGACGTGTGTGTGTACGCGCGCTGTCACGCGTGTGTGTATGTGTACACGCGTGTGTGTGTGTACATGCGTGTGTGTGTGTGTACATGGGCATGGTGCTGGCCACCCACCCCCTCGCGTGCCGTTCCGGCCTCCAATAGGTGCTACTCGCTAACAGCACTTGCCCCAACAGTCTGTGCGGGCTACACGGGGGATCTTTGTCTTTTGCTCGTGCATGCACGCGGCGTGTGCGTGCCCTGTGAATGCTTCAATTGTAAAGACGCGCACGGACTGATCTCAGCCGTCCGTCTGCTGACCTCTGACTTTTCGACATATGTCGCCCGCAACTACGTTGTCGTTCGTCTGTGGGTCTCCACGTTAAGTCTGTGGGTCTCTGTGTAAGTCTGCAATGTTACATGTTAAGATTTGGGTCTCTATTTGAATCAATGGATCCGTACGTGACTGTGGGTCTCTGTATAAATCTAGTTTTGGTTTTATATGCAAATCTATGAGTCTATATGCGAATCTACAATGCTCTATGTTAAGCTATGTGTCTCTGTATGAATCAATGGGTCCTTATGTGACTATGTGGGTCTCTGTATAACTCTGCGTATGGGTCTATATGCAAATCCGTGGGTCTCTATGCGAGCCTGTGGTTCTCTGTGGCAGTCTAGGGCTCCGTGAATACATGGGTCTCTCTACGTCTATGGGTCTGGAATGTGAGACTGTGGGCCTCGCAAGGTTGATCTGGGGCAGAGGTCGCAACCGGGTACCCGATACCCGCACCCTACCCGATACCCGGCTACCCATACCCGGCCGGGTACGGGTACCCGTTTGCGACCCTGGTGCGGCCGGGTACGGGTACGGGTAGGCCGTGAGTCACTGGTGAGTAACTGTTTGTCACTCATTTCGGGTAGGGTACGGGTAGGGAACGGGTACCCATTTGCGACCCTGGTGCGGCCGGGTACGGGTACAGGTAAGGAATCAAAACCCGTTTGCGACCTCTGATCTGGGGCCCTGGTGCATCCAGGACAGGTTTGGGTATCGCTCGCTCGCCACTTGGGTTCGCCGGGTTCACAGCGCGGTGCGCTGACCGCCGTGCCTCCGCACCGTGATGCACGAGGCACGAAACTCCCCCGCCGGAGTACACAGTGGGTTCCTTTGTTCAGACACGGTGCCAAATGGGTTGGCGGCGCGTTCAACCGAGAAATGGGTCTTGTTCTTAAAACTGAATAAAAAAATGTAACTGGACTTTTTATTTTACCAGGTAAGGCCCCGCTGGGCTACGTAGCTCTTTTTCGGAAGCGACCTGGGCATGAAGTGGCTTATCACGTGGACATGTATAGCAGCCAAACACTCAAAATACACGTTGATTCTAAATGCGGAGGGAAAAACCGGGAGGACCCGGAGAAAAACCCACGCGACCTCGGGCAGAGACATGCAAACTGCAAACATACAGCACGCGTCGGGGTCACGATCGAACCGATGACCTCCTGCAAACCAGGCGAGGTAGTCAACATCTTCGCCACTGGAGGACGAAGCAGAAGTAGGAGGGAGAGGCGGAGAAGGAGACAAGAAAAAAAAACACCGTTCGTGTGATTTCACATTTTGTCTCCGGGCCGGAAACCGCCGCCGCCGTCGCCCCTGCTCGAAGCGTGCGAGTTGAGGAATGCGCAACGGCCTCGGCGTCTGGGTGGCGCGTCTCGGCGAGAGGCCCCCACGGTGGCCGCCGGGCGGCGCCGGCGGTGGCGTGGGGGGGGGGGACGAGACGATGCGGGGGGGGCGGGGCCCCCGTGGTGCCGTTCTGCAAAAACGACAACAAAGCAAAACAACACGGCCGTGAATTTGTCCGTGTCGCTCCGTTCGATCCCGGGGGGTGGAGCTTTCTCGATGGGTTGTCGAGCACCGATCTCCGTGACGTGGGGCAGACGAACTATTTATTTATTTAGTTAGTTATTTATTAATTAGGTAAGTTATTTAATTATTTATTTATCTGATCTGGTATAAGGCCCACCTGAGCTGCATGGCTCTTTTTCGCGAGCGACCTGGCTATCTCGCAAACGACCGCCCCGTGAAGTGGCTTCTCGCGTGCACGGAAAGACGCCGAGAATCGTGAGCGTCGTCGCGGAGAATGTGGGGAACAAACAAAATAAGCAGATCACACAATTCCCCCCCATCCCCCCCGCATACATTTTACATCCGACTCTCTGCATAACCTTGACAGCTTCCCATCAACCACACAGCCTCCTGTGAGCGGCATAATTCCAGCGGTATTGGTTCAACACAAGTACAACTCTGGGCTCGGTTTCGACATTCAGTGCTTCATCAGCAGGGTCGAGCCTGCTTTTGAAATATCTGAACTTCCAGACGTTATAGGCAAGGGGCCCTCTTTAAGATGTGGGCCCCGGGTCGATATCGTTCAGCAACGTGGTCGTCGACGCGGACAATTACGCCAACAGATGGGATGGTTAACATATTCTTAGGTTTTTTCGGTAAAGTCACGTAGGTAACATTTTTTTAATAAAAATGAATGAAATAAAAATAAAATAAAAATCACGACGTTTCGGAGGCAACACAAGCCTCCGTCTTCAGGTGGAACCGTCACAGCACGATAGCTGTATCTCACTTGATACAGCTATTACTTGATACAGCTATCGTGCTGTGACGGTTCCACCTGAATGAATGTGAAGGACCAGGTGTGTTGGTGTGGGTGTCTAAGGTGGGTGTGGTCGTGGAGGTGTGTGTTAGTAAAAGTGTGTGCGAGAGGTGTGTGTGAATGAAGGTGTGTAAGACAGATGTGTAAATGAAAGTGTAAGACGTGTGTTAGTGTAGGTGTCTAACACAGGTGTGTCAGTGTAGATGTCTAACACAGGTGTGTAACTGAAGGTGTAAGACTTGTGTTTTAGTAAAGGTAAGCCAGGTGTGTTAGTGAAGATGTGTCAAGGTGTTTGATCAAGGTGGGAAAGCTCTGTTAGCGAGCACCTGTGCAGGTATCAGTGGGGTTGGTGTCTTGTGTTCGAGTGCGTGCACGTGCGTGTGTGTCATTATCTGAACCAGTCCTGGGCCTCCCCTCGGTTGAATCAATCTCAGATGAGTATCCAGTGAAATGTGTAAACCTCGTGACTAGGGAGACAAAGGTGGCCGGGCGTCATCTCGGCCACCCAACAACCTCGTGTGCCGTGCCGGCCTCCACAGGTGCTACTCGCTATAAAAGCACTTGCCCCAATAATCTGTTAAGGATATACGGGCAATCTTTGTCTTTGTGTGTGAGAGTTCAAAAAGTTCACTGGAGAGGTGACCGGCTGGTTCGGAGCTAAGGGGCACCCTGAGAGCCTGGCTTCGAATCCAGGTTTCAGCCAAACACAGTCAGCAAATGTCTCACAACAGAGACTCATAGACTCGCACAGAGAGGTACAAACTCGCATACAAACCCCTTAGACTTAGACGGAGACCACGTGTGATTCAACCGGTTGTTCTCATTTGCAGTGAGTTGATGGGTCTCAGCCCCGTCGCGAGCGGTGACTGGCACAAACAAATCCATCGCGTTAAAATTGCTTCTGCAGCTTTACATTCGGGTAAACCATCGTTACCGAGAGACTGGGAAATCTCAGTTTGATCTTCATGCGGCGAATCTGGCGGGGTTGGTGGGAAAGTGCCCCCCCCCACCCACCCACCCACCCCCCCGCTGTGTTGACCCTGGATCACTTAACGGGACCTCGGAGGTAACGCCGTGATGTCCACTTCTACGCGCCGTTCTCTAACACGGAAAGGGTTAACATCACACGACTCCGCGGGTAGAGTTCCCAAAGTAATCTCATGACAACGCGAGGATAACAAAAATAAATAAAAATAATGGGGAAAAGTAGGGAGAGTTGTGTTTGTAACATTGGTCGACGACCAGATACTGTGGCCAGATTGTGCACGTGGAATGCACGCGTGTGCACGTGGAATGCACGCGTGTAAATAGCCTTAACAGGCTGTTGGGGCAAGTGCCGTTAGCGAGCAACCTACGAAGGCCGGCACGGCACACGCGGGTGTGGGTGGCCGGCATCAGGCCCGACTGCCTTTGTCTTCCCAGTGGTGATGTTTTTACACACAGCACCAGGTACTCGTTGAAGGCTGAGTCGACCTAGGGGAGGCACAGGACCGATTCGGATAATCGTCATTGGTGTTGGCCGGGAGCGGGAATCGAACTCGGGTTGCCGGGTTCGTAGCGAGCGCGCAAACCGCTCCACCACCGCTCCCCCACTTGTATGTGTAAAATACAAAGACAAAGATCCCCTGTATAGCCTGAACAGACTGTTGGGGCAAGTGCTGTTAGCGAGCACCTGTGAAGGCCGGCACGGCACACGAGGGGGTGGGTGGCCAGCACCACGCCCGGTCACCTTTGTCTCCCCAGTGGCGATGTTTACACACCGCACCAGGTACTCATTTGAGGCTGAGTCGACCTAATGTGTAAACACACACACGCACGCACACACACACCGCACACATGTGCGGCGCTTAATCGTTTTATATCGGGGCAGTGAGTCAGTAGTGTGCGTGCGCGCGCGTAAATAGACTGTAAGAGAGATCCCAAGTTTGATTGTAGCTAACAAACTCTTTCCCAAATCTTGCAACTCATTTTCTGGAAGGTTCCGCTTGGGGGTGGGGGGGGGGATATTTTGGCAGAAGTCGTTTTATTCATTCATTCATTGTCGCTGTGAGCAAATAATTATCGTTCAAAATTCAAATTCTAGCCTCGTGTTGTTTTTTTGTTGTTGCCTGTTTTAAGATGTTACATTATTTTGACGTTATTCTTTTGGGTGGTGGGGCGGGTGCGGGGGGTATGGAAATGACTTTCTTTTAGTTTCATCGGTGGGTGCCCGGCCTGCTACGACATACGGTTAGGGCACGCTGCTGCCGTTGGTGGCGACGAATGCGCATCGCGAAAAAGGGAAAAGTTTTCGCGACGCGGCACTGAGAGCTGCTCCGTTTGAAATGAACCGCGCGAGACGGAAAACCAAGGAACGACACGGACTCGAGAACACACACGGGTCAACGGCATCATTCACGCACCTTTAAGATGAGTAAAAACAACAACAACAACAACAAGAATAATGACTAAAACTCAACGCGTTCATCAGTGACACTGTGGCCATAAAATGAAATATATGATCCCAAAAAAAATGTAATGTCCGACGTTTCGGGCAATGGGCCCTTCTTCTCAGAGCACATACCTCTGTGGCCTCTCTGCGTGCCATGCGCAATTGCCCAGCACGCCGCCGATTACGTACACAAGCGACCTGGCCACAAATGATAGCGCAACGAAGTGGCTTATCACGTGCAAATTGATAGCAGCAGCCAAGTATTCTTGGCGCGTGCTTCTAAATGTGGAGACAAATCCACGCGTCCACGGTGTAGTGGTTAGCGCACCACGCTACGAACCCCCCCGTGGCTCCCGCTCAATGTAAACACGAATGACGATTATTTGAACCGGTGCTGGGCCTCCCCGAGGTTGACTCGGCCTTAAATGAGTACCTGGTGCGGTGTGTAAACATCGCCACTGGGGAGACAAAGGTAGTCGGGCGTGGTGCTGGCAACCCACCCCCCTCGTGTGCCGTGCCAGCCTTCATAGGTGCACGCTAACAGCACTTGCCCCAATAGTCTGTGTCGGCTACACGGGGGATCTTTGCTTTTGTCTTGGCTGATTGACCCTGGATGATGATGGTGATGATGATGAATCATTTTAAAAGACGCGAACCGCGTGACGAACCCAGCGGCCTGAGTTCAATTTCCACGTAGTCATTACGGCGACTAGCCTACATTGAGTTCTCAGCGTTAATAACACAACACTCGTATGGCCAGACTCGAGTTCATCTAAGACTCTTAGGCTCATAGAGCCAGACTAAAGCTCCTGCAGGATTCACCGTGTTAAATGTGAATATCTAAGGCTCATAGAGCCCGACTAAAGCTCCTGCAGGATTCGCCGTGTTAAGTGTGAATATCTAAGGCTCATAGAGCCAGACTAAAGCTCCTGCAGGATTCACGGTGTTAAGTGTGAATATCTTAGGCTCATAGAGCCAGACTAAAGCTCCTGCAGGATTCACGGTGTTAAGTGTGAATATCTAAGGCTCATAGAGCCAGACTAAAGCTCCTGCAGGATTCACGGTGTTAAGTGTGAATATCTAAGGCTCATAGAGCCAGACTAAAGCTCCTGCAGGATTCACAGTGTTAAGTGTGAATATCTAAGGCTCATAGAGCCAGACTAAAGCTCCTGCAGGATTCACAGTGTTAAGTGTGAATATCTAAGGCTCATAGAGCCAGACTAAAGCTCCTGCAGGATTCACGGTGTTAAGTGTGAATATCTAAGGCTCATAGAGCCAGACTAAAGCTCCTGCAGGATTCACGGTGTTAAGTGTGAATATCTAAGGCTCATAGAGCCAGACTAAAGCTCCTGCAGGATTCACGGTGTTAAGTGTGAATATCTTAGGCTCATAGAGCCAGACTAAAGCTCCTGCAGGATTCACGGTGTTAAGTGTGAATATCTAAGGCTCATAGAGCCAGACTAAAGCTCCTGCAGGATTCACGGTGTTAAGTGTGAATATCTAAGGCTCATAAGAGGCAGACTGAAGCTCCTGCAGGATTCACGGTGTTAAGTGTGAATATCTAAGGCTCATAGAGCCAGACTAAAGCTCCTGCAGGATTCACGGTGTTAAGTGTGAATATCTAAGGCTCATAGAGCCAGACTAAAGCTCCTGCAGGATTCACGGTGTTAAGTGTGAATATCTAAGGCTCATAGAGCCAGACTAAAGCTCCTGCAGGATTCACGGTGTTAAGTGTGAATATCTAAGGCTCATAGAGCCAGACTAAAGCTCCTGCAGGATTCACGGTGTTAAGTGTGAATATCTAAGGCTCATAAGAGGCAGACTGAAGCTCCTGCAGGATTCACAGTGTTAAGTGTGAATATCTAAGGCTCATAGAGCCAGACTAAAGCTCCTGCAGGATTCACAGTGTTAAGTGTGAATATCTAAGGCTCATAGAGCCAGACTAAAGCTCCTGCAGGATTCACGGTGTTAAGTGTGAATATCTAAGGCTCATAGAGCCAGACTAAAGCTCCTGCAGGATTCACGGTGTTAAGTGTGAATATCTAAGGCTCATAGAGCCAGACTAAAGCTCCTGCAGGATTCACGGTGTTAAGTGTGAATATCTAAGGCTCATAGAGCCAGACTAAAGCTCCTGCAGGATTCACGGTGTTAAGTGTGAATATCTAAGGCTCATAAGAGCCAGACTAAAGCTCCTGCAGGATTCACGGTGTTAAGTGTGAATATTTAAGGCTCATAGAGCCAGACTAAAGCTCCTGCAGGATTCACGGTGTTAAGTGTGAATATCTAAGGCTCATAGAGCCAGACTAAAGCTCCTGCAGGATTCACGGTGTTAAGTGTGAATATCTAAGGCTCATAGAGCCAGACTAAAGCTCCTGCAGGATTCACGGTGTTAAGTGTGAATATCTAAGGCTCATAGAGCCAGACTAAAGCTCCTGCAGGATTCACAGTGTTAAGTGTGAATATCTAAGGCTCATAAGAGGCAGACTGAAGCTCCTGCAGGATTCACGGTGTTAAGTGTGAATATCTAAGGCTCATAGAGCCAGACTAAAGCTCCTGCAGGATTCACGGTGTTAAGTGTGAATATCTAAGGCTCATAAGAGGCAGACTAAGGGGTCCCTTGGGATTCACAGCGTTCAGATTTAATGTCTATGGAAGTCTCATGGAGCCAAACCAAGTCTCCTGCACAATGGAGAGGTCGGTGTAAGTGATGTTTAATTACTGTACTTTATTTAGCTTGTTTACCCTGGTGCCTTTTTGCTCATCTTCCCTTGAGGAAAACTCTGGAAGCCCCTCGCTTAACATTTGCTCTCACCACTGTGCACCCCCCCCCACACTCCTTCCACTCCCCTCTCTCTTGAAAAAACGAACCTCAGTCACTTTTCAGGGCCCTTAATAATGTATTTATATTCGATTTTAGTTTTTAATAATTACCAGGTAACGACCCACTGAACTATGTTGCTCACAACGAAGTGGGCTTGTTATCATCATCATCATCAACACGTCGAAATGTATAGCAGCCAAATGTTCTGAACGCATGATGTCGATTCTAAATGTGGAGGGGAAAACCGGAGGAGCCAGAGAAAAATCCACGCGACCACGTGGAGAGACACGCAAACTCCAAATATACAGCAGGCGTCAGGGTCGGGATCGATCCCACGACCTCCTGCACACCAGGCGAGGTAGTTAACATCTCCTAGCCACCGTGATGATGGTGAGAGAGAGAGTGACACGCAAACTCCAAATATACAGCAGCAGGCGTCAGGGTCTGGATCGAGGTTGAACACTCAACCTCCTGAATATCAGGCGAGGTAGTTAACATCCCCTAGCCACCGTGGTGATGATGAGAGAGAGAGAGTGACACGCAAACTACAAATATACAGCAGGCGTCAGGGTCTGGATCGAGGTTGAACCCTCAATCTCCTGCATACCAGGCGAGGTAGTTAACATCTCCTAGCCACCGTGATGATGGTGAGAGAGAGAGTGACACGCAAACTCCAAATATACAGCAGGCATCAGGGTCTGGATCGAGGTTGAACACTCAACCTCCTGTATACCAGGCGAGGTAGTTAACATCTCCTAGCCACCGTGGCGCCTATAGCTCTCGCGCTGCCACGGCGAGCGGTGTGACGGACAGCGTAGCACTCGATACGATCTCCTGGTGCAGCGGATAGAGGCAACAGTGGCGAGTTTATTAAATTCCCCCCCCCCCCTACGTTGCCCACGTGTCGTCCTCCATCCACTCGGCAGTGTCCATAGCTTCACCACCATCAGCACCAGCAGCAGCACGGACGGTCAGTCGATCATCAGGTCGCGCGTGGCGGGGTCCAGTGTGGTTGTGCAGTTGTATGGCCATTGGGGAAGAGTAGGCCAAAAATGTAGTCAGGTTCAGTTTCAACAGCTGTGGCTCACTGGAACCAGACCAAGGCAACTGTGTTCATTTTGGTGCTTTCGAGTTAATATCTGAGGCTCGTAGCGCCAGGACGAGATCCCACTTAGGATTCTTTGTGTTTAGTCTGACCTATTCTTTGGGTTCAAAGAAAATAACAAAATAACAAAAAAACTACGACGTTTCGATCGCAACACAAGCGGTCGTCATCGGGAAAAGGGGGTGTTCTTTTCTTTGAACCTATCTACGTGACTTTACCGAACTACCCAAAGAATATGAATTCCTGCAGTCACGAAAGCTCGAAGTCAAGATTTAGTCTGACCGTTATGTTTATGCCTCCACTAGGGGAGGGGGGGGTGGTGGTGGTGGGGGGGGGGCATCTGCCAGCAGTGGCGGGGGTCAACCAGTTTCGAGGCTGCGCCCTTAGCCTCTGGCGCGAGGGTGTTTACTGTGGGCGTCGGTGGTGGGCAGGGGAATCACTCCTCTTCCTATTCGTGGATCTTACGTGGCCCACGCCGCACCTATCGCCCTCCGTCACAGTCGATCACTGCCCCAACCCCCACCGCCCCACGTCCCCACCTCCTCCCCCGGACCGACGGTAGCGGCAGCGCCAACGGGGGCCCCCCGGCAACTTTGGCCGAATGTATTTTTAGCTGGACCCGCGGAGGCATTCCAGAGCCATGCGGTCGGTCAGCTGAAATACACCACCCGCCGGCACTCACGCACGCGACCACGAACGGGCCCCCCCTCTGCGCCGACGACAAGGACAACGGCGGCGGTGGCGGCAGCAGCTCCCTTGACCGCCGGCGGTGCCCCATCGTTGGCGATCGTCGGGTGTGTTGTCATAAGGGGGTTAACTGCGTCCGCGAGGAGATCTTTTTGGGGACAAGTTGGGGCTCGGATAAAGAGGAGCTGTGTCGAACCGGTCGGCGGGGGAGCAAGGTTGTCTTGAAGGTTCGTCTTGTCCAACTTTGCCGGGCGGGTGTCGGACGATTAGAGTCTGCGTTTATTTTTGCCGGGATTGTTTGCCGTTGTAAAACCCGATGTGGTTCGGCAGAAGATTTGTACTTTTTTTCGCGTGTTTCGGCCGCGATGGCCTCGTCTAAAACGGTTGCGCGGTTTATTTTTGGACAGAATCGCTCGCCGCTTGACCTCGCCCGTCTTGTTTCCGTTTCTCGCCGCTCGGCGGGACGAGATTCGCAATTTTATTCTCTCGACGAACCTCTTGCGAGGAGGTTTGAAACGTCGGCCACTCCCAACGGATCGCCTGTCGGAAGAGGTCGAGAGGTTTGGTTGGTGCAGTGGCCTGTCGTAATTGAACATTTGTCCCACTTACGTTCACTTATTAGCAGATTCTGTCAAAATGTTTCGGCAGAATCTCGCTCGGCAGTCATTTGTTGGAGTTTCGAATATTTGCAGTCTCTTGTCACAGGGTTCGTGTTGGGGTTTAGCCCACTTTTGGGTCTCGGTTTCAAAAATTAACCTTCAATTGAAGATTAAACAAATTACTTGAAAGTTAATTTTTTGTTTACAGCTAACTTGAAATGTGAGTTTAAATCATTAACCTGGGAACCCTCACGTCTGTGCTGTGGAGGTGCCCACCAGTGCAGGACACAGGGAGGAGGGGGACATGAAAGATTCGGATGGGGGGAGATGCGGGTGGGGGGAGACGGAAGGGGAGATGCGATGGAGTGAGATGTGAGGACGGTGGATGCGACTGGTGGAGAGAGGATATCCAAACAGCCGACTCATCCCATGCAATAGTGGTGGCTTCTGGCTTAGAAGATGTGCGAGTCTATGGGCCATGTAAGGTTAACTGAATCTACAAGTTTCTCTGTAAGTCTATGGGCCATGTAAGGTTAACTGAATCTACAAGTTTCTCTGTAAGTCTATAGGCCATGTGAGAGTATCTGAATCTACAAGTTTCTCTGTAAGTCTATGGGCCATGTAAGAGTAACTGAATCTACAAGTTTCTCTGTAAGTCTATGGGCCATGTAAGAGTATCTGAATCTACAAGTCTCTCTGTAAGTCTATGGGCCATGTAAGGTTAACTGAATCTACAAGTTTCTCTGTAAGTCTATAGGCCATGTGAGAGTAACTGAATCTACAAGTTTCTCTGTAAGTCTATGGGCCATGTAAGGTTAACTGAATCTACAAGTTTCTCTGTAAGTCTATAGGCCATGTGAGAGTAACTGAATCTACAAGTTTCTATGTAAGTCTATGGGCCATGTAAGGTTAACTGAATCTACAAGTTTCTCTGTAAGTCTATAGGCCATGTAAGAGTAACTGAAACTACAAGTTTCTCTGTAAGTCTATGGGCCATGTAAGAATAACTGAATCTACAAGTTCTCTGTAAGTCTATGGGCCATGTAAGAGTAACTGAATCTACAAGTTTCTCTGTAAGTCTATAGGCCATGTAAGAGTAACTGAATCTACAAGTTTCTCTGTAAGTCTATGGGCCATGTAAGAGTAACTGAATCTACAAGTTTCTCTGTAAGTCTATGGGCCATGTGAGAGTATCTGAATCTACAAGTTGCTCTGTAAGTCTATGGGCCATGTAAGAGTAACTGAATCTACAAGTTTCTCTGTAAGTCTATGGACCATGTGAGAGTAACTGAATCTACAAGTTTCTCTGTAAGTCTATGGGCCATGTAAGAGTAACTGAATCTACAAGTTTCTCTGTAAGTCTATGGGCCATGTAAGAGTAACTGAATCTACAAGTTTCTCTGTAAGTCTATGGACCATGTAAGAGTATCTGAATCTACAAGTTTCTCTGTAAGTCTATGGGCCATGTAAGAGTAACTGAATCTACAAGTTTCTCTGTAAGTCTATGGACCATGTAAGAGTATCTGAATCTACAAGTTTCTCTGTAAGTATATGGGCCATGTAAGAGTAACTGAATCTACAAGTTTCTCTGTAAGTCTATAAGCCATGTAAGGTTAACTGAATCTACAAGTTTCTCTGTAAGTCTATGGGCCATGTAAGGTTAACTGAATCTACAAGTTTCTCTGTAAGTCTATGGGCCATGTAAGGTTAACTGAATCTACAAGTTTCTCTGTAAGTCTATGGGCCATGTAAGAGTAACTGAATCTACAAGTTTCTCTGTAAGTCTATGGGCCATGTGAGAGTAACTGAATCTACAAGTTTCTCTGTAAGTCTATGGGCCATGTAAGCGTAACTGAATCTACAAGTTTCTCTGTAAGTCTATGGGCCATGTAAGAGTATCTGAATCTACAAGTTTCTCTGTAAGTCTATGGGCCATGTGAGAGTAACTGAATCTACAAGTTTCTCTGTAAGTCTATGGGCCATGTAAGCGTAACTGAATCTACAAGTTTCTCTGTAAGTCTATGGGCCATGTAAGGTTAACTGAATCTACAAGTTTATCTGTAAGTCTATGGGCCATGTAAGAGTATCTGAATCTACAAGTTTCTCTGTAAGTCTATGGGCCATGTAAGAGTAACTGAATCTACAAGTTTCTCTGTAAGTCTATGGGCCATGTAAGAGTATCTGAATCTACAAGTTTCTCTCTAAGTCTATTGGCCATGTAAAAGTATCTGAGTTTGAGTGTCTATGCAAGCTGATGGATTTCTAAGGATAAGGAGGTGTGACGAGGGATGAGACGTGGCATGGAATAGAAGCTCATAGAGGGAGAACTGAGTATGAAGATAATAGAACAACTTGTGTGTTTAGTTTGTTGTCCTTCCCCCCCCCCCACACGTGCGATTAGCGCAGGTGGCTACATACGGTGCGAAAGAAGTTCAACATACGTACAGCAGCTAACCACATACAAGAGTGGGACATGGTGGCTAAGAGATGTTAACTACCTCGTCTGGTATACAGGGGGTCGTGGGTTCGATCCCAACCCTGACACCGGCTGTATATTTGGAGTTTTACGTAGCCGACCGCACTAATCGGCGATGCGTGTCCTTTGTGTGTCCGTTGCGTGTCCGTTGTGTGGTTGTGTGGTTGTGTGTCCGTTGCGTGTCCCAGTGTCCGTTTCCGCGTGCGTCCACCGTCCGTGCCGGCGCGCTCTCGCGGGAATCTCGTCGCTGGCAAGACGGACGACGAAGACGAACATCTCTCCAAGCCCTGACGCCGTCGCCACCGTCGCCACCGCCACGTCTCTCTGAGTCGGGAATTTTGTGGACGCAACCATGACGGAAGTTGCACACAAGGCAGAGGTGACCCCCCCCCCCAACACCCCCCCTCCCCCACGCCTCCGCAACACCCACCCACGCTTGCCGTTCGTTTCGTCAACGAAATTACACGAGCGACGAAAACGTCTTCGTCGACGAAGCGTTTTCTTTTTTTTTCTTCCCCCGAGTCAACGATATCCGAGTGCGGATGAAATTAATCGATGGGCTTCGTCTGCCGCCAAGCCCGCCAGAGATGGTGGCCCAGGATCAAAGCAAATCGCCGCTTGGCACAGCATCTGCAGTTGCTTTCGTCGTGTCCTGTCGTGTCGATTTATTTATTTGAACCGCCCCCCCCCGACCACCTCCGCCTCCAACCAGCCAGCGACAGTGCCAATCATCAAAGCTCAAGTTTTCACACGTGGGCAAACGGTGCCATTCGAATCGTTTTTTTTAAATCCTTTATATTAAGTTCACTTGCTTGCTTGCTTGCGCGCTTACGACCGTGCAAATCTTTCGGTCGTTTTTTTAACCCACTTCCCGTGATCCAATCGAGCTGACATTTTGCACACAGACTCGTTGTCCGTGACAATTTATTTTCGTGAAAAAATTTTTCCTAAATTTTCCACTTTTTAGGATTTTTTTTTCATATTTCATTTAAAAAACCAATGTGATAAAAATGAAACTCTTACTCAAGAAAAACAGAAATGAATAATAAAATAAAACTGATGCCACGCATATAAAGGATTTATAGTGAAAAACTTTGTTTTTACGGGTTAATTTTTTAATTCCAGGGCCAATGTTGAGTAGTTTATCGTGAGGTTACGACTGTTGGCGAACCTTCAGGATGCCGCTTTGCCGGAAGCGGCGTTAAGTGTCGGCGCAGTCTCGAGTTCGCCGTTTTCGGGTTCCCCGGCCTCCTGATACGTTTCTTGAATCTCCGCTCGCCGCGTTTGGTCCAGCCAGCGGTGTGAATGCGTGCGCCACACGGGGAGTCGATGGGAAGGGGTGGCCGCTCTCGCTGGCCGGCGTGGCAGAGTAGGCTAAAGGGGGGGGGGAGACCCCTTCCGGTCGATGGGGATCTCCGTGGAACTCCCTGGAGAGTTTTGTCCCCCTTCTGAGCGAGCAATTGCGGGGCTGCACCTTGGCCGTTACATTTTTTAAATAAAATAATATGTTATTAATAAATAATAACATAATTAAATAATAACATATATTATATATTCTAAATTGTAATGTTATAATAGAATAATATGATTGTCATTATTTTATATTAATAATATTATTGTTAGCGAGAATTTGGAAGGCAGCGGCGATTCTTATCGAAACTCGTCCCTGTTCCTTCCAATGCTCTCTCATCCCATCCATCCCATCCCATGCATTTGATCCAACCGATCCATCCATCCTATCTCATCCCATCCATAATATCTCATCCCATCCATCCTATCCATCTCATCCAAACTATCCCATCCTATCCCAACCCATCCATCCGATCCATCCCATCCCATGCATTTGATCCAACCGATCCATCCATTCTATCTCATCCCATCCCATACATTTGATCCAACCGATCCATCCATCCTATCTCATCCCATCCATTATCTCATCCCATCCATCCTATCCATCTCATCCAAACTATCCCATCCTATCCCAACCCATCCATCCGATCCATCCCATCCCATACATTTGATCCAACCGATCCATCCCTCCTATCTCATCCCATCCATAATATCTCATCCCATCCATCCTATCCATCTCATCCAAACTATCCCATCCTATCCCAACCCATCCATCCGATCCATCCCATCCCATGCATTTGATCCAACCGATCCATCCATTCTATCTCATCCCATCCCATACATTTGATCCAACCGATCCATCCATCCTATCTCATCCCATCCATAATATCTCATCCCATCCATCCTATCCATCTCATCCAAACTATCCCATCCTATCCCAACCCATCCATCCGATCCATCCCATCCCATGCATTTGATCCAACCGATCCATCCATTCTATCTCATCCCATCCCATGCATTTGATCCTACCGATCCACCCATCCTATCTTATCCCATCCATAATATCTCATCCCATCCATCCTATCCATCTCATCCCAACTATCCCATCCTATCCCAACCCATCCATCCGATTCATCCATCTGCTCCATCCCATCCAACCATTTATCCGCTCATCCGCCCATCCTTCCGCGCTCCCCCGACGCGCTCCCCCAGCGGATCCTGGCCTCGACGGGGAAGCCGGTGCAGAGGACGTACGTCCCGCGGCTGTCGACGGGCAGCGACGGCGGCGGCGGCGAGGGCGACGTGGTGAGCCGCTTCGAGCAGAACCGGCAGGTGAGGGAGGAGCGCTCGCGGCGCCGCTGCAACGACGAGCGGCAGAAGCGCAACGAGCAGTTCCGCCGTGAGAAGGAGCTCAACCGGCGCAAGCAGGAGGTACGTGCGTGTAGATGTGTGTAGGTGTGTGTGTGCGTGTGTAGATGTGCGTGTGTAGATGTGTGTGTGTGTGCGTGTGTAGGTGTGTGTGTGTGTGTGTGTAGGTGCGTGTGTAGGTGTGTGTAGGCGTGTGTGTGTGTGTGCGTGCGTGTATAGGTGTGTGTGTGTGTAGGTATGTGCGTGTGTAGGTGTGTGTAGATGTGCGTGCGTGTGTAGGTGTGTGTAGGTGTGTGTGTGTGCGTGCGTGTGTAGGTGTGTGTGTGCGTGTGTAGGTGCGTGTGTAGGTGTGTGTGTGTGTTCATCGTGTGACCGTGCTTTTATAGGTGCTCGCTAACAGCACTTGCCCCAACAGTCGGTTAAGGTTATACGGGGGATCTTTCGCTTTGTTGTAGGTGCGTGTGTGTGTGTGTAGGTGTGTGCGTGTGTGTGTGTGTGTGTAGGTGTGTGGGGAGCCGTAGTGTAGTGGGTAGCACGCTGCGCTACGAACCTCGTGACCCGGGTTCGATTCTCGCTTACATCCACCAGCACCAGTGACCATTATCTGAACCGATCCTGGGCCTCCCCGAGGTCGACTCGGTCTCAAATGAGTACCTGGTACCATGTGTAAACATCGCCACTGGGGAGACAAAGGCGGCCGGGCGTGGTGTTGGCCACCCACCCCCTCATGTGCTGTCCCGGCCTTCATAGGTGCTGCTACTCGCTAACAGCACTTGCCCCTGGGGGATCTTTGTTTTTGTGTGTGTGGGTATGTGTATACGTGTACGTGTGTGTGTACGAGTTGACAGATGCTCGACAGTTATGAGTGCGCTGAACATATTTGATGTCGTCATCCTCATTATCATCATAATCGTCGTTATCATCATCGTTTGTGTTATTATCATCATCGTCGTCGTCGTCATCATTATCGTCATCATTGTCATCATCAATGTGATCGTTGTCGTCGTCATCACTGTCGTTATCATGATTATCGTCATCATCGTCGTCGTCATCGTCCTCATCATCGTTGTTGTCCCCATCGCCGTTATCGTCACCATTGTCACCATTGTCACCATTGTCACCATCGTCACTACCGTCGTCATCATGATTGTCGCTATTGTCATAATCATCGTCGTCGTCGTCATCGTCCCCATCATCATTGTTGTCCCCATCGCCGTTATCGTCACCATTGTCACCATTGTCACCATTGTCACCACCGTCGTCATCATGATTGTCGTAATCATCGTCGTCATTGTCCCCATCATCATCGTTGTCCCCATCGCCGTCATCGTCACCACCGTCACCACCGCCGTTGTCTCCGCCGCCGTTGCAGCTGAAGCAGCTGCTCGCGTCCGATGACGAGGAGGAGGAGGCCAAGCCGGCACAGGTGAAGAAGACGTTCGTCCCCAAGCTGTCTGGTGAGCGGCGCGTGCAGCCGCGATCTCCCTCCACCGCCACATTTCACGGGAGGCTCTCCCCCCCCCGACTCCCGTGTTGACACTCACGAATGACAAAAACCGAAAACAATCAGAAGAGACCATTGGAACCTCATTTGCCAGTAAAAAATATGATCATTGGTTTTTTACCCTTCCATCTGGCAACAAAACTGACACCTTTTTTACAAGGAGTCATGTTTGCATAGACCGCAATACCTGCAGTCATAAGGCAAACAAAAAACATAACAATCAACTTCAAGGACAGTGCACATTGTCAGAGTTGTGTTTTTTGTTTGCATTATGACTGCAGGTATTGTGGTCTATGCAAACATGACTCCTTGTAAAAAAGGTGTCAGTTTTGTTGCCAGATAGAAGGGTAAAAAACCAATTATCATATTTTTTACTGGCAAATGAGGTTCCAATGGTGCAAATGCTTACCCCGAGCTCTCATACTATGATGGTGCATTGCCTTTGAGTTGTGCGCCTTTTGGCGTCATCTGGTCCAACCCATGTGAGACGAGGCTCTAAGGAAAGCTGTCTCGGGTGTGGACCAATCAACTTCAAGGACAGTGCATATCATTATCAGAGTTGTGTTTTTTGTTTGCATTATGACTGCAGGTATTGTGGTCTATGCAAACATGACTCCTTGTAAAAAAAGGTGTCCGTTTTGTTGCCAGATGGAAGGGTAAAAAAACCAATTATCAATCAGAAGAGAATCGCCCCCCCCCGCCCCGCCCCGGCGCGCGCAGGCACGGTGAAAGGGAAGTTCGCCGAGATGGAGAAGGCGCGCGCCGAGGACGAGCGCAAGCGTGCGGAGGAAGAGCGGCGGCGCCGCCACGAGCAGGACCACATGGAGAAGAAGAAGATGCAGAAGGAGGTCGCCAAGAAGCTCGCCGAGGTCAGGGTGACGACTACCCCGCCCCCCTGCCCCCAAGGGTTAGGGGTTAGGGGTTAGCAGGGCGGAGTGCAGCGGTGGAGTTCTGTTGCTGCTGCTGCTGCTGCTCCTGCTGCTACTGCTGCGGCTGCTGCTGCTGTTGCTGCTGCTGTCTGCTGCTGCTCCTGCTGCTGCTGCGGCTGCTGCTGCTGTTGCTGCTGCTGCTCCTGCTGCTGCTGCTGCTGCTGCTGCTGCTTCTGGTTCTGCTGGTTCTTCACAATTCTGGCAAATCGCCCGATGAAGCTGGTTGTCGTTGTGATCGCCGCAGCTACTCGAGTTGTGAATGTTGTGGGTTTTACTTTCCAACATGCCGGTGTGCTGAAGTAGTTACTGATTGGGGTTAAGGTCAGGGTTTGGAGCTGGGGGTTAGGGTCAGGGGCTAGATGGGGTTAGGGTCAGGGGTTAGAATTGGGGTTGGAGTTGGGGTTAGGGGTTATAGTTGGGGTTAAGGTCAGGGGCTAGTTGGGATTAGGGTCAGGGTTTGGAGTTGGGGGTTAAGGTCAGGGGCTAGTTGGGATTAGGGTCAGGGTTTGGAGTTGGGGGTTAGGGTCAGGGGCTAGTTGAGGTTAGGGTCAGGGGTTGGGGTCAGGAATTAGAGTTGGAGTTAGGGGTCATGGGGTTAGGGGTCATGGGGTTAGGGGTCATGGGGTTAGGGGTCATGGGGTTAGAGTTGAGCTGGGCTCCCCCGCCCCCGCCCCCCCCCCCCCCCCGCGTGTCACCGCTCACGCTCCGTGTCACCGCTCTCACCGCGCAGGAGCAAGGCGGTGGCGGCAGCGTTGGTGCCGATGCCGACTCTGCGGCACCGGCGGCTGCGGCGGAAGTGAACAAGACGCCGGGCAAGCTGAGCGTCGACTTCGAGAGCCTGAAGCGCGCCGAGGAGGAGGAGGCGGTGCGCAGGAAGGAGCAGGAGAAGAAGCTGCGCTACGAGGAAAACCGCCGCTCGTTCCGCGAGTCCAAGCGCCGCTCGTACCTCGCCATGGTGACGGCCCCACGCCTCCTCTTCCGCTCCCCTCGCTCGCTCATTCGAACGCCCGCACACTCGACGCGCTCGGGGCGCCATGCTGGCGAGATGTTGACTTCCACTTCGTTGGGCTATTATTTGTGATGGCCGGGTCACGTCTGAATAGCTCGGGGTGCGGCCTTAGCTGGTGCAATTAAAATAGTCTAAAGTTTAGTTTGCACGGCCTTTGCGCATTCGGCATACGGTATATTCTCCCACTCCACATCCGACAAATAGGCTCCATCTCAGTATCATTGAAATCCGAACTAAAGGCATTTTTATTCATCCGGGCATATGCTTAGAAATTGGAAATCGCGTGTTGGACATTCGACTGATTGGTGTCAAGTCGTCGTAACCCGTTTGGCCGTGACTCCACTACGGCCCCCGCCCGTGAAGGTTGTCCCCGGCTTGAGTGTGAGAAGTTGCGATTGTAGCCTGGCATGTTGAGACTCAATGGACTCATGTGTCTGTTGTGATAAGATTTGTTGTTGTTGTTTGTGCTTCGTTTGTTTTGGTGCCGTTTATTGATTTGTTTGTTAATTTCAAAATTGAGGAATTTCACTTGATTTTTTTAATCTATAAATAATAAGCTTTGGCCCTTAAAAAAATAATGTACAGCATTGTGGGATGCAATTATCACGAATGACTGCTCTCTATATAGACGCGGCCTGGCGTGGTGCTGGCCATCGCACTCCGCTCTATGTGCGCCGTGCCGGCCTATGTAGGTGGTTCTGCTCGCTCGCAGCACTTGCCCCCAACGGGGGGGGGGGGGGGGCATCTTCGTGTGTAATGCTCCTGCTTAGGTCGGGCGTCAAAGTCGATTTCCGTGCCACCAGGTGGGGAACTGGGAGAGGACCAGGATGGAGGTCGTCACATGTTTTTGCGGGAGTGAACCCGGGCCGCCGATGCGACGGAGCCGAAAGGGCCCGTGACCAAGATAGGCGAGCTCGACCGGGCAAATTAGAGACTGGCGCCGAAAATGTCGCGCGGACGCGAATCGATGTTTGAAAAAAAAAAAAACGTCTTAGCACGACCACAAATAAAAATTTGAAAAATTTGAAATTGCCGCGTAAACCAACGGCGTTCGCGCACCCTGCCGCGTAGGACGAGGAGGAGGAGGAGGCGACCGCGAGGGCGCAAGCGGAGAAGCCGGCGCTGGCGGTGCCGGGCAAGCTGCAGCTGAGCTTCGAGGAGCTGGAGCGCCAGCGCCGCGAGGAAGAGCGGCGGCGCACGGAGGAGGAGGCTCGCCGACGGCTCGACGAGGAGCGGCGAGCGTACCTGGAGGCCAGGAAGCACGAGGTGCAGCCGCCCACCACGCACTGCACTTGATCTCGTTTACCATTTGGTATTTTTACCAGGGAAAGGCACCCCCCCGCCCCTCCCCGCCGCCGCCCCCACACCGAGCTGGTGTGTAACTCTTCATCAGAAGCCACCTGGCCACAAACGATCGCTCACGTGGATATTTATGGCCGCGAAATTCTCAAAATGCGCTTTTATTCTCAATGTGGAGGGGAAAACACGAAGGACCCGAAAAAAATCCACGGGGAGAAGGAGACACCGCAAACTCAATGTACAGCAGGCGTCAGGGTCGGGATCGTACCCACGACCTCCCGAATACCAGGCGAGGTAGTTAACATCTCCTAGCCACCGTGATGATGATGATGATGATGAGAAAGACACACAAACTCCAAATATACAGCAGCAGGCATCTGGGTCGGGATCGAGCTCACGACCTCCTGAATACCAGGCGAGGTAGTTAACATCTCCTAGCCACCGTGATGATGATGATGATGAGAGAGAGAGAGACACGCAAACTCCAAATATACAGCAACAGGCGTCTGGGTCAGGATTGAACTCACGACCTCCTGCACACCAGGCGAGGTAGTCAACATCTCGCCGCCCCTCCTCCCCCTATACCCCACACTCATTCCCGGGGAGGGAGTTTGGGGGGGGGGCTAGTGATCTCAACTCATGAGCGAGAACATGCAAACCCCACTCACTCACACACTGTGCAGGACGGGGGGGGGGGGGGGTGGTGTGGGGGGGGGGGGAACAGCTCCACACAGCATGGGCACCCGAGTCAGGAATCGAGCCCAGGACCCTTCTAGCTGTGCAGCCGACTAAGCGAACATCGGCGCGGTATCCCCCCGCCCCCCCCCCCTGCCCCCCCCCCCCACCCTGTCCCCCCCCCTCGGCAGGGAGAAGGAGGCGACAGCTTCCTCGACGATGACGGCGACGAGGTGGAGAGCGTCTCGTCGGAGGCCTCGTCGGAGCTGCGGCCGGGCAAGCTGCGGCTGAGCTTCGAGGAGGTGGAACGACATCGCCAGCAGGTGCCCCCCCTCCCCCCCCTTTGTAATGGGCTAATTAATAATAGGGGTAATAATTAATAGCAACGTATCAATAGCTCGCGCTTCCAATGGCGCAGGCTTTTCGTGCGTGGCCGTAATCCATGCGTGTGCGTGATTCTTCTTCTCCGTTGTTGATGTTGTTGTTGTTGTTGTTGTTGTCGTTGTTGTTGTTGTTCAGGAGGAGCGGCGGAGGCTGGAAGAGGCTCGCGAGCGACTGGAAGAGGAAAAGCGCTCCTTGCTGGAGGCACGCCGGAGCATGGTGAGACGCGGCCACGCGGCACAACGGGAACCACGCGCGGGGGGGGGGGGGGGGGGGGGGCAGCACAAAGACGGTTCCCGGGGCGCCACGGTGGCGAGGAGACGTTGACTACCCCCCCCCCCCCACCCGGAGCCCGCTGTACATTTGCGTGTTCTCCCGGCGGTCGAGTAGCACGTCCGGCTACGTACGGTGCGAAAGAAGTTCAACGGACACCCGCAACGCTCGCACGCACGCGCCCTGTCCCTCTCTCTCTCTCCCTCTCGCTCCGTGTCGTGTCGCTCCGTGCAGGCGCTGCAGTGCGAGGGGGAGGATCGCGAGGGCAGCGCGTCGCCCGCGGGCAGTGCCAGCGACGAGGCGCTGCCCGGCAAGCTGAAGCTGAGCTTCGAGGAGCTCGAGCGGCGGCGCCAGGAGGAGGAGACGCGCAAGGCCGAGGAGGAGGCGCGCCGCCGCCTGGACGAGGAGAAGAGGAGCTTCGTCGAGGCCCGGCGCAGCATGGTGAGGTGGGGGGGGGGCACAGGTGAGGTGGGGGGGGGGCACGGGGCGGGGGGCACGGGGGGTGACGGGGGGGGGAGCGGGGCGGCAGCAGCAGCAGTCGACGTATCGGCAGCGATGTTAGCAGGAGGACCGTGACGGTGGCGACCGTGATGAAGATGATGACCGTGTCCACGGCGACCGTGACCGCGGCGACCGTGACTGCGGCGACCGTGTCCGCGGCGACCGTGACCGCGGCAACCGTGACGTTGTTGTCGCGCTCTGTGTTGCGCTCCAGGCGCCGGACGACGAAGACGCCCAGGAGCTGCGGCGCGGCGCGAGCGGCTCGAGCGACTCGCTGGGGCCGGGGCGGCTGGAGATCAACTTCGAGGAGCTGCTGCGGCTCAAGCACGAGGAGGAGGCGAGGCGGCACGACGAGGACCGCCGCGTCAAGCTGGAGGAGGAGAAGAGGGCCATGGAAGAGGAGAAGCAGCACATGGAGCCGGTGGGTTGTCCTCTGGAGTTTCGTTTCTGTAAAACTAAAAAAAGGCTGGCGGTGGTGGTGGTAATGGCCAGGAGAGGTCAGTGACCTTTTGAGTTTGTCCGCCCTCCTTTTGGGAGAGAGATGGCCCTCGCACTCCGGGGTTTCTCGCCCATGTGCAGCGCAAAATCGGAGATCCCCCGGTGGAGCGGGGGACCCTCTTGACAACGAGACCTGAGACTCGGCGAGGCTTGCGCAGCTTTTTTTCACAATCGCAAATGGGTAGCGCAGCGAAGTGGCTTATCGTCACAATTGAAACCTCCTTTGTCAGTAGAAAAATTTGATGATTGTTTTTTTAACCTTTTATCTGGCAACAAAACTGACACCTTTTTTACAAGGAGTCATGTTTGCATAGACCACAATACCTGCGGTCGGAATGCAAACAAAAAACACAACTCTGACATAGATATGCACTGTCCTTGAAGTTGATTGGTCCACACCCGAGACAGCTTTTCTTAGAGCCTAGTCTCACATGGGTTGGACCAGATGACGCCAAAAGGCACAATTTATAGCAGCGGCCAAACACGTGACGTTGATCCTAAATGTGGAGGTAAAAGCCGGAGGGCCTGGAGAAGAATCCACGCGATCACGGGAACATCGGGGGTGGGGTGTGGGGAGGAAGGCCGGCGATTCGCGCCGATTCTCCGCAGCCGGGGCACAATCCGCGTGGGAACGTTCGACCGAACTTCGCTGCGCCGGATATGCCGCCCGTCGCCGGCGTCGGCCACAGACGATGAAACTCCTGTCGGGAACGTGAATGCTCGTGTTGGCCTTCCCTCCCCCCCCACCCGCACGTGCGATTAGCGCAGGTGGCTATGTACGGTGCGAAAGAAGTTCAACATACATACGTACAGCAGCTAACAGCAGCTAACCACGTGGAAGAGTGGGACGCGGTGGCGAGATGTTAACTCCCTCGCCTAGTATGCCGGAGGTCGTTTGTTTCGATGCCGACCCTGACGCCTAGAAATTTCGAGTTTGTGTCTGTCTCCCTGTGGCGGCGCGGATTTTTTCTCCGGTTTTAATCTCCACATTTGGAAACACGCATTGAGATAATTTAGAGTAATTTGTTGATATAAATTTCCACGTTAAAAGACACTTTGTTGACCAATAATTTTGTGGCCAAGTCGCTTCTGAAAAATAAGTTCATACCTCAGTGGGCTTTACCTGGGTAAGAAAAAAGCAAGTTGTTTTATTTGTAGATTGTTTTAGTGACTTGTATACCCTTCATTTTCATTGCACTCCGTGTATTTATAATTTTAGGTTTTTGGTGACCTTTGACCCGCCCCTACTGGTTACATCGGTGAAAAAGAGCTTCACAGCTCATCGGATTCCTCCACTCTAATTATATATCCTGATCCTGATTCTGACATGGGGAGTCGCATGAGAGCGACGAGGGGGTGGTAGCGGTGAAGGTAAATTCGACGTCTCGTTAATCGAGCCGTCCCCCTCCCTGCGCGTGGCCTTCAGGACGAGGTGAACGAGAGCTCGGAGACGGTGAGCAAGGAGTACGAGGAGATCAAGACCCTCAAGAGGACGGGCACCATCAAGGCCAAGAGCCTCAAGTCCAAGTTCGAGCAGATGGAGCAGCTCTCGGGCGAGGAGATCCGGCGCAAGATCGCCGAGGAGCGCGCGCGCCGGCAGGCCCTGGAGCAGGAGCGGCATGACCTGGAGGCGCAGGACTTCACGCTGGTGCGAAGGCCGCTCGCTCGCTCCCTCGCTCGCTCCCTCGCTCGCTCCCTTGCTCGCTCCCTCGCTCTCGAGCTCACTCGTTAGTTCGCCGACCCGATGACAGCGCTTGCGCCGAACCTGTGGCACGTTCGCTTGCTCCCTCACTCGCTCGTTTGTTTTCTCTCAGTAGCTGCTTGACTCACTCGCTCGCCCACTTATTAAGGTCGCTCGCTCGCTCATTCACTCACACGCTCGCTCTCTAGTCCATTGACCCGCTGACACGCTTGCGCCAAAACCTTGGCTCGTTCGCACGCTCGATCGTATGTTCCCTAACTCATTGACTCACCTGCTCGCCTAGCTATTCAGCTCGCTTGCTCACTCATTCGCTCTCTCGCTAGCTCATTCATTCTCGCGCTCGCCCACTCACACGCTTGCTCGATCGGTCGACCGTTTGTTCCGTAGCTCGGCAGCTCCTTGACTCGCCTGCTCGCCAACCTCTCCGCTCGTTCGCTCGCCCGCTCGCCCACTCGTCCGCTTCCTCGCCCATTCGGT
Organism: Lampetra fluviatilis; assembly: GCF_964198595.1. Classification (NCBI taxonomy): domain Eukaryota; kingdom Metazoa; phylum Chordata; class Hyperoartia; order Petromyzontiformes; family Petromyzontidae; genus Lampetra; species Lampetra fluviatilis. The sequence continues at coordinate 4,958,393 of NC_136323.1, read as the reverse complement.
CGCTCGCGGCGTTTGGCACCCACGGCGCCGCGATCGTCGTCCGCTCCACTTACGTGCGCAAAAACCCTGCTGCGAAGGAGAGTCACGAGGCTTGCGCGAGGCCTTCACGGGCAAACGAGCGCGGCAATCATAAGCACGACGACTTCGACGACAACGCATCGCATAACCGGGATACCGCGTTCGTTCGCCGCCCGCCCGCCCGCCCACCCAGGAGGAGGAGATGTCTTACCCGGTGCGGACGGTGGAAGCGCCGTGTGCTCGCCGCGCCGACATGAAGGCTCGCTTCGCCGAGATGGCGCTCGCACGGGAGGAGGAGGCTCGCCGCAGGGTGGACGAGCAGAAGATGCAGCGCATGCGCTTCGAGCAGCAGGAGATCGACGCGGCGTCACTGTCGGTTCGTACCGCGGGGGGGGCGGGTGGGGGGCGTGGGGGGTGGGTGGCGCAGGGGTGCAGATGGCCCTGACAGCTCTTATGCCAGAGGCAAAGGTGGCTAAGGTGTCATAGTGCAGATTTATTTATGCGGCTGAGTGAGAGCGAATTGCTAGTTTACTTTTGACTATTTTTATTTGAACACGTTCCTTCGGAGTGGGCAGGTAGGAACTTGGTTGGACAGCGCATTCGTGCACGACAGACAAATATGCACGACAGACAGACAAATAACCCCTGGTGGGCAAGGTGGAACCTGTTGTTCCTACCTGTACCAGGTAAGGCCTTGCTGAGCTGTGTAACTCTTTCAGAAGCGACTTGGCAATCACAAATGATAGGTCAACGAAAGTGGCTTATCATCATCACGTGGAGATGTACAGCAGTAGCCACAAACTCTGAACGCGTGACGTTGAAAAGTCCACAAGACCACGGGGATAGAGACACGCAAACTGCAAATATACAACAGGCATCAGGGTCGGGATCGAACCCAAGACCTCCTGTGTTACCAGTCGAGGTAGTTAACATCTCACTGCTGTGGCACCCACACAACATTCGTCAATAACATTGCACGTGTCCGTGTGTGGGGAAAAATATATGTCTTTAGTTATATAGGCGACGTTTCGGGAAATGGCCCTTCTTCATAGCACGTCATTATTGACGATTTTTTTTTTCGCGAAGTACACACATCCGGTCTGAGCTCTCGCTGACTAAAAGCGCGAATTGGGACGTGGCGTGCGGTGTGGGCAGAGCGTGAGTGCTCGCCGCCTCCTCCGAGACGGTCCGACCAGCGTGGAAGAGTAGGCCAAGCACACGCTCGAGAGGGGATTTTCACGGTTGAACAAACACTGCGCGGGGCGTTGGCGGCGCCGTTACAAGTTTACGTTGTTGCTATTTCATCATGGGACCTCCTTTGCCAGGACCAAAATATGAGAATAGGTTTTCTCCTTTTTTATGGTAACAAAATAGGTGTTGCGATGTTAAAACACCAAACTGAAACCTTGTACTAGGAATCATGTCTGCATTAACCACAATACTTGTGGTCAGAATGCAAATAGAAAACACGCTCTGATAATATATGCATTTTCTTGGTTCTTTCGGTAAAGTCACGTAGAAGGGAAATAATAAAATAATAAAAATAAAACTAAATAAAATAATTCTCACGACGTTTCGGCCACAAAGAAAGCAGCCGTCCTCAGGTGAAGAACAGGTCTGTTGGGAAGACAGCGTCTGTCTTCACCTGAGGACAGCTGCTTGCGTTGTGGCCGAAACGTCATGAGAATTGTATTTCATTGTTTAATTTTTATTATTTTATTATTTCCCTTCTACGTGACTTTACTTAAAGAACCAAGAAGATGAATCCTTGCAGTCACGAAAGTCTTAAATCGAAAAATATATGCATTGTCCTTGAAACTGATTGGTCCACACCAGAGACAGCTTTCTTTTGAGCCTCGTCTCAAAACGGTGTTAGACCAGAGGGACCCCAAAAGGCGTTGTTATTATGATTTTTATTTCTATCACGCGTGTTTTTTTTCTTAGCCTCTAAATTCTTGCGTTTGCCCGCAGCCGAAAGAAGGCGAGGAGGAGGACGGGACCCCGAACGGACTGGGCCTCAACGGGCCGGTGGTGGACGACGACGATGAGCTGACGCGCTCCGGGGCCCCCTGGTTCAAGCGACCCCTCAAGAACACACAGGTGAAGGGTCGCGCCTCGAGGCAGACAGAACCCGGCTCTGACCTCCGAGCCACCCGGTCACCCCCGCACCCCCCACTCACTCACTCACTCGTTAGGTCACCCACCCACCCGCCCGCTCGCTCGCTCACTCACTCACTCGTTAGGTCACCCATTCGCTCGCTCGCTCACTCACTCACTCGTTAGGTCACCCATTCGCTCGCTCGCTCGCTCACTCACTCACTCGTTAGGTCACCCTCTCGTTCACTCACTCACTCACTCGTTAGTTCACCCACTCGCTCGCTCACTCACTCAATCGTTAGGTCACCCACCCACTCACTCGTTCACTCACTCACTCGTTAGTTCACTCACTCGCTCACTCACTCACTCAATCGTTAGGTCACCCGCCCGCCCGCTCGCTTGCTCACTCACTCACTCGTTAGTTCACCCACTCGCTCGCTCACTCACTCACTCGTTAGTTCACCCACCCACTCACTCGTTCGCTCACTCACTCACTCATTAGGTCACCCACCCACCCACCCGCTCACTCACTCACTCGTTAGTTCACCCACTCGCTCGCTCATTAATTCAACCCTCTGATGCCCCCTGTATTCCCTATCCCCTCTGACTTGCTATCTGACCGCCCCCTCCATCCCCTCACCCCCCCTCCCTCTCCCTCCCTCCCTCGCCCACCGAGGTGCAGGTGGTCGACGGCGAGCCGGTGCGGTTCCTGGTGCGGATCGTGGGCTCGCCGCGCCCCGAGGTGACGTGGTGGTTCGAGGGCGAGCCGCTGGAGGACGGCGAGGAGTACCAGTACGTGGTGCGCGGGGAGGACACCTACTGCCTCTACCTGCCCGAGACCTTCCCGGACGACGAGGGGGAGTACATGTGCAAGGCCGTGAGCCCCAAGGGCTCCGCCGCCAGCACCTGCATCCTCACGATCGAGAGTAAGGCCGGGGCGCTGGCGGCTGCGGCGGTGGCGGAAGGGGAAGGCAGCGAGGGTGGTGGTGGTCGTTACGTCGCTGATGACGACGACGATGATGATGATGGCGGCGGTGGTGGTGGAGACCGGGTAGATGTTGATGTCGGCGTAGACAAATGGGCGGACGGGGATGGAGGCGCGTCGGAGGCTGGGGAGGGAGATGGTGGCGAGGGCGGCGATGGGGACGGAGAGGCGGGTGGCGCGGGGTGGCACGCCAAGCGTTGCACGGAGCACTTGTAGAGGTTTTGTTTTACGTTCGCTTCTGCGGGAGGAGGACGCGTCGTGGTGAGCGGAGAGCGGGGTAGGGGAGGGGAAGGGAGGGGGGGGCGAGTTTGGATTTTAGATTTATACCCGCGCTTGCATGCGTACACACGCACGCACACGCACGCACGCAGGTACTATGCATACACGTGCATACGACAAAGACCAGATAAAGATCCCCCGCATAGCCTTATAAAACTTTTGGGGCGAGTGGTTGTTAGTGTATCACCTGTGAAGGCCGGCACGGTACATGGAGGGGGTGGGTCGCCAGCACTACGCCCGGCCGCCTTTGTCTCCCCAGTGGGGATTGTTTACATGCCGCACCAGGTACTCATTTGAGGTTGAGTCCACCTAGGGGAGGCCCATGAATTGTTCAGATAATTGTCACTGGTGTTGGTGGCCATGAGTGGGAATTGAACTCGGGTCACCGGGTTCGTAGCACAGGGCACTAGCCGCTGCACTACTGCTCCACGTGCACACACACGTGCACACACACACACATGCACGCACACACATGCACACACATGCACACACACACATGCACACACACTTGCACACACATGCACACACACACATGCACACACACTTGCACACACATGCAAACACACACACACTTGCACACACGTGCACACATGCGCACACACACACGTGCACACACACACACATGCACGCACACACACACACACGTGCACACACGTGCACACATGCGCACACACACACACGTGCACACACACACGTGCACACACAAAGGCAAAGATGATACCCCCTTATCGCATTCCCAGACTTTTGGGGCAAGTGCTGTTCGCGAGCACCTCCGATTAGCACGGTTGGTTACGTACGGTGTGAAAGAAGTTCAACATACATACATGCAAGGCTGGCACGGCACACGATGGGGTACACATACACAGACCCACACACACGAGCACCAATATAAGGATTCGTACAGGATAAGAGGGCCTAAAAATCGCACCTTTTCCGATAATAATAAAAATAAAAAATGTATTGTCTTTGCAAAACCGCCTTGTGGCAGCAATCGGCACCGGGAGCTGCTTCCGCGCTTGCGTTTATTAAAAAAAAATAAGATTAGGCGCTCGCTGAATTTGCATTCGTTTTTGTTGCGTTTCTTTATATTTTATATATATATACGGCAGGATGTTACACGAGTGATACTAAAGCGGTCAAAAAGGTGGGCGATCTCTATTCGTGGACTCGCGTGACGGTGCCGTGATCCCACACTCCGGTCCCTGCGGATCAACGAGGTGCCGCTGATCCTGCGTTTTGCCGGCTTTGCTCTGTTCAAATATAAATTGCGGCGTAGCACCCCCTGATGAACGTGTCTTATTATTATTACTGCTACTACTACGACCACACTTTGTTTACCCGCTGAGTCTCACGGCTCGTCTCTCGATGGGTCTTGCCTACCCACAAGCTTTCGCGGTAAGGGGCGGGGGGCGGGGTGATGATTTGCTGTGTGTTAGTCACAGGCGATAAAAATAAATCTGCGAGTTAACGTTGTAAAAATTTCGCGACGTTTTTTTGGGAACTCCTGATCGCCGGTGGCACGCTGCAGCCCCGGGGCCTTACTCTTCGCCAATGACGCTCGGGCGAAACGGAGGTCGCTCTCCGTATCATCGCTGCGATTAATGCTCGCCGCAGGATTTACCAGGGTGGCCGCTCGATTCGAACCTCGACGCCTCTGCAACGGGAGGCTACCGCTGGACCATCGCGGCGGCGACTGATCGATTTTCCAAAATCTCCATGCGGGCACAAAGACAAAGATCTCCCGTATAGCCTTTAACAGACCGTTGGGGCAAGTGGCGTTGGAGCGAGTGGCGTTAGCGCGCACCTATTTAAAGCCGGCACGGCACATGAAGCATGAAGATGGTGGGTGGGCAACACCGTGCCCGGCCACCTTTGTCTCCCCAGCGGCGATGTTATTTACACACCACACACCAGGTGCTCGAAATAGGGGAGGCTCGGGATGGTTCGGATAATCGTCGCCAATGTTGGCCGCGAGTGGGAATCGAACTCGGGTGGCTGGGCTTGTAGTGCAGTGCGCTAGCCAATACACTACCGCTCCTCCACTCCCTGTACACGCACACAGACACGGTTCCTATTCAGGTTTTAATTGGTCCAATTACGTGGGACACGTTTTTTTTTTATCCAAACGGTGCCCTCTGTAGGCCACACGTGACGGGTTCACCAATCATCAGGCAAGTTTAGCGCGTATTACGATTGAAGTTTACACTCGAACCGGGGCAGGTTGGTAAACGTGACAAGGTGGACGCGTGGAGGTCACGAGAACTTGGATTTTAGAAACGCTGGTGTCGGGCATCTTATTGGCACAAAGTGCACCTAGCATGGCACAAGCGCCGTGGTGACGTCAACGTGGTGAACTGCGGTTGTTGTTGTTATTGGCCCACCTTACCCACGATTCACCTTCTGCTTGCTTATCTTCTCATCAACTCGTTGTATCCTTGCCTGTACTGTGATGCATTGAGGGTCTATGAATTCATTGCAATGCTTTTAACCTTTTCCTCTGCCTGTCCCCTGTCTCTTCCTCTCTGCCCCCCTCCTCTGTTTGTCTCCATATTGTCTCTTTCTCTCTCTCTCTCTCCCTCCACCTGTGTCTCTCTCTTCGTTGTGTTTGTCTCTGTCTATGCCTGTCTCTCTGTTTCTGCCCGTCTGCCTCTTTCTCTCTCTGCCTCCCTCCGTTCCTCCGTGCTCGTTTCGACCGACCGTCCGTCCGCCTTCTCTTGCCCGCCCGTCTTGGCTCGCAGCGGACGATTACTAGAGGCATCGCATCCACTGCCCTCCCTGTGTCTTCCGGGGGACGGGTCTCGGCCTAGCTGTACATAAAACACTCGTCCACGATTCACATCGCAACGACGGCCCTCTCTCGCATTTCCCCATTTTTTTTTTTCCCCTCCATTGATGTTGATGTTGTTGTTGTTGTTTTTTTGAGTCGGCTATCGGCGATTAAATGACCATAACCTGCTTCCTGTGCTTGTGACGAGCGTGCGAGTTGCTAGAAAGCACCGCTATTTTCCACCTCTTAGTTAATTGGGACTTTGTGTGATAGTTTTAAGTGAGTGAACATTGACGGCGATGATGGTGATGATGACGACGACGATGACGACGCAAGGCCCGGTTTGATTTTGTTTTTTGTCCATTCACGCCGAATATAGTTGCCGCCCGCGTCCGGGGTAGGAGCCAGCGGTAACAGGCTGGCAATTGTCACCCGCGGCAAGCGATTGATGCCCTCTAACCGAGATCTGGTAGCGGTGATGTCGTGCTGAACTTTACTGCGGTGTGTGTGCTGGGCGGCCCTGCTTTTATCGATCGAACGCTCACTGCGAAATTGCGTTCGGGGTTTGGTCCGCAGCTGGGAAAAGTCGGCCAAATGTGCACCGCTCACTCGCTCATATATTCACCCACTCGTCCACCTCCCCACCCCCAACCCTCATCGAGTCACTCGTTGCATTTGCCAAAGTCACTCGGTACCTCACCCACTCGCCCATCCACTCGGGCGCTGCTTCTCAACCTTTACCGCAGCCTTTGCACCCCTTTTTGGGTTCTAAATCGTAAAAAATAAGTACAATGTCAATAAATACATCGGGGTTTGATGAAACAAAATCAGTTGTCACTTACGTTGCCCGTGCTTAATTTGCGTTTTCGATTTACCTTCGATAAAAAAATAAATCCGGCCACGTCTCGCTACCCCCAGACAGGGCATCTCTCGCACCACCAGGGGTTGCGTGCTCCCCCAGGTTAAGAAGAAGCACTGTGCTAGGGATTGCCACCTGCACCAGATTTGACCCGGACGTTCCGTGGTTTGGCATCTCTGGATCCGCATTATCGCGTTGAGCTTTAGTGCAGTGAGAACCGCACGCTCTCCGTAATGGACTGAGAAATCTGTGACCCTCAGCCGGCTCCACACCTGGGCAATCGTTAGCATATTTATATATATATACCAGAGGAATCCGATGAGCTATAAAACGAATTTTCACAGATGTCGGGGCAAGGGGTCAGAACCTTCCAACGACAACAAACAATACAAAAGCACGCATCTCGCGGCTCTCGAATCTCCAACCTGCCGCTTTGTCCACTCCCGAGCGACGTGCAACCTGACGGCGCTCGCCGGCGTGCGGCGACGAAACGCGCGGAGCTGCGAATCGCTCAGCGAGGAGATCGCCCGGCGGGGAGATCGCCCGGCGGGGAGATCGCTCGTTCGCCCGAGAGGGAGAGCCCCGCGCTCTGGTCGTCTCTACCGCGACGAGCGTGCGACCGGGTTGCGTGCGACGGGTTGCGTGCAGCGGGTTGCGTGCAGCGGGTTGCGTGCGACCGGGTTGCGTGCGACGGGTTACGTGCGACGGGTTGCGTGCGACGGGTTGCGTGCGGGGGCGGTTTCCAAATGTCCAGATTTTGTTACAGGGTACCCCCACTACATTATAATAAATAAAAAACTGCGATTTCTTTTTTTTTGTCTCCGGTAAATATAAATAAAATACCAATTTCCCCGGGTTCTCAAAGGTGTGGGAGGGGGGCGGGTGGCCCCTCCCCCCCCCACTTCCCTCCACCCCTCTGTGTATCCGCAGCTGCGTTAGCCTCTCACGTGACTGTCAACATTCGATGTCGTGGTTCGTGTCGTCGCAGCGATGCGCTCCTGCACCTCCTGCACGGTATCCATGCCGCAGCCTGCACCCCCCCCCCCCCCCAGCCCCCGTGAAAGGCTTTAACTGGGGACGTGCCCCCGGCTTGAAGGCAGCCAGTCTAGAACGCGTCTGCTCAATCAAGACGGCTGGACGCCTTCGGCATCGAAACAAAAGTACGCGCGCGACGTTTGGAAGCCAAAACAAATTAAATAAACGCAATTTAATCTCGATTTGAAGCTTTCGCGACTGCGGTAAGCCACACACGAAATAACGGCGTGATTTGTTTTATTTTATTTTATTTCTACCGACGTGACTTTACCGAAAGAACCGACGAGTATGAACGCGATTTCTCCGCGTCGGCGGTCGTGCTGTTCGCATCGCGTCGTGCTTCGCCCGTGCCGTTCAGTGGACGATCCGACCGCCACCTCTCGCCCCCTCCGTCGCCTCTCCGTCGGCCGCGCGTGCGTGCGCGTGAGTCCGTGCGCGCGTGCGTGCGCGTGAGTCCGTGCGCGCGTGCGTGCGCGTGAGTCCGTGCGCGCGTGCGTGCGCGTGAGTCCGTGCGCGCGTGCGTGCGCGTGAGTCCGTGCGCGCGTGCGTGCGCGTGAGTCCGTGCGCGTGCGTGCGCGTGCCACGGCCCCCACCACCGGGGTCCGCCCTCAAGTCTCGCCTCGCTTCGGCGTTCCTGCTGCGAAAGATCGAGGCGCGCCGTGGAGCGCTGACGTTCGGAAGACCCGCAGAAGATGACGCCAAAGAACTACTTCTGAAATCTCTTCCAAGTGACCTGGGTGGGGGGGGGTGAGGCTCCGAACTCCTCCACACACACAGCCGGCTACGGAGAAATATATTTCGAGTGGCAATCAAAGGCCACCCCCACCCCCCCCCCCCAAATCTGCCCACACCCAAAAAAAAAATTTCTCCGAAATAAAAGGTGGCGCGTTTCTGTTGTTTGGTCGTGCGCGGTCGCTGGCGACGAGACCTCTGCAGCGTCGGCTCTGGTTCCATGCGAGTGGGGTTCGACGACGATGATGATGATAATGATGATGACGATGATGATGACGACGACGATGATGATGACGACGACGATGACACCGGTGGTTTTGTTTTTTGTTGTGTCCGTTGGGTTTCTCTCTCGTTCTGCAGCCGAGTGTGTGGATTGACGCGAGCCGTGTCGCACGCGCGCAACTAAATAAAAGTTTATAAGAAACGGACGCGACGGAGATGGCCTCCTCCTTCCTGCGGCTGAAGCTCCGCGTGACGGATGCGGGATGCAGGGTGCGCGTGTGACTCGTAGACTCGCATAGAGACCCATTGACTGATATAAAGACCCATAGGATCACAGAGACCCATAGGATCACATAGAGACCCACAGAATTGCATAGAGGCCCACAGACTCGCACAGAGACCCATAGACTCACATAGAGACCCATTGACTGATATAAAGACCCATAGGATCACATAGAGACCCTTAGACCCGCATATAAACCCATAGACTCGCATAGAGGCCCATAGACTCACAGACTCGCATAGAGACCCATCGACTCACAGACTCGCATAGAGACATGTAGACTCGCATAGCGATCATACTAGTATAGAGAGAGACCCACAGACTCGCACAGAGACCCACAGACTCACATAGACCCACAGACTCGCATAGAGACCCATAGACTCGCATAGAGACCCACAAACTCGGAGACCAGTACAGGGTGGTTGGCATGAGCCCTGGGGTACGGAATAAAATTCCCCCCACCCCCAGCACCCGGGCCTCTGCAGAGGCGACGGGGAGCCCGGCAGAGTCGCGCACCGCCTGCACGCTGCGGAGCCCCAGGCCACCGCTACGCCACGTGAACGCGGGGTCGTGGCTGGACTCCGCGTTGACGCGAGTCGACGGATCTCCGTGGCCGCCGGGGGGGGTCGCGACCACGACGACTCGTAGCGCAGCACCGGGGCAGGTTGGAAGGGAGCCGGCGACCGCTGGATCGCGACGTCCAAGCCGTGCCCGGCTGACCGTTCCGTCAGCACCACCACCACCACCGCTGCCGTGGTGGTGGCGTGCGGGCAGAGGTCGCAACCGGGTACCCGATACCCGTACCCTACCCGATACCCGGCTACTCGTACCCGGCCGGGTACGGGTACGGGTGTACCCGTTTGCGACCCTGGTGCGGCCGGGTACGGGTAGACCGTGAGTCACCGGTGAGTAACCGTTTGTCACTCATTTCCCAACGTCTTGTCTCATCTTGGTTCTTTCTGTAAAGTCACGTAAAATGGAAATAATAAAATAATAAAAATAAAACAAACAATGTTTTCTTTTTATTATTTGATTACTTCCCTTCTACGTGACTTTACGCGAAAGAATCAAGAAGATGAATCCCTGCAGTCACGAAAGCTTTAAATCGAAAAGTCTTGTCTCTTCTCACAATTCAAGTTCCTAGAATCAACCCACCCGCGCCTGCAACATGGCTTCATCCCTAGAGGTCGCAATCGGGTACCCGATACCCGTATCCTACCCGATACCGGCCGGGTACGGGTAGCCGGGTATCGGGTAGGCTACGGGTACGGGTACCCGTTTTCGACCCTGGTGCGGCCGGGTACGGGGAAGGAATCAAAACCCGTTTGCGTCCTCTGCGTGCGGGTTGGGCAGGAGGGCGTCCTCAAAGCGTCCCAGGCGAGAGGGGTCTCGGCAGTGTTGGATTAATTCAAGATTTGAAGTTTTCGTGACTGCAAGGGTCCATCACTCTTCATGTTGAACTTCTTTTATTTTCACCTACGTGACTTTACCGAAATAGCCAAAGAGTATGGTGTTGGATTACTTTAAACATTTGCTTTTTTTTACTGTTGAGTTGTGTTGACCTCCCCCCGCCTCCCCGCGCCTACGATTAGCGCGGTTGGCTACGTACGGTGCGAAAGAAGTTCAACACACACGTGGGGGGTGAGCGCGTGGCGCACGCCTTTGTAATAATGAAGTCATCGTTCATTGCTCTGTGGAGGCAGCAGCAGCGAGAGTCGGTGGATCGCCGCACGGAGATGATTTTGCCCGAAACTCCACGCCCCCCCCCCCCCATATCGCCACGGTGGCTATGAGATGTTAACTACCTCGCCTGGTATACAGGAGGTCGTGGGTTCGATTCCGACCCTGACGCCTGCTGCTGTATATTTGGAGTTTGTGTGTCTCCCTCTCTCATCATCATCACCACGGTGGCTAGGAGATGTTGACTACCTCGCCTGGTATACAGGAGTTCGTGGGTTCGATCCCAACCCTGACGCCTGCTGCTGTATATTTGGAGTTTGCGTGTCTCCCTCTCTCATTATCATCATCATCACGGTGGATAGGACATGTTAACTGCCCCGCTTGGTATACAGGAGGTCGTGTGTTCGATCCCGACCCTGACGCCTGCTGCTGTATATTTGGAGTTTGCGTGTCGCGTGGATTCTCCGGTTCCCCCGGGTTTTCCCCTCCACATTTAGAATGAACATCACGCGTTTAGAGTTGTTGACCGCTATACATTTCCACTTGATGGTGAGCCACTTTATTGGGCTGTCACTTGTGGCCAGGTTGCTTCCGGAAACGAGCTGTATAACCCGGTTGGTCGTACCTCGTAAAATAAAAGAAATAGTTGGGTTTTATAGTTTAACAAGTAAACCCGTAAAAACAAAGTTTTTCACTATAAATCCTTTATATGCGTGGCGGCTAGAGTCCTCTCGTCCTCTGGCTTGAGATGGCTGCCACCTATGGGTCAGATGATTGTCTGCCAGTATTAAGCAATTGGTAATTAAATATTTAATTTGTTTTCCCTAAAAAGTGTAAAAATTTGGGAATTTTTTTTCACGAACATTAATTGTCTCGCACAACGAGTCTGTGTGGAAAATGTCAGCTCGATTGGATCACGGGAAGTGGGTTAAAAAACGACCGAAAGATTTGCACGGTCGTAAGCAAGCAAGCAAGCACGCAAGCAAGCAAGCACGCAAGCAAGCAAGCAAGCACGCAAGCAAGCAAGCAAGCACGCAAGCACGCAAGCAAGCAAGCACGCAAGCACGCAAGCACGCAAGCAAGCAAGCACGCAAGCAAGCAAGCACGCAAGCAAGCAAGCACGCAAGCAAGCAAGCACGCAAGCAAGCAAGCGAACTTAATATAAAGGATTTACAAAGGGTGTCGGAGGTGCCATACCCTGGGTCTCCACGAGGAGGCAGTACAGCAATGCATGCGTGTTGAACTTCTTTCGCACCGTACGTAGCCAACCGTGCTAATCGGAGGTGCGGGGAAAAGGACAATAAACTAAACAACAAGCAGTACTAAAAAGTGAGTTGTCAATAAAGACGATGATTTAACAAGTGCGTAGCTCCAGTGGCTTCCTAATATCGGAAGGAAGAGCGTTCCAGACGGCCGCAGAAGCGCATCTGTAAGCACGCGATGCAGTGACCGTCTTTGTTTGATGGTAGATATGTTCACACACAGATCCATAGACTCACACAGAGAGACATAGACTCACACAGAGACACATAGACTCACACAGAGACACATAGACTCACACAGAGACACACAGACTCACACAGAGACCCATAGACTCGCACAGAGACCCATAGACTCACACAGAGACCCACAGACTCACACAGAGAGCCATAAACTCACACAGAGACCCATAGACTCACACAGAGACCCATAGACTCACACAGAGACCCACAGACTCACACAGAGACCCACAGACTCACACAGAGACCCATAGACTCACACAGAGACCCACAGACTCACACAGAGACCCATAGACTCACACAGAGACCCATAGACTCGCACAGAGAGCCATAGACTCACACAGAGACCCACAGACTCACACAGAGAGCCATAGACTCACACAGAGACCCATAGACTCACACAGAGACCCATAGACTCACACAGAGACCCATAGACTCACACAGAGACCCACAGACTCACACAGAGACCCATAGACTCACACAGAGACCCACAGACTCACACAGAGACCCATAGACTCACACAGAGACCCATAGACTCACACAGAGACCCATAGACTCACACAGAGACCCATAGACTCACACAGAGACCCACAGACTCACACAGAGACCCGTAGACTCGAACAGAGACCCATAGACTCACACAGAGACCCATAGACTCGCACAGAGGCCCGTAGACTCACACAGAGACCCATAGACTCACACAGAGACCCATAGACTCGCACAGAGACCCATAGACTCGCACAGAGACCCATAGACTCACACAGAGACCCATAGACTCGAACAGAGACCCATAGACTCACACAGAGACCCATAGACTCGCACAGAGACCCATATACTCACACAGAGACCCATAGACTCGAACAGAAACGTAGACTCGATGTATACACACTGGGAATGCTTCTCTGTTCATGCCATCTACATCACAGCGTGATGTTGACCTTCTTCCGCACCGCACGTAACCAACCGCGCTAATTGCAGGTGCGGGGGAAGGACAACAAACTAAACACAACAAGCAGTTCTAAATAAATGAGTTTTCAATATAGACGATGATTTAACAAGTGCGTAGCTCCAGTGGCTTCCTAATATCGGAAGGAAGAGCGGTCCAGACGGCCGCAGAAGCGCATCTGAAAGCGCCGCGCGATGCGGTGAGACACCGTCTCTGTGCGATGGCCAGCAGCCAAAAGTGGACTGATCGCCGTCTGTTTCCGTCGGTACGGGATAGATCGTTGTCCCCCTCGCGCAAGGCGTGGGGATTTCTCCGTGTGCCTCGGTTTTATCTTCCCACGTAAATAACAACAACAACAATAAAGTCATCATTCATCGGCCGAACACTTTCGCCGATAAGACATCATCGGTCGGCGTGTGAGGGCCGCCACGCGTTTGAAACCATTGTGGGTTTGACAGCAGCACGGCGATGATGATGGGGCTGGTGTTGTCACTCTTTGCGTGTTGTCGGTCGGTGGCCCGCATGCCAGGGGCCGCATTAAAGGCCACCAGGGGGCCGCCAGTGACCCGCCAGCCTTGCTGTGAAGTGAAAATTCGGTCACAGTTCCTATGATCACTCTTTCATTGCTTTTATGGCTTTATTTTGGTGATTTTTGAAAAGTTTTTTGGTTTGGCCATGTTTGTTTGTTGTAGTACAGAGTTAGACTGATGGCCTTAATCTAAGTTGTCTTGTGGTTGTTGTTGTTGTTTGACTTGCATCCCACTGGGATTTTTTGCACACAGTGTTGGTGTACGGTGCTTTTTCTGCAATATTTTGCTGTCTTTTCTTGGATTTTCTGTTTGCACTTAGTCACTTTAAGATGTTTTCTTGTTCATGTTTTTGTTTTTTTGTTTGTTGCGGTTGCACCCGATTCAAGAGCCGAATGGCTCACAGGGCAAAACCTAATAAATGAAACTTGAATGAAACTTGAAACTTGAAACACGGGCTTGAAGTAAAAAGCCAAAGGTAGCGGCAGGACCCCCCTGAACAAGAGGCTTCCTAAATGCCAACGTTGGCGCAAACGTCGCGGCAGCGTTCGGCCAACGTTACCCGAACCTTGGCGCAACATTGGCCCAACGTTGCCATGGTCACAGAGAAATTCGAAATCCCAACACAAACCCACATTGACAAATTCATTCGCCCAACTTTCATTTTTATTCACAAAATGCCCAACCGACCGACCGACCGACCGAAAGTATATATGTGCATATATATTCAGTTGCATAGTTTATTGTCCTGTGCATAGTTAACGCTTTCCTTCTGACTCTGTGTAACCCTCCACAATCGCAAGGTTGCAAGTTCGAGTCTTGGTTAGGGGGTTTGACTCAACCCATAATCCCTCACCCCGGAGGTCGGTAAAATGAACACCACTCTGTGGATGATGATGGTGGTGGGGGATCAACTGGTTGTCTGCTAGAGAGACTTGTCCCACCCGCCGCCATAGGAATGTGGAATTTCCACCACCGACTGAGGGAGGGCTGCAAACGCGTGATGAGCCATGGCCTTAATGCTAATCACTTAGGGCTGAATATAACGAATATATTGTACAACTCTATATTTGGTTGGCATGGTTATCCGTGTACGGATAAGGACATGCGGATGGTGAGAAGCGTTCACGTGATGTGTGTTGCGGCGGTGACGACACCAAGACTGCCATCATCTCTTCGAGGTCAATAAAACAGGTACCACCTTAAATTTCGATTTAAAGCTTTCGTGACTGCAGGGATTCATCTTCTTGGTTCTTTCGGTAAAGTCACGTAGAAGGGAAATAATAAATAATGGAAATAAAACATAATAAAATAATTCTCACGACGTTTCGGCCACAACGCAAGCAGCCGTTCTCGGGTGCAGAACAGGTCTGTCGGAAAGACAGCGTCTGAATGAGACGCTGTCTTTCCGACAGAATGAGACGCTGTCTTTCCGACAGACCTGTTCTTCACCCGAGGACGGCTGCTTGCGTTGTCGCCGAAACGTCGTGAGAATTATTTTATTATGTTTTATTTCTATCATTTTATTATTTCCCTTCTACGTGACTTTACCGAAAGAACCAAGAAGAGGTACCACCTTGTGGGAAAGCCACGGCCAAGGGTGGTCATCCCCATGGATGGACTGACCACTGCCATGGGAATGTAGAATGTCCACCACCGTCGCACCGTTGGCATTGCGGATTAGTGCAGTTACAGCGTGGAACAAGTGACTGTTATCACGTGAAACACGTGCCATTATAGCGTGGAACGCGCGCCGTTCGAACAGCTTTCTGTGCGGTTGAGCGGTACGGCGATAAAGCACGCGGAGTGAACGGCAGTTCAACGCTGGCGCGAGCGTACCCTCATCTCGGTATCTCTGTCGCCTCCATGGGATGACCGCAGTTCACATGCTGTCGTGAACAACGTGATTGAGAAACAGCAGCAGTTCCTCGCTTAACACCCGGCGGCACTTTTCAGGGACTCGTCTAGCGGCGATAATCGAGGAATTTCTGCCGTCCTCCCTCCCCCCAAAAAATTCCGCTGGGCTGGCTTGCGACGTGGGGGTGGTGGCGGTGACCAGGGCAGGACAGATTAGCCATGTGGGTTTGGGTGACCTTTTTGAGTCCCCAGTGAAGCTGGGCCCTCTTGAAAACGAGGCTTTCCTGGATAAACTACTAAAACTATACAAACAAAACCTATTATTTGATTTTACCAGGTATGCCCCACTGAGCCATGTAACTCTTTCAGAAGCTACCCGGCCATCACGAATAAAAAATAGCTCAGCGTTGTGGCTTATCGTCATTGTTGTTGGACATTTATAGCGGCCAAACGCTCTAAACGCGTGATGTCGATTCTAAACGTGGAGAGAAAAACCCGGAGAAAAATCTACGCGACCACGGGGAGAGAAAGAGAGACATGCAGACTCCAAATATACAGCAGGCATAACGGTCGGGATCGAACCCCACGACCTCCTGCATACCAGGCGAGGTAGTTAACATCTCCTAGCCACCGTGGCGCCCCAAGTGCTATTGTCGTTTGAGTAATAAACAGCCGTATATACATATTTAAATACATCAAATAATCGCTCACCCGTACCTATCCCTTAAACATATTTCCGTTAATATTTTGACTGCCCCTTTGCGTGTAGACACACGTACTTTAAATCCGTGTGTGCGGCAGCACTTGTACATGAACTTGTGAACATTGTCAAGACTATTTTCGTGCTCACAATTTAAATACTGGGGAGAGGTGCTGGCCGCAACTCTGCCCCTCGTGTGCCGTGCCGGCCTTCACAGGTGCTCGCCAACAGCGCTTGCCCCAACAGTCTCTGTTAAGGCTACACGTGGGAATCCTCTGTTTTGTACATAAATATAACACAATAATAATTATCGTCATCATTACACAATAACGCATTAACATTCACACAGCCTGTATCCCTGAGCCTTTGACAATTACATGACGTTACAAATGCGGGGCAGGACATTCCTGGTGATAGTAATTGTAACAGATCGGGCGTCGATTAACATGACTACGTTTGAAATGCAAATGTTTGCGAAGGCCACCATTTCAACAAGACTTGGACAACGCCACTTGACGACATCGTTGCTACCACGTGCACACTCCATCGCGTGCCGAATGATATAATATCGTGCATTTGTGTAAATAGGTCCTGCCCCCCCCCCCCCCCACCTCTAGGTCGACTCGACCTCAAATGAGTACCTGGTGCGGCGTGTAAACATCACCGCTGGGGAGACAAAGGCGGCCCGGCGTGGTGCTGGCCACCGTACCCCCCCCCCCCCGCCCCTCGTGTGCGGTGCCGGCCTTCGTAGGCGCAGCTAGCAGCACTTGCCCCAACAGTCTGTCAAGGCTACACGGGGGATCTTTGTCTTCGTCTTGACCTGCACGATAGATAAGTGACCCGATTCCACGTTCCCTCAATTGTCAAGGAGAGGGACGAGCTTAGCCGGACATTGATTGGCGACGTTTCGTTTCTCACCCCCCCCCCCCTCACCTCTCCTCACTTCTCACCTGCCTCTCCTCTACTGCATCGCCTCACCAGGCCTTCCTCACCACCTCTCACACTCAACTGCCCCCACCTCTCCTCACCGCCCTACATATTTACCTATCTCCTCACCTCACCTGTTGTCTCATTTTGGGCCACTCTCAACCCGACCCTCAACTCACTGGCCTCACCTCACCTCCCAGCATCTCACCCATCTCTCATCAATTCCATCATCGTCCTCACGCGGGCGAGGGGTGAGCTTTTGTTTCTTCTCTCGTAAAAATTAGGAGACTCTGGGAGCCTCAGTTCCTCGCCTGACCCGTGCCCACTCCACCACTTTCCTCGTCACATTCTCATCTCCCCTCACCCATCCCCACCCATTCTATCACACGCCGTGTGAGACAAGCCTAACCTCCCTTCCCCCCTCGACTAACTCACCTCCACTCACCTCTACCCCCCACTCACCACTCACCCAGCCTCACAGGGGTGAGGTGTGAGCCTTCCACTAGGCCTCGGTAAGGTAAGGTAAAAGGTAAAATGTCAAAAGCAACGATTCTACTTTTACCCTCCATACAAATTACCCGATTACAGGGTAATTACTGGGGTACTACTACACATGAACAAGGTTTGTAACAGGTCAATGCTAGGCAGAGCGCTTTACTCATCTATAGAATACTCTCGATGATTCAAATTTTAAATGGAGGCCACGGACTGCGCCAACGGAGCTTTTAGCGAGCGGTAAGCAAGGCATTTACAGGGTAATACTTCCACGCTACCATTACCCTACCCTTTACCTTACCACTTGGCATGTCGACACCTTTACCCTTGACCCTTTTACCCGGTAAAAAGGGTAAATGACCTTACCTTGCCGAGGCCCACCTTCCATTCTCTCTCGTCGGGTGAGCCAAGCCTAACCTCCCTTCCCCCTCGACTAACTCACCTCCACTCACCTCTACCCCCCACTCACCACTCCCCCAGCCTCACAGGTGTGAGGTGTGAGCCTTCCCTTCTCTCTCGCCGGGTGAGCCAAGCCTAACCTCCCTTCCCCCCTCGACTATCTCACCTCCACTCACCCCCACCCCCCACTCACCACTCCCCCAGCCTCACAGGGTGTGAGCCTTCCCTTCTCTCTCGCCGGGGACTTCGGGCAGCCGCTTGCAGTTGTCGAGCGGTGGTGGCGGTGGTGGCGCGGCGCGGTGCTGCGTGTCGCGATGGTGGCGCAGGTCCACCTTGCGCTGGAAGCCGCGGCCGCAGAGGTCGCAAGTGAAGGGCTTGAAGCCCGTGTGCTTGCGCGAGTGCGTGATGAGGTTGGAGCTCTGGCTGAACGCCTTGGCGCACACCGAGCACTTGTGGGGCTTCTCGCCTGCGCACGCGCCACGCGCAAGCACAGAGGCAAAGGTCCCCCGGGTAGTCTCGGCAGACCGTTGGGGCGAGTGCTGTTTACCGAGTAGCACCTATGTGAAGGCCGGCACTGTGGTACACGATTAGGGGGTGGGCGGTCAATACCACGCCTTTGTCTCCCCGGTGGCAATGTTTTTACACACCGCACCGGGTACTCATTTGAGGCTGAGTCGACCTCGCGGAGGGCCAGGACCGGTTCAGATAATCTTCACTGGTGTACGCGCACGCACACACACACACACACGCACGGGGGTACGGGCTCGATTGAGTACGGACTTACCTGTGCGCGTGCATGTGTCTCACCTGTTCACATTCCGCGCGCACACACACACCGGTATGGGCTTCATCGGGTACGGGCTTACCTGTGTGTGTGTGTGGGGTCGGGCATGGTGCTGCTCGCCCACCCACCCCCTTGTGTGTTGTGTCGGCTTTCATAGGTGCTCGCTAGCAGCACTTGCCCCGACAGTCTGTTAAGGCTATGCGGGGGGGACATTTGTCTTTTGTATATCTCAGCTGTGTGTAAGTGTTTGTGTCACCTGTCTGTATATGAACGTGTGGGTAGGTGTGTGTGGATATCTCTCACACGTGTGTGTAGGTGTGTGTGTGTGTCTCACCCGTGTGTAGGTGTGTGTGTCTCACCTGTGTGTATGAACGTGTGTGTGTAGGTGTGTGTGCAGGTGTGTGTGTAGGTGTGTGTGCAGGTGTGTGTGTAGGTTTGTGTGTGTGTCTCACCTGTGTGTGTGTGTGTAGGTGTGTGTGTGTAGGTGTGTGTAGGTGTGTGTGTAGGTGTGTGTGTGTGTCTCACTCGTGTGTATGAACGTGTGTGTGTGTGTGTAGGTATGTGTGTGTAGGTGTGTGTGTAGGCGTGTATGTATGTGTGTATGAACATGTGTGTGTGTAGGTGTGTGTCTCACCTGTGTGAATGAACGTGTGTATGAGTGTGTATGAGTGTGTGTGTGTGTGTAGGTGTGTGTGTGTAGGTGTGTGTGTGTGTCTCACCTGTGTGTATGAACGTGTGTGTGTAGGTGTGTGTGTGTAGGTGTGTGTGTGTGTGTGTGCGTGTGTCTCACCTGTGTGTATGAACGTGTGCTTCTTCATGTCGGACTTCTGGTGGAAGCGCTTGCCGCAGTAGGCGCAGGGGTAGGGCCTCGTGTCCGAGTGGATGAGCAGGTGGGTGGACAGCGTGGACGAGCGCTTGAACGTCTTCCCGCAGATGCCACAATCGAAGCTCCGCTCCTGCAGCCGTGGAGGAGGCAAAGACAAAGATTCCCCCCCGACCGTGTTGCCTTAGCAGACTGTTGGGGCAAGTGCTGATGAAGCAATGGGGCGGGTGGCCAACTCCACGTCCGGCCGCTACATGGTAGTGCACCGTTACATGGTAGTGCACCGCTACCTGGTAGTGCACCGCTACCTGGTAGTGCACCGCTACATGGTAGTACACCGCTACCTGGTAGTGCACCGCTACATGGTAGTGCACCGCTACCTGGCAATGCACCGTTACCTGGTAGTGCACCGCGCGGTGTTGCTCCAGGCTGACCGCGTGGCCGAAGCTTTTGGCGCAGACCTCGCAGGCGAACGGCCGCGAGCCGCTGTGTAGCCGCCGCACGTGCACCTCGAGGCCGTGTGGGGTGGAGAACACCTGGGGGGTGGGGGGGTGGGGGTGCAGAGGAACACCACCAGGGGTGAAGGCATACCTTCGTCATCCCCGCAGAGACGGAGTCTCCACGCTCACTTGACGGCGGCGTCACCCTTGCGGGGGACGTTGTTCTCGAGGGTGCCCCGGTTGCGATGGCTATCATTCGCTCACGCACGCGCAGCAGTGGCGAGATGTTGACCACCTCGTCTGGTATGCAGGAGGTCGTGGGTTCGTTGAACCTCCCAGAAATGTGAGCCACTTAACTTTGAATGCCATCGCGAGGCAACCTGTGCTCGGCCCTGGGCCCGAGCGGGGGGTCAGCGGCAAGGTTTTTTAACGAGGCATCGGTTGCGTGCGGCGCTACCTGGTAGTGCGCGCCCAATGGCCAAAGATCTGCAGATCCAGAATTGGAATCCTGAGCTACCACTAAACCTGATGGACGTCATCCTCGAACCGTCAAGGGACTGCCGATGACGTATGTCGTTCAACTTCTTTCGCGCCGCACGTAGCCAACCGTGCAAATCGTAGGTGCTGGCAGGTCTTGCCTTCGCCTACGCACGCCCTGACTTGTTCACTGCACGTCAGCGGCTATCCGTTGGCACCCACCTTATGGCACTTGAGGCACTTGTAGACGCAGTTCTCCGGATGGGCGCGAGCCTGGAGCAAGTTCTGCACCGACGCCGCGGTGGCAGCCACGGCGGCAGCGTGGAGGCCGCCCCCAAAGGGGCCCTGGACAACGTTCAGCCCCGGGGAGGGGCGGACGAGAAAGTCTGGGACCCCGTGCGGGGGTCCCACGTGAGCCCCCCTGGGCGACCAGGGTACCCCGACTGGCACCAGGGGTAGAGTGAGACCGGTGTAGCGGAGAGGGTCTTCGCACGGCATGGTGAGCCTTGCGTCTTCTGTTGAACATAGCCAGAAGAGGAGGAGAAGGATGGAGAGATGCATGGAGAGGTGGATGGAGATGAGATGGATGGAGAGACGGATGGAGATTGTGTTAGGATGTGTGCACCACATCTGGCCCGAGGACAGACCCCTGTTGTACGCCGCCTCGGCATAGCATAGGCGATGACCGATCGTCGTCCAGCTTGACGAACTTTGATCGACTATAACGATGATCACGACGACAACAACGAAGGCGACGATGCGCATTTCCATACCCGGGCCTGGCCCTTTCCACGTGGTGTCTCCATGACCATGATCCCGGCCCAGGATCGCCCATGTCTCTCCCGGGCGGTGCACAGTGGGGTCCGGGACCCCCGATTCGAGGTCCCGTTTTGGAGATTTGGAGGGGAACGGAGTCTCCGGAGATGGAGGGACCCCGGGGTCCAGGAAGGGGTCCCGTTTGCTTTCCTCCGGCGATCCCTCTTGGTTCCCCTTGCTGGCTGCACACGCTGACATCGTAAACGTCAATAGCGAGCAGGGTCAATGTCAATGAGTCAAGGTAGGACCCAGTGCGATTAATTATGTTTCACTGAGATGGATGATGAACCGTTGAGATGGATGATGAACCATTGAGATTGATGATGAACCATTGAGATTGATGATGAGCCGTTGAGATTGTTGATGAACCGTTGAGATTGATGATGAGCCGTTGAGATTGATGATGAACCGCTGAGATGGATGATGAACCGTTGAGATTGATGATGAACCATTGAGATTGATGATGAACCGTTGAGATTGTTGATGAACCGTTGAGATTGATGATGAACCGTTGAGATTGATGATGAGCCGTTGAGATTGTTGATGAATCGTTGAGATTGATGATGAGCCGTTGAGATTGATGATGAACCATTGAGATTGATGATGAACTGTTGAGATTGATGATGAACCATTGAGATTGATGATGAACCGTTGAGATTGTTGATGAACTGTTGAGATTGATGATGAACCGTTGAGATTGATTATGAGCCGTTGAGATTGATGATGAACCGTTGAGATTGATGATGAACCGTTGAGATGGATGATGAACCGTTGAGATTGATGATGAACCATTGAGATTGATGATGAACCATTGAGATTGATGATGAACCATTGAGATGGATGATGAACTGTTGAGATTGATGACGAACCGTTGAGAATGATGATGAACCGTTGAGATTGTTGATGAACCATTGAGATTGATGATGAGCCATTGAGATTGATGATGAACCATTGAGATTGATGATGCGCCGTTGGGATTGATGATGAACCGTTGAGATTGATGATGAACCGTTGAGATGGATGATGAACCGTTGAGATTGATGATGAACCGTTGAGATTGATGATGAACCGTTGAGATTGATGATGAACCGTTGAGATTTATGATGAACCGTTGAGATTGATGATAAACCGTTGAGATTTATGATGAGCCGTTGAGATTGATGATGAACCGTTGAGATTTATGATGAGCCGTTGAGATTGATGATGAGCCGTTGAGATTGATGATGAACCGTTGAGATTGATGATGAACCGTTGAGATGGATGATGAGCCGTTGAGATTGATGACGAACCGTTGAGATTGATGATGAACTGTTGAGATTTATGATGAGCCGTTGAGATTGATGATGAACCGTTGAGATGTATGATGAGCCGTTGAGATTGATGATGAACCGTTGAGATTGATGATGAACCGTTGAGATGGATGATGAGCCGTTGAGATTGATGATGAACCGTTGAGATTGATGATGAACCGTTGAGATGGATGATGAGCCGTTGAGATTGATGATGCGCCGTTGAGATTGATGATGAACCGTTGAGATGGATGATGAGCCGTTGAGATTGATGATGAACCGTTGAGATTGATGATGAACCGTTGAGATGGATGATGAACCGTTGAGATTGATGATGAACCATTGAGATTGATAATGAACTGTTGAATTTGATGATGAACCGTTGAGATGGATGATGAACCATTGAGATGGATGACGAACCATTGAGATTGATGATGAACCGTTGAGATTGATGATGAACCGTTGAAATTGATGATGAACCGTTGAGATGGATGATGAACCGTTGAGATGGATGACGAACCATTGAGATTGATGATGAACCGTTGAGATTGATGATGAACCGTTGAGATTAATGATGAACCATTGAGATGGATGATGAACCATTGAGATTGTTGAGGAACCATTGAGATGGATGATGAACCGTTGAGATTGATGACGGACCGATTGAGATGGTTGATGGACCATTTCTATTTATGATTGACCACTGAGATGGATGATGGACCATTTAGTTTTATGATGGACGATTAAGGTTAATGATGGGCCGTTGAGATTAATAATGGACCGTTGAGATTGATGCCGTTGAGAAATGTTAACATCAACCAGTAGTCCGCACGCGCTTTGGACGTGTCGGTCCATCCCCCCTTCCCTCGCTTCCCTCCCATAACCCCAACTCCCCCCCCCCTTTTTTTGCTGGCGTAACATCACCATCGCGCATTTGCCCATGGGCCAGGGGCCAGTCAGACAGCCATGAAACCGACCAGCAATGATCTGTTCCCCCCTTTCTCAGAGAGTGCGATGAGTTCAGTTATACTTTTGATTTAGTAATAGGTTTTTACCCTTTTATCTGGTCCATTGGTGTTGGACCAATGGAGACTAGGCTCTAAGAAAAGCTGTCTCGGGTGAGGACCAATCAACTCCAAGGACAGTGCATATCATTATCATCATCAGAGTTGTTTCTTTTTGTTTGCATTTTGACTGCTTGTGTTGTGGTTATTGCAAACATGATCCCTTGTATAAAGGTGTCAGTTTTTGTACCAGATAAAAGGGTAAAAACGTATTACTATATTTTGATACGGGTAAAGGAGGTCTCATAGTATACTTTTGATTATTGAAGGATTTGCCTGGTACTCAGTAACTAATATTCGTGTAACTACTCATATGCCTCAGTGAACAACATCAACAACAACAAAAACTGGTCATCAGTAATATATTTTGTAATGTAACTCTCCCCATGATTCCACTGTGTGGACAAGTGCAGTTTCCGTGTGCTATGAAAAAGGGCCATTGCCTGAAACGTCGCTTATATAGATTGTCGTGTTTATTGTAAGGCCACAGTGTTAATGACGAGTGTTTTCAGTTGTTAATTGTGTTTTGCAGCACTGCCAGCGGTAGCAGCAGCATCACCGACATAATTTAACTTTTGCGAGAATTAAAACATTAGAATTATTAACGTCCTTCCCTTGGGTTGCTTTTTGTCTTTAAGTCGGTGTGTTGTGAAACGCTAAGAAAAAGTGACATTTGTGTGGTTCTTAAACCGTGAAACGTCATGGCTATTTGAATTTTCTATCTCGCTGTATATGTGTGTGTGTAAAACAAAGGGCCTTGGGTCTCTGTTGTTTTTGTCCGGTAATTGTGCAAGGGCCGGCCAGGCGAATCTCTGAGTTGATTCAACTTTGGAGAGCCAAAGATTGGCCTCTTGTGAAACTCGTTCCCAATCATTGCGCAAAAAAAATGTGAGTCATGTCTTCCAACTGCCTTCGTCTGGACTCGCTAGCCAAGGGTACGTGCAGTGTGTGATAACACAGACAAAGATCCCCCGTGTAGCCTTAACAGACTGCTGAGGCAAGTGCTGTTAGCGAGCACCCATGAAGGACCGCACGGCACACGAGGGGGGTGGGTGGCCAGCAACCACGCCCGGCCGCCTTTGTCTCCCCAATGGCGATGTTTACGCACCGCACCAGGCACTCATTTGAGGCTGAGTCGACCTAGGGGAGGCCCAGGATCGGTTCATATAATCGTCACCGGTGTTGGCCGTGAGCACGAATCGAACTCGGGTCGCCGGGTTCGTAGCGCAGTGCGCTAACCGCTACATACAAACAGACGCAACCACCTTCGTGAAACGTACACGCACACACAAGTCCCATGCAAATTTGCATGTGCCCCAGCCTGCTATTCGCTTCCCCTGGTCGTTCCCCATGCCCACGTTGTATTTTCTGTGCCAGTTGTAACCGGGGTCGATGATCCACGACCGTGCCATTCACGAAACTTAACATCGCAACGGTTGTTTGTTGGATTGATGTTTGTTCGTAATTTGTTTGTTGTTCTTCTTGGTTCTTTCGGTAAAGTCACATACCAAGAAGATGAATCCCTGCAGTCACGAAAGCTTTAAATCGAAATTTGTTTGTTGTTATTGTTGTTGTTCTCGCTGCTGCTGTAACCATGTTTTCGGTGGCGTAAGCCAGGTCCTCGTCAAAGAATTTGCCCAATCGGTGTTTTACCCGCGTGCCAAATTACGCCGAGCCAAACACCAACCTTCGGGGACGGAGAGATGTCTCTGGTCACGCGGCGTTTACCGCTTAGCCCGTCCCTGGCCACTCTCTCTCTTCACCGACTTCCTAAAGCAATGGTTCTCCTTACCCTGGGGTGTACGCTTCACCGCCTTGGGCTGCGTGATGCCCCTTTCTCGGCGTGCGAGACATGGCCAGATTTTTCTTTACATACACAAATTAGACACGCGCACGTAAGTACAGCTTGCTTTGTTGAAACCCCGATGTATTTATGAACATTGTAATTTTTTTTCCCCTACGACTGAGAATCAACGGGTGCAAGGCTGCAGTAAAGGGTTAAGAACCACTGGTCTAGAGAGTTCACAGTGCCCGTTTGAAGGTCCTCCTTCTGACCTACAAGGCGCTCAACAAACCAACTTCATCGTGCACATTTACCAACCCCCCCACCACACCACACCCCGTGTGCGTGTGCGGTCATCCCAAAAGGCTTCGTCATCCGATGGCCCGACACGGCTACTCCGGACGGTTGCGTGACCTTCCCACCCAGTTGCCCAGACGTGGGTCAAACTCCGTGCCCGGCTTTGTCCGTGATTCGAAGACAGCGGTGGAGTGGATTGAACCTCCCCGCCGTCTCAACACGAGTTCGTTCGTCTTCTTGGTTCTTTCGGTAAAGTCACGTAGAAGGGAAATAATAAAATAATAAAAATTAAACATAATGTGGCCGAAACGTCGTGACAATTATTTTATTATTATTATTTTATTATTTCCCTTCTACGTGACTTTACCGAAAGAACCAAGAAGATGAATCCCTGCAGTCACGAAAGCTTTAAATCGAAATTTAACGAGTTCGTTCTCTCTCTTGCTTTCACTTCTCCTGGTGACTTGGCTTTTCTCTCTCTCGTTCCGTCTGTTGTGTCCTTCCTCCCATAGCCAGGCCAGTGATAGTATAAACTAAATTGAACTATGTAGCTCATTTCCAGAAGCAACTTTGGCCACAACTGATAGCTAACTCAACGAAGTTGCCTTGTGATGTGGAAATGTTGTATAGCAGCCAAATACTCTAAAGGCGTGATGTTGATAAAAAAAAAATAGAAATGTGGAGGAAAATTGGGAGGACCCGGAGAAAAATCCATGCGACCATGTCGAGAAAGACGAGCAAACTCAAAATATACAATCTTAATTTAGGAGCTTTCGTGACTGCAGGAATTATTCTTTGGTTCTTTTCGGTTAAGTCACGTCTAAAAATAAAATAATAAATTAAAATAACATATTACGACGTTTCGATTGCAACACAAGCAATCATCATCAGGTATAAAAGAAATAGCAACAAAAATCTAACTAGAAAACTATAGACAGACATACAAGCAGACAGACATCACAACGGCACACAGAGAGAGGACACAAATCGGCACAAAGAGAGGGGTCGTTTCTGTGACGGTCCCTTAAATATAGAGAGGGGGGGGGGGCGGGGACGGAGAGAGGGAGGGGGCAGAGAGAATTAGCATATTAATGAGTGTACGGCAACGTACTGTGTTGCAAGTAAGATGACAATGTTGAACGAGCACGCAAAATTGAAAACGGGCACGCAAAATTGAAAATTAGGAGACAGGCACACGAAAATTAAATAACCTAGCAAAATATCGAAATGTGATGTAATACAACACAGAGAGTTGGTTAATTTATTATTTTATTTTTAGACGTGACTTAACCGAAAAGAACCAAAGAATAATTCCTGCAGTCACGAAAGCTCCTAAATTAAGATTGAACCACTTCTACGGGGAAGTTTTAAGCTTATCCTTTTTCTTTCTGGCTATTTGTTCTCTCTGCCTGTGTCCTCTCTTTGGAATTTTCACACTTAAAATTCTAACTTAGCAAATTTTGAAACACGTAATCAAAATATACAGCAGACGTCAGGGTTGGAGTCGAACCCACGTCCTTGAGCAATGAGTAGAAAGCTGCCGTATGAATTTAATTGATTAATTATCGCCCATGGTCAATCCAAAGCTGGATGGCTACCTCCCCAAGCCACCGTCACCACCCCCATCTCACGACCCAGCGATTTCACGATTCACACGGCACCTGCACATCGAGTGATTTCAAAGCTCCATCTCCTCTGTGGGTGACCTCTCTCTCTGTCTGGGATGCGTTTCATCCCTTGACCATCCACTCATCGACTCTGTACTGTATGTTGAACTTATTTCACACCGTACGTAGCCAACCGTGCTAATCGGAGGACAACAAACTCTGTCTCTCTGCCCTCTCTATTTATGGGCTCTTGCCCGAAACGTCATCCATTCTATATGATTTTTTTCCTTTTAAGGCCAGGATGTTATCGTCGAATATGCCGAGTGTTTCCACTACCCTGTACAAGTATTCACGTGCACGTAAGAAGCTGGATGACTTCATCGCCAAGTGTGCTGATTTTCACCAGCACAGCAGCAAGCGATATTCTTTTCTACTCGACTTTTTGCCCGTCCAAGGACGGGTGTATATGGCAGTAAGTCTGAAACTTGCGAGCGAAAATCAGACCGCGACGTGATATATTCACTGCATCAATTCGTGTGCAATTTATAAGGGCGCGGTGACACATACCTATTTCATGTAGAGGTTATAATGCCTTGTTCATCACGACGTCCGTTTTACTTCGATGTCTCAACAGCGTTACGTGGATCACGTGACGTGAGGGTTCTGCCTTTGTAGTGAGGGCTGTGAGTTGACGCCGAGGAGGAGGGAGGAGGGGCCTCGCCCCCCCCCCATGTGGAGTGACGTCACCCGCTAATAATTATTAATGAAGGTTGGGTGTCCATTTGGAGGACGTCACCTGTTCATGATTATTAATGAGGGGGGGGGGGTGCTGCATGTGGAGTGACGTCACCTGCTCATGATTATTAATGAGGGGGGCTGGCCGATGTGGAGTGACGTCACCCGCTCATGATTATTAATGAGGGAAAGGTGCTGCATGTGGAGTGACGTCACCCGCTCATGATTATTAATGAGGGAAAGGTGCTGCATGTGGAGTGACGTCACCCGCTCATGATTATTAATGAGGGAAAGGTGCTGCATGTGGAGTGACGTCACCCGCTCATGATTATTAATGAGGGAAAGGTGCTGCATGTGGAGTGACGTCACCCGCTCATGATTATTAATGAGGGAAAGGTGCTACATGTGGAGTGACGTCACCCGCTCATGATTATTAATGAGGGGGGCTGGCCGACGTGGAGTGACGTCACGCGCGGGACACACAGACATTCTTGGCTCATTATAGTCGTAAATGATTTTTGATTGCTGAGTCTATTTAATTAAGCAGAACGTGTTGTCTATAATAATTTAAAGTTGCGCATTTTGATGTGACGTCACATTTCTCAAACCCCCCCTCCCCTCGTCACACATCGTCACAAATGTCTGACCCCGCCCCCCCCCCAGGTGCGTGACGTCATTTATGGACGGCCCCTCTCTAGAACATCGTTAGAATCTACAGCAGCGACAATATTTCGTTGTCTGTGCGCCTGCCTGCTTAGGTGTGATCTCAGCATGCGCGCTCACACAAAGCGCGCGTGCGTGTTGCGCGTGGATCTTCGGGGAGCGGTGGCGCAGCGGTTGGCAACGCCGCCGCCTCCGCCACTACAGACCAGCAAACTGCCGCAAGTTCGATTCCAGGCCACGGCCAACATCATCGGCGGTTAACGCTGCACGCGGACTCGTCCTGGGCCTCCAATGAGGTGGCCTCAACCTGCAATGCGGCTTTAAGTGTCAGCATTGGGGAGACAAAGGCGGTCGTTTGTGGTGTTGGCCCCACCACCCAGTCGCGCTGGCCGTACCGGCCTTAATAGGTGCTCGCTCATGGAAGCTTCCCCTAGCAATTCTAGATTTGAAGCTTTCGTGACTGCAAGGATTCATATTCTTAGGTTTTTTCGGTAAAGTCACGTAGGTAAAAAATTTAAATTAATAAAAGTAAAAAGATTTTATTTTATTATACTTTTATTAATTTTAATTTTTAACCTACGTGACTTTACCGAAAAAACCTAAGAATACTTCCCCTAGCAGCCTACCCAAGGGCTACACGGTGAATAGCTGCAACACACGGGTTTGTGTGCACGGGCGAATTGTTGGGAGCGGTAGCGCAGCGCTATGAACACGGCCCCACCCGAGTTCGATTCCCGCTCGCGGCGATTATCTGAGCCGGTCCTGGGCCTCCCCCTAGGTCGACTCGGCCTCAAAATGGGTGACCTGGAGCGGTGCGTA
The DNA here is from genome assembly GCF_964198595.1 of Lampetra fluviatilis. NCBI lineage: Eukaryota > Metazoa > Chordata > Hyperoartia > Petromyzontiformes > Petromyzontidae > Lampetra > Lampetra fluviatilis. The sequence continues at coordinate 4,928,489 of NC_136323.1, read as the reverse complement.
AACATCGTCACTGGGGAGACGTGGTGCTGGCCACCCACCCCCTTGTGCACCATACCTGCCTTCAACAGTCTGTTTTAATGCGATATTAGGTGATATTTGTCTATGTATGAATGAATGAATGTGCACTGTGCACATGCTAACGCGAGTAAGCCGGGACATGCCTAGCAATTGAACGCATGCCTCGCAATTTGAGATGCGAAATTCCTCGGGAGGTTATACTCCTCAGACGTTTGTTCCATTCCATGAACGAGTGCTTGGCTCCACGTGGAAGAACATTATTTTAAAGACCACCACGCGTGCGAGGCGGACAACACTCAGAGCTCCACACAGACGGATTCAATGCACAGGTTGAATCAAGTGACGTAGGTAAAAAATGAAATCAAAATTAATAAAAAATAAAAAAACAAATACAATTATTGTAAAAAATGAAATCAAAATTAATAAAAATAAAAAAACAAAAACAATTATTGTAAAAAATGAAATCAAAATTAATAAAAAATAAAAAACAAAAACAATTATTGTAAAAAATGAAATCAAAATTAATAAAAAATAAAAAACAAAAACAATTATTGTAAAAAATGAAATAAAAATTAATACAAATAAAAAACAAAAACAATGATTGTTTTTGGTTTTTATTTTTTATTAATTTTGATTTCATTTTTTACCTACGTGACTTTACCGAAAGAACTGAGAGTATGAATCCTTGCAGTCACGAAAGCTTCAAATCTAGAATGAATCAAGTGAGTTTAACACGTGGTAGGCTTTGGCGGCCAAAGTTATCCATAATGAAATGGTTGAAACAGGTGGACTTCTCTACAAATCTGGCTGTCGCCTGATGAAGCCAGTTGTAGTAACTGGCGAAACGTCGTACTCAGATTGTAAATGGTGTGGCTTGGCTCTCCAACACACCGGTGTGCTGTACTAGTGTACTACACTATACACTATACTACACACTACACTATACACTAGTGCTGTACTAGTATACTACACTATACACTAGTGCTGTATTAGTATACTACACTATACACTACACTATACACTACACACTAGTGCTGTACTAGTATACTACACTATACACTACACTATACACTACACTATACACTACACTATACACTACACTATACACTAGTGCTGTACTAGTGACGAATTGGCCACGTTCTGTTTACGTGACGACCCTTACTAGTTGGCTGTGTCGGGTGGTGGCGGGTTTAACGACACAACATTTATATATTTACGCGATCTAAACCAAAAAAATCTATATCATGGATGATATTGGTCTCGAAAGCCGGCGTGTAAAAATAAAGGGTTGGGGTTTTGTTTTATTTGTTTTGGGTGAATATGATTGCGTCGTTGTATCCCGCCATCACCCGACACAACCAATTGTTCAGGTTTGTCACGGAAACAAAACGTGCCAATTTCGTTACTGCTTCAGCACTAACCGGTTCAGCACTAACCGGTTGTGTGTTGGAGAGTAAACCCGCAACGTTTGCAACACACAAGCGGTGTGCTGAAGTCGTCACTAATTGGCACGTTTTATTTACGTGACGAGCCTTACGAATTTGCCGTGTCGGGTGGTGACTTGTCTAACGACACATTTATATATTCAAGCGATCTACTCCAAAAAAACAACACCTCCTATGGCGTTGTGTGAACCATAAGGGTGGTCCGACATCAGTGCAGGCATCGCTCGCCACTGATGTTATCCGTGCACCGGTACCAAACTCAGGACACCAGTTTTGATGGCTCAGTTTTCGTGGCCCAGTTTTGGAGGCACAGTGTGCCAACCAATGCGCCACCGCTCCCCGCCCCATGTGTACGTTCAACATACGTTTGTGCGTGCCGCACGTATATTGTATGTGTGCACGTGTTCCCAGAGTGTTATACGTAATTGGTTTGTCATTCACGTCAACGCTGGTTTTCCTGATAAACCGATAACTTTGACCGCTTTCTGCTGGCATCAGCGTCACACTCCACTGCGGGCGAATTACTCGGTTCACATGGGTTTCAGGTAACGCCTCCTGCAAATCGGAGTTATTTTGTTGTTTCTCCATCCTCTGTGAGCGCCTCTTGCTTCGTTTCGGAAGGCAATGCAACAAAGACAAAGGTCCCCCGTATAGCCTTTGTACAGGACAACAATGTGTCTGCGTGAGTCTATGTAAATATGTATGTTGAACTTCTTTCGCACCGTACGTAGCCAACCGTGCTAATCGAACAACAAACTAAACAGCGGTGGCGCAGTGATTAGCGCACTGTGCTCCGAAACATTATTTTAAACTGCCACGCCTGGAGACCGATTCTACAAGTTAAGTGTGATGAACCATTAACACCACGGGTGCAATATTTTTGGACAAAGATCCCCCATATAGCCTGAACAGACTTGTTGGGGCAAGTGCTGTTAGCGAGTAGCACCTATGAAGGCCGACACGGCGCACGAGAAGGTGGGTGGCCAGCACCACGCCCGGCCGCCTTTGTCTCCCCAGTGGCGATGTCAACACACCGCACCAAGTACTCATTTGAGGCCGAGTCGACCTAGGGGAGGCGCAGGACCGGTTCAGATAATCGTCACCGGTGTTGGCCGTGAGCGGGAATCGAATTCGCGTCGACCGGGTTCATAGCGCAGTGCGCCAACCGCTGCCCCACCGCTCCCCATACAATGTAAACACAACAACAACACAATCAAACATTCCTACATTGAAACGTGTGTGGGGGGGGGCAAAATTCAAGGAGTGTCGGATGGATCTCGACTGTTGGTCACCACCCCTCGTAGCGAGCGACGTGCCCTGTGCCCCAAACCCCACTCACATGCATTATCATGCGTATGTTCTCTTGTCCTCGTGTTCCGCTTTCGCTCCGACACAACGTCGGTGGGTCCCCGTCGACCAATAAGAGTCGCGGTTTTACGCCGCCGTTTATTTATCTCGAAGGTCAACTCTGTGGCCCGCTTTTATTGAACTTATTCCATCGTTTTTCCAGGATTCACTTCCACGCGGCCGTTCTTCTATAATCTGTCGGCATCGACAAAAATCCGTTCGGAGGACGCAAAACAAACGACACTAAAAAAATCCCCTCGCCTATTTATGGCCACGCGATTTGAGTGTGTGTATCATGCCTACACGTGTGCGTAGGCATGTACATGTACATGCGTGTCCGTCTGTATGTCTCAACAGACTTTAACAGACTGTTGGGGCAAGTGCTGTTAGCGAGCACCTATGAAGGCCGGCACGGCACACGAGGAGGTGGGTGGCCAGCAACCACGCCCGGCCGCCTTTGTCTCCCTGGCGGAGATGCTTTTACACACCGTATCAGGTACTCACTTGAGGCTGAGTCGACCTAGGGGAGGACCAGGACCGGTTCAGATAATCGCCGCTGGTGTTGGCCGTGAATCGAACTCGGCTCACGCGGTTCGTAGCGCAGCGCGCTAACCGCTTACCCCACCGCTCCCCCGTTGTTTGTGTACGCACGTACGCCTGGGTGTACATGCGTGTGGTGTGTGTGTGGTGTGTGCTGTGTGTGTGTGTGGAGGGGAGCGGTAGTGCAGTGGTGAGTGCCACCGCGCCACGAACCCCGGCGAGACGGAGTTTCAAGTTCCATGTATCAGGTGTGCAGCCTTGTGAGCCATGCGGCTCTTGAGTCGGGTGCAACCGCAACAAACAAAATGTGAACAGAGAACATCGTAACGCGACGACGCGCATCAGAAACATCCTGGATAAACCAGCAAATCGTGAGCAATAGAATCATCGGCGAATATTTCAAAAACGGCACTGAGTCGGCTCAGCCTTAAATGACCGTAGCTACTTGATGCGGTGTGTACAACATCGGCACTGGGGAGACAAAGGCGGCCGGGCGTGGTTTTCGGACCACACCACCCATGCCACGGTGCCGGATTTCAGAGGCGCTCGCCAACAGCCCTCGCCCCAACAGTCTGTTGAGGCTAGAAGAATGGGGGGGGGGGCTTTGCACGTGTATTAGGTATGGTATGTATAGTTCTATGTGTATATATGTGTGTGTACGTGCGCCTGTGTATGTTTAACGAACGCGTGCACTTTTGCGAACGCGACGTCGACGCGACATGCAGCCGAGACAGGAAGAGGAACACGTGGATTAGAGAACAAAACGCGGGGTCAAGGGTCACATAGCATCGCCACTTTGCCAGCCTGGGTCAGCACGCGCCGTTTTGGTGCGTGATTGCCCCCTCCGATGAGCGCGGTTGGCTACGTAGGGTGCAAAAGAAGTTCATCATACATAGACGGCTTGGGGTGGATAGATTACGACGTGGCCTGGTCCAAGCCAGTTAACTTTTCTGAAGGATGTTAAGTAACTTAATGTGCGCGTGTGTGTGTGTTTCTTTTGTAACCCGTTTATGTTCGATAACACTGGTCAACACACTTTTTCTGGCATAAGGTATTCCAACGGTTTTAAGGTCATTTTGGGGTGCTGATTCCAAATATGGCATCAGTTTTTGTCTATCAGGTTTTTGAGATTTCAAATATTGCATTTTCAATAAAAACTGCGGAAGAAAAATATTAAATAAATGTGGATATCTACATAAAATTATATTATAAACACACTATCCTAAAAATACAGCACCATATTTTAACACTAAAGCAGTCACTGACTCGCAACAACTTGCAAACATAAGTGACAGAGTTAATTTCGGGTAAAATCAATGAAAATGTGGTATGCCGATAGCATAAAAGTGAGATGTGATAGAGCAAATCTGAGATCAGATTTGAAATCAGCACCCTGAAATTCGTCTAAAACAGCTGCAAAAGTCCAGGCCAGAAAAAAATGTCATTTTTTTTTGTTGACCAGTGTAATCCACGTGATGTGCTGTATTCGCGCAAAAACAAATATCTGCCGTGTAGCCTACACACACATTATCGGGGCAAGTGCTGTTAGCGAGCACCTATTAAGTCCGGCATTTATATGGCGTTCTAAACGCCCGGCCGCTTTTGTCTCTCTCAAGGCGACGTTTACACACCGCACCAAGTACTCATCTGGGCGAAGTCTGCACACCGGTGCCCGGCACACGCGTGCCTAAAGGCTGAGTCGACCTAGGGGAGGCGCGTGAGCGGTTCAGACAGTCGCCACCGATGCTAGCCGTGAGCGGGAAAAGCAAAAAAGACTCGGCCGTTCCGCAGTCGCGGTGCGCCAACGACGGCGCCACCGCTCCCCCACGCGTGCACGCGCGCCACCACCACCACAGAGACAAAGATCCCCCATATAGCCTGTCACAGACTGTTGGGACAAGTGCTTTGAGCGAGTAGCACCTGTGAAGACCGGCACGGCACACGAGGGGGTGGGTGGCCAGCACCACCCCAAACGCCTTTGTCTCCCCCAGTGGCGATGTTTTACACACCGCACCGGGTACTCATTTGAGGCCGAGTCGACCTAGAGGAGGCCCCAGGGACCCGGGTTTGAAAGATAATCTCGACCGGAGGGAGAGGGGGGGGGGGTCAACGGGGTCGTTCGGCGCAGCGTGCTACGAACCCCTCCATAAACCACCACCACCACCACCGCCACCACCACCGCCACCACCACCACCGCCACCACCACCACCACTACCACCACCACCACCACCGCCACCACCACCACCACTACCACCACCGCCACCACCACCACCACTACCACCACCGCCACCACCACCACCGCCACCACCACCACTACCACCACCACCACCGCCACCACCACCGCCACCACCACCACCACTACCACCACCACTACCACCACCGCCACCACCGCCACCACCGCCACCACCACCACCGCCACCACCAACACCACCACCACCACCGCCACCACCACTACTACCACCACCGCCACCACCACCACCGCCACCACCACCACCACCACCACCGCCACCACCACCACCACTCACTGTCGGGCGATGGAAGGTCCCCTCTGGTGACGCAGGACTCTCTGTATCGGTAGTGGTGTCCGCTTCCTTGCGCGCGTCTCCTCCGCATCTTCACCAGAAATGACCTCGGCATCTCTGACCCCCACGACCCGTCTTCCCCTCTCTCTCTCCCCTCTCTCTCTCTCTACTGCCCTCTCCTATCTGCTGCCCCCTTCTCACTGCTGCCCCTTCCCCCTATTGCCCTCTCCTCCCTACTGCTCTCTTCACCCTACCACCCTCCTCCCCTTTGCTGCCCCTCGCTCGCCGCTGCCACAGACCTCGTGCTTCTAGAAAGCTGCAGGGCCGCTCCGGTTATAGCGATTCGTTGATGATGTGTGTCAGATAATGTCCACTTCTCGCCGTTTCTTTCACGCCCTGCGCGTGAGAGAGTGGGAGGAGGGGAGGGGTAATGGGTGGGAGGGAGGGAGCGATGGTGGGGGTGGGGGGATGAAGGGGAAGGGAGTGGTGGGAGTAGTGGTGGGGAGAGCGGGTGCCGTGAGGACATCGTGAGGTTGGGGTGACGTGCGTGCATGAAAGCGATGGCCGCGTGGTTTGGCGAATTTTAATCGCGAATGTACGGTTTCACACTTTAAAAAGTGTAATCGGTATTATCATCATCATCAGCAGCAGCAGTAGCAATGATTGCAAACCCGTCAAATCATACGGTTTAGCCCTTATCTTGTACAGGGAAATTGAGTCATAAAAATCACATTGCTTGTGTCTATTTTGTTTGTGTGTTCTCTCCCTTGTGATGGGACTTTGTAGGATGAACGTTGAGATTTGTAAGGGGGGCACGGGGGTGACCAATACGGTCAGAATCGATCTGTAATAAGCTAGGATGCCGATAAGGGGTTGACAGGTATGTGACTGATCCACTGCTGGATGAATGCCTCGTCACCCCCCCCCCCACCACCTCCACGCCGCGTCGCTTACCGGGGTTTATTTGACCATACTTCCCCACAATGGTCAGTGCGCGTTGGTCAACGGCCGCGGTCGTGGTAGCGAACTCGGGTGGCACCGGGTTTGCGAGGTACGACGCGCTAAGCGCGGCGCCACCGCTCCAAAACCGTTGCAGAAGTTAATTAATGAATCACGCTCAAAACGTTTATTTAAATCTGGAAAATGTGAACGCTTCCAATCGAGGGAACGATTTCGACCGTAGCTGGGGGTGACGGAAATTCCACGTTGCGCGTACACAGCACGCCAAACGCGTTCACTCCACTGCTGGATGAGGGGTCCAATTACTGGACCATACTTCACCGCGTTCTGTCAATGCGGGATGGAGGAGACGTGGTCGAGAGGGGGGGAGGGTTGACGTGGGGACTTGGGCACTGTCCCTATCCCTGCCCACCACGTTATCCCGCGTAGCCTATAGCACCTGTGAATGCACGGTGTTCGCCGCTTTATCCCGGGGGGTTCAACAATCGTTGCTCAGCTTCCGATGGATCGGGGCCGCGTTGTGAGCGATTTGGAATATTGTCCTTTGATTGCTCGTTTGCTTTACAAACTATGCGAATTCATCTCTTGTGATTATACCACACACGCATTTGCGTAGTGAGGAAAATCATTTGTGCTCCCGATTTGGGGAATTTTAACAAATATATATATAACCTAAACGGGTTTGCGATGCTCCGAAAATTAGACGTCACAGGAGATGACGACACTTTGTGATTTTTTTTCCACGTCATAGAATGACGTCACCTTTGTAAGCACGGCATTGCGATGAATAACTTGGGCCAGGGTTTTCCAAACTAAAACGAAACAATTTTTTTTATTTTAGCAGGTAAAGCTCACTGAGCTATGTAGCTGTTTATCAGAAGCGGCCTTGCTATTACAAATGACAGCTCAATGAAGTGGCGTATCATCACGTGGACATTTATAGCAGCCAAATACCCTCAAAACGCCTCATGTTGATTCTAAATGTGGAGTGGGGAAAAAACAGAGGACCCGAAGACAAATCCACGCGACCACGGAGAGAGAGACACGCTAACTCCAATTATACAGCAGCAGGCGTCAGGGTCGGGATCGAACCCACGACCTCCTGTACACCAGGCGAGGTAGTCAACATCTCCTAGCCACCGTGATGATGATGAGAGAGAGACACAAACTCCAAATATACAGCAGCAGGCGTCAGGGTCGGGATCGAACCCACGACCTCCTTCATACCAGGCGACGTAGTTAACATCTCCTAGCCACCGTGATGATGATGAGAGAGTGAGAGACACACAAACTCCAAACATACAGCAGGGGCCAGGGTCGGGATCGAACCCACGACCTCCTGTACACCAGGCGAAGTACTCAACATCTCCTAGCCACCGAAGTGCTCGCGACCCCCACTTTTACTCCTCCCCCATTCAATCGTTCCACGCTGCACGCACCCGATAGTTGCTAAACACGTCCCGAGTGCCGCGCTCATCAATTAACGCCGTCTGCGTTCATGGACCCTCCACCACCCGACACGGCCAATCAGCAAAAAAGTGTCACGTTGACAAAAGACAAATAGTTCACTGCTTTAGCCCACCGGTGTGTTGAAGCGTGAAACCACAACATTTACAATGTTTGAGTTTTGCCCGATGATGCTGGATGCAATTACCAGCGAAACGTCGTACTACTCAAAAATTGTAAACGTTGTGGTTTCACGCTTCAACACACCGATGGGCTAAAGTAATGAACTATTTGTCTTTTGTCAACGTGACACTTTTTTGCTGATTGGCCGTGTCAGGTGGTGGAGGGTTACGACACATTTATAAGTAACGCCATCTAACCCCAAAAACGTTGATTATGAATAATATTGGTCGCCAAAGCCCTACGTGTTAAACTGCGTTCATGGAACCGATTCACATTAAGACTGACATCTCAGCGTGCATGTACACGTGTTGCCTCGTGTGCGTGTCCGCACACGAGCTCCGCGTGTGTGCGGACACGCGTCCCACGTGTGTGTACACGTGTTCTGTGTGTGTGTACACGTACGTGTACATGTGTTCTGTGTGTGTACACGTGTGCGTCCATGTGTGTGTACACGTGTTCTGTGTGTGTGTACACGTGTGCGTCCCACGTGTGTGTACACGTGTTCTGTGTGTGTGTACACGTACGTGTACACGTGTTCTGTGTGTGTGTACACGTGTGCGTCCATGTGTGTGTACACGTGTTCTGTGTGTGTGTACACGTGTGCGTCCACGTGTGTGTACACGTGTTCTGTGTGTATGTACACGTGTGCGTCACGTGTCACGTGACGTGACAATCGCTTAGCGCGTCACGTGGGACGCGTTTAACAATCATCGGTCGCGTGAAGCGTGGAACGAGTTCATTTGAATTCGGGAGAAGTAACGTAACGGGCTGTGATGATGATGGTGGTGGGCCGCGAGGTCTGGAGTTTAACAATCCCCGACGATTAAAAATCCGAACATTCGAATTAGGTTTTTTTTGTTAAATCTCAAAATCATTCCCCCACGGGCGCCTGTCCATTCCGGCGTGCCCGTGGGGCATGTTTGTGCCTGGGGGACATTCATGGGCAGTGTGAAAACGCATTCACATATTTGATCATCGCCACCAACCAAATGCATACGCAGCTGCCTTGCTCGCGATACCCTCTCGGTCAGCATTAGGTCTCACAAATATTCGGCAGCCCCAAAAGATTCTACCTTGCCGATCCCCCATGTGTTGTTGTTGTTTTCGGGGTGGGGGGTGGGCGCTCGTGTTCACAACAAACGCCTGGGGCCGATTTTCAATTTTTGTCTCATTTCCGTCACTTGCCCCCTTACCTATGCAGTCCAACTTTTCCTACACCGTACACAAAGTTGCGTCGATGCCACGCTCGCAGCTTGCCTTCGAGGGTCTGTCGGTGAATTTGGGAGGGTGGGAGGGTTGGGGAAATGCCTCTTAAGTGGAAAAGTGTAGCTGGTGTGGGTGGATGTGTGTGTGTAGGTGGGGAGCGGTGGTGTAGCGGTTAGCACGCAGCACTACAAACCTGGCGACCCGGGTTCGATTCCCGCTCACGGCCAACATCAGTGACGATTATCTGAACCGGTGCTGGGCCTCGCCTAGGTCGACTCAGCCTCAAATGAGTACTTAGTGCGATTGTGTAAACATCGCCACTGGGGAGACAAAGGCGGCCGGGCGCGGTGTTGGCCACCCACCCCCTCGTGTGCCGTGCTGGCCTTCATAGGTGCTCGCTAACAGCACTTGCCCCTACAGTATGTTATGGCTATACGGGGGATCTTTGTCTTTGTGGCGGTTAGCGCGTTGCGCTACGAAAGCCGGGCGAGCCGACCTCGATTCCCGCTCACGGGGGGCGAACACCACAGTGACGATTATTTGAACCGATCCTGGGCCTCCCCTAGGTCGACTCAGCCTCAAATGAGTACCTGGTGCGGTGTGTAAACCCCATCGTGTGCCTTGTCGGCCTTCACAGGTGCTACTCGCTCACAGCACTTGCCCCAACAGTCCGTGAAAGGCTATCCGGGGGAAGTTTGTCTTTTGTTGATTTGAGCAAATCATACAAAGGAGAACGGGGGTGGCCTGTGATAAGGACATGAGATCGAGGCTTTGAGTAAAAGGTACAAACGTGGTCAGAGCTCGGCAGGTGATAACTGCACACATTGTGTACGTGGAAATGTTACTGGTAGGATCCTCCTGGTTACAGGAGGTTCCTACCATATGTAGCTACTACATGTGTAGCTACTTGTGCTACTAGGATATAATCCGGCACTGCTTGGTACAGGATCTCGCAGTTATTCTGCTGCTGGCATGATACGCGATGTTACTGTACTGTATGTTGAACTTCTTTCGCACCGTACATCGCCATCCGTATTAATCGGAAGTGCGGGAGGCAGGACTAGCGCACACAAAGCAACGTCAAAGGAACGAGTTTGCAGCGATTTCCCGGGTGGTGCCTGCGTGCGGTTTGGCACGAATGTCCGACGTTTCGCACTACTTGCTGGGAGCGTTTTCAGTCACTGTTCACAGCCGGATACGTTCACACACAATTGAAGCAATCCAGCCTCAACAGATTGTCGTGGGGCAAGTGCTGTTGGCGAGTAGCACCCATGAAGGACGGGACGACACAATGAGGGGGGTGGGTGGGCGAACACCACGGGGGAGGCCCCAGGCAGGACTGCTTCAGATTGAGTTGGTGTTCGGTGACCGTGAGCGGGAATCGAACTTGCGTTGGGGGTGGCCGTGTCAGTCGCGCAGTGCGTCAAACCGCGCCGCCACCGCTCCTCCACACGCTAACGACATTTACAACCGCGTTGGACTTTCACTTCCTCATTCCGCACACCCGATTAAGCCGCCGTCGTTGAGCTTAAAATCATTTGCGATGGTCAAGCTCGCTTCTGAGCTGGTAAAATACCCCCAAAAAAAGAGTTGAGTTTTAGTATACAGACTTTGCATGTACTACTTAGCGTACATTAACGAGCACAATGCTAGCAGGCACTTGAGGCCGCTACATCATTCACCACGACGTTTAGAGTGCAGTTATTTGAGCCGTGATCTTCCGCAGATTCAGTGAGAGAATTAAACAACAACAACAACAAAGACCTGTGGAATCCCAACGGAGGGATCATGGTTACACAAACCCAGGGCAATTGGAGCTGTTCGGGGCTTGGCTCCAGAAAATACCCCGTCCCCCCGTCCTTCCTCCTCCACCCCCCACACCGCCAAAATGAACACCACAAGGCTTGAACAGTTGATTCTGTGGATTTGGGCAGTTTCGCAATGGTAAATCAATGTGGCAACTCCGCGTTGGGTTTTGAGTTAACGGATGATCATCGGGGATTAGGGCTGCACCAGAGACTCAACGCTGGTTCGCAACCAATGGGGGGAGCAGTGCAATTTGAATTATCGTTTATGCAAGTAACCGTACGTATCATTACTTCTGCTTCGGTGAATACATATATACGGTAAATATAAAATTAACAAAATAGTAAACAGTCCCGTATCAATCCACTGCTGGATGAAAGGAGCACGCCACGTGGATTATTGGGCCGTGGGTTGTTGGCTAACCATACTTCACCACGCTGGTCAGTGGGGGTTTAAGTGTGGGAGATCGGGGGCTAAGTCCCAGTGTCTACAACTAAAACACAATTAAACTAACTTTTATTTTACCACGGTAGCCTCATTGAGCTATGTAGCTCTGTTTGCCACACATGATAGCTCAACAAAGTGGTGCATGATGTGGAAATGTATTGCAGGCGAATACTCTAAACGCATGTTTCTAAATGTGTATGGAAAACTGGAAAACCCGGAGAAAAATCCACACGACCACGGGGAGAGAGAGAGACACGCAAACTCCTAAAATACAGCAGCAGGCGTCAGGGTCAGGATCGAACCCACGACCTCCTGTACACAAGGCGAGGTAGTTAACATCTCCTAGCCACCGTAGCATCTAATAACAATCACCATTGATAGCGATCAACTGATCAACAACAATCACGGACACCAACCCGTACTGACCAGCGTGGTGAAGTATGGTCAAACACCCCCCCCCCCACCCGCCCGCCACCCCACGTGACTGACAGGGCGAAAGGGAGCCCTTCATCCAGCAGTGGATTGGCAAAGCAGCCTGTAACACCGTGTTGTACTGCACTGTGCTATGCTCCCACAGCCTGCGCGCGTTAAAGACCCCGTGACGTCGTGCGCATGAGGTCAGTCCACTGTGTGTGCTGGCGTCACGGCGACACATTTGTAATTTAAAAAAACCCGACGTATTATTTATTGTTTATTTATTTGTCACACCGCCAAAACAACAAAAGCCACAGCAATGCCCCGATTCGCGTCGTTCACTTTGTACGTCGTTTCGCTCATGCGTCGTCACTTCATGATGACCGCCACCCGATTTGCGTCGCCTCAACCCCCGCCCCCGCCCCCCCACACACTCACGACGCTGATCTGCATCGTCCCTTCCTCGTTATCCGTCGCCTCTCAGCCACCGCCTCCACCACCACCACCACCGCTACCACCACTGTCACTGTCACCACCGCCACCACCGCCGCAACCACCACCACCACCACCACCGCCACCACAACCACCACCACCACCGCCACCACCACCGCCACAACCACCACCGCCACAACCACCACCGCCACCACCACCGCCACAACCACCACCACCACCGCCTTCACCACCACCGCCACCACCACCACCGCCACCGCCACCACCACCACCGGCACCACCACCACCACCACCGCCACCACCACCGCCACCACCACCACCGCCTTCACCACCACCGTACATCGCTTCGATGTTACGTCGTTTCGATATTCGTCGTCACCACCTTCCAGGAACGCATCCCCCTCTCCCCCCCGACGTAAACCGGGGTATTGCCGTAATCATTTACATCGTGATCGCCACGTGGCACGCGACCCACGGACCCTCGTGAGAGAGAGAGAGGTCGTGAAACTCGGTGAGGCTTTCTTGTTTGGGGCTACAGTTTATTGTAACAGACAGCGCGGCGACTACGGCAAACTCCCTTGCAGCGTCCACGTCGCGATGGAAACGACCCCTTCACCTGCCCATCGACTGACCGCGCAGTCCGACCTCACAGGGAACGCAGAATCACAGCAGCATTGGTTCGACACGAGCACAACTCTGGGTCGGTTTCGACAAGCAGTGTCTCATCAGTGGAGTCAGGCTTCAACTCAATGTTGGTTAAATTTCGATTTAAAGCTTTCGTGACTGCAGGGATTCATCTTCTTGGATCTTTTGGTAAAGTCACGTAGAAGGGAAGTAATAAAATAATAAAAATAAAACATAATAAAATAATTCTCACGACGTTTCGGCCACAACGCAAGCAGCCGTCCCTTCTACGTGACTTTACCGAAAGAACCAAGAAGATCAATGCTGGTTGCTTCAACTCAATGCTGGTCAACGGGCAGCGGTGGCATCACGTGTTGTTAGCGGGCAGCACCGAATGAAACCCGGCACGGCACACGTGGGAGGTGGGCGGTCAGAAGCACGCCAGGACCCCTCTCTTAACGAATTGGTCATCATCAGCACGACATAGCGGTGAGTCCCCGTCAACACTCGGGGCCTTGGGGCTGTTGAATGTCTGTGTGTGTGTAGCTATAGCGGGCTGTCTGTAATTACCGCTGATGCTTTCGGAACACGCAACGCAGAGGACGGTCCATTGTTATGACTGTGCACACAAATACGGTGGTAGATAGATGCATTTTTTTAAAATACACATACGTATGAACAAACATCAGTACATTAATACGTGTTTATATGTGTATGTGACCTGCAGTATGTTTACACGTGTGAGATCGATTCACGCTCACGGCCAACACCGGTGTCGATTAAATGAACCGGTCGTGGGCCTCCTCCCCCAGGTCGACTCGGCCTCAAATGAGTGCCTGGTGCGGTGCGTAAAAACATCTCCACTGGGGAGACAAAGGCGGCCGGGCGTGGTGCTGGCCGGCCACCCACCCCCTCGTGCGCCGTGCCGGCCTTCATAGGTGCTGCTCGCTAACAGCTCTTGCCCCAACAGTCTGTTCAGTAGCTGCCCCGGGTTCAAACGTTGTGTCGTACACTCTCCTCCACCCGACGTAGCCCTGTAATGTTGTTGCTGCAGAGCGACACACACACACAAGTTCGTAAAAACAAAACGAGTATTTATTGTACCAGGTAAGGCCCCGCTGAGTTCTCTAACTCTTTTTGGTGTTTTATTTTATTTTTTTTTATTTTTTTTTTCTACGTGACTTTACCGAAATAACCAAAGAGTTGTTAAACTCTTGTTGTCAGAAGCGACCTGGCCACACCTGATAGCTCAAGGAAGTTGCTTATAGCAGGAGGCAAACACGCAGAACACGCTGAGTTGTCGATTCTAAATGTGGAGGGGAAAAACCGGAGAAAAATCCACGCCACCACGGGGAGAGAGAGAGACGCAAATTCCAATATACAGCAGGCGTGAGGGTCGGGATCGAACCCACGACCTCCTGTATACCAGGCGAGGTAGTTAACATCTCTTACCAACCGTGATGATGATGAGAGAGAGAGAGAGACAGGCAAACTCCAAATATACAGCAGCAGGCGTCAGGGTCGGGATCGATCCCACGACTTCCTGTATACCAGGCGAGGTAGTTAACATTTCTTAGCCACCGTGATGATGATGATGATGAGAGAGAGGGAGACACCGCAAATTCCAATGTGCAGCAGCAAGCGTCAGGGTCGGGATCTAACCCACGACCTCCTGTAGACCAGGCGAGGTCGTCAACATCTAGCCACCGTGGCGCCCGTGTATGTTAAACTTCATTCGCACCGCACGTAGCCAGCAATAGTAATCCGGAGATGCGGGTGAGAGAGAAGGAGAGAGAGCCCGGAGTGAGAGTCTCGTTGGTGACAGTCGTTCTCCTCCTCTCGTGCGGGCTGCTGATGTGGACACAGAGCGAAGACTGCGATGTCACATTTGGGTGGTCACGACGGAAGACACACGCGTGGAGTGAATCGTGGAGTGAATCGTGGGGTGAATCGCGAAACGTTAAACGGAAACGTTTAACATTAAACAGATGTGGGGTAATCAATGGACGGATATGTAAACAGACAAGGATATACGAGTTAGGTGCAATTGCAAATGAGGTTATCATACAGATTTTACAGCTCCACATCGCGCTGTGTAGATGCCATGAACAGAGAGGCATTCCCAGTGTGTATACACCCAGTTTCCGGCTCTCTGCATGAGTCTATAGGTCTGTGTGTAAGTCTATGGGTCTCTGTGTGAGTCTATGGGTCTCTGTGTGAGTCTATGGGTCTCTGTGTGAGTCTATGGGTCTCTGTGAGTTTGTGGGTCTCTGTGTGAGTCTATGGGTCTCTGTGTGAGTCTATGGGTCTCTGTGTGAGTCTATGGGTCTCTGTGCGAGTCTATGGGTCGCTGTGTGAGTCTGCATCTCTCTGCATGAGTCGATGGGTCTCTGTGTGAGTCTGTGGGTTTCTGTGTGAGTCTATGGGTCTCTGTGAGGTTATAGGTCTCTGTGTGAGTCTACGTCTCTCTACATGAGTCTATAGGTCTCTGTGTAAGTCTATGGGTCTGTGTGAGTCTATGGGTCTCTGTGAGTTTGTGGGTCACTGTGTGAGTCTCTGTGTCTCTGTGTGAGTCTATGGGTCTCTGTGTGAGTCTATGGGTTTCTGTGTGAGTCTATGGGCCTCTGTGTGAGTCTATGGGTCTCTGTGCGAGTCTATGGGTCGCTGTGTGAGTCTATGTCTCTCTGTGTTATTCTATGGGTCTTTGTGAGTTTATGGGTCTCTGTGTGAGTCTGCGTCTCTCTGCATGAGTCGATGGGTCTTTGTGTGAGTCTATGGGTTTCTGTGTGAGTCTATGGGTCTCTGTGAGGTTATGGGTCTCTGTGTGAGTCTTTTGGGTCTGTTTGTGAGTCTATGGGTATCTTTGTGAGTCTGTGTGTCTCTGTGTGTCAATATATCTACCATCGAACAAAGACAGTCACTGCATCACGTGCTTTCAAATGTGCTTCTGCGGCCGTCTGGAACGCTCTTTCTTCCGATATTAGGAAGCCACTGGAGCTATGGAATTACTGGACAACCGTCGTACTCAGATTGTAAATGTTGTGGCTTGGCTCTCCAACACACACCGGTGTGCTGTACTAGTATACTACACTATACACTACACTATACACTACACACTAGTGCTGTACTAGTGACGAATTGGCCACGTTCTGTTTACGTGACAACCCTTACTAGTCGGCTGTGTCGGGTGGTGCCGGGTTTTACGACATATTTATATATTTACGCGATCTAATCAAAAAAAAAACCTCTTATGGATGATATTTGACACGAAAGCCTCCGTGATGAACTCTATATGATAACATTTGCAGCCTTCTGTCCAACTGATTAGGGTCTTCTCCTCCCTATCAGTTAAGGAGGGGGGGGGGGGGAGGAGGGAGGGAGCGGGAGGTGTTTGACCATACTTCACCACGCCGGTCATTGCGAGTTGGTGGAGGCGAGACCCAGGGACCCGGGCTCAGATACAACTCACGGCTCACGTTCGCTCGCGAAGGTGATGGCGCTCACCGTTGCACCACCACTCTCCTTTACGCAATAATGATCACGTGCAATGCATCAGCACCGTCATATTTGCGGAGGGCATGTGGTGTATAAACCGAGGTACCACTTTGTGGCAAGCCAACTATGTTTTTATTTGATACGTAGATATGGGAGTACAAACTCGCGACGCGAGAACGTGGAATTTCCATCGCTGGAAAGTTGATCGCTGTCCATTATTTATTATTTGTTAATTATTTGTACTTTACGGCAGCTGTGTGGACCCTCAGCCATGTTACACGCGAACCCGACACTTAATAACAATAGCTTCTTAATATTTGCTGTACAAATGGCGTGCTCTATTGAATAGGAGGAGAGTCTCCAGAAATTCATTATTAATATCACAATTTATTATCCATTGCCATTGTGACCAATGGATAATAATACCCGGCGCCACCTGCCTTCCTACGAAGACAAAGAATGCCCCCCCGCCCCCCCCGTCTAGACTTTCAAGACCACTGCTGGGGCAAGTGTTGTTGGCGAGTAGCACCGGTAAATATCGACACGACACGAAGCCGGGCCGCGTGTTTCATGTTTGAAACATCGGGGCTCGTAACACGGACGAGGTACAGTGGATCAGTCGCCCCTCACCGATGTCGACCGTGGCCAGGAATCCAACTCGGGATGTGCCCTTGGGCTCGTGGAGCGGTGCGCTAACCACTGCGCCACTACTCCTCACCCACTGGCGAAGGCAAAGATCCCCCGTGTAGGCTTAAGAGACCGTTGGGGCAAGTGCTGTTAGCGAGAACCTACGAAGGCCGGAACAGCACGCGAGCGGGTGGTTGGCCAACACCACGCCCGACCGCCTTTGTCTCCCCAGTGGCGATGTTTACACACCGCACCAGGTACTCATTTGAGGCCGAGTTGCCTTAGGGGAGGCCCAGGACCGGTTCAGATATCGTCACTGGTGCTGGTGATCGTGACCGGGAATCGATCCGCTACACTACCGGCTCCCACACAGACGCAAACAAGTAAACCCGTAAAAACAAAGTTTTTCACTATAAATCCTTTATATGCGTGGCGGCTAGAGTCTTCTCGTCCTCTGGCTTGAGATGGCTGCCACCTATGGGTCAGATGATTGTCTGCCAGTATTAAGCAATTGGTAATTAAATATTTAATTTATTTTCCCTAAACAGTGTAAAATTTTGGAATTTTTTTTTCACGAAAATAAATTGTCACGCACAACGAGTCTGTGTGGAAAATGTCAGCTCGATTGGATCACGGGAAGTGGGTTAAAAAACGAGCGAAAGATTTGCACGGTCCTAAGCAAGCAAGCAAACTTAATATAAAGGATTTTAAAATATATTCGCCTGTGGAGGACGCGGGGATCGATCCCGCGACCTTAGGCATGGGAAGCGAGGGCGCTACCAACTGCGCTACTCCGCCACGGCCTGTGGAGGGGTTACGCTCTGGGCTCTTACACTGTGACGTTCAGCCAAAGCCATGAATGAGTTTTATTTGAATAAATGTAAAAAAAAAATGTTTTGCCTAAAAGTGTAAAATTTTTGAAAACATTTTTCAAGAAGATTAATTGTCTCGCACAACGAGTCTGTGTGCAAAATGTCAGCTCGATTGGATCACGGGAAGTGGGTTAAAAAACGACCGAAAAATTTGCACGGTCTTAAGCAAGCAAGCACGCAAGCAAGCAAGCGAACTTAATATAAAGGATTTAATAAGTAAACCCGTAAAAACAAAGTTTTTCACTATACATCCTTTATATGCGTGGCGGCTAGAGTCCTCTCGTCCTCTGGCTTGAGATGGCTGCCACCTATGGGTCAGATGATTGCATTGCACCATTAAGCAATTGGTAATTAAATATAATATTTTTGTCCTATAAAGTGTAAAATTTTGGAGAAAAAAAATTTCACGAACATTAATTGTCACGCACAACGAGTCTGTGTGGAAAATGTCAACTCGATTGGATCACGGGAAGTGGGTTAAAAAACGACCGAAAGATTTACACGGTCGTAAGCAAGCAAGCACGCAAGCATGCAAGCACGCAAGCAAGCAAGCAAGCGAACTTAATATAAAGGATTTAAAAAGACAAACACACTGACACACAGACACACAGACACACTGACACACACACAGAGACACTCACACAGACACACAGACACACTAACACACAGAGAGATATACTCTAACAGACACAGACGCACTAACACAGACACACTAACACACAGACAAACTAACACACAGACACACAGACGCACTAACACACAGACACACAGACACAGAGAGAGACACTCACACAGACACTCTAACAGACACAGACACACTGACACACTGACACACAGACGCACTACCACACAGACACACCGACACACAGAGAGACACTCACACAGACACACAGACACACTAACACACAGAGAGATACACTCTAACAGACACAGACGCACTAACACACAGACACACTAACACACAGACACACTAACACACAGACACACTAACACACAGACACACTAACACACAGACACACTAACACACAGACACACTAACACACAGACACACTAACACACAGACACACCGACACACAGAGAGACACTCACACAGACACAGACGCACTAACACACAGAAACACTGACACACAGAGAGACACTCACACAGACACACTGACACACACAGAGAGATACACACTAACACACACAGACACACTGACACACACAGACACTCTGACAGACACAGACGCACTAATACACAGACACACTAACACACAGACACACTAACACACAGACACACTAACACACAGACACACTAACACACAGACACACAGACGCACTAACACACAGACGCACTAACACACAGACACACTAACACACAGACACACAGACACACTAACAGACACAGACGCACTAACACGCAGACACACAGACACACTGACACACAGACACACTGACACACACACAGACACTCTAGCAGACACAGACGCACTAACACACAGACACACAGACACACAGAGATACACTCACACAGAGAGCCATTCTAACATACACAGACACACCGACACACACAGACACACTAACACACAGACACATTGACACACACACAGAGATACACACTAACAGACACAGACGCACTAACACACAGACACACAGACACACCGACACACACAGAGAAACACTATAACAGACGCACTAACACACAGACACACTGACCGACAGAGAGACACTCACACAGACACAGACGCACTTACACACAGACACACTGACACACAGATACACCGACACACAGAGAGACACTCACACAGCCACAGACGCACTAACACACAGACACACCGACACACACAGAGAAACACTATAACATATGCACGAACACAACAGACATCTCGGCCACGTGCAGCTGTTCGTCAACACCCTTTTCCAAGTTCCAATGGAACCCAGAGTCGATAGGAAATGTCTGGACTTTGGGGCAGTGATTAAGGACCCTAAATTTAACCAGAACATCACACTCACTCGCGCTGTTTCCAGCTCTTATCCGCCCGACATCATCACAAGGATGTGAATCAACCTCGAGCAATAATCATAATCGTAACAGAACACGCGCAATTTTGTCGCGAAGTCAAAACAAATTCGCTAACGCAAGACACCCGCAACGCACTGGGTGATTCCGTGTCTCCCCCTACCCGAGTTCGATTCGGAATACAGCCCACCCGTCAGTTGCGGTGAGTGCGAATCAGAGCGCGTCCCATACATCATCATCATCGTTGATGCTCATCCAGAGCTGCGTTCTATCCACTGCGTGGACGGAGGCATCTCTAAGACGCTCCGCTTGCGTTCGTCCGTTCCCATTTCCGCAGCTGTTTGTCGTATTTCTCCGACCTGCTGTCCCTTCCCGCTGCGTACCCCCCCCCCCCAATCTCCACTCCCACTTTGGGCATTATTCTGGCACCGGTCTCGCTCGTCGGACATCGACCGAGGCTACGTGGACGTCGAGCCAACTCGCTTTTGTTGCCACGTGGTTTTATGATTCGAAGCGGTTTTTTTATTCCTTAGCCATCCTTTGGTGGTTGTTGTTGTTGTTTTCCTCTCTCTCTCAGTGTCTTTCCCAGCATGCATCGCCCGCTCCCGTGCTGCTCCCTGTCTCTTTGTTGTGTTTAGTTTGCTACTGTGCGGTTTGGCTAGGTACAGTGCGAAAGAAGTTCAACATACAACACATCAGTGCCCACGTTTCAACCTCAGGCCAACTGTTATTTCATCTGCGTCCATCTCCCTGATCGTAAAACTCACGGCTGTCAACACAATTGCTAACGGGAGATGTTTTTTTGATGCCACTATCAAAATAGTGAAACAAAACAAGATCCTTCCCAGCGATTAAACAGGAGGTGGTAAGATGTTCAAACACCAAATAGATTTTAAATTTCGATTTAAATCTTTCGTGACTGCAGGGATTCATCTTCTTGGTTCTTTCGGTAAAGTCACGTAGAAGGGAAATAATGAAATAATAAAAATAAAACATAATAAAATAATTCTCACGACGTTTCGGCCACAACGCATGCAGCCGTCCTCAGATGAAGACCAGGTCTGTAGGGGAGACAGCGTCAAATAGATACCTACTGCAAGGCTTCAAGTCTGCATTAACCACGCATTTGGTGGCGGGTTTTAACGACACATTCATATCTACACGATCTAACCACCTCCCCCCCCCCAAATAAAATAAACCCTCTATTATGGATAGCCACACATGCTCGTGGCAAAACATGCAAACAATCGGGCTTAGATAATATACGGATTCACGGTTACAATGCGTTTATCCGTTATCAGAGCGTGCTTGCTTCTGCATGTTTTAGCAAGAGCGTGTGAATTCGGGACGCATTATTTACGCCAGAGATGAAGGAAAGCGGTAAACATCGCCAACGTTGCGCCGAACGTTGAGCCAACGTTGGCGATGATGTTGCGAACGTTGAGCCGACGTCAACGCGACGTTTACCGGCTACAACAAGGACACACACACACACACCCCGCCATATTTTCTAACAAAAGTTGCAGAGATGCTTTCCGTGACTAACCAACAAATAGAAGCACCCATTTTTTAAATCCTTTATATTAAGTTCACTTGCTTGCTTGCTTGCGCGCTTACGACCGTGCAAATCTTTCGGAAGTTTTTAAATCCTTAATATTAAGTTCACTTGCTTGCTTGCTTGCGCGCTTACGACCGTGCAAATCTTTCGGTCGTTTTTTAACCCACTTCCCGTGATCCAATCGAGCTGACATTTTGCACACAGACTCGTTGTGCGTGACAATTTATTTTCGTGAAAAAAAATCCAAAATTTTACACTTTTTAGGAAAATGTTTTATTTATTTAATTACCAATTGCTTAATGGTGGCAGGCAATCATCTGACCCATAGGTGGCAGCCATCTCAAGCCAGAGGACGAGAGGACTCTAGCCGCCGCGCATATAAAGGATTTATAGTGAAAAACTTTGTTTTTACGGGTTAATTTTTTTTGGTGTCAACATGGGACAGCTTCACCAGCCAGGGATTCGGATAGAGCTCGCGAGTCACATTCACCGTAGGGGTAGCCAGACCTGAGCGAGGGCGTTGACCGCTGCACCGCCACTCCACCTTGCCCAATTATGTTTTACGCGCGGTTAATTCAGCCCGTCGTATTTGTGGCGTGCTGTGGTGTTGTGGACCGAGTGGCACTTTGTGGGAAGCCAGCTATGTTTTGTATTTATTTTATACGTGTATATATATGGGAGTACAAATCCACGACATGAGAATGTGGAATTTCCACCGCTGGACAGTTGATCGTTGTCCATTATTGAGTATTTGTTCATTCACTTGGGCAAAGGCTGCTGCTGCTGCTGATGGGAGTTTGAGTGTCGAAATCCTTCCCGTCTTCGGTTGCGACCTGGGCCAGGGCTTCTGTTCCTTACGTTGTTTGATGATTTTAAAGCAAACACACAAACAACAACGACAACGCATTTCCACGGGGGACTTGGTTGATATTTCCAAACTTGTCTCGGCACGCCACGTCCAGTTTTACGTTTCGTCAACAGAACCGCTGGAGAGGTTTTCATCTTTTTGTAGTCGAGAATTCGAGATTTTGTATTTTTTTGGGACTTTTTTGGTGGCGTTTCTTGAAGGAACCGATGACGCGTGGGTGCGTGGGTGCGTGGGTGGGTGGCGGTGGTTGTGGGTGGTGGTGATGGTGATGGTGGTGGCAAAGAGCTTGGTGTTTTGCGGCTTAATTTTCCCTTCACAGACGTTTGCACGCAAGTGCGCAGCCTTGATTTCACAGCCGAGCGCTGCACAGATGTTGAGATATCAGATGAGGACGCCAGATTACTGGAACGGAGTTTTTTTTTTCTTGTTATTGCTGCTGCTGCTGCTGCTTTACGTATTTACAACACACGTCTAATTCAAGAGGAAAATACTGAAAAGCTCATTTCGTTCACGACATATATTATGCGCGAACGCAACATGTACAGGCGCGTGCGTGTTTATATTTGCAGCTTTTTGCGAATGTATTCTTGGTTCTTTCGGTAAAGTCACGTAGAAGGGAAATAATAAAATAATAAAAATATAAAACAATAAAATGCTCACGACGTTTCGACTGCAACACAAGCAATCATCATCAGGTTTGAAATCGACAGAAATAAATTTTCTTGCTGTGGATTTCACACCTGATGACGATTGCTTGTGTTGCAGTCGAAACGTGAGAATTTTATTGTTTTATTTTTATAATTGTATTACTTCCCTTCTACGTGACTTTACCGAAAGAACCAAGAATATGAATCCCTGCAGTCACGAAAGCTTTAAATCGACATTTTTGCCAATGTGTTTGTATAAATATATATTTCGCGTGGAGTGCCAGTGAAAATTGTGAAATGTTTAATACTGTAGATGTGCTTGCGTGTGTGTGTGTGTTAAGTAAAGCCGTGGGTGGCAGTGCGCTGCAAACACAGCGACCCGAGTTTGATTCCCGCTCATGGCCACTAACGCCAGTGGCGATGATCTGAACCGGTTCTGGGCCTCCCCTAGGTCGACTCAGCCTCAAATTAGTGTCCTGATACGATGTGTAAACGTCGCCACTGGGGAGACAAAGGCGGCCGGCTGTGATGCTGGTCATCATCACCCCCATGTGCGTGCCTGTATGCATAGGTGCTACTCGCTAACAGCACTTGCCCCTACAGTATGTTAAGGCTACGCGGAGGATCTTTGTCTTTGTAAGCTGCTGGATAAAGACCTATCCCCCCGGACTGTTTCGCTCATAGGATGGGCAGGCGGTTGTTTGACCATACTTCACCACGCTGGTCAATGTGATCATTATACAATGATTGTATTTTACAGCAGTAAACATTTAAATTGCTGATTTAAAGCTTTCGTGACTGCAGGGATTCATATTGTTGGTTCTTTCGGTAAAGTCACGTAGAAGGAAAATAAAAAAATAAAAATATATAAAACAATAAAATGCTCACGACGTTTCGACTGCAACACAAGCAACCATCATCAGGTGTGAAATCCACAGCAAGAAATGTTCTTGCTGTGGATTTTCTTGCTGTGGATTTCACACCTAATGATGATGGTTGCTTGTGTTGCAGTCGAAACGTCGTGAGAATTGTATTGTTTAATATTTTTATTATTTTATTATTTCCCTTCTCCGTGACTTTCCCGAAAGAACCAGGAATATTCAAATTGTTACTTCAGAAATGAAGTTAAGTTCGTGTTACCGCTTCCTTAGAGCACTGTACAGTGCTGTGTTCGTGGCGTGGAGCGGTGGCGCAGTGGTTAGCAGCACATTGCCCTCTGGACGTGTTCACCCGAGTTCGACTCCTGGCCATGCCTACAGCATCACTGGCGCACGATGTCTGAACCGGTTCTGGGATCACGTTTCACCAAACTGCAGTGACCGGTATGGTGAATATTCTTTCCATCCAGCAGTGGATTGTACGTACTCATGTTGAACTTCTGTTGCACCGTACATAGCTAACCGCGGCGGAAGAACAACGAAACTAAACACGCACGAAAACTGTTAAAAAAATGAGTTTTCACTGCAGATTACACTGGTCAACAACAAAACATATGGCCTGGACTTTTGCAGCTGTTTTAGACTAATTTCAGGGTGCTGATTCCAAAACTGATCTCAGATTTGCTCTATCACATCTCATTTTTATGCTATCGGCATACCCCATTTTCATTGATTTTACCCGAAATTAACTCTGTCACTTATGATTGCAAGTTGTTGCGAGTCAGTGACTGCTTTAGTGTTAAAATATGGTGCTGTATTTTTAGGATAGTGTGTTTATAATATCATTTTATGTAGATATCCACATTTATTTAATATTTTTGTTCTGCAGTTTTTATTGAAAATGCAATATTTTATATCTCAAAAACCTGATGTGATAGACAAAAACTGATGCCAGGTTTGGAATCAGCACCCCAAATTACCTTACAACCGTTGGAATACCTTATACCAGAAAAAGTGTGTTGACCAGTGTTTCCTAATATCGGACAAAGGCCGTGACTTTATCACAGGTTGTGTCATTTGTTCATGATTTTAAACCTTAACGTGCGGTGGTGGCGATGCCGCGTGGCCTGCAATCGAGCAGTGGGGGTTGGTGGACCACCCCACGCACGCGTGTTATGAAACTCCCCTTTCGAGTGTGCGTCGTTGAGGTGCCGTGATCCTGGCTCGCCACTAGGAGGCAGTAACAGCAACACGTGGGCCCGACTTTGTTTATTTTTTGTGGTTAAACTAAACTGTGCGTCATTTTTTGTTTGTTTTATTTTGCCACGTTAAGGCCCCACTTCAGCAATGTGGCTCTTATTGTAGAAGTGACCTGGCCACAAATGATCGCTCCACGAAGTGGCTTATCATCGCGTGGTGATTCACAGCGGCCCAATACTCGAAACGCCCAGTTCTAAATGTGGATGGGGGAACAACGGGAGGACCCGGAGGAAAATCCACGGGGGGGGGAAGGGGGGAACACGCAAACTCCAAATATACAGCAGGCGTCAGGGTTGTGATCGAACCCACGATCGAACCCACGCGCTCCTATCTGCGTGGGATAGAGCGTTTCCCCCTCGCTGCACGTGGGTTGTTCTTGCGGGTGTGCGCTCCGCCTTCCCCCTACAAGTGTAAGCGTTGAAGACACCGTTGATAGATCGGGGATCGCAAAGCTTGGGCAATTCTCGGTGTCGCTAGCTCGCCGCGTTGGCTGCCGCTGCTGCCTTCCCGTTCGCCTGCGGTTTCCTCCTTTCGCGTTACGAAGTTTAAATCATCATTATTCTCATCATCATCACCATCACGCAAATAAATGTGGTTAAGTCCATCCACCTATTGGGATCCGAGTTAAGTGGCCCTAATTCCCGGGACCCCATCCTGAAGGTGGAAGGCTCCCGTTGGCCCATAACAAACACACACACAGGCCACCCGTTGCTGATGAGGCTCAGAGAGGTCAAAACCAATCCGGGGCTTCACTGCTGTGGGTCAACATTGATCCGGAAGATTGGTAGCTGATGGTAGACTTTAAAGTTCATCATCATCATCACCATGAACGTCATCAGCCATGCGCTATTCGCTGCTGGCTGGACGTTAATGCCCGTCAGCAGTGGATCGATCATCATCCATGATATATCGATCACCATCCATGATATATCGATCACCATCCATGATATATCCACTGCTGGATGAAGCCGCCCTCACTCCGCCCCCCTTCCCGCAAATCGCTCAGTGGGCTTTACTTGGTAAGTACAAAACATCCTAGATTTGAAGCTTTCGTGACTGCAAGGATTCATACTCTTAGCTTTTTCGGTAAAGTCACGTAGGTTAAAAATAAATAATAAAAACAATAGAAATAATAATATAAATAAAAGTATTGTGAAATAATTGGAATAAAATAATAATTCACAATTATTTTATTTATATATTTAGTTTATATTTTTATTTATATTATTTTTATTATTTATTTTTACTTACGTGACTTTACCGAAAAAACCTAAGAGTAAGTACAAAACATGTTTAGTTTTATTTGTATATATATATTTTAAGTGATTTATTTACCTTTCCTCTGCTGTGTACTCCTGCCGTGTTGTTGTTGTTGTTGTAACCTTCTGACCTGCCCCTGCTGGACATCTGTCGGGGGGGGGGAAGAGCTTCATAGCTTATCGGATTCCTCCTGCAGTACAAGTGTACGTTCTGACTCTGAGGCTGTCGCCATTCTCCCACGGTGTCCCGCGGCGCAACGGATCCGTCAATTGGCAGCGCGTACGAGGTCGATTTCATTGCTTTGTCTCCGCAGTGGATGTGCCCCCTCGCCCCTCTCTCTGTCAGAGGTCGCAACCGGGTACCCGATACCCGTACCCTACCCGATACCCGGCTACCCGTACCCGGCCGGGTACGGGTGTACGGGTAGCCGTTTGCGACCCTGTTGCGGCCGGGTACGGGTAGGCCGTGAGTCACTGGTGAGTAACCGTTTGTCACTCATTTCGGGTAGGGTACGGGTAGGGAACGGGTACCCATTTGCGACCCTGGTGCGGCCGGGTACGGGTACGGGTAAGGAATCAAAACCCGTTTGCGACCTCTGCTCTCTGTCTCTCTCTCTGTCTCTCTAAGGCGTCTTTCCTTCCTTTGACCGGCTGGTCGTTTCGTCTCTGACCGCCATGGGCTATCGTTCCTTTACAAGCCACGAGCAGTGTTCCGGCCCAAGAAAACCGCGAGTTTTCTCTTGACAGTCAAGCACACACATTGGGGTAGGGTGGTGGTGGGAGGGGGGAGGGTGCTGAGTCTCTAATCCGTGAACAATAAAAATGGATTTTAGATTTGAAGGCTCAGTCAACCATTCTACACAACAAAGACTAATTTCCTGGCAGCGATTTCAGCCGCATCATCTCTACATAACAAAAAGGCTCAGTCCCTTTTACACGCACCTTTACATCATCCGGAGTAGTTTACACAACAACGGCTCATTCCTAACATCGTGCTTCAGCCGCACCGAACCTCACACAAAATAATATCCAGGGCCTACCTTGGCTCCTCCCACCCTCAACCAATATATAAACAAATACTGTTTTTTGGAATTTCTCTCACTTGATACAGCTATCGTGCTGTGGCGGTTCCACCTGAAGACGGAAGCTTGTGTTGCCTCCGAAACGTCGTGATTTTTATTTTATTTTAATTTTACTTTTATTAATTTAAATGTTTTACTTACGTGACTTTACCGAAAACACCTAAGAAAATAAATAAAAATGGATACTTTTAGCAAGGGATCAAGTCTGCCTGAACCACACGCGGTGGTGAACATGCGAATATACCCTGATCGTGTTGGCGTCGGCTTTTAAACTGATTTGCCTACATCAGAGACATGCCTTCTTCATGTCCTAGTCTTGTCAGGGCCAAGCCAGAAAACGCCAAAAAGTGACCAGTACAAATACAATGCACGATCAGAGCGTGCTTAGCTCGGGGTGAGCAGCAACTTCAAGGGACTTGTTTTTTGGCAGCATCAACGTATGAAAAAAATGGGAATAGGTTTAACCATATTATTCTTGGTTCTTTCGGTAAAGTCACGTAGAAGGGAAATAATAAAATAAGAAAATTATATTTTTTGTATTTTTATTTTTATTATTTCATTGTTTCCCTTCTACGTGACTTTACCGAAAGAACCAAGAATATGAATCCCTGCAGTCACGAAAACTTTAAATCGAAATTTAGCTTATAAGCAGTATCATTTGGTGGCTTGTGTTGCGATCGAAACGTCGTGGTTTTTTGCTTTTATTTTTAATTTGAATTTATTTTATTTTTTTATTTTATTTTAATTTTCTATCTACTTGACTTTACCGAAAAAACCAAGAATATGAATTCCTGCAGTGACGAAAGTTCGAAGTCAAAATAGGTTTTACCCGTTCTGTCAATAAAACAGGAGGATATGTTAAGAGGTTCGAAGACCAAATAGATATCTTTTTGCAAGGGATCAAGTCTCCATTAACCACACGCGGTGATTGCGGTGAACATGTAAAAAAAAACATACTCAGATCATGTGTATGGCATTGTCTTTGAAACCGATTGGCCAAGTTTCACCAGTGTCACACCAGAGAACGCCAAAAGGCGAACAGGACAGAGACAATCTTGATGTGAAGCTGTCGTGACTGCAGGAATCCATGCTCTTTGGTTCTTTCGGTAAAGTCACGTAGTTAGAAACGTAACACATCCCTGCTGCGGAGGGAGCTGGTAGGAACGTTGGGTTGCTCGGTCAATAGCCAGGGTCAACGGCGGCGTGGTGTATTCCGCAAATATGGCCGACTGTGAGGGCGGGCACAAGCCGGCGTGAGTAGGTTAAACGTTGAGTTTATTAAGGGCACCACGGGGTGACCAGCCCCTCCCCACCCAGCCCCACCCCTCCCACCCCTCCCACCCCCCACCCAGCCCCACCCCTCCCCACCCTCCCCTCCCCTCCCCACCCAGCCCCACCCTCCCCACCTAGCCCCTCCCCACCCTCCCCTCCCCTCCCCACCCAGCCCCACCCTCCCCACCCAGCCCCTCCCTACCCTCCCCACCCAGCCCCTCCCCACCCTCCCCACCCCACCCGGCCCCTCCCTCCCCACCCAGCCCCTCCCTGCACGACGGACGGACACAATAATCCCCTGTGGGCCTGGTGGAACCAGGTGGTTCCTACCAGTATTAATAGATCACGTAATTTTCTATCTACGTGACTTTACCGAACGAAACCAAAGAGTATAGTACAAAGAGAGTTTAAAACGTAGACTTTAGCGACCAGTATTATTCATAATAAAAAGGTTTTTGGGTTAGATCGCGTACGTATAAACGCAGGTGGATTGCTCCACAAATCGCCCGATGATGCTGGATGTAATTACCAGCGAAACGTCGTGCTACTCAAATGGTAAATGTTGTGGATTTCAAGGCCGTAATTATAATATATATTGGGGGGGGGGGACACATCCAAATATGCTCAAAATGTCCCCCCCCCCCCCCCCAATATATTGCTATAAAAAATAATTGCTGTGCTATGTAAATAAAAACAACAATTTGCTAAACCTTGGCCACAATATCTGGACTTGTCTTCATATATAATCAATGCATAGATTTCTATTTATATGATTGTGGTTATGGTTGTACTTTATATAATCCCTAATCTCTGCCATTACATACAATGAAACAAGAAATGGTAAAAAAGTTAAAACAGAACAATGTGGTACAATACACTATTAGACAATTATTGTAAAAAATAAAGAAACAGTCCATCCCACGTGTTAGTGAATGTTTTAATATTTTAGGCAGGAAATTAGTTTTCAAATGTAGATATTTTTTCTGGGTTGGGACCCCTAGACACGCTGGAAGATTTGGCCCTCCCCAATGTTGACTCCATGGCTTCCGCCTTTGTGGATTGACTCTCTAACACACCGGTGGGCTGAAGTAGTAAACTCATTGTCGCGTTTTGTTTCCGTGACAAATCCCTTCCTGGCTGTGTCGGGTGGTGGAGGGTTACGACACATTTATACTGACGCGTTCTAACCCCAAAAACCTTTATTATGAGTACAAAAGGGCACTGCAACAAGTTTCAAGTTTCATTTATTAGGTATAGCCCTGTGAGCCATTCGGCTCTTGAATCGGGTGCAACCGCAACAAACAAACAAAAAACATGAACAAGAAAACATCTTAAAGTGACTATGTGCAAGCAGAAAATCCAAGAAAAGACAGCAAAATATTGCAGAAAAAGCACCGTACACCAACACTGTGTGCAAAAATCCCAGTGGGATGTAAGTCAAACAACAACAACCACAAGACAACTTAGATTAAGGCCATCAGTCTAACTCTGTACTACAACAAACAAACATGGCCAAACCGAATTTTTTTAAAAAAATCACCAAAATAAAGCCATAAAAGCAATGAAACAACGTATCTCTAATCCACGTAGGTTCGTCTCGCTTCATCTGTCTCCACAAAATGTGATTTCCAGCACGAACTTCTCTCTCTCTCCCTTGCCCTCCGAAGTCTGCACGGCTCGTAATGCGAGTCCAGTTTTAACATTTCTGCGCCTGTTTAAGACGAAACAAAAAATAACGTGTGCGCGTGTGGTTATCGCATCTGTTTTATGCTCCAAGGCAGTTTTTAAAAGGCGAGTGCGGTCACTTGCTTCCTTCTGAGTTTGCGTGCGTTCAGCGCGGAAGGAAATATTCGTGCTAACGCAGTGCTCCGCGCAGCTCACACGCGTACAGCATATTGCAGGCGCGGTTATTCTCCGGATTTTTATAATGAACCTTTTTGTGATCTGCTCTGGATCTCTGTGTGTGTGTGGGGGGAGCGGTGGCGCAGCGGTTAGCGCCGCGCTACGAACGCGGCGTCCCCCCCCCCGAGTTCGATTCCCGCTCGCGGCCACCACCGGCGACGATTATCTGAACCGGTTTCTGGACCTCCCCGAGGGTGACTCAGCCTCAAATGAGTTCCTGGCGCGCTGTGCAGTAAACATCGCCACCGGGGAGACAAAGGCGGCCGGGCGTGATGCTGGCCGACCCACCCCCTCGTGTGCCACGCGCTAAACGGCGGCATTTGTCTTTGCGCTGCTTGTGTGCATGTACGTATTCGTTTTCTAGACGTGTGTGTCAGCGGCATTCCACTCTACACTACGTCCAACGGGTCAACTCACTACCCCCGTGGTCGCTAACCTTTCGGCAGCAGCCTTGCGCGGCTTTGGTTATCAATCGTTAAAAATATTTCTTAATAAATACGTTGGGTTTGATGAAACAAAGTAAAAGTTGCACTTACGTGCCCGAGCTTAAATTTGTGATTTGCCTTTCTTCAAAAAACCTGCCCGTGCCTCGCACCCCCAGAGGGAGCATCTTGCTCGCCCAGGGGGTGCGTGCCACCCCAGGTGAACAACCTGGGAGACATAGTAGTAGGTTTTTACCCTTTAAACTGGTACTAAAACTGACACCTTTATACAAGGCATCATGTTTGCAATAACCACAACACAAGCAGTCAAAATGCAAACAAAAAGAAACAACTCTGATGATGATAATGATATGCACTGTCCTTGAAGTTGATTGGTCCACACCCGAGACAGCTTTCCTTAGAGCCTAGTCTCCATTGGTGTTGGACCAGATGACGCCAAAAGGCGTACAACTCAAAAAAGACCTGGGAGACCGTCGCAAAGCATCATTCCAATTTGCATCGTTCACAACGTGGTGGAACATTAAGATGCATTCCCAACACAGTTGCGTAGCAGACTGTTTGGGGCAAGTGCTGTTTGCGAGGAAAACCACCTATGAAGGCAAACACGACACTACGTTCGGCTGCCTTTATCGCCCCATGTTGTACGTACACACACACACATCACACCATTCAACATGTGTACGCACAATTCAGAACACACGAGCGTGTACATATGGGCAGGAGTGGTGGCGCAGCGGTTAGCGCACCGTTCTCCGTGATCCGATGACCCCGAGTTCGCGGATAACATCAGTGGTGATTGGTATCTGAAGCGGTCCTGGGGCCAAACCCAGCTCCCCACCTCCACCCACAATCACCCCTCAGCCAGCACTGACCAGAAAGGTGAAGTAGGGTCAAACCACCCACCATGGCCCTGACACGGCGTGGTGAGGCCTCCATCCAACAGTGGATTAACCAAAGTCATGGTAATTACGGCCAATGCATACAGTACGTGGTCGTACAAAAACACAAGGCTGTCCATGTCCGAAAATCACATACGCATGTACACAATGGATGCATCTCACACATATACATTTTTTTTTATCGGATTTTCGATTCTGTTAGGACATAATTTTGTAATGTATTTTTTTTTATTTTCAGTTGACGTCACAATGTCCAAATTGAGTTGTTTTCATCTTCTTGGTTCTTTCGGTAAAGTCACGTAGAAGGGAAATAATAAAATAATACAAATAAAACATAATAAAATAATTCTCACGACGTTTCGGACACAACGCAAGCAGCCGTCCTCAGGTGAAGAACAGGTCTACGTGATTTTACCGAAAGAACCAAGAAGATGAATCCCTGCAGTCACGAAAGCTTTAAATCGAAATGAGTTGTTTTCATTTATTTCATTTTATTTTTTACCCACGTGGGGTCTTGCTTTGCGAACGAACGTGACGTCGCTCGACGCCACGTGGCACCGCTTCGAGCACAAAGATCGGACGTGACGTCACGTCTGTGACACCAGTGACGTCATCTTTTCAGATCAAACCCCGTACATTTCGTACTGTTGGTGTCCAAATCTGAAACTTGCGAGCGAAAATCAGACCGCGACGTGATACATTCACTGCATCAATTCGTGTGCAATTTATAAGGGCGCGGTGACACAAACCTATTTCATTTAAAGGTTATAATCCCTTGTTCATCACGACGTCCTTTTTACTTCGATGTCTCAACAGCGTTACGGAGATCACGTGACGTGAGGGTTCTGGCTTTGTAGTGAGGGCTGTAAGTTGGAGGGGGGAGGAGGCGCCTCGCCCCCCCCCATGTGGAGTGACGTCACCCGCTAATTATGAATGAGGGGTGGGGGGTGTCCATTTGGAGGACGTCACCTGCTCATGATTATTAATGAGGGGAGCTGGTCGATGTGGAGTGACGTCACGATCGTTAAGGACCGACATTCCTGGGTGATTATAGTACATTTCTATGAGAATATTTATATAAATACGAATATACATATATATATGAATATATATTTATATATATTCATATATAAATATATATTCATATATATAAATATATATGAATATATATTTATATATTCCACAACGCAACACGCGTACATCAGAGTTGTACGACACACTGTGTAGACATCAATACAAAGACCACACAGACCACGCGTACACACAACAAAGACAAAGATCCCCCGTGTAGCCTGAACAGAGTGTTGGGGCAAGTGCTGTTAGCGAACACCACGCACGACCGCCTTTGTCTCCCCAGTGGCGATTTTTTTTTTTACACCGCACCAGCTACTCACTTGAGGCTGAGTCAACCTACGGGAGGGCCCAAGACCAATTAAAATAATCGTCACTGGTGTTGTTAGCCGTGAGCGGGAATCGAACTCAGTCACCGGGTTTGTAGCGCAGCGCGCTAACCACTACACCCACCGCTCCCCGTCACACGCACGCATTCTCGGCTCACACGCACAAAGAACAAAGATCCCCCGTATAGCCTGAACAGACTGTTGGGGCAAGTGCTGTGAGCG
Source organism: Lampetra fluviatilis (assembly GCF_964198595.1). NCBI lineage: Eukaryota > Metazoa > Chordata > Hyperoartia > Petromyzontiformes > Petromyzontidae > Lampetra > Lampetra fluviatilis. The sequence goes on along the minus strand of NC_136323.1, from coordinate 4,894,398 downwards.
AGTAGCACCTATGAAGGCCGGCACGGCACACAAGGGGGTGGGTGACCAACACCACGCCCGGCCGCCTTTGTCTCCCCAGTGGCGGTGTGGTTTACACACCACACCGGGTAGTAATTCCAGGCTGAGTCGACCTAGGGGAGGACCCAGGACCGATTCAAATAATCGTCACTGGTGTGGTTGGCAGTGGGTGAGAATCGAACTTGGGTCACCGGTTTTGCAGCGCAGCGCGCTAACCACTACACCCACCGCTCCCCGTCACACGCACTAACCCACGGGCTCGCACGCACACTCACTCACACTCGTGTGTTTCCCACCGCAAGTCATATCCGTTGTAGGAAAAAAAAAGAGAGAGAAACAAAAATCTGCCGATGCGTGCACATTGAGAAGTGGAACCCGTTTGTAACCCCAGCACGAGGAGCCGGGACGGCAGTTGCGCCGTTCCACGGCACAACCAAAACGACTTCACAAACAACAACAACAACAAAAATCTGAACGAGACTTTTGGTGGCTGCAGCGATAGCAAAATGGCTCTTGATGTTTTCGCAATTGTGTCGAGGTTTATCGCTGACGATTCAACCCCGCCCCGCCCACCCAGAGCCTCTTTAAGAGCTGAACCGCAAAGCCTCATCCACTCTCAGCCGAAACCACACTTGCTCAATCAGCCGTTACACACCCGGTCGGCCTTCATTCAGTCGGCGCTCATCAGCAGTCCAGCGCCTGGGGGCGAGGGGTGGGCTGCTTGGGCTCTTCGCGATCGTTGTACTTAAGGGCTGGTCTTTTGGAATTTTCCTCACTTGATGCAGTAATTTCAACTGTGACGGTCCCACCTGATGACGGAGACTTGTGTTGCCTCCGAAACGTCGTGATTTATTATTTTGCTTTATTTCCATTATTACTTTTATTAACTTTTAATTTTATTTTTTTACCTACGTGACTTTACCGAAAAAACCTCAGAGTATGAATCCTTGCAGTCACGAAAGCGTCAAATCTAGAATTTTAGATTTGAAGCTTTCACAGTTATTTTGCTGTGCCTTTTTTACACCAGATGAAGGAAGCTTGTGTTGCCTCCGAAACGTCGTGATTTAATTTAGTTGTTTTCATTTATTTTATTTTATTGATTGTTTTACATACGTGACTTTACCGAAGAAACCTAAGAATATGAATCCTTGCAGTCACGAAAGCTTCAAATCTAGAATTTTAGATTTGAAGCTTTCAGTTATTTTGCTGTGCCTTTTTTACACCTGATGAAGGAAGCTTGTGTTGCCTCCGAAACGTCGTGATTTTATTTAGTTGTTTTCATTAATTTTATTTTATTGATTGTTTTACCTACGTGACTTTACCGAAAAAACCTAAGAGTATGAATCCTTGCAGTCACGAAAGCTTCAAATCTAGAACTGTTCGCGATCTTTGCAGTAGTGAAACATCGCCAAACCAGGAGTGTTGTGCAGTAGTGCTTCAAAAAAAATGTGAACGCTTCTGAGAATTTGCAACGATACCCACGACCAATGTGCTGCCTCCAGGGCTCTGGAGACCACCTGCAGAAGATTCCAGACGTGCGTGTTGACAATGTGGAGACTATTTGGCTTTTTGAAGGCATTAACAGTGTATTGTCCGTTGTTTTACCACCAAAAACGATACGTGAGTGTGAAAACATTTTTAAAGCACCCTGCATGGATCGGTCTTCGTAATTATCGGGGCTCATCGGTGAGTCTGGGGTCTGGTGCACGCTGAGAGGGTCGGAGTGCTGAACGGGTCCGCTCGTCTTGATTTGGAGTTTGGTCAGTAAAAGCAGCGTCCAGATTATAGAGGCTACCAAGGAGAGCCAAGTCAAGTTCAAGTTCATGTATTGGGTACAGCCCTGTGAGCCATTCGGCTCTTGAATTGGGTGCAACCGCAACAAACAAAAAACAAAAACAAGAAAACATCTTAAAGTGACTAAGTGCAAACAGAAAATCCAAGAAAAGACAGCAAAATATTGCAGAAAAAGCACCGTACACCAACACTGTGTGCAAAAATCCCAGTGGGATGCAAGTCAAACAACAACAACAACCACAAGACAACTTAGATTAAGGCCATCAGTCTAAGTCGTGTTGTGTTGGTCGACAATTATGAGAACTCCATCCTTTACTTAATCGCTTCGATGCGCGTCTGCCTTGAATAACTGCCCTCGGCATCAATACAGAACTTCGTGATTTTAAGTATTGTCATGTGCCTAGAGTAGCAGGTTTTTGGTTGTTTAAATCAAGTGTACATTACCCCAGCCATTTGGTAGGAATCAAGAGACACGGACACTGGGAAAGGCAATTGAATTACTGCAGCCAGATAGTGTGCAGAGTAGCTACGGGGAGATAGATGCATGCGTGCTGGGAATTAACGCTGAGAGACAAGACAGAGGAGGAACCACGTGGATTCGACAAACACCCGCAGGTCATCGACGTCGATAGCATTGCCAAGCACCGAGGCGTCGCGTCAATGGGTAGGGTGATGGTCCTGTGGTCGAGACTCGCTACGGAGTGGCAGTCAAAGGAGGAACACGCCCGAGATGGAGACGTCCTCCCCCGAAAGGAACGAGTCCAAGTGCAGGAACTAGTCTTTGTTATGTTCGTATGCACTTTCAACTTCTTTCCCACCGTACGTAGGCAAGCGTGCTAATGGGAGGTGCGGGGGCAAAGGTCAGCAAACTAAAGCACAACAACAAGCAGTCCGAAAGAAACGCGCTTGCCAATAGAGATGATTTAAAGGCGCAAAGCTCCCAGTGCCTTCCTGACATCGGAAGGAAGAGCGTTCCAGACGGCCGCAGAAGTGTCGCGAGATGCGAACGTGCAGTGACCTCCGCCTCCTTTCGCCGGGCCGAGCCAAAAGGCCGCCGCTAGCCGCGTGAACGAGCGGAGTTCACTCGCCATGGTTGATGCTCCTCGAGAAGAACAGCGTTCGTGTAGCAGTGGATTGAGCACGGTTGCGCGTACGACTGCCGGTGGTGTTTTGCGATCAGCGGACGCCACGATTGCCTTCTGTCGAACGAGGCCCCCGTCTCGGAGCGTCGGCCACGTGGCGGGTGACGTCACCTGGCGGGAGGCGCGCGTCCGCCAGGCTGCCCGTTGGCAGAGATCTGCGGTTCGGATCGAGCGGCCGCCCTGATTAACACTGCCGATGTATAGGCCCGTCTGCTCTACTCACGGTGGTCGGTTAAAGATCCCGTGGGGGGGGGGTGCGGTTAATGTGTTCACATACATGACAATGGATGTATTGTCATAGTGTACTCGCGTCGTGGAAAATGTATAATCATCTCCGTCCTTCGCGAAATCGATTTTTATTTTAATCAGGTGAGGCCCCCCCACTGCCCCCCCCCCCCCTTGACTGAGCCACAAATATCTCTTTTTCAGAAGCGACCTGGCTATCACGAATGATAGCTCACAACGAAGTGGGCTTATTATCATCATCATCATCAGCATCACGTGGAAATGTATTGCAGCCAAATGCTCTGAACGCGTGATGTCGATTCTAAATGTGGAGGGAAAACCGAAGGAGCCGGAGAAAAATCCACGAGACCGCGGGGAGCGAGAGAGAGACACGCAAACTCCAAATATACAGCAGGCGCCAGGGTCGGGATCGAACCCACGACCTCCTGTATACCAGGCGAGGTAGTTAACATCTCCTAGCCACCGTGATGATGATGAGAGAGAGAGACACCGCAAACTCCAAATATACAGCAGGCGTCAGTGTCGGGATCTAACCTACGACCTCCTGTATACCAGGCGAGGTAGTTAACATCTCCTAGCTCCCCAAACTCGGCAGGCTCCTCCTGAAAAAGTTCCACGAGACTCAGCGAGGCCTCCCTGGATAAAACAAGCAACGTCATCACCACCACCACCACCATCATCATCACAGGAACAGCAACAAAGACGCCGACAGTTTTATTAGCCACGAGGTTGGACACAACCAAACAGCAATCGTGTCCCTCAAGAGTCGCCCCGTGGCTATCCGATTTGGAGGCCCGTCATCGCCACCGCTTAATTACCTCGCACGCACCGTCATGTGACACCTGCTGACAAGGGTGGAGGGGGGGGAAGGTGGATCTCACACACAGACGCCACTTGTCACGCCTCGGCCCCGTGTCTCCTTCCAAATCGCGTGACGCGTGCCACCAAAGTAATGGGGCCATGAACGCGAGTTGGCAAACAGAGCAAATGGGACTTTAACGAGGAGCCGCGTAAACGAAACCCCACCCCCACACCCGGGGGGGCAGGGGGGGGGCTGCCGGTGCTGCTGCTGCTGCTCCTGCTGTTGCTGTTGTTGCTGTTGCTACTGTTGCTGCTGTTGCTGCTGCTCCTGCTGCTGCTGCTCCTGCTGCTGATGTTGCTGTTGTTACTCCTGCTGCTACTGCTGCTGCTGCTCCTGCTGCTACTGCTGCTGCTACTGCTGCTGCTGCTCCTGCTGCTGCTGCTGCTACTGCTGCTGCTGCTACTGCTGCTGCTCCTGCTGCTACTGCTGCTGCTCCTGCTGCTGCTACTGCTGCTACTGCTGCTCCTGCTGCTACTGCTGCTGCTACTGCTGCTACTGCTGCTGCTACTGCTGCTGCTGCTCCTGCTGCTGCTGCTGCTCCTGCTGCTGCTACTGCTGCTACTGCTGCTGCTGCTCCTGCTGCTGCTGCTGCTCCTGCTGCTGCTGGTCGTGGAGCCTTTTGGGCAGTTCACAAAAAGTAAGGGGACAGCAATTTATCGCGACCTGTCCCTATCATCGGCGCCGTGTCGCTTTGCGGTTGCGTGTCGGGCCGATCACCTGGCACGCATCCCCGCGGCATCCAGCGAAGTAACAAAGTACAACCTGGTCGAGTCTTCATTTCCTGGTCGTAGCGGTACCGATTGTCGACCCGTAGCCAGGGCCGACTATAGTGGGGGAGGGGGTGGGTGGAACCACACTGTTGTGGAACCCCCGCCGGCGCCACCCCCCCCCGCCCCCCAAAGCGCGGGGCCCAGGGCTGTCGCCCCGATTCGCCGTAACCTCGAGACGTGGGCCACGACGCAACGACTTGCCCCTTCACCCCCCACACGTGTGCACGTGGGGTGGCTGTTGACGGGAAAGTGGTACTGACAGCAGGGGGCAGTACACACGTCAGCAGAGGGAGTACGTCCGGGGGCGAGGAGATCTCAGGAGAAGCTCAGGAAGGGGCAGAGGTCGCAACCGGGTACCCGATACCCGTACCCTACCCGATACCCGGCTACCCGTACCCAGCCGGGTACGGGTACGGGTACCCATTTGCGACCCTGGTGCAGCCGGGTACGGGTACGGGTAAGGAATCAAAACCCGTTTGCGACCTCTGGGAAGGGGTCCATCTGGAAGCACCGGGAACCTGCTAGTAGGTTCCAGAAAGAGGGCGTGGCCACCCCGGGCGGGAGGATAAAAGGGGGGGCCCGGGGCGCGAGCTCGGGGCTGTTGCTGGAAGTGGATCCCCCTCCCTCGCCGTGTCGCTGTTCGTCGCTTTCGTCGCTGACCACCTTGAGACGCGGCGTGGCGAGACAGCCTGCCCACTAGCGCGTAGCCACGTGGAGCGTCTGTAGTTCCTCTGACGACGTGTAGAATTCAAGAAGGCGCCTTACGAGCCCTGCCTCCGAGTGAGTGACTTCACGTGCACCGCATGCATGGTACACGCGACTCCCACGTGTACAATGATGCGCGTTGTACGCGCAACATGTGCGTACAGCAGTGTGTTTAGTTTGTTGTCCTCCCCGTATCCTCCGATTAGCACGGTTCGCTCCGCGATGTGGGAAAGAGCTCCAAACACGCCGTGCGCATGCACCACCGCGTGTTTGGAGCCACGCGCACAACGCGCGCACAATGCACGCGCCGTCGAAGTCATTGTACGAGAGCCACGCACTCACACACGCGTGTGCGCACACGTACGTACGTGCGTGTGTGCGTGTTATGTGTGGAACCACGTGTGTGTGCGTGTTATGTGTGGAACCACGTGTGTGTGCGTGTTATGTGTGGAACCACGTGTGTGTGCGTGTTATGTGTGGAACCACGTGTGTGTGCGTGTTATGTGTGGAACCACGTGTGCGTACCGTTTCCCGGCAGCGATCGCGTGTTGCCCGCAAGGGCCGTGCCCGCGTGCGAGCGAGCGAGGCCATTTCTCTCGCTCCAAATCCCGGCCTCAATATCACGGGCAGCAACTCTCCCCTTATCTGCGAGCTTCTATCAAATCACAACCGTAAATCTGTGCCCCCCCCACCCCCCCCACAGAGCCGGCCACAAACCCCCCAACCCACCCACCCCCCCGGCCACGCTTCCCGGCTGCCTGCCAGTCACGCCACCACTTCGTTCTGCTCTGCCGGCCTTAACACGTTGCTTGCAACACGCATCGCTGCCAAGTCCGTACGGGTTATCACCGTTATTCTTGTACGGGGTACACTGAGCTTTCAGGTCCATGGGGCCGTCCATAAATGACGTCACGCGCCTAGGGGGGGGGGTCAGACATTTGTGACGATGTGTGACGAGGTGGGGGGGGGTTGTTTGAGAAATGTGGCGTCACGTAAAAATGCGCAACTTTAAATAAATGTAGACAACACGTTCTGCTTAATGAAATAGACTTTTTAATAAATGTTTCCTCCTACAACATCAGAGTGCAGCGCCACATTAAATACGCACTACAATGACAATCGTTTAAAGCGATTTGAAGCATGTTTTATTGTGGGGGGGGGCAGAGCTTTGTGACGTCATATTTGAAGGGGGGTCTGACTTTTTGTGACGCCGTGTGACGAGGGGGGGGTAAAAATCGTCCAAAATCGCATGACGTCATTTATGGACGGCCCCCATACGGCGTTCAGCCGTTTCAGTAGGGGCAATGAAAAAACACGTGTGCTTTTGTCTTATTTGTCTGTGTTTCTCCCTTGTGATGGGACTTTGTAGGATGAACGTTGAGATTTATAAGAGGCACGGGGTGACCAATGAGGTCTGAATTGGTCTGTAATCAGGTAGGGCACTGACCAGGGGTTGACAGGCATCCTTACAGCACTTGCCCCAACAGCTCGTTAAGGCTATACGGGGGCGCAATCTTTGTATTTGTATGTCTGTGTGCGTGCATGTGTGTAGATTTGTGTGTGTGGTGCTCGCTAACAGCACTTGCCCAACAGTCTGTTAAGGCTATACGGGGGATATTTGTCTTTGTGGTGCAAGGCTGCGTTGGCTGGGTCATGTTGCCCGCATGCCCAATCACCGCGTGCCCAAACAGCTTTAGTTCGGCCGGATCGAGGGGGCTAAACGGGCGCGGCACAGGCTAGAGAAGAGATGGAGTGATGTGGTACAGGAGGACGTGGAGCTGAGTAGACTTGCCGATGACTGGTATCAGCGCTGTCAAGATCGGCCTCAGTGGAGGAGGCTCGTGAGGGACGCTACTGGGCAGTTGGAGGCAGTCGCCCTCTAACAACAACGGAGGGCGGAGGAGCGACGCTCACAACAACGAGCGGAGCGCCGGATGGCTAAAGCACAGCAAGTTGGCACAGTAGGGGGCAAAGGTGGTGCATCAGCCAGTCATGTGTGGATGTGTGTGTACACGTGTGTGGATGTGTGTGTGTGTGTGCACGTGTGTGGATGTGTGTGTGTGTGTGCACGTGTGTGGATGTGTGTGCGCACGTGTGGATGTGTGTGTGCACGTGTGTGTGTGCACGTGTGTGCACGTGTGTGGATGTGTGTGTGTGTGCACGTGTGTGGATGTGTGTGTGTGTGTGCACGTGTGTGGATGTGTGTGCGCACGTGTGGATGTGTGTGTGTGCACGTGTGTGTGTGCACGTGTGTGCACGTGTGTGGATGTGTATGTGTGTGCACGTGTGTGGATGTGTGTGCGCACGTGTGGATGTGTGTGCGCACGTGTGGATGTGTGTGCACGTGTGTGGATGTGTATGTGTGTGTGCACGTGTGTGGATGTGTGTGTGCACGTGTGTGTGCACGTGTGTGGATGTGTGTGTGCACGTGTGTGGATGTGCACGTGTGTGGACGTATGTGATTGTGTGTGTGTGTGCGCACGTGTGTGGAGCGGTAGTGTAGTGGTTAGCGCGCCGCGCTACGAACCCGGCGCGACCCGAGTTTGATTCCCGCTCACGGCTAACACCAGTGATGATTATTTTAACCGATCCTGGGCCTCTCCTAGGTCGACTCATCCTCAAAATGAGTACCTAATGCGGTGTGTAAAAACATCGCTACTGGGGAAACAAAGGCGGTCGGGCATGGTGTTGGCCACCCACCCCCTCGTGTGCCGTGTCGGCCTTCATAGCTCACAGCACTTTCCCCAACAGTCTGCTAAGGCTATACGGGGGATCTTTGTCTTTGTCTTGCACGTGTGTACACGTGGAGATAAAGAGCGGTAGTGCAGCGGTTACGAATTCGGCGACCCGGGTTCGATTCCCGCTCACGGTCATTTACATGGCGTTCAGACGGGCTCTTCATAGGTGCTCGCTACAGCACTTGCCTCCTACAGTGAGTTAAGGCTATACGGGTGATCTTTGTGTGTAGAGAGAGATGCGGTTTCACAGCCGCATGTGTGGGAAGGAACACCTGGGACTCGTGGCCAGAGGTGGTGGTTGCAACGTGTTGACAGCCTACGCACTCACTCAGAGACCCATCGATTCGCAGTCAGAACCATGGACTAACACTCAAGACACGTAGACTCGCACGCAGACCCATAGAGTCAGACTCATATAGATACCCATAGACTCACACCGAGGCTCATAGGCTCACATAGATACCCATCGACTCATAAAGAGACCCATCGACTCAAAAAGAGACCCATAGACGAACAACACAATCAGTCGCCATATAAATGGCATTTGCGGTCGTATTCAGACACTATATGAATCCACATTATACCGCAATTATATTAGAATACTAATAATAATTAGCATCACAATAATTGTGTTGATTTGGAGAATAGAGTCGAACACTTCCTGCTGAAATGAATTAAAAAAAAGATCAAAATTCAAGTTGTCACGTGGCCAAAAGTGCCACTTGATTTGTTTAATCAGAAAAAATAAAATCCGGAGGACGAATGCATTTGCACAGCAAGAAAGTGTTAATATTGTTTCCCCAACCCGCAACCCCTTTATCATCACGCTCATTATTATTCTGACTTTTACCGTGATGACACACGGCAGGAAATCGAACCGCGAAACCTCTGGGCGAGCACAACGTCCACGTCAAACTTGGCACCGCGAATCAGAAACTCACGCAGCCCTCTCTCTCTCTCAGTTTTTGTTTTTAATCTGATGGGACAAAATGTGACCGGAAGAGCGGGTGGGCGAATTTCTAAACCGCGACGTGGTTACGACCACACGGCGCGCCTTCTCTCATCAATCACGGGAGAGTTTGCGAGCGTCTATTGAGGGCCACGAACGGTGGTTTCATCGGCACCAACCGCTTGCCGTTTAGAACACACAAGCAACCATTGCACTATGCCCTCCGCTGTTGTTGGAGGGCGACTGCCTCCAAACTTGCCCCAGTGGCGTCTTTCACACGAATAGCCTCAGCAGAACTGTTGAATGCTGGCACGGGCACGCGAGCGGGTTGGGTGACCAACACCGTGCCCGGCCGCCTTGCCTCCCGAGTGACGATGTTTACTACTACTCATCGACCTTGGGGAGGAGAGGCCCAGATAATCACAAATTGTATTGGTGGCGCTGGGCGGGAATCTAACTCCAAACGCCGGGTTCGGAGGGCAGTTGCGCTGAACCACTGGGCTACCGCTCCCCACGCTCACAACAACAACGACCGCCATTCGCGACAGTGACGTTACCACGGCGCTTGTGCCAGGCTAGGTGCACTTTCAGGCCACGTGAAGTGGTCGAACGCTCGCTGGGAAGGAGGTCACGGGACAGACCCAGCAGGTGCCGTGGGGTCAAATGACCGAGACGACTGGGCCGATGCACCACCTGTGCCCCCCCCCACTGTGCCAACTCGCTGTGTTTTAGCCGCCCGGCGCTCCGCTTGTTGTGACCACGCGCACACACGCGCACACACACCCCCGGTCCAACACACATAGACAATGTTCGTGTAAAATACATATTTTAATCTGCAAAAACATACACACACACAGGCGGCGCGTGGCTCCAACAGGGCTCAGCCCCCTATGACTCCTATCATGGCCAGCTTGCATTCAAACGCAGCCTATACAGAGGGGCATCTGCCACCCGAAAGTCCCCTAGGGCCTTGGCTAAGAAAAACTGCACTCCGACAAGCGGGTCTTTGTGTTGAGTCTGAGTCTACGGGTTTGTGTGTGCCTTTGGGACTCTCTGTGTGAGTCTATGGGTCTCTGTGTGAGTCTATGGGTCTCTGTGTGAGTCTATGGGTCTCTGTGTGAGTCTATGGGGCTGTGTGTGAGTCTATGGGGCTGTGTGTGCATCTATGGGGCTGTGTGCGTCTATGGGTATCAATGTGAGTCTATAGGTCTCTGTGTGAGTCTATGGGTCTCATTGTGAGTCTATGGGTCTCTTTGTTAGTCTATGGGTCTCTATGTCAGTCTATAGGTCTCTGTGTGAGTATATGGGTCTCATTGTGAGTCTATGGGTCTCTCAACCGGAGAAGTCCAAGGTGGTAAATATCGACGGCGGATCGGTGTGAACCTCTGCAAGTTTAATATATTCTGCCAGCATTGGCGCAAGCAGTTGCAGGGCTGACCGTTTATCTTTCTTTTGTAAGGACGATGTCCACAAGGGAGCGGCAATAACGCGACAAAATCCGGGACAGAATAAATTATGTTAATGAGACAAGGCAGCCAATGGGCGGGCTAACAACCAAAGCCGCACTCCCCAAAAACTTATTTGGTGGCAAATTCACGCCCAATGTCTCCATATATAGGCCCGTACATTTACATAATATATAAAAATAATGGCCACAAATGTACATAAAATGTGAAAATATTGGTCCGTAAATTAACATAATATATCAAAATATTGGCCCCAGAAAATTAACACAATGTCAAAATATTGTCCCGAGAAAATTAACAAAATATATCAAAATATTGGCCCGAGAACATTAACACAAAATATAAAAAAAATATTGGCCCGAGAAAATATATCTATTATATCAAAATACGGGCCTGAGAAAATTAACACAAAATATCAAAATATTGCCCCGAGAAAACGTAATATATCAAAAATACGAGCCTGAAAAAAACTACGTTATTTATTATCGATTCTGTAGCGGCATTCATGATCAATGACCCTGGGCAGTCCACGCTGCCGTGCGTTTTCTTCGGTTTTTTTGGACATCGATTATAAAATACATAGATCTATACAATTCGTTTACGAGCACAAATAGTGTGGCCTTATACTCAAAAAATATATATTTAGCATCTCCCCCAAACAAAGACTAATTTTACCACGCCGCCCTATCAAAGACAAAGATCCCCCGTATAGCCTTAACAGACTGCAGGGGGCAAGTGCTGTTAGCGAGCACCTATGAAGGCCGGCACGGCACACGAGGGGGTGGGTGGCCGGCCAGCACCACGCCCGGGCGGCCTTTGTCTCCCTAGTGGCGATGTTTACACGTCGCACCAGGTACTCATTTGAGGCTGAGTCGACCTAGGGGAGGCTCAGAGCCGGTTCAGATAATCGTCACTGGTGTTGGCCGTGAGCGGGAATCGAACCTGGGTCGCCAGGTTCGTAGCGCAGCGCGCTAACCGCTACACTGCCGCCCCCCATACGCCCTATGCACACACACTCACACACGCGGTTATACACACACACACGTGTATACGTCATATGGGAAGAGGATTGTTTAACGCAGAGGCTTTCGCGCCTGATGAAGCCAGTTGTAATTACTGTCGAAACGTCGGATTGTAAACGTTGTGGCTTTGCTCTCCAACGCACAACCAGTGTGCTGTGCGAATGACGAATTGGCCACGTTCTGTTTACGTGACAACCCTTACTAGTTGGCCGTGTCGGGTGGTGGCGGGTTTAACGACACATTTATATATTTACGCGATCTAACTCCCCAAAAAAACATCTATTAGGTATGAGGATTGACGCATCGGGAAAGGCTGCGGGTCTACTGCAGTCGAAAGCGACGCTCCATCCTTTAAACACAAATCTTAATTTAATAGTTTCTTTAAAAATTTCAATAAAAATGATATTCAACCTCGTAAAATGATGGCAACTCTTGATCACGCGCCGAGGAATTACCCGGGTCGTGGATGATCGGTTGGCTACGTACGGTGCGAAAGAAGTTCATCATACAGTACAACACAGTTCCACACACGTCGGCTTTCGCGACCAATATTATTAATAATAAGGTTTTTTTTTTGTATAAATGTGTCATAACCCGTCACCACCCGACACACATTTACATGTTGCGGAGTTACTCTCCAACACACCGGTGAGCTGCAGTAGTCACTCATTGACACGTTTTGTTTGCGTGGAAAACTTTTACCGGCTGTGTCGGGTGGTGGAGGGTTACGACACATTTCTACTTAAACGATCTAACCCACAAAAACTGTATTATGAATACAGCAAAGACAAAGACCCCCCGTATAGCCTGAACAGGCTGTTGGGGCAAGTGCTGTTAGCTAGCAGCGCCTAAAGTTATTTAGTCTTTTTTTCCCCCACTTAAATTTGGCATTCAATTCCAGCTCTAAGCATATATATACAGCGTATATTTACTTGTGTTTTATTGGATTGATTGTCGCACGTGCAAATGTGATTTGACAACTGGGAATTTGCAAAGTGTAATTCATCCTCTATCATGTTATACGATTGCTTCTCATCCCCCCCCACTCCCAATATTGTTTTATCTTTCTGGTTGTGCTTACGCGTAAATTGTATTTAAGTACGATTATTTACATGCATATATCTCTCTCTGTAACTTCCCCTGTAAATGTCCACCATTGGTCGACGCAAACATTCGGAGTTTGGACAGCAGCGAAACTGAAACTTCGTGGGTCACTGGATTCTTCTCCCAGCCAGCAAAAACCGGAATCTGAAAATGTATTTATACCGAAGATGAATCCGATGAACGACAAAGTACATCCCCGTCAACCCCCTTATCAGTGCCCTACCTTATTACAGAGCAATTCAGACCATTATTGGGTCACCCCGTGCCCCCTATACATCTCAACGTTCATCCTATACACTCCACTAAACTATACACTACACTACACACAACACATCTACATACCTGTCAAACCCCCTTATCAGTGCCCTACCTGATTACAGACCAATTCAGACCTCATTGGTCACCCCGTGCCTCTTATAAATCTCAACGTTCATCCCACAAAGTCCCATCGCAAGGAAGAAACACAGACCAAAAAAAATGTGTTTTTGCCCGTACTGAAACAGCTGTACGCGCTATAGACCTGAAAACTCAATTTCCCCGTACAAGAATACGGGGTAAACCGTATATGGGTTAACAGCTGTGAAATTATCTTTTTCACAGATGTCCACTCGAGGCGGGTAAGAACGTGACAACAACAACGCGTGTCTAAACATGTCCCACCCACGTGTCCGCTCTGTGAGATGTATCTCTAGAGAACGGCATGCGGGAGAACGCTGCCCCCTCGTGTGCACGACAGGTAACAACATCACTTGGGATCTCAAACGTAGTTCTGTGACAGCTGCTTCTATCGGAGCTGGTCACCAGCAACAACAACAACAGCAACAACAACAGCCGCCATTCGTTACTAAGTGCCGGCGCCGTCACCACGGCGCCTGTGCCAGGCTAGGTGCACTTTGAGGCCACGGTGAAGCGTCGAAGGCTCGCCTACAAAAGGTCACGGGACAGACCCCAGGTGCCATAGAGGGCCGTCCATAAATGACGTCACGCGGTTTTGGACGATTTTTGACCCCCCCCCCCCCCTCGTCACACGGCGTCACAAAAAGTCAGACCCCCCCTCAAATATGACGTCACAAAGCTCTGTACCCCCCCCCCCCAAACCATATTTCCATTTTGAAAATAAAACATGCTTCAGATCGCTTTAAACTATTGCCATTGTAGCGTGTATTTAATGCGGCGCTGCACTCTGATGTTGTAGGAGAAAACATTTATTAAAAAGTCTATTTAATTAAGTAGAACGTGTTGTCTATATTTATTTAAAGTTGCGCATTTTGATGTGACGTCACATTTCTCAAACCCCCCACCCCCTCGTCACACATCGTCACAAATGTCTGACCTTCCCCCCCCTAGGTGCGTGACGTCATTTATGGACGGCCTCAATAGGTTTGACTGAGATGACTGGCCGATGCACCAACTGTACCACCCCCAACTGTTCCAACTTGCTGCATTTCAGCCGCCCGGCGCTCCGCTCGTTGTTGGTGATGATGCTGGCGGTGATGGAGTCTCATCAAAGACAAAGATCCCCCGTATAGCCTTAACAGACTGTTGGGGCAAGTGCTGTTAGCGAGTAGCACCTATGAAGGCCGGCGGCATGGCACAGGAGGGGGTGGGTGGCCAGTACCACGCCCGACCGCCTTTGTCTCCCCCAGTGGCGATGTTTACACACACTGCACCAGGTACTCATTTGAGGCCGAGTCGACCTAAGGGAGGACTGGATTACATATTCGTCACCGGTGTTGGCCGTGAGCGGGAATCGAAGTCGGGTCGCCGTGTTCGTAGCGCAGCGTAGCGCTAACCACTACACCACCACCAGCACCACCACTGCCACCACCACCACTGCCACCACCACCACCACTGCCACCACCACCACTGCCACCACCACTGCCACTGCCACCACCACTGCCACTGCCACCACCACCACTACCACCACCACCACCACTGCCACCACCACTGCCACTACCACCACCACCACTGCCACCACCACCACTGCCACCACCAGCACCACCACTGCCACCACCACCACCACCACCACTGCCACCACCACCACTGCCACCACCAGCACCACCACTGCCACCACCACCACCACTGCCACCACCACCACCACCACAACTCCCACTTGGCCATGGGACCTTGGTGTCTCTACACCACAACTGCGGTGTAGGAAGTATTCGGTGAGACTGCATTGGCAGTGGTTCGCAAGCACAAACAACCAAACTCACTTACAACCTAGGGGGGTCTGTAGGGGGCCTATGGCGGTGTGTAGGGGTCTGTGGGTGTGTAGGGCTGCATTGGGGGGGTCTGTAGGGGGTCAATGGGGGTCTGTAGGGGTCTGGGGGTGTGTAGGAGTCTAGTGGTCTGTAGGGCTCCATGAGGGATCTGTAGGGGTCTATGGGGGTCTGGGGAGGTCTGGGGGTCTGTAGGGCTCCACCAGGGTCTATAGGGGCTCTATGGGGGTCTGTCGGGTGTGTAGGGGTCTGGGGGTCTGTAGGGCTCTATGGGGGTCTGTAGGGGGTCTGTAGGATGTGTAGGGGTCTGGGGTGTGTGTATGGCTCTATGGGGGTCTGCAGGGGGTCTATGGGAGTCTGTAGGGGGTCTATGGGGGTCTATGGGGGTCTATGGGGGTCTGTAGGGGGTCTATGGGGGTCTGTAGGGGGTCTATGGGGGTCTGTGGGGGTCTATGGGGGTCTGTAGGGGGTCTATGGGGGTCTATGGGGGTCTATGGGGGTCTATGGGGGTCTGTAGGGGGTCTATGGGGGTCTGCAGGGCTCCACCAGGGTCTGTAGGGGGTCTATAGGGGTCCATGGGGGTCTGCAGGGGGTCTATAGGGGTCTATGGGGGTCTATGGGGGTCTGTAGGGATCTGTAGGGGTCTGTAGGGGTCTATGTTCCGGAGAGGGGTGCCCCGGGGTCGATGGCGCGGTACAGAGCGATGAAGGACGACGTCTGCTTGCCGAGCCGGCCGTGGAACTCGATCTCCGCCCGACTGCCGGAAGATTTCCACACGAGGGGCCTGGGCCCACACACGGGCACGGCCTTCAGCGTCTCCATGTCCCTCACCTGTGAGCGCAACGAGACAAAGATCCCCCGCGTAGCCTCGACAGACGGCTGGGGCAAGTGCCGTTCGCGAGCGGAGCCCGTGAAGGCTGGCACAGCGCAATCTGCGAAGCTGTTTCATACTTAGCCAGGTGAGGCCCCGCTGAGCTGAATGATAGCTCAACGACAGCGGCTCATCATCATCATCATCATCGCGGGGAAATTGATAGCGGCCAAAAAACGTGCAATGTTGAAAAATCCACACGGCCACGGGAAGAGAGACACCGCAAACTCCAAATATACAGCAGCAGGCGTCAGGGTCGGGATCGAACCCACGACCTCCTGTATAACAGGCGAGGTAGTTAACATCTCCTAGCCACCGTGATGATGATGAGAGAGACACGCAAACTTCAAATATACAGCAGGTGTCAGGATCGACCCACGACCTCCTGTATACCAGGCGAGGTAGTCAACATCTCCTCCCCACCGCGGTGGGCGTACCACGACGTGGCCGTCGCACGCCCCGTCCTGCTCCGCTCCCCGCCCCGCGCCGCTCGTGACCATGGCCCGCAGCACGATGCGCCGCTGTGGCGGCACGTTGATGTAGGCGCGGCACGGCTGGGTGGCCACCACGCCACCACCACCACCCGCCACGGCCTGCGGGGCGCCGATCCTGCCCTTGATGCCCGTCAACTGCACGTCACATTCTGTGGGGGTGGGGGTGGTTGGGGGGGTGGGGGGTGAGTGGGGGAGATGGTGGGGGGTGGTAGGGGTGGTGGAGGGGGGTGTTAGGGGGTGGTGGGGGGTGGAGTGGGGGGGGGTGGGGGGAGTGGTGGGGTGGGGGGTGTGGGGGGTGTGGGGGTGGTGGGGTTGGTGTGGGGAATGGGGGTGGGTGGGTTTGATGGGGGTGGGGGGGGGAGTGTGTGGGTGGTTGGGGGTGGGGGTGGGGGGGAGGGGTAGGGAAGAGAATGAACACGGGAGAAGAGAAGTTTGACCCTGGCCGTCACGGAGGGGGCGCCGCTCCGTGACGGCATCGCCCCCCCCCCGCCCCCCCCCCCCCCCCCAGCGAGCGCCGCCCCCACCTCGGTGCTGCGGCCTTCGTGCCCGCCGGGCGGCGAAGGCCACGCGAAGGCCCCGGCGCCCGCCGGCGGCGCGCAGGCGCACGACGAGGTTGTTGGTGCGCGACGAGAGCGTCGTGTTGCGGGAGCCCTCGCACAAGCGTCGCCACGACAGGCGCTCCAGCACCATCGCGTAGTCGCCTGCCGACGGGCGACCGGGCGGGGAGGGGGTGGGGGTGGGTGGGGGGTCAGAGGGAGCGGGGGGGTCAAAGGGCATTCGTTCATTTCATTCATCGGGCAGAGTCCAGCGAAGGACCGTTGCGCCAACGTGTGAACTTCTCGATTAAAGCTTTCGTGACTGCAGGGATTCATCTTCTTGGTTCTTTCGGGAAAGTCACGTAGAAGGGAAGTAATAAAATAATAAAAATAAAACATGATAAAATAATTCTCACGACGTTCGGCCACGACGCAAGTGCCGTCCTCAGGTGAAGAACAGGTCTGTCGGGAAGACAGAGTCTGAATGACACACCCCTGGGACAGCTGCTTGCGTTGTGGCCGAAACGTCGTGAGAATTATTTTATTATGTTTTATTTTCATTATTTTATTATTTCCCTTCTACGTGACTTTACCGAAAGAACCAAGAAGGTGTGACCTTCTGCGACGGAGTTCGCGTGAACCGCTCTCGCTGCCAGACACAATCGAGTGATTCGTTCGATGTCACACGTCGTATCACGAGGGGTTGGGTGGACAGTACCACGCCCGGCCACCGTCGACTCACCAGTGGAATGATTTTACTCACCGCACCAGGTAGTCATTGAGGCCGAGTCGACCTAGGGGAGGCCCAGGACCTATTCAGATAATCGTCGGCTGGTGTTGACCGTGAGCGGGAATCGAACTCGGGTCGCCGGGTTCGTAGCGCAGCGCGCTAACCGCTACACCACCGCTCCCCATGCACGCAGGCGCACGCACGCACTCACTCATGCACTCACTCACTCACGCACCTCACGCACTCACTCACGCACTCACTCACTCACGCACTCACTCATGCACGCACTCACTCAGCACTTACTCACTCACACTCACTCACTCATGCATGCACTCATGCACTCACTCACACACGCACTCACTCAGCACTTACTCACTCACACTAACGCACTCACTCATGCACGCACTCACACACTCACGCACTCACTCACGCACTCACTCACGCACTCACGCACTCACTCAGCACTTATTCACTCACACTCACTCACTCACGCACTCACTCACGCACCCACTCACTCACACACTCACTCACGCACCCACTCACTCACCCACTCACTCACACACTCACGCACTCACTCACGCACTCACTCACGCACTCACGCACTCACTCAGCACTTATTCACTCACACTCACTCACTCACGCACTCACTCACGCACCCACTCACTCACACACTCACTCACGCACCCACTCACTCACCCACTCACTCACACATGCACTCATGCACTCACTCATGCACACACTCATTTACACACGCACGCACTGACTCACTCACGCACTCACTCACTCACGCACACACTCATTCACTCACTCACTCACGCACTCACTCACAAACTCACGCAGTCACTCACGCACTCACTCACGTACTCACTCACTCACTAACTCACACACTCACTCATGTACTCACTCACGCACTCACTCACGCACTCACTCCCACACTCACTCACGCACACACTCACTCACTCCCACACTCACTCACGCACACACTCCCACACTCACTCACGCACACACTCACTCACTCCCACACTCATTCACGCACACACTCATGCACGCACTCACTCACTAACTCACGCACTCACTCATGCACTCACTCACGCACTCACTCACGCACACACACACACACTCACTCACTCCCACACTCACTCACTCACGCACACACTCACTCACTCCCACACTCACTCACGCACACACTCATGCACGCACTCACTCACTCATGTACTCGCACTCACTCACGCACGCACTCCCACACTCACTCACGCACACACTCACTCACTCCCACACTCACTCACGCATGCACTCCCACACTCACTCACGCACACACTCACTCACTCCCACACTCACTCACTCCCACACTCACTCACTCCCACACTCACTCACGCACTCACTCACGCACGCACTCACACACGCACACACTCACTCACGCACACACTCATGCACGCACTCACTCACTCATGTACTCACTCACTCACGCACGCACTCCCACACTCACTCACGCACTCACTCACGCACGCACTCACACACGCACACACTCACTCACGTACACACTCACTCACGCACTCACTCACGCACACACTCACTCACTCCCACACTCACTCACGCACTCACTCACGCACGCACTCACACACGCACACACTCACTCACGCACACACTCATGCACGCACTCACTCACTCATGTACTCACTCACTCACGCACGCACTCCCACACTCACTCACGCACTCACTCACGCACGCACTCACACACGCACACACTCACTCACCGGCGCTGCACTCCATGTTGTGCTGCAGCACGTGCACGGACACGACCTCGCCGAGCGGGCGAGCGAACGCCACGCTGCAGTCCACCCCGGGGCGAGCGTCCAGGCGCACGATGCCCGCGGGCGCCGTCACCTGCAGCCCGCACGACGCTACGGGCGGCGCACAGACGACGCACGGCAACGCAGTGACAGCAGCTACAGCAGCAGCAGCAGCAACATCAGCAGCAACTACAGCAGTGACAACAGCTGAAGCAGCGGTAGCAGCAGCAGCAACAACAGCAGCAGCAGCAACATCAGCAGCAACTACAGCAGTGACAACAGCTGAAGCAGCGGTAGCAGCAGCAGCAACAACAGCAGCAGCAGCAACATCAGCAGCAACTACAGCAGTGACAACAGCTGAAGCAGCGGTAGCAGCAGCAGCAACAGCAGCAGCAGCAACATCAGCAGCAACTACAGCAGTGACAACAGCAGCAGCAGATACAGCAGTGACAACAGCTGAAGCAGATAAAGCAGTGACAACAGCAGAAGCAGATACAGCAGTGACAACAGCAGCAGCAGATACAGCAGTGACAACAGCTGAAGCAGATAAAGCAGTGACAACAGCAGAAGCAGATACAGCAGTGACAACAGCAGCAGCAGATACAGCAGTGACAACAGCTGAAGCAGATAAAGCAGTGACAACAGCAGCAGCAGATACAGCAGTGACAACAGCTGAAGCAGATAAAGCAGTGACAACAGCAGAAGCAGCGGTAGCAACTACAGCAGCGACAGCAGCAGCAGCAGCTATAGCAGCACGGCGTCACAAAAAATCAGACCTCCCCCCCTCAAATATGACGTCACAAAGCTCTGCCCCCCCCCCCCAAAAAAAAAAACATGCTTCAAATCGCTTTAAACTATTGTCATTGTAGTGCGTATTTAATGTGGCGCTGCACTCTGATGTTGTAGGAGAAAACATTTACAAAAAAAGTCTATTCAATTAAGCAGAACGTGTCGTCTATATTTATTTAAAGTTGCGCATTTTGACGTGACGTCACATTTCTGGTGTGCAGGAGGTCGTGGGGATCGAACCCACGACCTCCTGCATACCAGGCGAGGGAGTTAACATCTCGCCACAGTGGCAACCGGCTCACAACATCCAGTATATCCACCTTCTCACTGCGATTATGACAATGGCGTGGTGATGACAATGATGATGACGATGATGATGACGATGATGATGACGATGATGATGATGCCATGCCCTCACCGGGCAGTTGTGGAGCCGTAGAGGAGGTGGAGAAAGAGGAGGCTGACGAGGAGGAGGAGGAAGGGGTGGTGGGAGTTGAGAATTCTGTTGATGGTGCCGCGTCATGCGCAGCTTGGGTCGTGACGAGAGGGGTCTTGGTGGTCGGGGTCACGGGGGGGGCGGGGGTCATCGGGGAAGGGGTCGTGGAGCCTCTCCGACCCCCACGTGACCCCTGACTCGCAGCTCCGAGGAAAGGCGTTCCCGGAGCAAGCGAGGACGACGACGTTGACGACGTTGACGACGTTGACGACGACGATGACGATGATGATTTAACGCCATCATCACCATCGCCGTCGCTCGCTGGCGCTTTCGCGGTGACCCTGCGGGTCGACGAGAGAGAGCGAGGTCAAAGGTTGCGTCCGGCTCCAGCGAACGCGGGGGGAGGGGGGCGGGGGGGGGGCGGGGGATACGCATTCCTATCGTGCGTCGTTGTACGTGTGTAGATCCACTGCTGGATGAAGGCGTTGCAGGTCGTGGGGGTCGTTTGACCATACTTCACCATTCTGGTAGGTGCGGGTTGAAGGGCGATTGTGGCTGGACGGCGCACACGTGTCTACGCGAACTGCTACAAAGACAAAGATACCCCGTGTAGCCGAAACAGGCTTTTCGTGCAAGTGCTGTTAGCGAGTAGCACCTATGGAAGGCGGCACACGGACACACACTGACGTACACCCACACACGCGGACACACACACGGAAACACATGGATACACGCACATGCACACGGACACACACACGCACGTGTGGAGACACACACACACAAGGACACACGCAGACACACACAGACGTACACCCACACACGTGGACACACGCACATGCACACGGACACACGTGCGGAGACACACACACGCGGACACACATAGACACGCACACGGACAAGACAAAGAGAACACACACGCGGACACACGTGGACACACGCACATGCACACGGACACACACACACGCCCACGCGGAGACACACACACACACGGACACACACACGGACACACGCCGACACACGCGTCCCTCACTCGTGCGGCGGGGCAGGGCAGGGCTCCAGGCTCCGGCTGCACAGCACGGTCCGCTCCAGGGGCCGGGGCCCGCCCAGGAGGCAGCGCTCGGACGGCACCTCGGAGCCCAGCGAGGGGTCGACGCACACGTGCGCCGCACGCGTCGTCCCTGCATGCACGGCACCACCGCCCACCGCATCAACGCTACGACCGCTCGGTCCGCATCGGAGCCAGCGCTTGCAAATCTCTAGATGCGAGCGGCGGCGTAGCGATCAGCTGCGGCGTTGATCGCTACGAACCCGGCCACCGCCGAGTTCGATTCCCGCTCGCGGCCAACACCCAGTGGCGATTATCTGCACTTGTCGTGGTCCTCCCCTAGGTCGACTCAGCCTCAAATAAGTACTTGGTGCGGTGTGTTAACATCGCCACGAGGGAGACAAAGGCGGTCGGGCGTGGTGCTGGTCACCCATCCCCTCGTGTGCCGAGCTGGCCTTCGTAGGTGCTCGCTAACAGCACTTACCTCAACAGTCTGTTCAGGCTAGACGGGGGATCTTTGTCTTTGTATATAATGCAGAAAAACTAAACTAGCTTTGTTTTGGAGCTGTAGAGCTCTTTTTGAGAAGCAACTTGCCACAAATAATAGTTCAACGAAGCAGGCATCAGGGTCGGGGGTCGGACCCACGACCTCCTGCACACCAGGCGAGGTAGTTAACATCTCTTAGCCACCGTGATGATGATGAGAGAGAGAGAGACACGCAAACTCCAAATATACAGCAGCAGGCGTCAGGGTCGGGGATCGAACCCACGACCTCCTGCATACCAGGCGAGGTAGTTAACATCTCCTAGCCACCGTGATGATGATGAGAGAGAGAGACACGCAAACTCCAAATATACAGCAGCAGAGGTAGTTAACATCTCCTAGCCACCGAGCCCTGCGTCGCTGGCGGCTGGCGACACGCGGCCGGCTCATCTTGAGGGGCAGCGCCTTCCGTGCCGCTTCGCGACCATCGACGAGTCGGCCACGGCGGGCGGTGAGCGGGCGCCTCGTTGCCGTACCGACCAGGCTGGGCCACCGCCGCCGCCTTTGTCTCACCTGTGCCGCAGGTGTGGGGGCACGGCGCCCGCCGCTCCTCCCACTGGTAGAGCGGCTGCCCGTGGGGCAGGTGGAAGGAGAAGACGATGTCGGGGTCGGCGGCGCGGCCGTACTCGCGCCCGTAGCGGCGGTACACCTGCGGCCGCGGCGGGCACGGACACGAGGGGGGGGGCAGGGGTGGGGGCGGGGAGGGGTGGGGGAGGGCAAGCACCACCTATGAAGGCCGGTGGTCACGTGGGATACGTTCCCTCTACCCCCACCTTTGTTAAGCCTGTAACAGACTGCTGGGGCAAGTGCTGTTAGCGAGCAACTACGAAGGCCGGCACTGTGGCACACGAGGGGGTGGGTGGCCAGCAACCACGCCCGACCGCCTTTGTCTCCCCAGTGGCGATGTTTACCACACACCGCGCCAGGTACTCGTTTGAGGCTGAGTCGACCTAAGGGAAGGCGCAGGGCAGGTTCAGATAATCGTCACCGGTGTCGGTGCGTTCGTCCGTGTGCTGGAATCGAATTCATGGCGCACCGCTCGCACACACACAAAGACCCCCCGTATAGCCTTAACAGACCGTCGGGGCGAGTGCTGTTAGCCGACACCCATCGCTCACACCCAGACACACACAACAACGTCTCTGCACGGCGGTGTTGACGTGTGCAGCGCCACCTGGCACACACACACACACAGCAACTCGTGTCCCCCCGCAGCCCTCCCCGCACCTGCACGTGCGTGGGCTGAGTGACGGGCCCCGGGATGGAGAGCCGCTCCGTGCGCGGGATCTTGAGCTCGGTGAGGTAGAGGCGGTAGGTGAGGCGCTCGTCCTCCAGCGCCGAGGGAGCCGACACGTTGGTGGACACCGATCCGCGCCCGGCCACCACCGGCACGCGGCCCACCAGCAACGCTACGGGAGGCGCCGGCCGGAGCGACCGCAGCCGGCGTGAGCGACTCCGTGAGCAGTCGAAATGAACGGCCGTGCGAGCGACCGAAAAATGTATTCCGTTTGCGTTTCCCCGTCGTCGTCGTCATCGTCGTCATCGTCATCGTCGTCATCGTCGTCATCGTCGTCGTCGTCGTCATCGTTGTCATCGTCGTCATCGTCGTCATCCCCATCGTCGTCATCGTCGTCATCGTTGTCATCGTCGTCATCCCCATCGTCGTCGTCGTCGTCATCGTTGTCATCGTCGTCATCGTCGTCATCCCCATCGTCGTCATCGTCGTCATCGTTGTCATCGTCGTCATCCCCATCGTCGTCGTCATCGTTGTCATCGTCGTCATCGTCGTCATCCCCGTCGTCATCGTCGTTGTCATCGTCGTCATCGTCGTCATCCCCGTCGTCATCGTCGTTGTCATCGTCGTCATCGTCGTCATCCCCGTCGTCGTCGTCATCCCCGTCGTCGTCGTCATCGTCGTCATCGTCATCGTCGTCATCGTCGTCATCGTCGTCATCCCCATCGTCGTCGTCGTCGTCATCGTTGTCATCGTCGTCATCGTCGTCATCCCCATCGTCGTCATCCTCGTCATCGTTGTCATCGTCGTCATCCCCATCGTCGTCGTCGTCGTCATCGTTGTCATCGTCGTCATCGTCGTCATCCCCGTCATCGTCGTTGTCATCGTCGTCATCGTCGTCATCCCCGTCGTCGTCGTCATTGTTGTCATCGTCGTCGTCGTCGTCGTCGTCATCGTCGTCGCCGTCATCGTCATCGTCGTCAGCCACGGTCTATCCGCTGCCGGATGGAGGGCGTCCCAAATCCGCCGAACATTGATCGCGAATCCGCGATTGTGACAACCCACCGGGCACCCACGTGCCGGCACGTGCCGACTACATCGCTCCGTTCTCCTCGGTGGACTGGGGCCACTCGGGCGCGCTCACTCACCACTGCGCCGCCACTTCTCGCCACGCAAAGACAAAGATCCCCCGTGCAGCCTTTGACGGACCGTCGGGGGGCAAGTGCTGTGAGCGTGGGGGTGGGAGTTAGCAGAGCCTGTGAACACGCACTCACCCAGGTGTGTGTAGGCTGAGCGGGTGTTCGAGACGTGCACAGAGGTGGCGTTTAGGGGCACACGCAGGAAGGTGACGTACTCTGCACACGTAGACAAAGACAAAGATCCCCCCCCGTAGAGCAAGCGCTGTTTGCGAGCACCTATGAAGGCCAGGGGGTGGGTGGCCAGCACCACGCCCGGCCGCCTTTGTCTCCCCGGTGGCGATGTTTACACACCGCACCAGGTACTCATTTGAGGCTGAGTCGACCTAGGAGGCCCAGGACCGGAACTCAGGTCGCCAGATTCATAGTGCAGTGCGCTAACCACTGCACCACCGCTCCCCACGGGACAAATATAACACAGCAATGAGCGCTTATGAGCAGGTGGTGATGCTGCTGCTGCTGTTGCAGCTGATGGTGATGCTGCTTCTACTTCTGCTGCTGATGATGGTAATGATGATGACATTGGCTCAAGATGATGACACTGTTCACGATGATGATACAGTTGCTGATGATGATGATGACCATGATGATGATGAGATTGTTTATAAAGATGCTCTTGTTGTTGCTGCTGATGATAATGATGATGATCATCACGACATCATCACGTTGCTACTGCAGCCAAAGATGACAACAGCTGCTGCTGCTGCTACCACCGCTGGCGATTGTGAAGGCGTGGACAACGACGACGACTACGTGGTGGCTGATGGTGACCATGCTCCTATTACCGCTGCGGCTGATGACGCCGTTGCTGATAATGATGATTATACGCCTGAGACTATGGCTTATCTGTAACACTGTGACCCTTCCGTGTGTTTGCTGTGAGGACCCTAGGAACGACTCCAGGGGTGGGAGATGGAGGAGGGAGGGAGTGTGACTGGGTGGAGGAGACCGGGGGAGGGAGAGGAACAGGGAGGGGGCGAGGTGGGAGCTCGTTTGGGGAGGGAGTGGAGGGTTTGAGGGTTTGGAGGAGGGAGGAGAGAGGGAAGGATGAAGGTTGGAGCGAGGTGGCTGGGAACCGACGGTGCGCGTCCCATCCTCACTCTTGGCCTCCCCGCCGTGGAATGTCCCGTTGACGCGGAAGCAGGAGGAGCCGTCCCCTCCGCAGGTCCCGCACGCGTCCACGACAACTCCCGAGCTCAGCACGCCGTCGCAGCCAAACTCCTGCGCAGAGACAAAGGCGATGACCCTCCGTGTGGCCTCGGCAGACCGTTGGGGCAGGCGCTGTTAGTGAGGACCTGTGAAGGCCGGCACGGACCAACGCCGCGTCCGGCTGCCTTAAAGACAAACGTCTCCTCCACCGCCGCCTCCACCGCAGCCGCCGCCGTGTGGCCTCGGCAGACCGTTGGCGCAAGTTGCCGTGAGCGAGCAGAGCACCGGCGCTGGCGAGGGGTGCGCGAGGATGCGGCGTGCACGGCACCGCGCCCGCGCCGCCTTTGTCTCCCCGGTGATATCAAAGGTGGCCGCGAGCGGGTGTAGACATGAGTGGGCGCGTGACAATGTCAGTGGGCGTATGCCAGTGGGAGTACTGTACTATCTTCTTGGTTCTTTCGGTAAAGTCACGTAGAAGAGAAGTAATAAAATAATAAAAATAAATCATATTTTTATTATTTTATTACTTCCCTTCTACGTGACTATACCGAAAGAACCAAGAAGATGAATCCCTGCAGTCGCGAAAGCTTTAAATCGATACTGTACCATCGTTTAATTTTTATTTTACCAGGTAAGGCCCACTGAGCTACGTAGCTTTCTTTCAGAAGCGACCTGGCCACAACTGACAGCTCAACGATGTGGCTCATCGTGTGGACATTGATAGCAGCCAAACACCCTGAACGCGCGACGTTGATTCTAAATGTGGAGGGGAAAACCGGAATGACCCGGAGAAAAATCCACACGACCACGGGGAGAGAGAGAGACACCGCAAACTCCAAATATACAGCAGCAGGCGGCAGGGTCTGGATCTAAATTACGACCTCATGTAGACCAGGCGAGGTAGCTAACATCTCCTAGCCACCGTGGTGATGATGATGAGAGAGAGAGACACCGCAAATTCCAAATTTACAGCAGGTGTCAGGGTCGGGATCGAACCCACGACCTCCTGTATACCAGGCGAGGTAGCTAACATCTCCTAGCCACCGTGATGATGATGATGAGAGAGAGAGACACGCAAACTCCAAATATACAGCAGCAGGCGTCAGGGTCAGGATCGAACCCACGACCTCCTACATACCAGGCGAGGTAGTTAACATCTCTTAGCCACCATGATGATGATGAGAGAGAGAGACACGCAAACTCCAAACATACAGCAGCAGGCGTCAGGATCTGGATCGAACCCACGACCTCCCAGTGCGAGCAGGCCGTGTGTGCAAGCGGCGTGGGTGAGTGTGCGGGCGTCCCCTTGCCTGGCACCGCCCCGACACGCACAGCCCCAGGGCCGATTCCTTCGGGTGTTCGCAGCGAGTCCCGTCCACAAACGCCGCCCCCCTCGACACTCGCAGACTCCTGCCCACGGTCTCGCAGTGGTACTGGCAGCGCCAGTCTCCTACAGACGGCCACAGGGATACAGCGACGGGGGGAGGGGAGACGTGGGGAAAGCAGGTTGGGTGTGCGTGCGCTGAGCGAGGTCAGATTAAGTTTGATGATGGGGAGGGGGCGGTGGGGCACGAGGCTGTAATAGAATTGGGGGGGGGGGACCCCTCTTTGGGTAATTTTCAATACCTCCCCTTTGACTCTTTTACCACCACCCATGCCTGATGATGCCAAACTGTCATTCCCCCCCCCCCTTCCCCGGTTATTGCAGTTCTGTATTTTTGACATGTGATGTATGAATCGCAAAACGCCAAAAATTGACCAAACGGGTTTCACAATTTTGTTTTTCAGCACATAACTGGCATCAATATAAGCACAGTGATGCCTTGGCTTTCACAACCACGTTATACTCGAGGAGGTATCATTGCGCTACACGATTGCATTTCACCCGTTGCACATGATAGGGTTTTTCGGGGGATGATAATTGGTCGCGAAAGCCTACGTGTTCAAATGCTGTACGTTAAGATGACAATATAATATGACAATATATTATGACAATATAATATGACAATATAATATGACAATAAAATATGACAATATAATATTACAATATAATATGACAATATAATATGACAATATATTATGACAATATAATATGACAATATAATATGACAATAAAATATGACAATATAATATTACAATATAATATGACAATATAATATGACAATATAATATGACAATATAATATGACAATAAAATATGACAATATAATATTACAATATAATATGACAATATAATATGACAATATAATATGACAATAAAATATGACAATATAATATTACAATATAATATGACAATATAATATGACAATATAATATGACAATAAAATATGACAATATAATATGACAATATAATATGACAATATAATATGACAATATAATATGACAATATAATATGACAATATAATATGACAATAAAATATGACAATATAATATGACAATATAATATGACAATATAATATGACAATATAATATGACAATATAATATGACAATAAAATATGACAATATAATATGACAATAAAATATGACAATATAATATGACAATATAATATGACAATAAAATATGACAATATAATATTACAATATAATATGACAATATAATATGACAATATAATATTACAATATAATATGACAATATAATATGACAATATAATATGACAATAAAATATGACAATATAATATGACAATATAATGACAATAAAATATGACAATATAATATTACAATATAATATGACAATATAATATGACAATATAATATGACAATATAATGACAATAAAATATGACAATATAATATTACAATAAAATATGACAATATAATATGACAATATAATATGACAATAAAATATGACAATATAATATGACAATATAATATGACAATATAATATGACAATATAATATGACAATATAATATGACAATAAACACTGCCGATTTTGGCAAGGAGCATAGACCAGCATGCGAACCCCGGTCGTCATCCTCGCAGCAGCAGTAGCGGCGGCGGCTTTTGGCGAACCGTCGAACAGAGACGGTGTCTCACCGCATCGCGCTGCGGCGCTTTCAGATGCGCTTCTGCGGCCGTCTGGAACGCTCTTTCCTTCCGATGTTAGGAAGCCACTGGAAGCTGTGCACTTTTAAATAATCGAGATTAAAAACTGATTTCTTTAGAAATGCTTCTTGTGCTTAGTTTGTTATCCTTCCCCCAGCGCATCCAATTAGCACGGTTGGCTACGTACGGTGAGAAAGAAGTTCAACATACAGACACACGTACGTATTCTTTAATGGGGAAGGCTCTCAAAATCCGAGCCCTGTGAGGCGGTGGTGGCTTTGCGCGTGGCCTGTAATCCAGCGCTGTGAGCGTCGAAGAGTTACCCGTAACCTGGGCTCGCCAGGAGAAGGCGCTAAAGCAAGTGGACTAATCACCATCTGTTTTTCCAGCACTATGGGGATAGAGCGTTGCACCCTCGCACAAGGGCGTGGGTTTTCTTTGGGCGCTCCGGTATCCTCCCACTTGTATAATAAACAAAACTCGTCGTTAATCGGCTGGTCGTGAGCGTCGCTCCTCCGCCCTCCGTTGTTGCTGGTGGGCGGCTGCCTCCAACTGCCCAGTAGCAGCGTCCTCCCGCGAGCCTCCTCCTCCTCCTCCACAGAGGCCGGATCTTAACACCGCCGGTACCGGTCATTGACAAGTCCACTCAGCTCCACCACCCACTCATTGCACTCGCCACCCACCCGCTCACTCTTCGCAACAAATGAGACTCCTCCATCTTCCCGGTTCTTTCGGTAAAGTCACGTAGAAGAGGAATAATAAAATAACAAAAACAAAACGTAATAAAATACAATTCTCACCAGACTCCTCTATCTTTGCGGCCGCACAAAATAAACCCGCAACTTGAAACAGCTACCGCCACTGCCGCTGAAACTGCTGCCTCAGCCGGTACTGCCAGTGCCGTCACCGCGCCCACACGGCACCACACGGCGCCACACGGCGCCACACGGCGCTCGCACGGCCCCAAAGCGGCACCCGCACGGTGCCCGTACGTACCTCGCACCATGGTGGGTGCCCACGCGTGGTAGCGCAGCGCCGAGCGGGTCCCCGCCGCCGCCGCTGCTGCCGCCGCCGCCGCCGCCGCTGCCGCCGCCGCGGTGGTGGTGGTGCTGGTGCTGGTGGTGGACGGCTCTGCGCTGCTGTTGCTGCACTGCTCCACGGCGAAGGAGAACTGCGACGCGGAGGCACACGGCTGCAGGAACGGGGGGGGGGGGGGGGATAGCGATTGTCGTCGTAGTTAGCGGAGGAGCAGCACGAGAAGCAGGAGGAGCAGCAGCAGCAGCAGCAGGAGAAGCAGCAGCAGCAGGAGAAGCATGAGGAACAGGAGCAGAAGCAGAAGCAGCAGCAGCAGCAGGAGCAGCAGGAGCAGCAGCACACGCCGGTGAGCGTAGACGCGGCTGTGTCGGCAGGGCGGAGGAACTGGGGCTAAGGTCACGGAGGACTCCATCTGGAAGTCCCTGGAACCTTCTAGCAGGTTCTAGAAGGGAGGAGCGGCTAGGGCAGAGCCAGGCCGCGCCGGTATCATAAAGGCAGCGAACAGCGGAAGCTCGTGGCTGCCGGCTCTGGGAGGTAAACTCGTCTCGTCATCGCCGCCGCCGTCTTCGCGAGATATTGCCCGGCCGGAGAGTTGTTGGCTGTCTCGGTCAGGGTTGTGTGAAGGGCTACGCTGAGCGACTAAGGAGATCGCGAGGACGGACCTGTGAACCTGAAGGTGTCAATCAAGAGGGTGCTCCTGAACAACCTTGTCTCCCGCTCCGCTGACACTACACATGCATGAACTTCTTTCGCACCGTACGTAGCCAACCGTGCTAAACGGAGGTGCGGGGGCAAGAATGGCCAAGCTAAGCACAAGAAGCTATTTTAAAGAAATTAGTTTTAAACTCAGATGATTTATAAGTGGGTAGCACCGGTGGCTTCCTAACATCGAAAGGAAGAGAGTTCCAGACGGCCGCAGGAGCGCGTCAGAAAGAGCGACTCTGTGAGTTTGTGCACGTACCGGCCATCATAGGTGCTACTCACTAAACAGCACTTGCCCTAACAGGCTGTACGGGGGACTTTTGCCTTCGCGCACGCGCGCGTGTGTGTGTGTGTGTGTCTGTACATATGTTTGTATGTTAAACTTCTCTCGCACCCTACGCAGCCAACCGTGATAATCGGAGGTGCGGGGGCCAAGGACGCCGAACGCAACGAAGCACGAAGAAGCAGTTCCAGAGGAGTGAGTCTCCAATCGAGATGATGTAGAGAGCGCAATAGCGCCCAGCGGCTCGCAAATAGTCGTGCGGACTCGACTCACCTGGCGGTTGCACATGACGGCCTCCACGTCCGTCCCATCGCACGTCCTCCCTCCGAGCGCAGGCCTGCACGGACACGCTCACCAAGGCAGTTATGACGATTGTGGCCACGGCGATGCTGCTGCTGCTGCTGCTGCCGATGATGATGACAATAGGTGTCCTTGGCCTAGCCGGGAGACGGCCTCACCGAATCACGGCACTCTCGTCGGCATCGTCGTGCGTAAAGCGCACAGACGCGCACACGACAAAGATCCCCCCCGTATAGCCTTCAAAAGACTGTTGGGCCAAGTGCTGTTAGCGAGCACCTATGAAGGCCGGATCGGTACACAAGGGGCCAGCACCACGCCCGGCTGCCTTTGTCTCCCTAGTGGTGATGTTTACACACCGCACTAAGTACTCATTTTAGGCTGAGTCGACCTAGGAGAGGAATTGAACTTGGCTCGGCGGGTTCGTAGCGCAGCGTAGCGCAGCGTAGCGCTAACCGCTACACCACCGCTCCCCACAGTTGGCACACACACACACACGCAGATACACACGCAGACACACACACACAGACACACGCAGACACACACACAGACACACACACAGATACACACACAGACCCACACACACACAGACACACAGACACACGCAGACACACACAGACACACACAGACACACACACAGACACACACACAGACACACACAGACCCACACACACAGACACACACACACAGATACACACACAGACACACACGCAGACACACACGCAGACACACACACACAGACACACAGACACACACACACAGACACACACACAGACACACACACACACACAGACACACACAGATACACACAGACACACACACACAGACACACACGCAGACACACACAGACACACACAGACACACACACACAGACACACGCAGAGACAAACACACACAGACACACACACACAGACACACACACACAGACACACACAGACACACACACACAGACACACACACACAGACACTCCGCGGCTCACCGGGGGCTGTTGCAACGCCGCGTGCGGGCCGTGACGCCGCCGCCGCAGGTGCGCGAGCAGCCCCCGAAGCGGCCCCACGCCGACCACGCGCCGTGCACCGCCTCCACGGACGGCGCCCCCGTGAACGGCACGCACGCGCCACGCACGCACCGCTGCACAGACACGCACGCGCCACGCACGCACCGCTGCACAGACACGCACGCGCATCCCCCAGCGGAGCCTTTAGCCAGCGCCTGCGAAGGCCGGCACGGCACGCGAGGGCGGTGGGTGGGTGGCACCGCGCCTGGCCGCCTTTGTCTCCCCGGTGGCGATGTTTACGCACCGCACTGGGTACTGATTTGAGGCTGAGGCGACATAGGGGAGGCCCAGGACCGGTTCAGATGATCGTCACCGGGTGTTGGCTGTGAGCGGGAATTGAACTCGGGTCGCCGGGTTCGTAGTGCAGCGTGCTAACCGCTACACCACCGCTCCCCACACACACCTCCACACACACTCATACACGCACACACACACACCTACACACACACACCTCCACTCACACACCTACACACACGCTCCTACACGCACACACCGACACGCACACACCCCGTGTCGCCTTTTAACGGACTGTCGGGATGGAATCTGTTGACCCACGACCTCCTGCACACCAGGCGAGGTAGTTAACATCTCCTAGCCACCGTGATGAGAAAGAGACACACAAACTCCAAATAGACAGCAGGTGTCAGGGTCGGAATCAAACCCACGACCTCCTGTATACCAGGCGAGGTAGTTAACATCTCCTAGCCACCGTGATGATGATGATGAGAGAGAGAGACACGCAAACTCCAAATATACAGCAGCAGGCGTCAGGCTCGAGATCGAACCCACGACCTCCTGCACACCAGGCGAGGTAGTCAACATCTCCTAGCCACCGTGATGATGAGAGAGACACGCAAACTCCAAATATACAGCAGCAGGCGTCAGGCTCGAGATCGAACCCACGACCTCCTGCACACCAGGCGAGGTAGTCAACATCTCCTAGCCACCGTGATGATGAGAGAGACACGCAAACTCCAAATATACAGCAGCAGGCGTCAGGGTCGAGATCAAAGCCACGACCTCCTGCGCACCAGGCGAGGTAGTTAACATCTCCTCGCCACCACGGCGGTGCCTCCGCCTCCTCACCCGGTGGTCGGCGCAGGGCGTCCCGTCCAGCAGTGAGATGTGCAGCCGCGTGCAGCTGGAGAAGTCGTCGCGGTGCGTGTGGCACGAGAGCACGCTGCACACGTCCTGGCACACACACACGCAGCAGGTGCGGCACACACGCAGCAGGTGCGGCACACACACGCAGCAGGGGCACAGGGAGAGGGGCACGCACGGCACCCACGCGGGTGTGAGTGGGTCGGCGGGCCAGGGAGTTGGTGGGTGGGTGGGTGAGTGGGTGGAGTGAGTGGGTGGGTGAGTGAGTTGGTGGGTGAATGAATAAGTGGGTGGAGTGAGTGGGTGGGTGAGTGAGTTGGTGGGTGGATGAATAAGTGGGTGGAGTGAGTGGGTGGGTGAGGGAGTTGGTGGGTGAATGAATAAGTGGGTGGAGTGAGTGGGTGGGTGAGTGAGTTGGAGGGTGAATGAATAAGTGGGTGGAGTGAGTGGGTGGGTGAGTGAGTTGATGGGTGAATGTATAAGTGGGTGGAGTGAGTGGGTGGGTGAGTGAGTTGGAGGGTGAATGTATAAGTGGGTGGAGTGAGTGGGTGGGTGAGGGAGTTGGTGGGTGGAGTGAGTGAGTGAGTGAGTGAGCGAGTGAGCGAGTGAGTGAGCGAGTGAGCGAGCGAGTGAGTGAACGAGTGAGCGAGTGAGTGAGCGAGTGAGCGAGCGAGTGAGTGAGCAAGCGAGTGAGTGAACGAGTGAGCGAGTGAGTGAGAGAGCGAGTGAGTGAGCGAGCGAGAGAGTGAGCGAGTGAGTGAGCGAGCAAGTGAGTGAGCGAGTGAGCGAGTGAATGAGCGAGCGAGTGAGTGAGTGAGTGAGCGAGTGAATGAGCGAGCGAGTGAGTGAGCGAGTGAGCGAGTGAATGAGCGAGCGAGAGAGTGAGCGAGTGAGCGTGCGTGCATGCGAGCGGGCGGGCGGGCGGCCGCCGCTCACCTTGTCGTCCTTGCTGAAGGAGCAGGCGGTGGCGCCGTGGCCGAACATGACGCGGCACTGCTCGTCGGCGCCGTAGCGCAGGCCCGGCAGCACGGGGGGCAGCACGGGGGGGTGGGCGGGCGCCGGGGCCGGGGGGGCGTCCGACAGGCACCAGGCCTCTCCCGAGCTACACAAAGACAAATATCCCCCCACCGCCGTATAGCCTTTCACAGTGTCGGGGCAAGTGCTGTTAGCGAGCACCTATGAAGGCCGGCACGGCACACGAGGGGGTGGGTGGACAGCAACCACGCCCGGCCGCCTTTGTCTCCCGAGTGAAGATGTTGACACACCGCAGCAGGTACTCATTTGAGGCCGAGTCGACCTAGCGGAGGCCCAGGACCGTTTCAGATAATCGTCACTGGGTGTTGGCCGTGAACGGGAATCGAACGTGGGTCGCCGGGATTCGTAGCGCAGCGCGCTAACCGCTAGACCACCGCTCCCCACACACGCACACACGCACGCACACACACACACACACACGCACACACACGCACACACGCACGCACACACACACACGCACGCACACACATACACGCACACACGCACACACGCGCACACACACACGCACACACACACACACGCGCACACACACGCACACACACACCCACACACGCACACACACACACGCACACACACACGCACACAAACACGCACACACGCACACACACGCACACAAACACGCACACACACACACACACCCACACACACGCACCTCAAGAAGCGCAGCAGCTGCTTGCGGCTGCAGCGAGACCAGGTGGAGGAGAGGCTCGCGTGTGCACCCTCCACCGCCATGATGTAGCCACCGCCACCGCCACAGTCGTTCTCCTCCCCGTCGTGAGTGATGCCGAGGCTGTCGTCGTGGGGGGCGGGTGGGGGGCACGCGGGGGTTTGGGGGGGGGGGGGCACGCGGGGGATGGGTGGCGGAGGGGGTCAGCGGCGAGATGATGAGCAGGGCACACGCGAAACCTGGTAGCGACATCAGCAACCACGAGCCCAACTTGGAAGGTGGAGAGATGTTAACTACCTCGCCTGGTACACAGGAGGTCGTGAGTTCGATCCCGACCCTGACGCCTGCTGCTGTATATTTGGAGTTTGCGTGTCTCTCGCTCTCATCATCGCGTGAATTTCTCTTCGGGTCCTCCGGTTTTTCCCTCCACGTTTACAATCAATGTGAGCTCAGAGTATTCGGCTTAGCCACCGCGTTGAGCCGTCACAAAGCGCTGTATCGCTCAGTGGGCTTCACCTGGTGAAATAAATAGAGCAGTTTAGATCGAGTCATTCTTCAACCGAGTTTGACCGATTGTTGGTGCTGCCCCCTGGGCAAAGCTTTACATCTGCTCTGACCTCCGACCCCGACCTCTCCGTTGGCCTGGCCGCCATGCCGGGGTTCACCGCCTCGCCCCCCCAAACCGAGATGCCGCCCCAAATCCAGTGACCTACTAATGACCTGTGGCCGATCTCGTGAGCGACGGTGACCCCGAGGTCGAAGCCCGTGTCCTCGGCGAGGAGGCAGCTCCACGCCGGGGAGCAGGCGCCGCCCAGCTGAGCGGCGCCGCGCACGGCGCGGAGACCGCCGGTGCCCACCAGGTCCTGCCTGCACTCCGGCGACAACAACCGCAACCACCGTGACGACAACCACAACCACCGTGACGACGACAACCGCAACAACCGTGACGACAACAACCGCAACCACCGTGACGACAACCACAACCACCGTGACGACGACAACCGCAACAACCGTGACGACAACCACAACCACCGTGACGACGACAACAACAACCACAACAATCACAACCACCGTGACGACGACGACAACAACCACAACCACCGTGACGACGACAACCGCAATAACCGTGACGACAACCACAACTACCGTGACGACGACGACAACAACCGCAACAACCACAACCACCGTGACGACGACAACAACAACCGCAACAACTGTGACGACAACCACAACCACCGTGACGACGACAACAACAACCGTGATGACGACGACAACAACCGCAACAACCATAGGAACCGTATCAGCACAGCGGTCCCGACGGCGTGACAACCGGCTGTGGCATTCGCAACCACCGCAACCACCGCAACCACCGCAACCACCGCAACCACCGCAACCACCGCAACCACCGTAACCACGGCGACCGCAAGCGGCGTACCGACGCGCGGCTCGTTGCTGCTGCCTGCGCATGCCAAGCAACTTGGTGAGCGAGGAACCCCCCCCCCCCCACAGTGACCTTGTGACCCCCCACACTGACCCGGTGACCCAACAAAGCGGCTGACCTGGTGACGTAGAGGGCGAGGTCGGCGTGGTCGGGGTGAGCGTCGTCTGCCGGGTTGTGTGAGCGGTGCCAGCGGCAGAAGGAGGT
Organism: Lampetra fluviatilis; assembly: GCF_964198595.1. Taxonomy (NCBI): domain Eukaryota; kingdom Metazoa; phylum Chordata; class Hyperoartia; order Petromyzontiformes; family Petromyzontidae; genus Lampetra; species Lampetra fluviatilis. The sequence continues at coordinate 4,857,681 of NC_136323.1, read as the reverse complement.
GAGCGACGAGGTGACGTTCTCCGTCACGGCCAGCTCCACCTGCCGAGAGGTGTGGGCAGGTGAGAGTACAGGTGAGTGTACAGGTGAGTGTACAGGTGAGTGTGTAGGTGAGTGTACAGGTGAGTGTGTAGGTGGGTGTACAGGTGAGTGTGTAGGTGAGTGAGTGTGTAGGTTAGTGAGTGTGTAGGTGAGTGTACAGGTGGGTGTGTAGGTGAGTGTGTGAGTGTGTAGGTGAGTGTACAGGTGAGTGTACAGGTGAGTGTGTAGGTGAGTGTACAGGTGAGTGTGCAGGTGAGTGTATAAGTGAGTATGTAGGTGAGTATGTAGGAGAGTGTGTAGGTGAGTGTGTAGGTGGGTGTGTAGGTGAGTGTACAGGTGAGTATGTAGGTGAGTGTGTAGGTGAGTGTGTAGGTGGGTGTACAGGTGAGTGTGTAGGTGGGTGTACAGGTGAGTGTGTAGGTGAGTGTGTAGGTGAGAGTACAGGTGAGTATGTAAGTGAGTGTACAGGTGAGTGTGTAGGTGAGTGTGTAGGTGAGAGTGCAGGTGAGTGTGCAGGTGAGTGTACAAGTGAGTGTGCAGGTGAGTGTACAGGTGAGTGTGTAGGTGAGTGTACAGGTGAGTGTGTAGGTGAGCGTGTAGGTGAGAGTACAGGTGAGTGTGTAGGTGAGTGTACAGGTGAGTGTACAGATGAGTGTGCAGGTGAGTGTGTGAGTGTGTAGGTGAGTGTACCGGTGAGTGTACAGGTGAGTGTGTAGGTGAGTGTACAGGTGAGTGTGCAGGTGAGTGTACAGGTGAGTGTGTAGGTGAGTGTACAGGTGAGTGTGTAGGTGAGCGTGTAGGTGAGAGTACAGGTGAGTGTGTAGGTGAGTGTACAGGTGAGTGTACAGATGAGTGTGTAGGTGAGTGTGTAAGTGAGTGTGTAAATGAGTGTACAGGTGAGTGTGTAGGTGAGTGTGTAGGCGAGTGTACAGGTGAGTGTGTAGGTGAGTGTGTAAGTGAGAGTGTACACGCAGTTGTGTAGACGTCAGGTGTGAGCAGGTGTGTGTGAGTAGGTGTGTGTAAGTGTAAGCAGGTGTGTGTAAGTGTGAGTAGGTGTGTGTAAGTGTGAGCAGGTGTGTGTAAGTGTGAGTAGGTGTGTGTGTAAGTGTGAGTAGGTGTGTGTAAGTGTGAGTAGGTGTGTGTGTTAGTGTGAGCAGGTGTGTGTAAGTGTGAGTAGGTGTGTGTAAGTGTGAGCAGGTGTGTGTGTGAGTAGGTGTGTGTGTAAGTGTGAGCAGGTGTGTGTAAGTGTGAGTAGGTGTGTGTAAGTGTGAGCAGGTGTGTGTAAGTGTGAGTAGGTACGGGAGCTGAGTCTCCGAGCAGCAGTAGCCGGACCACGTGTAGGTGGATCTGTCTGCCCAGGCTGGGAAGACGAAGCAGTTCTGCAGCCTGCAAACACAACAACAACAACAACCGCCATTCGCCAGTGACGTCACCACGGCGCTTGTGCCAGGCTAGGTGCACGTCGAGGCCACGTGAAGTGTCGAACGCCCGCCGGCAGGAGGTCACGGGGCAGACCCAGCAGGTGCCACGGGTCAACTGACTGAGATGACTTGCCGATGCACCACCTGTGCCCCCTACTGTGCCAACTTGCAAACACAAACACACAAGCACACTCAAGTGCCTGGCTGTGTGTGTACGTGTATGCATTTGCGTAGACATGCATATCTCAACCTGTGTGTGTGTGTGCATGTGCCTGTGTGGTCGACTGAAATGAGCACCTGGTGCAAACATTGCCACGAGAGAGACAAAGGCGTCCGGGCGTGGTGTCGGCCACCCACCGTCCGTGTGCCGTGCCGGCCTGTATTGGTGCTAGCTAACAGCTCTTGCCCCAACAGCCTGTTGAAGGCCACATGGGGGAACTTTTGTTTTGTTTGTGCGCCTGCCAGAGCGTGCGCCTGCGTGCGTGTATATGCCTGCCAGTGCGTGTGCGTGTGCCTGTTGGTGCGTGCGTGTACCTGTTGGTGTGAGTGTGTGCGTGTGCCTGTTGGTGTGTGTGTGCGTGCGTGTATATGCCTGCCAGTGCGTGTGCCTGTTGGTGTGTGCGTGTACCTGTTGGTGTGTGTGTGTGCCTGTTGGTGTGTGTGTGCGTGTATATGCCTGCCAGTGCGTGTGCCTGTTGGTGTGTGCGTGTACCTGTTGGTGTGTGTGTGCGTGTGCCTGTTGGTGTGTGTGTGCGTGCGTGTATATGCCTGCCAGTGCGTGTGCGTGTGCCTGTTGGTGTGTGCGTGCGACCCCCCCCCCCCCCCCCGCCACGTACGATGTTGATGTTGGTGAGCAGGTAGCGCTGCGTGTCCTCCCTGTGGTGCCGCCCCACGTCCGCCCCGGCCACCACCACCAGCTCCACGTGGAAGCCCCGGGGCTCCGAGGGCGTGGACGCGGGGGTCCGCGACGTCGAGGGGCTGTGGGAGGGGGTCGCGTTGGCCCGCGGGGTCACGGGGGGGGTCACGGGGGGGGTCGTGCGGCCTGCCGTGGGGTTTGGCCGGTGGTGCAGCGCGGTGTTGGGTGCGGAGGATGCCAGGGCACTTGGGGTGACGGTGGGTGATGGGGTAGTGCTAGGGGTAGTGCTAGGGGTAGTGCTAGGGGTAGTGCTAGTGGTAGTGCTAGGGGTAGTGCTAGTGGTAGTGCTAGTTGTAGTGCTAGGGGTAGTGCTAGTGGTAGTGCTAGTTGTAGTGCTAGGGGTAGTGCTAGTGGTAGTGCTAGGGGTAGTGCTAGGGGTAGTGCTAGTGGTAGTGCTAGGGGTAGTGCTAGTTGTAGTGCTAGGGGTAGGGGTGGTGTTAGGGGTCGGGGTAGTGTTAGGTGCGGTATTATGAGTAAAATTCGGGGTCGTGTCAGCAGTTTGAATATTGGTAGTGTTAGGTGCATTGTTATGGGTCAAGCTCGCGGAAGGGGTTGTGATATGGAGATGGTTGGGGATAGAGGTCGTATGAAGAGTAGTGTTCGGGGTAGGCGTAGTGGTGGGGGTAATGTTAACAGCAGTGGTAGGGGCAGTGTTAGGGATACGGTGAAGGATGGTGGTCGGGTAAATGCTATTGATGTTCAGGCCAGAGTCGCCATCAGGGCTTGCGCTTGTGCTCTGGTTATGGCTGGCAGTAGAGTTGCGGCCAGGAGTAGAATGGGAGTTCATGCGAGGCCTAGGGCTCTGGCTAGTGCTAGCGTGAGAGTCAGTGGTCAGGTGAGGGCTCGCAGGAGGGGTAGTACTCCGCTTATGGTTCGTGCTAAGGTCAGTGCTGGGGTTAAATCTGGTGGTAAGGTCAGGGCTAGCGGTAAGGTCAGGGCTAACATTATGGTTATGGGCAGTGTTCAGATTAGAGTCAGTGTTAGGGGCAGCATCGGTGCTGCGAGGACCCGAGCGAGCGCTAGTGCTCGTGCTAGTGCTTGGGTCAGGCTTCGTGCTAGCGGCAGGCGTAGAGGTTGCGCTAGGGTCGGCGATGCTGCCGGGGCCAGGCTGCGGTGCTTCTGGACTAGGCCCGGCGCTGGCGGTGGGAGCGTCGCCGTCCGGGGTTCTATCTGCGCCGTCGGCAGGTCGTGCGGTGGCACCAGCGTCGATGGCCGGGGCGCGACCTTGAGCTGCGGCGTGGACGGGCAGGGAGCCGGGGTCACCGGGGTCGCCGGAGGAATCGGGGGATGAACGTTTGGAGATGACCCGGTGCGCTGGTTTGGATTCTTCCGGCTCTGGAGGTCACGGGCAGCGGACGGGGTAGGGGTAGGGGGGGGGAGAGCGTGCCGTGTGCGAGCGGTCGTGACAGTGGTGGAGCAGTCGGAGCGCTGCCCTACGGACCCGGCAACCCGAGTTCGATCCCCGCTCTACGCTGGTGACGTTCATCTAAACACAAAAAGCCGTTCTAAAGAAATGAGTTTTCGATCTCGATTTAAAAGTGCACAGATTCAGTGGCTTCCGATGCTGTTAGCGAGCACCTTTGAAGGCCCACACGAAGGGTTGGATGACCAATACCACACACGGTCGCCTTTGTATCCCCAGCGGCGATGTTTACACGGCTACTGATTTGAGGCTGAGTCGACCTAGGGGAGGCCCAGCACCGGTTCAGATGATCGTCACAGGTGGCGGCCGTGAGCGGGAATCGAACTCGGGTCACAGGGGTTCGTAACCATTGGACCAACATGCTAAATACCGTACACACACAGACATCGGAATATAAAAAAACACACATCTCTCCTGAAGCCCTCTCATCATGGCGAGCAACAGGCCTCGACATTGGCATTTAACTCCCTTCACAAACTGTTGCTGCCATAGGCAAGAATATTTTAGAAACACGCATGATGTTATATTAATGGTTTAGTTAAGTCGGCTATATTGCCAGCTCTTTTACTGCTAGACGACTTTCGTCGCGTTAATGTTTTGACCACCGTAAGTGTGCGTGTGTAAACATCGCCCACAATCACAAAGCTCCCGAGTTTAATCCATCTCCTCGAGCTTTCATCAACAACATAGACGCACGCACACACACGCACGCACGCGCACATACCTACCTAGCTGTCTGTGATGATCACGGACACGATAGCACGTGTGCCCAAACATGGACACAAAGACAAAGATCCCCCCCCCTCCAGCTTCCCATATAGCCTTCATAGATTCTTAGGCCAGAAGATCTTGTAGCTGCCCTGCTGGTGATGGAGAGAAGCCAGTGGAGGAGGGAGTGGAGGCTGGAGATGATGTAGCTGGCCCTGCTGGTGATGGTGGGAAGCCAGTGGAGGAGGGAGTGGAGGCAGGAGATGATGTAGCTGGCCCTGCTGGTGATGGTGGGAAGCGAGTGGAGGAGGGAGTGGAGGCAGGAGATGATGTAGCTGCCCTGCTGGTGATGGTGGGAAGCGAGTGGAGGAGGGAGTGGAGGCTGGAGATGATGTAGCTGGCCCTGCTGGTGATGGTGGGAAGCGAGTGGAGGAGGGAGTGGAGGCAGGAGATGATGTAGCTGGCCCTGCTGGTGATGGTGGGAAGCGAGTGGAGGAGGGAGTGGAGGCAGGAGATGATGTAGCTGCCCTGCTGGTGATGGTGGGAAGCGAGTGGAGGAGGGAGTGGAGGCAGGAGATGATGTAGCTGCCCTGCTGGTGATGGTGGGAAGCGAGTGGAGGAAGGAGTGGAGGCAGGAGATGATGTAGCTGACCCTGCTGGTGATGGTGGGAAGCCAGTGGAGGAGGGAGTGGAGGCAGAAGATATTGTAGGTGGTCCTGCTGGTGATGGAGGTTAGCCAGTGGAGGAGGGAGTGGAGGCAGGAGATCTCGTAGGTGGTCCTGCTGGTGATGGTGGGAAGCGAGTGGAGGGAGCGGGCGAGATGATTTTGCAAAGGTTGGACTCTCCTGATGTCACTCGATGCAGATTGAACTCGGACGGAGTTGCAATCGTGGAAGCGAGTCCCGACTAAGCTGCAGGCAAATGGCGTTGATGTTGGTGGAGGTAGCGGGTGATGGGGAGGGTGGTACGCACAACTATTGTTGACAATACCGGTCGGCCCTCGAAATTAAAGAGCGGCTGATAACCGCGGCACGCATGACTTCACACGCCGGGTTCTGGGAAAGACACCGCTATCAGCAAGAAGACAACCCAAACGCTGTCTACCATACCTCGCAGACACACACACACACGAACGCACAAACTCACGCACGCTCCGACTCCTCTTATCCCGCAATTCCTAATGTCCACGCACACCTAAGATGTTTTCTTGTTCATGTTTTTGTTTTTTGTTTGTTGCGGTTGCACCCGATTCAAGAGCCGAATGGCTCACAGGGCTATAGCTAATAAATGAACTTTGAACTTTGAACCTTGACTGACCGATCCTTGCAAACCCACCTGAAAAACCTCAGATATTTGATCTTCTGAGCAAGAAACAAAATGGGCCACGTGAAATGGAATCTGCACGTCCCGCGGCAGATCGCACCCAGAACGGCCATCGCGAGCGGAGACTCGGCGCGGTGCGTGTGCACGTCACCGGGGAGACAAAGGTGGCCGAGGCGTCGTACCGGCCACACCACCGCGCTCGAGTGTGCCCCGCTAACAGCACTTGCCCCAAAAGCCTGCCAAGGCTATACGCGGGATCTTTGTCTGTGTCTATGCGTGTCTTTGTATCACTCACCGATACATTCCTTTGTCGCCAAGTGTCCCCCAGACTCCGATGGGCGAATGATGAGACGACACCGACCCAGGAACACGACCCCCTCCTGGAGGGAATTTACACAATGGTGGGGGTGGGGGGGGTGCAATTAAACCAAGGGGCATTTGAAAATAAGAGCAATTTACTCAGTCGCTTAGCTAATCCTCGTTCCGATTCACGCGGTCACTCGCTCGTTCGCACAATTGTCCCACGGTTCATTCACTCACCCGCCCACTCATTCACTCGCCGCCCGCCGACTCATTCACCCAGCTCACTCGCTGCAAATGAGACTCCTCTATCCTGGCCTCTTTGAGTTCTCAACCGGTTAAACAAAACATTCACCTAAAACTCAAGCTAAACAAGAAACGAAGCTATTTTTTTTTTATTTTACCAGGTAAGGCCCATTGAGCTGTGTAGCTATTTCGCATGAGTGACCTGGCCACAAATGACAGCTCAACGAAGCGGCTTATTAGCAAGTGGAAGTGTGTCGCAGACAAATACTCTAAACGCGCGACGCTGATTCCAAAATGCGGACGGAAAAAACGGAGGACCCCGGAGAAAAACCCCACGTGACCACGTGGAGAGAGACACGCAAACTCCAAATATACAGCAGCAGGCGTCAGGGTTGGGATCGAACCCACGACCTCCTGTACACCAGGCGAGGCAGTCAACATCTTCTAGCCACGGGTGGCGAATCGACTTCGCCGTACCAGCCGGGCGTCGTCGCAGACGCTGAGCGCGAATCGCCCTCCGGGGGGGTGCGACGCCACGTCCCCGCGCGTGTAGACGCACTCCGACCGGGCCCCCCCGCGCGCCCCTCCCGGGACCCCCCCTCGAGCCCCCTCCGCGTCGGCCTCCACGTGGTAGGAGGCGGTCAGCAGCTGCGTCTCCGAGCTCGTCGCCCTGACGGCGAGGAGGAGGAGGACGTCGCCAAAGGCGCGAAGCTCCAACGCGTCCGCTTGCGACGAGGGGCACGGAGCCCCGTTCGGGGAGCCCTCCTCGGTGGACCCCGGGGCGACGGGTCCGCACACCCAGCGAGCTGCGAGTGGACCCAGCTCTTGAGACCCACCACCTCTCACCTCGTTCACCTGGTAGAGGGGGGGGGTATTGAAATCTCTGGTTATGATGATAACGATTAATGTCGCATCAGTGGAGGGTTGATTGGCCGTATTTCCCCATGGGTTGGTGAAAAACTCGTAAACGTGTGACGTCGATTCTAATTGCGGAGGGGAAAAACCGGAGGACCCGGAGGAAAATCCATGCGGCTACACGCAGAGACACGCAAACTCCAAATATGCAGCAGCAGGCGTCACGATCAGGATCGAACCGGCGACCTCCTGCACACCAGGCGAGGTAGTTAACATCTCCTAGCCACCGTGATGATGATGAGAGAGAGAGACACGCAAACTCCAAATATACAGCTGGCGTCAGGGTCGGGATCGAACCCACGACCTCCTGCACACCAGGCGAGGTAGTTAACATCTCCTATCCACCGTGATGATGATGAGAGAGAGACACGCACACTCCAAATATACAGCAGGTGTCAGGCTCGGGATCGAACCCACAACCTCCTGTATACCAGGCGAGGTAGTTAACATCTCCTAGCCACCGGGGCGCCCCCCCCCCCCCACCCATATCTCACCTGAGTCCCCTCGTTGACCCCCAAGGTCACCGACACGAGCAGCAGGGTACACACAGACACGTGGGGAGACATGGCGACCTCCACTCCTCTCTCTCTCTCTCTCAGGCGTTCCCCTCTCCTCTTGGGACTCGCAGGGCTAATCGAAGGGAAGAGCATCATCAGCATCATCATCATCATCGTCGTCGTAGGCGTGGATGACACGGATAAATAAAACCCACAGAGAGAATAGTGGAGGCTGCAGCGAGCTGCAAGGTGGATTCGACGAAGAGTGAATCGTTGAGCTGTCCGTCTCTTCGGGCGTGTGTTGGTGGGTTGCATGCACGTGTCTTCGCCCGTACGCGTGAGCACGTGTGTGTATGTGCGTCTGTGAGTGCAAGTGTAAGAGTGTGTTGGGTGTGTGCGGTGCGAAAGACGTCCCACATACATACTTGTATGTCTGTCTGTCTGCATGCGTAATCACGGGGGGGCGATAGTGCAGAGGTTATCACGCTGCGCGATGAACCGAGTTCGATTCCCGCTCACGGCCAACTCAAACACCAGTGATGTTTATCTGAAACCAGTCATGGGTCTCACCCAACAGCGCGGTGAGTAAACATCGCCACCGGGGAGACAAAGGCGACCGGGCGTGGTGCCGGCCTTCATATGTGCTGGCTAACAACACTTGCCCCAAAGAATTGGTTTAAGCTATCCGGGCCATCTTTGTCGTTGTGTGTAAGCATTTGCCAACACGATGGTTCAGCATCCTCCACCGCTAGGCGTTTCCCATGCGAGGCAAAACAAACCAACTTGCGACCTTCCCTTCCCTTCCTCCTCCTCACTCACTCACTCCAGCCCCTCCCTTGCCTTGCCCACACTCCCGTCCCACTCTCAAACCCAATTCTCACACTCGCTGTAAATGTTGGGAAAGTCATAATCGCAGTCGGCCACGCTCAGATAGACTTCCTCCTAGATTTGAAGTTTTCGTGACTGCAAGGATCCATGCTCTTTGGTTCTTTCGGTAAAGTCACGTAGATGAAAAGAAAATAATAAAATGAAAATAGCTAAATTAAATCACGACGTTTCGGAGGCAACACGAGCTTCCGTCATCAGGTGGAACTGCCACAGCAAAATTTTGCTCGTAGCAAAATTATTTTGCTACGAGCAAAATTACTACTGACTACAGTAATTTTGCTGTGGCAGTTCCACCTGATGACAGAAGCTTGTGTTGCCTCCGAAACGTCGTGATTTAATTTAGCTATTTTCATTTTATTATTTTTGATCTACGTGACTTTACCGAAAGAACCAGAGTTTCCTCTATCGGTATGGTCCGCGTATTACTCAATTGGGTATTAAAGAGAGCCATCGTCCCCCACCCCCACCCCCCTGGACCCCTCACGAGACTCAGTCGGGGCTTTTCCTGGTGAGATGTTAACAACCTCGCCTGGTATGCAGGAGGTCGGTGGTTCGACACCGACCCTGACGCCTGCTGCTGTATGTTTGGAGTTTGCATGTCTATCTCTCATCATCATCACGGTGGCTAGGAGATGTTGACTCCCTCGCCTGGTGTGCAGGATGTCGGTGGTTCGACACCGACCCTGACGCCTGCTGCTGTATGTTTGGAGTTAACGCGTTCCTTGGTTGCGTGGATTTTTTCACCCTTCTCTGGGTCCTCCGGTTTTTCCCCTCCACATTTAGAAACACGCGTTTAGATTATTTAGATTTTTTTTTAATATACGTCCAAATTGCAAGCCACTTTGTCGGGCTATCATTTATGGCCAGGTCGCTTTTGAAAAAAAATAAGTTAATACCTCCGTGAGCTTTGTGCGGTAGGATGGGGATGGTTTAGTTTTATTGTTTGTGTTTAGGCGATTTGTTTCCCGTTCTTATACTTTGCGCTCCGATCGTGTTTTTGTGTTGTTTGTTGTTGTGACGTTCTTACGCGCCCCGACTGGACATGTGTGAAAAAGAGCTTTACAGCTCATCGGATTCCTCCAGCATAAATAAATATTCTGATTCTGAAATAAACGTTTTGGAAAAAATGCAGAGAAAGCCATTCGTCTGCTTTGTCTGAAAGTCGTGAATCCTCTGCTGGATGAACGCCTGCCCCAAAGCGGTTTAACACGAAACAACATCACCGGGAGACTCAGCCAGGCCGTAGAGTGATTGCAGGCTGGCACACAGACTCGAGTTATATTATTAAGACACCCTGAAGGTGTTGTCCAGACAGGCCGTGTGACTGCGACCAAAGGACACGTGGTGCTGCCACTAATGCCTCGCCTCTCTCGCTGGTTCAGCAGTTCGAAACGTCGTGATATATTATTTTTATTGTTTTATTTTTCAACCCGTCTCGTTTAGACCACCAACTCAAAATCCGACAAAATATTGGCCCGACCAAACCCCTTTCCCCTCCATCCACCCCAACTCAATTTGAACAAACTGTCTAGGCTTTAAGCTGTCTACAAATGAAAACCGTCTGGAATTTAAGCTGTCTTAAATTGTAACCATTTTTCAATTTAACGTGTTGGTTCCACCCCCCCCAACTCTCTCCCCACCGAAATGGTATGTCGATTGTGCTCTTGCACTTCGTTGTGAGACGAAGGACTGCAACTCTCTCACAGAGACGTGCAAACCGTCGTGAAAACAACCCACGGAAGTGGATAACGCTGAACTACCCCTGAGATTTCGATTTAAAGCTTTCGTGACTGCAGGGATTCATCTTCTTGGTTTTTCGGTAAAGTCACGTAGAATGGAAATAATAAAATAATTCTCACGACGTTTCGGCCACAACGCAAGCAGCCGTCCTCAGGACAGTCTGAATGTCTTCTCGACAGACGTGTTCTCCACCTTAGGACGGCTGCTTGCGTTGTGGCCGAAACGTCGTGAGAATTATTTTATTATGTTTTATTTTTATTATTTTATTATTTCCATTCTACGTGACTTTACCGAAAGAACCAAGAAGATGTACCCCTGAGATCCTCGTTAAGGGAACCCTGGTTCACACGGAAGGGTGGCAGCACTGTCCCACCCACCCCGCTACACCCGAGTAATATTTGGCGCATGACAGAGATGGAATTTACCCAAATTACGTGCAAATACAAATGTAATGTGATGTGTTTTTGCGTGTGTGTGAGACCAACTCAATGCACTTGAAACCCCGGGGAAGGGGCTCGAATCTGGATTCAAACCCACGATGTCAACAGTGCCGAGTCAGCACTCTTGACCTCTTAAGGCACTCGGTCCACCTTGAATTAATGTATTCTTTAGACGATTTAAATTGTTACAGAAGAGGCTATATTAGGCGAAAGCAAAGCTCCCCCCCCCCCACACATTAATATTTTAGCGTTTAACTGCACGCGTTTACTTTCCCTAAAGGCAACTTCACTGGCATCGTAGAATCTTTACAGCTGGCAGTATGCCTTCTGAAACGAAAGGCTATGATTGGAAAAACACACTCACGTACGCGCAGACACAAAGACAAAGTCCGCCCCGCCCCACCGTATAGCCTTAGCAGACTGTTGGGGCAAGTGCTGTCAGCAAGCAGCACCTATGAAGACCGACAACGGTACGCGAGGGGGTGGGTGGCCAACACCACGCCCGGCTGCCTTTGTCTCCCGAGTAGCGATGTTTACTGCACACCGCGCCTGGCACTCATTTGAAGCCGTGTCGACCTCGGGAAAACCCCGGACCGGTGCAGACAATCGTCACTGGGGTTGTCCGTGAGAGGGAATCGAACTCGGATCGCCCGGTTCGTTTAACTGCAACGATGCGTTCGGAGCGCAGCGCGCTAACCGCTGCGCCACCGCTCCCCAATTCAAACACACGCACGATACAATACACCCTCGCAGTCATGCAAGTGATCAAGTCACATCCACATGCGGTACACACGATCATTGGTGTCACAAATGTGTGTAACGTTTGCGCAGTCACAGACAAATAAACACACTCACTCTCTTACACGTGTCTCAGAGATTCCCCGTGTAGACTGTTCACAGCCTATTCATATTCTTAGTTTTTTTCGGTAAAGTCACAAAGCTTCAAAACATTAAAAAGTAAAATAAAATAAAAATCGCGACGCTTCGGAGGCAACACAAGCTTCCGTCTTCAGGTGGTACCGTCACAGCCACGACAGCTGTATCAAGTAAATGAGAGATTGCAGGAGCTACCACTCCGTTTATATAATGGTTGGAGAAAGTGGTGGGGCAAGGGCCGCATACTACCTACGTGACTTTACCGAAAAAACCTAAAAATATGAATCATTGCAGTCACGAAAGCTTCAAATCTAGACTGTTCACAGCCTGTTGGAGCAAGTGCTGTTAGCGAGCACCTATGAAAAGCAGACAGGGCACACGAGGGTCCGGGCGGCAAACGCCACGCCGCCTGTTGTCTCCAGAGTGTTGATGTTTACAAACCGCAGCAGGTACTGCTTTTTTTAAAGGCTGAGTCTACCTAGGCGCGTAACGGCACCCGTTCCGATATCACTCGCCATCGATGTTAGCTGTGTCCAGGAATCAAACTCAGGTAGCCGCGGCGCTAATCACTTACTCCACAGCTCCCCATTAGACACAGACAGATTAACACACACACAGATGTCTACACGAACACTCATCCACACACAAGCACATCCATCCACGCGCGCGCACGCACGCACACGTGACATACTCACACATGCGCCGTGACACAAATATTCAGACATTCACGTACATACACATAGCACACACACACACAAATACACGTCCGCACACTCGTACACACACTCACATCAACATACACTCACTCGCACGCACCACACACTCGTACACACACTCACATCAACATACACTCACTCGCACGCACCACACACTTTCACACAAACTCAGACGCACACATACTGAGACACACAGATAAAGACCCCCCGTATAGCCTTAACAGACTGTGAGGGCAAGTGCTGTTAGCGAGTAGCACCTATGAAGGCCGGCACGGCACACGAGGGGGTGGATGGCCAGCACCACGCCCGGCCGCCTTTGTCCCCCTCGTGGCGATGTTTACACATTGCACCAGGTACTCATTTAAGGCGAAGTCTACCTAGCGGAGGCCCAGATAATCGCCACTTGTGTTGGCCGTGAGTGGGAATCGAACCCCGGTCGCCGGGTTGGTAGCGCAGCGTGATGACCGCTACACTACCGCTCACCAAACTCACAATCACACATCCAAAGACCCCCCCCTATTATAGCCTTAGCAAACTGACCGGGCAAGTGCTGTTAGCGAGCACCTATGAAGGCCGGCACGGTACACGAGGGGGTGGATGGGTGGCCAGCACCAACGCACTCATCCAACACACTCTTACACTTGCACTCACAGACACACACACATTCTCCACACGCAAAACAGAAACCCCACATCCCATCCCTTACCTTCCAGTGTTCCCCCTGCAGATGTATTAAGGCTCTCGCCTGGAATGGGTGGAGATGAAATGGGGCTGGCTGGCTTGTGGGGTAGGGAAGAGGCGTCTGATAATGAGACAGCCCTGGGTGCTTATACAGAGGACTTTTTAGGGTCTGACGCCAAACCTATGACGTACGGGTTCGAGTCAGTTCAAAGGCGAGAGAGGAGGAGGTGCATTTTCAAAGACCTCCCAAAAGTTTTAAGAATTCAGGCAGCCAGTGTCGTCAGCCTGGTCCCGCCTATGTGGACAGTTGTGTGTTTGAAATTGATTTTCGATGCTGTTTTAATACATTTCGGTTTGCCGAGTACTGGCCCAAATCCCCCCCCCCCCAAAAACGTCAAGCAGCCCGCAAAACACACCACTACTGAAGGCGAAACAGATAAGGAGATTGTGAAAGGTTGTATGAAGATAATAACAGCTTGGGTTAAAGAGACGATGGGAAGAAATCCCAACGGCGAGAGATGCGAGGAAAGAGACAGAAATAAAAGTGACCGTGGGGCGGCTGAACGCAGGCTGGATGAGACGGTGCGTTAGAGAGCCCTCCTTGAAAGACTAATCGATTGTGTAACAAGGGAAAATACCTAAAAGCCAAATAGCTGTTGGTGCTACCGAGACTTCCAGAGCCACGTGTCGACATTGCAACAGCAAAGAGATCTAGCATTATGAAGGAGGCGATGGCGAGGTTGGTGGTGGTGGTGGTGGCAAAATAAACAGGATTGGCATTGATGGCCGCTTGACTTTTGACTTAATCACTCATCTGCTGAGCCAGACAGCTGCTGGGGAATTCCACAACGCGTTCCTATTGCGTCCGGTCATGGTGTGGATGTTTGTCGCGTGAATAAGCGCAGTTGGTCACCCACTGTCTTATCTGTCGAGCCACCCACCCACCCCAACGTTCCTTCTCTCTCTCTCGTCTCCCAGTCACCTCTCCCTCTGCCCCGTCTCCCAGTGGGGTGAGTGTGGTTGGCATGGACCCTGCTTGGTACGTGTCTTTAAACGGGCCACACTCTCCCGTTCAATGCCCCCTTCCTCTTTGAAGCCCGATGTGTGGACCCCCAACACCAGCCCGTGGGCCCCATCGCAGTTACACCGCCTGCACACTAACTCATCTTGTATCTCTCTACTCACTCTGCTCTCTTGTCTCTCCCATGTCGAGTATTTTACAAATCTAGAATAATTTCCTCACTCCATCTCCCGTTTCGCCGCTCCCCTCTCTCTGCATTCTCTTATCGCTCCCATTCCCCTCTATACTGTCTCTTACACTCTCATTTACGCTATCTCTCATCTCTCCCCACTCTCATCTCACCAAACAATACTCTCTTCTAATCTGCAGCACCCCACCCCCTCTCTACCTCCCCTATTTCCATCACGTCTTATTGTTCTTCCCTCCCTTCTCTATCTCCCATCTCACCCCCACCACAGGTCTCGCCTCTTTCATTTATACTCCATACCTCGACCATTCGCACTCCCAAGTCCCCATTCCCAACCCCATGACTCGGCGCGCAACACGCGGGCAGTTTGGGAACTGAAAGTGAATGAGACGCGCTGGGGAGGGAAGGAGTGCGAGACAGGGAGAGATGGTAAGCGGTCGGGGTGAAGGGGAGGTAGCAGAGGAGACAACGGATCGAGGAGGATGAAAGATAGGGAAGTAGAGCAGTGCTCGGAAAAGGAGGGGTGGAATGATTTATGAAGTCTAAAGTGAGGTTAAAGGAGGCAGGATGGAGAGAATCGGGAAGGCGAGGAAGTGACCATAGAAGGAGAAACGCAGGTAGGGGTAGGCAGGCAGGGAGGGTGATGAGAGAGAGTTAGGAAGGAATACAGGGAGGCAGGGAAGGCTTGAGAGATGTAGGCATGCAAAGAGGAAACTAACGAGAGCGTTAGGGAGGGAGAAAGGACATATCGAGCTAAATTAGAAGTCAGGGGGTTGTGGTAGAGAGCGAGGCAGAGAGGGATGGAGTGTCAGCAAGGCACGGAGAGAGGAGCAAGGGAGGGAGGAAAGAGTTAGTGAGGGAGAACAGACACAGAGGCACGGAGAGAGGGAGGCAGGGATTCGTCGGGAAGGAAGCGAGGAAGGCACTCAGACGTGCCGTCTGCCACTTTCATCCAAACAGGGGCACCCCTCCCCACCACCCCTGCCGCTCTCTCTCTCTCTCCCTCCCTTCCCGGGTCCCCAGCTAGCCCCAACGACCCCTATGGCCCCCATCCATTACCATTATTATGCCCGCAAGTTACATAACAGACGGTCTTGCCGCACGACAGTTAAATATCACAGCCGCAAACACGCACCGCGTGCTCAAGACCTCTTAAGCCACAAAGACAAAGATTCCCCCGTGTAGCCTTAACAGACTGTTGGAGCAAGTCACCGTACACGCATACAAACAACTCGAAGAGTCATCGAGATCGAAAGCATGTCCCTGCTCAAACTAGCATACGGGAGGTGCAAAAGAAATCCACTGGCGGTCCTAAACCTCTTTCGACAGTCCACATTGCATTTAAAAAGTCCAGGATAAACATAGGAAAACCACTTAGGAACGTACTGTATAGCAAATCGCACACACAATTAGGATTAATTTCGCGATGTGCCCCCCACCCCCCCCCCGACAACGGAGCCGCACAATATCGTAATTTTGATGAAACACTACTCACGGTTATTTCTTTTCAACGTGTTTTCACCTCGACCAAAAACGTCACTTCCCGGGATATAAAACAAAAACAAGAGGTGGGTGGGTGACGGGGTGGACTTGGAAAATTTACGAAGCACGTTCAGTTGTTTATACAACGCTAATAATACAACCGAAACCGCTAATAATAATTATACCACAAACCCCGGCGTGTCCTCTTAAAGCCCCACTCCTGGCCTCTCGCCCGGTCATCAAAACCCTGGCTGATTTTCAGCCCCGAGATGCTGGGCTTGCTGGCGAAAAACAAACGTGCTTCTTCTTTCTCTCGCGCTCGCTGGCCTAGCACCTATTATAGTCCTTCTTTGTGAGTTTTGTGTAATTTTGGCCAGCCGTGATGTAAGCTTTTATGGGTCGGGTGGGTGGGTGGGTAACGGGTGGAGAGGACTGGCGTCATTCCTAGTATCTTCTTCCAACCACGAATGGCTGGAATGATGCAGTCTGCCTTCTTTGCCAGGTGCGCTGTTTTTTCAGGCCGAGGTGACCTACGAGAGGAAGGCGAGCGGTGCAAAACATGGCACACGGGTGTTTGGATGTGCAGGAACGGGACCCCAGGTACCTTACAAGAGCAAACATCAACATCATATTGTTACTATTTCAAGTAACTGCGATGTCACACACACACCCATCCACCCATGGATTCGGTTCTCAAAATATTTCAACAGAAACAAGAACACTATTAAATTTCGATTTATAGCTTTCGTGACTGCAGGGATTCATTTTCTTGGTTATTTCGGTAAAGTCACGTAGAAGGAAAATAATAACGTTTCGGCCACAACGCAAGCAGCGTTGTGGCCGAAACGTCGTGAGAATTATTTTGTTTTATTTTTATTATTTTATTATTTCCCTTCTACGTGACTTTACCGAAAGAACCAAGAAGAAGAACACTATTATAATAATAATGAGTTATATATATTTTTTTTACTTTTACCCCAAGGATAGATTGAGTATTAAAGACTCCTTTTCCAGAGGGATGTATTCGGATGTATGGTCAATTCCTCTTGAAAGAATGTTTTGCGTGTGGGCGGAACCGTAAAGCTCCAATGCGTACGAGGGAATAACATTCAAAAGGTCTGCAGAGATGTGATTAACAAACCAACTTGCTGTACTGCTACGTCCTGGCCACCATGTAGGCCAGTTAGTTTTGAGAGTTGTTCAATGTTATATGCGATCTAACCAGTAGTGTACACATTTCAAGGGAAGGGGGGGTAATTGTTTTGCAATCAGCTTACTGAAATTTAAATCTAGAAATATAAATAACCTATTTACAACTTTGCATTCAAGAAACATCTCAAAAATGGTCTATGACATGTCAACCCTGGTTTCAAACAAACATTGTGAATCAGGCAGAGGCATATTCCACATTTTTTGTACAAAAATTCACCATCCAAAATTAGGGTGTTGTGCGATTCAAACTGTACATAGCAATCACCTTGGGATTGAATTCCTAACAAAATTATTTCAGGAAAACAGAAAACGAGCCTGGCAAGTCATTGTGAAATACCGTAAGCACTGGCTCAATAGTGGAGTCTGAAGCTCAGTCTCGTTAGCCTCAATCCTCGACTCAAACCATATTCCCTGCTGGTCCTCTGCCCGTGTTGGAAATTCCACATTCCCTTGAGAGAAACCAATCCATCCACAGGATAACTGCTGTCGACTACCACAAACGGGGTACTCGTGTTACCGACTGGAAGGACAAAAGGATTTGAACTTGCGACCTTCCAATTGTGACTCAATCGCACCTGATGATAGAGACCATGTGTGAGTGTGCGTCCCATGTGAGACAAAGATCCCTCGTGGAGTATTTAATAGACTGGTTGGGCAGGGCTGTCAGAGAGCACCTATTAAGGTCTGCATGTCGCACAAAGGGGTGGTGGTGTTGCCAGGAACTCGCCAAGCTGCCTTTGTCTCCCCAGTGCTGCAATGTTTACACACCGCGCCTGGTACTCATTTAAGGCTGAGTCGATCTGGAGGAAGTGATAACTTTACAGCACTTGCCCGAGCAATCTACATGAGGGATCTTTGTTTTTAATTTTTGTTCCACTTCATGTAGCCAAAACCAATTAAAAATCTAATATTCGCGATGTGTGTACACCTCTATCAATGTAATGAGGATTACAATTAATATGGACACCTCCAATTAGCACGGTTGGCTATATACGATGCGAAATTTCAACATACATACAGAGAACATTCCTTATTTGAGTCAACATTTTACTTCACACGAGACGTGTTTACCAATCCTTAGACGCGTGCAGTGCGTAACATCTGAACAGTGAAGACAAACACAGAAAGGCACACTATGCTAGAACGCCAAGACTGGAGTTTGAGTAAACGTTTCGTTACAAGCTGGAGAAGGAAAAAAAACATCCCTCCACTTGTTAAGACTCAGTATCCCACACCAGTCGCTTATTTTAGCAGTGAGTCATCTTCATTCTAATGCCTCTGGCTACAGGCCACTCAGACAAACCGTAATGTAGCTAGCAGACCCGAATAGCAAGCACCACCCACTGCTAGATGCAGACAGATTTCTCAGTCAAATGCGATGTTTGCAAACACCCGTCGAAAACAATGCACTCTGGGGCGTAGTACAAAGCCTGTTGTTTATCACCCAATATTATCGTTGCTACTCCTTGTTTTAAACATTAAATGCTTTGCACGCAAGGGCCGCACAATGGAGTGCGTCATTCATGTTTGGATGCAGGGCGTCTAAAAATACGTGACTTAAGGATAAGTCTTTCAACTCGAACCGGCGGCCGAATCAATTAATGAAGCCGGGCGCTTGTAAATACACGCAGCACACTTTTTGTTACCGCTGCGGGCTCAGTAGCGGGAGTGGGTAACGCGATCCAAATTGAGTCGTGTGTATACCTCAATCAATTGGGAGAGGGGGGGGCACACAAAAAACAACGTGGAATCGTCCAACTGAAACACCGAAACGAAAACACAACCATCAGCCCTCGCTTTTTTGTCGAACAACATCTCAAAGCAGTATTACCACCAGCTACCCAGAGTTGGGAGCAAACTTATCCCATCTATATTTGGGTGGGTGGGTGGGGGGTGCATATTTTTCCTCACAACACTAAACACTGCTCCTAAGAAATTCACGTTTTGGAAGAAGCCGACGATCGGGGCCGTGGGACTTTGTAATGTAGAAGGCACTTTACAGAGGATATGACGACCACTCCTTATACACCGTGACTTGCTGATTGTTATTATTAGGTTTTTTCGGTAAAGTCACGTAGGTAAAACATCAAAATTAATAAAAGTAAAATAAAATAAAAATCACGACGTTTCGGAGGCAACACAAGCTTCCGTCTTCAGGTGGAACCGTCACAGCCACGACAGCTGTATCAAGTAAATGAGAGATTGCAAGAGCTACCACTCCGTATATATAATGGTTGGAGAGGGGGGAAGGGCCAAGTACGGCACACTTTTTATTCATATGGTAAGGTGAGGCTTAAGAGGGTGAGCCTTTGTTATCTAGAATTGCCGATTGTTGCTCATTGGGATGGCCGATTGGAGCTGGCGTGTTTTAATTGGAGAGGTAATACACAGTGAGGCTCCAGTGTTAAGCCTCAAAACACGGTCTTGTCAAACTGGAGTTATTGTTCACCACCGCATTTACCAAATACAGATCCATTCACCACATGCTGCACACACCTGATGATTAGTAAACGTCCTCTGTGAAAGGGAGAGCATTCCTTTAAATGAAGCCGTATGCAATACGTGCGCAAGGTCTTCATCTTACTTCAAACCGACGTTCTCTGCATCTCGTGAGATGCATTTGCCAATAATCAGGTGTGTGCAGCGTGTTAACAACGCACTCCCAATAAACACATAGGGCTTATCTTGCAGAAACGTACCTGGGCTGTGTCATGGTCCTATGTGACACAAGTTCCAAGTTTCATGACAAAAAAAACCACTTTAAAGTTAGTCAAGCATGCCACCACAGCTTGCTCTAGTGACATTACTGCACTGACGTTTAAAATGCGTGGGAGTGACGTGAAAGTACATTTATAAACGCGCAACTTTTATAACCTAGGTTGTGACGAGTGCGCAGTATTCGTACATTGAAAGCAGGTACCTGGAACCAATTTAGCGATCACTCGCTACTGATATTAGCCGTGGCCTGGAATTCAACTTAGCGTGAGGGTTCAGAACGTAGCACGCTAACCACTGCACCACTAATCCACCTCTGGCTTTGCTTACAATTTTCACATGCTTTTTCGAATATAAAATATATATAACCGTACCAGGTATTATCACGCGCTTATATACAAAAATATAGCAGAAGCTCTTACACCCGCACAATCACAGCAGCAGCAGCAATCAATTCACCAGGGGCCACCTGAAGCGTAGCCACGAGGAATTTAACAAGTCCGATTAAAATGGATTCTTTTGCTCTCAGTACATGCATTGAATAGTGCGCTTGAGAATCAATCATTCTGTGATTCGTGCAGATTACATGCAAAGTTGTCCGTCTCTGCTGAAGAAGCAAACGAGAGTTCAAGCGAGAGAGAGCCAACGCTAACGAGATGGTAATGAGACGAAAAAAAATAATCGATTGAATAAATTCATGACCCCGAATTATGACAAACTGTAAAATCTGTGGGGGTGGTGACCAAATCAATAAAATGCCCCAGGGGCCACATTACATGCATTACCGCCAGTACCATAGGTTTTGTTTAGTTTGCTGTCCTTCCCCCGCACCTCCAATTAGCACGGTTGACTACGTGCGGTGCGAAAGAAGTTCAACATACATGCGCACTTGGAAGCATCAAATTTAACCCATTCAAGGTGCGGCACCGATTTGTAAAACAGCAACCCGGCATTAATTCCAGGGTTCACTGCGAGATAGCCGGCTAGCTCAGGGGGTCAGAGCACTGAGCTGGCGCTGCTGAGAACCTGGGTTCAGTTCCAAGCTTTTAGCCACCGACCGTGCTTAAAATTAATTTTTCAAGTGTAGAAAGTTGAGGGACACAGCCCAATCGCACTCGTGACTGAGCACACAACATCCATCGTATCAAATATTGTTTTTCACCTACATTTGGCAACATTTCAGCTCTGAGAATCAAAAATGTTTTTAACATGATTTACATGTGATGAGCGTTCTGTGCAGGGCTTGCATGTGTGTTTAGGAGTATTTGGCTGCTGTACATTTCCACGTGATAAGCCACTTCATTGAGCCATCATTTGTGGTCAGGTCGCTTCTGAGAAAAAAAATAGCTCAGTGGGCCTTACCTGGTTAAAAAAAAATAGTTTGAAAAAATTGTAAAAAAAATTGTAAAAGGTGTGCTCCTAGTGTGGATATAGCTACCTACCTATGCAGCAGTAGTTCTGATATCATCTTCCAGGGCTGTTCTCCCGACACCCTCCATACACAGAGGACTCCCAGCATCAATACTAGGGCACCCTGCATTAACATAAGGCTATCTACATGAACACTAGAAAACTCCTCATTTGCGCAAGGACACACTGTGTTAACACTTGGGCACTATACATTAATACTAGGCACCCTATATTAACACTAGGCACCCTGCGATAACAGAAGGGCAACCTGCATTGCCATTAGGCTGCCGTGCAAGAGCAATGATACCCTGCACTACACAACTTGGACGCCATGCCGTACCCATCGTAGCATTCTTCATTTACACAGGGCACCATGCGCCAGCACTAGGGCACCGTCCGTCAACATGAGGGCAGCTAGCACCCGTGCAACACCGTCCCTTTGATAAGCACCAGCGCGCCCTTGCACTGGCACCACCACAGCACGCTGCTGCCGTACGATGCCGTGTCACGCTACACGAGGCCATCATACAGAGACAGCGCCTGCACAATGGACGGGTCGGCCTTGGAGCCCTCGGCAAACTCCTGCAGAGACAGGCGTCCGTCCTCATTCTGGCGGGCGACACAAGGGCGCGGGGAGGGAACAAGGAGTGGAAGTGTTGGATGTGAAAAGGGAAGAGGGTAGAGGTGGGCAGGTGATTAGCATTCATCACTACAACGCACAGGGGTGTGGGTGATTCAGTGGGATAAAGCTTAAGCACGTAAATATACATAAATTCAACATCATCAGCCACGGTCAATCACGGCTGGATTAAGGTCTCCACAATCCATTTATATCCCTCACAGTCCTGAGTGGCAGTCAAAGGATGGTTCCACACAGTAAGGGGGCAACACTTTCTGACTTCCTCTGACAGTGATGTTCACTGCATAACAAACTGATTTGTGAACGTGATGAGACTATAAACTCATTGCACACACCAGAACCAAGTTAAATCACAGGCAACTGTTAGGATTTGAACACAGGATCTCAGCGGGCCTACCTCAACACTCTTGACCTCTGAGCCACCCAGCTACTCAACCACATCAGGACACAAACATATTCAAACAAAATGATATAGCATCAATAATACGCTAAATAAATACACCAATAACAGCTTATACATTTAAATAACAAAACATTTTGTGATGTCACCTCCTTTTAGAGGCCGCTCTCTAACAAGGGGTGAAGTTACCTTGCTTTGAACTCGAGCTTAAAATTGGAATGCCTCCGTCTCGTGGCATGACGCTCATGACGCAGTTGGAATTTGCAAGAATAATAAAACAGAGATCAGTAGGCCAGAGAGAGAGAGAGAGAAAGTGGCTCGAGAGGGAAGTCATAACTCACCTTGTGCAATAACAATAATAATAACGCGTCCTAACGTGTCCTTTGAGGAAACAATAAATTTATTCGAAACGCCGCCTGTAGTTTAAAAAAAACAAAGCCTTGGACAATTCTACAAAAACAACCAAGCGACAATGCCCGTGTTTGTTCAATCCTCGTACATTTCCTCTCCGCTCCAAAGTGCACAAGCTTTGTTGAGCTACAGATGTAAGTAAAAAAAATCATATTAAATGCATCATTCCATGTGTAACCCCATACCCTACTGCTAAAGCTCCATCTGGTGGACAAAGCATGGCAGCACAAGCATGCTTTACACATGACCACGATCGGCACTGCTTTGACGGGCCATAGACGCACAACCCCAAACCTTTGCAGTCCGAGGTTTGACTTCGGGATGTAGAGATGACTCATAATTCCACTGGAACCCCCCATCGTGCAGCGAGGTTTGTATAGGTTGTGCCAACCTTGCATCATCCGTTGCTCACTCACCTTGTCCATGAGGGCGAAGATCCGGTCGACGCGTTTCTCTGGCGTGCTTTCCTCCTCCGGGAGCTCCACCGTGTTGCCCTGGGAGGTAAGAAGAGAGGAGATGGAGGAGTTGGGAGGGTGGGAAGAGAGGGAGTTGTGGTCGGGTGTGAAGATGGAACCACGTTAGTTTTTTGTCAGCAGAGTGTAGCTGCCCCCTTGTGGTCTCTTGGTAAATCATTCACATTAGACATGCACTTACTCTGCACACGTACTCTACACGTGGACTTCACATGTAAAAGTACAACCCTGTTGTCACTCCACTGCTGGATGAAGGCTTCACCAAATCGTATGGGTCGTGGGAGTTATTTCACCATATTTCAACATGCTGATTAGTTTTTTTTATCAGCGCCCATTCCCTCTGTTTTAACATGTGGATCAGCAACGGAGAAATACAATTTTAGAAATGAAAGAATAAATAAAAAGCACATAAAGAATCTGTAGATGTATGCTTGGCATTATACTGAGATAAAAAAGAGAAACACTAGGATTGGTCAATACGAGCTGTAGACATGATTGACAAAAGTGGGCTTGTGTAGGACACGTCGCAAGGAGGGACAATGCTCTATGGCCGTGACGGTGCATCCACTGCGGCGGTGGAGATGATGAAATCAGCTCGGGTGCAGGTGCTAGATGGATTGATCCATTGCATGACATTGTGTGATGCCAACAGCTTTGCGAGGAAAATCGACGATTACAAGTCATCCAAAAACAGAACAATTGTTTAATACATTCCTGCGGAGGGAGCTGGTAGGAACGTTGGGTTGCTCGGTCAATGGCCAGGGTCAACGGCAGCGTGGTGTATTCCGCAAATATGCCAGACTATGAGGGCGGGCACAAGCCGGCGTGAGTAGGTTAAACGTTGAGTTTTATAAGGGCACCACGGGGTGACCAGCCCCTCCCCACCCAGCGCCACCCCTCCCACCCCCCACCCAGCCCCTCCCCACCCAGCCCCTCCCCACCCAGCCCTTCCCCACCCAGCCCCTCCCCACCCTCCCCTCCCCACCCTCCCCTCTCCACCCCTCCCATTTTTGGATGCATGACGGACGGACACAATAATCCCGTGGGCTGGTGGAACCAGGTGGTTCCTACCAGTATAACGTGCACCTCTTACGAGCTCATTAGCAGATCTGTTAGGTTGTACTGATGTGTGCACTTCGAGCCTGTGTATCAAAGGAATCGCATGTCTGCGTGGAAAAATTAATGGCTGCGATTCCACGGCACTCACCATCATCTTGTAGATGGCGTCTACGATGTGCAGCATCTCCTGCCGCGTAATGTAGCCATCGCTGTCCAGGTCATACAACTTAAACGCCCCTGGGGGATAGGGAAAGGTGACAAGATAGTGGGCGACGGGGTGATGGAGTCAGGCTAGAGTCAGCTTAATAGGTCATACGAGTGTCGCCGTTATAAAGCTATCTCACTCACTGGCTCCAACTCCAGCTCCTCACAAACAAATAAGGGACTGATTTGGTTCTGGTGGCTAATTTGTGAAACTGTCATGCCATTCAATACAATTTCGATGTATATAGCATATCTACAGTACCGCGGTGGCGATATGTTAACTACCTCGCCTAGTATACAAGATGTCGTGGGTTCGATCCCAAGCCTGACACCTGTATATTTGGAGTTTGTGTGTTCAACCCTGTGGTCGCGTGGAATTTCCTTCAGGTCCTCCGGTTTTCCCTCCACATTAGGAGACATGTGTTTAGACTGTTTAGCGCTATAAA
This sequence comes from Lampetra fluviatilis, assembly GCF_964198595.1. NCBI lineage: Eukaryota > Metazoa > Chordata > Hyperoartia > Petromyzontiformes > Petromyzontidae > Lampetra > Lampetra fluviatilis. Next base: position 4,832,892 of record NC_136323.1, on the reverse strand, counting down.
TTCCCACGTGATTATCCACTTCGTTGAGCCATTATTTGTGGCCAGGTCACTTCTGTAAAAGAGCTTTATAACTCAGTGGGCCATACCTGGTCAAATAAAAAGAGTTTAAATATAAAGACGACCACATCTTTATACGGAGTGCAGAAAGGGTGAATATGTATTCAGTCTTTGGGGGGAGAAGGGGATGTCTACTGGCCACCCATCTTCATTCAAGCCATAGGTGGGGCCCCGATTGCTTCTCCCGCTCACTTGGGGCATCCGTCCGTGACTCACATTTGAGCTTCTCATCCATGGTGCCACGCGACGTAACCGACAGCGCTTGGATAAACTCGCCAAACTCAATGCGCCCGTCCTGGCCACCACACACATGTCGACAAGGAGACAAACACAGACATGGGCGGTTACAGAAATTAGGCAACGTTACAGCTAAAGTCATCTTACTCGTACTCATAATGATCTGCCATTCTGAAGGTTCTCTTCTCACCAAGCGCCACCCAGGTCGCGTACAAGGACAGCGCCTAACACACCAGGCCCATCACCGGGAATGAACGCGGGTGTCCCACGAACCTTGTTCTCGTCGAACACGTTGAAGACGAACGACGCAAACTTGGAGGCGTCCCCGAACGGGAAGAACTGCCGATAAATCGTCTGGAAGGCGGCAGAGTCGAGCTGCCCGTTAGGACAATCCTTCATGAAGCCACGGTACCTGCAACGCACGCGATTTATTGTAACCACTCAACGTTGCCGTATGTGCCGTACAGCCCCAACAACTACAATATTTATAAGGCTACGGTTTAGTTTTGTGAGTTCACTCTACCTCTCTTAATGCTACCAAATATCTGCGATGGTCAGCAAGGAGATATGGTGAACTGGCAGCCACTCACTCCATCAGCCCTGCAAGACTGCACATAAAACAATCATCTTCACTAACCTGCTTCCATTCCTCCCTTAAAACAACCCCCATCTCTTCTCCATCGTGGGCTAGAGAGAAGAGAAAGAGAGCAATATAGCTCAGTGGGCCTTAGGGGCCATCCATTTAGTACGTACGCAAAAATCTGTCTAAACTTGACCCCTCCCCCCTCCCTGTACGCACGCGTACTTTTTACACTCCCCCTCCCCCACCTGCGTACGTACGCTTGATGCACCCCCCCCCCCCCCCCAGAATTATTTTTGTTGTTCTTGTTTACTAGCTTGCGGCCTAACTTTACACGCAGCTTTGAACAAAGTTATACTTGACCGTGTTATCCACCCTGACTGGTTATTCAAAAACACGTCTATTATGATCTTAAAACACAATTAAAACTCGGTGAACTAGTCTATATAAAGTGCGTCGACTGAACGTCTGCTATAACAGTAGACCGATGTACAGACGAGTGTTAGTACTGAAGTCCAGGCAGCAGCAGCACGAACAGAGAACACCGCGGCAGCTAAAATCTTGAGCCAGCGGCAGTCTGCAGTGAGGCCAGATTGAAGGATGTGTAATCAATGGGTCAAGCCGCCAGACTATGTCAGACTCACTGCGTGACAGCTGCAGTCAGGGCATACAATTGACACCTCTCCCACAGTCCTACCTCTCCCGGTAGTACTTGTCAGACAGCTGAAGAAACTGAACTGTGGCTCATTTGAAGGCCAATATAGACAAATTATTATCGAGGTTTCACCCCCCCCACCCCCCGTTTCCTATGCGTACGTACATTGTCAGTAGACCCCCCCCCATACGCAAGCGTACACATTTGGGTTAACCCCCCTCCCCCCCTCCATGCGTACGTACAAAATGGATGTCCCCTTTCCTGGTGAAATAAAACAGAGTTTAGTTTAGTGACCTCACCATTGTTGGACTTCTTTCTCAGTGACTGTAACGACAAGCAGAGTGAAAAGGTTCCATTAGCTTTCAGCAAGGCTGTGCTCCTGATTACACGCTGACAGTGAATATAACGACGATCGTCATAATCAAGATGCTGAAAAGAGCTATTATGTCGAAGTGGGCTATTCGTGTGACAATTATTTAATACTGGTGACAAGTCAGAAGATGATGAAATTACGGTAATGATTATAATGAGCATGATATTATTGACACCACTAACTGGTCGCCCCCTAGTGATGTATGATAGTAGTTACATTAATAAAAATTACGGTACGCTCGCTATACTCTATGGTTCTTTCGGTAAAGTCACGTAGATGAAAAATACATTTTGCAAAATGTTGCTGTGGCTGTTCCACCTGATGACGGAAGCTTGTGCTGCCTCCGAAACGTCGTGATTTAATTTAGTTATTTTCATTTTATAATTTTTATTTTTCATCTACGTGACTTTACCAAAAGAACCAAAACGAAAACTTCAAATCTAGAATTACGGTACGCTAATTATGATGGGGTTGTCAATGATATACACAATATTTTAAATGTGATGTTAATGATGATGCTGTCCCTATTCACAGAAAGTTATTCTGGTGATGCATCATAATGTTAATGATATTACACGATTGATGATGATGACGATGTTAATGATATTGATGACAATGATAATGAATCTGATGTTAACATTGCTACCGCTGTCAATGTTATCAATGCTGCTGCTGCTGATGATGATGCCGATACAATCAACCGAAATTCATGAATCTGCGATAATTAGATACCTGAGTGATAATAAGTCAGACATTTCTTACAATCAGTCAATCACTTTGAGTTAGTTTTCTAAAAAACACGGATAACTTTAATGAAAATCATACTGCTGATGATGTTGTTGATTATACACACTATGAACTGGACGTTAGTGTTGCTGACAATGTTCATGAAATTGCAAGATGCTGCTGATGATTATGTTAATGATGCTTGAAGAGAACGCATTGCCATCATTATGACAATTAGGTTAACGATATTAAATGCTGAGTATAACATGAACAATGCCAGTGATGTTCACGATGATAGCAATAACGATTATTCAAATTTTATTGCTGTGGATTTCACACCTGATGATGATTACTTGTGTTGCAGTCGAAACGTCGTGAGAATTTGTATTGTTTAATATTTTTTTATTTTTTTATTTCCCTTCTACGTGACTTTACCGAAAGAACAAAGAATATATTCTTGGTTCTTTCGGTAAAGTCACGTAGGGGACACAATAAAATTAAAAATATAAAACAATAAAATAGAAAACAATAAAAAAAAATTGCTGTGGTTTTCTCACCTGATGATGATGATTGCTTGTGTTGCAATCGAAACGTCGTGAGAATTTTATTGTTTTTTTATAATTTAATTGTTTCCCTTCGACGTGACTTTACCGAAATAACCAAGAATATGAATCTCCCTGCAGTCACGAAAGCTTTAAATCGAGATGTAAACGATGCTAAACACTTACAGTAAGTCCTCCTCGTTATATCTTCGAGTTGATCTTGCCTTAACTTACTGCCAGACTTTCCCATCACCAAACTAAAACGCTGCAAAAAACACCACCGAAACGTGAAATAACGTTCACAATCATTACTTCTACTACAACAACTTCAACCAAATTACATTTTAAATATTGAGGTAAATTTAAGACAAATCTTTTTTGTTTCACCTCAAGTTTACTTACTTTGCAAACTCCAAACTAAGACGCTGCAAAACATCATCCAAACACTTCATAACAAATACAAATCATTACAACATGTAACATCTTGCGGTAAAGAATAACAAAAATTTGTATTTCGCATCAAGTTTACTTTGCAAACTCCAAACTAAAACGCTGCAAAAGACCACCGAAACGCCTAATAACAATTACAAATCACTACTACAACATTTAACATCTTGCGGTAAATTTTTATTTAAAGCTTTCGTGACTGCAGGGATTCATATTCTTGGTTATTTCGATAAAGTCACGTAGAAGGGAAACAATAAAAACAATAAAATTATCACGACGTTTCGACTGCATTTTATTGTTTCCCTTCTACGCGACTTTACCCGAAGAACCCAGAATATTTTGATTTAAAGCTTTTTATTGTTTTATATTTGTATTATTTTATTATTGCCCTTCTACGTGACTTTACCGAAAGAACCAATAATATGAACCCAGAACATCTTGTGGTAAGGTAAAGACTAACAAAATAGTTTTATTTCGCCTCAAGTTTACGTTGCAATCGTCAAACTAAGACACCGAAACGCTTAACAACAATTACAAATCACGACCACAACATTCAACATCTTGAGGTAAGATAAACACAAAAAAACTTTAGTTTCGCCTCAAGTTTACTTTGCAATCGCCAAACTAAGACGCTGCAAAACACCACCGAAACGCTTGACAACAATAACAATTAATTACACTATGAGACCTCCTTTACCAGTGGCAAAATATAGTACTGTAGTGGGTTTTTACCCTTTCAACTGGTACAAAAACTGACACCTTTATACAAGGCATCATGTTTGCAATAACCACAATACAAGCAGTCAAAATGCAAACAAAAAGAACAACTCTGATGATGATAATGATATGCACTGATATGCAAGGACAGTGCATATCATTATCATCATCAGAGTTGTTAATTTTTGTTTGCATTTTGACTGCTTGTGTTGTGGTTATTGCAAACATGATGCCTCGTATAAAGGTGTCAGTTTTTGTACCAGTTGAAAGGGTAAAAACCTATTATGACAAACAATTAATTACAACAACATTTAAAATCGTGAGGTAAAGACAAAAAATGTTTAGTTTCGCCTCAAGTTTACTTTGCAATCGTCAAATGAAGACGCCGAAACGCTTAACAACAATTATAAATCACAACAACAATCAACATCGTGAGGTAAAGGAAACACAAAAAAAAACGTTTAGTTTCGCCTCAGTTGACGTTGCAATCGACAAACTAAGACGTCGCTATAGGCTTAACAACAATAACAATTCGTTACTACAACATTTAACACAGTGAGGTAAGATAAATACTAACAAAATAGTTTTATTTCGCATCAGTTGACTTTGCAATCGCCAAACTAAGACGCTGCAAAACACCACCGAAATGCTTAACAATTACAAATCCGTTAGTTACTACAACATTTAAAATCGTGAGGTAAAGACAAAAAAAGTTTTATTTCGCCTCAGTTGACTTTGCAATCGCCAAACTAAGACGCCGCTATAGGCTTAACAACAAAAACAATTCATTACAACAAACATTTAACATCTCGAGGTAAATGTTTCACCTCAAGTTTGCTGGTTACGGGCGGGACGCGTCCCGGTTGCCTCAGGCCGCCGCCTCCTCCGCGCGCTTTTTCTTAATTAGTTTAAAGTTTTAAACTCCAAACTTTGGACGACGACTACTCGCAGGAAGGGCGACGCTGTTGGTCGCTTCGCCCCTTGTCGTGTCGAGCCTTGCGAGGATTTGCGCGAGAACGCGACGAACCTTGAGGCCCGATCCGCTGAGACGGCGAACGGAGACGGCAAAAAGGCAGCGAGAAGCCAGAGGGAGGCCCCGCCCCCGGGGTGCGTGACGTCACCCGGCACGCCGCTGCCATGGCGACCGCGCCGTTACCGCCCGGAGATCGATGTCAAACCAGAGGGATTTTTTTTTCTTTTAAATATTAAAACCACATGCGACGAAAAGAAAGAAGCGAAGATAAAAAAAAAGAAAAAAAAGCGAAGAAAAAAGAGAGAAAGACGTGAAGAGAAAAAAGAGAGAGACGCGAAGAAAAAGAAGCAAAGGCGAAAAAAAATATCAGTGGCCCCCCGGCATGCGTGACGTCACTCGGCACGCCGCTGCCATGGCGACCGCGCCGTTACCGCCCGGAACTCGATGTCAAACCAGAGGGATTTTTTTTCTTTTAAATATTAAAACCTCAGGCGACGAAGAGAAATAAGCGAAGTTTTTTAAAAAGCGAAGAGAAAGAAGCGAAGATAAAAAAAAGAGAAAGAAGCGAAGACGAAAAAAAACATGTGGGCCCCCCGGAATGCGTGACGTCAGCCTGCAAGCCGCTGCCTTGGCGACCGGGCCGTTAACGCCAAGAGCTTTATGTCAAAACAGAGGGATTTATTTTATTTTAAATATTAAAACCACATGCGACGAAAAGAAATAAGCGAAGATAAAAAAGAGAAATAAGCGAAGAAAAAAGAGAGAAAGAAGTGAAGAGAAAAAAAAGAGAGAGGCGAAGAGAAAGAAGCAAAGACGAAAAAAACATATCAGTGGCCCCCGGCATGCGTGACGTCACACGGCACGCCGCTGCCATGGCGACCGCGCCGTTACCGCCCGGAACTCGATGTCAAACCAGAGGGATTTTATTTATTTATTTTAAACATTAAAAGCACATTAATATCATGCTAATTTCTCACATTAACATTACTAGCCCCGCCCACTTCTTTATGACCCTTGGGTTACACCCATTTCAAACCTTTTAAAACAGTCTGCCTCATCAGCAGACCACGCTTTCTCACCTGATGACGGCCGCTTGTGTTGCGCCCGAAACGTCGTCATTTATTTTATTTTTATACCCACGTGACTTTACCGAAAGAACCAAACAGTATGGATTCCTGCAGTCATGAAAGCTTCAAATCAAGATTTTCAAAGTATGTTTTTTTTGCATTCTGACCACAAGTATTGTGGTTAATGCAGACATGCTTCCTTGTAAAAGGTTTCAGTTTGGTGTTTAAACATCTCAACACCTAAATTTCGATTTAAAGCTTTCGTGACTGCAGGGATTCATATTCTTGGTTCTTTCGGTAAAGTCATGTAGAAGGGAAATAATAAATTAATATAAATTTAATATATAATAATATAAATATTATATATATAATATATTTACATTAGAAGGGAAATAATAAAATAAAATAAATGTTATAGATATTATATTTATATTATTATATATTATATTTATATTATTTTATTATTTCCCTTCTACGTGACTTTACCGAAAGAACTAAGAATATATATCTCAACACAACTGTTTTATTGCCAGAAAAAAGGGGAAAACCTCTTCTCATATTTTGGCACTAACAAAGGTCCCATGATGTAACAACAATTGTAAAATTACATTCACGCTTAAACTTTTGTGATTTTAATCGTCAGTTTCACCGCGGACAGATGGCAGAATGGAGATGTAAAGTATTTGGCTGCCCACGTTTTAGGGGCCGTCCATAAATGACGTCACGCGATTTTGGACGATTTTTGACCCCCCCCCCCTTCGTCACACAACGTCACAAAAAGTTAGACCCCCCCCCTCAAATATGACGTCACAAAGCTCTGCCCCCCCCCCCTACAAAAAATAAAACATGCTTCAAATCGCTTTAAACTGTTGTCATTGTAGTGCGTATTTAATGTGGCGCTGCACTCTGCTGTAGAAAACAATTATTAAAAACTCTATTTAATCAAGTAGAACGTGTTGTCTATATTTATTTAAAGTTGCGCATTTTGATGTAACGTCACATTTCTCAACCCCCCCCCCCACCCCAGGGTGCGTGACGTCATTTATGGACGGCCCCTGACCCCACCACACGTGACCTGCCGACTGACTGCCCTGTACCCATGTACCCTGCTGGGTGGACAGAGGTGGGGATGGTTGAACTTTTTTTCCCCCAAAACTTCCTTTCCGGGAGATTGAACTGATGATCACTGTATTGCAAGTACAATGTTCTAACGATCACAAATGTTTGCAGGACTTTATTCGCTTTTTCATATTTAAATTTTTCGTCTTAATGACTTTCATTTTTACCTGTTATGTCTCCACTCGGTAGTTGCACTCAAAATTAAAATGTTGCGAGGTTGCTTAATACTGCGGTGGCTAGCAGTGCATAAATGGATTCTTGAATCCATATGTGCGAAGCTGTTGTATAAATTCCACATTCCTATGACAGGGGCAAGACCATCCACACAGCAACCAATGTTGCTTCATAATTATAATTAAGATATTAGTTAAGTAACTCTAGATTTGAAGTTTTCGTGACTACAAGGGTCCATACTCTTATTTGGCTTTTTCGGTAGAGTCGCGTAGGTAAAAAATAAAATAAAAATTGCCGTATCAAGTGACAGTAATTTTGCTGTGACGGTGCCACCTGAAGACGGAAGCTTGTGTTGCCTCCGAAACGTCGTGATTTAATTTATTTAAATTTTATTTTTTACCTACGTGACTTTACCGCAAAAACCAAAGAGTTAAGTAACCGTTTCAATTCTTACACATTATTAACCATCTACGTTTTGATGTAAACCACTCGCACCGCTCAAAATAATGACAAACTCTGTCACCCATTTGCAGTGTGGTTTATTACCTTCTTCAGCAAGCCTCGACTGCAAATACAATAAGGCACACTGCGCATACCAAGTGCTGTCAGGGTGCAGTAAGTACATGAGTGGCGTAGCTATCGAGTGTGCCAGGCTGTGCATCTACACTAGGGCCCCCCCACAGGCGGGAGAGGCCCAGACACCGGCCTATGCAGAGAGGGGGGGGGGGAGAGAAATGACGCAGTAAACACTAAACTATTTTTTCTTTTACCAGGTAAGGCCCACTGAGCCTTCTAGTTCTTTTTCAGAAGTGTCCTGGCCACAAATGACAGCTCAACGAAGTGGCTTGTCGCGTGGAAATGTTTAGCAGCCAAATACTCGAGACGCGTGTTCATTCTAAAAATGTGGAGGGGAAAAAAAAAACAACGGAGGAACCGGAGAAAAATCCACGCGACCACGGGGAGAACATGCAAACGCCACATACACAGGCATCAAGGTCGGGATTGAACCCACGACCTCCTGTATACAATGGCGGAGCCAGGATTTTCAGGTAGGAGGGGGAAACCCCTCCAGCAATGAAAAATTATAGGAGTTGTTAGTAAGTGAGTTGTTAGTAAGGACTTGTCCCTTGCTTTTCATTCGACACGTGTGCGGCGATGGCGCAACCATCGATCGAGGGTCGATTTCGAACCGCGTTGTGTGATCGGCATCGTGATTGCTGAAGGTGTTGATGCCTTCAGGGAAGTCGTGTACTGTATACGCAACTGCGCACAATTCTGAGTCATTTATAACCGCTTTGCCGTTACTTATTGCCAATTACGGACTCAGATTATTGTCCTATCATCCCTGGCACGTAATATGCTACACAGTGGCAGTGAGGGTCGCAAAATGCCGATTTATTACTAATAAACCCCAATGATTCGATCGAAATTAGAGATTTCGATCACCACTGGCTCCGCCTATGCCTGTATACCAGGTGAGGTAGTTAACATCTCGCCACCGAGGAGCCCCACCATGGAACGCAGAACGTTGGGCCAGACGTTCCAACCACATGTTTACCGCGTTAGACACGAGAGGCACATTTTCATTCCTTTGCACCAGGGGCCGTGCCAACCCACGCTACGCCACTGGCATACACAGGCAGGTCGGGGGGGGGGGCATCTGTGTACGTACAGGCCCGGCGGCCCTCAGAGGGGACGGGCGATGATGGCGGCAGTCAAAAATAGCAAAGCCGCAAGAGGTGGGGGGGGGGCAGAAGGGGCGACGAACATTTACAGACAATTACATTTTTCCAAATGTGGACAATATCTCAAGACAATAAGCGCGGCGTCCACACCATCGCATCATCTGGAAAGGATAAGGGCAAAACTAATTCAAAGTTGGAGAAAGTGGGATGTGTGGTTGGGGGAATATGGTACATGATGCAATGGCGGCAGCAGCAGCAGCAGCAACGCAGGGTCACTGCGTGTAGAGGCTGGCGGCGAACACGATATCGCGCTTGATGGCGTCCGACGCCCGCTCCATCTTGTCGCGCAGGATGGGGTCCCCGATGACGCGCGCCGCTCCCCGCACGTCCCGGCACGCCTCGTGCAGCCGCTGGACGCAGCGCACCACCACCCCCTCCTGTACGTCCGTGAGCCGCGCAATCTCCGCAAACGGCTAGGGCGGTGGGTGGCGGTGGGTGGCGGTGGGTGGCGGTGAGTGGCGGTGAGTGGCGGTGGGTGGCGGTGGGTGGCGTTGGGTGGCGGTGGGTGGCGGTGGCGGTAATGGTGACGGTTCATAGTGGTGGTGGTGATGGTGGTTGTGGTGGTTGTGGTGGTCATGGTGGTGACAGTTGTGATGATGGTGGTGGTGATCATTATGATGGCGGTGATGATGATGGCGGTGATGATGATGGTGGTGATGATGATGGCGGTGGTAGCGGTAATGGTAATGGTGACGGTTCATGGTGGTGGTGGTGATGGTCGTGGCAGTGGTTGTGGTGGTCATGGTGGTGGCAGTTGTGATGATGGTGGTGGTGATCATTATGATGGCGGTGATGATGATGGCGGTGGTCGTGGTGGCGGTAGTGGAGACAGCAGTGTTGGTGGCGGGGATCAAGGTGGTGATGGGGATAATAGCGGAGGTGGCGGTGGTGATGGCGGTCGCAGAGGCAGCAGCGGTGATGGTGTCAGTGGTCACAGTGGTAGTAATGATGATGATGAGTGTGGTGGCAGTGATGGTGTTGCCGGTGGTGATGGTAGTGGCGGTAGTTGAGGCAGCAGTGGTCAAGATGGTGATGGGGATGATGGTGGTGGTGATGGTGTTGGCGGTGGTGATGATGGTGGGGAAGATGGTGGCGGTAGCGGTGAGTGAGTTGAGTGGTGGTGGTATCACAGACAGGGGAAAGAGACAGTATTGGCATGAAAAAGGGGACTTTTCTGTTACGGCCCTAAGTCTTTGACACGGTCTTCCCATCAGCGTGGTCTTGTGGCTCCAGGATGAGGAGGCCACAGAGATGTGCTCACGCGACAAACTCGCTGTGCCCAACTCTGGCCCCTAACAACAACAATTATGGACTGCATTGGTAGTGGTGGTGTCTCATTTCTTTGGCAATGCTCTGCCATACAAAACAATAGAATGAAATTTGTACATGGTGGCCCAAACGTCAGGACACACAGGGTGATTTATTTTATTCTAACACTGGCATGATTTTTGTTTGAATAATTAATTTGTTAAGTTAATATTTGATCTATTATGATTATTCTCAATATCTATTTTTTTTTTCTCCCAGTGGGGGTTCGCATCAAATCTGTCGTTTTTACAAAACTCGAACAAGAACTCCGAATGAGAATTGGGACAACAATCCGCACCTCCGATCAGCATGGTTGGCTGCAAACGGTACGATGCGAAATAAGTTCAACACGCATACATACAGCAAAACATAACTGATAAATGCCCAACAGCTTGCACACGCCAGCAAAAAAAAAGTCCTAAATTAATTTCAAAAGAGAATTCGTGCATCATGCATTTATGTTAGTGGAAGTCGGTTTGAACATTCGTAAAAAAAAAAATGTACTATAAAGTATTTTGGTTTTACCAGGTAAGGCACATTGAGTTATACAGATTTTTTCAGGAGCCCAATGAAGTTGCTGATGTGGACTGTTTATAGCAGCCAAATACTCTAAACGCATGTTTCTAAATGTGGAGGATCCGGAGAAAACCTCCACGCGACCGTGGGTAGAACATGCAAACTTCAAATACATCGTCAGGATCGGGATAAACACACCCCTAACATTTTGTGGGCACAAACTGTATATTTGTTTCACCGCGTCTCTCACCATGCCACGGGCCCACTCGTACACGACCTCGACCAGGCCGAACTTGTACTGATCCACAAAATCCTCCACCGACTCTGAGATTCCACACTCACGCTGCAGCAGGGCGATGCGTTCCGCCACGCCGCGGATTCGCTCCACGCCCTGTCAATCGCACGCACGCAAACGCACGCACGCAAACGCAGATACTGTAAACTAAACTATCAACTATTTTTATTTACCAGGTAAGGCCCTGCTGAGCTATGTAGCTCTTATTCAGAAGCGACCTGGCCACAAATGATAGCTCAACCAAGTGGCTTATCATGACGTGGAAATATATAGCAACCAATTACTCTAAACGCGTGATGTTGATTCGAAATGTGGACGGAAAAACCAGAGGACCCGTAAAAAAATCCACACGACACACGGGGAGAACATGCAAGCTCCAAATACTGTATAGAGGCGTCAAGGTCGAGACCGCGAGTGAGTGAGTGATTGATTGGACAAGCGGGTGAACAACTCAGAGAGCGAGTGATTCTTACAAGCAAGCGAGGGATTGGGCGAGAGGCGATTGGACAAGCAGGCGAGCAAATGGGCGAGTGATCAAGGGAGACGGGCCGGAGGCTGGCGCCGTGGGCGAGCGAGCGGGATCAATACTCTTAGTTTTTTTCGGTAAAGTCACGTAGGAAAAAATGAAATAAAAATTAATAAAAATTAAATAATCAAAAATCACGACGTTTCGGAGGCAACACAAGTCTCCGTCATCAGGTGGGACCGTCACAGCCAGATTTGCTGTTATTATTCATTTTAATTTCATTTTTTACCTACGTGACTTTACCGAAATAGCCAAAGAGTATGGACCCTTGCAGTCACGAAAACTTCAAATCTAGAGTTACTTAACTATTATCTTAATTATAACTATGAAGCAACATTGGTTGCTGTTGCTGTGTGGATGGTTTTGCCCCTGTCATAGGAATGTGGAATTTATACAACAGCTTCGCACATACGGATTGAAGAATCCATTTATGCACTATGCTGACCACCTCACAGTATTAAGTAACCTCGCAACATTTTAATTGAGAGTGCAACTACCGAGTGGAGACATAACAGGTAATAAGTATAACCAGTAAAAACAAAGTTTTTCACTATAAATCCTTTACATGCGTGGCGACTAGAGTCCTCTCGTCCTCTGGCTTGAGATGGCTGCCACCTATGGGTCAGATGATTGCATTGCACCATTAAGCAATTGGTAATTAAATATAATATTTTTGTCCTAAAAAGTGTAAAAGTTTGGAAAAAAATTTTCACGAACATTAATTGCCACGCACAACGAGTCTGTGTGCAAAATGTCAGCTCGATTGGATCACAGGAAGTGGGTTAAAAAACGACCGAAAGATTTGCACGGTCCTAAGCAAGCAAGCGAACTTAATATAAAGGATTTCAAAATGAAAGTCATTAAGATGTATGAATCCTTGCAGTCACGAAAGCTTCAGAGCGGGATCAACCCAACGAGCCGAGTAGGAACGAGCGGGCCAATAGGGGGAGGGACGAGCGAGCGGGTGACCGAGCGGGCGGGCGGGCACCTGCTTGAGTGTGGGCGTGAGCGTGGGCTCCGTGCGCGTCTTCTGCTGGAACACGAGGCAGGAGAGCAGCGCGGCAATCTCCTCCGGCGCCAGCTCGGAGAGCGCGTTCTCGAACACGAGCTCGGTGACGAGCAGCTCGTGGCTGCTCACCTCGCACGCCACGCGGCCCTTGAGCTGCACGGCGCACGACTCGTCCAGGTAGCCCAGCTGCTTGAGCACCTGCAGCGGAGGGTCGGCGGGGGGAGGTGTCAACGAGAGGGGGGGCGGCAGTGGCGACGTTTAAAGGTGGCGGCTACGACCAGAGCGGTCGCTGAGGGTACGGAGAATCGGGGCGACCGCCCTGAGTCCCGCGCTTCGCTGTTACGGATGTCATACTTCCGGTGCAGCTTGAAGGCGTCGGGGGGACTGACACGGTGGGATTTGCCCCGGGCCCCACACCCCCCCCCCATGAATGGCCCTCCAGCCAAGGCCCACAGACAAAGAACCCTAGTATATTCTGAAATAGACCGTTGGGGCAAGTACCGTTCACGAGCACCGATGAAGGCTGACATGACACACACGGGGGGTGGGGTGGCCAGTACCACGCCCGACCACCTTTGTCTCCCTAGTGACGATTTTTACACACCGCTCCAGGTACTCATTTAAGGTCTGAGTCGACCTAGGGGAGACCGAGGACCCGTTGAGATAATCGTCACCGGTGTCGGCAGCGAGCGGGAATCGAACGCGGGTCGCCGGGTCCGTAACGCCGCGTGATAACCACTCCACCGCCGTTCCCCATAGGAGTAGAGGCGCACACACACGCACATTTGTGTGACGGACAGGGAGACGCACGGCACAGGCACCTGGATGCGCTGGTGGTACTCGGGCAGGAGGTGCAGGCTCTGGTCGGACATGAGGAACTTGACATGCGAGAGCTCCCTCTCAACGCGCGACCGCTCCTCCATGCGAGCGTACTGCAGAGACACGCGGTAAAGTACGGCCCGGTGCCATTAGCGAGCAGCCGTTACAGAGGAGGGGATGCAAGCGGAAAATGAAACGGACCTTCTCGGAGCGAGTCGATTTCTCGAGAGGGAAGAGTCTTTCCCTCTCTCACTCTCTGTCTCTTCGACCTTCTCTCACTCACTCTTGCGCTCACTTTCCCTCCCTTCCGCTCTCTCCCTCCCTCTCGCTCCATCTCTCTCCCCCCTCCTTCTCCCTCCCTCTCTCTCCCTCCCTCTCACTCCCCCTCTCTCTCCCCCTCTTTTGTTTTTTGCTCCAGGTTTATTGAACTACACCGGGATCTTACAGCACGAACATCAAAGGGTGAGCGTCTGGGTGAGCGTCTGGGTGAGCAACTGGGTGAGCGGCTGGGTGTGAGTGAGTAGGTGAGTGAGTAGGTGAGCGTGTGAGTGAGCGTGTGAGTGAGTGGGTGAGCGTGTGAGTGGGTGATCGTGCGAGTGGGTGAGCGTGTGAGTGGGTGAGCGTGCGAGTGGGTGAGCGTGCGAGCGAGCGGGTGGGCGAGGGGGTGAGCGGGTGAGTGAGTGAGTAGGTGAGCATGTGAGTGAGAGGGTGAGTGAGTGGGTGAGCGTGTGAGTGAGCGGGTAAGCGAGCCGCTGGGGGTCTCAGTTCCATATCTCTGAGTCTGCACTCCCTCTCTCTCACTCCTTCCCACTCTCTCTCACTCCCTCCCACTCACTCCCCCTCTCTCTCACTCCCTCCCACTCTCTCCCGCTCTCTCCGTTTCTCTCACCTGCGACTGGAACTTGGGGCTGGCCGTGCAGGTGAAGCGTGGGATCCTCTCAGCGAGGACGCGTGCCCGCATGCTCGCCTCCACCGCGTCGGCCTCCTTGGCGTGGAGGTCGTTCACGGGGTCCAGGGGCCTCAGGGCCCCACTGCCGCCGCCGCCACCGGCGGCCGCCGCCTCAGCCAGACGCATCAGCTCCTGTGTCGCCGTGGTTACCGACTGGCCGGGCGGGTCGCTCCTGGAAGGGCGACGCGAGTCAACGCGTGCGTCTCCACGTTTTTGGGGGGTGGGGGTGGGGTGTAGTGGGGGCGGGGGGGTAAACGTCGCGATCGACGCCACGACCAGGGTTTTCTGTCGTGCGCGAGTCCCCGGCAGCGCCGCGGCTTTTGCACAAACGTATCGTTCGTATCGGATCACCGTTACGAGAGCCATCGTGGCCCAGTGCTACAGACGGACAGCACTAACGCGTAGGGCAAGTCCCAAACAGCAACGGGGCTTTACACGAAAGTATCGTTCGTATCGGATCACTGTTACGAGAGTCATCTTTAGCCCACTGTTGCAGATGGACAGAACGAGTAGAGCGAGTCCCTAACAGCAATGGGGCATCACAATAAAGAATAGTTCGTACAAAATCAACTTTACGCAGCTCCGATTAGCACGGGTGGCTGCGTACTCGTGCGACAGAAGTTGGACAAATATACATATATGAGAATTACCGTGGCCCAGCGTGACAGACGGACAAAACTAACACGCAGGCCGAGTGCTTAATTGCAAAGTGGCTTTGCACTAAAAGTGTCGTTCGTGTCGGATCGCCTTTACCAGTCATCGTGACCGCGTGTTAGATGGACGGAACTAACGCAAAACGATAAGACATATTAGTCTCAAAAGTATACATGAACCCGATGGATAAAACGACATTTCACAGCCCGTCCAAAATAGCCACCAACAATCGTCCCACATCACCGCGTGTCAGAGGTCGCAAACGGGTTTTGATTCCTTACCCGTACCCGGCCGCACCAGGGTCGCAAACGGGTACCCGTACCCTACCCGATACCCGGCTACCCGTACCCGGCCGGGTATCGGGTAGGGTACCCGATTGCGACCTCTGGGATGAAGGCATGTTGCAGGCGCGGGTGGGTTGATTCTAGGAACTTGAATTGTGAGAAGAGACAAGACGTTAGGAAATGAGTGACAAACGGTTACTCACCAGTGACTCACGGTCTACCCGTACCCGGCCGCACCAGGGTCGCAAACGGGTACCCGTACCCGGCCGGGTAGCCGGGTATTGGGTAGAGTACGGGTATCGGGTACCCGGTTGCGACCTCTGCCACGTGTACATCTGCAGCCCTTAGTCAATCCACTGCTGGATGAAGGCCTCCCCATCCCGTGTAAGTTAGGGGGAAGCGGTCATGGATTTGTTTTCTCCGGGTGCTCCGGTTTTTCCCCTCTACATTTAGACGCGTGCGTTTTGATTATTGTGCCGCTGTAAATGTTCACACGATAAGCCACTACGTTGAGCTACAATTTGTGGCCAGGCACTTCTGAAAAGTAAGCTAATACCTCAATGGGCCTTACCTTGTGAGATAAAAAAAAATTAGTTTAGTTTTATTTGAATATTCTTTTCAGTGATGTGTTAATCTTTCCTATACTTTGCACTCCTATTGTGTTTTTCTATTACTTGTTGATGTCACCTTCTGTGAAAAATAACTTTATAGCTCATCGGATTCCTCCAGTATAAACAAATATTTAGATTCTGATTTGACTGTACTTGACACCAGGCTGTTGTTATTATTACGAATAAAATTAATCGAACCACGAGTCGAATCGCGATCCTGAATCGTGGCAATCATTCGAATCGTCGCACGGTAACGTCATCGCAGCAGCCGCCCCACTCACACAGGGCCCACCTGAATCGCGGGATCTGCCTCTTGTTGAAGTCGTCGATGATTTTCTCGGGGCTGATCTTGAGCGCGCGGTCCGCAATCACGACGATGTCGTCGATTCGCAGCTTCTCCACCGAGTGACCGCACGCCCCTGTACGCCGGGTACGGGGCAGGTGGGGGGGGGGGGTGGTGGGGGGTGGTGGTGATGATCACGACGACAACGACGATGACCACGATCATGATGGAGACAGCTGGAAGCATCGTCGCAACATCAGGAGACCGCGAGAGATGGCGATGGCTTGGGCGAGGCCTTCATCCAGCCGCAGGACAGACCACGCCTGATTACGATGACGACGACTACGGGAGGGACGGAGGGAGGGAGGCTCTCGTACCTTCGGGCACGAACACTTTGGTGGCCAGCAGGTGGTCCGGAGTTGGCGCCGGAGGGGGCGGAGGAGGGCGGAGGGGGGCTGCCCCCCCTCCCTCGGCCGCCAGCTTCTGCTCACAGAGCACGAGCGCCGTGTACGACCGCGACCCGCCGGCCTCCGTGGACACCTGGGGGAGAGAGAGGAGAAAAAAAATAATAATAAAAAAAACGGCACGGAGTCGCCGGAACGCACGCGCGGTTAGCACGGTGGGCTACGTACGGTGCGAAAGAAGTTCAACACAGTATCTTCTTGGTTATTTCGGTAAAGTCACGTAGAAGGGAAATAATAAAATAATAAAAATAAAACGTAATAAAATAATTCTCACGACGTTTCGGCCACAACGCAAGCGGCCGTCCTAAGGGGAAGAACAGGTCTGTCGGAAAGACAGCGTCTGAATTAAGACCTGTTCTTCACCTGAGGACGGCTGCTTGCGTTGTGGCCGAAACGTCGTGAGAATTGTAATTTATTATGTTTTATTTTTATTGTATTATTTCCCTTCTACGTGACTTTACCGAAAAAACCAAGAAGATGAATCCCTGCAGTCACGAAAGCTTTAAATCGAAACTCAACACAGTACATACGCAGTCCCGCTGCTCGTACAGCTGCATTGGTTGCCGTACGAACGCATTACAGGTCGCTTTCATTACGTACACAAAAGTGCACGCCACAAAATGAACCACAAAAGCTTGCCGGTCCCATCAAGGAGCAAAAACCATCACGCAAACTCCGGCCGTTCTCGCAGCAGCGGCTTTTGGCTGGCCGTCGAACAGAGGAGGTCACTGCGTCGTGCGCTTTCAGGTGCGTTTCTGTGGCCGTCTTCCGATATTAGGAAGCCCGCTTGAACGATGCACTTCTTAAATAATCGAGATTGAAAACGAATTTCTTTAGAACTGCTTTTCAGGGTTTAGTTTGTTGTCCGAGCAGCACGGCTGGCGACGTACGGTGCGAAAGAAGTTCAACGTACGTACATCATTACAATGACAACGATTATTAGAGCCGGACTATCGGATTTATTGAGGATCCCTCCAGTAGAAATAAATATTCTGCGCGGTCAGCTCGGTCCACAGTGGGGATCGGTGGCGCAGCGGTTAGCGCACCGCGCTACAAACCCAGCGACCTACCGCCTGCACCACCCCCCAAACCAGAGGTCGCAACCGGGTACCCGATACCCGTACCCTACCCGATACCCGGCTACCCGTACCCAGCCGGGTACGGGTACCCATTTGCGACCCTGGTGCGGCCGGGTAAGAGTACGGGTAGGCCGTGAGTCACTGGTGAGTCACCGTTTGTCACTCATTTCCCAACGTCTTGTCTCTTCTCACAATTCAAGTTCCTAGAATCAACCCACCCGCGCCTGCAACATGGCTTCATCCCAGAGGTCGCAATCGGGTACGGGTACCCGTTTGCGACCTTGGTGCGGCCGGGTACGGGTAAGGAATCAAAACCCGTTTGCGACCTCTGCCCCCAACCCCGACCCCCCCAGGGCGGCACCTGCAGCAGCACGGCGAGCGAGTTGGGCGCGCGGGACGAGTTGGCGACCACCACGCGACCCGGCGAGAGGGCGCGGGCGCCGGCGGGGGTGGCGGCGGCGCCACGCAGCGCCTCGCCGCGCAGCTCCACGAACTGGCGGGCGCAAGCGTGGTACTCGGGCAGGTCCGACAGCTGGCCCGAGCAGTCGGCCTCCGCCATCCCAGAGAGCCGCGCGGAGAGGTGCCGCACCCTGTGCTCGTGCTCCTGTGTGCGGCGGCGGGGGGGGGGGGGTGGAGGGGGTGGAGGGGGTGGAGGGGGCGTGGGGGGGCAGGGAATGGAGGGGAGTAGAGAGAGGGATGGTCACAGTCGCTTTGTGAGTGTCGCTGCCACCTTGTGGTCTCTTGATAATCATTCACATGAGACATGCACACGTAGTCTACACGTACTATACGCGCGTTATCCACACACGTGCTCCATACGTACCCCACACACGTGCCCTACACATGCTCCACATGTAACTCCACATACGTGCTCCACACGGCGCTACGAACCCGGCGACCCGAGTTCGATTCCTGCTCACGACCAACACCGGTGACGATTATCTGAACCGTTCCTGGGCCTCCCCTAGGTCGACTCAGACCTTAAATGTGATAACACATCGCCATTTGCGAGACAAAGGCGGCCGGGGGTGGTGCTGGCCACCCACCCCTCCGTGTGCCGTTCAGCCTTCATAGGTGCTACTCGCTAATAAGGCTATAGGGGCGATCTTTCTCTTCTCATGTATGTATGTATGTTGAACTTATTCGCATCGTACGTAGCCAACCGTGCAAATCGGAGGTGTGTGCATGTGTGCCTGTGAATCAGTCAACCCACGGCACCTGGGTCTGTCCCGTGACCTCCTGCCAGCGGGCGTTCGACACCTCACGTGGCCTTAAAGTGCACATAGCCTGGCACAAGCGCTGCGGTGACGTCACCGCCATTCGGTAGCGCATGGCGGTTATTGTTGTGGGGGTTGTTGAACCTTCGCGTCCTTGCGCGTGTGGAACTCGGAGAAGCTCCTCTTCATCATGTCCTCTACGCGGATTGCCTCCACGCGCAGCAGGTTCAGGATCATGGTGTACGTGAGGCGGAACTGAGACTCCAGCTTCGTGGGCTTGCCCTGTACAAATAGACACAAAAAACGTGCGCAAACTATTATAAAACTATTTATTTTTTATTTCACCACAAGCGACCTTGACATCACAAATGATAGCTCAACGAAGCGCCTTATCACGAAAAAAAACGGAGGACCCAGAGAAAAATCCACGCAACCACAGGGAGAGAGAGAGACACGCAAACTCCAAATATACAGCAGCAGGCGTCAGGGTCGGGATCGAACCCACAACCTCCTGTATACCAGGCGAGGAAGTTAACATCTCCTAGCCACCATGATGATGATGATGAGAGAGAGAGAGACACACAAACTCCAAATATACAGCAGCAGGCGTCAGGGTCGGGATCGAACCCACAACCTCCTGTATACCAGGTGAGGTAATTAACATCTCCTAGCCACCGTGATGATGATGAGAGAGAGACACGCAAACTCCAAATATACAGCAGCAGGCGTCAGGGTCGGGATCGAACCCACAACCTCCTGTACACCAGGCGAGGTAGTCAACATCTCCTAGCCACCGCAGCGCCCACCTACAGCAGAGGGGGGCGGTGGCAGCGCCAGCGCTCACCAGCATCATCTTGTGCAGGTCGGACATCTCCGGCACGCCCATCTTGCACAGGATGATCACCATGCCCGTGGTGTCGAGTCCGCGTCTGCCCGCGCGCCCCGCCATCTGGATGTACTCTCCTGGGGGAGGGAGGCAGGGCGGGCACGGGCTCGAGGATTAATTTTAACATATATATAAACGGGGTCAAAGGGTAACGACACAGACCAAGGAGGGCAGCCACAGGTGAAAGGGCTGGCAAGTTGTGGGGTGGGGAAGGGGCAAATACGGAGCAGTGGGGGTCAGGACGTGATGAGGCAGCGCGTCCAGACCCCCGCTGCTCCCCTCGACATTCCCGAAACCATTTAATTCAAGATCAAGAGAGAGGGGCGCTGATCTCCTCTCTCAAATCCGTGCCAGAGCTGGAAATCCCAGATTCACACAGCTGGGGGTGAATGTGTCCGTGAAGAGACAGCACCGTTGACCTTCCACAAACGTGGTTGCCATTCTCTTCAACACAGAGGGAAGACAGGCCGAGTTAATCCCACACTCCCGCACCTCCGATTAGCACGGTCGTCAACGTACGGCGCGAAAGAAGTTCACACGCACACACGCGTACGACATACGTATGTTACGGGCGGCCGGATGGTTTGTGGGAGGTGCGCATGGCAGACACCGTTGGAACGCTGGGTCGAGATCTGGGGTCTTAACCGCCCGCCCGGCTGTGGTGAAACTGCACTCCGGTTTTTTCCCTCCACATTTGCAAACATGCGTTTAAGACTATTGAGATTAATTTGCTGCTATAAATGTCCAAACGATAAGCCACTTTGTTGAGCTATCATTTGTGGCCAGGTCGCTTGTGAACAATTCGCTCGTACCTCAGTGGGCTCTGCGTGGTAGGATGGGGATGGTTTCGTTTGATTTGTGTGCGTTTGGGCGATTTGTTCACCTTTCTCGTACTCTGCACTCGTGTTCTTGTACATTCTGTTGTTGTAACGTTGTTAACCGCCCCGACTGGACATCTGTGAAAAAGAGCTTCATAGCTCATCGGATTCCTCCAGTTATAAATATTCTGATTCTGATTCCCAAGTCGAGAGGATTTGGCGCTCTGAGTCCCGGCCAACAAATGACCGCACCAGAAAAAGACATCCTCCACCGTGTCACGTTTAGTTTCGCCACTCAGGTGTTCACGAATCCCTATAACTTCAGTAATAACTATTTTAGCTCGCTATGTTTTATTTGACCAGGTAATCCCCACTGAGCTTTGTAGCTCTTTTTCAGAAGCGACCCGGTCACAACTGATAGCTCAATGAAGTTGGCTGCTAATCACGTGCAAATCTATAGCGGTCAAATACTCTGAAACGCTAGATTCTAATCCACGCGACCAAGGGGAGAACGTGCAAAACTCTGAATATATATAGGCGTCAGGGTTGGGATCGAACCCACGACCATCCGTATACCAGGCGAGGGAGATAACATCTCCTAGCCACCGTGGTGCCTCAAACAGGGATGATAGGCCTAGTCAATCCCGAACTCCCGCACCTCTGATGAGCACGGTCGGCTACAGCATCGAGTGTTGCCCCCTCGCACACGTGGAGTTTTGTGTACTCCAAGTGTCCCATAATGCTTAGGCTATGTAGACGGCGCAGGCGGAGAGTCCACGTCTCTTGCTGTGCCGCCTTCTGCCAGGCGAGCCGGGGTAACGGACCCTCCTTGACGCCCACGGCGGAGGGGGGGGGAAGGGAATTTCACACAACATCCCCGTGCAATCATCCACCAACCCTCGCCACCGCTGCCTCCACACCGCTTCAGGATTACAAGCGGCCACCGCCACCACCGCCACCGCCACCACGACCGCCACCGCCACCACGACCGCCACCGCCACCACCACCGCCTGCCCGGCCAAGCGCATGAACCGCGTGCCGGTACCCGGGGAGAGGTCTCGGAAGTTGGTGCCGTCGTGCTTGCGGATCGAGTCGAAGACCACGGTGCGGGCCGGCATGTTCACGCCCATCGCAAACGTCTCCGTGGCGAACAGCACCTGCGCGGCAAACCACACAAGCGCCCGCCCCGACGTCATATCACATCGCCCTCCCCGTCGTCATCTCACATCGCCCTCCCCATCATCTCACATCGCCCTCTCGTCATATCACATCGCCCGCCCCGTCGTCATATCACATCGCCCTCCCATCATATCACATCGCCCTCCCCGTCTTCATATCACATCGCCCTCCCCATCGTCTCACATCACCTGCCCTAATAAAAGGGTTTTTCCCCTTTATTCTGGCAACAAAACTGAAACCTTTTTACGAGGATTCATGTCTGCATTAACCACAATACTTGCAGTAAAAATGCAAACAAAATAACACACTATGATAATATATGCATTGTCCTTGAAACTGATTGGTCCACACCAAGGGACGGCTTTCTTTTGAGCCTCGACCCAATTGGTGCTCGACCAGAGGACGCCAAAAGGCGTCCACAGCTCAAAGACAATGCCGCTATCAAAGTAATGAGGGCTCGGGGTGAGCATCTACATCATTAGACCTCCTCTGCCAGAACCAAAATATAATAATAGGGGTTTACCCATTTTTTCTGGCAACAAAACTGAAACCGCCCTCCCATCATCTCACATCGCCCGCCCCGTCGTCACGGTACCTTGACGAGGCCCCGCGAGAACAGCATCTCCACCACCTCCTTGAGGATGGGCAGGATGCCGCTGTGATGCACTCCGACGCCTCTCTTCAGCAGCATCTCCATCTGCAGCACCTGCAAGCGCGGTGGTGGTGGTGGTGGGGGGAGTGGGATGGGTGGGGGTGGTTGCACCACATTACTCGCGGGGGGACTCGCCGTCTGGTACGTCGTCATTGTCATCGTTGTCGTCGTCGTTGTCGTCGTCGTCGTCCCTGTGCTGCTGCTGCACAGTCGCCCTGCAACAGCGAATATGCAGCAGCAGTTCCACTCCGGGGTGAGGTTCCCCGCAGCATGCCCCCACCTGCGGCAGGCTGCGGTCGGTGCCCTTGAGGCGGGAGATGCACTTGCGGAAGAAGACGTGGATCTCGCTCTGCTCGGCGGCCGTGGTGAGCGCCAGCGTGGTGAGGCCCGACGCCGTCTCGTCGCAGCGGTTGCGCGAGAACGTGAACGCCACCACGGGCAGCTGGTCCCGCCGCCGCAGGCTGTCCAGCAGCGACAGCCACACGCCCTTGTCCTGCGGGAACAGCGCGCGGGCGGAGGTGGCGATCGGTGCAGTGGTGGTGGTGACCCCTTCATAGGTGCGACTCGCTAACAGCACTTGCCCCAACAGTCTGTGGAGGGTATACGGGGCATCTTTGTCTGTCTCTTTGTGGTGGTGATGGAGACAGTGGTCGCAGCGGTGCTGGTGGTAGTGGAGGTGGTGGTAGCAGAGACAGTGGTGGTGGTGGTGGTCGTGGTAGAGCGGGTGGTGGTGGTGGTGGTAGAGGTGGTTGTAGTAGAGCGGGTGGTGGTGGTGGTGGTAGAGGTGGTCGTGGTAGAAACGATGGTGGTGGTGGTGGTGGTGGCAGTGTGATGAAACTGGTGAAGCCGGAGGAAACCCATGCAAGAAGTGGGGGCATCATATACAAACTCCCACACAGCAAAAGGTGATCGGGGCTGGAATCGAACCCAGGTGATTCTCGCTGCTGTGAGGCACGGCCGTTAGTTACCACTGCGACATGAACTCTAAATTCAACGGAGCCGGCCTCGAATCGCCGTCATCATCACCATAATCGTCATCATCATAATCATCATCACCATCGTCGTTGCCATCATCACCATCGCCATAATCGTCATCATCGTCATCACCATCATCACAATCGACATCACCATCGTCGTTGTCATCACAATCATCATCGCCATCGGCGTCATCATCGCCATCATCATAATCACCGTCATCATCACAATCTCCATCACCATCGTCGTCATCATCACAATCATCATCGCCATCATCGTCATCATAGTCATCATCATCACCATAATCATCATCGTCATCACCATCATCACAATCGACATCACCATCGTCGTTGTCATCACAATCATCATCGCCATCATCATAATCACCGTCATCATCACAATCATCATCGCCATTATCGTCATCACAGTCATCATTATCACCATTATCATCATCGTCACTATCGTCATCGTCATCACCATCATCACAATCGACATCACCATTGCCGTCATCATCATCACAATCATCATCGCCATTGGCGTCATCATCGCCATCATCAAAATCACCGTCATCATCACAATCTTTATCACCATCGTCGTCATCATCACAATCATCATCGCCATTGTCATCATAATCATCATCAACATAATCGTCATCATCGTCATCACAATCGACATCACCATAATCATCATCGTCATCACAATCATCGCCACTATCGTCATCACAACCATCACCACTACCGCCACGGACGTCCGCGCACCTGCTTGGGCCCGCCGCCCTGCACGGGCTGCTTGGCCCCGAAGCTCTGCGCGTGCTTGCTCGTGCGCTCGCGCTTCGCCTCGACGGCGTCCGCGTGGGCCCGCGTCGCGAACGTCCCCGCCGAGTTGAGCAGCAGGAAGAGCTCCCCCTGCGTCTTCTGGCTGTTCCCCGTGTACAGGAAGTGCTCCAGGGGCACCGGCCGCTTGGCCGTGCTCACCACGTAAACCTTCTTGCGCTTGGTGCGTCTGCACGGCGGCAGAGGCAGCGATTGCAGCAGAGACGGCGGAGACAGCAGCGGTGGCGGAGATGGCGAAGGCAGAAGTGGCAGAGGCAGCGATGGCAGGAGAGACAGCGGCGGTGGTGGAGACGGTGGTGGCAGAGGCAGCGATGGCACAGCAGTGGTAGAGCGGTGGGAGAGAGAGCAGTGGCACAGCGAAGGCAGTGACAGTATCAGTCTTAATTCTAGATTTGAAGCTTTCGTGACTTGCAAGGATTCATACTCTTAGCTTTTTCGGTAAAGTCACGTAGGTAAAAAATGAAATTAATAAAAGTAATAATAGAAATAAAAAAATAAAAAATCACATTTCGGAGGCAACACAAGTCACAGCTAGATTTGCTGTGACGGTCCCACCTGATGACGGAGACTTGTGTTGCCTCCGAAACGTCGTGATTTATTATTATTTTATTTCTATTATTACTTTTATTAATTTTAATTTCATTATTTACCTATGTGACTTTACCGAAAAAGCTAAGAGTATCAGTCTGAAGCCAATGGGGGGGGGGGGTGGGTGGGAGGAAAGCAGCGATGATTGCTGCCACAGAGAAGGCCAACCGATTCGGATTGCGAGCGTCAAGTCACTCCTCACCCGATCCAATCGGCAAACTCCAGGGTGTTGGGGACGGTGGCGCTCAGCAGGATGAGGTTGACGTGTTCCGGCAGCATGATGAGCACTTCCTCCCACACCACGCCTCTCTGCGCACATCGTTAACGCCGCCGTCGTTAACGCCGCCGTCGTTAACGTCGACGTTAACGTCCAAGGTCGTCGTCAACGTCGTCGTTAACGTTGACATCTTCAACGTCGTCAACCGGCGGCATCGTAATGTCGCTCTACATCGTCATCTCCATCGCCATCGCGATCATCATCACCATCATCATCACTGTCATCACCGTCATCATCATCACCACCATCATCATCATCACCGTCATCACCATCGTCACCAACGTCACCAACATCATCACCGTCATCAACACCATCATCGTCATCAACATTGTTATCACCATCATCACTACCATCACCGCCATCACCACCGCCATCACCACCGTCATCACCACCGTCATCATCACCATCATCATCAACACCGTTATCACCATCGTCACCACCATCATCACCACCATCACCGCCATTACCGCCGACATCACCATCACCACCATCACCACCGTCATCACCACCGTTATCACCATCGTCACCACCATCATCGCCGTCATCACTATCGTTAACATCCATCAGCCACTCACCTCCGCGTCGTTAACGTAGTGAACCTCATCAAAGATCACCCACTCCAGGTCTCGGATCACGTCCGAGCCATTGTACAGCATGGAGCTGTAACGGCAACAGCAGCAGCAGCAATTGAGAACAGCAACAGAAGAAGCAGCAGCAACAATAAAGAGAAGCAACTGTAGCGAACGAAGCAGCAACAGCAGTTGCAGCTGGCACTGGCAAAACTTTCAAGCAAACTTTTTTATTTTACCAGGTAAGGCCCACTGAGCTGTGTAGCTCTTCTTCTTGGTTCTTTCGGTAAAGTCACGTAGAAGGGAAATAATAAAACAATAAAAATACAACATAATAAAATACAATTCTCATGACGTTTCGGCCACAACGCAAACAGCCGTCCTCAGGTGAAGAACAGGGCTGTCGGAAAGACAGCGTCCGAATGACAGCCCTGTTCTTCACGTGAGGACGGCTGCTTGCGTTGTGGCCAAAACGTCGTGAGAATTGTATGTTTTATTTTCATTATTTTATTATTTCTCTTCTACGTGACTTTACCGAAAGAACCAGGAAGATGAATCCCTGCAGTCACGAAAGCTTTAAATCTGTGTAGCTCTCTTTCATGAGTGACCTGGCCACAGATGACAGCTCAACTGAGTGGATTATTGCGTGGAAATTGATAGCAGCCAAATGCTCTAAACGCGTGATGTTGATTCTAAATGTTGGGTGTAAAACCGGAAGATTCGAAAAGAGAGAGATGTGCAAACTCCTAATATACAGACATCAGGGTCGGGATCGAACCCACGACTTCCTGTATACCAGGTGAGGTAGCTAACATCTCGCCACTTGTGACAACAGATGGCACAAGTGATCTGATGAGATTCCGAAATCCATCCTCTTATCCGCACCCTCCTTCGCGGAGCAGAGGAGTAAAAAATGACAAGTGGTGGCAAAGTCAAATTCACCCTGTAATGCGCGTTTTATCTTCCTATATCCAGGAGCCATTGTTCCCGGATAATAGGATCCGCAAACCGTGCCCCACGCCCTTCCCACATCAATACGGCTAAAAGGGAGCTTTCCTGCACTCTCAATGTGAGTGTTCGAGTGGGCGAGCAAGCAAGTGGGCGAGCGTGCATGCGAGCCTGTTGAGCAAATGAGTCGGTGAGCGCATGAAAGGGCGAGCGGGTGGGAGAGTGAACGATGAAGTGAGCGAGCGTGCGACCACGTGAGCGAATGAGTCGGTGTGCGAATGAAAGAGTCAACGGATGCAGCGAGCGAACGGATGAGCGTGCGAAAATGTGAGCGAATGAGTCAGTAACTGAATGAAAGGGCAAGCGAGTGAACGACGGAGCGGCGGGCGAGCGAGCGAATCGTCTCGTGAGTAACCGCATGAGCGAGTGAGCGAGCGATTCGCGCGAGCGGGCGGGCGGGCGGTCGAGGGGGTCGCACCGCAGGATCTCGGTGGTCATGATGAGGCAGGAGGCCTCGGGGTGTAGCTGCACGTCTCCCGTGAGGAGCCCCACGTCCTTGAACGTCGCCTTGAAGTCGCGGAACTTCTGGTTGGACAGCGCCTTGATTGGCGACGTGTAGATGGTCCTGCGAGACCGAGGGACGGGCGGGGACAGAAACAACGCGTGACGTGGACACCAGCGAGCGCTTTTCCGGGGCCTATTCGGAATCAGTTTCTTTACCAATCCTGGGGCACGGGAGTTGTATGTATGGATGTATAATGAACTTCTTCCGCACCGTACGTAGCCAACTATGCGAATCGGAGGCGCGGGGTTAGTGAGTTACATCAGCAAACAAACCCAATGACGCTTGAGCGCAAGATAGAGAAAAAGTCCTTCTTCAATGCACGTGGATCACAAGGCCCACACAGCACAAAAAAGAAAGACAAAGATCCCCCGTATAGCCTGAACAGACTTTTGGGGCAAGTGCTGTTAGCGACCACCTATGAAGGCTGGCACGGCACACGAGAGGGTGGGTGGCCAGCACCACGCCTGGCCGCCATTGTCTCCCCAGTAGCGGTGTTAACACACTGCACAAGGTACTCATTTGAGGCCGAGTCGACCTAGGGGAGGCCCAGAACCGGCTCAGATAATCTTCACTGGTGTTGGTTGGCCTTGAGCGGGAATCGAACTCGGGTTAGCGGTTAGCGCGCTAACCGCTACACTACCGCTCCCCAGACATAGCACACACACTCACCCTCATACCCACTCGCACACCCAAACACACTCACCCACTTCACACACTCACTCACTTCGCACACTCGTCCACTCACACGCTCACCCGCTCACCACCAACTTCACACATTCATCCGCTCGCACACACTTACCCACTCAACACCCTCTGCAGAACAGGGCGGGGAGAGGGGGGGGAGCACAGACAAACAGACAAAATTCCGCACAGCTCATCGCCCGAATCGGGAATCGAACCCAGGGGTCCCTTGTTGTTTCCCGCATGGAGCGGGTGCTGCTCCAGCAATGAAAAATGATAGAAGAGTTGTTAGTAAGTAAGGGCTTGTTCCTTGCTTTTTATTCGACGCGTGTGCAGCGATGGCGCAGCCATCGATCGAGGATCGAATTCGAACCACGTCGTGTGATCGGCATCGCGCTCGCTGAAGGTGTTGATGTCTTCAGGGAAGTAGTGTACTGTATACGCAACTGCGCACAATTATGCGAGTCACTTATAACTGCTTTCACGTTAGTTATTGCCAATTATGGACTCAGACTATTGTCCTATCATCACATAGAGTCCCTGGCCACGTAATAATATGCTACACAGCGGCAGTGGGGGTCGCAAAATGCTGATTTATTACTAATGAACCGGATTTCGATCGGATCATTGAGGGGCACGTGCCACCCCCCCCCCCACCCCCCACTGGTGCTACCACTACGGCGCCGCCAGCGCCGCCGCCGCCCGTACCGCGTCATGTTGCGCTGCGACAGCGCGATGGCGTACTCGGCCACCACCGTCTTGCCGGCCGACGTGTGCGCCGCTACGAACACCGACTCGTGGTTCTCCAGCCGCAGGATCGCCTGCTTCTGAAACGTGTCCAGCTCAAAGGGCCACTGACGGGGGGAGGGAGTGGAGGGAGGGAGGGAGTGGAGGGAGGGAGGGAGTAGAGGGAGTGGAGGGAGAGAGTGGAGGGAGGGAGTGGAGGGAGTAGATGGAGGGAGGGAGTGGAGGGAGTAGAGAGAGGAAGTGGAGAGAGTGGAGAGAGTGGAGAGAGGGAGTGGAGGGAGGGAGGGTGGGAGAGAGAGAGGGAGGGAGGTGAGGGTGGGAGGGAGGGGAGGGAGTCGAGGGAGTGGAGGGAGTGGAGAGAGAGAATGGAGAGAGGGAGTGGAGGGAGTGAAGGGAGTGGAGGGAGGGAGGGGAGGGAGTGGAGTGAGTGGAGGGAGTGGAGGGAGTAGATGGAGGGAGTGGAGGGAGGGTGGGAGGGAGCGAGGGAGGGAAGGTAGGGAGTGGAGGGAGTGGAGAGAGAGAGTGGAGGGAGGTGAGGGTGGGAGGGAGTGGAGGGAGTGGAGGGAGGGGAGGGAATGGAGAGAGTTGATGGAGGGTGGGAGGGAGTGGAGTGAGGGGCCACAGTCGCTTTGTTAGTGTTGCTGCCCCCTTGTGGTCTCTTACCCAATCATGCACATGGCGTATGCAAAGGTACTCCACACACCGATTCACCTTCAGACTTGTCTATCGCCCTAGCTAGTGCTCGAGCTCGCGTTAGCGTTGTCGTGAGACGAACGTTAGACGAACAGTGCCCGCCCGCCTCTCACCTTGAACGCCGGGTTGGGCACCCGCTTGTGGAAGTCGGGCACGGGCGTGCTCACGTCCAAGGGGATGGCCCAGCGCTCCTCCTCTTCCTTCCCCCCCCCTGCCCCCAGGGGTGAGGGTGGTACAGCCTTGGGGGCCCCCGCAGCCCCGGCCTTTGCCTCAGGCACGGACTCCTTTAAAGACAAACGCCAACAGGGGAAGAAGAATCGTGCACATGCGTGGTTTGCCGTGGTGGCTTTATTCGTCATAAAGGGACCGCCACGGTGGCTACTTCGCCTCACATGCCAGAGGGACATGGGTTCGATCCCAACACTGACGCCTGCTGCTGTATATTTGGAGTTGGCGTGTCTCTCTCTCTCATCATCATCACGGTGGCTAGGAGATGTTGACTACCTTGCTTGGTCTACAGGAGGTCGTGGGTTCGATCCCGACCCTGACGCCTGCTGTATATTTGGAGTTTGCGTATCTCTCTCTCTCCCCGTGGTCACCTGGGTTTTTATTGGGGTCCTCCGGCTTTTCCCTTCACATTTAGAATCAACGTCACGCGTTTGGAGTATTTGGCTGCTTTACATTTCCACGCGATGACAAGCCGATTTTTATTGGGCCGAGTCACTTCTGAAAAAAATCTATATAGCTCAGTGGACCTTACTTGGTTAAATAAAAAGTTACGTTTAGTTTATCTCGTCACGGGGCTTGGAACGTTGCGTTAGCGTTGCCGGTTCAACACCACCGAGGACAAATATTGGCGTAGGCACGATTTTTGCCAACTGTTTTGTTGCTTTTTCCACTTAAGTGGCGGTGACGTCACTACGGCGCTTGTGCCAGGCTATGTGCACTTTAAGGCCACGTAAAGTGTCGAACGCCCGCAGCCAAGAGGTCACGGGACAGACCGAGTTGCCATGGGTTGACCGACTGAGATGACTGGCCGATGCACCACCACCCGTGCTCCCCGCTGAGACAACTCTCCGCCCGGCGCTCCCCTCTATGTTGTGAGCGTCGCTCCTCCGCCCTCCGTTGTTGCTGGAGGGCGACTGCCTCCAACTGCCCAGTAGCGTCCTTCACGAGCCTCCTCCTCCACAGAGGCCGATCTTGACACCGCTGGTACCGGTCATCGGCAAGTCCACTCAAACTCCACTTCCTCTTGTACCACATCACTCCATCTCTTCTCTAGCCCGTGCCTACACCTGTCTAGCTCCCACTATCCGGTCGAACAAAAACCTTTTGCTTGACACAAACACGCCCACGTAGTTGTGTCTCTGTGACATCGCGGCACTCAACCGCACCTGAACTCCTAGGCCCTCGAGGCTGTTGGAGCGCTTGAAGGCCGGCTTGGACGACTGCGGCGTCCGCTGCTGTCGTTTCTTCTCTCCCACCCGGGGTGGGTGCTCTCTCCTCTTGCCGGCCACGCCGCCCTTCGTCGGGTCCCTCCGTTCCTCCTGCTTCTTCTTGGTCGACGCGTTTTCTTCCTCCTCCTCCTTGTCGTCGTCGTCGTTGTCGCTGGGGCCTCCCAGGTCGAACTCGTCGAGGCCCTGCTGGATGGCGGCGAGGCTCACGATGCCGCGCGGGACGGGGCGATCTGAAGGCGTCGTCGGCAAGGTCGTCGAGAAGGTCATCGAAAAGGTCATCGAAAAGGTCATCGACAAGGTCATCGACAAGGTCTTCGTTATCGACAAGGTCATTGACGACATCGTCAGTTACATCGGCCACATCGGCGGTGAGAGCACCATCGTCACCACCACAAAGCGACGTCGTAAATTCCACTGTGACATCGAAACCATGGAAATTACCGTCATCACCAAAGATCCCCCGTGGAGCCTTAACAGACCGTTGGGGCAAGTGCTGTTAGTAAGCAGCACCGATGATATGGCCGGTACGGAACACGTACACGAGAGGGCGGGTGGCCAGCATCCCGGTGGCGTTGTTTACACAGCACGCCAGCTACACCTTTGAGGCTGAGTAGATCTAGGGGAGGCCCAAGTCCGTTTCGGATAATCGTCACCGGTGTTGGTGGCAGCGAGCGGCAATCGAACTCGAGTCGCCGGGTTCGTAGTGCAGCGTCATCACCAACTTCGTCAACAACTACAAAGCATCATCATTGTCATCACCACCAACACCATCGACACTAACCGATAATCACAACTGATGAATACGGGGGGCGGCGGTGCGGCCTAACGGCAGCCAGCCTACCGCTTGTCGCACAGGTTCACCATTTCAATCTGGTCAAACAATATGAAGCTTGCAACTCAATGGCATCACCTGGTTTGTTGAACTCCATGCCTCTCTTCAACCCGGGTGGCACCGTGAGGAGGTCTGCGAGCACAACATTGCACGGGGTCAAGAGGTCGATCGCTTGCCTCCCTTCTGCAAGATCACGTGGCGTTCGTGAAGTCAGCACCCCGGATCTTCAAGGGCCGCTCTTCCAGTCTCCATCGCCGCTCCCGTCCGGCTTCCCTCTGTTTCACAGCTCTACCACTTTCACGGTCGCCGTGGTGACAAGATGTTAACTACCTCGCCTGGTATACAGGAGGTTGTGGGTTCGATCCCAACCCTGACGCCTGCTGCTGTATATTTGGAGTTTGCGTGTCTCTCTCTCTCATCATCATCACGGTGGATAGGAGATGTTAACTACCTCGCCTGGTATGCAGGAGGTCGTGGGTTCGATCTCGACCCTGACGCCTGCTGCTGTATATTTGGAGTTGGCACGTCTGTCTCACCGTGGTGGCGTAGATTTTTCTGCCGGTCCTCCGGTTTTTCCCTCCACGTTTAGAACCAACGTGCGGTTTTAGTATTTGTCTTAATTTCCACTTGATAAGCCACTTCTTTGGGCTATCTTTTCTGGGTCACTTCTGAAAGAGAGCTATAAAGCTCAGTGGGCCTTACCTGGTAAAATAATAATAGTTTACAGTTTAGGTTTAAAATAAATAAAAAATAGTTTAACCGTTTTTTAGTTTATTAAGCAGAGCGGGTGCGAGAATGATGCCCTTTACTGGGTCGTGCAGAGGTCACTTGAATGTCATGCGATGGACATTGCCGTCAGTGGTACTGCAGGTAGAATGGACATCACTTTAAAGGGTTCTCAAGAGGTGGCTCTAATATCCGCTGGACGCTCTCTATGCAACCGGCGGTTGCACTGCTTTGCGAGGGATTTCCGGGCGGATTCTTGATCGCGCTACGCGACATCGGCAGCACGGCCGGGATTGACCCGATCCGACAAGGCCGCCGCGATCACGAGGATATTGTATCGATGCGACCAACAAATTGATCAAACTCTGACTGGGAAAGCTCCGGCTCGCACCTCTCACAACCGAGTTCAACATCGTCGTGAGGTGGTGAACTCGGAGATCAGGATAAAATTGGCGAAAAATCTATATTTTTTTTAAGGAAACTTTTTTGAACTCTATCCTTGCGCCACGGACAAAACGGCGGTATCGGCCGCAGCATCCGCGGGCGAATGCACGGGGTTCGTTGTGACGCGCGTGGGTCACGTGACAAGGTGTGCGTCACGTGACGTGTCTGTCACATGGCGTCGTGCAATGCACCGTTCTCAAAGTCGAGCTCCTCCTCCGCTGCGCTTCGCTCGCTCATGGCCTCCACCGTCGGCTCATCCATCCCTCCTGCGCGATGCAAAAACAAAAAACAAAAAGACAAAGTTCCCCCGGAAAGCCTTCAACGGAGTGTTACTACGAAATAAAGTCAAGCAATGCAGACGGTTGCAGTAGAGCTCCCTCTAGTGGAGAGGCACTCTTCGCTAACAGTGGCCTGAGGAAAGCACTTGCAGGGCTGCCCTTTTAGCTAGATCCAATCAGCGTGACCAGGTCATGTGGCAAAGGTCCCCCCCCCCTCACTATAGCCTTTAACAGACTGTGAAAACGAGCCTCATGAGCTCATCAGATTCCTCCAGTTTGAATAAAAAAAGATTCTCATTCTGAATGATCGGGCTAGTGCTGTTAGCGAGTAGCACCGATCAAGGCCGGCAGGGAGCACGAGCGGGTGGGGTGGCCAGCACCATGCCCGGCCGCCTTTGTCTCCCCATTGCTGATATCGATTAAAAACACATTAGGTCATGATTTAAGGTTTTGTCAACCTAGGGGAGGGCCAGGACCGGTTTCAGATATTCGCCATTGTTGTTGGCCGTGAGCGGGAATCGAACTTGGGTCGCCGGGTTCGAAGCTTTCCACTGGGAGATCCAAAGACAAACATCACCCAGATAGCCATTAACGGTGCAGCAGTTAGCACGCCGCGCTATGAACCCGGCGACACGAGTTCGATTCCCACTCACGGCCGACACTAGTGACGATTATCCAAAACGATCTTTGGTCTGCCCTCAAATGAGTACCTCTGTGGTGGTGTGTAAACATCACCACAAGGGACACAAAGGCGGCCGAGCACCGTGCCGGCCTTCATAGATGCTACTCGCTACTAACAGTACTTGCCCCAAGAGTCCGTGAAAGCTACATGGGGGATCTTTGGTTTTGTGCATCGGTGCGTACCGGGCCAGAACGGGAAGTTGGTGTTGCTGCCCCTGAGAGCCTCCGACGGGGGTCCGGGTGGACGACGGAAGGACAGCGAATTCTTGGACGACAGCCCCGTGTCCTCCACTAGCACCTGGACACACACACACACAGACCAGCTTGTCACACAAGCGTGAGCCGGGTTCTATCCACTGCTGGATGAAGGCTTATCATCACGCGACGAAGTGGCTCATGATCACGTGACAAAGTGGCTTCTCATCACGTGACGTAGTGCCCTATCATCACGTGACAAAGTGGCTTCTCATCACGTGACGTAGTGCCCTATCATCATGTGACAAAGTGGCTTATCATCACGCGACAAAGTGGCTTCTCATCACGTGACGTAGTGCCCTATCATCATGTGACAAAGTGGCTTCTCATCACGTGACGTAGTGCCCTATCATCATGTGACAAAGTGGCTTATCATCACGCGACAAAGTGGCTTCTCATCACGTGACGTAGTGCCCTATCATCACGTGACGTAGTGGTTTCTCATCACGTGACGAAGTGGCTTCTCATCACGTGACGTAGTGGCTTCTCATCACGTGACGAAGTGGCTTATCGTCGCGCGCGTACCTCGGTGTAGGCCAGCAGCTCCCCCGTGGTGGGGTTGCGCTCCACGCGGACGGTGGTCGGGGCGGGGCCCGTGTCCACGTGGTAGAGCGAGTCGGCTTGCCCCACACGCGGCCAGAAGCTGGTGGGAGAACAGGCGCGCGCACGGTCACTCGTACGTACGTACGGCCGATCATCCATTAGCCGGCACTGCGCTATTATCCGGTGCGCGATTATCCGGCTGCTTCCAACATTATCCGTCAGACCTGGACCAATGAGTTTCAAAGACAATGCATTTATTATCAGAGCATGTTTTTTTTTGCATGTTGACCACAAGAAAGTGTGGTTAATGCAGACAGGATTCCTTGAATACGGATGCTGTTTGGTGTTTTAACATCTTGACACCTGTTTTATTGCCAGAAATGGTAAAACAAATTGTTATATCCAAATATACAGCAGCAGGCGTCAGGGTCGGGATCGAACCCACGACCTCCTGTATACCAGGCGAGGTAGTTAACATCTCCTAGCCACCGCGATGATGATGAGAGAGAGAGACGCGCAAACTCCAAATATACAGCAGCAGGCGTCAGGGTCGGGATCGGACCCACGACCTCCTGCACACCAGGCGAGGTCGTCAACATCTCGATCCCGTCACGGCGCGTGCGCTGCTCACTGCTGCAGGCGCTGGAAGTCGTGGATGGGCAGGTGCTCCGCCGACAGCAGCTCCCTCTGCAGCAGCTCCCGCAGGTCCTCCGCGTGGGGTGGAACGCCATGGGGGAGCTGAGAGACACGGGGAGCGGTGGGGGGGGCAGAAGACGGTGAAGCATGGGGAGTGATTTGCTACAACTCTCGGGAGAGCGGGGGTCGGGGGGCGGCGGGAGGGGCAGGCGGTGAAGCGCTGCGCGGAGGGTTTGGGGGATGCACAGCGAGGAGGTACGGAGGAACGGAGTGGAGGACTGGAGACACGCGGGGGGCGGAAGGGAGTAGAGGAACTGGGGGGATGCACGCCCGGAGGAATGAAACGGAGGAACGAAACGGAGGAACGAAACAAACGAATGAAACGAAAAAACGGAGACACACGGGGGGCGGAATGGAGTGGAGGAACGGAGACACGTGGGGAACGGAACGGAGTAGAGGAACTGGGGGGATGTACGCCCGGAGGAATGAAACGGAGGAATGAAACGGAGGAATGAAACGGAGGAATGAAACGGAAGAACGGAGACATACGGGGGGCGGAATGAAGTGGAGGAACTGGGGGGATGCACGCTCGGAGGAATGAAACGGAGGAATGAAACGGAGGAACGAAACATAGGAACGAAACTGAAGAACGGAGACACACGGGGGGCGGAACGGAGTGGAGGAACGCCAGATGGCGATGATCGCATTCGGAGGAACAAGTGACGTACACACCGGAGGAACAGATCAGAGGCGTGGATATGCACGGTGGGGTTGGTGGCGGGGGGGAAGACGAAGACGCACGGGGCGAGGATACACAATCGGGACCCACGGATCAGTGCGACACTGAGTGAGGAGGGGAGTGAGGAGTGAGGAGGGGAGGGGGGGCGGTCGTACGGTGGAGAGCGGAGGTCCCAGCTGAGCGGGAGCCGGACTGTGGGCTGCGAGCACCGCGCGGAACTCCCCCGCGCATCCCGTCTGGAGCACGGAGAATGAGAGCTCCTCCGGGAGGGACGCCGGGGCGAGGTCTGAGGACGGATCGGTGCAGAGCACACAACGCGCGGATCAATGCAGAGATCGCTCAAAGTGCAGATGAATGCAATGCGCAGATATCAATTTATGGATCAGTGGAAATCTCAATGCTTTGGTCAATGCAATGTGCAATGCAGAGATCGATCAATGGACATCCCAATGTCGTGATGAGAGGGTCAGAAGGAAACAGAGAGACACACAAAGGGGAAGAGACAGAGGGAGACAGACAGAGAGACACAGACACACAGAGACAGACACAGAGACAGACACAGAGACAGAGAGACAGAGACACACACACAGACACACACAGAGAGACAGACACACACAGACACACAGAGAGACACACAGAGACACACACATACAGACAGACACACACAGACAGACACACACACACACAGACACACAGAGAGACAGAGACACAGACAGACACACACAGACAGACACACACAGACAGACACACACAGACAGACAGACACACACAGACACAGGCAGACACACACAGACACAGGCAGACACACACAGACATACAGACAGACACACACAGAGACACAGACAGACACACACAGAGAGACAGACACAGACAGACACACACAAACACAGGCAGACACACACAGACAGAGACAGACAGACACACACAGAGACAAAGAGACACACACAGACAGACACACACAGACACAGAGAGACAGAAACACACACAGACACACACAGATAGACACACAGACAGACACACACAGACACACACAGACACACACAGACAGACACACACAGAGACAGAGAGACACACACAGAGACAGAGAGACACACACAGACACACACAGACAGACACACACAGAGAGACACACACAGAGACAGAGAGACAGACACACAGACACACACACAGAGAGACAGAGACAGAGAGACACCGACCAAGACGTCGCTCCTCCACGCTCTTCAGCTCCGCTGCTGCGGTGGCGGCCATGGCTCCGCCTCCTCCGCGACCTCTCACCCGGAAGCTCGCGACCGCGCCGCACTCTGACCCCGGAAGCTCTTTGCGTAACGTCATCCGCTCGGAGCGCCCCCCGGACGCTCGGCGTTTCATGGGCAGAGCGCTGTGGAGTGACGTCACGAGGCCGTGGTTTCAACTAAAGATTTTTAAACGGAAAAACTAAGAATTTTTTTTACTTAATAATTTAAAAAAAGTTTAAACTAAGCTTTTTTTGTTACTGTTTAATTTTGTAAAAGTTAAGACTAAGCAATTTTTTTTACCTAACAATTTTTTTTATTATTTCGGTAAAGCCGTGGCTTTAGCAAAAGACCCAAATAATTGAATTCCTGCAGCCACGAAAGCTGGAAGTTATTTTTTTTTATAAAAGTTAAAACTAACATTTTGTTTAATAAACATTTTTTAAAGTTAAAATTAAGAAAAAACATTTTACTAAAAATATTTTCAAGTTAAAACTAAGAAAAGCATTTAACGAAACAATTATTGTTTTATTTTTATAATTTTATTATTTCCCTTCTACGTGACTTTACCGAAAGAACGAAGAATATGAATCCCTGCAGTCACGAAAGCTTTGCATCGAAATTTTCTAAAAGTTTAAACTAAACAATTTTTGTTAAACTAAACAATAATTTTTTTAACTCAACAATTTTCTTACTGAACAATTTTTAAACGTTAAAACTAAGCTTTTTTTCTTAACAATTT
Organism: Lampetra fluviatilis; assembly: GCF_964198595.1. Lineage (NCBI taxonomy): Eukaryota > Metazoa > Chordata > Hyperoartia > Petromyzontiformes > Petromyzontidae > Lampetra > Lampetra fluviatilis. Next base: position 4,794,490 of record NC_136323.1, on the reverse strand, counting down.
TTTTTAAGTTTAACAAAAAAATGTTTTTAAAACTAAACCATTTCATTACTGAACGATTTGTAAACGTTAAAACTCAACATTTGTTTGTGATTTTTTTGTAAAAGCTTACACTAAACATTTATTTAAACAAACAATATTTTTTTTACTGAATGACTTTGAAACGTTAAAACTAAGCAATGTTTTTTTTACTGAACTCTTATTTGAAAGTTTAAACAATTTTTTTTTAATTAAACAACTTTTTTGCTGAACGATTTTTAAACGTTAAAACTTAGAAAATATTTTAAACAAACTAAACTTTTTTTTCGGTAAAGAACCAAAAAGTATGGATTCCTGCAGTCACGAACGCTTCAAATCAAGATTAAACTTTTTTTAACTAAACAATTTTTTTTAAGTTAAAACGAAACTATTTTAAACTCAACTATTTTTGTAACCCACCTATATATTAAAAGTTATAACTTATTTTTTTAAACTATGCAACTTTTTTTCACTGAATTATTTTTATTTTACCAGGTATGGCCTCACTGAGCTGTGTAGCTCTTTTTCAGAAGCGACCTGGCCACCACTGATAGCGCATCGAAAGTGTCTTCTTGTGTGGACATTCATAGCAGCAGCAGCCAAATACTCTAAACGCGTGACGTTGATTCTAAATGTGGAGGGAAAACCGGGAGGACCCGGAGAAAAATCCAGGCGAACACGGGGAGAGAGACACCGCGAACTCCAAATATACAGCAGCAGGCGTCAGAGTCGGGATTGAACCCACGACCTCCTGCACACCAGGCGAGGTAGTTAACATCTCCTAGCCACCGTGGCGCCCTTTGCTCTTCATTGTGCGTAGCCAACCGCGCTCATCGGAGGTGTTTGGGAGAGCGCGCTTCTTTAGGGGCCATCCATTTAGTACGTACGCATGGAGGGGGGAGGGGAGGGATTAACCCAAATGCGTAGCTTGCGTATGGGGGGGGGGGTCGACTGACAATGTACGCATAGGAAACGGGGGGGGGGGGGGGGTTGAAGCCTCGATAATAATTTGTCTACATTGGCATTAAAATGAGTTAGATAATCCGGCGGTGGACTATCCGTTTGCTTAAACACCTGAATATTATTCATTCTTGATCGTTTCTTCGTGGATTAAATATCGACCGTTCTATAGGATTCGGCGGGGGGGGGGGGGAGTTCGTCAAGCGAACGTACACAGGTGGGGGGGGGCGGTGTAAAAAGTTCGCGTGCGTACAGGGAGGCGGAGAGGGGTCCAAATTTTGACGGATTTTTGCGCACCTACTGAATTGATGGCCCCTTCAGACGAATGGTGCAGAAAATGGAGAATCATTTGCCCCGGATGACCGAACCGAGATGGACACGTGGTTTGAATGAACTAACGCGGACACCAGCAACATTTATGTTTTGTACATTTATTTACCAGAATCGTTATCTAGACTGGGGAGCTATGATAGTGAATGCCCGCTCGCTCGCCCGCCCTGGAAACGATCTGACACCAAAACGATCAGCAAGGCAGCGGACTCCTCGGAAAAGTCGTGGGGGGTAGGCCAGGTGTGCCTTGCCCCCCCCCCCACCTTGTGGCCGCAGCTACGAGTTGTAGGCGCCCCCTTGACAACCCACCGTGAGATGTTTTTTCCCCAACAGCGTAAGAAAGACGAAGAAGAACAATTTTATTTTAAAAAATATTATTTTTCATTCACTTTTTTTAAAATGATTGTATTTTTTTCTTGGTTCTTTCGGTAAAGTCACGTAGAATGGAAATAATAAAATAATACAAATAAAACATAATAAAATAATTCTCACGACGTTTCGGCCACAACGCAAGTAGCCGTCGTCAGATGGAGAACAGGTCTGTCGAGGAGACAGAGTCTGAAGAAAGAACCAATAAGATGAATCCCTGCAGTCACTAAAGCTTTTAATCGAAATTTAATGATTGTATTGTTCTAATTATCTCTATCTACGTGACTTTACCGAAAGACCCAAAGCATATGAATTCCTGCAGTCACGAAAGCTTTAAGTCAAGATTTAAGAACGCACAACATTATTTAGAAACGCGGTTTGAATTTATGTTGCCGTGATAATGCTTCATGATGTGATTTGGGCAATTTAGTAGCCGCGACATACACGTAGCCTCGCTCACAACCGTGCGACACGAATCAAATATTGGTGGGGGCACCACCTGACCGAGCCGATAACCTCCTCGTCACTTCGCCACTGGTGCCAATGGGTTGAGTGAGATGACTGACGGATGCACCACCACCACCTGCCAGCCACGCTAGTCACGCCACTGCATTTGCAACCCGAGTTCAGTTCAGTCTATCTCTGCGTCCGGGTCTCTTCCCGTGTCCTCCTGCCAGCCAGCGGAGCCTTTCCACACTTCACGTGGCAGCCATAATGTGCACCCAGCCTGGCACATTGGTGACGAATGGCGATTGTTGCTGTTGTGGATATGTCAGTGCAGTGCCAGCTCTGAATTTTTCTAGAAGTGGAGCGGTTTCACCATTTACAAAAGGGGTGGGGAACGTCCGGCCCGTGGGCCGTATGAGGCCCGCGAAATGATTTGGGTCTGGCCCTGCCAAGGCAACCGCAGGCGGGACTCGAAATTCAATAAATCTAGGAGCAAACCTGGAAAAGCAGTTGCGAGTAGCAACATCATCAATACCAGCGAACATCACACACGCCTCACCAAAGATAAGCAGTTCCAGCCCATCACATTAGGAGCGAGTTAATTTAATGTTTGACCAAATATAACGGGCAAATTTTTAAGTTGATAATTTTGTTTGGCCCGCGAATGATGTTATAAATCTCCAAATGGCCCTTGGCAGAAAAAAGGTTCCCCACCCCTGATTTACACGATGGTTCGGCTTGGGCTATCGATTCCATCTGCAATGTACACAATACACAAATTCATCACTTGTAAATAGAGCAAACGCTACAGCAGGGCAAGTTTATTTTACAAATCAAATGTATTGATGTCGGTTGGAAATTCCCTCTGTCATGTCACGGGGGAGGGCTTTCCGCTACGGTCGTTGATGGCACGATACATTGAGCAGTAGTTTCCTCCACCGCAATTTACACGTTCGCTGGCTACTTTGGTCATGAGTTCCAGCGAGGATGAAACCGGTGCAGAGTCTATCACTGAATCACTGCACAGCTGAAATCGAGTACAAAGCCAACATGTAATGTGTCGGTTCATTGGTGAGTGGGCTGAGATCACCAACTCGCTAAAGTTGAGTTCTCACTCTAAACACAACTCAATGTGTGTGTGTGTCTATGGGTGTCTATGTTAATCGGTGGATCTCTTTGCAAGTCCGTGGGTTTCTAGGTTGATGAGCCTCCAAGTGAGTTTTCGCTTTCCTGCATGAATCGATGCCCACGTTATTGCAAAGTAAGCATCTCACCAGGTGCTGGCTCTACGCTCCGACCTGTGGGCCATCCAGTGACGTCCTGGGCAAGGAACTTTAGATGACTGCGATACACTTTGAAAACACACAGCCCACGGTCGCAAGTTTCCATCATGTAGGTCAAAGGTACACACGTCAGCATCAATATCGTACGGCTGTGGCTCCATCTGATCAAAATGAGTCATTAGTCCACTCGGCAATATTACTCAAGTGCTGTGACTGACAGTGTGATGTTTCGATTTAAAGCTTTCGTGACTGCAGGGATTCATCTTTTTGGTTCTTTCGGTAAAGTCACGGTCTGTCGACCTGTTCTTCGCCTGAGGACGGCTGCTTGCGTTGTGGCCGAAACGTCGTGAGAATTATTTTATTATGTTTTATTTTTTATTATTTCCATTCTACGTGACTTTACCGAAAGAACCAAGAATAGTGTGATGTTTGTCATTTAGAAAGTAATATTGGAAGCACTTTGTTGGGTCTGCTGCACCTTCTTACCTATTAACGTCAATAAAATAAAATAAAAAAACATTTCGATTTAAAGCTTTCGTGACTGCAGGGATTCATCTTCTTGGTTCTTTCGGTAAAGTCACGTAGAAGGGAAGTAATACAATAATAAAAATAAAAATAATAAAATAATATAATAATATAATTATATTATATTATTAAAATAAAACATAATAAAATAATATAATAATATTATAATATTCTATTATTTTATTATGTTTTATTTTTATCATTTTATTACTTCCCTTCTACGTGACTTTACCGAAAGAACCAAGAAGATGGATCCCTGCAGTCACGAAAGCTTTAAATCTAAAAATAATATAATAATATTATATTCTTTTATTATGTTTTATTTTTATTATTTTATTACTTCCCTTCTACGTGACTTTACCGAAAGAACCAAGAAGATAAAAAAAACATTAATATTTTCTGAATCGCTGGAAGGAGGCCTTCTTCCCAAAGCAGTGCCAGTCGTGTGGTTACATTCGACCATACTTCACCAAGGCAGTCAATGCAGGTTGCTGATTGGAGGGGCCCAATTTGGGCAGGACCGATTCAGATATCACTTGCCACTGATGTTTGCCGTGGGTTTGGAAATAAGAGACCGGATTCGGTGTTCACAGCGCAGCGGTGAGAAAACCACCGCGTCACCGTTCCACCGCAAAGCTTTCTTTCGCGCAAAGAGAAAACGATATCTCTGAAGGCTTTCATTCACGCCTCGTGCAGGATGTCGATAATCTCACGGCGGGGTCGGATCAAGCACCGACTCGTACGTTCAGAAGAGGAAAGCGAGCGTGGGCATAGGAAAGCGTCGATGATGTAATCCGTAGCGGAAGATTGTGACGGGTTTCGCTCATGGGGAGCATTGCTTGCAGCCTGGCGATTTGGAACACGCGCGCGCTCGGATGGAGGAGGGCAGGTTAATGGAGACGGATCGACAGGCATTGGAGTTTTTTCAAGATTAGTTCAATTAACCGCGTGATAACGCGAGTGATCAGCATAGTCTCAATCTCGATTGGAAGTTTGCGTGACTGCAGGGATCCTTACTCTCTGGTTCTTTCGGTAAAGTCACGTAGGTATCAAATAAATAATTTTATACCTACGTGACTTTACCGAAAGAATCAAATAATATTACGTTTAATTTTTAAAATAAAATAATTAAAATAAAACGTTAAATAATTTATTTTATTTTATACCCACGTAACTTTACCGAAAAAAACAAACAGCATAGTCTCATTTGCAAGAGAGACGTTGGGGGGGGGGGGGGGAGTCAGTCTACCAGTAAGTGGGGGGGGGGGCGATGATCACTGGTGTGTGTGAGATCCCAATTCAGTGATTTGCGATGTAAACTAAACTAAACGATTTTCATTTCGATTTAAAGCTTTCGTGTCTGCAGGGATTCATCTTCTTGGTTCTTTCGGTAAAGTCACGTAGAAGGGAAATAATAAAATAATATGAATAAAACGTAATATTACGTTTTATTTTAAAAAATAAAGTAATACAAATAAAACGTAATATTACGTTTAATTTTTTAAATAAAATCATAAAAATAAAACGTAATATTACGTTTTATTTTTAAAATAAAATAATTAATATAAAACGTAATATTACGTTTTATTTTTTTAATAAAAGAATAAAAATAAAACGTAATATTATATTTTATTTCAAAAAATAAAATTTCCCTTCTACGTGACTTTTCCGAAAGAACCAAGAAGATAAACGATGTTTATGTTACCAGGTAGGGCCCACTGAGCTATGTAGCTCTTCTTCAGAAGCGACCTGGTCACAAATGATAGTGCAACGAAGTGGCTTATCATGTGGAAATTTACAGCGGTCAAGTAAGCTAAACGCACGTTGATTTATTATTTGGAGGGACAAACCACGGAGAGAGAGAAAAATCCACGCGACCACGGAGAGAGAGAGACATGCAAACTCCTGTACACCAGGCGAGGTAGTTAACATCTCTTAGCCACCGTGATGATGATGATGAGAGAGAGAGAGAGAGACGCAGACTCCAATTATGCAGCAGGTGTCAGGGTCAGGATCGAATCCACGACCTCCTCTATACCAGGCGAGGTAGTTAACATTTCCTAGCCACCGTGATGATGATGAGAGAGAGACGCAGACTCCAATTATACAGCAGGCGTCAGGGTCAGGATCGAATCCACGACCTCCTCTATATCAGGCGAGGTAGTTAACATTTCCTAGCCACCGTGATGATGATGAGAAAGAGAGAGGCATGCAAACTCAAATATACAGCAGGCGTCAGGGTCGGGATCGAACCTATGCCCTCCTGCGTATCAGGCGAGATAGTTACTGTGGTGCCCCTTATATATATTTTCAAATGTGCAGAGTTGGATGCTGACGCCGGGCTACTGGACATCTATGAAAAGTAGCTTTAAATCTCATCGGATTCCTCCCGTATAAATAAATCATTCTTATTCTGACAATGTGATGAAGCAGACAGCACGGAGTGTACTTCGTTTTTGTTTTACGGTTATTACAGACACAAGCGCAGTAATAATCAGGGCGGCCACTGCGTTCCAAACCGTGAACCTCTGCAGCAGGTGGCGAACGAACTCCGTCTGGGCCTTGCCAAGCACCCGGAGCGGCACTCAAGATGCTGGAGTGCGTGTCGGTTGTGTAACAATGGTTGCATAAAATACGTGACAATTGTTTTTTTTTTAATGGATGACTGGGCCGGGTGTGCAACAGCTACATGGCAGACGCAAGGAAGTGATGTCATGGAATGATGGGGTCAACAGTGTGAGTGTGGGTGAATCACATAACACACACATTTCCACTTTTCCAAAAATATATTTAAATAAATCTTAGTCGGAAACTTAAATGTATGTCAAAGGGTATGCATTACGTAAAGGTGTACGTGATATATCAACATGCCATGACATACTGATCAGGCACGCGGTGAGGATAATGGAACAAAAGTGTGAGAAGTGTGCAACGTATGTGGAAGAGGTCCGTGATTGAAATCCTACCGAGAAAGAGGGGGGGAGCACGTGGTTTAAATCAAGCATACGCACTTGAATGCAAATCTTATCTAAAGTTATCAGCAGGCTTGGGCAGGACATGCTGTGACGAGGGTAGCGATAGGTGGCTGACGCAAATGACGGAACGCCGGGCAAAGTTTCACGTTTACTTTGTTTGACCAGGTGAGAAAAATTTCGATTTAAAGCTTTCGTGACTGCAGGGATTCCTCTTCTTGGTTCTTTCGGTAAAGTCACTTAGAAGGGAATTAATAAAATAATTAAAATATAACATAATAAAATACAATTCTCACGACGGCTGCTTGCGTTGTGGCCGAAACGTCGTGAGAATTGTATTTTATTATGTTTTATTTGTATTATTTTATTATTTCCCTTCTACGTGACTTTACCGAAAGAACCAAGACAGGTGAGAGAACTCGAAGAGACGAGGATGAGTAGTCTCACTTTTGCAAGACTTTACCTGGGTCACACAAACGGCAAAACAACTAATTACATTGAAAGGAGGGAGAAATCGGTGCACACAAGTAACAGCGTAACAAAACCACGAGCAAAAAAACAACAAAGGAATTGCAAAATGACTCCTAAAACATAAATCAATGTTACACAAAAAACATACAAACTCCACACACTCACAAAACAAGGACAGAGAGACTCCGAAAGCCTTCACCTGGCTATTGGGTGCAAGTGCTGTTAGCGAGCACCTATGAAGGCAGGCACAGCACACGAGGGCGTTGATGGCCAGCACTGTGCCCGGCCGCCTTTGCCTCCCCACAGTGCTGAGGTTTTACTACGCACCGCACCAGCTGCTCATTTATGGCTGAATCGACCTAGGGGAGGCACGACACCGGGTTCAGATTCCCCGTGAGCGGGAATCGACCGGCTTCCTAACGCAGTGCGCACATGAGCACGTTGGGCTACGTGGGGTGCGAAAAAATTAACCCGACCGAAAGATTTGCACGGTCGTAAGCGCGCAAGCAAGCAAGCAAGTGAACTTAATATAAAGGATTTAAAAATAAGTTTAACTTCCATGAATTCAACACACACACACGACGCACACTCACAAAGCCAAAGATCCCCCCACCCCCACCACCATTATCCTCAAAAGACTCGCACGCAATCGCTCACACCCCCAAAACAGCGACGAGTCATCACATTTCGAGGCCAACTCGCCACAACAACTTGCCACAACAAAGTTAGAGAAGGACGGGGGGGGGGTAGTGATTGCGCAACATGACCCACTTTCTAAAATAAGCTCCACGGAAACGGAACCGGCGCTCGAGGGGAGGAGCCTGGGGGGGCGGGGCGATGGTGACGAAACGCTCGCGCGGGTGACGTCACAATGGCCACGCTTGTGATGTCGTACAATTGTGCAGCGTGGATTATATAACGGTGCAGAATCGTTCTCTCTCTTATCTTATATCGATGAATATAGAGTAGACACCCTCTTAACGATCATTCCTGTTAACGACTAATCGCTTAACGATGTGTCTTCATAGAGCCCAATGTGTAGTGTATAGTAGTGTAGTGTATAGTGGTGTATATAGTAGTGTATAGTAGTGTCTAGTGTATAGTAGTGTATAGTAGTGTATGGTGTATAGTAGTGTATAGTGTATAGTAGTGTATAGTGTATAGTAGTGTATAGTGTATAGTAGTGTATAGTGTATAGTAGTGTATAGTGTATAGTAATGTATAGTGTATAGTAGTGTATAGTGTATAGTATTGTATAGTGTATAGTAGTGTATAGTGTATAGCAGTGTATAGTGTATAGTAGTGTAAAGTAGTGTATAGTAGTGTATAGTGTATAGTAGTGTATAGTGTATAGTAGTGTATAGTAGTGTACAGTATAGTGTATAGTAGTGTATAATGTATAGTATTGTATAGTGTATAGTAGTGTATAGTGTATAGTATTGTATAGTGTATAGTAGTGTATAGTGTATAGTAGTGTATAGTGTATAGTAGTGTATAGTGTATAGTAGTGTATAGTGTATAGTAATGTATAGTGTATAGTAGTGTATAGTGTATAGTATTGTATAGTGTATAGTAGTGTATAGTGTATAGCAGTGTATAGTGTATAGTAGTGTAAAGTAGTGTATAGTAGTGTATAGTGTATAGTAGTGTATAGTGTATAGTAGTGTATAGTAGTGTACAGTATAGTGTATAGTAGTGTATAATGTATAGTATTGTATAGTGTATAGTAGTGTATAGTGTATAGTAGTGTATAGTGTATAGTATTGTATAGTGTATAGTAGTGTATAGTGTATAGTAGTGTATAGTGTATAGTAGTGTATAGTGTATAGTAGTGTATAGTGTATAGTAGTGTATAGTGTATAGTAGTGTATAGTGTATAGTAGTGTATAGTGTATAGTAGTGTATAGTGTATAGTAGTGTATAGTAGTGTATAGTATTGTATAGTGTATAGTATTGTATAGTGTATAGTAGTGTATAGTGTATAGTAGTGTATAGTGTATAGTAGTGTATAGTAGTGTATAGTGTATAGTAGTGTATAGTGTATAGTAGTGTATAGTGTACAGTATAGTGTATAGTAGTGTATAGTGTATAGTAGTGTATAGTGTATAGTAGTGTATAGTGTATAGTAGTGTATAGTGTATAGTAGTGTATAGTGTACAGTATAGTGTATAGTAGTGTATAGTGTATAGTAGTGTATAGTAGTGTATAGTGTATAGTAGTGTATAGTGTATAGTAGTGTATAGTAGTGTATAGTGTATAGTAGTGTATAGTGTATAGAGCCCGTGTTTGCTTACTGACCATTCCCCTGTTGACGACTGGCTGTTGTAGGTACAGCAAATATTAATGAACGCATTGATTAACCATGTTTATTTGAACGTTACGTGTTTATTATGTTGTTATTATCGTTATGTATTCATATGCATTGTTTAACTATTATAAAGTGCGTTGTTTTGGGTGAAAAGGGGAAACTTTCGATGCCATAATAACGAATTAGGCCCTTAACGTCTATTTTCTATACTCGCTTAACGACCAAATCACTTAACGAGCGGTTTTGTGTAACCAATTACCGTTGTCAAGAGGGGTTCTACTTTATATATAGCACCTTATTCCAAGGCGCTTTACAACAATTCTACAAATTGTCCGTAAGATGATAGTAGTTCAGATAATAATGAGTTGGGTTGATATTCAGAGTGGTGGTGATGCAGTTATGTTGACAGCAGGGACTCGGGGCTAAGGAGGGGCTGGGGTAGTGAAAGGGGTGGGGGTAGTGATATGGTATTCTTAGGTTTTTTCGGTAAAGTCACGTAGGTAAAAAAAGAATTAAAATTAATGAAAATTATTTTTATTTAATTTTACTTTCATTAATTTAACTTTATTTTACCTATGTGACTTTACCGAAAAATCCTAAGAATATGAATCCTTGCAGTCACAAAAGCTTCAAATCTAGAAGTAGTGATATGGGTTGGGGTAGTGATAGGGGTTGGGGTAGTGATATGGGTTGGGGTAGTGATAGGGGTAGTGATAGGGGTGAAAGGGGTTGGGTAGTGATGTGGGTTGGGGTAGTAATAGGGGTAGTGATAGGGGTTGGGGTAGTGATCGGGTTGGGGTAGTGATAGGGGTTGGGGTAGTGATAGGGGTTGGGGTAGTGATAGGGGCTGGGGTAGTGATAGGGGTTGGGGTAGTGATAGGGGTTGGGGTAGTGATAGTGGTTGGGGTAGTGATAGGGGTTGGGGTAGTGATAGGGGTTGGGGTAGTGATAGGGGTTGGGGTAGTGATAGGGGTTGGGGTAGTGATAGGGGTTGGGGTAGTGATAGGGGTAGTGATGGAGGTTGTGGTAGTGATAGTGGTTGGGGTAGTGATAGTGGTTGGGGTAGTGATAGGGGTTGGGGTAGTGATAGTGGTTGGGGTAGTGATAGGGGTTGGGGTAGTGATAGGGGTAGTGATGGAGGTTGTGGTAGTGATAGTGGTTGGGGTAGTGATAGTGGTTGGGGTAGTGATAGGGGTTAGGGTAGTGATAGTGGTTGGGGTAGTGATAGGGGTTGGGGTAGTGATAGGGCTTGGGGTAGTGATAGGGGTTGGGGTAGTGATAGGGGTTGGGGTAGTGATAGGGGTTGGGGTAGTGATAGGGGTTGGGGTAGTGATAGGGGTTGGGGTAGTGATAGGGGTAGTGATGGAGGTTGTGGTAGTGATAGTGGTTGGGGTAGTGATAGTGGTTGGGGTAGTGATAGGGGTAGTGATAGGGGTTGGGGTAGTGATAGGGGTTGGGGTAGTGATAGTGGTTGGGGTAGTGATAGTGGTTGGGGGTAGTGATAGGGGTAGTGATAGGGGTTGGGTAGTGATAGGGGTTGGGTAGTGATAGGGGTTGGGGTAGTGATAGGGGTCGGGGTAGTGATAGGGGTTGGGGTAGTGATAGGGGTAGTGATAGGGGTTGGGGTAGTGATAGGGGTTGGGGTAGTGATAGGGGTTGGGGTAGTGATCGGGTTGGGGTAGTGATCGGGTTGGGGTAGTGATAGGGGTTGGGGTAGTGATAGGGGTTGGGGTAGTGATAGGAGTTGGGGTAGTGATAGAGGTAGGGGTAGTGATAGGGGTTGGGGTAGTGATAGGGGTTGGGGTAGTGATAGGGGTTGGGGTAGTGATAGGGGTAGTGATGGAGGTTGTGGTAGTGATAGTGGTTGGGGTAGTGATAGTGGTTGGGGTAGTGATAGGGGTAGTGATAGGGGTTGGGGTAGTGATAGGGGTTGGGGTAGTGATAGTGGTTGGGGTAGTGATAGTGGTTGGGGGTAGTGATAGGGGTAGTGATAGGGGTTGGGTAGTGATAGGGGTTGGGTAGTGATAGGGGTTGGGGTAGTGATAGGGGTCGGGGTAGTGATAGGGGTTGGGGTAGTGATAGGGGTAGTGATAGGGGTTGGGGTAGTGATAGGGGTTGGGGTAGTGATAGGGGTTGGGGTAGTGATCGGGTTGGGGTAGTGATCGGGTTGGGGTAGTGATAGGGGTTGGGGTAGTGATAGGGGTTGGGGTAGTGATAGGGGTTGGGGTAGTGATCGGGTTGGGGTAGTGATAGGGGTTGGGGTAGTGATAGGGGTTGGGGTAGTGATAGGAGTTGGGGTAGTGATAGAGGTAGGGGTAGTGATAGGGGTTGGGGTAGTGATCGGGTTGGGGTAGTGATAGGGGTTGGGGTAGTGATCGGGTTGGGGTAGTGATAGGGGTTGGGGTAGTGATAGGGGTAGGGGTAGTGATAGGGGTAGGGGTAGTGATAGGGGTTGAGGTAGTGATAGGGGTTGAGGTAGTGATCGTGGTAGGGGTAGTGATAGGGGTAGTGATAGGGGTTGAGGTAGTGATCGTGGTAGGGGTAGTGATAGGGGTAGTGATAGGGGTTGAGGTAGTGATCGTGGTAGGGGTAGCCCTGGTCGTATCTGGGAGCAGGGAGTAGCATGATGATGATGGGGTAGGGGACGAGAGACTGGGGTTGTGTTAACAGGAGGCACGGTGGAAGCAGGTTGCTAGTGAAGATAGTTGCTTTATTTGGACGGCAAGTTGCATGCGTCTCGCTCCACTGGCCACAGCAAACCCGCCGCGTCCTCCGGAGCGCGTCCAGAATGACGACGACGACGTTTCTCGTCGTACCCAAAACCAGGGCCGCCCGCGCTGAGCGGCGTTCTCTCACTAACGGCAGCAAGTAGCAGCAGCTCAAGGCACTCACCTTTCCAGTCTCTCGCCTGGTTCAGGCTCTCACCTGGTTCAGGCTCTCACCTGGTTCAGTCTCTCACCTGTTCAATCTCTCACCTGGTTCAGTCTCTCACCTGTTCAGCCTCTCACCTGGTCCAGACTCTCACCTGGTTCAGTCTCTCACCTGTTCAGTCTCTCACCTGGTTCATTCTCTCACCTGGTTCAGGCTCTCACCTGGTTCAATCTCTCACCTGTTCAGTCTCTCACCTGGTTCAGTCTCTCACCTGTTCAATCTCTCACCTGGTTCAGTCTCTCACCTGTTCAGGCTCTCACCTGGTTCAGGCTCTCACCTGGTTCAGTCTCTCACCTGTTCAGTCTCTCACCTGGTTCAGGCACTCACCTGGTTCAGTCTCTCACCTGGTTCAGTCTCTCGACTGTTCAGTCACTCACCTGGTCCAGATTCTCACCTGTTCAATCTCTCACCTGGTTCAGGCTCTCTGTTCAGGTTCCTGCACGAAGGACTTTGACTTCTGGCTCTGCGCCTCCGAGTTCTCCATTGCAAACTGCGTCCGATTTGTAAAAGTGTGCGCCAACAGTGTACATTGCTTTCGATTCTCAACACGATTGATGTTTTTGCTGCACAACATTCCGATTCATGATGGATGTTTGCTGGGGTGAGGCCACTCTGCGATGATCTGACCGAGCCTGTGTCGCGAGACCCTCCGCCACCCAACGCAGCCGAGCGATTGAAGTCGTGACGACACCGCTGACGGTCGTTGTCGCCGTCGTTTGAGCTCGCGTGGCGGTTGACATTGAAGAGTCGCCCTTCAACTCACCTCGTCCTCACCCCCCCTCCCCGCACCTCCCGATTAGCCACCGTTGGCTACGTACGGTGGGAAAGAAGTTGAACGCACACACGCGCACTATGCCTTCGACGCAGCCATTATGAGCCTCCTAAGAGGCATTCACTGACGGTCATCCCAGCCTCTGAGCATTATCCCATGACTCTAATGTTTGCTGTTCTCACCACCCACACCACCCACCCGATTAGCCACGGTTGGCTAAGTACGGTGCGAAAGAAGTTCAACGTACAAACATGTACAAGCACGGCGAGTCTGCGGAAACGACCGCAATCGGGACGTGGCAATTTGAAGAAAAGAAAATCGCCATCTCGTCGGCTGGTGGAGTGGGAGGGCTCTACGGCACAGGTTTCGCAGGATCATTTTTTTAAATTATTTTTACCAGGTAAGGGCCCCACTGAGCCGCTATGTAGTTATTTTTTTAGAAGCGACCTGGCGATCAGCAAATGATAGCTCAACGAAGTGGGCTCATCATCGCGTGCAAATGTACAGGAGCCAAATACTCTAGACGCGTGACGAATCAAATTTTGGAGGGGGAAAACCGGAGAACCGTCGAGAAAAATCCACGCGACCACGGGGAGAACACGCAAACTCCAAATATACAGCAGCAGGCGTCAGGGTAAGGATCGAACCCACAACCTCTTGCATACCAGGCGAGGTAGTTAACATCTCCTAGCCACCGTGATGATGATGAGAGAGAGAGACACGCAAACACCAAATATACAGCAGCAGGCGTCAGGGTCGGGATCTAACCCACGACCTCCTGCACACCAGGCGAGGTAGTTAACATCTCCTAGCCACCGTGCCACCCCATGTACCCAGCGGCGTAACACAGATTTCACATCATTATCCTCCAACCGCTTCGATGAATCATCAAACAATCACAATCGATTATCTTTCTCTCTCGGTGGTTGCGTGTACCACCACGTATCTTATGCACCTGGTGTCATTTTACACTCATATAACTTCTTTTTACATATTTTTAAGCGGAATAAACAAAGTCATTATTTAAATAGCACCGGCGGAGCAAGGGAATAAGAGGGGTGCGTAGGGGATAGGGCAAGGGTAGGGGAGGGGAGTTGGTCACGGCAGAGGGGTGCATGGGTGGGGTGGGGAGGGAAGAGGAAGAGAAGGGAGAAATGGAATCACAAAATCCCGAACTTTTATACTTTGATCTTGATTTGAAGCTTTCGTGACTGCAGGAATCCATACTCTGTGGTTCTTTCGGTAAAGTCACGTGGGTAGAAAAATAAAATAAATCACAAATGCACGAGTCCGTTTTTAAAAGCAAACCTCAACCCCTCCCTCCCCCTTCAGTCCCATCTCTTTCCCTCGCCTGGCAAGTGGTGGACAGCTCAAGGTGACATGTCCACGTTTTGTTCGTGGCGAGGACCGGCGGCGCGTGCGCATTCTCGGGCGGCGAGCGGTGCAATCGGACGCCCGCTGCCGATGTCCAGGCGCAACTCTTGAAGTTTTGATCTCGGCCACCCAGAGGGAGGGAGGTTGGAGCACGTGCTGTGCTCTCGACAAGAATTGCGTTTGGACAATCAGCAGAGGGACGCCCCCCCCCAAAGTGCGCTTCCAGGCAACTTGAAGAATCGTCGCGATGGTTGTTGGGTGGCCGCCTGCGATCCTGTGGAGTCAGCAAGCGAGGGTTTAGTGGTTGTCTGTTCGGGAGGAGGGTGGGGGGGGCTCTATGGAGGAGGGCTCGTGCTACTGGGCAGTTGCCCCTCCAGCGGTGGTGCAGTGGTTCACGCACTGATTTAGACCTGGGACGCCGTGAGCGGGAATCGAACCCAGGGTCGCCGGGATCGTAGCGGAACGCGCTGTCCGCTGCACTACAATTCCCCTTCCACACACCGACACACGTACATAATATAAACAAACACATAAATTATACATCAATGCGCACATTTTAAACATAGACATTGTAACTATGTTTTTGTCCAATGACCTGTTGTGTAAAGAGGCATTTGATCCTGAGCAACGTACGAAATAAAATAAAAACATAAATAATGAATCAGAGTATTGTACTATACTGCTCAATAAACGCATTGATATTCAAAGTAAAATGACCAAAACGTGTGCATAATGCACGCATGCGTTTGTATACTTACGTGGGCATGAACACATTAACACGTGCCCCGCATTGATCATAACGCGCAAACGCAAAACAGCTGGTACGTAACACAAGACTGCATAATTGCGTGCAGTACAACATGCATTGCATTTACAACACACGCAAGATTTAAATGCAGTACGAAACATCGGCACAACAAAACGCAAAACATTACAGAGTGCACACACATATATATATACATACACACATATACAAACACAGATCCCCCGTCTAGCCTTAACAGACTGTTGGGGCAAGTGCTGCTAGCGAGTAGCAGCACCTATGAAGGCCGTACAAACGAAGAAGATATGTGGCCAAATCCACGCCCGGTCGCCTTTGTCTCGCTGAGACCTGACGCTTGCCCACACTGCACCAGGTATAATTGTTTTTGTTAAGGCTGAGTCGACCTAGGAGAGGAGGCCCAGGACCGGTTCCGATATTCGTCGCCGGTGTTGTGTTTGGCTGCGAGCGGGAATCGAACTCGGGATGTTTTGGGGGTTCGCTGCCCAGGGCGCTAACCACTGCGCCACCATTCCCCACGACACAAATATATATACACACACACAGTATACACACACAGTATACACACACACACATCGCATAAAACACACGGGGTATATGGCTCTACGCACTGCACATTTATGAAACAAAAAAATGTGCTCCTTAGCTCAACGGATTTCTCCGGGATAAATTCATATTCGGATTGTTATATACACACACAGACACACACACACACAAGCGCGTATACGTAACAAAAACAAAGATCCCCCGTATAGCCTTAACGGACTGTAGGGGCAAGTGCTGTTGGCGAGCACCAATGAAGGCCGCAACGGTACACGAGGGGGTGGGTGGCCAGCACTACGCCCGACCGCCTTTGTCTCCCCAGCGGCGACGGTTACTCATTTGACGCCGAGTCGACCTAGGGGAGGCCCGGTTCAGATAATCGTCACCGGGTGTTGGCCGCGAGCGGCGAATCGAACTCGGGTCGCCGGGTTCGTAGCGCGGCGCGGCGCTAACCGCTGCACCACCGCTCCCCACACATCATACACATCGCAGCACGGACATGAAGACCACTGATTATATTGTTGGCGTGATTCCGCACTGAAACGTGTCGCTTGGGCCTGTGGCTGCTCCACTGACACAGGAGGCCTAGAGAGGGAGGCGATTTCGTGGACGTATGATGGATGCGGTGTGCCGGGATCGATCAGTATTTCACGGCGGCAAGCGACGGCTGAAATTTATCCGTGGATCGTGAATTGCAAATACAAAGAGACACACGCAGACATATATATAATTACAGAAGGCACACGATTGCATACAATGTGTAATTACAGGAAGAGAAGAGATCATACATTCTTAAGCACACACACAATCATCACAGCCAGCCGCACACAACCGGCTTCGGGGTAACACACACAAGGGAAATAACATAATTATGATGCAGAATAGCTCAACATAGAAACGCACGTTACACACGTAACTGCCCATCGTATGTACCTAAGCACAATCACGGAAATAATTGCAGAATGCACACACGCACACGCGCGCACATCAAAACGCACGCGTACACACACATCGTATACTCGAGTACACACATACCGTAGACACAAATACGCGTGTAACACAATGCGGTAAGACAATCACACAATACACATTGCATTGTGTCTGATACGGACGCAAGCCGTGGATGACACAGTTGATCTATATATACACGAA
Source organism: Lampetra fluviatilis (assembly GCF_964198595.1). NCBI lineage: Eukaryota > Metazoa > Chordata > Hyperoartia > Petromyzontiformes > Petromyzontidae > Lampetra > Lampetra fluviatilis. The sequence continues at coordinate 4,777,257 of NC_136323.1, read as the reverse complement.
CACAATCTCACAATTACACACATTGCATTTAGGGCGCATGCAATTAAGCTATTGAGAATGCACAACACCACGCACACAATTAATAGTATTTGAGAGACAATCCATTGATAACATAGCAAAGGCAAAGATCCCCCGGATAGCCTTTAACATGGCCGTTGGGCCAAGCGCTGTTAGCGAGCGCCTATTAAGGTCCGGCGCGACACACGAAGGGCACTGAGGAGGCGAACATCACGCCCGGGCCGCCTTTGTCTCCCCAGTGCGCATGCCTACATACCGCGGCCAGGTGGTAAACTCATTTCAGGCTGAGTCGACCCGAAGGGAGGAGCCGGTCCATATGATATCCACAACTCCGTTGGTGGTGAGCGCGTTGGGGGGGGGAGAGGGCGGGAGCGAGTGGGATCGAACTCGGGTGCTTCGTGTTCGGAGCCGCGGTGCGCTAACCCACTGCGCCACCGCTCCCCACGAATTGAATCGAATACAACGCAAAAGGCAAAGGACCCCCGTGTAGCCTGTAACAGACTGTTGGGGCAAGTGCTGTCAGCGAGCACCTGTGAAGGTCGGCACGACACACGAGGGGGTTGGGGTGGCCAGCAACCACGCCCGGCCGCCTTTGTCTCCCCAGTGACGACGTTTACCGCACACCGCAACCAGTTACTCGTTTGAGGCTGAGTCGACCTAGGGGAGGCCCAGGACCAGCTCCGATAATCGTCACCGATTTTGGCCGTGAGCGGGAATCGAACCCGTGTCGCCAGTTTCGTAGCGCAGCGTTGCGCTAACCGCTGCACCACCGCTCCACACGCACACAGACACACAGACGCACAAACGCAATCCTTCGATGGGGCAATATATAAGATAGCAATACTCGTGAATGCGGCACGCGCGACGCGATACAATCACAGACAATGAGGAGGTGGAGAGAGAGAGAGGAGACAGGGGGGGGGTGAGTGGGACATCACCTGCCAAGCTACCTCCGGGGGTCTAGGAAGAAGAGCACGACACAAATCGAGAACGAACGGGGTCCGACGCGATTCCGGAGAAATCCGCGAGTGGGAATCTCGGCGTCGCTCAAACACAAAAAACCCCGCACAGCGAGGGCACTGACGAATCCCGCTCACGTTGCCGCCCGCCATATGTAATGTACCAAAGACAAAGGTCCCCCGCGAGGCCTCGACAGACTGTTGGGGCAAGTGCCGTTCGCGAGTAGCGGCACCTGCGAAGGGGCTTGCGGGAGAAGGGGGGTGGGTGGCCGGGCCGCCTTTGTCTCTCCCCGTAGGCGACACGTGGAAACACGACATGGAAGACGCTTCGGGGAGGCCTTCATCCAGCAGTGGGTTGACCATGGCTGCTGTTGCTGATGATGCCGATGACGATGACACACACAGACACGCACACGTGGTTCATATGAACCTTTGTTGGACGAATTTCTGTTCAGCGAGCAGCACCTATGAAGGCAGGAACGGCACACGAGGGGGGTGTTTGGTCAATATCACGCCCGGCCGCCTTTGTCTCCCCGGTTCTGATATTTACACAACGCACCAGGTACTCGTTTGCACGCTGAGTCGATCTAGGGGAGGCCCAAGACCGGTTCGGATATTCGTCACTATCATTGGTCGTAAGCGGGGCATGGAACTCGGGTTGCCCGGTTCGTAGCGCAGTGTGCTAACCACTGCGCCACCGCTCCGCACTCTACACACGCGGGCGCTCTTTAGATCTGCTGTCCACACGTCTCGGTGATGCTGATGATGACAATGTTGACTCAACACGATGATGACGATGATGGAGATGATGTTACCCTGATGAAGATGCCGGCACACATCCACACTCAAAGACAAAGATCCCCCGTATAGACCGTAACGGACTGTAGGGGCAAGTGCTGTTAGCGTGCACCTCTGAAGGCCGGCACGGCACACGAGGGGGTGGGTGGCCAGCACCACGCCCGACCGCCTTTGTCTCCCCTGTGTCGATGTTTCCACACCGCACCGGGTACTCATTTGATGCTGAGTCGACCTACGCGCACACAGCACTGCACACACGTACACGCAGATTTACGCACATTAGCTATTGCATTGAGAAACGTCGATTATACACTGATGATGATGATTACGTTGTTGGCTGACACGATCGTGATAATTACACCGATGTAGATGCTGGCATTTTCACACATATGCACGCAGGATTGTTCAACTTCTTTCTTACCGTACGTAGCCAACCGCGCTACTCGGAGGTACGCGGGGAGGACGAGAAATGAAACACAGAACGCAGTTCTAAAGAAACGAGTTCTCAATCGAGATGATCTAAAGGCGCATATCTCCCGGTGGATTCCTGATATCGGAAGCAAAGAGCGTTCCAGACGGCCGCAGGAGCGCGTTCACACACCCCACACGCGCTCCTTTGCTATCTCGTCCAAAAAACTTCACTGTGATGCTGCTGATGCTGCTGCTGATCATGATGATACTGCTGATGATAATGATGATGATACTGCTGGTGATGATCGTGATGATGATGATGGTGGCGAACATGACGATGCTGATGATGACCCTGGAATGAAGAGGACACGAAGTCGGCATTAGTCACCCACTCTTCCGTTGCTCTCAGTCGCGCTCTCCAACTCGCCTCTCACGGAGCCGCCAGAGAGAGAGAGAGGAGAGAGAAGAGAGTGTGGAGTTCGTGGAGAGAGAGGAGAAAGTGGAGAGAGTGGAGAGAGTTGAGAGAGTGGAGAGAGAGTTGAGAGAGTGGAGAGAGAGTGGAGAGAGAGTGGAGAGAGTGGAGAGAGAGTGGAGAGAGAGGAGAGAGAGTGGAGAGAGAGTGGAGAGAGTGGAGAGAGAGTGGAGAGAGAGTGGAGAGAGTGGAGAGAGTGCACCGGGTCAGGATGAGACTGGGGTCGAAATGGGACGTGTTAAAGAAGCCACCACAACCACCACCACAACCACCACCACCACCACCACAACGACCACCACCACTACAATCACCACCAAGGGAGCGTCTCCATGGGAGGGAAAGTGGAATGCGTGGGGTCTTGGGAGAATTGGGAGAGTGTGTGTGTCTGGTTGGCTTGGGATAGTCGTGTGTGTGTGTGTGTCTCTGTGTGGTCGACTCAGCATCAAATGAGCACCCGCTGCGCTGTGTAAACATCGCCACTTGGGAGACAAAGGCGGCCGGGCGTGGTGCTGGCCACCCTCCCCCTCGTGTGCCGTGCCGGCCTTCATAGGTGCTACTCGCAAACAGCACTTGCCCCGAGAGTGTGCTAAGGCTATCTGGGGGGGGGGGGATCTTTGCCTTGGTGTGTGTTTGTGTCAGTGCGTTATGTGAGTGAGGAGTGAGTGAAGAGTGAGTGTGAGTGAGTGAGGAGTGAGGAGTGAGTGCGTTGTGTGAGTAGGAGTGAGTGAGTGAGTGTGAGTGAGTGAGTGAGTGTGTGAGTGAGTGAGTGTGTGAGTGAGTGTGTGAGTGTGTGAGTGAGTGTGTGAGTGCGTTGTGTGAGTGTGTGAGTGAGTGTGTGAGTGTGTGAGTGTGTGAGTGAGTGTGTGAGTGAGTGTGTGAGTGCGTTGTGTGAGTGTGTGAGTGAGTGTGTGAGTGAGTGAGTGAGTGAGGAGTGAGTGAGTGAGTGTGTGAGTGTGTGAGTGAGTGTGTGAGTGTGTGAGTGAGTGTGTGAGTGAGTGTGTGAGTGTGTGAGTGAGTGTGTGAGTGCGTTGTGTGAGTGTGTGAGTGAGTGTGTGAGTGAGTGAGGAGTGAGTGAGTGAGTGTGTGAGTGAGTGAGTGAGGAGTGAGTGAGTGAGTGTGTGAGTGTGTGAGTGCGTTGTGTGAGTGTGTGAGTGAGTGTGTGAGTGAGTGTGTGAGTGTGTGAGTGTGTGAGTGTGTGAGTGAGTGTGTGAGTGAGTGAGTGAGTGTGTGAGTGTGTGAGTGAGTGTGTGAGTGAGTGTGTGAGTGAGTGAGTGAGTGTGTGAGTGAGTGAGTGAGTGTGTGAGTGAGTGAGTGAGTGTGTGAGTGAGTGTGTGAGTGAGTGTGTGAGTGAGTGTGTGAGTGTGTGAGTGAGTGTGTGAGTGAGTGTGTGAGTGTGTGAGTGAGTGTGTGAGTGCGTTGTGTGAGTGTGTGAGTGAGTGTGTGAGTGAGTGAGGAGTGAGTGAGTGAGTGTGTGAGTGAGTGAGTGAGGAGTGAGTGAGTGAGTGTGTGAGTGTGTGAGTGCGTTGTGTGAGTGTGTGAGTGAGTGTGTGAGTGAGTGTGTGAGTGTGTGAGTGTGTGAGTGTGTGAGTGAGTGTGTGAGTGAGTGAGTGAGTGTGTGAGTGTGTGAGTGAGTGTGTGAGTGAGTGTGTGAGTGAGTGAGTGAGTGTGTGAGTGAGTGAGTGAGTGTGTGAGTGAGTGAGTGAGTGTGTGAGTGAGTGTGTGAGTGAGTGTGTGAGTGTGTGAGTGTGTGAGTGAGTGAGTGAGTGTGTGAGTGAGTGAGTGAGTGTGTGAGTGTGTGAGTGAGTGTGTGAGTGTGTGAGTGCGTTGTGTGAGTGTGTGAGTGAGTGTGTGAGTGAGTGAGGAGTGAGTGAGTGAGTGTGTGAGTGAGTGTGTGAGTGTGTGAGTGTGTGAGTGAGTGTGTGAGTGTGTGAGTGCGTTGTGTGAGTAGGCATTTGCCCCTAAAGTCTGTTCAGGCTACACGGGGGATCTTTGTATTGCCTCTGTTGCGAGGGAACGGCGGCGTAGCGTTGAGAGCGCAGCGCGCTACGAAATCCGTCCACCCGAGTTCGATTCCCCCTAGGTCGACTCAGCCTCAAATGAGTAATCAGGTGCGATGTGCGAACATTGGCAGGAGTTAGACGATGACGCAGGCCTGGCGTGGTGCTGCTGGCCACCCAACCCCTCGTGGGTGGTTCTCGCGAGCAGCACTTGCCCCAAACAGCATGTTGAGGCTATACGGGGGAACTTTGTCTGTTGGGTCTGTCTTAAGAGTCGCTCGCCAACAGCATCTCGCCTTTGTCTGCAACAATCTCCACGTACCACCAACAACCACCGCCAAACAGGGAGGGCTTTCAGCCGGGCTTGTCCGGGTAGGCATGAGGCTGAATGCGTCGCCTGTGCTAGGAACACCACACGGAACACCACATCAAGTTGAGCGTCCGCTACTACAGCTGTGGTCACTTGAAAGTCACCGCGCCACCTGCTGAGAATTAGCGCCCTGCGACTACACAGCCACCACCACCACCATCATCATCACCACCACCATCATCATCACCACCACCATCACCACCACCATCATCATCATTACCACCATCATCATCACCACCATCATCATCATCACCACCACCATCACTACCATCATCATCGCCATCATCACCACCATCATCATCATCACCACCACCATCATCACCACCACCATCATCACCACCACCACCATCATCATCATCACCACCACCATCATCATCACAACCACCATCATCATCACCATCATCACCACCATCATCATCACCACCACCACAACCATCACCACCACCACCATCATCATCACCACCACCATCATCATCACCACCATCATCATCACCATCATCACCACCATCATCATCATCACCACCACCATCATCACCACCACCATCGTATCGTCGCCACGAGTGACTCCACCACAAATTGCTCATCCGGCCACCACCACTCAACCACAACCTCCATCACCACCACCATCATCCACTCACTCATCCACTCCACCACCACTACCACCACACCACACCACTCACTCATCCACCCACTCACTCATACACTCCACCACCACTACCACCACACCACCCACTCACCCACCCACTCACTCATACACTCCACCACTACTACCACCACACCACCCACCCACTCACTCATACAATCCACCACCACCCACTCAACCACTCCACCACCACCTACTCACCCACTCACCCAACCACTCACTAATCCACTCCACCACCACACCACTCACTCAAGCACTCCACCACTCACTCAAGCACTCCACCACCACACCACCCACTCACTCACCCACTCCACCACCCATCCACTCACTTAACCACTCCACCACCACTACCACCCACACCATCCACTCCACCACCACCCACCCACTCACTCACTCACTCACCCACTCCACCACCCATCCACTCACTTAACCACTCCACCACCACTACCAACCAACCACCCACTTCACCACCACCCACCCACTCAACCATCCACTCACTTAACCACTCCACCACCACTACCACCCAACCGTCCACTCCACCACCACCCACCCACTCACTCACCCACTCCACCACCCATCCACTCACTTAACCACTCCACCACCACTACCACCCACTCCACCACCACCCACCCACTCACTCACCCACTCCACCACCACCCAGCCACCACCACTACCACCCACACCACCCACTCAACCACTCCCAACAAACACTCTCAACCACTCCACCACCACCCACTCACCCACTCACTCACCCACTCCACCACCACACAGCCACCACCACTACCACCCACACCACCCACTCAACCACTCCCAACAAACACTCTCAACCCCTGCTGACTGCCAAAGGGAATCTCGACGCCTGCGGATGCATTGAGATGCTAAACGAGTAGCCCGGTGAATGGGCGCCCATTGTATCCAAATAATGAATCTCTTTCCCCGTCTCTCTGGGCCACACAGTGAGTGTTGACGTGTGTGTGTGTTAGTGTGTGTGTGTTAGTGTGTGTGTGTGTTAGTGTGTTAGTGTGTGTGTGTGTTAGTGTGTGTGTGTGTGTGTTAGTGTGTGTGTTAGTGTGTGTGTTAGTTTGTGTGTTAGTGTGTGTGTGTTAGTGTGTGTGTATTAGTGTGCTAGTGTGTTAGTGTGTGTTAGTGTGTGTGTGTTAGTGTGTATGTGTTAGTGTGTGTGTGTGTTAGTGTGTGTTAGTGTGTGTGTTAGTGTGTGTGTGTGTTAGTGTGTGTGTGTTAGTGTGTATGTGTTAGTGTGTGTGTGTGTGCTAGTGTGTGTGTTAGTGTGTGTTAGTGTGTGTGTTAGTGTGTGTTAGTGTGCTAGTGTGTGTTAGTGTGTGTGTGTTAGTGTGTGTGTGTTAGTGTGTGTGCCAGTGTGTGTGTGAGCGAGCTAATGTTTGATGAGCGGTGGGACAACGGTTAGCGCGCTGCGCTGCTAACCCGGCCACGCAGTTTGATTCCCGGCACCTCGCGAGCCGCCGCCAACAAACCGGTGGCGATTATCTGAACCGGTTCTGGGCCTCCCCTACGTCTACTCAGCCTCAAATGAGTACCCGGGGAGACAAAGGCGGCCGGGCGTCGTGTTGGTCAGCTTCACAGGCTGCCCCGGGCTCTTTATCTTTGAGATAGAATCATGCAAACATCAAACTGACACACGTGTTAGTACATAGACCTCCTGTTTCTCCAGACCAATGTTATTCAGCGAGCATTCGCTTGAGCGAGCAGAGCAAACTCCGTAGCAGTTTCGACTTTCGGGGTCTCATCGGCGGAGTCGGGCTTGCTCAGCAAAGTGTTCACGGCATCATCGTAAGTTATTAGAATCGTTCGCGCAAAAAAAAGTTTGTGTGCGCGTGTGCGTGCGGGGAGTGGTGGTGCAGCGGTTAGCGCGCTGCGTTTCAAACCCCGGCGACCCGGGTTATGATTCCCCCTCGCGGCCAACAACAATGATGATCATATCTAAACTGGTCCTGGGCCTCCCCTAGGTCGACTCAGCGTCAAATGAGTACTTGGTGCGGTGTGTAATAAACATCGCCACTTTGGGAGACAAAGGCCGCAGGGCGGTCGTGGATGTTGGCCACCCACCCCCTCGTGTGTGCCGTAATAGGTGCTCGCTAACGGCACTTGCCCCAACAGCCTGTGTTGAGGCTACACGGGGGAGCTTTGTCTGTGGTGTGGAGTGTGGAAGTTAAGGCAAAGGGGCATATACAAATACTGTACCGTGCAAAGTTGCGAGTGGCTTTTGTTATTTTTCTGTAAAGGAAAGTTACGCGTACGGGTTAGCAGGAGCGGGCAGCAAAGGGAAGGAAAGGCCCCGAGACGGACAAAAAGGAGGGCAAGCCTCCAGATGAGCAGCAGCAGCAACAAGGAGAAGGGAGGAGGAGGAGGAGGGGGGTGGAGGGGGAGAAGGAATGACCGGGCCAAGATTCTGGGGATGATGACGAGAGGGTGGTGGTGGTGGTGGTGAGAGGGTGGTGGTGGTGGTGGTGAGATTGTGGTGGTGATGATGAGATTTTTTTTGATTTAAAGCTTTCGTGACTGCAGGGATTTTTATTTTATTACTTCCCTTCTACGTGAACCAAGAAGATGATGAGATTGTGGTGGTGATGATGAGAGGGTGATGGTGGTGATGATGAGAGGGTGGTGGTGATGATGATGAGAGGGTGGTGGTGATGACGATGATGAAAGGGCGGTGATGATGATGGTGATGAGATGGTGGTGGTGATGATGATGAGAGAGCGGTGATGACGATGATGAAAGGGTGGTGGTGATGATGATGATGAGAGGGTGGTGGTGATGATGATGAGAGGGTGGTAGTGGTGATGAGGACGAGAGGGTGGTAGTGGTGGTGGTGATGAGAGGGTGGTGATGATGATGATGAGAGGGTGATTGTGATGATGATGAGAGGGTGGTGATGATGATGATGAGAGGGTGGTGATGATGATGATGAGAGAGCAGTGATGACGATGATGATGAGAGGGGAGAGAATCTAGAAGGAAGGAGCGAGTCAGAGGAGCGGCGACTGTTTTCACAGCGAGCATGGAGTGGGGAGGGGTTCGCCTGGTGTACAGGAGGTCGTGGATTCGATCCCGACCCTGACACCTGCTGTATATTTGGAGTTTGTGTGTCTCTCTCTCTCGTCATCATCATCATGGTGGCTAGGAGATGTTAACTACCTCGCCTGGTATACAGGAGGTCGTGGATTCGATCCCGACCCTGACGCCTGCTGCTGTATATTCGGAGTTTGTGTGTCTCTCTCTCTCGTCATCATCATCATGGTGGCTAGGAGATGTTAACTACCTCGCCTGGTATACAGGAGGTCGTGGATTCGATCCCGACCCTGACGCCTGCTGCTGTATATTCGGAGTTTGCGTGTCTCTCTCTCTCTCTCATCATCATCATCACGGTGGCTAAGAAATGTTGACTACCTCGCCTGGTATACAGGATGTCGTGGATTCGATCCCGACCCTGACACCTGCTGTATATTTGGAGTTTGTGTGTCTCTCTCTCTCATCATCATCATCATGGTGGCTAGGAGATGTTAACTACCTCGCCTGGTATACAGGAGGTCGTGGATTCGATCCCGACCCTGACGCCTGCTGCTGTATATTCGGAGTTTGCGTGTCTCTCTCTCTCTCATCATCATCATCACGGTGGCTAGGAAATGTTAACTACCTCGCCTGGTATACAGGAGGTCGTGGATTCGATCCCGACCTTGACGCCTGCTGCTGTATATTCGGAGTCTCCGTGTCTCTTTCTCTCTCTCATCATCATCATCATCACGGTGGCTAGGAGATGTTAACTGCCTCGCCTGGTATACAGGAGGTCGTGGATTCGATCCTGACCCTGACGCCTGCTGCTGTATATTTGGAGTCTCCGTGTCTCTCTCTCTGTCCCTGTGGTTGCGTCGTTTTCCCCCGGGTCCTGCGGGACTTTCCCTCCACATTTATAATCAACATCACGCGTTTAGAGTACTTGCTTGCTATACATTTCCACGCGATGATAAGCCACTTCCTTGAGCTATCATTTGTGATAGCCAGATCGCCTCTGAACAACAAAAACCCAGTTATATATATATCTCAGAGGGCCTTGCCTGGTAAAATAAACCAAAAAAATGTGTTAGTAGTATAGAGTCTCATGACACCAGCTTTCGGTAGGGTCCTGTCAGTTTCCCGCAGGTCGTGATACATAATTGCCGTGTTTAAATCTCCCGGATTGCTTCTGTTAATACAATAGTCATTGTGGGTGAGGGAGGGAGGGAGAGAGGGAGGGAGGGGAGGGGAGGGAGGGGAGAGGGGAGGGAGGTCAGGCAGGTGCCTTCGCCGCTATGGTGCTGCTAGCGCAGCAGCGGGGGATCTGGTGATGGGTATTTTGAGGGTGAATTGTTTTCTTATTGGTGTCAATGAACACCGTAACACATAATGGGACTAATGTTACACGGGAAACTCGCATTAAATCTTTGATTAAAAAAAATACAAACAAACGACATGATGAACGAAGTAAAGTGCCGAAAGACTGAGCATCTTTCTCGTCTGATCGTTTAAAAAAAAAGGAGAGAGGGAGGGGAGAGGGGAGGGAGGGGAGGGGGGAGGGGAGGGAGGGGAGGGGGGAGGGGAGGGAGGGGAGGGGAGGGAGGGGAGAGGGGAGGGGGGAGGGGAAGGAGGGGAGGGGGGAGTGGAGGGAGGGGAGGGGAGGGAGGGGAGGGGAGGGGGAGGGAAGAGAGGGAGGGGAGGGAATTCAGGCAGGTGCCTTCGCCGCTATGGTGCTGATAGCGTAGCAGCAGGGGATTTGGTGATGGGTTTTTGAGGGTGATTTGTTTTCTTGTTGGTGTCTATGAACACCGTAACACACAATGGGACTAATGTTACACGGGAAACCCGCGTTAAATCTTTGATTAAAAAAAAATACAAAAAAACGACATGATGAACGAAGTAAAGTGCCGAAAGACTGAGCATCTTTCTCGTCTGATCGTTTAAAAAAAGGAGGGAGGGGAGGGAGGGGAGGGGAGGGAGGGGAGGGAGGGAGAGGGAGGGATGCCAATTCCGGTGAAGACCCCGGTGCCATCTATGGGGTGCAGGACGGGGACGTGGTGGTGGGGGGTGGACAGCCCTGGGTCACACGACCCGTCTGATTGCGCTCACTTGCGAATGTCCTGCCGAGCGGCGTGACTCACAGAGGACGATGCGCGCGTGCGATGGCGAAGAGTGGTGGGTGGAGTTGAGTCGAGTGGCAGGGGGGGGGGGCACGATCGAGACGGGCTCCCACTCCCGCCTTGTGGCGCATTGGTCCGAGGAAGCCTGACACCGCTGCTGATGAGACGTTGAGTGTCAAAACCGGCCCTTGCCTGTAAATTATAATCGGTCGTTCATCAGAAATGGTTCAAGCAAAAGTGCCTCTGATGCTGCTGATGAGAGGCTGAATGTCAAAACCGGCCCTTGCCTGTAAATTATAATCGGTCGTTCATCAGAAATGGTTCAAGCAAAAGTGCCTCTGCTGCTGCTGATGAGAGGCTGAATGTCAAAACCGGCCCTTGCCTGTAAATTATAATCGGTCGTTCATCAGAAATGGTTCAAGCAAAAGTGCCTCTGCTGCTGCTGATGAGAGGCTGAATGTCAAAACCGGCCCTTGCCTGTAAATTGTAATCGGTCGTTCATCAGAAATGGTTCAAGCAAAAGTGCCTCTGCTGCTGCTGATGAGAGGCTGAATGTCAAAACCGGCCCTTGCCTGTAAATTATAATCGGTCGTTCATCAGAAATGGTTCAAGCAAAAGTGCCTTTGCTGCTGCTGATGAGAGGCTGAATGTCAAAACCGGCCCTTGCCTGTAAATTGTAATCGGTCGTTCATCAGAAATGGTTCAAGCAAAAGTGCCTCTGCTGCTGCTGATGAGAGGCTGAATGTCAAAACCGGCCCTTGCCTGTAAATTGTAATCGGTCGTTCATCAGAAATGGTTCAAGCAAAAGTGCCTTTGCTGCTGCTGATGAGAGGCTGAATGTCAAAACCGGCCCTTGCCTGTAAATTATAATCGGTCGTTCATCAGAAATGGTTCACGCAAAAGTGCCTCTGCTGCTGCTGATGAGAGGCTGAATGTCAAAACCGGCCCTTGCCTGTAAATTGTAATCGGTCGTTCATCAGAAATGGTTCAAGCAAAAGTGCCTCTGCTGCTGCTGATGAGAGGCTGAATGTCAAAACCGGCCCTTGCCTGTAAATTGTAATCGGTCGTTCATCAGAAATGGTTCAAGCAAGCCCGCCTCTGCTGCTGCTGATGAGAGGCTGAATGTCAAAACCGGCCCTCGCCTGTAAGACCGTAAGTTCATGTCAGCACTGATCCAAGGAAGCCTGCCACTGGTGAGCCAGCGAGGGAGCAAGCCCACAGCCGGAAAGAGGGGGTGGGGTGGAGTGGTGGTGGTGGTGGTGGTGGTAAGCGGGGGGGTGGGGTGGTCCCGACCACCACCACTCACAAGGAAAGACTTCCTAATAACATCAAAATCATTATTCATAATTCTCAATGACCACGCAATCATTTTAATCACTCGCTTACAGGAAGACCCCACCACCACCACCAGCACCACCACAATCCGGAACAATCAAACGACTCGTAAAATAATCCACGCCACGAATTTCTTGGCTGGCTGCTTGCCGGGCTTCCTTTTTTTCCGACGGCAAAAAAAAAAGAAATTCGTCGTTAGTGGCTCTGCTGGGGAGAGCGGAGCAGATGACTACGACGGGATCCCCCGCGGAACAAATGAAACGTTGGGTTGAGCCGAAACGGCCGAAGAAAGCGTTCGGAAGTGATCAGCATGATAATGATGATAATACTATGGGAACCTCATTTGCCAGTAAAAATATGATAATTGGTTTTTTACCCTTCTATCTGGCAACAAAACTGACACCTTTTTACAAGGAGTCATGTTTGCATAGACCGCAATACCTGCAGTCTTTGAGTTGTGCGCCTTTTGGCGTCATCTGGTCCAACCCACGTGAGACTAGGCTCTAAGGAAAGCTGTCTCGGGTGTGGACCAATCAACTTCAAGGACAGTGCATACATTATCAGAGTTATGTCTTTTGTTTGTATTATGACTGCAGGTATTGCGGTCTATGCAAGCATGACTCCTTGTAAAAAGGTGTCAGTTTTGTTGCCAGATGGAAGGGTAAAAAACAATTATCTATGATGATAATAGATAGAGACACGGACGAGGTGGTGGGGGGGTAGCGAATGCAGAAGACTGACCACGGTTTCACTTTTCAAATGCTGGTCCTGTGGTTAATGCAATTATTTTGCCAGCAATTTTTTTTTTATCCGTCGAGAAATGTATATTTATAAATCCTCGCAGTACAAATTATCTTGTCATTTAATTATTATATATACGTCTAGATATATATTTATTTTAAACAACATGTGTTCTCTCGGTGTTCCGAGTACAGGAGGATATTGCCCAGAGTATCAACACGTCAGCTGCCTCCGTTGCTTTCCGCAAGAATCCTCCGATTGGCACGGTTCGATTATGCACGGTGCGAAAGAAGTTCAGCACAACGCACAGAGCCGGCACGCGGGAGACGCCAGCACACGTGCGAGAGTGATCACAAAGTATCGATATGTTTATCCGGAGGTTCCTCATCGATTGGCGAGATGCCATTCGCACGGAGGACAACGACGAAGCGATGATAAATATCTATACAGGGTACTTCCAAAAACAATGTTTTAACACTCTTCGGATTTTTCGGTAAAGTCACGTAGGTAAAAAGAAATCATAAATAATAAAAATTAGAGAAATAATAGAACTTAATTAATTTTATTTTATTTCTATTGTTTCTATTAATAATAGAAATAAAATAACATTTTTTTTATTTCTATTATTTCTATTATTTATTATTTATTTTTAGGTTTTTTTCGGTAAAGTCACGTAGCTAAAAATAAGTAATAAATAATAAAAATTATCTAAATAATACAAATAAAATTATTTAATTTCTATTATTATTTCTATTTTTATTATTATTTATTTATTATCATTATTTTCCCCCTATTTGACTTTACCAAAAAAACCTAGGAGTATGAATCCTTGCAGTCACGAAAGCTTCAAAGCTAGAATGTTTTAACACTTGTATGGGAGTTCAATCTTGATTTGAAGCTTTCTTGACTGGGAGGAATCCATTCTCTTTGGTTCTTTCGGTAAAGCCACGTGGGTAGAAATAAAATAAAATTAAACAATTTCGATTTAAAGCTTTCGTGACTGCAGGGATTCATCTTCTTGGTTCTTTCGGTAAAGTCACGTAGAATGGAAATAATAAAATAATAATAATAAAACATAATAAAATAATTCAGACGCTGTCTTCTCGACAGACCTGTTCTTCACCTGAGGACGGCTGCTTGCGTTGTGGCCGAAACGTCGTGAGAATTATTTTATTGGTTTATTTTTATTATTTTATTACTTCCATTCTACGTGACTTTACCGAAAGAACCAAGAAGAAAAATTAAACAAATCACGACGTTTCGATCGCGACACAAGCGACCTTAATCAGGTGGGACAACCACGGCAAGAAAAAACTGCTGAAGGTGTCGCGATCGAAACGTCGTGATTTGTCTAATTTTATTTTATTTCTACCCACGTGGCTTTACCGAAAGAACCAGAGAGTACTTGCGTGGGACTATCGTTTTTAATGGCAAGAGAACGCGTAATAATACCTTGTAACGTGATTGCAAATGTAATCTTCTTGGTTCTTTCGGTAAAGTCACGTAGAAGGGAAGTAACAAAATAATGAAAATAAAACATAATAAAATATAATATATGAACATAATAAAATATAATATATTTTATTATGTTTTATTTTTATTATTTTATGGCGAACAAGTGGGAGACTTTTTGACTTTTGAAGCTATAAACATTACATTTGTTTCGATTTAAAGCTTTCGTGACTGCAGGGATTCATCTTCTTGGTTCTTTCGGTAAAGTCACGTAGAAGAGAAATAATAAAATAATAAAAATAAAACATAATAAAATACAATTCTCACGACGTTTCGGCCACAACGCAAGCAAAAAAATTATTGCTGTGGATTTCACACCTGATGATGATTGCTTGTGTTGCAGTCGAAACGTCGTGAGAATTTTTATTCTTTTATATTAATATTATTTATGTATTTCCCTTCTACGTGACTTTACCGAAAGAACCAAGAATATGAATTCCCGCAGTCGCGAAAGCTTTAAGCCAATACATAAATGCGTCGTTAAACCAGCGCGGAAAACCGGACACGGCCAAACACGCGTTAGACCTGGCAGTTCAGTGCAGAGGTCGCAACCGGGTACCCGATACCCGTACCCTACCCGATACCCGGCTACCCGTACCCAGCCAGGTACAGGTACGGGTACCCGTTTGCGACCCTGGTGCGGCCGGGTACGGGTACGGGTAGGCCGTGAGTCACTGGTGAGTCACCGTTTGTCACTCGTTTCGGGTAGGGTACGGGTAGGGAACGGGTACCCGTTTGCGACCCTGGTGCGGCCGGGTACGGGTACGGGTAAGGAATCAAAACCCGTTTGCGACCTCTGGTTCAGCGGCACCGGATTGTGTACGTGGGAGAATCAACCCCACGTATACTTACAACTCGAGCACGACATCTCGCTTCGTGATTGCAACGACCGGCTTCAGTCAGATGATCCCACGTCATACACCGCTTTGTCGTCAGTGAATATGACGTTTCGTAGTTTGTGTGACTTATTGTGAATCTAGGCGTTCCTCTTTTTGCACCCCCACCCCATCCCACCCCTCCTCCTCCTCTCTCCTTGTGAAGTCAAAGTTTATTTTTATTTTTCTAGAACGGCTGATTTGTGTGTGTGTGTGTGTTTTTTTTCTTCCGTGATTCTCACCCTCGGAAGTTGTCTTCAAGCTGTGCCTTGCTCTATCCACTGCTGGAGGAGGTCATGTCCAAGCCTCATCAAAGACTGCCGGCCCAAGACGTCGCGGAAAGGCTCAAAGAAAACGGGACAGATTTGTGCGTTCCGTACTTTTTTTGCATCTTTTATGCCACCAACTTTTATTCAGCGCATCAAAATTTAATCATTTCTGGGGTTAAAACAATGTCTTTTCCACTTCAGAGTACAAATAAAAATGCGTGCATTAACAAACTTGTTTTTATTACCTATTTTTTGTTCTATATTTTGCATCGTTGATTCGTTTGTCTGGCGTCTGTTATATTCTCCACACGGTCGCGAATGGTTATTTTGAGTGATGCATGACTTCATTCTTTTTATTTATCGTCAAACTCAAATCCCGTAGCGTAAAGTGAGAGTCCTTGCCTGTAAGATCGGCAGTTAATTTAAGCGCTGGTTCAAGGAAGCCTGCCTCTACTGCTGATTAATCACTGAATGTCAAAATGTTCCGGGAGTTTCATTGTCTTGAACCACTGCTACTGATGGGATGTTGTAAGAAATACTTTCTTTTTTCAAATGCTTTATATTAAGTTCACTTGCTTGCTTGCTTGCTTACGACCGTGCAAATCTTTCGGTCGTTTTTTAACCCACTTCACGTGATCCAATCGAGCTGACATTTTGCACACAGACTCGTTGTGCGTGACAATGTATTTTCGTGAAAAAATTTTTCCAAAATTTTACACTTTTTAGGAAAAAATAAATTATATTTAATTACCAATTGCTTAATGGTGGCAGGCATTCATCTGACCCATAGGTGGCAGTCATCTCAAGCCAAAGGACGAGAGGACTCTAGCAGCCACGCATATAAAGGATTTATAGTGAAAAACTTTGTTTTTACGGGTTAATTTGTTTTTGTACGTAGCGAAACGAAACTGTATCTACCTTTTCGTGTTGGTGTCTACACACGATCGCGACTTTATTCCCTGGATAATAAGATGCTCCGCAAAGGCGTAAGCTATTAAACTAAACTCAGACTAAACTATTTTTTTTTTATTTTACCAGGTAACGCACCACTGAGTTAACTAGTTTATTTTTCAGAAGCGACCTGGATATCACAAATGATAGCTCGACGAAGTTGGCGAATCATTGTGGAAAATGCATAGCAGCCAAAAAACACGGAACGTGCCTCTCTAAATGTGGACGGACAAACCGGAGGACACGCAGAAAAATCCACGCGACCACGGGGAGAGAGAGAGACACGCAAACTCCAAATATACAGCAGCAGCAGGCGTCAGGGTCGGGATCGAACCCACGACCTCCTGTATACCAGGCGAGGTAGTCAACATCTCCTAGCCACCATGATGGTGATGAGAGACACGCAAACTCCAAATATACAGCAGCAGGCGTCAGGGTCGGGATCGAACCCACGACCTCCTGCATATACCAGGCGAGGTAGTTAACATCTCCTAGTCACCGCATTCCAAAACTTGGGTTGCCGGTGGTCTCACACGCATTCAACAAAGGTCCCCCGTGTAGCCTTGACAGCCTGTAGGGGCAAGTGCTGTTAGCGAGCACCTACGAAGGCCGGCACAGCACACGAGGGGTGGGTGGACAGCACCACGTCCGGCCACCTTTGTCTCCCCAGTGACGATGTGTACACATCGCACAAGGTACTCGCTTGAGGCTGAGTCGATCTAGGGGAGGCCCAGCACCGGTTTAGATAATTTTGCCGTGTGCGGGAATAGAACCCGGGTCGCCAGTTTCGCAGCACAACGCGCTAACCGCTACACTACGGCTCACCCAGACACACACGCAGACAGACAGTCAGACATTCTAGATTTGAAGCTTTCGTGACTGCAAGGATTCATATTCTTAGTTGTTTTTTTTCAACCAGTATATATACAAATACTGTTTCTTGGAATTTCTCTCACTTGATACAGCTATCGTACTGTGACGGTTCCACCTGAAGACGGAAGCTTGTGTTGCCTCCGAAACGTCGTGATTTTTTTTATTTTACTTTTATTAATTTTAATTTTTTTAATTTTTTACCTACGTGAATTTACCGAAAAAAAACCTAAAAATATAGACAGTCAGACACACACACACAAACCACACGTGCTCAACCACCGGATTATAAGACGCGCCCCTAAAACCTTTTGCCATTCAAACGGTGGGAGGGGGGGAGGGGTCCTAAGGTGGGTAAAGTTTTAGATTTGAAGCTTTCGTGACTGCAAGGATTCATACTCTTAGTTCTTTCGGTAAAGTCACGTAGGTAAAAAATTAAATTAATAAAAAAAATAAAAGAATAAAAATCACGACGTTTCGGAGGCACCACAAGTCTCCGTCATCAGGTGGGACCGTCACAGCCAGATTTGCAGCATCTTGATGCAGCTAATCTGGCTGTGAAGGTCCCACCTGATGACGGAGACTTGTGTTGCCTCCGAAACGTCGTGATTTTTGACGCATCGCCTCTGTCCGTCTGCAGCGTGTTGGTTTCACGATGGCTCTCGGAACGATGGTCCCAATCCGAACGCAACTTTCGACGCAGTGGTTCTTATTCTTATTGTTCTGCACCTGGGGGTGCACGTTCTGTTCACGTGACAACCCTTACTAGTTGGCTGTGTCGGGTGGTGGCGGGTTTTAACGACACATTTATATATTTACGTTAAGCGTCAAAGATTAAAAAGAATATTAACAAACAGGGCAAGTTCAATAAAAGTGTGCACAAAACAGCTATCGCGACCAATATCATCCATAATAGAGGTCTTTGGGTTAGATCGCGTAAATATATGAATGTTGTGTCGTTAAACCCGCCACCACCCGACTGTGTTGTATTACATTATAATTCCAAGTTTACTGTGTTTCATATTCTTGGTTATTTCGGTAAAGTCACGTAGAAGGGAAATGAAAAAATAATAAAATTAAAACGTAATATAACAAAATGCTCACGACGAACCAAGAATATGAATCCCTGCAGTCACGAAAGCTTTACATCGACATTTACTGTGTTTGTTTTCTCATTCATTTGCACCTGATGATGGTTACTTGTGTTGCAATCGAAACGTCGTATTCTACTATTATTTAATATCTTTCTACGTGACTTCACCGAAAGAACCAATGAGTCAAAACCTGCAGTCACGAAAACTTGGAATCTAGGTGTTACCCTTTCTGCCAATAAAACAGCTGTTTAAAAAACACAGATCCCATGATATCGCTCGCGTCTCTCTCTCTCTCTATCGAAATCCGCACCCCTGGGTTAGCCTCAGCCCTCGCAATCGCTTCTCTGTGTCTCTCCGTCTCTCTCTCTCTCACGGCCTTCTCGCCCTTGCCCACCCCCGTCGCCTCGTTCGGACAACGCTCATTACTTTTCACGGATTCAATCGTCGTCGTCGTTGTCGTCATCATCATCGCAATCCGTCGGTGTTCCACATCAGCAACATCTACTCGTTCGTTTGCACTCCCCTCCGTGTTGTGCCAATATCACCAAGCAGTGGCCGCGTCTCAGAGGTCACAACCGGGTACCCGATACCCGTACCCTACCCGATACCCGGCTACCCGTTTGCGACCCTGGTGTGGCCGGGTACGGGTACGGGTAGGCCGTGAGTCACTGGTGAGTAACCGTTTGTCACTCATTTCGGGTAGGGTACGGGTAGGGAACGGGTACGGTACGGGTACCCAGCACCCTCGTGGTGTTCACCTTCTGAAGCGCTCGCTCGTCACCGTGGCGTGCGCGATGACCACCACCACCACCACCACGTGACTTTTCTTTCGTGTTGTGCGCGGTGCTTAGAGCGCTACAGCGCGTGGATTTGTAGCGTTAATATTTCATTTGTTTGCTGGTGACTTTGTGTGTTTCATATCGAAATCGTCCTCCAGTGCTGTTGCTGCTGGCGGCAATAAAAGTTGTTTAAAAGTCTAAAAGTCTCCTGCTCCTTCAATCTCACCTGATGATGACGGCTGCTTGCGTTGTGGCCGAAACGTCGTGAGAATTATTTTATTATGTATCATTTTATTATTTTTATTGTTTCCATTCTACGTGACTTTACCGAACGAACCAAGAATGAATTGAAAACTCGTTTTGTTCGGGACTGCTCAATTGCGTTTAGTTTAAATTTAAAGCTTTCGTGACTGCAGAGATTCATCTTCTTGGTTCTTTCGGTAAAGTCACGTAGAAGGGAAGTAATAAAATAATAAAAATAAAACATAATATAATAATATAATATGTGTTTTATTTTTATTATTTCATTACTTCCCTTCTACGTGACTTTACCGAAAGAACCAAGAAGATGCGTTTAGTTTGTTGCCCCCCCCCGCCACACTCCTACGTACGGTGCAAAAGAAGTTCGTACGCGCGCACAAACAACGCAGTTTTACACCTCCAATGGGTTCTGTCTGTAGCTGACCATCGTGAGTTTGTTGTTGTTGTTGAGTGCTGCTGCTGCTACTCTGCAAACCGCGATTAAAAAGAAAAACGAGTTACAATTCCTTTTCCGCAGACGGCTGATTAAACACTTCCAAAGATAACTCAGTCAGTGTGAGAACGCTCCTAAGAATCTGCGCGCGGTGCAGGGTTCAACTCCCCACAAAAAAAACACAAAGATCCCCCCGTATAACCTTAACAGACTGCTGGGGCAAGTGCTGTTAGCGAGCACCTACAAAGGCCGGCACGGAATACGAAGAGGTGAGTGGCCAACACCACGCCCGGCCGCCTTTGTCTCCCCAGTGACGATGTCTACACATCGCACCAGGTACTCATTTGAGCCTGAGTCTACCTAGGGGAGCCCCAGGACCGGTTCAGATAATCGTCACCGGTGTTGGCCGTGAGCGGGTATCAAACCCGGGTCGCCAGGTTCGTAGCGCAGCGTAGCGCTAACCACTACACAACAACATCAACAACCGCCATTCGCCACTAAGTGGTGGTGACGTCACCACGATGCTTGTGCCAGGCTATGTGCACCTTGAAGCCACGTGAAGTGTCGAACGCCCGCTGGCAGGAGGTCACAGGGCAGACCCAGGTGCCACGGGTCGACTAACTGAGATGACTGGCTGATGCACCACCTGTGCCCCCTACTGTGCCAACTTGCTGTGCTTTAGCCACCCGGCGCTCCGCTGGTTGTTGTGAGCGTCGCTCCTCTGCCCTCCGTTGTTGCTGGAGGGCGACTGCCTCCAACTGCCCAGCAGCGTCTTTCATGAGCCTCCTCCACAGAGGCCGATCTTGACACCGCTGGTACCAGTCATCTGCAAGTCCACTCAGTTCCACATCCTCCTGTACAACATCACTCCATCTCTTCTCTAGCCCGTGCCCGCATCCGCTGTTCCGTCAATATGTAGTCCAGCAGATGTTCTTGCTTGGACCCGGCATGCATCCATGATGTTGTGTGGATGCGCCGATGCCGGAACAGCGTGTTGGTATTTACAAGCCCATGGGCTGCACAAAAATCTAGCAGCCTCCTACCGTTGTTATTGAGCTGATCTGGGCCATGCCTTCCAATCACTCCAGACCAGGTGCCAGCATCATGACCAATTTGGGCATTGAAGTCACCAAACAAGATGACTCTATCCCAAGGGGCCACTTTAGCCAGCACCTGTGACAGGAGGTCATAGAAGGCATCTGACTCATCGGCCTTGCCTGCATCCCTCCACGGATGTTCGTCTTCGGTGGGGGCATAAGTAACCACGACCACCACTCCTCGCCTCCGGTTGATGGGAAGGCGAGCCCAAAGTATCCTGGGGCTTACAGCTTCCCACATCTCACCACCACGGTCCCACGCCCCGTTCATTCTTTTGTTCAGAAGAAGAGCCACTCCCTGTTGTTTGGTAGCCTCCTGCCCCGAGTAGAGGACTGTCCACCCCTCATGGTGGCAGGAGCCAGAGCCAGTCCACCGGACCTCCTGAATGCCACAAAGATCCAGGCGGTACCGGTCCAGCTCCCGACAGAGGAGTGGCAGCTTCTCCTCCGCAGTGAGCGTTCGAACATTCCACGTGGCCATCTGTAGTGGCTTTTTGTCGTTTCTGGAGGAGCCCCGAGGGTAAAGATTCAATCTCCTGGCTCCGCCAAATGGGGTTTGGCCAGGAGACATCATAGACGCCTATTCCCCCAGGTCCTCCGGTACAAGCTTATTAATTCGATATTTTTTACATGGTTTTGTGGTCATTTATTGAAGGTGGAGGGGTTACCAGCCCCTCGCACCCGTCCAGAGCCCCCATTTGGCCACTGTGGTGGTTACCAATGCCCTGAGGGGAAAGGCCAATCGGAATTGGTCCTCATCCCCACAGCACTGTCCATGACAGAGTTGCCCGTCCATCACCACGAGGAGGTAGGGGGTTGTTTTTGACAGACTAACCGCTACACCCCCCCCCCACACACACAGACAACTTCGTCTTCATCCCATCACCCCGTGCTCGTGTGTTCTGCTAAATGATGGTGGGTGGGTCAGGGGTCAGCAGAGAGTTACGTTGGAGGAACCTTACTCATCTGGTTACTCGTCCGGTTACTCATCTGGTTACTCATCTGGTTACTCATCTCGACCCGAAGGGCTTTTCTCAGCCCGGCGGCGTGGCTTCCCCCAAGCCTTTCCATCACCGCTGTTGAAATTCCACCCACCAACGACCACAACACAACAACGCAGCTCTGGGGGGGTCACAAGACAGATAACGGCGACCACTGCCGCATAGCAAGGAGGGATGGGGGGTTCTTATCCGGACTCTGGCACCTTTCCAGACGTGCAGTTTGGATGACCTCACCCCCCTCCTCCCACCGCCTCTCTGTTCTGCAGAGTGAGTGAGTGAGTGGAGCTAATGGCACTTGCCCCTACAGTCTGTTGAGGCTATACGGGTGGTATTTGTCTTTGCGGGGAGTCGGAGTGTAGCGGTAGGCGCACTGCGATACGAACCCGGTTACGACCCGAGTTCGATTCCCGCTCGTGGCCATCGACACCCGTGACGATTATCGGGAGAAGAAGAAGGGGCATTGCCCGAAACGTCGACTTCAGCTATCGGAGTTAGTGTTGGCCGCAAGCGGGATGTGTGTTTTGACGGGTTCGTAGTGCTGCATGCTAAGGGAGCGGTGGTTTAGCGGTTAGCGCTACGCTGCCCTACAAACCCGGTTACGAGCCGAGTTCGATTCCCGCTTACGGCCAACTCAGCCTCGAACAAGCACCTGGAGCGATGTGCAAACATCAGCACTAGGGAGACAAAGGCGGCCGGGCGTGGTGCTGGCCACCCACCCTCTCTCGTGTGCTCGCTAACAGAACTCGCCCCAACAGTCTGTTGAGGCTATACTGGGGATATTTCTTCTTTGGTTCTTTCGGTAAAGTCACGTATAAAGATAAAATAATAAATTAAATTAAATACTAGCATACGACGTTTCGATTGCAACACAAGCAATCATCATCAGGTATAAATTAAATAGAATAATTCCTGCAGTCACGAAAGCTCCAAATTGAGTTTGGGGATATTTGTCTTGTAGCGCAGCGTGCTAACCACTGCGCCACCGCTCCCCATCATCACCACCACCACCACCAACCCACACGGAGATCCCCGATAACCCGTAACGCGCGCGCCAGTTACATGCCAGTCACGGCACGGGCCAGAGTCGTCGTCAACTGTGCCATGGAAACATCTCTCCTTCCAAGGGTGCTGATATCGAAAGATAATTTACCCGGCGGAGCATTGCAGCCAGAATACCGAGAAATTAGGAGCGATGGCTCTTTTCATCATCATCAGCACGTGGTAGCCGTTGTGAGTAGTAATAACGATGGCAAATGTTCTGATAAAGAAGGGGGTATCCTGTGCCAAGAGGATGCGTGTTATCCTTCCGCCGAACCTCCGACGAGCACGGTTAGCTACGTACGGTGCGAAAGAAGTTCAACAAACTTACAGCACACTTCATGTGACCGATATTACATTTAACAAAAAAACATTACGAATGAAGAAATGCCGTGGCCCGAAATGTCAACGATTGTATTTACTTATTTTAAGGCCACACACGCACACACGATGTTATTACCCACGAAATTTGTCGCTGTGTTTTAAATTGTTAATTAGTTCTGCGTGCCATCGCTAACGTAACAGCATTAGCAGAGGCGTCAAATATTCAAACAGATGGCGCTGCAGACTGCAACTACGCGTGGCGTGCCCGTTGACGTTCTGAAGGACGCATTGGAATGCAGTTGCTGCGTATTCACGTCCTGAACGTAGCCAGGGAATACCCCGATGCACAGTCGGAAGGTGCGTGGCATCAAAAACACAGATGGATTGAAGAATCGACTTGCTGTATTGGCACCGCGCCGCTGAGCGGGTTTGAGAGTTTCGCCCATCTCTACGTGATCCAGCAACTCCTGCCTCCAACGTCCACCGAATCGATATTGCTTGTAAATGTGACTGTGATAAATGTGATTGTGTACAAGCATCTTCATTACTTTTCTGAGTTGCCTGGGTTCGAACCCGGGTTTAAGCCGTCGGCGATTGAATCTGGTTCTCAGGTCTTGTAAGTTTATGGTCTCAGTCCGGCCACCAATGACTTACACGAAGGCCCATAGATTGACAAAGATACACGCGCACACACATTGCGTAACAATTCGTCCTGCATATATTTCTAGATTTGAAGCTTTCGTGACTGCAAAGATTCATATTCTTAGGTTTTTTTCGGTAAAGTCACGTAGTTAAAAACATTAAAATTAATAAAAGTAAAATAAAATAAAAATCACGACGTTTCGGAGGCAACACAAGCGTCCGTCTTCAGGTGGAACCGTCACAGCCACGACAGCTGTATCAAGTAAATGAGAGATTGCAGGAGCTACCACTCCGTTTATATAATGGTTGAAGAGGGGGGAAGGGCCAAGTACAGCACACTTTTTTATTCATATGGTAAGGTGAGGCTTAAGAGGGTGAGCCTTTGTTATGGTTTGTGACAACTAAATATTTTTTGGCAAAATGCCATCTCCGAAAGTGTAAAATATTGGGTCGACTGTCACGCGACAAATCTCACTGTCATACACAGAGCGCTGCCCGCTGCTGCTGTGGTGTGTGTGGTGTGCGGACCAACAGAAAATTTGCTAAAATAATGAAAGTGATTTTGGTGGTAGCTCTTTGATATCCGTTTCCGCGGGCCACTATCGAATATTACGGAGGAAGATGGTGGGGGGGGGGGTTGGGGGTCCGCATTGCTCCACGAGGTTTCCGAACGGATTGCTGCTACGATGTGGATAAGGTGGGTGGCTGGGTGGGTGGGTGGGGTGATAACATCTCGGGAGGGGGGGGGAACGTGACGCATACTTCTGTCACTACATACATTCCTCGAAAGAGCAACGGCGACTTCGGCGTCTCGTTTGTTCGGATAAAAAGAGGAAGAGAGAGAGAGGAGGAGGAGGAGGGTGTAGGGAGGAGAGAGGGAGAGAGAGAGAGAGACCCACTCCGTTTGGTCCACGTGGGAGGAAAGCCGGAGTGCTCGGATAACTTCGATGCTTTCTAGGGAATTGACAAAGTGGTGAAATGTGTTACGAGGCCCGGTATGACGAGGACGAGGGGGATGGTCGGGACGGAAACGTGACCGCCAATAAAGCAGCTGCAAAGTTGTAAAAAAAAATGGGAAAAAAATTGGAGGAAACACGAAAAATGAAAACCGTGACGCCAAATTGCGAGATTTGTTGAGTGTGTGTGTGGGGGGGGGGCGTGGGGATTGGGTGACTTCAACACGAGCGACTCTTACGATTTCACGCTTCAATTGCCAGCGTTCAATTTTCATCATCATCATCGTCATCATCGTCGTCGTCGTCGTCATCATCCGTGTTCCATCCACTGCTGGACGAAGGCTGACGAATATCTGGCCATACTTCACCACGCCGGTTCAGCGCGGGTTCGGCTAAAGATAGTCACCCGAACGACACTGCTTCGTTCGCTTTCAATGTATCGTGTCTTTATATTCTTTGGGTCTTTCGGTAAAGTCACGTAGGTAGGTTCAAAGAAAAACAATATTATTTTAACCTATCTACGTGACTTCATCGAAAGACCCAAAGAATATGAATTCGTGCAGTTACGAAAGCTTTAAGTCAAGATTTTATCGCATATTTGCTTGAAGGAAGGGCATCCACACATATTACATCAACTCTAGACGAACTGTGAAGAAGCTGCTGCTGCTGCTGCTGTGCAGCGGTGCACAGACACAATGAACAACACCAATTGAAGAAAAAGACCCCCCCCCCCCCCCCGTGTAGCCTGTGACAAGACTGCTGGGGCAAGTGCTGTTAGCGAGCACCTATTAAGGTCGGCACCACACACGAGGGGGGTGGGTGGCCAGCAACCACGCACGGCCGCCTTTGTCTCCCCAGTGACGATGTTTACACAATCGCACCAGGAACTTATTTGAGGCTGAGTCGACCTAGGGGAGGCCCAGGACTTGTTCGGGAATCGAAGTCAGGTTACTGGGTTCGTAGAACATTGCGCTAACCTCCACATTACAAAGCAAAGACAAAGATCCCCCGTGTAGCCTTAACAAGTGCTGTTAGCGAACACCTATGAAGGTCGGAACAGCACACGAGGGGGTAGGTGGCCAGCAAACCCACGTCCGGCCGCCTTTGTCTCCCCAGTGGCGATGTTAACGCACCGTGCCAGGTACTCATTTAAATCTGAGTCGACCTAGGGGAGGCCCAGGACCGGGTTCAGATAATCGTCACCGGTGTTGGCCGTGAGCGGGAATCGAACTCGGGTCGCTGGGTTCGCAGCGCAACGCGCTAACCGCTGCGCCACCACTCCCCAACAATTCAAACACACAGTGGTCAGCAACACTGTGGCCTTGAAAAGAAATACGTAATCGGCGACGTTTCGGGCAATGACCCTTCTTCGTGGCACATTACTCACACGGCACGCACAGGACGCATCTATCTTATGTGCTTGAAACGTGATTCATTTTCCAGGGTGGCCTAAAAGTCAAGGCACATAGAGTTATATTCAATATATTTTAAATTGTATAATTGTCTATAAGTTAATTTTGTATCTGTTATCGTTAATAATATATATACTTTAAATTTTAATTCCTGTGGAGTCACCTCAAATCTACAAAACTCGACCAAGTGCTAAAATAATTTCTAAAATAAAATTCACGCATCGTGCATTCATCTTAATGGAAGTCAGTTTAAACGTTTATTAAAATCAATTACATCTCCCTCTGTGATTTGGTAAAATATATTAACCTTTATGATTTGTTAAAGTAAATATATCAATCCTATATGATTTGTTAAAGTAAATATATGAATCATACGTGTCCTCACTCCAGCAGTAGATTGACCACGGCTGCTGCTGCTGATTTGATGTCAATTTGATAATAAAAAATGTTTAAACCAATATTTAGAATTGCATATGCGATTTTTTGTTGTTGTTGTTGCCACAACTGTGTCTCGAGATTCGTTTTCAGGAGGGCCCTGCCACACATTTGAGTGGCGTCTGGCCATGAATTCCCATTAGCTAATGAGGGTTTGACTTCGTGGGGGGAGCCCCCAGAAAACCCAGCACAGTACGCGCTCACGGTGGGAGAAAAAAAAAACCACATCAAAAGGTCAGCAAACAAGATGGATTCAAGAATCCGCGTGTTCGTTCTGTATTCCCTGGTCACCTAACAGCCGAGAGAGGGGGGTGTGGAGATTCCCCAAAATCGTTTGCGTGACCCACCAACTCTCCATTCTGTTTTGTCGCCGAGTAAATGTTCATGGTCTCGCACAATTGATGCCACGTTAACTGAGGAGCGGTGGTGCAGCAGTTAGCGCACTGCGCCACGAACCCGGCAGGAACCTGTGTTCAATTCCCAGCCACGGGTCTAACATCAGCAGCAAGTGCTGTTAGCGAGCACCTATAGAGGCTGGCACAGCACACGAGGGGGTGGGTGGCCAACAACAACCACTACGCCCGGCCGCCTTTGTCACCCCAGTGCTGATGTTTGCACATCGCTCCAGGTGCTGGTTTGAGTCTCGAGTGTATCTACGGGAGGTACAGGGCAGGTTTAAGTATCCGTCAGAGTCATTGGTCGTGAGCGGGAATTGAACTTGGGTCCCATGGGTTCGTAGCGCAATGCGCTAACCCTTGCACCACCGCTCACCGCAGTCCAAAGACAAAGACTGTTGGGGCAAGTGCTGTTAGCGAGCACCTATGAAGGTCGGTAATGGCACACGAGGGGGTGGGTGGCCAACCCCACGCCCGGCCGCCTTTGTCTTCCTAGTGGCGATGCTAACACAGCGCACCGGGTACTCATTTGAGGCTGAGTCGACCTAGAGAAGGCACAGGACCGGTTCAGATAATCGTCAATGGCGTTGACCGTGAGCGGGAATCGAACTCGGGTTGCTGGGTTCGTAGCATAGCGCACTAACCGTTACACTACCGCTCCCCAGACACACACACACACACAGACACACACACAGACACACACACACAGACACACACCCACAAACACACAACAACAACAAACGCCATTGGCCACTAAGTGGCGGTGACGTCACCACGGCGCTTGTGCCAGGCTAGGTGCACGTTAAGGCCACGTGAATTGGTCGAACGCCCGCTGGCAAGGAGGTCACGGGGCAGACCCCGCAGGTGCCACGGGTCGACTGACTAAGATGAGTGGGCAGATGCACCACTTGCGCCCTCCCCCCCGCCCCCACTACTGTGCCAACAGACTGAACAGACACGGACGCAGACAGCGCGGTGATTTACAGGATGACGGAATTACAAGTCGGTGATCACGGCGCGTTTGGAGAAATGATGAAAATGGATCGATGACTCTTTTTGTCCTTGCATAACCCGAGACGAGTTCGGACACGCAACACGTCCCCGTATTTCTCTCCGATGCCACCTCTGCTATTGCCAATCGAATTTGGGGCCCGGCCATTCACCCCGGCGTGCGGACACTGCGAGAAGATTGAACTCCTGGGGCCGATTTGTTAAGTCCGTCGCAGTCGTCACGTCCGTAACGCAGTGGTCACGATGACTGCCCTGAAGTCGATCAAATGCGATGGGAAACTTTCCTGGAAAGGCGCCCTGCTGTTAGTAGAATAAAGCCGGTTCGCATGAACGAAAGGCTTTTTTTTGGGGGGGGGGGGGGTTAGATTGCGTAAATATGAATGTGTCGTTAAACCCGCCACCACCACCACCCCGATACAGCCAAATCAGTAAGGTGTGTTACCTAAACGAAACGCGCCAATTCGAAACAATCTTCTTGGTTCTTTCGGTAAAGTCACGTAGAATGGAAATAATAAAATAATAAAAATAAAACATCATAAAATAATTCTCACGACGTTTCGGCCACAACGCAAGCAGCCGTCCTCAGGTGAAGAACAGGTCTGTCAGAAAGACAACGTGACTTTACCGAAAGAACCAAGAAGATGAATCCCTGCAGTCACGAAAGCTTTAAATCGAAATTCGAAACTAGTTCAGCACCAGCAGTGTGTTGGAGAGTAAACCCACAACTACATTTACAATTCGAGTTCCGATGACGTTTCGCCGGTAATTACAACAACAACCACAACAACAACCAGCATCATCAGGCTGACAGCCAGAGCCGTGGATACATCCTCCTCCTGTTTCGGTCTTAAACAGAGGTGATGGACGTGACGTGATCGTCACTTGTTGAGCAAAGACGTCAGCTTCGTCCGCTCGGTGTGGAGTTTCTCCGATTTGAAGTTAAAAGTATCTTCCCCATCGAGGTCCGTCAGTGTAACACGCGTGTATTTACGCGATCTCACCCAAACACCTCTGCTATGGATGATATAGGTCACGAAAGCCCACTACGTGTTGAAATTAATGAAAGGGGATTGCAGATAGAGACACGAATCAGCGCTAAAATGTGCACGTGCGTGTGTGTCAAGTGCGGGGAGCGGTGGTGATGCGTTTAGCGCGCTGCGCTACGAACCCGGCGACCCGGGTTCGATTCCCGCTCACGGCCAACACCAGTGACGATTATCTGAACCGGTCATGGACCTCCCTTAGGTCGACTCAGCCTCAAATGAGTACCTGGTGCGGTGTGTAAACATCGCCACTGGGGAAACAAAGGCGGCCGGGCGTGGTGATGACCACCCACTCACTCGTTTGCCGTGTCGGCCTTCATGGGTGTCTCGCTAACAGCACTTGCCCTAACAGTCTGTTAAGGCTACACGGGGGAACTTTGTCTTTGTGTAAAGTGCTGCAGAAGGACGTGTGTTCCTGTTTCGTAAATCTATTTCAGACTCGATGCTCGAATTGAACATTTTAGTGTAAAAATGTTGCCCAATGATACAGCTCTGCTATGGCAACCCCATTTGCTCTCTCTCTCTCTCAGAAGATGCTAAACATTTTCTCAATATGGGCCGCGTGATGTAATCACATGCAAGAACAAACACGCGAGGATTGGCGATGAGCAACAGAGCTTTTTTTAGCTCATTCCTCCGGCATGATTAAAATATGTCGACGTCGAAAGATCAATAATAAAGGTGTTTTAACATTTTTGGGACATTTTCAATTTTTGAGAAATGTTGTGGATTCACTCTTCAACACACCGGTGGGCTAAAGTAGTGAACTATTTTGCCTTTTGTCAACGTGACACTTTTTTGACTGACTACGCCGTGTTGGGTGGTGGAGGGTTGCGACACATTTATAAATAACGCGATCTCACCCAAACACCTTTATTATGAATCATATTTGGTCGCGAAAGCCCAAAAATGTTAAACAGTCGAAATATTCCCAATCTTTCTTCTCGGACTTCACTTGGAAGATGAACACCCGCGCGAGGCATGCTGGGAGTGGCCCAAGAGGCAATCTTCGTGAATTTCTGACCGACGCCTTCAAGTGCCCAGAGACGGCGTGGGCATTCCACTCGCCGTGGAATGTGGAGTGGTGGTGGGGGGGGGAGTGGGGGGGAGTCGTGGGGGGGGGGAGTGGTGGGGGGGAGTGGTGGTGGGGAGTGGTGGGGGGGAGTGGTGGAGGAGGAGTGGTGGGGGGGAGTGGTGGGGGAGGAGTGGTGGGGGGGGGAGTGGTGGGGGAGGAGTGGTGGTGGGATGGGGGGTGGGCGGGGGGTGGGGGGGAGTGAGGGGAGGGGGAGTGGTGGGGGGGAATGGTGGGGGAGATGGTGGGGGGAGTGGTGGGAGGGAGAGTGGTGGGGGGGAGTGAGGGGAGGGGGAGTGGGGGGGTGGAGTGGTGGGGGGGGGTGTGGTGGGAGGGGGAGTGGTGGGGGGGGGAGTGGTGGTGGGATGGGGGGGAGTGGTGGGGGGGGGAGTGGTGGGGGGGAGTGGTGGGGGGGGAGTGGTGAGGGGGAAGTTGTGGGGGGGAGTGGTGGGGGGGAAGTTGTGGGGGGAGTGGTGGGGGGGAGTGGTGGGGGGGGGGGAGTGGGGGGGGAGTGGTGGGGGGGGCCACCAAAGTTGAATCTTCGGCATCAGCCTGGAAGAAGGATAGGTAGAGGATATCTCACATTCCTGACACTTGTCTAGGATGTTTTTTTTATTTTAATGAACGCAACATTTTTTTTTTAAACACCTGTGTGTGTGTGCAGGAAGTCCATGAGGTGGGGAGGGAGGGGAGTGGGTGCGGGGAAAATGATCCCACCACGTGGGGAACTCCCAACCACGACGACTTCAAACTCAACCGAACATATTACAGCTGATACCGTAACGCCCCCCCCACCCACCCCCCAAAGCGCGGGGCCCGGGGCAAGTCGCCCTCGATTCGCCGTGTTACCCTAGCTGGGGACACGGTGTGTGGGTGTACGTGCACACAGTTACCGTTGTTGTCGATCAACTGCTGGATGAGTGTTCACGTTCAGTGGCAAGCGATATTGCATCACTAGTCATGGGGAGTGGGGTAGGCGGGGGGGGGGGGGGGTTTGAGGCCTTTATCCAGCAGCGGATAGAGCTCGGCTGCTGATGCCGATGGTGATTACGATCTCGTGTGTCGCTGCTGGTTGGAATTTCAGTCACCCAGTAAAAGTTGGCAGTCGCACGAAGTCACCCCACAAACTTAAACATCCAAGGCGGAGCCGGAAAGTTGATAAAGAACCTCAACAAAAATGTAATAAAATTAATAATTCAAGTAAAAAAAATGTATATTTATTTATATTATTTTTCATATATTCTACAACACACACACGAAAAAAACCCACACACAAACTCCGGCACACTCCACCACAGGACGGAAACTATTAGATTTCCAACGGATCAGAAATTGGGCAACTGTGCCTAACGTGGAGGACTTAGCAGATGGAAGGAAGGGTTATGTCACGAAGCCCACGCAAGTTAGGTTTCCCCCTATATAAGCCAGCAGTGGGATCCCCCATACTATGGCAGAGGAGAAAGACACGGGGTCGAACTCAGGATCTGCGAAGTCTGAAGGCCGGACGAACGATCGAACGCCAGAACTCAGAGATAGAAAACGTGTTTCATTTACTTTATTAGTGCAACTCGTCTGTCTGTGTGTCGATCTCTTTCTCTCTCTGTCTCTCTGTCTTTCGTGTTCGTGGACGCAACGACACTTAGCCCGGACAATCTGTGCAGGCTATACCGGAGATACTTGTGAGCCTTGTCTGAGTGACTGTTCACTTGGGACAGGTTAGACAATTCGAGTCGTCCAATCCCCTTCTAAGAGACAGACACGTCGCGAGGAAGACCAAAGTTCAACAAGCTCGCAACTGCAGCAAAGTAAGTCGTTTATAGGCACCCATCAATGTTAAATATGCGTTTGTTAAAAGCATCACTCGTTTAAATATTCATGCCCTCTTTGCCGGATTGTATTTTAAAGCAAAAGTTACATGGGGAGATTATTTTTCATTTACTCTATCACCGTATTCTCCCGATTATAAGACGGACTTTGTTGACTCCTGTATATCAAACCGATGGGGTGGTGGTGGTGGTGGTGGTGTGGGGGGAGTGCGTCTTATAATCCGCGTGTGTGTGAGAGCGAAAATTTGTATAACTTGATAGATGCCGGGCACGCATTTTTGGAGCGCGTCTTACTTTCAAGGTGCGTCTTATAATCCCAAGAATACGGTAAATGTATAGCCGTGTGCACGGCAGTGGCCGTGAGCGAGCAGTTACAGAGCTGCTCCTTTGCCTGCGGCTAACAGACAGGTGATGGGTGGGTGGGTGGAATGGAGCGGGTAGCACGACCCTCGAAACTCTGCGACAACATGCGTTCGATTCCCGGCCACGTGCAGTTGCCACCCGCGATCAACTGCTGAAGGGTTCGGTCACGAAACGGGCTCTTGGGGCGTGAAGGCGGCAGAGGGGGGCATAGACGTGGGAGCGTAGAAGGTGTGGTACAACAATGGATTGTTTCATTTGCGCTACCTCGCAGTTGTCTCGACTAATGTGTATTTAGAGAGCGCCCTTTGCTCACGACGCTTCACATTGTTGGAACACAATTTGATAAACACGTGGTTTAATTGGCAGGGCCAGTGCAAGGGTTGAAGAGCGAGTGGTCGCGATAGAGAGGCGCTTTGGGGTCGGCGAAGGGCTGTAGGGGAGGGACGGGAAGGAGTGGAGGGGCGAGGGGAGGGAAGAGGAAGGGCGATGATGATGAATAGGTGGTGAGGCTTGGAGAGAGGGACGCAGTGAGGGTAAGGAGGGGGGCTGCTTAGGGGCAGTGCTGAGTCTATGATGCAGTGTTGAGTCTATGACTCTATGGTGCAGTGCTGAGTCTGTGGTTCAGTGCTTATTCTGTGGGCAGTGTTGAGTCTATGGTGCAGTGCTTAGTCTATGGTGCAGTGTTGAGTCTATGGTGCAGTGCTGAGTCTATGGGCAGTGTTGAGTCTATGGTGGAGTGCTGAGTTTATGGTGCAGTGTTGAGTCTATGGGCAGTGCTGAGTCTATGGGCAGTGCTGAGCCTATGGGCAGTGCCGAGTCTATGGGCAGTGTTGAGTCTATGGGCAGTGCTGATTCAATGGTGCAGTGTTGAGTCCATGGGCAGTGTTGAGTCTATGGTGCAGTGCTGAGTCTATGGTGCAGTGCTGATTCTATGGTGCAGTGCTGAGTCTATGGTGCAGTGCTGAGTCTATGGTGCAGTGCTGAGTCTATGGTGCAGTGCTGAGTCTATGGTGCAGTGCTGAGTCTATGGGCAGTGCTGAGCCTATGGGCAGTGCCGAGTCTATGGGCAGTGCTGATTCAATGGTGCAGTGTTGAGTCTATGGGCAGTGTTGAGTCTATGGGCTGTGCTGAGTCTATGGGCAATGCTGATTCAATGGTGCAGTGCCGAGTCTATGGGCAGTGCTGATTCAATGGTGCAGTGTTGAGTCTATGGGCAGTGTTGAGTCTATGGGCAGTGTTGAGTCTATGGGCAGTGTTGAGTCTATGGGCAGTGCTGAGTCTATGGTGCAGTGTTGAGTCTATGGTGCAGTGTTGAGTCTATGGTGCAGTGCCGAGTCTATGGGCAGTGTTGAGTCTATGGGCAGTGCTGAGTCTATGGTGCAGTGTTGAGTCTATGGTGCAGTGTTGAGTCTATGGTGCAGTGCCGAATCTATGGGCAGTGTTGAGTCTATGGGCAGTGTTAGTCTATGGTGCAGTGCTGAGTCTATGGTGCAGTGCTGAGTCTATGGGCAGTGTTGAGTCTATGGGCAGTGCTGAGTCTATGGTGCAGTGCTGAGTCTATGGGCAGTGTTGAGTCTATGGGCAGTGCCGAGTCTATGGGCAGTGCTGAGAACGAAGAGGAGGAGAGGAGGGGACATGGAAGGAGATGAGAGAGGCGAGATGATGATGATGAGGTGGTGGTGGTGGTGGTGGGGCAAAGCCATGGAGCGATTTCTAGACGAGCATTCCGAAATTTGAAAACGCAGCAGCATCTAACCCACCTCGTCTCTCCCGTGATAGTCACGTGTGCAGCACTAACCAAGCTCAACCACTGCTTAGGCCCGAGACCTCTGGCGCTCGGAGGGAGCGCTTTTGGTTTTGGGGGATTTGGTCAAGGCAATTGATTTCATCGGGAAATCATTTTGCAAATCGAATTCTCAAGTGCAGTCTCTGTCTCTCCGCTGAGCATCTCTATTCACGTGGCACGAGGAAGGGCCATTGCCCGAAACGTCGCCTTTTCTGTTGTTGTTGTTGTTGTTGTTGAAGAAAAACGTGTTGTGTTTTATTGTTTATAAAAATCATTATTTTGCATTACTCAGCGAAAAAAATTGTCATCACGTTTACATAACAGTCGCAGTACAGTGGCTCGTCTTTAATGCATCTCGATGTGTCTCTATGGGTCCACCTTTATCTCGATGGGCCTCTATGTATCTCCGTGGCCCACAGTTCTTATTGCATGGCCACAGTCAGACTGCTGTGGCTTGTCTATATTCTATCCCTACGTGTCTCTATGGGTCTCTCTGGATCCCTACGGCTCTCTACGTGGCCACGGCACAATTCCCGTGACTCGTTTCGAGCTCAAATCGAATCGACCGTCCGTCATGAGACCTCTTCGTTCTCCCGTCAGACATGAAGCTGACTGCGCTCATCGCGACGACGACGACGCTGCTGCTGCTGCTGCTGCTGCCGCTGCCGATCGTCTCCAGCAAACGGCATAAGATGCCGCAAGGCAAAGACCTCGAAAGAATCTGCCGGGACCTCAAAGAAATGAGGACGCTGGTGGAGAAGATTGCGAACGATAGTAACGTGATTCATAAGGTGAGATGAAGTTCCACCTACCTGGCCAGGGCACTTTGATAAACGTGACCACCCACCCCTCCCCCCCAAAGCTCCACCCCCCCAAAGCCCCTCCCCCCCCAAAGCCCCTCCTCCCAAATCTCCCCTCCAGAGCCCCTCCTTCCAAAGCCCCCCTCCCGCATCAAAGCCCCTCCCCCCCAATGTCCCCTCCAAAGCTCCACCCCTCCAAAGCCCCTCCCCTCCAAAGCTCTCCCCCCAAAGCCCCTCCCCCCCCAAAGCCCCTCCCCCCCAAAGCCCCTCCCCCTAAAGCCCCTCCCCCCAAAGCCCCTCCCCCAAAGCCCCTCCCTCCCTAGTAATGTGCAGGTAGCTTCTTCTTGGTTCTTTCGGTAAAGTCACGTAGAATGTAAATAATAAAATAATGAAAATAAAACAAAATAAAATAATTCTCACGACGTTTCGGCCACAACGCAAGCAGCCGTCCTCAGGTAGAGAACAGGTCTGTTGAGGAGACAGACTCTGTCTTCTCGACAGACCTGTTCTCCACTGCCCATAGAACAGGTCTGTCGAGGAGACAGACAGACTGACTCTGTCTCCTCGACAGACCTGTTCTTCACCTGAGGACGGCTGCTTGCGTTGTGGCCGAAACGTCGTGAGAATTGTATATTATTATGATTTATTTTTATTATTTTATTATTTACATTCTACGTGACTTTACCGAAAGAACCAAGAAGATGAATCCCTGCAGTCACGAAAGCTTCAAATCGAAATTTGCAGGTAGCTGTTTAGATGTGTGTTGCCTGGTTGATGCCACTTCCTTTGTATCGGAGGCGGGTGAGGGTGCGGGTTGATGGTGGTGATGATGGTGCTGTTCCTCCTGGACATCTGTGAAGAAAAGCTTCATAGCTCATCCGATTTCTCCAGTCGACTGAATCTGATAATCATGGTGGTGGTAACATTGATGGGGGTGAATGTGGTTTTAATTGTCGGGCGATGGTTGGCGCGACACGGCATTGACAATGAATTCCATCTCCGTTGTGCAGAAGATCAAGATCGATGGGGGAGTCTGCATGCGCGGCGATGCGATTCACAACGTCAACTCAACAATCTCTCCGTTGGTAAGGAGATGTTGACTACCTCGCCTGGTATACAGGAGGTCGTGGGTTCGATCCCGACCCTGACGCCTGCTGCTGTATATTTGGAGTTTTCGTGTCTCTCTCATCATCATCACGGTGGCTAGGAGATGTTGACTACCTCGCCTGGTATACAGGAGGTCGTGGGTTCGATCCCGACCCTGACGCCTGCTGCTGTATATTTGGAGTTTTCGTGTCTCTCTCTCTCTCATCATCATCACGGTGGCTAGGAGATGTTGACTACCTCGCCTGGTATACAGGAGGTCGTGGGTTCGATCCCGACCCTGACGCCTGCTGCTGTATATTTGGAGTTTGCGTGTCTCTCTCTCTCTCATCATCATCACGGTGGCTAGGAGATGTTAACTACCTCGCCTGGTATGCAGGAGGTCGTGTGTTCGAGCCCGACCCTGACGCCTGCTGCTGCTGTATATTTGGAGTTTGCGTGTCTCTCTCTCATTGTGGTCGCGTGGATTTTTCTCCGGGTCCTCCGGTTTTTTCCCTCCACATTTAAAATCAACGTCACGCGTTTAGACTATTTGGCTGCTATAAATTCCCACGCGATGATGATGATGGTTAGACCACTTCGCTTCTGAAAACGAGATGCCAAGTAGCTCAGTGGGCCTTACCGGCGTCACTGCAAACCGTGCAGTGACGCCACGAACTCGGCAAGACGTCACAATGAAGCCACGTGGGATGGGAAGCACGTCGGTGTGACGAGGACACGTGGTACTTGAACACGGAGCAGGAAGCTTTCGCGACCAATATTATCTATAGTAGAGGTTTTTGGGTGGGGGGGAGTGAAGTGAGATGAGAGGGGGAGGCAGGAGGGTGAGTGGAGGGGGAGTGGAGTGAGATGAGAGGGGGAGGCAGGAGGGTGAGTGGAGGGGGAGTGGAGTGAGATGAGAGGGGGAGGCAGGAGGGTGAGTGGAGGGGGAGTGGAGTGAGATGAGAGGGGAGAAGCAGGAGAGTGAGTGGAGGGGGAGTGGAGTGAGATGAGAGGGGGAGGCAGGAGGGTGAGTGGAGGGGGAGTGGAGTGAGATGAGAGGGGAGAAGCAGGAGGGTGAGTGGAGGGGGAGTGGAGTGAGATGAGAGGGGGAGGCAGGAGGGTGAGTGGAGGGGGAGTGGAGTGAGATGAGAGGGGAGAAGCAGGAGAGTGAGTGGAGGGGGAGTGGAGGGGGAGTGGAGTGAGATGAGAGGGGGAGGCAGGAGGGTGAGTGGAGGGGGAGTGGAGTGAGATGAGAGGGGGAGGCAGGAGGGTGAGTGGAGGGGGAGTGGAGTGAGATGAGAGGGGGAGG
This sequence comes from Lampetra fluviatilis, assembly GCF_964198595.1. Lineage (NCBI taxonomy): Eukaryota > Metazoa > Chordata > Hyperoartia > Petromyzontiformes > Petromyzontidae > Lampetra > Lampetra fluviatilis. Next base: position 4,739,721 of record NC_136323.1, on the reverse strand, counting down.
CAGGAGGGTGAGTGGAGGGGGAGTAGAGTGAGATGAGAGGGGAGAGGCAGGAGGGTGAGTGGAGAGTGAGTGGAGGGGGAGTGGAGTGAGAGGGAGTGGAGTGAGGTGACAATGACCTGGCCGATGAGTGCCATCGGCCGCGTCGTTGGAAGTGGTGGTGGATGATGATGATGATGACGAGTGCGGGAGTTGTGGCGTGAACGGCGTTGCAGGCTCGGTGCTCACGAGTGTCTCCCCCGTGGTGGCTGCGCTCATTTTCCCCTTCCCCGTTGCAGTTCAGCGACATGACGTGTTGCAACCAAACTCTGCGCAATGCGGAGAGACGCAGTTCGAAAGTGAAAGACCTGCGCAAACAGGTGAGCCAGAGGTCGCAAACGGGTTTAGATTCCTTACCCGTACCCGGCCGCACTAGGGTCGTAAACGGGTACCCGTACCCGGCCGTACTAGGGTCGCAAACGGGTACCCGTACCCGGCAGTACCCGTACCCTACCCGTACCCGGCTGAGTGAGTGTGGGGTTTGTATGATCTCCCCCTGTTCTGCACTGAGTGAGTGTGTGGGGTTTGTATGATCTCCCCTGTTCTGCAGTGAGTGAGTGAGTGGGGTTTGTATGATCTCCCCTGCTCAGCACTGAGTGAGTGTGTGTGGTTTGTATGATCTCCCCTGTTCTGCACTGAGTGAGTGTGTGGATCTTCTTGGTTTTTTCGGTAAAGTCACGTAGAAGGGAAGTAATACAATAATAAAAATAAAACATAATAAAATAATTCTCACGACGTTTCGGCTACAACACAAGCAGCCGTCTTCAGGTGAAGAATGAGACACTGCCAAGCTTGGAGCTTATATATAAGCTGAGTTGGGGGTGTAAGAAGAGCGCCTTAACAAAATAATGTGCATATCAAGAGGAATTTAGCATATTCATGGGAAATGCGTAGGAGGTGGGCGGGGGGGTTTCAAAGTCATACTATGCCCATGCATTATGCAGGACCAGCAGCAACAAAGGGAGGGGGCAGAGGGTAGCATTAACAAAGGGAGAGAATGTTAATAGTATGTAGAAGCAATGAAACATGTGAATGGGAGAGCGGTGACAGGAGACCCGCAGCGGAGCAAGTAATGCATTCCCTGTGGAGAACACAAGATGCACAGTCAATGCCAGTGAGTGGACTGCGGTCTGAAAGTCACCGTAAACGTGAACAACAATCAGTTAAGATCCGAAATGGTTTATTACGTCCTTCCAATGATTGCTGAGCCAGAATCCATCTTCTCGGTTGAAATTGTCTCTGTGTTTGTATATGTGGATCGCCTCATGAACGAATCTCTCATGGTAGCCAGATGGCTTGCAGAAAACCTCTGTCTTGGAGAAGTCAATGTCATGTGAGCCCACTGAATTGTAACAATGATCTGCCACGGCTGAGGTGTTTGTCCTACCGTGTTTCAGGTCTGCTTTATGTTCACGGATGCGGTCCGAGACATGTCGTTTGGTTTCTCCAATGTAACTGCTACCACAGAGGCAACTTAGTTTGTAGACGCCAGGGTACTGTATGTCTGGAACCACGTCTTTTACAGACGGGACCAGATCACGGATTTTATGTACTGTGTTGAATCGGACCTGAATCTTGTTTTTAATCAGGATTTTGGAGATCTTTTTTTTTGTGACCCCAGCAATGTAGGGTAAGGTGATGGTTTTGAAAGGCTCCTCAACAGGATCCTTCTTGATGGTTGGAGTGATGGCTTTACGGATTGTGTAGTCGGAGTAACCATTAGCCTTAAGAGCTTGGCGTACGTGTTTGAGTTCACTGGCAATGTGTTCCTGGTCGGAATCCCTGCAGTCACGAAAGCTTTAAATCGAAAAATGAGTGTGTGGAGTTTGTATGATCTCCCCTGCTCAGCACTGAGTGAGTGTGTGGGGTTTGTATGATCTCCCCTGTTCTGCACTGAGTGTGTGTGTGGGGTTGTATGATCTCTCCCTGCTCTGCAGTGAGTGAGTGTGGGGTTTGTATGATCTCCCCTGCTCAACACTGAGTGATTGTGTGGGGTTTGTATGATCTCCCCTGTTCTGCACTGAGTGTGTGTGGGGTTTGTATGATCTCCCCTGCTCTGCAGTGAGTGAGTGTGTGGGGTTTGTATGATCTCCCCTGCTCTGCAGTGAGTGAGTGTGTGGGGTTTGTATGATCTCCCCTGCTCTACAGTGAGTGAGTGTGTGGGGTTTGTATGATCTTTCCCTGCTCTGCAGTGAGTGAGTGTGTGGGGTTTGTATGATCTCCCCTGTCCTGCAGTGAGTGAGTGTGTGGGGTTTGTATGATCTCCCCCTGCTCTGCAGTGAGTGAGTGTGTGGGGTTTGTATGATCTCTCCCTGCTCTGCAGTGAGTGAGTGTGTGGGATTTGTATGATCTCCCCTGCTCTGCAGTGAGTGAGTGTGTGGGGTTTGTATGATCTCCCCCTGTTCTGCAGTGAGTGAGTGTGTGGGGTTTGCATGATCTCTCCCCTTGCCCACCAACAACAAGCAGGCCCGGATTAAGCTAGTGCAGGGCCTGTATCATATGCTATAATGGGGCCCTAAATTAAATTTTAAAAAACAATTTCCTTGCATAGTAAAGTAATTTTATTTTTCCATTTGCTATACGGCCATATAATACGACAAATCGCTAGCCTTAAACGCCCAGTCGTTCATAAAAGTTGAAGGCGGTATAGCACTATAGTAATAGAGCAAGTGCAGAATCACCAAAACCGGAATTGATAGCTTGAAAGCATTTAGCGCGGGACCCTTGAAAGTGCGGGGCCCTGTAGCATTGAGTAGCTACTCGTGATGGATGTAATTACCAGCGAAACGTCGTACTACTCAAAATTTGAAATGATGTTGATTCACTCTTCAACACACCGGTGGAGGGTTACGACACATTTATAAATAACGCGATCTAACCCAAAAAAAATAAAACCTTCATTGCGAATAATATTGCTCGCGAAAGCCCAAAGTTCGATTTAAAGCTTTCGTGACTGCAGGGATTCATCTTCTTGGTTCTTTCGGTAAAGTCACGTAGAAGGGAAGTAATAACATAATAAAAATAAAACATAATAAAATAATATAATAAAATAATTATTTTTTAAGAAAAAAAAACCTTCATTACGAATAATATTGCTCGCGAAAGCCCAAAGTGTTAGACTACGTGGGTGGGATGTTTGTCCGTTGCTCGGGGTTAGGGTGCAGTGTTCACTTCTCCACGATGTCCTCTGTTCCCTCTCGCAGATGAAGAACTTGGAGGAGACGGTGCTCGGTCAAAGAGGCAAAGTGAATGCGACCGGCAAATTCCAATGCAAAAGCTCCCACGAGAAGCTGAAGCTGAAGATTCTGCTGAGTAATCTCAAGGATAGTTTGTTGCAGGCGATGTACACCCATTACAACTGCAGCCGTTGGGCTGATTTAAACAAAACGCGCGCGCGTACACACGCACACGCACACAAATAATACATACACACACATACACACACGCACACACACACACACATAATACATACACCCACATACACATACACACACATACACACACGCACACGCACACAAATAATACATACACACACATACACACACGCACACACACACACACATAATACATACACCCACATACACACACATACACACACGCACATAATACATACACACACATACACACACATACACACATAATACACACACATACACACACAAACACACACACATAATACACACACACGCACACACACATAATACATACACACACATACACATAAACACACACGATACATAAACACAAAGATAAAAAAGATGAAGATCCCCCGTATAGCCTTAACAGACTGTAGGGGCAAGTGCTGTTAGCGAGCACCTATGAAGGCCGGAACGTTACACGAGGGGGTGGGTGGCCAGCACCACATAATACACACACAAACACACACACACACACAAAACAATACGGCACACACACACAATACAACAACACACACACACAATACAACAACACACACAATACAACACACACACAATACAACACACACACAATACAACACACACAAACACATAAACACACACACAAAACAATACAACAACACGCACACAATACAACAACACACACACACAATACAACAACACACACACACAATACAACAACACACACACACAATACAACAACACACACACACAATACAACAACACACACACAATACAACAACACACACACACAATACAACACACACACACACAATACAACAACACACACACACAATACAACACACACACACACAATACAACAACACACACACACAATACAACAACACACACACACAATACAACACACACACAATACAACACACACAAACACATAAACACACACACAAAACAATACAACAACACGCACACAATACAACACAAGCACACAATCCAGTTGGAGTTTCGCGACTTGAAAATGAAGAGACGAATTCGTTAGGTAGCGGCCCGTCAACTCTCAATTGCCGCTAGGCGGGGGGGGGGGTGGGGGTGGCCCTGGGTTGAAATCTGGAGGGGGGGGGGGCTGGGAGTAGGGGGGGGGCTGGAGGGGGGGCTGGGGGGGGGCTGGAGGGGGGGGGGCTGTTTGTAAACCGGCTGTGTTGCCGCACGACAGCTTCGTGGTTCGAACCCCAGTGAGCCACCCCCGGTTAATACTGCGGCGTCTATTTATTCATTATTAATAAGACGGCTACTACTACTACTGTTACGCAGATACCACTTCCATTTGTTGTTTTAAATCTAAATGTATCGCCTTTATATTTACCGTTATTTAAAATGTAATTTATTATCAGTGCCCCTTCACCGACCCGCGATCACGAAAGGCGGTGAAGTATGATCGGGAATAGCCCCTGCGACCGGCAGCTGTGAGTGTGTGTGCACGGCGAACTTCTTTCGCACCGTACGTAGCCAAGCCGTGCTAATCAGAGGTTCTGGGAGGACAACAAACTATGGGTCTCTATAAGTCTATGGGTCTCTGTATGAGTCTGTGGGTCTCTGTATGAGTCTATGGGTCTCTGTATGAGTCTGTGGGTCTCTGTATGAGTCTATTGGTCTCTCTGTGAGTCTGTGGGTCTCTGTATGAGTGTATGGGTCTCTGTATGAGTCTATGGATATCTGTGTGAGTCTATGGGTCTCTGTGCGAGTCTGTGGGTCTCTGTATGAGTATATGGGTCTCTCTGTGAGTCTATGTGTCTCTGTGTGAGACTATGCATCGCTCTGAAGGTGTATGGGTCTCTGTGCGAGTCTATAGGTGTCTGCGTGAGTCTACGTACGTTTAACTTCTTTCGCACCGTACGTAGACTGACAGTGCTAATCGGAAACGTGGGGGGGGGGTGATGACAAGGGCTGTAATCTTCTATCACTCGTTGCTGTTGCCGGTACGGGCTGGCTATGGTTGTGATATCGATGGACCTCTATATATTTATATTTTATATATTTATTATTTATTTTGGGGAAGCCTCGACCGCTACATTTGGAACGTTTTGACTCCGGGTGTTTTTTTTCTTCCGGTTTTGTTCCGAAAAAAATCGTGGTTTCTTTTCACGTTTTTTCTTCTTCTAGAAATATTTTTCTATAAAACCCAAGAGTTTTCTTTTGCTTTGTCCGTGGACGGAAGGGAGGACGCATCGAAAGTCCACACATTTGGGCTGTACCTGCCATCCCTAACGCAGCAGCAGCTCTGGGAAGTCTCGCTTGAAGAAGTGCGGGGGGGGGGAGGGGGGGATATTCCGACAGGCCGCGAGAGAGACAGAGAGAGAGAGTGGCTTCAGCCGATGTTTGCGTGGAAGATGCCTCGCAATCGTGAATGTGACCTCTCCACAAAATGCTGTGGAGGTTTTAAATAATTTATTTTTTTATAATTTTGTGTGCATGTCGTTTTGGACGGGCGGAAAGGCGGGGGGGGGGCGGGGTGGATATGGGAGTGGTGGCGCAGCGGTTAGCACTCTCCGCTTTACAATTCGGGTGAAACGGAGTGAGGTTTGATTCCCGGCTCACGGCTAATATCAGTGGTGAGCAGCAAGATACCTGAAAGAGGTGCACTGCGTGTGTGACCCTTCACCCCCCCCCCCCTCTCTCTCACTCCACCATCAACATCGCCAAACCCGCATTGTTGACCAGCGTGGTGAAGTATGGTCATCGACCGACACGGAGTGGAGGAGGAGGGTGGAGAGGGATGCTTTAATTTAGCAAATAATGTGTGGCTGCGCCAACAGTGATTTTTTTAAAACGCATATTTATTTTATATGTATTACCAAATGTGATTCTTGAATGCTACCAACTACAGTACATACTACGTGCATGCTGAACCACGTTGTTTTCTGACATGGCATAACATATTTTATGAACGTATTTATTTATAACAATATACATGAAACATGTTACCATTATTTACATTTTTTTTATATAATATACGTAATTTATATTTTCAAATGCAATTATTGTAACTTATTCCCATTGAAATAAATTATTTGAAGGAAAATGTTCGTGAGAGTGATGGGGCGGTGGAGGGGGGGGCTAACACGTGACTCTTTGAAAGATGTGACCTCGTGGGTCAGAGGTCAGAGATGCTGTGCCAGTACCACTCACTTAAAGTGAGTTTGAAACTGGTTTAAACAGGGTTTAAAACTGGGTTAAACAGAGTTTAAACTCGGTTATTTTCTTTCAACCTATCTACGTGGCTTTACCGAAAGACCCAAAGAATATGTTTAAACTCGGTTTAAACCCGGGTTCAAACTGGGTTGACACTGGGATCGACTCCGGTTTAAACTGAGTTCTCAAGCCAAGCAGAGGTAATGGTCTCAGCCAGGTCACCAATGCCTCACATAGAGACCCGTAGACTCACAGAGAGACCCATAGGCTCACATAGAGACCCGTAGACGCACACAGAGATCCATAGACTCACAGAGAGACTCATAGACTCACACAGAGACCCGTAAACTCACACACACACCCACAGACTCACATAGCTCACACAGAGACTCATAGACTCACATAGAGACCCATAGACTCACATCGAGACCCGTAGACTCATACAGAGACCCGTAGACTTACATAGAGATCCATAAACTCACATAGAGACCCATAGATTAATATATTGACATATAGACCCATAGATCATAGATTCCCACAGACACCCATGGATTCATAGATTCACACAGAAACCCATAGATTAATATATATTAATAGAGACCCATAGATTAAAAGATTCCCATAGAGACCCATAGATTCCATAGAGACCCATAGATTCACACAGAGACCCATAGATTAATATATCGCCATAGAGACCCATAGATTAATATATTCCCATAGAAACCCATAAATTAATATATTACCATAGAGACCCATAGATTCATAGATTCCCATAGAGACCCATAAATTCATATATTACCATAGAGACCCATATATTCACAGATTGGCATACGCACTCACATCGGGATCCACAGGGTTGCACAGAATTGTTGTGGTTTAACGGGGTTCCCAAATTCAGTGAATTGGTGGTCTCAGCCAGTGGCGAATATGACATCTCCCCTTTGGCAGCTGCCCTCCAATGGGAAGTTTCTCCTCGATCCGCACCACTGGTTTCATGCCAAGTCACCGATGACTTACATTGAGACCAATAGACACTCATAGACTCATCACATAGACACCCATAGGCTCACACAGACACCCATAGACTCACTCACATAGACACCCATAGACTCACACAGAGACCCATGGACTCGTCACATAGACACCCATAGACTCACACACATAGACACCCATAGACTCGTCACATAGACACCCATAGACTCACACACATAGACACCCATAGACTCACTCACACAGACACCCATAGATTCACTCACATAGACACCCATAGGCTCACACAGACACCCATAGACTCACTCCCATAGACACCCATAGACTCACTCACATAGACACCCATAGACTCACTCCCATAGACACCCATAGACTCACAAAGACACCCATAGACTCACACAGACACCCATAGACTCACTAACATAGACACCCATAGACTCACACAGACACCCATAGACTCACAAAGACACCCATAGACTCACACAGACACCCATAGACTCACAAAGACACCCATAGACTCACAAAGACACCCATAGACTCACACATCTCTCGCATCAACCGGCGGCGCAGCAACAGCAGCAACAACAAAAACACCTCCACATTCCGGTGGCCGGTGCCCAGTGCGTCCACGATCAACTGTAAAGCAGCGAAGGAGGGCGACCTCCTTCCTCCACCGAACACCCTCGTGGCGTTTAAAATAGCGGCGAGCCCACGCGCGGTTTTCAGTGGCGAGGGAGGGACGGATGGGTTGGGGACCATTCATACAACTTTCCCCACCACCACCACCACCTCCTCCCAGCGTTAGTCCAAAAATAAAACCGATAGCGCGCCCTGCTAAATAACGTCCCCGAAGCGATGACTCCCCTCCCATACAGCTGATTCACGCTTACCGAGCTGCGCGGCTGGGAGCGACCGCTGGGCTGATGCGTTGGAAGGTGGTGGAGGTTGTTGTTAGTGGTGCTGGTGGTGGTGGTGTTGGAGGAGGAGGCTTGTGGTGGACGCTGCTACTGGGCGGAGGGTCGACGCTGTTCACAACAACGAGCGGAGCGGCCGGGCGGATAAAATAGCGGCGAGTTGGCACAGTCTGGGGGGTTAACAGCTGGTGGTGGCATCTACCGCTCATCTCAGTCAGCCAACCCATGGCACTACCTGGGGGTCTGTCCCGTGACCTCCTACTGCACCTAGCCTGGTACAGTAGGGGGGTACAGCTGGTGGTGGCATCTACCGCTCATCTCAGTCAGCCAACCCATGGCACCACCTGGGGATCTGTCCCGTGACCTCTCCTCCCGGTGAGCGAGAGCCTTCGACAGCTTCACGTGGCCTCAAAGTGCACCTAGCCTGGCACGGCCGTCGCAGTAACGGTCACGTCACCGACTCACTTCGTGACTAATGGTGGATTAATTATATCCGGAACGGGGAAGTAGCAGAGCCCAGGGGAGGTGGTGGTGGTGGTGGTAAGTTTAAACTCAGCTCTAAAACTATTTCTTATTTTACCAGCGGAGTGGAAGGTCTGGTAAGAAAAAAAAGTTGCAAAGCACTGAGCTGCTTGTGTTGCTCTTTTCCAGAAGAACAGCTGGCCACCGACAATGATCACCTCGCCTGTGATCATAAGGGTGGCGTCTCCATCACTTTGTAGGTTGACAGCGGCCACAACGACTCTCAAATTGCGTGACGTTCGTTAGAAACGTGGAAGGGCGGGGGGTGTTGTAGAGACGCAGAATCCAAATATACAACAGAAGTCAGGGTCGGGATCGATCTAATTTGGTGAGGCGGAGCGGGTGGGGGCGTTATTAATTCGGCGAATCTGGAAACGCCGTGACCGCTCAGGAAAATTCACGATAATACAAATTAAAAAAACAACAGTGGAGCTAAAAATACATTTTCTGTACGGTTTTATTTATTTTTTACTTCCTCTGAAGATGGAGCGTGTATCGGCGAAGGCTCGAGTGGTGGTGCTGTGTGGAGGAAGATGGACTTTCGCGTGGTACCATGGGCAATATCATCTAAGGATATCATTTAATTACAATTTGTAATCAATGATTGGTATGGAAATTACGCGCGTCAAACTGCTGAAATTGGTCATTTGAATGTATACCGTAATCTACAAAACGTTACCCCATTTTACCCATGTATTATTGTCTGACAAACAAAGACAAAGATCCCCCGTGTAGCCTTAACAGACTGTTCGGGCAAGTGCCGTTAGCGAGCAGCACCTATGAAGGCCGGCACGGCACACGAGGGAGTGAATGGCCAGCACCACGCCCGGCCGCCTTTGTCTCTCTAGCAGCGATGTTTACACACCGCACCAGGTACTCATTTGAGGCTGAGTCAACCTAGAGGAACCCCAGGACCGGTTCAGATAATCGTCACTGATGTTGTTGGCCGTGAGCGGGAATCAAACTCGGGTCGCCGGGTTCGTAGCGCAGTGCGCTAACCGCTGCACCACCACTCCCCACCACCACCAGCTGGTACACGCGGAGTAGAAGACGCACATCCGAATCTTTTGCTCTCAAACACAGGGAAAAATTAACCCGTAAAAACAACGTTTTTCACTATAAATCCTTTATATGCGTGTTCAATGGGCCACAACCCAGCCCACATTGGTCTTTGAAACGGGCGGCTAGAGTCCTCTCGTCCTCTGGCTTGAGATGGCTGCCACCTATGGGTCAGATGATTGTCTGCCACCATTAAGCAATTGGTAATTAAATATAATTTATTTTTTCGTAAAAAGTGTAAAATTTTGGAAAAAAATTTTCACGAAAATAAATTGTCACGCACAACGAGTTTGTGTGCAAAATGTCAGCTCGATTGGATCACGGGAAGTGGGTTAAAAGACGACCGAAAGATTTACACGGTCGTAAGCGCGCAAGCAAGTGAACTTAATATAAAGGATTTAAAAACAGTGCATCTTATATTCCAGATAATACGATATTCACTCTCTGAAGAAGGGTCATTGCTCGAAACGTCATGTATTGTTTTGTGCCTCTGTCCAAGTGACCCCCTGCTGAAGTGACGATCATCTCCCGTTTCCAGCCCCGCAGAGCCAGAGGACAGACCACTGGTCACTTCCCCACAACGTGTTGGTTGGTTTGTATCGACCCCGGAGGGATGATGGGCTGAGTCAAACCCCCCTCGACTTAGGATTTCAACTCGCAACCTGCCAATGTTTTAGAACCAACATCACGCGTTTGGGGAAGTGCTTCTTAACCTGGGGTGAAATGCCCTTTCTGCGGGCGTGCGAGAGAGACATGGGCAGCTGTTTTTTGTAGAAAGTAAATCATCGAAAACACAAATGAGGCACGGGCACATCAGTACAACTAATTCGTTTCATCAAACCCTCTACGTATTTATTAACATCATTATTATATAATAGTAGGATTTTACCCTTTTAAACTGGTACAAAACTGACACCTTAATTCAAGGCATCATGTTTGCAATAACCACAACACAAGTAGTCAAAAAAGCAAACTAAAAGAAGCAACTCTGATAATGATAATAATATGCACTGGACACTGGTGTCAGTTTTGTACCAGTTTAAAGGGGTAAAAACCTACTACTATATTTTGCCACTGGTAAAAGAGATCTCATAGTGTAAATCATTATTATATAAAAAATAAAATTACGATTGCGAATCAAAGGGTGTCCAAGGCTGCAGTCACGGTTAGGAACGGCTGAGTATTTGGCTGCTATGAATTCCCACGTGATGAGCCGCTTCGGTTGAGCTCTCATTTGTGATAGCCAAGTCGATTCTGAAAAAGATCCGCGTAGCTCAGCGGGACCCATACATGGTGAAATTTACAAAAATAAAATAAACATAGTTTCGCTTTATGTTACGATGATGATGATGATAATTTGAACTTGCAACGCACCAGGGTGTTGCTATACCACGTGGGTTCGTTCCACCTTTGTGTCGCGTGGCACCGTTCCGTACACACGTGGCATCTCTTCACCACACGTGACATATCTTCACCGCACGTGACATCTCTTCACCACACGTGACATCTCTTCACCGCACGTGACATCTCTTCACCGCACGTGACATCTCTTCACCGCACGTGACATCTCTTCACCACACGTGGCATCTCTTCACCACACGTGACATCTCTTCACCGCACGTGACATCTCTTCACCGCACGTGACATCTCTTCACCGCACGTGACATCTCTTCACCACACGTGGCATCTCTTCACCACACGTGACATCTCTTCACCGCACGTGGCATCTCTCGGCACGATTGCTCCATTTGTCTACTTCAGGAAATTACCTCCCTGCATTTTCTAATTGCTGTTCGCCTCTTGGCGTTGCTCTCTGGTCTAACGCCGGCCGTGAGCACACGCCAATCGAGGAGGCCGTTTCTGGTGAACGCCATTCGGTATCAAGTGCAATGCCTACGGAGCTATTGAAGCGTGTTCGTTTGCATGTTTTACCACAACCATCATGTGCGGTGAGCGCAAACTCGATTGTGCCCTGAGATAGGGCTTCCTATTCGGCGTTTTAAACGAATGAACGACCCCCGCGTTCTTGAATATTATTTTTGTTGTCAACCCCAACAACGTGGTTCTTACAAACTTTTTTTTTATATAAATTTAAAAGCCACGAAACTTTCAACGTCTCGCTCTGCCGCGTGCCGCGCTCTCATCGGCAGGCAAGATTCGCACGACCCCGCGAAGCAAAAATAAACGAGCGAAGCGCATTCTCTTAACCCACAGAGTTTGAAAAACCCGACAGATATTACGATTTGCCCTGCGTGGCCCCCACTCCCCACACTCCCCCACCCTTCTCCCATTACCCCTCCCCCCCCCATTTTCCCCCTCCCCCCCAACTCCTCACCCTTCCCCACTCCCATCCCTCCCCCCAATCTCCCCCTCTCCACCCGCCACTGACATATTCTAATTTAAGAGGTGATACTTATCAAACGGGCGCAGGGTTTGCCCAATCACTGCGGCTCAGACCGCTGTGGTTCTCCCTCCGTGTTTGTGAGCTGAGTAGCGACCTCCCACCCCCCCCACACACACGCGCACACACAGGGCGAGGGTTCGATACAGGGCCACGGTTTCATGAAAGTAACAACAACAAAAATAATAACTTTAATTTTATTTCGCGTCATTCATTACTCCAGCAATCTCACACTGCACATCAATTACAGTTTATATGAATAGAGGAGCAAATCCCATTAGGCGCGGTTGCCTACGTACGGCGCGAAAGAAGGCCAATACACAGCAAAGGCAAAGGTCCCCCGCATAGCCTGAGCAGACTGTTGGGGCAAGTGCTGTTAACGAGCCCACGCACACACGTACACACCAAGCAAATACAAACCCCCTACGACTACTTACCAAGCCAAAAGTCTAAAGTTAATAAGCAAATTCGAGAAACGTCACCACAACAACAACAACAAAAGCACAAACAACAGCAAGAGTTGTCACGACACAGAAGTGAGTCCGCGAGGTCTCCACATCCCAGACCACGATGCCAACTTCCCTGCCAATGATGACAACAACAACAATGATAATAAAACACTTGTCAAGCCAGTACAGGGGACTAGCGCTCACAGAGGGTAGTGACGGAGGAATTAGCATGGGAAGAGACTCGGGGCCACACGGGGTAGTGACAGGTTAATTGACGTAGTGGACACACGGGGTAGTGACAGGTTAGTTGACGTAGTGGACACACGGGGTAGTGACAGGTTAGTTGACGTAGTGGACACACGGGGTAGTGACAGGTTAATTGACGTAGTGGACACACGGGGTAGTTACAGGTTAGTTGACGTAGTGGACACACGGGGTAGTGACAGGTTAATTGACGTAGTGGACACACGGGGTAGTTACAGGTTAGTTGACGTAGTGGACACACGGGGTAGTGACAGGTTAATTGACGTAGTGGACACACGGGGTAGTGACAGGTTAATTGACGTAGTGGACACACGGGGTAGTTACAGGTTAGTTGACGTAGTGGACACACGGGTTAGTGACAGGTTAATTGACGTAGTGGACACACGGGGTAGTGACTGAGGAATTATCAAGGGAAGAGACTCGGAGCCACACGGGGGTCGTGACAGGGGCACGATCTGGGGTCTACGATTATGGACCCAGGAGGCTGTGGCCAAGTGACGTAAGGGGACAGGTCCGGATCAGGGATCGAGAACCATCGAGAAGGTTCGAGGGTTGGGGGCGTGGTCAGGGGTACAGGTATGGCCACGCCGGGGATACAAAGGGGGATGAGAGGAGAGGCTGGGGTCTGCTGCTGGAGTAGGGGGTCATCGCCCGTCAAGTGAACTTCTCTTCAATAGAGAACCAGTTCGACACCCACTCACGGCCAACCCAACATCGCCTACAATTCTAGATTTGAAGCTTTCGTGCCTGCAAGGATTCATACTCTTAGTTCTTTCGGTAAAGTCACGTAGGTAAAAAAATTAAATAAAAAAGTAATAAATAAATTTAAAAATCACGACGTTTTGGAGGCAACACAAGTCTCCGTCATCAGGTCTGGCTGTGACGGTCCCACCTGATGACGGAGACTTGTGTTGCCTCCGAAACGTCGTGATTTTTTTAATTATTTTTTTTACCTACGTGACTTTACCGAGCCACCGTGATGATAATGAGAGAGAGAGAGACACGCAAACTCCAAATATACAGCAGCAGGCGTCAGGGTCGGGATCGAACCCACGACCTCCTGCACACCAGGCGAGGTAGTCAACATCTCCGAGCCACCGTGATGATGATGAGAGAGAGAGACACCGCAAACTCCAAATATACAGCAGCAGGCATCAGGCTCGGGATCGAACCCACGATATCCTGTATACCAGGCGAGGTAGTTAACATCTCCGAGCCACCGTGATGATGATGAGAGAGAGAGACACCGCAAACTCCAAATATACAGCAGCAGGCATCAGGCTCGGGATCGAACCCACGACCTCCTGTATACCAGGCGAGGTAGTTAACATCTCCTAGCCATCGTGGTGCTCTGGCTCTTGGAGACTGCCGTTGCCATGCTGAGTGCCGCGTGTATTTGCTGCGGTGAGTTCGGTTGCCACAACTGAACCCGGAGCTGGTATGGGGCCCTTCTGCCAGGCCACAAACTCTCAAGCGCTTATACACACACACGGGCACACATGTGGCGCCTCGAGATAAGGGCTGATATTTCAATAGTTCCAGTCCACTGTGGTCTCGTGGATTTGTGTATCGACAAGCGCGCTTCGTTAGAGCGGACGAAACGTCTTAGAAATAAAACCCATCAGTCTGACCCGGGAACTGGCAAACATACAAATCGGGAGACTGAAAATAGCCACGATAATGTCGTATTTCCACGGTTTGGGTTGTGTTTTTTTACGTTGTTAAAAAGGTGATAATTGACTCAATCGGGGTGGTACAAAAGTTGTGGTGGAAGTGCGTGATTATTTAAAAGCCAGATAGTCCGTGCGGAAACCAACGTGGCACCGTGTCAGACAGACCACTACCGCAAACACCACCACCACCACCGCCACCACCTCCACCAACGCCACAAACAGGGACGAGGATTTACGTGGGCCGTGCGTGCTTATGGCCCAAAATTGCAGAAGGGCCCACGCAAAAAAGTGTATTTATGTTCAGTAAAAGGAGAACAACATTCTACAATTGCGTAATTATTAGCGTGAGAAATCTGTGGGACCCCTTATGTCCGGTTTGAAAATGTTTAAAAATAGAATAGGCGTTATCTGTACGTATGTTGAACTGTACGCAGCCAACCATGCTAATCGGATGTGCAGGAAGAAGGGCTTTAAACTATGTGTCTCTGTGTGAGTCGATGGGTCTCTGTGTGAGTCTATGTGTCTCTGTGTGAGTCGATGGGTCTCTGTGTGAGTCGATGGGTCTTGTGTGATTCTATGGGTCTCTGTGTGAGTCTATTGGTCTCTGTGTGAGTCTATGGGTCTCTGTGTGAGTCTATGGGTCTCTGTGTGAGTGGGTCTCTGTGTGAGTCTATGGGTCTCTGTGTGAGTCTATGGGTCTTTGTGTGAGTCTATGGGTCTCTGTGTGAGTATATGTGTCTCTGTGTGAGTATATTAGTCTCTGTGTGAGTCTATGGGTCTCTGTATGAGTCGATGGGTCTCCGTGTGAGTGGGTCTCTGTGTGAGTGGGTCTCTGCGTGAGTCTATGGGTCTCTGTGTGAGTGGGTATCTGCGTGAGTCTATGGGTCTCTGTGCGAGTTTATAAAGAAGCTAGCTTTGCAATCCGGTCAGTTAGAACTCAAAAAAAGGGACCGGCACAGAGTCTCATTTGCTCAGGGCTACGTGGGAGGCGTGGAATCCGCTTGCTGCCAGTCGTGGTCGGAGGCGTGACGTCGATCCCTGCTGCCGCACGCACGAATCACGATCTCGATCTCAGCGACTCATCCCGATGTTGTTTCACCGCCAGCCGCGCGCCTCGAGTTCTGCCCCCATGGTATTCGCAGCGCGTGACCATCCTGATCAACGATGGGCGATATTCATTGGCCGGTTTGAATCGGACACTTTGATTTCAGCCTCCATGAGTTTGCCACGTTCAACGTTAAGGTTGTGCTTGTTTGTTGTTTTTGTGTTTTGCGTTTACAACGAGCGCGTGGCAGTAAGTTGGAACCGGGCAACCATTGGTCCACGGCGTTTTAGTGCATCGCTGCAAGTCCCAGGAATGCCCTCGATGACGTTGATGCGTGACCCAGGAGGGTGGTGACGCGTCCCCCCCCCCATCCCCACCCCCCAACCGTCACTCCCCCACCCCCCTACCCCCCCTCCCCCACTCCACCCCTCTACACCCCCAACCCCCACTCCCCCATCCCCGCCCCCCACCCCACCCCCCATCCCCACCCCCCTACCCCCACTCCCCCACCCCCCTACCCCCCAACCCCCACTCCCCACCCCCCACCCCCCACCCCACCCCCCATCCACAACCCCCACTCCCCCACCCCAACTCCCCACCCCCCACCCCCATCACCCCCCATCTCCCACCGCCCTCCCGTTTGAAAACGGGACGAGGATTTGGACAATCGCCGGCAGCGTCGTCATCGCGGCCCGCAGTGGCGACACGTGAACAGAGATGACCGCTGCCGATGTTCTCACTTTGTGAGTACACACAAAGACAAAGGTCCCCCACCCCCCAGCCGTGTAGACTGTTGGGGGCAAGTGCTGTTAGCGAGCAGCAGCACCTACGAAGGGCGGCATGTGGCACACGAGGGGCTGTGTGGCCAGCAACGACCCCAGTGGGGCGATGTTTTTGTGCACCGCGGCAGGTACTCATTTGAGGCCGAGTCGACCTAGGGGAGGAGGCCCAGGACCGGTTCAGATAATCGTCACCGGTGTTGGACGGTGACGGGTCGCAGTCGGCGAAAGACAGCGGCACGAGCAGCTCCATCAGTACCAGCAGTACCATCAGGACCATCAGTACCAGCAGCAGCAGTACCATCAGTACCATCAGGACCATCAGTACCAGCAGCAGCAGTACCATCAGTACCATCAGGACCATCAGTACCAGCAGCAGCAGTACCATCAGTACCATCAGGACCATCAGTACCAGCAGCAGCAGTACCATCAGTACCATCAGGACCATCAGTACCAGCAGCAGCAGTACCATCAGTACCATCAGTACCAGCAGCTCCATCAGTACCAGCAGGACCATCAGTACCATCAGTACCAGCAGCAGCAGTACCATCAGTACCATCAGTACCAGCAGCACCATCAGCTCCATCAGTACCATCAGTACCAGCAGTACCATCAGCTCCATCAGTACCATCAGTACCATCAGTACCAGCAGTACCATCAGCTCCATCAGTACCATCAGTACCAGCAGGACCATCAGTACCAGCAGCTCCAGCAGCAGTAGCAGCAGCAGCAGCACATCCCGTTCTCGATGAACGGGCCCTGCGTGATGGGAACAACAGCGGCGACACGGAACGTGCCAGAAGCGAAACGTCGAACCGACTTGACGGGTTTCGTGCCTTCGCCGTGTGCCGCGGTGCGGCAGCTGGGCTGGGGGACAATCGACCCCATCGCACGAAACGTGAACCCGGTTTTGATGTCTGCGTGGCCGAAATCCGGATTCGGAGCCAGAGAGATCAGCTACGCCGGCAAGCTTCACGCCCGCAAAGCACGCGGCTATCCGTGCGAGGCTGTAGGCTGGGGCCGCGAAACGTCGGACATCGTGCCGAACGACGGCGCTGCGGTGGCGAGATGTTGACTACCTCGCCTGGTATACAGGAGGTCGTGGGTTCGATCCCGACCCTGACGCCTGCTGCTGTATATTTGGAGTTTGCGTGTCTCTCTCTCTCATTATCATCACGGTGGCTAGGAGATGTTGACTACCTCGCCAGGTATACAGGAGGTCGTGGGTTCGATCCCGACCCTGACGCCTGCTGCTGTATATTTGAAGTTTGCGTGTCTCTCTCCCCGTGGTCACGTGGATTTTTCTCCGGGTCGGCCGGGTTTTCCCTCCACCATTAGAATCAACATCAGGCGTTCTAAAAATATTTGCTGCGATAGATTTCCACGCGATAAGCCACTTCCTTGGGCTTATCGTTTGTGGCCAAGTCGCTTTTGTTAAAAGAGCTACACAGCTTAGTGGGCCCTTACCTTTAAAAATGAGAAAAAAATGGTTTAGATGTTTACACCATTGGAACCTCATTTGCCAGTAGAAAAATATGATAATTGTTTTTTTTACCCTTTTATCTGGCAACAAAACTGACACCTTTTTTTACAAGGAGTCATGTTTGCATAAACCACAATACCTGCAGTCGTAATGCAAACAAAAAACACAACTCTGATAATGTATGCACTGTCCTTGAAGTTGATTTGTCCACACCCGAGACAGCTTTCCTTAGAGCCTAGTCTCACATGGTGTTGGACCAGATGTGCGCCTTTTGGCGCCTTTTGGCGTCATCTGGTCCAACACCATGTGAGACTAGGCTCTAAGGATAGCGGTCTCGGGTGTAGACCAATCAACCAATCAACTTCAAGGACAGTGCATACATTATCGGAGTTATGTTTTTTGTTTGCATTACCATTGGGGGTATTGTGGTCAATGCAAACATGACTCCTTGTAAAAAAAGGTGGCACAGCAGATAAAAGGGTAAAAAAATCAATTATCGGATTAGATGTTTTTATTAGTTTAAAGAGCCTTGTAGGTCAACAGCAGCTGTAGGAGCGAGAAGAGGCGATCGGTTACTCGGTGGCAGATACCACAACAGCGGGATTCCAAGCCCGGCCGAACTTTTTCTCCGACACGGCACAGCGGAGATTGCCGATCGGAGTCAGACGTCGCCGGAGACGCGACGCGGAAAACACAAAAATCCGAGATATCTTGATTTGACGCTTTCGTGACTGCAGGGATCAATATTCTTTGGTTCTTTCGGTAAAGTCGCGTAGGTAGAAAACATAATTGATCACTTCAGCAGTTTCCTTGCTGTGGTCGTCTCACCTGATGACGATTGCTTGTGTTGCGATCGAAACGTCGTGATCAATTTTTTTTTTCTACCTACATGACTTTACCGAAAGAACCAACAAATAAAACCGAAATATCTTCCAACGCTTCCTTGGCCAGATTAACAACGCAGCCCTTCCATGACGGAGTGAATCACATGAGAAGAAGGAAAGAAGGAATGAAGGAATGAAGGAATGAAGGAAGGACGAAAAGACGACGACCCCCTCCTCCTGCCAGTGCGTACAAGTGGCAAGCTCGCCACACGACGCATCGGCATCCACAATCGATCTGCAGCTTGGGCGTTCGTTCTCCGTTGCGGTCTGCGTGAGGTTTTTTTTCGTTATCTTTCTTTATTCTCTCGCTCACGGTGGTTTTGTTTTTTCGCCACCTCCCCCCCCTCCCCCCCCAGCGCACTGCGCTTTTCCCACCGCGTGCAAACTAAAAAAAAAGACTCGAAAATGGAGCGATGCACCGATGCTGCGGTAACCTCGTGCGAGAGAGCGGGTCGCCGTGCCTGCCCACGCAGTGCCGGATGTATATCCTCGTAGCACAAGCAGAGGTCGCAAACGGGTTTTGATTCCTTACCCGTACCCGTACCCGGCCGCATCAGGGTCGCAAATGGGTACCCGTACCCAGCCGGGTACGGGTTCCCGTTCCCTACCCGTACCCGTTCCCTACCCGAAATGAGTGACAAACGGTGACTCACCAGTGACTCACGGCCTACCCGTACCCGTACCCGGCCGCACCAGGGTCACAAACGGGTACCCGTACCCGGCCGGGTACGGGTAGCCGGGTATCGGGTAGGGTACGGGTATCGGGTACCCGGTTGCGACCTCTGAGCACAAGTAGCTGCATAACGCTACGGGGCCCCGCGCTAAATGCTTTCAAGTTATCAATTCTAAATTTCGATTTAAAGCTTTCGTGACTGCAGGGATTTATATTCTTGGTTCTTTGGGTAAAGTCACGTAGAAGGGAAACAATATTTTTATTATTTTATTGTTTCCCTTCTACTATCAATTCCAGTTCGGTGATTCTGCACTTGCTCTATTACTATAGTACAATACCGCCTTCAACTGTTATGAACGACTGGGCGTTTAAGGTTAGCGATGTGTCGCATTATCTGGCTGTATAGCAAATAAATAAATGCAATGACTTTACTGTGCAAGTTAAAAATGTGTGTTTTAGTATTTACGTGTTTATTTATTTATTTAAGGCCCCTTTATAACATAAGCTACAGGCCCCGCACTGGCTTATTAATCCGGCACTGCGTCCGCGAGTGGATCTCGTCCGTCTCTTCATCGCGAGAGATGTTCCACCGTGATCGATCCTGCTCGGTGGGGTCTCGGTCTGAGCTGGAAGGAATCGAGAGGGAGCCTGCGGGGACGCGAACTTCGCTCACTCCGATCGGCAATCTCCGCCGTGCCGTTTCGGAGCAAAAAGTTCGGGCGGACTTGGAATCCCGCTGCTGTGGTATCTGCCACCGAGCAACCGGTTGCATCTCCTCGATGCTACAGCTGCTGTTGACCTCCAAGGCTCTCTAAAATAAAAATTAACTATTTTTTTATGTTAAAAGGTCAGGTCCCGCTGAGCTGCGTAGCTCTTTATTTCAAAAGCGACCTGGCCACAAACGATAATCCCAATGAAGTGGTTTATCGCGTGGAAATTGATCGCAGCCAAATACTCTTAGAATCAAGGCCGTAGCCATGGAGTCAACATTGGGGGGGGGCAAATCTCCCAGGGGGTCTGGGGGTCCCTCCCCAGGAAAAAAAAAATTAAATTTGAAAACAAATTTCCTGCCATTTCCTGCCTAAAATGTAAAACAAACCACTAACACATGGGATGACTTCTTATTTATTTTTTACAATAATGTCTAATAGTGTATTGTATTACATTGCTCTGTTCTTTTTTATTTTTTCACCTTTTCTTCTTTCATTGTATATAATGCCAGAGTTTAGAGCTTAATAAAGTACAACCATAACCACAATTATATAAACATAAATCTATTTTATTGCAATATATTGGGGGGGACATTTTGAGCATATTTGAATATTGGCGGGGATGTGTGTCCCCCAATATTTATTATAATTACGGCCTTGCTGAGAATGCCTGATGTTGATATTATCCCAAGCGCTGACATTTACCCCCCCTCCTCCTCCTCCTCCCTCTATTTAAGACCCAAAACACGAGGAGGAATTCTCCACAATTCTCGCTGGTGCCCGATGAGGCTGCCTGTTGTAAAACCGTCACGGTAGACGACTCGAATTGTAAATGATAAGGTGGGCTTAATCTCCAACACACAACCGGTGCTCAACTGGTAACGAATTGCCACGTTTTGTTCACGGGACTAAGCCTTCTCTAATTGGCCGTGTCGGGTGGTGGCGGGTTTCACGACACATTTATATTTTCGGCGATCATAGCGACAAGCTCTATTAAAGCATGCTTGTTAACCCACGCGGTTTACCCCGTATTCTTCTACAGGGAAATTGAGTTTTCAGGTCCATACGGAGTACAGCCGTTCCAATTCGGGCAGAACAATGTTGGTGTCTGTTTGAGTTTCTCCCTTGTTTTGGGATTTTGTAGGATGAACGTTGAGATTTATAAGGTCAAGGGGTGACCGATAAGGTCTGAATTGGTCAGTAATAAGGTCGGCACTGATAAGGGGTTGACAGGTATGTAGTAGTGTATAGTATAGTGTATAGTGTAGTGTATAGTGTAGTGTATAGTATAGTGTATAGAATGAGCGTTGAAATTTATAAGGGCACGGGGTGACCGATAAGGTCTGAATTGATCAGTAATAAGGTAGCCACTGATAAGGGGTTGACAGGTATGTTATGGTTAATATTGGCCGCGAAAGCCACACTACGACTACTACGTGTTAAACCGACTTGAACTTTCAGGTCGTTAACAACAGCAACCCACCCAGGCGCTGAATCTGTTGGATGATGTTCATGAAGAAGAAAACTATATTCGCCGCGCCTCCGATCGCGTTGAGAGCTGGTAGGAGTTGTTTTGCAAGTTGTAGAAAAAGTCTGGGTAACTGTTTCGGACAAATCCGAGTTTAAATTTTTTTGGAGGGGGGGAGGGCAGAGGAGGAGATACACACTTCCTAACGTGGGGGGCGTGGGGGGCGTGGGGGGGCGTGGGAGGTGGTCCAGATTTTCAACAGGGCCCCCCCCCCCCACATTCACACAATACCACATTCAATCTACTTCTTCTGCTAAACAACAAGAAAATACCATTTATGTTGATGTCTCAAAGGGGGAGAGGGGGCGTTCACCCCTCCCCCTGCCCCCCCCCCTCTCCCAGATCCACCACAGGCTGAGACCATCGGCCCCCTACACTTGAGACCCCCCCCCCCAACCCACCCCGCAAGACCCCGGCAAGGCACGGGGGGGTGGTGGAGTGGGGGGTGGGGGGGGTAGGGGAAACCCTCATCCAGCAGGTGGATCGAGCAAAGACGGCTGCCTGCGTACGCACGCGGAGTCGTCGTATTCGTCGTCGTCTTGACCGGCTCACGGCGTCAAACTTCTTTTTTTTGCGAAGGTCAACCAGAAACCATCTCGGGTCAGGTCCCAGGAGCCACGTGGCATCTCCCTCCCGACGTCGCGTGACCTTCCCCGGGAGCCAACGCCGCGCGGCTGTTTCAAAGCGGGCGGCCTGGACATGCAAATTCCTCGGTGGATTTGAACTTCGCTCGGCCTGGCAAGGGTCTCCGTGGTTTTTTTAGTTTTTTTTATCCAGATCCGTACCGCAGAATTCACGGCGAGTCGCCGCCCCCCCCCCCACCGCTTGCCTTGCCGGGGTTGGCTGCGTTGCCGAAGAGAGGCTAGCGGTCGAGCGTGTAGTATAAATAAATAATGACAACACGTAACACGTGGTCCACCGTTCCAATGTTGCGCCGTTCTGCGTTCTAACGGCGCGGCGCGTTCCCCGTTGTGCGAAAAGTGTTCCCCGATGGAGGAAGAGCGGCATAGCGAAAACGCGTTTGAAGTGTGAACACCGCCACGCGTTAAGCGAGGGCTTATCTACCCCGCTGTGGAGAGTAGTAGCGTTGCATTGCGGGGGTCTCCCAGCGCATTTAGCTCCTTGCAATACGGGGAGGACAAAAAAAAAACTTTGAATCAGGAATATCAGTGGACGCTTGTAAGCCCGAAAAAAAATGATGACGAGAATCGAGGGAACGTCCCAAGAACAAGACAACGGTCAACGCACTGGCCAACGTGGTCAAAAGCACGGCCAAAAACCCTCGAAGCGTGGGGAGGATGGATTGGCAGAGATGGCTTAAAAACTTTAAACTCGGAGTTGCATCATCAGCAGCAGCAGCAGCTTTGCCGAAAATAATGAAAGAAAATAAATTCCACCCATTCCTAAAGCCACCAACGAAGCAGGGTTTCCCACGTCACGTTGGTCATGGGAGTTTTGCAGACTACACTTTGGCACGCTGGTTGGAAAAAAATGTAAAAATTTTATATACCAACACATTTTTACGCAGTAACAGTGGCAGGAAAACCTGGCAAGGTCTTCACAAACAGGAAATCAACACTCGCTCGCTCGCACCTTTCCCCACCGCATGAAACACGTGCCCGCTCGCGAGCTCACTCACTCACTCCTCCTCACACAACGCACTCACTCCTCACTCACTCACTCTTACTCACTCACACAACGCACTCACTCACTCCTCCTCACACAACGCACTCACTCCTCACTCACTCCTCACTCACTCCTCACTCACACAACGCACTCACTCACTCCTCACTCACTCCTCACTCCTCACTCACACAACGCACTCACTCTTACTCACTCACTCATCACTCACTCACACAACGCACTCACTCCTCACTCACTCCTCACTCCTACTCACACAACGCACTCACTCCTCACTCACTCACTCCTCACTCACTCACACAACGCACTCACTCCTCACTCACTCCTCACTCACTCACACTACGCACTCACTCCTCACTCACTCCTCACTCACTCACACTACGCACTCACTCCTCACTCACTCACACAACGCACTCACTCCTCACTCACTCCTCACTCACTCACACAACGCACTCACTCCTCACTCACTCCTCACTCCTACTCACACAACGCACTCACTCCTCACTCACTCCTCACTCACTCACACTCACACAACGCACTCACTCCTCACTCACTCACACTCACACTACGCACTCACTCCTCACTCACTCCTCACTCACACAACGCACTCACTCCTCACTCACTCACACTACGCACTCACTCCTCACTCACTCACACTACGCACTCACTCCTCACTCACTCCTCACTCACTCACACAACGCACTCACTCCTCACTCACTCACACTACGCACTCACTCCTCACTCACTCCTCACTCACTCACACAACGCACTCACTCACTCCTCACTCACTCACACAACGCACTCACTCCTCACTCACTCACACTACGCACTCACTCCTCACTCACTCCTCACTCACTCACACTACGCACTCACTCCTCACTCACTCCTCACTCACTCACACAACGCACTCACTCACTCCTCACTCACTCCTCACTCACTCACACTCACACACGCACTCACACTCACTCACTCTAACACAACGCACTCACTCCTCACTCACTCACACTCACACACGCACTCACTCCTCACTCACTCCTCACTCACTCCTCACTCACTCACACTCACACAACGCACTCACTCCTCACTCACTCCTCACTCACTCACTCACTCACACAACGCACTCACTCACTCCTCACTCACTCCTCACTCACTCCTCACTCACTCACACTAACACAACGCACTCACTCACTCCTCACTCACTCCTCACTCACTCACACACACACTCACTCCTACTCACACAACGCACTCACTCCTCACTCACTCACTCATCACTCACTCACACAACGCACTCACTCTTACTCACTCACTCCTACTCACTTACACTCACGCAACGCACTCACACACGCACTCACTCCTCACTCACTCACTCATCACTCACTCACACAACGCACTCACTCACTCCTACTCACACAACGCACTCACTCACTCCTCACTCACTCACACTCACACACGCACTCACACTCACTCACTCTAACACAACGCACTCACACTCACACACTCATCACTCACTCACACAACGCACTCACTCCTCACTCACTCACACTCACACTACGCACTCACTCCTCACTCACT
Organism: Lampetra fluviatilis; assembly: GCF_964198595.1. NCBI lineage: Eukaryota > Metazoa > Chordata > Hyperoartia > Petromyzontiformes > Petromyzontidae > Lampetra > Lampetra fluviatilis. The sequence continues at coordinate 4,714,535 of NC_136323.1, read as the reverse complement.
CACACTCACACTACGCACTCACTCCTCACTCACTCCTCACTCACTCACACTCACACACGCACTCACTCCTCACTCACTCATCACTCACTCACACACTCACTCACTCCTCACTCACACAACGCACTCACTCCTCACTCACTCACACTCACACTACGCACTCACTCCTCACTCACTCCTCACTCACTCACACTCACACACGCACTCACTCCTCACTCACTCATCACTCACTCACACACGCACTCACTCCTCACTCACTCCTCACTCACTCACACTACGCACTCACTCCTCACTCACTCACACTACGCACTCACTCCTCACTCACTCCTCACTCACTCACACAACGCACTCACTCCTCACTCACTCACACTACGCACTCACTCCTCACTCACTCCTCACTCACTCACACAACGCACTCACTCCTCACTCACTCCTCACTCACTCACACAACGCACTCACTCCTCACTCACTCACACAACGCACTCACTCCTCACTCACTCACACTACGCACTCACTCCTCACTCACTCCTCACTCACTCACACAACGCACTCACTCCTCACTCACTCCTCACTCACTCACACTCACACACGCACTCACACTCACTCACTCTAACACAACGCACTCACTCCTCACTCACTCACACTCACACACGCACTCACTCCTCACTCACTCCTCACTCACTCCTCACTCACTCACACTCACACAACGCACTCACTCCTCACTCACTCCTCACTCACTCACTCACTCACACAACGCACTCACTCACTCCTCACTCACTCCTCACTCACTCCTCACTCACTCACACTAACACAACGCACTCACTCACTCCTCACTCACTCCTCACTCACTCACACACACACTCACTCCTACTCACACAACGCACTCACTCCTCACTCACTCACTCATCACTCACTCACACAACGCACTCACTCTTACTCACTCACTCCTACTCACTTACACTCACGCAACGCACTCACACACGCACTCACTCCTCACTCACTCACTCATCACTCACTCACACAACGCACTCACTCACTCCTACTCACACAACGCACTCACTCACTCCTCACTCACTCACACTCACACACGCACTCACACTCACTCACTCTAACACAACGCACTCACACTCACACACTCATCACTCACTCACACAACGCACTCACACACTCACTCACTCCTCACTCACACAACGCACTCACTCCTCACTCACTCACACTCACACTACGCACTCACTCCTCACTCACTCCTCACTCACTCACACTCACACACGCACTCACTCCTCACTCACTCATCACTCACTCACACACGCACTCACTCCTCACTCACTCATCACTCACTCACACAACGCACTCACTCCTCACTCACTCACACTACGCACTCACTCCTCACTCACTCCTCACTCACTCACACAACGCACTCACTCCTCACTCACTCACACTACGCACTCACTCCTCACTCACTCACACAACGCACTCACTCACTCCTCACTCACTCACACTACGCACTCACTCCTCACTCACTCACACTACGCACTCACTCCTCACTCACTCCTCACTCACTCACACAACGCACTCACTCCTCACTCACTCCTCACTCACTCCTCACTCACTCACACTACGCACTCACTCCTCACTCACTCCTCACTCACTCACACAACGCACTCACTCCTCACTCACTCACACTACGCACTCACTCCTCACTCACTCCTCACTCACTCACACAACGCACTCACTCCTCACTCACTCACACTACGCACTCACTCCTCACTCACTCCTCACTCACTCACACAACGCACTCACTCCTCACTCACTCACACTACGCACTCACTCCTCACTCACTCCTCACTCACTCACACTCACACACGCACTCACACTCACTCACTCTAACACAACGCACTCACTCCTCACTCACTCACACTCACACACGCACTCACTCCTCACTCACTCCTCACTCACTCACACAACGCACTCACTCCTCACTCACTCACACTACGCACTCACTCCTCACTCACTCCTCACTCACTCACACTACGCACTCACTCCTCACTCACTCCTCACTCACTCACACTACGCACTCACTCCTCACTCACTCCTCACTCCTACTCACACAACGCACTCACTCCTCACTCACTCACACAACGCACTCACTCACTCCTCACTCACTCACACTCACACACGCACTCACACTCACTCACTCTAACACAACGCACTCACTCCTCACTCACTCACACTCACACACGCACTCACTCCTCACTCACTCCTCACTCACTCACTCACACAACGCACTCACTCCTCACTCACTCACTCACTCCTCCTCACACAACGCACTCACTCATCACTCACTCACACAACGCACTCACTCTTACTCACTCACTCACACAACGCACTCACTCTTACTCACTCACTCCTCACTCACACACGCACTCACTCCTCACTCACACAACGCACTCGATCACTCCTCACTCACACTCACACAACGCACACACTCACTCCTCACTCACTCCTCACTCACTCACTCCTCACTCACACTCACACAACGCACACACTCACTCCTCACTCACTCCTCACTCACTCACTCACACAACGCACTCACTCCTCACTCACACACTCACACAACGCACACACTCACTCCTCACTCACACACTCACACAACGCACTCACTCCTCACTCACTCACATAACGCACTCACTCACACCTTACTCACTCACTCCTCACTCACTCACACTCACACACGCACTCACTCCTCACTCACTCACACACGCACTCACTCCTACTCACACAACGGACTCACACAACACACTCACTCACTCACTCCTATTCACAAAACGCACTCACTCAACGCACTCACACACGCACTCACTCCTCACTCACTCCTCACTCACACAACGCACTCACTCACATCTCACTCACTCACTCCTACTCACTCGCACTCACACAACGCACTCACTCACTTCTCACTCACTCACACTCACTCACTCCTACTCACACAACGCACTCACTCCTCACTCACTCACTCATCACTCACTCACACAACGCACTCACTCTTACTCACTCACTCCTACTCACTTACACTCACGCAACGCACTCACACACGCACTCACTCCTCACTCACTCACTCATCACTCACTCACACAACGCACTCACTCTTACTCACTCACTCCTACTCACTTACACTCACGCAACGCACTCACACACGCACTCACTCCTCACTCACTCACTCATCACTCACTCACACAACGCACTCACACACTCACTCACTCCTACTCACACAACGCACTCACACACTCACTCATCACTCACTCACACAACGCACTCACTCTTACTCACTCACTCCTCACTCACACACGCACTCACTCCTCACTCACACAACGCACTCGATCACTCCTCACTCACTCCTCACTCTTCACTCACTCCTCACTCACACAACGCACTCACTCACTCCTCACTCACTCACACTCACTCCTCACTCACTCCTCACTCACACAACGCACTGACACAAACACACACCAAGGCAAAGACCCCCCCTCCACCCAGATAGCCTTCGCACACTCTCGGGGCAAGTGCTGCTAGCGAGTAGCGCCTGTGAAGGCCGGCACGGCACACAAGCGCGTCGGTGACCAGCATCACGCCCGGCCGCCTTTGTCTCCCCTTAGTGCTTCATTTGAGGCTGAGTCGATCTAGGGGAGGCCGAGGACTGGTTCAGATAATCGTCTCTGGTGTTGGTGGCCATGAGCGGGAATCAAACTCGGGTCCTGACACACACACAGCTCGTAGAGTGAGTGAGTGTGTGTAGGAGTGTGTAGAGTGAGTGTGTGTAGAGTGAGTGTGTGAGTGAGTGTGTGTAGAGTGAGTGAGTGTGTGTAGGAGTATGTCAGTGAGTGAGTGTGTGGGAGTGTGTAGAGTGAGTGTGTGAGTGAGTGTGTGTGTGGGAGTGTGTGAGTGTGTGGAAGTGTGTGAGTGAGTGTGTGTAGGAGTGTGTAGGAGTGTGTGAGTGAGTGTGTGGGAGTGTGTAGAGTGAGTGTGTAGAGTGAGTGTGTGTAGAGTGAGTGTGTGAGTGAGTGTGTGTAGAGTGAGTGAGTGTGTGTAGGAGTGTGTGAGTGAGTGAGTGTGTGGGAGTGTGTAGAGTGAGTGTGTGAGTGAGTGTGTGTGGGAGTGTGTGTGTGGGAGTGTGTGAGTGTGTGGAAGTGTGTGAGTGAGTGTGTGTAGGAGTGTGTGAGTGAGTGAGTGTGTGGGAGTGTGTAGAGTGAGTGTGTAGAGTGAGTGTGTGTAGAGTGAGTGTGTGAGTGAGTGTGTGTGGGAGTGTGTGAGTGAGTGTGTGTAGGAGTGTGTAGGAGTGTGTGAGTGAGTGTGTGTAGAGTGAGTGTGTGAGTGAGTGTGTGTAGGAGTGTGTGAGTGAGTGAGTGTGTAGGAGTGTGTATATTCGCTCCACCCCCCACCCCTGTTCTGCATGGCTTTCCTGCGGGTCTCCTCCGCTTCTCTGCCATAATAGTTTAACAAACACACAAACATAGAACAACAACAACAACATCAAAAAAGAACCACGACTTAACGGGCGACTGCCAAACATCCCCAATAACTCGTCGTTGTTTATTTTCGTTGTTATTTTAATTGCGCTGCAAATTTACTCAGCTGGGGTGGGTAGAAGTGGGGGGCGGGGGGAATCACGCAGTAGCCGCAGCAGCAACAGCAACATCGCCCCCTGCTGTGACAACGTTGACAAAGACTTCGTGCGGAACACGAAAAGGCAATATTCGACGAACTTCCCCGTTGCTACATCGGAGAGACGCCCCGCGACCAGACGGGTTTGAGCTCAAGGGAGCGGGCAAAGCTCCAAACCCGAGTTGGTTTGTATAACGCTGCGTTATGCAAGAGCGTTAAAGTTCCGTTGTCTGCAATGGGCCGCAAGTCATACTTGGGGGGACACGTTGAACGATTTCACCAGCTCGCCCGATGACGATGATGATGATTGATGATGGATTTCCGTGGCTGTAACCACCAGAAAAAAATCAACATCCGTAGCGAGTTGTTTAACGTTGTGTGGGTTGTGGAAAACAGCTAGACAGCTCAGTGGGGGAGGGGGTGGGGGCATTACCTGGTTAAAAATAAAAACTTGTCGTTTAGCTTAACTTGGCGTGCAGCTACAACTAAGATCATTGGCGGCTGATCTCTGATAGCAGTGCTGAGCACCTCTGCGCTCATTCGACTGCCCGGCGTGGTGAAGTATGGTCAAAGCGATCTCCGCAGCAGCAGCAGCAGCACCGCCACACACACACACGTCTCGACTCACGAGGGCATCTTAACGCCTCTTATTGTATTACCAAAAAAAGTGAAAAAATATTCTTGGTTTTTTTGCATACTTTTATACTGACAAAAAGGGTCCCGAATCAGACCTATACATGTATTGTTCTGTTTCTTCTTGGTTCTTTCGGTAAAGTCACGTAGAAGGGAAATAATAAAATAATAAAAATAAAACATCATAAAATAATTCTCACGACGTTTCGGCCACAACGCCAGCAGCCGTTCTCAGGTGAAGAACAGGTCTGTCGGAAAGACACCTGAGGACGGCTGCTTGCGTTGTGGCCGAAACGTCATGAGAATTGTATTTTATGATGTTTTATTTTTATTATTTTATTATTTCCCTTCTATGTGACTTTACCGAAAGAACCAAGAAGATGAATCCCTGCAGTCACGAAAGCTTTAAATCGAAATGTATTGTTATTGTACTGCTCACCCTTTAGCGTTCTCTCACTTCTCTGGTATGACACTGCTGAGATAAGGCAATGAGGAACAATGCGGCTGTCTCTCTGGAGTAGGCCAATGAAGTTTCACATATGAAGCCGTCTATTATGAGATCGTGTTTTGCTAGCATGGTGACCACAAGTCACGCGCGTGCCGTTCATGCGGACTCGATTCCTTGCGGAAGATTTCGAGTTGGCGTTTGAACGTCTTAACGCAACTCCAGTTTTGTTGCCATAAAGGGTCAAACCTATTCTTATTTTTCAAGACAACAACAACAACAATAACACTGGTCAACAACAAAATTAAAACATTTTTTTCTGGCCTGGACTTTTGCAGCTTTTTTAGACTCATTTCAGGGTGCCGATTCCAAATCTGATCTCAGATTTGCTCTATAACATCTCATTTTAATGCTATCGGCATACCCCATTTTCATTGATTTTACCCGAAATTAACTTTGTCACTTATGATTGCAAGTTGTTGCTTTAGTGTTAAAATATGGTGCTGTATTTTAAGGATAGTGTGTTTATAATATCATTTTATGTAGATATCCACATTTATTTAATATTTTTCTCCTGCAGTTTTTATTGAAAATGCAATATTTGATATCTCAAAAACATGATGTGATAGACAAATTTGGAATCAGCACCCCAAATTTACCTTAAAACCGTTGGAATACATTATGCCAGAAAAAGTGTGTTGACCAGTGTAATGTATTGACGAGATCGCAGCAGCAGCAGTAGTGGTAGGTGAGTGGTGTATTCGTTGCCGGTGTCTGCGTACTTACACTCCCAGCCTTTGTGCGGTTGTGGAATTCATTCTCCCACCTGACCGCCCCCCCCTCCCGGCCATGAGCAGGGTGCCGGGGGGGGGCACGGGAGGGTCAAGCCCCCCCCCACCCACATCACCCACCAAACTGTCCAACTTTATTCAATTATTTGCAATTATTTACAATTAAGGTGATACATTTCGATTTAAAGCTTTCGTGACTGCAGGGATTCATCTTCTTGGTTCTTTCGGTAAAGTCACGGAGAAGGGAAGTAATAAAATAATAAAAATAATTTATTATGTTTTTTTTTATTATTGTATTACTTCCCTTCTACGTGACTAATTAATACATGTATCACCTTATCTTCTTGGTTCTTTCGGTAAAGTCACGTAGAAGGGAAGTAATTAAATAATACAAATAAAAATAATTTATTGTTTTATTTTTATTATTTAATTACTTCCCTTCTACGTGACTTTAGCGAAAGAACCAAGAAGATAAGGTGATACATTTATTAATTATAGCCACCCGCGATTCCTGATGCGAGGGAGAGAGCAAACCTCTTCCCCCCACCCACCCCCCTCCAAATATAGAAGTCAAACTCCACCTATGACCTCGGCATGCCTCAAGCGACGTAACGAGCTTGGGGGGCTAGGGGGTGCATTGCCCCTTACTCCCCGCTGGTGTCCAAAACTACGAGTTGTCGAGATTAAACTTCAAATCGAGATGAAACATCGACCTGCCAGCAGAGGGCACTGCAACTCCGCGTTCATCACAAACGCTGCTCCCAGTGGCAGCGGTACAACGACCGCGCCTCGTTTGCGATTGACCCCCAACGCAGACGTCGCAACCGGGTACCCGATACCCGTACTCTACCCGATACCCGGCTACCCGTACCCGGCCGGGTACGGATAGCCGTTTGCGACCCTGGTGCGGCCGGGTACAGGTACAGGGTAGGCCGTGAGTCACTGGTGAGTAACCGTTTGTCACTCATTTCCCAACGTCTTGTCTCTTCTCACAATTCAAGTTCCTAGAATCAACCCACCCGCGCCTGCAACATGGCTTCATCCCAGAGGTCGCAATCGGGTACCCGTACCCTACCCGTACCGGGCCGGGTACGGGTAGGGTACGGGTACGGCCGGGTACGGGTACCCGTTTGCGACCCTGGTGCGACCAGGTACAGGTACGGATAAGGAATCAAAACCCAAATCGCCACCTCGCGCGCACAACGCGACAGGGGAACTGCTGCAGATGCGAATGGCGACCGATGACGCACGATCGCAACGCAAGCAACGCGCTCGAGTTATGGGGCCGTCCGTAAATGACGTCACGCGATTTTGGACGATTTTTGACCCCCCCCCTTTCTCTCTCTCGTCACACGGCGTCACAAAAGTCATGCTTCAAATCGCTTTAAACTATTGTCATTGTAGTGCGTATTTAATGTGGCGCTGCACTCTGATGTTGTAGGAGAAAACATTTATGAAAAAGTCTATTTAATTAAGTAGAACGTGCTGTCTATATTTATTTAAAGTTGCGCATTTTGATGTGACGTCACATTTCTCAACCCCCCCGCCCCTCGTCACACATCGTCACAAATGTCTGACCCCCCCCCCTAGGTGCGTGACGTCATTTATGGACGGCCCCTTAACGTTAATACCGAACGTCGTTTTCGAATAGCCACGGTGGACTCTGTGTGAGTCTATGGGTCTCTGTGTGAGTCTATGGGTCTCTGTGTGAGTCTATGGGTCTCTGTGTGAGTCTATGGGTCTTTATGTGAGTCTATGGGTCTCTGTGTGAGTCTATGGGTCTCTGTGCGAGTCTATGGGTCTTTGTGTGAGTCTATGGGTCTCTGTGTGAGTCTATGGGTCTCTGTGTGAGTCTACGGGTCTCTGTGTGAGTCTATGGGTCTCTGTGTGAGTCTACGGGTCTCTCTGTGAGCCTATGGGTCTCTGTGTGAGTCTACGGGTCTTTTTGTGAGTCTATGGGTATCTGTGTGAGTCTATGGGTCTTTATGTGAGTCTATGGGTCTCTGTGTGAGTCTATGGGTCTCTGTGTGAGTCTATGGGTCTTTATGTGAGTCTATGGGTCTCTGTGTGAGTCTATGGGTCTCTGTGCGAGTCTATGGGTCTTTGTGTGAGTCTATGGGTCTCTGTGTGAGTCTATGGGTCTCTGTGTGAGTCTACGGGTCTCTGTGTGAGTCTATGGGTCTCTGTGTGAGTCTATGGGTCTCTGTGTGAGTCTACGGGTCTCTCTGTGAGCCTATGGGTCTCTGTGTGAGTCTACGGGTCTTTTTGTGAGTCTATGGGTATCTGTGTGAGTCTATGGGTCTTTATGTGAGTCTATGGGTCTCTGTGTGAGTCTACGGGTCTTTCTGTGAGTCTGTGGGTCTCTGTGTGAGTCTATTGGTCTCTGTGTGAGTCTATGGGTCTCTGTGTGAGCCTATGGGTCTTTCTGTGAGTCTATGGGTCTCTCTGTGAGTCTATGGGTCTCTGTGTGAGTCTATGGGTCTCTGTGTGAGTCTATAGGCCTCTGTGTATGTCTATGGGTCTCTGTGAGTCTATGGGTCTCTGTGTGAGTCTATGGGTCTGTGTGTGAGTCTATGGGTCTCTGCGCGAGTCTATGGGTCTCTGTGAGTCTATGGGTCTCTGTGAGTCTATGGGTCTCTGCGCGAGTCTATGGGTCTCTCTGTGAGTCTATGGGTCTCTGTGTGAGTCTACGGGTCTCTCTGTGAGTCTATGGGTCTCTGTGTGAGTCTATGGGTCTCTGTGTGAGTCTACGGGTCTCTCTGTGAGTCTATGGGTCTCTGTGCGAGTCTATGGGTCTCTGTGTGAGTCTACGGGTCTCTCTGTGAGTCTATGGGTCTCTGTGTGAGTCTATGGGTCTCTGTGTGAGTCTACGTCTCTCTGTGCGAGGCTACGTCTCTCTGTGAGTCTATGGGTCTCTGTGTGAGTCTGTGGGTCTCTGCGTGAGTCTATGGGTCTCTGTGTGAGTCTATGGGTCTCTGTGTGAGTCTACGTCTCTCTGCACGAGTCTATGGGTCTCTGTGTGAGTCTATGGGTCTCTGTGTGAGTCTACGTCTCTCTGCGCGAGGCTACGTCTCTCTGTGAGTCTATGGGTCTCTGTGTGAGTCTATGGGTCTCTGCGTGAGTCTATGGGTCTCTGTGTGAGTCTGTGGGTCTCTGTGTGAATAGATCAACCATCGAACAAAGACGATCACCGCATCGCGCGGCGCTTTCAGATGCGCTTCTGCGGCCGTCTGGAACGCTCGTCCTTACGATATTAAAAAGCCACTTGGAGCTGCGCACTTGTTAAATCGTGCGTATCGAACACTCGTTTCTTGAGAGCTGCGTTTTGCTTCCAGTTTGTCCTCCTTCCCTCGCACCTACGATAAGCGCGGTCGACTTGCGTACGGTGCGAAAGAAGTTCACATACCTCCGTTCCGTCTGTATGGGATAGCGTGTTGCCCCCTCGCATGGGTGCTCCGGTATCTTCCCCGCATGCAAACGCTCGTCATTAGCTGGCAGGCAAAAACACCTTCAGCAATACTACTACTACTACATCATCAGCAATAATACTACTACATCATCAGCAATACTACTACTACATCGATGAGGATCGCAGAGCTCGGGCAATTGTTTTGTGAATTGGCAGCTCACCGCGTGGCTGCTGCTGGCGCTCACTTACCGCTCGTCCGTGGTGGTTCCTCTCCCTCCGTCTCGCTCTCTCTCCCATCGCTCTCTCTCTCCCTTTCTTTTGTTTAACGATCAGAGCAGGGGCGGTTTCTTCATTAGGGCGATTGGGCGACGCACCACCAATGTCATTCAACCACAGAGTCACGCTAGCCGTCACTGTGCCTCTGGATATAGTCCAATCAGCGTCATGTCACGTTCTGTGGAGTACCGCCTCTTTTTGGGCGATTTCACTACGGCTGAGAATCGCCCCGAGTAGCCCCATAGACTTACATTCAAAGATGATTTTTTTCGAACGGGGGGCGCTGCAATGCATTCTCTATGGCTTCCGGGAGGGCTCGCCCTAACGTGCTTAAGTCATCATACGTAAGCACGTTGCATCCAACAATATAATTTGTCGCCACCTAGTGGAATCTTTAATAAAAGAAACTTGAGTGGATTGTATTAATAGTGAGTATAGAAACAAACAAGATGTATTGTAAGAGTCACTTTATTTTTCATTAATATTAAAGAAGTGAAGTTGCCTTTACATGCTTAAGCTGTTAATTTATCCTTTGCATGGGTGGACCTTATCCTTATAAATCATCCAGGACATTTGCCCCCCCTGAGAGATTTTGCAGGAGCCGCCACTGGATCAGAGGAAACAAGAAGATGCTCGGTGTAGTCGGTACTTTGTTTCGTTCATGATTTCGTTTTTTTATCAATGCTTTGCTTTATGTGCCCCCCCCCCCTCTCCCCGTTATAAGTGAAAGATTTCACAAAAGATGTCACGCTCTACTCTATTCCTTCTTACCTCTTCCCTCTCTACCCCCCCCCCTCTCTACCCCCCCCCCCCTCTCTCTCCAACCCCCCCTCTCTCTCTACCCCCCCCCTCTCTACTCCCCCTCTCTCTCTAACCCCCCCCTCTCTCTCTACCCCCCCCTCTCTACCCCCCCCTCTCTCTCTAACCCCCCCCTCTCTACCCCCCCCCCCTCTCTACCCCCCCTCTCTCTCTACCCCCCCTCTCTCTCTACCCCCCCCCCCTCTCTACCCCCCCCCCCCTCTCTCTAACCCCCCCTCTCTACCCCCCCCCCTCTCTCTCTAACCCCCCCCCTCTCTCTACCCCCCTCTCTCTACCCCCCTCTCTCTACCCCCTCTCCCTACCCCCTCTCTCTCTACCCCCTCTCTCTACCCCCCCCCTCTCTCTACCCCCTCTCTCTACCCCCCTCTCTCTACCCCCTCTCCCTACCCCCTCTCTCTCTCTACCCCCTCTCTCTACCCCCCCTCTCTCTACCCCCCTCTCTCTACCCCCTCTCTCTCTACCCCCCTCTCTCTCTCTACCCCCTCTTTCTCTCTACCCCCCTCTCTCTCTCTACCCCCTCTCTCTCTACCCCCCCTCTCTCTACCCCCCTCTCTCTACCCCCTCTCTCTCTCTACCCCCCTCTCTATCTCTACCCCCTCTCTCTACCCCTCCTCTCTCTACCCCCTCTCTCTATCCCCTCTCTCTACCCCCCCCCTCTCTCTACACCCCCCCCCCCTCTCTCTACCCCCACCCCCTCTCTACCCCCCCCCCCCTCTCTACCCCCCCCCCCTCTACCCCCCCCTCTCTACCCACCCCTCTCTACCCCCCCCCTCTCTACCCCCCCCCCTCTCTACCCCCCCCCCTCTCTACCCCCTCTCTACCCCCTCTCTACCCCCCCCCTCTATACCCTCTCTATCTCCCCCTCTCTACCCCCTCTCTACCCCCTCTCTACCCCCTCTCTCCCTACTCCATGTCTATGTTCCCCCTGTTTTCTATGTAATATTTAGATTAATTTTTTACTACGACAAGGGCTGCATCTGCACCCAGCCCTTCTCGCCCTTCTCGCACTTCTCTTTCTCTCCCTCTCTCTCCCTCTTCTTCCTCTGCAGGAGCGAGCGAAGAGCGACACCCCCGTAAGGCGGGCGCGTTGGTGAAGCTGTTGTCGTTATGTATTTTATTTACGAAAAAAATATTTTAAAAAATAATGAATTACTCTTTATTATGAAGCCTGCGACGACGTTTCCATCCACACGCCCCCACCGTTAAAGCATTTCGCAACGCTCCATCATCTGGCACACGCGACGGTGTCGCTGCTGCTGCTGATGATGCTGCTGCTGCTGCTGATGATGCTGCTGCTGATGATGATGCTGCTGCTGCTGCTGATGATGCTGCTGCTGCTGCTGATGATGATGATGATGATGCTGCTGCTGCTGATGATGATGATGCTGCTGCTGCTGCTGATGATGATGATGATGCTGCTGCTGCTGCTGATGATGCTGCTGCTGCTGATGATGCTGCTGCTGCTGATGATGCTGCTGCTGATGCTGCTGCTGCTGCTGATGATGATGCTGCTGCTGCTGCTGCTGATGCTGCTGCTGCTGCTGATGATGCTGCTGCTGCTGATGATGATGATGCTGCTGCTGCTGCTGCTGCTGCTGATGATGATGCTGCTGCTGCTGATGATGCTGCTGCTGATGATGATGCTCCTGCTGCTGATGATGCTGCTGCTGCTGATGATGATGCTGCTGCTGATGATGATGCTCCTGCTGCTGATGATGCTGCTGCTGCTGATGATGATGCTGCTGTTGCTGATGATGCTGCTGCTGCTGATGATGCTGCTGCTGCTGATGATGATTACGATGGGGGGGTAGGGGGAGGGTGCTTCGCCACCTTTCCCGCACGCAGACTCGAGGGCTCGTTGACCACGTGTCTGCCCGATTAATTAGCAGCTTCGCCCCTAATTGCAGGTGAAGTGTCCATAATCGCCTCGATTTAACACATTAATTGGCGTTAATTGCTCATGAAAGGGGAGGGAGGGAGGGAGGAGAGGGAGGAGAGGGAGGGTTGGGAGGGTATACCTCAAACTAACTTCTTGTCAAATTTCGATTTAAAGCTTTCGTGACTGCAGGGATTCATAGTCTTGGTTCTTTCGGTAAAGTCACGTAGGAGGGAAACGATAAAATTATAAAAATATAACACAATAAAATAATAAAAATATAAAACAATAAAATTGTCACGACCACAGCAAAAAAAAGGAGGGAGGGAGGGAGGGGGGGCGGCAAAGAGCCGATGGGAGTGTGGGCCACGTGGCTTGAGATCGTGGCATCGTTTGAATGAAGATCTTTGGTCGTATCGGGTACCGAATTATTTTGTTTTAGGGGCCGACCATAAATGACGTCACGCACCTAGGGGGGGGGGGGAGGGTCAGACATTTGTGACGAGGCGTGACGAGGGGGGGGGGTGAGAAATGTGACGTAGCCGTCGTTCCGTAGCATAGGCCATACAGCGTTAAAGGGCATCACGGTGGCTAGGAGATGTTGACTACCTCGCCTGGTATACAGGAGATCGTGGGTTCCGTTCCGACCCTGACGCCTGCTGTATATTTGGAGTTTGCGTGTCTCTCTCTCTCATCATCATCACGGTGGCTAGGAGATGTTAACTCCCTCGCCTGGTATACAGGAGGTCGTGGGTTCGATCCCAACCCTGACGCCTGCTGCTGTATATTTGCAGTTTGCGTGTCTCTCTCTCCTTGTGGTGGCGTGGACTTTTTTCAGAGTCCTCCGGATTTTCCCTTCACATTTTTGAATCAACATCACGCGTTTAGAGTATTTGGCTGTTCTAAATTACCACGTGATGATAATGATGTTGATGATACGTCACTTGATTTGGGGTCGAATGATGGCCAGGTCGCTTCTGAATAAGAGCAACGTAGCTCAGTGAAGCTTCACCTGGTAAAATAAAATAATAAAACATAGAATAATAGAAGTTATAAAATACGGCGGGCTCGCTTTTCCTCGAGGCGAAATAAACGGGGCGTTCAGAAGCGAGGGCCCCTAACGATGTCACAATAAAAATGTAATTGGTAGGTTAATAATAGCTTAATTAATTCTCATAATGACCCCTCCCCCCCCCCCTCAGGCTCCCAGTGGAGCTGAGCACCAATTATCGCCTCGCGTTAATTACACCGTGGGACCACTCACAGCCGTTAATTACACCGAGAGAGAGAGAAAGCACCACCACCACCACGCAGCCTCCATCATCCATGTCTGCCACGTGGGGACCGCCAGGCAGAGCACGATGACTTCTTCTAACTCAAGCCACTTACAAAGTGCACGAAAATAAATTCGTGCTACGTGACATTTTTTTCAACTTTTTTTTTGGGGGGGTGGTGGAGGGGGGTTAGGTTGTGTACGTACGTTGAAACTTCTTTCGCGCCGTACGTCGAAGGCCGCGCTCGTAGGAGGTGGGCGGGGGGTAGGGCATGAAGGAAATACGTTTGAAAGAAATGGCGATGTTGACGGGAGTTGCGTTCAGATGTTCAAACAGCCGAATGGACGTCCCGTTTTTTGCAAGGCATCAAGACCGCATTAAATCCACGCGTCACTCGTGACGTCATCCACGCGTCACTCGTGACGTCAAACACGCGTCACTCGTGACGTCACCACGCGTCACTTGTGGCTTCAACCACGTGTCACTTGTGACGTCACCACGCGTCACTTGTGACGTCACCACGCGTCAATTGTGGCTTCAACCACGCGTCACTTGTGACGTCACCACGCGTCACTTGTGACGTCACCACGCGTCACTCGTGACGTCACCACGCGTCACTTGCGACGTCGACCACGCGTCACTTGTGACGTCACCACGCGTCACTTGTGACGTCACCACGCGTCACTTGTGTCTTCAACCACGCGTCACTTGTGACGTCACCACGCGTCACTTGTGACGTCACCACGCGTCACTTGTGACGTCACCACGCGTCACTTGTGACGTCACCACGCGTCACTTGTGACGTCAACCACGCGTCACTTGTGACGTCAACTACTTGTGGCAAAACACGTTTGCACACCGGTGTGCTGTACTCGTAACGAATTGGCACCTTCTGTTTAAGTGACAAACCCTACTAATTGGCTGTGGCGGGTGGTGGCGGGTTTAGCGACACATTTAAAAAAAAACCTGTATTATGGATGATACTGGTCGCGAAATCCTACGTGTTAAACTATATATTTGGATCTTGATTTGAAGCTTTCGTGACTGCAGGAATCCATACTCTTTGGTTCTTTCGGTAAAGTCACGTAGGTAGAAAATAAATCACGACGTTTCGGGCGCAACACAAGCGTCCGTCATCAGGTGAGAAAGCGTGGTCTGCTGCTGAGGCAGACTGTTTTAAAAGGTTTGAAATGGGTGTAGCCCAAGGGTCATCAATAAGTGTGCGGAGCTAGTGATGTTAATGTGATACATTAGCATGTTAATGTAAGATCGGAGAGTGGCCTCCACGCGGCAAGAGCGTCAACGCAAGAGAACCACCGCAACAGTAGCCATGCAAGTGAGACACACAGCCCATAACACGGTAAGAACCAACGATACATCGAGGCTAAGGGAGCAGAAGTGGCCATGTTCGTGAGACCCCAGCCCATTCATGTGTAATGTGAGGTTACACCTGGGTGATTAAGTGGTCACACCTCGTTTATAATGATTGACTCTACCAATGGGGAGAGGAGTAGGGACGTGGCCGTGACGTAATGCGAAGGCTACACCTGGAAGGAGATGAATGGCCCTGCTGGCTTCAGCCACAGCCAATGGGGGGACGAGTTAGGGGCGTGGTCCTGGGACCGTAGGATGGGATCTGGAAGATTCCAGGGAGGTTACCCAGGACTGGCTGAGAGGCATCACGTGACCCAGGGATTAAAAGGGGTGGAGACGGGCAACACGTGGTCAGAGCTGGAACGAACGAAGGGGGAAGTCACGCGGGAGCGCGGGGTCCACAGAGCCTGCCACGTGGCCGCGACAGTCATCTCTCTCACTCTCTATCCCTCCCTCTCACGCTGTCTGCCAACAGCGTGAAGGAGCCAGACGGCAGAGGAGCCCGTACGATGAGAGCTGTGGAAGAAAGCTAATAAACAACACTGATTCCAGAAGTTGCCTCCGCGACCTTTATTACAAATGCAAAGACATCCCACAGGGCAATGCAACTCAGAGAGTCGGAGATAACAGCCACACGGCAGGAAGGATGGAAGCATCACAGCGAGATATGACTTTACCTGGTTAATAACGTCCTGCGAATGTGAGAGATGGACTGTCGGGCATGTGAGCATGAGAGTGTAATCCAAAGGACATGTGAGCATGAGAGATCTAAGAGAGAGGCATAGAGAGAGAGAGACACACAGAGAGTCGGAAATAACAGCTGACTATAGGCAGGTAGGATGGAAACATCACAGTCAGTTAATACTTTACCTGGTTAATAACGTCCTTCCAATGATTGCTCAGTTTGTATCCATCCTCTCGGTTGAAATTGTGTCTGTTTATATATCTGGATGGCTTCATGAACAAATCTCTGAAGGTAGCCGGTAGGTTTGCAGAGTACCTCCGTCTTGGAAAAATCAATTTCGTGTGAGCCCACAGCGTTAAAACAATGATCGGCAACGGCAGAGGTATTGGTCCTACCGTGTTTCAGATCTGCCTTGTGTTCACGAACACGGTCCGAGACATGTCGTTTCATTTCCCCAATGTAACTGCTGCCGCCACCACAACTCAGTTTGTAGACACCAGGGTATTGCATGTCAGGAATCACATCCTTTACAGATGGGATTAAATCACGGATTTTGTGTACTGTGTTGAAACGAACCTGGATCTTGTGTTTGTTTAAGATTTTGGAAATATTTTTGGTAACCTCTGCTATCTACGGTAAAGTGATGGTTTTGGTTGGATCCTCAGAAGGTTGTCTCCCCATGGCTGGGAAGACAGCTTTGCGGATTGTACGGTCCGAGTATCCGTTCATCCATAGGGCTTGGTGTCCGTACTCCAACTCACTGGCTAGGTAGTGCTGGTCGGAGATGCAACGGGCCCTATGGTATAATGTTTTGATGAGGGAATTCTTCTGGGCTGGATGGTGGTGGGAGTCGGGCTTTAGATAGGCATCCGTGTGGGTGGCTTTCCTGTAGACCGAATGTCCCAACGAGCCATCAGGTCTCTTCTCGATCAAAAAATCCAGGAATGGTAGCTTGCCATCCTTTTCCACTTCCATGGTGAATTTGATAAGACAGATGTATGGAATTGATGTCGTTGAGAAATTGGTTCAGTGCTGGCAGGCCATGTGGCCAGATGACGAACGTGTCATCTACGTATCTCTTCCACAAGGAAGGACGTAGGGTGGATGTCTGGATGGCATCTGTCTCAAATTTATCCATGAAAACATTCGCTACCACTGGCGATAACGGAGAACCCATTGGGGTACCCTCATTTTGATAATTGTTTTTTTTCCCTTTCATCTGGCAACAAAACTGACACCTCTTTTACAAGGAGTCATGTTTGCATTGACCACAATACCTGTGGTTGGAATGCAAACAAAAAACACAACTTTGATAATGTATGCACTGTCCTTCAAATTGATTGGCCCACACCCGAGTCAGCTTTTCTTAGAGCCTAGTCTCATATGGTGTTGGACCAGATGACGCCAAAAGGCGCACAACTCAAAGACAATGCACCATCAAAATGAGAGCTCGGGTAAGCATTTACACCATTGGAACCTCCTTTGCCAGTAGCAAAATATAATTGGTTTTAACCCTTTTATCTGGCAACAAAACTGACTCCTTTTTTTTACAAGGAGTCATGTTTGCATTGACCACAATACCTGCGGTCGGAATGCAAACAAAAACACACAACTCTGATAATGTATGCACTGTCCTTGAAATTGATTGGTTCACACCCGAGACAGCTTTTCTTAGAGCCTAGTCTCACATGGTGTTGGACCAGATGACGCCAAAAGGCGCACAACTCAAAGACAATGCACCCTCAGAGTACGAGAGCTCTGGAAAAGCAATTACACCATTGAAACCTCCTTTGCTTCGTATACTCCACAGCAACGGATGGACTACAGCCAAAACGGCAAAACTTTCTAGACGCATATTTCCATCATCAACCCGGCGAGCAACACCATCACCACCACACAAGGTTGCCACACGGCAGGTCTCCTTGGTTAATGTTTTAATTTTTTTTTATTATTTCATATCGTCAGTACGTGTACAAAACCCCGTTTAGCGGCTCCGCGCTCTGTACAGCGTTAAATGTCTCCAGCGGCGCCCGAATTGGCCAAGAGGTGCCCCCCACCCTCCTTCCCCTTTCTCACCCCCATCAATAAACACGCAGCGCCAAGATTTACCACCACAATTCTCCGGATTGGAAGACAGCACCCCCATACCATTCCCAGCTCTACCCCCCAGCAACCCCCACCACCACCACACTCCCCCACCACCAGACTCCCCCACCACGCATTTTAAAGCAACAGTTCCGACGACTGCGTCTCATAATCCCGATGCGGTGTGGCCGGGCTTTGTACAAGTTTATCGTGACGCATTGGGTGCGCATCTTTGCAATTCCGAGGAATACGGTTAACGGGAATGAGGACAGCCGAGTAAACATTCAACGTCGGGGCCCAACGTTGCACGATTTTCTTTTTTCTGGGAAGGAGGCGGCGGTCGGCGGGGGGACATTTGCAACACCACTTAATTGGTTTCGCGCGTAGGCTTTCGCGACCGATCTTATCGAGGTTTCGTTTGGGGTTAGATCGGGCGGTGGCGGCGGGTTTAACGACACATTTATATTGACGCGATCTAACCCCCCACCTCCCCCGCAAAAAAACTCGATTATGGCCCACTTAATTGACTTTGGTGAAGGCATGACCCCAACATCAGTGGCGCAAATAATAACAAGTGGCCTCATTCCCATTGTTAGGAGAGCTCACGCGGCCTTCTTCCAGGCATCACCACTTAGCAGAGGAACATAGTTTTGTTTACACCCATTTCACCAATCGGGAAGAGGCGGCGGCGATTGAACCCCCAGGGGGGGGGGGGGGGGGAATGCCGACAGCCACGTGGCCCATCGATTCACGCGCGTTTTCTAGGATTGGATTTGTACATTTGGCACGCGAGTTAATGACGGTGTAAAATCGTGCCTTCCGCTCGAAGCCCTGTAACTGCACCGGTCGGGGTAAAACAACACGTGGCACGTGTTTGGAGAACAGGCAAAACGATTAATTAAAGATGAATTAAAGGGCCCAGGCCTTGCAAATTCTTACACGCCTCGATCGACCAAGTTTAGCTCGCTTCCGCAGACGTTATATTTGTTACACCCAAGTGGTGTTCGTTCGCATTCATAGAGTCTATAAACGCCCTTGACCACCAGAGGCAGGGGGTTGGAAATTCCACATTCCTATGATGGGGGGGTAAGACGTTTGATTTCAGAAAACCGTCCATTGGCAACCGCTCTTACCGATTCAAGAGTGAGCAATTTCCCAAGATTCGTAACAGCGTGAGCTCCGTATACTTCAAAGTCATTGTTTTACAATGACCACCAGCTTAGGGTTAAGGTTAAAAACGCGCTATTGCCGTGCGCGTGCATCACTTGACTGCAACGTAATGCCAAAGATGTTCCTGTCATGGATTGCACGCATGAACCGTGACGCCACCAATGAGCTCCCCCACACACGTGGGTGGTGATCGCCCGGCAAACCCAGCTCATTCAAAGGGTTTTTGCCCAAAAAAATGTTCCCATCCTAACGGCGACATCCCGTTCGCTACCGCGGTCCTGTTGTCAATGCGTGCCTCGTGAACACGCACACACTCATTTTGGCAATCCACCGCTGGGATGAGGGATTACGACCCACACCGAAGTTGCGTCACCATACTTCACCACGGCTCGTCCGTGCGGGTGGACGTTGGTGGCGGGGGGGGGAAGGGGGTTGTGGGAGCGAGTAGGACGTTACAATGTTATTGTATTGTGCTGCCCTCCCTCCCTGCTGCCCATCACCACGTAGCCCCACAGCCTATAACACCTGTTACACATAGTGGGTCCCCCAACCACCCCCCACCTCCAATTCGTAGCACCATCCAGGCTGAACCCTGCATAGCACACACCCCGAAATCTGACGAAATCGGGGTTCACTCCAGGTGATTTTGGTCACGTGATGCATTACACGAAGCTACACAAATTCAATGCCCGTCGATACTGTTCAGTCTGTAGCCCACTGAGTCGTCGTAAGAGTCCGCGAAGAAAAATCACCACGGTGGCTAGATGTTAACTTCATCGCCTGGTATACAGGAGGTTGTGGGTTAGATCCCAACGGTGGTGCCTGCTGCTGTATATTTGGAGTTTGCGTCTCTCGTGGTAGTGATCACGTGGATTGTT
This sequence comes from Lampetra fluviatilis, assembly GCF_964198595.1. NCBI lineage: Eukaryota > Metazoa > Chordata > Hyperoartia > Petromyzontiformes > Petromyzontidae > Lampetra > Lampetra fluviatilis. The sequence goes on along the minus strand of NC_136323.1, from coordinate 4,694,164 downwards.
CTCTGGGTCCTCCGGTTTTTCCCTCCACATTTAGAATCAACGTCACTCGTTTAGAGTAATTTGTCTGCTATAAATGTCCACGTGATAAGCCACTTCGTTGAGCGATCATTTGCGCTAGCCAAGCTCGCTATATGGCTCAGTGGTAAAAGTTTAGTGTTGTAGTTAGGTTCGGGGCTAACCTCTCCATCTCAACAATAAGCCAAATCCTCCAATGGCATGGACATGCGTCCAAATCTGAGAACCTGTTGGCAAACCGGCACACGCTCTCTCCCCGGTCGTAATTTGCCGCAGCGTGTTCGACACTAGATATACCGTCTATTTGTACTATATACACGCACGCGCGCACGCGCGCACGCACGCACGGCAGAGCAGTGGTGGTAGTAGCTTGTCGGGCGGGGCACAACGTGGGGACACACCGCGCACAGCCCTCCTTGCTCACGAGCTGACACAACAAACAACCAAAAACCCCTCTGGCCAACCTGGAGGCACGCTGAAGCGAAACATGATATAATCATACAACAGTGAGCTAGTGTTAAAACGAGCGTTAATATAAGTAACTTTTTTTTTTAGTTTCATCTAGGGTTTTTTTTTTTGGTATTGCAATGACAACTTCTGACGACCTTATAACAATATAAAATAGGTACATGTATTACAATCCACCAAGCTATGGTTAGGAGCCAGTGGCCCTGCTGGTGACGGTGGCTTTGGGGCAGCCACCGCCACCAACAACGTCGCGGTTCGGTTTTGTTTTTCGAGCTGGGAGGGGGGGGCTGAGGAGGGGGGAGGGGATGGGCTCTTGCTTGGCCACAGAGTCTGTGGTGGGCGGGCGGAGGAGGAGGAGGAAGGAAGGGGGGCCCGGCACAGAGACACTAAACCGGTGAGAATCGCGCGCTGGGAACGATCGTCGACACGCCGAGGTTGGCGAGGCCCCGCGCCGGTGTGGCACTGCCATCGATCGAGGTGCCGCTACCGACGCTCGCCACGATTACCGGTGACCGGACGGAAACGCAGGCGAGGCGGGGGGGGGCACATCAAACCGATGGCGTCGTGGACAGAACATTATTTTGTTTTGTAAGAGCCCGGTGGGGGGGGGGGGGGGGAGCCCTGCCGCAACGTTGATCCCAGCGCTGCCGGCTCCGCTGAGATTGAACCGTCGCTCCGTCGTCGGAAATTTTCAAGACGGACGTCGCAAGTGCTTCGCCGTCACCCCACCGCTCCCCACCACCTCCTCGGCAAAGTAACTCCGAGTGGTTGCTTTGAGCAGGAAATGCAGCACTTTGTTTTCTTTTATGGGGGAGAGCTCAAACGGGTTTTTGGTCACGGGATACTCAATTTGAGATTCCCCCCCCCCCAAAAACGGACGCAGATGCCACCACTTTAGATCGAGATGGAGAGAACGCCGACCGGCGGGCTGGCCGGCGGGCTGGCCGGAGAGGGGTGGCCGCTCAAGCCCGCCTCGGCGCCGTCGTGGTGAGGTTTGACCCGCTCCTGTACCGCTTGCTGCCAAACCCAGTCAGCAACGACACAACCGCGGGTGCCGACACGGGGGACAGGCGACGTAACAGACTAAAAAAGGTGGACACAACTCGCTACACGTGTTAGAACATAAACATGAGGTGGGGGGGGGGAGAACAAAACCAAAATAACAACGCACGCTAAAGGTAACCCCCCGTCCCCACTCGCCCCTCACCGCCCCCCTTAGTTTAACATCGGCAGAAATTAGAAACACATCGAGGAAGAGCGCAACGTGGCCCAAACGCTCCCGGAGCGGATCCAGCGTCGTGCGAGCATCTCACGACGGTGTGAGCACGACGGCGGCAAGGGAACACCCCCCCCCCACCACGCCACGTGTTCTTCGCTCCGGCGATGAAATCGTTGGAGGGTTCACAAGCGAGCGACGGAAGCCCCCGCGGCTCCCACCCCCCGCCCGCCGCCATCAATCACGGACGAAACTTGGTGGATGCCTCCACCCATACGACGACAACGCCAACGCCACAAACTCGTTCACGATCCCGAACGAGCGTACGGTTTTCAACTCAACGCAAAAAAACGAAGAACGAAAATGAACGTTTAAGTTTGACTTTACAGGCAGAAATGTGAAGCATTGTTGCTGTGTTTTTTAGGTTTTTTTTCTGTTTTTCAACAAGTCATCCGCCAAGGATGACATTTCGTTTTTTACCGGCGAGCACCGACCACCCTTCCCCCCTCCCCCCCCCCAGCGTGTCAGGGACGACCTCGTCCAGAGCAGACCCGTGGACTCGGTTTAAAAGAAACAAAAACATTATAATAAAGGCGGCAAGGACAAAGCAGATTGGGGGGAGGGGGGGGGGGACCATAGTTTTTTTTTAAAAGACAGCAACGTAAAAAAGAAGTTATTTTTCACAATCCCAGCCCGTCGCACTTCACTTGCGGATCCTCGCATTAAAAAGAAAGCACACGCGGTCCCGCGGTACGGTGAGCGACAAAAAAACCGGAGGGAGAAAAGATAAAGACTTAAAAAAGCACAGAACGCCAACTTCTACCGAGGGCCGCACGACTTTGTAGAACCGCTCGGGGTTGCCGCTTTTACTCGTGCCACCAAAACCCCCAAGATCACGGCACGGCGGAGGCGAGGCGCGGTTTCCCCCGCTGGACGGGATAGAGGGCCCCCACAGAGGGCCACGCAGAGGGCCACGCCACAGTAAGCCACACGGACGGGACACCTCTAGGCGACGCCATCTCCTCCGGATGTCAGGGAACCGAGCCAACTGCTTCTTCCGTGCACGGGCAGTTTTAAGACCTTGGTAGTGAGAGCAGAGACAGAAAGAGACAGCGAGCGAGAGAGAGACACGCGCGGGCAAGCGGTGAGGCGTGTGTGCGGAACGCGGGCGGGGTCCGTCCGAATCCGAGTCCGGCAAGAGCTACTGGACTGCCGTAAAGCGCGAAGAACAGAAATAAAAAGGCGCGGTTTTAAGTTTTTCTTTTTCTCACCGAATTTTTTTTTTCTTTCTTTTTTTTTTACTAAAGCGGAGTTGGGGGGGGGGGCGCACCGAGTCGGCTGTCACAGCGGTCCAGCGTGATCTCGGGAGGTTCGCGCGAGGCTGTGTTACAGGAGGTAGTGTGTGTGCGACGCTTTTTTTTGTCACCGTATGCACGCGAGCCCAAGACCTTCACACGCTCCGTTGGGGTTGGGGGGGAGGGGGGGGGGGAATGGGGGGGGGAGCCGTTTCCCCGACCGATCGTCATTTTCACAAGCGGGGACGACGTCAGCGGCCGCTGGGAAGGCCCAAACTTTAGCGGTCGCTAAGGTCAAGTTTATCTCCAGATTTTCCCGTCGTATTTTTTTTTTTACTCCACGCGCGCTCCCACCGCCCGCGTCCTCGCGACAATGACGGCTTGTAAACAAAACGGCCCCCCCGCCAGCCCCCCCTGGTAAGTCACACACGAGTGCAAGACGCACACATAAGAGCCCGCGCACGTTTCTTTAAGAACTTTTGAAAACCAAAACACGCGGGCGCGTTATACCGAGACTTATTAACGCCCACGACTAAGTGACAAGACGCACAGACATTGAGGGCAGCGCGCCGTCGCAACAAAAGGTCCGCCCCCCCACGCCCCCCCCCCCGCCACCACACGGAGGACTTGCAGCACCGCCGCAGTGGCGGGGAGGAGGGAAGGGGGACTTTTATTGTGACGGGACTCCGCACGAATACAGCAGGCTCGTTAAAGAGGCATCGACAGTCATTCCTGTAACAAGAAAATAATGCATTTCGTCTAAATCCACTAAGAAAAGAAAAATATATATATAAGCATACAATGCCTAAATGTTTACGCCACACGCCGGCTGGCTAAACATGATCATTCCAACCCTCTCCTCCCCCCCAAAAAAAGAAAAATAACGACGCCAAACAAGTTCAAACAATTAGCAAAAATCTAACAGTACGTCAAGGAAAATCCCCTTAATTTCTCTTCTTTTTAAAATGCAAGTGTAACTGTTAAGTTCGTTTTCAACAGCTCTTGACGTGAGAACAATAAAAAAAAACGCTCTCCCTCTCTGCCCCCCCCCGCCCCACCGTGAGAAAACGAAAGGCTCCAGATGAAATAAACAACAACAAAAACCACCTAAAAACAATCCTGTCCCATGAAATGCTCAAAGTGGGGGGGGGGGGGAGAGGGCGGCGGAGGGTGGTGGTGGGGGGTGGGGTGGTGTACGGGCGGTCGCGCTTTTATTTCGACAGCTTTTTTTGTCGCGCGTGCAGGGATCCGCTATGACGCACCCCCACCCCCCACCCCCCACCCCCCCCCATGCTACACACGAAGAGTCCGAGAGAAAGCATCGGGAGTGGGGGGGGGGGCGGCGACGCCAATGCCACCACTTCCCTCGTCCGTTCGTGCGTCGGTTTGGTTTGGTTAGTTTTGGTGGTTTTTGGTGAGCGAGCCCCTTTCCCTCGCTTGCCGAGGAGTTGAGCCGGTGTCCCGGTAGAGAGTCGGGGGAGGGTTGGGGCAGGGGGTTGGGGGGCGGTGCGGTGGGAGGGAGGGAGCGGGAGGTGGCGGGGAGGGGGGGCAGGCGGGTAAGGAGAGGCCCCTTGCCACTCATCGTCATCCTCTCGCGAGCCAGGGCACAGGACCTGCTGTCGTGGGTGGGGGGGAGGGAGACGGAGGAAGAGTTGGGGTGGGGGTGGACAGACAGAGGAATAGGTATGAGAAGCCAGGGACGATGCATCTGAAGGCAAATCTGCATCGCGAAATCTGGTTCCAAAATTAAACTTCTTTTTAGTTTCGATTTAAAGCGTTCGTGACTGCAGAGATTCATCTTCTTGGTTCTTTCGGTAAAGTCACGTAGAAGGAAAAAAAATACAAAAATTCTCACGACGTTTCGGCCACAACGCAAGCAGCCGTCTGCCTTCCCGACAGACCTATTCTCCACCTGAAGACGGCTGCTTGCGTTGTGGCCGAAACGTCGTGAGAATTATTTTATTATGTTTTTTTTTTCCTTCTACGTGACTTTACCGAAAGAACCAAGAAGATTATTTTTAGTTTACCAGGTAAGGCCACCTGAGCTGGCCACAAACGATAGCTCAACGAAGTAGGTCGACTCAGCCTAAAATGAGTACCTGGTGCAGTGTGTGTGTTAATATCAGTGTGTCATCATCGCCACGAGGGAGACAAAGGCGGCCAGGCGTGGTGCTGGCAACCCACCCTCCCATGCGCCGTACCGGCCTTCGTAGGTGCTCGCTAACAGCACTTGGCCAAACAGAATGTGTTAAGGCTCTGCCTGTATGTATGTGCGTTGCGTGTTGCATGCCTGGGCTCGACAATGGCGGGCGGGGGGAAATTCTAAGAGGTTACGCGGAGAAATACGTTGAACGCGCGTGAACTCCGTTTGCACGTGCCCTCGAGCAGAATACGACAGAATACGGAGGGGAATAAAATCACAGCAATAGTTAAAAATTACACAAAGGGGGAAGGATTAAACGACACTCACAAATCCGCAGACATCAATCAGCGGTGCGAGCCGCAGCTGCGCCTACCTGGTACGTGGCAGTTTCTGCTCACGGGATCCTTCCCTCCGACTGGTAGCACGGAGACGGGAAACCATCTGGAAGAGTCGCACAAAAACGTTACGCCACCACTGCAAAGGCAAATATCCCCCCCCCCCCCCCCGTATAGCCTGCAACAGACTGTTGGGGCAAGTGCTGTTAGCAATTTCCTCTGAAGGCTGGCACAGCACACGAGGGGGGTGGGTGGCCAGCACCAGTCTTCCCTAGTGACGATGTTAACACACCCAACCAGGTCCTCATTTGAGGCTGAGTCGACCTAGAGGCGGCCCAGGACCGGTTCAGATATTCATCACCGATATTGGCCGTGAGCGGGAATTGAACTCGGGTGACTGGGTTCGTAGCACAGCACGCTTACCGCTACACTACCACCGCACACACACACACGACGGCAGCCCAGTTATGCCATGTGTACATACCCACGTGCGTGCGAGTGTGCGTGCGTCCGTCATGACGACTTTGTACGAGCGGTGGCGCTACGAAGTCGGCGAACAGAGTTCGATTCCCGCTGGTTCTAGGTCTCTCCAAGGATGTCTCGGCCTTAAATGTGTACCCAAGTGCTGCAGTGTGTGTATAAACATCAGCACTGGGGAGACAAAGGCGGTCGTGCCCTGTCCTGGCCACACCACCTCCTCGTGTGCCGTGCCGGCCTTCATCGCTGTTGTTCGCTAACGGCACTTGCCCCAACAGCCTGGTAAAGGCTATACGGGGGATCTTTGTCTTTGTGTGCTCCCGCGTAGATGCTTGCATTTAGGCACAATTATTTAGTTTTATGTACCCAGGTTAAACTAACACCAACATATTTGTATCTTACCAGATAAGGCCCACAGCTTTTTCAGAAGCGACCTGGCCACAAATGATAGCTCAACGGAGCGGCTCATCACGTGGACATTCATAGCAGCTAAATACCCTAAAACACACACGTGTTGATTCTAAATGTGGAGGGGAAAACCAGAGAACCCGGAGAGAGAGAGACACCGCATACTCCAAATATACAGCAGGTGTCAAAGGTCGTGTTCGAACCCACGACCTCCCGCAAACCGGGCGAGGGAGTTACCATCTCCGAGCCACCGTGGTGCCCTAAAAATACAACCCGCACTGCCGAGTTTATTGTACTGTACTCCGCGCGCACGCCCCTGGCGTACCCGCCGAGTCGGGGGTGGGCGGGGAGCCCTCGGGGCTGTCGTAAGGGCCCCCAGGGCCCGTGGCCGACACGGCCGTCTTGGCCGCGTAAACGTTGGCCTCCTCCTGGAACTTGCCGATGTTTTTCTTGTAGCGGATGCGCTTGTTCCCAAACCAGTTGGATACCTGAACGGGGTGGGGGGGTTGGGGGGCGGGAGGGGAGGGGAGGGAATGGAATGCACGTCACGTGTGCGCGTTAGGTTGAGGCGTGAACGATGATTTTTTTACCGATGCCCCGTTTTTATCTCAGATGCCAGCAAGTGCCTCACTCCACGACGAAGCCCCTCGATGAGCTCGCTAAATGAAATCTCCTTTGCAGTCCGAAGGAAAATTAACTCTATCCGATATATACGCAGGGTTATATTTGCTCAAGATTTGTAATCGTCCGATGGGAAAACGTACCTTCTGTACTCCTCACGCAGATCGATGGCGTGCAAGTACTCCTTGTAAATTGCAAACCATCTTTTTGGTAGTTTGAATGTGAGGTTAGAAACACTTACGTCTGTGCTGCGCTCATGTTGACTGGGTGAAATGTGGCCTAAATTTTACCCAATCCTGGTCAGCTGGCTCAACAAATTTAACTAAACTAACACCGAGACTCATAGAGATTCATAGAGACTCATAAAGACAAATAAAGACACAGAGGCTGGGTGGAAATGTGTGCTAAGTTGTGCCCCAATCCCGGCCGGCTGGCCCAACACACTTTAACTAAACTAACATCGAGACTCATAGACACTCACATAGATACATAGAGACTCATAGACACTCACAGAGACTCATAGACACACACATAGATACATATAGACTCATAGACACTCACATAGACTCGTAAAGACACACATAGAGATACAGAGAGACTCATAGGAGACACATAAGAGACTGGGTGATAAGTTTTGCTCAATCCTTTTTCTAGCTGTCTGAAAAATGTAATAAACAAACCCCACCCACCCCCATGCCACCTCCGGCCACACCGCGCAGCCTCACCTGCGACATGGTGATGCCGCACTTCTTGGCGAGCTCCTCCTTGGCTTCCTCGCTGGGGTACGGGTTGCTGAGGTGTGAGTAGAAGTACTCGTTCAGCACCTCCGTCGCCTGCTTGCTGAAGTTCCGACGCTTCCTCCTGCGCGAAGAAACGGCAAAGAAATTCCCCTCCGTCACTTCGAGTCGTCCCGTTTGACTTTTTTTTTCTCCTCCACACGCGCTCTCGCTTAAACTACAACTAAACTTTCTTTTATTTTTACCAGGTAAGGCGCCCCCCCCCCCCCCACTCTGAGCAACGTGGCCATCGCAAATGATGGCTCAACGGAGTGAGCTTATTACCGTCGTGTGGAAATTAATAGCAGCCCAAATACTCCAAAACGCGCGACGTCGATTCTAAACTCTGGAGGGAAAATCTAGAGGACCCTGAGAAAAATCCACCCGCCGCCCCAACCCCCGACCCCCTACCCACCCCCCCACCAGCTACCCCCAAATCCAGGGCAACCGTACAAATCGCTCACCGCGCGTCGAGGAATCGCGAGCGCAGGATCATGACGGCCTCGCACGTGCTCTGCTTGAGCTGCATCTGAATGGAGCTGAACTTGCGGTGGATGATGGACACCATGCGGTCCACCTCCTTGGGAGAGATGGGCCGCGTGCGGCTCTGCTCCCGCAGGAGGTTCATCACGTGGTTCGTGAACTCGCTGCACGCCTGCTTGCGCACGCGCACACACGCACACGACGAGGAGGAGGGGGGAGAGAGAGCAGGAGGAGGTAGAGGAGGATGAGGACGAGGAGAGAGGAGGAGGTGGAGTAAGGATTGTTCGTCTCTTAAATACATTTGTGTCAGTTTTAACGTTCGGTTAGAAACACTTGAGTCTGTGCCGCTCTCTAGTCGGCTGGGTGAAAAGTGAGCTAAGTTTTGCTCAGTCCTGGGCAGTTGGCTCACAAAAAACATAATAAAGCGACAGACTCGTATAAATACACAGACTCACAGAGACACTCACAGAGACCCGTAGAAATACACAGAAACTCGTATAAAGACACACTGAGACAGAGACACACTGAGACACACAGACACACTGAGAAACACAGACACACAGAAACTCAGAGACTCAGAGACTCACAGAAACACAGATTCACAGAGACACACAGAGACTCGTAGAAATACAGAGACTGACAGAGACACTCACAGAGACCCGTAGAAATACACAGAGACTCGTATAGAGACACACTGAGACACACAGAGACTCAGAGACTCACAGAGACACAGACTCACAGAGACAGAGACCCGTAGAAAAACACAAAGACTCGTATAGATACACACTGAGACATAGAGACACAGAGACTCACAGACTCACAGAGACACAGACTCACAGAGACAAGAGACCCGTAGAAATACACAGAGACTCGTATAGAGACACACAGAGACTCAGAGACTCACACAGACACACATAGACTCACACAGACTCACAGAGACACAGAGACTCGTAGAAACACACGAGCAATGTGGATGATGGGCACCATGCGTTCCACCTCCTTGGGCACATTGCTTCCGACGGTGCACACACACCCAGGGTATGGCGGAATCTGGGTGACCGGCTTTGTGTGGGGGGGGGGTGGGAGGGAGGGTGGGGAGAGGCCGCGGCACTCGCTACAACGTCACGGTGTCCGATTCAAAACTTCCGGTTTAGTCTGACGGCGTCAGTGGAGATTTGCCCCCGTGGCACCTCAACCCTCCCCACCCCGCCACACAATGACGGTGCAGAAGTAGAATATTTATTTATACTGGAGGAATCCGATGAGATATGAAGCTCTTTTGCCCCTTAGCACGGAGGCATTCCGCTCCTGGAAATTTGCCGCGTCAAGCGGAGAGTAATTTTCCCCGCAAGGAATAACGGAAGGAGTGGGTGCCGTTCCGGCCCGTAATGATATTGTGTTTATTTGGCAGTCCACTGTTTCACACGTTGGGGCAAGTGCCGTTAGCGAGTAGCACCTATAAAGGCCGGCACAGCACACGAGGGGGCGGGTGGCCAGCACCACAGTGGCGATGTTTACACATCGCACAAGGTACTTGTTTAAGGCTTAGTCGATCTGGGGGAGGCCCATGACCGGTTCAGATAATCGTTACCGGTTTTGGCAGTGAGCGGGAATCAAACTCGGGTCGCAGGATCCGTAGCGCGCACAACAATAACCGCCATTCGCCACTAAGTGGCGTTGACGTCACCACGGCGCTTGTGCCAGGCTATTTGCACTTTAAGGGCATGTGAAGTCACGAATGCCCGCTGGCAGGAGGTCACGGGACAGACCCAGGTGCCATGGGTTGACTGACTGTAATGACACTCAGATGCACCACCACCTGTGCCCCCTATACAAAACAAAGAACAAAGAACCCCCGTATAGCCTTTAACAGACTGTTGGGGCAAGTGCTGTTAGCGAGCACCTATGAAGGCCGGAACGGTACACGAGGGGGTGGGTGGCCAGCACCACGCCCGACCGCCTTTGTCTCCCCAGTGGCGATGTTTACACACCGCACCAGGTACTCATTTGAGACTGAGTCGACCTAGGGGAGGCCCGGGACCGGTTCAGATAATCGTCACTGGTGTCGGCCGTGAGCGGGAATCGAACTCGTGTCGCCAGATTCATAGCGCAGCGCGCTAACCGCTGCACTATCGCTCCCCACACATACACGGGCACACGCACGCGCGTACAGCCACTCACCCCCGCGCGCGCGCCCGCCGCCCAACGCCGCTCACCTGCTCGTATTTCTCCAGCTCCGAGTGGTAAATCTGCCGGATCTGCGCCAGCTTGGCGCGGTAGTCCGAGTGCTCGATGCAGCCGTCTCCGGGAGAGCCGCCGGGGTGGGCGATGGCCGCCGCCGCGGCCGCCGCGGCCGCCGCCGAACCTCCTCCTCCCCCGCCGCCGGGGCCACCCTTCTCCGGGCCCGACACGCCTTCGGCCAGCAGCATGTTGTCCAGCCGCATGAGCTGCGGGTCAGGGGGGTCGTCGTCCTGCGCGCCGCGGATGCTCAGCACTGGCGTGTGGCGGGGGGGCGGAGGGGAGGAAACAGCGGAGGCGACGACGATGGCCATCATCGGCGTAATCGGAGGCAACGAGCGATCCGCCGGCGGCGGCGTACGAACAACTGCGCCACCCGCTCCCTTCCCCCCACCACCTCCTCCCCCCCCCCCAACAAGCCGGTCACGTATCCGAAGAAGCCGCCAGCACGTGGAGCGAAACGTCCGTCGGAGACCGTGCGGAACAGCAGGCGCAACTCAACTCGAAAGCAGGTTGGAGGGCTTGACCGGTTTGGAGCCGTAGCCCAAACGGTCGCCGCTAATTTTGACGATATTTTTTTAAACGACAAAAAATATTCTATCGTCTGCTTCAGCGATCGATGCGAGGGAACAGATCTGACCCGAGCCACTGGGGGGCGGCGTTTTTCCACGCGTCCAGCTACAGGAGGAAGAGGCATCCGCCGCGCGAAGGTTCAACGGATCATTCGAAATGGACACGGGTGGGGGAATTTATCGACGTGCACGGGAGATGGAAAACAAAAAAATTGTTTAATGCGGTGGGATTTTACCGTGCAGTCGGTGGTGACCGGGCTAAGACCATCAACTCTCTACGCCGGAGAATCCGGTTGGAGCACACGGAAGGGACGGAAACTTGGATTCGAACCCAGGTTCTCAGCGTTGCCGGCTGACACTCTTGAGCCCCTGGCCACCCGGTCAGCTTCGATTTTTTTCTAAAAAGATGTATCGATCAAAGCTACGAGAAGATAAAAACAAAGCCTCAGAAAATAATGAACCTCTTTTGACGTGTCGTAACGTTTAAGCAAGTTGTCAGCAGAGGGCGGGGGCAGCAAAATGCACTGATGCACCGTCATATGCACCAACGTCATTGCTTCATTCATTCCGAAGTGGCTGAGGACGGTCAAACAAACCTCCCAGGCTCGCACGGCGTGGGGCGGTCCTCATCCAGCAGTGGGCTGACAAACGTGGCTGTACACGCGCGTGTACGGTACAACTCCGACTCTGTGCTATGAACAGAGCCTCCTGGCCACCTCTGGAGACAGTAATTCTTACTCTGGAGAGACTGGTCCTGCCATACGATTGTGGAATTTCCACTGCCGATCATGGGCTTTAAAAACCGAAATAATTTGGGGCTTTTGCGGGAGATTTTTTTTCCCCGCAGATTAACGTTCCAACAACAACAACAACCGCCGTTCGCCACTTAGCGGCGGTGACGTCACCACAGCGCCTGTGCCAGGCGCGCTTCGAGGCCACGTTACAACACCCTCGCACGTTTGCACCACCACCATCACCGTCCGTCCGCGCGAGTGCTTCAAAAAGGATCATTTCCCATTTCCGCTGCTGCAGCGTCAAGCGCGAGGCCGCTCTTCAAGAGACACGAGATGCCCTGGGGGGGACCCAGCGGGCAAGGCAGCAACACCAGCCGAGCAGGGAGAGGGAGGGAGGAGTAGAGGAGAGGGGAGGGGAGGGGAGGGAGGGGAGGGGAGGGAGGGGAAGGAATGGGGGGAAGGGAAGACGTAGAAAATGAGAGTGAGATGGCTCAGAGGTGGATAGCAGCAAGGGGTGGCCCACAGGGCACCGAAGACACCACCGCAAGACAAAGAGGGAGGATGGCTGGCTGGCTGGCGAGCGGGTGGGTGGGTAGGACGGTGGGTGGAAGGGAGAGGGCGGGGACTGCGTAGGTCATCGCGACTGCGTTGCTACGGCTCTCCGGCGTGTTCTCGGGGCTGTGCAGCGACGCAGCTCCCAGCGGAGCAGCGTGGAAAAACGTCCGGGCGGGGGGGGAGGAGGGGGGACACACCGTGCCGGACCAACGCCACCCGATGGCAAGCTCATCGCAAGACACGAGAGTTCGGTCAAGAAAGAGGAGACAGATGGAGGGAGGAGAACAGAGAGGAAAGAGAGAAGGGGGGGAGAGAACAGAGGGTGGAGAGAGGGAGGGGGAGAACGCGGCGGAACGCGGGACGCGCCGCGATGGTGGGGAGCAGTAAAGGCCGTCGCGAGCCTCATAAACAACGTCGGATTAATGCAAATCGCTCGCACGCAAATCCCCCCCCCCCCCCCCGGCAGCCCCCCCCCCCACTCCGCCCCCACGCCCGCGCGAGCGCGAAGAGCGGCGCGTGGGATCGGCGGCGCGGGGTCCCCGCTTCCTCGCGGCTCGCCTCTTAATTGCTGCAATTACCCATTAATTGGCATTAATTAGCCGCTAACGAGCCCGCGGGTAATGGGGAGGGAGCGAGGGAGGGTGTCGAGCGAGCAAACGAGCGAGCGAGACGGGAGGGAGAGAGACGGAGAAAAGGGAGGGAGGGGAGATGATGGGAGCGGATGTGGCGAGGAATGGAGAGATGGAGAAACGGGAGGGAGGGAAATGGAGAAGAGAGAGGGAGCGGATATGGCGAGGAATGGAGAGACAGAGAGGGGACGGGCAGAGAGTCGGGGCGGACGATCGAGTGACGACCCGGCATCGTCGCTCACGCGGCGAGTAGACGGTGGGGGGTTGGGGGCGACGCCGTCTCGCGTCGTCCTGGAATCACTGGTGTGCACGATCGTCACCGCCCGCGCGATCGTCGGCGAAATGGGGCTCAAACGAGGGGCGTCAATGTCCCGGGAGCGCGTGCGAGGGGTCGTGCGCTTCCATGCGCCACCATCTCCGCTCCTGCCGCCTTTATTGAGCCTCAAATATGCCTACGTTCGGAGCCGTGGCACGGTCGCGCTCAGCGTAGATCGATAAACCGAGGGGTGGTTTCTGGCTCCGATTAGACGTGCTCACTCGGCGTGTAACAATACGCCCTCCCTCACCCCAGTTAATGCGATTCTGTGACGTCTCTCGTTTTGTGCCGCCCATCGCTCTCTCTCCCTTCTCTCCTTTGTATTGTGTCTGGCTTGCTCCGTTAGCCTGCAGCCTTCTTTCTAATCGGCGTTCGATATTCTGGTGAAAAAGACGGGGAAACGCGTAACTCTTGATACCATCCGCATTTTTTTTGTATATATAGAAATGTTGTGACCGGTGACACAAATGACGGCGATGGAATCAACCGTGACGTTCATGACGACGGAAATAGTTTTTCAATGCACCCGTAACTAGCCGTAATCAACATTGTCAACATGGATATTTTCTCTGTGCAATGCTCAATAAACGATCGAGCAGCATTTCGTCCAGCAGACAATACCAATCGTCGCACTGATCTTTAATATATATAGAAATTTGAAACCAACTACACGGCAACATTCCCCGACACTGGCAGACCAATGCCGATTCGCAAGCCAGCGTCGAGCACAGGACTCGGATTGTAAATGTCACGGGTTTACTCTCCGACACGCAACCGATGCACTGCCCGTGGTTTTGTTTACGCGACAAATCTTACGAACTGGTTGCTTCGGGGGGGGCGGTGGCGTGTTTGACGACATTTATATTTACGCGACTCACCCCACAGAAAGGCCTCTACTGTGAATATAACATTGTTCGCGGAAGCCTCCGTGTCAAACAGAGGGTCCCAGCTGCAGTCGGCAAGTCCCCCCTGGGCTACTTGCAGCAAGCTCCCCCTATCCCCCTATACGTGCACAAGAGCTTACCAAAGTCAAAAGTATTTTCCTCCTCGAATAAGCTTCGAGGCATTGATGCTCGCACGTCCTGTTGACACAAGCCCTGCACATCCAGCGGTAGAAACTCCACGTTCCCGCGGTCGGGGCGGACGCCCGTACGTTCGACCCTCTTTCGCACCGCACGTAGGCAACCGTGCGAATCGGAGGAGCGGGGTAAGGACCACCGACTGAACGCAATAAGCGAGAGAGGGTGAGGGCAAGTTTATCCACAGGGACACCACCGTTGACTTCCACCACACAAGCGGTTGCTCATTTTCTCGACCATTCCCCCCCCCACCACCTGGATGTGAACTCGCAACGTTCCGATTGCGAGCCACTTGCTCTCCCCGCGTTTTGGGAAAGTTTACTTTGTTCAACCCAGGTGAGAACTCAGAAAGACCCGGATGTATCTAGCGTACGATATCGCGTAGCATCGCGTAATATCGCAGCAACCCTCAACACTTTAAATCTTGCACTGCTGTGGGGGGGGGGGGGGGTAGGGTCTGCATGGCTGGGATGAGAAGCCTTGGCACATGGGAGGGAAGTAATGTTTGTGTGCTGACAAATCCTGCCAGCCAACGTTACGCTGACAGACTAATAGGAGGACTCGGCTTAAACACACGGGTTAGGGTTACGCCAGACCGGTAATTCAATGATGAGAGAATCTCGCCGCGAAAGGTCTTTAAGTGGGAAAAGTGTCATCAAGTGACTTGGATGATATCAATGGATGCTGTCCGCTCGCCCCCTGTGCCCCTGCTCCGTAGCGGAAGGGCCATTCCTCAAAACATTCCCAATCCCCCCCAACTCGACACGAATTAATTATAATTCTACCGCGGTATCAGCATCGCGCTCATGAGTTGAACAAAAACATTTTTAACATTCGGAACTCGGTAGCTTCCAGTGCGTGGCAGAGGTCGCAAACGGGTTTTGATTCCTTACCCGTACCCGGCCGCACCAGGGTCGCAAACGGGTACCCGTACCCTACCCGATACCCGGCTACCCGTACCCGGCCGGGTATCGGGTAGGGTACGGGTACCCGATTGCGACCTCTGGGATGAAGCCATGTTGCAGGCGCGGGTGGGTTGATTCTAGGAACTTGAATTGCGAGAAGAGACAAGACGTTGGGAAATGAGTGACAAACGGTTACTCACCAGTGACTCACGGCCTACCCGTACCCGTACCCGGCCGGGTACGGGTAGCCGGGTATCGGGTACCCGATTGCAACCTCTGGTGCGTGGTATTTGCCCGTGCCGGAAATCAGAACCCAGACGATGATGTCGCCAAACACTATAACAATTCCGATTTACCCATTTGCTTAATTGCCGTGCCATTTTCATACCCCGTCAATCCATACAGTTTCACCCCGTATTCTTGTCCAGGGAAATTGAGTTTTTAGGTCCGTACGGCGTACAGCCGTTTCAATACGGGCACATTAAAAAAATATATATATTTGTTTGTGTTGCTCCCTTGTTGAATGAACGTTGAGATTCATAAGGGGCACGTGGTGACCAGTAAGGTCTGAATTGGTCTGTAATAGGGTAGGCACTGATAAGGGGTTGACAGGTTTGCATTGTTAGCTTTTTCTCTTTTGTCATATCGGTTACCCAGGTCACTTGTGCAACGTGAGACTCATCATGCTCTCTTGAGATCTCTCACCAGCTTACACAATATAAACTTGAGATCCTGAAACTTAAAACTATTTTTTGTTATTTAAACCAGGTTAAGGCCCACTGAGCAAAACGGCTCTTTTCCAGAAGCGATCTGGGCCATCACAAATGATAGCCAAGTGGGGCCTTACCTGATAAAATACATACAATAGTAGAAAACAAATATCTTTGTGGGTTTTTATTTTTTGAGAATCGCCGCGTATTATTCTTCCGTTTTGTTGGCGGAGTGCAGCCATCTGTCCGCGTCGAAACGGCTCCCAGCGGAGTGGCCCAAAAGGATGCTCGCTCCCTAGCCGCGTGGTGTGTACAAACGGGTGGTGAGCGCAAGAGAGGCCACCACCACCACCGCACACCCCCCCTCCCTCTACGGAGGGCTTTTCCGTGCCCCCTACGACAAGTGTGGCGGTAATGAGCCCCCCACAACCCCCACCCCCCCAAAGACACGAACCGTCTTTGGCGCCGGATAAACACCCCCCCCACGGCATATTAGCATATGTGTACACACAACGCAATTTGGATTCATATATAGCCTATCGATGTTATCGCAAGAAGCTGCGGAGAAACAGTGGGCCGCATAACTAGTAGAGAGGCTGTTGGTCATGAGCCTCTAAGGATTCTTCTTTCTCTGGGTCCCCTATGTGGCCGTGTAGGTTTCTGTGCGAGCATACTGCATATATATTCCTATGTTAGTACTGTATACGGGGAAGACGAGTACCGATGTTGGTATATGGGTCACTACGAGTGTGCGAGTCCCCTTTGTGGGTTACATGGATCGGTGACTGCACCTCCGATTAGCACGGCTGGCTACGTACGGTGCCAACGAAGTTCAACACACGTACGTACAACTGAGCATATGGGACTGTATGTGAGCGTGCGATTGCCTATGTGGGTTATAAAGGTGGTGAGCACCCAAGCAGGCATCCACGATGGAGATGCAGCAGCGCATAGACGGATTGCCACATCGCAAAACAGCAAGGCTGCGTGCAAGTGGCACTGACCATGGCTAATGATGACGACGCTATACACAGATAAAAATCCCCTGGTACAGCCTTAACACTGTTGGGGCAAATGTAAAAATATAACACCCACAACACAGACATAATGGACACACAGACTACAAGACAAAGATCCCCCGTATAGCTTGAACAGACTGTTGGCGCAAGTGCTGTTAGCGAGCAGCACCTATGAAGGCCGGCACGGCACACGAGAGGGTGGGTGGCCAACACCACGTCCGACCGCCTTCATCTCCCCAGTGGCGATGTTTACACATCGCACCAGATACCAATTTGAGGCCGAGTCGACCTAGGGGGTGATCAGTACCGGTTCAGATATTCGTCAATGGCGTTGGCCGTGAGCAGGAAAAAACTCGGGTCGCTATCTGCTAACCGCTAAACCTCCGCTGTCCATCAAACTTTTGGTTGGCCATGGAACAAAGATGGTCACCGCATCACGCGCTTTCAGATGCGCATCTATGGGCCGTCTGGAAAGCTCTTCCTTCCGATATTAGGAAGCCCACTGCAGCCATGCACTTTTAAATCATCTAGATTCAAAACTAATTTATTTCCAACTGCTCTTTGTGTTTAGTTTATTGTCCTTCTCCCTGCACCTCCGATTAGCAGGGTTGGCTACGTACAGTGCAAAACAAGTTCAACATACACACTCGCGTGCGGACGAATCGAAACGCTTCTCGCTGTATTCTTTGGGTCTTTCGGTTAAGTCACGTAGAGAGGTTCAAATGAATAAAAATAAACAAAAAAACTACGACGTTTCAATCACAACACAAGCGATCGTCATCCGTTTTCCTCCTTACACAGTGAGAAGCTTGACTTAAAGCTTTCGTGACTGCAGGAATTCATTTTCTTTGAGTCTTTTGGTAAAGTCGCGTAGAGAGGTTCAAATTAGTAAAATTAAAATGAACAAAAAAACTACGACGTTTCGATCACAACACAAGCGATCGTCATCCGTTTTCCTCCTGATGGTGATCGCTTGTGTTGTGATCGAAACGTCGTAGTTTTTTTGTTCATTTTAATTTTACAAATTTGAACCTCTCTACGCGACTTTACCGAAAGACTCAAAGAAAATGAATTCCTGCAGTCACGAAAGCTTTAAGTCAAGCTTCTCACTGTGCAAGAAAACGTCCTGTGCACTCCATCGCACCGCTGTAGCGGACATCGTATCAATGACCGCTCTATTTCGCTGCCCCTTGTCTGGCGGTGTCGGTTTCACGGCCGCATTTGTGTTTCTGTCCCGCACTGTTACGCCTTCCTTTCAGAAACCAAACGCTCGTTTGGCCCGGCGAGCAGAGAGAGAGAGAGAGCGGCGGACACGTGCGTTTTTGTGAACGCCGTAGGGAACGTCACAGACCGGACAGGACAGGGTAAGCAACTTGCGAGTTGGGAATGCGATGAGAAAGAGCCAGGGGGGTCTGCAGCCTGCGGCTCAGGAAGCCGCGTGTGGCGGCTTTTTAAGGACTGCTACGTGACACGTCTTTTTATTAAGGACACCACCGTCTCTCGTATTCACTATGTGGATGGGCCATGGCTGGTGGTAATCGACGTCTACGTTATTGTGCGGGGGTCACTGAGCTGGACTGTGTGAGAAAACACGCTTCTGCATCTTTCTTTGAGTGCCGGTACATGCAGAGGATGCCAGGAATTTCACGGCAGGATGCGGCGAGCAACTCGGAAGACGGGGACGCAGGCGTTATTTGGAAGAGAAGCTTGGGATGGTGGCCGGCACACGTGTAAACTAAACTTAACAACTTTTTATTTTACCAGGTAAGGACCACTGCGCTATATAGAGCTATTTTTCAGAAGCGACCTGGCCACAAATTTGGAAATGTATAGCAGCCAAACACTCGAAACGCATAGAGATGTTGATTCTAAATGCGGGGGAAAAAACCGGAGGACCCGGAGAAAAATCCACGCGACCACCACGGGGAAAACACGCAAACTCCAAATATACAGGCATCAGGGTCGGGATCGAACCCACGACCTCCTGTATACCAGGCGAGGTAGTCAACATCTCCTAGGTGAACGAGACGAGCATTCGAGTGGCACCCCAGTGGTTGGCAACCAAGGGGAAGACCTCGAGACCAATTGGGATCGTACATGGGCATCATCGCCCACCCCCCCCCCAATGACAGACTAATGCCCCAAGTCACTCTTGGAAATGAAACTTATCCTGGTATCTCGAGGTCTCTCACCCTGGTCAGACAATATCCACTTGAACTTGGTGGTGGTGGTGACGATGAGACTATATTGGAGGCCGAGTGTTAGCTGGTGCGACAGCCAAGGAATCCCTGGCCAGAATCGGTGGCATCAATGACATGAGCCATGATGACCTCTTCTTCATTGAGCCACATCACGGACATGTGTCCCACCCATCACTACCCTCCTCCTCCCAACGACATCTCAACACCGCTTGCTTCCTGGCCAAGTTCAATTCGGAACTCCCAAGTTGCCTCCCCCCCTATTTCGTTCCGTGAAAATTCCTAACATCCTTCCCGCATCCAAAGGCCAGACGCGTTCTTTTCTTGACAGGGAGGCAAAACACTGCACTCTTTCGGCACCCTCCGACCGTAATGTTTTTGCTGTCAAGCTGCTAAGGGCATCATTAACTTCGGCACGCTGCCTTACCTCCGTTAACACCTCTGGCGGCGTCTGGACTACTGTACTTCGATATGGCGACAACTGTTTTCAAGGAGCTGGATTCAGCAGCAGACTGCGAAGACGCAGATGAAGTGTATACCAAAGACAAAGGTCCCCCCACCCCCCTCCACCACTATAGCTTACATGGGCATTTGGGGCAAGTGCTGAGAGCGAGTACGTACTTAGGTCAGAACGGCGCACGAGCGGGTGGGTATGGGAAAAAACCACGTGCCGATGTTTACACACCGTAGCAGGCATTGAATAAGCCAAGAGTCATCATCGGCGAAGCCCAGGATCGGTTCAGATGTTCGCCATTGGACGTTGGTCGTGGGCAGGAATCGAACTCGGGATGCCGGGTTGGTAGTGCAGCGCGCTGACCACTGCGCCACCATCATCCTCAGCGGTCATGCTCTATCCACTGGCGGTTGAAGGCCCTACCCACACCGTCGCCATCCCTCGTGAGTCTTGCCATGCCATAATCCGTCTCACTGCTGCACATGTGCCGATCCCATCGCTCCACCTCCGTTAGGCTACCTCTCCACCCCAATCTGTGAACACATCTGCATTCAACTACAACCGCCGTTCGTCACCAAGTGACGGTGATGTCACGAGAGCGCCTGTGCCAGGCTAGGTGCACTTTGAGGTCATGGGAAGTGTGGCCGGAGGCTGGCAGGAGTCACGGGACAGACCCACGTGTTACGGGTTAACCGAGATGACTGACAGACGCACCACCTGTGCTCCCAACTGTGACACATTGCAGTCTCAACCCCCCCCACCCCCGGCGTTCGGCTCTTCCTAACACGCAGACACACAAACACACGCACTCGTGTACGTACGTGCGCGCGCACATGTACATGGTTAGCCTCGGTCACTCTGCTAAGCGACCACCCGGCTTTGAAGCGGTACGACTGCCCTCCACCCCCTTAAATTTTGCAGAATCTGCACCACACGGGGCCACTCTGTGCCCACACCTCCCAAGGACACACACGGTGTTAAATTACACCCACTCCGTCGCAGCCAGAGTAGACGTCCCAACTCCCAATGCCAGTGCGTGCCAATCACGTGGACGGACAGAGCCGCAACTGAAGGCAGCTTGTCCACAGTACGCTTGAGGTACATCTACAAGTATTGGCGCATCTATCAATTCACTGCTGGATGATGGCCTTTCCAAGCCGCAACCACCACCAACCGACTACACCACCGCCGCCACCACCTCTTCACACAATCCTGCAAAGTAATAATCCACCCAGCACCTACACACGAACCGATTTCATCGCCCCATCTATTAAAAATATTTTTAAAAAAATTCACTACAAATCCCAGTGAGCTATTTAGCTCTTTTTCAGAAGCGGCTTGGACGCGAATGATAGCCCAATGAAGTGGCTTACCATCACGTGGAAATGTCTCGCAGACAAATCCTCTAAAGGCATGCTTCTAAATGTGGAGGTAAAAACCGGAGGACCCGGAGAAAAATCCACACGACCACGCGGAGAGAGACACCGCAAAGTCCAAATATACAGGGATCGAACCCACAACCTCCTGTATACCAGGCGAGGTAGTTAACATCTCGTGCACAGTGGTGGGAGTCAGCCCGTCCTCTCGGGACACGTTCCATTCCTTGGCTGCCACTCCGCAATTATTCTCAACAATCGGTCACTGACTGGCCCTTCTTTCCACGGTGCGTCCTACCCAGAAAGCCCACGTGGCTCTTTAGAAACAAATTTGAACGACATAAAATTGACCCTGCGACACGAATCTCCCCCCAAATAAACCATGTGCTCTTCTTTGCGTCCCTCAACGTCGCTCCAAGCGTGCGGCTCTCCGCTGCTTCCCGGCATGGACTTTTCGCCCTAACCGTGTGGCTTTCAAAACCAAATGATAAAAAAAATCGGCGATTGTTATTCAAAAGCTTCCCCCCCCCCCAGCCCCCAAAAGAGACACACACGCACACAGACGCTCCGGCGGCCAAATAGAACCCAACACAAGGACGATTATTTAAGACTCTGCAGTTGGCGAGCAGCATTTTTTGGAGACATAGCATTGGAGGGGGCGGGCAGGCGGGCTGGGGGGGGGTGGTAGCGGGGTGGCAGGCCCGGCGTTACAGGCCAAGAACAGAGGCAACAACAAGCGCACGCAGGCAGGCCACCCGCAGTGAGCGAGGTTAGGCCGAGAGAGAGCAAAAGACGACGCACCACGATGGATAGCCCCGTGGGCCGGAGAGACGGGACGCGTCTCAAAACGAACGCGGCGGTCAGCAATACCCGCGCGCATCAAATCAAATCAAGCCTACATTTTGGCGTCCGCACAATTCTTATAAGAAGTTGGAGGCCTGCAATTTTTTTTTTGCTCATGCCACTGCTGACTGATGGGCCTCCGCTGGAGGATGCACATGAGAGGCCCTCAGGAGGAGGGTGTTTTTGGCCGAGTCTTCCAAGCTAGCCATTTGAGTCTTGGGCAGATGTGAAAGTACCCACACTTTCTCCCACCGCATGTTACCCTGCTGTTCGATGACACTACAGTGCACTCATTTTTTTACACCACTGGGTGGACAGATGCGGAGGAACGATTTCAGAAAACTTGCTCCATTGTTTCAACTTCCGCCGACCGGGAGAAGGAATCGAACCGGCGACCTCCGGACAATCACAGCACAAGCGGGCATCCCAGCCACTCGGATAACGGCACGGCTGCATCGCGTTGGCGCTGTTTCACAGACGAGTCTAGTCTGCGGTAGTTCCACAGAAGGGGCCCCCCCCCCCGATGTTGCGATACGGCTCATACCTAATTAGGTCAACCTTGCGGGTAACTTCCAACTTTGGCAAATTCGCAACCGTGATGCCGGCCACACGCACACGCAGCAAAACTATTCAACTATTTTCATTTCACCAGGTAAGGCCGCAAGCGAGCCATGTATCTGTGTTTCAGAAGCGACCTGGCCACAAGTGATAGCTCGGAGAAGCGGCTTATCATCATCATCGCGTGGATATTTCTAGCAGCCAGATTACTCGTGAACGTGTGACGTCGATTCTAAACGTGGAGGAGAAAAAACGGAGGACGCGGAGAAAAATTCCACGCGACCATCGTGGGGAGAGAGAGAGAGAACACGGAAAACTCCAAACGCACTACCGCTCAGTGCTGCCAGCGCACTGCGGGTTCAGAGGGGGAACACAAAGGGGGGGGGGGGGAGAGGAAATGGGGGGGGGAAACACAGGCACCACCCCTCGGTCTCGGCCTGGCCTGACGCCTAATCACACCGTCACGGTGCCTTCGGTGAAGGCTGCATGCAAAAAACCGTGGCCATTTGTCACGAGAGCTTTGTTCGAACACAAGGGGGGGGGGGAAGAGAGAGGAGAGAGAGAAAGGATTCCTCCCTTTCGCCTGTATCCCCTCCTCCACCACCACCAAGGTCTGGGCGGCGGTGGTGGTGGTGGTAACCGGGGGCCAGTTTTGGCACAAGATCGTAAGTTTCGACTGCAGCAGTAGCAGCCGTTTGTTTATTTTTGACATTTTTTCGTCTTTTTTTTTAATCTTTCCTACCCCGACCACCAGTTTTAGAGAAAACGTGCCATCGGTGTTGTTGTCATGCGACGTTTGGATCTCCCGTGGAGCAGTGCAACCCCCACTGTACGAGAGAGTGCATCCCGCAGACGTGGATGTCAAAGAGCTACCTCTGAGATTCCCTTCAAAGTGACGTCCGTTCAGCATTGGGGGGAGGGGGATGGGCGGCACTTTCCCACCTGCTGTGCCACCGACAGCAAAGTCCGTCGCGTGACATTCAAACCGGGCTTTTTAGCTTTTGTTTAATTTTCATAACTATAATTTCGCCGCAATAACGGCACGACCAAATCAACGTGGCTTTTTTGTGTGTGCACTCATCGGTGACCAGGCAGCTGAGAACACATTTTAATCACAGGCGGCCGACTTAATACCAAAAACTATTTTAAACTCAACTATTTTATATTTTACCAGGCAAAGCCCACTGAGAACTATGTAGCTCTTTTTTCTGAAGCGACCTGGCCACAAATGATAGCTCAACAAAGTGGCCAATCATCACGTGGGAAATTGACAGCAGCCAAATACTCTCAAAGCACATCGATTGTAAACGTGGAGGGAAACACTGGAGGACCCGGAGAAAAACCACACGGAATCACTGGGAGCAAGACAGGCAAACTCCAAATATACACACGTCAGCAGGGTCGGGGGCTCGAACCCACGACCTCATGTACAGCAGGCGAGGGATTTGACATCTCGCCAAGATCCCGGTGGAAGCAGCGGCCCAAGAGCTCTGACCTCTGTGCCACGGGGTCACCTCCGTTGTGTGGATGTCAAATATCCCATGACACGGCACACAAGAGGCGGCTAAGTGTGTGCGCGTGTCGCGCGGCGCTAATGACCGCGGTAAATGGACCGCAAATGACGTTCCTTATGTAACTTTTGTCACAAACGCCTGCCTTGCAATGGAGATAATGAATCTCAATGGGCTATCATTTGGTTAAGTACTGTAAAGTATGATGAGTTGTCAGAATGTGAATGGGCGATGATGACTGTTGTAAAGACAGCGATAATGACAACCATCCATTACCGTCATCACGTCCAGCGTTATTACCATCATTACCATCGGCGCTACCTCTCCTCGCCACAACCGCTATCACCAGCACCACCACCACACTCAGAATAAATCGCGAAAGCAATCTGGACAAAGACCGATAACCTCACTGTTATCGTCATCCCCGCCACCATCACCATTACGATGACCACCATCGTTACCGCAACCACGGACATCGTCACTATCAGAAGCCATCGCAACGCTCATCAATAAAATTCCCGAAACAACTAAATGCTGTGCTCTGTTGTAATTACCATCACCACCATCATAAACCATCACCACTACCATCCACATTACCACCACCACCGTCGCCATCATCAATATATTCACAGTACAATCACAACCACTGCCACAATCAAAAACCAACATCTATCACGATTACCACTCGCCATCACCAATATTACCACTACCATCGCCCTTCACCCACTTCCGTCAACATCGCCAACATCACTGTACCCCCCCCCCCATCCCCTCCCCTGCCCCAGGGCACACCACCACACAGGCCAAGATGGCACTTGAGGTTCTCAACTTCCCAGCACGCACAGGCAAATAAGCAAACACGATTGGCTGCCGGGTGGCCATGTGAGCGGCCAGGGCCAATCGCACGGCGGGGTCACGCCGGTCCACGGTGGGAAACCTAAAGCGTTTCAGGGTGTGTGTAATGAGCAGCGTGTGTGTGTGTGTGTATGCCAAGCTGGCCCTAATAGGCGCTCGCTAACAGCACCCCCCCCCCCCGCACCAACAATCCGTTCAAGGCTATACAAGGCATCTTTGTACGAGTGTTTGTATCAGTGTGTGTACGCATTGAGCATTGGTTATCGTGAACGCATGGGTCCATGCGTGAATGTTTGTAGGAAGCATATGCGGGCTACGTAGATGTAGGTGTGTTAATGAGCGCGCATAATGCAAATATGTTTCAATATGCATCATTGTCCTCTCTGTAAGTACATATTGTGTTTGTGTTTGTGGCCGAGTGGTTGGCCTAGCGATTAGCACACCGCGCAACAAAAAACCGGCGACCTGATACCGGATTCCGTAGCCACAGGTTAAACATCGGTCGTGGACCACCTGAACCAGTTCTCTGCCCCAACGTCGACTCAGCCTTAAATGAGTCCCTGGTGTGGTGTGTAAACATCGCCACTGGGAAGACAAAGGCGGCCGGGCCAGGCAATGGCGATGGCCACATATGCGCCAAGCCAGCCTTCGTAGGTGCTTGCTAACCGCACTTTTCCCAACGTTTCGTGAAGGCTACACAACAGAGAATCTTTGGTCTTTGTGCGAGGCAAACGTCGGGTATATGGGCGAGTGTGCACATTTCAACATCGCTGGCTAATTCTCCGGCCTCGCCGATTGCTGTGAAGAAGATCCATTGCCCAAAACGTCACCTATGACATTTTTTTTGTTCAAGGCCACAGTGTTGACGAACGTGTTGCGTCATTTAACGTACACTGTATTTAGAATTTTCACTACCTACGTTTTATCACGCACGTACAACAAAGCTGAAATCAACCAAGCTCGCTGCACGTACTGGGAATGTTCGACGCAACATAATGGGCTCGTGTACGTGTGAGCGTGTGCGAGTGTGTGAGCGTATGCGAGTGTGCACGCGGTGTGTGTGTGTGTGGTTAATGTGTAGCAGATGCACAAGGCCTCACCAGTCTTCTCCTTAATCTCGCACAACACGTTGAAAAGGGCGGGCTTCATTCTGTGACAGTTCAGAGCATGTTTCCTGCGCATAAGGCACACACAACACACGAAACACAAATGTAAAACACACAAAAGGACAAATAACTTCCCCAACCCCCCGCCCTACAGCCTTTAACAGGCCGTTGAGCCAAAGTGCTGTTAGCGAGCACCTATGTCTGTTGAACTTCT
The DNA here is from genome assembly GCF_964198595.1 of Lampetra fluviatilis. Taxonomy (NCBI): domain Eukaryota; kingdom Metazoa; phylum Chordata; class Hyperoartia; order Petromyzontiformes; family Petromyzontidae; genus Lampetra; species Lampetra fluviatilis. The sequence continues at coordinate 4,668,055 of NC_136323.1, read as the reverse complement.
TTCGCACCGTACGTAGCCAACCGCGCCAATCGGCGGTGCTATGAAGAGCAGCGAGTCACGCGATGGGTGTCGGTGACCAAGATCACGCCCGGACGCCTTTGTCTCTCCAGTGGCGATGTTTATTACACACCGCACCAGGCACTCATTTCAGGCCGGGTCAACCAAAGGCGAGGCCCAGGACCGGTTCAAATATTCGCCACTGTTGTTGGTCGTGAGCGGGAACCGAAGTGGGGTCGCGTTGTGTTCGTAGCGCGGTGCGGTAACCACTGCGCCACCACTCCCCACGGAGTACGTGCGTGCGCGCACATAGTACGCGCACGCACACACAGTATGACAGGGGCCAGTGTCATGTGCTGATGAAAACACGACTACGCAATGGCCTGGTGATTTGCCGCATTGTTGGCGATGATGTGAGACATTAGTCGGTGCTTTTCACCAAGTAATTATTTTTTTGTGTTATTTCTGTTTTTCCGATAATGTATTTTCAAATTTTAACATCCAATTTCAGATTTGAAAATTGTATTTTAGTTTCGCAATTCAATTAATCGCGTTTAAACGACGCTATTCGCCCATTAAGTGTTAGCGTAATATATTCATCCGTTCATTTTAATTTTGACAAAATTATTTTTTTAACGGTTAAATAATTTCCATCAAAATTATTTGCATCAGTCAAATCTTTTTTTGATGTAGCCATTTCAAAAATTAATTTAGCAAAAGTGGCACACACCGCGTATATCTGCGTCTGCGATGGCACTTTGGGCAGGAAAGCCAAGGAAGTGACAATTTCCATGATGTCACTTCCTGTGACAAATTTTCCGATCACAACACACAACTAGACACAAAGGTAACATTGTATTTTGCACACACACACACAGACTAATAACCCTTGTGTACAGCAGTATAAACTTGTAGCGAGTTGCTATTAGCGGGCATTTCTCAACACCGGCACAGCACACAAATTCACAAATTGGTGGCGTGACCACCACCACCACAACCGGCAAATTCTTTCCTCCACAAGTTCTGATGTTTACACAAAGCATCAGGTACGCAATTATGGCTCGGTTAACTTTGGAGGGAGGTCCAGCACAAGTTCTGGTATCGCTCGCCACTGATGCTACCGTGACGACTTGGAATCGAACTCAAGCTATTCAAAGTTTATAGCGGTGCATTACACAAACTACAGAAACTCGGCTCTTGCTATATTGTGCAGAAATGTTATAACACGCAGAGACAACCAACACACGCACGCTAAACAAACAGCATATAGTAGAGCACAGGCAAAAAAAATACACACGTACACAAAGCAAAGCACAGGCATATAAAACACACAAAGAACACATTACAGCATACAGTCCAGGACAGGCAAAACAACACGCATACACTCCAGGAACATAAGATAGCGCACAATATACATAACCGTTTAACACAAATGTCGACAACACACATGCGATCGAGATGCCAAAAATCACAGGCCAGTAATTAAGTAACCGTACAAGTCAAAGTCGACGGGCAGCAGTAACTCAGCAGATGCAGCATCACGCACAAACACACTGGCACAACAAACACACCAGAGGCACACACACACACAGAAGCAGAATAATCAAGTCGAGATTCCAGAAAGACACGCACACAAGACTCACAATGCACGGAAGATACACATGGCAGGGAGACACACAAAGAAGCACATCATACACAAATACACAAAAATATTTGACAAAAAAAGGCGAAGGTTAATAGATGATATTTGCATAGCATGCATACGAGGATAAGTAACGTGTGAATTAAGACACAAGCTACATATTGCGAGTACGACACAGGAACGAGATACATCTACAAGAGGCATGTGATGCACACAGCAGGCATAGGGAGACAGACAAGACACACACAGGTCACACACGCAGATGCACAAAAGACACGAGATGGACAAAATTCACACAGATAAGTGGCAATGACAGGGCACACACACACAGTGAAGGAACTGGACTCACGGGATACACACTTAGACAAGGCGGACAGGCAAGTTGCATACAAAAGACACAAAACCATACGAAAGACAGACACACAACCATAAATGTGGCACACGTAGCTACGCAAGTGGCGTGTTAAATGAGAAACAATACACAAAGACAAGGCAACATACACAGACAGGATACATAAGAAACACAAAGGAAAAGAGACATGAAACGTACTGAAGCCACATGAGTAATATTAACGCATCAGAATTGAGACATTCAATGGCGACACAGAAACTAAACAAACGTGAGACACCGATGGGCGATAAGCCACACTCGGTAGACACTGAGAAAATGGCACGGCATGCACGAGACACACACAGGCAAAGACACGCACACAATCTACACACACACACAAAGACACACACAATCTACACACACACAGGCAGACACGCACACAATCTACACACACACAGGCAAAGACACGCACACAATCTACACACACACAGGCAAAGACACGCACACACGCTACACACACACAGGCAATTAGACGCAGACTCACACATACGGCAGGGAAGACAGAGAGAGAGACAGGCCTCCTGGGACAAGGCACACGGAGAGACAGACAGGGAATACACAGACAGGACGCGGACAATCGGCACAGTGGCCACACACAAGACACACAACAGACGCACAAGACAAATGAACGTACACATACACTCAAAATACAGACGACACACACACAAGAACACACAACGCAACAACAACACTCGACCAGTAGTACACCCAATGAATACACACAGACACACACACAGAGACACAGGCGGACACTGGCATAGAGGATAGACGGCACCACGGGACAGAATAAATAAGCAACGTGGGCACAATTCACACGCGAGCAACGGGTTACACACACACAGACACACAGACGGGGAGACACAATATGAGATCCTCAGACCGTACACACACACAGGGTTCGCAAGACGGTGAAGAGACAACACAAACCACACAATGGGTTACACAGAGACACAAATCTCCCCCCCACCCCTTCCCCTTTCAACACACACGTGGACAGAATAGAGACAGGCGGATGAAACACAAACCACACACACACACACAATGGGTTACACAGAGACATAAATATCCCAGCACAGAGACATACGGATGAGACAAACCACACATACAAGCACACACAATAGACGGACAACACACAAGCACACACGCCAACATAAACTACAGACACAGGCCTTCCGAGACGCAAAATAATACCCACGAAAGGTACACGATGGGCACAGACTTCAAGACAAAGATCCCCAGTGTAGCCTGTAACAGACTGCTGGGGCAAGTGCTGTTAGCGAGCAACTACGAAGGGGGGTGGATGGCCAGCAACCACGCCCGACCGCCTTTGTCTCCCCAGTGGCGATGTTTACCACACACACACCGCACCACGGAATCGAACTCGGGTCGCCGGGTTCGTAGCGCAGCGCGCTAACCGCTGCACCACCGCTCCCCGCAAAGTTTGCACGTGTACAAGACACACAACACAATGGATAGACAAAGCCAGAGAGATAGAACCTCTCAACACACAAGACACACACATACACAGATACTAGTAACGCGTACACGCAGATGCACATTGAACAACACCATGCACGCGTTACAACAAAGACAGAGACCCCCCCCCCACACATCCAGTGTTGCCTTTCACAGACTGCTGGGGGACAAGCGTTGTTGTTACATTGCACGGACACGTGGACATGAGACACACACCAAGATCGATAGACACAGCACACGCAAATGACAGCACACGCACACACACAACAAATTCACACGCACACACACACACCGGTCAGATATAAAAACACACGGTACACAAGGCTGGCATTTACACAAAGGCACACAGACAAGACCTTCGATACAGGCAATACACACACACACAACAGGTCTCCACAGACACACTGGCAGAGAGACACAAAAGCACAGAGACGCACAGGACATCCATTCAGAAAGACAAACAGAAACACACAAATACAGAGAGAGGACGACCTGCAATACAGACGAGACGCACACACAAGACACACACTCACACACTCACTCACACACACACAGACATGCACACGAGGTGCACACACACAGACATGCACACGAGGTACACACACAAAGACACGTACAAAATAAAGCACACTCCACAAAGACACAAGCCACACACACACTGACAGATACGATCACACACACAAGACACACATACACTGACAGACACAATCACACACACACAACACACACACCGACAGACACAATCACACACACACAAGACACAATCACACACACACACACAAGACACACACACAAGACTTGCAATATAGACAAGGCACACGCCACAAAGACACAAGCCACACACACACCCAACAGATTCACAAAGACACACTGAAAGACGCAACCACACACACAGACAACCACACACAGACATAAAGACACACAGACATAAATACACAATAGACACACACACAGGCATCACCACAACCACACTGACACACACACACAGACACAAAGACACACACACTGACACACATACATAAAGACACACACAGACAAAGACACACAATACACACACACAGACACAAATACACACACACACTGACACACAATAGACACACACAGACAAAGGCACACACATACACAATATACACACAGACACACAGACACACACAAACACACACAATAGACACACACAGGCATAAAGACACACACAATACACACACATTAGACACACACAATAGACACACACAATAGACACACACAATAGACACACAGCTACACACAGACATAAAGACACACACAGCCACACACAGACAACCACACACACAGACACACAATAGACACACACAGACACACACACAGCCACACACAGACACAACCACACACACAGACACACAATAGACACACACACAGACGCACACAATACACACACACTACACACAGACACACACAGACACAAAGACACACACACAGACACTACACACACACACTACACACAAAGACACTACACACACTAGGCACACAGACACAATAGACACACACACACAATATACACACACTAGGCACACAGACACACACAACACACAAAGACACTACACACACACTAGGCACACAGACACACACAACACACAAAGACACTACACACACAATAGACACACACACTACACACACACTAGGCACACAGACACAGGCATCAACATCGCTCCCCTCACTAAAATGGCGGCGACGGTAGCGGCGCCTTCGCGCCCGAACCCCCGAGAGCGAACCGGTCACCCACCCCCACCTCTAACTTCACCACAACAACAACAACCACCACAACCAAACAACAACAACAGCAGCCACCTCTCCTGCGCCTCGTCCAGGCTCTGGTCCGTGATGCCCACAAGTTGTTGAAGGATGTCTGCCAACTCTCGCTTCGAGGCCGCAGCCGCCGCGGCCGCCGCCTCTCCACCGTCGGGCTGGAGATGCGGGCCCGCCATCCCTCCTCCTCCGTGTCCACCTCCTCCACCTCCTCCTCCACCGGCTCCAGGGTGAGGAGGAGGAGGGTGCAGACCGAGCGCTGCCGACAGCGGCATGAGCAGGCGGGCCTGGTCCTCCATCATGAAGGACGCCACGGTTGGTGTTGCCGGGGGTGGCGGAGGGGAGGAGGAGGTGGAGACACGGGGGGTGGCGTTAGGAGGTTGTGGTGGTTGTTGTTGTTGTGGTTGTTGTTGGGTGGTGTAGGCTGTTGGTGGTGCTGGTGGTTGTTGTTGTTGTGGTTGGGTGGTGGTGGAGGCTGCTGCTTGCTGCTGCTGGTGGTGGTAGCAGAGGAGGAATGTGGAGTGTTGTGTGGTGGTGGTGGGGGAGGAGGTGGAGTTTGTGGTGGGTGGAGTTTAGGTGATGGTGGTGGTGGGGCGGAGTGTGGCGAGAGGTGGTGGTGGAGGTGGTGGTGATGGAAAACGAGGAATGTGTTGAGGGAGGTGGAGTGAGTGGTGGTGGTGATGATGATGGTGATAGTGAAGTTGGTGATGATGGTGGTGGTGATAGTGAAGTTGGTGTTATAGGAGGAATGTGTGAAGAGAGGTGGAGTGAGTGGTGGTGGTGGTGATGATGATGGTGGTGGTGATGATGATGATGGTGGTGGTGATGGTGGTGATGATGGTGATAGTGAAGTTGGTGATGATGGTGGTGGTGATAGTGAAGTTGGTGTTAAAGGAGGAATGTGTGAAGAGAGGTGGAGTGAGTGGTGGTGGTGATGATGATGGTGGTGATGATGATGGTGATGATGATGGTGGTGATGATGATGATGGTGGTGATGGTGGTGATGGTGGTGATAGTGAAGTTGGTGATGATGGTGGTGGTGATAGTGAAGTTGGTGTTAAAGGAGGAATGTGTGAAGAGAGGTGGAGTGAGTGGTGGTGGTGGTGATGATGGTGGTGGTGATGATGATGATGGTGGTGGTGATGGTGGTGATGATGGTGATAGTGAAGTTGGTGATGATGGTGGTGGTGATAGTGAAGTTGGTGTTAAAGGAGGAATGTGTGAAGAGAGGTTGAGTGAGTGGTGGTGGAGGTGATGATGGTGATGATGGTGGTGATGATGGTGGTGATAGTAAAAGTGTTGGTAAAGGAGGAATGTGTGAAGAGAGGTGGAGTGAGTGGTGGTGGTGATGTTGGTGATGGTGGTGGTGGTGATAGTGAAGGTGATGACAAAGCAGCAATGTGTGGAGTGTTGTGCAGACAGATGATGGTTGTGGTGGGTGGAATTAAGATGAAGTGGTATTCTTAGGTTTTTTCGGTAAAGTCACGTAGGTAAAACATTAAAATTAATGAAAATAAAATAAAACAAAAATCACGACGTTTCGGAGGCAACACAAGTCTCCGAAAAAACCTAAGAATATGATTCCTTGCAGTCACGAAAGCTTCAAATCTACAAGATGAAGTGGCTTTATGGGTCGACGGGCTGAAAGTGTGGGGGGGGGGGGTGGGTTAGCGTGGTGATGGCTGATGAGTTGATGGACAGGATGATGTGGATAGTGGGGTGGTAATGGGTGCTCGTTAGCTCTGATGGGAGGGATAAATGGAGGTTGTGGTGGTGGTGGTGATGATGGTTGTGGAAGCAGCGGAGGGAAAAGAAGTGTGTACGGCATGCCTTTGAGTGATGTGTGCTTGTAGGTGATTGCATCGGAGCTGATGTGATGGGTTCAATAGCAGTGTGCTGTGTGACGTGTCTGTTTAATTCATGTACGTCGTGTGATGCGTCCAATTCGAGGTGTATTTGCTATTCTGTATGCTATGTAGTCTGTATGTATGCTATGTATTCTGTATGCTATGTATTCTGTATGTATGCTATGTATTCTGTATGCTATGTATTCTGTATGATATGTATTCTGTATGCTATGTAGTCTGTATGCTATGTATTCTGTATGCTATGTATTCTGTATGCTATGTATTCTGTATGCTATGTATTCTGTATGCTATGTATTCTGTATGCTATGTAGTCTGTATGCTATGTATTCTGTATGCTATGTATTCTGTATGCTATGTATTCTGTATGCTATGTATTCTGTATGCTATGTATTCTGTATGCTATGTATTCTGTATGCTATGTATTCTGTATGCTATGTAGTCTGTATGCTATGTATTCTGTATGCTATGTATTCTGTATGCTATGTAGTCTGTATGCTATGTATTCTGTATGCTATGTAGTCTGTATGCTATGTATTCTGTATGCTATGTATTCTGTATGCTATGTATTCTGTATGCTATGTATTCTGTATGCTATGTATTCTGTATGCTATGTATTCTGTATGCTATGTATTCTGTATGCTATGTAGTCTGTATGCTATGTAGTCTGTATGCTATGTATTCTGTATGCTATGTATTCTGTATGCTATGTATTCTGTATGCTATGTATTCTGTATGCTATGTATTCTGTATGCTATGTATTCTGTATGCTATGTATTCTGTATGCTATGTATTCTGCATGCTATGTATTCTGCATGCTATGTATTCTGCATGCTATGTAGTCTGTATGCTATGTATTCTGCATGCTATGTATTCTGTATGCTATGTAGTCTGCATGCTATGTAGTCTGTATGCTATGTATTCTGTATGCTATGTATTCTGTATGCTATGTATTCTGCATGCTATGTATTCTGCATGCTATGTATTCTGCATGCTATGTATTCTGTATGCTATGTATTCTGCATGCTATGTATTCTGTATGCTATGTATTCTGCATGCTATGTATTCTGCATGCTATGTAGTCTGTATGCTATGTATTCTGTATGCTATGTATTCTGTATGCTATGTATTCTGCATGCTATGTATTCTGTATGCTATGTATTCTGCATGCTATGTATTCTGCATGCTATGTATTCTGTATGCTATGTATTCTGCATGCTATGTATTCTGTATGCTATGTATTCTGCATGCTATGTATTCTGTATGCTATGTATTCTGTATGCTATGTATTCTGTATGCTATGTATTCTGCATGCTATGTATTCTGTATGCTATGTATTCTGCATGCTATGTATTCTGCATGCTATGTATTCTGCATGCTATGTATTCTGCATGCTATGTAGTCTGTATGCTATGTATTCTGCATGCTATGTAGTCTGTATGCTATGTATTCTGTATGCTATGTATTCTGCATGCTATGTATTCTGCATGCTATGTATTCTGCATGCTATGTATTCTGTATGCTATGTAGTCTGCATGCTATGTAGTCTGTATGCTATGTATTCTGTATGCTATGTATTCTGTATGCTATGTATTCTGCATGCTATGTATTCTGTATGCTATGTAGTCTGTATGCTATGTATTCTGCATGCTATGTATTCTGTATGCTATGTATTCTGTATGCTATGTATTCTGCATGCTATGTATTCTGCATGCTATGTAGTCTGTATGCTATGTATTCTGCATGCTATGTATTCTGTATGCTATGTAGTCTGCATGCTATGTAGTCTGTATGCTATGTATTCTGTATGCTATGTATTCTGCATGCTATGTAGTCTGCATGCTATGTATTCTGCATGCTATGTAGTCTGTATGCTATGTATTCTGTATGCTATGTATTCTGCATGCTATGTATTCTGCATGCTATGTATTCTGCATGCTATGTAGTCTGTATGCTATGTATTCTGCATGCTATGTATTCTGTATGCTATGTAGTCTGCATGCTATGTATTCTGTATGCTATGTATTCTGTATGCTATGTATTCTGCATGCTATGTAGTCTGCATGCTATGTATTCTGCATGCTATGTAGTCTGTATGCTATGTATTCTGTATGCTATGTATTCTGCATGCTATGTATTCTGCATGCTATGTATTCTGCATGCTATGTAGTCTGTATGCTATGTATTCTGCATGCTATGTATTCTGTATGCTATGTATTCTGCATGCTATGTATTCTGCATGCTATGTATTCTGCATGCTATGTATTCTGCATGCTATGTAGTCTGTATGCTATGTATTCTGCATGCTATGTATTCTGCATGCTATGTATTCTGCATGCTATGTATTCTGTATGCTATGTATTCTGCATGCTATGTATTCTGCATGCTATGTATTCTGTATGCTATGTATTCTGCATGCTATGTATTCTGCATGCTATGTATTCTGCATGCTATGTATTCTGTATGCTATGTATTCTGCATGCTATGTATCCTGTATGCTATGTATTCTGTATGCTATGTAGTCTGCATGCTATGTATTCTGCATGCTATGTAGTCTGTATGCTATGTATTCTGCATGCTATGTATTCTGTATGCTATGTATTCTGCATGCTATGTAGTCTGTATGCTATGTATTCTGCATGCTATGTAGTCTGTATGCTATGTATTCTGCATGCTATGTATTCTGCATGCTATGTATCCTGTATGCTATGTATTCTGTATGCTATGTATTCTGTATGCTATGTATTCTGCATGCTATGTAGTCTGCATGCTATGTAGTCTGTATGCTATGTATTCTGTATGCTATGTATTCTGTATGCTATGTATCCTGTATGCTATGTATTCTGTATGCTATGTAGTCTGTATGCTATGTAGTCTGTATGCTATGTATTCTGCATGCTATGTAGTCTGTATGCTATGTATTCTGTATGCTATGTATTCTGTATGCTATGTATTCTGCATGCTATGTATTCTGTATGCTATGTATTCTGCATGCTATGTATTCTGTATGCTATGTAGTCTGTATGCTATGTATTCTGTATGCTATGTATTCTGCATGCTATGTATTCTGCATGCTATGTAGTCTGTATGCTATGTATTCTGTATGCTATGTATTCTGCATGCTATGTATTCTGTATGCTATGTATTCTGCATGCTATGTAGTCTGTATGCTATGTATTCTGTATGCTATGTATTCTGCATGCTATGTATTCTGCATGCTATGTATTCTGCATGCTATGTATCCTGTATGCTATGTATCCTGTATGCTATGTATTCTGTATGCTATGTATTCTGTATGCTATGTATCCTGTATGCTATGTATTCTGCATGCTATGTATTCTGTATGCTATGTATTCTGTATGCTATGTATTCTGTATGCTATGTATTCTGTATGCTATGTATTCTGTATGCTATGTATTCTGTATGCTATGTATTCTGTATGCTATGTATCCTGTATGCTATGTATTCTGTATGCTATGTATTCTGTATGCTATGTATCCTGTATGCTATGTATTCTGCATGCTATGTATTCTGTATGCTATGTATTCTGCATGCTATGTATTCTGTATGCTATGTATTCTGTATGCTATGTATTCTGTATGCTATGTATTCTGCATGCTATGTATTCTGCATGCTATGTATTCTGCATGCTATGTATTCTGCATGCTATGTAGTCTGTATGCTATGTAGTCTGCATGCTATGTATTCTGCATGCTATGTATTCTGTATGCTATGTATTCTGTATGCTATGTAGTCTGTATGCTATGTATTCTGCATGCTATGTATTCTGCATGCTATGTATTCTGTATGCTATGTATTCTGTATGCTATGTAGTCTGTATGCTATGTATTCTGTATGCTATGTATTCTGTATGCTATGTATTCTGTATGCTATGTATTCTGCATGCTATGTATTCTGTATGCTATGTATTCTGTATGCTATGTAGTCTGTATGCTATGTATTCTGTATGCTATGTATTCTGTATGCTATGTAGTCTGTATGCTATGTAGTCTGTATGCTATGTATTCTGTATGCTATGTATTCTGCATGCTATGTATTCTGTATGCTATGTATTCTGTATGCTATGTAGTCTGTATGCTATGTATTCTGTATGCTATGTATTCTGCATGCTATGTATTCTGTATGCTATGTAGTCTGTATGCTATGTAGTCTGTATGCTATGTATTCTGTATGCTATGTATTCTGCATGCTATGTAGTCTGTATGCTATGTATTCTGTATGCTATGTAGTCTGTATGCTATGTATTCTGTATGCTATGTAGTCTGTATGCTATGTAGTCTGTATGCTATGTATTCTGTATGCTATGTATTCTGCATGCTATGTATTCTGTATGCTATGTATTCTGCATGCTATGTATTCTGTATGCTATGTAGTCTGTATGCTATGTATTCTGTATGCTATGTATTCTGCATGCTATGTATTCTGCATGCTATGTATTCTGCATGCTATGTATTCTGCATGCTATGTATTCTGCATGCTATGTATTCTGCATGCTATGTATTCTGCATGCACCCCCTGAGTGATGTAATCGGTGTTGCTGTGTATTCCATACTCTACACTTTATATGCTGCATATCGGCAATGCACGTTATATGTACTATATGATGTGCTAGGTAGACATCGTTATACTGTGAGAATGCTTTATCTCTCGTGTGTATGCTGTATGGTTTGCATTCTGTACGCAATATATGCTGTAGGTGATGTATGCACACTAAAAGTTGTGTATTGTACGTGTGCTATATGTTCTATGTAGGTTTGTATATCCTGTATGGTGTGTGTGTGTATACTGCATGTATTGTGTGTACTGCACGTATTGTGTGTGTGTACTGCATGTATTCTGTGTGTGTACTGCACGTATTGTGTGTACTGCATGTATTGTGTGTGTGTACTGCACGTATTGTGTGTGTACTGCACGTATTGTGTGTGTACTACACGTATTGTGTGTGTGTGCCCTGTATGTGCTTTTGTGTGTGCACTGTGTGGTGTGTTCTCTATGTATTGTGTGTGCCCTGTATGTGCTGTTGTGTGCACTGTGTATTGTGTGTGTGTGTACTGCACGTACTGTGTGTGTGTACTGCACGTATTGTGTGTGTACTGTGTGTGTGTACTGTGTGTGTACTGTGTGTGTGTACTGTGTGTGTGTGCCCTGTATGTGTACTGTGTGTGTGCCCTGTATGTGTGCCCTGTATGTGCCCTGTGTGTGTACTGTGTGTGTGTACTGTGTGTGTACTGAGTACTGTGTATGTGTACTGTGTGTGTGTAGTGTGTGTACTGTGTGTGTGTGTACTGTGTGTGTGCCCTGTGTGTGTGCCCTGCGTGTGTACTGTGTGTGTAGTGTGTGTACTGTGTGTGTGTAGTGTGTGCCCTGTATGTGTACTGTGTGTGTACTGTGTGTGTGCCCTGTATGTGTACTGTGTGTGTGTACTGTGTGTACTCTGTGTGTGCCCTGTATGTGCCCTGTGTGTGTAGTGTGTGTGTACTGTGTGTGCTGTCGTGGTGACGTGTCCCACGCGTTCTTTAGAGACACACAACTGATGGGCGGCCACTCCAGGCCATGTTCTCTGCAACTCCAGCGACTTGGGGGGGCGGTGGTTGGGGGGGGCGGGCTCCTATTAAAAGTTGCTGCTGGGTCGACGCAGACAAGAGGCTCAGTTATTGGCTCGGTTGTTTCGTATCCACACGCAACAACACCAAGCCAGGAGCACAAACTAGCAACACTGCGGAATTCAAAACTAAAACCGACCCCCTACCTACCCCTTACCAACCCCCGCCACTCGTTAAAATTACACAACAAGAAAATAAAAGAGAAATAAAGAACGTACTAAATTTTTAACTGCCCGTCGAACAACGGGCAGGCTAGAAACGATAAAGATTAAACGACGACGACGATGATGATGATGGTGGTGGTGATGATGTTTCAATGATAGCCGAGTAAAGCCGACATCAAACCCGCGCCCTGTCCGCTCCTTCTCACCCCCCTCGTCTCGACCCCTCCCCCCCCGACTCCTCTAGCGACACGCCCACTCGCGCCGATCCCACCAATGGGAGCGCGTGCCTAGCACGAAGGGCGGGTTGCCACGCCCTCTTGCGGTTGATTGACGGCGGCGGCGGCCAATGAGACGCGAGGGTGTACGCCAGCCATTCACGCGTTCCCTTGTGCCACGCCCAACGAATGTGATTGACAGCGCGGAGAGCCAATCAGAAGGCGAAGTGGGTGTCGCCACGCCTTCTTGCGGTTGATTGACGGCGAGAGCAGCCAATGAGACGCGAGGGTGCACGCCCTCCGCTCACACATTCCCTTGTGCCACGCCCAACGACTGTGATTGACAGCGCGATGAGCCAATCGGAAGGCGATGCTTGGGCGGGGCTTTGCGAGAGCCACGCCTTTAGCGGTTGTTATCGGTGGTTGGGGGGAGGAGTCGAATGATGCTTGCCAGAGCAGAGGTTTCTCCTCCAGATGTAAACGTAGTGCATAAATAATCTGAAGGTTTTTGGCCTGTAACTATATTTTTCCTCTGATCTGGCAAAGGCTATTGCAAAGCTTTAAGTTTTTAAGGGACTGTTTTTTTAACGTCCAGTTTTTTTATTTTATTGGAACACCCCAGTGCCATTCGTTTGTAAGGCCCATGGTCTTGCCGATCAGACCCAGTAAAGTCAAAACCAGTCTAATGGACCGTATGCCCATACTATGAGTGATCAGTGACGTTGGATTAAGTGGCCGCAGCCTTGCCGATGAAACCCCAAGAAGTCGAACTCGCCCTTGAAGGTTCCTGTTCGTGAGCCTCGATGCCTTGCCGATGAGTGTCAATGGAAGTGAAACCAGTCCATGGATTGCCATGCACACGAGATCCGGGTTACCCCGTTGATCATTGGCTGAGGAGGCTTGCAGCCATATCTCCCCCAGGGGTCGGCAAAAACCTGCGGCTCCTGAGCCGCATGCGGTGGCTCTATGAGGAGCGGCAGTGCGGCTCTTGAAATTCGATTTTTTTTTATGTCTCTTGTTATTTTGATTGTCCAGTTTACCATGGAAGTCCGGTTTACCATGGAAGTCCAGTTCACCATGAAATTCCAGTTCACCATGAAAGTCCAATTTACCGTGGCAGTCTAGTTCACCATGAAATTCCAGTTCACCATGAAAGTCCAGTTTACCATGAACGTCCAATTCACCATGAAATTCCAGTTCACCATGAAAGTCCAATTTACCGTGGCAGTCTAGTTCACCATGAAATTCCAGTTCACCATGAAAGTCCAGTTTACCATGAACGTCCAATTCACCATGAAATTCCAGTTCACCATGAAAGTCCAATTTACCGTGGCAGTCTAGTTCACCATGAAAGTCCAGTTCACCATGAAAGTCCAGTTTACCATGGAAGTCCAGTTCACCATGGAAGTCCGGTTTACCATGCGCAGGGGTAGGCAAGCTGCAAGTCCGGGACCGCACGGGGTGGCTCTCTAAGGGCCGCTGTTTCGTGACCGTCATTAATGAAGGGCTGCTACCACCGTCTCGTATTCTCCCACGTGGCGTTGCGGCACTTGAAACATCGCGGGTCTCTTTGAACGGATTCGAGAGGGGAAACAAAAAAAAAATCTCTCCTCTTGTTGTTTTGGTTTGCCGACCCCCACCTTGATCTCGGCGAAATGTCTCATGAAACAAATTGCGAGATGACCTGGTGGGTCAGAGCACGGGGCTGGAACCCCCTTGAGATCTGCCCGAGTTCGAATCCGGGTTTCGGCCACTTCCTCTGATTAAACCGGATCCTAAATTGTAGAAGATTGTATCGTCTCAGTCTCGGTCACCGACAACTTTACCAAAACCCTGATTTTAAGTTTTCGTTTTGTGCTCCTTAAGTATTTGGCTAAAATATACCACTGGCTCGGCTGTCACGCGATCAACATTTCTCCCCTTTGGCACCGGGGGTTGCAGAGGGGTGGACACAAGATCTGCTCGCTGTTGCGTGCGCCACAGATGCCATTTGGAGGCATCTCAGAGCTCACGTTGTGATATCTGCTTCCAACTAAACGTCTGAAAAAAAGTTGTAACAGAAAGAGAAAACCCGTTTACTTAATTTTCAACAATATTCCTTCGATTTTTTTGGTTTTTTTTAGAACAACAAATAAGTTGGGGACATTTGCTCACGTGACAACTGGATTTAAGGAGGATTTCTCCACAAATCTGGCTGCCGCCTGGTGAAACTGGTTGTAATTATTGGCGAAACGTCGTAGTCGGATTGTAAATGTTGTGGATTTGCTCTCCAACACACCAGTGTGCTGTACTAGTGACGAATTGGCCACGTTCTGTTTACGTGACAAACCTTCCTAATTAGATTTGTTGGGTGGTGGCGGGTTTAACGACACATTTATATATTTACGCGATCTAACCCATGATATTGGTCGCGAAAGCCTACGTGTTAAACTGAACTGGCTCTGTCGGGTGGTGGAGGGATACGTAAAAAGGAAATGGACATTATTCACGACATGCAAGATGATCTCACCCCAAATAAATAAATCCGCTTCTCAGGGCCCCGTTTCCCAACAACAAACGTTTGCACTGTTTGTCATGAATCTGTTAAAAGATCCAAACGTGTATATACGAATAGATATATATATACAAATGGTCAAATCCTTAATTTACAAATGCCTCCAATGACAAAGGGCAATGCTAACTGAATGTGCTCCCACACGGCGAAGAAGTGAAACAAAGGTCCCCCGTATAGCCTGCACAGGCTGTTGGGGCAAGTGCTGTGAGCGAGTACCACCGATGAAGGCTACCGGCACAGCACACGAGGGGGTGGGTGGCCAGCACCACGCCCGGCCGCCTTTGTCTCCCCAGTGGCGATATTTATACACCGCACCAGGTACTCATTTGAGGCTGAGTCGACACACACACACGTGCACACACACGTGCACACACGTACACACACACGTGTACACACACACGTACACACACGTACACATACGCGCACACACGCACACACACGTACCCACACACCCGTACACACACACGTACACACACACCTATACTCACACACGTGCACACACACACGTACACACACACGTGCGCACACCTGCACACACACGTACACACACACGTACACACACGCACACACACGTACCCTACACACCCGTACACACACGTATACGCACACACGTGCACACACACACGTGCACACACGTACACACACACACGTGCACACACACGTACACACACACGTAAACACACGTGCACACACACGTACACACGCACGTACACACACACGTACACACACACACGTGCACACACACGTACACACGTACACACACACGTACACACGTACACACACGTGTACACACACACACGTGCACACACGTACACACACACACGTACACACACACACACGTGCACACACACACACGTACACGCGTACAAAATTACCACCGCCATTGGCCTCGTGCCCTCTGCCACATCCCCCCCCTCCTCCTGTGATGACTCTTGCCGCTCGCAATCTCAACATGCCACACTCCGACACCGGCGACGACGAGCACCACCAATACCAGCACCACGACTTCATGATGATGATGATGACAAATAAATAAATAACAATATCAACACTGAAATAAACCTCCCCCTCCCGAAAAAATCTCTCTCTCTCTGTGTATGTAGACACACGCTGAGCACACGCTCGGCACCGCCGTGCGCGCGTGTGCGTAACAGCGTCTGCGGAATTAGTATTGCGTGCGGGGTCAAGAGAGGTCACTGCTGTTGGGGACGGGTGAGACGCATGCAATGTTGCCCAAACCACCAAAGGTAAAGATCCCCCGTGTAGCCTGAACGTACTTTTGGGGACAAGTGTCTCATTGCGTAGAGCAGCAGCAGCAGCTGTAAAGAGCGCCACGGCTCACGAGGCCGCCTTTGTCTCCTCGGTTGCGATGTTTGTGGCGCACCGCCCACCGGGTACCGGTTTTGAGGCTGAGTCAACCTAGGGGAGGGCCCAAAACCGGTTCGGATAATCGTCGCCGGTGTTGGTGGTGGCCGCGAGCGGGAGTCAAACTCGGGTTGGGCGGGTTCGTAACACAGCACAGCGGGCTTACCGTTACCAAAATACAAAGACAAAGATCCCCCGTATAGCCTTGAACAGACTATTGGGGCGAGTGCTGTTAGCGCCCCCCCCCCCCCACGTGTGTCGTGCCGGCCTTCATAGGTGCTTGCTAACCACCACCACAACCAACATCAACAACAGCAGCAACCACCACTCCAACACCCCCCCCACACCCAGCCATACTCCTGCGGCTTGGCTGTGCGTCTCCCAGAGCCTTATAGTAAACGTGTAATGTGCTAGATACAGTACATTTACATTTAGATGAATATCGATTCTTTCCGCATCACGAGGTGCACGTCAACCCCTTTTCTGTGTGTGTGTGCGCGTGTGTGTGCCTGTGTGCCTGCCACGATTCCGTGGCTGCAGCAGCAACAGCAACAGACTACGCTCGCGAAAAAAAAACTAAACCAAAAAATTCGCTCCACAAAAAAATGTCACAGGGGAGCCAACGGCGTCTCTCAGAGCTGCTGCTGCTGCTGCCACCTCCAAGGGTCGAGATTTCCCTGGACGCGCACCGCAGTAGGGGAAGGAATATCCCAGAGGAGGGGGAAACAGGACAGGTAGCAGACACCCCCTTACATTTAAAGAACATCCCCTGCCAAGTCAAAAAAAGACACCGCCTTTAGCAGGCTGCTGGGTGGGGCACGTGCTGTTCGCGGCACGGCACGGCACACGGTGGGGGTTGTGTGGCGAGAACTAGGGCCAGGCCGCCTTTGTCTCCCCCAATGTTGATGTTTTAAGGCTGAGCCGACCTAAGGGAGGCCCCAGGACCGGTTCAGATATTCGTCACGGTCACGAACGGTCGTCGGCGGGAGTGGAACTCGCTCACGACGCCGGGGTTTGCGGCGCAGTGCGCTAACCACTGCGCCACCGCTCCCTTCATCTTTGCCACAAACACAAAAGCACATGGATAGCATGGACGTAAAGATAATAAGAAGAGGATCTCACGCGAGCAGAAGAAGATAAAAGTTCGTCTGAACGAATTGTCTCGAGTTGGGGCATTAGGAGCTTCATTTCTCACTCAATACGTTCCGAAACACCGAATTTGGTTTGGAGTTGGGGGAGGGGGGGGTGTAGGCATAAGGCACTACCACTACCACTAGAGTGCAAGCTTATACATCATGCCCATTCCATTAAAAAAAATCTGATATTCTTTGTGCTCTATATTCCAATACTTTAGTCCTATGAACAGGTTTAGGAGAACAACAAAATGGTTCGTGAACGTGGCATGGACAAAATCGTTCGGGAGGTAGCAGCGTTCTGGACCGTTCCGGTTTAAACGAAGCGCTGGGTGTGGATTTTACGGCGACTGACGACCACAGCGGGGGGATGGGGGGCTTAGAATGTCCATGGAAGAGTCGCAGATTCCCCAGGGAGGCAGCTGCCCTTAAGAAGGTTAATGGTCCTGGGAAAATCGGGAGGGGTGGCAACCCCTCCTGGCACAGGCCATCCATGCCACACAAACCACACACACACAAAGACAAATATCCCCCTACCCCCTTCCCCGTGTGGCCAACACGGACTGTTGGGGCGAGTGCTGTTAGCGAGTGGCAACTATTAAAGGCCGGCACGGCACACGAAGGGATGGGTGGGCAGAATCACGCCCGGTGCCGATGTTTACGCATCCATCGCATCAGGTACTCATTTGAGGCTGAGTCGGCCTAGGGGAAGCCCAGGACCGGTTCAGATAATCGTCGCTGACGTTGGCCGTGAGCGGGAATCGAACTCGGGTCGCCGGGTTCGTAGCGCTAACCGCTGCACTGCCGCGCGCACACACACACAGACGCACACACACAGACGCACACACACAGACGCACACACACAGACGCACACACACACGCACACACACACGCAGAGACACACACAAGTTCCGCTGCGTTGACAATTCATCACCATCGTCGGCCGTTATCTATCCACTGCTGGATGAGGCCCTCCCTAAAGCCACCCGTCGTCATCTGTCCCCTGCATCCTCAGGTCGCCGGCCTTCAAATGCCACATGTCACGGAAACAAACATTCGTGAAACTCGAGTGCAATTACGCGCCGGAGAAGTCGGTGGGCAAATATTCCATTGTCGTTGATCTCTAAATTCATTAGCTGCTGCTGCGGAATAAGGCCGATCGCCTGAAACGTCGACGATGCGATGGCGTATCTTTCTCCCCTCCCCCCACCCGTTCTAAATGTGCGCGACCAAAGGCAGCCCAGCCGGGGCGATCTTCCCTTCCCTCAATGCGCGCGGCTGTGATGGTTCATCACATCAACACAACCTAAGTCAGCTTAACACGTAGGCTTTCGCCACCAATCTAGCTGTCGCCTGATGAAGCTTGGCTCTCCAACACACCGCTGTGCTGTACCAGTGACGAATTGGCCACGTTCTCTTTACGCGACAAACCTTGCTGATTGCCTGCGTCGGGTGGTGGCGGGTTTAACGACACGTTGATAATATATTTACGCGATCGAACCCCAAAAAAACAACCTCTATAATTATGGAAAATTACCACGGTGTTTTTTTGTGCTTGTGGGGCGTTTGACGCGAAGGCCCGACCCGAAACTCGTGTTCCGATCCATGACTTTAGTGGGACCGCCGCTCACAATTTTATTTATTTTTTACGAGCAAACGTTAGTTCACGCCGTGACGGCTACGACAACGCCTTACACGGCGACTGAGTGAGAGAGAGAGAGCGAGAGGGCCAGTCAACGTGTGACCCCTATTTACCGGTGCCCTGGAACAATTGCTCTGAAAGACAGCGTTTGTGTTTCCGACAGACCTGTTCTTCACCTGAGGACGGCTGCTTGCGTTGTGGCCGAAACGTCGTAAGAATTATTACGCGCGCGTGTGTGTGTGTGGTATTAAAAGGGAAAAATATATAACAGGCGACGTTTCGAGCAATGCCTCTTCGTCACAGGACATTAACAAAATAAAAACATAATGTACATTTGTAAAGTGGCTCATGTCATCCGCACATCCCAATAATTGCGCCACCGATAGCGAATGCCGATTCTAAGGAGGCGATGTTTCAAAACGGCGTTTGGAACGGGTCAAACGACAGGGCGGCGAGAAGACTGAGTCACAGATAAGAGCTGAATTATTTTATTATGTTTTATTTTCATTATTTTATTATTTCCCTTCCACGTGACCTTACCGAAAGAACCAAGAAGATGAATCCCTGCAGTCACGAAAGCTTTAAATCGAAATTTAATTGCTCTGAAGCGAAGAATACACGCGGAACTCCACTCTATGCCTCCACTTAAATAATAGTAGTAAATAACATGATTTACTTTTACGTTCTGATAGTCTGTCAGCATCTTTCTTTGTATTGCGGAACGATGTTTGTCCCACGGCATTTGTTCAGGAGAGCAAAGGCCTGGAGCGGTCTTTGATCTTAAACTAAAGTAAAACATATGTTTTTATTTTACCAGGTAAGGCCCCACTGAACTATGCATCTCTTTTTGAGAAGCGGCCCGGCCACAAATGATGGCTCAACGAAGTTGACTTATCATAATTATCATCATCACGTGGACATTTATAGCAGCCCAAATACTCTAAACCCAAATTTCCGAATGTGGAGGGAAAAACTGGAGGACCCAGAGAAAAATCCACGCGACCACGCGGAGAGAGAGAGACACGCAAACTCCAAATACAGAGGCGTCGGTATCGAACCCACGACCTCCTGTATACCAGGCGAGGTAGTTAACATCTCCTAGCCACCGTGATGATGATGAGAGAGAGACACGCAAACTCCAATTATACAGCAGCAGGCGTCAGGGTCGGGATCGAACCCACGCCCTCCTGTATACCAGGCGAGGTAGTCAACATCGCGCCACTGTGGCATATTTCGCCACGGTGATCTTCTGGTTCTCATCGGCAGTCGGGTTTGTTAGACAAATGTTATTGCTGCTGGGACTAACCAGACGTTATTGGCAAGGGTACTCTATATAAATCACATGGCCCAGCTCAACACGCAGCTCGCTTGTGTAGGATTTACGAAAACAAGTCATGTCAAAACGTCTCCCTGTTCAAATACACATTGGAGGTGACGCCGATTTGTACCGGCGATTCTGAACCAGCGGTGGACATTCCACATTCTTATGACAGGGCCGGCCTCTTCGTGTCCGTTTGAGTGTCGTGTGGGAAAGTGGTGCCCACGACCGTGTGGACCAAATGTCACGCGAAGGAATTTCAGAGGTAGTTTTGTGATCTCCACTTCTGTGGGCCGTTCTCGAACACGAAGGGTTGCACTGCTCTGCGGAAGAGAGAGAAAGACAAATGGATTTATTGTCCGATGACGTGCCACTGATGGCACAATTGGGATAAAATTGTGTGGAAGCGCGAAATTATTTACATCAATTTGCGTTTCTGCTCCAATAATCATTGGAGGCCCTAGTGCCTGTGATGAAAATTTCACATTTCCACGGCAAGAGCTAGTCGATCCATAGGCTGACTCCTTTTGACATGGCGTCATAACATCATGCAAATTCAATGTCAAATGCACATTTGCCAAAGTGCAAGAAAAATGCTTCAAATGGGGCATCTGCACCCCACAAACGCGAAGTGATGCATGCCAGGCACAACAGCCAAAATTCTCACCAGCCAAGGCCTCACCATTCAAATTCTTACCATTCCAAATTCTCACCATTCAAATTTCCACCGGTCCGATCCTCACCAGCCAAATTGTCATCAGCTAAATTATTTCTATTTAAATTCTCGTAATTGAAATTCTCACCGGGTGAATTCTCACCAAATTCTCGGCGAGCCAAATTCCCACCCATCCAAACTCTCACTGGTCACGTGCTCATGGAATTATCACCGGTCACATTGCCACCCGTCAAATATCTTGCATTCAATTATCACCGGTCAGATTTTCCCGGTCAAAAAATTCACCATTCAAATTGTCCCTGGGCAAAATCTCACTGGTCTGTCAATTTCTCACCGTTGGAACCTCAATTGCCAGTAAGAAAAGGAGGTTCCAATGGTGTAAATGCTTACCCCGAGCTCTCATACTCTGATAGTGCATTGTCCTTGAGTTGTGCGCCTTTTGGCGTCATCTGGTCCAACACCATGTGAGACTAGGCTCTAAAGAAAGCTGTCTCGGGTGTGGACCAATCAATTTCAAGGACAGTGCATACATTATCAGAGTTGTGTTTTTTGTTTGCATTCCGACTGCAGGTATTGTGGTCAATGCAAACATGACTCCTTGTAAAAAAAAAAGTGTCAGTTTTGTTGCCAGATAAAAGGGTAAAAAGCCAATTATCAAATTTCTCACCGGTCAAATTGTATCTGGTCCAAATCCTCGCCAGCCAAATTCTCCCTCGTAAAATATCCATCAGTTAAAAAAAATTCTCACCGGTCGAATTACCGCCCTTGCAATTGGAATAAGCAATGCATACGGTTTTATAGCCTAATTTAAGTATGTTTTGAATTATCCGTGCTTTTGTTATTTCCACACCATTCACTCCTCCTCCTCCCCCCACCCCACCACTCCCACACCTCCGTCACCCCGGGATAATTGAGAGCTGACTGTATTTGTGAATGCGAGCCGCCGTCGTTGTTGTGGCGATTTCGTCTCGACGGGAGCAATGTAGGGGGTCACCTCCCCCCCCAGCCTCTCGTCTCAGGCAGCGGACCCGGCCTCGATTGGCGCCAGCGTCCGGGGAGGCGCGAGGCATGGCCCTCCGTGCGCCGCTCGTTGAGGATTTATGGCGCTCGCCGAAATGGGAGAGGCACGCAGCGAGACGCCAAACGAGCGTAGGGAGAGAGGCGTGAAATCGACTACAGCTAAGCCATGTGTGTGTGTGTGTGCGAGTGTGTGTGTGTGCGTGCGTGCGAGTGTGCGCGTGTGTGTCTGTTTAACACGTAGGCTTTCGCGACCAAAATTATTCATAAACAACGTTTTTGGGTTTAGATCGCGTTATTTATAAATGTGTCGTAACCCTCCACCACCCGACACGGCCAATCAGTAAAAAAGTGTCACGTTGACAAAAGACAAAATAGTTCACTGCTTTAGCCCACCGGTGTGTTGAAGCGTGAAACCACAACATTTACAATTTGAGTACGACGTTTCGCTGGTAATTGCATCCAGCATCATCGGGCAATTCGTGTCGGGTGGTGGAGGGTTACGACACATTTATAAATAACGCGATCTAAACCCAAAAACGTTGATTATGAATGTGTCTGTGTATGTATGTGGAGCTGTAGTGTAGCGGTTTGCGCGCTGCGCTGTGAACCCGGCGACCCGGGTTCGATTACCGCTCACGGCCAACACCAGTGACGATTATCTGAACCGGTCCTGGGCCTCCCCTAGGTTGACTCAGCCTCAAATGAGTACCTGGTGCGGCGTGTAAACATCGCCACTGGGGAGACAAAGGTGCCCGGGCGTGGTGCTGGCCACCCACCCGCTCATGTGACGTTCCGGCCTTCATAGGTGCTCGCTAACAGCACTTGCCCCTACAGTCTGTTAAGGCTACACGGGGGATCTTTGATCTTTGTGCGTGTTTCTTGTGAACGAGGCACAGATAGCTGTGGCCAGGGAATCGAACTCGCATCGTTGTGAGTGCATAGCGCAGTTGCGCGAACTACTTGCCCCAACAGTCTGTGAGGCTATAGAGGGATGGTTCGTCTGTCTGTGTGTGTGTCCGTGTTGGGGACCGAGTGCTATTAGCGGGCACCTAAGCAGGCCGGCACCGCTATAGGCCAACCTTGATTTCCCCAGTGCTGATGTTCGCGCATCGTACGAGGTGCTCATTTAAGGCCGAGTGGACCTCGCGTGAGACCCAAGTCCCCGGTTCACATATTCGCCACTGATGAGAGCGATGGGCCAGATATCGAACTCGGGTCCGCGTGGTTCGTAGAACAATGGGCTCACCACGACGCCCCACTATCCGAATAGTCTCCTATGAAGGTTACACAGGGCACCTTCAAGTCTCTCTCTGTACTCTGTTATTGGTGTCGCGGGTCAAACACCGCTCATCATCCACCCGGGTGTGTACACACACACATGTGTGGGGAGCGGTGGTGTAGCGGTTAGCGCGCTGCGCTATGAACCTGGCGACCCGGGTTCGATTCCCGCTCACGGCTAACACCAATGACGATTATCTGAACCGGTCCTGGGCCTCCCCTAGGTCGACTCAGCCTTAAATCAGTGCCTGGTGCGGTGTGTAAACATCGCCACTGGGGAGACAAAGGCGGTCGGGCGTGGTGCTGGCCACCCACCCCCTCGCGTGCCGTGCCGGCCTTCATAGGTGCTCGCTAACAACACTTGCCCCTACAGTCTATTAAGGCTATACGGGGGATCTTTATCTTTGTGTACACGTACGCTGAACTTCTTTCGCACCGCACATAGCCAACCGCGCTCATCGGAGGTGCGGGGGAAGGACAACAAACCCCTTCCCTGGGCCTCCCCTAGGCTGACTCAGCCCTAACTGAGTACACGGGTGTGCAGTGTGCGCACATTGGGCACCGAGTAGGCAAATGCGTGCGGCTGGCTGTACCCACGCGTTGTGCCAACAACGCTCGATAATGATTTGGTGGCAATGCGGTTTTAATAAAACTTGCTTTTCCCATGCGGGCTGCACAAGGGAGGTTTGTTTTGTGCGTGTCATCATTGTGCGTGTACCACCGTTGTGTACCGGTCGTGCTCGCGAACAGCACTTGCCCCGACAGTCCGTTAAGGCTATACGGTGGCGGAGGGCATCTTTGTCTGTCTTACAAAGACAAAGACCCTCCCGTGTAGCCTGTAACAGACTGTTGGGACAAGTGCTGTTAGCGAGCACCTATGAAGGCCGGAACGGTACACGAGGGGGTAGGTGGCCAGCACCACGCCCGACCGCCTTTGTCTCCCCAGTGGCGAGTACTCATTTTCAGTCTGAGTCGACCTAGGGGAGGCCCAGGACCGGTTCAGATAATCGTCACTGGTGTCGGCCGTGAAGCGGGAATCGAACCCGGGTCGCTGGGTTTATAGCGCGCTAACCGCTACACCACCGCTCCCCACGTTACACTACACACACACAGCTACACACACAGCTTTACACACACACATACAGCTACACACACAGCTACACACACACAGCTACACAGCTACACACACACAACTACACACACACAGCTACAGACACACAGCTACAGACACACACAGCTACACACACACAGCTACACACACACAGCTACATACACACAGCTACACACACAGCTACAGACACACACAACTACACACACACAGCTACACACACACACAACTACACACACACAGCTACACACAGCTATACACACACACACAGCTACACACACACAGCTACACACACAGCTACACACACAACTACACACACACAGCTACACACAGCTATACACACACACAGCTACACACACACACCTACACACGCGCGCACACACAGCTACACACGTACACAGCTACAGACACACACAGCTACACACACACACATCTACACACACACAGCTACACACACGCGCACGCACTGCTATCACACGCCTCTGATTAAATCGCACGCGCACGACTCTGCGAGCGAGCGGGTGACGGCGGCGGCGGGGAGGGAGAGTTGGTGGGGAGAGAGACAGAGGGAGAGAGCCTCTGCAACACGCAAATTTTATAAAATGAAATTTGAAAATAAATAAAACACAAAAAACGCTACGGAGGCGGTGGGGCGGTAGTCCGTTTCACGCCCCCCCCACCTCAAATAACAGTTTTAACATTTCCAGCTATCGACAGACGAGTCACAATTCCCGACCGATACTGTCTCAGCAGCAGCAGCAGCATCGTGTGTGTGTGTACGCGCGCGCGTGGTTTATTTCCACCCAACATTTTTTTCACGTTCTTGTTTCTTTTGGTAAAGTCACGTAGAAGGGAAATAATAAAATAATAAAAATCAAACATAATTAAATAATGTATTTTTTTTCTAAAATAATAAGAATAAAAATAATAAAATAATGTTTCTTTTTTTTTCTACGTGACTTTACCGAAAGAACCAAGAAGATGAATCCCTGCAGTCACGAAAGCTTTAAATCGAATTTTTTTCACGATTATTCTCTTCGAGCAGCCAAGTCCCGCGTTCGGCGTCCGAATGCCGCTGGGGATGTCTCGTGTGCCGCGGGAAGGATGACTCGATAGGGCACGAAGCCGTGGAACTCAGGCGTTTCATTCCTCACGGAAGGGCGCCCCCTCCCCCTTTTTGGGGGTTTTTATTTAAATTTCGCTGGCTTTTTATTCAAATGTTTTACGGAATGTTCGAATTGCGCCGCGTCGGCGTCCGACGTTTCGCGGCGTGCCCCCTCCCCCCCCCCCCCGGCAGTTTCTTCTCGAAGAAAACAAAAAAATCGAGCGGCTCACGCGAGACGGAAAGATGAAGCTCCCACCACGTGGTGGGCGCGAAACGTCGGACATCGTTCGGCATCGACGCAGGCGACGCAGCGCAGAATCAAGAGTCCCGCATCACCACCACCACCACCGCGAACATCTCCACGGGGGTTTGAATTCAGATCGGGCTCAGAGTTTTTGTTTACGCTTAGAGGGAATCCGATGAACTCCAAAGCTCTTCATCGCAGATGTCCTGTCGGGGCGACGGTTCAGAAGCTACCTGGGCCGCGGTCACGTGTGCTTCCTTATCGCCGCAAAGCCGCGACTGAATCAGTTCGCTGAAACGTGGCCGATGAAGCAGCGAGTGCGGCCCTTGAGGCTGTATGCTTAGGCCCTCATCCAGCAGCGGATTGACGGTGAACGAGCGACCTGCCACGCAATCTCTCACCCCGGCGCTGGCTCCAAGCGGAGCCATCGATCCGGACATCATTTATCAGCCAGAGCATTCGCCGGGCCAGGCCAAGGGACTGCCTGGGGGGAACGCTTAAATTAATGAAGTCTTTAATCAATAGCAAAGAGGGCAGAAACCAATCAATCAATCACGGTCGGGCCCTGTACAGTTGTGGGGCCGTGTTGCCTGGCCCCGGATCGCTCACCCAAGTGGTGGCTCACCCACCCTTTAAATTGATCACTGCACCCGTCCACCGCTACAACCGCCACCATCACGACCACCACCGCCACCACCATCACCGCTACAACCGCCACCACCATCACGGCCACCACCGCCACCATCACAGCCACCACCATCACCGCTACAACCGCCACCTCCATCACGGCCACCACCGCCACCATTACGACCACCACCGTCACGGCCACCGCTACAACCGCCACCTCCATCACGGCCACCACCGCCACCATCACGACCACCGCTGCCACCATCACAGCCACCACCGCCACCACCATCACCATCACAGCTTCCACCGCCACCACCATCACCGCTACCGCCACCATCATGGCCACCGCGACAGACACCATCACGGCCACCACCACCAACCCACCACCACCACCAACCCACCACCACCAACCCACCACCAACCCACCACCACCAACCCACCACCACCACCAACCCACCACCACCACCAACCCACCACCACCACCTCCAAATCACCACTGCCAGCAGCAACATCGCTACCATTAACACCACTGCCATTAACTCACCACCACGAACCCCACCTCCATCATCACCGATACCAAAATATCTACGCTACACCACCACCATCACCACTGCCATCACCATAACCGCCACTTACACTGCCAATATCGACAATGCCATCTTCACCACCACTACTAAACTCACCCTGCATCCCCCACCCATCCAACACTAACCCCCACCGCTACCCCCAACGCTACCACCACCAGCATCAACCCTCCACTCTCACCCCTCTACCACACCCACACTACCACCCCCAGCATCAACCCTCCACGCTCACCCGTCTACCACCCCCCACATTACCACCCCCAGCATCACCCCCCCCACTCTCACCCTACCCCCACCATGCAAGTCCCTGGCTGTGCCCCCCCCCCGCCCGTGTCTCATGGGGACGTGGGCGGGTTTGTGAAATTCCACTTGAGTGCCCGTCGATTTGCAATTACGCCGTCCCTTTGTTCTAAAATCTAAACCCGTGGGGATAGCCTGGAGACAGCGACTCGGCCGCGGATCACACCGCGTCATTTGCAACCGGGAGACGCGACCGGGGAGGGCCTGGGACTGTGGACTTTGCGGGCCGTGGCCTAACTTCTCACCGAATATTTCCCCGTAAAATTCAAGGCGTGTCCTGAATTCCAGGTGTGTGCCTGGGGCTGTTGACTATGAGGGTCGTGGCCTAACTTCTCACCGAATATTTCCCCGTAAAATTCAAGGCGTGTCCTGGAATTCCAGGTGTGTGACTGGAGCTGTTGACTATGAGGGTCGTGGCCTAACTTCTCACCGGATATTTCCCCGTAAAATTCAAGGCGTGTCCCGGAATTCCAGGTGTGTGCCTGGGACTGTTGACTATGCTAGTCGTGGCCTATCTTCTCACCGAATGTTTCCCCGTAAAATTCAAGGCGTGTCCTGGAATTCCAGGTGCGTGTTTCCTGCAATTCCAGGTATCTGCGGGAATTCCAGGGATATGTGTCCTAGAATTCCAGGTGTATGTCTCCTGGAAATCTCGGTGTATGTCTCCTGGAACTCCAGTCCATATCTCCTGGAATTCCAGGGTTACGTCTCCTGGACTTCCAGGTGTCTTCTGGAATTCAAAATATATGTTTCCCTGAATTCCAGGTATATATGTAGTGGAATTGCAGGTGTCTGCTGGAATTCCAGTTAAATGACGCGTGGAATTGCAGGTGTCTGCTGGAATTCCAGTTAAATGACGCGTGGAATTCCAGATGTCTGCTGGAATTCCAGGCATATGTCTCCTAGACTTACAGGTATATGTATCCCGGAATTCTGGATGTCGTCTTCTGGAATTCACGGTGGGTCAGGTTGTCACACCCAAGGATCGCAGCTGAGGGTTTGACGCGACCGGTTCGTTCGTTACGAGAACGTCGCTTCTGCAACCGGTCGCGAGCCACCTGGCGTCATCAGCATCGTTATCATTGTCGTCGTCATCATCATCATCACTAATCCTTCCCCCCCCACGTCTCCCTGCGTAATTGTCCATCACTCTCAGTCAGCGAATGAATGATGATGACGATGATGATGATGACGATGATGATGACGATGATGATGATGATGATGACGATGATGATGACAATGATGATGATGATGACAATGATGATGATGATAATGATGACAATGATGATGATGACGATGATGATGATGATAATGATGATGACAATGATGATGATGATGACAATGATGATGATGATGACGATGATGACGATGATGACGACGATGATGATGATGACAATGATGACGACGATGATGACGATGACGCCACTGCTGCCCCTGTGCGAGGAGACCGCCTCTTCCTCCATCCCGATCCACCCACTCGACAAGGCAGTTGGCCGGTACCACCTCGGGTGGAACAAACTACCAGTGTCCACCCAGTGTCCACCACGGGCAGTGTCCACCACGGGGCAGTGTCCACCCTTGGCAGTGTCCACCAGTGTCCACCCTTGGCAGTGTCCACCAGTGTCCACCATTGGCAGTGTCCACCTTGAGCAGTGTCCACCATGAACAGTGTCCACCACGGGCAGTGTCCACCAGTGTCCACCAAGGGGCATTGTCCACCATGGGGCAGTGTCCACCAGTGTCCACCAGTGTCCACCAAGGGGCATTGTCCACCAAGGGGCAGTGTCCACCAGTGTCCACCCTGGGCAGTGTCCACCAAGGGGCAGTGTCCACCAGTGTCCACCCTGGGCAGTGTCCACCAAGGGGCAGTGTCCACCAGTGTCCACCCTGGGCAGTGTCCACCAAGGGGCAGTGTCCACCAGTGTCCACCCTGGGCATTGTCCACCAAGGGGCAGTGTCCACCAGTGTCCACCCTGGGCAGTGTCCACCAAGGGGCAGTGTCCACCAGTGTCCACCCTGGGCAGTGTCCACCAAGGGGCAGTGTCCACCAGTGTCCACCCTGGGCAGTGTCCATCATGGGCAGTGTCCACCAAGGGGCAGTGTCCACCAGTGTCCACCCTGGGCAGTGTCCATCATGGGCAGTGTTCACCAAGGGGCAGTGTCCACCAGTGTCCACCCTGGGCAGTGTCCACCAAGGGGCAGTGTCCACCAGTGTCCACCCTGGGCTGAGAGCTCCGCGTGCTCTCCGTCTGTTTTGTCGACGCGCTCCCGATTCACCGCCGTGCCCCCCCCCCCCCGCCTATTCGATAACGACGTTCGGTATTCACGTTAAGGGGCCGCCCATAAATGACGTCACGCACCTGGGGGGGGGGGGTAGTCAGACATGTGTGACGAGGGGGGGGAATGTGACGTCACATCAAAATGCGCAACTTTAAATAAATATAGACAACACGTTCTACTTAATTAAATAGACTTTTTTAATAACAAAATTATCCTACAACATCAGTGCAGCGCCGCATTAAATACGCACTACAATGACAATAGTTTAAAGCGATTTGAAGCATGTTTTATTTTGGGGGGGAGGGGGCAGAGCTTTGTGACGTCATATTTGAGGGGGGTTCTGACTTTTTGTGACGCCGTGTGACGAAGGGGGGGGGGGGGTCAAAATCCGTCAAAATCGCGTGACGTCATTTATGGACGGCCCCTTACCAAAAAAATAATAACACATTTCCATCCCACTCCGGTGGACCCATTTAATGTCCTCTTCCCTATAACCGGCTATCACGGGCAGCTTGCTATCGCACAGGATGGCGATCTACGGACGAAACGCTTCCAGGAACTCATTGGTAGCATACAGAGGGAAAAAAGTATTTGATCCCCTGCTGATTTTGTACGTTTGCCCACTGAAAAAGAAATGATCATTCTTTGGTTCTTTCGGTAAAGTCACGTATAAAGATAAAATAATAAAGTAAATTAAATACTAGCATACGACGTTTTGATTGCAACACAAGCAATCATCATCAGGTATAAATTAAATAGAAACACAAATCTAGTATACTTAGAAATGTAATGTAATACAACAGAGAGTCGGATGTATTACATTACATTTCTAAGTATACTAGATGTGTGTTTCTATTTAATTTATACCTGATGATGATTGCTTGTGTTGCAATCGAAACGTCGTATGCTAGTATTTAATTTAATTTATTATTTTATCTTTATACGTGACTTTACCGAAATAACCAAAGAATAATTCCTGCAGTCACGAAAGCTCCAAATTAAGAAATGACCAGTCTATAATTTTAATGGTCGGTTTATTTGAACAGTGAGAGACAGAAAAACAACAACAAAATCCAGAAAATCGCATGTCAAAAATGTTATAAATTGATTTGCATTTTAATGAGGGAAATAAGTATTTGACCCTCTCTGTAAAACATGACTTAGTACTTGGTGGCAAAACCCTTGTTGGCAATCACAGAGGTCAGCCGTTTCTTGTAGTTGGCCACCAGGTTTGCACACATCTCAGGAGGGATTTTGTCCCACTCCTCTTTGCAGATCTTCTCCAAGTCATTAAGGTTTCGAGGCTGACGTTTGGCAACTCGAACCTTCAGCTCCCTCCACAGATTTTCTATGGGATTAAGGTCTGGAGACTGGCTAGGCCACTCCAGGACCTTAATGTGCTTCTTCTTGAGCCACTCCTTTGTTGCCTTGGCCGTGTGTTTTGGGTCATTGTCATGCTGGAATACCCATCCACGACCCATTTTCAATGCCCTGGCTGAGGGAAGGAGGTTCTCACCCAAGATTTGATGGTACATGGCCCCATCCATCGTCCCTTTGATGCGGTGAAGTTGTCCTGTCCCCTTAGCAGAAAAACACCCCCTCCTCCACCTCCTCCACCACCTCCTCCACCTCCTCCTCCACCACCTCCTCCACCACCTCCTCCTCCTCCACCTCCTCCTCCTCCACCACCTCCTCCACCACCACCACCTCCTCCACCACCTCCTCCACCTCCACCACCACCTCCTCCTCCACCATACGTTTGCTCTGCCTTGCACTGTACGCGTGCGACTAAGAAAGTCATTAAGCAGGGCTCCTTTTGGTCAGACGGAGAGAGAGAGAGAGGGAGAGAGAGAGGGTGGGGAGGGAGGGAGGGAGAGATGAGGGGAGAGAGTCGGGGGAGATTGGGGGGGGGGAGATGGGGGGGGGGACGTGCATTTTAAGTGTGTCCGAGTGGTCTTGCCGGGAACCTCGCATGGAATTAACGGGAGCGAGTAACAATCAGGAGAACGGCCCCGTGATTGATAGTGAACATTAATGGCGATGGGAGGAGGATGGTGGTGGTAGGGGGTTGGGGTGGAGGAGGAGGAAGGGAAGGAGACGGAGGCGGGGTGTGTGGGGGGAGGAGGCAATGGGGGCAAAGGGAGGTTGGAGCGCGGTTCGAGGGGAAGACGAGAAGAGTGGCGATGGTGCTGAGGATGGGAAGGAGATAAAGATGTGAGGATGGAGGGGTTGGGTAGAGATGCTGGCGCGCGTGTGTGTGTGTGAGAGAGAGAGAGAGAAGCCCATGGACTGCCCTAGAGACGTTTCGGGCAATGTACCGTTGTCACGACAGGCACTTCGCTGCTATAAACAAAGGGTCGTTGTCTGGAACGTCGCCTACTGCGTTGTCGTTTCTCGTTCGGGCCAGCAGTGTTGTTGACTGATGCGTTGAGTTACAGGGAAGAAAAACACATTAATTGTGAGCCATTGCCAACTCAGCAGCAGCAGCAGCACAGACAGCAAAGCTCGAGTGAGTGCGGCAGGGAGGTGGTGGTGGTGATGGGGAGCGGTGGGGTAGCGGTTAGCGCGCTGCACCACGAACCCTCCCCTAGGTCTACTCGGCCTCTAGTGGTGTGTGTAAACGTCGTCACTATGGAGACAAAGGCGGCCCGGCTTGGCGCTGATCCATCCACCCCCTCGTGTGCCGTGCCCTATTTACAAACTTCTTTCACACCGCACGTAGCCAAGCCGCGGCAATCGGAGGTGCGGCTTTCGTCGGCGCTGCTCGCTGAACAACACTTGCCCCGAAAGCCTGTTTAAGGCTATATGGGTGATCTTTGTCTTTGTAGTGTAGCGGCAGGGGAAGGATGGGGGGTGGGGTGTTGGTTCTGAGGCTGTGGAAGCTCGAGGATGAGGAGGACATTGAGAGGATGGAGGGTTGGTGGGGAGAGGGGGTAGAGAGAGAGGGGGGGGTACAGAGGGGGTAGAGAGAGAGAGGGGGTAGAGAGAGAGGGGGGGGTAGAGAGAGAGAGGGGGGGGTAAAGGGAGATGGGGGGGGGGTAGAGAGAGAGGGGGGGTAGAGAGAGAGGGGGGGTAGAGAGAGGGGGGGGGGTAGAGAGAGAGGGGGGGTAGAGAGAGAGGGGGGGGTAGAGAGAGGAGGGGGGGTAGAGAGAGAGGGGGTAGAGAGAGGGGGGGTAGAGAGAGGGGGGGGGTAGAGAGAGAGAGGGGGTAGAGAGAGGGGGGGGTAGAGAGAGAGGGGGGGTAGAGAGAGGGGGGGGGTAGAGAGAGAGGGGGGGGTAGAGAGAGAGGGGGGTATAGAGAGGGGGGGTAGAGAGAGAGGGGGGGTAGAGAGAGGGAGGGTAGAGAGAGAGGGGGGTATAGAGAGAGGGGGGGTAGAGAGAGGGAGAGAGAAGAGAGGGAAGATGTAAGAAGGAGGAGAGCAGAGCGTGAAATCTTTTGTGAAATCTTTCATTTAAACGGGGGGGGGGGGGGCACATAAAGCAAAGCATTGGAAAAAAAAACCGAAATGATGAACGAAGCAAAGTGGCGACTACACCGAGCGAGCATCTTCTTGTTTCCTCTGATCGTAAAAAAATAAAAATAAATAAAAGAGAGAAGAGAGGGGGAGGGAGAGGGGGAGGATAGAGAAGAGAGGGGGAGGGAGAGGGGGGAGGGAGAGGGGGGAGAAGAGAGGGGGAGGGAGAGGGGGGAGGGAGAGGGGGGAGGGAGAGGGGGGGGAGATAGTGGGGAGGGGGAGAGAGGGGGGAGGGAGAGGGGAGAGAGGGGGGGGGGGAGAGGGGGGAGGGAGAGAGGGGGGAGGGAGAGAGGGGGGAGGGAGAGGGGGAGGGAGAGAGAAGAGAGGGGGAGGGAGAGGGGGGGGAGAGGGGGAGGGAGAGGGGGGGAGAGGGGGGAGGGAGATGGGGAAGGGAGAGGGGGGGAGAGGGGGAGGGAGAGGGGGGAGGGAGAGGGGGGAGAGGGGGGAGGAAGGGACCCCGCGACACCCCGAAGAGACAGCTGCTTCTCCCAGTGTCTCTCATTCTCATGGAAATCTCCAATCTGGCCCCCTACATCCCATCCAGGGTGGCGTCCTGGCGAGACCGGGAAGAGCGGGGAGGGCAGGCGGGGGAGGGGCTGTGTGGGGGGGGGGGGGTCATTCATTGAACTCCCCCCGTGTTGTTTATCTTTCATATCTAATAGAGGGTTTTTTTTTATTGGGTTAGATCGCGTAAATATATAAATGTTGTGTCGTTAAAACCCGCCACCACCCGACACAGGCAACTAGTAACGGTTTGTCACGTAAACAGAACGTGGCTAATTCGTCACTAGTACAGCACTGACCGGTGTGTTCTTCTTGGTTCTTTCGGTAAAGTCACGTAGAATGGAAATAATAAAATAATAAAAATAAAACATAATAAACTAATTCTCAGATAATTAAAAAATAATTCTAAGAGAATTATTTTATTATGTTTTATTTTTATAAAAATAATACAAATAAAACATAATAAAATAATTCTCAGAGAATAAAAAAATTATTCTCAGAGAATTATTTTATTATTTTTATTTTTATAAAACATAATAAAATAATTATCAGAGAATTTAAAAATAATTATCTGATAATTATTTTATAATAAAATAATTCTCAGAGAATAAAAAAATAATTCTCAGATAATTATTTTTTTTTTATAAAACATAATAAAATAATTATCAGAGAATTTAAAAATAATTATCTGATAATTTTTTTATTATGTTGTATTTTTATTATTTTATTATTTCCATTCTACGTGACTTTACCGAAAGAACAAAAAAGATGAATCCCTGCAGTCACGAAAGCTTTAAATCGAAATTTAACCGGTGTGTGTTGGAGAGCCAAGCCACACCATTTACAAATGATTCTGAACAGCCACGCGTGAGAGGGGGAAACGCGCTATCCCATACAAAATGAACAGATGGTGTGAGTGTCACACTTGGCTGGTTACGGCCGGGTTACGGCCTCCTCGACACGCGCGGGAAGGGATTTTCACACAGCGTCTCTGTGTGTTCCATCAACCCTCGCTGCTGCTGCTGCTACCTCCACGCTGCTGGATTACAGGCAAATAACAAATGCACCTTGACACGTGCAGAGCAGTCACCACCGCCGCCCCCCCGTATGGCTCTGACTCGTATGAAATAGAAATGTCATCCCTCGCTCATTCATTCACTCACCCACTTCACTCAACTCGTCACCCGCCCACACGCGTACGGACTCGCCCACCCGCCCACCCGCCCACCCGCCCACTACACTATACACTACACTACTTTACACTACACTATACACTACACTACTTTACACTACACTATACACTACACTATACACTACACTACACTACTTTACACTACACTATACACTACACTACTTTACACTATACTATACACTACACTATACACTACACTACTTTACACCATACTATACACTACACTACACTATACACTACACTACTTTACACTACACTATACACTACACTATACACTACACTATACACTATACACTACACTACACTATACACTACACTATACACTACACTACTTTACACTATACTATACACTACACTACACTATACACTACACTACTTTACACTATACTATACACTACACTACTTTACACTACACTATAGACTACACACTACAATATATTACTTTACACTACACTATACACTACTTTACACACTACGCTGTACATAGTGAATTTGTTATCATGTTGCAGTTCTTTTTCCATTTAAAAAACGACAGTCCCGTTTAAGTGTTAACATTTGTGTTGAAGCACCCTGAATCACGACGCCCACCCCCCGTCCCGTGTGTCCTTCCTTTAGCCACTTGGGGCTCTGTGCTTGTGCATCGCCACGCTCGCCCCGAGTACAGCCCAGCGGACACTTGCCCCTGTGACACTCAACTCACCCAAACCCGCCCCCCATTCATTCACTTACTCACCATCATCCCATCCGCGCGCTCGTACACAACCACACAAAGAACGGAGAGATTCAGAACATTATGAACAGCAGACAACGGTACCCGGTGTCGCCTGTGACAGACTGTTGGGGCAAGTGCTGTTAGCGAGCACCTATGAAGGTCGTCACGGCACACGAGGGGGTGGGTGGCCAGCACCACGCCCGGCCGCCTTTTTCTCCCCAGTGGTGATGTTTACACACCGCACCAGGTACTCATTTGAGGCCGAGTCGACCTAGGGGAGGCCCAGGATCGGTTCAGATAATCGTCACTGATGTTGGCCGTGAGCGGGAATCGAACTCGGGTGGCCGGGTTCATAGCGCAGCGCGCTAACCGCTACACCACCGCTCCCCACGACACACACACCCACGTACACACACACACGCACACACGTACACACACACACGTACACACACACACGTACACACACACACGCACACACACGTACACACACGTACACACACACACGTACACACACACACGTACACACAGACACGTACACACGTACACACACACACGTACACACACACACACGCACACACACGTACACACACACACGTACACACAGACACGTACACACACGCGCATTCTCTCGCTTCCGCACGTGAGAGAGCGAGGAGGCTGCCGGCCTCGGCTCATTACCGCTCCATGAATTAAAGATGAAAAGCGAGAGGGAGAGCGAGAGAGCGGGTGAGAGGAGATATACAGAGAGAGTGAGAGAGAGCGGGCGAGAGAGCGAGAGAGCGAGCGAGAGGAGAGATACAGAGAGAGAGTGCAGGAGAGTGGAGAGAGAGCGGGTGAGAGAGTGAGAGAGCGAGCGAGAGGAGAGATACAGAGAGAGAGTGCAGGAGAGTGGAGAGAGAGCGGGCGAGAGAGTGAGAGAGATCTAAAGAGGGAGTGCAATTTTTTTTTTTACAAATATTACATAGAAAACAGGGCGAACATAGACATAGAGTAGGGAGAGAGGGGGGGGGGTGGGGAGAGAGGGGGGGGGGGGTAGAGAGAGGGAAGATGTAAGAAGGAGGAGAGTAGAGCGTGACATCTTTTGTGAAATCTTTCATTAAAAAAAGGGGGGGGGCACATAAAGCATTGAATAAAAAACGAAATGATGAACGAAGCAAAGTGCCGACTACACCGCGCGAGCATCTTCTTGTTTCCTCTGATCGTATAAAAGAGAGAGAATGCAGGAGAGTGGAGAGAGAGAGCGATCGAGAGAGAGGTTGTGGGGGGCGGGGAGCGTGCGAGAGAGAGAGCGGGTGGATGAGAGAGAACGAAAGAGGGGGAGCGAGAGAATGAAATAGCGGCCGTTAGCGAGTGAGTGTGGAGAGCGAGTGGAAGAGAATGAAAACGAATAAGCGAGAGAGACTAAAGTCAAATAAGCGAGAGAGAGAGCGAGTGACTGAGAGAATGAGTGGATGAAAGGGAGCGAGCGAATGAATGAGAAAATGAGTGGATGAGAGAGAGAGTGAATGAGTGAGAGAATGAGTAGGTGAGAGAGTGAGTGAATGAGTGAGAGAATGAGTGGGTGAGTGAGAGTGAGCGAATGGATGAGAGAATGAGTGGGTAAGTGATAGAGAGTGAGCGAATGAGTGAGAGAATGAGTAGGTGAGTGATGGAGAGTGAGTGAACGAAAGAGTGATAGAGAGTGAGTGAACGAAAGAGGGGGAGCGAGAGAATGAAATAGCGGCCGTTAGCGAGTGAGTGTGGAGAGCGAGTGGAAGAGAATGAAAACGAATAAGCGAGAGAGACTAAAGTCAAATAAGCGAGAGAGAGAGCGAGTGACTGAGAGAATGAGTGGATGAAAGGGAGTGAGCGAATGAATGAGAAAATGAGTGGATGAGAGAGAGAGTGAATGAGTGAGAGAATGAGTAGGTGAGAGAGTGAGTGAATGAGTGAGAGAATGAGTGGGTGAGTGAGAGTGAGCGAATGGATGAGAGAATGAGTGGGTAAGTGATAGAGAGTGAGCGAATGAGTGAGAGAATGAGTAGGTGAGTGATGGAGAGTGAGTGAACGAAAGAGTGATAGAGAGTGAGTGAACGAAAGAGGGGGAGCGAGAGAATGAAATAGCGGCCGTTAGCGAGTGAGTGTGGAGAGCGAGTGGAAGAGAATGAAAACGAATAAGCGAGAGAGACTAAAGTCAAATAAGCGAGAGAGAGCGAGTGACTGAGAGAATGAGTGGATGAAAGGGAGTGAGCGAATGAATGAGAAAATGAGTGGATGAGAGAGAGAGTGAATGAGTGAGAGAATGAGTAGGTGAGAGAGTGAGTGAATGAGTGAGAGAATGAGTGAGTGAGTGAGAGTGAGCGAATGGATGAGAGAATGAGTGGGTAAGTGATAGAGAGTGAGCGAATGAGTGAGAGAATGAGTAGGTGAGTGATAGAGAGTGAGTGAATGAGTGAGAGAATGAGTGAGGGAATGAATAGCAGGGCGAGAGAGAGAGAGAGCGAGAGACGGGGAGAGCGAGCTTGGTGGTGGGAGATCGCGGCACGGGATGACATTTTCATCATCCCGATTGCGAGCGGAGAACCGGGCCTGGCAGGTGATCATTAATCCCGATAACTGCGAGTCGGAAAAGGGGGGGCAAGGGGGGGTAGGGGGGGGCAGTGAGGGGGGGGGGCAAGGGGGGGTAGTGGTGCGAGATATTTTAGCATGGGGGGGGGGGGCGGGGTTGCTATTATTCCGCGAGATATTGTTTAGGGGGCATTAGTTGTTTTCTGAGCTTACCCAGAGAGACACAAAGCGACGCGGCCAAGCTGCTCGAGATGTATTCGTGGTTGGTGGTGGTGGTGGTGGCGGTGGTGGTGGTGTTGGCGGCGGTGGTGGTGGTGGTGGCGGTGGTGGTGTTGGCGGCGGTGGTGGTGGTGGTGGTGGCGGCGGTGGTGGTGGTGGTGGCGGTGGTGGTGGTGGCGGCGGTGGTAGTGGTGGCGGTAGTGGTGATAGCGGTGGTGGTGGTGGTGGTGGCGGCGGCGGTGATGGTGGTAGTGGCGGTGGTGGCGGTGGTGGTGGTGGCGGTGGCGGCGGTGGTGGTGAATTAGTGGAGACGCTCTCTCTGTCGCGGGGAGCGGTGGTGCAGCGGTTAGCACGCTACCGCGCCACGGTGACGATTATCTGAACCGGGCATGGGTCTCCCCCTAGGTCGACTCAGCCTCGAATGAGTACCTGGTGCTGGCCACCCAAACCCCTCGGATGCCGTGCCGGTCTTCATAGGTAGTCGTTAACAACACTCGCCCCAACAGTCTGTTAAGGCGATAGATAATGATGATGATGATAATCTTTAAGAGCTCATTGGCAATCTACTGCTGGATGGAGGCCTCCCGCATGCCGTGTCGGTCATGGGCCATCACATCTATCATCACCATCATCACCATTATAATGATCAGCACCATCACCACCACCATCATCATCACCATCATCATCACCATCATCACCATCATAATGATCACCACCATCACCACCATCATCATCACCATCATCACCATGATAATGATCACCACCATCACCACCACCATCATCACCATCACCATCATCATCATTATAACCATCACCACCATCACCACCACCATCATCATCACCATCATCACCATCATAATGATCATCACCACCACCATCATCATCATTATAACCATCACCACCATCACCACCGCCATCATCATCACCATCATAATG
This sequence comes from Lampetra fluviatilis, assembly GCF_964198595.1. Taxonomy (NCBI): domain Eukaryota; kingdom Metazoa; phylum Chordata; class Hyperoartia; order Petromyzontiformes; family Petromyzontidae; genus Lampetra; species Lampetra fluviatilis. The sequence continues at coordinate 4,628,041 of NC_136323.1, read as the reverse complement.
ATCACCACCACCACCATCATCACCATCACCATCATCACCATTATAACCACCATCATCATTATAACCATCACCACCACCACCATCATCATCACCATCATCACCATCATAATGATCATCACCACCACCACCATCATCATCATTATAACCATCACCACCATCACCACCGCCATCATCATCACCATCATAATGATCACCACCACCACCACCATCATCATCATTATAACCATCATCATCATCATCACCACCACCACCATCATCATCATTATAACCATCACCACCATCACCACCGCCATCATCATCACCATCATAATGATCACCACCACCACCATCATCATCATTATAACCATCATCATCATCACCACCACCACCATCATCATCATTATAACCATCACCACCATCACCACCGCCATCATCATCACCATCATAATGATCACCACCACCACCATCATCACCATCACCATCATCACCATTATAACCACCATCACCATCATCACCACCATCATCACACCTCCGATAAGCACGGTTGACGGCTACGTAGGGTGCGAAAAAAGTTCAACATAGGAGCCGTCCATAAATGACGTCACGCACCTAGGGGGGGGGGGGGTCAGACATTTGTGACGATGTGTGACGAAGGGGGGGGGGGGTGAGAAATCTGACGTCACATCAAAATGCGCAACTTTAAATAAATATAGACAACACGTTCTGCTTAATTAAATATACTTTTTAATAAATGTTTTCTCCTACAACATCAGAGTGCAGCGGCACACTAAATACGCACTACAATGGGGCAGAGCTTTGTGACGTCATATTTGAAGGGGGGGGGTCTGACTTTTTGTGACGCCGTGTGACGAGGGGGGGAGGGGTCAAAAATCGTCCAAAATCGCGTGACGTCATTTATGGACGGCCCCATACACACATCACCATCACCACCAATCACGAGAACGACGATCAAAGACAATGGGACGGAAATCTGCCAGGCGCGCGGAGAGTCGAGATGTCGTCTCGATGCCGCGACGACTCAATCGACACAAGAGCAAGGGTCATCGCCCGAAACGTTGTGCACCGTGTGTTGTTGTATTTTTACCCATTTTAAGGTCACCACACGCCGTTCTTATTGACACGGCGCGTGCTGAGTTGTCGTTGTCGGCAACAGCAACATCAGCAGCAACAGCAACAGTAACAGCAGCATCAGCAGAAGCAGCATAAACAGCAGCAGCAGCAACAGCAGCAGCAACAGCAACAGCAGCAACAACAGCAACAGCAGCAGCAGCAGCAGCAACAACAGCAACAGCAGCAGCAGCAACAACAGCAACAGCAGCAGCAGCAACAACAGCAACAGCAGCATCAGCGGAAGCAGCATAAATAGCAGCAGCAACAACAGCAGCAGCATTAGCAGCAGCAGCAACGACAGCAACAACAGCAGCAACAACAGCATCAACAACAGCAGCATCAGCAGCAGCAACAGCAGCATCAGTAACAACAGTAGCAAAAGCAACAACATCAGCAACAACAGCAGCAGCAACAGCAACAACAGCAGCAGCAACAACAGCAGCAGCAACATCAACATCAGCAGCAGCAGGATCCCCAAGGCAGCTGTTGCACTGATTCCCCGATGCGACGCCACGTGGACTTTGGCCAGATGTCGATCCTCTCGCTCGCTCGCGAGGCCGCGCCGCGTCGCGCGAATCGCCGCGGTCACGGCAACTCGGATGCATCAGCAGCATCAGCGGTGGCAGCGGCGACAGGATTCGCAGCTTCTCTGCGCGTCATTTCCCAGTCGTGGGAGCAGTGCCGGACGAAGCCAAGCGCGGGGCCTGTAGCGCATGCTGTTATAAAGGGGACCCCTAAATTTCAACAACAAAAACCGCGTAAATATTCAAACAGAATTGATTTAAATCCTTTATATTAGGTTCACTTGCTTGCTTACGACCGTGCAAATCTTTCTATCGTTTTTAACCCACTTCCCGTGATCCAATCGAGCTGGCATTTTCCACACAGACTCGTTGTGCGTGACAATTAATGTTCGTGAAAATTTTTTTCAAAAATGTTACACTTTTTAGGACAAAAATATTATATTTAATTACCAATTGCTTAATGGTGCAATGCAATCATCTGACCCATAGGTGGCAGCCATCTCAAGCCATAGGACGAGAGGACTCTAGCCGCCACGCATATAAAGGATTTATAGTGAAAAACTTTGTTTTTACGGGTTATACTTGTTTACTTGCGTAGTAAAGTAATTGTGTTTTTTTCATTTGCTATAGGGCCAGATAATAAGACACATCGCTAACCTTAAACACCCAGTCGTTCGTAAAAGTTGAAGGCGGTATAGTGCTATAGTAATAGAGCAAGTGCAGAGTCACTGAACCGGAATTGATAGCTTGAAAGCATTTAGCGCGGGGCCCGTAGCATTGTGTAGCTACTTGTGCTACGAGGATATAATCCGACACTGCGTGGGTGTTGTTTAACCATACTTCACCACGCTGGTCAGAGCGGGTTTGCTGAAGGGCGGTGCGAAGATGGAGGGGGGGGAGAGAGATTCAGGATAAACAATACCATGTTTAATTCAGTCGCTATCAGATCCCGTGAAAAGCCACATGAGTGTCTGTCCCTCGGCTGATTAATTGATGTCCTTTATGTAACCAGATGAGTTTCCCAACTGAGCTCCGTTATCTCGGAGGCGGAGGAGGAGGAGGAGGGAGACCTCTGAAAACGATCGCGTGAATGCGCAGTGGGTAAGAGATAGAATCTTAATTGTATACAAATTATCTGGCGATGCTGATTTTGCTGCTGCTGGGTTGGCGGTGGCGAGCAAACAGAGCGAACAGACACACACAAAATCAACGCGCGCGTGCATGTGTGTGGTATTAAAAAGGAAAAAATTAACCCGTAAAAACAAAGTTTTTCACTAAAAATCCTTTATATGCGTGGCATCGGTTTTATTTTATTATTCATTTCAGTTTTTTCTTGAGTAAGAGTTTCATTTTTATCACATTGGTATTTTAAATTAAATATGAAAAAAAAAATCCCTAAAAAGTAGAAAATTTTGGAAAAAAATTTTCATGAAAATAAATTGTCACGCACAACGAGTCTGTGTGCAAAATGTCAGCTCGATTGGATCACGGGAAGTGGGTTAAAAAACGACCGAAAGATTTGCACGGTCCTAAGCAAGCAAGCAAGTGAACTTAATATAAAGGATTTAAAAATATATAACAGGCGACGTTTCGAGCAATGCCTTTTCGTCACAGGACATTAACAAAATAAAAAGATAATGTTCATTTGTAAAGTGGCTCATGGCATCCGCACATCCCAATAATTGCGCCACCGATAGCGAATGCCGATTTAAGGAGGCGATTCTAGATTTGAAGCTTTCGTGACTGCAAGGATTCATACTCTTAGGTTTTGTCGGTAAAGTCACGTGGGTAAAAAATTAAAATTAATAAAAGTAAAATAACATTATATTATATATACGGGGTAGTATTTCTTGTGATCTCTCATTTACTTGATACAGCTGTCGTGGCTGTGACGGTTCCACCTGAAGACGGAGGCTTGTGTTGCTTCCGAAACGTCGTGAATTTTTTAATTTGTTTTATTTTACTTTTATTAATTTTTATTTTTTTACCTACGAGGCGATGTTTCAAGACGGCGCTTGGAACGGGTCAAACGAGAGGACGGCGAGAAGACTGAGTCACAGATAAGAGCTGAATTATTTTATTATGTTTTATTTTTATTATTTTATTATTTCCCTTCTACGTGATTTTACCGAAAGAACCAAAAAGAAGAGCTGGAGACTTCACTTGCTTTACACCATGGGGCCTGATGAGAATTACCAAACATTTTTTTTTACCAGAATATTTTGACTGGCCCCTGATTGAATCAGCAAGAAAAATATAAAACACGCAGGGCCGATGCTGGGGACACATTTTCTGTGTGAAACCCCAGGATTCAAAATAAAATAAAATAAGATGTTAACTCCCTCGCCTTGTGTGTAGGAGGTCGTGGGTTCAAATCCGACCCTGACGCCTGCTGCTGTATATTTGGAGTTTGCGTGTCTCTCTCTCTCATCATCATCACGGTGGCTAGGAGATGTTAACTACCTCGCCTGGTGTGCAGGAGGCCGTGGGTTCGATCCCGACCCTGACGCCTGCTGCTGTATATTTGGAGTTTGCGTGTCTCTCTCCCTCTCTCATCATCATCACGGTGGCTAGGAGATGTTAACTACCTCGCCTGGTGGACAGGAAGTCGTGGGTTCGATCCCGACCCTGGCACCTGCTGTATATTTGGAGTTTGCGTGTCTCTCTCCCTCTCTCATCATCATCACGGTGGCTAGGAGATGTTAACTACCTCGCCTGGTGAACAGGAGGTCGTGGGATCGATCCCGACCCTGGCACCTGCTGTATATTTGTAGTTTGCGGTGTCTCTCTCCCCGTGGTCGCGTGGATTTGTCTCCGGGTTTTCCCCTCCGCATTTAGAATCAACGTCACGCGTTTCGAGCAGCGGTTCTAAGCCTGCGGTTTACGCACCCGCTGTGGGTGCGAGATGTCCTTTCTGAGAACCAGAGGTGTGGACTCGAGTCATGTGACTTGGACTCGAGTCAGACTCGAGTCATGAATTTGATGACTTGCGACTCGACTTGGACTTGCATAACAATGACTTTGTCCCACCTCTGAGATGTGGACTCGAGTCATGTGACTTGGACTCGAGTCAGACTCGAGTCATGAATTTGATGACTTGCGACTCGACTTGGACTTGCATAACAATGACTTTGTCCCACCTCTGAGATGTGGACTCGAGTCATGTGACTTGGACTCGAGTCAGACTCGAGTCATGAATTTGATGACTTGCGACTCGACTTGGACTTGCATAACAATGACTTTGTCCCACCTCTGAGATGTGGACTCGAGTCATGTGACTTGGACTCGAGTCAGACTCGAGTCATGAATTTGATGACTTGCGACTCGACTTGGACTTGCATAACAATGACTTTGTCCCACCTCTGCTGAGAACCAAAGGGCTTGCAAGGCTGCTGTAAAAGGTTAAGAACCACGGGTGTCAGATTGTGTTTGGCTGCTGCTGTACATTTCCACAGTGACGATGATGAGTCAGTTTAACACGTGTGAGGCTTTTGCGACCAATATTATTCATAATCAACGTTTTTGGGTTTAGATCGCGTTATTTATAAATGTGTCGTAACCCTCCACCACCCGACACGGCCAATCAGTAAAAAAAAGTGTCACGTTGACAAAAGACAAAGAGTTAATGATGACGTCACCCTGCTGCTGCTCTATATAAGAACGGGAGACAGAGCAGAGCCTCACCATTCTGGCGAATTGCCCGATGATGCTGGATGCAATTACCAGCGAAACGTCGTGCTACTCAAATTGTAAATGTTGTGGTTTCACGCTTCAACACACCGGTGGGCTAAAGCAGTGAACTATTTTGTCTTTTGTCAACGTGACACTTTTTTTTTACTGATTGGCCGTGTCGGGTGGTGGAGGGTTACGACACATTTATAAATAACGCGATCTAAACCCAAAAACGTTGATTATGAATTATGAGCCATGTTCGTTGACCTCTCATTTGTGATCGCCAGGCAGGTCGCTTCTGAGAAAAAGATACACAACTCAGTGGGGCCTGGTAACTAAATACAATCATTGAGTATTCTTGGTTCTTTCGGTAAAGTCACGTAGAAGGGAAATAATAAAATAATATAAATATCAAAAATAAAAAATCTCACGACGTTTCGACTGCAACACAAGCAATCATCAGGTGTGAAATCCGTGGGAATTTTTATTGTTTAATATTTATATTATTTTATTATTTCCCTTCTACGTGACTTTACCGAAAGAACCCAGAATATGAATCCCTGCAGTCACGAAAGCTTTAAATCAAAAAAATAATTGAGTAGTTTCAAATAAAAGTTTCGATTATTTTACACCCCACTCCCCCCTCCCCTGATCATAATAAACCATCTCGTTAGAAGCACTTATCGCGATGAATTTGGCAACATTCCGGCTGCGACATTCACAAATAAATAGCGACTTTTTTATTTTTACGGTTTTATTTTATTTTACGGTTTTACTTAACTTGACTCCCATGTTTGTCGTGGTCAAATCTTGTAATCAAAAGTTGGTCTACTTCCTGTTGCCCAATCAATTCCAAATGTTGCACACGTACTCAGATCCGGTAACAATGCAATTAATTCGCTACTTTACAGCAATTTACATTGTGCTTGGACGCCTTATTATTTATATATTTACATAATTGTGTGTAGGTTAAAAACGCCGCGGTCCTTAAACTCTCCAATCGCCTGCTCCGTGTGAACGAGTTACGCAAGTAATCAATTAATTCAAGTAAGCGTTGATGTGCGAGCAGTCGCCGCATCATTGACGTACTTCCAGAGGTCGCAACCGGGTACCCGATACCCGGCTACCCGTACCCGGCCGGGTACGGGTAGGCCGTGAGTCACTGGTGAGTAACCGTTTGTCACTCATTTCCCAATGTCTTGTCTCTTCTCACAATTCAAGTTCCTAGAATCAACCCACCCGCGCCTGCAACATGGCTTCATCCCAGAGGTCGCAATCAGGTACCCGATACCCGTACCCTACCCGTACCCGGCCGGGTACGGGTAGGGTACGGCCGGGTACGGGTACCCGTTTGCGACCCTGGTGCGGCCGGGTACGGGTACGGGTAAGGAAGCAAAACCTGTTTGCGACCTCTGCGTACTTCTCCACCGTGAGTTAAACGAAGTTGTTAATAAACCCGTTGTTGTTTAAAAAAAAATTCAAAGAAGTTTCTTATTTTTCTACAAAATCGTCAGCGGCAGGGGCCGGCAGGAGAGTGCTGCCCCCTACCGCGTGCGACGGGGGTTACCATTTTACTATATTTTATTGTCGCTTGCATGAAAGGGGATCTCGGGTGGTGGTAGTTCCTCGGTGACCACTTCCGCGGGTCGTTCTCCCGAGCCGCAAACGGGCAGGGCGGACGAGGCGAGGCAGTCAAATTGATTCGGGGAAAGAAAAACAAAAATCCGTAAAACAAAAACCAGCCTTGTCGATACAACACTTCCGAAAGTCCGAATGTTGTTGTTGTTGTTTTTGGTGTCGTCGTCCAATTCGGGATTGGTGCGGGCAATTGGAGTGACGTCACAGGCGCGTAACATCACGCCCCCCCCCCGCGATGACGTCACAATAGAGTGGTGCGCGCGTCGCGTGACGTCACCTTTTGTTTTTCCGCGATTCGAGGCCGTTTTGCGATTCGGCGACGCGCTCCAAGCGTTGGCGAAGATGCGAACTAGAAAAAGCGGGTCGCAAATTGTCCTTAAAAATCTGATTTTTATTTATTTATTTTTAAATCCCCGACTCGTTTCTTCGCGATCTCTTCAAGCAGATTCCCATTTCTCCTGCCTCCACGCAAATATCCCCCCCCTCCGTATGGCCTGTAACACCACGCCCGGCCGCCTTTGTCTCCCCAGTGGACGATGTTTACACAACGCCACCGGGAAACTCATTTGAGGCTGAGTCGACCTATGGGATGCCCAGGACGGCTTCAGATAATCGTCACCGATGTTGACCGTGAGCGGGAATCGAACCCGGGGTCATCGGGTTCGTAGCGCTGCACAGCGCACGAACCGCTAGCCAACCGCACCCACCCACCCACCCAAACCACCCACCCACCCAACCAACCAAACCACCCACCCAACCAAATCACCCACCTATCCCCTATCCACCCACCCAAACTACCGACCCACCCACCAACCCACCCACCAACCAACCCATCCACCCACCCCCCCACCGACCCACCTACCCACCCACCCACCCATCCCCTATCCACCCACCCAAACCATCGACCCACCCATCCATCCAACCACCAACACATCCACCCACCCAACCCACCTACCCATCCACCCACCCATCCCCTATCCACCCTCCCATCCCCTATCCACCCTCCCAAACCACCGACCCACCCACCAACCAACCCATCCACCCCCCACCAACCCATCCACCCACCCATCCCCTATCCACCCACCCAATCCATCGACCCACCCATCCATCCAACCACCAACACATCCACCCACCCAACCCACCTACCCACCCACTATCCACCCTCCCAAACCACCGACCCACCCACCAACCAACCCATCCACCCACCCACGAACCCATTCTCCCCCACCCACCCTCATCCTCCTCCTCGCGGGGCCCAAGCCAGCCAGTGAGGCAGCACGCGCGTTAATTAACGCGTCTGACGCGTAATTAGCGCGAGGCGAGGCGAGCTATCTCGTTAGCGCCGTAATGGATGGACTCCATCGCGGCGGGCCCGGCTGTGACCCCCCCACCACCACCACTACCTCCCTCTCATTCACACCCGAGACGTGGAGCTCCGAGGTGGGGAGCTCCGAGACGTGGAGCTCCGAGGCGGGGAGCTCCGAGGTGGGGGGAGCTCCGAGGTGTGTGGAGCTCCGAGGGGTGCGAAGCTCCGAGACGTGGAGCTCCGAGACGTGGAGCTCCGAGACGTGGAGCTCCGAGACGTGGAGCTCCGAGGGATGTGGAGCTCCGAGGGGTGTGGAGCTCCGAGGTGGGGAGCTCCGAGGATTTGGAGCTCCGAGGCGCGTGGAGCTCCGAGACGTGGCAGATTTTCCTCCGCGCAGTTGTCGTGGAAGGGGAGTCCGCATGCATCTTGGCGGTTCTGCAACGTTCACTGTCGTAGGGTGATTTAAAGCTTTCGTGACTGCAGGGATTCATCTTCTTGGTTCTTTCGGTAAAGTCACGTAGAATGGAAATAATAAAATAATAAAAATAAAACATAATAAGATAATTCTCACGACGTTTCGGCCACAACGCAAGCAGCCATCATCAGGAGGAGAACAGGTCCACCTGAGGACGGCTGCTTGCGTTGTGGCCGAAACGTCGTGAGAAATATCTTATTATGATTAATTTTTATTATTTTATTATTTCCATTCTACGTGACTTTACCGAAAGAACCAAGAAGATGTCGTAGGGTGGTGACGCAGAGTCCACGTCGCTGTCGTAGATTCATTACCTCCCTCGCTCCACGTGGCCCCCGAAGCGATCACAAAAGCCGCGGAGTGTTTTCTCTGCAGCTTTCCTCACCACTCTACAGCATATTCTTAGGTTTTTTCGGTAAAGTCACGTAGGTAAAAAAGAAAAATTAAAATGAATAAAAGTAAAATAAAAAATAAAAATCACGACGTTTCGGAGGCAACACAAGCTTCCGTCTAAGCTTCCGCTTGTGTTGCCTCCGAAAAGTCGTGATTTTTATTTTTATTTTACTTTTATTAATTTTAATTTTAATTTTTTTACCCACGTGACTTTACCGAAAAAACCTAAAAATATGAATACTTGCAGTCACGAAAGCTTCAAATCTAGAATTAATGCACTCTACAGCAGTCGCGGGGACAATCCACCCCGTAGCGATAGACCGACATCTCACAAAATTCGGTCACAGTTCGTATGATCACTGTTTCATTGCTTTTATGTTTTACGTGACTTTACCGAAAAAACCAAGAAGATGAATTCCTGCAGTCACGAAAGCTTTAAATCGAAATTCATGGCTTTATTTTGGTGATTTTCGAAAAGTTTTTTGGTTTGGCCATGTTTGTTTGTTGTAGTACAGAGTTAGACTGATGGCCTTAATCTAAGTTGTCTTGTGGTTGTTGTTGTTGTTGTTTGACGTGCATCCCACTGGGATTTTTGCACACAGTGTTGGTGTACGGTGCTTTTTCTGCAATATTTTGCTGCCTTTTCTTGGATTTTCTGTTTGCACTTAGTCACATAGTCACTTTAAGATGTTTTCTTGTTCATGTTTTTGTTTTTTGTTCGTTGCGGTTGCATCCGATTCAAGAGCCGAATGGCTCACAGGGCTATACCTAATACATGAACTTTGAACTTTGAACACCGCGGCTGCCAGGATTCGTAACGAGAACAACAACAACAACAACCAAGATGCTTACGATGGGGAGGCAGGTGGCTTATTGGGGAGAGGCTGGTCACAGCGACGCTTTTGTAGCAGGCTGCTTCAAGAATGTTTTCTTAACGCTTCTGAGAATTTTGAAACAACACCGCAATCAATGTGCCGCCCCCGGTCTCTGGAGACCACCTGGAGGAGATTCCAGGACGCGCATGTTGACAACGGCGAACAAGTTGGGAGACTTTTTGACTTGTTTGAAGCTATTAACATGACATTGATCTTCTTTGTTCTTTCGGTAAAAGTCACGTAGAAGGGAAATAATAAAATAATAAAATAAAACATAATAAAATAATTCTCACGACGTTTCGGCCACAACGCAAGCAGCCGTCCTCAGGTGAAGAACATTCAGACGACAGACCTGTTCTTCACCTGAGGACGGCTGCTTGCGTTGTGGCCGAAACGTCGTGAGAATTATTTTATTTTATTGTGTTTTATTTTATTATTTCCCTTCTACGTGACTTTACCGAAAGAACCAAGAAGATGAATCCCGCTGCACTCTGATGATGTAGGAGAACACATTAAAAAGTCTATTTAATTAAGAACGTGTTGTCTATTTTTAAGTTGCGCATTTTGATGTGACGTCACATTTCTCAAACCCCCCCCCCCCCTCTCATCGTCACACATTCAGACGCTGTCTTTCCGACAGACCTGTTCTTCACCTGAGGACGGCTGCTTGCGTTGTGGCCGAAACGTCGTGAGATTTATTTATTTTATTATGTTTTATTTTATTATTTCCCTTCTACGTGATGACTTTACCGAAAGAACCAAGAAGATGAATCCCTGCAGTCACGAAAGCTTTAAATCGAAATTTAACATGACATTTGTTATCATGTTACAACGTATTATTATCCGCGTATTTTCCCATTAGAAGCGATAGTACCCAACGCCCACAATCTCCGCGAGCAAGGAGGAGGAGGCCTGCTCCTTGAATGGATATTGAGACGGCACCTGGACATGGGGGCGGCTGGGTGTTGTTGCGAACTCGCTCGCTTGTCTTTAATGTGTCTCCGTGTACCTCCATGAGTCTCCATGTGTCTGTATGTGTTTCCATGTATCTATCTCCATGTGTCTCCATGTATCTGTCTCCATGTATCTCCATGTATCTATCTCCATGTGTCTCCATGTATCTATCTCCATGTGTCTCCATGTGTCTCCATGTATCTGTCTCCATGTATCTCCATGTATCTATCTCCATGTGTCTCCATGTATCTATCTCCATGTGTCTCCATGTATCTATCTCCATGTGTCTCCATGTATCTATCTCCATGTGTCTCCATGTGTCTCCATGTATCTGTCTCCATGTATCTCCATGTATCTCCATGTGTCTCCATGTATCTAACTTCATGTGTTTATCTCCATGTATCTCCATATATCTCCATGTGTCTCCATGTATCTGTCTCCATGTATCTCCATGTATTTCCATGTACCTCCATGAGTCTCCATGTGTCTGTATGTGTTTCCATGTACCTATATCAGTCTCCATGTATCTGTCTCCATGTGTCTCCATGTATCTCCATGTGTCTCCATGTGTCTCCATGTATCTCCATGTGTCTCCATGTGTCTCCATGTATCTCCATGTGTCTCCATGTATCTCCATGTGTCTCCATGTGTCTCCATGTATCTCCATGTGTCTCCATGTATCTCCATGTGTCTCCATGTGTCTCCATGTGTCTCCATGTATCTATCTCCATGTGTCTCCATGTATCTCCATGTGTCTCCATGTGTCTCCATGTATCTCCATGTGTCTCCATGTATCTCCATGTGTCTCCATGTATCTCCATGTGTCTCCATGTGTCTCCATGTGTCTCCATGTATCTATCTCCATGTGTCTCCATGTATCTATCTCCATGTGTCTCCATGTGTCTCCATGTATCTCCATGTATCTCCATGTATCTATCTCCATGTGTCTCCATGTATCTATCTCCATGTGTCTCCATGTATCTCCATGTGTCTCCATGTATCTCCATGTATCTCCATGTATCTATCTCCATGTGTCTCCATGTATCTATCTCCATGTGTCTCCATGTATCTATCTCCATGTATCTCCATGTGTCTCCATGTGTCTCCATGTGTCTCCATGTATCTATCTCCATGTGTCTCCATGTATCTATCTCCATGTGTCTCCAAGTGTCTCCATGTATCTATCTCGGTGTCTCTCTGTGTGTCTATGGGTGTACACTTGGGTCCATGGTTTGGGTTGCACGGCTACAATCGTACTGCCGCGTCTGCCGAGTAGTACGCACACCGTACTCCAACCATGGCCGTAATTATTATATATTGGGGGGGGGAGGGGGACATCCCCCCCCCCAATATTCAAATATGCTCAAAATGTCCCCCCCCCCCCCCAATATATTGCTATATAAATGTGTTTTTAATTGCTATGCTATGTAAATGAAAACGATTTGCTAAACCTTGGCCACAATATCTGGACTTGTCTTCATATAACAATGCATTGATTTCTGTTGATATGATTATGGTTGTACTTTAGGAATCCCTAATCTCTGCCATTACATACAATGAAACAAGACAAGGTAAAAAAAAGAAAAAACAGAGCAATGTAATACAATACACTATTAGACATTATTGTAAAAAATAAATAAAAAGTCAATCCTATGGGTTAGTGAATTTTTTAATATTTTAGGCAGGAAATGGTAGGAAATTAGTTTTCAAATTTAGATTTTTTTTTTCTGGGGGGGGACCCCCAGACCCCCTGGAAGATTTGGTCCCCCCCAATGTTCACTCCATGGCTACGGCCTTGCCGTACACACAGTACACACACACACATCATACACACCGTACACACAGTACACACACACCGTACACACAGTACACACACACTGTACACCAGTACACACAAACAGCACACACACCGTATACACACCACACATACACACACCGTACACACACACACCATACACACACCGTATACACACACCGTACACACACACAGTACACACACACACATCATATACACCGTACACACAGCACACACACACACACCGTACACCAGTACACACACACGGTACACACACCGTATACACACACCACACACACACACACCGTATACACATACCATACACGCACCGTACACACACACAGTACACACACATCATACACACCGTACACATACACACACACCACACACACCATACACACACCGTATATACACACCATACACACACCGTACACACACACACCACACACCGTACAAACACACACATCATACACACACCGTACACACACACACACATCATACACACACCGCACACACACACCATACACACACCGCACACACACACACCACACACACTGTACAAACACACACATCATACACACACCGTACAAACACACACATCATACACACACCGCACACACACACACATCATACACACACACCATACACACACCACATACACACACAGTACACACACCGTACACACACACACATCATACGCACACCGCACACACACACACATCATACACACACATCATACACACACCATACACACACCATACACACACCATACACACACATCATACACACACCGTACACACACACAAACACATCATACACACACATCATACACACACCATACACACACACCATACACACACCATACACACACATCATACACACACCGTACACACACACATCATACACACACCGTACACACACACACATCATACGCACACCGCACACACACACACATCATACACACACATCATACACACACCATACACACACCATATACACACCATACACACACATCATACACACACCACACACACAAACACATCATACACACACATCATACACACACCATACACACACACCATACACACACCATACACACACATCATACACACACCGTACACACACACAAACACATCATACACACACCATACACACACCATACACACACATCATACACACTCCGTACACACACACACATCATACACACACAGATTTTGTCCCACGTGCAGAACGCACAAGCAGAGCGGATTTTGGGAGCAGGCGAGCCGCACAGAGAGCGCGACATCGCACAAAGCCACAGAGCGAACCCGCGTGGAGCCTAGGGAAAGCTGTTACAGACTGGAAAAAATGAATGGATTTTTTAAATTATTTTTTATTCAACGAAGTTGTGATTTCCTCCCATCGTTTCTTTCTTGTTCGGGTTACGTTTGGGTGAGGATAGGGTTAGGGATAGGGCTCGGTAAGGGCTAGGGTAGGGTTAGGGATAGAGTTGGGGTGAGGTCAGCGTTTGAGTAGGGTTGGGGGAAGGTTAGGTGAGGATTAGGGATGGGTTAGATTCAGGTTTTGGTAGGGTTAAGGTAAGGTTAGGCCAGGGTTAGGGAAGGTGAGGCCAGGGCAATGTTCAGAGTTTTTGTTGTTGTTGTTTACCAATGAGTGGAATAGCTTCGCTGAGTAAAGCATGCACTGCAGTCAACCGTGCAGCGGCTCGCGATCGGAAAGGTGCGAGTTCAATTCCAGGTTCGAGGGTCGACTCAGCCCATTTGACCCTCGGGGTTGTTGTTAAATTAAGAACGGTCGCGCTCTGCGGAGGAACGCCGCGGTGATTGTCCCGTAGATAAACTGGCCCCGCGCGTCATAGGAATGTGGAATTTCCACCACTGACTCTGCGCGGCTGTGAACGGAAGATGAACATCAACCAATGCCTCATTCGAGTGGCGCGGGAAGTCACTTTTGACCTTTTATTTTTTTGTGTGCGTCTGTGACAAAGGCATCGTCAATCTGCGAAAAGTAACATCACAAGGCGAATGCTGCCATCTAGCGGAAACATTTGGCGACAACGAACGATCGGGGTGCCAGAAACGTGGTCCAACCATCCCTCCCCATCACCACCACCGCCGCCGCCAAATTTTGACCCCAAAAAAACCTGCAATTACAAAGCAGCAGGGTTGCGGATAAGCGCTCGCTTAACGCGTGGCGGTGTCTAATCTACGAAGCGTTGTCGCGATAACGCGACAAGCCTCGCTAAACTGCCATGTCGGGCGGTGGCGGGTTTGACGACACAACTCACGTTTACGCGATCGAACCCGAAACACCTCTATCATGATATGGGGCCGTCCATAAATGACGTCACGCGATTTGAACGATTTTTGACCCCCCCCTCCTTTGTCACACGGCGTCACAAAAAGTCAAACCCCTCCCTCAAATATGACGTCACAAAGATCTGCCCCCCCTCCCCCCACAATAAAGCATGCTTCAAATCGCTTTAAACTATTGTCATTGTAGTGCGTATTTAATGTGGCGCTGCACTCTGATGTTGTAGGAGAAAACATTAAAAAATCTATTCAATTAAGAACGTGTTGTCTATATTTAAGTTGTGCATTTTGATGTGATGTCACATTTCTCAAACCCCCCCTCCCCTCGTCACACATCGTCACAAATGTCTGACCCCCCCCCCCCTAGGTGCGTGACGTCATTTATGGACGACCCTTATGCGACCTTTCTTGCCAGCATCAGAACATAACGGTAGGTTTTACCCTCTCTGGCAATAGAACAGGTTCTCGCACCAATCCGATCAGTGCATCCTCCACTCAATCACCGGCTTGCGTGTCGTGCACGGCAGTGCTTCCGTGACCCCTGACCCTTAACCCGTGGTTGTGTGGCGTTGGTGTGTATGTCCAGAACATCCCCGTCTCTTCTTCTTGGTTCTTTCGGTAAAGTCACGTAGAAGGGAAGTAATAAAATAATAAAAATAAAACATAATAAAATATTTCTTTTATTATGTTTTATTTTTATTTTAATAAAAAAATGTATTCAAATAAAAAGAAAACATAATAAAATAAAATAAATTATTATAATTGAAATAAAACATTAAAAAATAATTATTTTATTACGTATTATTTTTATTGTATTCCCTTCTACGTGACTTTACCGAAACAACCAAGAAGATGATTCCCTGCAGTCACGAAAGCTTTAAATCGAAATCCCCGTCTCTTTAAAGCGGCCTTCCTTCTCGAGTTTGGTCGGTGCCTCCCCCCCCCCGGTTCCGTTTTGGTTTCCTGCTTTGCATGCGTTGCGCATTGTGATCCGAAGGATGGAATGCGCAGTGTACATTTGAATTCTAGATTTGAAGCTTTCGTGACTGCAAGGATTCCGCGCCCGTTCGCTCAGCGGCTTTTGTCCTAGTGGCCGTTGCCGGTGCCGACAGCGGCGCCGGCGAGGGTGCCGGCAGCGAGCGCCCGTACGGCCTCGTGGAAGGCGATACGTTGGTGGCGTGCCGAGACGGCGAGAGCGCCACCACCACCGCCCCCGGCATCCACCACGCTGCGGTCGACGGCCGTGTTGAGTCCGCGGTTGCGGTACATTCCGCACTGGCCCAGATGAGTCGAGAAATCCTGCGAACGGCCTCGGAACACCGTCTAGAGTGGGGGGAGCAGGGGGATGGGGAGAGGGGGGGTAAGTGTTGACTACCTCGCCTGGTATACAGGAGGTCGTGGATTCGATCCCGACCCTGACGCCAGCTGTATATTTGGAGTTTGCGTGTCTCTCTCACACTAAGCGACCGCAGAACCTCCTCGCGCGCTTTGCCGTGCCGGCCTTCACAGGTGCTGCTCACAAACAGCATTTGACCCTACGGCCTGTAGCGGCTGTACGGGCGAGGTGGGAGGGGGGGGATCTTTGTGTTTGTAGGGTTCTCGCTTAACGCGTGGCGTTGTTCACACTACAACGCATTTTCGCTATGACGCGGTTCTTCCATTCGGGAAACACTTTTCGCACAACGCAAAACGCACCGTTATAACGCGAAACGCGCACCGTTATAATGCGGAGCGAGCACCGTTATAACGCGAAACGCGCACCGTTATAATGCGAAGCGAGCACCGTTATAACGCGGAGCGTGCGCCGTTATAACGCGAAACGGGCACCGTTATAACGCGAAACGCGCACCGTTATAACGCGAAACGCGCACCGTTATAATGCGGAGCGAGCACCGTTATGACGCGAAACGCGCACCGTTATAACGCGAAATGCACCGTTATAACGCGAAACGCACCGTTATAACGCGAAACGCGCACCGTTATAACGCGGAATCTGAGCGGTCGGCGCCGAACGACTTTCTTCCCCCGCGCAGCTGAGCGGCACAGCGATACGGCACGCGGAACGCCGCGGTGACGCGGCGGCGGCGGCGCCGTACCCCCGGTTACTTGTCCCGCCACGAGCCCTGCGCGGTGCGCGTAGTGCTAGCTGGTAGCCGCCGCCGCCGTAGCGCGTCGTGTCCCGCCACTCTTCATTGCCGCCACATTGTTTACGGGGAGGCAATTTTTTTTCGCTTTTAGCGCGACAACTCTCTCAGGGGAGAGGCAATCCACCGGCCGGCGTTAGGCGATGACTCGCCGTCCCGTCTTGCTGCGCCACTCACCGGCATCTCGTGCACGGTTGGCGCTCTGCGTCCGTACGCCTGGTTCGACGTGCGGTACACGGGGTGCGTGGGCTTGGAGCTGCGTGGGACGACGACGACAACAATAATGTTAGCAGCGTCATTGGCGCCAACGGCAATCCCACAACGCTGTTGCGTCAATTTGATATGTCTGAGAAGGGAATCCCATGTAGCGCGGTTGGCTACGTACAGCGCAGAGGTCGCAATCAGGTACCCGATACCCGTACCCTACCCGATACCCGGCTACCCGTACCCGACCGGGTGCGGGTACCCGTTTGCGACCCTGGTGCGGCCGGGTACGGGTAGGCCGTGAGTCACTGGTGAGTAACCGTATGTCACTCATTTCGGGTAGGGTACGGGTACGGGTAGGGTACGGGTACCCGTATCCGGCCGGGTACGGGTACCCATTTTCGACCCTGGTGCGGCCGGGTACGGGTACGGGGGTAAGGAATCAAAACCCGTTTGCGGCCTCTGGTACGGCGCGAAAGAAGCCCAACACAAAGCAAAGGTCCCCCGCATAGCCTGAGCGGACTGTTGGGGCAAGTGCTGTTAGCGAGCCCAACACACACACACACACGCCGAGTAAATACAAACCCCCTACTACTACTTACCAAGCCAAAAAGTCTCAAGTTAATAAACAAATTTGCAGAAATGGCACCACAGCACAAAGCACAAACAACAGCAAGAGGTATCACAACAACGCGCACATCCCAGACCACGGATCACCGACTTCCCAACAAAGCCAGGAAATCTTCCACAGGAGGGAGCGGTGGTGGAGCGGCCACAAAAGTTACGGCTCGTTCACACAAAATCGGTCCAAAGGCCAAACAAGTGGCTATTGCATCTTTGCCGGCGGACGCCTGGAGGCAGGGCAGAGAAGCAGAGGATGGAGAGATGAGATGATTGCGTGAGCGATGAGAGGCGATGAGAGGCAACGTTGCAAAATGATCAACTTGAAGAAAAAAAAACGACAGGTTTTTTTCACTTCTATTTACGGATTTCCCTCGCTGTGCATGCGGCTAACCTGTTTCTATCCTAAATGTGCTCTGCTGTGCGGTCAGACATGGGACAGCGTTGCGTGTGCATTGTGTGTGTGTACTGCCTGTGTGTGTACTGTGTGTGTGGCCTGTGTGTGTACTGCCTGTGTGTGTACTGTGTTTTGCCTGTGTGTGTACTGCCTGTGTGTGTACTGCCTGTGTATGTGTACTGCCTGTGTGTGTACTGCCTGTGTGTGTACTGCCTGTGTATGTGTACTGCCTGTGTGTACTGCCTGTGTGTGCTACTCGGGCAGGCAGTTGTCTCACACACGGGGATACACACACAGATAGAGATACACACACAGATACAACACTGTGTGTACTGTGTGTGTGTACTGTGTGTGTGTACTGTGGTGTGTGTAATGTGTACTGTGTGTGTGTACTGTGTGTGTACTGTGGGTGTGTACTGTGCATACTGTGTGTGTAGTGTGTGTAATGTGTACTGTGTGTGTACTGTGTGTACTGTGTACTGTGTGTGTACTGTGTGTGTACTGTGTGTGTAATGTGTACTGTGTGTGTACTGTGTGTGTGTACTGTGTGTACTGTGTGTGTACTGTGTGTGTGTGATGTGTACTGTGTGTTTACTGTGTGTACTGTGTACTGTGTGTGTAATGTGTACTGTGTGTATACTGTGTGTGTACTGTGTACTGTGTGTAATGTGTACTGTGTACTGTGTGTGTACTGTGTGTGTGTACTGTGTGTACTGTGTGTGTACTGTGTGTGTGTACTGTGTGTGTGTACTGTGTGTGTACTGTGTGTACTGTGTGTGTACTGTGTGTGTGTACTGTGTGTGTACTGTGTGTGTGTACTGTGTGTGTACTGTGTGTGTACTGTGTACTGTGTGTAATGTGTACTGTGTGTACTGTGTACTGTGTGTGTACTGTGTGTGTGTACTGTGTGTGTGTACTGTGTGTGTGTACTGTGTGTGTGCACTGTGTGTGTGCACTGTGTGTGTACTGTGTGTGTGCACTGTGTGTGTACTGTGTGTGTGTACTGTGTGTGTGCACTGTGTGTGTACTGTGTGTGTACTGTGTGTGTGTACTGTGTGTAATGTGTACTGTGTGTGTGTACTGTGTGCTGCTACTCGGCAAGACAGCTGTCTGCTCGTGCGGTGTCCGCGTTGTGCGCCCGTTTGTTTTGTAACGCATCAATACGACCATCACCACTGCTATCGACCGGCCGCGAATATCGAGGGAAACTTCGCGCGAGCCCTTCCCCGGACCGTGAGCCTCCTCACCCGTAGGCGAGCAGCAGGTGAGGCTCATCGAATCTCCTGGGCAGGTGAGGGCTCACTCGGTAGAGCTCGTGGGTGCATCGATCGTCAGGCTCCTCGCCCGCCTGCTCCTGGCTCGCCATCGCAGCTGCTCAAAGAGGAAGATCCCAAGGGGCCGTCCATAAATGACGTCACGCGATTTTGGACTATTTTGGACGATTTTTGACCCCCCCGCCCCCCCGGTCGTTACACGGCGTCAGTAAAAGTCAGACCCCCCCCCTCAAATATGACGTCACAAAGCTCTGCCCCCCCCCCCAAATAAAACATGCTTCAAATCGCTTTAAAGCTATTGTCATTGTAGTGCGTATTTAATGTGGCACTGCACTCTGATGTTGTAGGAGAAAACATTTATTACAAATTTCGATTTAAAGCTTTCGTGACTGCAGGGATTCATCTTCTTGGTTCTTTCGGTAAAGTCACGTAGAAGGGAAATAATTAAATAATTAAAAATGTTACATCATAAAATACAATTCTCACGACGTTTCGGCCACAACGCAAGCAGCCATCCTCAGGTGAAGAACAGGTCTGTCGGAAAGACAGCGTCTGAATGAACAAGACCTGTTCTTCACCTGAGGACGGCTGCTTGCGTTGTGGCCGAAACGTCGTGAGAATTGTATTTTATTATGTTTTATTTATTAAAAAGTCAATTTAATTTTTTTAAAAACCGGACACGAACACCGCCCAAAACGTGGCCGGATTTAAAAACAACTCAGATCGTTATTGTTGGCGAAGCGTCCAAGCGAGCCGCTCGACTTACGTGATGCGTAAAACGTGCGGTCGATTCTTCACGCTTTGAACAAAAAATAAACGAAAGGAACTAACACAAAAAATTCACCACAAAAGCGAACGTCTTACGAAGTCGTCTTCTCTGTGTCTCTCTGTGGGGTTGAAGCGTGCTTCTGTGCGAGTGCGGCGATAGTGGTGGTGGTGATGGTGGTGGTGATGATGAAGGTGGTGATGGTGGTGGTGATGATGGTGGTGGTGGCGATGATGAAGGTGGTGATGGTGGTGGTGATGATGGTTGTGGTGGCGATGATGATGGTGGTGGTGATAGTGGTGGTGATGATGGTGGTGGTGGTGATGGTGATAGTGGTGGTGATAGTGATGATGGTGATAGTGGTGATGATGGTGGTGGTGATGATGGTGGTGATGATGGTGGTGATGCGCGTGCGTCGTCGTCGTTGTTGTTGTTGTGGCAACGTTGCCCCGTGCAACCGTTGCCTGGCAACGGGAATGCTCACGGGGAGAGCGGTGGGCCGTCCATAAATGACGTCACGCGATTTTTGACGCCCCCCCCCTTCGTCACACGACGTCACAAAAAGTCAGACCCACCCCTTAAATATGACGTCACAAAGCTCTGCCCCCCCCCCGCCCCCCAAAAAATAAAACATGCTTCAAATCGCTTTAAACTATTGTCATTGTAGTGCGTATTTAATGTGGCGCTACACTCTGATGTTGTAGGAGAAAACATTTATTAAAAAGTCTATTTAATGAAGTAGAACGTGTTGTCTATATTTATTTAAAGTTGCGCATTTTGATGTGACGTCACATTTCTCAAACCCCCCCCCCCCCTCGTCACAGATCGTCACAAATGTCTGACCCCCCCCCCCCCTTAGGTGCGTGACGTCATTTATGGACGGCCCCTGAGGCAGACTGTTTTAAAAGGTTTGAAATGGGTGTAGCTCAAGGGTCATAAATAAGTGACCGGGGCTAGTGATGTTAATGTGAGAGATTAGCATGTTAATGTGAGAGATTAGCATGATGTTAATGTGAGAGATTAGCATGATGTTAATGTGAGAGATTAGCATGATGTTAATGTGAGAGATTAGCACGATGTTAATGTGAGAGATTAGCATGTTAATGTGAGAGATTAGCATGATGTTAATGTGAGAGATTAGCATGATGTCAATGTGAGAGATTAGCACGATGTTAATGTGAGAGATTAGCATGATGTTAATGTGAGAGATTAGCATGATGTTAATGTGAGAGATTAGCATGTTAATGCGATATATTTGCATGATGTTAATGTGAGAGATTAGCATGATGTTAATGTGAGAGATTAGCATGATGTTAATGTGAGAGATTAGCATAATGTTAATGTGAGAGATTAGCATGATGTTAATGTGGGAGATTAGCACGATGTTAATGTGAGGGATTAGCATGATGTTAATGTGAGAGATTAGTATAATGTTAATGTGAGAGATTAGCATAATGTTAATGTGAGAGATTAGCACGATGTTAATGTGAGAGATTAGCATGATGTTAATGTGAGAGATTAGCATAATGTTAATGTGAGAGATTAGCATGATGTTAATGTGGGAGATTAGCACGATGTTAATGTGAGGGATTAGCATGATGTTAATGTAAGAGATTAGTATGATGTTAATGTGAGAGATTAGCATGATGTTAATGTGAGGGATTAGCATGATGTTAATGTGAGAGATTAGCATGATGTTAATGTGAGGGATTAGTATGATGTTAATGTGAGAGATTAGCATGATGTTAATGTGAGAGATTAGCATGATGTTAATGTGAGAAATTAGCATGATGTTAATGTGAGGGATTAGTATGATGTTAATGTGAGAGATTAGCATGATGTTAATGTGAGGGATTAGCATGATGTTAATGTGAGAGATTAGCATGATGTTAATGTGAGGGATTAGTATGATGTTAATGTGAGAGATTAGCGTGATGTTAATGTGAGAGATTAGCATGATGATAATGTGAGAGATTAGCGTGATGTTAAAGTGAGAGATTAGCATAATGTTAATGTGAGAGATTAGCGTGATGTTATTAGCATGATGTTAATGTGAGAGATTAGCATGATGTTAATGTGAGAGATTAGCACGATGTTAATGTGAGAGATTAGCATGATGTTAATGTGAGAGATTAGCATGATGTTATTAGCATGATGTTAATGTGAGAGATTAGCACGATGTTAATGTGAGAGATTAGCACGATGTTAATGTGAGAGATTAGCACGATGTTAATGTGAGAGATTAGCATGATGTTAATGTGAGAGATTAGCATGATGTTAATGTGAGAGATTAGCATGATGTTAATGTGAGAGATTAGCATGATGTTAATGTGAGAGATTAGCATGTGTTAAATGTGAGAAACTAGAGGGCACGGAAGTGGCTATGTTAATGTGAGAGAGGCATAGAGAGAGACACACACAGAGAGTCGGAAACAACAGCTGACATCGGCAGGTAGGATGGAAACATCACAGTCAGTTAATACTTTACCTGGTTAAAAACGTCCTTCTAATGATTGCTCAGTTTTGTACCCATCCTCTCGATTGAAGTTGTGTCTGTGTTTATATATATCTGGATGCCACACACACAAGGTCACCCCACGTGCCATGGCTGCATTGGTTATTGTTGTTGTATCAACCACATCATCAGCTGCGAGCAACAACATTGTGGGGCCCTGAGGGCCGAGACAGACAATCGTCAAGTCTCAGCTTGCCGACCTCTAAGAACCGGTTGTATGAGTTGTACTCCAACCAACAGGCTACACTGTTTTAAAACGACTCTTTGTAAGTGGGATACATAATTGCTGTAGTTCATTAGAATCGGGAGCTGTGTGTTTATTCTGAGTGAAAGCAGAGTTGGTAAGAACATCTTGGGGGGAGAGTAGGCGCATTTTATTTCCCAGAAAGCCGGCAAAAGTAAGAACGCTTTCAATCATGATTCTTATGAGTCATGCTCTATAGCAGTGGTTCTTAACCTTCAGTGCAGCCTTGCGCCACTTTGGTTCTCAATTGTAAAACAAATATGTTGAACACATTCCTGCGGAGGGAGCTGGTAGGAACGTTTGGTTGCTCGGTCAATGGCCAGGGTCAACGGCGGCGTGGTGTATTCCGCAAATATGCCCGACTGTGAGGGCGGGCACAAGCCGTCGTGAGTAGGTTAAACGTTGAGTTTATTAAGGGCACCACGGGGTGACCAGCCCCTCCCCCACCCAGCCCCACCCCTCCCACCCCCCACCCAGCCCCACCTTCCCCACCCAGCCCCACCCTCCCCACCCAGCCCCACCCTCCCCACCCAGCCCCACCCCTCCCACCCCCCACCCAGCCCCACCCTCCCCACCCAGCCCCACCTTCCCCACCTAGCCCCACCCCTCCCACCCCCCACCCAACTACACCCTCCCCACCCAGCCCCACCCTCCCCACCCAGTCCCACCCCTCCCACCCCCACCCAACCCCACCCTCCCAACCCAGCCTCTCCCCACCCTCCCCACCCAGCCCCTCCCCACCCTCCCTTCTTACCCAGCCTCACCCTCCCCACCCAGCCCCTCCCCACCCTCCCCACCCAGCCCCTCCCTGCACGACGGACACAATAATCCCCTGTGGGCTGATGTAACCAGGAGGTTCCTACCAGCAAAATCTGTCCGTGTCTCGCACGCCCATAGACGGCGTCTCGCACAGGCGATGCGTGCACCCCAGGTTAAGAACCACTGGACTATATAAGTATGTACTGTACGTTGAACCTCTTTCGCACCGCACGCAGGCAACCGTCCTAATCGGACGTGCGGGGAGGAGGACAACACACTAAACACAACAGAGTAGTCCTAAAGAAACGAGTTTTTCAGGTCTAAATTTAAAAGTGCAATGCCCCAGTGGCTTTCTAACTATAACTCCAGTGGCTTTCCACTGCTAGATGAAAACCTCTCCAACAAGCCCTTGCAATGACTTCTTGCACGGGTTCGGCATTCAACGATCAGTCTAGGATCGTGAACACGAGCTGAGAAACA
The DNA here is from genome assembly GCF_964198595.1 of Lampetra fluviatilis. Lineage (NCBI taxonomy): Eukaryota > Metazoa > Chordata > Hyperoartia > Petromyzontiformes > Petromyzontidae > Lampetra > Lampetra fluviatilis. The sequence continues at coordinate 4,603,583 of NC_136323.1, read as the reverse complement.
GACCACCGTACCCACTTAGGGGCCGTCCATAAATGACGTCACGCGATTATGGACGATTTTTGACCCCCCCCCCCCCCTCGTCACACGACGTCACAAAAAGTCAGACCCCCCCTCAAATGACATCACAAAGCTCTCCCCCCCCCCCAAAAAAATAAAACATGCTTCAAATCGCTTTAAACTATTGTCATTGTAGTGCGTATTTAATGTGGCGCTGCACTGTGATGTTGTAGGAGACAACGTTTATTAAAAAGCATATTTAATTAAGTAGAACGAGTTGTCTATATTTATTTAAAGTTGCGCATTTTGATGTGAAGTCACATTTCTCAAACCCCCCCCCCCTCGTCACAGATCGTCACAAATGTCTGACCCCCCCCCCCCCCAGGTGCGTGACGTCATGCAAATGTAAACAACGCGGTTTCAATGCCAGTTAAATACCGTCGTACGGGAGAGGGGACGGGTGTGATAGGAGGATTGAAACGCATTTGGATGAAGATTTTAAAAAATGCAGTTATGCAACGTAACGAAGAAACAATGACACTGACAGAGGAGCACGTGGATTCGAGAAACGCGTGCAAGTTCGCAAACATCGTGCTGACTCTTCTTCTTGATTCTTTCGGTAAAGTCACGTAGAAGGGAAATAATACAATAATAAAAAGAAAACATAATAAAATAATTCTCACGACGTTTCGGCCACAACGCAAGCAGCCGTCCTCACGTGAAGAACAGGTCTGTCGGGAAGACAGCGTCTGAATGAAACACCCCAGGCTTGGAGTGTATATTTAAGCTGGGTTGGAGGGGGAAGAGCGCCTTGACAAAATAATTTTCATATCAAGAGGATTGTAGCATATTTATGGGAAATGTAGATATGGGATTAGTACTACTTGTGAAATGCGTAGGAGGTGGGCGGGGGGTTTCAAAGTCATATTATGCCCGTGCATTATGCAGGATTAGCAGCATCAAAGGGAGGGGATGGGGGTGGCATTAATAAAGGGAAGGAATGCTAATAGTATGTAGCTGCAGTAACTAAACCACCACGTAAAAAACTAAAGTATAAATTACATAGTATCATCAGTATACTAAAAAAATATCGTGATGACTGTTAGGAGACATAAAATCACACAGCGTGTGGGCAGCGAATTCAATGCCATGCGGTGGGTTGCCTTTAACCCAGCGCTGTGGAGGCAGGAGCGAGGGTTGGTGGGTCACCGCACAGATGGTGCTGTGAATGTGAAAGTCCCTTCCCCCGTGGGGAGAGGGGGGGTCGAGGAGGAGCCGGGCCCTGACCGGCAGTACAGCACAGTGGACTGATCGCCGTCCGTTTCCATCTGTACGGGGATGGAGTGTTGCCCGCTCGCGCAAGGCGTTTTGGTTCTCTCTGTTTTAATTTACTTTTATTAATTTTATTTTTATTTTTTACCTACGTGACTTTACCGAAACAACCTAAGAGAATGAATCCTTGCAGTCACGAAAACTTCAAATCTAGAATATCTCCGGGTGCTCCGGCTTTTCTCACACTCCTGTGATAAATATACAACTCGACAGTCATGGGCTGTTTTTATGCTACATATTTCCACGCGATATGCCACTTCGTTGAGCTATCATTTGTGGCGAGGTCGCGTCTGAAAAAGAAGTTTTAGCTGGTAAGAATAGAAAGGTAGTATTTGTTAAATTTTTAAGTCAATTGTTTACCTTTGAAATATTTTGCACTCCCATCGTGTTTTGTATCGTTTGTTGTTGTGACGTTCTGACCGCTTGCCCCTACTGGGCATCTGTGGAAAAGAGCTTTCGAGATCATCGGATTCCTCCAGCAAAAAAAAAAATTCTGATTCTGGGAAATTCCCACCTCTGGCAAGACGTTCTAGACAACGTTGGCATGCGGTTGGCCCAACGTGGTGTGTTTAACTGGAGCACCCAGAGGGTGGCTAACTCTCTGCAGCTCCCTCGAGTGTAAAGGCTCGGGCTGAACGATTAATCGATTCCAAATCGAAATCGCAACTTGAAACAATGCAAATTAGCTCATCGCAAAGGTTGCGATTTGAAAAGTCCTCTTACTTTCTTATTGGAATTGTTTATTTTTTTTATGATTCAAACTTTATTTACTTCACTTTTATGTTATATGTTTGATTGTTCTATTTCAATAAAAACATCTTAATGAATATATGTTGGAAGCAATTCATATATTTTAAGTTCTCATCCTTGCATCTCCATCTATATAAAAGGCAAAGTTGTGATTATGTGTGTCTGTTCAAAATGTTTAGCGTACTTCCCGACATGCAAAATACTTGAAATGTGGCATGTGGGTACTTTCCAGACTGTACACCATGCAAAGATTATTAAAATACACTTTTGTGGTTTTTTTGGTGGGGGGGGGGGCTCAACAATGCATCTATTTTTTGCACGCCAAGTGAGCTGTGACGTCAAATCTGTCACGTGACCCGCGCACGTGGAAGGGTAACGCATTGTAGTGTCGTGGTTGGCGCTACACTGCGCTACGAACCCGGCGACCCGAGTTCGATTCCCGCTCACGGCCACCACCGATGACGATTCATTTAACCGGTCCTGGGCCTCTCCTAGGTCGACTCAGCCTCAAACAAGTAACTGGTGTGTTGTGTGTGAACATCGCCACTGGGGAGACAAAGGCGGCCGGGCGTGGTGAATCCGAAGCCGGGTAGTACAGCTAGTTAGAATATATAGAGCAGTTCATATTTTGATGGTATCATGTGGTAATGCTCCATCACATGTTGTAAAATCTATTACTCAGTGAAGATTGAACTGAAGCTTCACTTAAAAAAGTTTTAATCGCAAATCAAATCGCATTCGCAATCTGTCAGAAAAATCGCAATTACATATTTTCCCCAAATCAATCTTAATTTTGGAGCTTTCGTGACTGCAGGAATTATTCTTTGGTTCTTTCGGTTAAGTCACGTCTAAAGATAAAATAATAAATTAAATAATAGCATATTACGACGTTTCGATTGCAACACAAGCAATCATCATTAGGCATAAAAGAAATAGCAACAAAAATCGAACTAGAAAACTTTAAACAGACATACAAGCAGACAGACATCAACAAGGACACAGAGTTTTCTAGTTAGATTTTTGTTGCTATTTCTTTTATGCCTGATGACGATTGCTTGTGTTGCAATCGAAACGTCGTAATATGCTATTATTTAATTTATTATTTTATCTTTAGACGTGACTTAACCGAAAGAACCAAAGAATAATTTCCCCAAATCGTTCAGCCCTAGCATAGGCGTGCGCGAAAGCGGTTGCAGTACTGCGCCTTTAACCATTGCGTCCGTCAGCGTTGCGGTAAGAGCAAACCAACGTCAACGTTGAACGTAGCTGCAACGTTATAACCATTACTTAGTGGTTAAAAAAAATACAATCATAGCTGGTGAATTTTAGATTTGGCAGTGTTACGTACCCATTATCGTGTTAGTAAGCAAAACAAAAAACAATGGTTGGATTAAATGTTAATCTTCGTCTTCTTTAGTGTTAAAAAACACGTGTCTTTAAACGTTCAAATGCCACACTGCAATTCCACGCTTAACCACCCAGAGTTAATGATTAAACCAGAAAAAACGGACATTCATTCATTAATGAATTTACAAAGTAAAACAAAATACAAAGAAAAAAAACGCCTTGCGCAACAGGATAATGATAGTAGCGAGAGAGAAAACTCGTGACCGAGACAGGAATGCGTGGCTTTAAATAAGAAATATATTTAAATATTTAGCTTCTATAAGTAACTCCCACCACCGTCACGTGACCCGGAAAGAGAAAACCCAGTCTCAGCTGTTCCCAGATATGTTTAGGGGTCTTTAACGTTAGCCGGCGTGTACATGCGCGTGTTTGGTTTATTACGAAGATTACATTATCACAAGTTGGATGTAACAAAACCTTACGGATATATATGTTTAGTTTATTAATAGGGGATGCTTGTGTTGCTCTTACGGATATTTGCGCCGCTGGCAAACTCGAAGGGGTTAATCGGACAGCCGCTGACGTTGTTACCGCCACCCTCGTTGTTGCTGTAGATGACTTGGTAATGTTGTACGGTGAATTGATTAGACGATTTAATCAACATTGCTTAGTGGACAACGAACTATACAGAGTTATCGATTATCGCGTGCGAGCGGACTGTAAGGCCAGGGATTGTATACTATAGACTGCTCGACATCGGCCCTATCAATTGTATGGGATTTACGTCCCCTTCCCCCATAGATTAAAACATATATAGGATTCTATTCAAGCTTATTGACAGTCACTTCGCTGGAGCTAAGATTTACAAGGCTGCTGTCAAGATGATGCAGGTAAGAACGCATCGATACCGCCTGCGCCGAAGTTTCGTGTTTAGGTCGACTCAGCCTCAAATGAGTAGCTGGTACGGTGTGTAGTAGACATCCTTCACTGGTGCTACTCGCTAACAGCACTTGCCCCGACAGTCTGTTAGGGGCTATACCGGGGGGGGGGGAAACTTTATCTTGTGTGTGTGTTAAATTTCGATTTAAAGCTTTCGTGACTGCAGGGATTAATCTTCTTGGTTCTTTCGGTAAAGTCACGTAGAATGGAAATAATAAAATAATAAAAATAAACCAATAAAATAATTCTCACGACCTTTCGGCCACCCACCCACCCACCCACATCCCCTGCGTGTGACGTCTCCGTCACTTGAGTGGCAGCTTCTGTCATGTGATGTACGTTGAACTTCGTTCGCACCCTACGTAACCGACCGTGCCAATCGGAGGTGCAGGATTTGGGGGTGGTAACAACAAACTAAACGCAACAACAACAAAAATCAGTTCTCTACAAGGAAATGAGTTTTCAATCTGGGTGATTTAAAAGCGCACAGCTGCGCAGTGGGATTTCCTAATATCGGAAGGAGAGAGCGTTCCAGACGGCCCGATGACCGGAGTTCGTGTGACGTTGGTTGATTGCCCCTTGACAAGATGTCTGCGGATGTTTGTTAATTGTGGTCGATGCTTCTTGCTTAGTAGGATGGGCGACACACACACGCACCGTGCACACACCAGAGGTCGCAAACGGGTTTTGATTCCTTACCCGTACCCGGCCGCACCAGGGTCGCAAACGGCTACCCGTACCCGGCCGGGTACGGGTAGCCGGGTATCGGGTAGGGTATCGGGTACCCGGTTGCGACCTCTGGCACACACGCAGGGCCATCAAAGGACTTGCAAGGCACTACGGATGGTGAATTATGGTCAAATAACCCCCACCACCTAGACCGCATGGGGTGGGATTGGCATACCTGTCAACCCCTGATCAGTGCCCACCTTTTTACAGACCAATTCAGATCTTATTGGTGACCCAGTGCCCCTTTACATCTCAACGTTCATCCTACAAAGTTCCATCACAAGGGAGAAACGCACAAATAGACCTTCACCACTCGTACACTCACCACTACACTGACCACGACTACACTCACCACTACATACCTGTCAACCCCTGATCAGTGCCCACCTTATTACAGACTAATTCAGATATAATTGGTGACCCAGTTTCCCTTATACATCTCAGCGTTCACTCCATCACAAGGGAGAACACACACATAGACCTTCACCACTAGTACACTCACCACTACATACCTCGATTTAAAGCTTTCGTGACTGCAGGGATTCATCTTCTTGGTTTTTTCGGTAAAGTCACGTAGAAGGGAAGTAATAAAATAATAAAAACAAAACATAATAAAATAATTCTCACGACGTTTCGGCCACAGCGCAAGCAGCCGTCCTCAGGTGAGGTGAGGTGAGGACGGCTGCTTGCGTTGTGGCCGAAACGTCGTGAGAATTATTTTATTATGTTTTGTTTTAATTATTTTATTACTTCCCTTCTACGTGACTTTACCGAAAGAACCAAGAAGACACTACATACCTGTCAACCCCTGATCAGTGCCCACCTTATTACAGACCAATTCAGATCTAATTGGTGACCCAGTGCCCCTTTACATCTCAGCGTTCATCCGACAAAATCCCATCACAAGGGATGACCCTGAAAACTCAATTTCCCTGCACAAGAATACAGGGTAAACCGTGTGGGTTGACACGGTAATGGAGTGGGCGGTGGTGGCCATTATAAAAAGGGGATGTACGTGCACACGTGAGATTCATAATGGGCAATTGTGGTCGAGGCGTGCTAATTGTGATTTGAAGGGATTTGCTCTGTCGGGTTTTCTTTGCGGTGTACGCTGCGCGGTCTGACGCCGTTTCGGCTCCCAGCGCGTGCCGCGGTTTTGGAGCGAACCAACTCGAGGGGTCTCGGCTCCGAACCGAATGCGGCTGCTGTAGAACAGAGGTCGCAACCGGGTACCCGATACCCGTACCCTACCCGATACCCAGTTAACCGTACCCGGCCGGGTACGGGTACCCGTTTGCGACCCTGGTGCGGCCGGGTACGGGTACGGGTAGACCGTGAGTCACTGGTGAGTCACCATTTGTCACTCATTTCCCAACGTCTTGTCTCTTCTCACAATTCAAGTTCCTAGAATGAACCCACCCGCGCCTGCAACATGGCTTCATCCCAGAGGTCGCAATCAGGTACCCGTTTGCGACCCTGGTGCGGCCGGGTACGGGTAAGGAATCAAAACCCGTTTGCGACCTCTGCTGTAGAAGCACTCCGCGTTCCGTGCGAAACGTCGGACATTGAGGGCCAATGACGCATGCTCGCTTGGAAGCTCCTCGTGTGCCGTCCTGGCCATCACAAGGTGCCATCACAAGGTGCTCGCTATAACCGCACTTTCCCCCAGAGCCCGCTGAAGGCTACGCTGGAGATCTTGGTGTTGTGTGTCATGTCAGTGTGTCTCTGTTGACGTCTGCCGGTGTCCATGTTTGTGTTGTCTGCCTTTCTACGGGTTTGCTTTCGATGTTCGCCGAAGTTGAAAACTCATTCCTTTTTAATTGATTTGTGTTCAGTTTAGTTTGTCCGCCCGCCCGCAACCTCCGATTAGCGCGTTTGGTTGCGTACGGTGTGAAAGAAGTTCAACATACATAAATAGACTACTGTACACTACACTATACACTACACCAGGGTACGAAATTGAGAACTCATTTCTTTAGAACTGCTTTTTGCATTCAGTTTGGTTGTCCTTCCCCTCCCACCCCTCCGATTAGCGCGGATCTCTACGTATGGTGTGAAAGAAGATCAATGTGCGTGCGTACGTACGTAACACGATATTGATGTTAAAGGTTCTTGAAGCCACTGTGCACCTCGTCTCTCCACAGATGTTCTTCCAGTTCTCGGACAAAGTCACGCTCCTCTTCGAATTCTGGCAAACGCATGGCCCTGGTGGTGAGTTCTCTACAAAAATAAAATCCTCTCATTTAATTATTAGCCTGTTTTATTGCACAATAATCAGCTGCAATAGACATGCGTTACTGATCGTTCATGGGAGAACTGAAAGGCGGGACACGTGGCACAAGCTCGTTTTGTTTCCTTGTTTCTAACATCCGTGGTTACGTGCCGACATCTCGACTACCGGCTGTAATTGTCCCGACGATTTTTTATCTTTTTTTACTTCTATCCGCAGCTTCATTTCTGAAGTGTGTTTTTGTTCTTGCTTTTGTAAATAAATTTTTTTGGTCACCCAGGTCACTCCTTTGCTTATGCTACTTCACCTGGCCACCTTGAGTTTCTCACCTGGCCCGCTGGTGGGGTGGGTGGGGGGATGCTACGCACGTGGCCTGTAATCCATCACGGTGTCTCTCCCCTTGGTCGCGTGGACACATTTTATTTTCTTGGTTCTTTCTTTATTTGCTTGGTTCTTTCTTTCGGTAAAGTCACGTAGAAGGGAAAGAATAAAATATTTAAAATAAAACATAAAACATAATTATTTTATTATGTTTTATTCTTATTCTTTTATTATTTCCCTTCTACGTGACTTTACCGAAAGAACCAAGAAGATGAATCCCTGCAGTCACGAAAGCTTTAAATCGAAACATTTTATTTTTTTTACACTCCGGGTCCTCCGAGGATTTTTGCCCTCCCCATTTAGAGAGACGCATTTCAATCATTCGGCTCCTATACATTTTGCACCGTGATAAGCCACTTTGTTGAGTGGTGATTTGTGCCCAGGTCGCTTCTCAAAGATACATTTATACCTCGGTGGACTTTGACTGGTCGGACGGAGGATGGTTTTCTTTGTATGTTTTTGGGCGATTTGCCAGCCTTTCCTGTACTTAATGGTAGGTTTTTACCCTTTTAACTGGTACAAAACTGACACCTTTATTCAAGGCATCATGTTTGCAATGACCACAACACAAGTAGTCAATAAAGCAAACAAAAAGAAGCAACTCTGATAAGGATAATAATATGCACTGTCCTTGAAGTTGATTGGCCCACACCCGAGACGGCTTTCTTTAGAGCCTAGTCCCCATTGGTGTAGGGCCAGATGACACCAGAAGGCGTACAACTCAAAAACAGTGCAATATCAGAGTATTGAGAGTTCGGGGTAAACATTTACACTATGAGATCTCTTTTACCAGTGGCAAAATATAATGGTAGGTTTTTACCTACCATTATATTTTAGTGTAAATGTTTACCCCGAACTCTCAATACTCTGATATTGCACTGTTTTTGAGTTGTACGCCTTCTGGTGTCATCTGGCCCTACACCAATGGGGACTAGGCTCTAAAGAAAGGCGTCTCGGGTGTGGGCCAATCAACTTCAAGGACAGTGCATATTATTATCCTTATCAGAGTTGCTTCTTTTTGTTTGCTTTATTGACTACTTGTGTTGTGGTCATTGCAAACATGATGCCTTGAATAAAGGTGTCAGTTTTGTACCAGTTAAAAGGGTAAAAACCTACCATTATATTTTGCCACTGGTAAAAGAGATCTCATAGTGTTTCCTGTACTTGGCACTGCTACCGTGTTTTTGTATTGTTGTCGTAACGTTCTTACCCGCCTCGAACTGGGCATCTGTGAATTCTAGATTTGAAGCTTTCGTGACTGCAAGGATTCATACTCTTTGTTTTTTTTATTCGGTAAAGTCACGTAGGTAAAAAATCTAATGAAAATAAATGAAAACAACTAAATTAAATCACGACGTTTCGGGCGCAACACAAGCGTCCTTCTTCAGGTGGGAACAACGTCTAAGAGATGATTGTGACGAGGAATGATATAGTCATGGGGGATGGAGGGAAGGGGGGGGCCATGGTGAGTGTGTGCTTTCACTACGTTGTCCCCATCTGAAGAAGGATGCTTGTGTTGCGCCCGAAACGTCGTGATTTAATTTAGTTGTTTTCATTTATTTTATTTATTTTTTACCTACATGACATCTGTAACCAAGAGCCCTTTATAGCTCATCGGATTCCACCAGAATCAACAGATCATCCGATTCTCCCTCCAGGCCTGGTCGGATCCTTGCTCATTCTCATCGTGGCCGCCATCGGCTACGAGGCCCTCAAGGTTGCTCGGTGGCGCATCGATGTGGGAGAGGCCGCTCCCGGCGGCGGCCGCGGCGGCCCCAGCGGCTCGGGACCGCAGCCCGAGAGCGACGGTCAGAGCGCCCAGGTACCGCAGGGCGCCTGCGACTCCATGCAGGCCTGCTGCCCGGGAGCCACGGCCAACGGCAACGACGTGGAGGCCCTGCGCTTTCTCAAGCCGATCGGCGGCGCGCAGAGGAGGCGAGTGTTGCCCCCCGCCCCCTGCTGTTTAGGTTCGTCGCGATGTAACCCTTTTCCCGTTCTGATGACGTACGTCTTTGTACACGCCCTCGTACCAGAGGTCGCAAACGGGTTTTGATTCCTTACCCGTACCCGTACCCGGCCGCACCAGGGTCGCAAATGGGTACCCGTACCCGTACCCGGCCGGGTACGGGTAGCCGTTCCCTACCCGTACCCTACCCGAAATGAGTGACAAACGGTTACTCACCAGTGACTCACGGCCTACCCGTACCCGTACCTGGCCGCACCAGGGTCGCAAACGGCTACCCGTACCCGTAGCCGGCCAGGTACGGGTAGCCGGGTATCGGGTAGGGTACGGGTATCGGGTACCCGGTTGCGACCTCTGCCTCGTACGTACGTGCACACCCGCGTACGCCTACGTCATCAGTTTTTATTCCGATTCCGATGACGTACGATCGTATGGATGTATGTACGTTGAACTAACTTCGCATCGGACGTAGCCAACACTGCTGGATCAGAGGTGCAGGGGAAGGGCCACAAACTAAACAATTCGATGAGCACGGTGGGCTGTGGACGGTGCAAAATAAGTTGAACGTGAGTACCAAAAATCGAATAACTTCTATCGGTACCGAGGCTCCCACAAGGCCGTGCGGGAGGCCGTGTGGCAGTTTTTTGGTGCCGTACTATCGTAGAGTGGCGGTCGCGTCGCTACAGTTCTCTGCGGCGAGTAGCAACGTCTTTAAAAACAACGGTGCTGCACCTCTCTACGTAAGAGATTTGGAGGTGAACGGGACACCCCGCACCCTGTAAACTGCAGCCGTCTCGGAACGGGAAAGGGTCAAGAGTAGACGGACTCGTGTCACCAAAGTCCATCTGACCAGTGGGGGATGAGCAGGCCAAATGGCCCGCGGAAAAAAATAAAACAGACACTCTTTAGAGTTCCTTCCAGTGGAGGAGGCCCTTCCACCAGCAGTGTCGGTGAGCGAGCAGTTGCGGGGCTGCACACTTGTACCTAATGTAACAAAGATATGCTTCCCCCCCCCTCTCCGCCCCCCCGCCATGCCCCTCTTCACGCTGGGGGCAGGCCGATAAAGCGGCAACTGCTCCTGACGCTGCTGCACGTCGTGCAGGTGACGCTGGGCTACCTGCTCATGCTCGCCGCCATGACCTACAACGCGTGGGTCTTCCTCGCCGTCGTGTTGGGCGCGGGTCTCGGGTACCTGCTCGCCTACCCGTTCCTGCCGGCGTTGCTGCTGCTGCCGCTGCCGCCGTCATCGTCGTCGTCGCCGTCGCCGTCGTCGTCGCCGTCCTTCCCCGGCGCGACCGTGGAGGCCGAAGCGGCGTCGTCCCCCAATCGGCGTGACCCGCGATCGCAGCCGGCGTCGGAGTTCGCGCCGACGATGGATGGCGACGCTGCTGGAGGAGCCCCAGCTGCCGAGTAGTCGGCAATCGGAAGCGTGAACACGGGCGAGGCTCCGCGCACGATTCGAAATTGCTGTCATCGTCGGCCGTCATCGTCGGCGCTTCCTGTTGTTTACGGGGTGCGGCAAACGTCAGTTGGGGGAGGGGGCGGTGGAGGGGGGCGTTCAAGATTGAGAAGATGGCACGGCCGAAAACGTTGATGCCACCACCGCCACCACCGCCACCACCGCCACCACCGCCACCACCGCCACCACCACCTCGCCAAAGCTTTTTACCGTTTTCAAGATTCTGCAGCCGGTGCATGACCTACGAAGTTTCCGCCCTTACCACAGCCCTCCACTCGCTGGTCCTCGCGATATCTGGACCACGCCGTGCGCACGCTGTTGACTTTGCGCGTACAGCGGAGAGATGGCTTCAGGTCGGCCCTTAGGAGGAGAGGCGCGGCGTGCCATTGGATTGCCAACAAGGGCACGAGACCTCACGACTCCTTTGACTTGTTTCCTGTGCGGGCAATTGAGGTCGACGCCAGGTGGGATTGATACGTGGCAGGATCGCGAGAGACGGCGACGGCTTTGGGGTGGGCCTGCATCCAGCAGTGAATTGATCGCACCTGACGATGACAACGATTATTGTTTGAAGTCAATCGTTTATGCCAGCCATCTCGGAGATGCCAAAAAAATACTAAAATTGTAAAATACGAGGCGGGGTTAATGTGAACGTCAACATCAACCGTGATCAATACACTGCTGGATAAAGGCCTCCCCCCCCCCCCCAATCCCTCAGGCCATCGTGCAATGTACGCACATCTGTTCTTACATACCGTACAGACGTACACTTCCTGCAATTTTGCTGCATCCCTGCACAACAAAACTGTCCGACTTTAAGGGTTGACTTATCGCGACATTTCTTTCTGCGCAGTACACATCAAGTTGTATCCTCGCGCCCAAGTGCCTTGCAACTCGACGAGATTGTCGAACCCGACGGAAATAGATTATCCGACACTCAAAATCATCGTCCCACGGCACTGCAGGAGATATCCCTGTTTTGTAATTGTTGTCAGTGTGAATCATTCTAGTGGAGTCTTACACCCCTTTCCATCGGTGCCTCTCTCTCGACTCGACCGTGCAGAGGCACCTGCAGATTTTATTTTCACGGCGATTGTTGCAACGTGGAAAAATACCTAATTGAATTGTTTGACTGATTTCTCTTTTTTTTTAAGTCTCTGTCCGGTGTACAAGTGTCGAGCTTGAAGGCGTGTATAGAGTAGAACCCCCCCCTCCTGTTCACGACGGTGATCGGTTCCACGAAACCGATCGTGAAGCGATTTGGTTGTTAGGCGAGTCGAGGAATTGGACGTTAAAAGGCTAAATGCGTTTCAAAAAGCATCCAGTTACCCCTTTTTCACCAAAAAAACTTATTTTGTCATATTTATACAATGGATATGAAGATACTAGAAACATTATGAACATCATCTAGAAACATTATGAACATCATAAAGGTTTTTTGGGTTTGATCGCGTAAGTATAAATGTGTCGTATCCCTCCACCACCCGACACAGCCAATTGGTAAGGGAGTTGTCGCTTAACTATTTGGCGTTTTCTTTACATTACAAATCCCTTACTAGTTGGCTGTGTCGGGTGGTGGAGGGTTACGACACATTTATACTCACGCGATCTAACCCAATACCTTTATTATGAATAATATTGGGCGCGAAAGCCTACGTGTTAAACTCACATTATAAACACATACTATTCAATGCATTAATTAATATTTACTGTACCTACAATAGCCCCGTTGTTAACAGGGGAATGGGCCAGTAAGCGAACACATTGCGCTCTTCTTCTTGGTTCTTTCGGTAAAGTCAAGTAGAAGGGAAATAATAAAATAATAAAAATAAAACAATAAAATAATTCTCACGACGTTTCGGCCACAACGCAAGCAGCCGTCCTCAGGTAAAGACCAGGTCTGTCGGGGAGACAGCGTCTGAAGTTTCACCTGAGGACGGCTGCTTGCGTTGTGGCCGAAACGTCGTGAGAATTATTTTATTATGTTTTATTTTATTATTTCCATTCTACGTGACTTTACCGAAAGAACCACTCACGAAAGCTTTAAATCGAAACGTTGGGCTCTGTGGAGGCCTGTAGTTAAGCGATTCATTATTCGTTAGCAGGGCTGGTCGTTAAGAGGGGTTCTACTTTATTTTAACACGCAAAGCAAGCGTCCCCCTTTTCATTGCCAAACTGCTTATTCATATTCTTAGGTTTTTTCGGTAAAGTCACGTAGGTAAAAAATTAAAATTAATAAAAGTAAAATAAAATAAAAATCACGACGTTTCGGAGGCAACACAAGCTTCCGTCTTCAGGTGGAACCGTCACAGCCCGACAGCTGTTAATTTTAATTTTTTACCTACGCGACTTTACCGAAAAAACCTAAGAATATGAATCCTTGCAGTCACGAAAGCTTCAAATCTGCCAAAATGCTGTTGCGTTTTCGGCTGCAGGGGTTGGTAAGGTGCTGATTAACTCTTCTTTCTATTTGTCTTGCAGTGGATGTTTTGATTTACGAATACCTCCCGGTGTGGCTGCATCAGCCTTTTCTGAACACAGCCGTTAAATAAAGCTGAGAAAGGTGCCGACTGTGCTGGAGTTTTAGGGGGGTGGTATTCATCACCTGGGCTGGTAGCTGGCCCCGTTGTTTGCGTGGAATTGTTACGGTCAACTTAAATTGCACGTTTTCGTATCCAACACTGCGACCTAAACCGGTGGGTCGGGCAACCAAAACAAACAACAAGCAGAGCCATTTTTTTCGAATTCAGTAAAAAAAACGATTTCAAGAGCCGCAATACCACGTGGGTGAATATGAGACGGTGGGTCCTTAATACATCACTGTCACGAAGCTGTCCTTAAAAGAGCCGCATTCGGATCCAGAGTCACAGGTTGGTGACTCCTGTCCCACGGTGAACTGGACTCCCACGGTGAACTAGACTCCCACGGTAAACTAGACTCCCACGGTAAACTGGACTTCTACCGTGAACTGGTGGACTCCCACGGTGAACTGGACTTGCACGGTAAACTGGACTCCCACGGTGAACTGGACTTCCACGTGAACTGGATTTCCACGGTGAACTGGACTTCCACGGTAAACTGGACTTCCACGGTAAACTAGAATTCCACGGTGAACTGGACTTCCATGGTAAACTAGGCTCCCACGGTGAACTGGACTCCCACGGTGAACTGGACTTCCACGGTAAACTGGACTCCCATGGTGAACTGGACTTCCACGTGAACTGGATTTCCACGGTGAACTAGACTTCCATGGTAAACTGGACTCCCACGGTGAACTGGACTCCCACGGTGAACTGGACTCCCACGGTAAACTAGACTTCCATGCTGAGAGGTGAGCAACCAAAATAACAAGAATAGCCATTTAGTTTTTAGATTTCAAGAGCCGCACACCTGAGTCCTTAAAGAGCCACCCCAGGCAGTTCTGGTGCCGCAGATTCCCGACCCCCTGACCTCAAACCAAATAAAGAGATTTGGATCTCTTGTGACAGCTCCCCCGTGTTCAAACTTGGTTCTCGATTGTAACCCAGTTAATGGCATCTGCTTAGTCACCAATGGCTGTGCACACACACGCAACAACAACAACTTGGTACATTTACTTTCACTTTATTTGGATAAATTCCGGCTGGACTGCCATTCAATTAATATGTTTGTAACAGGCAGTACACACCATGGCGGACGCGAATATACGCCCAATGCACAAAATGTAAAACATAAAAACCTCTCCAGCTTCGATTTAAAGCTTTTGTGGCTGCAGGGATTCATCTTCTTGGTTCTTTCGGTAAAGTCACGTAGAAGGGAAATAATAAAATAATAAAAATAATATAATAAAACAATAAAATAATATAAAGTAAAGTAATATAATTCTATAATACAATATCACAATATAAAAATATTAAATGTTTTATTTTTATTATATTATTATTTCCCTTCTACGCGACTTTACCGAAAGAACCAAGAAGATGAACCTCTCCAACGTGTAACTGTGGTCATCCAGAACAGACCGTGACAGCAAAACGACGCAACGGGACCCCCCCCCCCCCCGATCCACAAAATACGAAGTTGCCACCGCAGCGATGCCACGCTCCCCTGCTCTCCACGCGGTTGTCGGGGCTTTACCACCCGAGTGTGTGAAATTGTCGTCTCTGCTCTGCATCATCCACATTAGCAGGCCGCCACGATGAGAAGCGGGGTGTGTGGAAAAGTGCTCCACCCCTTCCTGAGTCTGTGGATAGAGCTGCCTACCGAGTCATTTCGGCAGTAGTTCTGCAATATCCGCTTCGGGTGTGCGCCATTCCCTCTGATGGAGCGTCCCATCGCTGTGCGAGCGTTACGAATGGCCACTCACGACGAAGATGAAATTATAACGGGGGGGTGGGGTGGGGGTAGGGGGGGGGGTGTCAAATGAGAACTTAGTTTAAATGTACGCAGCGGCTAAAACCAGGTTTGGCCTGCTCATTCCCGTTCAAAAAGGGGGGTCCTCTGGCTTTAAAGTGCGGCCTTCAAAACCATGGGGGAAGGGTTCCCGTCCGATTGACTTGAGAATCAGTTACGCGGAATGTGGCCATGAAAGTAACAGACGGGGGGGTGGGGTGGGGTCGAGAAGAACACGGAGGCTTGCAACTTTATTACAACCCGGCGTTTCTTCTGAAGGGCTTTGCAACATATTTTTTAAGGGCGCTTTGGTTTTAGGAGGACCTCACCAGGCTAATAAATGTTTATTATCATTTATTTTAGTCATCCCACGAGCTGCGAGTAAAAACCCGTGACCTTTTACTGTGCCTCGGAGTAAAACGTCTCGCGGGCCACCACTGAGTCGTTCGCGCCGCAGCCCCTCGGCTTTGGTCAAAAGGGAAAAGGAAGCGAGACGGCTCGCATGGACGAGGAGGGCTGGCATGGACGAGGAGGGCTGGCATGGACGAGGAGGGCTGGCATGGACGAGGAGGGCTGGCATGGACGAGGAGGGCTGGCATGGACGAGGAGGGCTGGCATGGACGAGGAGGGCTGGCATGGACGAGGAGGGCTGGCATGGACGAGGAGGGCTCGCATGGACGAGGAGGGCTCGCATGGACGAGGAGGGCTGGCATGGACGAGGAGGGCTGGCATGGACGAGGAGGGCTCGCATGGACGAGGAGGGCTGGCATGGACGAGGAGGGCTGGCATGGACGAGGAGGGCTGGCATGGACGAGGAGGGCTCGCATGGACGAGGAGGGCTCGCATGGACGAGGAGGGCTGGCATGGACGAGGAGGGCTGGCATGGACGAGGAGGGCTGGCATGGACGAGGAGGGCTGGCATGGACGAGGAGGGCTGGCATGGACGAGGAGGGCTGGCATGGACGAGGAGGGCTCGCATGGACGAGGAGGGCTCGCATGGACGAGGAGGGCTGGCATGGACGAGGAGGGCTGGCATGGACGAGGAGGGCTGGCATGGACGAGGAGGGCTCGCATGGACGAGGAGGGCTGGCATGGACGAGGAGGGCTCGCATGGACGAGGAGGGCTGGCATGGACGAGGAGGGCTGGCATGGACGAGGAGGGCTCGCATGGACGAGGAGGGCTGGCATGGACGAGGAGGGCTGGCATGGACGAGGAGGGCTGGCATGGACGAGGAGGGCTGGCATGGACGAGGAGGGCTGGCATGGATGAGGAGGGCTCGCATGGATGAGGAGGGCTCGCATGGACGAGGAGGGCTGGCATGGACGAGGAGGGCTGGCATGGACGAGGAGGGCTCGCATGGACGAGGAGGGCTGGCATGGACGAGGAGGGCTCGCATGGACGAGGAGGGCTGGCATGGACGAGGAGGGCTCGCATGGACGAGGAGGGCTGGCATGGACGAGGAGGGCTGGCATGGACGAGGAGGGCTCGCATGGACGAGGAGGGCTCGCATGGACGAGGAGGGCTGGCATGGACGAGGAGGGCTCGCATGGACGAGGAGGGCTCGCATGGACGAGGGGGGCTGGCATGGACGAGGAGGGCTCGCATGGACGAGGAGGGCTCGCATGGACGAGGAGGGCTGGCATGGACGAGGAGGGCTCGCATGGACGAGGAGGGCTGGCATGGACGAGGAGGGCTGGCATGGACGAGGAGGGCTCGCATGGACGAGGAGGGCTCGCATGGACGAGGAGGGCTCGCATGGACGAGAAGGGCTCGCATGGATGAGGAGGGCTCGCATGGACGAGGAGGGCTGGCATGGACGAGGAGGGCTCGCATGGACGAGGAGGGCTCGCATGGACGAGGGCATTCACCGCACATTGCCGTCCGCTTCTCACGCCATGGGCTATCAAGCCGCCCCGTGTGACGGGCATTCGAAGCGAGGTGTACGACGTTCCGTGCGCACCCCCCCCCACCAAACCCCCCACGTCAGTTCGTCACACGGTTCAAAATTTGGCAAATTTTGCCGGATTATATCATCGTAGCACAAGTAGCTACATAATGCTACACAGGCCCCGCACTTTCAAGGGCCCCGCACTAAATGCTTTCAAGCTATCAATTCCGGTTCGGTGATTTTGCACTTGCTCTATTACTATAGTACTATACCGCCTTCAACTTTTATGAACGACTGGGTGTGTAAGGTTAGCGATTTGTCGTATTACCTGGCTGTATAGCAAATGAAAAAATACAATAACTTTATTATGAAAGTAAAAAATTAACCCGTAAAAAGAAAGTTTTTCACTATAAATCCTTTATATGCGTGGCGGCTAGAGTCCTCTCGTCCTCTGGCTTGAGATGGCTGCCACCTATGGGTCAGATGATTTCCTGCCACCATTAAGCAATTGGTAATTAAATAAATAAATCCTAAAAAGTGTAAAATTTTGGGAAAATTTTTTTTTTACGAAAATAAATTGTCACGCACAACGAGTCTGTGTGCAAAATGTGAGCTCGATTGGATCACGGGAAGTGGGTTAAAAAACGACCGAAAGAGTTGCACGGTCGTAAGCACGCAAGCAAGCAAGTGAACTTAATATAAAGGATTTAAAAAAATCGTCATTTTTGTAATATTTAGGGCCACTTTATAACATATGCTACAGGCCCCGTACTAGCTTAATCCGGCACTGGGGGGGGGGGGGGGGGCTTGACAAAGATGAGAGCCGTTTCGTACTTAGCGCTGCGGCCACGAGAAATCTCTCCAAGAAGCCAACCCGCCGATCTGAGAGTTTGAGACAAATTTGGTTTATTGGAAGCTTCACCAATCCTCTTAAGCGCAGCCGCGGCACGATACACACCACCACCACAAAACAAAAACACAAAACAAAAATCCCAGCCAGTTACCGCGGCGAGGACAGCAACAACAGCATTTATACTTTTGATTGTTATACTTTTGATTTTTATTCTGTACACGAATACGGCAAAGCTGCTTTTGATTGTTCAAAGCAAGGAAGGCTGGTGAATAAAATTGGTATTTGTTTTACTTCACATCGAAAAGAGAGAAATGGAAGCGTGGACAGGGCATCCCATCCCGCGAAGCCACGAATGGTGCCGACGTCTTAAGACGAGTCAAAGGTGCAGCCCTGCAACTGCTCCGAGGAGGGAGCTCCTGGACGGGCCCCCGCTCTGGATGGCGGGGCATACATCCTGGCCTCCTCTTTCACGCAGGGCCAGAAATCTCGGAAGCGGTGGGGAGCACGCACAGTGTACCTCCCCCCCTCCCCCCCACACGCGATCCTGCCGATCGACTGAAATGCGGCTGTACCCATCCGTTGTTTGTTCGGGTTGTGTGTGTGTTTCGGGGGGGGGTATTTAAGAAACGTGTTCCATTGTTTTCCACCACCGCGCCGGGAGATATAGAATCAAACCGGCGAACTCTGGATTGCAAATCCAGCGCGCTGATCCATTAACGCCGCTGTGGGCGTCCGTAATCATTGGACGTGTTAGGTTTTGTGTTTTACTTTACACACATCGATAAGAGAGTAACAAAGCAGGTACCAGTGCAACGCAATACAACAACACAAATATTAAAATCCGATAACAATTGCCGCAAAGCCCCGGCAGGTCGCCGTCGCCGCCGCACCACAATGTCGCTTCATAAAATCCAGGCCCCGGCATGCGAAGCCACTACATATTGAGATAAAGCCACTTGCCAACACCAGTTTGTGACACTCCCAGCGACCGAGCCCCAACCTGGGGTGTGCGTGCCTGAAACCCAGCCTGGCTTTTTGTTTTGTTTTTGTGGTTTCCGCCTGGCACGCCCGCCCGGGGTTTTTCGGAGCGACAGGGTGGCGCATAGCCAGCGAGTGTGCAGGCGGTGCAACTGCACCGGTGGCACCATGGGCCACGGAAGGGGGGGGGGCATCGACGCGTCGGGGGCCTCCGAACATCGGATGGGCGGCGGGGGGGGTGCTAGAGGAATTTAAATTCTTGGGCCCCATGTCATCTACGCGACGACACCGAACCCCCCAATTAGTCCTGCAAAGTGGACCACAAGGCTGGTGCCAGCCAGGGTGGGGCACTGCACCAACAAATGTCCCTTTGGCACCACCCGAGGTCACCGCGATGGTGGCGCCCACAACAATCGGCTGCGACTGAGTGTCAGGCATGGGTGGGGGACCATTAGACTTGCACAGAACCCATGGACTTGCAACTTGCATAGAGTCCCATTAAACTCACCATGTGACCGTGCTCCCATCACACGGACTAAAGGTGTGAAGGGGGCTCAGGGAAATTGGATGGGGGTCCCCCCCCCCCAATATAATTCCTTGCACCAGGGCCCGTTACCAACCATGCTACGGCCACTGACAAGTGGACATCAGTGTATCTCCACCGCAGGCTAAACAAAAAAAACCCACACACACATTCGCGGCTTAACGTAGATATATATTTTTTCCGACATGAAAAGCGATTGAAATGAAATAACGACAACAAGAACAGTAATAAAATAATAATAACATACATCTTTTTTTTTTAGAGAGAGAGTGGGCGGCTGACGATCGGAGCTCGTTCCGGCCACCAAAAAAAACGAAAAATGCCATCGGCGGCCTCGGCGTCATCGTCCGCGGTTGCCGGGAAGACAAAGACGGCGCGCACGTGACCCTCCAACGAAACCTCCGAACCCGACCAACAAATGGGGGGGGGGGGGGGGGGGGGAGGTCACCGCGAGAGGGTTTTGTCGCGTCGGCGTTTTGCCGGCGATTCAAGAACCTCTTGGGCGCCGCACGACGGCTCGCGTTACCCACCACCACCACCCCCTGTCCAGGCCACGAACGGCTGCCTGCCTCCGGACGGAGAGAAGCGACGAGGGCGGGCGACGGCGTGGATGCCAACAGAGGCGTGTTGGGAACGCGGGGCGATCCATTTTTGTAGATACACCCCCCCCTCCCCCTTTTATATATTTTTTTTACAAAATCGGGAGAAATCATGAAGACGACGGAAAAACGCCGATGTTATTTTCGCAGCCTCCGTCTCCCACCGACGCTCAATTCACCGGCTAAATATATTTTGTATGCGTGTGCGTATGTGTGTGTATGTGTAAAAACGTCTCTGCGTGACGATACTGTGCACACTTTGTCCAACACTGCCCGGGTCCGGTGGGTGCGCGACTTGCCCACAGCGTGCATTCGACGGCGCGCGACAGCGGAGATCGTCATTGTCATAGACGACGATGATGTCGTCGTCGTCATCATCATCATTGCTGTCGACCGTGCCGTGGCTTGGTCGTGTACCCACGCGCGATTCCGTGATGCACCGCCGTATGGCACACAACCCAGTTGGGTTAAGTCCGGGGGGGGTGGTGGATTAAACGATAATGCTAATAACTAGTTTTTTAATTTTTACCAGGTTAAGGCCCGTCGTGGTGTGTAGCTCTTTTTCAGAACAGGCCCGGTCAACGCGAATGATATACCCCCCCCCCCAAACAGAGCCGGCTGATCATGACGTGGACATTCATAGCAGCAGACTAATTACTCGAAAGGCACATCGATTCTCAAACGTGGCGGGAATAGAAAGCGGAGAACCCGGAGAAAAAAAATCCACACGACCACTGGGAGAGAGAGAGAGAGGACACGCAAACTCCAAATGCACAGGCGTCCGGTTTGGGATCGAACCCACGACCCCTCTGCGCGGCCAGGCGAGGTGGTCGACATCTCATGTGGGGGCACAATCCAGTTGGCGAGGGGGCAGGGGGTGGAAAGTGGCTTGCGCCAATCCAACGGCACGGACTCTGGTCACCAGCCACGTGCTTGCATGAAAGCAGAGGGGGCCCCCATCATAAAGAATCTGTGGGGGCATCATAAACGGATTGCCCCGAACGGTTATCCATATGCGTTTTATGTTTGTTGTGGAGGGGGGGGGGGGGGGTGGTTAGATCGCGTAAATATAAAATGTGTCGTTAAACCCGCCACCACCCAACACGGCCAACGAACGAGGTTCGTCACGGAAACAAAAACGTGTCAATTTTGGTTACCAGTTTCAGCACTCGCACAGCATCTTACAATTCGAGCACGACGGTCGTATCACCGCCCCCTGTTGGCAGCAGTAACGCGCATGACAATACTGACCGTACTGAGAAGTTCGTGGGGGAATCTAGAAATTGGATCGCCCCGGACGTGGGATACACGCAACACGCCAGTTTGCAAACGCGTAGTGAGGCTTTCGCGACCAACATTATCCACAAGGTGGGCTTTTTTTTAGGTTAGATCGCGTGAATATTAAAGTGTCGTCAAACCCGCCAGCACACGACCGCAGCCAATTTAGTGACAAACCGCTACTATTCAGTGGCTGTGTCGGGTGGTGGCGGGTTTGACGACACATTTCATATTTACGCGATCAAACCCAAACAAATCCTCGTGTGTGTGGACGCAAGACGTCGTTTGTGAATGCGACGCAGCAAACGGGACGACGGGCGGCTTGGCAACGACAAAACAACTTGCCTATAGCGGGTTAAACGAACGCGCGAGCACGCAACTCCGTGTTGACGACGCTCGATTACAGCACCGTGAATACCATTTATTCAATTTATCAATATACTATCGGCGCTCTCTGTAACGTCTCTCCGGAAATGTTGAGGTGCAGCCCTGAAAACTGCCTGCTCTCAACGCCGCCGTTGGAGAGGGGACCACAACCACCACGAGAGGGTGTGTTTGGCCTACTCTTCCACAAAATGGGACTTTTTTTGTTGTTGCCAGTATCAAAGTATGAAAAAATAAGAATAGGTTTGGTTTTTATTTTATTTTACCCTTTCTGGCAATAAAACAGGAGGTGTTTAAGATGCTCAAACGCCAAACAGAAACCTTTTGCGAGGAATCGCGTCTGCATCAACCACACGTACCTGCACCGAACGTGCAAACACTTGCGCACTATCAGAGCAGGTACACGACCCTCCTTGCGAAAGGTTATCATCCATTTGAACAACATCTCAACACCTGTTTTTTATTGCCAACAAGGGGTAAAACCTATTCTGAGCGTCTTTTCTTCCACCCTGGGCAGGTGATCGTCATCTCGGTCGGAGGCGGCGGAGTTACGGACCGCCGCAATAAACCCCCAGCGGCCAGATGCTGAGCCGGCATCTACAGACGCACAGGTGCTCGCTAAGGGCATTGCGTGTGGCAGCAAGAGGGCACAGCCGCTAACCGCCTACGCCAAACCCACATTGACCAGCGTGGCGAAGTGTGGTGAAGCAACCCCCACCCCCCACCTACCCTAACACTAGGTGAAAAGTGCGACGGGGAAACCTACCAACGATAAACTATTTTCATTTTACCAGGTAAGTACGTGTTTCAGAAGCGACCTGGCCACAAATGATAGCCCAACGAAATGGGCTTCTGTGGAATATCATAGCAGCCAGATATTCTAAACGCACGTCGATTCGACTGAACGGGGAGAGGGAACAGGCAAACTCCAAATAAAGAGGCGTCGGGGTCGGGATCGAACCCACGACCTCGTGTATTCCAGGCGAGGTAGTCAACATGTTGCCACCAGGGCACCCCAACCAACCCACGAGACAGGAACGACAGGTCAGAGGTTAGGGGTGGAGTTAGTGTCCGATTGGTTAGTGTGGTTAAGGGTTAGGGGTGGCGTTAGTGTGAGATTGGTCAGTCTGGTTAAGCGTTTAAGGGTTTTGTTGGCGAGTGAGATTAGAGTTAAGCTTTGGGCTACAATCCGATTGGCTAGTTTTGTTTGTGCTAGAAAGGTCGGGCCACGGTCTGGTTGCTCAGTTTTTAGGGACAGTAGCTCTAGCAATCCGATTGGCTAGTCTGTTAGTGTTAGGGGTATGGTCCGATTGGCTAGTCTGTTAGTGTTAGGGGTATGGTCCGATTGGCTAGTCTGTTAGTGTTAGGGGTATGGTCCGATTGGCTAGTCTGTTAGTGTTAGGGGTATGGTCCGATTGGCTAGTCTGTTAGTGTTAGGGGTATGGTCCGATTGGCTAGTCTGTTAGTGTTAGGGGTATGGTCCGATTGGCTAGTCTGTTAGTGTTAGGGGTATGGTCCGATTGGCTAGTCTGTTAGTGTTAGGGGTATGGTCCGATTGGCTAGTCTGTTAGTGTTAGGGGTATGGTCCGATTGGCTAGTCTGTTAGTGTTAGGGGTATGGTCCGATTGGCTAGTCTGTTAGTGTTAGGGGTATGGTCCGATTGGCTAGTCTGTTAGTGTTAGGGGTATGGTCCGATTGGCTAGTCTGTTAGTGTTAGGGGTATGGTCCGATTGGCTAGTCTGTTAGTGTTAGGGGTATGGTCCGATTGGCTAGTCTGTTAGTGTTAGGGGTATGGTCCGATTGGCTAGTCTGTTAGTGTTAGGGGTATGGTCCGATTGGCTAGTCTGTTAGTGTTAGGGGTATGGTCCGATTGGCTAGTCTGTTAGTGTTAGGGGTATGGTCCGATTGGCTAGTCTGTTAGTGTTAGGGGTATGGTCCGATTGGCTAGTCTGTTAGTGTTAGGGGTATGGTCCGATTGGCTAGTCTGTTAGTGTTAGGGGTATGGTCCGATTGGCTAGTCTGTTAGTGTTAGGGGTATGGTCCGATTGGCTAGTCTGTTAGTGTTAGGGGTATGGTCCGATTGGCTAGTCTGTTAGTGTTAGGGGTATGGTCCGATTGGCTAGTCTGTTAGTGTTAGGGGTATGGTCCGATTGGCTAGTCTGTTAGTGTTAGGGGTATGGTCCGATTGGCTAGTCTGTTAGTGTTAGGGGTATGGTCCGATTGGCTAGTCTGTTAGTGTTAGGGGTATGGTCCGATTGGCTAGTCTGTTAGTGTTAGGGGTATGGTCCGATTGGCTAGTCTGTTAGTGTTAGGGGTATGGTCCGATTGGCTAGTCTGTTAGTGTTAGGGGTATGGTCCGATTGGCTAGTCTGTTAGTGTTAGGGGTATGGTCCGATTGGCTAGTCTGTTAGTGTTAGGGGTATGGTCCGATTGGCTAGTCTGTTAGTGTTAGGGGTATGGTCCGATTGGCTAGTCTGTTAGTGTTAGGGGTATGGTCCGATTGGCTAGTCTGTTAGTGTTAGGGGTATGGTCCGATTGGCTAGTCTGTTAGTGTTAGGGGTATGGTCCGATTGGCTAGTCTGTTAGTGTTAGGGGTATGGTCCGATTGGCTAGTCTGTTAGTGTTAGGGGTATGGTCCGATTGGCTAGTCTGTTAGTGTTAGGGGTATGGTCCGATTGGCTAGTCTGTTAGTGTTAGGGGTATGGTCCGATTGGCTAGTCTGTTAGTGTTAGGGGTATGGTCCGATTGGCTAGTCTGTTAGTGTTAGGGGTATGGTCCGATTGGCTAGTCTGTTAGTGTTAGGGGTATGGTCCGATTGGCTAGTCTGTTAGTGTTAGGGGTATGGTCCGATTGGCTAGTCTGTTAGTGTTAGGGGTATGGTCCGATTGGCTAGTCTGTTAGTGTTAGGGGTATGGTCCGATTGGCTAGTCTGTTAGTGTTAGGGGTATGGTCCGATTGGCTAGTCTGTTAGTGTTAGGGGTATGGTCCGATTGGCTAGTCTGTTAGTGTTAGGGGTATGGTCCGATTGGCTAGTCTGTTAGTGTTAGGGGTATGGTCCGATTGGCTAGTCTGTTAGTGTTAGGGGTATGGTCCGATTGGCTAGTTTGTTAGTGTTAGGGCCTGCTGCTCGTACTCAGTTGGCTAGTTGGCTCGTGTTAGAGCAAGTTTCTATCATCCGGTTAGTTTGTTAGTTTCGGGGCAAGTTCATGGCATCCGATTGGCTAGTATGTGACCAATCGGAGGGCTGCACCTCTGATTGGTCACTTCGCCTCCTGACAGCCCCTCGCGATGCATTTTAAAATGCAGGAATGAAAACGAATTTCGTGAGAACTGCTTTTTGCGTTTTCGTTTGTTGTCCTTACTCCCCCCAACCCCGCCACCTCACGATTTAGCACGGTTGCCTACATATGGTGCAAAAGAAGTTCAACATACGTCGGCCACCGCTGCCTCCCCCCACCCACCCCAATTCGTGTGCGCCAATGCCGGATGAGCTGCCCCCCACGACGGGGGTAGGGGGGGGGTGTGAAACGTCGAATCCATATTGTTTGATTCGATGTAAAGATTGTAGAGGGGGGGGGGTGGGGGGTTGGACAAGCAGAAACCCCTCTACGCATTCAGAGTCACGGTGACCGTGACCGCAGTTTAATTTAAAACTTAAAAAAAAGAACTAAAGCTAAAATTCAGCGGATTACACAAAACCCTGTCATAGTGATAAAAACAAGACAAACCTCCCCCCCCGGACACGCGGCCAAACCACCGCCCCCCTTCCCGGCCGGATTCTGGAGGCGCGACTGAGCGTGAACGGGCGCCGTCGCGAAGGAACAGACGGCGCTCGGTCGGCGCCGCAGCTCGACGGCACGGGGGGAGGGGGGCCGAGGCCCCCCTCCCCCCGTGCCCCGCACCCCCCCAGCGATGACTCATCAACACCCCCCCCCCTTTCCCCACCACGATAAACTCTTTCTTTGGGCAGGATTTCCTGTAGCGGCGCACGGGCCTTATCGGAGGCTGCAGCGGGCGGGCCCCCGGGTGGAGCGTGGCTGTCGGCGCGCCACTTTACCCGCCACCACCGTGTTACAAGGTCTTTCGCGGGAGTGGGGGGGCGGGCGGGCGGGCGGGCGGGCAAAACGTCGGACGTCGCCCCCGAACGATGCGTTGAGAGCGACGTCAGCGGCACGACCGCGGGAGCGTGCGAATGGGATGGCTGCCGAGTGTGTGATCGCGGACAGGACGGAACTGGCCGTCTTGCCCGCACTTTACACGAGGGCAGCCTTGGCAGAACACCAGACACGAACGTCACCCTCCTCGTCATCCCTCCTCGTCATCCTCCCCGTCGTGCCGCAGAATGTTACAGCCTTCCCACTCCGTGCGTAAAATGTTTTTTAGTTTTTTTTTGTTGTGATCAGCGGGCATGTACACGTACGTACGTGCGTGTGTGCACGCGCTTTTTTGTTTTATTAAAATGCGTCGTCGGTGGGGTTCGTCTCCGTCGCGCGGAGGGTCACACGAACACGGGCTCCCTCTCCTCGAAGCCGTTCGAGTGCCGGTCAAACATCCCGGCCGCCCCCCTCTCCACGTCGGGACCGCACGCCGGCACCGACGACTTCTCCACGCTCCCATCGGCTTTGCTCCCTTCCGTCACATCCTCATCCTGCTGCTGCTGCTGCTGCTCCTGCTGCTGCTCCTGCTGCTCCTGCTGCTGCTCCTCCTCCTCCACGATGCCGGATTCCCCCTCGCTCGACAGCTGCAGCAGCGGGAGCTGCGGCTCGGCTTCCGGCGCGAACGCCGCGCCCCCCTCTTGCTTCTCCGCGACGGGAGACGAGATCCCAGAATCCTCGGCGGCGGGCTGAGCCTCCAGGATGGCGTCGTCGATTTCCTTGACGGCGGCCGCGAGCATCCGCGCGTGATCGTCGTCATCGGCAGCGGCGTCACCTTTGCTCGGCCCCCAATCATTTCCGTCGGCAGGCTTCCCCTGCGCGGTTTTACCACCGTCGTCGGCGGCTGTGTCGGCGTCGCCGCCGCCGCCGCCGCCCACCTCGCCGGTATCTTTGACGGGCAATGCCGGAGCGCCGCTGCCCGAGTCTCCCAAGTCGGGCTTCGCCTCCGCAACGCCGGCGCCTCGCTCGTCCTCCGGCCGCGTGGGCCGTGCCTCTGCTGCCTCCTCCACCTCCTTTGCCTCCTCCACCTCCTTTGCTTCCTCCTTCACCTCCTCCTTTGCTTCCTCCTTCACCTCCTCCTTCACCTCCTCCTTCACCTCCTCCTTCACCTCCTCCTTCACCTCCTCCTTCACCTCCTCCTTCACCTCCTCCTTCACCTCCTCCTTCACCTCCTCCTTCACCTCCTCCTTCACCTCCTCCTTCACCTCCTCCTTCACCTCCTCCTTCACCTCCACCTTCACCTCCGCCTTTGCCTCCTCCTCAACCTCCTTGGTCACCACCTCCGCCGGCTCGGCCACAGCGCTACCACACGCCACTGTCGCCGCCGCCACCACCGTCGCCGCCGCCGCCGCCACCACCGTCTCGGTACCGGCGGTCCGGTTGTTGGCGTTGACGTTTCCGTCCGCCGCCGGCACCGCCGCCGCCGCCACCACCGTCTCGGTACCGGCGGTCCGGTTGTTGGCGTTGACGTTTCCGTCCGCCGCCGCCGCCTTGTTCTCCACGAGCGTCATCTCCACGAAGAGGACGTCCCGCGTATTCGCGGCCTTGACCCCGTCCGCGGCGTCGCCCGCTTCCGCCGCCGGCTTCTCGCCGTCCACGTCGGCGGCGGCGCTCAGCAGCTGCTTGCGCGCCTTCTTCTCGGGGACGGCGCGACGGCCGTCGGTGGCGGCCGTGCCGGCGCCCGGAGGAGAGGCCTGGCCGGCCAGGATGGCCCTCCAGTCGATGTTGGGGTCGTCGGCCAGCGCGGCGAGGTTGAGGTCGCCGTCGCCCACGAACACGATGCTGTCGCGGTACAGGTTGTGTCGGCTCTGCACGGCCGCCGCCTTCACCACTGCGTTTGAGAGATGGGAGGGAGAGGGAGCGAGGTGGGAGGAGGGAGATGGAGGGAGGTGGAGGGAGGAGGGAGAGAAGGTACAGGGGGAACGTTGGCCATTATTGTACCCCGTGACAGAAAGACGTGGAGACACCCAGACTCACGGCTTGACCTCTGCCCTGCTGGCTGAGAGTCTCCGACACGGCCAGCGTGGAAACTCCTGGGATTGCGACCCAAACCCAAGGACTTCAAAAACCCGGGATCTCAATGTTCCTGACACGGCCATCATGAATCCCACGAGAAAAAGGGAGCGAGAGAGCGACACCGATCAACAGGGCGTGAAAAACCGAGCATCTTGACGGTGTCTTCGACACGGCCATCATGAGCCCCCCCCCCACTCCCGCCCCCCACTCCCCCCCCCCCCCGCGTTGTAGGATTGTAGGACGCGTTTGGCGCTCGCTGCTGGCAGGGGGCTCGTCGGTACCTTGGAAGATGTCCTTGGAGAGCGACTGCAGGAGGATCTCCTCGTAGACGTTCTCCACGCGCACCACGCGCGAGTGGTCCTCGAAGATGGTCTCCTCGTAGCGTGGCAGCTCCTGCAGGGGGGGGTCCCGGTGGGGGGGGGGGGTGAGGAGAAGGGGGTGACCACCACAGCCAGCGATTGCGATGTTAGGTCACACGGACGGACCGATTCTCATTATCACGGCTGCAAATGCGTTCCGTTTTCTCCCCACGTTCGCCCAGGAAGGCCTCCCCCCCATCCCCCTTCCCCCACCCCCTCCCCCCACCTGGCCGAGTTTTCACAGTGGTGGTGGTGGTGGTTGGGGGGTGCGATGATGACGACGTTTAAATTGCGATGGAGTAAAAAGAAGTAAAAATTCTCAACACGTGGAAGGGAACCATCGGAGTATCCAGCCATCAGCCATCCGACGTAACTTAACAACACTAATACAATAAACAAACAATCGTAGTAGCGACAAGGAGACTTGCGCGTGCCGTAGATCGCACCCCGAAATGTAACGGAACGTCCCGGACAACAGGCCAAGGGGTGGGAGGGGGGCCAACCCCCTCGGCCCCCCCCTCCCACAGCCCCCCCCCCTCCTCCATCAACACCACCACGCACCGGTTTGCAGCTGGGTCCGAGCGAAGCGAAGAGGTAGGGAGCGGTGATCTGCAGCAGAGCGTCACGGAAGAACCTCTTGCGGGTGGTGCTGCTGTCGTAGTCGTATTTCTGGGGTGGGGGGGGGGCAGTGGTGGGGGGGCAGGGGGGGGGGCAGGGGAACAAGGAACAATTTGCATCGAGTTACTCATCCCACATAGCACAGCACAAACACGGTTAAACTACCGCGTAAATATATAAATGTGTCGTTAAACCCGCCAGCAACCGAGCAAAGGGTTGTCAAGTAAACAAAAGGTGGCCAATTCGTCACTAGTACAGCACTAGTAGTGTAGTGTATAATAGTGTTGTGTATAGTGTAGTGTATAGTGTAGTGTATAGTGTACTATACTAGTACAGCACTAGTGTGTAGTGTATAGTGTAGTGTATAGTGTAGTGTATAGTGTAGTGTATAGTGTAGTATACTAGTACAGCACTAGTGTGTAGTGTATAGTGTACTATACTAGTACAGCACTAGTGTGTAGTGTATAATAGTGTAGTGTATAGTGTAGTGTATAGTGTAGTGTATAGTGTACTATACTAGTACAGCACACCGGTTGTGTGTTGGAGGGCCTTAACAGGCCACATTTGTGGCTGTCGCCTGATGAAGCTTATTACAATTACTGGCGAAACGTCGTACTCAGATTGTAAATGTTGTGGCTTGGCTCTCCAACACACACCGGTGTGCTGTACTAGTGTACTACACTACACTATACACTACACTGTACACTACACTACAACTACTAGTGCTGTACTAGTGACGAATTGGCCACGTTCTGTTTACGTGACAACCCTTACTAGTTGTCTGTGTCGGGTGGTGGCGGGTGCAACGACACATTTATACATTTACGCGATCTAACCCAAAAAATACCTCTTATGGATGATATTGGTCACGAAAGCTTGCGTGTTAAACTAAGCTTGGCACGGACCCTGGTGCAAGGAATTACACACGGGGGGAGACGGACACCTTCTGTCTATTCTTAGGTTTTTTCGGTAAAGTCACGTAGGTAAAAAAATTTAATGAATCAAAGTAAAATAAAAAATAAAATAAAAATCTACCTACGTGACTTTACCGAAAAAACCTAAGAATATGAATCCTTGCCGTCACGAAAGCTTCAAATCTAGAACTTTCTGTCTAACATCTCTCTCTTCGCAGCCTGGCGCACAGGCTCCCGGTGCAGTCTCACCGCCTGCACGCCGGGCGTGCGCTCACCTTGAGGACGCGCTCGAGGGCGCGCTGGGCGGCGGTGGGCACGGGGGTCGGCGTGGCCTCGGGGGCCAGGCTCTGGTGGAGATAACGCTCGAAGGTGTACACCGCGTCGTCTAGCAGCTGCTCAGAGACACGCACACACACATACACAGTCATGTATACACACATACACAGTCACACGTGCACACACACATACACAGTCACACGTGCACACACATACACAGTCATGTATACACACATACACAGTCACACGTGCACACACATACACAGTCATGTACACACACATACACAGTCACACGTGCACACACACATACACAGTCATGTATACACACATACACAGTCACACGCACACACATACACAGTCATGTACACACACATACACAGTCACACGTGCACACACACATACACAGTCACACGTGCACACACACATACACAGTCACACGTGCACACACATACACAGTCATGTATACACACATACACAGTCACACGTGCACACACACATACACAGTCATGTATACACACATACACAGTCACACGTGCACACACATACACAGTCATGTATACACACATACACAGTCACACGTGCACACACATACACAGTCATGTATACACACATACACAGTCACACGCACACACATACACAGTCATGTACACACACATACACAGTCACACGTGCACACACACATACACAGTCATGTACACACATACACAGTCACACGTGCACACACACATACACAGTCATGTACACACACACACAGTCACACGTGCACACACATACACAGTCATGTACACACACACACAGTCACACGTGCACACACATACACAGTCATGTACACACATATACAGTCACACGCACACACAGTCACGTACACACACACACAGTCACACGCACGCACACACAGTCACACACACACACACAGTCACAGTCACGCACACACGCACAGTCACACAGTCACACAGTCACACGCACAGTCACACAGTCACACGCGCACACACAGTCATGTACACACACACACAGTCACACAGTCACACGCGCACACACACAGTCACGTACACGCGCACACACACAGTCACGCGCGCACACACACAGTCACACGCGCACACACACAGTCACACGCACACACACACAGTCACGTACACACACACACACAGTCACACGCGCGCACACACACAGTCATACGCACACACACAGTCATACGCGCGCACACACACACAGTCATACGCGCGCACACACACTATCACGTACACTCACACACACCATCACGTACACGCACACACACACACACACAAGCACATGTACACCATCACATACGTATGTACACACACACACACAGGTGGGCGGGTGCACGTCATACGCAAGACAAAGATCCCCATATAGTCTTAACAGGCTGTTGGGGCAAGTGCTGTTGGCGAATAGCACCGATGAAGGCCGGCACTGTGGCACACGAGGGGGCGGGTGGCCAGCACCACCCCCGGCTGCTCGCTTGCCCCAACCGCTTGTTCAGGCTACACGGGGGATCTTTGTCTTTGTGTAGCAGTGCGCGTGTGTCTGTGCGCGTGTGTCTGTGTGTGAGTGTGTCTGTGTGTGAGCGTGTCTGTGTGTGAGCGTGTCTGTGTGTGAGCGTGTCTGTGTGTGAGTGTGTCTGTCTGTGAGCGTGTCTGTGTGTGAGCGTGTCTGTGTGTGAGCGTGTCTGTGTGTGAGCGTGGCACCACCTCCTGCACGAGCGTCTGGCCCCTGTGGATGAGCGCGTCGGACGACGAGAAGTCGACCCGCTGCTTGAGATCTGCGAGCTGCGCCTTCAGCCTCTCCACCTTCTCGTCGCACGGCAGCATCTTCACCGGGTCGGAGGGCGCCATCGCCAGCTTCTCCACGTACTGCACGCGCAGAGACACGAGAGGTGACCACCAACAACAACCACACCGTGAAGCCGTAATGGACTGTTGCCGGTAAGTCGACGTCGTCGTCGTCTTCTTCCGGACGGCTGCGGACGTCGGAGATGCGGAGCAACGACCGCCGGGAGACAACCGCACGTGTGGAGCGGCGTGGAGCAGTGTATCATCACCATCATCACCATCATCACCATCATCATCAACATCACCATCATCAACATCACCATCATTATCACCATCACCATCATTATCACCATCACCAACATCACCATCATCACCATCATCACCATCATTATCACCATCACCATCATCAATATCACCATCATCAACATCACCATCATCAACATCACCATCATCAACATCACCATCATCACCATCACCAACATCACCATCATCAACATCACCATCATCAACATCACCATCATCATCAACATCATCGCCGCGTCGTCTACACGGTTGCGTACTACGGTCCCTGTTCTAGATGACCGCGGGTCCCGCACGCTGCCGGAGGCGTTCGAGAAACACGCTCCCCCCTTTCGTGCGTCAGGCGTCATGCGCATCTGCTGCCGCCACGGTTGTTTAGGGGTGGACCCACGAGCCGCGTGGGAGATCAAAACAGTGGGAGATCAAAACAGTGGGAGATCAAAACACTGGGACATAAAAACACTGGGAGATCAAAACAGTGGGATCTTCTGCATTGGCTCTGTTAGTCAGGACCAATAAAGGCTGCCCCCCCCAGGTGCCCCCCCCCCAGGTGCCCCCCCCCAGGTGCCCCCCCCCAGGTGCCCCCCCCCCGCCCACCTCTGCGAGGCGCTTGGCTCCGCCGTCGTTCTGCGTGTTCTTGACGAGGTGCTGCACCTCGCGGGCGAGAACTCCGCGTCCCTCGCTGAAGCCGTCGCTCACGCACCCCATGAGCGCCTCCAGCGCCCCGCCCAGCACGGGCTGCACTTGCTGCCGGCAGCACGCGTCCACCTTGGGCTGCAGGAAGCCTGCGTGCGTGGGGAGTGGTGGCGCGACGGTTAGCGCGATGCGCGACAAAACTCTCCCGCTTCTTCTGTACCGCTGACGTAGATGCCAGATAACCGCGTCAGGAGCAAGCGGAGGAGTGGATCGTCATCATCATCGTCGTCATTGTCGCGATGTCCCCTTCGTATTTGTGGATCGGGGCATTGCGTCGTTCTACGTTGTACGATCCCCACCCCGCTCACGACCAACACCGGTGACGATTATCGGAACCGGTCCTGGGCCTCCCCCTAGGCGCCTCAAAACGAGTACCTGGTGCGGTGTGTAAGCATCGCAACTGGGGAGACAAAGGCGGCCGGGCGTGGTGCTGGCCACCCGCCCCTTCGTGTGCCGTGCCGGCCTTTGTAGGGTGCTGCTACTAGCTAACAGCACTTGCCCCAACAGCCTGTTAAGGCCACACGGGGGATCTTTGTCTTTGTGTGCGCACCACAAACCCGGCGACCCGAGTTCGATTCCCGCTCACGGCCAACGCCAGCGACGATTATCTGCACCGGTCCTGGGGCCTCCCCCTAGGTCAACTCGGCCTCAAACGAGTACCCAGTGCGGTGTGTAGTAACCGTCGCCACTTAGGCGGGGGGAGGGGGGGAGGGGGGGGACAGAGGCGGCCAACCCCGTCGCGTGCCACAGTGCCGGGCCTTCGTAGGCGGTGCTGCAACGAGCTAACAGCACTTGCACCCCCCCCCCCCAAACAGCCCATTAAGGCGATAACCTTCGTCTCTGCGAAACGCGGGGGGGCGGTAGCCTTCTGAAGCCGTGGTGGGAGGGGGGGGGGGTGCCGGGGGAGGGGGCGGGGGGGCAAAGACCCCAGGGGAGTTGGGTCCCCGCTCTCACGGCGACGGCCGCATCGTCACCTCGCATCTTGCCGGCGACCTGCTCCTTGGAGGAGATGATCTGGTCGAGGTCCGGCCGGATCAGGGACTCGAGCGCCGGCCGCATCT
Organism: Lampetra fluviatilis; assembly: GCF_964198595.1. NCBI lineage: Eukaryota > Metazoa > Chordata > Hyperoartia > Petromyzontiformes > Petromyzontidae > Lampetra > Lampetra fluviatilis. Next base: position 4,569,376 of record NC_136323.1, on the reverse strand, counting down.
CCTGGCACTCCTGGCGGAGGGCCGCGTGGCCCTCGCTCGTCTGCTCCTGCACCAGGCGGTAGACCGCCGACGAGATCTGCGGTGGTGGCAAAGGGTGTGGCGCACGGGGGCTTTTTTTTTTTTGGAGTCTCAACATCATCGTCGTCGTCGTTGTTGTTGTCGCCCGTGGCCGATCCACTGCCGGATGAAGGGCTTCCCCCGAGCCCCGGGGCCACGTCCGACTATCCTGCGGATTTCAACCTCGGGCCCCGGAGCGCAGGCTGCGGTGTGGATACCGTGCAGGAGGAAAATTGGGGTGCGGCTGGGGAGGGAGGGGACGTCGGTACGACGTTGCGGCGATAAAAAACACCGCCGACACGCAACGTGAAAGCATCGTCACGCATTGATATTGGAGGAATAACCCATGCTGGAGGTTTACCGCGCGTCACCAGCAGCGTGTGTGTGTGTGTGTACGCATGCGTAAGCATGTGTGTGTGTGTACGCGCGTGTGTGTGTACGCGCGTGTGTGTGTGTGTACGTACGCGCGTGTGTGTGTACGCGCGTGTGTGTACGCGCGTGTGTGCGTGTGTATGCATGTGCACGCGCGTTGCTCCATCTCACCATGGCCCAGGCTCTGTGCTTCTCCTGCGGTCGCCCTCTGAGCCTGGGAGTGATGTCGGCCTGCAGGCTCGTCACCAGCTCCTCCATCACCAGGTTGCTCAGGATCTGTCGACGGGCAACGGTCGCCGATCATCATCCGCCGACGCCGCGAGACGACGCCGCGTGGCGATCGTCTCACCGCCCATTCCCCCCCCCCCCCCCGCCCCCCAGACTCCCCCGCAGCAAAGAAGAAGACGACCACGATGAAGATGAATTGGATGTCTAGATTTGAAGCTTTCGTGACTGCAAGGATTCATATTCTTAGGTTTTTTCGGTAAAGTCACGTAGGTAAAAATCACTTGATACAGCTATCGTGCTGTGACGGTTCCACCTGAAGACGGAGGCTTGTGTTGCCTCCGAAACGTCGTGATTTTAATTGAGTTTTTATTTTACTTTTATTAATTTAAATGTTTTACCTACGTGACTTTACCGAAAAAACCTAAGAATATGAATTGGATGGCCAAGAATCGCACGCGCCGCGCACGGCCCGGTGAGCGTGGAATGTCGCCGGGCTCAACGTCGGGCGCAACGTTCGGTCGCATGGCAACGACCGGGCGGAGGGCCTTCATCCGGCCAAAACATGGACACACAATGGGCCGTGAAAATCATAAAATCACCACCATCGATATTCTCGGCGAACGCCCGATAGGCTCACGGCGATTGGCGACGCAGGAAGATCTCTTCACAGTTTTGGCTCGTCACCCGATGAAGCCGGTTGTAATCAATGAAACTGAGAAAACTGAAAAGCTGTTGTCGTCGTCGTCGTCGCTAGCGAAACGTTAAGGAACTCAAATTGTAAGTGTGGTGGGTTTACCCTCCAACGCACAAGCGGTGTGCTGAAGCAGTAACTAATTGCCACGTTTTGTTGACGTGGTCGAGTGCTGGGCGGGTTTAACGACACATTTATATTTACCAGATCTAACCCCCCCAAAAAAACCCCTTCATCATGTGAATACACTGCTGGCGTGTGTGTGTTGTGGGTCTATGGGAGTGTGGGTGGGTGGTGGTGGTGGGGGTTGTGGTGGGGGGGGGGATGACCTACACGGCCAATGGCTGTTTTGGCAGTCGGTCCGAATTCTTGGAAAATCCTGCACGAGTTCCCAAGACAAACCGCTGCCCCCCCCCTTCTTCTTCGTCAAAGGCGGAATTGTACGTCCCGATAACGCAGGCCACTAACGTCCCGCCATCACGAACGCCGCCGCCGTCATTTTTTGAGAAGAGGTGGATAGACGAAAGGACAGAAAGAACTTTCCGATGGAGGCGTAAATCGCCCCCCAGCCCCCCCCCCACCCCCCCCTAGCCCCCCCCACCGCCCCCGCCCGATCGCGAAATGTCACCAAATCCTCTCTCAAACGTCTCTTCTCATTACATTTTCCCCGTCCGAAAGAATCTCTGTATTGTGACGGAGCCGCATACTTTCCACGTGTCTACACGCCGCCGCTGTAGCAGCGCTAAAGGCTGGGCGGGTTTTAGCGATAAAAAAAACGAGTAGAACACGCATGTGGTTTAGTCGTAGGAATGCTCCGAGCACAGCATCATGGACAGAGAGAGAAATACAAACTCCAAATATACAGCATGGGTCAGGGATCGAACCCACGACCTCCTGCATACCAGGCGAGGGGAGTTAACATCTCGTCACCGCGGCGGTGCCCCATTCCATTCTGTCATCGTTTTTTTTTTCTAAACAACAGCAAGAGCCTTGAGTGAAGGCTTTCTCTATACACAAGCGTAACGATGTCGACACCCCCCCCTCCCTTGCTTTACCAAGCGCCTTTGTTGTGGACACCGACGCTATCCCGAGGCCCGGAGACTTCGGTTCTTCCGGTTTAAATTTCGTCTTCTCCATTACCATCCCCTTCCCCTTGTTGCTAGTCAACATTTTAGATCGGCCTCCTCTACCTGGAAGATTTTCTCAACCTCTCCCCTTCAACCAATCCTCATCCAACGGTTCTCAGCCGTTCCCCCTCCCAGCCCGCCTTCCGTTCCCCCTCCCAGCCCGCCTTCCGTTCCCCCTCCCAGCCCGCCTTCCGTTCCCCCTCCCAGCCCACCTTCCGTTCCCTCATCCTTTTACGGTTGAATTTCTCTCCCCCAAATCATTTTAATTCTCCGTCCTTAGCCAATCCCCTTCGAGGCCTCCATGCACCAATCAGAGGCCTTGACACACTTCACGACTGTCCGTTACGCGCGCGTACCATGTCGGGTAAAGTGGTATGTTGTTCTCAGTCTTTAAATGAAAAATAAAAATACTCAATGAGATAAGAAACGTCACTCTATAACGGTCTCAACGTTGACCCCAATTGCGGCATGACCTCCCGCCGTGTCACCGTCTCAACACGGGACCCGGGGTCACTCTCTTTACAAAGCGAGAATGATAACACACTCCGCCCCCCCCCCCCCCCCCCCCGAGTTGTCACCTGGTTAAAACAAAAGTAGAAACTTAACCAACAACCACTCGCAGCATCGTCGGCACTCATCCTCGTCTCTAGAGTCTCTCATTTTGGTTGGACTAAATAAACCGACCGCTCTCAGCGTGACCACTTACTCACCCACCATTCACTTACAAATCTCACGCGGTTGAACTAAAATAATACTTTGACTTGGCTACGGATTGTGGGAGGCTTTCGCCCAGCGGCGGTTTGATCACGGCCAACAATGACAATGATAATGCCGACGACGATAACGACGATGACGGCGATGATGATTACAATGATAACAACGACGACGATGATAATGACGACGACAATCGTCCATTTACCTGCGTCTCGTTACCGCAAAACATGTCCCAGGTGGAGAAGTGGCTCTTGTCCTGCCGGTAGAGGCGCACGGCCTCCGAGAAAGTCTGGGTCTCCACAGAGTCTGGCTCGGAGAGGCCTGCACAGAACGGAGAGAGAGCGCGCAAGAGAGACACACACACAAATTAACATTTCATCTTACCGTGTAAAGCCCACCGAGCGATGAGATTTTATTCGGAGGCGGCGGCTGATGACGCCATCGCAAGGCAGGGCGAGTCTTGTTGCGCCGTTGGCTACGTACGGTGCGCGAAAGCAGATCAACATACGTGACGTCAGGCATCGTCAGGGTTCGCGATTGAACACACGTACCGCGTACCCGCGGTGCTCTGAACCGTGCGTTTTCAGGTTCTCCGGGATCAGAAATGGTCTCCCGCAAAAGCTCCCCTCCCCCCTCCTCCCCCTGGCCATGGCACGTGGCGCCAAACGTCGGACGTACGTATGTACGTTGAACTTCTTTCGCGCCGTACGTAGCCGACCGTGTGAGGCAAAGACCGGCGAACGACGCCCGGGGGAGCTCCTCCCGCAAGAGGCCATCAGGAACGGGGGGGGGGGGTCAGTGCAGCGCAAAGCCACCCCGGGAACGAGAAAACTATAAATACATTTGGAGGCTTGCCCCCTTCTTTTCTCTCCGCCTGATGAAGACCGCTCTCGTGTTGCGATGGAAACGTCGTGGGTTTTTTGCTTTCATTATTTTCAATTTATTTTTTATTTTTATTTCATTAAATTTTTTTAATACATTTTTTGGTTTTCTACTTAAGTGACTTTACCGAAAGAACCAAGAATATGAATTCCTGCAGTCACGAAAGTGAAGTAAAAAAAAAAATGAGAAAACTCCCAAAAACCGTTGCGGCTCACAGCATTGCCAGCACCTCCCCACCCCCCCTTGACATCATTTGCGTTGACTACTGCGGCACATCCCGTGAGCACGAGATTCGAGGGTTCAAATCCTGGTTGTGGGGGCAGAGGGGGTGGGTCGATTTATTTATTTTGTGTCCGTTCAGAAAAGCAAACGCACTAAGGCCGCACCATACGTGTTGATGAAAACGATCATTTGTATCGTAGTGGTAATAGTAGCCACCACCACCACCACCGCCGCTCGGCTATTAGAAGTCGCAACGCACTGCTCGCACCTGCCGATTGGTAAACAGTGAATTCTGCCCCTCGGCAGAATTCACTGTTTACCGCGCGACAACAAACGCCGTTCAAGACGCTAGGGTCCGCGGGCGACGATCGCCACACGTACGGCCTTCTCTGCCAATTCCACAGCTGGATGAGGGGGCCTTCCCCCCTCCTCCACCCCCCCTCCGCCCCCCAAACAGAGACGAAGATCCCCCGTGTAGCCTTAACAGACCGTTAGGGCAAGTGCTGTAAAGCGAGCACCTACAAAGGCCGGAACAGCACACTAGGGGGGGGGGGGGTGGCCTGCACCATGCCGGGCCGCCTTTGTCTCCCCGAGTGGCGACGTGTACTACACACCGCACCAGATACTCATTTAAGGCCGAGTCGACCGGGGGGGTAGCGGGGGCAGGACCAGTTCAGATAATCGTTGGTGACCGTGAGCGGGACTCGAACCTGGGTCGCCGGGTTCGTAGCGCAGTGTAGCGCTAACCGCTACACCACCGCTCACACACACACACACAGAGACACACACACACACACACAGAGACACACACACACACACACAGAGACACACACACACACACACAGAGACACACACACACACACACAGAGACACACACACACACACAGAGACACACACACACACACAGAGACACACACACACACAGAGACACACAGAGACACACACACACAAACACACACACAGAGACACACACACACACACACCCCCGTGCGGGTTATTGGACCATACTTCGCCAGGCCGGTCATTGTGGCTGGGTGTAGGCGGACAGCAGGAGACGTGGGAGTGTAGACGCGGGGGGGGGGGGGCAGGGGCGGACAACGGTGAAGTTTTTGTCGGTGCTGCACCGCCCTCTGCTGGTGAAAACGCGACGCGGCGCTCCTCCCACTCCCCCCACTCCCCCCAGCCCTTCCCAACAATTCGGTTTACCCCCCCCCCCCAACATGCAAGCCGCTCATTAAATTGGCCGATAACACCTCCCCATGCATGTTAGAGGGCCGCAGAGAGCTCGGGGGCACAATTGTTTTTTCGCCGGTTCAGCGCCAAACGCCTTCGCGTGCAGAGGGAGCGCGCTGCACGGCTGCTGCTGCTGCTGCTGCTACTGCGGCTGCTGCTGCTGCTGCTACTGCGGCTGCTGCTGCATAGTTGCGAGATTATTTAGTCTTTATTATTCCCACGATGCGTAAAAGCCGCAGTATACACGGGCGAAAACCACACTTTCCAAAAACACAAATCGGTCTCCCTTCGCTCGGCAAAACGAACTCGCCGCACGCCAATCACCGTGACACTCACGACACCACCTCCACCCGCCCCCCCCCCCGCACACACAACGCAGTGCATTGTGTGGTACTGGGAACACAGGGTGTGGAGTACAGGGGGCGGTTGTATGGCAACTATGGGGTGGCTTGGCTGGCTGGCTGCGTCGATGGATTGGGGACCGATTGTGGGTTTAGCTTTAGTATTGGTGGGTGGCTGGCTGGGTTGGTGGAAGTATTGCTGGGTGGGTGGGCGGGTGAGTGGTTGTACGGGGAACCCCGGCTGGTTGTACGGGGGACTGGCTCGCTAGCTGGCCACGTCTGCTCGGTGCGTTGCTGGGCGGATGGGCGAGCGGGCGTTCGCCTCGGCTGGCTGGGTAGTAGCTGGGGTGGGCACAACGACGACGGCAGGAATGTGGGGGCAGGAATCTGTTAAAATGTGAGCAGTGAATGCCCCTTTTTCATTTCCCTCGGTTCGCATTCGCGCGGCTCTCAACTTGTCTTGTGAAAGGTCACACATTATGTTTTTTTACACAGAGCATGGGCACCGATGATTAATAATGCTCTTTTTTGTTTCCAAATCCGAGCAACAAGATTCTGAACCGTCCCTCTCTTTCCGGCGGACGCTACATCCGGGACACTTTGCTCAACCTCAATGAACGAACGGTGGGGGGGGGGGGGGGGAATGATTCTCCGCGCAGCACGGTTTGGGCAGGGTCGTGACCGCGTGCGGTTTGGGCGGCACGGCGCTCGACGTTCCACCCCCCCCCCCCCCCCCCCCCACGTGCCGGGATCTTCTTCAACGACTTCAGGACTCGGAAACCTCCCAGCGGAGACGGCGCCGTACAGCGGGGAGAACAAAACCAAGAACCGACGCCCCTGCCATCCCCACCTCCCCATCTTTGACGGGATATAAACACTTCACCATCACCCTGTCAAACACTTCTATTCCTCCGTATATCACCGCCGTCATCGTCGTCGAGCCACCCGCTCGACATGCAGGTGGACAATGAATTGCCGCAGGCAGGTCACCTGGGAGCTACGCACGCGGCGGACGGCACCAGCGCGGAGCCGCTACCCGATCGCGATCGCGGTGCCCTGGAGGTCCCCGTGCCCTGGAGGTCCCCGTGCCCTGGAGGTCCCCGTGCCCTGGAGGTCCCCGTGCCCTGGAGGTCCCCGTGCCCTGGAGGTCCCCGTGCCCTGGAGGTCCCCGTGCCCTGGAGGTCCCCGTGCCCTGGAGGTCCCCGTGCCCTGGAGGTCCCCGTGCCCTGGAGGTCCCCGTGCCCTGGAGGTCCCCGTGCCCTGGAGGTCCCCGTGCCCTGGAGGTCCCCGTGCCCTGGAGGTCCCCGTGCCCTGGAGGTCCCCGTGCCCTGGAGGTCCCCGTGCCCTGGCGGACCTCAGCGCCCTGGCGGCCCCCGTGCCCTCACCGTTGTTGCGGTGACGCAGGCAGCTGCCCAGCACGGCGCTCCACTGGCGCTGGGCCTCGGGCTTGCCGGCGGCGAACAACTGGTCCCTCTCGTAGGGGTGGCGCAGGATGATGGGGTGAGGCGTGGGGCAGGAGAGCCACGGCTTGCCTGGAAACGAGCGGGCGGGCACGGGAGAGGTCAGAGGTCAGGAGACGTCGAAGGTTAGTCTCGCGGCTTGGGGGCCCAGAGGTGGAGCAGCACGGTCGCCACTGGGGAGACAAAGGCGGCCGGGGGAGGAAAGGGGGGTAGGGGTACTGGCCACCCATCCCCTCGTGCACCCCTAACAGCACTTTCCCCAACAGTCTGTTGAGGCTACACGGGGAGTGGGATATTTGTCTTTGTAGACATACATACAGCCCACGCGGCGTGACGTCCGACGTTTCGCCGCGTGCGCCGCACGACCCCAAAAACCCAATCGGAGGACCGTGTAGCGGTGCACCTGCGAAAACCAACCCATGTTTTCATATATATATTCAAATCTCCACGTGGAATATTTCCCCATCGTAGCCGTAGGTGAAAATCTCTCCCCGCGTCCCTCTCGCCCCGTGTCCCTCTCGCCCCGTGTCCCTCTCGCCCCGTGTCCCTCTCCCCGTGTCCCTCTCCCCGTGTCCCTCTCGCCCCGTGTCCCTCTCGCCCCGTGTCCCTCTCGCCCCGTGTCCCTCTCGCCCCGTGTCCCTCTCGCCCCGTGTCCCTCTCGCCCCGTGTCCCTCTCGCCCCGTGTCCCTCTCGCCCCGTGTCCCTCTCGCCCCGTGTCCCTCTCCCCGCGTCCCTCTCCCCGCGTCCCTCTCGCCCCGTGTCCCTCTCCCCGTGTCCCTCTCCCCGTGTCCCTCTCCCCGTGTCCCTCTCGCCCCGTGTCCCTCTCCCCGTGTCCCTCTCCCCGCGTCCCTCTCGCCCCGTGTCCCTCTCCCCCCGTGTCTCCTAGCTCGTGCTGCGTAACAACGACCTTTTGTGCGCTGCAACGAACCCGATTAAGAATTTATATGACGGCCGCCCCTACAGCGTTCTAACCGCCTGCGCGCCCCAACCCTGCCACCCATACCACCCTACACCCCCCCCCCCGCCCGCCTCCCACTACGAGCTGAGCTGCCCATGCCACCACTTCAACATGTACAGGCATTCACACAATAACACAGACATACAATCCCCCCCCCACCCCTCCCCCCAACATAGCCACACAGACTGTTGGTGCAAGTTGCTGTTAAGCGAGCACCTATGAAGGCCGACACGGCACACGAGGGCAGGTGGGTGGCCAGCACCACGCCCGGCCGCCTTTGTCTCCCCAGTGGCGATGTTTACGCACAGCACCAGGTAATCATTGGACGCCGGAGTTGACCTAGGGGAGGCCCAGCACTTACGAGCGGGGATTCAAACTCGGGCCGCCGGGATCGTAGTACGGCGTCCTAACCGCTGCACACATGCGTGCACACACACGGATGCACACACACGGATGCACGCGCGCGCACACACACACACACACGGATGCACACGCGCGCACACGGATGCACACACACGGATGCACACACACGGATGCACGCGCACGCACAAGCACACACGGATGCACGCACACACACACACGGATGCACACACACGGATGCACGCGCGCGCACACGCACACACACTCACACTCATACAGTGACGCACACTCCACAGCCACAATCTCAGTTTCAGCTATTGGGGTCAAGTGCCACGGGGTGACACTCGAATCGGAGGTGGGGGTCCCCCCCCCCCCCCGCCGCCTCTCTCGGGAGGGCAACTTGAGAGCCGGTGGTGATCGAGTCTCGTCGGGAGAATGATTGATGCCGTGGTGCTGCCACTTCGTTACACGGCACACGCATAGTGCACACGCGACTGTTCCACGCGTCTTCATGTACAAGCCACACGCTACATGCGCACGCGCACGTTACGCAGACAACCGCACGTGTGCACACACGCGCGCACACACAACAAAAACAAACGTCACTCCGTGTAGCCCGAACAGACTGTTGGGGCAAGTGCTGTTAGCGAGTAGCACCGATGAAGGCCGGCACGGCACACGAGGGGGTGGGTGGCCAACACCACGCCCGGCCGCCCTCGTCTCCCCAGTGGCGATGTTTACACATCGCACCAGGTACTCATTTCAGGCTGAGTCGACCTAATGGGAGGCGCACTTAATATTGGCCGCGAGCGGGAATCGAACTCGGGCCACCAGGTTCGTAGCGGAGCGCGCCAATCGCTGCACCCCACACACAACAACAACAACGGCCATTCGCCACTAAGTGGCGGTGAACGTCACCACGGCGCTTGTGCCAGGCTATGTGCACGTCGAGGCCACGTGAAGCGTCGAACGCCCGCCGGCAGGAGGTCATGGAACAGATCCAGGGGGTGCCATGGGTCGACTGACTGAGATGACTGGGGAGCGGTGGTGCAGCGATTAGCGCGCTGCGCTACGAACCCTGCAACCCGGGTTCGATTCCCGCTCACGGCCAACACCGGTGACGATTATCTGAAGCGGTCCCGGGCCCACTCTAGGTCGACTCGGCCTCAAATAAGTACCTGGTGCGGTGTGTAAACATCGCCACTGGGGAGACAAAGGCGGTCGGGCGTGGTGCTGGCCACCCACCCCCTCGTGTGCCGTGCTGGCCTTCATTGGTGCTCGCTAACAGCACTTGCCCCAACAGTCTGTTAAGGCTATACGGGGGATCTTTGCCGATGCACCACACACACACACACACCACACACGTGCGCGTGCGTGCACACACACGCGCGTGGGAGTCCCCTCGCTGACCTTTGTTCTCCGGGGTTCCATCCAGGAGGCCCTGGTACTCCTCCAGCGACGTGATTAGCTTGCATCCTGCCGCGTCCAAGCTCAGCCGCGGCTTCCCTCCCCGACTGCACACCTGTCACGGAGGAAGACGCACGCATGACAAAGGCACCACGCGCCCGGCCGCCTTTGTCTCCCGAGCGGCGAGATTTACAGACCGCACGAGGTGCTGGTTTTTAAGGCTCAGCCGAACTAGGGGAGGCCCAGGACCGGTTCGGACAATCGTCCCATTCACGAACGTGAATGGGACTCGGGTCGCCGGGTTCGTAGCGTAACGCACGAACCGCTGTGTTACCACTCCCCACGCGCACAAAGACAAAGATCCCGCCATATAGACTTCATTAGACTGTGGGGGGGGGCAAGTGCTGTTAACACACGCACACACACACAGGGGTACAGGCACGCACACGGTGACCTCTGAGCAGGAGCGGACACGGCGCATTCCCTTTTGCACGATTCGGTTCCGACGAGCGATTCCGGTCCGCCACCACGAGCGTGTCCACCGTGCGCTGTCCGATCGCCGCGACGAACCGACGGAGGGGGACCGACGAATGGGCCTGCAACCCCTCCCCCCGCGCTCCCTCTCGTTGTCTCGTCCAAACGTGCACCGCCGTGCGATCTCCGTCCGTTCCGCGGCCCGGTTGCGTAATTGACGCGCCGGCAATTGTTTTGTTTCGCTTTCCGCACAAAACGCACTTCGCTTTCGCCAGATCTCCTCCAGCTCTTGAGAAGTTAGCGGCCCACGGTGGGCTTGGCAAGGCGACCGTCTCTGAAAGCGGGGCCTCGGTTGGAGAGTGCACGGAGCCCCCCAGGGAGGTCACTTGAAGGGGGGGGGGATGTCAGGAAATAGTTCTGCGAAATCTGCTTCCAACCGATGCGCTGCTTCTCTGCAAGGGCTCACGCGACGGGGGCAAGGGGGGGGGGGTACAACGACGACCCGCCGTCGATTCCTTCGTCCGACGACGCGACGCCGGGGAGGGGCGCATGAGGCCCGTCGTGTTGTTTGGGAACAGTGCCGAAGGGAGGCTCGTCACAACGTAACTACAGCAGCTAAAAATTATTAAAAATTAAAGATTGAATCTTCGGTGGGGGGGTCACGGTGCGTTGGGTTTGGCGACCCGCACATTTTTTTCCCGAGCCCAGCACACCACATCCAGTATACCGCTCCTCTCTCACCACCGGTGGCTGCGGCCAGCACCACTAGTCACGTGCCACCTCCTCCGGTCTACCACAGAAACCCGGGATACATTAAGAGGGTAATCTCGCCCCCCCGGGGCGGGTAGAGTATAAACAAGGTTGTCAGAGTACGCTGGAAGCTCCGCTTAATTGCTCGGGACTCTGAGAATTCAAAATATGACTTTAATTTACATTCCGCGGGCCCCCGCCACTCGCCATTAGCAAAACGTCAACAAAAGCTTCTCTGTGTGTAACAAACAGGAAGCCGTGAGCCAAACCCCCCTTTCCACCCCGTAGCCGCCCTACCGCGCCTAAAAGCACTTTGCTTACTAAAAATAATTATCGTTATTTACAACACGCAGCGAATCCACTGCTGGATGAAGGCCTCCCCCCCCCCCCCATACCATGTCGGTCATGGGTAGTGGGGTACCCACACTTTACCCCACCACACTTGAAGAGCTGTGGTGCCCAACACATTCATGTGGCTGTTGGGTGAAGAGGGCAGCGGAGTGAAGGGGGAGCGATGGTGGGGGGGGGGGGTTATCACGGCACCTGGGTCGGTCCCGTGACCTCCTGCCAGCGGGCCTTCGACACTTCACGTGACCTCAAACCGCACCTAGCCTGGCTCAAGCGCCGTGGTGACATCACCGCCACTCACTCAACGGTGAACGCCGATTGCCGTCCGCCGTCGTTGTTGTTGCTGCTGCTGTTGGATTTAAGAAACTTGCCCCATCGTTTCAACTGCCGCGCCGGATGATGGGGGTCAAACCGGGACCTCTGGATCACCAGTCCAGCAGCAGCAGCGCCAGCAGTAACAGCTCGATCCCCATGTCCAGCTTCCACTGCGTTGTGCGTACGCCGGATCACACACTCGACGCGTCGGCAAAGTCCGACAGCGACCAACGCCGATGAACATTCAACAAGGAGGTGGTGGAGGAGGCAGAGGAGGCGGCGGTGGCCGACGGCCTCGCCGCCACCGACACACAACGGGGGCTCACGGAGAGAAGACGACAACCCAGGCGGTAGAAACGCGAATGGCGGCAGCAGGAATGTGGCACGTAACAGCGCTCGTCAGCCAGGTGACAAACGCTCTCCCCGCCACCCGTTCCTCGTCTCCAGCGACTGCCGGCAACTTGAAGACCCCCACACAGTGGGCAGATTACAGGCAGCCACGTGCAGCAGCAGCAGCAGCAGCTCAACCACCAACACCACCACCACCACCCTCCTCTTCGAGAGCGGTGGCGTCGCAGACCGCTCGACGCGCAACCAGCGACTTGCGTCGCGTCTGAAAATATTTAAAGGCCCCCCCCCCCACGCCTCCCACACCCCCGCCCCCCCACACTTCCCCCTGCCCCCCAAAACTGCCCCCCACCTCTCCCCCAGTCCTCTCCCGAGTGGCAGCTGTAGCAAGGCGACTGCGCAGCCAGCCTCCATTTGGGCACGAGTCTGGCCAGTAGGCAGCGGCGGCGGCGATCGCAACGCGTCAGCCCCCAAAACGGATTGCGAAACCCGCGTGTGGGATTTCCCCCCTGCCCCCCCCCCCCACCGTTGGAATTTGTAAACCGCGAGACGGCCGGGCGACGAGCGACGCCGCGGAATCGTCGACGTTCGCCGTGGAAGGAACGGGACGGCACGCGAGCGGTTGGTACAACAACAACCGCGGCGATAATAACCAGGGCGGCCTGCCGGGGGGGGTGGTTCCAACCGCCTGGGCCTCACCTGGCTCCGTGCCGCGTCGTCACCGACGGGCAGCGACGATGTGCACAGGACAGCGCTCGCATTCACGCGTCGCCGTCACACACTCGCGCGGGAGAATTTGGTTATTTACCCGGAGACGCGTCTCGGACAGCCCAAAGGGGCTTGATTTATATTGTTTGGCCATTTCCTTTTTATTTTGCGCGTGCGCGCGTATATTTGTGTAAAGATATTTCCCGTATTAAAACGGTCACCGCGCTCGTGTCTCAGGCGTCAAACGGCGCGCGACTCGGAATCGATTATTTAACAAAAAATCGCTCGCGCAAATCACACGGCAGCGTTCGAGTAGTGGCTGGTCCCGGCGGTTATCTACGAACTCGGCAACCTGAGTTCGAGTCCTCCACCCAAATGTGGGAGACTCAGAGCTGTGAACGGTAAAAAAAGAGCACCAACGCCTCAATGCTCATTTCGAGCCGGAAACCCACTTTTGCCTTTATTTTTCACCTGTCAGTGGGGTCACGATAACTCCTGCCGTGTGGATCCGACACGAACGCAACTTCCGGTGTGTGAAGTCTGCGCTGCGCTTTAGGCAGTCGCCCGAGAGGAAACCGGCCGCGCGCTGCTCGAAACGTCGCCCGCCCCCGGTGTGTCATCGCAGCCTACTGACGTTACTAAATCGCTCGTTAAAACGCGTGTTAGGAACTGTTGCGGAATTTGCGCACGTTTGTTTTTGGACGGCCCTATCGTGATTTGTTTTTTTACGGTTTGACACAGACTGCCGTTATCGTTGTCACCACCACCCCCCCCCGTCTCTGCATTGCGCCATCGACCGGCTGACGACCGACCGATTTTGCGCGCACGCGTGGGAGTGAAGACCGGCCACGCTCAATAAAACCCATCAGTTACAATTGACGATCATTTTCAAAACTTGGCACAAATTGTACCGTGACCTCCTACACCCTCGACGGTGACGTCTTGGTGTGAGTTGGGCCTTTTGGTGGGCGGGGGGGGGTAAAGGACAAGGGGCATCATGAGCAGTGTCACGGTAAACGGCGTGCGGTGAGGTCGTTCTGCGGGCAGGGGAGGCAGGGATTGTATTTTTGGAAAAGTGTGGCCTTTGCGAGTGAACGCAGCGTTAAAAAAATTAACCTGTAAAAACAAAGTTTTTCACTATAAATCCTTTATATGCGTGGCGGCTAGAGTCCTCTCGTCCTCTGGCTTGAGATGGCTGCCACCTATGGGTCAGATGATTGCCTGCCACCATTAAGCAATTGGTAATTAAATATAATTTTTTTTCCCCAAAAAGTGTAAAGTCATGGAAAAAAAATTTTCACGAAAATAAATTGTCACGCACAACGAGTCTGTGTGCAAAATGTCAGCTCGATTGGATCACGGGAAGTGGGTTAAAAAACGACCGAAAGATTTGCACGATCGTAAGCGTGCAAGCAAGCAAGTGAACTTAATATAAAGAATTTAAAAATGAAAACGCAACGTAACAGTAACAATAAATAATCTCAACTTGCAAACTGCGCCTTTGAAAAGCCGCTCCCCAAGCGCGACCACGACGGGCGGCACACCGACTGCCGTGGCTACGGCTCAGACGCAGCTATTTTTTTCCCTTTCCCAAATTTAATATTTTTAAGCCGAAAAAGGCACCAACAGGAGGAGGAGGGCGGTGCTGCTTTGAAGTCTCCCACACCGCGCCCCAAACTTAAGTACGATTCTTGACCTTATTCTTAGAATGAATGTTCCGTTTTGCTGTACAGCTTTAAGAAAACATTACAATTGAGACGGAATCATCCTCGTCGGATTTTTGGAAGCGGTAACGAAGGAGAGACCGATGGTACAGTCTAAAACAAGGACCACAATGCACTTCTTCAGGAACTGTTAGTTGAATTTGCATGCCGTTCTAAATTAAAAACACTATTTTTTTATTTGACCAGATTTTTCAGCAGCAACTTGGCCACAACGACCTCCTGTATACCAGGCGAGGTAGTTAACATCTCGGCCACAGCATCGCCCCCCCCCTGGTCTCATCGCAGCCTCAGTTGAAGAGCACAAATGCAGAAACTACTCCAGCTCGTGCAAAATCGAAATGGGGCCTGGAAAACGTTTCCTTAAATGGGGTGAAATATCCGTGCCGATCCACATTTTACAAAAATATCCCTTACGGCTACCAGTAGTGCACCCCCCCCACCCACCATGCCCCCACCCCACGCACCTCCCTCCACTGCCCCCCCCACGCACCTCCCCCAGTCCTTGTACAAACATCTCTTTCCTACAGATTCTGACAACGCCATCGAGTCACTGTGTGGGTGGGGAAGCCTGCCAGGCTACTGCCCCACGGCCAAGTTAAAAAACTACAACAACAAAATCAAATCACCCGAAGGCTCAAGTCGCCGGAGCTCAGAAGCCACAGCACAGCACCGAGACCGCTCTGGCAAGGGTGGTCGACGATTTACTTTCGTCAGCAGATGAAGGCTTCGTCAGCCTCCTCATTCTGCTCGATCTGCGCGCGGCATTCGACTCCGTTGACCGCGGGGTTTTCTCCCTGAGCAACTCGACGTTTCAATGGGGGGAGAGGATCTCTGGCATAGCTGGGTTGTGGTTCCACTCTTCACTTAAATAATCGCGGGTCCCACGTTACAAAGGGTAGCTTCAAATCACCAATTAGGCCGGTTCTCCGTGGTGTTCCGCAGGGATCGGTGCTTGGCCCATCACTTTTTAGCATCTCGGTGGCACCGTTGGGTACTCTGCTCCAACAACATTGGCTTATCCTACTTTATCCTACTGTAATGACAACAGAGCCTGCATGTGGTGTGAGTGGACAAGTGGCCACGGGAGGCAATGACAGGGAGGTCAGCCTACAGTACGAAATAACTAGTGGCCACGAGAGGTAATGACAGGGGAGTCAGCTGTGAGTGCGAAGGGACTGGTGGCCACGGGAGGTAATGACGGAGGAGTCAGCTGTGAGTGTGAAGGGACTGGTGGCCACGGGAGGTATGACGGGGAGTCAGCTGTGAGTGTGAAGGGACTGGTGGCTACGGGAGGTAATGACAGGGGTGTCAGTTGTGAGTGCGAAGGGACTGGTGGCCACGGAAGGTAATGACAGGGGAGTCAGTTGTGAGTGTGAAGGGACTGGTGGCCACGGGAGGTATGACGGGGAGTCAGCTGTGAGTGCGAAGGGACTGGTGGCCACGGGAGGTAATGACGAGGGAGTCAGTTGTGAGTGTGAAGGGACCAGTGGCTACGGGAATGTTCGAGAAGGGAGCGTGGTCAGGCGACGGAAGAGGACGGTGGAGTCTGCCGGTGGAGCGAGCGTCCAGAGTCAGCGAGAATGATCCAGAAGGGGGGGCGTGGCCTCGTGTTGGTATAAAAGGGGGAGATGCGCGGGAGACTCGGGGCTGTTGCAATGGGGGTCTCCGCCCGATGTCACGTGAATGTGTCTTCAATAAAGTGCCATCTCAAGAGAAGTGTCAAGTTGTCATTACACTACCATTGCGATGCAACAGTTTCTTCCGCGCTATCTGCATCACCAACAGTCGTGAATTCATGGTTGCGCCGAAACTCTTTGCTTACAAAAAAGAAATGCTGACAAGACCGAAGCCATCTTCATCGGCCCCCACTCGGCATCTTTCCAAAATTGGCTCGCCTCGTTTGTTGATTGATGGTCACGACGTGTCAGTTCCACACGGGAGGTCAGAAACACTTTGCATTCAGTTCGACTGGTCATCATCCACCTAAGAAGTATTGCCAGGAAGCACCACTTCCTGTCACCTGCTCACCAGCTCACCTTGGAGAGACCGGTCCATGCTTTCTGTGTTACCTCCGACCCAGAGGTCGCAACCGGGTACCCGATACCCGTACCCTACCCGATACCCAGCTACCCGTACCCAGCCGGGTACGGGTACGGGTAGCCGTTTGCGACCCTGGTGCGGCCGGGTACGGGTACGGGTAAGGAATCAAAACCCGTTTGCGACCTCTGCTCCGACCCGACTACTGCAACGCCTCACTGGGTGGGATACCGAGCAAAGTGCTGGGCAGACTCCAGCTGGTTCAGAACGCGGCTGCTCGAGTGCTTATACCACGTGGACTGTTAACGTGAGCACCATTACACCAGGTCCTCTCATCTCTTAATTGGCTACCGGTCAAATTCAGAGTGGATTTTAAGATAATGTTATTAACCTAAAAGGCTTTAAAAGGGGGCTCACACCCCACATTACCTGCAGGAACTAATACATTTATATAATTCCATCAAGGTCCTTAACATCTTCCGATCTTCAACTGCTCAGCACTCCCAGGTCTCTAGCTTGCGCTCCTTTTGGCGATGGGGATTTTGTTAACGTGGCACCCGAGCTATGGAACGCCTTGCCACTTGAAATCAGGCCATCGGAGGTCGGTAGATATATTTAAGTCTGCTTTGAAAATCCATCTCTTTCAAATGGCCTTCCCCTAGATTTGAAGCTTTCGTGACTGCAAGGATTCATATTCTTAGGTTTTTTCGGTAAAGTCACGTAGGGAAATGTTTTAAATTAAAATTAATAAAAGTAAAATAAAAAATAAAATAAAAATCACGACGTTTCGGAGGCAACACAAGCTTCCGTCTTCAGGTGGAACCGTCACAGCACGATAGCTGTATCGTGCTGTAATTTTTTCTTTTACCTACGTGGCTTTACCGAAAAAACCTAAGAATATGGCCTTCCCCTCTTGAGTTTGGTCAATTGCCCTGGCTCCGTTTTTGTTTCCCGCTTTCCACGCATGGCGCATTATTCTTATTGACAGCAGGTGCCGAGCGCCTGGTTAGCACTTGGCTTGGATAGGAGACCGCCTTGGAATGCCAGGGGAGGTTTAGAGTATTTGGGCTGCCTGTTGTATATTTCCACGAGATGGTGAGCCACTTCCGTTGAGCTGTCAATGCAATGGCCAGGTCGCTTCTGGAAAGAGATCTACGTGGGCTCATTGGGGTCTGACCTGGTAAAATAACAAATAGATTGATAATTGGTTTTTTACCCTTTTATCTGGCAACAAAACTGACACCTTTTTTACAAGGAGTCATGTTTGCATAGACCACAATACCTGCAGTCATAATGCAAACAAAAAACACAACTCTGATAATGTATGCACCGTCCTTGAAGTTGATTGGTCCACACCCGAGACAGTTTTCCTTAGAGCCTAGTCTCACATGGTGTTGGACTGCAGGTAGTGGTCTATGCAAACATGACTCCTTGTAAAAAAAAAGGTGTCAGTTTTGTTGCCAGATAAAAGGGTAAACAACCAATTATCATATTTTTTTACTGGCAATTGAGGTTCCAATGGAACAAATAGCTTGTCAAGTTTAGTTTGTAGATGACGATGACGATGATGATGCAGCAATGGAAACTGCCAATCAGTCTCAAAGACAATGCACGTTTTTCTACAAGTAACGTGTGGTCAATGCAGACTTGATTCCATTTGGCGTTAGAACATCATAACACCTCCTGTTTTATTGCCAGAACGGAGTAAAAGCTATTCTTGTTTTTTTACATTCTATGGGTCTCCTTTATTTCTATGGAGTTTCAGGTAGAGGGGGCAACCCCTCCAGCAATGAAAAATGATAGAGGAGTTGTTAGCAAGTAAGGACTTGTCCCTTGCTTTTTATTCGATGCGTGTGCAGCGATGGCGCAGCCATCGATTGACGGTCGAATTCGAACCGTTGAAGCTGTTGATGCCTTCAGGGAAGTCGTGTACTGTATACGCAACTGCGCACAATTCTGTGAGTCACTTATAACTGCTTTGCCGTTACGTATTGCCAATTATGGACTCAGACTATTGTCCTATCATCTCATAGAGTCCCTGGCACGTAATAATATGCGACACAGTGGCAGTGGGGGTCGCAAAATGCCGATTTATTACTAATAAACCCCAATGATCCGATCGAAATTAGGGATTTCGATCGAATCATTGAGGGGGGGCACGTGCCACCCCACCGGCTCCACCAGTGTGTGTATCTCTTTCTTTCCGTGTCTTGTCTATTTATCTCTATGGGTCTCTATGTATCTCCATCGGTCTGTGTAAGAGAGCCACCACTATCCATGTAACACATTTGTAAAAAATATTATTATTCTGTTACAATGGCTGTTCCAGATAATTTACAGATTTGAGGAGTGGATTAACAAAGGACTGTAGAAATTGTTTTTTACCTTTCTATCTGGCAACAAAACTGACACCTTTTTTACA
The DNA here is from genome assembly GCF_964198595.1 of Lampetra fluviatilis. Lineage (NCBI taxonomy): Eukaryota > Metazoa > Chordata > Hyperoartia > Petromyzontiformes > Petromyzontidae > Lampetra > Lampetra fluviatilis. The sequence goes on along the minus strand of NC_136323.1, from coordinate 4,550,198 downwards.
AGGAGTCATGTTTGCATAGACCACAATACCTGCAGCCATAATGCAAACAAAAAACATAACTCTGATAATATATGCACTGTCCTTGAAGTTGATTGGTCCACACCCGAGACAGCTTTCCTTAGAGCCTAGTCTCACATGGGTCGGACCAGATGACGCCAAAAGGACTGTAGAGCCTATATCTGCAAATATGTATTCTTTACGAGTACACGGGGAGAGCACCGGTGAACCGCGATGCAAATTCCAACATTTTTATTACTCGTGAAAAAGTAAAACACGTTTATGAAAAAGAGGAGTCACTTGTTTGGCTGCACTTAAAGTCACCCGCTGACGGAAATCCACAGCAAAGCCCGGAGTAAATATTGAACTCCAGCAGTCACAGCCCCAAGCCAGAGCTCAGACCACCAAAAATATCTCTTTTTTTATTTTACCAGGCAAGGCCGACTGAGCTAGACAGATCTTTTTTTCAGAAGGAGACCTGGCAGGCTACGAACGATAGCTCTACACAAGGTGGCTTATCATCGCGTGGACATTTAGAAGCGGCCGAATACTCGGAATGCACGTTTCTAAAATGTGGAGGGCTAAAACTGGAGGATCCTGGAGAAAAATCCACGCGAGACGCGCAAACTCCAAATATACAGCAGCAGGCGTCAGGGTCGGGATCGAACCCACGACCTCCTGTAGACCAGGCGAGGTAGTTAACATCTCCTAGCCACCGTGATGAGAGACACGCAATCTCCATATATACAGCAGGCGTCAGGGTCAGGATCAAACCCACGACCTTCCGTATACCAGGCGAGGTAGTTAACATCTCCTAGCCACAGTGATGATGATGACGATGATAAGAGAGAGAGAGAGACACGGGATCGAACCCACGACCCCCTGCATACCAGGCGAGGTAGTTAACATCTCCTAGCCACCGTGATGATGATAAGAGAGAGACGCAATCACCAAATATACAGCAGCAGGCGTCAGGGTCGGGATCGAACCCACGACCTCCTGTATACCAGGCGAGGTAGTCAACATCTCGCCACCTCATGCCTCTGGATTGGCTGGGACAGCCGCAGTGGGGCTCGAAAAGTCTGTCCTGGTGTCCACCCCGTGAAGGAATGATATTTGTTCTTACGACAAAAAAAAATTCGTCAAGATTGTTCCCCAGTTTTCTAAAAATTGTTCTGATCTCACTCTCAACTCGGGATGCTTGCCGACCTATGTAGTCTTTGGCAGCTGTGCGTTCCGCGGATTCACGTGTGGAACGCACGCCTGCGAATAGCTGCCAGTAGACTCAAAAGTCATGTACCTGCTGCCAGGAGACTCAAATTGTATGGAGGCAGGGTGTTGACAGCGAGGTGGGCAGGTCCACCCACTGTGTGGGCGGTGCTAGGGGCGGAGTGGGCGTGTCTATGTAATAAGTGGGCGGAGCTAAAGGAGGGAGGGGAGGGGAGGTTGAGCATCCCGAAGATTTGGCCGCCTGAGATTGTTTGATTCTGACAATCTGAAGACGGAACTAGCCAGAGGACTACATTTCGCTGTCACCCCTAAATATATACCAGTAGAGGATGTGATTTCTCAGATTGATGTAGCCCTCAGGAGGCATAGGACACATCCATGCGGATGTAGCAAGAGCTGAAATAGCCACTATTCTTAAGAATGCTAAGGTGATGTAATTTTTATTTTATTTTTTATATTACTTTTATTAATTAGAATTTTTTACCTACGTGACTTTACCGAAAAAACCTAAGAATATGAATCCTTGCAGTCACGAAAGCTTCAAATCTAGAATGTTTGATTCTATTTGTTTATTTATTACGGGTTACAAAGATTTTGAATAAATAACAAATCTACTATTTGATTGAACAGTGACCCCAGCCTCGCGTCATGATCATTGAATGGCAGATGATCATTCAATGCAAGATGTTAACTGCCTCGCATGGTATACAGGAGGTCGTGGATTCGATTCGGACCCTGATGTTTGCGGTATATTTGGAGTTTGCGTGTCCCTCCACATTTCCAATCAACGTCACACGTTCAGAGTATTTGGCTGCTATAAATGTCCACGCGATGATGAGAAGCCACTTCGTGGAGCTATCATTTGTGGCCAGGTCACTTCTGAAAGAGCTGTTTCGCTCAGTGGGCCTTACCGGGTAAAATAAACAGTTTAGTTGAGCAACTGGCTTTCACCTCTACCCGCAGCACAACTCTTGCGCGTCGAGACTTTGAGGTCGTTGCCAATTCCCGCACCCATCACCGCCGGCTGCTTGGCAATAAACATCAGAATACGCGGACGGTCTCTCCCCAGCCGGTTATTTCACTTTCAGTCCCATCGCACACAGTGGATCGCTTCTTCTTTTTTACATTCGCAGCAGCAGCGGCGGGAGTCTTGCGAAAGTCTCTCCCTCTCGTTACTTTGCTGCCACGACCAAATCACTCCCCCCCCCCCACCACCGAATGCATCTGATCCTCGCAAGCTAAGCAGGGGGGGGGAGGGCGAGCCTGGAAAAAACTTCCTTGAATGGGTGACTCCCACCGTGCAAAACGGGTGCTATAGCCCCCCCCCCCCCCCCCGTTAGCAGTGCAGTAAAATCCACTGTTGTACTGAACCTCTACGATCCCCCAACGTCCGTGGATTTTTCCCTCCGGGTCACTCCGGTTTGTCCCCTCCGCATTTAGAATCAACATAACGCGTTTGGAGTGTTTGGCCGCCGCTATAAATGCCCACGCGGTGGCGATAAGCCCACTTCGTTGAGCTACGCAGCGCAGCGGGGGCCTTACCTGGTAAGATAAAACAAAACAAGAGAGGGTACCGCAACACCCACGTTCACCATCAGGTCAAACTAGGAGAGGGTGGGGGCCCCCCTCTGCACCCACATCCCCACCGCCCGTTTTTTCGAGCTAGAAATCATAAAAATCTCAGCTACTTTTTTTCCCCCACGTGGGCTCCTCTTCACGCCCCGTTCGCCACTCGTCCTCTTCCCCCGCTCACCCCCCTCCCCGCACTGCGCGCGTGAATTCAGCCGCGTAACAGAAGCTGCTTAGCCAACACGGCCGCGCCTCCACGCACACACACAGAGCGGCAGCAGCCGCCGCCGCTGCCTCTGAGCCAAGGGCAGACTTGGCGTCCGCGTGAGTCGGCCAGGAGGAGGAGGAGAGAGAGACAGGGTGGCGTGATGACGCAACAACCCCGCGGCTACCGCGCCACCAGCAGCCTCTCCCGCCGCGTGCACCCTACGGGCGAGTCGTCCCCCCCCCACGCCCCCCGCCACCCCGAGTCACGAAGCCGCCGCGGCGTCACGCGGCCGCGATGAGAGACTTGGGGGGGGGGGAACTCGCGCCGCACAAACTTGTCGCTCTCCCACCATTGGAACCTCATTTGCCAGTAAAAAATATGATAATTGGTTTTTTACCCTTTTATCTGGCACCAAAACTGACACCTTTTTTTACAAGGAGTCATGTTTGCATAGACCACAATACCTGCAGTCATAATGCAAACAAAAAACACAACTCTGATAATGTATGCACTGTCCTTGAAGTTGATTGGTCCACACCCGAGACAGCTTTCTTTAGAGCCTAGTCTCACATGGTGTTGGACTGCAGGTATTGTGGTCTATGCAAACATGACTCCTTGTAAAAAAAGGTGTCAGTTTTGTTGCCAGATAGAAGGGTAAAAAAACAATTATCATATCATTATCAGAGTTATGTTTTTTGTTTGTCGCTCTCCGTCAAGCCAAGCGTCGTATCTTTATTTTTTGCGCCACGGGCTTTGGCCTCTCTCTCTCTCTCTCTGGTTGTTCTGCGACAGCCACTTTAGTGCCGAGCGCACAGGAGGTAAGGGAGCGGGGGGAAGGGGGGGTTGGGGACCAGGTTGGTGGTGGAGGGGTTCGTGAAACGGCCGTGGCAGAGACACCGGGCCATGGCACCCTTAGCCGGCACTGCCCGGGGTTTCCCGGGTTCGAATCTGAGATTCTGAGGTCGCTCGTCATTAAACTTTGTGGGCACGCGCAGACACCCAAGGAGGGAGATTCACGCAGACCCAACTGCAACGGCGTTGACAAAGGTACGGGGGGTGGGGGGGGGGGTGAAGTGGGGGTGGATGTCACCCCGCAGGTGCGCCGACCAGAAAAAAAGGTAAACGAAATCCATCCGATTTCGATTTAAAGCTTTCGTGACTGCAGGGATTCATCTTCTTGGTTCTTTCGATAAAGTCACGTAAAAGGGAAGTAATAAAATAATAAAAATAAAACATAATATAATACAATTCTCACGACGTTTCGGCCACAACGCAAGCAGCATTCTTCACCTGAGGACGGCTGCTTGCGTTGTGGCCGAAACGTCGTGAGAATTGTTTTATTATGTTTTATTTTTATTATTTTATTACTTCCCTTCTACGTGACTTTACCGAAAGAACCAAGAAGAGAAATCCATCCGGTTTGAAGCTTTCGTGACTGCAACATTTTTGTTGCTTCACTTGATACAGCAAATCTGGCTGTGACGGTCCCACCTGATGACGGAGACTTGTGTCGCCTCCGAAACGTCGTGATTTTTTATTTTATTTCTATTATTATTATTTTTTACCTACGTGACTTTACCGACAAAACCCTAAGAGTATGACATCCATCCGGGTCAACGCGCACGCACGCACGGCGCTCAACGACCGCTGCAACGAAGAGGGGCCTTCGCTTGCACCGGCAACCTCATTGGCCCCCCGCCCGCCCCCGTGTTTTTCCCACCACAGACGCATTATTTTAGTTAATTACTGACCGGAATTCGATCTCGTAACCTTCCAAGGTTTGAGTCTGGCACTCTCTCCACAGTGCTTTCAAGCGAAGTTACCTTTCATATACGCATTTATACACATTTATATATATATGTGTAGCGAGTTCAACTGAGTCGCAGACGTACTATTCGGAGGCAACACATTTATTGATACCAACACAAAAGGGTTACTGCCCCTTGACCAGGTCACATCCTATGGTAGCGGACCACCCGGCTAACTACACCAATCACACTGGGAGTAGCTACAACGGACAGGACCCCAACCAGGGTCCAGGTCCACGTGTTGGCGATTCTTCCCCGGACGTAGATTTCTTCAGGATGAACAACAACAGCCGGTCCCTCTCGGGGACCCGGCTTCTATCTTCGTCCGTGGCGTGGCCAGCTTCGCCCTTAGCCACGACCACCTCAGAGAACCCTCGAGCAAGACATCGGCCCTGACACGTGACCACCCCTAGCCCCCACCTGGAGGCCCCTGTGTAGACTTTACCGGTCACGTGTCCTTCGGGGTCATCCAGAGTACCATGGCCCTTAGTGACCCCATTCACACGGCCGGCACTCTCACACCCTATCCTGTAGGGGTCGGCACTGCACGCAGAGCGTGGGGCCATCATCCAGCGCTGCCAGTCAGTGCTCACCGAGCCTCTCTAGGGGCGGCATTACACGGTGACATCCGCGATGCCACTACACATGGAAGATGCCGTGCTGTCATTGTTAGCACTCGCAGTGTGAGAGTTGAAACAACAGCAGCGCACGTCTCTTAAAGTAAGTCCCCTCCCTCCCCCACCTCCCCACCCCCCACCCGCCCCTCACCTCCCCACCTCCCCACCCACCCCACCCCTCCCCACCCGCCCCACCAGCCCACGACAGTTCACACACACACACACACCTCACCTCTTTGCTGTCGAACACGTGGACGAGGTAGTCGTCGGCGGTGACGCGGACGTACTTCTCCCTCCACTTCTTGCCGTCCTCGAGCATCAGCAGGGAGCCGTCGCCGACCGGCCGCTCCTTGATCGCTTGCTGCACAGAGGTGGGACAAAGTCATTGTTATGCAAGTCCAAGTCGAGTCGCAAGTCATCAAATTCATGACTCGAGTCTGACTCGAGTCCAAGTCACATGACTCGAGTCCACACCTCTGTTGCTGCATGACGCACGAGGAGCACAAACGCAAAGGGGGGGGGGGGGGGGCTCTCGTTATGCACACGCACCAAGCGCTCGCCCGCAGACGAACCGCGATGCCCCTAAAGCCAATCACGTCGAAAAGAACGTAAACCACAAAAAAAAAATCGCCACGCCAAAAAACTCCAGTCCCATCTTCGCCAGCGGCGGCGGCGTTTTTTTTTTTTCCGGCTGCCCGTCGGACAAAGGCGGTCGCCGCATCGCACGGCGCTTTCAGATGAGCTTCCGCGACCGTCCGGAAAAACGCTCTTCCTTCCAGATATTCGCAAGCCACTGGGAGCTGCGCACTTTAAAAAAAATCACCGTCTAGATTGACAATCTCACTTCTTTAGAACTGCTCGTTGTCCTTCGACCCGCACCTCCGATTACCAAGGCTGGCTACGTACGGCGCGAAGTTCAACGCACGCGCGCACTGGGCAAACTCCGGTCGCCCGTTGCAGGGCTCCGCACGGGAACGCTTTCTGGGGGCAAGCGCTGGAGCTGGGGAAAAGGTTAAGGCGCAGCCCTGCAATAGCCACAGCTCACACCACCACAGGGAGATATCCACTTGCCAGATGAAGGCCTCGCCCAAGCGGTCACCAAAGATCCCCCGTGTAGCCTTAAGACTGTAGGGGCAAGTGCTGTTAGCGAACGGCACCTATGAAGGCCGGCACGGCACACGAGGGGGATGGGTGGCCATCACTACGCCCGACCGCCTTTGTCTTCCAACTGGCCATGTTTTAGGCCGAGTCGACCTAGGGGAGGCCCAGGACCGGTTCAGATAATCAACACTGTTGTTCACCAACTCTGGTTCACCTGGTTTGTTGCGCACTGCGCTAACTACTGCGCCACCGTTCCCCACGCTCACACTCATGCACACACACGCAACAACAGCTGTCATTCGCCAATAAGTGGTGGTGACGTCCCCACGGCACTTGTGCCAGGCCTTTGAGGCTTTGAGGCCACGTGAAGTGTCGAAGGCTCCGCTGACAGTCAGGTGGTGCCATGGGTTGGCCGATTGAGATGACTGGCAGATGTCCCAAGCTGTGCTCCAACTACTGTGCCAACTTGCTTGCACCCACAGGCACACAAAGACAAAGATCCCCCGTATAGCCTTAAGACTGAAGGGGCAAGTGCTGTTAGCGAACAGCACCTATGAAGGCCGGCACGACACACGAGAGGGTGAGTGGCCAGCACCACGCCTGGCCGACTTTGTCTCCCCAGTGGCGATGTTTACACACCGCAACAGGTACTCATTTCAGGCCGAGTCAACCTAGATGAGGCCCAGGACCAGTTCAGATAATCGTCACCTGGTATTGACCGTGAGCGGGAATCGAACTCGGGTCGCCGGGTTCGTAGCGTAGCGCGCTAACCGCCATGCTACCGTTCCCCCACAGGCACACGCAAGCACACACGTGTGTGTGTGCTTGTGGCCAGCTCCCATCTCTCCTGCATGTCGTGGCGAAGGCAGCAACGGAAATAAATGAAATTTGAAAGCCACTTACTGCTGTAGTGATGAGCAATGTGTTGGGAGTCGGACTCCATACTTGAGCACGTTTGGACAGTGCAGGCTGGTTGGTTGGGGCCAAGGACCGGGTTAGCCGCGGCCAGGAATTGAACTCCGGGTTCAACCACAATTACTACTATGCCAGGAAATGATTGCACAATGACATTTCCCTTATTTATCCAGGAAAGCCTCACCGAGTCTCAGGACTCTTGAAAGGAGGTGGCGGTGAACCCCATTGGCGCTGCCGGGTGGACAGAGGTGGAGCAAGGGGGGGCGGAGCGCGAATTTAAGAAACCTGCACCGTTGCTTAAGCTGCCACAACGGGAGATTCAATATCTGGAATGAGGTCCAGCTGAGCTACGAAAACTAAACTCTTCATTTTAGCAGGTAAGGCCCATTGGACTATGAAGTTCTTTTCAAAAGCGGCGTGGCCACAAATGATACGAAGTGGCTTATCATCATCATGTGGAAATCGATAGCAGCCAAATACTCAGAACGCGTGATCGTTGATTCGAAATGTGGGAGAGAAAAAGCACCACCACGGTGAGAGGGAGAGACACGCAAACTCAAAATATACAGCAGGCATCAGGATCGGGATGGAACCCACGACCTCCGGCATACCAGGCGAGGTAGTTAACATCTCCTAGCCACCGTGATGATGATGAGAGAAAGAAAGAGAGACACCGCAAACTCCAAATATACAGGTGTCAGGGTCGGGATGGAACCCACGACCTCCTGCATACCAGGCGAGGTAGTTAACATGTCCTAGCCACCGCGGCGCCCCCAGCTGAACGATCAACAGACCAAGCAAACCGCTCTCGACATCCGCAGGACTCAAATCGCCTGTCCGAGTCTGAACAAATAGTATCACTGCCTGGGATGTAGCTGAAGTCTGACCACGCCCCCCACGGCAGAGCCCCGCCCATTTCCTGCTTAGCTCCACCTACCCGAGCCACCCACAATGGGATTGTAGCAACCAAATCGCGAGGTTGCGCAAACCTACTGGGTAGATCCAACCGTTTGAGAGTCGAGTCTTTTGCGTCTCGCGTTAAACGGGCAACCAGTTTGCAACAACTTTGTTGCATGCAACTCAACCGGTTTCCTCCCTGGCCTGGACCACACCTATGTCTTGACACCTACGGCACCCCCCCCCTCCCTCTCTCCCGACTAACAAAACCCCGAGGGGGCTCACTTGATCGGCCGAGGTCCGCTGGGTTTGTTTCCCACCAGCGCGAGCAACAACAACAACAACCGCCAGCCAAACGTCCTCGACGATGGAAACGCGAAGCAGGAGCAGCAGCAGGAGCAGCAGCAGCATTCCGACATCTGTTTTTCGCCCGGGGGCCAAGGAGAGACCTAGACTCCGCAGGATTTTTTCTCCCAGCCAGTGGGGCCGGCTTCCCGCGAGGGAGCCAAGGCCGGATTACTGACGTGGTTATTGACGTGGTTATTGACGTGGTCGCGGCGCGCGGTGGTGGGAGCAGGGGTGGAAGGAAAGCATGTCCAAGGGCGCAGGAGATAAACGAGGAAGACAAACCATGCAGACGCACGGACTCCGTCCCGCTTTTACGGTCGAGGTTTTTTTTTTTTCCACTGCACGCAGAGTTACCGAGCACACAGGCCCAAAGTGCCCAAGCGGCCAGCAACGAACAGCACCACCCGAAGGTGCAATAGTTCACAAGTAAGAATAATACTCTTAGGTTTATTCGGTAAAGTCACGTAGGTAAAGAATAAGTTGCTCGAGTTGAGCGAAAGTTATTGCTTTAAGAACTTGGGCGAAAGAGATGACGGCAGGGAATTCCAAAGCGTTGTGACCTGCAGTGCGGCGAGTGAGTGGGTTAGTGAGCGAGTTGAGTGAGTAAGGTGGTGAGCGAGTGAGTTAGTGAGCGAGTTGATGAGTAAGGGGGTTAGCGAGTGAGTTGATGAGCGAGTAAGGTGATAAGTGGGGAGCGGTGGCAGTGGTGAGCACGCTCCGCTACAAACCCAGCCGACCGAGTTAGCTTCCCGCTCATGGCCAACATCGGTGACGATTATCCGAACCGGTCCTGGGCCTCCCCTAGGACGACTTAGCCTCAAAACGAGTAGTCAACATCGCCACTGGGGAGACAAAGGCGGCCGGGCGTGGTGCTGGCAACCCATCCTATCGTGTGCAGTGCCGGCTCTCATTTGGTGCTTGCCAACAGCCCTTGCCCCAACAGTCTGTTAAGTCGACATGGGGATCTTAAGCCTTTATTGCGACAAGCAGTCTGGTGGTGGTTGAACGTGGTGGTGGTGGTGGTGTTTCGATTTAAAGATTTCGTGACTGCAGGGATTCATCTTCTTGGTTCTTTCGGTAAAGTCACGTAGAAGGAAAATAATAAATAATAAATAATAAAACATAATAAAATAATTATCACGACGTTTCGGCCACAACGCAAGCAGCCGTCTTCAGGTGGCAGACCTATTCTCCACCTGAAGAAGGCTGCGTGCGTTGTGGCCGAAACGTCGTGAGAATTATCTTATTATGTTTTATTTTTATTATTTTATTCTTTTCCTTCTACGTGACTTTACCGAAAGAACCAAGAAGGTGGTGGTGGTGGTTGAACACGGTGTGGCTCCCATCCCTGGAGTCCCCAAGGCAGGTGAAGGAAGGAATCCACGAGTGACGCTCACAGGAATCGGTCACCGGGGTGGCAGAGTAGCAACAGAATAGCGATGGGAGGGGGGGACCGAGCAAGAGATTCAAACAAGATGGGGAAGTGTGTCGTGACAACAGGCGCGGGATAATGCTGCGACGCTTTCCAACGCGCCCCTTTCGTCCGGGGCAATAACTTATTTGGCCGTACGGAAGCTGACGGGGGAAGGGGGGAGGGGGGAGGGGGCAGCGGCCAGAGCCAGCTGGATTTTAATCCTCGCGAGTTACAGTAGTCCGTTGTGCCGCGTGCGCTTCCGCGTCTCTCACGTTACGTTGTGGAGGAAACCCTCGTACGAAAATGTCCGGTTTTCCACTCGGGGGGGGCGAATTTCACGCCGAAGTTTGCGTTCGCATCGGACCGTGTCCGCAGGAGTTATCGTAAATAGACCGGCAGACGGACAGACGCGCGACTCGGTTTTCTCCCAAGTCGATCCCTTACCACATTAAGTTTGAATCGCGTTGGATCAGCTTAGCAGGAGTGATCCGTGGCCCCGTGTGGCCCCGTGGGCTTATCGTGTGGACATTTGTAGCAGCCAAATACTCCAAACACGCGCGATGCGGAGGGGAAAAACCCGGATGGGCTGGAGAAAAAGCCACGCGACCACGGGGAGACAGATCATGCAAACTACAAATATACACAGCAGGCGTCAAGAGTTGTGATCGAACACACGACCTCCTGCATACCGGGCGATGTAGTTAACATCTCCTAGCCACCGTGGCGCCCATTTTTTTTTGGGGGGGGGGAGGGGGGCATAACCTTGCGGTGAAACAATGGTCCTTGCCAATGGCTTTGTGTAGCTGAAGAATAGGTTGGATATCGCGGCAGGGTTTGGCGTTGTTTTCGCTGAAAATTATCCAAAGTTCGCAGGAAGCCCCACCCAGCGGGAGCTGCGAGCGTCGGGCTCGCTGCCAGGAAGGTGAACGCCAGTCTACGGCCACGTGACCCGCCTAACCCCCCACCCCCTCCCTCGACCTCGCTTGGTTACGGCAAAATGAGGAATCCACCCGTTCCATCTGCACGCGCGCGCATTTTCTCCAGGTGCTCCGGTTTTGCACCAACGCGTACAAACGCTCGTTCACCCGTTCCCGAGATGCCTGCGGGTCGCAAGGGTAGCGGCGGGGGGGGGGGCGGGGGAAATCACGTTCCCCGCTGACTCTCAGAATGCGCGAGTGGTTCAGCGGTAATTTTATTCAGGGAAAAAAAAATACAACTGTAGCGACACAACCGCCCTTCTGCGACAGTCGGCTCTAAACTGTGCCACACGCCCTCCTGCATAGGGCCTTGCGGGAGCCTCGGTCCCAATAAAGTTACTTCATTTCTTGCATGTACGTTCAAGTTATTTCGCACCGTGCATTGCCTACCCCTTCCAGTGAAACTTCAGCAAATGTTTAGACCCTGAAAGTGACTTCACTCTCAAACCGGAGACCCGGATCGGAACCGCAGGATCCCCGGCAGATCCGGCTCGGTATTCCGACGCGGCATCTGCCCGGCTGGCTCAGCCGGACAGCCCACGTCTCTTGCGGCTTGTGGATGACGTGAGCATCCGGCGTAAGGGGGGGGGGATAGAGGGGGGAGGGATTATTTTTAAGCGGCACATCTGGTTTGGTGTGTGTTGCGGTCGCTTGTGGTTGTGTGCGTGTGTGCATTGGGAGGGGTGGCACAATGGTTAGCGCGCTGCGCTAAGCATGTAAAAACTTATTTTCGCACACTCCACGTAGCCAACAGAGCGAACGAAGCTGCCGAGCCGAGTTCGATTCCTGCTCACGGTCAACGCCAAGTGGCGATTAATCCGAACCGGTCCTTGGCCACCTCCAGGTTGACTCGGCCTAAAATTAGAACGGTACCCAATGCGGCGTGTGTGTGTATACACACAGAGAGACAAAGACGGCCGAGCGTGCTGCTGGCCACCCACCCTCTCCGCCTTCGTAGGTGCCGATCACAAGCGGCGCTAAGCCAGGGGGGGAAATCTTCGTAATCTTTTGCCATCGTCGACGCAACGTCTGCGAGCCCGGGCTCGCTCAAGGGGTGCGGCTGGGGGACTGGAGCATGCGAGCGGCAGCGGTGCGAGTTCGATTCCCCCACATCGCGGCCACCATCACAGCAACGTCAATCTTCTTCGTCTTAGTCTTCTTCCACCACGCGTTTGTCCCACTCGTGCGGGGGGGGGGGGGGGGTCCCCTCCCTTCCCCCGTCCCTTGCCAACCTTGTCCACGCCATCTCTCTTTCAGCTCCTAGTGCCGCCACTACCGATCGCACCACATTGCCCCCCCCCCCCACCTCTTCTTCTGTTGACCTCTTTTCCTGTCCACTTGCATCGCTGGCACCTTCTGACCCACGTGAAGGTCCCCGTTGTCACACGACACGACCGTGCCACGCCCCCAGAGCCTCTTCTCTCTCTCAGCTCCTCCGCGATTTCTACCACCTCGAGTCTCCCTCCAGGTGCCCACCAGCAACACCGACACCGGTGATCGCGAGGATCCGAACCGGTCCCCCCTTGGCCCTCGACCCTCAGGGTCGACCTCGGACTCAAACGAGTGCCTGGTGCGGGCGGTGTGCAGTCAACATCACCGCTGGGGGGGGGGGGGGGTAGACAAAGGGGGCTGGGCGGGCGTAGTAGTGCAGACCACCCCACACGCTCCCCCCCCCACCCCTTGTCACCCGTTTACAAAGTGCTGCTGCTCGCTAACAGCACTTGCCCCAGCTTACTGCTGAAGGCTATACGGGGGGGGGGGGGGATCTTTGTCTTTGTGCTCGTCGACATACCTCTGGTAGCTCGGCATCGCAGCACGAGGGGTGTGGCTGGAGACCGAAACGGGCCGAGACTCGCACGGCACGAAACTTTGCACCGGGGTTAGGAGGCCGAGAGCGGAGAGAGCGAGCGAGCAGGAACGCGGCGGAGAAAAAAAGGTGGCTTGCCCACCCCCCCCGCCTCCCCCCACCAAGTGTTCTAATTGAAGGGTGGCACCATCATCACGATCATCACAATTATCATCATGACCCCCCCTCCCCCCCCCCGTGTAGCCTTTAGCAGACTGTTGGGGGCTTGTGCCGTTCGCGAGGAGTGACAGCGCCAACGAAGACGACGCGGCACACGAGGGGGCGGGTGGCCAGCACCACGCCCGCCAGCCTTCGTCTCACAAGTGGCCACGTTGTCGACAAGCGAACCAGGTACTCGTTTGAGGCCGAGTCGACCTAGGGGAGGCCCAGCACCCGTCCAGATAATCGTCACTGGTACCGGCCGGGAACGGGAATCGAACTCGGGTCGCCGCACACGGCCAGTATCATCATCGTCACCACCGTCGTCGTCATCATCAAAACGACAGAAACGAGTTTAGTTTGTTGTCCTTCCCCCGCGTCGCCCATCAGCGCGGTTGGCTGCGTACGGTGCAGAAAGAAGTTCAAAGCACGTGCGTCATCACAAAGGCAAAGATCCCCCACAGACTTCTAGGGGCAAGTGCTGTTCGCGAGGGCCTCGCCTATACCGAGTTTCAAGAGCCAGCAGAGAACTCGAGAGACCAGAACGAGCGTGACCTCGGGGGGGGGGCCCATTGTACGTAGAACTTCTTTCGCACCATACGTAGCCAACCGTGGCCAAATCGGAGGTGCAGGGGAAGGACAAAAAAAGGACGGCACAGCACGCGAGAGGGGGGGGGGGGGGGTGGCCAACACCGCACCCCGGCCGCCTTTGTCTCCCCAGCATCATTATTGATATTTGCACACCGCACCAGGTTACAGTACTCAACTGGGGCCCGAGTCGATCTCGGGGGTGGGAGGAGGAGCCAGGAGCGCATCTCGTATCACTCGCCTCTCGACGCCCGCCAACGCCACAGCCCCCCCCACCCCTCTCCCCTCCCCGTTGAGACAAGACCCAACATAAGCACACTCGAGCGCTGGAAAGAGGGCTTCCGAATGCGTAATTACCGCCACTGCTATTACCATCATTATGGGACAAGCCGCGCCAAGTTGCAGTCATCTTCTTGGTTCTTTCGGTAAAGTCACGTAGAATGGAAATAATAAAATAATAAAAACTAAAAAATAATAAAATATTTCTCGCGACGTTTCGGCCACAACGCAAGCAGCCGTCCTCCTCAGGTGAAGACCAGGTCTGTCGGGGGAGACAGCGTCTGAATGAAGTTATTATTTTATTATTTCCATTCTACGTGAAACCGAAAGAACCAAGAAGATGAATCCCTGCAGTCACGAAAGCTTTAAATCGAAGTTGCAGTCACTGTTTTTTTTATATCGGTTTGCAATTGCAGGCCTCCGCGTGGCCCCCCTCGCAATTAGTGGCGGGCAACAGGCCCAAGACGACCGACCGCCACCGAATCGTCACCTTGCCTGCCGTCCCCCACATGCCCGCAGGGGCACGTGGCACGTGCCGGGCTCGAGCGTTGGTGGGCACTTAAATCGTAATAATTCACATTTGTCTGTAAAGGGCACCTTCCGCTAACGTCTCGAGGCGCCTTGCAAGATCAAGGATACGGAAAGGCGGAGACGAGGAGATGAACGCGATGAACGGGCTTGAGAAGACGCGTTTTAAAGACGAGACTTAAAAAAGTAACCACGTAAAAAAAAAAAAATCGGATAACCGAATTTCCAACGGTAAACGACCTCCCACCTCTGCCGAGCATGGAAGAGTAGGCCAAAAGACACCCTCGACCAGGGGGGAGCCCTGGGCAAGCGCGCACTCTGGTGGTTGCCCTTCCTGCCCATCAGTAGATGGACCGTGGTTCATTGCGGATGGTGACGGTGGTGGTAGGGTGATGGAACTTTAATTCTAGATTTGAAGCTTTCGTGACTGCAAGGATTCATACTCTTAGTCTTTTCGGCAAAGTCACGTAGGTAAAAAATGAAATTAAAATTAATACAAATAAAAGAATAAAATTCACGACGTTTCGGAGGCAACACAAGTCTCCGTCATCAGGTGGGACAGACACAGCCAGATTTGCTGCATCAAGCCGTGACGGTCCCACCTGATGACGGAGACTTGTGTTGCCTCCGAAACGTCGTGAATTTTATTATTTTATTTTTATTAATTTTTATTTCATTTTGACCTACGTGACTTTGCCGAAAAAACGAAGAGTATGATGGAACCTTCATCCAGCAGCGGACAGACCGCAGCCCACAACGACGATCATGGCTGGCCGGAGAAGAAGCCTTCATCGGGCAAGCAGTGGACAGACCACGGCTCACGGGAGGGTGCTCTCGTTCTAGAGCGGCAATTGCACGGCCTGCGCCTTTATCACCTGGTGGGGGCTGGTGGTGGTGGGGGGGGCTCACTAGTGCCGAGAGGCGGACGTGGGGTTCCAAATCAGAACTGGTTTGATGGCTTAGTGGGCCACGTGCGCTTGGAGCCCGCCCGGGCAGTCTCAGATCACTGCTTCTTCTCCGGTTTGTTTGTTTGTTTATATTACACACACACACGGTCTTACAGGGCGGCCCCCTAAAAATGTCAGGACACATTTTAGGGTCATTTAATTTATTTTAGCACCGGCGTTAAAAAAAGGTTTTAATTGTTTAGACCTTTGACTCTTTTGCGTGACGATACGGCCGCGAGATGCGTGCCGGGGGTCCCCGTCGACGGGACCCCCTTGACGGGGACCCCCTTCGAGGGGGTGTCCCGTCGAGGGGGTCCCGTTCACCGCCGAGTCTCAGAACGCGTGAGCGGCTCAGCGTTCACTTCGTTTAGAGGGGGCAACGGATGATCGTGGGTTTTTTTCCCCCCTACATTTAGAATCGACGTGCGTTCAGAGTATTTGGCGGCTATGAATTTCCATGCGATGACGTCGATGATGACGAGCCACTTCGTTGAGCGATCATTTGTGGCCAGGTCGCTTCGGAAAAAGAGCTACGTAGCTCAGTGAGGCCTTAAGTAGTAAAATTCTTAATTAGTTTAGTTCGAACCCAGCGCCCACCCCGATTAATGCTGCCGTTGTGCACAGACCGCACTCGCGAGTTTTGGATGTAAAAGATCCCGTGACGTTGCTCGCAGGAGCGGCGGGGGGGGGGCCCACTCTGTGTGCCGCAATCGGCGTCGTGGTCCAAATAAAAAAATATATGCAGTACATATAAACCAACTAAAAATTAACACCACACAAATTTACTCCATTGGTAGACTACGTGGCAATCATCGCTGCCCCTCCCCTCCCGTCTCCCCCCTCTCACTGCGGGAAAAACTTGGCAAGACCTCCCTCCCTCCAAACGTCTCTCTTCTCACTGTTAATAGCCGACAGTGCCCAGCAGAGGTGTGCTGGAGGAGGGGGCCTTCACAGGCCTTCATCCAGCAGTAGATTTTTATTTTATATACACACACGCACGTACGGCGAGTTGTATACTCCACGAACGCAGCGACAAATTTGACTTGGAAGTAATCTCATTCATAAATAAAAATGTTAAAAGCCAAACCACGTTTCGCGAGGCTCGTTGAGGCCGTGAGCCGGGCGAATACGCGAGAGCTCGACAGATGCAGCCCGCAGGCCCCGTGGCGTTGTTCCGCATCGGCTGCGTTTCCAGAAGCAATGAAGCCAGACCCCCATTGCCTCCTCGACTCTCTAAAAGCGAACGTAAATATGACGTCTGCAGTCCTATTTCCCCAACCCAGTTCCGCTAATCTGCGTCGCTTTGCCGTGTGTCTCTGCGTGTGTGTGTGCGCGTGTATGCCTCTAATGGGGAGCGGTGGTGTAGCGGTTAGCGCGCTGCACTAGGAACCTGGTGACCCGGGTTCGATTCCCGCTCACGGAAAACACCAGTGACGATTATCTGAACCGGTCCTGGGCCTCCCCCTAGGTCGACTCAGCCTCAAATGAGTACCTGGTGTGGTATAAACATCACCACTGGGGAGACAAAGGCGGCCGGGCGTGGTGTTGGCCACCCACCCCCTCGTGTGCCGTGCCGGCTTTCATAGGTGCAGCACTTTCCCCAACAGTCTGTTAAGGGACATCCATTTAGTACGTACCCATGGACGGGGGAGGGGGGGGTTAACCCAAATGCGTTCGCTTGCGTATGGGGGGTCTACTGACAACGGAAACGGGGGTGGGGGGGGGGGTGAGGCCTCGATTAATAATTTGTCTACATTGGCCTTCCAATGAGTTAGATAGTCCGGCGGTGGACTTTGTCTAAACACGTTAATATTATTAATCCTTGATCGTTTCTGCATGGATTACATATGGCCGTTCTATAGGATTGGGGGGGGGGGGGGCGTCAAGCCGTACGTACGCAGGTAGGGGAGGGGGGGGGGTGTAAAAAGTACGCGTGCGTACAGGGAGGGAGAGAGGGCTCAAGTTGTGACAGATTTTTGCGTACCTACTAAATGGATGGCCCCGAAGGCTAAAACAGGCGATCTTTGATGTCTTTGTGCGTGTTTGGATATGGTAAGTGGCCGGGCGTGGTGCTGGCCACCCCCCCCCCCCCTCGTGTGCCGTGCCGGCAGCCTTCATTCGGCGCTCACCAACAACACTTGCCGACGGTCTGTTGTGCGCCATACGGGGGGGAGAGTGACTTTGTCTTTGAGTGGCACAGTGGGCAGCACAGGTGGTGCATCTGCCGGTCATATCGACCGGTTCACCCACAGCAGCCGGGTCTGTCCCGTGACCTCCTGGCAGCAGCGGAGCGTCACACACGCTCCGAGCTGCAAGTGCACCTAGCCTGGGACGATATCAACCATCGCCTTCGTGCGACGTCTCACGTTCCCCCATAGCGACGACGACAACATCGGCGCTCGTCACCACGGTTACCTTCCGCCGTAGCAACTGTGGCTGCAAGTCTCCCCTCTCCTCCACCTCGCGCCGGATGTGGTTGAAAAGGCAGACGGGGAACTGGGCCCGGTAGTGATCGCCGAACGGGCCCAGCACGCCATCCGTGCTCTCTGCAACAAGACGGCGATCGCGAGAACGACGTTAGAAGGACGTTAGAACAACAACGACGGTCGATCTACTGCCGGAGGGAAGCCTCCACCACCACCATCACCACCATCACCATCATCATCACGATCATCATTCAGAGGGTCCGTCCACTGCTGGACGATGAACTCACAAATTCATCGTGATTGCGTCATCACGACTCATCGAGAGCCATGGTCTATCAACTGCTGGATGACGACCTCTACATGTCATCATTGGGCCACGGCCCAGCAAATGTTGAAGGACTCGCCATCCCACCACGGTCACCACCTCCACCATCATCATCCTTAACACCGTGGAGCCAAAATCTCTCTACTGCTGGATGGAGGCCCACTATGCAATCACCATCGTCATCGTCTATGATCACCGCGAGCCATGGTCTATCCACTGCTGGCGGAAGCACCACCACCAGAGCGAGCTCTCCGCCAGACCCCCTACTGGAGGGTATCAGACCGACTCTCCCGCGCCGGCCACGACGTCGTGGGAGTACCCCGACACTTGACCCCACCGCCTGACCCCACCACCACCACCACACGCGACCTGCCGATTGGCCAACCGCGGCGAACCCCGTGGGGTGGACGGAGGTGGCACGGGGAGAGGGCGAATTTAATAAACTTGCCAACAGTATTGCAATAAACACGACTACTCGCGCATAACAACGACAAGGGGAATATTGATCGTGGTCGAGATTAAGGACACAGAGTGGCAGCCAAAAGGAGGGCAAATGCCCCAGAGGATTTCCATCGATGCCACGCGTGTGCGTCTGTCTGTCCTGTGTCGAACTTTCAACGACGAGCCGGCCACCCTCCCCCGCAAGCCTCTCCCCCCCTCCCCCCCACTCACCACCGCCCCCCCCTCACCCACCCGCCGAGATGAACTGGGATCATCCGCTTGGTGCTGCGCTAATCAGCTGCGGCAAAATCCTCGCAATCTTGCAAGGTGGCACACGGCTCGACTCCGCCTCGGCCTAAAAATAGCGACGACTCCCGCTTCCAGTCCCCCCCCCGCCTCCTCCTTCTTAAAAACGTCTGAACGGCGGTGGAAGAGGAGGCCAACATACCCTGCTGGAGGAGAGCCACTCGAAGGAGCTGCCCTCCTAAAAAAAAAAGAAGTGGGACGCTCTTCCGCCAGGCGGTGGCGCGAGCGAGCAAATTGCAGGGGCTGCACCTTTATATTCCTTTCGGGCGCAACCTCACGGCAAAGTTGGCGCGTTTGATTCTTGTTTTTCATCCCCTGTGGCAAAGCGCCGTCCCCCCCCACCCACCCACCCACCTCTCCCCCCAGCCCCCCCCCACGCTCCGAACTTTCTCGACCGCTGGTGCTAAATATTCATCGGCGTGGCTTGGTGGCCTGGCAGAGCCGGCACGACGATGCCGTTTAGCCGTAGGCCGACCCACCCCGCCAACCACCGCCGCCAACCACCGCCGCACCCCTGGCAGCAGCAGCAGCAGCGGCGGCCGCGGCGGCACATTCGCGGTGCCCCAATAATCTCGGAGCTCAAGGTGGCGGCGGCGGGGGCTGCACCCCGTCGGCCGACACGCTTGGAATTTCACATCGAGGAGGCAGGGAGCAGAGCGTGGTTCGATCGCACCGCGCTCGGCAAAAACATTTCTCCTGCACAGTATCCATGCCGCAGCCTGCCCCCCCCCCGCCCGTGCCACCACCCCCCGAACAGCCCCCCCCCACCAGCCCTCCCCTCAGCCCCGCCCCCCCACCCGCTTAGCTCAAGGCGCTTTGCATAGTTTAAAAGCGATAACAAAAGTCGTGATTCAGGGGCAGCGCAAGGGCCGAGGAATGCGCGACCGCAACAGGGGGCACAGCAGGGGGGGGGGGGGTTGGGGGTCACGAGGGCAACAGGGGAGGGACGGGAAGGAGTGGAGGGGCGAGGGGAGGGAAGAGGAAGGGGATGGGCGATGATGGAGAAGAGGTGAGGCTTTAAGAAAGGAATGAGGTTAAGGAGGGAGACTGCTTAGTGCATAGGGGCAGAGCTGGGTCTATGGGCAGTGCTGAGTCTGTGGGCAGCGCTGAGTCTGTGGGCAGTGCTGAGTCTGTGGGCAGTGCTGAGTCTGTGGGCAGTGCTGAGTCTATGGGCAGTGCTGAGTCTGTGGGCAGTGCTGAGTCTGTGGGCAGTGCTGAGTCTGTGGGCAGTGCTGAGTCTGTGGGCAGTGCTGAGTCTGTGGGCAGTGCTGAGTCTGTGGGCAGTGCTGAGTCTATGGGCAGTGCTGAGTCTATGGGCAGTGCTGAGTCTGTGGGCAGTGCTGAGTCTGTGGGCAGTGCTGAGTCTATGGTGCAGTACTTAGTCTATGGTGCAGTGCTGCTCAATGCACAGGGTAAGTCGATTCCAGTGGAGGGGTTGCGAGGAGGGAGAATGACCCAACACGGGGATTGGGGCACAGGGAACGAAGCTGCCGCGATCCGTCCGCCTGTCCCTGCACGAGGCGTCGAGTTCATCGCTCCACGATGTTTGCCACCCAGATGACCGGAGTCCCAGAAGTGTCTTCCGGAAGGCGCCCCCCACCCCCCCCCACCCCCCCCCACAACGTCAAGGCGGCACATTCGTGATCATCTTCTGGAAGACGGCCCTGCGAGCCAATACGTTACGTTCCAGAAGGAGTGCGCGTGCGTGCGTGCGTCTCGTGTGTTTTAATCCGCCCGTTGGGAATAATCCGTCCGGAAGACAATTTCTCCCCAAAACGTAGAGCAGCGTGTCCACAATCATCTTCTGACAAGGAGGGCATTCTCTCCGGCACATTACCGTATTCTCCCAAGCAACGATCACATAAAAAACACACATTCAACGGCACTAAAGTAGACCCGTCAACCATGGAGGGTTTACCCCGTCCGTATTGTTGTGCAGGGAAATCGAGTTCAGGTCCATATGGCGCACAGCCGTTACAATACGGGCAATTTTTTTTAGTTGTTGTCTATTTGTTTGTGTTTCTCCCTTGTGATGGGACTTTGTAGGATGAACGCTGAGATTTGTAAGGGCCACGGGGTGACCGATAAGGTCTGACTTGTCTGTAAGAAGGTAGGGCACTGATAAGGGATTGACAGGTATGTAGTATTCTTGGTTCTTTTGGTAAAGTCATGTAGAAGGGAAATAATAAAATAATATTGATATAAAATAATTTTAATATTTTTTATTGTTTTATGTTAATATTATTTTATTATTCCCTTCTACGTGACTTTACCGAAAGAACCAAGAATATGAATCCCTGCAGTGACGAAAGCTTTAAATCAAGAGGTATGTAGTAGTGTAGTGTATAGTGTAGCGTATAGCGCCGTGTATAGTTTAGTGTATTTTATAGTGGCGTGTATAGTATAGTTTAGTGTAGTGTATAGTGTAGTGTATAGCGCCGTATAAAGTTTAGTGTATAGGATGGACGTTGAGATGTACAAGGGCACGGGGGTGACCAATAATGGTCTACCTGGTCTGTGTAATAGGGTAGGGCACTGATAATAGGGTAGGGCACTGATAAGGGGTTAACAGGAATGTGAATGTTGCGGGCAAGTCTTAACCATCCGGAGGATTTTTTAAATTAAAAAAAATCGGTGTTTAAAACACGCTCTTTGTGCACCACCCACCCACGCGTCGCTGGAAGAAGACGCAATTGGGTCACACACACAAAAAAAATTCCATCCAAATAAAAGCCGATACGCCCAACAGACGGGGCTAACCCATAACATTCGCAGAGCAGAGGAGCCAAAATAATCTCAGGGCCACATCCTTCGCTTCCTGCCTCTCCCCGACCACCCCCGGCACTCGCATGAAACATATATCCCCGAATATCCGACAATACCGGATACTCATTCTTAGAGGCCGAGTCGACCTAGAGGAGACCCAGGACCGGTTCAGATAATCGCCACTGGGTTGTTGGTGGCCGTGAGCGGGAATCGAACCCGGGTCGCCGGGTTCATAGCGCAGCGCGCTACCCGCTATAGTACCACTCCCAGCACACACGCACGTACACACACACGCACGCGCACACACACGTACACACGCACGCACGTACATACACACGCACACACGTACACACACGCACATACGTACACACACGCACGCACGTACACACGCACGCACGCACACACACACGCACACACGCACAGAGCGGTGACAGATTCCAGTAAATGGACAAAACAATAACCACCCAAATCCGGTGGTCATCGCGAAATAAGCGATGACTGTGCACGCGCGTGTGTGTGCGCGTGTACGCGTGGCAAGTTGTTCGGGGGGGGGGTGTGGTGGCTTTATCAGATAACGTGTCCATCTCGTCTGGTGGTCGGTGTCTGTGCCTCTGTGGTGTAACCGTGGGGGCCCCTGGGGCAAGAGTCACGAGAGGGACTTGCGTTCCTTTATCAGATGACGGGAAGAGGCTGAAGCTGCTGCTGCTGCAGCAACATCACAGATCGGGCCAGCCGGGGGATTCTGCTATTGAGCAGTTGCAGAAACAGGGGTGGTGGTGGGGGGGTGGTGGGGAGGGGGGAGAGGGTGGTGGGGAGGGTGGTGGAGGGGTGGAGGGTGGGGGGGAGACTTGCTACCTCGGCGGCGAATGCCATGTGGGAGAAAATAAGTAGGAGTACTGTACACCACCACCATCATCATCAATCATCATCATCATCCTACACGCACACGCCCAACAACACCCACCAACCCCTCCCCTCGTCAAGCCACTTTCAGAGCGAGGGGGGGGGGCCCTCCGGCACGCCGTGCTTTCGGGGAGTTAGTTGACCATACTTCACCACGCGGGGGGCATAGACGATATATTGTCTTCAGCAACCCCCACCCACCGCCCCGATTTTAAAGCCGTCGCCCGTACCCCCCCCCCGCCCCCCGGCTCCCGCGTACGATCCGAATCAAAAATCGCTCCGTCTCCGCGGCGGACGTTCCCCACCTCTCTCTAAAAAAAAGGGGGGGGGGGCACGCTTCTTCCCCCACCACGCCGCTTGCGACCGCCGCTCCGTCGCGAGCCGTCACCGCCACGCGCCTCTCCATCCACAGCTCCCAGTAAAACGCCCCCCCCCCCCGCCCCCCCCGTGAGCTGCCAGTCTCGCAGCGACCCACCAACCCCCGCGTGTACGCGCAGCGTAACCACGTGTGCACGCACGTAGGGAGGGACAAAGACAAAGCTCCACCAACTCCCCCTCCCCCGTATAGCCTTAACATACTGTTGGGGCAAGTGCTGTTAGCGAGCAGCACCTATGAAGGCCGGCACGGCACACGAGGGGGGTGGGTGGCCAGCACCACGCCCGGCCGCCTTTGTCTCCCTGGCGGAGATGCTTTTACACACCGCGCCAGGTACTCATTCGAGGCCGAGTCGACCTAGGGGAGGCCCAGGACCGGTTCAGATAATCGTCACCGGCGTTGGCCGCGAGCGGGAATCGAACTCGGATCGCCGGGTTCGTAGCGCAGCGCATCTAACTCCCCTACGCGCGCACGCAGACGAAACTTCAGAATTCGCCAAAAACAAAAGCTCACAATTCATTCTTCACGCAAGCCACTGGGCTTAAAGGTTTACTCTGCTCGGGGGGGGGGGAGATCTGACCCAAGTGCTTGTTTATTGCACACCACACAATGGTGAAACACCCCCACCCCCTCCCGCCCGTGTCTGTGCGGCGTTAGCACCGAAAAGCTTCCCCTAAAACGAGATCGAGTGACACTCGCGCGCGCGCCACTCAACATTGACAAAGGTTCGCCCCCCCCCCCTCCGGGTATAGCCTCTACTCACAGACTGCTGGGGGACAAGTGCGGTCAAGCTAGTCGAGTCGCACCTACGAAGGTCGGCACACGACGGGGGGAAGGGGGTGGAGGGTGGTGGTGGCAGGAGCCACGCCCGGCCGCCTTTGTCTCCCCAGTGCCGATGTTTGCTACGGCACCGCACCAGGCACTCATTGTCAAGGCTGCGTCGACCGAGGAGCGAGAGAGAGGGAGGGTGGGGGGGGGACCCGGGACCGGTTCCGAGAAAAATCGGCACCGATGTTGCGCCGCGAGCCAGAATCGAACCTCGGGGGTCCTCCGGGTCTGTAGCGCATCGCCCCCACCGCTGCGCCACCGCTCCTCCCACCAACTAAAACGCGCACTCCGGCACACGCACACACCCCCAGAGCAAGCATTCCTCGCACACATTTCCCCTCGAGGGAACCCGGTGAAGATGTATTGCCGCCTTTTTCGTCTTCTTCGACCATCAACAACTCCACCCCCCCCCTCTTGCCTCCACCCCACCCCCCACCCACTCCTCCCTCCTCCCACCTCCTCGCCAAAAATGCGCCAGGAATGCGATGTACTTACCCCAAAACCTCCTCTACCACCAACCATCTCTCCCACCCACCCAACCACCGTGTGGCCGAAAAAAACGCAACAATCGCGTCGGAGGTTCTCGCCGTTCTAGTTCGCCGCGACCGCCGCGCAGCTTCTCCGTCGTCGTCCGACGTTTCGTTCCACCCCCCCACCCCCAACACCCCAGGGGCACGTGGGGGGCGAGCAGACGAGATGCCGCATGGCCGCCGAACGTCGCTCGCGCGCTCCACAGAAAAGCCCCACGACACGACACGGCGGGAGACAGAGAGAGACGCAAATGAATCCGTCAACGGGCCCCAGAGCGGTCGAACGTTTCTAGAAAGGTTGGGAGGTGGGGGGTGGGGGGCAGGTTTCGTGGTTCGAATCCAGCGGCCCCACCCCAGTTAACACCGCGGGTGGCACGGGACGTTAAAGCGTGACGATGACCGCTCCGCACAGTCCGCTTCACTCGCGCTTGAACGTCAAAACGTCGTCGCTGTCGTCATTGTCGCTGTTGTCCATGCCACCCAGCCCGCCCCCCCCCGCCCCCCCTCCGCCCCCCCCCCCGCCCCCCCCCGCCCCCCCTCCGCCCCCCCCCGCGCCCCCCCCGTGTCTGCATTTGCTCAATGGCAATCGCTCTCGTCCCCTTCCCCGGCGGTCGTCAGCCCATTTTTTTCCCACCACTTGCAACAGACGTCAATCTCGGCCGCAACGAAGCGTGGATAATTGGAACAAGAGTTTCTGCCAATTTCTCAAATCGGGGAGAATCCATTCAGATTCGCCACGGTGGTTGGTGGTCGTGGTGGTGGGTGGTGGGTGGGTGGATTTATTTTTTTCCCCATTTGCCGATTCGGTTCAGGACACCCGTCGATCACACGCTCAATTAAATGCAAAACTACAGCAATTCACGCGCCGCGAAGACAAAAGCTCCCATCAACCCTCCCCCGCCCTCACCACCACCGTATAGCCCACAGACTGCCAGGGAGCAAATGGTGTTAGCGAGCGCCTATGAAGATCGGCACGGACGAACGAGGTGTTTGGTTGGGGTTGCCAGAACCACGCCCGGGCAACCTTCCGTCTCCCCGGTGGCGACGTTTCCACACAAAATCGCACCGCCTACGCATTTGAGGCCGAGTCGACCTAGGGGCGGCCCCGGACCGGTTCAGAATCGAACATCGCTTCGCCACCGGGGGTTCATTTCTTGAGAACCGATTCTTGTTGTCGTTTAGTTTCTCCCCCCCCCCACTCCCCGCACCTCCGATTATCACGTTAGGCTACGTACGGTGCGAAAGAAGTTCAACATACAAGTATGACAACCTGCGTATTTGGAGTTTGCATGTCTCTCGCCACGTGGTCGCGTGGATTTAGTTTTTCTCCCCTGCGGGTCTTCCAGGTTTTTCCCCTCCACGTTCAAAAAAAAACACGCGTCGAGATTATTTAGATAATAATTTTGCTGCTATAAATTTCCGCGGCACAAGCCACTTTTTTGCCGGTCTTTCGTTTGTGGCCAGGTCGCTTCTGAAAAATTAAGTTAATAAATCCGCGCGTTTTGGCTGGTGGGACGGGGATGGTTTAGTTTTATTTTGTTTGTGTTTGGGCGATTTGTTTACCTTTCTTGTACTTTGCACGACTATCGTGTTTTTTGTGTCGTTTGTTGTTGCAACGCTCTGACCCCGTGCCCTTCCTGGATGTCTCTGAGAAGAAAAAGTGCTTTGTAGCTCATCGGATTCCTCCTGCAATATAAATAAATATTCAGATTCTGAAACCAACTTTTTTTTACGATTTGTTATTTACCCCGTAAGGCCCACACCTGAACTACGTAGCGGCTCGTTTTCAGAAGCGGCCACTAATTGACAGCCCAACGAATTGGCTCATCACGATCATCACCATCATCATCGTCACATGCGGGGATTTACAGCGGCAGCCAAAACACTCTTAAGACACGTGGCGCGTCGATTCTAAGCGTGGAATGGAGGAAAAACAACAAAAACAACTGCAGTAACAATAACAACAGGAGGAGGACCCGAACTTAAAAAAATCCACGGGGGGGGGGGCGGGGAAGAGATGCGGACGAGTTGAGAAATGCGAAGCGGCGTTGTCATTGCGCAGCGCATGGAGACAGTCGTCGTCGTTATTTTCCCCCTCCTCGTTGCGCAAAAGAAAAACGGCGAGGAGAGGGGTGCGAGCGTGTGGGGGGGGGGGTGGAAAACTTTTGCAACGTTCCCTCCCGGGCGGTCCGATGCGAGTTGGCGCATCGGTGGGAAGCAACCGCGGCTCGCGCCTTCGCAGCAACATTTTCACCAGGTTCGACTCCCGACTGTGGCCCACTCTCCCCCTCCGTATGTGTGTGTGTGGAGTTTGTATATCATGTCCCCCCCCCTCCCCCCCGTTCTGCGTGAGCTTCCTCAGGGTTCTCCAGTTTCCTCCCATAGTTAAGGTAAGAAAACAAACCCCATATACAATGGAACCGGTATTGACCAAACATCCCAATGACTGACAAATTACACCGCACATTACTTAAAAATTCGGCGAACACATCCAGCAAACGGTAGCGGCGACATCGAAAACAACACGACTGTGAAAAACCCGGCAAGACCCTCCTGAAAAGGAGTCTTGAGAAAGAAAAAAAAATCCCTAAAAGTTTTCCCCGGGTAGAGAAGCGTAGGTCGCAGTGATCGTAGAAATAAAACTAATCCGGGTCACAAGACATTTCGCCCAGCCAAACGACGTTTACAACAAACCACGGCCTGGGAATCGAACTCGGGCTCGCGGTGCTTGACGGCTAGCGGCTCCCAGGTGAAGGGTCGCCCAACCAACGACGTTTACAGACCACGGCCTAGAATCCAACCTCAGGGGTCGCGGCTCGACGCGGCTCACCACGTGAAGGGTCGCGTGAAAATTCGCATTTTGGGGGAACTTTTTTTTAATTTACATTTAGAAGTCTGTTTCCAAGCCCGTGTGAGCGTGGCAGTGTTGGGAGCGGTCGCTCGTTGCCGATGACAGGCAGGATCCCACAGCAGTGGAAATCCAAAACCTGTCGACCCAGACGATTTATCCCGTATTCTAGCACGGAGAAATTGAGATTTCAGATCAGGGGATGACCAATAATATCTGAATTGGTCTGCAATAAGGTGGGCCACTGGTAAGGGGTTGACAGGTTTGAAAACACACCTCCACAATGACCAACAGCGCAAAAAAAAAACCATGCCAACACTTTACGACCCACATCTACAAAACAAACGCCGGCCCGCAGTTTCTCCGCAGCGGGCAGCTCGAGATACGGGGTCACCGTTTGCATGCAACGGAAATACGCGTTGCATTGTTACCGACTGCCAAACGAGGCCCACAGATTCATGCAGCGACCCCTTAGACTCTTCCCAGTGGCAATATTTTTTACACCCCACACCAGGTACTCATTTGAGGCCAAGTTTACCTAGGGGAGGCCCAGGACCGATTCAGATAACCGTCACCTGGTGTTGGCCGTGAGCGGGAATCGAACTCGGGTCGCCAGGTTTCGGAGCGCAGTGCACTAACCGCTACACTATTCACACACACTCGTACAGAGATCCAGACCGCACATACAGACCTGCTGACTCACACAGACTCTGCCAAACAGAGACTCATAAACTCGCATTACCACACCCAAACAGACCAGTAAAATCACGCAGAGGCCCATATACTCAGAGAGAGGTACATAGACTCACATTAGGGACAGATAGACATATATAGAGACCCATATATCCACAGATACCTAAACTCGAAGACATATCACCGACTGCCTCCCTCTATCAAGTGAAAATACGTTTGGAGATATGGTCACACTAACACGCGACATACGTCACCATTGTTTTGTAGCACAAAAAAAAATGTAACCCCAACTCGAACCCGTGGAGATCACGGGTATATAACCCACGTTAACAAGCACTGCCAAAACGGCCATGGCTAATTGATGAACACAAAAAAAAAAGACAAAGATCCACCGCATAGCCTTTCACGGCTTGTCGGGGCAAGTGCCGTTAGCGAGCACCCACGAGGGATCCCGCTGGCAAGCCGTCAACGTCCGGCATCACGCCCGGCCGCCTTCCTCTCCCGAGTGTTGACGTTCGCTACCTACACAACCGCACCAAGTGCCTCATTCAAGGCCGAGCAGACCCGGTGGAGGGCCTAGCACCGGTCACAACCATCCGCCAACCGTGATCGGTCGCGAGCGGGGAATCGACCTCGGTCCGGCGGGGTCGCGTCGCCCGCTCGCCCATTTTGGATCGCGCGTCTCGAGACTGGAAAATCCTCGTTAGCGCGAACCGCTCATCCGGGCAGCGTCTGCGCAGAGCAGCGGACCTGGCCTCCGCTGTTGTAACTGTGACAGGAAGTAAGTTAGCAGC
The DNA here is from genome assembly GCF_964198595.1 of Lampetra fluviatilis. NCBI lineage: Eukaryota > Metazoa > Chordata > Hyperoartia > Petromyzontiformes > Petromyzontidae > Lampetra > Lampetra fluviatilis. Next base: position 4,521,534 of record NC_136323.1, on the reverse strand, counting down.
ACGCATAACGGGAAACGGCTGCGTGATTGTTTCCAGAATTCCACTCACGCCGATCACGACCAACATCACCGCTGCTGCTACCGCTCCTCTACACCAAATAGCTCCCCCAACCGCACAACCACTTTCTCTCCCTACCACCATCACAACCACCACCACCCGACACCACGTACCCTCTCAACCACCACCACTCTACACTAGGTAACCTCTCAACCACCATCACCACTCTACACTAGGTAACCTCTCAACCACTCAACCACCACCACCACTCTACACTACCTGTCAACCACTCAACCACCACCACTCGACACCACGTACCCTCTCAACCACAACCACCACCACCCCCCCAACCCCCACAGTCACCACTCTTGCTCTACAAAAATCCAAACTCTCTCAAAAGACGTTTGGAAGAATTCTTCCCACCGCACACGGAACGGAGGAGGAGTCCCGGGGGGGGGGGGGAGTGTGCTGGGTTTTTTTTGTTGCGAAGTCTCTCTCGGCCCCAGCCCCTTAGCCACACACAACCACAAAAGCAAAGGTCCCCCGTATAGCCTCGACGGGCTGTTTGGGGGGGGGCAAGTGCTGCCAGCGAGTAGCTGCGGCTACGAAGGCCGGCACCGTCACACACACGGGGGGAGGGGGGGGGCGTTCTGGCACTGCGCCCGGTCGCCTTTGTCTCCCCCAATGACGATGTTTACTACACACCGCACCAGGCACTCATTTGAGGCCGAGTCGACCTAGGGGAGGCCGAGGACCGGTTCAAATAATCGACAGCGGGTGTTAGCCGTGAGCGGGAATCGAACTCGGGTAGCCAGGTTCGTAGCGCAGCGTAGCGCTAACCACTACACCCACCGCTCCCCACACACACAAACACGTGTTCCTCACAGTCAACCCTGACTCATCCCCAACACGTCCCCCCCCCCCAGCGCAGTTTGACCGCTCTTCTTTGCATCGATATTTATTATTTTATTTTGTTCTTTGCGAGAACAAAGACAGATTCAAGATCCTGGCCGCAAAGCCTCTACCCCCGGCGGAGTCTCGCTGCAGCAACAGGCCTCTTTCGCGTCGATCCGCTGCCGGATGAAAGCGCACCCCTCACCGCTCCCCCCCTACGCGCGCTCTGGGTCGGACGCCCGCGGTATGTTTGGCCATACACGTACTTGTGTGTTCTCTCTCTATGTATCTCTGTGATATCTGTCCGCTTATATGTCTGTCTATAGTTTTCTGGTTAGATTTGTGCTGCCATTTCATTTATACCTTGATGACGATTGCTTGTGTTGCAATCGAAACGTCGTATGCTAGTATTTAATTTATTATTTTATCTTCATACGCGACTTTACCGAAAGAACCAAAGAGTATTGTCCATACTTCCCCACGCCGGTTAGTCCGGGGTTGGTAACGCAGCGACTTCCGGTGCCGTCACCCATAACGAGAGAGTTTGGGCGACTTTTGGGACATGCGGTGAGTCACGCGGTGGCGATGACTAACCGGAGCCAATGAACCACAAAAGCTTGTGGGGGGGGGGGGGCCCTTGCAATCAAAAGAAGTCGGCCGGAGGAGTGGGTCACCCCATCTCATCCGATCTCGGCAGAAGCCGAGCAAGGGTTGAGCCTGGTAGGGTGACAGTGGCGGCTAGGGGGATGTTAACTCCCTCGCCTGGTGTGCAGGAGGTCGTGGATTCGATCTCGACCGTGACGATTGGCCTGCGTATTTGGAGTTTGTGGTGGCATGGATTTTTTTTCCTACACATTTAGAAAATCAACATCACACGTTCAGACTATTTGGCTGCAATATGCGTTTCCGCGTGATGATGATGATGATGAGCCACTTCGTTGAGCTATCATTTGCGATAGGCAGGTCGCTTCCAGTGGGCCCTTACCTGATAAAATAAAAATTGTTGTTATTGTTTGTCGTCATGCACAACACGTTTGTTTACAGGGTACTGCGGTAGGGGGGGGTGGGTTACATTGTGTGGCAGCACAACAACACTATCCAATGTTGTGCTCTACTATTGCACCCGCGTCTACGGGATTGATCCCACCCCCGACATCTCGAGTTCTCCCCTGGTTAAAACAAAATAAACTTGAAGCGTGAAATTTGAAACTCCGCTGCCTTTACAGACCCCCCCCTCCCACCCAACACTCCCGTGACCACCACACGTCACACCGCGAGGAGGCGCTCATTCATCCAGCAGTGGATTTACACAACAGGGCCGCGCGTGGGTACATGGCCACCAGACTGATGGCTGGGCAGGCTAGCCGCTACAAAGACAAAGACCCCCCGTGTAGCCTTAACAGACTGTAGGGGCAAGTGTTGTTAGCGAGCACCTATGAAGGCCGGCACGGCAGACGAAGGGGTGGGTGGCCAGCAACCACGCCCGGCCACCTTTGTCTCCCCAGTAGCGATATTTATTACACACCGCACCAGGTACTCATTTGAGGCCGAGTCGACCTAGGGGAGGCCCAGGACCGGTTCAGATGAATATAACCGTCACCTGGCGTTGGCCGTGAGCGTGAATTGAACTCGGGTCACCGGGTTCGTAGCGCGGTGCGCTAACCTGCTACACCACCGCTCCCCCCACACAACCACCACGACACTCCGCTTTGAAAAAAAAAATAATCTCGAAGACACAGTGTCTTTCCGATAGTCCTGTTCTTCACCTGAGGACAGCTGCTTGCGTTGTGGCCGAAACGTCGTGAGAATTATTTTATCATGTTTTATTATTATTATTTTATTATTTCCCTTCTACGTGATTTTACCGAAAGAACCAAGAAGATGAATCCCTGCAGTCACGAAAGCTTTAAATCGAAACTGCCCTGCAGTTCTCTACATATCGAGATGTTTTCCCGGCCAAAAATCGGCGAGCGTTTGTACGTCTTCCTCTCATCCGTTTGGCGTTGGAGAAAACGACAACAACAGTTTTCCGTACGACCCGTGAACGCGCTCGGAATTTTTTTGTTCCCCCGCAGCCAAAGCCGCGAAACCAACTCACGCGGTCGGAGCGGAACCGAAACGGTGACTGGCGCTGCGTCACAGCGGTCCACACACGTGGCCGGTGCAAGTCGATTTGGCTACGCCGGGCTGTGGTGGCGCTGGCGGTAGTGGCGGCGGCGGCTTCGTATAATGGCACGAATTTAGCCGGATCATTTACCGGGCCCCCCCTCCCCAAACCGAAATAAATCAAAATACGAATCACGACTGAACGCCAGAATGTCGTTTACTAATCCAACGGTGGCTGGGAGATGTTAACTACCTCGCCCGGTATACAGGTGGTCGTGGGTTCGATCCAGACCGTGACGCCTGCTGCTGTATATTTGGAGTTTGCGTGTCTCTCTCGCTCTCTCCCCGTGGCCGCGTGGATTTTTCTCCGGGGCCTCCGCTTTATCCTCCATCCAACTTTAGAATCAACACCACACGGCGTTGAAGAGTTTTTTTGGCTGCTATGAAACTCCACGCGACGATGATAAGCTGTCATCTCATTGAGCCAGAGGTCGCAAACGGGTTTTGATTCCTTACCCGTACCCGGCCGCACCAGGGTCGCAAATGGGTACCCGTACCCGTACCCGGCCGGGTACGGGTACCCGTTCCCTACCCGTACCTGTACCCTACCCGAAATGAGTGACAAACGGTTACTCACGGCCTACCCGTACCCGGCCACACCAGGGTCGCAAACGGCTACCCATACCCGGCCGGGTACGGGTAGCCGGGTATCGGGTAGGGTACGGGTATCGGGTACCCGGTTGCGACCTCTGCATTGAGCTATCGTTTGCGATGGCCAGGGTCGTGTCCGAAATAATAGCTACATAGCTCAGTGGCGCCCTACCTAGTACAGTAACATTTTTATATATTTTTTAAAATAGTGAATATGAATTCCTGCAGTCACGAAAGTTTTAAGTCAAACTTTAAGAGTGTTTAGCGCGCGGCTTTAGTTAGAGCCGCAGAGATTGCCGAACCCTGCCGCTGGGGCCATGGGCGTTGACGCGGTGGCGAAAATAAAAAAATATTTAAAAATGAAACCCCGCCAACGTGCTCCGTCTGACGTGGCCCAGGTGCTTCCTCCAACCTGGGTGTGGACAGCCCCACACGGGGGGGAGGGCAGACGGGGGCAGACGGGAAATTCTCGCAAGCGCCACGCGGTTAACGCCGCAGATTCGCGAACGCAGGGTCAAGATAGTCCACACGTAGCCAGGCGTTTGCACAGACTGCGTCGATAACGGGGAGTACGACGATGCTCGGAGCGACGACGCAACGTTCGTTACCCGCGGCTGTAGCCCACGGACAATAAGAGGGTTACCCACGCGCAGAGGTCGCAAACGGGTTTTGATTCCTTACCCGTACCCGGCCGCACCAGGGTCGAAAACGGGTAGCCGTACCCGGCCGTACCCGGCCGTACCCGGCCGTACCCGGCCGTACCCGGCCGTACCCGGCCGTACCCGGCCGTACCCGGCCGTACCCGGCCGGGATGAAGCCATGTTGCAGGCGCGGGTGGGTTGATTTTAGAAACTTGAATTGTGAGAAGAGTCAAGACGTTGGGAAATGAGTGACAAACGGTTACTCACCAGTGACTCACGGCCTACCCGTACCTGTACCCGGCCGCACCAGGGTCGCAAACGGGTACCCGTACCCGGTCGGGTACGGGTAGCCGGGTATCGGGTATCGGGTACCCGGTTGCGACCTCTACCCACGCGACTTCCTCCCCCTACGGTGTTCAGAAGCCGCCTTTGCTACTGGCACTTTATGCGTAAAATCACGGATAACAGGCGGAAAAATAGGGGGCAGCGGACGATTGCTGTATTTTATTTTACTTTTATTAATTTTAATGTTTAACCTACGTGACTTTACCGAAAAAACCTAAGAATATGAATCCTTGCAGTCACGAAAGCTTCAAATCTAGAATGATTGCTGTAGGGTCCGTGAAAACTCCTGTGTTGGATAATAGAAGTCGTGGGTAATGAGGATCACGGATTAGAGGAGTTATCCTGTCCTGACCACATACCAGGGATAATACATTTGGAGTTTGTTTTTAAAATGTCCAACCTCATAAAAAGTTGGACATTCCAGAATTGTGCCACGCACCCCACCCGCTGCCCCCGACTTTGGCAGTCCTCTCTCTCTCTAAAACAATAATTAAAAAAAACAAAGTAAAACTCTCTCTCTCTTAGACAATTGCTTCCCGGCCCGTATACAGTGCAATTAGGGCTCACAATCGCCGGCCCACGCACAACCGCCGATGACATAAATCCTTTACTTATTAACCACCACGGTCAGGAACACTGCCGCCAAGAACCACCCACCCCCCCACGGAACACTCAGCAAAGCCACTGGAGCAGTGCCGGATTAAGCGGGGCCTGTAGCACATGTTGTTATAAAGGGGCCCTAAATTAAAAAAAAACCCACTAATATTAAAAACACAAATATTTAACTTGCACAGTGAATTGTATTTTTTCATTTGCTATACAGCCGAGTAATACGACAAATCGCTAACCTTAAACACCCGGTCGTTCGTAAAAGTTGAAGGCGGTGTAGTACTATAGTAATAGAGCAAGTGCAGAATCAACGAACCGGAATTGATAGCTTTGAAAGCATTTAGCGCGGGGCCCTTAAACGCGCGGGGCCCCGCAGCATTATGTAGCTACATGTGTAGCAGCTACTACTACATGTGTAGCAGCTACTACTACATGTGTAGCAGCTACTACTACATGTGTAGCAGCTACTACTACATGTGTAGCAGCTACTACTACATGTGTAGCAGCTACTACTACATGTGTAGCAGCTACTACTACATGTGTAGCAGCTACTACTACATGTGTAGCAGCTACTACTACATGTGTAGCAGCTACTACTACATGTGTAGCAGCTACTACTACATGTGTAGCAGCTACTACTACATGTGTAGCAGCTACTACTACATGTGTAGCAGCTACTACTACATGTGTAGCAGCTACTACTACATGTGTAGCAGCTACTACTACATGTGTAGCAGCTACTACTACATGTGTAGCAGCTACTACTACATGTGTAGCAGCTACTACTACTTGTGTAGCAGCTACTACTACATGTGTAGCAGCTACTACTACATGTGTAGCAGCTACTACTACATGTGTAGCAGCTACTACTACATGTGTAGCAGCTACTACTACTTGTGTAGCAGCTACTACTACATGTGTAGCAGCTACTACTACATGTGTAGCAGCTACTACTACTTGTGTAGCAGCTACTACTACATGTGTAGCAGCTACTACTACATGTGTAGCAGCTACTACTACTTGTGTAGCAGCTACTACTACTTGTGTAGCAGCTACTACTACTTGTGTAGCAGCTACTACTACATGTGTAGCAGCTACTACTACATGTGTAGCAGCTACTACTACATGTGTAGCAGCTACTACTACATGTGTAGCAGCTACTACTACATGTGTAGCAGCTACTACTACATGTGTAGCAGCTACTACTACATGTGTAGCAGCTACTACACATGTAGCTACTTGTGCTACTAGGATATAATCCGTCACTGGGTGGCCGCCAAAACTTCACAAATCCTGTTCGGCCGTTCCCTGCCACGTTCGCGTCAGCGTTGCATGTCCATTGGGAAGATCTCACCACCACCACCACCACCCCCGCACGCCCCAGTGCTGTTAGCGAGCACCTATTGAGCGATCACAGCGTTGCCATGTGCGCCGGGTCCGTTGTGGTGCGGGACGCAACGGAAATCCGGGCCCGCCTTTGCCTCCCCCCAAGTGTGTGTGGTGTACCATGCCCACGGCAGGGTACTTTCATGGAAAGCCGAATCGACCTAACCCGTGACACAGGGTGGTGTGGGGGGGACGCGCCCACGACCGGTTGAGATATTGCCCCGTCACCACCGACGTTAACCTGCAACAGCAGCAGCCTGTGGCACCCTGTGGCACCCTGTGGCACCCTGTGGCACCCTGTGGCACCCTGTGGCACCCTGCACGACCACCGCTCACGGCACCGCGGCGACACGAGGACAGGCGCGAGAGGCACCGGTGAGACGGATGCTGCGTGACAGAACAATTCGTTCCAGAGCGTTCCGGATTAAATGGAGCGTCGCACGCGGCAGACCAATAAGGTCAAGGTCACGTCAAGGTCACGTCAAGGTCACGTCAAGGAGCATGAACCGTCATCACGCGAACTCGGTCATCCGAGTTCGCGTGATGCAGCAGCAGCAGCAGCAGCGGCGGCTTTTGGAAACCCGTCGAGCCAAGATCAGCAACCGGCACCACTCGACGCTTTCAGGTGACGTCCCGCGGCCATCTGGAACGCTCCCTCCTCCTCCTTCCCGACGGGTGTAAGAAGCCACTGGGAAGCGGGTGCCCCTTTTAGAGCATCGACAGAGGATCGACGAACTCGTTCCTTTAGAACCGCTGTGTGGTCCTTTCAACCCAGCACCCTCCAATGGGGCACGGGGGGTCTGGTCCGGCTACGCACGGCGACAAAATTAGTCCCAACGTGCAACGCAACACTGCGTAGTCGCGCCCAGCGAGAGCTAAATGGCACCGCACACCTCGCTACCACCCCCCCCCACCCCCAACGTGTGACATTACAATGCCGGTGCTTAAGAGCTCGTGAAAAATTGGGGTTTAATGAGGTTCTAGATGATGATTCGAACACGTGGAGGGGGAGTGTGGGGGGGTGGTGGTGGAACTCACTCGTGGTACGACGCCCTTTCTTCACGTTGTGGCTGCTTGACACATGCCAAGCGTACTCACCCCCCCCCCGCCATGAGCTCATTGGGGTCGGCGGGTGGTGCAAACCGAACCACGCCCTGGCGATGAGATTCAATCGAAGGTCGAAACCGGTTCCGGGCTGCAGGTTGACAGGCGAGCGAGAGAGAGACGTCAACCGTGTTGGGGCCACGAGTTATGTTGCTGCGACTGGATGATGTCAAGAAATGTTGTGCCACCGCACGATCTGCAGCGGTGTGTGGACCCACGATACTGTACGCCACTGTAACTTGCAGAGGTGGATACAGGAGGCCTCGCACGGAGAGACCAATAGCCCCACCACCACCCAACCCTCGGCGACTTGCATAGAGACCCACAGACTTGCGTAGAGACCGACACAGCGCACTCGTATGAACTATCGTAAACTTAAACTGAACTTTTTTTTATTTTAGTAGCTATATGAACCCACTGGAGCTCCCATAGCGCTTTTTTTCAGAAGCGGCCTGGCCATTACAAGCGATAGCTCAACTTAGTTGGCTTAGCGCGCTGACATTTATAGCAGCAGCGAAATACTCTGAACGCGCGTTTCTAAACGTGGAGGGGAAAAACGGAGGACCCGGAGAAAAATCCACGCGACCACAGGGAGACAGAGAGAGACACCGCAAATTCCAAATATACAGCAGCAGGCGTCAGGGTCGGGATCGAACCCATGACCTCCTGCACACCAGGCGAGGTAGTTAACATCTCCTAGCCACCGTGATGATGATGAGAGAGAGACACGCAAACTCTAAACATACAGCAGGCGTCAGGGTTGGCATCGAACCCACGACCTCCTGCACACCAGGCGAGGTAGCTAACATCTCCTAGCCACCTTGATGATGAGAGAGACACGCAAACTCCAAATATACAGCTGGCGTCAGAGTCGGGATCGAACCCACGACCACCTGCAGACCAGGCGAGGTAGTTAACATCTCCTAGCCACCTTGATGATGATGATGAGGGAGAGACACGCAAACTCCAAATATACAGCTGGCGTCAGGGTCGGGATCGAACCCACGACCTCCTGTATACCAGGCGAGGTAGTTAACATCTCCTAACCACCGTGATGATGATGAGGGAGAGAGACACGAAAACTCTAAACATACAGCAGGCGTCAGGGTCGGGATCGAACCCACGGCCTCCTGTAGACCAGGCGAGGTAGTTAACATCTCCTAGCCACCGTGGTGATGATGATGAGAGAGAGAGAGACACGCAAACTCCAAACATACAGCAGGCGTCAGGGTTGGCATCGAAACCACGACCTCCTGTATACCAGGCGAGGTAGTTAACATCTCCTAGCCACCGTGATGATGATGAGAGAGAGAGAGAGACACGCAAACCCCAAATACAGCAGCAGGCGTCAGGGTCGGCATCGAAACCACGGCCTCCTGCATACCAGGCGAGGTAGTTAACATATCCTAGCCACCGTGATGATGATGAGAGAGACACGCAAACTCCAAATATACAGCAGCAGGCGTCAGGGTCGGGATCGAACCCACGAGCTCCTGCATACCAGGCGAGGGAGTTAACATCTCCTAGCCACCGTGATGATGATGAGAGAGAGAGACACGCAAACTCAAAATATACAGCAGGCGTCAGGGTAGGCATCGAACCCACGACCTCCTGTATACCAGGCGAGGGAGTTAACATCTCCTAGCCACCGCAGCGCCCCATACGAAGAGCACATAATCTTACAAAGACCCCCCCCACACACATACACTCTGGACTCGCACGGATGAAAGGTCTTCACAGAAACCTTGCACGTGACGTCACCGAGGTGGCAGGGGTGGAGCTCCGGAGCACGTGCGCGCTTGACAGGCGAGACGGATGATTGACAGCAGATCAAGTGGGTTGCCGTGGTTACCGAGAGGCGGTGGTTGTTGTTGTTAAAGACACGAGTTAAGCGAGGCTCATTGGACTGCTATTTATTCACCGTGCCGAGTGAGATCGCATTCTTATACTTCGTAGTCGGGTGCCAAGGGAGAGTTGCAAGATGTTAGGCAAACCTATTGAAGGCCTTTTAGAATGGACGAGATCTCGTTGAAGTTAGAGACGCAAGGTGAAGGGGGAGCTGCTGAGATTTGTTTGACGTCAAATTCAATCGGTGAGATCAAGTGTTCCTTTTGAACCATAGTCCTGAATTAAATCGTAGAGCACTGCCCGATTAAGCTAGTGCGGGCCTGTAGCATCTGTTATAAAGCGGCCCTAAATAAAAACAACTCTCACATTTTTCACTTGCATAGTCAAGTAATTGTATTTTTTCATTTGCTATACAGCCAGATAATACGACAAATCGATAACCTTACACACCCAGTCGTTCATAAAAGTTGACGGCGATATAGTACTATAGTAATAGAGCAAGTGCAGAGTCACTGAACCGGAATTGATAGCGTGAAAGCATTTAGCGTGGGGCCCTTGAAAGTCCGTAGCATACGTAGCTACTTTTATAATCCGGCACCAGTACGCACCCAGTTGCATGCTACGAAAACGTGTTAAGGGGCCGTCCATAAATGACGTCACGCGATTTTGGACGTCACAAAAAGTCAGACCGCCCCCCCTCAAATATGACATCACAAAGCCCTGCCCCCCCCCAAAATAAAACATGCTTCAAATCGCTTTAAACTATTGTCATTGTATTTAATGTGGCGTTGCAATCTGATCTTGTAGGAGAAAACATTTATTAAAAAGTATATTTAATTAAGTAGAACGTGTTGTCTACATTTATTTAAAGTTGCGCATTTTGATGTGACGTCACATTTCTCAAACTCCACCCCCCCCCTCGTCACACATCGTCACGTGTGGGTGGATTGGGCAATTGCTGGTTGGTTAAACGTGGATCATAAACGTCGTCGAGGATTAACAAAACACAAGGTAACCGGCTCGCAAATTAAAACCTCACATAAGAAAAAAAACACACATGCCAAAGGGCTTCACGCGAAAGCAAATGTCGATCAAGCTCAAGGTTGTAAAATGTTGCGGGTTTTGCTCTCCAACACACCGGCGTTGTTGCTGTACTAGGAACGAATTTGGTTACGTTCTGTTCACGGGACAAAGGGGCCGTCCATAAATGACGTCACGCGATTTTGGACGATTTATGACCCCCCCCCTCGTCACACGGCGTCACAAAAAGTCAGACCCCCCCCCTCAAATTACGTCACAAAGCTCTGCCCCCCCCAAATAAAACATGCTTCAAATCGCTTTAAACTATTGTCATTGTAGTGCGTATTTAATGTGGCGCTGCACTCTGATGTTGTAGGAGAAAATATTTATTTAAAAGTCTATTTAAGTAGAATGTGTTGTCTATATTTATTTAAAGTTGCGAATTTTGATTTGACGTCACATTTCTCAAACCCCCCCCCCTCTAGGTGCGTGACGTCATTTATGGACGGCCCCAAACCCTCTTACTAACTGACCGTGTCGGGTGGTGGCGGGTTTAACGACACATTTATATAAAACCGATATTTTTAATATTGGTCGCGAAAGCCTACTGCGTGTTAAATCGATCAAGCAGTTTGCCTAACTATACCGTGTATAAATATTTAAAAAATACATGTACCAGAGTGGTGAAGTATGGTCAAACAACCCCTTAATCCAGTGGGTTGACATTTGTGTATTATTAAATAAACACTTGCACACGTAATACGCTGCAGGCAATACCCGATCCACTGCTGGATGAAAAATCCTCCACACCATGTCGCTCATTGGGGGTTGTTTGACCATACTTCCCCACGCTGGTCAGTGCGGGTTGGCGAAGGGGTGGTGGTCGACTAGGTAGACTCAGCCTCAAATGAGTAACCATCGCCACTAGGGAGACAAAGGCGGCCGTGCGTGGTTGCTATCCATCCCCACGTGTGCCGTGCCGGCCTTCATAGGTGCTGCAAACTCGCTAACAGCACTTGCCCCAACAGTCTGGTGAAGGCTACAAGGGCGTGGGATCTTTTGTCTTTGGTGGGCGTGGGTTGCGATGTAAAACCTGCCGTCTGGAACGCTCTTCCATCCAATATTCGGAAACCACTGGGGGCATAAAAGCGCCTTTAAAGCATCGTCTAAGATTGACAAGCTCGTTACTTTAGAACTAATTTTTGTGCGTTTGGTTCGTCGTTCCCCTGCCCCTCACCTCCCTCTCCGATTCAGCTACGCTACGTACGGTGCGAAAGAAGTTTATGCAGAGCCGTGGCCGGGTAACACGCAGAAACAAAGCAACAAATAAATCAAGTGGACACGATGTTAAATGACACGTTGGTGACGGCAAACTGCGTAGTTCAGTGTTGAGCCCTCAGGAAAAAAAAGTTAAGAAGAATAATCATCATCACTCTCACCTTTAATCTGCAGCTTCCTCGCCTCGTCCACGTGCGATGAGACCACGTCGCCCATGTCTCATCCACTGCCTCGTCTACCCAGCCACCACCTCCACCAACTCGTCCACCTCGTAGTCCACCTTTCTCCACCACCACCACCACCTTTCACTTCGTCCACCAGCCACCTCTTCACCAGGACCACCACCACCACGAACCCCCCCCCACGACCACCACTCCACTCGAGGGGCCAACAGCCACGCCCTGAGCAGCTATGTACGCCAAATAAATTACCAACCCCTCCCTCCTTTAAATCAATTAAGATAATTACGCCTCCCGCCACTAACAATTGCGAACAAGCGACGGGCTTTCCTGCTGCCTGTTGGGGCAAGTGGCGAGCCGAGGCAGCCTTCTCTCTCTCTTCTCGCCAGGCTGCAGCTGTGTGCGTGGTGGTGGCTTTGGTCGATGTGGTTGTTGTGTCACTCCACCACGAACTTCTCTCCACTGCCTCTCAGCTGTGCTGCCGCTGCTGCTGCTTTTATACCCCGGGCAAGCGGGGCGCGCGACCCCACACAGAGGCGGGGCCTACAGCGGGGCTGGGCGGGGCATCAGTTAATAGTGGGCGGGGCATCAGTTGGTAGTGGGCGAGGCATCAGTTGGTAGTGGGCGAGGCATCAGTTGGTAGTGGGCGGGGCATTAGTTATAGTGGGCGGGGCTATGAGTGTGAGTGGGCGGGAACTCAGTTAGTGGGCGGGGAGCTGAGTTGAGGAGCGGCTCAGTGGGACTCAGTGAGTGGGCGGGGGCTCAGTGAAAGTGGGCGGGGCCTCAGTTAGTGGGCGGGGGCTGAGTAGAAGAGCGGCTCAAGAGGGGCGGGGCTGAGTTAGAGTGGGCGGGGGCTCAGTGAGAGTGGGGAAGGGTGCAGTCGAGCGGGGCACAAAGTGGGCGGGGGCTCAGTGGAGGGGCGGGGCAAGGTGGAGGGGCGGGGCAAGATGGTACCTCGTTACATTGCTGCCATTAAGACCGCTGCTGCCCTCTGCTGGAAACATCCACTAGACTCCACCTGCCATCCCCATCTCACCACAGCCCTTGGCCCCAGCGTTCACGCTCTCACACTCCATCGAGTACCCGCACACGTGGGCGGACTTCATCGCTCCATCTCTGGTTCTGTGTTAAATCTCTCTCTCAAATTTAGCATTCTCAGGAAGAACGTAATCAAACAGATAGGGTGTTGACTGTTATGTTATCCGACTCTCTGTTGTATTACATTACATTTCTAATTATACTAGATTTGTGTTTCTATTTAATTTATACCTGATGATTGCTTGTGTTGCAATCGAAACGTCGTATGCTAGTATTTAATTAATTTATTATTTTATCTTTATACGTGAATTTACCGAAAGAACCAAATAATAATTCCTGCAGTCACGAAAAATTAAGTTTTATTCGTGAGATGGTCCGAGCATCATCCATGCTAGGCATGACGCGTCCCATCTTTCTTCGCAGTCGATGTGGCGATGTTTCGAAACTGCGTTTATTCCTCAATTCAAGTCATCCTCTCTGTCTCTCAAAGTAATTCCAGGAATCCGCTTAAACGTTTGCTTTATATCCTTTGTCAATGTTCGTGTCAGTTTTGGCGACCCATATACGGGTCATTGAGTGAATTGGGAAATTGAACAGAAAATTACATCAAAGTTGACCAGAACATCATAGGGGTTATGTTTGATTCATTATATTCACCAGGTATTCGGAGTTTTTCAATAGTGACATGCCAATGCGGTACTGTATTTGTAGACTGCCCCAGAGCTAAACTGAACACGTTCGCAACATTCAAATCGGCTCAGTAAAATGTTTTATTCCGAAAAACCAACGAATGCAGCAGCAACAACTCTGAAGAGTAAGTTGCAGTCAGCAAGGCTGCGAACAGACGCACGCTTTATCCGCCGTGTTCTAAAGCCAGTGGGGACATTGCCCCTATTGTTGTGTATGTATGCGTGCGCGAGAGAGCTGATGTTGTACAACTTTTATTGACATCGCTGAAAGTTTTGGGGGATGCTGCTTTACTTTCCGGAGGGCGTTTTATTATCTGGAAGAAGAAAAAAAAATACCGCAGTAGTTCTATTAAATTGGGCGTGTAACAATTGACTCCCGGCTAGCGATGAAAATTGTCATCGTTTGGGGCCCCCCGATTCAATTGACAAAGCATGGGGGAAGGGGTAAGGAGGAGCGGGAGGGGTGGGGGGGGGGCGGGGGGGGCCAGGGGGGGAGACGACCCCCCCAACTCGCGCTCAGGACCAGCCGGCGAGCTGTGCGTGTGGCATCAGCGACAGACGCGCTCCCTCCAGCATCGCCGCCGCCTCCACCAGCTGGGCACATCCAATCTCCAGCTTCTCCCTGCCACACGGGGAGTGGCGCGACGAGGCACGGGGGAGCAGGAGGGGGGGCGGACAGAGAGACGTTACGCGCGTGGGCCTCACGACAAACGCGGTGGGGGGGCGATGAGGGGGGCGGGGGGAGTTTCGTTTGAAGGAATGTCTTCTTGGTTCTTTCGGTAAAGTCACGTAGAATGGAAATAATAAAATAATAAAAATAAAACATTATAAAATAATTCTGTTTTATTTTTATTATTTTATTATTTCCATTCTACGTGACTTTACCGAAAGAACCAAGAAGATGAATCCCTGCAGTCACGAAAGCTTTAAATCGAAATTGAAGGAATGTGTTTTTTTTAAATCTTTTTCTCTTTTAATTTTATCCGAAATGCGCCTTTGACGTCACCGCCATGAGGAGGCGAAGCGGCCGTTCGGATCGCTCGCGGAGCTGCGTGAACTTCTCGAGTTACTCGACTAGCCCCGCCCACTACTCGACTAGCCCCGCCCACTACTCGACTAGCCCCGCCCACTACTCGACTAGCCCCGCCCACTACTCGACTAGCCCCGCCCACTACTCGACTAGCCCCGCCCACTACTCGAGTAGCCCTGCCCACTACTCGGGTAGCCCCGCCCACTACTCGGGTAGCCCCGCCCACTACTCGGGTAGCCCCGCCCACTACTCAGGTAGCCCCGCCTTCTGTCTTGATCATGAGTGGCGTACGAGGCCAGAAAATATTAAATCGGGACAAAATCATGTTCTTCACAAATCCTTTAGAGGGGCTGTCCCAGCCAAACCCGGGGCACTTAGTGGCCATATCTCACCTCTGCTGTGGACCAAAGAGACACTGGAAGAGGCTCTGTGGGGTCAGCGTGCACTGTCGAAGCCTCAGCTGCAGCGCACTCGCAACATGGGAGAAACCAACAAGGGTCATTAGTTCTTTGAACTGTGCACCTTTTGGCGTCATCTGGTCGAATACCATATGAGACTAGGCTCCAAAGAAAGCTGTCTCTGGTGTGGAACAATCAGATTCAAAGACAATGCATAAATTATCAGAGTATTGTTTTTTTGTTTGCATTTGACTGCAAGTATTGTGGTTAATGTAAGCATGATTCCTTGCAAAAGGTGTCAGTTTTGTTGCCAGAAAAAAGGGGAAAAACCCTATTAGTATAAGGGTCGTTAGTGTCAGCCCCGGGACAAGAGGCCCTGTGCCTCCGTGCTGCTCTGGGTTATTACCGATCGGCGCAAAGAGAATAGTCAACGGTGTCTTGCCGAAGTGCTCGTGTTGAGGTTAGGGGTAGAACTATCGCGCTCGTGTCCGGTTGGTAGAGTTGGTTAGACTTGCAGGTAGGATTTAAGTGGGCGAGAGGGCTAGTGCTATTGGATCAGAGGTATTGTGAGTGTTTGGGCTGGTCATTGTGGTTAGCGCGTTAGATCTAGTCCTCGTGGATAGTTGTTTTTTTTTTACTTTTATTAATTTTAATTTTTTACCTACGTGACTTTACCGAAAAAACCTAAGAATATGAATCCTTGCAGTCACGAAAGCTTCAAATCTAGAAATAGTTGGCTAGTTCGAAGTAGGGACTACCATTTGGTTGGCTCATCAGGGTTCAGACTAGTGAGATGCTGGTTAGTTAGGGCTATTACCCGCGGCTGGTTTGGCATCCTATTGTTTTGGGGCTAGCATCAGGATATGCCTCGTGTGCAACATCCACAGCCTAGTCGGCCCCCTTCATCGCCACCGCCATCGCGACTCATGGCCCTCTTCAATACTCCTGCCGCGCTTTCCTCTTCCGCATGTTTACAAGACCCACTCATCTCGCCTAAATCTCCTCCCTGCCCCTTCCGTACCCACAAACTATCGGTGCCCACCCTTCCTGACAAACTATCGGTGGTCGAAAATATCTCCCCAATGGGACGCTACGACCGCGGTATTAATATTCACCTCCTCTTAACGAATTGTGCCTACGAAGGCAAATCGCCTGAAATGTGCCCGATCTCGTCGTATCTTGGAAACAGAGCGGGGGCATGAGCCTCCATAGTTCTTGTTTGGGCGAGCACCGCCGCTGAACTGGTTGCGATAAGCTGCTGCGGGGCTGTGTTGTGCACAGCCCGGGGCAATGGCAATGGGCAAAAAATAACAACAGAACTTTGGTACCGTGCGCTCATACGCCGCTCCCCACATTTCACTGACACGTACAGACCAGCATTTGGAATTAAGTCTGGCGCGGGGAGGCACTCCTCTAACAGTGGATAAACTGTAAACATTGTTTTGTATATTACTGTGTAAGACCCACTAAGCTATCTCGCTCTTTTTCAAAAGCAACCTGGCTATCACACATGGTAGCTCAACGAAGTGGCTTATCACGTGGAAATGTATAGCAGCGAAAGTCTTAAATGCATGTTTCTAACTGCCGAGGGAAAAACCGGACAAAAATCCACACGACCACGGGGACAGAGACATGCAAAATCCGAATAAACAGCAGGCCTCATGAAAGTCTGTGAATTTAAAAAAATCCCTCTGTAGACCCTCTCACCAATCCACTTTGCGATCAAGACCTCCTGACGCCGTGTCCTCCGACCAGCACGATTGGCTACGAACGGAGCAAAAGAAGTTCAACGTACGGTACAGTATGTACGTACTCGTCGGTGAACGGGGGTCTGCTTGGTCACACTTCACCCCCTTGCTCGTCAGGGTGGGGTCGCTGAAGCGTTAGCAGGAGTGGGGGGGGCGAGTGGGCCAGGACTGGTTGCTGATAGTAGCGCCATGGCCGGGAATACAACTCAGGTGGGGTCAGGTTCGTAGCGCGGTGAGCTAATCACTGCACGACCGATCCATGGCTGACGTCTATACGTGTGTGTGGGTGTGTGGGGAGCGGTGGTGTAGCGGTTAGCGCGCTGTGCTACGAACCTGGCGGCCCGAGTTCCATTCCCGCTCATGGCCAACACCAGTGACAATTATTTAAACCGGTCCTGGGCCTCCCCTAGGTCGACTCAGCCTCAATGAGTACCTAGCGTGATGTGTAAAACATCGCCACTGTGGAGACAAAGGCGGCCGGGCGTGGTGCTGGCCACCCACCCCCTCGTGTGCAGTTCCGGCCTTCATAGGTCCTACTCGCTAACAGCACTTGCCCCAACAGTGTGTTAAGGCAACACGGGGGATCTTTGTCTGTATGTGTGTGGGTGTGCGCACCACTTGGCAGTTCACGAAGCCCTGCAGGACATTGCAGAGCTGAGTGATGCTGTGTTCACTGCAGTTTGATTCCAGGACCCTGGCACAAACACAAAGCGAGGCTGCGTATCACCACCACAGCCAAGATCTGAGACAGCGACGACTGTCGTGAAAAACCTGGCTCGAGCATTAACACTGATCCAAAAGAATCCTAACTGCCTTAGTCTGGTCTTGGATACTAATGCATAACCCTCAGAACCCTAACCGTGCCTAAAGTCTGGCTCTACGAACCTCGGGCATTCACTCCGAACATTAAGAATTCCTCTCGTTCACCTCCTTCCATTCCTCTCTTACAGCCAACCTCTTCCCCATTTTCCATTCTCTTCCTCTTCCCTCTCCTTCCCTACCCCTACACACCCCTCCATCGTTACACCCTCCCCTATCCTCTACGCCCGCCTCTACCGTGACCACCTCCCCTATCCTTTCCTATCCCCTACGCCCACCCTCGATCGTGACCACCTCCCCTCCCCTACCCTTCCCTATCCCCTACGCACCACTCTACCATGGCCACCCATTCATCATCCCCTCGCGAGCCCCTGCCATCCACGTCATGTCCACTGTTCACGCCGTTTTTTTGGTTTGAATCGCATTAAGCGCCTCCATAGAAGCGCGTTCTACAAATGTACGAGATAGGAAAACCGTGGCCACGTGGCGTCACACTCACGCGCCCACGGAGGAGGCGAGGGTGCGCACGGCCGGCACCAGCTCCTGCAGGAAGGCCCAATCCGGCCGAGCCACTGACGAGACTCCGGTGCTGCCGGTCAGCCGCCCCGCGTGCCCGCAGATCAGCTCCCTGGCACGGTGGCACAAGGGAGGAAACAATGGCACGCGCCATCCGGGGCAGCGACACCGGCTTTGTCGCTGTCGTCGCCGCCGTCATCGTCAGTGATAGCCTCCTCATCATCATTTTCTTTGTCAATGCTGTCATCGGCATCGTAGTCAATACCGTCATCATCATCATCGTCGTAGTTGAAATAATTTGTATAAGTAATGAAAAAAATTGGATTGATATTGGCCAAAAAGGGTAAAATAAATAAATAGGCTTTGATATCGGTAAAAAACGGGTATGTGTGATGAACTTCTTTCGCACCGTACGTAGCCAACCGCACTAATTGGAGGTGCGGAGGAAGGACAACAAACCAAACACAAAAAGCAGTTCTAAAGAAGTGAGTTTTTAAGTTAGATTTAAAAGTGCATAGCTCCAGTGGCTTTCTAATATCGGAGAGAAGACCATTCCAGACGGCCGCAAAAGCGCATTTGTAATGCGGTAACCTTCTTTGTTTGATGGTTAGACAAAAGCCGCCGCGGCGAGGATGACCGGAGTTCGCGTGATAGTTTATGCTCCATGACGAGTACAAGCAATGTGCGAGAATATTATCAACTTTGGCGAAGTTGGACCGTGGCGTGGCCACACAAGGGCCCTACCCTCTCTCGCTGAGGGTAGGGCCCTGTCCGCTACGGTGGCTCGGAGATGTTAACTAGCTCCCCTGGTATACAGGAGGTCGCGGGTTCGATCCCGACCCTGATGCCTGCTGTATATTAGGAGTTTGCGTGTCTCTCTCCCCGTGGTCGTGTGGACTTTTCTCCAGACCCTCCGGTTTTTCAATCAACATTTAGAATCAACGTCACGCGTTTAGGATATTTGGCCGCTGTTATAAATTTCCACGCGATAAGCCACTTTCGTTGAGCTATCATTTGCAATGGTCAGATCGCTTCTGAAAATGAGCTACGTAGCTCAGTGGGATTTTGCTGGTACAGGTAGAAAAACTGTTTATAGAATCACACGGTGAGATCTGTCGTCGCTCACTGCCAAGCAAACCGGGTGAGCTTGGGGGCACCTTTACCTTTGTCCCTCTCACCTGGACTGGTCGACCGCCCTCCACACGTCCTCCAAGACCTCCCAGGGGTCTCCGCTAGCGGGGCCGGCGGCCGCGCCGGGAGGGCCGGCGTCCGCGACCGCCGGCCCCTCGGCCGCCCTCGGCGCGCTCCGAGTGCTCGCGGTCTCCTCCTCCTCCTCCGCTGCGGCGACGTCGTCGTCGGCCGCCTCCTCGTCGCCTGCCACCTCGTCGCCTCCGACCGCCGCCACCACCTCCTTGACGTTGAGAGGGGGGGGGGGGCAAGTTGGGGAATTTCGAAAAAAATTAAGCGGCGTCTAAATTTCGATTTAAAGCTTTCGTGACTGCAGGGATTCATCTTCTTGGTTCTTTCGGTGGCCGTCTGGAACGCTCTTCCTTCCGATACCACGAAGCCACTGGAACTGTGCACTCTGAAATCTAGGTTGAAATCTCATTTCTATAAAACTGCTTTTTGTGTTTAGTTTGTTGTCCTTCCCCCGCACCTCCGATTAGCCCGATTGGCTACGTACGGCGCGAAAGAAGTTCAACAGCATACAACATACGTACACGCGCAAAGCACGCCACGTCCACATACCACACACGGCTACATCGCACACCACACCTGCGCCACAGCCAAGCCCTGATGCCCTCGCCCCCCCATGTGGCCAATGCCGCCCAAACCCCCCTTCTTCCCCCCACTGTCACCTGATTGCCGAGGCGCTTGAGGGGCATCAGCGCTGCGTAGGCCCGGGGGATGGAGCCGCCGTACTCGGAGCGCTTCCCGAACTCCCGCAGGATCGCCAGGGCACCGTCCAGGGACGCCGGGGCCCAGCATACGTCGGCGACGTCCTTCCTGCCCCACACACCTGCCGGGGCGGGGCGGAGGTGGCCACGTCTCGGTCAGCGTCGCCAGACGCGTGGGGGCTTTTGTCCACTGCTGGGGTGAAAGGATCCGCGCGCCGGGGGAGACCCAAACGCGCGTGGTGTGCTGTGTGTTGTATTTGTGTGTTGCGTGTGCGGTGTGTGTGCTGTGTGTGTTGTGTGTTGTCTTTGTGTGCTGTGTTGTCTTTGTGTGTTGTGTGTGCTGTGTGTATTGTGTGTTGTATTTGTGTGTTGCGTGTGCGGTGTGTGTTGCGTGTGCGGTGTGTGTTGTGTGTTGTCTTTGTGTTGTGTGTGCTGTGTGTATTGTATTTGTGTGTTGCGTGTGCGGTGTGTATTGTGTGTGCTGTGTGTGTTGTCTTTGCATGTTGTGTGTCCTGTGTTGTGTGGCATATGTTGTGTGGCATATGTTGTGGCATGTGGTGTGTTGTGTGCGTGTTGTGTGCGGTGTGTGTTGTGTGTTGTCTTTGCATGTTGTGTGTGCTGTGTTGTGTGACATATGTTGCGTGGCATATGTTGTGGCATGTTGTGTTGTGTGCATGTTGTGTGTGGCGTGTGTTGTGTGTTGGGAGCGGGTAGCGGATTGCGCGGTGAACCCAGTGGCCCGACCAACAATAGTGGCGACTATTGGAACCGGTCGTGGGCCTCACCTAGGTCGACTCCATCTTAATGTTTATCTGGTGCCGTGTGTAGACATCAATACTGGGGAGACAAAGGCGGCCGGGCATGGTGTTGGCCACCCATCACTCATGTGTCGTGCCAGCCTTCATAGGTGCTTGCTAACAGCACTGTCCCCAACAGCCTGTAAAAGCTATCGGGGCGATCTCTGTCAATGTGTTGTGTGTGATCTGTGACGTGCGTGTGTAGTGTACCCACGCTGTGTGATATGTGTACGCGGTGTGCTTTAAATATGTATGTCGATGTATTCGTGTTAAACTTCTTTTGCACCGTACGTAGCCAACCGTGCGAATCAGAGGTGTGGGGGAGCTAAACACAAAAAAACAGTTCTAAAGAAATTACTTTGTCAATGTAGATTATTTAAAAGTGCAGACCTTCCTAATATCGCAAGGAAGTGCTTTCCAGACGGCCGCAGAAGCGCATCTGAAATCGCTCGATGCGGTGACCGCTGCTGCGAGGATGACCGGAGTTCGCTGTGTGCTCCTCAACGAGATTCAGCAAGCTATGGCGTGTACGTGTGACGTGTACGTGTGGCGTGCACGTGCGGCGTGTACGTGCGGCGTGTACGTGCGGCGTGTACGTGCGGCGTGTACGTGCGGCGTGTACGTGCGGCGTGTACGTGTGGCGTGCACGTGTGGCGTGTACGTGCGGCGTGCACGTGCGGCGTGTACGTGTGGCGTGTACGTGCGGCGTGTACGTGCGGAGTGTACGTGCGGCGTGTACGTGCGGCGTGTACGTGTGGCGTGTACGTGTGGCGTGCACGTGCGGCGTGTACGTGCGGCGTGTACGTGTGGCGTGTACGTGTGGCGTGCACGTGTGGCGTGTACGTGTGGCGTGCACGTGCGGCGTGTACGTGCGGCGTGTACGTGCGGCGTGTACGTGTGGCGTGCACGTGTGGCGTGCACGTGTGGCGTGTACGTGCGGCGTGCACGTGCGGCGTGTACGTGCGGCGTGTACGTGCGGCGTGTACGTGCGGCGTGCACGTGCGGCGTGTACGTGCGGCGTGCACGTGTGGCGTGTACGTGCGGCGTGCACGTGCGGCGTGTACGTTCGGCGTGCACGTGTGGCGTGTACGTGCGGCGTGTACGTGCGGCGTGTACGTGCGGCGTGCACGTGTGGCGTGTACGTGCGGCGTGCACGTGCGGCGTGTACGTTCGGCGTGCACGTGTGGCGTGTACGTGCGGAGTGCACGTGCGGCGTGCATCTGCGCATGTGCGCGTTCGCGAGTGCCATCCGTCCTTGCGCGAGCGTGCGACGCCTACGCCGGTGCTGCTGCTTCTGCAGCGCCATCACGGTCTGCTGCAGGCCGCGGCGCACCACCGAGCCGAACACGGTGCTCCAGTGCTTGTTCAGGCAATGCAGGGCGTGCGCCAGCGTGTACGGAGGGGGCATACACACAACCTGACGGGGGGTTGGGGGGGGGCGGGGAAAGAAGATTTCAAAAATCGGCACAAGGGCGCGGCAGTTTACGTGCGCCAATTGCGATCAACCCGGCGACGCGAGTTCAATTCCCGGTCGGCGGAGAGCGCTGTCGGAGCCAGCGGAGGAAATTACAAAATTACACGTTCCCTAGCCGGGTGCCGGGTGGCTCAGCGAGACAGCGAGCGGCTCGCAAGGAGGAAGGTCTGATTGGCTGGTTGGCTCGACCCATCATCCCGCCGGGGTCAATAAAATGAGTGCCACCTCATGGGGGTAGTCGACAGCGGTTGTCTGGCTCAGAACTCGGGTCGCCGGGTTCGTAGCGCAGCGCGCCAAACGCTGCACCGACGCTCCCCAGAAACGACAACCACATGCCGCCATTCGCCACGAAGTGGCGGTGACGTCACCGTGGCCTTTCTGCCAGGCTATGTGCACTTTGAGGCCACGTCAAGTGTCAAAGGCTTACTGGCAAGGAGGTCACAGGACAGACCCGGGTGCCATGGGTGACTGGCAGATGCACCACCGCTCCCCAAAAAGACAAAAAGAAAGATCCCCCGTATGGCGTTAACAGACTGTTGGGGCAAGTGCTGTTAGCGAGCACCTATGAAGGCCGGCACGGCACACGAGGGGGTGGGTGGTCAGGACCACGCCCAGCCCCCTTGTGGCGATGTTTGCACACCACACCAGGTACTCATTTGAGGCCGTGTCGACTTCAGGGAGGCCCACGACCAGTTAATCGTCACTGGTGTTGGCCATGAGCTGGAATCGAACCCGGATCGCCGAGTTCATAGGGCAGCGCGCTGACCGCTACACCACCGCTCCCCACACCGCACACAAACACGCACATGCGCACAGGCCGACATGCAGACCCATGCAAATGTACGCACGTCCAGCCATTTGTCATCGTAGGCCAGCTTCATCTCCTCCTCCACGATGGCAGCGAGGGCATCCTTAAAGTCCGTGTGCAGCAACTGGTGAATGCGCTGAGTCAGCTGATAGCCGGCATCTTTCTGCCCGTGCCCGGCTGGACCCTGCCCTCTCGTGCTGACAGCGGTACGGTCCCCCGCTCGTGCACGGGAATGGTCCATCCCAGCGGCCAGCTGACATTCAGGGCTGGACGGGGCGACTGGGGAAGAGAAGAATTGGCCCAGGCTGTAAACATGTACATAGAATAATAAAGTACATTTGGTATTCATGCCATTCTTATAACACAAGGACATCAAGAAGGTGCTATGTTTCACAGGCTTGTATGCCAGTAGGGACAGATAAAACACATTCCTGCGGAGGGAGCTGGTAGGAACGTTGGGTTGCTCGGTCAATGGCCTGCAGGGTCAACGGCGGCGTGGTGTATTCCGCAAATATGGCCGACTGTGAGGGCGGGCACAAGCCGGCGTGAGTAGGTTAAACGTTGAGTTTTATAAGGGCACCACGAGGTGACCAGCCCCTCCCCACCCAGGCCCACCCCTCACACAGAGAGCCATAGACTCACAGAGAAACCCATAGACTCACACAGAGGCCCATAGACTCACACAGAAACCCATAGACTCACACAGAGACCCATAGACTCACACAGAGACCCATAGACTCACACAGAGACCCATAGACTCACACAGAAATCCATAGACTCACACAGAGACGCCTAGACTCACGCAGAGACCCATAGACTCACACAGAGACCCATAGACTCACGCAGAGACCCATAGACTCACACAGAGACCCATAGACTCACACAGAAACCCATAGACTCACACAGAGGCCCATAGACTCACAAAGAGACCCATAGACACACAGAGACACATAGACTCACACAGAGTCCCATAGACTCACACAGAAATCTATAGACTCACAGAAAGACGCCTAGACTCACACAGAGTCCCATAGACTCACACAGAGACCCAGACTCACACAGAGACCCATAAGACTCACACAGAGACCCATAGACTCACAGAGAGACCCATAGACTCACAGAGAAACCCATAGACTCACACAGAGGCCCATAGACTCACACAGAGACCCATAGACTCACACAGAAACCCATTGATTCACACAGAGACCCATATACTCACACAGAGATCCATAGACTTACACAGAGACCCATAGACTCACACAGAGACCCATAGTTTGTTATCCTTCCTCCGATTAGCACAGTTGGCTACGTACGGTGCCGAAAGTAGTTCAACACCCCAGGGAGGCTTGTGGTGAGCGTAGCGCCAAGAGAGGAAGAAACACGGAGCAGACCTCGGCAGCTACGACCCTCCACTCGTCAGGGCTAAGGAGTTCCCGTCGGCACGCTGGTGTCCCGTGGCGGCTTAAGAGTTCAACGGCCGCGCGGTCACGGACCGCCCGGCAAGGGGGCATCGCCGACGCGCCGAGCTTACCGCGCCGTGGCGGGGCGGGAGCGCCGGCCTCCTCGTGGGCTATCCGGCCGAGTTCCGCCGCGAGGTTGCGCACGGTGCACGCGTTGAGCCCGCTCACCAGCGCCTTCGAGCACAGGTTCACGTCGTCGCTGAGTACGCAGGGGATGTGTTGGGAAGAGGGGTGGTGGGAGAGGTCGGCAGGTCAGCGGGTCAGAGGTCAGCGTACGAGCGCTGTGGTCAACTCTTATCCTCGCAGCGGCGGCGGCGGCTTTTGCTGGGTCGTCGAATATAGACGGTCGCGGCATCGCTCGCGCTTTCGGATGCGCTCCTGCGGCCGTCTGGAATGCTCTACCTTCCGATTTATTAGGAAGCCCGCTAGGAGCTATGCACTCTTACGTGGTCTATATTGAAAACTCATTTCTTCAGAAGTGCTTGTTGTGTTTAGTTTGTTGTCCTTCCCACGCACCTCCGATTGGCACGGCTGGCTATGTACGATGCAAAAGAAGTTCAACACATCTACATTAACGCTAAAAAACCCGGCAAACGTTTCCAAAAAGTCTTCTCCGTCTACGCTTGATATTTCTTACAAACACACAAGGGAGCTTGTTACCTGCCGGAGACCTGGGTTACAGACGGTCAGCGTGAATCATCGATCACGTGATCATACACTGGCTGATCGCCCTTTTTCCTCCTTGTATGTGCGCGTGTGCATGTGTGCGCGTGCACGCGAGTGCGCACGCGTGTGTGTCTTTCGTCTTTGTGCACACGTGCGGAGCGGTTAGCACGCTGCGCCATGAACCCGGCAACATGAGTTTGATTGCCGATCACGGTCACACCCGGTGAAGATTATCTGAAACGGTCCTGGGCCTCCCCTAGGTCGACTCAGCCTCACATGAGTACCTAGTGCAGTGTGTAAACATCGCCACTGAGGAGCCACAGAGAAAGGCGGTCGGGCGTGGTGCTGGCCACCCACCGTGCTGACCTTCAAAGGTGCCCACCAATTGCACTCGCATCAACAGCCTGTTAAAATCCGTCGTGGGGGATGCTTGCCTTAGTTGTGTGCATCTGTGTGCCCGAACGCACAAGTGTGTGGCGTACGTGAGCAGCAGAGTGCGCGCGGACGGGTGCTGTTGCTTGCACTGCAGGCTGCACTGCAGAACGCCATCGTTGTTTGACTCCTCCAGCAGGCCGCCTGCAACGACAGCACCACCGCCATCCTTCATCCTTCACCGTAGCTCCCTTTTTTCATGTCAACTTGTCTGTCCACATGTCCTCGTTGAGGTTACGGGATGCACTGACCCAAATGGACGGCTCTTATCTTGCAGGTACCCACCGAGGCCACCCTACATGAGTTTGACGCTTCACTGACGAGAAAACCACTTATAAGCGATTCTCAGAAGCGCTCTGCCGACATCACCATAGCTAATGTAACACAAGCGAACTCTGGACCGGTTTCGACATGCGGTGTCTCATCCGCAGTCAGGCTCGCTTGAAACAATTCTGTATACATTACGCACTCCCAGAAGGCCGTACGGCTGTCGTGTAACAACACTTGTGCATCACGCGGAAGACTCAGACTCATTACGTCTCGCGGAGGATCGCTCCGCCAAACAAAACAGTTCCGCGGTTCGGTTCGTGAGTACGACCCAACGTTCGCAAGTCGGACGGTGAAAAATAACAGCCCTAAAATGCCGGTTCGTCCGTGAGTGCTGATGTTTGTCAAGTCGAACGCTCGTATCGCGGGGGACTGCCTGCAATCATTCGGTACTCCAACCCGTGCCCGCGTCCGCGATGACCACTCACACGGACGCTGGCTCGCCTCCTGCACCGACTGGCCCCGCAGGCGCGGCAGTCGGCGTGCCAGGCAGTCGTTCAGGTAGCTCGTGGCGCGCTCCACCATCGCCGCCGTGCCCCCGTCCGCCTCCTCCTCCCCCCCCGCCGACGCCGTGGCTCCTCGCGCCGCCCGACGCCGCCCGCCCTTGAGGGAGCCGAGTTCCTGCAGAACCGCCCAGGGCACGAGCAGCGTGGGGGCGCCGAGACCTGCGGCCCGGCCCCCACGAAGCCGACGGCGGTGAACGAGAGACGGCCTGCTCGGCTGCGCGGCGTCAGGCGTTCGAAACACACACGACGGCTCGAGGGCCGGTAACAGCTGTTCAACACGCGGCATGGGACGGAGGCAGGCGTACGGCACAGGACTGGGACGGTCGCTCTACGCATGGCGCGCGAGAGAGACGCGTGCGCGCACACACGGTCAGTCGACGCTCAACTGGGCAGCATTCGACAGTCACGGAGCACGTGACAGGCGGCACAAGTGGTCTGCGTGCTCTCGACTCTCATCCCCTAGTCAGGACGAAGATGAAGCCCTTATTTCCTCTGAATATGATCATCTACCTCTCTCTGTGGAATTAATATAACTGACTCACATTGAGATTTCAGACTCACATAGTGACCTATAAATCTACAGGGACCCATATTATCTCACAGAGAACCACATACTCACATAGAGACCCATATATCCACAGACCCATACACTCACACAGAGAACCATATACTCACATAGAGACTCATAAACCCATACACGGATCCATATAGCCACATAGGGATTCACAGACTCGCAAAAGGGGCCCAGACTCACAACAGAGACCCCATGACTGACCACCCCTCTCTCCAAGACATTCCCACAGCAGCTTGAGAAGCAGTCGCGTGTGGACGCTGAATAAACCTACCGCGCTGTACGATACAGAGGCCGCGTTATTCCTGCTCAGCATTGGCCTGCGTCGCATCGGCCCGGCAAACA
This sequence comes from Lampetra fluviatilis, assembly GCF_964198595.1. Classification (NCBI taxonomy): domain Eukaryota; kingdom Metazoa; phylum Chordata; class Hyperoartia; order Petromyzontiformes; family Petromyzontidae; genus Lampetra; species Lampetra fluviatilis. The sequence continues at coordinate 4,493,954 of NC_136323.1, read as the reverse complement.
AAACCATCACCGCCCCTGCCACAGACAGACTGTTGGTGAATGGTGCTTTTTCTGGAAGATTTTTGCTGTTTTTTCCTGGATTTTCTGTTTGCGCAGAGTCACTTATAGATGTTTTCTTGTTCATGTTTTTGTTTGTTGCGGTTGCACCCGATTCAAGAGCCGAATGGCTCACAGGTCTATACAAAATAAATGAAACTGAAAAAAACTGAAAACTCAAACACTGGTAGCGAGCAGCACCTATGAAGGCCGGCACGGCACACGAAGCGGTGGGTAGCCAGCACCACGCCCAATCGCGTTCGTCTCCCACGTGGCGATGTTTACTCATTTGAGGCTTAGTTGACCTAGAGGAGGCCCAGGACCGGTTCAGATAACCATCACTGGTGTCGGTGGCCGTGAGCGCGAATCGAACTCGGGTCGCCGGGTTCGTCACGCAGCGTGCCGACCGCTGCACTACCCGTGGCCATGTTGACTACACACCGCACCAGGCTGAGTGGACCCCTGCCTCCCACACACGAAACCACCCCCCTCGTCCCCCACCACCCCCCTCCATCCCCACACCTCGACCCCTCTCCCCACCGTCGCAGGGAGCTCACCAGGCACGTGCCACTCCCTCAAACGACGCACGAGTGGCAGCTCTTGCAGGAGGACGTTGGTGTCGAGGACCACGTGCAGCCGGCAGGGCTCTACACAAGACACGGCACACGCGACGCAGAGCTGCGGTCACCGTGATGACGCGGTCGACGCGACGACGCGTCGCGCAACACGGCCGTGAGACGGCCAATCGGTTCACGCGCGTTCGACGCTCGACCAGAGGTTCGCGGTTCAGATCCAGCGGCCGCCCCCCTCCCTGCCCCTCCCCACCTCCCCCCCCCTTCCCCCTCAAACCCCTCCCCCTCCCCGATTACTACTGCGGCGGTGCGCATGAAGCGTAACGGTACCGCGCCCCCGTCTGCTTCACAGCGGGGCATTAAAGATCACTTGACATTCTGTGCCGGCGTCAGAGTGCCAATTTGCCAATTTCGAAAAACTACCCGCAACATAATCGAGTGGAACTATACATGGCAACCGTCGGCCCCGATTGGAACTGAGGAGCGGGCAATATGCAGACTTTGTGAGCTGCCTTGCATTTTCTACCGGACTGGTTAAATCTCTGCCAAGAGTCTCGAACATAGGGCAGCGACGGTGAGTTCCAGGTCCGATGGACCGCGCGAGCAGGCTGCCGAGTGGGTTGAGCGAGTCGGTGAGCGTTACGGCAAATCACATGTGGGCGCGAGGAGTCCCTCTCCCTCATCGTGGATCGCGCCCGCTACGTAAACGCGGCCGCGGGCCGGCATACCACGGCGCCCACTCGGCCGGCCGATTGGCCAGCCGGCTGGCGCAGGTCACCTGCAGTTCCGCCGCCGGCGAAAGACGGTGCGGGCAAGTCCACCTCCATGCGGCACGGCTGCCCGCCGCCCCCCTCATCGGCAACGACAGGCAACGACGCCGACCGCGGAGGGTCGTCGTGCCCATACGCGGTCTGCGGAGGAACAGGGAGGAGCGTTACGACGGCCGTTGTACTCTGCCGTGGCTTCAGGTTCGCGCGACCGAAGCTCGCAGACCTCCGTCTCATTGGCATATGCGGTAAGCCCTCGTTTTTAACGCGGCAGACGCATTAAGCGAAAACAATTGACCCATAAGTAATGCTCTGGCGAGATACGATGTACGCACCGCGCTGTGAGATGGCGGGACAAATAACTGTGTCATTCCGTGTTACTGTATCGTACCGCACAGATTCGAACTTGGACCACTGTAACATCACCGTACAGCGGTCATTATTACTGAGGCTCACAGAGCCAGACCAAGGCATGTTATCATTATCAGCCATTGTCTATCCACTGCTGGTCTCCCCATGACGTCACCATCCCTCACCATCCTGAGTCCCATCTCACTCCTGCACATGAGCTGATCTCAATGCTCCATCTCTGCAGCGGTTGTCCTCTTGGGACACGTTCTCTCCTTTGTGAGTTCGTGCCCAAGGCTTGTAGGGCCAGATTAAGGCACATTTAGGATTCTCACGGTTCAGTGCTAATGCCCGAGGTTCATATAGCCAGACGAACACACCTCTACGATTCTTAGGGCACAATATTAATACCTATGACTCACTGAGGCAGACTAAGGCATCTCAGGACTCCGGCTCTCCGGCCGTGACTCTCACCGTTTCTGTCTCGACGACGGCACTCATCTCCCAGTTCGGCTGCACCACGTGCCGTGCTTTTGGCGGCACCACCGCCACATTCGGTCTGACACGCTCCACGACACTCTTCCCCACGTTGCGCCCTCCTCTCTCCTTCACCCGCACTGCATTTATGGCCAATTCCGGAATCGCCCTCTCCTCCTCCTCCTCCCGCCCGGCACGTAGCTCTGTGTTGTTCTTCGCCGTCAGCCGGCCCTGTTCTTTTCGGCCCACGCCGGGTACCACGGCCGGCCTGCCAGGGCCGATTTTCAACTGGACCTTGGGTGGTTCGCTCGCGACGGACGGCGCCCGCTTCTTCGCGGGAACCTTGAGACGGCACTCCGCCTCCGGCGCCCCCCGCCGAGCGGCCGCGGGTTTTGCCCGTTCCTTGGTTGCGGGCCGTGTCACCGGCCTACGTCCCTCCGCCCCCAGCGGCCGAACCCGGTTCCACGAAAACGACCAACCCTTTCCAGAACCTTCCCCGACAGCGCCGCCGTCGTCGTCGCGCTCAAGTTCCGCACGACGAGACGGTTTCACGGCGCTTAGAACCGCTCCTTCTTTCTTGCCGGACCCTCGTCCGGAGCTCTGCACATTCTCTCCCAATTTGCTTCGACTCGCCACCCGGGCCGACTTGCACTTCAAGGCGAGCCCCGTCCGTTCGCCTCCCGTCGCCCTCGGGATCGCCGCTTCTTCGGCCTTGCCCTGGCCGTCGTGCGACGAGCCCTGCGAATCCCGCCTGGCCACGCCGCGCGGTTCCGCGGGTCTCACAGCGCTATCGCGCTCGTTGGCGCTCGCCTCGAACCGACGGACACGCTCCGAGCGACGCTCCAACAGTTCCGCCACCGCGGCGCGCGTTAGGACTCTACCCGGACTGCCGGGCGCCGTCAACTTCTCCCCCTTCTTGGCTGAAACCGCCAACGAAGCCGACGGTGGCCGGGTCTTCGTCGCCGGTGCGGTGGGCTTGCCGACTGCGCGCCTTTTGACGGGCGGTTCATCCGTCGGCTTCTGCTGGCGCCGATCGGGTTTGGCCGGGATGCTCGGCTTGGAGTTGGCGCGTGAAGAGGTCCACGGCCCGTGCCACGAGGTGCCGGGCATGGAAAGCTCGCCATCACCATCCTCCCGATTGTTGTCGTCGTCATTGTCGTCGTCATCATCTCTGGCTTTGCGTTTGCGGGATTGCCGCTGATTTTTTGTCCCGTCGAGAGGAGGGAAGGTTTCGGAGCTGCATTGGCACAAATGCACAAGCGTTTGTAAGAAGTCAGGCAAGTTAAATACTGCACAGTAAAAGCCCAATTTAACAAAGGCATCGGGGCAATGAGTAACACTCCCGTGAAAATGTAAAATGCTTGTGTGCATCTCCGTATGTGTATGTTGAACTTCTTTCGCAACGCACGTAAGCCAACCGTGCTAATAACACTGGTCAACACACTTTTGCTGGCATAAGGTATTCCAACGGTATCAAGGTAATTTTGGGGTGCTGATTTCCAAATCTGGCATCAGTTTTTGTCTATCAGGTTTTTGAGATATCAAATATTGCATTTTCAATAAAAACTGCAGAAGAAAAATATTAAATAAATGTGAATATCTACATAAAATGATATTATGAACACACTATCCTAAAAATACAGCACCATATTATAACACTAAAGCAGGCACTGACTCGCAACAACTTGCAATCATAGTTAATTTCGGGTAAAATCAATGAAAATGGGGTATGCCGATAGCATAAAAATGAGATGTGATAGAGCAAATCTGAGATCAGATTTGGAATCAGCACCCTGAAATGAGTCTAAAACAGCTGCCAAAAGTCCAGGCCAGAAAAAAGTGTTTTTTTTTTTTTGACCAGTGTATAATCGGAGGTGCGCTTCTCTGTGCAAATGGAACTAGAAAGTAAACATCTTAAACACGATCAATGTTTCGTTAATGTGGCGTAACAATGTGACTGCATATCCAGAGGCTGCAGAGAAAAGTTAGAAAGTTACATTTATGTCATCGCAGTACTCTGTGTGACTACAGATCTATCTATGAGCACATATGTGGGTCTATGTGTCTATATGGGCCTCTGACTTTTGGCTCCGTGCAAGGAGTCCATGCAATGTGGATTTCAATCGCATATGTGACCGCATTTCAAGATGCCGTTTCAAAAAACACTGCGCATATTTGTTTTATGGATGGAAAGAATAAGTCAGTCACAGGCAAATGGAAAAACTCCGGTCATCCTCATAGCGGCTTTTGGCTAACAATAGAACAAAGATGGTCATTGCATCAGATGCGCTTCTGCGGCCATCTGGAATGCGACTGAAGCTACGCATCTTCTTGGTTCTTTCGGTAAAGTCACGTAGAAGGGAAATAATAAAATAATAAAAATTAAACATAATAAAATAATTCTCACGACGTTTCGGCCACAACGCAAGCAGCCGTCCTCAGCTGAAGAACAGGTCTGTCGGAAAGACAGCGTCTACGTGACTTTCCCGAAAGAACCAAGAAGATGAATCCCTGCAGTCATGAAAGCTTTAAACCATTGTGAATGGGATATACACTTGATATACATTGTGTAAAAATTCCACAATTGTGTGTCTGGTTCTATACTGTAACTATGAATCTGTACGTGGTTTTATGAGTACTGCATATGCACAGCCGCTCTGCCAACTATGTAACGATCAGCAGCAAAAAAAACATTGAGACTGTTAAAAATGGAAAACCAATGGCCTCGTAATTTTAGGAAAATGTAGTTTTTGAAATGACAATACTTTATTGCATACAGGGACTCCTTACTTACAAACAAGTTAGGTTCCAGAGGTCTGTTCGTAAGTCGATTCGTTCGTAAGTCCAACTTTACTCCTGTCGATTCAAAACGTGTTGTACGGCGTGTACACTAAACACGGGGAATGGCTTTAAAAGTTGTAAAATCTCCTGCAGATGTAGATGCCACTGGTTCTTCATGTTCTGCAGATGTAGATGCCACCACCGCCGCCTATTGGGCGGCAGTTGAACTTACGACTCTCGGTCCAAACAGCTGCCACTGGACATACGAACTGGTTTGTTCGTATCTCCAAAAGTTCGTAAGTCAAATGTTCGTAAGTAGAGATAGTCCCTGTACAGTGTATTAAAAGTAAAAGCGCGGACCTGCAATTACTTGCTCATATCACTGCCGGTGAGTCTCCACTAGCGGGGGGTGGGGGGGGGGGTACTTTAGAGAGCCCATCTCGAAGGAATTTGGTCTCCTCTTCCATCTTAATGCTGGCAACGTCGTGGAAGAGGTGGCAGCACTCACACATTGCCCCACCACACGTGAATCTCTTGAGTGTCAGCACATGATCAAGATGGCAGGGGGTACCCGTTTGCGACCCTGGTGCGGCCGGGTACGAGTACGGGTAGGCCGTGAGTCACTGGTGAGTAACCATTTGTCACTCATTTCCCAACGTCTTGTCTCTACTCACAATTCAAGTTCCTAGAATCAACCCACCCAAGCCTGCAACATGGCTTCATCCCAGAGGTCGCAATCGGGTACCCGTACCCTACCCGATACCCGGCTGGGTACGAGTAGCCGGGTATCGGGTAGGGTACGGGTACCCGTTTGCGACCCTGGTGCGGCCGGGTACGGGTACGAGTAGGCCGTGAGTCACTGGTGAGTAACCATTTGTCACTCATTTCCCAACGTCTTGTCTCTTCTCACAATTCAAGTTCCTAGAATCAACCCACCCGACCCTGCAACATGGCTTCATCCCAGAGGTCGCAATCGGGTACCCGTACCCGTACCCTACCCGATACCCGGCCGGGTACGGGTAGCCAGAGGTAAGGTACGGGTACCCGTTTGCGACCCTGGTGCGGCCGGGTACGGGTAAGGAATCAAAACCCGTTTGCGACCTTTGGGGACGGTGGTGCAGTGATTAGTGCATTGCGCTCTTAACCCGGCCACAGATACCATCAGTGGCTAAAAGCGATATACAAATCGGTTTTCACTAAAACCTGTGCTGGCGGGTGTGGCAAAAGTACCAAACGGTCAAACAATCTCCGATGTTGCCGGAGGCCCTCACCCAGCAGTGGATCCAGGAAGGGCTGTAAATGATAGTTTTTGTACAAAAATGGTGAAATGAAACTCTGTACCTGTCAGATCCAAGCTTGCGTGTCTCCATGCTCGGGCCGAGAGGCAAACATCAAATAGTCCTTTAAGCGACAACAAAAACAAATCAGCTTTTGTGACAGAGTAAAATTAAATTATATATATACTTAAAGTTGTAATAGCCAAAGCCTCTCCAAGCAAATGACACAAACACTACATGCACAAGCTTAACATTAATATATATTTTTTTTAAACACAAACTTATAACATGCAGAAAATTCTTAAAACTTGCAAAATTAATCATGTACAATTGTAAAAAAAAATGTTTTGAGATTAAAAAAAACTGGAAATGAAGGCAAATTACAATCAACTTGGTACTGTATTACTGTGCTGTACGTACACAGAGCCACTAGATTCGCCTAGGCCTCCTTTTAGCTGTCGATGCAACTACAAACCCAAACTTCAGCCCACGTAGATATTAAAATCTATTTCAATTAAAATTTTACCAGCTACGTAGTTTTTTTTCAGAAGCGATCCTAGCCATCACAAATGATAGCCCGACCAAGTGGCTGATCTCAGCATCACGTGGACATGTATAGCAGCAGCCAAATACTCGAAAGGCGTGGTGATGATGTTTCTTAATGTGGAGGGGGGGAACCGGAGAAGCCGGAGTAAAGCCACAGGGAGAGAGAGACACGCAAACTCAAAATGTACAGCAGCAGGCGTCAGGGTCGGGATCAAACTCACGACCTCCTGTATACCAGGCGAGGTAGTCAACATCTTATAACCACCGTGATGATGATGATGAAAGAGAGACACGCAAACTCCAAATGTACAGCAGCAGGCGTCAGGATCGGGATCGAACCCACGACCTCCTGTATACCAGGCGATGTAGTCAACATCTCCTAGCCACCGTGATGATGATGAGAGACACGCAAACTCCAAATATACAGCAGCAGGCGTCAGGGTCGGGATCAAACTCACGACCTCCTGTATATCAGGCGAGGTAGTTAACATCTCCTAGCCACCATGATGATGATGAGAGACACGCAAACTACAAATGTACAGCAGGCGTCAGGGTCGGGATCAAACTCACGACCTCCTGTATATCAGGCGAGGTAGTTAACATCTCCTAGCCACCATGATGATGATGAGAGACACGCAAACTACAAATGTACATCAGGCGTCAGGGTCGGGATCAAACTCACGACCTCCTGTATACCAGGCGAGGTAGTCAACATCTCCTAGCCACCATGATGATGATGAGAGAGAGACACGCAAACTCCAAATATACAGCAGGCGTCAGGGTCGGGTCGAACTAACAACCTCCTGCACACCATGCGAGGTAGTTAACATCTCCTAGCCACCGTGATGATGATGAGAGAGAGACACGCAAACTACAAATGTACAGCAGGCGTCAGGGTCGAGATCAAACCCACGACCTCCTGTACACCAGGCGAGGTAGTTAACATCTCATAGCCACCGTGGCGCCTTGACCATAAACCCTTGAGATCCTTGATGAAAAGCGCCATATACATGGAATTATTATTATTACGACAGCCAGTTACCCACTAAGTGAAGGGGATGTCACCACGGCGCTTGTGCCAGGCTAGGTGCACCCTGAGGCTATGCCGTGAAGTGTCGGAAGACCCGCTTGGCACACAACACACGCAATCCATGTCAGCCTTTACAAGCGAAACGCTAAACTATCGTAAATAACGAACGATACACCATGACGTTGAACAACAACAACAATATCATTTGTTGCTGCTGTTGTTGTTGCTTTTGAAGTGAACTGGGAGCCTTTTAAACTGCACGCACGAGCGGCGGACAAACCGACTTCGATACGAGACCAACTTTTGAGTAGTACGACGTTTCGCTGGTAATTACATGCAGCATCATCGGGCAATTTTCCAGATGAATAGTAAATGTTGTGGATCCAATCTTCAACACACCGGTGGGTTAATGTAATGAACTATTTTGTCTTTTGTCAACGTGACACTTTTTTTTTACTGATTGGCCGTGTCGGGTGGTGGCGGGTTACGACACATTTATAAATAACGCGATCTAAACCCAAAAACGTTTATACTGGTCGGAACCTCCTGGTTACACCAGCCCACAGGGGATTATTGTGTCCGTCGTGCAGGGAGGGGCTGGGTGGCAGGGGTGGGGCTGGGTGGGGGTGGGGCTGGGAGGGGTGGGGCTGGGAGGGGTGGGCTGGGTGGGGAGGGGCTGGTCACCCCGTGGTGCCCTTATAAAACTCAACGTTTAACCAACTCACGCCGGCTTGTGCCCGCCCTCACAGTCGGCCATATTTGCGGAATACACCACGCCGCCGTTGACCCTGCAGGCCATTGACCGAGCAACCCAACGTTCCTACCAGCTCCCTCCGCAGGACAATGTGTTTAGTATTATTATTGAGTCTAAATAACAACGAGTTGACTCATCGGCTGCAAACCCCAACCAACGGACGGCGAGCCTAACGCTAACAACGGCGACACGGCTCTGAAGCGCGGCTAAGTGACACGATTCAAACGTCGAATCGCACGATTGACGACGACAGAAATTTCAACGTTTAAGGCGATCACCCGAAATCGAGGTCCGATTAAAAGAAAAAAAGGAAACCAGCTGATCGCCTCACGGCGGCCCCGCGATGACGTCACGGCGATGCACATGAGCTTCCCCACTCGCGTTGACGTCACGGTCATTCAAATGAGGTGCTCCGTTTGCGATGACGTCACGGGCATTCAAATGAGCTTCTCTGCTCGCGATGACGTCACGATCTGCAAACGAGCTTCTCGGCTCGCGCGGTGACGTCACGGACATTCAAACGAGCTTTCTTCGCTCGCTTCGACGTCACGAATATACAAACGAGCTTCTCCACCCGCGATGTCGTCACGGCCATTATAATGATCTTTCTTGCACGATTTGACATCACGGCAGCACAAACGAGCTTTTCGCTTCGCGGTGACGTCACTGCCATGTAAATTCCCTTCTCAGGTCGTGGTGACGTCACTGCCATGCAAACGAGCTTCTCAGGTTGCGGTGACGTCACTGCCATGCAAACGAGCTTCTCGGCTCGTGGTGACGTCAGGGCCAGGCAAATGAGCGTCTCCGTTCGCGGTGACGTCATTCCCGCGAGTGAGACATTCGTTTGGGATGACGTCGTAAAGACCATCCTTTGTTAACATGAACTTTTTTTTAAAAGACGACGCGCAGCGTAATGATTTACAAACGCGTTCAGTTCATTTTGTTTATTGCGCACCGCGCTGCCCAATGTGCTCCCGTATCCCTAAACGATCAAATAACCTTTGGGTGGGATCATGCCTACGGGTACCGCGCGGGGGGGCGGGGGGGTCACGTGATTTGACAAACGCGTTTGGTAAAGCGACTCGCCGCTCATTAACGATTTGCAGTGACGCGTTGAAACGGGTCGCACATTTTTGATATAACGCTCGCGATTTTCTAAACGTTTGTATCTTTCTTTATTAACGCACGGCCAATGCAATACACACGCCTCTAATATCAGCGGCGGCTCGGCGAAACAAATTCGACCACAAAATAATAACGTGGCTTCAATTGAATTCTGCCATGATCACCATCATCACCATCACCACCATACTCATCATCATACCGGGGGCGATGACCCTCGATTCAGACAACAGCAGCAGCAGCACGCTCTCCGCGGAGGAGAAATCGCGTCTACGGTGCGAAACAGGTTGACGCGGCGCGCGGTCACTCGAGGCGGATGTACTTGGCCCCGTCGCGGTAATGTGGAATGGTCACCGCTACGCTCTGGCACTCTGAAATCAGCCGGTGCTTCGTGGCTTATCTCCGACCCTAAATCTACTCCCATCTCGTACAGGGTGGCTCAGACATCAGGTCACACAGGGTTATGTTATATTAACAACGCGTTGTGTTATTTCGTTTATTATTAACGAATGTTCCAACTAACTTCCATGAACATTGACGCATGATGCATGAATTATCTTTCCAAGTTAATGTTTAGGATTACAGGTGTAATCTTTGAACATCGATTATGGTCTGTTAATTTTATTTCCATTTTGTAACCATCAAAAAAGGAAAAAGACATATTATTATGAATACGAGATCAAATATTAACTGAAAGAATAAAACAATTAAATGCTGTAATCCCAGAGTTAAAATTAATGAAATAACCCGAATGTCACCTGACTTTTGGCCCATACTGCATCCCTCCCTTCTAACTCAGCTCAAGCCTCCTGTAAACCACGTGACTTTGTGTGACCACGCCCACTCTGAACCCCTCCCCTCTCCCCGTCGCCGCCCACTCTGTAAACAGCAGAGGTCGCAACCGGGTACCCGATACCCGTACCCTACCCGATACCCGGCTACCCGTACCCGTTTGCGACCCTGGTGCGGCCGGGTACGGGTACGGGTAGGCCGTGAGTCACTGGTGAGTCACCGTTTGTCACTCATTTCGGGTAGGGTAGGGTACGGGTAGGGAACGGGTAGCCGTTTGCGACCCTGGTGCGGCCGGGTACGGGTAAGGAATCAAAACCCGTTTGCGACCTCTGTAAACAGACGCCGTTCCTCCACCGTTCAGCAGCAGCAACGTCGACCCCCCAATCATCCTCCTCCTCCCCATCCTCATCTCTCCTGAACCCTCTGCTCTGGTTACTTTTGCCATCATTTTCCTCTCAATTACCGTTCTTTCTCTCCTCTCTCGTCTCTTCCTTTCCCACATTTCTTCCTCTTCCATTAATTACATCCGTGACTCCCCTCCCCGTTGTGTGGCATGGGTTACACGTTGCTCATATATAGTGTGTATATGCTACATGCTATGAAGAAGGGCCATTGCCTGAAACGTCGTTTATTCTTTATACTTTTTTTCTCTTAAGGCAGGGTTACTGACGAATATGTTGAGTTTTGTAGTACTGTATATACCATTGTCAATTAAGGATGGAAGTTATGACAATTTTGCGAAAATAAAACATTATTTTATTGTTTTATTTTTATTATTTTATTACTTCCCTTCTACGTGGCTTTACCGAAAGAACCAAGAAGATGAATCCCTGCAGTCACGAAAGCTTTAAATCGAAATTTAGCGAAGTTTACACTCACGATCGTATGAACTCCACGCAATACCGTTCATGCCACTGGGGGGTTGGGAGCTGTCCAGCATTTCAGCCACCACCGCCGTTGTGCGTGGGGGGTGCACAGTTGCTGGGCCGCCTTCTGGTAATCCAGGGTGATGGCAGCTCTTGACGCCCACAGTGATGGAATACAGGCCACGTGCATAGCCACCGTCGCCAGGCGATGATGATGATAATGATGACGACGATGATAATGATGACGATGATAATGATGATGACGATGATGATGATAATGATGACGATGATGATGATAATGATGACGACGACGATGATGATAATGATGACGATAATGATGACGATGATGACGATGATGATGACGATGATGACGACGATGATGATGACGACGATGATGATGACGACGATGACGACGATGATGATGATGACGATGATGATGACGATGATGACGACGATGATGACGATGATGACGACGATGATGATGACGATGATGATGACGACGATGACGACGATGATGATGATGACGATGATGATGACGATTTCCCACCTGGTACCCGTGGTGTCTGCAGGGAGCAGGTGTTGGAGATGTTTGACCACGCATACGGGAGCTACATGGTAAGTGGCTCCTGCTGAAGGCTTTGGATTCCGATGCAACTAACTCCAGACGCGCTTCCGTCGATGACACGGTCGCTCGTCAGCTGTGCCGATAATCTGCTATTAGCGATTCATCCGCGAAAATCGATTATGCTTACCGTACGATGTGCATCGAATCTTGGCTATCAGAATAGACTACTGCAAAGTCCCCGCTTAACGCGGGGGGGGGAGGGGGGTTACATTCCTGAGAATTGCCATGTGAAGCGAATTCGCGTTAAGCGTGCTGTATATAACATGTCCGAAAGAGAAATACGGCGAGTGAAAAAGATAAGGGAGCGAGATGATGCTACGCACACAAAGATACTGCCGGTACAAAGACTCGCATTGTAGCAAGTAGTCCGTCACGCACTGGACTCGCGTTATAACCCGCGTTATAACCCGTAAAAACAAAGTTTTTCACTATAAATCCTTTATATGCGTGTTCAATGGGCCACAACCCAGCCCACATTGGTCTTTGAAACGGGCGGCTAGAGTCCTCTCGTCCTCTGGCTTGAGATGGCTGCCACCTATGGGTCAGATGAATGCCTGCCACCATTAAGCAATTGGTAATTAAATATAATTTATTTTTTCCTAAAAAGTGTAAAATTTTGGAAAAATGTTTTCACGAAAATACATTGTCACGCACAACGAGTCTGTGTGCAAAATGTCAGCTCGATTGGATCACGGGAAGTGGGTTAAAAAACGACCGAAAGATTTGCACGGTCGTAAGCACGCAAGCAAGCAAGCAAGTGAACTTAATATAAAGGATTTAAAAAACGGGTATTTTTCTATAAATTACATGCGCGCAAACGGTTGACGACGATGACGACACCGACGATGATGATGATGATGATCGTGTAGACTCGGGCGTTCCCGGATGACGAGCTCATGCCGCTCAGCTGCCGGGGTCGCGACCGCGAGCGCGAGCCGAGCCGCGGTGACGCCGACGACGCACTCGGCCGGTGAGACGATCACCCCCCGCCGTCGCTTCCCTCGTGAAGACAAAGCCAGTCTTCATTTAAACTACGAACTGTTTGTATTCTACCGTGTTAAGGGCCCACTGAGCTATGTAGCTCTTATAGTAGTAGGTTTTTGCCCTTTAAACTGGCACAAAAACTGACACCTTTATACAAGGCATTATGTTTGCAATAACCACAACACAAGCATTCAAAATGCAAACAAAAAGAAACAACTCTGATGATGATAATGATATGCACTGTCCTTGAAGTTGATTGGTCCACACCCAAGACAGCTTTTCTTAGAGTCTAGTCTCCATTTAAAGGGTAAAAACCTACTACTATATTTTGCCACTGGTAAAGGAGGTCTCATAGTGTAAATGCTTACCCCGAGCTCTCAATACTCTGATAGTGCGCTGTTTTTGAGTTGTACGCCTTTTGGCGTCAACTAGTCCAACACCAATGGAGACTAGGCTCTAAGAAAAGCTGTCTCGGGTGTGGACCAATCAATTTCAAGGACAGTGCATATCATTATCAGAGTTGTTTCTTTTTGTTTGCATTTTGACTGCTTGTGTTGTGGTTATTGCAAACATGATGCCTTGTATAAAGGTGTCAGTTTTTGTACCAGTTGAAAGGGTAAAAACCTACTACTATATTTTGCCACTGGTAAAGGAGGTCTCATAGTATGTAGCTCTTGTTTCAGAAGCGACCTGTCCGTCACAAATGATAGCTCAACAAAGTGGCTCGTCGTTATGTGGAAATTTATAGCGGCCAAATATTCTAAAAACGCACTTTGATAATTGTAAATGTGGAGGGGAAAAAAAAACCGGAGGACCTGGAGAAAAATCCACGCGACCACGGGGAGAACACGCAAACTCCAAATATACAGCAGGCATCAGGATCGGGATTGAACCCACGACCTCATGTATACCAGGCGAGGGAGTTAACATGACCACCTCATCTGTGCCTGTCGTTACAAACGCGTGTGTTCCTCTCTCGTTTTAACGCTGACCGACCGCCCCGCGAAATCCCGTCAGATTCTCTCTGACTCTCATCGACTCCCTGGACACGCTGGTGGTGAGTGAGTGAGTGTGTGAGTGAGTGAGTGTGTGAGTGAGTGAGTGTGTGAGTGAGTGAGTGAGTGTGTGAGTGAGTGAGTGACCTCCTTCCAGCGGGCGTTCGACACTTCACGTGGCTTCAAGGTGCACTTGGCCTGGCACAAGCGTCGTGGTGACGTCACCGCCACTTAGTGGCGAATTGCGGTTGTTGTTGTTGTTGATTGAGTGTGTGAGTGAGTAAGTGACAGCCTGCATCTGCCATTGAACCCTTAATGCCTACTCGTTACGTGCCTAGGGCCACCCCGGGATGGAGGAAATTGCCCAGCGCCTCGCACAGTGTTCAGCTACACGACTTGTAATTCTTTAGCGTTGTGGAGGCGGCGAGGGTTGCTGGATCACGCAAATGTCGTGAGACTCCCGCTTGTCACGAGCGTCGAGAAGGTGTCCGTCGTACCCCGGCTCGCCAGAGGGAGGCGTTACAACAACAACAACAAACGTGGACCTCCACCTGTTCCAGCTGTAGAGAATAGAGTGTTGCACCCTCGCACCCGTGGGTTTCCTATCGAGTGCTCCGGTTTCTTCCCACGATTAGCACCCATTAATTGGCCGACGACATTGTGAAAATACACACAGAGGAACGTGGAGCAGAGGTCGCAACCGGGTACCCGATACCCGTACCCTACCCGATACCCGGCTACCCGTACCCAGCCGGGTACAGGTACGGGTACCCGTTTGGGACCCGGGTAGACCGTGAGTCACTGGTGAGTCACCGTTTGTCACTCATTTCCCAACGTCTTGTCTCTTCTCACAATTCAAGTTCCTAGAATCAACCCACCCGCGCCTGCAACATGGCTTCATCCCAGAGGTCGCAATCAGGTACCCGGCCGGGTACGGGTAGGGTACGGGTGCAACCCTGGTGCGGCCGGGTACGGGTACGGGTAAGGAATCAAAACCTGTTTGCGACCTTTGGCGTGGAGCTTGGGCGATTGGTTGGAGCGCCGGCTCACCGAGCGGCTGCTGCTCTCAAACTCGTCCGCGGTTCCTCCGAGCTCCGGGTCGTCTTCTCTCTTCGAGAGCGAATCACCGTGCGGCGACGGCGATAGCGGCACATTGTAAAAGTTGCGAATGTTTTAATGATTAATAAGGGGGGGGGGGGGCGCCCCCCACGTGGAAATCTGGGTCTCCAGGAAGCTACGGGGGGCGGTGGGCAGTGGGTCGGCAACTAAAGCAACGAAAAGAGACATTTGTTTTAGAATTCGGTAAAAAGAGGATACACATTTTAAGAGCCGCAATGCCACACGGTGATTACGAGACGGTGGGTCCTGAATAAATAACTGTCACGAAGCAGCCGTCCTTAATGAGCCGCACGCGGATCCGGAGCCGCAGGTTTGCCGACCCCTGCCCACGGTAAACTGGACTTCCATGGTGAACTGGACACCCATGGTAAACTGGAGTTCCATGGTAAACTGGAGTTCCATGGTAAACTGGACTTCCATGGTGAACTGGACTTCCATGGTGAACTGGACTTCCATGGTGAACTGGACTCCCACGGTAAACTGAACTCCCACGATAAAGTGGACTCCCATGGTAAACTGGATTTCCATGGTAAACTGGGCTTCCATGGTAAACTGAACTCCCGTGGTAAACTGGACTTCCATGGTACACTGGACTCCCATGGTAAACTGGACTCCTATTGTAAACTGGATTTCCATGGTCACGGCTCGGCAACCAAAGTAACAAGAAGAGACATTTATTTCGAATTGCGATCTCTAAAGAGCCACCGCATGCGGCTCCTGAGCCGCAGTTTGCCGACCGCTGTGCCACGGCATTCCCGGTGAGAACTTACGTACATGTTATAAATCTCGATTGAAAACTCAGTCCTTTAAAACTGATTTTTGTGTTTAGTTTGTTGTCCTTCCCCCGCACCTTCGATTAGGACAGTTGGCGACGTACGGTGCGAAAAAAGTTCAACATACATAGACTCACACAGAGACACATAGACTCACACAGAGACCCATTGACTCACACAGAGACACATAGACTCACACAGAGACCCATAGACTCACACAGAGACCCATAGACTCACACAGAGACACATAGACTCACACAGAGACCCATAGACTCACACAGAGACCCATAGACTCACACAGGGACCCATAGACTCACACAGAGACCCATAGACTCACACAGAGACCCATAGACTCACACAGAGACCCACTCACACAGAGACACATAGACTGACACAGAGACCCATAGACTCACACAGAGACACATAGACTCACACAGAGACCCATAGACTCACACAGAGACCTATAGACTCACACAGAGACACATAGACTCACACAGAGACCCATAGACTCACACAGAGACCCACTCACACAGAGACACATAGACTGACACAGAGACCCATAGACTCACACAGAGACACATAGACTCACACAGAGACCCATAGACTCACACAGAGACCTATAGACTCACTCAGAGACCCATAGACTCACACAGAGACCCATAGACTCACACAGAGACCCATAGACTCACACAGAGACCCATAGACTCACACAGAGACCCATAGACTCACACAGAGACCCATAGACTCACACAGAGACCCACTCACACAGAGACACATAGACTGACACAGAGACCCATAGACTCACACAGAGACACATAGACTCACACAGAGACCCATAGACTCACACAGAGACCTATAGACTCACACAGAGACCCATAGACTCACACAGAGACCCATAGACTCACACAGAGACCCACTCACACAGAGACACATAGACTGACACAGAGACCCATAGACTCACACAGAGACACATAGACTCACACAGAGACCCATAGACTCACACAGAGACCTATAGACTCACACAGAGACCCATAGACTCACACAGAGACCCATAGACTCACACAGAGACCCATAGACTCACACAGAGACACATAGACTCACACAGAGACCCATAGACTCACACAGAGACACATAGACTCACACAGAGACCCATCGACTCACACAGAGACCCATAGACTAACACAGAGACCCATAGACTCACAGAGAGACCCATAGTTTGTTGCCCTGCCGCACCTCCGATTATCACGGTTGGCTACGTACGGTGCGAGAGAGGTTCAACGTACACACACGTACGTACAACCGGAGGCTCCGCTGACTGAGCGCGTGTCCGTGTGGCGGCGCCGGCGGCGGCGGCGTCTCCGCAGGTGCTGGATCGACTGGAGGAGTTCGACAGAGCCGTGCGCAAGGTGCTCAGCACCGTGCGTCTGGACAGCGATATCGTCGTGTCCGTCTTCGAGGCGAACATACGGGCGCTGGGGTGAGCGTCGTCCCGACGGCATCTCGCAAATCGTCTCAGTTGTCTCCATTCCATCGCCATTGCCACCGTGACGGTTTGCCGCCACGCGCGCTTTCAGATGCGCTTCTGCGGCCGTCTGTCTCGAGTCTGGAGAGCGGTCGCAGTGCCGCATCATCCAACAGGCCACAGGGGGCAATGTGCCTAGGGCCTACGAAAAGTTAAGGGCCTATGGAAAACAATTGACCACGGTTTTTTTTATTGTTTGTACGAGAAAAAATATAACCAAGCTATCTTCTTGAACAAATATTTTTTTTTCGCTTGTGTTGTGGCTGAAACGTCGTGAGAATTTTATTATGAATGGTTTTATTTTTATTATTTTATTATTTCCCTTCTACGTGACTTTACCGAAAGAACCAAGAATATAAATTTATTTTTATAGCAAGGAATAGGCGCGGTGTACATACAAAGAGGCAGAGTCATGCCAATTGTTTTTTTTTCTTAAGGTGGGAGATAAATTAACACCGGAGATGCACCTTGCACGGTTTTTTCATTGCAAAATTAGCTAGCAAACATCTTCAAGTGGTGTTTTTCCGCACAATCTCATTCTCGATAGAGAGCGGTGCAAGGCAACACAACAAGGTGGCTTCGTCGTCCCCTACGGTTGGTCGATCTGTCCAGCGGCTGGACGAAGTACCGCGTGAAGCAAGCAGCGGGGTGACAGCGGCGGTAGCCGTGACATGGGGCAGTAGCGGTCAAAACTCTGGAGAGTTACCACTGAAGGCCTACGAAACACAAGTGCCTAGGGCCTACAAGAAACTTCATGCGGCTCTGAGCAGTCGGTTGAGTGACCACCATGCATGCCAGATTATAATAATGTTGCGTGTGGTGGGTTAAAGTGTGGGTCTTCTCAACGTAAACCATCACGCAAACTCATCCTCGCAGTAGTGGCCGTCGAATTAAGCTGGTCACCGCATCGCGAGCTTTCAGATGCCCTTCTGCGGCCATCTGGAACGCTCTTCCGATATTAGGAAGCCGCTGTAGCTGTGCACTTTTAAATTTAGATTGAAGACTCATTTGTTTAGAACTTTGTTTTGCGTTTAGTTTGTTGTCCTTTCCTCGCACCTCTAAGAAGGTTGGCTACGTACGACGCAAAGGAAGTTCTACGTAATACATTGTTATCAATTTGCTCTGCTATGTTGGTGTGATACGTCACGATGAAATTCCCTTACACTCGCCTAATACTCTCCCTATCCCTTCTCCACCTGTACCCTTGTGATGCCTGCCCCCCCAACCCCCCCCCCCAATCTGCCACCCCTCCCTCCGCTTCCCCCCCCCCCCAGGGGCCTCCTGGGAGGTCACGTGATGGCGGCCATGTTGCGCGAGAAGGGGGGCGGCCACATGGCGTGGTACCGCGACGAGCTGCTGCTCATGGCCTCCGAGCTAGGCCGGAGGCTCCTGCCGGCATTCAACACGAGTAGCGGCCTCCCCCACCCTCGGGTACGCGTGCTCCGCGTACACGCTGCCTGTACACGCACACGCGCCTGTACACGCACACGCCACATACACGCACGCCTGTACACGCATGCGCCTGTACACGCACACGCCACATACACGCACGCCTGTTCACGCATGCGCCGCGTACACGCGCTTGTACACGCACGCCTGTACACGCTGCCTGTACACGCACGCGCTGCGTACACGCGCGCCTGTACACGCGCGCCTGTACACGCATGCCGGGTACACGCGCGCCTGTACACGCGCGCCTGTACACGCACGCCTGTACATGCACGCCTGTACACGCACACGCCGCGTACACGCGCGCCTGTACACGCGCGCCTGTACACGCACGCCTGTACACGCACGCCTGTACACGCACACGCCGCGTACACGCGCTCCTGTACACGCGCGCCTGTACACGCACGCCTGTACACGCGCGCCGGGTATACGCGCTTGTACACGAGTGCCCGGCGCTGTCCCCAGAAAGATACAGCCCCGGGATGCGTCGCCTTCCCACCGCACCGAGCGAGTGACGAGATGTTAACTACCTCGCCTGGTATACAGGCGGCCTTCGGTTTGATCCCGGACCCTGGCGACGCCTGTTTTATGTTTGGAGTTCGCATGTTTTCCCCCCTGTTCTGCAGAGTGTGAGTCAGTGAGTGAGAGAGTGAGTGTGAGTAAGAGAGAGAGAGTGAGTGGACGGTCGGCCACTTGGACGACGATCAGCTATCATCATCATCATCATCATCGCGCGTGTGGCCACGTCGCAGCTCAGCGGGCTCTATCATCCAGTGGGACGGGAGCGGTGGAGGAGGGGGGGGGGGTGCACACAAACAGACAAACAACAAATCGCGCGAGCGAGCGAGCGAGTGAATGAGTGAGTGACTGAGAGAGCGAGTGAATGAGTGAGTGACTGAGAGAGCGAGCGAGCGAGTGAGCGAGCGAGCGAGTGGGCGAGCGAGTGAGCGAGCGGGTGAGCGAGCGAGCGAGTGGGCGAGCGAGTGAGCGAGCGGGTGGGCGAGCGAGTGAGCGAGCGGGTGAGCGAGCGAGGAGCGAGTGGGTGAGCGAGTGGGTGAGTGAGTGAGAGAGCGAGCGGGCGAGCGGGCGAGCGGGCGAGCGAGCGGGCGAGCGGGCGAGCGAGCGGGCGAGCGAGCGGGCGAGCGAGCGGGCGAGCG